>NC_136070.1:1028047393-1030572457 GCF_964261635.1 Lissotriton helveticus | reverse complement strand
CCTTTGAAATTCACAGAAAAAACCATAGGTTTCACACCAGTTATAGTTAGCTGGAAATTTTACTCGCATAAAACCATTGAAATTCCCACGTTATAGTTAGTTGGACTCACTATAACTTGCACGTCTGCAATGCACTGCTGATGACGTCACATATTACATCACTCATGCATATATTTAAATATTTAAACATTACTCGCTAATATATGTATACACTAAGATACACTTAATAAGCCATAACCAATCAATTTTTTTTTTTAAAACACTGAAAAAACCATAGGTTTCAGGCCTTATATAGTTAGGAATTAGCATTTAAAAAACCTTTGAAATTCACTGAAAAAACCATAGGTTTCAGGCCTTATATAGTTAGGAATTAGCATTTAAAAAAACCTTTGAAATTCACTGAAAAAACCATAGGTTTCAGGCCTTATATAGTTAGGAATCAGCATTTAAAAAACCTTTGAAATTCACTGAAAAAACCATAGGTTTCAGGTCTTATATAGTTAGGAATTAGCATTTAAAAAAACCTTTGAAATTCACTGAAAAAACCATAGGTTTCAGAAGTTATATAGTTAGGAATTAGTTTTTAAAAAACCTTTGAAATTCACTCAAAAACTATAAGTTTTAGTGGTGTTATAGTTAGCTGGACATTTTACTCATACAAAACCAATGAAATTGCTCCTATATAGTTAGTTGTACTAACTATATTTCGCGCACCCGCAATCCACTGCTGATGATGTCACATATTAGATCATTCATGACATGGTCAGTGACATCACTGATGACATCTCAAATGACATCACTGATGATATCACTGATGACATCATCCACGTGACAATCACATACACCTTTTCATACACTATTACAATTTTTCATCACTGTTTGTAAAATACAGAGTATCATATTTAAATCCATTGTCACAGCAATACAAGTATCTAAAAATCCACTCAGTGATTCATAGATGTATACACACATCTAATCACTTACCTATGGATTCACTCATACATGCTGTCAATGAACAATAGAACACTATCAAAAATACTTATACATCTATATCGACATTAAACAACAGCACGCATCCTATTCACATATGAAGTCATCCTACTCACTTATGCAAACAATGGATCATACTTACATATTTACTTAGCAAAACACTTATACAAACACCACTTCTTCTATTCATTTAGATAGTAAGTCATACTTAGTGAATTATAAAATCATTATTACAAGTATACAGTTATCCATACAGTCACTCACACAATCATTGTGTCTTATGTATACTTATTTATATACAACAACTGACACATACACTGCCTTTTATTTTTCTAGTTTGTTGGACCTGTACCTTTGAGAAATATATTTGCTCATCACCACACCCATAAAGAGATTCCCTCACCCAAATTGTTAGAACATGTAGTTTTAACTTCATATATCTACTGAATCAACTATTCACACATCTTTGGACAGTCACACACCCCCCCACCGACCCACACACACTTTCACACTCCCATACAAATACTCAGTTAACTAATCAATAACTAATATAGACTTTCACATAGCTAGTAACCAACTGTAGAATCAGTTTACACAACAACTGACAAAGTGATACAGATATTCACACAGTTTAGTCACTATCCACTATATTTAGTGAGACATTATAAATTGGTCAAGTAAACAGTCAATTACACTGCTACTAAATCCTCCATCCAAATATTTATATATATATATCCACTCATTCTTCAATGTAAATTGCTATATATATAATGCATATTTAAATAACGAAGCAAACCACGTTCACTGGATGATGTCATCAGTGATGTCATCAGTGATGTCATTTGAGATGTCATCAGTGATATCACTGACCATGTCATGAATGATCTAATATGTGACATCATCAGCAGTGGATTGCGGGTGCGCGAAATATAGTTATTACAACTAACTATATAGGAGCAATTTCATTGGTTTTGTATGAGTAAAATGTCCAGCTAACTATAACACCACTAAAACTTATAGTTTTTTGAGTGAATTTCAAAGGTTTTTTAAAAACGAATTCCTAACTATATAACTCCTGAAACCTATGTTTTTTTCAGTGAATATATATATATATATATATATATATATATGTGTATACACACACACATACATCACATACATACATATATGTGTGTGTGTATATATATATATTCACTGAAAAAACATAGGTTTTACAGACGTTATAGGTAGGAATTAGCATTTAAAAAACGTTTGAAATTCCCAAAATAGGTTTCAGGGACATTATAGTTAGTTGGACATTTGACTCATATAAAACCAGAGAAATTTGCCCGTTATAGTAAGTTGAGCTAACTATGACTTGCGTGTCTGCAATGCACTGCTGATAACATCACATATTACATCACTCATGACATGGTCAGTGACATCACTGATGACATCTCAAATTACATCACTGGTGACATTATCCAGTGAATGTGTGTTTCTGTAAAGTTTTAATATTTTTCATATATACCTATGCCACGGTGTATTGAAGAATGAGTGGATTTACAAGTGCCTAAAGAGATTATTTAGTAGGTGCTTGACTGACTGTATAAGTGAGGGATTGAACATGTCTTACTGAATGCATGGGTTAGTGACTAAACTGTGTGAAAGTCTATATTAGTCTCTTAGTTGGTGAATAAGTGGCTGCAGGGTTTGGTGAGTAGCTACATGAGTGTCTATATGGGTTATTAATTTGTTGTCTGAGTATCTGTATGGGTGCCTGAGGGTCTGTGCGGGTGGGTGTGTGACTGTGCATAGATGTCTGAGTGGGTGATTCACTGGTTGTATGGATTCAAAAGTGCACCTGGGAAGAGCTGTATGGGTGAGTTATTGTGAATATGGATGTGTTGGTGAGTGAATGAATGTCTCAGTGGTATATGTGTGAGTAACTACATATGTTTTAAGGCAGTATATGTGAGTGTTGGAGTATATAAATGACTACACGTGAGAGTAAGTTACAGTGGGTGTATAAATGAGTGTTTGCTTGTATCAGTGATTGTATAAGACAGTAGGTATGTGTTAGTATCTGCATTAATAAGTGATGTGGTGTGTGTATAAATAACTGAGTTGGTGTGTATAACTGGATACATGAGTAAATGGGTATGTGATTGATTCTTTGCATGACTCACTAGGTGTGTGACTATCTCTATGGATGAATGGCAGAGTGTGGCTGTAAGTATAGATGTATGAGTGCATATTATAGTACTGTATTGATGAGTAACTGCATGTATAAGTGACTGAATGTGAATTTGAATTTGAATTTGAATTTGAATTAGATTTCTAGAGCGCGTAGCTACCCGAGGGCGCCCCAGCGCTATGACTCGTCTGGTTAGATCTGAGGCAAGATGGATCAGGGGAACAGCCAGGTTTTCAGTAGCTTGCGGAAGGCCAACAGATTAGTTTCTCTCCGGATGTCGAGGGGTAGGGCATTCCATAGTTTAGGGGCGTTATATGAGAAAAGACGCCCCCCTGACCGCGCTCTTTAAATTCTGGGGACGCTAGCCAAGGAGAGGATGTTAGATCTCAGCTGGCTGTTGACTTTATGAGGTTTGATAAGGGGTCTCAGAATAGGGGGGCCCTTGCCATGAAGGATTTTGTGCATGATGCATAAGGTTTTAAAGGTGATTCTTTCATGGATTGGTCGCCAGTGTAGTGAGATGAGGGCGGGTTTTGCGGAGCATCTAAGTTGAATGCCAGTCGGCAGCCTTGCTGCTGCGTTTTGGACATGTTGAAGTTTATTAATGACCAATTTTTGGGCGCCCAAGTATAGGGCATTTCCATAGTCCAGCCTTGATATGATGAGGCCCTGAATGAAAAGTTTCCTGGACTGAGGAGGTATAAGGGGGAGTATTTTGCGAGCGGTGCGCAAAAGGCCAAAGCATATTCCAGCAGTTTTTCTGGCTTGTGTCTTGAAATTGAGGTCCTGGTCGAGCCAGATACCAAGGCTCTTTATTTCTTTTTTAGGGATAGGAGGAGTTCCCATGCAGGGTGGCCATAAAAGCTTAGTGGGGAGTTTGGATGTATTACCAAGTAGTAGAATCACTGATTTCTCCCCATTAAGTTTGAGGAGAGACTCGCTCATCCATTTTGAGATGTTCGTAAGGCACATGGCTAGGTTTTCCTGACATTGAGCCGACTGGTTTAGGGAGATGACAAATTGAGTGTTGTCGGCATACATAACTACCTTCATGCCAAAAGGTATTACGATTTCCTCCAGTGGTGACATGTACACATTGAAGAGCGTGGGGCTCAGGGAGGAGTCCTGAGGAACCCCACACTGCAGGGGCAATGCTCTAGAGCGGACTTGTCCATCAGTGACCTCAAAGGTTCTATGCTCCAAGAAAGATTTGAGCCAGGCCAGAGTGAGGCAGAGACTCCAGCCCTACTCAGCCGGTGGACAAGAATGGCATGGTCCACCGTGTCGAAAGCGGCGCTAAGGTCCAAGAGGATCACTGCCACTGATCCCCCTGCATCCAAGATGGATCTCGCTTCTTCGACCACTGCTATGAGGCTGGTGTCTGTTCCCTGTCCTGGTCTGAATCCTGTCTGGGAAAGACGCAAAAGGCCGTTGGATTCAAGGAAGGTGGAGAGCTGTTGATTAACAGATTTCTCCGCCATCTTGCTGATTCCAGGTAAAAGGGAGATTGGTCGGTAGTTGGCCAGGTCTGAGGGGTCAAGATGAGTTTTTTTTAACAATGCTTTGACAGTGGCCTTTTTCCAATTGGGAGGGACGATGCCTTGACAAAGAGATGAGTTTATTAGGCTAATGAAGAGAGGGGTCACAGTGGGGGTTACCAATTTAAGTTTATTAATGGGTGCCGGGTCAGTCGGAGAACCACTGTGATGGAATTTAAAATTGTGAGAAAATTCTCCTTAGTTAGCTGGGAAAAGGAGTCAAGGCAGGGAGTGTCTGGTGCGGGAACGGGGGAAGGGAGATCAAAAGAGTGATTACCGGTTGGGAGTGTTTTTAGGATGTTAAGGATCTTCGTGGAGAATAACTCATTCAGCTGATTGCATCTTAGACCAGAGGGATCGGCAATCGGTTGTGGGTCTGGAACTTTCATCAGAGATCTGATAATACGATACGTTTCCTTTGAGGAATTGGCAGCAGCTTGAATTTTTCCTTCAAAGAAGGCGGCTTGGGTGCTTTTTAGGCTGGCTTTGTAGGACCTCGGGGTTAATTTATAATTTCTTTTGCTCCTAATAGACCAGTCCTTTCTCCTAGACGTTCCAGTTTTTTACATTGTTTTATTAGGTCACGCAACTCTGGCGTGAACAAGGGGGATTTGAATGTTCCATTTTTTTGGGGGAGAGGTTTTTTTGGCAGGACTAGGTCTAAGGATTTTTCGATCCAGGTGACAAGTTGCTGGTCGGCTACGACAGGATCCGAGTCTAGGGCTGGTATGGTGGCTTCGAGATTCTGTGTCCAGTCTTCTATATCTAATTTCGACCATGGACGGGATAGGGGTGAGGGGGGTCTGCCTGGGTTTCAAAATTGATTTGATACTTGAAAGGGATTAGATAGTGGTCTGACCAGGGGACAGGGAGAGGCTCGTCTGAGTCTAATTCGAGAATGTTTGAAAAAACAGGGTCCAAAAGATGGCCTTTGACGCGAGTAGGCCGGCGGTTTTTCAGGTGAAGGTTGTAGGAGGCAAGGGCTAACATTAAATCTTCAGCCACTTTGTCTGTTGGATCATCAAAGTGGATGTTTAGATCTCCCAGTTTGGTAAAATTGGGGGACACACAGGCATAAGAGGTGGTAGCTTCCAACAAAGAGCTGCAAAACTGACCTTGTGCTCCTGGAGGGCGGTAGACAAGGATACCCGAAAAAGATTTTAACGGGGAAAGCTGGATGGAGAAGTATATATTTTCACAGTCCTGGACAGGGCTGTCTGCAAAGCGGCAGGACAGGTGATCTTTATAGATGATCGCAACGCCACCTCCTATTCCTGAGGGTCTGTCGTGTCGTTGAAATAGGTAGCCTGGCGGGAGTGCTTGAACTAAGTCAGGTTCTGAAGCTGAGGACAGCCAAGTTTCTGTCAAAAATAGGGCCTCTAGCTCAGAGTCATGTAGGAGCAAGTTTATTTCTATACCATGTTTGGGTAGGAACCTGCAATTAATCAGGGCCATCTTAACCCAGTATTTCTTAGGTGTAGTAACTAATGTTAGGGTATAAGCACAGTGAGAGCAGTTTGTTTGCCCCCTCCTCTAGGGAGATCGAGTGCAAACATGGTTTGGGGGTCGTTTGTCTGAGCTGAAGAAGGGTGTCTCGTGCATAAATAATAGGAGCTATGGGGGTAGTGTATGAGATCTGAGCCCCTGGCCCGGTCTGGAGCGGACGGGCGCGTCTTCGGCGCGCCGCTGGCGCGCCCGCTACGCGTCCTGGAGAGTGTGGCCATTTATGCGGGTGAATTTGGCGGGAGGGGCGAGCAAGTAGTCTGCCGACCCACTCCTCAGCCAAGATGGCGATCACCCACCTGACTACAGCACCTACTCAGCTGCGTCGGGGGAATAAGGTGCGTGAGGCACGTGAGGCGCGTGAGGGTAAGTGCAGGCACAAAACACACTAGGGGGTTTCCCAAAATCAATTTTAAAAATAGCAATTCCAATTTTTAAAAACACGAACAGCGTTACCTCCCCGGCTTCCGCCTCAGGGATATCTAACTGGCGAGTCTTGCGCGTGAATGTCAGCGCGGCTTTTATGCGGGTGAATTTGGCGCGAGGGGCGAGCAAGTAGTCTGCCGACCGACTCCTCAGCCAAGATGGCGATCGCCCACCTGACAACAGCACCTACTCGGCTGCGTCGGTGGAATAAGGCGCGTGAGGCACGTGAGTCGTGTGAGGGTAGGTGTAGGCACAAAACACACTAGGGGGTTTCACAAAATCAATTTTAAAAATAAAGATTCCAATTTTCAAAAACACAAACAGCGTTACCTCGTCGGCTTCTGCCTCCGGGATATCTAACTGGCGAGTCTTGCGCGTGAATGTCAGCGCGGCTTTTATGCGGGTGAATTTGGCGGGAGGGGCAAGCAAGTAGTCTGCCGACCCACTCCTCAGCCAAGATGGCGATCACCGACCTGACTACAGCACCTACTCGGCTGCGTCTGTGGAATAAGGCGTGTGAGGCACGTGAGTCGCGTGAGGGTAAGTGCAGGCACAAAACACACTAAGGGGTTTCACAAAATCTATTTTAAAAATAACGATTCCAATTTTTAAAAACACGAACAGCGTTACCTCCCCGGCTTCCGCCTCAGGTATATCTAACTGGCGAGTCTGTGTGTGTGTAGACCTAGGAAATAGCGGGTGGTATGTAGTATCTGGCATTGTTGTGTATATGGTTTCAAAAATAGTAGTCTGTATTTGAGAGTGGGTGTATCAAAGTTTATATTAGGGCATCAGTATGTGCATCAGATTATAACGTGGATGATGTCTTCAGTGATGTCATCAGTGACATCAAAGAGATGTCATCAGTGATGTCATTGACCATGTCATGAGTGATGTAATATGTGACTACATCAGAAGTGCATTGCGGGAGCACGAGTTATATTTAGCTCAACTAACTATAACAGGCGAATTTCTCTGGCTTTATGAGTCATATGTCCAACTAACTATAAAGTCCCTGAAACCTATTTTTTTTGTGAATTTAAAAGGTTTTTTAAATGCTAATTCCTAACTGTAACGTCTGTAAAACCCCTGTTTTTTTCAGTGCAATTGGAGTGTTTTTTCAATGTTAATTTCATATTTTAATATTTATAAAAACTACATTCTTATATATTTTTTGTAACATTTTGGAACTCTAGTATCCTTTTTTTTACTTTAAAAATGATGTAATGTTTTATATCTTCAAAAAAAAGATGTATATCTTTTTTATTTTTTGGGGGGAGAAAACTGGAGTCCCGTACCGGTAGTGTACCAAACACCATCAGCACGCGAATCCTATCCGCCATATTGCTAAACACGTAAATGCATTTCGAATCCGACGGGTTTGTGGCACTACGTCCCGCGTAACATCATATACTTATGAGGTCGCGACAGCTGCTACTTTGGTATGCGATGTGTACGCAGTACCAAGCCGTGTGTTACGTCATGTACTTATGGGTTCGCGCCCGCTGCGCATTGTGTATGCAACGAGTACACTCTGCCAGGCCCTGTGTTACGTCATAGATGTATGGTGTCGCGCTGGGTACGCCAGTCCCTCATTTTTTTATGTCTCATAACTATATCTAAATAAGTTTAAAGTGTATATGAGAGCACAAATAATCTAGACAGGGCAAAAAGGGTCCACTACTTTGTGCACTGGCAAGCTATCTAATCGTAGTCTACAACTTGTGAATATTACTCTGGTCACGCTCAACTTCTTAGTGGTTCATCGTCACCAATCCCTAAGCACTAAACATACACAAAATACAGAAGGAGCGTTATAGTATTTGAAACATATTATTTAGCTCATATTTCAAACTTATATGTATACAATAGGTCCCAAAGAAAATCTTCCAGTTGAATGATGTATGGTCCGTTTTCTTTATTCAGATCATTCATCAATGTCAGCCAACTTCTCACAAATTTAATACAATTAACAGCCGAAGCGTTTCGTCCCCATCTGGGACACCATCGGGCCTGTAAAGTAAAAAACATATAATCACAATCCGAACATCCACTTCAGAAATAATTACAATCAAATTAAATGATGGTACATTCACCAAAGCTAGTGATATCAATTCCAACCAGAAAAACGAAAGGTCTCTACTCTCCCTATTGAACAATCTAAAACATCATTTGTCATAAACCTGCGCAATTTGAACTACGCTCATTACATCACATGGAGAAACAGAAAGTGTCAGGAAAATATATTCAAACAGAGGGATGAGTCCTAAAATATCATCACAGTGTTGATCCCTATATCCATGAATACCTGGAAACATCACAATCCTAATTTTGCGTCTCCCTTCTAATGTGTATATGTATACATTGCTAACAGGACACCATACTGGAAGAAAACAAACAGAAATAGAGACCTCTTAATCTCACCAACTGCTAATTCGAGTCCGTAGTAAAGAGTATTTCTCATAGAATCAGATATTTAGTATTGAAAAAGCTAGGTCCCCAGTGTAAAAAACGTCCTATCATATAAAAACAGAAAAACAAATATATAAATCCCATGTCTTAAATTCACTAGGGAGACCTGGTATGCAACAACACCCTTCGCTCACCTTAGTCAATCATCACTATCTTTCCAACCCCAAAATTGTCTCTAACCTCAATCAGTGATCATTATCTATCCAGTCCCAAAATTGTCTCTCTGCTACAAAGAATCCTTCTTGTTAGCCAAGTCTGCTACCCAACTCCATCATATTCTCACTTAAATCTATAAGCAATAAAGAGTAAGAATTACTTAATCCACCTTTTTTAATCGTTACAGGAAAAAGCACCTCCATACACCCCCACCTGGGTCCCCATTAGCTCACCTATTCAATCATGCTAATTCAGCAATTCGTAGTCAATTCCATTTGCTCCCCAGTAATAAGAGCTGTCCTTTAAAACAAAACTGTTCCTCAAGTCCTCCATTCACTAACTGAAGTGAAAATAACGAGTGCAAAAAAATAACAAAAGTTATTGTAATAACAAACCTCCCTCTCCTACTCATTCGAATCTATATTCTGAATTCTAGAACTCATCCTCCTTCTTACCGATATAATCCAAAGTCCAACCGAGTTCCTCGCTTCCGGCCCGATAAATCCTGAATGCGTCAATATGCCCGCCAAGTTCTCTTTTAAATCCCCCGCTCACCAATCACTATTGTCCCCACTTCCATGGCCCCTTGTCCACCAATCACTGCAACATCTTCATTATGGATCAAAAGCTTCCATTCACGTCCGCTACCGTCGTCTTGCCCGAGTAATAATGCCCTACTTGCTGTATAGAATCCTCCACACTGTGTTCCCTCTCCAGTCCGCCTGCATTATTTCCATATAGTCACGTAGAATCAGCAAATATGCACCTGAATTATCGCTTGCGACTCAAAATAACAAGTCTACCTCACAATGCAAATGAAACTCACTACCTATTCATGCTAAAAAACAAAGCGCTATGTGTTCAGAATATTTTCCCATAGTCTATACCTCAATTCATTCTAAACGGAAAGAATTCATGGCCAACGAACAGCCAATCAGAGTAGTATATCCTCCCTGTAAACCAATCAAATCACATGTCACTTGTTGCATCAATTCCTTACCTCGTAATACATAACAACACGCCAATCTTCATTGCTTGTGCTAATTAAAGTATATTGTCAAATGACCTAATCCCCCGAAAATATGACCAATTCCTCTGTTCACAAGTGCACTACGTGTTTCATACACCTTCCCACTGCATACCATACAAAATATTCACCCCTAACTTTCATCACATTCCTTTATACCGGAGATAATTCATAATGGAGGCACAACCAATCGGAGTGCTTATAGCATCCAATCACTAACCATATCACTTGCCACAACATTCACTTGCTTCGTGAAAAGAAACAACCAATGCAACGTTCATCGTCTGTCATAACACTTCTTAAGGTATACTACAAACTCGCATGATCCACTTACTGCAAGATTATCTTGCCTCATGATGAGAACTACGGCGTTACACGTCTATCTTAGCAATTATAAAAGTATGCTGCAAAATCGCATGATCCCTCACACAGTGAAGAAATCCTCAAATCAAAATAACAACTCGTTTTCCATATACCTTCCCACCCTGCAAAGATCATAACCATGACCGGATCGGTCAAAAAAAAATCCCGATTCACCTATTTAAGTACTAATTTTCATAAACCTAGTGCTGCTCAGTATAAGCATTCCCTTTGCAAATCATTCTAAATAGATCGCTATGTGCTCTGTACCTGGATCTATCAAAGCCGAGTAATATAATCCAATGAATCTCATTAAAGATCATCTTATCTTATCCATACCTGACAACCTTCTCCAAATCAAGTTGTCAGCAACAATCAATACATCTCACTTCTATCATCAATTCATAATATGAGTTTAGGATTAAACTACTCTTGCCAACATCTCACCAAACTGAGTTCCACCTACTCACTTTGGCGTTGCCCCAAACATTTTCATTCCACAACACCTGGTTGTCTGGCTGATCACCCGATTCTAATCACAAATTGGCCCATGGATCTTTATGTAAAAAAATAATGTAATTCTGAATCGGTGTTCAAGCCCTGTGTGACCGTCCTGCACTTTCTAATTCACCTGGCTTCTGTGTGTCTGATCCTAACTTTCCCAATCCCCATTTCTGATATTCTGGATCACCTTCTGAATACAGTGAAATCTGAACTCTTTGTGTACACTATGATGTGTCTCCATATGTACATATAATGCCGATCTAGTATATTTGTTAGTCACTGCACGTTTGTGTTCCTGAATCCTAGATTTTAAACTGCTCTTGGTGATGCCAATATAGACACTTTCACATGCACAAATGATGGCGTAAATGACCCCCACGTTGTTACAATTGATGAATTCATTAATACAGTAACGTTTAGTACTAATATACATGACATTTCTGGTCTTATTCATGCCTAAAGTGCATACATTACAGGATACGCAGACATAAAAACCTTTAGGAGGTTGTGGTAACCAATTCAAATTCGCTAGACTAATCGGTCAGATATAGTTTCTTGACACCTTTTCTTTAATTGTCGCACTTCTTTTGTATGTTACCACCGGTTTTTCCCCTACAAGCTCCAATAAGCCAGGTTCCCCCTTCAATAAATTGATAAATGATGCTTTAGATTGTTCAATAGGCAGAGTAGAGACTTTTCGTTTTTCTGGTTGGAATTGATATCACTAGCTTTAGTGAATTTACCATCATTTAATTTGATTGTAAATATTTCTGAAGTGGATGTTCAGATTGTGATTATATATTTTTTACGTTACAGCCCTGACGATGTCCCAGATGGGAACGAAACGCGTCGCCTGTTAATTGTATTGTATTAAATTTGTGAGAAGTTGGCTGACATTGAGGAATGATCTGAATAAAGAAAACAAACCACACATCATTAGACTGGAAGATTTTCTTTGGGACTTATTGTATACATATAAGTTTGAAATATGAGCTAAATAATTTGTTTCAAATACAATAACTCTCCTTCTGTATTTTGTGTATGTATATGAGAGCAAGCGATAATGTAAAATATTTTAAACATTTATATATTTCTATCTGTAATAAACTTATAATATGATAAATATATTTTCTCAAAATCGCGTCGGGTGGGGCCTCCTTGCGCCGTCGGTGCGCGATTGCCATGTCACCTTAAAAAACAAGCATTTGATTGGTTCATAACATTTCCCTTTGTAACAGTTGGAGGACTCCACCCCTTTTAGTCATTCTCTCTGCAGCGTTTGATGAGAGATACCTCTTCTGCATAGAGAGCATTTTTGAAAAGATTTTTGCTGTGTACACATATCTTATACTACACACAACATGCAACAATCATCTTGATCAATATTCATGGTCTGTACATTAGCCTTCCACATGTGACGCCATGCATCTGAAATGTTACATCAAAAAACAAATGTGTGTTACACGATGCACCAGGTGTGTGTGTGTGCGCGCATAATTGTGCTGCCTTTCGGCCGGGGTATTAGTGTCTTGAAGGGCTATCATCAGCCACGGGCAGAGTGCACATCTAGATCACATGTGACAAACAGTAAAGAGTAATGTGTAGATTTGTGTTGCAGTATTCTCTGTGTCAGGCTTTACCAGTATAGTAGTGTGTTATATGTAAGGCTTTCAGATTCACATTTGACATGCATTGCTTGACTGTAATGAGCGTTATCACTGTGTATGATGTAGCCTCACTGCTGATCCTCCCTCCATCCGAGCACATTCACATATGTGCGCTCCACAATAGCAACACGTGATGTTGGCCATTCAATGTTTTCGGACAGCATCTCATTAGCGATAGTTACTGCCCTCCAGGTACATGCTACATTAATGTAAATTGAGGATTGTGCGACATCAAAACTGCAGCAGGGACACACACATAAGTACACTTCCTGGCCAGGCAGGAACTGAACAACGCCCAGGTCCCCGGAATAATTATTCACACCCCTTCCCTGGCCTGGCGTATGCAAGCCCAGCCCACTTTGCGTACGTATAAATAGGATAATGACAACGCCACATGTCCCAGTTCCTCCACACTGCCTCAGGTGATATGGCTGCATCCACCTCGCATATCACAATGCGCAATTAAAAAAGGGATCCATGAGGTGTATACCATCCTGGCAATCAAAACTAGATCTGAATTGTGAACCCTGCTGGCCGTCGTGTTTGGACACACAACAATGACAGCAGGTGAGCAGTGGGGCATGGGTGCACAGGGGCTGCAATTGAGAGCAGTGCGGCAGGAGGGGTGGGGTGCATCAGCCTGGGTGCGCAGGTGCGAACAAGCGATGTTGCTGTGCGTAATGATGTGATCTCTGACCTCATTCAGTCGCATCTCCATCTCATTTTAAGGACCTGCTGGACCGTACTGCAGGCTTGAGCCAGCGGGCAGCGCTGCCCTACAGACACATAGCGTTGGCTTTTGGGGCACTTTAGTGGGCTGATTACTAAGTGTACATGCACACAGGCTTGTGCAACTGCTTTACATGCGCACATTATGCTTCTAACATGCACTCTGTTCCTTTGTATGTGAACGTTGGCATAACATATTAATATTTAACCTTGTGTATTCTCGTGTACTCCAACTCCTTTTTGAACCACTATTACCACTAACAGTTGGTAGATTGTACTTCAAGAAGGAAGGATCCACTCAATTGGTGTTCTCGATTAAGCTTGAAATAAACCTTCATTTACCTCAAGACGTTTCCAGCATTATATTATTTCTCCCTATTAAGACACTGAGTTGGTTGCGCCAAAATGGGCAGAGCGGGTGCTCACCCCATGACGATGCCCTGGACATACTGATACCTTCCATCGTGGTATCAAGACACCGTCCTCGACCGCAGACCGGCTGTGCCACTCTGTGAGAGACACCCTGGAGTCAGAGCTCGCACCGGCACATCGTTGGACACACTGGTGGTGGCAGGTGAGCAGTGAAGCCTCGGTGCACAGGACCTGCAATTGAGTACAGTGCGGGGGAAGGGGCTGGGGTGCAGCATCCTGGGTGCACAGGTGCAGGCAAGCGATGTTGCCATAGATAATAATGTAATCTCGGACCTCATTCATTTCTCTGTTCCATTTGAACCCCTTCCCTGCGAGGCTAATTCCCCCACAGTGCAGGGGGTTAAGCACATTGCCGGAGTGCTCGTGACGAGACAAGGCCATCATGAGTCACGGTGGAGCTGTGCTCATGACCGCCTGGTCTCGTCACAACCCTGCCCACTGATTAATTTGCCCGCACAGGTGGGGAATTAACTGCGCATGGGCAGAGCAACGTTGTTATGACGAGACCAGGCCGTAATGAGCACAGCTCAACTGTGACTCATGACGGCCTGGTCTCCTCATGAGCACACGAGGGGTTAAGGTCTTGCTGGACCACACTCTTTCCCTTGGACCCCAGTGTCCCAGACACACGGGTGACGGGAGGTGAACAGTGAGGGCTGGGTGCAGTAGGCGGACGCTCTGTCTCCTCCTCCCTCTGTTCTTTTGACTCTCCCTCCCCTTCTCCCTTTCACCCACTTGCTCTCTGTCCCATCCTCACTTTCTTCCTTTCATTCTCTTGGAAATGGCACACATACTTATGTTTCTTTTTTGTCTTGCAGGTTTTGTATGCTGCTTCCGGAGGAGTCACACCCACTTATTTCATGTTATACTGCTGTTTGTTCGAATAAAGTTGCATTTCCATTTATCTGTGTTGTTTTAATAAAGGGGTTTTTTTTACCAATAAATAAGTGAGTGTATGAGTCTTCTTTTTCTGACAACACTTGGCTGTAGTTTAATATGAAAATCGGCGGTTAATAGGAGGTTATGAGGGAAAACATTTGTAATTTTGCGGTGCACCTACCAAATATAAACCGACAGACTATTACATAAATGAAGACTGGGCAATTCTACAACTGCAAGGGTTCTATGAGTGTATCACTTTATAACACCATGAGTAATGCCCGTGTGATTACAGAACCAATAACGCACTGCCTAGGACCACCGAGGCTTCAGGGACTGTCGAGGTCCACCCTGCATATTTAAGTAAAGCCCCGGAGGGTGGCGATCCCAGGACTTGAGTTGGCCTCGAACCACCCAGACAATTATTAATGAATACCCAGGGATGTGGCGATCCTCTAGGCTGCGAAGCATCTCTGTGCCCTCCCGCGCCTAATTTACATGTGAGATTAAGGTCCCCAGTGCTGCAGAGACCCCGCAATATAATAATGGAATTGGCCCCGGAATGTTGCCCACCAGGGTGCTCATTTAAATGAACGGGTGAGACCCCCGCTTCATTTTTTTTCTTATCCATTTTTACCATCTAGATTTGCTTTATTGAAGCGATACGAGGTTTTCCTCCCCTCCTTCAATGAGGCAAACAAAGATTTGCTATCACAGGGTGGAAGCCATGCACCCACCCTGTAATAGCAAACATAAATGTCCCGCAGATGCACACCCTGGGACATTGTATGAGCTGCGCTTGGAAGGAAGCGCTCCCTAGGGCCATGATGCATTAGTTACTGCATAACTACAGAATTAGTATAAATGCATACTAACACTACTCACACAGTTAAACTACAGCGGCCAGTATGCTACAGCGCCCAGAGCCCATCACTTTACAGCAATCAACTCAGTTTGATCCCCGAGTCTTCACACCGGTAGGCATGAGTACTTCGCTTTCCACTCCGGTATAGTATAAACGCACGTAGGGGTCAGTAGTTTGCTTACCACTCCCTGTATGGTATAAACACCTACTAGCACTACTTGCACATGTATGCTACAAAGACCAGAACACATCACTTTACAGCAATGCCCTCACAGTTTAGGCTCTCAGTTTCATACCCAAGTGTAGCAGCATCTCATCTCAGCACCATGTCACTCTGACCAACACCGCACTTTCAGACCGGTAGGAGTGACTACTTCCATCACAATCCCCTGGTGCCTCATTCCTGGTAGCCAGTGGTAGGCCATAGGTAGGTTTGTTCATCCTCCGCTTTATTGCTTTTATTGTATTGCCTGTATTTTCATTGTTGTGTCTCTGACTGCTGTTGTCTGTCTTCCCACGCTGCCTGTACGTGGTCCATGCCCCTTTTTCTTCTCTCTGTTCCCCTCACTGTCCCCATGCTCTCTCTGCCCGGTCTTTCCTTCTGTACCCCTCGCTGCACCATGTCTCTTCCCAGTTTTCCCTTCTGTTCCCCTCGCTGCCCCCGTGTCTCTGCCCGGTTTTTGCTTCTGTTCCCCTTGCTGACCCCGTGCCTCTCTTCCCGTTCTGCCTTCTCTTCTTATCCACCCCGTATTTCTGTGTTCTGTATTTTGCCTCTGTGCCACTCGTTTTTCTGGTATTTCTGTGCCACTCGTATCATCCTTGTTTTTGTTCCCCTTTTGCCTTCTGTTCCACTCATTTTTAGTGCCCATCGGCCTTTTGTGCTACTCGTTTTTTCCCTCGTTTTTATGCTCCTTTTGCCTTCTGTTCCACTCGTTTTTGGTGCCCTTCTGCCCTCTGTTCTACTTGTTTTTTGTGTCCTTCTGCCCTCTGTGCCACACGTTTTTCACTTGATTTTGTGCCCCTTTTGCCTTCTGTTCCACTCGTTTTTTTATGCCTGTCTGCCTTCTGTTCAACTTGTTTTTTCACTCATTTTTGTGGCCCTTTTGCCTTCTGTGCCACTCGTTTTTTGTGCCCTTCTGCCCTCTGTTCCACTTGTTTTTGTGCCCTTCTGCACCACTCATTTTTCCCTTGTTTTTGTGCCCCTTTTGCCTTGTGTTCCACTCGTTTTTTGTGCCCTTCTGCCTTCTGTGCCACTTGTTTTTCCCTTGTTTTTGTGCCCCATTTGCCTTCTGTTCCACTAGTTTTTCTTCTGCCCTCTGTTCCACTTGTTTTTTTGTGCCCTTCTGCCCTCTGTGCCACTTGTGTTTCCCTCGTTTCTGTGCCTCTTTTACCTTCTGCTTCACTCGTTTTTGTGACCTTTTGCCTTCTGTGCCACTCGCTTTTCCCTCGATTTTGTGCCCCTTTTTCCCTCTGTTACCTTTGTTGTCTCTCACCGCCCTCGCCGCTTTGTCCCCTGCGGCCCCGCCGCCCTGATGGCCCACTGCCCATTTGCTGCCCCTGCCTCCCAGCTGCTCTTACTTTTCACTCTATGGTCAATGATAAAGGCGAAAAAGTGTTGGTTAGGCCAGAGCTTCCTTTTTTGGAGACGTTTCCTTTAAGCCGCAGACCAACCTTCTGTCAACTAAGAGCGTCCGTAAATCTGCTCACTCGATAATCGGAGCTTCAATTTCCTTGCTTCGTCAGGCAGCAACACTTTTTTGCCTTTATCATTGACCATAGAGTGAAAAGTAAATTCTAGTTCGGTCAGAATCGATCACTATCTGAGGACCTAGTCCCACAAAGATTAAGGGTTCGTCATCATTTTGTAAACAATATAGTCCGGAAGATGGTCTTCAATATCGAATAAGAAGACCGAAACGTCGACCTTCAAGTCCATCTCTGTATTTTCAATTAATTTTGTATTTGATCCTCTCTATTATTTAAGTAGCAGTGCTCATTTTTAAGAATATTGATTGGACTTGTGTTATCCAAATGCTCATGAGGAAAATTCCATATTCCTTTGTTCATTTGTTTTCAAGATTTAATCTGTATGATCTGTGCCCTTTGACACAAAATATAAATTCTTTGGATACTAATTCTACCCCGTGTTGCCTTTAGTTTTTGTTGTATTTTACACATTTGTCAGTGAAAAATTAATTTGGCAAATAGTTGTAAGTGTTAAGAGTTATTATGCAGACTCCAAATTAGGTTGGATCAGAGAAAACGAGATAAATCTATTGACTCTGAGTTCTGATAAGATAACGAATAAAAACCTTGCAGGTACCTGCTTTCTATATAACCTCAGACTGAAGCAACTCGTCACAACGCCCACCCACTCCGCCGGCCACACGCTCGACCCCGTCTTCTCCTCAAGCCCGCACGTCTCAGTCTGCCACACCACCGAACTCCTCTGGACTGACCACCGCTGCATCCACTTCGCCTTCCAGAAGCCCACCACACACCACCACACCCAACAGATCCCCCGCCGCTGCTGGAGCAGCTACACGCAAAACTCGCTCTCATCCCACCCACCGAACCCTCCAACTCCGACGATGCTGCCCACAGCCTCAGACGCTGGATCGAGGACTGCGCCAACATCCTGGCCCGCTGAAGAAACCCCCCCACAGAGATACTAGCAAGACGGCCAGCTGGTTCATCCAAGAACTCCTAGCCTCCAAACAAGCCTTCCGGAACCTAGAGAAGAAATGGCACAGTGAAAAACTCCAGACACCCACGCAGCACACAAGGACGCCATCCGCAACCACCACCACCTCATCAGGGCGGCCAAGAGGCCCTCCTTCAAAGACCGCCTCAACAACAACGCACACAATAGCAAGGAGCTCTTCAACATTGTGAAGGAATTCTCCAACCCCAGCTCCAACACCAACAACATCCCGCCGTCGCAAGCCCTGTGCGACTCCCTCGCCACCTTCTTCCACCGCAAGATAGCAGGCATCCAGGACAGCTTCATCACCCAGACAGCCCCTAAAGACAGCAACACAACAGACCCTCTGCACAACATCGACAACGACCCCCTTCTAGCCTGGGCCAGCGTGCGCATCGATGACACCATGAAGACCATGAGCACAATCCACTTCGGCTCTCTGTCAGACCCATTCTCACACCACTTCTTCCACAGAGCTAGAAGCTCCATCACACCCCATCTGGGCAAAATCATCAATCTCTCCCTCGATACCGCGACCTTCCCAGAGATCTGGAAACATGCTGAGATCAACGCCCTACTCAAAAAACCTAAGGCAGACCCAATAGACCTCAAGAACTGACAGCTAACCCGATACCTCGAAGAATACGGAATCTTGGACCCTTCCCAGTCATGGTTCCGTAACAACCACAGCACCAAGACTGCCCTCATCGCTGACACCGATTACATCAGGACACTGCTGGACAACGGCGAGACCTCAGCACTTATCCTCCTAGACCTCTCTGCTGCTTTCGACAACGTCTGCCACCGCACACTACGCGCACACCTCCATGCCGCAGGGATCCGAGACAAGGCTCTGGATTGGACCACCTCCTTCCTCTCCGGGAGAACCCAGAGCGTCTGCCTCCCTCCATTCCGTTCCAAAGCCTCCAAGAACATCTGCGGCGTACCCCAGGGATCCTCCCTCAGCCCAACGCTGTTCAACATTTACCTGGTCTCGCTCGCACACGTAGCCCGACAGCACGACCTCAACGTAATCTCCTATGCCGACAACACTCAGCTGATCCTCTCCCTCACCAAGGACCCCATCACCGCCAAAGCCAACCTCCACAAAGGAATGAAGGCTGTCGCCGACTGGATGAAGACCAGCTATCTGAATCTGAACTCGGACAAGACAGAGGTCCTCATCCTCGGCACCAACCATTCAGCCTGGGACGACTCCTGGTGGCCGACGGCACTGGGGGCAGCCCCGACACCCACCGACCACGCACGCAACCTGGGAATCATCCTTGACTCAGCGCTCTCAATGACTAAGTAAGTCAACGCTGTCTCCTCCTCCTGCTTCAACACCCTCCAAATGCTCCGCAAGATCTACAGATGGATCCCAACAGACACAAGAAAAACATTCACCCAGGCCCTCGTCAGCAGCAGACTCGACTACGGAAACGCCCTCTACGTGGGAGCCCTGACCAAGCTCATCAAATGACTACAACGCATCCAAACGCCTCGGCATACCACGCGACGGCCACATCACCCCAACCTGAGACAACTGCACTGGCTCCCCGTCAACAAGAGGATATGCTTCAAGCTCCTCACCCACGCACACAAGGCCGGCCCAGCCTACCTCAACAGACGACTCTCCTTCTACATCCCCAACCGCCAGCTACGCTCCGCCGACCTCTCACTCGCCACAGTCCTGCGCATATGAAGAACAACCAAGGGTGGGCGACCTGCTGACCTTCAGGAGGATACTCAAGACCTGGCTGTTCGATCAGCAGCACCCCCCCAGCGCCTTGAGACCCTCACCGGTATGTAGTGCGCTTTACAAATGATTGATTGACTCCCCCACAGAGGTTACAGTGCTCCTACCCTCCTGTTTCCTACTCTTTCTGTCCTTTTTTCCCCTTACTCATTTCACCAGAATCACAAAATGGCTGCCAACACTTCCAAGTTGCAGCCGCTCACACCGATCGCAGCCAATAAGCAGCAAGCTCTTGCTCGTAACGCCTCAGCCAATCAGATGGCAGAATTCCCAAATATCGATATCTGTAAATGTCGATATTTCTCCAAAACTACTGAACGGATTTACACCAAATAAACAAAAGCGTGCTTTCTAGACCAAGACCCTTCACCCTGCCAGATTTAGGGTAATTCAGTTCACCTGTTCGATCTGTAGCCTTGTCTAAAGTTTCCTATGGAAATTGCAGGGAGAAAACATGTTTTGGGACCCCTTTTTCTTCTGCCACCACTTCACGAATCACCCCCAAACTTTCAACTTAGGAGCTGAGATGAACAAAGAATTTGTTTGGAAAATTTCATGAAGATTCACCAAAGTTACAAGCAAAACAAAAAATGCTCTTCCATTTTTGATGACTTTCAAACTAGAGAAAGGGAGAGAGTGTATGTGAGTTTTTGTCTGTGAGTATGTAAACATTCCTGGTAAATCCAACAGACATCTCACATTAAATCCAACTGAAAGCACCTGTATCCAAATATTTGCCAGAAAATACATTTATTAAAGGGATGTAATACCCAAACACCACTCATGAAGCTATGCCCCTGTATATATACAATTATGATGTTGACCATTTGCGAACACAAGCAGAGTAAGGAAACAGTTAAGGCTTATTGCCGTCTTCACGCTGTTGGAAGTACAAGCAGCCCATGTTATATTTCATTGCTACCTGAGGTGATTTGCGCTAATCTCTAAAGAAGACCTATCGAAGGTGTCTTGAAAGATGAAATACATTATTTTGTGCTTCATGGTTTGGTGCCAAGCGATTTTCGTATTTTAATGTATTAATTGATTTATGCACATATAATACAATGTATATTTATGTACTAGTTGATGTTTGAAACATGCGGTATTTTTACTATGTCTATAAATGTGAGACAAAAAATAATGTGAGTAAAATGGCGCTCACTAGATTGATAAATGCTGTTGCTACAGCTGAAACGAATCTCTCCTGGTTGCTGAGTCGAGGGAGGCCCAATGCATTAAAGAAGCCTCAATCCAGCAGTCCTTGTGTGTGTGCTGTTTACCTTCGGAAGCAGGGGTAGGGTATATCATTATTAAGTACCAGCGGTTGATGTTTTTCACGCACCAACAGTCTTTTTGGGCAGTCGGAGTAACCGCAATGAGGCGGAAGCAGCATGGAAGTGCTAGACCGACTAGCCCCCAGATTAAGCCTTGGGATGAGTCATAGAGGTGTGGGCAATGCAGGAGAAGTAGACTCGGAGCAGGAAAGTCTGTTGATTTTCAGAATGGGGACCGTGTTTCTCCATGCCTACACAAGCTTCTCTCAGTAGGCTGAGGGAGGTCTGGTGACTGGGCATCATCAAGCATTTGCTTCATTGGTGAGGGCTGTTGTCCTTATTACTCTTTGAGGTGAGGATCTCCCCTGACCCTGTGAGTTAGTTCACAATGGGCTGTTCAAGAAACTAGAGATTTCCCCAGCAGGATACCCACACAGAGATGAGGACGTGGATACCTTGGACCTGCTATGTGAGCACATACTATGCTGAACTGATTTTCTGCAACTTAGTACAATATAGAAACAATGTAATTGGATTTTGCTTGACATTCTCAGCTTTGCAATGTCTAATAGGACAGCATGTTATTTTTGAATCATAATTGTTTCGTGCCATACTTGGTTGTGTAACAATGGTGATGCTCCACTGTGGCATTATGGGATTAGAAGTCTCCTGTGACTTTTGAACAGTTAAGTGACATTTGAAACACTCTGATGGTGATAATTGTATACATGTGGAATGCACAGTGCTGTTACGCTTTTGGAAAATTCTGCATGGCTATTCAAATTATTTACTTAGTTTCAATTTGGAGATTATCTCTCTCATTAGACGGAGTTGTGATACAATTATGATGTTCATCTCGACATGTAAGCCCGACATGAAAGCATGTTGGAAACTGACATCGCAATCCCAATGGGAGAAACGCCGTCCAGTGGCCCCTTCAGAATCCAGCCGGAATGATCGGTTGGTTTCAGTTCTGACCACCTGCTTTGTAATGGGGCGATTGAAACTCAAAACGCGATGAGGCTTGGAAGGGCTTTGACCTGTGGTCGAAGGCTTTCTGAGCTTTATCGTAATCGGGTCCATAGTATTTGCAATAGAGGATAAAGTGCTCTATGCATTGAACAGAACGGCTATCGCATGGGCAATGGGGTAAGTTCAGAATATAAGTGCCCTTTGTAGGATAGGCTAAAGAATGGACAGAATTCAGTGTCAATCTCATCAGCAGGAACCTATGGTGTGGTATTGTGACCCAAAATGGGTATAGCTCTGAAGTACTGGGTTTTTCAGAACCAGTACTGATCCGGTAACCCAGCGGTGCCAGGGGCAACACCCTATGACTTCGGGTCCTTCCTGTTTCAGACTACAGAAACACAGAGTCTTCTAGGTGAAGTCAAAGATCGAATTTATTGGCTGCAACCAAGTAACAGGTATCCTAGAAGTACAACACGGTGTATATTCTCAGGACACTGCTCAATCTTACAAAGCCAGCCTTCTCTTTTTATACAAAATATTATGCTTCAGGCAAACATTCCTATTTTTACAGTTGACCATTCACATATTTTCACTACAAAGAAAAAGCAGAGTCATGATGACAATCCCACATTTCAGTTTGTTCAGCCCACAATCAATTACCCGGCAAGGCCCAGTATTTTCATCAGATATCGACGGACCCCCAATAAAAACGGGCACCTCCTCCTCGTAAAGCAAGTCATAAAGGAAGGAACAGAAACAGGTGTGTGTAAGATTAGGAAAGGTTTGTGTGCGATGAAAGGTTTTTTGGCACGTTGTGCCTTGCTGCTATCTCGACCGGCCACTGGGAGAGGAACTGCCCAAACAGGTTTGGCCTGGGGCAATGGAGTCAGCTTGCCCAGGTCGCAGATACGTCAGGAAAGGTGTACGTGTCCTTCAGGACCGTGTTTGGCCTTTATCATTGACCTATGTGAGGGCAACTCACAAAATGGCTGCCGTACAAAAATGGAACCCAAGGGTTCAGGACGAAAATGACGATTTCAGGGTGAAATCGTCACTCCAATATGACGAAAATGCTTGTGCATAGTATACTGGCCATTTTCGGTCTGCTGATATCAAAATCGTCATGATACGATGATGTTTATGACACAGGTCCAAAATTTTCAGTACCACAGCCCCTCCTTTTGCCTCTACATAGGCAATAACCTATACTCATGCTAATCTGAGTCCAGGTCTATATTCATAAAGTCATTGAGATGTTGCTGTAGCATCATCCTATTACTTAGCTCGTCCCTCGAATACAGGTTTCCTTACACATGATGTAGCACAGAGGCCACATAGTGCAGGAGCACACTGTACACACAGACAGAACAGGAAAAGAATGGCTAAGATCATCCCAATAACCATCAGAATTTTCCATCCCCAGCCGGATACCAGTTCCCAGAACCATCCCATTAACGACCAATCCCCTTTGTCTACATGAATAGATTCTGAAATTTTATGCAGTTTGGAGATAACACTGTTGGAGCGTTATCTGGAATGAAAACACAGCAACTCGATTGGATCACTCTACATACCCCACCTCGGTCTGCAAGTATGACGTCTAACGCGACTCTGTTCAGAAGGGTCATAATACGATCCGACTGGAGCTCAGCAGTCAAGTTACTAAAGGCACCAGCAGTTTCAACCACGGTGGATTCAACCACCCTTGTCAATTGCCTTATGTTCCTGCTGTTAACCATGGGTCCCCAGAACGGCAGAAAACCCCTCACGAAGTCTCCAAATCCTTGTTCTGCAGTGTCCTCTTCACTGAAGACACCTCTAACTATCCTTGGCTTATGGTAATCTGCCGCCGCTGTGTAGGTGGGAGGCAACAGGAACGAAACAAAGCATGTGCCCGAGAAGTCAGGGGCAACCATGTATAGGCTCTATCATGGCAGATGAAATAGGTACCCTTAGCTGCTAAGAACGGAGGGGAAGTCTGAGACGCAAAGATATATGTCTCAGTGCAGATACTCTTCCCTAACTGAGCTCTGGGATTCTTGCCAATACCTTGCAGACATAAGTGACCCTGATGGGGTACAATCCAAATCGGGGAAGATCCCTTAGCTTGCTGTTTCTCACTCAGAGTGACTCCATATCCGGTCACGTTCCATCCTATATATACTAGTGTCTCATCCCTCGGGATAGTGTCAGAGGAGATATCTTCCTTAACCATGTCTACTATACCCTTAACTAGAGCACTATTCTTAGGATTATCTTCCACAGAACGTAGGGGGTAGGTCTCATGTGCGTAAATGAACATTGTTCTGTATGCCCACACGGAACCATTATGGCTGAAAGGCAGAACCAGATAAGGGATACCTTTATCCGTTGTGTGAGGCATAAGACCACACACCCAACAGTTAGTCGTGTTCATTACTAGTTGGTGTTGGTGCAAAAGCTGAACGAAGGAGTTATTAATAAACTCTAATCTCCTAGCGGATTCATGTTCAGGAAAAGGGTGGAAAGAATGTGCGGAAACAGTAGGAGGAGGTATGGGCGATGTAGTGGGTGCAAATGTCACTCGAAAAGAGAATAAAACATATCCTATTAAAAACATCATAATACTGAACAACATGAAGATGCATAGTATCAAAAAACGCTTCTTTGTCATCATTCTGCAAATTGTAGTTTTAAAGTTCATTTGTTTGGCAGGTCTCTCCATCTCGAAAAACTTCATCCTCTCTAAAATGCTGCTCGCGATGGTAGGCTGTTCTATGCTAAAGGATGCTTCTGTCAGTCCAGGGCAACTCCCTTAGACCAACCAGAACCGTCGACCTAACGTCTTCGACTGCACCCCAAAGACTTTGGGCAACCGGGACCCTACAGCTGAACCCGGATGGTGGTTCGAAAAACAAAAATAAAAAAGTTTCTCAGATGAGAGAGCTGCACTTTCAAAAATAGCAAAGAAAAGGGAATATTTATTTGTCCATAGTTCTCGGCTATTTGTCTATAGTTCTCGGCCTCAGATTATATCTTTTCTTTCCAGGTACTGTCTGGTCTTGAAAAAGGAGTTCAGGCTCTGTAGTGTCCAATCGAATTGACGGTGGCACAGCTTCTTGCAAGAGATTGTCACTTTCTTGTTCAGAGATTGTTCCTTTTATGCGTGCATCACTGAAAGGTAGAAATAGAGGCACAGTTTCAGTCTCTGAGTCAGCGACACCCTCCTGGACCCACCGGTCGTACGGTAGAGGCAAAGGCACCCTCTTGCAATGTACGCCGTGGATCCAGTTTTTCTTCCCCTCCACTCGAACAGCTGATCTTGTTGAGAGAAGAACTAGATGAGGGCCGGTCCACCGGGGCTGGTCATTCTTTGTTCGCTGGAAATTCTTGACCAGCACCCAGGATCCAGGATCGATCGGATGTCCTGGAGCTTCAGAGACCTGAGGCAGAGTATCGTGAACCTGTTGGTGTAAAACACGCAATTTAGCCGTCAATTCATACAAATAGTCAAGCAGTACAGGGTGTTCGATCTCACTGAATTTTTTCGGCCTTGACACTCCCCATATGTTGGCCGGACGGCCGAACACTATTTCATGCGGACTAAGTCCCACTCGCGAGTGCACAGTCATTCTGGTTGATAGGAGTGCTAAAGGCAGAGCGTCAGGCCATTTAAGGCCAGAGCTCGCTTGAATTTTGGCAAATTTTAGTTTTAACGTGCCATTGTAGCACTCTACTAGTCCAGCTGATTGGGGGTGATTTGCAGTGTGGAATTTCTGGTGGATGCCTAGCCCTTCACATACTTTCTTCATCACTCGACCCACAAATTCACTCCCATTGTCACTCCAGACCATTCTCGGCATTCCAAACCTAGGGAAGAACTCTTTGGCAAGGGCTTTAGCTGTGGATAAGGCTGTGTTGTCCTTTAAGGGATATGCTTCTATCCATCTTGAAAAGGCACAAACAACAACGAGTACGTATTTCAGATTGTTGCACCTTTCCATGTGGATGAAATCTACCTGCAAAACCTCGAACGGATACGTTGGAGGCGCAAAACGACCAGCTGGAGTTGGGGTTCCCCTACCAGGATTGTATTTCAGACACACCATGCAATTCTTGACCACATTCTCTGCACATTTGGGAATTCCAGCATTCTGCCATACCGGAGCCAACAACTTACAAATCCCTTTCACACTGATGTGAGCCATTCCATGAGCCATTGTAACAACTGCAGGCACATACGCATCGGGTAACAACCATCTCTGATGCTCTGACAATTCAACCCAACAACCATTCACATCCAATTTACCCGTACTCTCTCTCCACACACTCAACTCTTTCTCTGTAGCTTCAGCTTGAATGGACTTCACACTTTCTATCGTGTCTTCACACATTCCTACGTCACTAATCCATCTTGCAGGGCCTGCAACATACATTCGGCTCATCACATCCCTCGCTGTTTCTTTTGCAACTTCGTCAGCAAATGCATTTCCACGACCAACATCGTCAGTCACCTTCTTGTGTGCACTGCATTTCACAATCGCGACTTGCAACGGCAAAGTTAATGACTCAAGAAGCTCATTCACCAACTGACCATGCTGTATCTTAGCTCCATGCGAAGTCAGGAACCCACGTTCTTTCCACAATCGTCCAAAACTGTAAGCCACACCAAATGCATATTGGCTGTCGGTATATATGGTCACTTTCATTCCTTTCGACAACACACACGCTCTCGTAAGTGCAATCAATTCTGCTGCTTGAGCTGAATTATGTGGGATACGTGCAGCTTCAACAATCGTATTAAGCATGGGCGGATTTTGCGGATCCACGATTCGCGGATTTGCGTATTCACGGATCGTGGATCCGCAAAATCCGCGGATTTTGCGGATCGGCGGATTTGGGGCGGGGCTTCCGTGCCAGGATCATCGTGCCAGATTGAACCCTGCCCTTCATATTTATTCAAGAAGACGCCGCCGTTTTGTGCCATACCTCTACTCAACTGGAGTACTTCCTACTAGATAATCAGTAAGTGCTACCTCGTTGGGTAGATGTATAGTGTTTTTACTACACTACAGCTGCCTAAAGTGCCAGAGAGTTGTCTACAGCGACCAGGTGTGTGTTACTATGCAATCGCGCCGAAGGGCGCAGGGGTCCCGTGAGTGAGCTGTCATAGTGGGTAAATGGCGGGAAGACGGTGCACACCACGAGTGTGTGGGCGGGGCCAAACGGACGGGGCTTCCATGCGAGTGCACATGCCTCTTGTGTGCATTAAAGGTGAGAGACCGATCAGAGCCGCAGATAAAGATACAGAAGCTCCTGGCCACAGGAACAGCACGAGGATTGCGCTCGTGAAAGTCAAGGATGCAAAGGCCTCTGTCCATCATCACAGCTGATTTGCGATGGTATATTAGGGAAGAAGGCACATCTGCCTAGCCTTGACAATGCTCACGATTGTTTTTGGGCCAATGAATGAGTCACTGAATTTAAGCTTCAACTAGGGCACATGCTTAATCGATATCTGAAAGTGCCTGCGGTTGAGGTTTAATTTTTGTGCCAGGACCGTCGTGCCAGAATGAACCCTGCCCTTCATATTTATTCAAGAAGACGCCACCGTTTTGTGCCTGTTGTAACTAATTTACGATGGCGCAGGCAAGCTGCCAGCACCATCCTAAAATAGTTACTAAATTAGCTTAAACAGGAAGCTCTAATAGATAAAATAAAGCAGGCGCTCGATGACCTGCTTTATCTTATCTATTAGAGCTTCCTGTTGAAGCTAATTTAGTAACTATCTTAGGATGGCGATGGCAGCTTGCCGGCGCCATCGTAAATTAGTTACAACAGGCCAGCAAGGCTTGAACTTTTGCCCCCGGAATCCGCCGCTCGCGGATTGCGAATTTTCGGTAAATTCGCGAGAGTTCGCGGATCGCGGATTTACCGAAAATTCGCAAAATCCGCGAGCGGAGCGGATTTTGCGCTCATGCTTAAATCGTATGCAAAGTCGTAACAGCATATGCTGCAGTCGTATCACCATTCGGAAGCTTGAAGCATGAACCATCCACCCATAAGGTACCATCACACTTTGCAAGAGGAGTGTCACTAAGGTCTATTCTCCCTTTCGTTTCTTCTTCTGTTCTGAGAAAACAATCATGCTGTTCAGAAGTATCTAACTCAGTTTCAATCGGCAACAACGTAGCTGGGTTAAGCGTGTTGCATCTTTTTATGTGAACCAACCTATCTCGAGTGAAATTACACCCGACCACTGTGCACTGTTGCAAAACTCTGCTGAGTTTATTTTTCAAAATTTAAACCATATCACAATGAAATTTCAATGATGTCAACATAACTTTTCAATTCAGTACATTGAACAAAACTGACATAATTTTTTAAACATTTCAATTCTTTAGAACTCAGAAAAATACAGCGTACATAACACAGTATATCATCATAACATTATGCATTTAAGAAGCCCGATGCATTTCTAGCCCTAAAAGGCTCTTCCTCCGGGGCCTGAAATCTAAACAAATGTAAAAAACAGCGTTACATTTTGGGACCACTGCTGAATGGAAATAAAAATGAAAATAAAATAAATATAAACGTGCTGAATGTAGTGCACCACCACCTTCTCACCATGTGGGATCGAGTAAAGCTTACCCTCTCCTTCTAGCACTGGATGAAAGGACCTATGCAATGAAAAAACGCTACATGAACTCTCAGAGTCCTGTCTCTAAAGCTCCACTCTAATAACATGAACCACGACAACGTGGCAACTGAACTTACCCACTAGGAGACGCATTGCCGCTACTGGTTCTACAACGCAAAAAGACCAAGGTCAGAATTACCGAACTCCTTTCAACTTGATTACAGAAGAAACCAACATTAACCGATTTCTACAGGCTACATACCTCGATATAAACGCTGTTCCTCGCAAACATCACTCGTGGCTAATGCCGAACGTTCAAATGCTCCGTCGGTACCTCGCGTATTAATCTCCGCGTCAGATATATGCTTCCCAATCAAAAGCGCTATGCACCCTCTGACGTCACGACAACAACTAGAACAGCCCGCTCTCACTGAGCGCGGCTTCATTTCCTGATCAAACTCCTCACTAGTAACCACGTGTTGCGGGCTCTGCCAATCCGCTGCTCCTAATCTCGAAACTTAGGTTTACAAGCGCTCGTGAGTGTGCAGCGCATGCAAAATAAAATGTGTATAAATAAAAATGTATGAAAATGAAATTGTAGCTCGTGCAGTGAAAAGTATAAGTAAAAAACAATATGTACTTTATTTTGATCAACCATCACTGCATAGCAAAGAACACATGATACCTGAAATTGCGAGAATTTCTCTACAGAAAACATGAAAAATCTAATTTTTTCATTTAACCCTTTGGGATCTTGAGTCCCCAGCTTTTTCATCCAAAAAATTTCTCTCTGAAGCAGAGATCTAGTTAAATCAGTACCCTCAAACTTCTCAACTCTCTCTAGGACTGAAAACTGCAGTTGGGCTATGCTGTGCTTGGCCTCCTGCCAGTGTGCTGCCAAAGGGCTCTGAATGGTTTGGTTTCTAATGGTACTTTTATGTTCAGAAATCCTGACTTTTATTTTTCGCTCAGTTTTACCCACATAAAGTTTCCCGCATGGGCACTTTATGTAGTAAATGAGGACAATGGAGTTGCAGTCAGCATTGAAAAATAGAGGGATTGTTTTGCCTGTCTGAGGATGATGTATGGACATGCCTGTAATGACATTATTACAATGGACACAGTTGCCGCATCTCTTCATGCCCTTGTAGGACGACATTTGTTTTTGTTTAAATTTGGGCGTCAAAAGTTCCTTGAGGTTTTTAGACCTAGTGTAGGCGAACATTGGCTTTTGTTCAAAAATTCCATTAAAGTCTGCTTCATTTTGTAGAAGTGCCCAGTGTTTGTTTACTATGTTCTTAATCTTTTGAGAACTAGTAGAATATTTAAAAACAAATACATGTCTTTCCAATTTCTGTTTCATTCTTTGGTGCAACAAATTCGTTCTGTCGTACATTTTCACTCGTTGTCTTGTTTTTTCCAGTATTTCTTTTGGATAACCTCTCTGTTCATATTTGTTCTGTTGTATATCTAGATGTTTCTCCAGGTCTAACTCTTTGGAACAAATCCTTTTAATCCTCATAAATTGAGAGAGAGGTAAATTGTCTTTCAAATTCTGCGGGTGAAAACTTTGATACAACAGTGCATTATTTGCATCAGTCTCTTTCCGGAACACTTCTGTGTGTATTTCTGAATTCTCCAAAGTGATTGCCACATCTAAGAAGGAAATTTTCTGTTCACTGATGGTAGACGTGAACTGTATATGTTCATTGTATTGATCTAGTTGTAGCAATTTCTTTTCCAATAGAGATTTCTCAGCATTCCAGTTGACAAAGATGTCATCGATAAATCTGCAGTATAGTACTGCATGCTTCTTCCAGTCTTCATCAGTATATATGTGGTCTGCTTCGAATTTAGCCATAAATGTATTTGCATACGCCGGAGCACCGGCAAATCCCATAGAGGTCCCTTGTAATTGAAGAAAAAATCGTTCTTCCCATTGGAAATACGCTGTATTTTTCTGAGTTCTAAAGAATTGAAATGTTTAAAAAATTATGTCAGTTTTGTTTAATGTACTGAATTGAAAAGTTATGTTGACATCATTGAAATTTCATTGTGATATGGTTTAAATGTTGAAAAATAAACTCAGCAGAGTTTTGCAACAGTGCACAGTGGTCGGGTGTAATTTCACTCGAGATAGGTTGGTTCAAGTGGGCACGTGAGGGCAAACGTGCCACCATTGTTGCACGCATAGATTAGCATTATATAAAATCTTGAATATCGTGAAAACAGGTGTGCTTCTCCCACTCAAATTCATTTCATTAGCATCTTTTTATGTGCACATGACTCGCTAACAGTGTCAACTCGTAACCTGACAACCGAGCACTAGTTAAGTGCTGAGTCATGGTCCTGTTTAACAACGTGTCCACTGCATGTGGAACCATCACAACCAATTTATTATTCATGACTAAACTAGCAGACTGTCGAATCGAAACAGCTGCGGCCGCTGTGGCTCTCAAGCAACTCGGCAACGCTTTAGCTACTGGGTCTAAAGTCGACGAAAAATACGAACATGGACGCTGCCTGTGCCCAAACAACTGTGTCAACACTGACAATGCACAACCTTCTTTCTCATGGACATACAATGTAAAGGGCTTACTGTAGTCGGGGGTACCCAACACAGGAGCCAAACATAATGCATCGCGCAATTCGGAAAAACTTTTCTGACACTCTTCAGACCATGGGAGGGGATTTGGTGTATCTTTACAGGTTAATGCCACCAAAGGTTTGGCCAACAACGAAAAATTTGGTATCCATTGTCTGCAATATGATGTAATACCCAAAAAAGCCCGCACTTCTCTCTGTGTACTAGGCACACTCAATTTTGCTATTGCCTGAATTCTTTCTGGGGTCAGTTTCCTTCCCTCCTTCGATAAGAGATGACCTAAGTAGGTCACTTCTTGTCGACAATATTGCAATTTCGAAAGGGACACTTTGTGATGCAAATCAGACAAATGACGCAACAATGACAACGTGGCTGCTTTACAGATATTCTCAGTATCTGCAGCAACAAGCAAATCATCAACGTACTGAATAAGGGTAGCGCCATCAGGTAAAACAATTGTGTCAAGCTGTGCTTTTAAAGCTTGACTATATATTGATGGACTTTCACAGTAGCCCTGGGGAGCGGTTTGAAGCGGAAGCTTCGACCTCCTAAACTGAAGCCGAAAATATCCCTACTCTCCTCAGCAATCAGGATGCTGAAGAAAGCATTCTTCAAGTCAATCACCGAGAACCAAGTCGCAGAAGCTGGAATCATAGTCAATAGGGCAGTGATATCGGGAACAATTGGAAATTGTGGCACAACGATTTTATTCACCTCTCTAAGATCAATCACGAACCTGTAAACAGGTGGCTGAGAAGGGTCAGTGCGCTTCAAAACACGCAGAACAGGACTATTGCAAACGTTGCCTCTTGTCTCTTCAATTACATCTTTTTCAATCAAATCATAAATGATCGCTAGTAACGCTTTTTCACCTTCACTAGAGATCTTGTATTGGGGAATTCGTGGCATTTTAACATTGGCTTTTAATGTCACGACATACGGCGGTATTTCCAAAAGACCCACATCATTAGGACCAGTAGCCCAAAGAACTTCAGGAAGAGACGACAACTCTGTCGGAAGTTTATCCTTCAACAAATACATTGGGGAGACTACTTTCTTACCTAGTATAAGTTGTACTCCTGAAGGAGAACAATACAAAGTCGCATACAATCTTTTCAACAGATCCAATCCTAACAAATTTTCACCACAATCTGTAGTCAGAATAAGGGGTGCTTCTAATTCCCAAGGTCCAACAGAAAGGGACATAGGGCTAGAAATCGGGTTCCTAACCGGGGCGCCAGAAAAACCTACTGAAACATTCATTTCGCCAGACAAAGGTGCGCCAGGGAGTTTAGAGTGCATAATAGAACTCTTTGTAGCACCAGTATCCAACAGAAAAGGTTCTGACACACCTGATGTAATCACCTCAACATAAGGTCCACTCTGATCTACTGGAACTGAAACAACTCCCTCTCTTTGTCTATGGCGTCCTAGCAATCATTATCTTCCATATTCTCATCTTCTGCATAGTAGTCATTAGCATAGTCCTGAGCTGTCCTATTAGGCGCGTTATTCTGCTGATCAAACCTATTCATTGAATTTTGAGGTGGAAATGAGCGTGCGTTCTGGGGAAAATTTCCACGTCCTCTACCTCTAGGCGCTTGTGGAGTATCTCGACCTCTTGCGCTAGAAACACCATTCATACGCTGTAATAAAGCAGGGCAGCTACTTTTAAAATGGCCCTCTTCTTTACAATATGCACACTGATTAGGGCCTACAGAAAAACGTTGTTGAGGATATTCGGTCCTTTGCGCGTTTCTCTGAAACTGCTGAGGCTGCTGATAGCTACTCTGACCACCACGAGGCGGGTACGCCTGCTGTAAAAGAACCTTTGTCTTTAACTCTTTCGTTTTCTTTTCTACTCTATCTTTCTCGTCCTTGTCTCTATTTTCATAATACTGTGCAGTAGCCAATATCTGTGCTGAAGAGGAAACGGCCCACAAACTTTCTGAATCTTTTAATTTCTTACATAACTCAGGAAGCAAATTATGCACAAACTTGTCAATGAACACCTTCTGTACTCATATCTTGACCACTGTGGTGGACTAACATTTCTTCAAACCTGGTGAAGAAATCAGACACAGTTTCATCTTTCTTCTGCTTACACGCAGACAACTTGTCCCAATTCACACGCATCGCAGGCATTAAAGTCTTCATGTAATTAATAATCCTACCAGGGAGTTCTGCTACTAAAGGCTCGGGTTTAGCACCACCAACTTGTCGGTCATCTGCAGCATTAATATTAGCCCATGTGTCACCTAACTCTTCATCATGGTTTGCATGACAAATCTTTCCCCATAAAGGCTGTGGAACAACATTTCCAAACAACATGTCTATATCCGCTAAATTCATAATGCAAGAGGCTGCAGTCTGTGACAATTCCTTGTAATACCCCTGCAGGATTTTTACGGGGGTCAGGCAATGTCTGTTTAAGGGCCAAAACTTCAGCGCGCTTTCACGGAACATGTACCCAAACACGCTGAAAGTGTGCTGGAACAACTGGGGGGTTATTATTTGGACCAGCAGGTACTTCTTCCTTCCACACCGGAGGAACCTCTCTCATTGGGTACTGTCTCACCTTTTTTTTAACAGAGGAATCAGACCCAAACAACGACCGAGAAACACCTTCACTCCTAAATGACAACAATGTCGCAACTGCTTTCTTAACATCTGAACCCACTATTGCGCCTTTCCCAAACTCGAACCGTATATGACATAACTCGGGTGGATTGGGTTCCAAATCATTCTCCTCTAAATCCTCACTCAGGAAGGTACACATTTTCTCAAAAACGTATCTCTGTTTTGGTGCTTCCCACTGATGGAAGACATCCATAACAGACTCTAGCTCATATTTCGTCGGTTCAGTAACCCATTTATGTGCCAAATAATTCAAAGTTTCCTTCTCCCTAGAATCAGGCAGTTGGCTACGCAACTGTTTACGCTCTGAGACAGGGGATACACCTGTTGCTCCAAAGAGAGGATATAGAAGGCTAGCAACAGTGCTAGTCATTCTCTGTCGAACAGAGGGAGAAGTCGATGAAAGGACAGGCGGAAAAGCAGAGTGAGTCAAGGCAGACGCAGAGGCAGTATCAGGAGGAATACCAGGAGTGGTAGTCGATATAGTTGTCAAAGTTGTAGGAAGCAAAGGCAGAGCCGATGTCAAAGTCGGTGGCCCTTGAGGAGGCTGCACCGGAAGAATAGGAGCCAGCTGAAGAGCAGCCGGTGGTTGTGAAGGAGCAGGAGGCAATACACCCAGAGGTTGTGCGGCTAAAGGCTGTGGAGGTGCCGTAGCACTCTGCGCATAAGGGGGTGGCGAACTCAATAAATGCGACATTAGGGGGTCTTTTTCAATGTCTTTTGCTGCATCTAGCTGAAGAGGCGGCAAAACTGGATAACATTTATCAATCGGCATTTTACGTTGCCTGTGCAACTGCTCGCTCATCTGTTCTTCTTCGTTATCTTTATACTGCATGGCAGCTTGCATTATCGAAATACCCCTTTCTCTCTTATTCTTCTTCGCTAATTTAATTTCCTTCTGTTTGGCTTCCTTACGCCATAGGCGGAAAAAGTCAAACATCGCCGGCCGGGCTTTCTTTTTAAAAAGTTCTAGATTATCTAGGATTTCCGTGTCAAAGCTACCATATTGGGGCCATTTTAAGATACCATCTTTCCTGGTGTATTTGATCCACATCTCGTTATAGGTGATGGGGCCTACGCCATGTTTCACATAAAGTTCATAAGTTGGAGTTCCAATCGGAGGAACCGGACACGAGTCCTCCAATCGGGAATCCCTATTACAACCAAGACAAAACAAATTTCCAAGTCTGCTAAAACCAGGCATCTTCGCTCTCTAGTCTAGCTTCAAACTTCAAGGGATTATCGATTACGATAGCCTCGTGAATACACGAGTCCCTCGGCTTTGGTACTTGCAAGTTCCAAATCAGAGATCCCAAGGGATACTCAAACTAAGGACTGGGAGATGCTCCACTTATACTTAACTGAGGTATCGATGACTTCACCAGAAGACTCGTCTATCGTTTCGCTCTACCAATCATCAAGGGTCCAAAACAGGGCGATAGTCAGGGCAGCAGTCCTTCGTAGCCGTCGGGAAGCGGGGAACCTCGCAGCAAAGACTTTCGGACCACGTCGACATGCAGGGGTCGATGAAGTGGCGGCCTTCCTCCAGAATTTTCACACGAAGCTCCTCACGAACCTCTGGCTTGGACCGGTACCGCTGATATAGCCCCACAATGGGCGCCAACTGAAGTACTGGATTTTTCAGAACCGGTACTGATCCGGTAACCCAGCGGTGCCAGGGACAACACCCTATGACTTCGGGTCCTTCCTGTTTCAGACTACAGAAACACAGAGTCTTCTAGGTGAAGGCAAAGATCGAATTTATTGGCTGCAACCAAGTAACAGGTATCCTAGAAGTACAACACGGTGTATATTCTGAGGAGACTGCTCAATCTTACAAAGCCAGCCTTCTCTTTTTATACAAAATATTATGCTTCAGGCAAACATTCCTATTTTTACAGTTGACCATTCACATATTTTCACTACAAAGAAAAAGCAGAGTCATGATGACAATCCCACATTTCAGTTTGTTCAGCCCACAATCAATTACCCGGCAAAGCCCAGTATTTTCATCAGATATCGACGGACCCCCAATAAAAACGGGCATCTCCTCCTCGTAAAGCAAGTCATAAAGGAAGGAACAGAAACAGGTGTGTGTAAGATTAGGAAAGGTTTGTGTGCGATGAAAGGTTTATGGCACGTTGTGCCTTGCTGCTATCTCGACCGGCCACTGGGAGAGGAACTGCCCAAACAGGTTTGGCCTGGGGCAGTGAAGTCAGCTTGCCCAGGTCGCAGAGAAGTCAGGAAAGGTGTACGTGTCCTTCAGGACCGTGTTTGGCCTTTATCATTGACCTATGTGAGGGCAACTCACAAAATAGCTGCCGTACAAAAATGGAACCCAAGGGTTCAGGACGAAAATTACGATTTCAGGGTGAAATCGTCACTCGAATATGAAGAAAATGCTTGTGCATAGTATACTGGCCATTTTCGGTCTGCTGATATCAAAATCGTCATGATACGACGATGTCTATGACACAGGTCCAAAATTTTCAGTACCACAGCTCGATGCCATTACATGTACAAATTTCAACATATGCCTGGACAGTTGGTTTTGTTGCTTCTGACTGCAATCTCTGGTCATTGCTCTTCGCTGAAAACAAAGGGACATATTTACAAGGGCTTAACGTCACAGGAACGTCATTTTTGGTGACGTTCCTTTGGCGTTAAGTCCTTTGCTTTATTTACAAGGTGGTAGCAAGCCACTCAACATGGCTTAACACTGCCTTGTAAATAATGCCCCCTTTCATGCTACACTTAGGGCAAAAGGGGTGGGCAATGGTGCTGTGGTGGGAATTCTGCCGCAACACCCATTGCCTTTTGATGCTGCCCCCTTTTTACAAGGGCGCTATAATAGGGAGGCAATGCTAAAAATAAGACCAGGGAAAACATAGTCTTAACCTGGCGAAATACAGAGAAATTATACATTTTTCTTTGTTTTTGCTGTTTCTATGTGTACTGCATTCTGCCGTACACATCGAAAGAGCAAATCACCACGAGTGATTGTTTATGCGCAATAGTTTTCAAAGTATTTCAAAAGCTAGCCTGAAAAATGTCAGGGGTATTAAAAAGATCTACCAGATCCATGCTGTTACAGAAGTTATGAAAATACCTAACCCAAGAGATTTTCAGGCAATGATCCAGTTTTTAGCTGTTAAAGATTACTGCTCAGTTAAAGTACGTTGGGGTCTTTTTCCAAATTTTGAACCATAAAAGGATTGGTTGCAGCTTTATAATGTCAGTAATAAACCCTAGCTCAATTTCTGGGTGGCAAATAAAGGAACTAGTAGATTTTGAGACAGCGAATATCCTCTTAATAAAACAATTTTCAGCTCCAGCCCCATTTGGTACCTGTATCCCCACACAAATGTCCCGTAGCTGGCATTTGTGCAACATTTGGATGTGTGCATATGGTGACAAGCTCTTTAACAGACTTGTTTCCAATTTTAGTAGCAAAGCTGAAGACTGCCTTCGTAGTCACGTCCTGCCAGCCTTCAGTGGCCTCCAGGCGAATTTTGTGTCAAATAATATCCCAAGATATGGGAAAGTAGGGATTGTGGTGACTTTGTTTTATTTACTCTAAAGGCAACGCGTTTCTTTTTGGCTGGATCCATAGACCATTTTATGGGTTTTTGCCTGTTAGACAACAAGGTCCAAGCTGGGCATGAAAGTGAAGAAACAGTCCATCAATCACTGTAAGACAATTGTCATCATTGCTGGTAGAACTGTGTCATGGGCATAAATTAAAGCGGGGACATAATGGTTGCCTATTTGCAGGCAGTCAACATTGAGGTCAACCAGTTGTTCCTCTAGACCATTCACATATAAAGAAAAGAAGAAGGATGCCAGGACATATCCCTGGCATTCTCCTCTGGCTAGTGTGAAAGGATTGGTCACTTAGCTTCCCTCTCAGGCCAGATCTGACACTAGCCATCACCTCAATATGTAGTTCTCTAAAAAAGTGACAATGTCCTGCGCCACTCCAAGGTCTAACATGATGTTCCACAGCTTGGACCTGTTTAGAGAATCAAAAGCTGATATCATATCCCTAAAGACTAGATACAGCTTGCCTTTCTTGCCCAGCGTTTATTTGCCTAATATAAGGAATACATTGAGGAACTGCTCTAGTGTATCTAAGCCGGGGCAGAAACCAAATTGGAGGTCTGAGACAGAGCACACTGTGCTTATCTGCCTAGGATTGAAGGTGCTCAATCAGGATTCTTTCCATTATTTTAGCGGTAGAATTAATAAGTGATATGGTATGCGGGTCGCCCTTTAATCCTTAAGGTTGTATCTTTCCCTCAGAATGGCTGATGGGCTCTACACGGACTGCAGAAATGTGTTTGAAGTACCAGATCTATCCTCTTACAAAGTGGCGCTGGAGCCCTTATCAGTTGTGAGTTTACCAGGAAATGCATGCAGATTAAATGGAACAGATGGGGAAGCCAAAGATAAGCGCCACTCTGCCAAAGCAATCTCGTTGTTGTTCACTTCGACTGCCAACTGCAGAAAGCCGTCCAGGGTAGTGCCAGTCATGGATGCCATGGGCATGACTTTCCATTTCCCCATAGTAGAACATCTACTGTTTCTTTAATAAACACCCAATAAGCAGATATGATGACAACAGTACCTGCAATACCTTATGATATGAAGGATGGAGAGGTGGCCCAGCCCAGTCTCTTTCGGGTGATGATGGGCATAGATGGGCCAGTCTTGGCCCGGTCTTCGTCCCGGCGCATTCCAAGGTATGTCCCACATTGCAGGAAGCTACTAACGCTTAAGAGTGCACCAGAGTCTCTAGGCCATGCCTTGGGCCTCCATGGTGGCTGGGGGACATAGCCCCACTCCAGCAGGGAGCAGTATGTGCTGGCGGGGGAACTGCTGAAGTTAAACCCATGCTGTGGGAAGCAATTAGTGCTTTTGAGCTTCCCAGAGTCTTTAGGCCCTGCCTTGAGTCTCGACAGTGGCTGGAGACGTAGTCCCACTACAGCGACAGGTAGCAGTATGTGCGGTCAGGGAACAGTTGAAGTTCAACCAATTTATTTACACTATTATAAATTCAAACATATAAAAAAAATCTTTAGAAACACTTTAAAATATAACAAAAAAATTAGAATTAAGAAAAATGTTTATATTTTTTTTCCCAAAAAATATAAAAATATTTTACATTGTTAGATTTTTAATGTATTTTAAGTTTTTCCTTATTTAAATCATTTAAATACCTTTTTTTAATATTTACATTTTTTTTTCATTTATTATAATTTATATGTATATTCAAAATAATTATAAACTATTATTTAGAAAAAATGTTCATGTAATTGTTTTTAATTGTTTTACAATATTCATTTGCATACCATTAAAAAAGGTAACTTAAATTTAAATTTAAAAATACACTTTTTAGATCTCTTCACCCTTATGCCCTTAAAAAATGGAAACAAACATCCTGGGACCGTTTTCTGGGTAACAACGTTCATCAGCCAGGCTAACTTGATTCCAGTGGCGAAGTGAGCATGGGATTTAGGCCCAGATCTCTGTATTGGGGTGAATGTATGACATTGTTCCGCATTCTGTCCATCATTTGTTCGTTTTGCATTTGTCACCCCGAGTGGGATGGGTATCCCCAGACATGGGTCCCATGCTCTCCATGCCACTGGAGTCAAGCTATCCTGGCTTATGAGGGCTGAAAGCCCGAAACCGGTCCTAGGATCCTTGTTTCCAGTCTAGGGAGGACTTGGCCTGTTCTCATTGGGTGCAGGGTCAAGACTGATTTGCATATGACTGGGTCCAAACTGGAATGGCATGGTGAGCAAAAAAAACAATGGATGTAGGCCCAGATCTCTGTACTGGGGTGAATGTATGACATTGTTCTGCATTCTGTCCATCATTTGTTCTATTTGTAAGAGCAAGTTAGGCCTGAACCTGGAAGGGGCCACAGCAGGAAAACCCGCACACTCGATGGATATATAGAAAAGGGGGTAGATGTACTTGATAAAGAAATCCTCCTTGTAAAGAAGCATCTCTCTTGTCACAGTCTGACTCAGCTCCACATGTCGGTACAAAAGGGGGTGGTGATGGACGGAGCATCTGAACCAATCAAACACTCACACCCAGTCAACAGATCTGGGTTTAATCCATCACCGTTCTTTAGCCCACTTTGCCACCCCAGTTCAGACATGGCAATATGCAAATCAGTCTGACCCTGTGCCTCATGGGAACAGTCCAGCCCGAACTGCCAAGCCATGCCTTCCCTGGACCGGATTCAAGCTTCCTAGGACCAGTTTCTGGCATTACAGCCATCTTCAGCCAGGCTTGCTTGAATCCAGTGGCAAAGTGATCAAGGGACTCACATCTGAGCATACCATGCCAACTTATGGCGAACAAAGCGGTACAAAAGGGGGTGGTGATGGACGGAGCATCTGAACCAATCAAACACTCATACCCAGTCAACAGATCTGGGTTCGATCGATCACCGTTCTTTAGCCCACTCTGCCACCCCAGTTCAGACATGGCCATATGCAAATCAGTCTTACCCTGTGCCTCATGGGAACAGTCTAACCCGAACTGCCAAGCCATGCCTTTCCTGGATAGAATCCTCTCATTTCGCTCAAAGACCCTTGTCTAGGGGAGGGATTTTCCAGATGACTATGCACAAGACTATCTTTTAGAGAGCGGGCTTTCCGAAAAGTTATTAGCGGACCCGCAGAAATGTCTGATCCAATTATGTTATCTGTACTTAGGATATGCCAATTTTTCTTCATTATAGATCTTAACACATTGGCATCTTCCGAATAAGTAGTAATCATTCTGAATTGATTAGTCTCATTGCTGGATTTAACTGATTTCAATAGTTCTTCTCTAGATCTAGATTTAGCCCTTGTCCAAGCACTTTGCAGCAATTCAGCATCGTAACCCCTAGCCAGGAATCGAGTGATGCTATCATCAGCTGCCAAGTCAAAATCACTTTCTCTAGAGCTATTGCGTTTGAGCCTAAGAAATTCCCCATAGGGGATGCTGTTCACTAGTTTCTTAGGGTGGCCGCTTGACGCATGAAGCGTACTGTTTCCTGCGGTCGGTTTTCTGAAAAGTGCCGTACTGATTTTGCCATCAATTATCTCCACCTTGAGGTCTAGATAGTTCGCTGCCACCGAACTGACCTCCCCACTAAAGTGTAGATTTAAGACATTATTATTAAGATGTTGAATATAATCATCAGCCTCACTCTCACTGCCGTTCCATACTAGGAACAGGTCATCTATATACCTGCTCCAAGACACAATCGTTTTCCGTCCAGCTTTTGTTGACGGGAGACCAGGCCACCTGCTCCTCCCACCAGCCAACGAACAGGTTTGCGTAGCTGGGGGCGAAGCAGTTGCCCATCGCGGTCCCCGAGACCTGCCTGAACAGTTCTCCCTGAAAAATGAAAATGTTAAACAAGCAGAACTCGATAAATTCAAAAAGCAGTGTGTTATGGATGGCAAATTTCAATGGTCGTTTGTTCAGAAAGTAATTAATAGCATAGAGACCTTGTCGGTGATGAATACTTGTGTAGAGGCGCATAACACAGCTTCAAATAGATAGTGATCTAAGAACTTTGATACATTTTCAGTCAAACTCCCCATCGAGGATACAATTGCCCTCCCTGGTGCCCTAACACGATCCTTATGCACCTTAGGCAGGTGATAAAAAGTCGGTATGATGGGATCAGTAGTTAGAAGAAATAAATGTTCATCACTATCCAGCATCCGTTTTTCAAACCACTTGTTGATAAGCATGATGAATTGTCGAATGCTTTCTTGATAGACGCTCATACTAGTTGTTTCATAGCATTCACTGTTTCTTAACTGTCGATAAGCTTCATCTGTATACTGTTCATGGGACATGACCACAATATTACCTCCTTTGTCGGACGGTTTAAAAATCATAGATTTATCTTCCTCTAGGCCTTTGATGGCATTTTTCTGTGGTTTTGTCAAGTTATTAGGTTTATTAGGACGAGGAGGATTTGCCCTGAACTTTAACACTTCCTTCGTTACTGCCTCGCTAAAAATGTCAATAGCATCTAATGGCATCTGTGGAAGAAACTGAGAAGTTGGTTTGAAACCGCTGATGGGTGCTTGTTGTTCCACATCCACCTGTCTAACACGTTAACTCAGACATGTTGTGGTTTGTAGATCTCTCTCTTGGCGTAAGCCCTCTAGAACTTCCAAAGTTGTCGATTCATTTACTGATAGGAGATCGGTATCACTACCCTGCGTCTTCATCAGTCTAGCTTCTTTGGCAGTTGGGTTCAATTAAAAAAATGTATGAAGCTTGAGTTCACGTGTGAACTTAAATAAGTCTATTCTTGTCTGTGTATATTCCATCCTGTTAAGGGGACAGAAACCCAATCCAAGTTTAAGTACAGATTCTTCTGCACGTGTCAAGATCTTGGGCGAGAGGTTCATAATGGTTAATTGTTCGCCGTTGTCTACCACCGACCTCCCTTCTTGCTGCGAGTGACCCTGCTGGGCAAGTTGGTTTTTACTTTTCCTCTTCCTGCCGCCCCTTCTGGTTTTTCTTCGGCCTCCGGGGGTTTGACCTTTCTGCCCTTTAGCCAGGATTGCCTTATAATATTGAATTCCTGTTGAAAAGGAGTTTTATGTGTTCTTCCCGCAGTTCCTGTGGCATCATCTTCAGATTGTTCATTTTCGGTCACTTCAGATTCAGCGGTCTCTACTCTTTGTTGACTCTCTTTGGCTGTGGTTTGGCTTTTATTGATCACTTCCTTGCGTGGTCGATCGAATTTCTTCGCGAAAGTTAAGATTAGCCCCATTGCGTAATTTCTTTCGTACCGGTCAAATTTTTCTTGCTTGCGCTGTTTGATTTTAATTTCATACTTAGATAGGCGCTTTTTCATTGCTTCTCTTAGTTGGTTTTGTAACATTGGGTACATGCCATTTACATAGCCATTGTAATTATATTCTTTGTGGGATGACTTGTAAAATGCTTTGTTTGTACAAAAGGTTAACAAATGCGGGCATGCTTTGTTGTTCGGAATTTTGACCTCTTAAAGATGGCGCGTGTTTTGATTTGCAACGTGGCGCCAGTCCTCTCTTTATTTCATTGAATGTTCCTCTAAAAAATGGCGTCCGCTGGCGCGCTTTTTGTAAATACACACTGACGAAGGTAATCCACCGAAACGCATCTGTGTAAATAAACCGCTGCTACTGCAACCAACCCCGTGAGTGCTGTGTACTTCTTTCCTGGATTGAAAGAAACTGAACGAGAATATATATATATATATCCATACTAGGAACAGGTCATCTATATACCATATATATATATCCATACTAATATTATAAAGAGAGAGCCCAAACCTTTGAGGCGGGTAATCTCAGTAACCACAGCAACAATCACAACACCCAATCCAGCGTTGGAAAGGGCAGTTGCAGCAGAAGGACATAAGCTATGCAGACGGCAACCATATACATTTAAAAGGTAAAAGAACTGTGCCAGCAAAGTAGTCCCTTGTGGGCGTGTCTGCGTTCTGTTGTGGGTGTGTGCTGGGGGCGTGACAAACGCTGGGGGCGTGTGGTACGTTCCGCCCTTCATGCCATGTGAGTCGTAATTGCGCCGCATCAAGGGGCACACTGGGGGCATGACACGTTGGGGTTGTGACAAACGCTGTGGGCGTGTGTCCTCGCTGTGGGCGTGTGTCCGCCCTTCATGCCATGTGAAGCGCCAATTACGCTATTGCGCCGCATCAAGGGGCACGCTGGACGCGTGACAAACGCTGGGGGCGTGTGCTACGTTCCGCACTTAATGCCATCTGGGTCATATATTAATCAGATCGCCTGCTGTGGCCGTGTGCTGGGGGCGTCACAAAGGCGTTCACCTCGAAGCGTGGTAAGTAACCATTCACAAGACTCCCTTGGGGGACTGCCCGTTGTCTCACACATACTGGGGGTGCCGAATGCAGTGTGTGCTTTGGCTTGGGTGCGTCTGAAAGGGCCGAACGAAGTGTGTGACTTGGCGTGGGTGCGTCTAAAAAGCACACGGGGCCGAAGAGCGTCGGTGTGGGTCATAAAAAAATAACAACAGCGGTAAACAATCATTCAGGACTCACACAATTCTAATAGTTAGACTGTCGCCGCTGGCCCTCAAGCGGGGGCACACGCGACTGAGCGTGTCTGCGGGGACAATTACTGCAGCCTCTCATGCGCGCTGTTACTGAACTATCAGATTAAACTAAATTACAAGTGCCTGCTAACATCAGCCAGGGCTGTAGCCGGGCTCAGGTGGCGGATCACTACACTAATTACATGCGCCTGCTAACATGAACCAGGGCTGCAGCTGGGCCTCAAGCAGGGGGACACGCGCCTGCTAACATCAACCAGGGCTGCAGCTGGGCCTCAAGCAGGGGAACACGCGAATGACCATATCTGAATACACACATTACACACATTCTATTTCATACCCGGACAACGTCGGGACGGGCTGCTAGTAAGGAAATACATTGCTATTTGCAATCCTTACCCTTAGTAACAGGTGTCCTATGCATCAATGAGGAACTGAAAGTGAAATGCACTGCACCTTGATTGTCAGCTGGATTACTGTTGTCAACATCTATGAGAGATGAGCAATAGCATTTCTCCATCTCATTACAGAGGATGTACTCTCACCTCCTGGCCAGCATTCTGGCTTCACCACTGATTGGGAAGATAACCTGCAAACCATCAACCAGGACACCTTCCAAGAACTCCTATACCCCATCGGGACAACATCTCCAGACACGGGGAGGGTCAACAGCGTTGTGGGGTCTCCACTTCCCCACCTAACAACCAATAGGCACCACATGCCACTCCACCCTGGCTCCTGAAATCCAAGGATCCACAGATTGCCTTCCAACATATGGCAGTAGAAGTCCAGTGGGAGTTGGTTGAGCAAGTGTAGGCAGGGATGGATTCCATAGCAGCCATCCTAGAGGGAGTCCATGGGTGCCTCAGTCCCAATAGGTACACCTACTCTCTGCAGTCAGTGACTGACATCACTGGTGTCATGAGGCAGAGGCATGTGAAAGTGGCACCAGCACTGTGGCCAACCAGCTGGCGGCATTCAGAACCTTCTTGGAGTCCATGGATTGGAAGCAGGACTCCCACTTTGCTGCCATGGTGTTTATCACCGCGACATTACTGCTGTGTGGCAAAACCAGCAGATCCTCCTCCCTACTGTGCTGACTCACATGTTGGTACAGATAAATGCTTCTAAAGGCACAGGATCCACATTTCCCCCCGATGTGTGTGTGCCTTCCTTGGATGTTGCACCTACAACACCACCCTCACCGGAGACACTGCACAAATAAAAAGGGGAAGATGCGAACAGCATCTCTATCCTATAAAAAGGTGTCTGATAGTATTCATCTGTGCCACATACTCAGTTTCTCCTTTGCCCCGAACATGCCAGGGAAAATCAGCTGCCACTGTCCTAATTTTATTTCCCCCTGTTCACCTTGACCACTTGTGTACTGTTATTGTGGGCTATCCCCTGAAATTATATTGCGGCCATCTTCCTCTCCTCCATATGCCCCATGACCTGTTACCAGCATGGACCCTGTCTGGACATCCACTGGCTCAAAACATCTTTTGGGGGTGGTCTCCAGTGAACTTTACCTGTGAGCCACTACATCATGTGTATAAGTAAATACATGCACTTAGTACTACCTATATGTTGTCTGTCTGTTGGAGTAGGGACCAAGTTGACCATTATGCATTCTATGAGGCAAAGACACAAACTACCTGCCAATGGAACACGTGTTGTTTGGAGTCAGGGACACTATTAGGCAGTGGGAGTAAAACATATTTGGTGACCTCTATGTGTGTGTTGACTAGCAAGTGGTTATTCTAGGTTGCAAGCATGAAGTTCAACAAGTGTCATACAGTCAATGTTAATGATGAATGAAGTCACACCACAAGTGGGAGATCTACCCATGTATATATTCAAGTAAACAATACTGGACTGACAAGTAAATGCTGTAAGTGTAAGTGGGTATGGGGCAGCCATCAGTGTGTGAGTCCAAAACCTACAATTTGGCCAAATGAATTAACCACAGTATCACTCCAAAGCATGTTGCATGACGTACCTACATAGAAACATTGTATGTAAACATGTGTTGCACTCTGTACCATTTCCATCATGATTACCAAGTGCACTGCTCAACAATGTCTGTAGATAGATAATGTGAAGCCATGGCAAACCGGACAGATCTATGTCGATAGGTAAGACAACTGCACACACATATTGCCAAACACTGCTAGCAAAGATAAATGAATGTAAATAACATTACCTGAGCACACATGCTAACTCCCACACAGTAAATGATGATGTACACCTGTATGTATCAAGCAATGACATTTAATGACAATAGAAATCTTAAAAGGTATAAAACTATCTACCCTAACTTACTGATCTAACATAAACTACACTATCTTATCCTATATACTATCTAAAACCATCTTAACTTAACCTACCTTACTCGACACATTTAGCACAACATGCTAAACAGCATCCTCCCACCCCCTTATGACACATCTTCACACAAGGTCAACAGAAACTACACAAAACATCAACTAACTAAACATAAAAACCTAAACAATCATTTTTTGTATTTTTTTAAATGTATTTTTGTGATATCTGTTATACACAAATAAAACACATAATCCCCACCCAAAAAAAATACAAAAAGTACCCCTACCCATTAAAATTGTAGCCCACCCCAACAAAACCCCTAAAATCGCCATCCCTACACTATCACTACACTAACAAAGCTATAAAAACATTATGTACAGCATTAAAACTATATTCCCTGTGGCTATTGTTGCTTGGGTCTTCTCACTGCCTGCTTCAGTTCATAGAGATGTGCCAAAGCTTGGTCCATTTTATTCTTTAAAACAGCCCCCAGTAATTTTAAATTGGAAAGGTCCCCCTTTATGTCCAGTTCAAAAGAGCTAGGCCCTCCTGTGGCCTGAGGTGTGGGGCAACATGGTTGAGATACTCAGCTGGTGGGGGTGCTGGCTGCTGGTGCCTTGGAAGTACCTTGGCTGGAATGTCCATTTCTGCCAGAGCTCCTCTTATCAAGTGTTAGTGGTCCTGTAGAAGTAGACCTCAGCAAGGCCTACCAGTGCTAGGGGTTCACCCTTCCCTGCGCACAAGTCCTCAGACCAGTAAATAGACGTTGGCACGGAAACTGAAATAGCAAAAAGATATTTTATTAAACCTCATGGGGTGGAATTACATTCACACAACACTCTTCGGCAGTGTATGAAGTAGCACAAGAAGTAGAAGAACCATGGGTCTTTTATACCTACACAGGAGATCAAAAGGAGGTGGTACAAGTTTACATAGGAAGAGTTACATACATAGATGGTCATACAGAGAATGTACAGTCAACAAAAAGGGAGGAGCTAACAGTTGCTGATCATGTGCCGCTACAGACTCTTCTGAGCACGTGCAGAGTAGCAAGGGCTAAGTATAGAGAGTTCTTGAGAAAAGCACAAGGGCAAGCAACAGCAAAGAAGGAAAGAGCACATGGTGACCACATGGTCAGACAAGATGGCTTCCGAAAACAAGATGGCTTCAGCTAAATTCTAACAGCGATCTCTGCCAAATTTCCACAGGTGACCCTTTTAGCATTAGCTGAAGACATTTATAATCTAGTAGAGTCTAAGTATACATCATGTACATCAATCTGCATTGTTTCATCAACTTCTTTGTCCAGTACACATTGGGCATTCATTTGCTTAACATTATGTCTAGCAGGCATACAAGCAGTGATACAGATGGAGCAAAGCATTTGACCACATTGCATACATAGACAGCATATCAGTAGAATGGCAAGTAATATACACAGAACTGTTAACCGTTTCCAGCCCCAAGTAGTAAACAAATTCCCTAACCAGCTGGCCAAAGTCCTTGTGCAAGTATCAGGGTGAATCTCAGCAGCAATTTTATGCAGCTTAGAGATCGCACCAAAAACTGAAGGGGCATGATCTGGAATGTAAACACAGCAACTACTTTTGATGATGCCACATGCACCACCCCCGTCAGCCAGGACCATGTCCATGACCATATGGTTTTGGAGTGCCACAATCCTCGCAATCTGTAGTTCCTCTGTGATGTTTCCGAGTGCCATAGCTGTTTGGTTGGTCAAAGCCTCTAAGACATGAGTCAAACATCTGATTTTCCTACTGTCCAAGGCAGCACCAACAAAGAAGAACAGCTCCAAATTAAAATCAACATATTGCTGTAGTGCAGTGTCAGTCTGATCCACCTTGTTGTGATTTGCTGTCCTCTTAAATCTGTTTTTGGAAATGTCATTAAATAGTTTTGAGTCCCTGTGATACGATCCAGGAGCCAAAAACTACAGGTGGCAATAAAAAGGACACATAGCAGACTCCAGACCATAAATGGTAGTATCCCTTATTTCCACATAAAGATAGGTATTATGTGAAGACGTGAGCTACTGTTATTGATGCCAGCAATGTTTAGAACTAAGTACATTCACTTCTCCCCATTGGAATTCTCCGAGCACTACTCACACATAAATCTGCTCCTGCTCTAGTAACAGCTATAACAAATGGTCCATTACCCTTAGCAGTTCGAGTATTTGGCTAAACATAATGTGTAGAAACATTTCCTCGTCGGTACTTCTCCATCTCCCATTTAGTCCCTTTAGCTTGCGAATCACCTTCTTCATCAGGATAACATGCTTTATTAAGATAGTAGTAATCTCCCTACACCCATATCAGTAATATTAGCCACTTGATAAGCCAATAAAAGTGCAAACCAGGCTTGACAAGAACCATTGTGAGAAAAGGGAAGAGGAATGAAAGGTGTTCCTCCCTTTTTCTGCTGAGCTGGTATCATTCCACACAGCGAACAGTTAGTAATGTTTGTAGCATTGTGTGTGTGGTGCAACATCCGAATGAACGTGTTGTTCAGATAAGACTGTCTATGCTTCTGCTCATGATAAGGGAGAGTAAAATAGCGGTGTTCAATGGGTGCTGGAGTAGTGGATGTCAGTATTTGTCAAGCAGGAGCCATTTCCTCTACAACCCAAGTTATCACTGCCGTAGTGATCATAGTGACAGTAAACCCAACAATACACATATTCCTCTTATCGCAAATCCTCGCAGCAGTTGATGTCTTCTTCATAGGCATATTCATCTTGTTGTGGAAATAACAAAAAGTTGGAGCTCTAAAGTCCTGGGCAGCCATTGGTTTCTTCACTGAGGGTTAAGACGGGTGTCACTACACAAAAAGATCCCCCCCTCTTCAGCTCAGTTTCTCACAAACCCAGGACGGTTGCTCAACCAGTCTTTTTCAACAATGAAGTTTCTTTCCGGGGCTGCAGTTGATATCGAGATGCTCCAGGGATCGCATGGTCCGGGAGACTTCCTCAGGTTCTTCAGGTGATATGGCTTGGCCTCTCTCTGTGTCCAGAATGTCTCGATGGTCGATCAGGGGAGCAGGTTCCAATAGGGTAGACGGCACCTTCTTGCAGTGGGTAGAATGCACCCAGTTCCTCCTGTTCGTCATGCGAAATGCGATTCTCGTCGCTAGGAGTACCTGCTCTAGGCCGCGCCACCTAAGTTTTAAGCTGCTTGATCTCTGGAAGGACCGGATCATCACATGATCACCGGGCCGTAGTTCGTGGCCTTCACCTTTCAACTTGTCAGGAAGAGCTTTTCAAACCTGTTGATGAATAGAAATCAAGCTGTCAGTCAACTGTGGTAGGTAGTCACTCATCAAGACACAAGGTACATCATGTATGGGGCTTGGCTTAGGAATTCCCCAAATATTCATAGGCCTTCGAAATACCACCTCATGCGGTGTAAGGCCATATCATGAATGTGGCACTGATCTAATTGACAACAATGCCAAGGGTAGTGCGTCAGGCCATTTCAAAGATATGGAAGCCTTGATCTTAGCTAGATTAAGCTTGAGAGTAGCTTTGTATTGCTCCACTAGCTCTGCTGATTGTGGGTGGAAGGCAGCATGAAACTTCTTCTTAATCCATAACCCTTTCAGGAATACTCAACAACTTGCCCGATAAAATGGGGTCCGTTATCAATCCACAAAAGTTTGCAAACACCAAATCTGGGAAAGACTTCCTTTAGAAGCACCTTTGCTGTAGTAAGAGCTGTATTATCTTTCGTAGGGTACGCCTCTATCCACTTGCTGAAGGCACATACCACTACTAGGACATATTTTAGACTGTTGCAACGTTCAAGCTGGATGTAATCCATTCGCAAAACTTAAAAAGGTGCAGTTGGCATGGCAAACCCTCCTGTAGGAGTTCGTGTCCCTTTTCCAGGATTGTACTGGAGACAAATAAGGCAGGACTGCACTATCTTTTTAGTCGTGCCAGCAATTTCTGGATGCTCCCAAACTTGTGTAAGCAATTTCTTTATCGAGGAGGCTCCAACATGTGCCGGCCCATGTGCCATATGAATCATAGGTTGGAAATAGGCTGAGGGCAGTTTCCACTTGGTCATGTCTTTCTTTCTCCAACAGCCCTCATCATCCAATGTTCCCTCCTTAGACCATTGCTCAAGTTCTTCTGTAGAAGCAGATCTCTGCATGTCTAGCACTACCTGCCTGGCATCATGCCAACATTCAGCCTGTGACCTTACTACATACATGGATGTGGTGCTTCAATACATTGCAGTCTCACGGGCTGTGTGATCTGCGAAGGCATTACCCTGTCCTATTTTATCAGTGACTTTCTTCTGTGCGCTACACTTAACAATCGCTATTTTCTTCGGGTATGTCAAGGCAGTCAGAAGATTGTGTACCAATTCTCCATGCATTATTTGCATCCCATGAGATGTAAGAAAGCCTCTTTCCTTCCAGAGTCACCCAAAATAGTGAGCCACTCCAAAAGCATAGCGGCTATCAGTATAGATGTTCACAGACAAGTCAGTACTAAGTACACACACTCTTGTTAAAGCTGTCATCTCAGCTTCCTGAGCTGACTTTTGTGGAATACGAGCTGTGTCAACAACTATCTGAAGTGTGATTGCATAAGCATCTGATATTGTACCATCTGGTAATTTCAAACAGTACCCATCAACCCACAGTTCCGCATCAACATTTGAGAGGGTCGTATCTTGCAAATCGACATGACCCTTTGTCTGTTCCTCAGTAAGGAATATACAATCATGAGGCTCGTGTGACTAGGACTGAGTCGCTGGCTATGGCAACAGAGTAGCTGGATTCAGGGTTGAACATCTTTTCAGAGTGATGTGAGGAGCCAAAAGTATCAATTCATATCCTGTCAACCTAGCACTAGTTAAATGCTGCGTTTTAATTTGGTTCAAAAGAGCATCAACTACATGGGGTTCTAACACAGTCTATGTGACAAGACTATACCTTCACCCTGACGTATGGACACAGCTGCCGCTGCGACAGAACAGAAACACCCAGGCAATGCACAAGCAACTGCACACAAGTCCACAGACCAGTAAATAGATGTTGGCACGGAAACTGAAATAGCAAAAAGATATTTTATTAAACCTCATGAGGTGGAACTACATTCACACAACACCCTTAGGCAGTGTATGAAGTAGCACAAGGAGTAGAAGAACCATGGGTCATTTATACCCACACAGGAGCTCAAAAGGAGGCTGTACATGTTCACATAAGAAGAGTTACATACATAGATGGTCATACTGAGAATGCACAGTCAACAAAAAGGGAGGAGCTAACAGTTGCTGATCTCGGTTAAAACAGCCTGACAGTAACAGACTAGAGCAGGTGCATGGGCAGCTATAGACTCTTCTGAGCATGTGCAGAGTAACAAGGGCTAAGTATAGCCAGTTCTTGAGCAAAGCACAAGGGCAAGCAACAGCGAAGAAGGAAAGAGCATATGGTGAGCACATGGTCAGCAAAACACACAAGATGATGGACGGAATGTTGCACAATGGCAAGACATTCACCCCCAGTCACAGATCTGGGTTTAACCATTGTTATTTTGCTCACCAAGCCACCCCAGTTCAGACATGGCCATATGCAAATCAGTCTTGACCCTGTGCCTCATGGGAACAGTCCAGCCCGAACTGCCAAGCCATGTCTTCCCTGGACCGGAATCAAGCATCCTAGGACCGGTTTCTGGCTATCAGCCGTCTTCAGCCAGGATAGCTGACTATAGAGGCTTTAAACATTTTAGTCCTGAAGATGGTCTTATCGACGAAAGCCTAGAGACCGAAACGTCGACCAGTACACTTCTTTCCTAAAACTCTTTGATTGTGATTGCAATAAAGTGCCCACAATTGTAACAGTGAAGGTTGAAGTGATTGAATGCTCTCTACTTGTTTAATTGTAATTGTTTCATATGAGTACCCTTTATGACATTTGAAGATAAAATTCATTAGTTTTATACACACCCGTGTTTTTTGCTGTTTCTTGCTTTGCGATATATACTCTTTTGAGATATATTTCTATGTGATTATCTCAGAAGTATAAAAAAATTGGGTTGTTAGTAGATTGCGAAAAGAAATTAATTAGTAAGCAAACAACAAACCTTACACCTAATTGTGACTGAGAATAACATAATTACATACCTTAATAAATCCCTTGAAGGCACACTTACCTGTTCACATGAGAACTGTCTGCCTTTCACATATATAGCTGTACATTGTGCTCTCTGTCTGCACAGTGTGTTTAAAGGTCGAATAACAATGTATGCTGTTGATTCACGTTAGTCAGTCCCACGCACATAGACATAACATGAGGCACAGCTGCAAAACTGAAACCCAGGTGCTTTTTAATATGGCGTTACATGTATGAGAAGGCACTTGGAGAAAACCTTTTCAACACAGAAGAGCTGTGCTTGTCCCAAGATGTAATTCATTGCATCTGATCTTGGAAGTATGGGGTCCCCGTGACAAACCCTAGAGGTCTTCTATAATTATTATAAACTAGCTCACAGCACGGGGAGGGTGGCAAAGGTGCTATAGTCCTGTTTCCACTTTGATTATAATATGATTTCCCCTTTTGTGCTTTATGGAATTGTAACAGTGCTGCTTGCATTATTCTTATGCATTTTTCTGCTAGCGTTGGCTCGTGTACTGCATTTTAGAGCACGCTAGTTAAAATAAACATTTTAAACTATACCGTGTCTCTGATTACTCCCGTTGTGGACTAGTATGAGTGTTTGAATGAAAGAGTGTTCTTGTTTCCCACTATTCCTGAGAGTTTACTTAGTCGCATGTTCTAGGTTGTCTAATCATTGGTAGCTTCGCTGGAGTACGGAAAAAGAATGAGACGCTATTGCTAGTCGGATTGGGGTTCTGGGCACTGAGGTGACTTTTTTGGTACACCACAATACGCGAGGTCCTAGATTCCTGCGCATAGTTCTGTGTATGTGCAGAATCCCTGCAACATGGCGCACCCAATGTTTGGTCTGGTACTTATATTCGAGACACTTTAGTATTGCTTGTACTTGTCCACAATACCCTCACTCCTATTTTCCGTAAAAAAATTGTGACGGCATAACGTACCTGTATTGATGTTTTATAGGTTCTTACAAGCTTGATATCATGAAAAGGTTCCTATTGTTCTATTGAATTGCTAACACTTTTGCGCTGCCACGCACTTAAGTTGTTACCTTTTTGCAGTCCTTATGGCTGTTATCGATATTCCAGCTCATAGCTGTGCACCCCTCCGTAACCATTTGAATACATATGGAGTGCCAGACGTGGGCATCGTGCTTATTTTTGTGGTTGGTGCTAACCCGGCTTACCACTTTGAGGTATTCTACTCTTGGGTAACATTTCCGGCAGTGAATGGAGATGATAACTTGTTCCATGCATACACTTCCACTGTGGTACCTGTATTATATTGGCCATATACGACTCTCGAAGTTCCGATTTCAGCATGGCAACACTGTATTTGGTTTAATGGCACCCTACATCACACAGTGACTATGGTCCGGTTAGGCCCTTTGTCGATTCCTAGGGCCACTTGGCCAGTTTTGGGCGGGTACACACCTCATCCACGTTAACTAGTAGCTACGATAGACGAATTGTGTGTCTTGCACACCTCCTTAATTAAGGTATATAGGGCTCTAGTACAATACGTTTCCCGCAATCTCCAGGTGGGAGCACCTGGGGTTACGGCACAACCAGCTTGACCGGCCGGGATGTCGATTAGTGCCGACATGGTTAATTAGTTTATGGGCAAGCGACCACAGAATAAGGATGATTTACCTTACTGGCTTGCTGAGAAATTTGACCAGCTGGAGGCAGTATTTCCTAATACCACACCTGTGGAAAAACACAGGATCCTAACAATAAATTTGCGGAATGACTTTATACCGGAGGCAACCAATTGTGAGAATTGGGGTAAAGTGTTTGCAGCAGTGTATGCAAAGTGTTTTGTCACACTTTCCATGACTGTGCTGCTCTCCGTGATTAAGCGTGTTCAGGATTAGCACGGCCCAGAGGCAGCAGTTGAGTTGGGGATGAGGCTTGTCAGAGTGGTTGACATAGTTGCTGATCTCATACCTGCGAATGTCAAGGGAGATCCTGTTAACTTTCAAGTGTCTAATGCGTTGCGTCTTGTCCCAGAAGGACGAGAAACGCCGACAGTTACCAAAAATTATTGTTGATTTTTATAAGACCAATAGTCTGAGTTTTAAGCCTTTTGCTAAAATGCCGGCACAACAGCAAACTCAGATGGCGCAGTCTAATAAATACAACCGTCCTATTCTTCTTAAAAATAATTGGAAAAATAAAAAACAGGGGAAGCAACAACAGAAACAAGGGTCACATGCAGCATCACCGATGCCATAGTCTTCCGAGCGCACATATGATGCGTGCGACCGCACTAGAATAAGGTCTCCTGACAGGTTTCAGGTCCCTGATCAGGGTTCTTCTCATTCTTCGCAGGAAACATCAGGCTCACAAGCCGGTGGAGGAGATCGCCAGGATTGCGGCAGAGGTCGAGGTGCCCCGCAAAGACGCAAGCAACCTTGTCAGACTGACAGTAAAGGAAAGCAGGACGATTTTCTTTGTCAGAGCCCTGCGTTTAAAAAAAAGAAAGCTGTTGCTTTAACAGCGAGATATGCCACAGGCGGTGAGAACCCTACTTCGGAGCCTAACATGGGCAGTAACGCTGCTAGACAGTGCAGCAGAGGTTACAATAGTGCGGCAAGCACTGCGTCCATTTCTGATGGTGACAGCAACTGACACTTTCATCACAGTTGAGACTGCTGACACCCGACTGGCTCCCCTTGACAGATTATATGACATAGCATTTCTGATTGAAAGTGATATACGTGTTGTTAAAGGGATTTTTTTGAAAAATCTGACTTCTTCTTATGACATCTTGCTGGCTGAGGCAGATTGGCCCTTGCCTTTTGTTTTAGCCACTCACAGTTTTCAAAGAGCAAGCAATGGCTTTTGCGAAAGAGTGAGCTTTGGTGCTTGCACCAGCTCTGTACCGTACTCGGTTGTGTTTATTTAGATCACTGGGTTGGGATAAACTTTCACCCCCGCATGAGATACCATTGCGGTCTATGCCACAGCCACAATCCCAATATCCCCTCCAGCGGGAGGCAAAAGATCCCATTTCTGAAATTCTAGATCAATTAGTGTATCAAGGAGTGATTGAGACATGTGTGTCACCAATGAATAACCCTCTTTTTACTGTAACCAAACCCAATGGGTCCTACCGCCTAGTTTTGGATTACCAACATTTCAACTCTCATTGTCAAACCTGTGCGGTTCAGAATACCCATAGTTCTGCCCTCATGGACAGTCTTGTAAGAAAAAGATTTAAAACCACACTTGACATTTCCAATGGCTTTTTTAGTTATAATCTGTCCTCCATAAGTAGTCAATGGACAGCATTTATCTCCGGCGGAAAACAAAAACAATTTAAAAGGTTGGCCATGGGCTACAAAAACAGTTTTCGCCTACAAAAACAGTTTTCGCCGCATGTGTTGTCTCTTTGTTAGATGACATAGACCCTGATGCGTACTCGTACGTTGATGATATTTAGCTCACGGACGACTAAATATGGCCACATCTTTGTCGTGTGGACCGCATCATATTTTTGTTTGAGGACTATGGATACAAATTTAACTTTGCAAAGTCGCACATTACAGAGTACACATTGTTGTTCCTGGGCTATGAGCTCAACATTGAAGGTAGAGGATTAGCGCCTCACTTATTGGAAAAATGTGCATGTTTGCGTTCTCCTACAACTCTGAAAAAATTGCAATCCTTGCCTGGATTTTTAAACTTCGGTCGGACTTACATTTCCAAATATGCCCAGCATATCAAGCCGCTATATACCTTGATACAACCGAACTTTTAAAACGCCTGCTGGCTTCCGGACCAATCAGCTATTCTGCAATCTCTGCAGTCTGATCTTCTTGAATCTAAATACTTGTTGACATGTGATGACTACACAAACCTGATAATACGAATTGTGCCAGGCGCAGTGGGTTTCACTTACTTGACATTAAATGAAAACGACACAGTACCTATTGCTTACAAGTCACATTTGTGCATTTCAGCTGAAATGCGCTTTTCAACTGTTGAAAAAGTCTTGACAGCGGTCCAGATGGAGATCCTGAAGGAATTCGCACTGGCGCGGGGGAAACGCATGTTGGTTGTAACACCATATCCTGCTCTTGATGCTGTGACGAAAACCAGTGTACCAAACTAAAAAACTTTGCATCATCTTTGGATATAATGGGCTACTTCGTTGACATCTCCTGATGTCACATTTATCTTTGAATCCTCATTACAAACATGGTAGTTTGTACAGTACGAATGTGTTCACCCTGCTCTTCTGTCAATGTGCCCCCTTGAGGAGTACCATTGTATCATTTACACTGACGGTACAGCGCAGCCGGCGATGGATTCTAAACGTTCTTATTCAGCAGCCTGCGCTATAGTGCCATGGTGAATGGTGAGTTCAAGTCCAGTGTTGTGCACACGCAGGCACTAGGGGACTGCACCGTCCAGTTAGCGGAGCTGCGTGCTCTGGTGCTAGCACTGGAGTGTGCTGTTCCTCATGTGACAACCTTGATTGTAAGTGACTCTTTACTACTGTGTTCAGTCATTTAATGACAACTTATTCTTTTCGTCTCAGAATGACTATCGTTAGTCCAAAGGCAGCTCAAGTAAGCATAAAATGCTTTGGGTTCGAGTGGCAGATCTTAAAAAATGTCTGCCTCTCACGCAAGTAATTCATACTCTTGGCCACAGGCGCGTAGGAGTGCACGGGGTTGGCAATAGTTTGGCTGATGAAGCAGCTAAAACAGCAGTAGCCAAATATTCTGTTGCAGCTGTTGCAAGGTCCAGGAGCAAGATTGATGATGACATCTTGGCAGCTATAGCTGCTCCAGAGAAGGGAGATAATTACAAACAGGGCTTCCTTTCTAAATACTCCTATCGTTTAAGTCCCGATAATGTTCCCTATGTGAGAATAAATGATGTTGGTGACAGGTTGATTCCCAACCAGGACCGCAGACTTTCATTGATAAGCCGCAAACAAAGGCATGGCCTCGGCCTATGCAGGCGTTTCAGCATCTGTTTCTATCTTACAGCAGCATTACTGGTGGTGTGGGTTATACAAACAAACCCGTAATTATGTTGTGTGACATTTGTCAGCAGATTAAACCTTTGACGGCAACACGCCCGCCACAAACACAGCTGTACATTTCTAATAAACCATTCAGTTGTGTTTATTTAGATCACTGCGGTCCATTTTCTTCAGATACTGCGTATAAGTTGCAGTTGATTCGTGCACACATTTTCTTTGGGTCTGGCCACAATGCAGTGCTGATGCACAAACTGTCATCAGGGATTTGCGTGTCTTTGTTGGAATTTTTGCAAGTGGCACATCCGTTCTGACCTGTGTCCCGCGTTCGCCTCTACGGCTTACAAGGATGCCATGAGGTCTTTGTGGGTGCAAGTTACATTTTTGTCTCCATAACAGGCCTGTGGGCAACTCAGTTGTGGAGTGAATGAACCGTGACTTAAAGCAATCCTTGACAGCTAGAGTTATAGGTACTGGCAGGAACTGGTTCGCCCATTTTTTAGCGTACAATGTGCACTATATAATCTCCCTAGAAGATCTCTGGGTGGGCGGAACCCATACGAAATGCTCTTTGGCATGAAAATGTATGTCCCAGAACTAGATGGTATAGAAATAGCGGCGACGGCCGCAGCCTTTGACATAGATAATCATTCTGCTGTATTACAGAAGCTACAAGAGACTTGTGACAGTCTTGCAAAGGAACATTTACCCTCTGCCACTGAAGCTGCACTACAGATTCCAGTAGTCGGCTGGCTACCCAAAGTCGGAGACCTGGTACGTGAAAAGGTGGAGAACAAAAAAGAGTTTGGCCCCTCTTATCGTGCACCGGTTCCAGTGCTGGGCATAAAGGCTACTCGTACAGTCATTTTACCACCACTTCCTGGTCGCAAAGATAACAGATACTTCTCGGTGGACAATGTCAAACTACAACGACTGGTCGATTCTTCATAGCATGACACCAGCTGCATCCTGTCCAGCAATATCAAGGAATCCAGTCTTGGCCACGACAAACAACATCCGGCCTAACACTGCCATAGAGATGACATCTGTTACTAATCTATTGCTAAATCCTCCGGCTTGCAGTCTACAAGAAACTGAATATGCGTATCCCACTACAGAGTCATTGCCTGGTTTACAAGCAAATGCCGTTGACCAGTCACGTTTTTCTTTTGACACTAACTCCAAATCATCGGTCCTCCTTCAAAATTTACTATTTTTGTCACCCGGTTGAAATGGAACTATATGGCTCCACCTTGGACATACATCTGGTTGGTGCTCATCGCCATTTTCTTATTCGTGTCAATTGGATTTGTGACATTCTTTTTCCTTCTAACCAATGGTTACTACCTTACTGAACGCTCCGCTGTAAAAGTGATTGCTTGAACTTTGGCACCACACTCTTCTTCTCACATCATGAAAAGAGACCAGACTTTTGTCAACATCTCTGCCTGGCCAGTAGTGGATGGAATAGTTTGGCATGCAGTAAAGTTCCAAATACATGGCCCCACTGAGGTGGTTAATGTACCAAATGTACTTCATGTTTCTATGGGGGATGAGGTGATACAAAACATACACTCTAATGATTGGGACGTACAAGCCGTTTAATCTTTATTTTTTTATTTAAAGTATTATGCTGCATTTGATGCTGAGGATTTCTATTTGATTTCTGCAAATTATGCTGATTTGTTTTGCTACCAGCATTATGGCCATCATTACCTGCATAAAGCTAATACATTTAGAAATGTTGTTAATTACACACAAAGGTAACATTGCCCAGTTCCCATTGAAGGAAGTTAAAAAACTCTTTTGAAGAAATTTGTGTACTTCTCTGGTTTTAATAAATCCAATCTAGATTCATTTTATTTTAAAATAAATACTACATCCAATTCTAAAGTCATGCTCACCCACACAAAATTAGTGTATCCCAAATCCTTTATTGATCAATTAGCAGTGTGGCTATGTGCTATGAAAAGATACATTAGATCTTAAATCCTTCTGTTCTAGATCCTGGCAGGTTCAAGGCACTGAGGCTTTACATTGCACGTGCCTTATCCCAACTCAAATGCTGTGTCTGCTTATGAGAACTGGAACAATCATACTGATTTGACCATTGAAGATTTACAATCATTGTTTATGAATGATTCATTTAATTTTTCTTGCTTGGACCCCCTAGGTTGGTTGGTTGGTTTGGCAAACAAGTTCTGATTCTTGCCAACACCGTTTTCTAGGCAAGGCCCCTGGTTACAACAGGATAGACTTGGTCCATATTTTTCTGGATCCCATTCGGTTACAACCTATTTAGTAGTAAAATGATGTCAAAATTGGTTAAAACACTCATCCCTAACGTCAGTAAAACACCATTTGTCTTTGTTAACAGATGACATTGACTTGACAGATTTTATAAAAGGGCCTGCAGGTCATAGATCAAAAAGATTTCTTTATGCAATTTACAACGAAATCTGTAAACTGTCCCAAATTGAAGCTGCTTTGCGTCTATGGGCAATAGACCAAGCTCATTTAGAAAAAGTGCTTGCTGTCGTTGATAATAGCATTAACACTTTGTCTTCCCGCATTTACAAATTAAACAATATTGTTTCATCTGTTGTGGATATTGTTCATGATGAAGTGTCTGTTTTGTATATTTGTCAAAATCAATTGCGTACAATCATGCAGTTTGCATGGACTTGGCAAACTTTAAAAATGGGGAATGTTCCTTGGGATTATATGAACGCGTCTTCGTTACTTTTGACAGTTAACTTGACAGATAAACAACAGTTTATGTCCATGAAGGATGCAACATACACTCTGTTACACATTGAAAAGTTAGATCCTTTGCCATTTTTAGTGGTTGAAACTAACTCAGCAGTATGGCTCATCCATGGGGTAATACCTCTGCCATTTTCCTTGTTTAAGTTTAGTTCATACATGAAACATTATCCCTTGGGCTGATATGAATCCCTAGGTAGCGCATTCCTTCATGAGGTGTGGTCATTACCATTCACATACAGGTGCCTACGGGATGACAAAGAGGTGTACTTAACTGGGGAATCGTGTGATTCCTCACCTGATCATTCTCTTGTGTGTAAAAATATACGATTGCATGGCACATGTAACTTAACAGACCCAAATCTGGTGTGTGTTTTGAAGGGTTATCCAGTACCAGCTATCACACCTATGTTTACCCTGCTTGCAAACAGTAGCTATTTGCTTTTAAATAATGAAGATTGCTGTGGCATGCTTGCTGGCATCCCTTACATTGTAACAGTCTCACACCGTGTGGTTTGCTGTAGAAATGTGCTTTTTCCACCCCCACACGGGAGGCTCGACATCTCAATTTGGCCTTCCATTCCAACCTTGAAGGCAGAGTTCAATAAGTTGAGCAGAATAAGAGCATTATTGTCCCAAAAAGAAGTTGCGCTCACATCTTCCTGTGAAACATTCGTCCTTCACATGGCTAACACCCGCACAGAAGTGCAAGCACTTCTTAATGCTGACCTCCCACTTCATTTTGGTGCCTTGATCCATACCATTTTCAGTGCCTCTACTACTGAAGGCTTGCCGCTTTTTGTGGGCTCTGGCCTTGTGACTTCTTTCCAAATTATATTTGGTGTGATACCAGCATTTTTTTTCATTCTATTTTTTCCAGCATCTTCGGCGGCTTTCCACTAATACTTGTCTTAGCTGCTGTGGTTCTACTGTTGATTTCCCTGCTTCAGAATGGCTGCTCGTTCTGTGGTTCTAAACAGCCGAGACCGGCTGCTGCAGCTTCATAGTCGTATGCTTGAATGCTACGGTACTTTGCCCCTGGCCACTCTAAGCATGGCTTATGGATTATCCTTTCGTTTCGCATACTTCTCTTGAATGTAACCTGTCTTCCACTGCCTGGAATCCTCCTTTGAATGGGCATTGGATCTTTGCCTCTCCAACATGGTGTCTCCTGCCCTGGATTACAAACTGCTAATGAGTCCTCTTGTGGCGCATGAGTTGGAATGTTCCAGTGTTGGGATAATGGCCTGCACGGCTGCGCTTGGAGTTTTGGCAGATTGGGATATTTTTGCAGCTGCACATGATTTCCTGCAATGAAGTTTTCTAAGGAACACGCACGTTGTCCACTGATGGTGCTAGAAGCTCCCATTGTTTATGAACATGTATGTTCATTCTCTTTGCTGGACTGGATGGTGACTCTCTTTTCTGACAAAACAATGACTTCCTCTTGGAGGCCATTGCAACTTGTTTCTCATACACATTGATGGATTGACTTGGCTGACTTTCATCATCTGTCGGCTACTTTTAATGAATTTTTTGCTGGCTTTTTTTTTTGCCCCCCTTTTTTTTGTTCTCTTCCCATTGACCTGGATGTTCTTAGTTCTTGCTCACTCTGACTTGAACTCTGTATTCTATTGAGTCCACTGTCCGTTGGCCTGACCAAGGAGAAGGTGTAGTGAGGATATGGGGTTAACTGCAGACATTGCTAAGTTAGCATATGTGAAATATATGCTTAGTCACCATTCTGCCACTTTTACACGCAACACTACATGGCTCAGATCTCCTAAATACTCTGCTGCGCTTCTTCACATGAGAATTGTCTGCCTTTGCAAATACGAATTGGAAATGATTGACCCTGTGCTCCACATACAGGTGTGCTGTCCTCTGTGTTTCACTTACTATTTGTCATACTTGGGAGTGCCAAGACCATGCAGGTGACGATTTGTCACCAGCAAGGAGAGTCAAATAGCCATTGAATAGATACATTTTTCACAGTCATCTATTGTGTCTGTTTGTGGGAAGCTGTCTCTCTGTATTGTGTACTAAAAAGAAGTACATTGTGCAGAAAGTCCATTGAATCCCAAATAGTATACAGAGGTATAAGCAGATAATTCTAATGCTCTTTTAGTGGTAGTGTGGGCAAGCAGTTGGGCTTATCAGAGGGTAGTGCAAAGCACTTGTACTCACAGAGACAATAAATGAGACTGTTACATCCTGCTTTTCTTTCTTCTTAGATGGTTAGATAGGTTTTCCAGTATATATGTAATCAAAGCCCCACCAGGAGCATCCTCTCTGCTGCTCAGCCCAGGATCCAACTGACAGTCCACTCACAGCATACCAAACATTCCAATGACATCACATTCACACTAACATTCCACTCACACTGGCTGAACAGCAGAGGCAGAGAAACAGGGAAGATGTAAGGTAAAAACGTTAGATATAACAGAGACACACACTCAAGAATTAATTCAAGACCAATTCCTAAAAATAAAGTCATTTTTTATGTGTTTTTAAGACCAAGAACACAGTTCTAAGGTACATACTTTCAGAGTTATGAATGATTTTTGAAAGTTTAGAAAATATATCACTTTTGTGCGCAATTACTCACCATAGGAATCAATAGGGAGAAAAAAGGAAAATGCATATACAATCAGGCAATGCCTTCACAAGTTTCAGCTTCTCGTTTTAGGTCGATATAGGGACCAGATCCAAAGTTCCAGCAAGAGAAGCTTAGGAGCACCTGGTATCAGAGAGGAGCAGAGTGTTGATGGCCCAAAAAACTGGCGAGCATAGTTGAAGAGGGCCACTTGAAAATGCACTGCACAGGTGGACTTACAGATAATTCTGGTAGGTCTCCTTGGAGGGAAGAGTTTGCAAGGGCTGGGGACGAGCAGAGCAGAGCTGGTTAGTTGGTGATGGGGCCGGTGGGGCCGGGGCAGAGCGAATAGGTCAGCCAGGTGTTTTGCGTCTTTGAGGTCCTCACGGTCAGCAGCAGGCAATTTGGATGGATGATCTTGGAACAGCTGGGCTACTCAGGAAGTGGGTCTTGGGTGTCTCGGTGTCCCTTGATAGGTGCTTTCTTCTGGTGCTTTGGGATTCCAGAATGGACTCTTCTTCTTGTTTTTTACCATTAGGGTCTAGTACCCTGGGTATTAGTATGTTGCAGCTTTGGTAGGCCCTGATGCCTCCAAACTTGGTGGAAAGGCAGAACTGATCCTCCGGAGCTGTTGTACTTCTCCCTGCTTTGGTGCTATATTGAAGTCATTGGGGAGCAGCAAGTGCACAAAACGGACTTCAGGGGATTGGTACCTATGGTGTGCAGGGGAGTGATACCTTCACTCCAAGGGAGAGCCTAAGTGATTTCCTGAAAGCTGGATGTGCTCCAGGGTTCTTGGAGTCCTTTCAGGTTTCAGAGCTACATAGCAGCATTGGTTGTCAAATCCTTCTTGCAGCTGGCAGAGTTTGGCAACTTTATCTTTTGCAGCAGGGCTTCAGTTCTCATGCAGCGGGGCTTCTTGGACCTGGTCTTCTTGGGTCCGATGAATCTGAGATTCATGTCTCGGGGAGCCACCTACATACTGAATTTAGGGTCATTAAAATGAGAAACAGGGAGTAGCCAAAGGGCTACTTATCTTTAGGATGTCTCTACCCTCTAGTGACCACTTCCTGTGGGAAGAGGCACTATCCTAGCCCTGATTGGAGGTTTTCTGACCATTTCAAGATAGTGGAATTTCAAGAGAGGGGTTCACCTGGCCTGCCCCGCCTCATCAAATTTTCCTCCTTTCCTCCTTTCCTCCTGCCAAAAGTGGAGCAGGAAACTGGGCTTGGCCTCCCCCACTATCTGGTGGCTCCTGGGTTGGATTTCAAAGGGGGCATTGCCTTTTTCATCCTGTCCAGGAGGGGGTGTGAAATAACTCCACCCAGAGCAGGCATTGTTTCTTTTCTTTTGAGAGCTTGGGCTCTCACTCGAGGAGAAGGCTTGTAAAGACCAGACGGAGACCCCACTAGTATTTTGTCAGGTTTCTGGGGACACTAAAAAATAAATTGGACACTGCATTGGTGAGGATCTATTGAGACAAAAGGTTTGATACCAAACATCTTAGAAATCAGTGAAGCCATCATGGAGCTAGGAAACTCGTGCTGACCAGTATTCAGCTCATTTACTCTTTATGGCTACTCTGTTCACTTACAACATGATAGAATGGACTGGACATTGTCGTGGCATATCTTCTCTTGCTGATATGCCCACACATAGGCTATAGTGTAACCTGCCTAAGGGCTAGAGACCTGCAGTAGGGGTCATTTACCTATATCATATGCAGTGTATGGGTCACATGGTACACAGGGCTATGTGCCATGTCAACTCTTTGGATTTTCCGGTACCAAGACAAGCAGCCTGAATTGGCAGAGTGCAGAAACTTGGCGAGGGGGCCCTGGGGTGGCACAACCAGTGCTGCAGTCCCAGAGGACTCTCTCCGGTACCCATGCTCTAGTTATCAGGGGTACGATTTACTAGGGACTTATAGTGTAGCTTAAGTTGTACAAATCATGGTACAGTGTTTTGGGAGAGAGATCTGGCACTGGGGACCTGGTTAGCAGATAGAAATCACATCAGACCTCATGTAAAAAGGGGGGCTAACAATGCAAAAATAGGTACTTTCCTACACTGTTATTGGCCACTATTGCCATTCCTGAACTGATAAATGTCTGATTTTACAACCTGTGGCTGGAGCAGGTGATGTGGTGTATTTCAGTCACACATAATTGACATTGAGAGTTAGAGTCAAAGTTTTTCATTGTGCACAGTACTGCCATGGGAAGGATACTGAGTGGATATCAATGTGGGGCATGATAGCGAACACATGGCAGTGCACAGTGCGTACTATGTTGACAGTAACCTAGGGGTTTGAGATATGTGTTAAACTTGTGCTGTACAGTGTAACTGGTAGACTAACTACACCACAGTGCCACACTGCTTGTGGACAGTGTAGGCCATATTTTCCAGATGAGTTTGTGTCTAGGGTTTTGTGCCTGCACTTGCAGAAATTCTGCAACATTGCTCCCAGGCAGGTGCATTATTGCCATGAACATTGTGTTGTTGGCTGTCATGGGAGATGTAGTTTGTGTTTGAGGCTGCACCTTGCTGCAGAATCTGGAGCCTTGGAGTAAACTGATATAGTGGTTGGTGCGCTACAAAACAGTGTGCATATGGGGTGTGATGTGTGTATATGATGAGTGATGTAATTTAGCATGGTAGATATGATCTTGCAAGGTTAATCTATGACTTCTCAGTTTTACAGGTCTGGGAAACATCACATGCCTCATGACCATGGGATTTACATGTGTATACACTGACTAGAGACAGGGTATCCCTTCCTTCAACAGGGTATTTAGATGCAGCATTTCACATGGTGTTGCATTAGTGAGGCTCTTTGACACAATTGAATACACACACATGGCCTCATTTAGCAGTTGTTGCCAGCGGGCAGCACTTGATGTCACTTGGCTGTGCTGATTAGCATCCAAAGTGAAGTGGTGGAAAGTACCATATGCCTAACATGCAACACATCCATGGCTTGTCCACATATGCACCATCGCATTGTAGTTACTAGTGCCAACACCCCTTTTGCACTATGGTGCATGTGTGTCAGCTTATCTCCTCAAATAACACAATGCTTTAAGGGACACATTCCTGTACCAAAAGCAAACAATCTATGCAATTTCCTCTTTCTGTGTGTCCTTTGGAATGCAGGACACATAGTGATTGGACATAACAAAGAGATGTGAATATGTATCATCACTGCGCGTCCCCTTGGGAGGCACAATATTTGCAGAAAGTCCCAGGGTCCCTGAACACTGACATTATGGAAATGTGTGAGCTATTAATTGTTGGTGCATAAAAAAAGCCACTGCAATGGCCATGGTACACATCCTTAACATGGGGTGAATGAATGCCACACTTTGCTGTGCCTTGCCTTACTACATAGCTATGAGGTCATGCAATGACATGCAAACAGAGTTTGCATTTCCTCATTGATATGACTTGTAGAGCTGCTCCACCAGAGCACCATGACCAGTGATGCTCCATCAGTGTAGTACACTTGTACATGTGGCCCACAGTGTTGTAGGTGGTCTAGACTTGTGTGACTTGTAGGATTGTGTTGCGCATATGCCATGTAGTAGGGCGCAAGTATGTAGGCCCACACCAACTAAAAGAGAGTGATAAATATTCACAACAAAAAGCAAAATGGCAGTATCCTGTCTGCTCTCTTGCTTATATCACTGTCCCATAAAGAAAGAAAGGAAAACATCCTCGGTGCTCAGAGGAGCCCGAAGCAGGTCACCCCATAGGAGCAGGCAGCGGGTAGACAAATAGGCCACAACCACCATTACCCCACATTCCATGCAAACTCCCAGATTCTTAGAACAATTAACAGAGCCAGACCGTCACAATGACAAACCAACTTACACAAAAACCAGGAAAACCACAACACAACAACCCTGAGGCTATGCTTATGGAACATCAATGCGCTGAACAGCAAGGTAGCGGACATGGAATTCCTTGCATATCTAAAAACCTTTGGTATTGTCCTCATGCAGGAAATGTGGTTACTGGACTCATACCAACTACAGGGGTACATCTGCTTCCACACTCCATCAATGAGGAAATCTAAATATGTTCACCTATTAGGGGGCCTAGCCACCTACATTGCCATAACCAAAATTGATAGCACACAAGAAATTCTATCCTCACTACCATCAGTAAACTCGGTCAAGATCCACCTAAACCTCAACGGCTCTAAGGATGAGGTGCTATTGGTTAACACATACATAAACCCGAAAAAGAAAACACAAGAGTCAAAAACCTTAATCGAACATTTGCTCCTAATCATAAGTTCACACAACACTTTCAACCTCATCTTCTGTGGAGATTTAAACCAAAAATCTTAGGTACATCATCAAACGATGAAGCACAGGTCCAGTCCTTCTATTGGAACATTGCAGCCCAAACCAAAAGCAATCATGGCAGACTGACCAAGACAGGTATAGAGCTGCTAGAAGACCTTGAGCACATCAACCTAAAGGTATTAAATGGAAGATTCACGGACGACCCCCCCAGCCGCCTCATTCCACTTGGAAACTGCAAACTCCACCATAGACTACACTAGCTTCCCTTTAATTTTTTCAACACATTTCAGGCTTCCACTTAGGAGACAAAGGGACTAGCGATCATGGGCCCCAGGAAGTTTCAATTCAAGCATTTCTGCACAAACCGATGCCTAATCCAGTCGGCTGGCACGCATACCACACAATAAACTTTAAAATAATCAAGTTGTCCCTAGCAAACTCCCGGGATGTGCTCCTGGTGGCAAAAACACTGCTCCACTATCTCAGTAATCCCGCCGATACCCTGATTAGTAGATGGGAAATTTTCATGGCATCGCTTGCAAATTCTTTCTCAACCATAGACAGATACTCCCCTCCTAGTATTCCAATGGTCACAGGGAGGACCAAAAGCACAAAGCGGACCGGTTTGTAACTACTCAAAAAATCTGTAAAGAAACTTTTAAGATCATTGAGGCTTTGCCCAGGAGACGACAATCTAAACCACCTACTCCTCAAAATAAATGGCAAAATCAAAAAACTCAAGTGGGACATCAACAGGTCCAACAAAAATGATTTTTTGGCAAAAGCCTACCCCAACTCCAAAGCAAACAACAGCACCCACTTTTGGTCCACCATTAACAAAATTCTATGGAGGCTTAACATCACACATTACAGAGAATTCACAACCTTTCTAGAATCTCACTTCAGTCATCAAATACCTGGATTACAAGCAATTCCGAATAACCAAATGGCTCATTTCACGCAAACCGCAGGGAATTTAGAGGAAGAGGAAAGGGTAACCAAGGTATTAATAATTAAGAACCAAATTTCAAAAGGGAGGAAAGAAGGGGCTCTGGGGCCAAATGGGATTCCACCAGCTCTCTTCAAACAAGACCCGGAATATTGGTCAGAAATGTTGCCCCCCTCTTATATACCGTCAGATAGTCCGGGCTCCTATCCGCATCGTGGAAGGGCTCCATAATTTCACCAATTTATAAGGTCCGCGACAAAAACCTCACCAAAAATGTATTGTCTGATTGCACTACTAGCCATGGAGGGAAATTACTTCACCGGCACCTTACTGACAGAGCTCCAGGACTGGGCAAGAGAGAATGAAATAATCCCCCCCCCCCATCAAACAGGGTTTTGCAAAGACACTGGAACATCAACTAACATACAAACTATGGGGCTCGCCATAGCCCCGGGAAATGGGACCGCCCGCAATGCATGCGGCGGTCCCGCACATACCATTAGGATGGCACATGCCATTAGAATGGCACATACCATTAGGATGCACCCGCCTCACTAGCGGGTGCATCCTGCATTCTTGACATTGCGGCGGGCGGTGCTGAATGCACAACATGGCAGGCACCGCGCTGTGCCTGCCATGTTGTGCATGAAACTGAATGTGCACCCCCCACCCACACGAACACCCTGGGGGCCCGCAATGGGCCCTCAAAGACAAAACTGCATGCCTTTTCATGGCGGAGTCTCCACCATGGAAAGGCATTCCACTGTCGTGTATTTCTATAGGTTCTGAATCGATCCCCCTATTCCTGACCCTATTCTGGTTAAACTAACTAGCTAGTTAACTAACAGTCAGCCCATGAGGCAAGAAAGCCCCCATGATGCAGATACCGTTATCTGACGCAGTCACACTACGGCACAGGAACGTGTTATCTGATTAGGTCATAACGCTTGAGATCTAATTAGACAAGCGACATTCCTCCAGCCCCTGATAAGGCATACGACGTTCTCATAACAAATCAAACCTATGACAACCTGGACAATCCGTGCGGCCATTGTTTTGATTTCACAGAGAACTTTTGCAAAAGAATGTGCTAACGAGCAAGTCGTATGACATCTTTATTGACGTACCTATGTCCATCCTTACGTCAATCCCGGCACCTTTAAGGTATAAATATTGCCGACCTTGCCCTATGCAAACACACGCGTGGTGACAAGACGGAGCAGCCATACTTGCCGAAGCCGAGAGCAGAAGCAGACCCCGCAGGCAGCAGCCCCGCCTTCCTGACGCGCTGAGAGACGCGCTGCTATCTCAAGCCGAGAGACCCAGCACCGGCGCTTCCGGGTAGCCCTCGCAGGCAGCCTGGAATATCGAGAGCAGAGAAAGAGATACCATTCCTCATTCATCCTAAATTCCAGGTACAGAACTGAATAACCCCTCCTAGAGAATTCTTTAGTTATTCACTTGGCAAAAACAAACTTAACTTAAACTGTAACTTTCTATTCCCGCCCACGCATTAGACTTAGGTCAGGTACACGGGGTAGGCGTATTTAGAAACACCAGTTGAGTACGTTTAGTCAAATGTATATGTGTATGTAAATATATTTTAATCATTTTAAAACATCATATGGCTCAGAAACCATATCAATGTTTTTACAGTATTATTTTATACTATTGCTTTTAATGTATGCACTTTACTTAACTATAAGTATTGCAATAATATCGATCCATTTCTCTTGTACGAGAAAAGAGACTGATCAATAAATAACACCTTTTTATTGAACACGCCCGTCTCTTCCTTTTCTCTACATTCTGATGAGACTAAGAATGCACGTACTGACTGAGTAAAATAACTGCCTTGTGCTCACACGACTCTTGAGATTGACTCTTGATTAGGGGAGAGCAAAGTTGTCATGTTCTATGGTTGTCAGAAACTAAATCCCTTCTTGTCTAATCAGGGGAGTTAATCCTTCCTTGAACATTCGAGAAAGTTTCTAGCGAACTCTGAGCTTAGCTGGCAAACCCAAAAATTAAGTCTAGTTCCGACAGTAGTAGACCTAGTTAACGTCTGGCCTAGGCCTTTACTGCTGTAGGTACTATTCCAATGCGCAGAGCCTATTGGGAAAATAGGAGCTACACTACATGGCGCCCAACGCGTTTGGAAAGGGCGATAAAACTAACGTAAGACATTTAGAGTAACTCAGTCGTGCTTTCTCATTCGGACCCCTTTTCCCAAATACTCCAAAGACGTCTGGAGTGGGTGAAAGGTTATTATATCCTCCAAAACCTCGCAGGAGGGAACTCCTATGTATGGTTCTTGGTATAGTCAACGTTGAAGGATAAAACAGTTCCAAAATATTGTGCATCTAATCTCTGTTTCCATAAAGAAACCTGATCTGCAAATAAATATAATACCATTCTGTCAGTAAAATGGACAGCGATGAAGAAAGAGAGGCTACTAGATTAGCAGCTGAAATAGCAGATGCTGATGCTACCATGCAAACAGCAGACCCGGATATAATACTCATCCAGGTCGCCAAAAGGAGATCTATAACCTTAAAACTTATAGAAAATGGACTGACACCTAGAGGTGGCACAGTCATATTCGTAATTGAGGCACACGAATATCGGCAGACAGAGGTATACTATACATGGATACATTTTCCAGCAGCAAATGCTGTAACAAAGTACTTCCACTATTACAAAGTAGAGGAACCTCCTGAAACGTACACTCCTTTCGAGGAGGTGGAAGTACCACTCAAATTCCAAGAGCATTTGCTCTTATTTGATGGCGCCCTAATACATAACAATCACATTACAAGGCTCGGTCCTTTAGGAAGACCAGGAGCAACGTGGCCGGTCTTAGCCGGATACACACCACATCCAGACATCGAAAGAATGCCTGCAGCAGAGCTGTTAATACAGCTAAAACAACTACTAAAATTTCACAGACAATTAGTTCAGTATGTAATGCGGACTTCAACAATTCAGCCAGCGATTAAACTTCCACAGCTGACCCCTCACCAGGGGAACACAAATAAAATTACACCACAGAACATCCAATCCTGCCTAGGTACAGTTCCAGCTAAACGGGAACAGATACCATTTTGGTTGGCACAGAAAATTACCCAAATAGAGGCGGTGTTTCCCGACACCACCCCGCTGGAAAAACACAGGATTCTGACTATATGTCTCCCAATGGGAATCGCACCACACATTGAGGACTGTGACACTTGGGGTACAGTCTTTGCTTCCATCTACACAAAAACGCACGGTGTTCCATCCATTTCGGTAATACCAGATGTGCTAAAACAAATTCAAGATGAATACGGTCCAGAACCTGCTTTAACTCTTGGTATGAAATTACTGAAAGACTTCAAGCAGGTCTCGGCTATATTACTAGCCAACATAAAAGGTGAAGCAGCAAACGTGGCGATCCGCCAGAGGTTAAAAGAGACAGATATAGCAGACCAACCAGCTGAAATTGCCAGAATCATAGAAAAATCCTATGAAGAACTAGGCAGAGATAGTCTAGGTGGAATACCAGTAAAACCGCAACTGACTACAAGTCCAGAAAAAATATTTTTTAATAATAATAATTCACCAAAAAAGAACTGGGATGGAAACAAACAATCCAATCCTAAAGAAAAGAAATTCCAGTCCAGAGGAAGGTCTCCTAGGCGAAGAGAGAAATCTCCAAACCCGAGACAAAGATCACCCCAGAGTGAACCCTCTGGGAATAGATATAACCTTAGAAATAGGGATAATATTTAAAAACCTGATAGATATCAAGACATTGATACACGTCCCTCTCAATCTTTCCAGAATTCCTCGCAGAAATCGGAAAGAAGAGGACGATCAGAAGAGCACGCCAAGTCCAAAGACAAGGAACCTGCTCAACTTAAAAAGAAATCACAATTTCCAAAAAAGAAGGTAGCTAGTATCAAGGTAGTTAACAATGCCGAGAATACTGAGGACACAACTGAAAAACGGAGAGTGGGCTCAGACAATGCTAGACAGCGCAGCAGAGGTGAGCATAGCTCGCAAAGTCCTTATGAATCATCTGGAGACAGTGGACACGAATGAATACCTTCAAGTGGAAACTGCAGATACCAGAGTTAGCAAGCCCCACAAGATATACGAGATAACATTACGTATAGAGGGAGATAAGACTAGGAAAATAAGGGGACTATTTTGGGATAACCTATCCAAGGGCTATGACATCCTTCTAGCTGAAAAAGACTGGCCACCAGAGTTTGTCAGGGAGTGCCCTCATGGCGAAGAAGTAATTATGCCTGCCTTCTCGAATCAAATACCGATTCATAAAAAATATACACTTGCTAGAAAGTGGGCAGTGGCCTTAGCACCTGCTTTATATAAAAATCATGTAGGATGGGATGAGGATTCTCCTCCTCACAAAATCCAGTTAAAATCACAACCTACTGCACAAAGGCAGTACCCAATTAAGCAAGAAGCTAAAAAACAAGTAAATGAAATACTAGATCAGCTAGAATACCAGGGGGTGATTGAAACTTGCACCTCACAAATGAACAATCCTTTGTTTCCGGTCTCCAAACCAGACAATTCGTACCGTCTAGTTTTGGATTACCGACACCTTAACACATGTTGCAAAACCTTTGCAGTGCAAAACTCACACAGTGCTGCACTAATGAATAACATAGTGCGCAAAAAATACAAAACAACCTTGGACATCTTGTTGTATAGCTCCTATATATCCTTATATCGTGTTAAGTTAGCATAGGTACATTTGAGATTTAAACGCCATTTTTCCTTTCTTGCAACTTCTGCACACGACCCTTAATTGTTGACTTAGCTTTCAACCTAGTGGTTTGCCGTGGTGTATGTGAGAATAATATGTTATTGCTCTGATATCAGTTTTGTTTAATAAACCATGTCTGCACGGAGAGTGCTGAAGTTTCAGGAGCAACACGATATGGAATTGTTATGAGGTCTGATCTCCACGCCTTCATAGTCATAACACAAGTGCAGCCTTTGCCAACTTGGGCTTGAGGCGGGATTGATATTGCTTTGCACGAGAATTGTTAACACACTTGATGCGGTGCACATGCAGAGAGAGCTGGTGTATGCTGATGTGATTCCTTCATGCTAGGACACTAAGGTATGGGCCCGCCCTAAAACAACCCAAAGAGACCTTCTTAGCTAATAATATAATATATGTGTTAGGGAGGGTGAGATATAAGTGTTGTTAACTCTTATTCATTACAGCATGTTAACATGCTGTCACCATTCGCTTTTTATGTCTTAGTAACTATGCTGATAATTTTGCTACTGATAATAAGTATACTTGTATTATCTAAGATACTGCGCCTGAGAAGACGGCATTAGTAAATAAACATTTCAAATGCACATGTGTCTTCTTTACTCCATGTTCTGGTTTGTAACGATAATATAACGAAAGAGTGTTCATGAGTCCCACGTACCCTGAGGTACTGTAAGTTCATGTTCTGGTTTGTCTAAACATTGGGAGTTTGATATGTCCAATGAGACACTGTAGCTAGCTCGGTAAGGGGTGAGTTGGTTGCTAAGGTAAGTTTTGGGACATCCTAATTTGCCGAGGTTCCACTCCTCTGTGCACAGTTCTGTGTGAGTACAGAAACCCTGCAACATGGCGCCCAACGGTTTCGGTGGTCTTATATCATGACACTCGAGTAGTTTATCGTTCATGCCTTAACCCCTTCACGTCCGTTTCCGGAAAACGGGGTGTTGGTGAAACCTACCTATTTTTTAAAATAGGTCTTTATTCAAGCTTGATTCTCACTTAAACGGTTTCTTTGAATTACTACCCAGTTGTGCTACAAAGTATTCTTTGTGTTTTCTTGTTTCCAATTCTGTGATGGCGGCAGCGGTGGCTATTGCACAGCATAGTCGCGTAGCGGTACGCAACCATCTTCAGGCGTACCAGGTCCCAGTAGATGGGATGGCTGTGATTTTCGTGGTAAGTGCAGATCCGGCGTTTCCTTACGAGTTGTTTTACTCTTGGGTTACGTTTCCGGCTGTGGACGCTAATTCTGGTTTGTTCCACTCCTACACCGCCTCGGATGTCCCGGCTGAATATACGCCATACAGGGCATTGGAAATACCTATAGATCATTGGCAGCATCGAGTTTGGTTTGATGGCGCCCTCCCCCACTCTTTGTCCCGTGCGAGGTTAGGTCCACTCTCAATTCCAGGTACTAATTGGCCTGCGTTGGGTGGCTTTACCCCGCACCCGAATCACGGGGCTTGTACCCTGGTAGAAATTCGCAGGCTACATGTAGTCTCCATTTCCGTGATTCGTGCTTTAGTGCAATACATCGGTCGACATCTTCCTGGTGGTCCCCAGGGGGGTGCGGCCGCTCCCATGGAACGGGGCGGAATGCGTCTCAATCCAGTGATGGTAAATTCAGTTTTTGGTGCGCGTCCTGTTGACAACGATGACTTCCCATTCTGGCTAGCAGAGAAGTTTGATCAACTGGAGGCGGTTTTTCTGAATTCTACTCCTGCTGATAAACATAGAATGTTGACGATTACTCTACCGAAGGATATTACTCCTGAACTTGCTGACTGTGACAGCTGGGGAAAAACATTTGCGGCAGTTTATACAAGGTGCTTCGGCACCCCGTCTATGACTGCCCTGCCTGAAATCGTTAGACGTGTTCAGAATGATCACGGTCCAGAGGCAGCGGTTGAATTGGGTATGCGCCTGTGTGGTTCTTTTGAGATTGTAAGTGATCTCATTCTCTCCAATGTTAAAGGAGATGCAGTTAACTTTCAGGTGTCGAATGCTTTGGCTGCTCTGCCCGATGCCGACAAACCCCGCCAGTTAGCAAAGATTGTGGTGGCCGCTTATAAAACGATTGGCCGCACAAGTAGAGGTCTGAAATATTTTCCAGTGAAGGAGAAAAAACAACCACAGGGACAATCTGCAGTGACAGATGCCCAGCCCAAGTCCAAGAAACAAAATTGGCCTAAAAAACAGACACAGGGGAAGCAGACAACGCAGACTCAGGGGACTTTTCCTGCAATACAAGCTCCTGCGCCACCCGCAAAAAGTTTATGATTTGCGCGACCGCGCGATGATTAAATCGCCTGATCGTTTTCAGGGTTCTGATCAACGCTCTCCTCGTTCCTTTCAGGACACATCGGCCCAGAAGACCGGTGGAGGAGGAGGGGGTGGACGTGGACGTGGTGGCCAACAAGGACGTGGCCAGTCCCGCCAGACGGACGGCGCGGTGAAGCAGGAGGATTCTACGCCTAGGCGTCCGCAGTTTGCGAAAAAGAAAGTCGCAGCCTTAACAGCGCATCGATATGCCACAGATAGTGAGAACGCGGCTTCGGAATCTGACGTGGGCTCTGACCTTGCTGGACAGCGCGGCGGAGATAACCATAGTCAGAGAGGCGCTGCGTCCACTACTGAGGGTGACAGCGACTGATGTCTACGTTGTGATAGAAACAGCGGATACGAGACTTGCTCCCCCTGAAAGACTATATGAAATTGTCCTGTTAATTGAAGGTGACATAGAGCGTACCGTTAAAGGTGTATTTTGGGAGAATCTGTCTTCTACATATGATATTTTACTTTCGGAGGCTGACTGGCCCCCACCTTTTGTGCTCGCGGCGCCGCGAGGGGAGGAGGTGATCCTGCCCAGTTTCGCGAACACTGTCTCGAAAGAGCATGCACAGCATTTTGCAGAAGAGTGGGCTCGGGCTCTCGCGCCGGCTCTGTACCGTAACCAATGTGGTTGGGATAGATTGTCGCCTTGCCACGAAATTCCGTTGCGGTCTCAGCCGCAGCCTCAACCGCAATATCCCATTCGGCGTGAAGCAAAATCTTCCGTCGCGGAAATCCTTGAACAATTGGAATATCAGGGAGTTATTGAAACGTGTGTGTCACCGATGAATAATCCCCTTTTTACTGTGAACAAACCTGACGGATCATATCGTTTGGTTTTGGATTACCGGCATTTAAACTCGCATTGCCGTAACTGTGCTGTACAGAATACCCACGGCTCTGCCCTAGTGGATAGTCTCATGCGTAAGCGTTTCAAGACAACGCTTGACATATCCAATGGTTTTTATGCCCACAGATTGGACAGCTTTAGCTCCCAATGGACCAGTTTTACGAGCGCTGGAGTCCAAAAGCAATTCCGGCGTCTTCCAATGGGCTACAAGAATAGTCCTGGTATATTTACCGCTCGCATTGTCTCTATTCTGGAGGCACTCGACCCTGATGCTTTTTCGTATGTGGATGACATATATCTCACAGACGATGATATTTGGGAGCATCTGTGTCGTGTAAATTCTGTTGTTTGCAACTTCGCAGACATGGGTTACAAATTTAACTTTGCAAAATCGCACATTGCTGAACACACAGTGTTGTTTTTGGGCTATGAGCGTATCAAGCCTTTGTATGCTTTGATACAACCAACTTTCTCTAAATCATGCTGGCTGCCTGAGCATTCAGCCATTTTGCAATCCTTGCAGGCTGATCTGCTCGCTTCTAAATATTTACTGACTCGTGATAACCACACCAACCTGGTCATAAGAATAATTCCTGGGACGGTGGGTTTCACGTACCTCACTTTTAATGAAGGTGACACAGTACCTATTGCTTACAAGTCACACTTGTACACCTCGGCTGAGATGCGGTTTCCCACCGTAGAAAAGGTTTTAACTGCTGTACAGATGGCTATTCTAAAGGAACGAGCCCTGTCACAGGGGAAACGCATGCTAGTGGTAACACCCTGTCCTCATTTGGAGGCAGTCACGAAAGCCAGTGTACCAAATTCAAAGGCTTTGCACCCTCGGTGGATTCAGTGGGCTGCGTCATTGTCATCCACGGATGTCATGTTTATTTTTGACGCTTCCTTACGGTCGCAGGAGTACTTGCAGTATGAATTCGTTCATCCTGCTCCTCTGGCGATGCGACCTTTGGAGGACTTCCATTGCATCATTTACACTGATGGGTCGGCGCAGGTTGCGCATGGCTCTAAACATGCCTACGTTTCCGCTTGCGCCATTGTGGTCGGTGCTATGTTGAATGATGAGTTCGTTTCCAGGGAGGTACACACGTTGCCCCTGGGCGATTGCACCGCACAATTGGCAGAGCTTCGTGCTCTCTTACTAGCTTTGGAGTACGCAGATCCAAGTGTTACTACTCTAATTGTAAGTGATTCTTACTACTGTGTCCAGTCTTACAATGAAAACTTGTTCTTTTGGATTCAAAATGATTTTCGTGATTCCAAGGGTAGCACAATCAAACATAAAATGATCTGGGTTCGAGTGGCAGAGCTTAAGGCTATGTTGCCACTCGTTTATGTGATTCATACTCTCGGTCATCAGCGCGTGGGAGTACACGCTGTTGGCAACTCGCTTGCTGATGAAGCGGCGAAATCAGCAGTATCTACATACTTAGTTGCAGCAGTTACTAGGTCTAAAACCAAGATTGATAGCGACATCTTGGCAGCTATTGCTGCCTCTGAGAAGGGAAGTAAACATCCTGCTGGATTCCCTTCGAAGTATAAATACCACTTAAGTCCCGAAAAGGTTCCTTTTGTGACAATTCCTGATGTTGGGGAACGGCTGATTCCCAACTCGGATCGCAGAGCAGACTTGATTACAGCGGCTCATGAAGGTGTGGCGTCTGCGCATGCGGGCGTCTCGGCCACTGTAACTCAATTACAATTACGTTTCTGGTGGCGGGGACTGTACAAACAGACGCGTGATTATGTCCTTCTTTGTGACATATGCCAGCAGATTAAACCTTCAACTGCTACGCGTCCGCCTCAGACTCAGTTGTACGTTTCTAATAAACCGCTAGGCTGTGTTTATTTAGATCACTGCGGTCCATTTTCATCTGATACTGCGTATAAATACATCTTAGTAGCAGTTGACTCATGCACACGCTTTGTGTGGGTATGGCCACATCGCAGCGCTGATTCACGGACTGTCATTAGAGATTTGCGTATCTTTATAGGGATTTTTGCCTGTGGTACCTTCCATTCGGATCAGGGTCCGGCTTTCGCCTCTAAGGCGTATAAGGATGCCATGACTTCGATGGGGGTCCAAGTCAAGTTTTCGTCACCCTACAGACCTGAGGGTAATAGTGTAGTTGAACGAATGAACCGTGATTTAAAGCAATCTTTGACAGCCCGAGTTATAGGCACTGGCAGAAACTGGCTGGCTCACCTCTATGGCGTGCAGCGTGCTCTTAATAATCTCCCTAGAAGGTCTCTGGGTGGGCGGACCCCATACGAAATGCTCTTTGGCATCAAGATGTACGTCCCTGACCTTGACGGTCTAGACTCAGTGGTTCGCGCCACTTCCTTTGACGCAGATGAACATTGCAATGTTTTACAGAATCTACAAAAGACCAGAGACACTCTTGCAAAGGAACATTTGCCCTCCACATCGGATGATGCGTTGCAGATCCCGGTAGTTGGCTGGCTACCCCAAGTTGGAGAGCTGGTTCGGGAGAAGATCGACAACAAGAAAGAGTTTGGTCCCTCCTATCGAGCTCCAGTCCCAGTGCTTGGAGTGAAGGGCACAAGAACAGTCATTTTACCACCACTTCCAGGTCGTAAGGAAAACAGGTTTATTTCTATTGACAATGTCAAGATACACAGAGTGGCCGATTCTTCTTAGCATGACACCGGCTGTTTCCTGTCCTTCCATTGTGAGAAATTCAATTATGCCCACTGCTTCTAATAATGAACCTGAGGTGGCCATCGAATTACCTGCTGTTTCCAGTCCATTATTGAATAATTTACCAGGAACTGACCTTGATGAGACAGACTATACATACCCCACTGATTTGTCCATGCCTGACCTGCAAACTCGTTTAGCCACGGAATCCAGATTTTCATTTGACTCTGCTTCCCTTGCCTCGAAAAAACCCTCTAAAATTGCAGTATATGCTAGCCTGTTTAAAAAACATTTTTGATACCTCCTTGGATATACATTTGGCTGGTCCTTTTTTCGGTTTACCTTTTTATGTCAATTGGTTTTGTGTTTTATTTTTTTCGGATTATGAATGGACACTATGTCGAGGAGAGAACTTGCATTACTCATTTAAACGGAACATTGGCCCCACTTTCCTCTTCACATTCTACACACAGATTAAAAAGAGACTTGACTTTGGTTAACATCACAGCCTGGCCTGTTCTGGATGGAATCGCGTGGGATGCAGTTCGGTTTCAAATTCATGGCCCAACGGAAGTCGTTAATGTTCCTAATGTACTTAGAGTGAATATGGGGGATGTGGTGAAACAAAACATTCGTTCTGATGATTGGGATGTTAATGCTGTGGAAAGTTTGTTTTCTGATTTGAAATACTATGCTGCTTTTGATGCTGAGGATTTATATTTAGAATCTGCTAATTATGGTGAATTGTTCTGTTACCAACATTATGGCAATCACTTCTTACACAAAACATCTTCCCGAAGGGATGCTGTTAATTTTACTCAGTGGGAACATTGCCCGGCACCTACACAAGGGAGTTCAGAAACGTTTCTTAAAAAGTATACTTATTTCACTGACTTTAATCAGTCCAATCCCGAGTCCTTTTATTTTAGGTTTCAAAGACAGCCACTGTCCAAGGTTAGACTTACCGATACCAAATTGTTGTATTCGAAGGCCTTCCTAAATCAATTAGTTACTGGGGGCTATGAGTTATGGAAGGAAACCATAGACCTTAAATCGGTTTGGGGTTCAAGGGCCTGGCAGGTACGAGGCACTGAGGCTTTGCACCGTGCATGTCTCATCCCGAATCATATGTTGTTTTTAAATGAAACCATTTCCCAGACCACATGCTTTGGATTGGCTACATCTAAAAGGTTGAACACCCCGTCTTTCCCGGAGTTGGAGGAATATGAGGATTGGAGTAATTTTACTCAATTGTCCATTAAAGATATACAGGCTCTGCTTCTTAATTCCTCCTTTAACATTTCCAGTATGAATCCTAAGGGTTGGCTGCTTTGGCACCGTAGTGCTGATTCTTGCCAAAAAAGATTTTTGAATATAACTGACGGTTTTAAGACTGTTAGATCTGATCCCCGGTTTGATTTGAGTCATACTGTCACCTCTTACTCTGTGGGCAAGTTGTGTCAAGCTTGGCTGAAACATTCAACTTTACCTGCGGTTAAGTATCACCTTTCCAAACTGAATGCAGACGTGGATTTAAATGATTTCATTAAAGGCCCAGCTAGTGGCAGGTCGAAAAGGTGGTTATATGGGGTTTACAATGAAATTTGGAAACTGTCACAGATTGAAGCTGCTTCACGCCTTAGGGCTATTGATCAGGCGAATCTTGAGAAAGTGCTTGCAGTTGTTGACAATAGCATTAACGTGCTTTCCTCTAGAATTTACACATTAGATAATATTGTGTCGTCTGTTGTTGATATTGTGCATGATGAGGTGTCTGTATTATACCATGGTCAAAATCAATTACGGTCAATCATGCAGTTTGCATGGACACTTCAGACTCTGAAAATGGGTAAAGTTCCCTGGGGATACATGAACGTTTCCTCTTTGTTTGCACCGTTTAATTTGACAGACAAACAACGCTTGCTTTCAATGCGTGATGCTTCCTTTTCTATGCTACATATTGAAAGGTTGGAATCTTTGCCTTTTTCTGTGGCAGAGGCCACTGCTGCTACGTGGCTTATCCACGGTTTAATAACACTGCCTTTTGCTTTATATAAGTTTTCAAATTGTATGAAATATGTGCCAATAGGTCGTTTTGAACCCTTGGGTAGCGGTTTTCTTCATGAGGTCTGGTCACTCCCATACACATACAGATGTTTCAAGGATGAACAGGAGGTTTATCTAACAGGGGATGAGTGTACTGAGACGCCAGATCATTCTTTAATGTGCAGACACATACAGTTACACGGTTCATGTAACAAGGACCGACCGAATATGGCTTGCGTTTTACAGGGCACGCCAGTTCCTGCTATCATCCCCACGTTTAAATTGTTAGAGAATGGTAGTTATTTAATGCTCAATAATGAAAACTGTTGTGGTTTAATTAAAGGTATAGCTTTCATAGTAACAGTAAGTGAGCGAGTTATTTGCTGCAGAAATGTTCTTTATCCTCCCACACGTGAACATAGGGAGTCTTCCATTTGGCCACAGATACCGACCTTGGGAGCAGAATTCAGCGGCATGGCTAGAATAAGAGCTCTATTGTCCCAGAAAGAGGTGGCCTTGAGCTCGGCCCGTGAAACTTTCGTGCTTCACATTGCTAACACCCGTACGGAGGTTCAGGCTCTTTTAAACACTGATTTGCCTTTGCATTTCGGAGCCATGGTCCGTTCTATCTTTAACGCGTCCTCCACAACGGGCCTAGCACATTTTTTTAAAGTTGTTAGCGGTGGTCTCGTGACTTCCTTTGAGAAGATTTTTGGAGTCATCCCTGCCTTCTTCCATTCTATTTTTTCGTCCTTATTTGGAGGGTTCCCGTTTTTACTTGCATTAGCGGCTGGCGCATTGGTGGTTTTCTGCCTTTTTAAATATGGATGCCCTTCCTGTGCAAGACCACGCTCAGCTGCTACTGACGCGGTTTCGCAACCGCATGCTTGATTATTATGGCACACTGCCGTTGGCGACTCTAAGCACGGCGTTTGGATTATCTTTTCGGTTCTCCTATTTCACCTGTGTCCAGCCTGTATTTCGCTGCCTGACCTGTGATTTCCTTTGGGCCATTGATTTGTGTCTCTGCGGACCAATATCTTCTGACGTCGATTTTGATCAACTGATGAGTCCTATCATTGCTCACGAGTTGGTTTGTTCTGACGAAAGGATTATGGCCTTGGCGGTGGCACATGGACTAATGGGTCCCTGGGATGTGTTGTCGGCAGCGCAAAATTTCTTGGAACAAAGTTTTCTTGAAAACCCACCGAGCTGTCCTCTGATGGTTATAGAGGATCCGGTGCTGGAAGATCACGTATGTTCCTTTCATCTTTTAAATTGGATGGCTGAACTGTTTTCGGATGAGGACGGTGACTTCCTCCTGGAGGCTGTTGCAGCTTACTTTTCATATACAGTCTTATCATAGACACAGCCTCAAATTGACATGCTGATTGATAGCGTTTCCTTAATTTTATTGACTTTTGGTCAAGACATTTTATTTTTGCTTGCCTATTGGCTTGAGCCACATTATACTTGTGGGCTATTTTTTAGCATTAGTTTTTATAATTGAATTTTTATTCATGCTCGTTTATAATTGGATTCTGCTCTCATGTGATGGCACTTCTGTTATCTTATTTAGTCCGTTCTCGGATCATGGGGGGGTGTTGTATAGCTCCTATATATCCTTATATCGTGTTAAGTTAGCATAGGTACATTTGAGATTTAAACGCCATTTTTCCTTTCTTGCAACTTCTGCACACGACCCTTAATTGTTGACTTAGCTTTCAACCTAGTGGTTTGCCGTGGTGTATGTGAGAATAATATGTTATTGCTCTGATATCAGTTTTGTTTAATAAACCATGTCTGCACGGAGAGTGCTGAAGTTTCAGGAGCAACACGATATGGAATTGTTATGAGGTCTGATCTCCACGCCTTCATAGTCATAACACAAGTGCAGCCTTTGCCAACTTGGGCTTGAGGCGGGATTCGATATTGCTTTGCACGAGAATTGTTAACACACTTGATGCGGTGCACATGCAGAGAGAGCTGGTGTATGCTGATGTGATTCCTTCATGCTAGGACACTAAGGTATGGGCCCGCCCTAAAACAACCCAAAGAGACCTTCTTAGCTAATAATATAATATATGTGTTAGGGAGGGTGAGATATAAGTGTTGTTAACTCTTATTCATTACAGCATGTTAACATGCTGTCACCATTCGCTTTTTATGTCTTAGTAACTATGCTGATAATTTTGCTACTGATAATAAGTATACTTGTATTATCTAAGATACTGCGCCTGAGAAGACGGCATTAGTAAATAAACATTTCAAATGCACATGTGTCTTCTTTACTCCATGTTCTGGTTTGTAACGATAATATAACGAAAGAGTGTTCATGAGTCCCACGTACCCTGAGGTACTGTAAGTTCATGTTCTGGTTTGTCTAAACATTGGGAGTTTGATATGTCCAATGAGACACTGTAGCTAGCTCGGTAAGGGGTGAGTTGGTTGCTAAGGTAAGTTTTGGGACATCCTAATTTGCCGAGGTTCCACTCCTCTGTGCACAGTTCTGTGTGAGTACAGAAACCCTGCAACAATCTCCAATGGATTCTTTTGTCAAAACATAGCACCAGAGAGCAGATATTTAACTGCATTCTCAGTAAATGGCACTCAAAAACAATTCTGTCGGTTAGCCCAGGGGTACAAGAACAGCCCGGGGGTATTCTCAGCGAGAGTAACAGAATTACTACAACTATATGATGATGAAGCATTATCTTATGTCGATGACATTTACTTAACAGATGATGACTTGGATACTCACTTGAAAAGAGTGAACACCATAATACTTGGTTTCGCTGCAGAGGGTTACAAATTCAACTTCAAAAAGTCCAGAATTGCCCATCTGACAGTCCTATTCTTAGGATATGAGTTATCAAGTGAAGGTAAAAGCCTGGCAGACAATTTCCTAGAGAAATGTGCCGTTATCCAAGCTCCTAAAACACTAAAAAACCTACAATCAATTTTAGGCTTCCTAAATTTCGGAAGAACATACATTGCAAATTACGCAGAGAGGGTGAAACCCCTTTACGATCTAATTAAACCAGACTTTAAAAGATCCAGTTGGACTCAAACACACACAGAAATTTTGAGATCCTTACAAACAGACATGCTAATTAAAACAAAATTAGAAACACGCGATAACACACGCAATCTTGTGATCCGAGTCATCCCAGGGAGATGCGGATTCACATACCTGACCTCTAATGAGGGAGAAAAGGTACCAATTGCATTCAAATCACACTTGTACACAGAAGCTGAACAGAAATTCAGTAATACAGGAAAAATCATTCGTGCAGTTCAAACCGCAATAGCTAGAGAAAAAGACATAGCTGACGGTAGACATATCACAGTCAGAACAGCAGAATCAGCCTTTGAGGCACTAACAACACCGTGTAATTTACCAACAACAACATTGAATCCGGAATGGATACAATGGGTGAATTCAATCACAACGGACAAAGTATACTACTACTTTGATCCAGAACTAGAAGAATTAAAAAATCTAAAATATGAAAAGACGTATCCTCTGCCAATCGACATTCTGCCTCTACGACATTACGCCTGTGTAATCTATACAGACGGACATGCTCAACCCTCCGTTTGGGGAGAACATGCATACAATCCCACATGTGAGATTACAAAAGAAGTGTGGCGCGGAGGTAAACTAAGACCTCTATTAACAAAATCACACTCAGTAGAAACTAATTCAGAACTACAAACTGAAATAATAGCTTTGAAAATGGCGCTAGATAATGCGGATCGCGAATTCCCGACACTTATAGTGTCAGATTCATATTACTGCGTCAAATCATATAACAGCGATTTGCAGACATGGATTCAGAACGGTTATAAAGATGACACAGATGCACCAATAAAGCAGAGACTGCTCTGGGAACAAGTAGCTCTTTTGAAAAAAGAACTACCAAAGACTCACGTGACTCACTCACTGAGTCATCAACGTGATGGCGTTCACGTTGTAGGGAATTCATTGGCTGAAGCAGCCGCAGCGGCAGCCACTAAACCGGCTCCCGTAGATCGAAAAAAGCGTACATTAAAATACATTGACGGTGAAACATTGCTGGCGGTGAAAACGTCATCAAAAGGCGACTGCTCAGCGTTACCGATCAACTATCCACTCAATTATACATACATAATCGATGCAAACTCTGTCCCTTTTGCTCGAATCCCTGGAGTGGGGGATAGAGTGATTCCAAACATGGACAGGAGAAGCTTGTTAATCGCAGACGCACACATGGGCGAGGGTCTCAGACACCTTAAATTAAAAGATTCTCTGGAAGAATTACAATCACGGTACTGGTGGCCAGGCATGAGCCTGCACTACACCATGTTTGTAAAAAACTGCCCAAACTGCAACAGAGATCGCAGAGGGGAGAGAAGCAGTTTAATACCTCGTCGAATCAAGGCAGATAATATTACCAGCAAAAAGAATGGCTTGCGATTAACATACACAGGCTAGTTCCACTTATAATGTAGATCCACAGCACTCGGCTGACGTCCGGACTGTTATACAAGATTTGCGAGTCTAAATGGCATATACGCTAAGAGCATGCTACGTTCGACCATTTCTTTCACTCAGGCAATCCAGCCTGGGGGGGAAACATGGCCAAATGAGCACAGCCCAGCGGGAATCTTCTCACTTCCTTCCTGAGGGTATGGGATGGTGTAAAGAAAAAACCAAGGCAGAAAGCAATCTATAATGGAAAGGATATTAGGTTCGGGAGCTGGGTGGGTCAAACATCTAATAAGTGTCCAACGTAGTCTAAATAACTTGCCAAGAAATTCTCTGAAGGGATTCAGTCCGTACGAATTATTATTCGGAACTAGGATGTTGATCTCTGACCTTGATAGTCAGACTTCAGTGGTAATAGAAAAAACCTTTGATGTCAAAGACCGTTTGGCTATTTTGCAGGACTTAAACAAAACAAGAAAAGACCTGAGCAACATACAGTTGAAACAACAGCCAACAACCACTGAAGAATCACCACCTGTCCCAGCAAGACCTGTCTGGATTCCAAAAGTCGGGGATCTAGTCAGGGAGAAGATCGCGGTAAAGAAGGAATTTGGGCCTTCTTACAGAAAAGCAGTTCCTGTCTTGTCTGTCAACGGGACAAGATCAGTTGTACTACCGCCACTTGCTGGAAAAAAGGAGAACCGAGTTGTATCCATCGACCTGGTAAAACCACAACATGTGGCCGATAACAAACGGTAGGCCAAGTGGACTCCCAATAAGTAGCAGAACACCAAGGTTTGCTACCAGTACAGAGGTCCTATCAAAGAGGCTCATCACATTCGAAACGCCTACAGAAGAACAACAAGGACTATGCAATAATGCAATAGAACTAAGACCTCTGAAAACCCAAATAAAAACATTTAGCAGAGACACACCAATCTATACTGAAGTACCCAGTGAAAATGCAAAAAACTAAAATCCTGAACCAATTGGAACAATTGACAGAACTGCATCCGGTTACTTCATCAACTTCGATGATTCCTCTGACGGCTTCAGTGAATCAAAGACACAGCCATCATCAAAATCCTTTAAAGACAAAGCTAAGGAACTTTTGAAACAACTGAAAGAAACATATCTGGTTACTCCATGGATTGAATTTTGGGTGGGTTTTGGTGCATTTATCCTCATACTTTGGCTCATCATGGTATTTACTTTGGGACGCTTCATTGAGGGAAAATATGCTAAAATGGACACAGCAAGTCAGAACATCAACTTGGTCCTCAAACCACACACATCTTCACACATCGAGAAAAGAGAACTTTCTCCAGAACTTTCTTCAGCCAACTTCACAGCAATTCCGATACCTGGTGGGGTAGCCTGGGACAACACTGACTATGAAATTTATGATCCGGTCGAGATCCTGAAATATCCACACCAAATCAAGATCTCCTTGAGTGACTTTGCAAAACCAAACTCATTTGCTGATGATTGGGACTTTGAAAGTATAAACAATATGATGTCTGACTTAGTAATGTCTGCTAAATTTACAAAACATGATTATTTGCAAGGTTCTACAAATTATGATAGTATGTATTGCTATAACCATTATGGTAACCATTTCTTGCATAAATCTGCACAACCTAGAAATGTTTTAAATTATAATCAATGGGAACATTGTGCTACACCTCCAAAAGGGAGCTCTAGAACTGTTTATGGCAAATATTCATATTTTTCAGGTTTTAACATAACTAATGCTGAAACATTTTATTACAAATTGTCAAACAAGACAGGGATGAAAACCATGATAACCAACACAAAATTGATATATTCAGATTCATTCTTTGAAATAATGAATACTTTTGGATTTGATTATTGGGACAAAAATGTTGATTTGAAAAGTGTTTGGGGTACAAAAGAATGGCAAGTACAGGGTTTAGAAGCTTTGTTTAGAGCCTGCATGATCCCAGAACAAATGATATTTTTAAATGACACTGTTCAACAAACCACCTGTCTTGGCCTAGCCAAAATCAAAGATTTAAATAACCCGTCTATTCCAAAGCCAACAATGTTTAGCAATAACTCTGATACAGATGAAGAAATAGACATAAACCATATACTTAACCAAAACAGAACACATCCTGATTGGAAACAATGGTTAATCTGGCCCACAGATACAAATCACTGTCAAGATAGATTCCTGAATAAAACACAGGGTTTCAAAATGACCAGGCCAGACCCTAGATATCCTCAAAGACATCACCCAGGGATAATAACAACCTACAGTGTGGGCAAATTATGCCTTCAATGGCTACAGACTTCCACACTGCCTGAAATTAAGCAACACCTAACTTTACTTACTGATGGTGCTGACTTGCGTGATTTCATACTGGGACCACGCAAACAGCGTCAAAAGCGTTTCATAGCAGCCTCTGTATATGCAGCATACAATGAGGCCTGGAAGGTTACTCAAATTGAAACAGCAGAGAGAATACGTGAAATTGATCGTATTAATTTGGAAAAATCACTTTCTGTAGTGGACAATGGGTTAATGACTCTGTCCTCCAGAATTTTTTCATTGGACAGCATTGTGTCTTCAGCAATCGATATATTATCGCAAGACTTACTGTTATTACAACATGGTCAGTCACAATTGCGTTCCATTGTACAGCTTGGCTGGACGTTACAAAATCTGCGTTCAGGCTATGTGCCTTGGCGTTTAATCAACACAACGTCACTATTCCAAATCTTTAACCTTACTGATAGACAAATCGGTATGGCGCAGAAGGGTGCTGATTATACAATCTTGAGCATTGAAAAACTTGAAAGATTACCAATGACAATGTCAGAACGACCTGTCAGTGAATGGATAATCCACAGAATCATAAATATTCCAATCTCAACCTTCAGGTTTCAATACTGCCAAAAATATATACAGGCTGGCATGTACGAGAAATTGGGAAAGGGGTACCTTAAAACAACTTGGAACCTGCCCTATTCACATGCATGTGTCAGTAACAAAGGACAGAAAGTGTTTCTTAGTGGCAACAATTGTGCGATGTCACTAAGCGGCACGCTTCTGTGTAACGGTATTAGTTTGCACCGAGCCTGTGAAGGGAATTCATACAACCTTTCATGTCACCAGCAAGGCGCACCTGCAACTGAAATAGAACCATTCTTTCAAAGACTCTATAATGGGAGTTACATTCTTATTGTAGACCGCCGATGTTGCAGTCTTATGCCCGGGACTCCTTATCTCGTCACTACGACGGCGAAGGTCAAGTGCTGTGGACGTTCTTTGTTCCCCAGCTCCTTTCCAGACAGGGAGGCGAGGGCATGGCCCAGTTTGAAAATTACTTCTATTCGAATAGATACTTTAAGCAGAATGAAAACAGTGCTTCTTCAGACGCCTACAAGGCTCACGTCATCAAAAGAAACGTATGATCTACAAGTCGCAAGGACGACTGCAGAGATACATACATTATTATCAACTAATTCCCCCGTACATTTCGCGGAAATCCTGAGCGAAATCTTAAATATTTCTGATACCACTGGGGTCTCAAAGGTATTTAAGACAGTATTTTCTATGGCATTAACACCATTCAAAGCCATACTGGGTATTTTTCCAGATTTCGTCCATTCGATTTTTGGCGGACTTCCCCTGATCCTGGGACTAATTGCAGGAATCCTATTCCTAGTCCTTATTTTTCGTTATGGCAACCCATGTCACAGATCAAACTCTCGCGACAATGGAAGATACGATCCTAGCCATTGGATACCGGGACCGGATATCAAAAATCCTGGGACTCTCCCGGCTTAGAGACCTAAACATGACTTGGTTTCTATCATTTCGACCAATGTGGCAAAGGTGTGTTTTACCTGTACTAAGGTGTCTGCTATGCGGAGAAGAATGCGTGTTAGACACCTGTCTGACGCTACAATCGGATGCGCCAGTGGATGCAGATACACTGTTGGTTCCTACCAAGGTTCACGCACTGTGCTACCCTCAAAGGCTGCCAATTCTGATGACGGCATTCCTGGAATCTTCACCACTACGATTGAAGGGTAGTGAAGTTCAAGATGAAAGCAACATCGAACAGGTACGACCTTCTGTCAGCAATGCAAATCAGAATGTCAATGGAGGCAATCATGCGCACGAATGCATGGTTACCCCTATTTCCGACTTAGAGGAACTTTCCCATGAAGCTGTTGACAGTTTTTTCGAAAGCCTGAATGATATGATGTTCTCTCCAGAACAGAAATAGAGACTTTTGAGTAAACTCGCACACGGCGTTCCCTGAATTCGGCCTTCAACTTTAAAAATAAAGTCACATGAACAATTACAATCCAGTTCACGGACAGCAACTTTTTTCAGCAAGCCCTTAAAATATTTTTCTATATATTTTTTCCCCGGGACACTGATCTTCTGCTTAAAGTAAGAAACTATTCCTAGAGAACTAAGATTTCTATTTTTAGATACTTTATAGACTTAAGCTGCCCGCTGGTATGTTCACAATATATATTATGTGATGAAATGGTTTCGACTTTTCTTTCTGTATAGCCATATTAAGAGCCATTTCATGTGTATTTCTCATATACCAACAAGCAATAATGCATAAAATGCGTGTTTACTTTTGCATTTAATTCATAGCTTAAGTGCATACAATATATATGACTGCAATTTCAGTATATTTGAAAATTTCGAAATGCATTTATGTATTTTGGGGTGGTAAGGTATACACTATACTCTATAGTATGTTGTACTATGTTATACTATGCATAGATTAGTAGATATGACCATAGTTAGCGTGGAGTGGGTGTCGTGTATTTCTATAGGTTCTGAATCGATCCCCCTATTCCTGACCCTATTCTGGTTAAACTAACTAGCTAGTTAACTAACAGTCAGCCCATGAGGCAAGAAAGCCCCCATGATGCAGATACCGTTATCTGACGCAGTCACACTACGGCACAGGAACGTGTTATCTGATTAGGTCATAACGCTTGAGATCTAATTAGACAAGCGACATTCCTCCAGCCCCTGATAAGGCATACGACGTTCTCATAACAAATCAAACCTATGACAACCTGGACAATCCGTGCGGCCATTGTTTTGATTTCACAGAGAACTTTTGCAAAAGAATGTGCTAACGAGCAAGTCGTATGACATCTTTATTGACGTACCTATGTCCATCCTTACGTCAATCCCGGCACCTTTAAGGTATAAATATTGCCGACCTTGCCCTATGCAAACACACGCGTGGTGACAAGACGGAGCAGCCATACTTGCCGAAGCCGAGAGCAGAAGCAGACCCCGCAGGCAGCAGCCCCGCCTTCCTGACGCGCTGAGAGACGCGCTGCTATCTCAAGCCGAGAGACCCAGCACCGGCGCTTCCGGGTAGCCCTCGCAGGCAGCCTGGAATATCGAGAGCAGAGAAAGAGATACCATTCCTCATTCATCCTAAATTCCAGGTACAGAACTGAATAACCCCTCCTAGAGAATTCTTTAGTTTTCACTTGGCAAAAACAAACTTAACTTAAACTGTAACTTTCTATTCCCGCCCACGCATTAGACTTAGGTCAGGTACACGGGGTAGGCGTATTTAGAAACACCAGTTGAGTACGTTTAGTCAAATGTATATGTGTATGTAAATATATTTTAATCATTTTAAAACATCATATGGCTCAGAAACCATATCAATGTTTTTACAGTATTATTTTATACTATTGCTTTTAATGTATGCACTTTACTTAACTATAAGTATTGCAATAATATCGATCCATTTCTCTTGTACGAGAAAAGAGACTGATCAATAAATAACACCTTTTTATTGAACACGCCCGTCTCTTCCTTTTCTCTACATTCTGATGAGACTAAGAATGCACGTACTGACTGAGTAAAATAACTGCCTTGTGCTCACACGACTCTTGAGATTGACTCTTGATTAGGGGAGAGCAAAGTTGTCATGTTCTATGGTTGTCAGAAACTAAATCCCTTCTTGTCTAATCAGGGGAGTTAATTCTTCCTTGAACATTCGAGAAAGTTTCTAGCGAACTCTGAGCTTAGCTGGCAAACCCAAAAATTAAGTCTAGTTCCGACAGTAGTAGACCTAGTTAACGTCTGGCCTAGGCCTTTACTGCTGTAGGTACTATTCCAATGCGCAGAGCCTATTGGGAAAATAGGAGCTACACTACACCACCGCCATGATTCTAATATGGAAGCACTGCCATCATATTCCTGGGCGTTTCCACCTGGTAGGCAATCAGGCGCATTGCCTACCAGCGGAAAACCGGCGGTCAGCCATCCCATTCACCGGGGTCCCCCCGCCATCTTAATGTGGGGGGGGGGGAAAGTCATGCGGGCGGTGGATTTTGGCGGGCGGATTGCTACCGCCATGCGGGCGGTGGCGATCCGCCCGCTATCATAATGACCCCCTATATCACCAATTATCGACAATGCAAAACTATCCAAACAGGCAATTCAGTTTTGTTTTATCGACTTCAAGGCTTCAAGGCAGCCTTCGATAATGTCAACCGAGAAATACTGTGGAGGACATTGGCACTCTGGGGAATTCCTTCATCTCTTTCTAACCTCCTAATACATCTTCACACCAACACATGGATACAGGTAAAACTAGGCAACAACAACCATCTCTCGAGGCGTATACCAACTACTAAAGGTCTTAAACAGGGATGTGTGCTTGCACCAACACTGTTCAACCTCTACACAGCAGATATGACATCAGCCCTTGGCACCTGCAACCCGCAAGCTCCACAACTTGATGGCAAAGCCATCTCCTGCATCTCATATGCGGATGATGTTGTCCTGGTAAGCCACACTCAAGTTGGCTTGCAAAGTCTATTTAACAAAATGCCTGAATATGCAGGTGATAATCACCTAGAAGTAAACATCAATAAAACTAAAACCATGACAAACAACTGGCAAATGACGGTTCCACTCCTGGTACTTGGAAAAAAAACAGATGTGAACACCCCTGCCTTTAAATACCTAGGGATAATCATTGATGAGGGTGGCCAATTCACCTACCAACTTGAGGCCATCAAGAGGAAGGGGATGGCAATAGCGATAACACTAAGGCAATTAAAAACAAAGCTTACAGGGCATAATATTTCGCCTCTGCTCCGGGTAGCGCAAGCTAAAATTCCACCCTCTATTACTTATGGCAGCGAAGCACTGAGGGGCAGGGACACTAAACTGTTGGACACCACCATGGCCAGAGCATATAGAGTTATGTTAAATCTCTCATCTTACGTCTCACCTGCACAGATTTGATTAGAGTTCGATCTAACCAAACAACTTTTTGCAAGGCACGGTTCCTATATTAGGTGTTGGCACAAAATCAAGAACTCTCCCCGGAATACACTGAACCATCAGCTCTGGCAAAAACGTTTTAGCACGTCCATCTTTCTGGCCAAAAATTATTTGGAGGATTCACTCGCCACTACCGGTTTAGTCGTCCTGTGGGAAATACCCATTCGCAAGTAGTGAATAAGGTAATCAAGAAGATCTCCATTGCTAAAGACAAAGCTGCCATTGCCCGTAGGAGCCACACCTGGATGATACAGAGCGGCTATAAACTACTTAGGCCACAGGCATATTTCAAATTGGAGTACTCAAGGATGACCAAAGAACAATTTTTAAAATACAGGCTAGGAATCCTGCCAGCTATACTGCACCTCCCTCCCTGGCAGAGAGAGAAATGTGGAAACTCCTGCAGGCTATATGGGAATGGTACTGAGGACATGAAACATCTAATATGCTCCTGCAACAAAATAAAAGAGGAAAGGGTAGGACTACTCAAAGCACATTTTAACGAATGAGGGATTGGAACTCGGAGACCAGCTGTGATTGCATGCTTCGACCCCAAGGACCCGCAGCTAAATGGGAATCTAGTAAAATTCCTGTTATTAGCAGAATCTAGGCACGGAAAAGCTGCACCCTGTGCAAACACAAAAAATATGTTAGGAAATTTTAGCTTAGGCAATTGGAATGCTTGAGCATAGCCATTAGAACCTCTTCTGAAGAAGACAAACAAGGGCGCTTTTTAAACTAGAGACTTTTTAGTTTTTAGAAACCTGTTTTAATACATATGAATTTTATTAACGTGTATTTTTGTAATGGTTTTAATTAATCATATACAATTAAAAAAATACTCACTTACTTACTTTGCCCACACCGAGATAACAGCGATAAGTGCTCTAATTTGAGCAGGATAAACCTCCATGAATAACCATTTGGCAGACCTGAGACCAGCATAAATGGCAGTGGGTAAGTGCCCATTTCAGGGCAGGACATCTAACACTATCGCTGCTAGAAACCCTCATTTTTGGGACTTTCTCATGTCCATCCCAAAGGGGTGGACTACTTCTAAACTGAGACAAATCCTAACTTTAAGACTTTTGGTATTCACAGAAGGCATTTAGGAGTCCTAACGTTAGGACTCTTAACTTCTGTGAATACCGAAATGAGTAAGTGCCTTCTGTGAATACCAAAATGAGTAAGTTTAGGATTTTGTCTTAGGTTAGTTCTGTGAATCGGGCCCTTTGTATTGAATTGCCAGCTCAGTTGTAGTCTCAGGTTCACACACTCAGTTTTTAAGTGTTCGCGCCAACCAAGTATAGAAAGACACATGGGATGTTGAAGAGGGAACTCTTCTGTCTGCCAATATAGAAAATCCTAAAACATTGTGCAGGGGGACACTACAGAGAAAGTGCTAATGAACAAAAAACACACAAATTAAAACACTTTATATCTCTGACTAGATTGCTCCCAGCATCTCCACACAGTTGAACCTCTTCTACTTCTCTTCATGCACTTTGTCAGCAAAGCTAGAACCTTAAGTTTAAGGAACATAAGTAAAAGGGCTATAACTTAAGCTGTCACCAATCAAGATATGTCTGTAGGGCACGTCAGTCAACTCTGATTAATAACAACAGTAGAAATAGAAAAGAAAATATAGAGGACCCTGAAAACCAGAGCCACATGAACAAAATTAAGAGAAAAAGTAGAGCAGACCAATGCTCTGAGTCAGAAATAGTGCAGTTGCCATCCGTAACTGTAGAAAAGTACTAATATCAACCTGATGGCACAGGATCATAATTGGCATACTAATCAACCACAGCTGTGAACCATAAATATAGACTAAAACACCATAAAATGCCCCCTGCCAGAGACTTTAATACACATTAGCACCATATATGAATTGCTGATATAGATTATCTCCCTGTTTTCCATTAATGTGTCTTGTTCTGTTGTTGTGACCATTGTTTTTGTTCTAAGGTTGTTTAATTGTTTTTAGACTTGATGTGTGCCTATTTGTTTCTGCCCTGCCGCCTGCTCAGATTTTCTCACCGTGTCTGCCATCATTTGTTTTCCCTTCAGATTCCTGCCTCTTCTAACCCCGCCCAGCACCCCTCCCAGGATCTACTTAATGGAGACTGCAGCTCAGCCATGCAGTGGGAACCCCAAAGCAAAGCTATTCTGCACTTGTCCATGCCTGGACTAAGGCCAGCACCAGGAACCCTGGTTTTCCCACCCCTCATAGTTACACTGCCGTAGACCCACGAATCCTGGCTCCTGGGTACATCGACAACAAATGCTGCTGCAGATCTCCAAGTACAACCATAGTATTGTTCTCTTGCCAGCAATGCCGCTTCACCTGCAACCCTAAAGTATGCAACAATTCCGGAGACACCACAAACACTACCACATCCACCACGCTGAACGAGAACACCACGGTACAACTCCAGTGCATTCTATTCAGTGCATGATGCCTCACAAAACATCCCACGAACATCTGGGACATGATCTCATTCCTCACCCCGGACATCATCTTCCTCACAGAAACCTGGCTGAACCCCACCTCTGGGTCGGACATTGCCATTGCCACCCCTGAAGTTTATAAGATAACACACCAGGAGTAAACCAACAAACACAGAGGTGGAATTGCCATAAACTACAAGGACATAATCCAATGCATGACTTCCTCGGACAACTCAACCCAGAAAATGGAGCATCTCAACTTCCAACTCCACACATCAGAAAAAGTACCATCAGAGGCACCCTCACATACAGATGACCAGGGCCACACCCAAGCTTCTGCAACACTATTCCTGACCTCATCACCCCAATAGCCATTGACTCTGACAACTAAATCTTCTTAGGGGACCTTAACTTCCATTTTTTTTACAGACTTTTATATAGCGTGAACTTGACCCGAATGGGGTATCAGAGTGCTTTACATAGCACCAGTAATGTTACATGAGGAGACACATTCATTTTTGTTCAGCACCAGGAGATTAAGTGAATCACCCAGAATCACAGGATGTTCAGCGTCATTGCCAAGACTCGAACCAAGTTCCCCAGAACATAGCCAATCTCCTTGAAAGTGTGAGCAACATCATCCTCAAGCTCCTTGTCACCGACCCTACCCACATCACAAGACACACACTTGACCCTCTTTTCACATCCAGCAACAAAGTCAATTACAACCATGTCTCACAGCTCACATGACCTGACCACTACAGTGTCCACTTCAACATCTCAGGACCTACCATCAGTAACACAATGGCCTCCATCTCTACATGCAGAAATTGGAAAAAGATATCAGAAGAGCAGTGGAACAACGCTCTCAAATCCCACCTCTGAGACCCAACATCCAACCCAGAACATGCTGCAAACAACTTCTCCCAGTAGATCACAGAATGCGCTGACACAATCACCCCCACCAAGCCAGCCACATCTAAATGATCAGCCAGAAGCACCAGCTGTTTCAGCATTGAGCTGAAATCCACCAAATGCAAATGCTGGCCACTAGAAAGGAAGTGGCACACCAGCAAAGAGACAGGAGACCATACCACCTTCAGGATAGCACTCAACCAATACCACCACCTCCTGAAGGAAACAAAGCAGAAATTCCTAGCAGACCACACAGAGGCCAGCACAAGCTGCAGCAAGGAGCTCTTTGCCATTGTGAGGAAGTTCTCCAACCTCGCAGCTGCCGGAAACAACATCAACCCCTCCCAAGAACTGTATGACAAGCTGGCAGAATTCTTCCAAAACAAGATCTCAGTAATCAATGAATATTTCAAACCCCAACCCTCTGCCACTGAGAGCATCAGCCTACTCACATTTCACAAACACAAACCCTGAACACCTGCTCACCCATTGGGACCCTATCTTGACTCAAGCCACATTTTCCATCATGAACTCCATACACTCGGGAGCATCCAAAGACACTGTCTCCAACAAGTCTTCAACCTTGGGAGAAAGACAATTGGCGACGATCTCAGGAAAGCTCTGAACATCTCTATCATCTTGGTCTCTGCCCTGAGGAGTGGAAACATGCAGAAGTGAGGCCCTTCCTGAAGAAACCAACCATCGACCCAGCAGCACTGAAGAACTATTGAGCCATCTCCCTGCTCCCCTTCCCAGCGAAGGTTCTCGAGAAAGCAATCAACCAGCAACTCACTGAACATCTGGAACACTACAACCTCCTAGACCATCTCAATCTAGATTCTGAGCCAACCACAGAACCGAGACAATGCCCATCACAGCCACCAATTACATCAGGGCCCTCCAGAACTCTGGAAAAACAGCAGCCTTTATACTCCTAGACCTGTCAGCTGCCTTCAAAACCGTCTCCCATCACATCTTGATCAATAGTCTCCAATATCTTCAATGGCATCCCCCAAGGATCATCCCTAAGTCCCAACCTCTTCATCACATACATGACCACATTGGTCAACACCATCAGATCTCCCAAACTCAATCTCCTATGCCGATGATTCCCAATTCATCCTCTTGTTGTCCACCATCAGAGCCAATTTCCACAGATGTATGATGAACATCGCCGACTGGATGAAGTACACTGACTAGACAGAATTCCTCATTTTTGGAAATATCAACTCCCCATGGAACAAAGCATGGCAGCATGCTGACCTCGACCCATACCTCGCCCTGACAGACAACACCTGCAACCTCGGCATCATCTTGGACATCAAGATATCTATAAAGAAACAGGTAAGCACAGCCTCATCGGCCTGCTCCCACACCCTTCTCATGCTTTGCAAAATCCTCAGGTGGCTCTCAGTCAACACCAGAAAGACCATCATGTAGGCCCTTGTCACCAGAAGGCTAGACTCCGGGAACACACACCTTTTAGGAGTTACCACGCAGCTTCTGAAGAGACTAAAGACTATACAAAACTCAGTGGCCAGACTCATCCTTGACCTCTCCAGATGAATGCACATCGCACTCCTACTAAAGAAGGTACACTTGCTCCTGAGGCAAAAGAGATGCCAGTTTAAGAGGTTGACCCACACATACAAAGCCCTGCACAATGAAGCACCAGCATACATCAACAAAAACATGATCTTCCACCAACCAACCAGACACCTATGATCAGCCTCCCTCTTCCTCGCAGACAAGCCCTGGATCTGTCCAGGCAAAAGCAAAGGACGCTCCTTCTCACTCATGGTAGCCAAAGCATGGAACATCCTTCACCTGCACCTCATGACCACCTCATTGCTCCAGCAATTTAGGAAAGTACCTACGAGCTGGTTGTTCAAAGAAACAAATCAGTGCGAAGCAGTTACCAACTCCTGAACCTTGAGACCCTAACAGGTGATATGATGCGCTTTACAAATCCTTGATTGATTGATTGAGAATTGTTTGTAAGGCAATTAACAGCAGTTATTGCCTTTTGCAGAAGTTGTTAATCATTTGTAAAACTCTGATCAGAGAACACTAACATATAATTGACAATGTAGAATTTGACCTCAGAAAGCTTTGAATGCAGTGGCCTAACACGAAGTTATTTTTTTTGGTGTTAACCCACATTGGGCCATAGATAAAACAGGAGGGGCCATATACAAAAGTTAAAAAAACTGTATCCTAAAAATTATAACATTTTACCTTGTAGGTACATGTATTTATAAATATATATATATATTTTGTATATTTAGATATAGGTGTAAACACATAAGTTCAGCCAGATTTAAACATTTTTAGCAAGCTGTACTGCTTTGCAATAAAAGGTGGTTGGACAAATTAATGTGTGTGGCAAAGTGTAGTGTCTGCTTTCTTTATGTCACCTCCTGGTACATTCAGCAGCTGCCGGGGAGTAGTACTAAGGGGGCATGACAAATAGAGCTGGGGCACATGCCTCATCTGGTAACTCTCTAGTGACGTCAAGGTTTGAATGCATACAATACTTTATGTTGTTTGTCTACGTCCTAGGTTTAGTGAAAGAGTGAAACAGAGACGTTTTAAGGCATAGGCAAAGATCCCCTGGAAAAGTGAAATTTGTCTCTATCTCACTTTTGTCTATTTCTCTATCATAACATCTATTATTATTATTAATATTGTTTGGTATCACAGGGTTGGAATATGTAGAAGACGGGTAATAAAACGCAAATTTGTTCTTAACAGGTGCCTCAAAATATTTCTTGCCCAGGACCCCAAAAATCCTTAAGATGATGGCACAGGAGTGAAGTAGTAACATAAAACGTGGAAAGTGAGCTTTGCGGCTGCATGTGGCGCGAGATTGAGGGATAAGAGCTAACAGCCCCTGTGCCCAAATACTGTGGGCCATTCTTTTTTGCCACTGTCCTTAATTATGCACACTCATTCTATAGGGAAGCTCATCCTTATAGGGTAGACAATTAAGAGCTGCAAACAGACTCGGCAGAGGGCACTAGCGTCTAAGTTTTGACAACTTTGTGAGTTACTAGCACTTAGGGAAATACCACCATCAAAGCACTCTGTCATACGCTCAACTTTGGAAACGCATGTTTAGACTTAAAAGAAGCAGTCACTCATTGTTCTGCAACATGCACGCAATGTGCTTATTCTACTGTGCTGTGTATCTCCGTACTAAAAACAAAAGAACGCTTCAAAGGCATTGTCTGAAACGCTTTTGCAGGAAAGTTCATCATCAATTACATGGAAAAAACACTTCAGGCTTACAAAGGATTTGAGCGCATTAAAATAAAAGGACTGCCAGGCAACTATTACATAAACTTACACCTATGAACTTTGAATTACCTTGCCCCGTTCATATTTTCCATCTAACCCACCATACAGCTGTTCCTGCCATGTAATCAGCTGATTGTTACACAAGCAATTTCTAAAGCTTTGGCAAACTCAAATTTATGAGGTCAGGAAGTGCAGAGTTAATTCATTCAATGGCTGCAATTTATCGTCTGATTATAATTGTATACACAAACATTGTCATGATTTAGATGACATAGTGTAAAGATGAAATCCGTTTATTTTAAAAGGGTTTCTAACCTCTAAAATACGTTGCCACGAACACCTTCCTGTGTCCTCTTTTAATAACACGGTTATTGTTTTATTGATCAGGATTTTATTGCTGATTTGACACTAATATTTCATGCTAATCGAATAAGGTGTAATTTTCGTACATGAATTTTGCACAAATATGACAGTAATTAATGGTATCCATATTATATTCCCAATCTATTCCATTAATAGAGGTCGCAGAAAAAAAGTGTTTAATGTATCCTCCGTGTCGTGTATGATATGTCAAATATAAACGTATTTAAAAAGAAGAGCCTGATCCTTTTACAGCTGGCGGGCCCTTCACCTAGTCGCTATATTTATAGATTCCTGACTTTAAACTGACCTGGTTTTATTGTGACAGTTATTTTGGAATGGCGCTGTAAATTAGATACACAGTCAGTCCGGGTATTCGTGGGGTTATTGTCTGGTCCTGTAACACTAATTGGTGGCCATTGGCTAATGCCTTCCATAGATCACATCCGGCTGACAGGTCGCCGACTGCTCTGGAAGACTCACGCCGTTGTATTTGTGCAGATTACATGCGTGCTAGGTGCGTCAAGTTCAGTTTGTCTATCACGTCGGCAAACAGAGTGCGTCACGGCACACTAGGCCCATCTGCTAGAATTTTCCTTTTCCACTGAAAAATGGCGCCGGAACCATCTCAGCCAATTTCTTATGTTCAAAATATCCTTCATAAACGTGATATTCAAATTTATTGTCATTTTACAACTATTGATCTCTACCGCTTTCTACGTATAAACATTGTCACTGATGGGAATAGCGGCTGTAAAGCTTTCAACAGAATTTAATAGCAGTCACTAATATAATGGCACGTTTATCAATACCTGGGGACACGTGCATATGAAAAGAGGTTTATGTTGTTTAATTATTTTTTTCAGAGATTTGCTATTCAGAAAAATGGTATTTCGTGTCGCTTCGACAGTATGGAGACTGCTGTATAATAAGTTAGCAAACATTGTATGTCCTGAGGTTTGCACAAAACAACAGTTATGATTAAGCAATTGCAGATTGATAAATCTAGGCTTACAGAGGTGAGATGACTCGATAAATACTGCACCGTTTCTATGATGTACACTAAACATACATAAATGCTCATTCAATCTAGCATTTGATAGCGTGCTATACATTTCTATTTACTGTTAGGGGCAGCTTAATGTATAGAACAACCAAAAGTGACACCTGAAAACTACAATATAGGAAACTAAAACATAAAACAAAACAACATTTACGATTAACTGCGGACGCGTGCAGTAGTTCATGCTGAAACGAGCTGTGGTTGGGCATAATCTGTTTTAACATTTGAAAATCTGTAACTTAGAATTTCGTTTTTAGCTTTGCTGTTTGCACTATTTGATATTTAAAGCTCCACTGCTCTTACCTCCTGAAATCTTGATCCTTGCTCCCTGGTAGCGCTTGCTGGTGGTCCCGCCCGCAACCAGGGCCACCGCGGGTATTCCCGTTTGTTGTGGAGGGTGCAGGCGGTCTCCATACTCCTTTTCTGGCTGGTTTGAGGGCGGAGACAGGTGGTTAGCGCTCTAGTGCGGTCAAACTATTTAACTAGCATGCCTTGCCTGTCGCGCAGTGGACACGCGCAGCAGGCATGCCAAAGGCAAGCCCGTCTGCGCCAAGACCGCTGCTTGCGCCAGGGAAGCTGGTAGTTTTCTGCCAGATCTGAAGGCATGGACTATGTACTCCAGGAAGGAACTCTTGGACCTTTGCAAGGCCAGGGCCCCCTGTCACCATACTATAGACCCGGAAATCCTACCTAGGAATAAATGTTCTGTCTGTTCCTTCTGTGGTTTTTACCCAACACTGGTATGAGCTGGGAGCATCGCCACCAATAACGATGCTACTGTTGCCCTTTAAAGAAGACATAGTACAGGGCTATCTTAATAATGTAAGATCGTTGATCAAAAACAAAGTGGCCTTTAGAGACTTTGTCTCCCTACGGAAGCCAGATTGGGTGTTCATAGCAGACATGGGTCAAGGATTGCTCAGGTCCTGATTTTGTAGAAGCAATCCCTCCTGGCTATAGCTTAGCCAGATTGGATTGGGTAGGCCGGCGGGGTGGGGGGCTGGGCATTCTCCACTGGGAGACTTTTACCTGTCGTACAGAGCCTCTCACCTCACTCACTGATCAGTATCAGGTTTTATATTTTTCAAAAAATACCCACCCCACGGAATGTTTCTCTGGTGTTCTTTGCTATCGGCAACCTGGTTCTAGGACATCCTTCAGCCAGGGCTTCAGTAATCTCTTAGAGCCCTACCTGGAAAGAGTTAATCTCACACATCTCGGTGATTTTCACTTCCATTTGGATAATACTCTAAGTAAGGACACATTAGCTCTCTTGGAAACTATGAGTTGATGCGGGTTTACACAGCTGGTTACGGGTTCCACCCATGTGGCTGGACACACCTTAGATGGTATCTTCTCTAATGATCAATGAATTAAGGTGGGAGTGCCTTTACCTCTCACTTGGTCAGATAACTGTGCCATTCCTTTTAATTTAAGGGTCTCGGCATCATCCATTGCTCTATCTGAAAACACGAAAGTGGAGGATAGGAGAAATCTTACTCTCATTAGTAAGGAGACACTCACTAACCTCCTCACTAACTTCCAGCTCTCTGGGCACTTGGAATCAAATTTGGCTGCAGCTGAATTATCTAAAAAGTTGTCAGCGTCATGGACACCTTAGCGCCCGTGAAAAGACACAACGCAGCAAGAAAAAGACCCTCCTCTCCTCTGGTTCACCGATAGAATTAGAAAGTTGAGACAGGGGTGCCGTAAACAGGAGAGGCTATCACGCGTAGATCTAGCACCGTCAGGTAGAGGGCTGCACAAACAGCGTTTGAAAGAATATAAAGCTGCTATCATGGAGGAAAAGGGAATGTATTACTCAAAGATCACAGAGTCGATCAAATCCTCCAGAGAGCTTTTTACTATTATCAACTCCCTCACTTCCCCTTCCGTTACAGACCCTTCGGACCCCTCACAGGAGCTCTGTGATAGATTATCTGTCTTTTTTCGTACCAAAACCACCGATATTTACTCCCTGTTGGAGGCATCCAATTTCAAAGGGGGGGATATCTTCTCAGCCTGTATTCCATCTTGATGAAAGTACCACTGGGGAGGAGATACCTAGGCTACTTAATTTCCCTAGCATGTCATCTGAGGTCACGAACCAGTTACTAGAAGAAGTTACCTCTGGTTCCCTTCTGGATTCCTGCTTTCTGATGGTGTTAAAAATTGGCAGAGAGGCTATTATCCCCCATCTTACCGATGTTTTGAATGTAGCCATCTCAGAGGGGCAATACCCTGCATCCTGGAAGTCTGCAGTGGTTAGGCCACTCTTAAAAAAGCCTTCATTGGACTCAATGGAATTGAAAAATTATCGGCTGATTTCTCTGTTACCAGTCCCATCTAAGATTCTGGAAACCTATCTAAACTCCCACCTTAGTGTCTACTTAAGGGACCATCAAATTCTCGATGGTTTCTCAACATGGCTTTAGAAGCCACCATAGTACGGAAACAGCACTCACTGTGGTATTTAATAATATCCATACGCAGGTGGATGCAAGCCACGCTACTTTGCTGGTCTTGCTTGACCTCCCTGCAGCATTTGATACCCTAACCCCACTGAGGCTTGTTGATCATCTCAGGGAGATAGGGATTGGGGGTCTCCTCGCCTCTTTCCTCAGTGATCGGACACAAACAGTAAAATTAGCCGATTCTACTTGGCTTCCAATCCACTATCGTGCGGAGTCCCTCAGGGCTCCTCCTTGAGCCCGACACTCTTTAATATCTACGTTGCCCCGCTGGGTAAGGTGGCGAGATCCTTTGGGCTGGAGGTGTTGTCGTGTGCTGACGTCACACAAATAATGGTGTCCATTACTCATAGCATTAGTGTCTCCGCCACAAATCTAAAAACTGTATTCAAGCAGTTTCATACTGGATGGTTAAAAATGTTATGAAATTGAATGGTGAGAAGACCGAAGTCTTGATATTTGGTAATCGATTGGACATCTGGTGCAGCGATGGGTGGTCAGACACGTTGAGCAATTGCCCGTGCCCTGTTTCCCTCGGGGAGAATCTAGGGGTCATAGTGGACAAGTCTCTTTCTTTGAGCCTGCAAATTGACAAGACAGTGTCCACTTGTTTTTGGTATAATTAGAATCCTTAGGAAAATCTCCCAGTTCCTTTCATTTGCCTCACATAAACTGGCTGTCATCGCCCTAGTAATGTTCAGATTGGATTACTGTGATGCCCTCTATCTGGGCATTGACAAGAGATTGGTGCGTCGCTTGCAGCTTGTGCAGAATGCTGCTGCCAGGCTGGTAATGGAACTGCCAAAATAGCACCCATTTTTGGCCTCTTTCCTCACACTGCATTGGCTTCCTTTGGACCGTAGAATCATTTTAAAAACCCTCTGCCTGACCCACAATGCTTACTATGGCTTGGGCCCTGATGGGATTAGAACCATATTCCAGTGCTATGTTCCCACTAGGGAACTTAGGTCTGCAAACAAAAACCTATTAATAGTGCCGTGGTTCAAAAAGGCGAAATGGGGAGGTTGAGCTTTCTCTATTGCTGCGGCTAAGCTGTGGAACTCCCTCGCGGGAGAACTCTCTGGGTAGGTGTCACATTCCCTTTTCCGCAAGGCCTTGAAGACTTGGCTTTTTAAATATACTTCTGTTTGAGCACAACCTCTCATGTCTGTACATCTTTTGTGCTATAGCGCCTTATCGCCCTTGGGCTTAGTTAGCGCTCTATAAATTTTATATACATTCATAATAACAAATGCATTCTCATTAAACAGTATAGTTGGAAGATAGTTGGAGAATTATCTGATTGTCACATTTCATATTATTTTATGTTACATTGATTTCCATGGCACATGGATGATCGTTTCCAACGTCCTCTTGGTGCTTTTGTTCTCATCAGAGCCTGGTGGTGTATTAACCCAGGAAAAGGTTGGGTTCTTCTGTGGGGCATTAGGTCTCACAAATCATAGCCTGGAGCTGTGTATGTGTTTTTGTAGACCTAGTTTGAATATGTTGCTGATTTAGAGAATGCCAAAATGTGTAGTGACAGTGTGTGTTTCTCACATCAGTTACTTTACCATTATAGAGATGGTGTAAAGTGGCTTTCATTTTCACCTGTTGTCTAGTCACCTGAGTTCTAATCTTTGGGTAGGGTTGTAAATTACATCCTTACTATGGTGGTTTGGATGTGCCTGGTACAAGAGGTTCTGTTGTTGAGTGTTTTACGTCTTTTATTGGGGAGTCTTGCACTCGTAGCAGTCCTGCGACTGCTGGTTATTACTATTATCAATGAGTCCCAAAATCCATGTGACATCAGAGGAAGCATGTGTGGCCTACTTGCAGATTAGGTAGAAATGGATAGCTCTATAGGGGTTTTCGTGGCCGTATTTTCATCTTGAGTATATGCAGTGCCTCAGCTCCTCCTTCCTTAAGAGTGAGTTCACTGACAAAATATCGAGGTCCAAAATATTAACTTACCTATGCTAAGAAAGGTACGTACAAAAATATTGAAAAAAATATTGTTTTACATAATATCATTGTATTAAACAGTTACAATTTAAGAAAGAATTTCTACAAATAAAAAACATTAATAATCAAGAATATTATTATGTTAAACAGCCAAAAACATAATGATATACATTAAAACAATATAAAATAAATGATTAAATATTAAAATTAATACATTTTAAATTTGCACTACAATTTTACACTAATAGACACATTCTTTTATTAATAATATATCAAATGTACTACTCCAACCTCACACAACACAGCAGTAATAACATTGTTACATCACACAAAGGTACAATACACTACTAAAATGTAATTAACAAATAATTAAACAAATAACATAATACATGTTAATTTTATTAATTATTATCAATTAACAAATTCTATGCTATCTATATTTAAATTTAATTGACTTCCTACCATATACCCCAACAAAACCTGAACCCACACCTAACATTTTTATTAAACAATGTAATTGCTCAATTAACATATTTATTTATAAATTAAATAATTATTATTATCTAAAAACATTGACATTAATTAGTTACATTTAATTTACTTTCCACCCTGTACCCCTATAAACCTCAAAACTCACACCTAAAATAAAAAAAACAACCACTACGTGCTAAGGTACTAAAATAACCTAAATTACTTAAATGATATTTAATAACTGCTAAAAAATGTACCAATACAATAAAAAACATAAACAATATTTATACAAAAAGTACATCATATCATTTAAAATATATACCAAAATACATAACAATAATTAAAAAATGATATTAGAAACAACTATATTGTTGTAATCAATATTATTTACTTCGATATTTTAAAATTCTATATTACATACCTTAAAATTGATATTCGTGACAATGATATTTTTGCAGATATTTACATGTCACTATATTTCTGACTCAATATTTCTGCAAGTCAGTATTTCCAACTCAATATTTTGTCTCAACACCTGACACTACTGTGGGTGAAACTACAGTCACCAAAAGGCAAAGTACAAATGAGGGAAAATCCAAAACTGGCAGAGGGTGCCACAAATGATATGGCCCAGTTTGAGAACCTTGAATTTCAGCAGTCTCTTGGGACTCTTCTGCCTCCTTTCACTGCAGGTGGCACCAAAAACAAATGGGGGATTATTACGATGTTGATCGTAAAGGCCGTCTGACAGACACAGCCACAGTGAGATTCTGACTGAATCAACCATAAGCCTTCAGACCGCCGTATTATGATGTATACCTGGTACATTTCCGACAGTGTCAGTTGGAGACAACTCCGATACAACTGTGTTGGTCAGAAACGAGGCTGATCCAACCACGTTGGTTGGAAAGGCTGTTCTATAGGTATTCCGGCTCCGCAAATGCATCGGTTGTACCACTGAGCCAATTATGATGCATCTGACGCAGTTGTGGTTTAATGGGGGCCTGTTTGCCACGTGGCAAGTGTAAATTACAGAAACTGAGTTTACCTGTCACACCAACAAACATAGTATGCCCTCAAAAAACTACAGAGCTGATGACAATTCTAGGAGTAGACACACCCACCAAACCACCTATAAAAGAAAAACAAAACCAGACCATGATCCTCTGCTGTCACAAGCCAGAAGAGCCTGACAGAGCATATGGCTGTTCCTATCTACATACACTGCAGCCATCACTTCACACCTTTAAGCACCCCAATGCCTCACTCACTGCACATTTCACTTTTTTGGTTCTTTCTTGTTCTGCCCACCTCTTCAATTTCACACTCACACTCACTAGCTCACCATGGGCAAATAGAAGCAGCCACGTTTCTCAGATGAGGAGTTGACAGCGTTTGTGGATGAAATCCTCAGAGTAGAGCCACAATTATTTGAGACCCAAGTCCAACAGACTTCCATCACCCAAAACCTCATGTGGGACAGAATAGTCAGCAAGGTGAATGCAGTAGCCATCAACTCAGGTACAATGGAGGCTACGAGGAAGAGGTGGTACAATGGCAGAAGGAGGGCCAAGATCATAATCAGCAGATATCACTGGGTCACAAAGCAGACTGGTGGTGGCCCTCCCATGCCACCTGTGCCCTTAACTGCCGGGGAGGAGAAGGTGCATGCCATCATGCCACTGGAGAGCTTTTTCAGAATACCAGAACGACTGGAGTCTGGTAAGTAACCCCCAAACATCAGCCACAAGTCAGCCATGACACCTTACCACTCTGAACCGCAATTATACAAGTCTTGTCCTTATGCCTTTTTGAAAATGAAGCAGTACCCACAGTATTGTAGATCTGTAAATAATGAAAACAACCAATATACCAGCAGTGAACATCCAAATGTACCCAAACAATTACATTTACAAATGTCTACATGTAGGCAGTCAGTGTATGACCATGTAACTCATCATTGCACCAACAACAGCCGTCAACATTTCCCAAAAATGGCCCTCAACTAGAGTAAGTAGTTACCAGGAATGTAATGCAAACCGCTTCATCAAGTAATTAGATCTCCCTAAAGGATAGGTCAACACCTACCATCAGCTGCTCACACTCCACCTAAGAACAGCAGACTCCTGTGTAAGCCATCTCCTAGCAACTTCCCCTCAGTGGTAATGAGCAATAGACCCAGGTGGGCTGGCTGGACTATCTGGGCTGGCTGGGAGGAGAACTCACTGCACTGACCACACTTCCCAGCAGGCCTGCCACTCCAAACTCCATCCACCTTTGTTGGCCATCTTGCTACTACACGCAAACTTACTGGCAGGAAGCAAAGGCCCAGGTGGGCTGGCTGGGCTGGCTTGGAGGAGTACCCACTGTACTGACCACACATCCCAGCAGGTCTTTCACCCAAAACTGTCAGCCGTCTTGCTATAAAACTCACACTCATTGGCGGGAAGTCATTGGTCAGGTGGGGGGAGGAGTGTTATAAAAGAACACCCATCCCAGCAAGCCTGTCACTCCAAACTCCATCCCCCTCTCTCAGCCATCACGCTACTACACTCACCATCACTGACAGGAAGTCATTGGTCAAGTGGGGGAGGGGGAGAAGTGTTAGAAAAGACCATACATCCCAGCAGGTCTTCCATGACAAACCCCACTCCCCTCTGTCAGCCATCTTACTACTACACTCACCTTCACTGGCAGGAAGCAATAGGCCTAGGTGGGCTGGCTGGGAGGAGTCTCACTGCACTGACCACAGAGTCCATCAGGCCTGTCACTCCAAAATCCATCTCGCTCTGTCAGTTGTGTTGCTAGTACACACCCCCTTACTGGCAAAAATCAATAGATCCAAGTGGGCTTGTTGGGCTGGCTGGGAGGAGGGCTCACTGTACTGACCACACATCCCAGCAGGCCATCCATTCCAAACTCCACCCCCTATGTCAGCCATCTTGCTACTACACTCACCCTCACTGGCAGGATAGCAATAGGCCCAGGTGGGCTGACTGAACTGGATGGGACGAGGACTCGCCGCGCTGACCACACATCTCAGCAAGCCTGTCACTCCAAACTCCATCCACCTCTGTCAGCCATATTGCTACTACACACACCCTTACTGGCAAGAAGCAATAGGCCCAGGTAGGCTGGCAGGGAGGAGGACTCACTGCACTGACCATACATCCAAGCAGGCCTGTCACTCCAAACTCCACCCCTCTATCAGTCATCTTGCTACTACACATCCCCTTACTGGCAAGAATCAATAGGCCCAGGTAGGTTGGCTGGGCTGACTGGCCTGGCTGGGTGGAGGACTCACTGCACTGACCACACATCCCAGCAGACCTTCCACTCCAAACTCTACCCCCTCTGTGAGCCATCCTGCTATTACACTCACCCTACCTGGCAGGAAGCAATAGGCCCAGGTGGGGTGGCTGGACTGCCTGGGAGGAGGACTCACTGCACTGACCATACATCCCAGCAAGCCTGTCACTCCAAACTACATCCACCTCTGTCAGGTGTAGTAGGTTACTTTCATTCTATTTTTGTTGTTGGTAAAAACTTTCACAAGGTAAGTGCTGCTTTCGGAAGCACCAGCACACCTGACAATCTCACCCTTGACGCCTACCAACCAATCCTCCCCAGAGTGTGAAAATAAATGGAAATCCAGAACTCAGTCAGAAAAAATGTACTGCCCTGCTTTGCCTTTTATTTTTTTTCGTATGTCTTGGTAAACCTACTGAATAGTGCCAATATATTACAAAAGAAAACATTTTAAAAAAATGCTTTCAAGTTCATTACAATGCGCTTTGCAATTTAAATCTTACTTCTAATACTAGACACAGCTGCAAAAATACATTGGAAATACTAGAAAATTATCCCCAACAAAAACACACATTTCTCAAAACATAGACAGACACACCTGTGAGCCCAGGCTAGCAACAAGCACTAATGACTCTCAAATGCTTTACATCGTCTTAAAGAGTACTAAAATCAATTAATAAAGCTGTAAATATAAAATATATATAACGAGTAACATGTAGTATGCTCCTATATTGGCATCCTTGGATTCAGGTGACATTTACATACTACTAAGCCTTCAGCCTCACAGCTTACAAATGTAACCAGAACCCTTCAATGGCTGGCAATACAGTCCCGTATTACAGTTACTGGTCAAGTCTGCTCTCTCTCTCATATATATGTATATATTAAAAAAAACACGTTGCTCCTTCTGGAAATCACTGGCCCATGGGGAGTGGTATGCACGCTGGCGGAACACACCGGCTGTCCTTTACAATCCAGCAAAAGCCTCAAATAAGCATACTCTCAGCAAAAAGCAAACTCGGCAACGGTAAAGTGTTCCCCTTCGGGTTTAATCACAACACGTTTTGCTTCTGAACGAAGCTTGGTCACGTGAATGGCATCTCCAATGGGGGCATTGATATTGAAACATGAATCAGAAACACAAAATGGGACTTACAAGATAAAATCATACAGTGTAATGCAATCCAAATACATTGCTTGAAAACGTCCTTGATGTGATACACATGCTGAAATTACAATAGTAATAATAATACCAACAAACCTTTTTAAATAGGTCAAGCGTATTGCACAAAACTCAGTAAAATTCATCGTATTGTGCAATAGGTAACTCTTAATATTGTCAATATTGCATCACTTTACCCATGTTAAAAGTGACTCAAAAGTGGCGTAATAAGGTTGTGGATCTGTTTGTAAGACTGTCGTAAGCTATCTGTTGTCACTGCTCGGAGGTAATTATAGATTTTACAGAGAAGCTGCTGTACAGTACGCACTCTGGGCCATAATATCAATCCTATCGAAGCTCATGTCTGATGTCCTTCACATCTAACATGAGCGTTGAATGGAATTCAATAGAGCATATTATGAAACCCATTATCGCCACTTTAGCGGCACTTTCCTGCCGATAAAGTGGCGATAATTTTGTCGCCCAGGCTTGATAATATGGCCCTATCTCATTTCACAAATAAAGCTAACACTACAGTTTTACGAGTGCAGTGTTCCAGGTATATTTCAGTTGTTATAGTGCCGCGTTCAAGTGGTGTCTATATGGAAGTGCCTACTGCGTTACTGATGCCCGTTATGGCGACTTATTTCTAATGCATTGCTATGAAGGCTTTGTAGATCTAGGCTGCTGTGCTTACCTTGTATAAAGAGTGCGGCCACCGGAGTTCACCATTCGACTTGAACTCTGCTTCTATACGTCAAAGTATATTCAATAAGTTGCAGAGAATTCCATTGCTGTTGCTCGGTAGGCTGTGGTTGCTTCTGAACGATGTTTGGTGAAGGAAACAAAAGGACATTTTGATTATTCATCGTAAACTGAGTTGCGTAACTACTATCAAAAGTGAATTTTAATGTGGGTTATTAATATTCCGTAGTTAAGACTGTTGCAGCTCCAGCAAACAAAGGAAGATCAATAAGTTAATAGAGGCCTGGGACGGCCTTGTGACGCAGAAAAAAAATACTATCATGGACACAAAATTAATAATAATAGAGGCCTAATCACGTGGTGTAGTACAGAAATACGACACCGAAATTTATGCACGCACAATTTTTAAGATTAGAGGTGTATAGGACCTTGTGACTTATAAGGACATATTTCAATTATGTAAGTACAATTTAAAACCATTGAGGATAGGAAAGCCATATGAAGGATAAAAAAATAGCATTATGCATATACAATTTACAGTGGAGGCTGATGTTGTGACGTCTTCTCTTACCTTTGCTTCTGTCGTCTTTTGTCGTGGCTTGAAAGGCTATGGTTTCGCTGAGTCTGGGGTGTTATCGACAGTGTGTCTGTCACCGCAGCAGAGGTAGGTAAAAGAGAGCATGCTCATGTCAGTGCCCGCATTATATGGGAACCATGGGGGCTGACCAAACCAAGCCCAGGGCCGTCATCGGTAGCATTTTCGCGGCCTGCAAGAATGATGGCCCTGGGGGACATGCCATTGGGTAATGTATTGGTTTCCAGGCTAAATGATAGCAAGCATGCTAGGTGGTGGCATGTGGGTAGTGTGGGCGGGCGTGCACCATGCATGTGCAAGTATGAGTGTCTGCACTAACAATTAACAACAGAGAGAGATGGGGCGGTGTTATAATGTACGCAGAGGCAGGCCCAGAATCGGATCTGCAATGAGTCAGCACTTCTAATCATTCTCCTTAGCGTGCCCTGAGCTCTGATTTGTCACTGAGAGGGTGATCGCACCATAGTTTGTATTGCTTATCATACTCGTACCCGCTCATACGGTACGAATATGCTTTGACGTTACGCGTCGCATTAAAGCTTAGGTGTGACGTCATGTACGGCGTTCTGTACGCAGAAAGGGGGCAATGTTTCTACTTGGTTTAAAACATGTATGTATTTAATGTACATACTAAGGGCAGACATTTGGGATAACTATGAATTTTTTAAATACTTGTAATAATCATATATTACTTTTAAAAAGAATTACACAAATCGCGGTAGAACATCATGTGTACTCGTATTGAAAGAGCTGCGCAAGCGCATCATAAGCGTACGCAAGGCCATGTGACTTTAAAAGTAGAGATTTGATTGGTTCATAACTTTTCCTATTGCGACTGTGAAAGTTCCGTCACATTATAATTATTCGACTTTGACTTTCTAAGACGAAGCATTTGTTCTGAGAATCTTCTCAAATAAAAGGAAGATCACAATAATAAGAGCAATGGAGTCATCTTCCTGCAGTTCTTCAGAGGGAGATTTCATTCCCGAAGAACGTCCAAAGAAGAGGAAAGAAGCTCTATTTTGGAAGTTTTTCACTTTTCCAGGAGGTCAAAAAAGGGTTAATGCTCAAAAAGTAACCTGTAAAATTTGTGGAACGACTCTTTCATGGGGTGATCAATATAAAAAATACTCCTTTGGCACAGCAAATATGGTGCGACACGTGAAGAACTTGCACCCCCAAGCACTTTGCTCGAGCCTCAAGACGGAGGTTTCACGAGAACCCACCTGCTGCTACACCAAGCACATCGACTGCGGCAGCAGCATTTTCAGCAAGCAGTCCACACCCACATATTGATTCTGACTTTGCTTAAGTTAAAATTCTATTCATTTATTGCAATAAACGTTTGTGTTATGGGGAACAGTCTATAGACTTGGTGAAACGCAGGATGCAGGATCATTGCTGTCCTCGACATTAGTTGTTCTTTTTTTCATTCTTTTTTTCTGCTTGGAATTTGTTGAGAAAACACAAAAAAATACAAAACAAAAAAACAGGTATTTTTAGAACTACCTTCACTGGTCAAAGAATGAACTATATTTCTATGTTAGTGTGTAAAAGTTTGTCAGAATGAATGTGTAGTGCATAAATGAATGAATGAATATGTTACTAGTGTATGGAGAATGTGAAAGTGCAGAACTATAAGGAACTGCTACAGCATAAATCTATAAGGTGTTTATCTATAGTATACTGTAGTATGTCCGAAGCACTTGAATGTATCATATGTACATAAATATGTTACAAGTCTATGCTTCAATTTGCGCTGCTGGTGAAAGTGCCTGGGTGAATTTGTATGTGTTAGGGGCGGATTTACAATCCCCTTGTGCCTCTTTTACACAGCCGTTGCGTCACTTTTGTGACACAGTGGTGGTGCAAAAGATGTGCCATGGTGTGTGCTATTAACAATGTGACACATCTGGAGGGTGTATTACATTCTAAAGCGCTGCACCAGAAGAGGCTTTCTTGAGCAGAAGGGGGTGCAGCAAGGCCTCCTAAAAGTGACTGAATGAAATATATAACATTTTATTCAGTGACTTTTGAGCTTATGCTGCGTCAAAATCTTGCACATGCTTGAAGAAGGTGTAAGGATTGATACAGCATTGTGAGCATAGGGCCCCAAGAGAATTGCTGGAGCTGTGTTATACTTGCAACCGACGTCAATCAATAATTCATCCAAAAATTACTTTGCAATTTAGTTTTGTTATTATTTTATAATAAGAATATGAAATATAATATAAAAAATAAAATAAATATAAATATTTATATTAAAAATATAAGAAATTAGGATAAAAAGAAAGACATAATAATTAATACATTTATAAATTATCATTTACAAAACCTTTGAAATTCACTGAAAAAACCATAGATTTCACACACGGTATAGTTAGGAATTAGCATTTAAAAAACCTTGCAAATTCATTGAAAAAACCGTAGGTTTCACACACGTTATAGTTAGGAATTAGCATTTAAAAAACCATGCAAATTCATTGAAAAAAACATAGGTTTCACACGTTATAGTTAGCTGAACATTTCTCTCATACAAAACCTTTGAAATTCCTCTGTTATAGTTAGCTCAGCTAACTATAACTTGAGCGCCCGCAATGCACTGCTGATGACGTCACATATTACATCACTCATGACATGGTCAGTGACATCACTCATGACATCACTTTAAAAAAACGGATTCTGAATCTCCTTACCGGCACTTTGCTTATTGATATTTTGGCCACAGCAGGGTCGCGAGGGACGCTCTTGTTTACACGGCGGTCTCCTGCTGGTCTCCCCCGCTGCCGGTGCACTTCTGCCACCTGTGCACGGCAGCTGGGGGGGGAGACCACAACCCCCAGCTCTCCCCGCCCAAACCCGACCACGCAAGTATTTTGCACCATGCGGTGCTTTAAAAGGAACTTAAAGGTCCCGCCTCGCGGGACGCGCGCGGGCTAAGCCAGGGCAAAGGGCGGGCCGTCTGTGGCCGTCCGGGGCTGGCTAAGACTGGGCTGGGCCATATCTGTAAGCCCTGGACTAGGAAAATAATAATTAAGGTTACTATACATATGGACCTATTGTGTATTGTTTAGACTTATGTACAGGGACATTTACTTTACAGGTGGTGTATGTCTGTACCCATTGTTAATTTACCAAATGTTTTCATATTGTATATAAGATGGCCGTAAAAGGGGTCCCAAAAACGATAATTCCGCCAGGGGGAACACTCAAGGGGACTTTGGATCATTTTATAATGCGGGCAACTACAGCCATAGAACGTGAAATTGTCCGGGCTGAGCGACGTTTATCTTTAGAAACGACATGTAATAAACATTCTTTCCTGGGATTAATTGAACTAGCCCTAACACCACCAACAATGGGGATTGTAAATGACCCAAGTAACATTACTGGCACTCCGGCGTAGTTGGACTGCAGATCTAATAGGACCACAAGCAGTGAATCTATCATGGAAAATCTAAGTATTGAGCCCTGTATGCAAATTATATCGGAGGAGAGCCTTTTAGGCTCATCACCCATTCCAATAGCTAAAGAGAATCTGCAATCCATTGCGCTGGGACAGGGCCCATCTTCTAAAAGGAAGCGTGGGGGAGTTAAGCATAGGGGGAGATTAGCGAAAACAGCAAAAATGCATATAAGTCCCCCCAAGGCCAGCATCTGTGCCCCCAGAAATATGAAGGATTATTTAGGACCACAAAGGCCTGTACAAACCCTACCCTTAGATCTACTGGCTCAAATCGAACTATTAGTGAAATCTTTGATTTTACCCTTAGTCGAAAGAGTTAAGAGAATAGGGGAGAAGGTGGGGACCATAGAGGAGGTAATAAAGTCAAACACTGTACTCATTAAGAAATTGGCGAATAACCCGCAAACCCAGAACTCTATTCAAACTAAGCTGGGTAAAACAAACGAGGCGGTGAAAATTACCATCCCAAGTGAACCGGCCCAGCCGACAGTACCATTACCTAACGTGCAGGCTTCAACATTAACCTCTACATCTATCATATCAAATACTGTCATAATTCAAGAAGGGCAGATTAATAAACAAATAAGTTCAGAAAGGCAAGACACCAGCATGGGTGGACGAAAAAGACCTAACTCTCGTATTGATTTACCACCAGAGGCGGCACCCTACGTGAGCATCCTGTCAGGGGTGCCTGAACTTGCAAATGGGAAATCTAAAGGATATTATGAATTAAAAAACAAAGTAGTCTTTTGGCTAGGTAAAAATAGACCACTTCCTCCTAACATTGACGGGGAAATTCTACACGTCAGAAGGGTGGGGTGGTTAGGGCATAAGACAAAGGATGTAGAGGGGGATCTGGTTATAGTTAATTTTAGGGACAAACGTGTGATTCCCTATCTCCAAAGCTGGCAGCCTCAAATGGGAGATGGAGGTATAGTCACGTGGGAACTAGGCCACTTTTATCCCAGACCACCACTCATGACCTTTGAAAGACGGCAAGCAGGAAATGCTTACTTTGGTATAACAGTAGGTCCTGGTTTGAACGGTCATAACATTCCAACATTCAACCGGTTTGATCTACTTTCAAGCCTTGAAGCGGTCAACTGACTTATTGGTGATATCCCCAAATGTAATACAAAACCTATTTTACAAGAAAGTGTGATAGATAGGGGGCATATGGCAGTACTTATGCCTTGCGAGGGGATGGCGACTTAAACTATGTAGAATATGCCCCATCAGAGAGAGGTACCTCGCAAGAGGGGGAACTAATCAACCATATCTCTGACACAGTAACATTTGAGGCTGGAGATTGTGGTACATCTAGAGGTATAGTTGCAGTAGGTGATATGGTAAGGGCTGGTTTATCCGCTGTAGGTATTGAGTCCGGAAATTCTAATAGTACCACTGATAAAAAAGATATACGTCGCCTCATTTTCTGGACTGTGGCAGGCTTAAAATCCCCCAAAAATAATATTATATGGGAAAATATTGTAAATAGGTATGATATTTTGGGACTACAGGAAACATGGGTAACAGAGCCCTTACATATTTGTGGATATAAAACCTTGTTCACACCTGCAGTGGGAGGTCCACACGGCAGGGCTAAGGGAGGTTTGTCTATATACGTGTCCAATCAGCTCAAATATGAGAAAGTACAATTACTATCCCATAATAGCTACTACCAGCTGGTGAAGATAGGTATTAATAAGGTCGCTTGTTTTATTATCATTAATTTTTACAATAACATCCCAATTATTGACATTGTTCCGACTATAAAAATGTTGGGTGTTGATTTAAAGCATGAAATGGACATAAATATAAAAGAAGTATCGGTTATTTGGGGGGGGGGATTTTAATTGTGCACTTTGTAAATGGGGCCTACAAGGTACTTGTGGTCTTATGCTGGACCAGGATACAACCCTTACACATTTTGAGCATACAACATGTGGGTACTTGCTAAATGAAATATTGTTCTCCTGTGATTTGAGGTATGCAAATGAAATTAATTAGCCAAACAGAATTTCCCTTTGTCCCGACTTTTATTGGTAGGGGAGCGTCCACTACCATTGATTTTATTTTATTTCCAACCAGGTATGGACGCCAGATTAAAATATGTAAGACCCATGATATTGTGTTGAGCGATCACCGACCGTTAACTATGGAGATCGAAAACCCATTTCGGGACCTAGATAGGGAGCAGTCAATCAGGCAACTGGTTCCAGATGTGATACTTGGAAGAAAAAACGGTTACTCACTTAAGTGGAGTAAACTGGCCCCGGACAAATTCTTACGTAAATTGGTGATTAAATGCTTAGAAAGTTTTCTGATCTGTCTGGATGGGTCACGCGACAGTCAGTGCATAATTAAACATTTTTACTTTATTGCATCCTCTATCAAGGATAGCTTGTGGGTTGAATTAAAGAATCGGGGGAAAACAAATAGGAGATGGTTCGATTCAACATGCACAAAGGTACTTTCGGACCTTAGGAATGCCCTGCACGGGAATCCCCGCGACCTCATATTGGGTTGGTTTGGGTTGAGGAACACTTATAACGAGGCACTGAAAAAACGGAAAGCTGCAATAAAAAGGGACGCCTGGGAATCCCTGTGTGAGGCCTCGCTTTCTAGAGACCCATCCGCTTTCTGGAAAGTAGTAAATGCCCCCTTTCTCTATGATGATACATAGAAATAGCGATCACTGAGGACGAATGGGTAAACCATTTTTCCCAGTTGTATAGTTCCATACAAGGGGCACAGCAATTGCTACCTGACACACCTGGGGAAGAAAGGGTTAAGGAGAGGAAACTGAATGTAACCCTGAAAGAAGTAATGGCGAGCCTTAGAATAACCCAGGGTGGAAAAGCTGCCGGCCCTGATGGCATCCCAGCGGATTCGTTTAAATATAATATTGAGCTTTGGGGGCCTATTTTAGTACAAGTTTTTAATGCTACCTTCGAGAGGGGTCTAAATGCTTCATGGTTCACTTCCGTAATTGTGCCGATATTTAAGAAGGGAGATAGGCAAAATTGTGCATGCTACCAACCCATTTCCCTTCTTGATTCATCTGTAAAAATCCTTGGGAGAGTCATTCTAGGGAGACTTCAAAGCTGGGCAGAAGAAAATGGGATAATTAGCGACTTGCAATATGGCTTTCAGAAGGGGGTAGGAACAATAGAGCAGGGCCTAAATGTATTTATTTTGCACCACAAATATACCAGGACAAAGGGGGAATGTATATATTTCACATTTGTTGACTTAACGTCAGCATTCGATTGTGTTTCTCACAGTAAACTTTGGGCAATTTTAGAAAGTTTGGGGGTGGAAGAAACTATCATTTGTTTTCTAAGGGAACTATACTCGGGTGCCACAGCATCTGTTCGTTATGGGAAGGATGGAGAATGCACTAGATCCTTTGGGATAGGTCGTGGGGTACGTCAGGGGTGCGTTTTGGCCCCCTTTTTATTTTTAGTTTATGTTAATGGCCTCGAAAGAATATTGCTCCAAGAGTGCAGGGATATGCCCATGGTAGATAAAAGATCAATCCCTGCACTCTTGCATGCAGACGATGCAGTCATAATGGCACGGACCCCCCTTGCCCTATAGAGCTTGATAACATCTTTTAACACTTTTATGTTTAATTTGGATCTAAAAATCAATTGCACAAAAACGTTCTCAATGAACTGTGGCACTGGTAGTAATAGACGGAGAAAAACTATGTATATAAATGATAGCCCCTTGGATTCCACCCCTACCTTCCCTTATTTAGGCATCTTGTTCCACGAGTCTGGTACATGGGCAAGTGCAGTAAATGTAAGAAGCCTTATGTTTTCTAAATCAATAATGGCTTTAAAAAACTTTATTAAAAAAATGGGAAAAAAGACGATCAGGGAAATTTTAAAGATTTGTAATGAGACCTGTATATCAGTTGCTCTTTATGGCTCGGGACTCTGGGGTTACGCCAACACAAAATCCATTCAAATAGTGGAAAACGTGTTCCTGAGACACATCTTAACTGTACCTGAGAGTGCCTTCACTTATATTTGTCACACGGAACTCGGCCAGCCACACATTGAAGATACAATTAAAGTCCAGCCTATACTTCTCTGGCACAGGGTTTGGACAACAAATGAGTGTGTATTAAACCACACTATTCTGTTGGATGTTTTAAACCTAGAACATGCGAGTAGGATCAAATTGCTTGCCTACGTAAAACATTTCTTTGTTGAAATGGATTGCCGAAATTATTATGATGATCGTTGAAAAAACAATGTATGGAGTATCTCGAAGACAAAAGAGCTAGTGAGGAAGTAAAGAAAAAGACTGTATGCTCACACCAATTGATATTAACTCAGGACAAACTACAGCCATATTTAACTTTATATACGACCAACCACGAGAGGTTTGTCATGACACGTTTCAGGTTAAATATCCTTTTTAGAGTTCTTAGTTTCCCTGTCGTGAATACCTGGTCACATGATTTAATTAAGTGTCCATGTGATGACTTTTCAGCCCAATCTGATATCCACATTTTATTTTTCTGTAAATTTTATATATTACCACGTAGGAAATTCATTATCCCAATTTTAAAGGAAATGAATGTGAATCGATGTCACCCAGCCTTTTTAGAAATTCAGAGATTGGACACGGTATTAACTGTTGTATCTATTTCTGAATTTTTTTAAAATGTTTTTAGATTACGAACATTTATTTGCATCTATGAACTTTAAAAGTTTTTTAAGTTTAAAATGGAAATTTAAGATGTATCTTATGTATGATACTTCTCTGTAAATGAATTTTCTTGCTGTGTACTTTTATGGTTATTGTTGATTAACCGAATAAAGTAATACATTGAATTGACATCTCAAATGACATCCCTGATGACATCATCCTTGTGGCAGACCTCCTCTTACTGTAATATAACCTTTGATACACACGATCAAAAATAGAAACTAAAATTTTCAAAAAAATGAAGATACCAATTCCAGTTAGAACAACCTATTGAGTAATCCCAAAATCTACATACACATCCACTCATTCACCAACAGTTCTATATAGTCACTCATACATGTACTCACTCATCATATGTACTCATACACCTATATATTCTGTTGTACACCGACACTCATCTATAGAGTTACTCACACACATACTCACACATGCAAATAAACTATCAAATATCCATTTACTTGCATATACATCTATACACCCACCACTACACTAACTTCTACAGAATGGTAGACATACTTACTCTCTTAAACAATCACTTATAGAAACACATACTTATTTATACAGGAAGCCTTAGAATCTCTCGCTCTCAGATATACTCACTTATATACATCAATACTCACATATACTAGTTTAAAACATATGTAGTTACTTATAAAGATACTATTGAGACAGTCATTCACTCACTAACACACCCATACACACACTCATCCACCCATACAGTCCTGCACACATGCTGTCTTCAAAACACATACAAACAGTGAGTCAGTCATTCATGCATCTGTGCGCTAAGTAATACTCCCCACCGAACCGTACAAACACTCATTTTGGTACTCAAAAAACCAACTAATAACCCATACACACACTCATGTAGCTACTCACCAACCCATGCAGCCACTTATATATAAAGTGAGACACTGATACAGATATTTAAATATTTAAAGATTACTCGCTAGTACACCTATTCACTAAGATATACTTAATAAGTCAGTTATACAATCAATTTTACAAATAAACCATCCATTTAGACACTTATTACCCATTTATTCTTCCATCGACCTTTAGATATACATATATATAAAAAAATATTTTTCAGAAAGCCACACATTCACTGGATGATGTCATCAGTGATGTCATCAGGGATGGCATTTGAGATGTCATCTGTAATGTCATGAGTGATGTCACTGACGATGTCATGAGTGATGTAATATGTGACGTCATCAGCAGTGCATTGCGGGCGTGCAAGTTATAGTTAGCTGAGCTAACTATAACGGAGGAATTTCAAAGGTTTTGTATGAAAGAAATGTTCAGCTAACTATAACGTGTGAAACCTATGGTTTTTCCAATGAATTTGCATGGTTTTTTAAATGCTAATTCCTAACTATAACGTGTGTGAAACCTATGGTTTTTTCAATGAATATATATATATATATATATATATATATATATATAAAATCATGACTCGCCACCACCTTCCCGAGGCGCAAACAGGGACGGACCACTCAATGGAAATAATGAATAATACAGTGCTTTATTTCTCATTAAAAATATGCAAAGAAAACAGTCAGTCCTTGGCCAGTGCCCAGCATGAAGCGTTTCGACTGTTACTACGAGGTCTTGATCACAAGACGCGTTAACAAGTGAGAAACATTTAAATAGTGACATATACTCTCATCTGTAAACAATTAGACTCTTGCTCCGTGCCCATAAATATAGACAACAGACTATTGATTCAAATTGCACGTAATGTTACATTGTATTAAATAAATAAATAGCTTAAAAACCACTTAAAATGTATAAAAGTTTTTTTTTAAAAAGGCTATTGAAAGACAAGAATTCATTAATCAGTAATGAAGACCCGGCAAAAATTAATACAAAGTGCATTAAAATATTGTCTAAATGGCAACATGTGCATAAGGTCATAGACCTGATTCTATCATTAAAACTGTACAAATACAAATGTAAACAATCAATTGTAGTGCAAATTTTCACAGTGCTGTTGCTTATTATTGCACAAGACTCATAAAATACTAAATGCTCAGGTACTAAATGGAAGAAAGTGCTAGTGCATAATTGTGTAAAGTTTCACTATTACAATGTGAAACTAAATTCCCGGAGCCCCGGGTAAGCCCACAACTTTAAAATATATTAAAGTGCAATGGCGGACAAACTAAACATTCAATTAGCAGCAGAGGATAATAGAAATTACAAAAACCTGATAAATGGAACATGATATCTCAGGCATGGGGTGCATAAAAATGATTGACCGTATCGTCCAAACCAGAAAAATTCCTGATATGAAACCTGCAGCTATAAGGATATAAATAACAAGCTTACGGACCTTCTAAGATACTGTAACTTGCTAATGTCCTAAGAGAGTAGATAAGATAAAACCCCTCAACTGAACTGAGAAGACCGGGGGATGGGTCAGTGGTCTACAAGCCCTGGCCACTGATGTCATTAAAGAAAATTTTGTAAACCTTCCCCAGTATTTAGTTCATTGGGCATCTTAGTATCAAGTTGTAGAATAAAGTAAGATTCTCACTGCTTCAATTGTTCTTCTCTGTTGCCCCCATGTATTGATTTGGGTACAGCCCCTATTACAAAGCATTGTAAGTCATTAAAGCTGTTTTCATGTACTAATTTGAGGTGTCTAACTACTGGATAATTTGGATCGAAGTTGACCACTGCTCTAAGGTGTTGGAGTATACGGTCATAAACCTGGAGCTTGGTGCTCCCTACATATTACAAACCGCATGTGCACCCAAGCTCATAGACAGCAAAATCAGTAGAGAACCCTTGGATCTTCTTGGGTTTACTATTGAAGGGAGTGGTATACTCAGTGGTGGTGATACCAAATTTGCAAGCTCGACAAGAGCTGCACTTAAAGAAACCACACTTAGAAGACAACTACGTTTTGGTCAAACTGACTTCGGGACTGTTCCTGACTAGTGCATCCCTCAAGGAGGGTGCACATCTAAAGGTCAATGAGGGGAACTGCGGTAAGATCTGAGATAGAGTTAGATCTGTAAGAACAATGGACCAATGGTTATAAATGATTTTTCTAATCTGCTTCTCCTGCCTACAATAAGCAGTGGTCGTTTCCAACCACAAGGGCTGTCCAGCAAACCTGAACCAGGGACAATCAGTCTATACACCTAACATTTGGTTCAAGAGGAGGATCAATTAAAATATACAATTTGGCACAACAGATTTAGAATTGCAGACAATAATAATAAATAAACACGGAAAAGAGAAAGAAAAAAAGAGTTGAAGAAGCCCTTCATTCAGAAAATTCACTATTTTTGGTATCAAAAATGATTATTTATTACATATAGTATAACATCTTGAATATTTCCGCTCAAGGCAAAATGCTGGCATTTTAAGATGGCGCCAATCCTAGCTGTAGTAGGCCATCTCTACATGGATTTGGCCCTTGTTTATGTCTATGCCCTTTTCGCGATCCTCTTCCGGTTTTATATCTCGGAGTGGAGCTGCAGGCGAAATTCACGTCCCGGAAGTTTCTCGCAGGAGCCTCGATTGTGCCGGTAAGTCTGAATTGTGACTGTTCTGCACGCGATTCTTGATTTTACACAATTAACATTCCGATGCGGGCAGTTTTTCTTGTCACGGAATGTACGTCAAGATGCAGTTGAGAATTACACGATTTCATAAATATGTTGATGCCGGATAATGAACGCAATGTTTGTAGTGTTATTGCTATTAATGTAATTATAAAGCCTTTTCTCTCTCTTTTTTAATGAGGGACTTACTGCACTATTTGATTCCCCTTTTTTATGTAATAAATGTGTAGAGATCCTGGCACAGTCACTTTATTTTGGCTTAGCAAACCTAGTTTATTTGGGGTTCTATCGATTACGCATGACTGTTTGCAGTGCTTTATGTTGTAATCTCGATACTACTGGACTGTTCTTGGCGACACTGTACAAATTGTGTAGGGATAGGCTGGCATTTGCACGATATTCAAATATGAGCTGATGCTGCCGGTTCCGTTACTAATTCAGTGGGGACCTGCCCAATAGCATTTACTATAGTAATCATTTGATTTGATATAGGTCTTCTACAAGTGAATTGCGGAGGCCTTATGGTTGTTCTTCTTTCTTTTTCCAGCTGATTGAATGGGCGGAAAATAACGCGGACTTTGGAATTTTATTCCCCGACACTCTGGACAGATATAACTAAGTGTTCACTACACAGTGTGTCTTGTTCAAGCTACTTTTTTTGATTATAAGTTTTCCTACTTATTTGTGACCCTTTTCTTGGATTCCATTTGAGTAATTTGCGGATTTTTAATCATACTTTTTAAAAAAAATTGTTTTTATTAAACAGAACGGATGGGACAGTTATACGCCAATACAGAATTATGTTCATTCTGTGTATCAATCGAGTAAAGCAACCCTGGTCATCATACATGTAAAATATAAGGAGCATACTTGTCAACATTTCGGTATCATTCATCTCGTACATCTCAAATCAGTATCATTCTGAGGCACTGTCATCATCAATGAGGTTAGGAGGCTCACATGTGTTACCATTAAACTTATTCCAGGCCCCCCATATTCTCTCCCATTTCTTGGGAAACCCACGATGTACGAATACCGACTTTTCTGCCACCATCATTTCATCCATATCCTTGCACCATTTACGGAGGGTGGGCAGCACATCCGAACCCCATAATAAGGCAATGTTGCGTTTTGCGACCATCATGCCCAACATTACCCAATCCTGCTGGCGGTGATTTAAGTCATTGGGTTCCCACACATTCAGCAAGCAATGACGGGGTTCCGGCACAAGGGAAATATCTATAGTTTGGGAAATTGTGCGCATGACTGATGTCCAGTATGTCGCTATGTGTTTACAGTCCCAGACGGTATGATAGAATGTCCCCTCTTCCCCACAAAGCAGTAAGTAATATTTATGTGAGGCAGACCCAATCCTGTACAGCGTCGTTCTGGTATAGTAAGTTTGGTGCAATATCTTAAGTTGTACCACTTTTAGCCAAGAGGGTATTGCTATTTCTCGGGGAGATGACAAGGCCTCCCGCCACTCGGACTCATCAAAGTCACCCACATCTCCGGACGAGCTTTGTCTCAGTGTGGACTTAAGTCCGGAAGGTTATTAATCCATTTTCTGTAGGTCAAAGAAGTGTCTCTCTCTGGCATGTATTCAGTCAGAAGCCTATCTTCCAGAGAGGAGGATTCCTGTAGGTCTGTACCCGCTGGTATAGCTGATTGTAGTGCGTGCCTAACCTGTAGGTATCTGAATGTTTCCTTCTGTGTCATTTCGTAATGTGCTTGGAGGTGGGAGAAGTCTACCACTTTCCCTCCCTTCCAAAGGTCACCCACCACTGAGATGCCTATATTGTCCCATTCCCGGAACCCCGTACTGTTACACAGGAAACCCAATCTGTAGGAGTCCCACAGAGGTGTCATTTGTGTGATTGTCCCAGAGCATTTAAGACGTCTGTTCGCTTTATACCATATCTGTACAGAGTGTCGCGTGGGTCCCATTAAATCTGATTGCATGCGGTGACTGTATAGGTTTCTCAACAGCCCCTTGTCCTCCAAGCCCTGTCTGTCAGATCGGTATGCTGGATCAGACTGCGGGGCATGCAGCCAGTAATTAAGCTGCTTTAGATGCGCCACCCAGTAGTATAATTCTAAATTTGGAAGTGCTATTCCCCCATCATACCAACTCTTTGTTAGCTTGGCTTGCGCAATACGTGGTGTCTTCCCATCCCACAGGAGGGTGGAAACAGCTGTGGCAATAGCCCTAAAAAAGGAATCAGAAACCAAGAATGGCGTATTCTCAAGGACATACAAAAATCGTGGGAGCGCCATCATTTTATATAGCGCCGCCTTACCCAAGAGCGTAAGTGGGAGAGTTCGTCATATCTTAACGTCTCGTTTAAACCTTTCCAAATGGGGACTAAGGTTTAAACGATAAAACTCATTTGGGTCTACCATAATATAAATGCCTAGATATCTGAATGCCGCCGCAGTAATTCGGAGGGGACAACTCGCGGGGAGAACAGGAGGAGGACCAGTCAGGACATACAGAACGGATTTAGACCAATTTATTGTGTACCCGGATAATCTACTGAACTTCTCGCAGACGTTCAGCAGTTCCAGAATGGATTTCTTGGGGGAGGTGAAATATAGCAAGATGTCATCCGCATATAGGGATATGCGGTCCTCCCATGTATTGGTCCATGAGAGTCCTTTTATAGAGGGTTCCCACCTAATCCATATTGCCAGTGGTTCAAGAATCAGTGCAAAGAGCAGCGGGGACAATGGACAGCCCTGTCTCGTACCTCGACCAAGCGGGAAGTCTCGAGAGATGTGTCTATTAGCTGCAACGTGCGCCAGGGGTTTGTTGTAAAGGAGTCGAATCCAGGTGCAGAATTTGGGGCCGAAGCCCATGTGACGCAGTACTGCAAACAGGTAAGGCCATTCTATGGTGTCAAACGCCATAGTGGCGTCTAGGGAGAGGATGACTGTGGGTTCCTGAATACATGGCGCGCGCGCCAAAACCGCATACAGTCTGCGCAAATTACATGCCGTGCTACGATGCGGCATGAATCCAGATTGGTCCGGATGCACTAAAGAAGAGAGGTGGGGGGTCAACCGCAGGGCAAGCAGTTTGGCAAGGATCTTGGGTTCAGCGTTTATCAGGGACATTGGCCGATAGGATGCGCAGTCCGTTTCCGGTCTGCCCGGTTTATGGATCGCGACTATAGTGGCAAGGCGCTGATCCCTCGGTAACTCTCCAGTTTCGAGACTATCAAGAAACATCTCAAGCAAAAAGGAGGCAGATGTCTGCGCTGTTTTTTTGTAAAATTGCACTGGGAACCCATTTGGCCCCAGCGCCTTACCTGATGCAAGGGAGTAGGTCGCAGCTTGTAATTCTTCTACAGTAATGTCTGCCTCTAGCAGGAGCGCCGCCTCAGGGGAGAGTTGGGGGATAGTTAAATCTTTAATGTAGTCATATGCTTCTTCAGACGTATAAGACGCCCGTAGAGCATGAAGATGCTCGAAGTGGTGGGCCAGGGTGTCCACCACGCATTCTGGTTTGGAGACCATAGAGCCCTCAGGGGAGAGAAGTTGAGCTATGACCTTGTTCGCCCTTTCTTTCTTATCTAACCAGGCTAACATCTTTCCCGCTTTGTCCCCTAGTTCGTATATTCTGTGCCTGGTCGCTTGGAGGTTAGCTAATGCACTTTCCCTTTGGAATGCCATGTATGCCGTCCGTTTGATCTGGACTGCAAGGGCGGCTCCTAGCGACGGGCAGGCCGCCTGCTCCGCCAGGGCAGTGTTGAGCTCCTCTTCAAGAGTGTCAAGCTCTGCCCGCTGCGTCCGTTTGTGACCTGCGATGGAGTTTATTGCCTGTCCCCGCAGGACCACCTTATAGGCCTCCCAAAGTGTACTAGGGGAATTCACCAAGCCAGTATTCTCCTGAAAAAATTGTCTTGTGGTGATGGTGAGGTGTTTCATAATAGGCTGCACATGTAAAAAACTGATGTGAATCGGAAACATACGTTTTCTAGAAGTCTGGTGATGTGTGTATTTTAGTAGCAACGGAGAATGGTCCGATATGCCCCCAGGGAAAATCGTCACCTCTTCTATTCCAGGCAGGCCATCAGCTGATGCCAAGAAATAGTCAATGCATGTGAGACAGTTGTGGACCCCAGAGTAATAAGTGTATTGCTACTCGTGAGGGTGTTTGTACCTCCAGCTGTCTGTGAGCCCCATTGCATCTATAAAACCAAGAAGGCGTCGTCCACCCAGAATCCCTGATTTGAGAGGGAGCCTGTCCATTGTGCCGTCTATTATGTCGTTAAAGTCGCCTCCCATGAGTAATGTTGCATCAGGCAATGTTAGCAGGAACGCAGTGGTGCGCTGAGTGCATGCGTGGCAGCCGCAGCCCAGTTCCATTGACATGTCAGTGCAGCGAACCGACCTTGATCGTCAACTCATTTCTGCTGTATCACCAATGGGACATTCTTCCTAATAAGTATCCCCGTACCTCTAGAGCCTGAGGAAAATTCCGCATGTAGAGCCATCTAGTACCCCCAACTATCCATAGCTTTGACAGTTGAGCCCGTTAGATGTGTCACTTGCAGTAGGGCTACTGCGGGGCCGCAATGTTTCAAATGCTGTAGCACTAAACCTCTTTTCACTTTGTCTCCCAACCCTCGGACATTCCAGGATAATATCGTCAAAGCAGTTTGTATAGTCCTGGACTCTTGAGCTATATGATCAGCCATCAGACATATTAAGAATTGTCAAACATGTCAATACACAGTTGCTACGTTCAGATCCACTAAAAAAAAGGAAAATTGCCCCAGTAACATTACGAAGAACAAACTTGGAAAAAAGGAACAAAACGCGGACCTTTCCTTCCCCATCCCCACCCTCCCTCCCTGCCTTCCTGCCTAGCAAGCCTGTAACTGCCCGCCACCCCAACTCAGCAGAGTGCTTTAACCCTCCCAACAGTGCAATACTTGCATAACAGGGGTAATGAGTTCCAGAAGGTTCCAGCCCTTCTCATGCTCCAGGGCTTGCCTCAGTCCAAAGTCTCAAAAAATAGTCTGTTCCGGGGAGACCCTGAGGCCTCACAATGCGACAGACAATGCCGGTATTGCTGGTCTGTCTATTCCCTTTCAAGTGACGCTGGGCGGGTCGATCCGTTGCTCCGGAGACCTTGCTTCTCCAGATTTCCGTCCGTTTCTCCACGGCGATGTGAGCCGTTTCCTCGATCAGTGCGGCTCTCCTTTGCCAGCCCTCCAGCCAGTCGTGTGCGGACTCAGGCGTATCAAAGAACAAGGTTCGGCTTCCAGCCACCACTCTTAGCTTAGCGGAGAAGAGCATAGAATACGGTAGTTCCCTCTCACGAAGCAGTTTTTTTATGTCAAAGAAACTACGCCTACGTCTCGAGACTGCCGCATTGTAGTCAGGAAAGAAGTTAACAGTTGAGTTTAGAATGCGTATGGGGGGGAGACACGTGCCGCTTTTAGGATTGCGTCTCTGTCCCTAAAATTGAATAGTCTTGCCAAAACCGGTCTAGGGGGTGCCCCCGGCTTTGGTCTTCCACCCGGTACCCTGTGGGCACGCTCCACAGAAGAGTAGTGAGAGAGTCCTTTAGGTTGTAACTTAGATTTTATCAAGTCCTCAATATATAGGTCCATCGCCTGGGCGCCTTCCGTTTCTGGAATACCTATGATCCTGACGTTGTTCCATCGTGCACGCCCTTCTTGATCATCAAGTTTGTCAATAAACACCATTTGCTCTTTTTTCAAGGCGGGCCACTGCCACCTGCAGATCCGAAGTGTCCTCAACTAGAGATTTTGTCACCACTTCCACCTCTCACACCCTATCCGCCATCTTGTGGAGGTCTGCGCGCAGTAGGGAAACATCTGTGGATATCGTTCCAACCGTGGTCTGGACGCTGGCCAAGGCCTGCATAATGTCCTTGAGCGTTACTTTTGGGGGGCCCTCTCCATCTTGCGTCTTCTGTTGTGAGGCGCGCCCCTCCGATGTCATGGGCGAGCGCTTACCATACGCATACTTGTCAAGTCTTTATTGCGCGTTCTGGTTTCTGAGACCCTTGCCGGCCATGGTTCGGCAGATCAGGTAAGTAGCTGGGTCAGAGGCCCAATCACAAAAGGGTGCAGGGAGTTCGGTCGCGACCAGGTCGGTGGGGCAAAGGGGATCGGAGGGGCACACCGCACTCCACAAGACTAACCTCCAGTGTAATGTACGCGGGGCAATTCGACCGCTTTCTTTGTTGTGGATGTAGGTGCAGGAATGCTTGCGGTTCTGTCGGACGTTGTCGCACACCAGGCTGCCGTGTAGCAATGGGATCTGGTCCTCCCCAGTGTCGTTAAAACGATCAGGAAAGGGTCCCTAATCGCTATGCACCCCCGGCCAAGAAAAGCAACCCTCCAGAGTTCGTCAGGCCAGAGCTGGGGGGGTGAGCGCCACTCTGTCGGGTCCGACCCCTTGTTGAAACGTGGGGCTGAGTTCGGATATAGTGACTCTCTTGTTAGGCAGTCAGAGGCTGTGGGGATCACTTGGGAACGTGGGGCTACCGGGGGCCGTATCACTCACTGCGGTGCACTGAGTGCGTGCGTGGCAGCCGCAGCCCAGTCCCAAAATAGCTCACCTCCCGCTGGGATGAATGCAGACGATCTCGGGCGGTCGTCCCACCGCCAATCGGAGGGCTGAAAGTGGAAGGATAAGCGGGAAGAAGTCCGTTGCATATATAGCGGTGCCAGGCGAAGTGCGACACGCAGGGTTACTCACGGTCACAGGCCACGCGGCAGCAGTCACCAGTTCAGGCGCTCGCACTACTGGAGTCCCCGGTCCGGTCGTCATGTAGGTCGCTCCTGCTCGGTCGGCTATTACGGCCGTAAACAGCAACGGATTTGCACCGGAGCCACACCGGTCGATTACCTTCTTTCGTTGCACTGGATGTTGGTGTTGTCTTATTGATGGTCTCTTTCACTTGGTGTTTCTCCTTTTTGTTTTGTTCTGTTCTTGGAGCCTTTTCTATCGAAGAAGTCTACCGCTAGTAACTGTATTATTAATTTTTATTATACAGACTTGTAACGCTCAAGTGAATTGTGAGTCCTGATGATGACCGTAAAGTGATACGGCGGTTGAAACGCCGTCGACACCCATGTGGCTAAAATGACATAAGGACACATTATTTTTGTTCATGTTGTACCTTTATTGTAACATGTATTGTTCTGTTTGCCACTTGTCTGATTTGTGATATGTTTTTTGTATACCAGCATTTTGCCTTGAGCGGAAATGTTCAAGATTTTATACTATATGTAATAAATAATCATTTTTGATAGCAAAAGCAGTGAATTTTCTGAATGAAGGGCTTCTTCAACTCTTTTTTTCTTTCTCTTTTCCATGTTTATTTATTATTATTGTCTGCAATTCTGAATCTGTTGTGCTGAATTGTATATTTTAAGTGATCTCCTCCCGCTGGGGCATGAGAAACGCTGGGGGCTTGTGTCTGGTCTTCATGCTATGTGAACGCAATTGTGCCGCATCAAGGGGCACGCTGGGGGCATGAAAAACGCTGGGGGCGTGTGCTACGTTCCGCCCTTCATGCCATGTGGGTTGTACATTAATCAGAAGATCGTCTGCTGCGGCCGTGTGCTGGGGGCGTGACAAACGTGTTCACCTGAAGGCCTGGTAAGTAACGTTACTGCAGCGTCTCCTGCGCGCTATTACTGAACTCTCTAACGAAATTACACGCACCTGCTACCATCAACCAAGGCTCTAGCCGGTCTCAGGCGGTGAATCAGTACACTAATTACACGTGCCTGATAGCCATCAACCAGGGCTGCAGCTGGGCCTCAAGCGGGTGAACACGTGCCTGCTAACATCAAAGAGGCCTGCATCTGGGCCTCAAGCGGGGGAACACGCAAATGAGCGTGTCTGGGGGGACAATTACTGCAGCCTCTCCTACTCGCTGTCCCTCAACTCCCTCATTAACCTGGGCTGCAGCTGGGCCTTCTCTGTCCCTATTCTAATGAAACAAAAAATGTTGTCTACCACGAGATTTTAAAATAAATTGCCCTTGTCAAATACACACATTACACACATTCTATTTCATACCCGCACAACATCGGGACGGGCTGCTAGTATATATATATATATTCACTGAAAAAACATAGGTTTCACACAGGTTATAGTTAGGTGGACATTTCACTCATACAAAACCATTGAAATTCCCCCGTTATTATCCAGTGAATGTGTTTGTCTGAAAAATAAATATTTTTTATATATGTATATCTAAACATCTATGGAAGAATAAACGGTTAAATTAGCGTCTAACTGGATGTTTTTTTTGCAAAATTGATTGAATAACTGCCTTATTAAGTGTATCTTAGTGAATACATGTATTAGCGACTAATAATTAAATACTTAAATATCTGTATCAGTGTCTCACTTTGTGTATAAATGGCTGCATGGGTTGGTGAGTAGCTACATGGGTATGTATATGGGTTATTAATTGTTTTTTTGAGTATCAGAATGAGTGTCTGTATGGTTTGGTGGGGGTATTACTTAGCGCACAGATGCATGAATGACTGACTCACTGTTTGTATGTGTTTTGAAGACCGCATGTGTGCAGGACTGTATGGGTGTATGAGTGTGTGTATGGGTGTGTTAGTGAGTGATTGACTGTCTCAATAGTATCTTTATGAGTAACTACATATGTTTTAAACTAGCAGATATGAGTATTGATGTATATAAGTAAGTATATGTGAGAGTGAGAGATTGGAAGAGTTCCTGTATAAATAAGAATGTGCTTCTATAAGTGATTGTTTAAGAAAGTAAGTATGTATACGTTTCTGTAGAAGTAAGTGTAGTGGTGTGTGTATAGCTGTATGTGCAAGTAAATGGATGTGTGTAACAGCATGTATAGGTGTATGAGTACATATGATGAGTGAGTACATGTATGAGTGACTATATAGAAGTGTTGGTGAATGAGTGGATGTGTATCTAGATGTTGGAATTACTGAATAGGTTGTTGTAACTGGTATTGGTATCTCCATTTTTTGAACATTTTAGTTTCTATTTTTGAATGTGTGTATCAAAGGTTATATTAGGGTGAGAGGAGGTCTGCCATTCTTTCACAAGGATGATGTCATCAGTGATGTCATCAGTGATGTTATTTGAGATGTCATCAGTGATGTCATGAGTGATGTCACTGACCATGTCATGAGTGATGTAATATGTGACGTCATCAGCAGTGGATTGCGGACGCGCGAGTTATAGTTAGCTGAACTAACTATAACAGGGGAATTTCAATGGTTTGTATGAGTGAAATGTCCAGCTAACTATAACATGTGTGAAACCTATGTTTTTTTCAGTGAATTTCTATGTTTTTTTAAATGCTAATTCCTAACAGTGAATTTTCTATTATAATTATGTATATTTTATTATTTAAGTTATATTCCTTATTCTTAATGTAAAATAATAACAAAACACATTTCAAAAATATTTTTTTTATTAATTATTTTTTTCCCAAATTATTCAAATTGAATTCTATATATTTTCTTTTTCCAAATTATTTGGGAGGATAATCTTACGGTACGGGTACGGTGATTGCACCGTCCTTTGTACGGCTAATCGTACTCTGCATGTACCCACGCACACGTCAAGAATACGTTCTGATGTTGCACGGCCCATCGGCGCTTCCGCGTGACGTCATGTACGCTTGTACGGTGCCCCGCATGCGTACCCCACGAAAGTTTTGTAATGTTTAAAACGATATATCTATTTATTTAATGTAAATTTTAAAGGTCGACATTATCTGGGATAATCATGAAAATTCACCCTGGCTCAATTTGTTGACTCTTCTTCTCAACATTCCTCTGATGAAGAATTTCTACCTGAGCAGCCTCAGAAGAAGAGGAAGGTAGCTGCTATTTGGATTTTTTTACATTTCCTGAAGGGGAAGAAAGGTCAACGATCCCAAAGTGAGCTGTAAAATTTGTGAGGTTACTCTCTCTAGGGGTGACCAACAAAAAAATACTCATTCGGGACAGAAAGCATGGTGCGCCATGTGTAGAATTTGCACCCGAACAACTACGCCAGATTTGCTACACAAAGGTTGCAGGAGGAGCGTCAAACTGCTGTTCCTAGCACATCAAATGCACCACCACCTTCGCCGAGCAGTCCGCATGCAAAAATACAACCAGATTATGCAGATCTGACTATTCGTTGCAAATTTTGCGATGAATTAATATGCTATGGGGAACAATCTATTGACCTCATTCTGCGCAGGAAACGGAACCACTGTTGTCCACGGAAATAATTTCTTTTTTTACTGTTTTCTTGCTGTTCCACAGTTTTTTTGGTTCCAGTTTCATTTTTTGTTTAAAAAATAAAAATAAAAACTTGTTCCCCCGAGCATTGCTGGAGATGCGTTGCACTTGCAACGCAACTCAAGCAATGCGCCGCCTTCACGGCACAGATACATCACATATCTGTGCCATTTTTGCCCCATAGTGCACCACATTGTAAATACGGCGCATCCATAGTAATGATGTCACAGTGCACAATAACTGGCATATCCCTGGGGATATGCCAGTTATTGTACACCTACCCATTAGTGTTTTAATGTAGTGAATGGATTACTACACACTGATCAATGAGTCGCTACAAAACTATAACAGGAGTGACAAAGGGTTTGGTGGCAGTGTAAGGATAGAGACTGGGGAATTGAACATATAAAAGGCAAGTTTGCAGGTGCATAGAAGACTGCAAGCATAGTCTATAAGAGTTTAAAACAGTCCATGGCCTAAGGCCTACTTTGATCCATAATTACTTGGGTACTGACTAGATGATTGCAGTTCTGCAACGACAGTACATGACTCAATTTACAAGAGCTTCATTTTTAGCATAGTGCTTAGATAAGGACATTCTGCTGAATGGCTCAGTACAATACTGAATGAGCAATTACAGAGTTTGTGCTGGAAGTGTAAGGATACAGACTGGGGAATTGAAGGTATATAAGACAAGTTTTCCGGTGCATAGAACAGTGCATGCATAGTCTATAGGGGTTTGAAGCAGTCCATGCTCCAAGGCCCACTTTGTTCCATGAGTACTTGGGTACTGGCTAAATGATTACAATTCTCCAAGAAGAGTGTCTGGTTGAATGTATAGCACCTTCACTTTTAGAACAGTGTATAGATAAACACATAGTGCTGTATGGTTCACTACAATACCAAAACAGAAGTGTGAAAGTGTTTTGTGGTACTGTAAGGATACAGACTAGGCAATTGAAGGTTTAAAAGGCAAAGTTGCAGGTGCATAGAAGAGTGCATGCATAGTCTATAGAGATTTGAAGCAGTTCATGCCCTAAGGCCTACTTTCGTGCATGACTACTTGGGAACTGACTGAATGCTTACAGTTCTGCAAGGAGAGTGTCTGGCTGAATATATAGCAGCTTCACTTTTAAAACAGTGTATAGATAAGCACATATGGCTGTATGGCTCACTACAATACTTAAATAGCAGTAGCACAATGTTTGGAGGAAGTGTAAACATACAGACTGGGCAATTGAAAGTTTAAAAGCCAAGTTTGCAGGTGCATAGAAAAATGCATTTATTATCTATAGGTGTTTGAAACAGTCCATGTCCTTACTCCTACTTTGCTGCATAACTACTTGGGTAGTGGCTGAATGATTACAGTTCTCCAAGGAGAGTGTCAAGCTGAATGTATAACTGCTTCACTTTTTGTACAGTGTATAGATAAGTACATATTGCTGTATGGCACACTACAATATTAAAACAGTAGTGGCATAGTGTTTGGAGGGAGTGTAAGGATAGAGACTGGGTAATTAAAGTTTTAAAAGACAAGTTTTCAGGTGCATACAAGAGTACATGAATAGTAAATAGGAGTTTGAAGCAGTCCATATTCTAAGGCCTACTTTACTGCATGAAAACGTGGGTACTGACTGAATGATAACAGTTCTGCGAGCAGAGTGTCAAGCTGAATGTATAACTACTTCACTTTTAGAACAGTGTATAGATAAGCACATACTGCTGTATGGATCACTACAATACTGAAACAGTAGTGTGATAGTGTTTAGTGAAAGTGTAATGATACAGACTGGGGAATTAAAGGTATAAAAGGCAAGTTTGCAGGTGTATAGAAGATTGCAAGCATAGTCTATAGGGGTTTAATCAGTCCATGGCCTAAGGCCTACTTTGCTCCATAATTACTTGGGTACGGACTGGATGATTACAGTTCTGCAAGGAGAGTGGCTGACTAATTTTATAAGAGCTTCATTTTTAGCACAGTGCATAGATAAGGAAATCCTGCTGAATGGCTCACTATAATGCAAACGCTTAAAAAATAACCCAATTTCCGTATTCATGCACAGTTTAAAATATATACAAAGAGGAAAATAAATACTTTTCTGTTTGTATTTATCTGTAAACATCAGTAAAAACATAAATCAAGTAGCCCTACTTATAATTTACGAATCATTTCAACTTAATTAGCAGTAATTAACATATAAGTGCGGTAAAAGTATGACACAGCACCTATAATACCTGACTTTCAACAACACCGTTCACAGTTCAATTCAATAGTCCATCAGCATCTTAGCCCACCACTGTCCCACTGTAAGTAATACCTTGCTTAATCTTCCCAGCGCCCCAAGCGCCAGCACACCTTTCCGAGGGTAGGTTTACGATTTACAAATGCTAGCATTTTTTAAATTAAGAAGCATAATAGTAACAAATAATAATCCTTTTTTTTCTTTTAATGATAACAATATTTTTTTTTGTCTTCTATTTAGATGTTTTTAATCAGGAAAATGCAAAGAACACAGTTTACCGAGTAATACTTTTTAAACTCTCCAACGTATGTAGATAATAATACCTTATACGTGTTACTATCAAAATCGAAACATTTACAGCTTCACAGTTTGTAACTTTTCCCAATACGTGCAGAAGTCAAACAGTTAAAACGTGAGCATGTGTAAATTGCAAAACGTGCCATCTAAATAGGTGGAGCCACATCTTCCTTCCGTAGACTACTAAACAACCAAAAACTATATAAACCACACCTACGGTGCAATTAGTTTCGTTTTCGCAAGTTATTTCTAAGTCGCCAATCTGTGTTGCAGGTTCCGTTTTCTACCATCGGATTCTCTTCTTGCATCAACAAACATATTCCGGAGTTGTAAGTTGTTTCAATATGGCATAGGCATAGTACTTAGTTATAATTTGTGGCTATTTGTCAATATTTAAACATTTATATCTAGAAAAAATGTTATGGCATCTTTTTCGCTTTTTATCTGTACCATCAGCAGCTTGTTTTTAGAAACAGATAGATTACCACAAACATTGCTCCTTTTCTGGCTGCTTTCACATTATATATTGTGACTTTTTATATTATGATATTGACACTGTACTTCACTTGAGACGTGTTGGTGACCCGTCGACGCAAACCCTAAACATTTACAATAAAAAGTCACCATCTTCCAGTTGTTATCGTGTTTTCCCCTAGAGATCATATATTGTTAATATGTATATTATAACATTAACAGTTATGGTGATCTCAGTGGAGTTCATGATCCGTCGTCACAAAGAGTAACGATATGTAAGCAACGTTACTGGCTTCCAGTTTTCAGTCTGTTTCCCCCTTGTGATCATGTGCTGTGAGAATATATACATATTATAATTCTCACCGTCATGATCTCAGAGGAGTTTATAACCCGTCGCCAAGAAGTTCAAACTTTTTCACCTCCCAGAGAAAAGAAGTTCAGTAAATAATTACATTTCATTATGGCTGTTCTTTTAAATAGATAACTTTATTTTCCTTTTCCTTTTATTGTATCAATGGTATCAATTGTTAGATTATAATAGATTGTCCTATTGCTACAGAAGAGGAATGGGAGATTTTTCAGCACCATCTGTAATATAACTTTCAAATATTAAAAAGTACTCAATCAGATATTTTTTTCAAGAAACACATTTTACGAAACTGCTTTTCAAAAAAATATAGCTTTTAAGCATACTTTGTTACTTTAAATATTTAATAAACCCTACATTTCTGAATGTTATTTTCTAATTTCTATTCTTATTTGCGGTTCCTATTCATCTTCTCCCTAAATAATATATAGGACCTGTACTTTATATTATAAGAGTACCATCCTATATATTCTTTTGTGAGTATGTGATTTGTTAGCGGATGAGTCTCCAACCTCTAAGCACTATGACAGCACGTTCCTGAATTGTACATATACAAATTTGAAAAATAACAATGCATACATTTCTACGTAATATGAAGTCACTTGTATTTAACAGTTTTTTACTTGTTCTCTTGTTCTCAGATAATGTAGCGCGGGAGTGTTTGTTGTAGCACTTCTATTCTACTTTATCTAAAAGTAACTGATGCCCTTTTACATCATCAAGAATGTGGGGCAACACTTTTACAAACTGTATCAGAGAAAAGAAGGATATAGCCACGCTTATTTTATGAAAATTTTTTATGAAATTCCATTTTTAATTGTCACCCCTTTCATATATACAGCGACAGTTTCTGAAGAAAGTTTATTTGTATTTGCTTAATAAAAACTGTTTCAAACCTAGACTGAATTGTTTGCTGCGCAACCACACCTCCCCATCAGAAAAATAAACACCACATTATAAGTAATTCGTACTCCTAAGAAGTATGTCACCCGCAAACTTGATTAAAAAAACAGCGCAAGACACTGTCATTTTTCCGCCGTGATTTATACACCACACTGCAATTATATAAATGGCCCTTGAAACATATAAAAACATGTTTTCCCTCATAATCCCTCTCCACCACCTTATGAGCACTGTACAGAGTTAATAGTGTTACTAACCTGCCCTCTACTACTTTCTTTTCCCATACTCCTTTGGAACTGGGCACAAAATCACTGACACCAGTGAACCGTTCCCACCCAATAATGAGCAAACTTGTGCTCGGAACACTTTAGCCAATAAAATGTCCATGTTGTTCCGCAGAGGAGGAAGGAATGACTGCCAAAGCTTCTACGTTTAATACTTCACAGCCAATGGACATTAAGCTTCGTAAAGTCCCGCTTGGATCACGTTACCCTAATACTCTCCGAACAGGAAGGAATCGCTTACAAAACTTTTCCACTGACTTCTTCTATGACTAACGGTTCCTATGAAAAAAATATAAATCTCCAGAACAGTAACTATTTCAATTAGCAAAATATTGTGGTAAACTTCTAACCTCTGTGCTCACGCAAGTGTTCCATGAACTGTTACTATGGTAACAGGCAGAAAGCCGTTTGAGGAAAGCGTTGAAAGGTAGTGGCTGTACAAAAAACATTATATTTACGCTGGATCCTCTACAAGACAGAAAGGAAAGCAAACTAAAACAAAACACTGTGTACCACATTTACAACCCCCTTGCGCCACTTGCGCATCAATGCCCCACCCCCCTACAAAATTAAAAGTGTGTGGACCTCAAATCCCGGGAACAACCACCCCCCGAACATTTCAGTATTATGTGACAGGGGCTCGGTGGCCCTCCGCCTGGTGCCCTGGAGAGCCCTGGAGACCGCCAAGCCAAGAGCCGGTTCCTGCAGTGTCCCGGGATGCCAACCCCCGGGACAGTGCTGTTTGCTATGAGAGGGGGAAGTCTTACGGCTCCCGCCCTCCCATAGCAAACTTAGTTTGAACTTTGAAAGACACAGCACAGAAATCTGTTCTCACTTTCAAAATCCAAACAAGATTGCATTTCCACATACAACTTAGCATCTCCCCATGTGTTAAAGCAATACCGGCTCCAGAAGGACACGAGGAGTCGGTGGGACCGTGGGGTCATTGTACGCTCCGTCTTTTTCACAGATAGGGTCACGTGTGTAGTGAAGGAAGCACTGGATGGGTGTGGTGTGGGTGTATGCCAGCCATGAGGGAGTATCTGTGCCGATCTGACAACTAGACCTGGAACTAAGAAATCACTACAATGAAAATCTGGGCCTTGTAGTGTTGTTGCGTTTTCCTGGTAGCGTAAGCACAGTGGGCTGTACCAACGTATTCAGTCTCGATTAATTTACACCTCCCTCCGGGGCTTTTAAATATTGGGAGGAGGGCCCCACAGCCCTGTTCATAACACTCAAATAAAAACTGTGGTGGCGTATAAATTAATAAATTAGAGATGTATAGACCTCACTATTCACCTGTGAGGATTTCCAGGCGCTGGGGGAGTATGTGGGGGGGATTTGTGCCGCTTTTGTCATTTGTAAAGGCAGGTGTTATGGTTCTTCCTGAATGCTTTCAGTGTGGGCGTTCATCTGATGCTGAGAATGAGTTCTTTCCAGGTCTTGCCCATGATGTATGACAAGGGTGTGCCTCTTGTCTGGTTATTTCATTACAGATGATTTCGGCCAAGGCCTGGTCAGAGATGTGGACCCCCTCTGGGCCACCCATTATAAATAAAAATATTCTCTCCAGGATTTGGCCCCCCCTGGGTGCTAATTAACAATAAAGCGGGCTTAGGTTTTTTCTTCTTTTTCACAACATACACGTACCTTACGCGTATACCGCGACTTAAAAAAACCAACAAATGTTTTTTGCCTAGGGTGTCCTTGTGGGGCCCCCTGGGCAGGCCTACGGGGTCAGGGTATTTCTACCCTGCCCCCTTTCTGCGTTTTTCGCGTTTCTTTCGCTGCTTGCTTCCAAGGCACAAGATGTCTGCCAACACACCTGGTTTGGAGTGTTGACGGACAATTGACAGCCATTTAGCATGCAGCTTGTGCTCGTAATGGTACGCGTACTATCCTCGGACAGTACTCGTACGGTACTTCGTCTACAGATATATCTATGATTTTACTTTTGATTTTCTCAGAAACTACTGAATGGATTTACACCATTTAACAAAAAGCGTAATCTGCAAACCAAACTCTACCTTTTTGCCAAATTTGGTGTAATTCCGTTCAGCAGTTCGGGCTGTAGCCCGTCTTAAAAGCCCCTATGGAAAATTGCATAGAGAAAACATGTTTTGGCACCCCCCTAGAAGGGAGAAGGGCAATACAAAGAAGAACAAATCAGATGATACCAAACGCGACGATGGAACCACAAATAATGGAGGTACAACATTACGTAAAGAACATCACGGTAACAAACTTAACAACGTTGACCTTAAACTTGGCAGAAACACAATTGCTCTCACTGGGACACTATTTCTGTCCAGAAAGCTCTTTCAACTATGCTGCAACCAAGGTAGATGTGTACAAAGCAATAAGAAAGTTAAAACTGCAAAAATACCACCTAATTAAAACAGCAAGTACTGCTAAAAATACAGACACATTGCCTTCGCTTAGCGTTTCTCCTTCAATCTATGGATTAACTACAAAGATATGCCACTCTTCAATGACATGCAAGCACTGGCATCCTCTTCTGCAGAAAGTGGGCAGACAACAACAAATACAACAAGCACTGTCGATATAAATGTACACACTAAGTTCAAATCACGCTCAACCTATGTCCCAGTCATGCCTAGAGACGCTATGGACGTATACCATGAACAAATCATAACTGGATTTAAGGAGTTAAACACCAAAGTCAATAAAATGAAAAAAGAGACCCATAAAACGAGAAGGACCGAGCAGAGAATCCAATACCAACAACTAATGATATCATTATAAGGAATGCCGATAAAGGTGGAAATTTAGTAATTTGGGCAAAGGAAGATTACCATAAAGAAGCACTCAGCCAGGTCACAGACCAGCAATGTTACCGTAGAAGTGATCACCTTATGCTACGGGCAACATACAACAGCTATTATAGCAAACTCATGGCCTGGAGAAGTTTGGGTTTAATCAACAATGATGAATATGGATTCTTAAGGAACAATACACCTACTACCCCACTTATTTTTATTATACCCAAATTACATAAAAACCCCAACAATCCGCCTGGTCGTCCAATCATTTCTGCCATCAATAGCCTGACAGAAAATACATCGCAGTAAATAGATTACTTTCTCCAGGAATATGTTCAAACATTGCCATCATACCTGAAAGATACTGGTGACTTTCTAACAAAGATTCAGAACTTTCAATGGCAACAAGGGTACTTACTGATAACCATGGACATCTATGCTTTTAACACAAGCATCAACCATAAAGATCTTCTGCGGGCAATAAAATATTATCTGGGAAAAAGAGATGCCAAGCATGACCCACACAATCGCATGTTACTAGATATGATTGACTTTTGCCTTCACAATAATTTGTTCTTGTATCAGAACACAGTTTACCAACAACTGCAGGGTGTAGTTATGGGGGCCAGTTTCTCCCCCAGTTATGCCTGTCTCCACATTGGATGGTGGGAGGAACTGGTCCTACATAGAAACTTTGCTGACACCCTAGAACAGAAGGTAAAATGTTGGTGGCGATACATCGACGACCTGTTTGTAATATGGGATGGCTCAGAAACAGAGGCAAAACAATTAATTGTTTAACTGAATGTAAATGAGATTAATTTGAACTTCACTTCAGTGCTGAAAAAGTGACATTTTTAGATGTAGAAGTGTACATTAAGAACGGGCAAATAGAAACCAAAATCCATAGAAAACCCACAGCAGTAAATTCGGTGCTACATGCAACAAGTCAGCACCCCAAACTTCTGATACAGAGTATCCCGTATGGGGAGATGATTAGATTAAAAAGAATATGTAGTACGGAAACCGAACTAGTCAAAGCTCAACAGACTAGTCGATCATGTTTTCTCCAACGTGGATACACTAAGAAATGTATAGATGCTGCAATTTTTAAAAGTGGGACAGTGGATAGAAACACTCTTTTAAAAGTCAAAACCATAGAACCATCTATGACACTATCCGAATTACAACCGAAATCAAATTATCAATTTCGGATGATAATCGGATATAGCAAAGAAAGCAGGGAAGTCAACCGCATTTTACAAAAGAATTCGCCCTTAGTCAAAAGCGATCCGATATTGGGTCCTACCTTACCGACCAGATTGTCGATTACAAACAGGAGAGCACCCAATACGTGTGACAAACCGGTACAAAATAATCCGGTTGACAAACTAAAAGGCAATTGGTTAAGCCGAAGAAAGGGTTTCTTTAAATGCAGGACGTGTAAAGCATGCCAATTTGGCATCAACACATCAACCTACAAACTGCATTAAATGATCAAGATCACACTATTGAGAAATCCCTCTCATGCAAATCTGAATATGTGGTGTACATCCTCTTGTGTTCCTGTGGGCTTAAGTACGTGGGAAGTACTAAGCTGCATGGACATAAGAGGATTTTGCAACACATAAGAGCTATAATCAATAAAGACCCTGCATATCCTGTGGCAAGGCATTTCATGGAACACCACCAATCAGACCCAAAACATCTCAAATACTTCATTATAGATGGTGTTCCATTCAACAGGCGTGCCGGTCACAGAGAAAAGATACTTAGACAGTTAGGAACTCGTTACAGTCTAGAATTTGATTCTAAAAGCCCTAACGGTCTGAACGTCACAGAAGACCTGTATACTTACTTATGAAATGCCTAAACCAGCACAAATAATTGGTTCTGATCTGTATAACTATTCACATGAACATTTTGCTACAGGCTTTTCCACACTATCTGCTATTTTGTCCTCTCTCTCTTTCGCATTGCTTTGATGGCTAAACTAGTATTTATTTCAATTTGAAAGGAATTTTTCATCCTTTCAAAGAAATTTTACCTAGTAACATATCTGGACTACAAACTGATACATAGCAGTAAAATAAGAATCTCACAACATACAGGAGACATACAGGATACTAGCTATATCTTTGTGGTGTTTTTTTTTAAAAAGGTTTTTAAAACACTTTTTGCAGATATTTTAGAATATCTAATTGACAGAGGCTTTTGTCAATAAAGGTTTGTTTCAGATGATTTGCACAAATTGCACTATTTTTCACAAAAATGCTGGTCGGATCAGATGTTTGATAGATAGATCATGGATACCTATGTAAAATACAATTAGGACAGGAATCCAGGCATATTAAAGTCCATTGAAATGGATACGTTTTAGATGAGATAAATCAACATCTATCTAAATAGCGCAACAGTCAAAAGAGCCAAGTAATAATAGAATGGGACCAACAAGGTATTTATACCAGGATTATTTTTAATAGATCGAGTCTCATGTTATCTTGCCTCTATTTATGGATTTTAAGAATCGTAAAAATCTATATATAATAACAACAATGTTTTACATGAAATGTTTTATTTAGAAGATAAATTAAGATGTTTGTGTATATATTTATATATTTATTTATTTATGCATTTAGTAAATGGATGTACTGTTTGCACTATTTTGCACAATTAACTGTAAACCATCAGAGAAAACAAACTATCCAGGCCTTGAAATATAGACAAAGATGTATGTATGTATGTATGTATGTATCGCATACTTCTATAGCGCAGACTGTCACCCACAGGGCATCCTGGCGCTTTGACTCTCGTTGACCATTACGCAATCACAAATTTTACACTGCCCTGGGAAAGAGATGATTGAGATAGCTATACATGATCAGGTATTCATACCAATATATAAACAATTGCATACTGATCAGAGTGTTTTTGTAAATGGACACTACTGAACAATTTTGAGCACTGTCACTTTAAGCATTCACGGTGAAAAAAAAAAGTAAAAAAGAAAAAGAAGAAAAAAACACACAAAATGGTATTTAAACAGGCGTGTGATCTCTAAGCGTACCATGTGATCAAGGCTGTACAGAGTTGAAACGCGTAATGGCTGACCTACCTTAAGAAAATAAAGAAGATTTGAATGTGCAGAATTGTAGTCCATGCTCCTTCCTTCTTGTCATTAAAGCTCTGAAGCATTAGAAGTGGCAGCGGAGTATTCCGATACACATATTACCTACTGGCGATAGCCAGTAGGTATATATAGTTAGGATTTTTTTCCTATGGGATTTTTGAAAATTCTATGTCGAATAACTTTGGCGTTTGAGGACAGAATTGGCTGAAATTTTCAGGAAAATGGAACATTTTGTTTCTGAGCAGCCCCTGAAAATTTGGGGGGTTTCGTCAAGGGGGGGCCGAGAAAAAAGGGGGGTCCCAAAACGTGTTTTTCCCATGCAATTTTCCATAGGGCGGTTGGCCTCACTTTTAGCCTGAACGGCTGAATGGATTTACACCAAACTTGGCAAAATTGTAGGGACTGGTAGCCCGATGTGCCTTTGCTATGGCTCAAGATATAGGCTCCAGTGGTTTTTACGAAAATTAACTTTGAAAAATATATATTGGGCTACATTGGGCTATATATATGTTGGAGCCCAAATGTAGCCCAATGTAGCCCAATGTAGCCCAATGTAGCCCAATGTAGCCCAAAGATGGCCACCAGAGACAAAAAAAACAAATGTAGCCCAAATATCAGCCAGATGTAGCCCAACTATAGCCCAATGACAGAATGTCCCAGAGTGTTCTACAGAACAACTAGAGTGCTAACAGTCCTACTTATTACAAAGGTATGGCACACCTGAAGCCATCTTGATTGGAATAAAGTGGTAACTCTTAAAACATTTAATTTAAAAAGGAACAAAATGAGGGGGTTCATTTTGCCATAGAAAGTATGATTAGCGAATATATGACGAAATCCCGCATACCATCAGTCCGCAAAAAAAATCCCGCATGTACTATTAGGCCGCAAATTAAAATAACGAAAACTTTTAGAACGAATATGCCTTTAGCATACACTAAACAACTAAACTACCCTAAACCCAAAAACACTACCCCCAGCATGACCCTACACTACACAAACAGTACAACACTACCCTAAACCCTAAAACACTACCCCCAGCATGACCCTACACTACACAAACACTACAACACTACCCTAAACCCTAAAACACTACCCCCAGCATGACCCTACACTACGCAAACACTACAACACTACCCAAAACCCTAAAACACTACACCCCAGCATGACCCTACACTACGCAAACACTACAACACTACCCTAAACCCTAAAACACTACCCCCAGCATGACCCTACACTACACAAACACTACAACACAACCCTAAACCCTAAAACACTACCCCCAGAATGACCCTACACTACGCAAACACTACAACACAACCCTAAACCCTAAAACACTACCCCCAGCATGACCCTACACTACGCAAACACTACAACACTACCCTAAACCCTAAAACACTACCCCCAGCATGACCCTACACTACGCAAACACTACAACACTACCCAAAACCCTAAAACACTACACCCCAGCATGACCCTACACTACGCAAACACTACAACACTACCCTAAACCCTAAAACACTACCCCCAGCATGACCCTACACTACGCAAACACTACAACACTACTCAAAACCCTAAAACACTACACCCCAGCATGACCCTACACTACGCAAACACTACAACACTACCCTAAACCCTAAAACACTACCCCCAGCATGACCCTACACTACGCAAACACTACAACACTACCCTAAACCCTAAAACACTACCCCCAGTATGACCCTACACTACGCAAACACTACAACACTACCCTAAACCCTAAAACACTACCCCCAGCATGACCCTACACTACGCAAACACTACAACACTACCCTAAACCCTAAAACACTACCCCCAGCATTACCCTACACTACGCAATCACTACAACACTACCCTAAACCCTAAAACACTACCCCCAGCATGACCCTACACTACGCAAACACTACAACACTACCCAAAACCCTAAAACACTACCCCCAGCATGACCCCACACTACGCAAACACTACAACACTACCCAAAAACCTAAAACACTACCCCCCAGCATGACCCTACACTACGCAAACACTACAACACTACCCAAAACCCTAAAACACTACCCCCAGCATGACCCTACACTACGCAAACACTACAACACTACCCAAAACCCTAAAACACTACACCCCAGCATGACCCTACACTACGCAAACACTACAACACTACCCAAAACCCTAAAACACTACCCCCAGCATGACCCTACACTACGCAAACACTACAACACTACCCTAAACCCTAAAACACTACACCCCAGCATGACCCTACACTACGCAAACACTACAACACTACCCAAAACCCTAAAACACTACCCCCAGCATGACCCTACACTACGCAAACACTACAACACTATCCTAAACCCTAAAACACTACGCCCAGCATGACCCTACACTACGCAAACACTACAACACTACCCTAAACCCTAAAACACTAGCCCCAGCATGACCCTACACTACGCAAACACCACGACACAACCCTAAACCCTAAAACACTACCCCCAGCATGACCCTACACTACGCAAACACTACAACACTACCCTAAACCCTAAAACACTACCCCCAGCATGACCCTACACTACGCAAACACTACAACACAACCCTAAACCCTAAAACACTACCCCCAGCATGACCCTACACTAAACAACCACCACAACTCTACACTACACTAACACAACACTACACTACACAACACTACACTACACTACACAATCACTAACCCACGAAAAAATTAACACAAACCCACTTACCTCTCTCGTCATCGTGGTTTTCACAACGCAAATGCATTTACCATACATGCCTTTAAAACGTAATTCTTTGTAAAGGCATGCGCGATAAATGCACATGCGTTTTGAAAAAATGCGGGATAATGGTATGCGAGGTCAATGACCTTGCGGGATAATGGTATGAGGACTGAAAGTCTGCGGGATAAAAAATGCGGGAAAATGGCTGCAAACCATGATTAGCAGCAGACTTCCCTGGTGAGCACTAGCTTTACTACAGTGATCTAATGAGCAACTAGAGTGCTAACATTCAGAATTTATGGCAAATGTGTGACACATCTGAATGCCTTCTTGATTAAGCATGGGCGGATTTTGCGGATCCACGATTCACGAATTTGCGGATTCACGGATCGTGGATCCGCAAAATCCGCGGATTTTGCGGATCTGCGGATTTGGGGGCGGGGCTTCCTCGAGTGTGTGGGCGGGGCCAAACGGACGGGGCTTCCATGCGAGCGCACATGCCTCTTGTGTGTATAAAAGGTCAGAGACCGATCAGAGCAGCAGATTAAGAGACAGAAGCCCCTGGTCACAGGAACAGCACGGGGATTGTGCTCTTAAAAGTCAAAGATGCAAATGCCACGATTTCACGATTTTTTTTGGGCTGATGAATGAGTCACCGCATTTGCGCTTCAACTAGTTCCAGCGACCAAGTGTGTGTTATTGCAATCGCGCCGAAGTGCGCAGGGGTCCCTTGAGTGAAATGTCCATCATAGTTGGTAAATGGCGGGAAGACGGTGCACACCTCGAGTGTGTGGGCGGGGCCAAACGGAAGGGGCTTCCATGCGAGCGCACATGCCTCTTGTGTGTATAAAACGTCAGAGACCGATCAGAGCAGCAGATTAAGAGACAGAAGCCCCTGGTCACAGGAACAGCACGGGGATTGTGCTCTTAAAAGTCAAAGATGCAAATGCCACGATTTCACGATTTTTTTTGGGCTGATGAATGAGTCACCGCATTTGCGCTTCAACTAGTTCCAGCGACCAAGTGTGTGTTAATGCAATCGCGCCGAAGTTCGCAGGAGTCCCTTGAGTGAAATGTCCATCATAGTGGGTAAATGGCGGGAAGACGGTGCACACCTCGAGTGTGTGGGCGGGGCCAAACGGACGGGGCTTCAATGCGAGCGCACATGCCTCTTGTGTGTATAAAAGGTCAGAGACCAGCATCACAGCGGATTTCCGATGGTATATTTGGGAACAAGGCACACCTGCAAGTGTTTCCTGTTGAGGTTTATTTTTTGTGCCAGGACCGTCGTGCCAGAATGAACCCTGCCCTTCAAATTTATGCAAGAAGACACTGTAAATAATTTACGATGGCGCCGGCAAGCTGCCAGCACCATCCTGCAAAAGTTACTTAATTAGCTTCAACAGGAAGCTCCAACTGATAAAATAAAGCAGGCGCTCGAGCCCCTGCTTTATCTTATCTGTTAGAGCTTCCTGTCGAAGCTAATTAAGTAACCATTTGAGGATGGCGCTGGCAGCTTGCCGGCGCCATCGTAAATGCATTAGGCTTGAACTTTTGACCGCAAAATCCGCTCCGATCGCGGATTGCGGATTCTCGGTAAATTCGCGAGAGTTCGCGGATCGCGGATTTACCGAAAATCCGCAAAATCCGCGATCGGAGCGGATTTTGCGCTCATGCTTATTCTTGATAGAAACAAAGTAAACAAGCATTGAAAATGCAATAGATCTCGCCCTCGTTTAAGTTAAAGCCATTCTGTTTGTAATGAGGTGGCTTTTTAGCTTTGCTTTTATTAGTGTTTTTAAAACTTTCATGTAAATAACATGCATATGTATGCATATATGTATATGTATGCATGCATTTATATTTATATAGATATGCAGATTATATATGTTTATATATGTATATTACCTACTGGCGATAGCCAGTGGGTATATATAGTTAGGATTTTTTCTCTATGGGATTTCTGAAAATTCTATGTCTAATAACTTTGGCGTTTGTGGACGGAATTGGCTGAAATTTTCAGGAAAATGGCACATTTTGTTTCCGAGCAGCCCCTGAAAATTTGGGGGGGTTTCGTCAAGGGGGGGCCGAGAAAAAAGGGGGGTCCCAAAACGCGTTTTTCCCAATCATTTTTCCATAGGGCGGTTGGACTCACTTTTAGCTCCAACGGCTGAATAGATTTACATGAAACTTGGCAAAATTGTAGATATGGTTTGCCCGACGTGCCTTTGCTATGTCTCAATATATGTGCTCCAGTGGATTTTGAGAAATTAACGTTTAAAAAAATATATATATCTGTGACAGCGCTCCGGTTAGCGCCCCGGTTCGCGTACCTGACGCGTAACGGAACTTCGCGAAGCGAAGCTGATTGGCTCTCCGGTGTCTGTCAACATTCTAAACAGTCCGGAGCGGCCGCCATCTTGACTCTCGGTACAATCGAGAGACAAGATGTGGTGAAAAACGAAGGGGGAAATGAAGGAAAGGGGGCAAGGTAGACCACTCCTGACCCCCTAGGATTGATGAGGGGGATATTAAAGTGCCCCGCGGGGCAAAAAATAAAAAAATAATTTTTTTGTGATTTTTCGCCGTAGAGGCGCGTCCCGGTACGCGAACCGGGCTGCTCACCGGGCAGCTAACCGGGCAGCTAACCGGCAGCGTAACGGAAGTCCGCCATCTTGTGTTTTTGGAGCGTCCGGTTCGCGTACCGGGTAGCGTACCGGTAAGCGTAACAAGGGGAAAACCAAGAGAAACAGTAAAAAAAAATTAAGGGAACAGATTTCCAGCAAACTTGGCAAAATTGTAGGGACTGTTTGTTTGATGTGCCTTTGCAAGGCCTCAAGATATGTGCATGTGTGGATTTTCTCTAATTAAGGTTAAAAAAAAAATATATATCTCTAAGCGTGCTCCGGCGCGCTTACGTTACGGGTTTTGTTTGCGCTGCAGAGCCGATACGTCACGGTTAATCGACGCGTCATGAGGCGTCTCACGTGGCTACGTGATACGTCACGTAATAAAGAATATATTTTACAGCTATAGATATTAGCTTTTAAAAAACCAATGAAATTCACTGAAAAAACCATAGGTTATAGACGATATATAGTTAGGAATTTGCATTTACAAAACCTTGAAAATTCACTGAAAAAACCATAGGTTAGAGACCATATATAGTTAGCTGGACATTTTATTGACATAAAACCAATGAAATTCCATATATAGTTAGTTGCACTAACTATATATCGCGCACCCTGCAATCCACTGCTGATGATGTCACATATTACATCATTCATGACATGGTTAGTGACATCACTGATGACATCACTGATGACATCTCAAATGACATCACTGATGACATCATCTAGTGCCTGTGTGTTTTTGTAAAGTTTAAATATGTTTTACCTATTGAAGAATGAGTGGATGTATGGAAGACTGAGTGTGTGTGTGGCTGGCTAGGAGGTGTGTGACTCTGTGCATATCAATGTGTACTTGTATCAGTGATTGTATAAGAGAGTAAGTATGTGTTAGTATATGTGTGAAAAAGTATGGTGTTCTGTGTTTAACTGTATAGATGAGGAAATCGAAGAGTGATTGATTCTTTACAGGACTGACTAGGTGTGTGAGTAACTCCATGGATGAGTGGCAGTGTGTGAGTGTCTGCATAGGTGTATGAGTGCATATGATAGTGTTATAATAATGAGTGACTGTATGTATGAGTGATTGTATGGGTGAATGAGTGAATGTGTGTGTAGACGTAGGAATCAGTGAGTGCGTACGTAGTAACTGGTATTGGTGTGTCATGATGTCATCAGTGATGTCATTTGAGATGTCATCAGTGATGTCATTTGAGATGTCATCACTGATGACATCATCTAGTGTCTGTGTGTTTTTGTAAAGTTTAAATATGTTTTACATATTGAAGAATGAGTGGATGTATAGAAGACTGAGTGTGTGTGTGGCTGGCTGAGAGGTGTGTGACTCTGTGCATATCAATGTGTACTTGGATCAGTGATTGTATTAGAGAGTAAGTATGTGTTAGTATATGTGTGAAAAAGTATGGTGTTCTGTGTTTAACTGTATAGATGAGGAAATCGAAGTGTGATTGATTCTTTACAGGACTGACTAGGTGTGTGAGTAACTCCATGGATGAGTGGCAGTGTGTGAGTGTCTGCATAGGTGTATGAGTGCATATGATAGTGTTGTAATAATGAGTGACTGTATGTATGAGTGATTGCATGGGTGAATGAGTGAATGTGTGTGTAGACGTAGGAATCAGTGAGTGCGTATGTAGTAACTGGTATTGTGTGTCATGATGTCATCAGTGATGTCATTTGAGATGTCATCAGTGATGTCATTTGAGATGTCATCAGTGATGTCACTGACCATGTCATGAATGATGTAATATGTGACATCATCAGCAGTGGATTGCCGGGTGCGCGATATATAGTTAGTGCAACTAACTATATATGGAAATTCATTGGTTTTATGTCAATAAAATGTCCAGCTAACTATATATGGTCTCTAACCTATGGTTTTTTCAGTGAATATATATATATATATATATATATATATATATATATATATATATATATGTATATATATACAAATATATATTCCATACCACGCCACTCGTCCTTTGCAAGGAAAAAATGGAACGGACCACGGTAATCAGCCTTTTGCATCTTTATTTCATCAGGGTGCAGAATCTCGCCATTACGCGTTTCAGCCCACTACAGGCCATGAACACATGACATAGGATACGCGTAGTTGCCGTTATTTAAAGTGACAGGTGCTCATAAATTAGTGTCACATGTGAAAGCAATGCCATAGACATAGAAAATATTTTACCAGCCATATATATGAATGTGAATATAACCTCATTGCTTTTAGGAAAACAATAATTTTTTATAACTGTATTAATACAGTACCACATGAATTTATACATTGAGTTTTAAAACTATCTTAGTTAAAATTCAAATTGTAAAGCACTGTGTTTTGAAACATCATGAGAACAGTCGATAACAAATCCTCTCCATCATCCGACTGATAACAATATGTACCAAGTGGTTTAAATATATTTTTCCAATGTCTTACAAATGACATGTTAATACATTGATTTTATCGTAAGGCATTATTTGCATACTCTGTTGTCTAAAAATCCCATAAATAACCAAGCCATAACATTTCACCCTGTGCTTATATCTTAATTCATGAGGTTCCAAATTAGCTAAAGATTGAGGTACATTCAAAGAAAGTGCATGTATTTTTGGCAGGTATTAATTACATGTTTATAGAAACAGTGCTAGTGCAAATCAGAAAAGTGCTATGTGTATGTACAAAGTTTGTTGTTTGTGCAAAGTTTGCAATCCATTATTTTATCTTTGAATCAAGTTTAAGACAAATACATTAGAGTTTCGATTTCAATACCCATAAGGCCCTAAAATGCGCTTGATATAAAACATATATTATGTACATGGTGGGATCTAGAGCCCTAGATCCGATGCATTTTTGTTAGTTAGATCACAATTGCGGTCTAAATACCCGCTTTTGAAAATATTTATTCATGTTTTAATTGTGCAAATCATTGTTTTTTTTTTGTTATTTTGTCTATATTTTGATGCCGAAGGTTAATCAAATATTTGCCTTACCAAAGACCCCGCATTTGATATCACGCTGAACAAGGATTTTAATGAATTAAAACACCAGTATATTGCATATTGTATACATGACTCAATAAATAAATAAATAAATATAAATAGATTAATAAATGAATAAATATATCAATAAATATATACTTATTAAAATCACTCATCAAGTCATGTTTATATTAGAAACAATGGGGGTGTAGTGTATGCTATAATGGAAATTGGTTTATTTGATGTTAAGCAAAATACATTATAGAAAGAAAAGATCCAATATTCAATTTTTGTTATGCAGTAACTTGAGACTATTCTTCTCAGTATTGTCCCTAATATTGTATTTGGTGTTGTATCAGTTTGCACCTCCTTAGCTTAAGCAAGTATGCAAATCCTCCGTGATATTAAGACCATTGGGGTGTTTGGAATCTAGCTCCAAAATAAATTTAGTTTCCAGTTTCCTCAATTTTGATTCCCGATCACCTCCTCTTACGCTTGCAGGCACAGAATCTATTACAAAATACCTAAGATATTTTTTAACGGCATTGTGTTTCTCACGAAAGTGATGAGCCACAGGATAAGTATCATCCTCTTTTGTTATTGCTCGTATATGTTGTAATATTCTTTTGTGTACTGGTAATTTTGTACTACCTACGTAACCGAGATAACATGGACAATATAAGATGTAGATTGCGTATTCCGTTTTGCAGGTAAGGAGTTTGGTGATCATATGTTGTTTGGAGCTAAATGGTGTTGTGTAAGTCAAAGTATTTACCCCAAGTTGGCAAGCCTTACAACTTTAGCACTTATAGAATTGTCTGTGAGTTTGTAGCCATGATGTACCTTCAATTACTTCCGGGCTTGTTTTCACTAGTTCATCACGCATAGAGGGTCCCCTACTATACGTGGTGAAAGGTTTAGAAGGAAGGTATGGTCCTATTACACTATCACTAGTCACAAGGGGCCAGTTTTTATCTATGATGCTTTTGATCTGTCTATATTGTTTGTTATATTCATTTTTAATCCTGAATTCACAGGTTGGTGTTGTATCATTGTTGGTATTAATGTTAGGTTCTTTGTTTAATAATTGGCTACGGGAGCATTTCATTGACTTTTCGATGGCACTATTTGTAGTTTTCTCAGAGTAGCCCCTATCTAGGAACCTCTCTTTACAGGTCATCTGTGCAACATGCAAATCACTATCCTCACTGTGTATGCGTCGTAGACGCAGCATCTCCCCAACGGGGATGCTATTTATGAGATGATGAGGATGAGAGCTGTTGGCGTGCAGTGTCGAATTGCCAGCCGTGGCCTTTCTGAAAAGTTAATTTTGATCTTGTCATGCTCTATGCAGACCAATGTATCTAAAAAACGTATTTCTGTTGAACTTATTGTTGCTGTGAACTGCAAATTCAGGTTATTGTGATTAATATTATTGATGAAATCGGTTGCCTCCTCCTGACTACCATTCCATACCACCATCAAATCATCAATATACCTCAACCACAATCGGACATTGCTAGTAATACTGTCTCTGTGTTGCTCCATGAGGACAAGTTCCTCCCACCAGCCCATTAATAAACAGGCATAGCTGGGGGAAAAACTGGCCCCCATGGCAACACCCTGCATTTGTTGGTACAGAACACTGTTAAACATGAACATATTATTCAACAGGCAAAATGGAACCATTTCAATTAACATTTCATTGTGGCTCACTGTATTCGATGTTCTATTTGTCAAATAATAGGATAATGCATTTACTCCATCTTCATGTCTAATACAGGTATATAATGAGCAAACATCAGTAGCAATTAGCAGGTACCCTGATTCCCATTTGAATCCAGAAAGTTTCAGGAGAAAGTCACTGGCATCTCTTACATAAGAGGGCAACATTTTGACCAGATCCTGAAGATAATAATCCACGTATTGTAACATGTGTTCTAACATGCCACCAATCGCCGATATTATGAGTCTTCCCGGAGGATTCACTGGGTCCTTATGTATCTTAGATATAAAATAAATTGTGGGTACTACTGGATGCTGCGTTTTTAGAAAATCATGTTCATATTGAGTTAGCAAGCCCTTCATTCTCTATTTCAGTAGATTTCTATGATGTTTCTAATACATAGCCTTCAATATTGCAGTGTAGCAAGTTCGATCGTTTAAAAGGGAATAGGCCTCCTTCAAATAGTTCTCCTTGGTTTGTAGCACAATGTTACCCCCTTTGTCAGAGTTTCCTATTACTATGTCTTTTTTGCTTTGTAACTTAGTAATAAGGTCTCGATATTTTTTGTCCTTCCTGGTGTAACTTGCCTTCATGTTTTGAGTCTTCATGTTCAACAGTTTAGTTTCATTGACTACATTTTTGTGAAAGATGTCAATTGAATCTCTCAGAAGTATAGGGTTAAAATAAGATTTAGGTTTGAAGGCCGTGGGGGTTATCATTGTCACAATTTTGGGATTAGATTCTGTGTTAGTGTGACCATTCACTTCTTGGATAGTGTCCTGTGAATTTACATCATTGGTGCTACCATTCCATAAATCTTGGATGTCGTCCATGAGGTGTACATAAGTTTGTTTTATATTAGGGAAATGGCAGTCTGTTCTAGTTGCACTAGTATCCGTAAATCGTTTTTTGTTGTTCAAGATTAAGTGTTCCTTGAGTTTAAGTTTCCTCACAACCTTGTACATATCGTGGCGTAGCTTTGAGTAATTGAAGTTTTTCGCTGGGCAAAAAGATAGACCCAAGTTAAGTATTTGTTTTTCCTCTTTGCTCAGTTCTACCCTTGTCAAGTTTATTATCGTGTTGTTGTTGGTGGCCCTAGGCTGGTTGTTTATCTTCTTTACCTCCAGCCTGCATTGCCTCGCTTTCGTTGGTTCCCCTCATTTCTTTGTGGCTTGTTGTCGTTCTTTTCTACTCCGGGTGCGACTGCACCTTGGTTGTTTGTTTTTACCCTTGGTTGGAGAGTTTGTCTCCGATCTGAGACTAAAAAACCAACTTCATCCACCAACGATGTTTTTTTAGTTGTGTGCAAACGTGCTTGTTGGTTCATTTCTCTTTCCGATTCGCTATTTACCGCGGAGCTCAAACCAGATCGTGATGAGTCTGAATTTAATAAAGTTGTTTCTGAACTTCCTGCTGTCTGATCATTAGTTTTATTCAATTTTGATGTTCTCAATGCCTCGTATTTGCGTGCAAATGTGAAAATCTTTCCTTGTTCAAAGTCACATCTGTCCCTGTGGAACTTAAATATTTTTCTTTCTTTTATTTTTTCTTCCTCTTTTTTTAATCCAATCATCTTGTCCTGCCTTAATTTATTTTTCTCATCAATTTCCCCATGTGACTCCAGCTCTTCGTTAATTTTGTCTATTTCCTCAAGTAAGGCAGTTCTGTCGACATTCGCATATTTTATTAAAATAAGCTCCAATCGTTTTGAGGATTCTAAATTTGTCTCGGCCCACTCTTTCATCATTGCGGGGTTTGGGTTCTCATAGCTAGGTGCCATGAGTATCCTGGGAATTCGTTCGACATCTATATATCTGTGTAGGGAGCGAGACTCCCACCATTTACTTTGTTTGTTGAGCATTTTTTTCTCCAAAAGTTTAAACATTTCTTTCACATTGCTGTTTTGTGACACAGTTGAATTGCTGTTGATTGCACTTTGAAGGTTCACGGGACAGTCATTAAACATTTCTAATGCCGCCGCCTCTCAGCCGCGTACCATGTCGGCGGTCATAACTGCTCTTTCCCTTTCAATTTTTTCGGGGACTCGAATTCAAGGAAGTTTTTGGTATTCAATATCCCCAATTGGCACTACTTTCCCACCCCACACTGCCCGCTTTGCGCCTACCTGAACACTAGTTCCAGAATTGGATGAGCCCTCCGGCTCAGTTCTCCTCCTGACTGTGATCGGGCTTTACGGCAGCAGTTTGTCGGGCTGGTGGGGGGTCACTCTCCTCAATCCCATCCGGGTTGTACTTTTGGTTTCCGGGTTGCCCCGTCGCCGGCATCTCTTCTCTGGAGTTGTCCGCTTGCAGGTAAGGGGTACGTTAAAGCCAAAATGAGACCAGTTGGCTAAATGTATTCTATACAACCGCCACTTGGCCTTTGAAAGGAAAAAACGGAACGGACCATTGAGATAACTATACATGATCAGATATTCATACCAATATATAAACAATTGCATACTGATCAGAGTGTTTTTGTAAATGCACACTACTGAACAATTTTGAGCACTGTCACTTTAAGCATTCACGGTGAAAGAAAAAAGTAAAGAAGAAAAAGAAGAAAAAAACACACAAAATCGTATTTAAACAGTCATGTGAGCTCTAAGCGTACCATGTGATCAAGGCTCTACGGAGTTGAAACGCATAATGGCTGACCTACCTTAAGAAAATAAAGAAGATGTGAATGTGCAGAATTGTGGTCCGTGCTCCTTCCTTCTTGTCATTAAAGCGCTGAAGCAGTAGAAGTGGTAGCGGAGTATTCCGATATATATATATATATATATATATATGTATATATATATATATATATATATATATATATATATATATATATATATACATATATTGACAGGTTCCAAGACCAAGTGGTGCTAGATTTAAAAATCTAAATAAAAAAATCCAGAGCACCATTACCGGTAACACCAGGAAAAGGAAACACACAAAGGAGCTCCAACTCATCAGCTAATGACTAAACTTAGTAAGAATAATGGCATAGTCATAAGGAGCGCAGATAAAAGTGGCAATGTTGTCTTATGGAAGCGCGAAGATTATGTCCGCGAAGCTATGACACAGCTAAATGACATTGATTGTTTTAGTCGGAGTTGCAAGCAAAACTTGATGGCAACTCATGGGAGCTACAATGTGAAATTATCGGCCTGGAGAAGCACAGGACTGTTATCCATAGATGAGTAAAAATATTTGAAGAATAATAATCCTGTGACCCCTATTTTGTACTTCATCCCGAAAATCCATAAGTATGCAACCAACCCTCCAGGTATGCCGATAATTTCAGCTAGGAACACTATATTTGAACGAACTTCGATGTATATAGCCTTTTTTCTTCAGCCCCATGTTTAATCTTTAAAGTCATATATTCGTGATACCGGGGATTTTATACAAAAAATGTTTGATTTTAAATGGTGTGAAGATTTTTTGCTAATTACTCTGGATGTTACATCCCTATATACATCAATCAGGCACAAGGATGGCCTTAGAGCCTTAGGATATTACCTGGCACTTAGGGGGCCCGAACACAATGAACATACTAATATGTTGCTAAGCATGATAGAGAGTTGTTTAACCAACAACGTCTTTATGTTCCAGAATAACTATTACCAACAGGCAAGAGGTGTTGTCATGGGAGCCAGCTTCTCCCCCTGCCATGCTTGCCTGCATATGGGCTGGTGGGAGGAGCTGGTTCTCATCGTGAAACACCAAGACACTGTTGTCCAACATATCAGGGCCTGGTGGAGACTTATTGACGATCTCTTCTTGGTCTGGCAAGGCACAAAAAATGAGGCAGAGACATTTATTGAAAATATTAATATGAATGATCTTAATTTAAATTTCAGTGCCTGCATTAGTGAAAAGGAGGTCAGTTTTCTAGACATGGGAATATTCATTGAGCAGGGCAAACAAGAAACCTGGGTACATCGTAAGCCGACAGCAGGGAATTCTGTCCTACATGCTAGTAGTGACCATCCTGGGCACCTAATCCAAAGTATCCCCTATGGGGAGCTATTGCGAATAAAATGCATATGTAGTAATGAACAGACCTTATAAATAGCCTAGGATCAGTGCCTAAAAAGATTTCTACAGAGAGGCTACAGCAAAAAGTGCCTAGATAAGGCTCTCTCCAAAAGTGACTTAGTTACCAGAGAGGAATTAGTAACATCAAAACTGGGGGATGTAACCAAGAATAAACCAGAGGACAATTTTAGATTCATTCTAAGATTTAACTAACAAGAGGGTGCAGTTCAGAAGATAATCAAGAAGAATTGGCACCTTGTCAAGCTGGATCCCATCATAGGCAAAACAGTTCCCCAACACCCGGCAATAACATAACGCCATGGAAAATCCATGAAGGACACTCTAGTTAAAAATGATCCTTGCAGACCACCAACCAAAACACATGGCTGTCACAATGTACTGGCTTTATTAAATGTAAGACCTGTAAGGCATGCCAGCACGGGGTGTCGATGACTAAATATAAAACACCCTTCAGTGAAAGAGAGATTTTGATCGACAAGGTATTAAATTGCAAAACAGACCATGTAATTTACTTACTTGCAATTTGAAATACGTTGGGTGCACTATATTACAAGGCCATAAAAGAGTGTTACAGCACATACGAGTGATTAAAAACAACGACCCTTCATGCCCGACGGCACGCCACTTTAATGAAATACATATGGGTGATCCGAAGGAGCTACATTACTATCTAATAGATTCAGTCCCTAGTTCTAAAAGGGGTGGGGATCGAACAAAGGCCCTACGTAAGTTGGAGATGCAGTACATTCTTAATTTGGATACCATGCACCCGAGAGGCTTGAATGCCACCGAGGAACTATGGTCTAGCCTTGAAATATAAGTTTAACTATGATGTGAGAATATATATCTTATAATAAAATCAACATGAATTGTTTGGTCTAATAGGATAGTGATGATGACATTTGCATAGGTACTGAATTTTATACAGTTTAATTTTGTAGGTATATAGATGTATATTTATATTGATATTTATGTATTTATACAATTCATTTTTGATAAAGATATTTTTATATTTTTATATATATATATATATAGATAATTTATGAGATTCTATATTTATTATGGCACAGTTTACACATGTCACACAGGTCACAGGTCATTAAATCTTTCCAGAAGTTTATGACATGAACAAAATGGACAAAATGAACATTTTTTAATTGTATACATAGAAACTTGATTTACTTTGGTCAAGAGCAGTGAGCTTATAAATTACAGGTTTCTTTCCCTTTTTCTTTCCTTTCTTTCTCCCCGTAGATCGTTAAAACAGTATTGGAACTAGAATATCAGCAAAGCAGCTGCTCCTTGCCTCAAAAAACTTTTAAACTTTTAAAAATGTACACTAGGGTTTACACAGTTGGTATTTAAGTAACACTATTCATGGTATATATCACATATGGTGTTTGTACATTTGATTGTATTTTCTAGAAATGCTTAATTCAAGAGGAGCAGAAGAGGAAACAACCACAATATAATCTGATTGTTTGCATATAGAATGAATATGAAGAACTTTTGCTACAATGATGAATCCAATTTTTGATATACGTGAAGGTGTATATATACAAATGTATATATGAGTTGTAATGTATATATAATGTATAGCGGTTTTAGGTAAAAAATGTAAAGCATTTGAGCATCAATATTGTTTGAAAAATAATAGCAATCAATGTTAATAGAACAATCTGTACAAATAGATGATTTTTTTCACTATAGTTTTGAAATTATTGTTCTTGCACTGGCACTTTAAAGGTTTTAAGTCACATGACACAGACATGAAAAAAAGAAAAAGAAGAAAATATTTAAACCAATTGCTGAACCATGAGCGCGTCATGTGATCAAGTCCTCTGTGAAGAACGAAACGCGTCATGGCTGCCACTGCATCGCGAAAGGAATACCAATAAATCTTGCAGCTGATCAAGCCTTTGTGGTCCGCGCTCTTTCTTTCGCAAAAGAAGTGAAGTTCGGGGAGAGTTTCCTAATATAATAAAGAGAGAGCCCAAACCTTTGAGGCGGGTAATCTCAGGAACCACAGCACCAATCACAACACCCTATACAGCGTTGGAAAGGGCAGTTGCAGCAGAAGGACATAGGCTATGCAGACGCCCACCATATACATTTAAAAGGTAAAAGAACAGTGCCAGCAAAGTAGTCCCTTGTGGGCGTGTCTGCGTTGTGCTGTGGGCCTGTGCTGGGGGCGTGACAAACGCTGGGGGCGTGTGGTACGTTCCGCCCTTCATGCCATGTGTCATATCGTGTGCTAATCCCACCCTGCTCCCTTTAAATACCCCTGCACCCCATAATCATAACCCACCATTACTCCTTAAAATACCCCAACACCCTTAAACACTAACCCATCTTAACCCTATAAATATACCCTGTACCCCAAAACCCAAACCTATCCCTAAACCCTAAAAATACCCCTGTACCCCAAAACCCAAACCTAGCCCTGAACCCTATAAATACCCCTGTACCTCAAAACCCAAACCTACCCCATAACCCTAAAAATACCCCTGTACCCCAAAACCCAAACGTAGCCCTGAACCCTAAAAATACCACTGTACCCCAAAACCACCCCTGAACCCTAAAATACCCCTGTACCCCAAAACCCAAACCTAGCCCTGAACCCTTAAAATACCCCTGTACCCCAAAACCCAAACCTACCACTGAACCCTAAAAATACCCCTGCACCTCAAAACCCAAACCTAGCCCTGAAACCTAAAAATAACCCCGTACCCCATAACCCAAAACTATATCTGAACCCATAAAATACCCAAACACCCCAAAACATATACCTCAGTACCCCAAAACATATACCCCTATACCCATACTTACCTTATCCGAACATTAAAAAAACATGCTTTTACCATTCATGCATTTACAACGAATTTCGTTGTAAATGTATGCGTGGTAAAAGCATATAAAATGAAATGGCATTGCGGAGTCATGGTACTGCGGAGTCATGGTACTTTCGTAATGAAAGTATGCGGAGTGGTGGTATGCGGAAAGAAAGTTGCGGAATAATGGGTGTTTACCCTGCCCCGGTGAGTACATTGGTGGCAGGGCGGCCCACATCTCCAGCAACATACTCATATTTTTTCACCACCCATTTGAAAAATGCACAGGTCTCTCTCATTGATGGCCAGCACCGACATACACTTTTAAACATACCTCCCGCCACAAGTTCTAGAACTGCGAACTTTAGAGCTGGGGAGCTACGTTCGAATCTCGGCATCAGCTCAACATCCTGTGATTACAGGCAAATCGCTTTGTCTCCCCGTGCCTACCACAAATGAATGTGTTCTTCTGTAATGTAAATTGTGCTCATGGCATGTTGTCGAGTTCGCGCTTTATATTATACTAGCAGCCCGCCCCGACGTTGTCCGGGAGCAAAAGGCTGCCTCAGGGCCCCCGCCCGGCCAATGAGCATTGAAATCAGTTGCTTACTTATGGAGAGTGGCCAGAGAAGTGCTATTTACTGATCTTTGGCAGAATAGTACAAATGAATATAGCAGCAGAGGTAGTGTGGGCCTCATTTTGAGCTATGTGATACATATTGATGTTAATACCATGCAAGATGTCAACCTGAGGGTGTTCGCCGTCTTAGAAATGTGCAATAAATCCTAAATGTAAGTGCCCATCTCTGATTATGCTCTTGAGTGCTTTTTTTTGTTTTGCGTGTGATAAGTTGCCAGATGATTGTGATCCCTGAGCTGTGTGAACAACATAAACATAAAGTTTTTCAGGGCCCCCGCCCACCCCAACGTTAAGGCTGCTTCCGTGCCCCCACCCGCCCCGACGTTAAGGCTGCTTCAGGGCCCCCACCCGCCCCGACGTTAAGGCTGCTTGAGGGCCCCCGCCCTCCCCGACGTTGTCATTGGGTCCCCCGGAGCGCACCCGCACCCGCGGGTGCTTGACCTACAACCTCTGCCGCCACTCCTCCCCGCGCTCACGTCCGCCGCTCTTCCTCTACGCCGCTCCTCCCCGTGCTCCTGTTGTCAGAACGCACGTCGCGGCCGGCGCTACTTGCAAGGGACTACTTTCTTTTTATATTTTATTTTTAAACAACTTATATTTGTTTTTTTTATATAGCCTATGTTCATCTGCTTGCCCTGCCGTTTTCAAAGATGTATTGGGTGTTTGGATTGGTGGTGCAGTTTTCGAGTTTACCTGGCTCAAAGGACATAGGCCCACATGCATCATTGTGTCTTTTTGCATTTCTTAATTTGCGAAAAATAAGGAATCGCAAATTAAGAAATGCAAAATGATATGCATCAATATTTTCGGTATTCTTGTGGGATTCGGTAAAAATCGCATTTTTTACCGAATCCCAAAGAAATACCGATTTCTTAACTTAATTTTCGCAATTCCCATTGATTCCTATGGGCCAAAAGGCCCATAGGAGTCAATGGAAATTGCGAGTGGCACTTAGAAAATTTCATGGGTGCAGGGGGGGGTCCAAAGGACCCCCCCATGCACCCCTGAAATGTACTTTTCAGCATAAGTAACATACACACATGTCCTAAGGACATGTGTGTGTGTAACTTTACAGTTTAAAAAATGCATTTTTGTGCATTTTTAAACAATTTCGCAATTTACCACGAAGTTGAACTTCGTGGTAATTTGCACTTCCAATTTTAAAAAATGCATATTTTTCTATAATGATGCATAGCATTTAAGAAATCGCACAATTGCGATTTCTTAAATGCTAACGCAATTTTAGAAATCGTAAAAAAGATGCGACTTCTAAAATGGCATGATGCATCCCAACAAGCACTTTTGCATTCGCAAACGGCCGATTTTAAGGAATCGCACCGTCTGCGACTGCAAAAATGCTTGATGCATGTGGGCCTTAGTTCTGTCTTTATAATAGTAGTATAGATTGCAAAGAAAAATAAATTTGGGAAACTGGAGTTCATACACTACTGAACGCGCACTCCTAAGTGCACCAGCAGTGTACTGTGAATCGGAGCGTTTCACAGGCCTGTCACAGATAAGAAATGCTATCAAAACAAAATCCTACAAAACAATATACTATATGGTGACTGGAGTACTGCAGTAATGAGTTGTACTCAGCAGGTTTTCTGTAGAGGGTAGTGTGTAACCCATCCCAGAGGCCTTAGGGACAATTTGCCCTTTAGTCAGTTTTTAAGGATTCGCCGCAACTGCAGCAAGAAGGATGATTACATGGAGCAATCTGAGAATTTAATGAACCGCCTCATTGAACGGGGCTATCCCAAGCGTCTTATCAAAAAATCCCGGAAAAGAGCTTACGGACGCCTGATATGTGTGACTACTTACTCTACTAAGAGTAATGCAATTAAAAAAGTTATCAACAAGCATTGGGACATGATTTCGGATGACTTAGACAGTAACAGCTTACCTCTGCATTCCTTTAGAAAGGCAAAAAACATCCGTGAACATGTGGTTTGTTTATTTTTGGACACAACGACTGAATCTACACTCACCTCCCTTTGGAACTTGCCACCTGTTGTGGGGCATTTTAGATGTGGCAATTGTAAGGCCTGTCCATCGGCTATTCAAACTAAGCAATTCCGTTTTAAACATCACTGCATCAGTCTTAAATCACACACTAACTGCAATACCACGGATGTGGTATATTGTGTAGTATGCCCATGTGATCTAATATACGTTGGCCAAACCCAACAACGTGCCAAAGTTCGGTTTCTACAGCATTGCAGTCGCACTAGGTGTAAAGTGGTTGGGGCGCCGATGGTTGAGCATTGTACTAAGGAAAACCACCAACCATAAAGTTTAAAGTGGACTATACTGGAACATGTCACGCTGGGCCCTAGGGGTGGTAGTATAGCTCCCATCCTCAACATCAGAGAACTGAAATGGATTGATTACTTTGATTCTGTGCATAAAGGTCTTAATGAATTCGAGAACAGTTTTGCACAACTTGCCACCCTGTAATTCCTCTTCGATATGACCTTCTTTCTGGCTTTGCACTTTCACTACAACTATCTGTGAATTCGTGTGTCTTACCACCATGTCGGGTAGGTACATACACGTAGCTCTTACCAACTTCACTTGCTGCTTAATGATAATGACATGTGTCTTACCACCATGTTGGGTAGGTGCACACATGTCGGTGACTGTATTTACATGTACATTTGTAACAATACACGTGTATTTTTGTTTTAACGTATGTTTGTCAATAAGCTGAATAACTTGTGGAGTTCCCAGGTGCTCTCATGTTTATACCTTAGTACTCCTGTGGCCAGTATCCAACTCTGGTACAGTTTGTTTGTTTTCAAATTCATCAGCCCTGAAATAGGCATTTACCCTGCTGAACACTCGAAACATGCTCCCTCCTTTGTGTTTGCGGTCACCAGGCAACCATGCCACGACATGGACGCTTAGTCCTTCATTACGTTCTTGCCAACACGGTAAATGCGTGGCCACGCCCCCTATCTTCACTTCCTGTTTGCGGGACCAGAGCAAAACGGCTGTTTGCTTTCTCCCGAGCGCTATTTTTCCGTGTGGAAATACCTATTGGATAGGTGAGTCTATATCGAGTTTGTCACCATTACCCGCCTTTTCACCGGGTTGCGGGATCAGTCATTAATCCTACTACCCCCCTCTCCCTCAGGTATCGTCCCTCTTGTGACAACCGAGTCCCAGACGTACCCTTATGAAGAACACGAGCGGTCCGTGTTTCCCATTGATTTCCCATCGCGACTTTGTCGTGTTTTGGATGGTGAGTCAATACTAAGTGGTTTTTGAACCCCTGGTATCTTTGTTTAACAAATTGGTGATTGTTAAGTCGCAAGTACTAAATCCAGATATGGATCTCCACTAACATCCAGTATCTGACATACGATCATTGAGGTAAAACATGCATACTTGTTTGGATTTTGTGTTCTCTTCCTTAATGTATGCAATTTCGAGTAATCCTAGTGTTACTTTTATATGGCCCCAGAATACTTAGAGGTCCGGCCATTCCGAGCGCCCTGTCCTTGACGCGCATACTACCTTTTATCTCTTCCATGTAATTCGCAATTTACCTATTTAACAACAACGTGGCTTGGGTTAGATCCCTCTAGCCTCCCGGTGTGTTGACTTGACCATGATGTGATGAACCTTGAGTGTCCTGCCTCGTGTATGTTTTTAATGTGATGCCCAAGCAGGTTTTTGCTGCTTTGGCCCTGTAGGGATCTCTCATTGACCCTTAACCCTGATTAGTTTTCTCATACCCTTTTAACCTAGGAGGTATGCCCACTGCCCCCATTGTCCTGAAGGAGACCCGCGCTGTAAGGGCAAGCTTCCCTACATGATATTGGGTCGAAACGTAGACTCCTCTCCTGTCCCTTATCAACTCCCAACACCAGCAAGAATTGTACAGCTATATGGGTTGTTTGATGTATATGATGTGTAATGACATTTGCTTTTCCCTGATTTCATGGGACCATTTTAAGATTGTATAGAGAAATATTGATTTTTGCATTTTCTCTGCTTGATTAATGAGAACTGTGTTACTGTTCACTTTTTTCCACTGAATTCCCTCACGGCACTACCCCTCCCTCCCTTCTCCATTATGTGTGGGCTTAAATAATTTGAAAAGCTTACGAGTATTGATGTATATCATATAATCTATGTCTAAAGTTCTTGTGAGTACCTTGTGAATTAAAACATGGTACTTTAAATTTACTTTCTTCTTTTTGATTCCATGCTTCAATATTTTCTAATTACTTATATCTGTCCTTTCAAGTCCGGGACCCCTGTCCATAATACTCAATTACCCAGGTCCCTTTGACTTCTTTTGGGTGTAACCCTGTTTACTATAACATACATCGAGCAGACAGTGTCTGCAAGGTTTTCATTTTATACTTATTTGTTTGTAAATATTTTGGCTGTTGTAGCTACCACAGAATGGTAGATAAAGACATCCTTACATACACAGAGGAATATATCCAACAACATCTCCATGACCCATCGCATAATTTCCTATCTCCTAACACACCGGCCATTGATTTTACACTCAATGACAAGATCAACAAATTAGAGCGGCTTGAGAAAAAACTTGATCAGGACAAAATTGCACGGTCATTTTCTTGCTCAATGTTTGCAATCCAACATCATACCTGTTGGGTTACAAGTTAAAGTAGAACCGACCATTTTTGTTGATATTTCTAAATTCAGGGAAGGATTTAGCTTTGTCGCCAACAATTGTTCCCGACACTGGATGGTGTTGGGAATCGAGACGGCGGCGGAGCAGGTCCAAGCCTTGACAAAACAGATAGCTGACTTAAAAGCAGAGATTGCGGGTGACTCTACACTCACCAATTCCAAAGAAGCTTTGACCAAGTTGGTTGCAACACTCCAAGACTTTGAAACAACCACCATCAAGAAAAAACTGGAGAAACTGGCACGGGATCTACGTTTTTACGACAAAAAAAAGACTTATCCGTATCTACAAGAAGACTATTACCGGCAAGTCCCACAAGAGAGCTTCATCAGCTGGGGACGGGGAGGATTCAGGGGCAGACGGAATTTTACAACATTCTCCGATTCATCTTACAGCTCTGGTGAAGACTCCGAGCAGGCCGGCCCCAGTAGAGTGTACGGTCATCAAGAGTCCTACGACCTATCATACCCACAAAAACCTTTTTTAGGAAAGAAGGTTGGAGACCACCTCGAGGCCGAGGCAACAATTGGAACAGAGGCACTGGCAGGGGCCAACAGAATTCGGGAACAGAATGGGATACTGGGAGAGGGGGAGGAATGAAGCAGGTCCGGTTCCTGCCGGAGGAACACGGGGAGAGGTCAACCCGTCGAAAGACCTACAGGTGGTAAAACCTGCGAGTACACCAGTAATCAACATTTCATCTTATGTTCTAAATGATGATGAAGTTAAAGTGCTCAGCCGAGGTCTATCATATGTACCAACTGCAATACCCAATATGTTTACAACCATAGCTGAGTTACATTGTTTCTTCAGGAAAATTAGACTTCAGTACTTCTTCAAAAATAAACTGCAACATACGAATTCATCTACCACTGGCCTCCGAATACCATCGACCTTTGTCCCTCCCACCTATGCAATGACCCAAAAGATTTTGGCCTATGAGAGTATTGTCCTACGGGATGTGAAAAAGATCCTCAACGAGAAAAAATACATCAAATGTAATATCAGCCAGGCAGAGAAGTTGGCATTGTCATCCTTAAGAAATAACAAGGGTGTCATTGTCAAACCGGCTGACAAGGGTGGTGCAATCATTGTGCAGGACGTGGACAAATACACAGATGAAATTCTGAGACAGCTTGGAGATGGAGTCAGCTATAAGAAACTGGCTGGTGATCCTTCAAAAGAGCTTGCATCAGAAATCCTTAAAGTAACCAAAGATGGTGTAGACCAAGGGTTTGTGTCCGAACAGGAATTTCAGTATCTCAATAAAAAAAAACCTTGCCTTCCCACCATATATACGCTACCCAAAGTGCACAAGGACATGCAGAACCCTCCGGGCCGACCAATAGTATCGGGTGTGGCTCGATACTTGAACCATTGTGCCGGTATATTGATTTTTTTCTGAAACCACTGGCTGAACAAACGGAGACATATCTACGTGATACCACACACACCATCAATATAATGGACGGACGTCCTTTTAATTCCAATAAAGGACTCCTGGCAACATGTGATATTGTTTCCCTCTACACGAGCATCCCCCAGGAAGAAGCTTTGGTGGTTGTTGCCATGGCCTTGGATAGACGTGAGGCACCGGTGCGTGTGCCTACCACATTCATCATTCTGCTTCTGAAAATCGCAATGATGAGAAACTTTTTTGTGTTCAAAAATTGTTTCTACCTTCAAACTTAGGGGGTTAGCGATGGGGGCTGCATACGCCCCTGATCTGGCAATTATCTTTGTGTCAACCTTCGAAGAGACTATTATTCTTAACAACTCCAATCCTTTCAGGACACACATACAACTGTGGATGAGGTATATTGACGGTATCCTCTTTGTCTGGTTGGGCACTGAAACCGAAATAATGGAATTCTACACCTGGCTCAACATAAAATCTAAGGACATCCAATTCACCATCAAATTTGACAAAAACAAAGTAGATTTCCTAGATCCCTCCATTTTCGCTGAAGATGAAGCATTACACAGTACCCTCTACGGAAAACATGCTGAGCGCAACTAATTACTGCAGTACTCCAGTCACCATCCCAGAGGCCTTAGGGACAATTTGCCCTTTGGTCAGTTTTTAAGGATTCGCCGCAACTGCAGCAAGAAGGATGATTACATGGAGCAATCTGAGAATTTAATGAACCGCCTCATTGAACGGGGCTTTCCCAAGCGGCTTATCAAAAAATCCCGGAAAAGAGCGTGGTTTAACCCGCGTGAATCTCTGCTGCAACCTAGTGAAAGAAACAATGAGGCTGACGGATGCCTGATAAGTGTGACTACTTACTCTACTAAGAGTAATGCAATTAAAAAAGTTATCAACAAGCATTGGGACATGATTTCGGATGACTTAGACAGTAACAGCTTACCTCTTCATTCCTTTAGAAAGGCAAAAAACATCCGTGAACATGTGGTTTGTTCATTTTTGGACACAACGACTGAATCTACACTCACCTCCCTTTGGAACTTGCCACCTGTTGTTGGGCATTTTAGATGTGGCAATTGTAAGGCCTGTCCATCGGCTATTCAAACTAAGCAATTCCATTTTAAACATCACTGCATCAGTAATAAATCACACACTAACTGCAATACCACGGATGTGGTATATTGTGTAGTATGCCCATGTGATCTAATATACGTTGGCCAAACCCAACAACGTGCCAAAGTTCGGTTTCTACAGCATTGCAGTCGCATTTGGTGTAAAGTGGTTGGGGCGCCGATGGTTGAGCATTGTACTAAGGAAAACCACCAACCAGAAAGTTTAAAGTGGACTGTACTGGAACATGTCACGCTGGGCCCTAGGGGTGGTAGTATAGCTCCCATCCTCAACATCAGAGAACTGGAATGGTTGATTACTTTGATTCTGTGCATAAAGGTCTTAATGAATTCGAGAACAGTTTTGCACAACTTGCCGCCCTGTAATATCTCTTTGATATGACCTTCTTTCTGGCTTTGCACTTTCACTACAACTATCTGTGAATTCGTGTGTCTTACCACCATGTCGGGTAGGTACATACACGTAGCTCTTACCAACTTCACTTGCTGCTTAATGATAATGACATGTGTCTTACCACCATGTTGGGTAGGTGCACACATGTCGGTGACTGTATTTACATGTACATTTGTAACAATACACGTGTATTTTTGTTTCAACGTATGTTTGTCAATAAGCTGAATAACTTGTGGAGTTCCCAGGTGCTCTCATGTTTATACCTTAGTACTCCTGTGGCCAGTATCCAACTCTGCTACAGTTTGGTTTTTTTCAAATTTATTAGCCCTGAAATAGGCATTTACCCTGCTGAATACTCGATACATGATCGCTCCTTTGTGTTTGCGGTCACCAGGCAACCATGCCACGACATGGACGCTTAGTCCTTCCTTACTTTCTTGCCAACACGGTAAATGCATGGCCACGCCCCCTATCTTCACTTCCTGTTTGCGGGACCGGAGCAAAACGGCTGTTTGCTTTCTCCCGAGCGCGATTTTTCCGTGTGGAAATACCTATTGGATAGGTGAGTCTATATCGAGTTTGTCACCATTACCCGCCTTTTCACCGGGTTGCGGGATCAGTCATTAATCCTACTACGCCCTCTACCTCAGGTATTGTCCCTCTTGTGACAACCGAGTCCCAGGCGTACCCTTATGAAGAACACGAGCGGTCCGTGTTTCCCATTGATTTCCCATCGTGACTTTGTCGTGTTTTGGATGGTGAGTCAATACTAAGAGGTTTTTGAACCCCTGGTATCTTTGTTTAACAAATTGGTGATTGTTAAGTCGCAAGTACTAAATCCAGATATGGATCTCCACTAACATCCAGTATCTGACATACGATCATTGAGGTAAAACATGCATACTTGTTTGGATTTTGTGTTCTCTTCCTTAATGTATGCAATTTCGAGTAATCCTAGTGTTACTTTTATATGGCCCAGGAATACTTAGAGGTCCGGCCATTCCGAGCGCGCTGTCCTTGACGCACATACTATCTTTTATCTCATCCATGTAATTTGCAATTTACCTATTTAACAACAACGTGGCTTGGGTTAGATCCCTCTAGCCTCCCGGTGTGTTGACTTGAGCATGATGTGATGAACCTTGAGTGTCCTGCCTCGTGTATGTTTTTAATGTGATGCCCAAGCAGGTTTTTGCTGCTATGGCCATGTAGGGATCTCTCATTGACCCTTACCCTGATTAGTTTTCTCATTCCCTTTTACCCTAGGAGGTCTGCCCACTGCCCCCATTGTCCTGAAGAAGACCCGCGCTGTAAGGGCAAGCTTCCCTACATGATATTGGGTCGAAACGTAGACTCCTCTCCTGTTCCTTATCAACTCACATCACCAGCAAGAATTGTACAGCTATATGGGTTGTTTGATGTATATGATGTGTAATGACATTTGCTTTTCCCTGATTTCATGGGACCATTTTAAGATTGTATAGAGAAATATTGATTTTTGCATTTTCTCTGCTTGATTAATGAGAACTGTGTTACTGTTCACTTTTTTCCACTGAATTCCCTCACGGCACTACCCCTCCCTCCCTTCTCCATTATATGTGGGCTTAAATAATTTGAAAAGCTTACGAGTATTGATGTATATCATATAATCTATGACTAAAGTTCTTGTGAGTACCTTGTGAATTAAAACATGGTAGTTTAAATTTATTTTCTTCTTTTTGATTCCATGCTTCAATATTTTCTAATTACTTATATCTGTCCTTTCAAGTCCGGGACCCCTGTCCATAATACTCAATTACCCAGGTCCCTTTGACTTCTTTTGGGTGTAACCCTGTTTACTATAACATACTTCGAGCAGACAGTGTCTGCAAGGTTTTCATTTTATACTTATTTGTTTGTAAATATTTTGGCTGTTGTAGCTTCCACAGAATGGTAGATAAAGACATCCTTACATACACAGAGGAATATATCCAACAACATCTCCATGACCCATCGCATAATTTCCTATCTCCTAACACACCGGCCATTGATTTTACACTCAATGACAAGATCAACAAATTAGAGCGGCTTGAGAAAAAACTTGATCAGGACAAAATTGCACGGTCATTTTCTTGCTCAATGTTTGCAATCCAACATCATACCTGTTGGGTTACAAGTTAAAGTAGAACCGACCATTTTTGTTGATATTTCTAAATTCAGGGAAGGATTTAGCTTTGTCGCCAACAATTGTTCCCGACACTGGATGGTGTTGGGAATCGAGACGGCGGCGGAGCAGGTCCAAGCCTTGACAAAACAGATAGCTGACTTAAAAGCAGAGATTGCGGGTGACTCTACACTCACCAATTCCAAAGAAGCTTTGACCAAGTTGGTTGCAACACTCCAAGACTTTGAAACAACCACCATCAAGAAAAAACTGGAGAAACTGGCACGGGGTCTACGTTTTTACGACAAAAAAAAGACTTATCCGTATCTACAAGAAGACTATTACCGGCAAGTCCCACAAGAGAGCTTCATCAGCTGGGGACGGGGAGGATTCAGGGGCAGACGGAATTTTACAACATTCTCCGATTCATCTTACAGCTCTGGTGAAGACTCCAAACAGGCCGGCCCCAGTAGAGTGTACGGTCATCAAGAGTCCTACGACCTATCATACCCACAAAACCCTTTTTTAGGAAAGAGGGTTGGAGACCACCTCGAGGCCGAGGCAACAATTGGAACAGAGGCACTGGCAGGGGCCAACAGAATTCGGGAACAGAATGGGATACTGGGAGAGGGGGAGGAATGAAGCAGGTCCGGTTCCTGCCGGAGGAACACGGGGAGAGGTCAACCCGTCGAAAGACCTACAGGTGGTAAAACCTGCGAGTACACCAGTAATCAACATTTCATCTTATGTTCTAAATGATGATGAAGTTAAAGTGCTCAGCCGAGGTCTATCATATGTACCAACTGCAATACCCAATATGTTTACAACCATAGCTGAGTTACATTGTTTCTTCAGGAAAATTAGACTTCAGTACTTCTTCAAAAATAAACTGCAACATACGAATTCATCTACCACTGGCCTCCGAATACCATCGACCTTTGTCCCTCCCACCTATGCAATGACCCAAAAGATTTTGGCCTATGAGAGTATTGTCCTACGGGATGTGAAAAAGATCCTCAACGAGAAAAAATACATCAAATGTAATATCAGCAAGGCAGAGAAGTTGGCATTGTCATCCTTAAGAAATAACAAGGGTGTCATTGTCAAACCGGCTGACAAGGGTGGTGCAATCATTGTGCAGGACGTGGACAAATACACAGATGAAATTCTGAGACAGCTTGGAGATGGAGTCAGCTATAGGAAACTGGCTGGTGATCCTTCAAAAGAGCTTGCATCAGAAATCCTTAAAGTAACCAAAGATGGTTTAGACCAAGGGTTTGTGTCCGAACAGGAATTTCAGTATCTCAATTAAAAAAACCCTCGCCTTCCCACCATATATACGCTACCCAAAGTGCACAAGGACATGCAGAACCCTCCGGGCCGACCAATAGTATCGGGGTGTGGCTCGATACTTGAACCATTGTGCCGGTATATTGATTTTTTTCTGAAACCACTGGCTGAACAAACGGAGACATATCTACGTGATACCACACACACCATCAATATAATGGACGGACGTCCTTTTATTTCCAATAAAGAACTCCTGGCAACATGTGATATTGTTTCCCTCTACACGAGCATCCCCCAGGAAGAAGCTTTGGTGGTTGTTGCCATGGCCTTGGATAGACGTGAGGCACCGGTGCGTGTGCCTACCACATTCATCATTCTGCTTCTGAAAATCGCAATGATGAGAAACTTTTTTGTGTTCAAAAATTGTTTCTACCTTCAAACTTAGGGGGTTAGCGATGGGGGCTGCATACGCCCCATATCTGGCAATTATCTTTGTGTCAACCTTCGAAGAGACTATTATTCTTAACAACTCCAATCCTTTCAGGACACACATACAACTGTGGATGAGGTATATTGACGGTATCCTCTTTGTCTGGTTGGGCACTGAAACCGAAATAATGGAATTCTACACCTGGCTCAACATAAAATCTAAGGAAATCCAATTCACCATCAAATTTGACAAAAACAAAGTAGATTTCCTAGATCCCTCCATTTTCGCTGAAGATGAAGCATTACACAGTACCCTCTACGGAAAACATGCTGAGCGCAACTAATTACTGCAGTACTCCAGTCACCATCCCAGAGGCCTTAGGGACAATTTGCCCTTTGGTCAGTTTTTAAGGATTCGCCGCAACTGCAGCAAGAAGGATGATTACATGGAGCAATCTGAGAATTTAATGAACCGCCTCATTGAACGGGGCTTTCCCAAGCGGCTTTTCAAAAAATCCCGGAAAAGAGCGTGGTTTAACCCGCGTGAATCTCTGCTGCAACCTAGTGAAAGAAACAATGAGGCTGACGGATGCCTGATAAGTGTGACTACTTACTCTACTAAGAGTAATGCAATTAAAAAAGTTATCAACAAGCATTGGGACATGATTTTGGATGACTTAGACAGTAACAGCTTACCTCTTCATTCCTTTAGAAAGGCAAAAAACATCCGTGAACATGTGGTTTGTTCATTTTTGGACACAACGACTGAATCTACACTCACCTCCCTTTGGAACTTGCCACCTGTTGTTGGGCATTTTAAATGTGGCAATTGTAAGGCCTGTCCATCGGCTATTCAAACTAAGCAATTCCATTTTAAACATCACTGCATCAGTCTTAAATCACACACTAACTGCAATACCACGGATGTGGTATATTGTGTAGTATGCCCATGTGATCTAATATACGTTGGCCAAACCCAACAACGTGCCAAAGTTCGGTTTCTACAGCATTGCAGTCGCATTAGGTGTAAAGTGGTTGGGGCGCCGATGGTTGAGCATTGTACTAAGGAAAACCACCAACCAGAAAGTTTAAAGTGGACTGTACTGGAACATGTCACAATGGGCCCTAGGGGTGGTAGTATAGCTCCCATCCTCAACATCAGAGAACTGGAATGGATTGATTACTTTGATTCTGTGCATAAAGGTCTTAATGAATTCGAGAACAGTTTTGCACAACTTGCCGCCCTGTAATATCTCTTTGATATGACCTTCTTTCTGGCTTTGCACTTTCACTACAACTATCTGTGAATTCGTGTGTCTTACTACCATGTCGGGTAGGTACATACACGTAGCTCTTACCAACTTCACTTGCTGCTTAATGATAATGACATGTGTCTTACCACCATGTTGGGTAGGTGCACACATGTCGGTGACTGTATTTACATGTACATTTGTAACAATACACGTGTATTTTTGTTTCAACGTATGTTTGTCAATAAGCTGAATAACTTGTGGAGTTCCCAGGTGCTCTCATGTTTATACCTTAGTACTCCTGTGGCCAGTATCCAACTCTGCTACAGTTTGTTTTTTTTCAAATTTATTAGCCCTGAAATAGGCATTTACCCTGCTGAATACTCGATACATGATCGCTCCTTTGTGTTTGCGGTCACCAGGCAACCATGCCACGACATGGACGCTTAGTCCTTCCTTACTTTCTTGCCAACACGGTAAATGCATGGCCACGCCCCCTATCTTCACTTCCTGTTTGCGGGACCGGAGCAAAACGGCTGTTTGCTTTCTCCCGAGCGCGATTTTTCCGTGTGGAAATACCTATTGGATAGGTGAGTCTATATCGAGTTTGTCACCATTACCCGCCTTTTCACCGGGTTGCGGGATCAGTCATTAATCCTACTACCCCCTCTAACTCAGGTATTGTCCCTCTTTTGACAACCGAGTCCCAGACGTACCCTTATGAAGAACACGAGCGGTCCGTGTTTCCCATTGATTTCCCATCGTGACTTTGTCGTGTTTTGGATGGTGAGTCAATACTAAGAGGTTTTTGAACCCCTGGTATCTTTGTTTAACAAATTGGTGATTGTTAAGTCGCAAGTACTAAATCCAGATATGTATCTCCACTAACATCCAGTATCTGACATACGATCATTGAGGTAAAACATGCATACTTGTTTGGATTTTGTGTTCTCTTCCTTAATGTATGCAATTTCGAGTAATCCTAGTGTTACTTTTATATGGCCCAGGAATACTTAGAGGTCCGGCCATTCCGAGCGCGCTGTCCTTGACGCACATACTATCTTTTATCTCATCCATGTAATTTGCAATTTACCTATTTAACAACAACGTGGCTTGGGTTAGATCCCTCTAGCCTCCCGGTGTGTTGACTTGAGCATGATGTGATGAACCTTGAGTGTCCTGCCTCGTGTATGTTTTTAATGTGATGCCCAAGCAGGTTTTTGCTGCTATGGCCTTGTAGGGATCTCTCATTGACCCTTACCCTGATTAGTTTTCTCATTCCCTTTTACCCTAGGATGTCTGCCCACTGCCCCCATCGTCCTGAAGAAGACCCGCGCTGTAAGGGCAAGCTTCCCTACATGATATTGGGTCGAAACGTAGACTCCTCTCCTGTTCCTTATCAACTCACATCACCAGCAAGAATTGTACAGCTATATGGGTTGTTTGATGTATATGATGTGTAATGACATTTGCTTTTCCCTGATTTCATGGGACCATTTTAAGATTGTATAGAGAAATATTGATTTTTGCATTTTCTCTGCTTGATTAATGAGAACTGTGTTACTGTTCACTTTTTTCCACTGAATTCCCTCACGGCACTACCCCTCCCTCCCTTCTCCATTATATGTGGGCTTAAATAATTTGAAAAGCTTACGAGTATTGATGTATATCATATAATCTATGACTAAAGTTCTTGTGAGTACCTTGTGAATTAAAACATGGTAGTTTAAATTTATTTTCTTCTTTTTGATTCCATGCTTCAATATTTTCTAATTACTTATATCTGTCCTTTCAAGTCCGGGACCCCTGTCCATAATACTCAATTACCCAGGTCCCTTTGACTTCTTTTGGGTGTAACCCTGTTTACTATAACATACTTCGAGCAGACAGTGTCTGCAAGGTTTTCATTTTATACTTATTTGTTTGTAAATATTTTGGCTGTTGTAGCTTCCACAGAATGGTAGATAAAGACATCCTTACATACACAGAGGAATATATCCAACAACATCTCCATGACCCATCGCATAATTTCCTATCTCCTAACACACCGGCCATTGATTTTACACTCAATGACAAGATCAACAAATTAGAGTGGCTTGAGAAAAAACTTGATCAGGACAAAATTGCACGGTCATTTTCTTGCTTAATGTTTGCAATCCAACATCATACCTGTTGGGTTACAAGTTAAAGTAGAACCGACCATTTTTGTTGATATTTCTAAATTCAGGGAAGGATTTAGCTTTGTCGCCAACAATTGTTCCCGACACTGGATGGTGTTGGGAATCGAGACGGCGGCGGAGCAGGTCCAAGCCTTGACAAAACAGATAGCTGACTTAAAAGCAGAGATTGCGGGTGACTCTACACTCACCAATTCCAAAGAAGCTTTGACCAAGTTGGTCGCAACACTCCACGACTTTGAAACAACCACCATCAAGAAAAAACTGGAGAAACTGGCACGGGATCTACGTTTTTACGGCAAAAAAAAAAGACTTATCCGTATCTACAAGAAGACTATTACCGGCAAGTCCCACAAGAGAGCTTCATCAGCTGGGGACGGGGAGGATTCAGGGGCAGACAGAATTTTACAACATTCTCCGATTCATCTTACAGCTCTGGTGAAGACTCCGAACAGGCCGGCCCCAGTAGAGTGTACGGTCATCAAGAGTCCTACGACCTATCATACCCACAAAACCCTTTTTTAGGAAAGAGGGTTGGAGACCACCTCGAGGCCGAGGCAACAATTGGAACAGAGGCACTTGCAGGGGCCAACAGAATTCGGGAACAGAATGGGATACAGCGAGAGGGGGAGGAATGAAGCAGGTCCGGTTCCTGCCGGAGGAACACGGGGAGAGGTCAACCCGTCGAAAGACCTACAGGTGGTAAAACCTGCGAGTACACCAGTAATCAACATTTCATCTTATGTTCTAAATGATGATGAAGTTAAAGTGCTCAGCCGAGGTCTATCATATGTACCAACTGCAATACCCAATATGTTTACAACCATAGCTGAGTTACATTGTTTCTTCAGGAAAATTAGACTTCAGTACTTCTTCAAAAATAAACTGCAACATACGAATTCATCTACCACTGGCCTCCGAATACCATCGACCTTTGTCCCTCCCACCTATGCAATGACCCAAAAGATTTTGGCCTATGAGAGTATTGTCCTACGGGATGTGAAAAAGATCCTCAATGAGAAAAAATACATCAAATGTAATATCAACAAGGCAGAGAAGTTGGCATTGTCATCCTTAAGAAATAACAAGGGTGTCATTGTCAAACCGGCTGACAAGGGTGGTGCAATCATTGTGCAGGACGTGGACAAATACACAGATGAAATTCTGAGACAGCTTGGAGATGGAGTCAGCTATAAGAAACTGGCTGGTGATCCTTCAAAAGAGCTTGCATCAGAAATCCTTAAAGTAACCAAAGATGGTTTAGACCAAGGGTTTGTGTCCGAACAGGAATTTCAGTATCTCAATAAAAAAAAACCTCGCCTTCCCACCATATATACGCTACCCAAAGTGCACAAGGACATGCAGAACCCTCCGGGCCGACCAATAGTATCGGGGTGTGGCTCGATACTTGAACCATTGTGCCGGTATATTGATTTTTTTCTGAAACCACTGGCTGAACAAACGGAGACATATCTACGTGATACCACACACACCATCAATATAATGGACGGACGTCCTTTTAATTCCAATAAAGAACTCCTGGCAACATGTGATATTGTTTCCCTCTACACGAGCATCCCCCAGGAAGAAGCTTTGGTGGTTGTTGCCATGGCCTTGGATAGACGTGAGGCACCGGTGCGTGTGCCTACCACATTCATCATTCTGCTTCTGAAAATCGCAATGATGAGAAACTTTTTTGTGTTCAAAAATTGTTTCTACCTTCAAACTTAGGGGGTTAGTGATGGGGGCTGCATACGCCCCTGATCTGGCAATTATCTTTATGTCAACCTTCGAAGAGACTATTATTCTTAACAACTCCAATCCTTTCAGGACACACATACAACTGTGGATGAGGTATATTGACGGTATCCTCTTTGTCTGGTTGGGCACTGAAACCGAAATAATGGAATTCTACACCTGGCTCAACATAAAATCTAAGGACATCCAATTCACCATCAAATTTGACAAAAACAAAGTAGATTTCCTAGATCCCTCCATTTTCGCTGAAGATGAAGCATTACACAGTACCCTCTACGGAAAACATGCTGAGTGCAACTAATTACTGCAGTACTCCAGTCACCATCCCAGAGGCCTTAGGGACAATTTGCCCTTTGGTCAGTTTTTAAGGATTCGCCGCAACTGCAGCAAGAAGGATGATTACATGGAGCAATCTGAGAATTTAATGAACCGCCTCATTGAACGGGGCTTTCCCAAGCGGCTTATCAAAAAATCCCGGAAAAGAGCGTGGTTTAACCCGCGTGAATCTCTGCTGCAACCTAGTGAAAGAAACAATGAGGCTGACGGATGCCTGATAAGTGTGACTACTTACTCTACTAAGAGTAATGCAATTAAAAAAGTTATCAACAAGCATTGGGACATGATTTCGGATGACTTAGACAGTAACAGCTTACCTCTTCATTCCTTTAGAAAGGCAAAAAACATCCGTGAACATGTGGTTTGTTCATTTTTGGACACAACGACTGAATCTACACTCACCTCCCTTTGGAACTTGCCACCTGTTGTTGGGCATTTTAAATGTGGCAATTGTAAGGCCTGTCCATCGGCTATTCAAACTAAGCAATTCCATTTTAAACATCACTACATCAGTCTTAAATCACACACTAACTGCAATACCACGGATGTGGTATATTGTGTAGTATGCCCATGTGATCTAATATACGTTGGCCAAACCCAACAACGTGCCAAAGTTCGGTTTCTACAGCATTGCAGTCGCATTAGGTGTAAAGTGGTTGGGGCGCCGATGGTTGAGCATTGTACTAAGGAAAACCACCAACCAGAAAGTTTAAAGTGGACTGTACTGGAACATGTCACGCTGGGCCCTAGGGGTGGTAGTATAGCTCCCATCCTCAACATCAGAGAACTGGAATGGATTGATTACTTTGATTCTGTGCATAAAGGTCTTAATGAATTCGAGAACAGTTTTGCACAACTTGCCGCCCTGTAATATCTCTTTGATATGACCTTCTTTCTGGCTTTGCACTTTCACTACAACTATCTGTGAATTCGTGTGTCTTACCACCATGTCGGGTAGGTACATACACGTAGCTCTTACCAACTTCACTTGCTGCTTAATGATAATGACATGTGTCTTACCACCATGTTGGGTAGGTGCACACATGTCGGTGACTGTATTTACATGTACATTTGTAACAATACACGTGTATTTTTGTTTCAACGTATGTTTGTCAATAAGCTGAATAACTTGTGGAGTTCCCAGGTGCTCTCATGTTTATACCTTAGTACTCCTGTGGCCAGTATCCAACTCTGCTACAGTTTGTTTTTTTCAAATTTATTAGCCCTGAAATAGGCATTTACCCTGCTGAATACTCGATACATGATCGCTCCTTTGTGTTTGCGGTCACCAGGCAACCATGCCACGACATGGACGCTTAGTCCTTCCTTACTTTCTTGCCAACACGGTAAATGCATGGCCACGCCCCCTATCTTCACTTCCTGTTTGCGGGACCGGAGCAAAACGGCTGTTTGCTTTCTCCCGAGCGCGATTTTTCCGTGTGGAAATACCTATTGGATAGGTGAGTCTATATCGAGTTTGTCACCATTACCCGCCTTTTCACCGGGTTGCGGGATCAGTCATTAATCCTACTACCCCCCTCTACCTCAGGTATTGTCCCTCTTGTGACAACCGAGTCCCAGACGTACCCTTATGAAGAACACGAGCGGTCCGTGTTTCCCATTGATTTCCCATCGTGACTTTGTCGTGTTTTGGATGGTGAGTCAATACTAAGAGGTTTTTGAACCCCTGGTATCTTTGTTTACCAAATGCGTGATTGTTAAGTCGCAAGTACTAAATCAGTCCGCTCCTTTTTCCAGATATGGTTCTCCACTAACATCCAGTATCTGACATACGATCATTTAGGTAAAACATGCATACTTGTTTGGATTTTGTGTTCTCTTCCTTAATGTATGCAATTTCGAGTAATCCTAGTGTTACTTTTATATGGCCCAGGAATACTTAGAGGTCCGGCCATTCCGAGCGCGCTGTCCTTGACGCACATACTATCTTTTATCTCATCCATGTAATTCGCAAATTACCTATTTAACAACAACGTGGCTTGGGTTAGATCCCTCTAGCCTCCCGGTGTGTTGACTTGAGCATGATGTGATGAACCTTGAGTGTCCTGCCTCGTGTATGTTTTTAATGTGATGCACAAGCAGGTTTTTGCTGCTATGGCCTTGTAGGGATCTCTCATTGACCCTTACCCTGATTAGGTTTCTCATTCCCTTTTACCCTAGGAGGTCTGCCCACTGCCCCCATCGTCCTGAAGAAGACCCGCGCTGTAAGGGCAAGCTTCCCTACATGATATTGGGTCGAAACGTAGACTCCTCTCCTGTTCCTTATCAACTCACATCACCAGCAAGAATTGTACAGCTATATGGGTTGTTTGATGTATATGATGTGTAATGACATTTGCTTTTCCCTGATTTCATGGGACCATTTTAAGATTGTATAGAGAAATATTGATTTTTGCATTTTCTCTGCTTGATTAATGAGAACTGTGTTACTGTTCACTTTTTTCCACTGAATTCCCTCACGGCACTACCCCTCCCTCCCTTCTCCATTATGTGTGGGCTTAAATAATTTGAAAAGCTTACGAGTATTGATGTATATCATATAATCTATGACTAAAGTTCTTGTGAGTACCTTGTGAATTAAAACATGGTACTTTAAATTTATTTTCTTCTTTTTGATTCCATGCTTCAATATTTTCTAATTACTTATATCTGTCCTTTCAAGTCCGGGACCCCCTGTCCATAATACTCAATTACCCAGGTCCCTTTGACTTCTTTTGGGTGTAACCCTGTTTACTATAACACATTGGTTCTACCGAGGCACAATATGGCTGCCAACACTTCCTGGTTTGGAGTGTTGACAGACAGTGGCAGCCAATCAGCATGCCTTCCCGAGAAAGCTGCATGCTCATTGGCTGTCAACACTTCTAACCAGGAAGTGTTGGAATCCATCTCGATAAACCGAGGCACAAGAAAGCAGAAAAACAAACGTGAAGAACACAAAAAGGGGGCAGGGTAGATACACCCTGACCCCCTAGGCCTGCCCAGGTGGTCCCACAAGGACAAAAAAGCCCACATTTTTTTTTAAAAACCTAGTCTGTTTTTTTAAAAATTACCCCCCGAGGGGACCAAATCGCGGCGGCATAGTGATAAAGAAGTGTGGGGTCCACAATCCCCCCCACACTGCCCGGGGACCGCAGCCCCGGGGCAAAGCAACGCAGCCCCTTGGCGCATACTGGAGGCTCCTGGTGGGCTACTTGGCTCCCAGGGACCCCCAGTATGCAAGGGGAATTAGTTCCCCTTCTGCAAACACGCCTGGGGGCTGCGTTGCAGAGAGGTGTAAAAAAGGGTGTGGCCTCATTACACCTCTCTGTAATGCAGCTCCCTGGCTTATACAGGAGGCTCCTGGTGGGCTAGTTGCCCCCCAGGGACCCCCAGTATGCAAGGGGAATTAGTTCCTCCTCTGCAAACGCGCCAGGGGTTGCGCTGCAGAGTGTTGTAAAAAGGGGGCGTGCCCTCTGAACACCTGCCTGCAAAAATGTAGTAAATCAGTATAAACAAATAACAATTAATACATTTAAAAATTGTCATTTAAAAAACCTTCGAAATTCAATGAAAAAAACCATAGGTTTCAGGCCTTATATAGTTAGGAATTAGCATTTAAAAAACCTTGCCAATTCACTTAAAAAAACCATAGGTTTCAGGCCTTATAGTTAGGAATTAGTATTTAAAAAACCTTGCAAATTCACTGAAAAAACCATAGGTTTCAGGCCTTATATAGTTAGGAATTAGCATTTAAAAAACCTTGCAAAATCACTGAAAAAACCATAGATTTCAGGCCTTATATAGTTAGGAATTAGCATTTAAAAAACCTTTGAAATTCACTGAAAAAACCATAGGTTTCAGGCCTTATATAGTTAGGAATTAGCTTTTAAAAACCTTTGAAATTCACTCAAAAAACTATACGTTTTAGGGGTGTTATAGTTAGCTGGACATTTCACTCATACAAAACCATTGAAATTGCTCCTATATAGTTAGTTGTACTAACTATATTTCGCGCACCCGCAATCCACTGCTGATGATGTCACATATTAGATCATTTATGACATGGTCAGTGACATCACTGATGACATCTCAAATGACATCACTGATGATATTACTGATGACATCATCCATGTGACAATCACATACACCTTTTCATACACTATTAAAATCTTTCATCACTCTTTGTAAAATACAGAGTATCATATTTGAATCCATTGTCACAGCAATACAAGTATCTAAAAATCCACTCAGTGATTCATAGATGTATACACACATCTAATCACTTACCTGTAGATTCACTCATACATGCTGTCAATGAACAATAGAACACTATCAAAAATACTTATACACCTATATCGACATTAAACAACAGCACACATCCTATTCACATATGAAGTCATCCTAATCACTTATGCAAACAATGGATCATACTTACATATTTACTTAGCAAAACACTTATACAAACAACACTTCATCTATTCATTTAAATAGTAAGTCATACTTAGTGAATTATAAAATCATTATTACAAGTATACAGTTATCCATACAGTCACTCACACAATCATTGAGTCTTATGTATACTTATTTATATACAACAACTGACACATACACTGCCTTTTATTTTTCTAGTTTGTTGGACATGTATCATTGAGAAATATATTTGCTCATCAACACACCTATAAAGAGATTCACTCACCCAAACTGTTAGAACATGTAGTTTTAACTTCATATATCTACTGAATCAACTATTCACACATCTGTGGACAGTCACACACCCCCCACCGAACCACACACACTTTCACACTCCCATACAAATACTCAGTTAACTAATCAATAACTAATATAGACTTTCACATAGCTAGTAACCAACTGTAGAATCAGTTTACACAACTACTGACAAAGTGATACAGATATTCACACAGTTTAGTCACTATCCACTATATTTAGTGAGACACTATAAATTGGTCAAGTAAACAGTCAATTACACTGCTACTAAATCCTCCATCCAAATATGTATTTATATATATATATATCCACTCATTCTTCAATGCAAATTGCTATATATATAATGCATATTTAAATAACGTAGCAAACCACATTCACTGAATGATGTCATCAGTGATGTCATCAGTGATGTCATTTGAGGTGTCATCAGTGATGTCACTGACCATGTCATGAATGATCTAATATGTTACATCATCAGCAGTGGATTGCGGGTGCGCGAAATATAATTAGTACAACTAACTATATAGGAGCAATTTCAATGGTTTTGTATGAGTGAAATGTCCAGCTAACTATAACACCCCTCAAACATATAGTTTTTTGGGTGAATTTTAAAGGTTTTTTAAAAGCTAATTCCTAACTATATAAGGCCTGAAACCTATGGTTTTTTCAGTGAATATATATATATATATATATATATGGAGAGAGAGATAGATAGATAGATAGATAGATAGATAGATAGATAGATAGATAGATAGATAGATAGATAGATAGATAGATAGATATAAAGATAGATAGATATAAAGATAGATATATAGATAGATAGATAGATAGATAGATAGATAGATAGATAGATAGATAGATAGATAGATAGATAGATAGATAGATAGATAGATAGATAGATAGATAGATAGATAGATAGATAGATAGTTAGATAGATAGATAGATAGATAGATAGATAGATAGATAGATAGATAGATAGATAGATAGATAGATCTATATGTATAACCCAGTAGCAGTCACTAGGTTACAGGTTGCAGGGTCCATGTGCCTGGTTGTAATGCCTTGCCGGTGGGTATCCGGAATCATGGTTCTTGACAGAATGCAAGTGCTCCAAGATCCATTTCTTAACTGGAACGATTGTGCTGCCAACATAGCGAAGGCCACATACACAAACCAACACATATACAACATAGTCACTATTGCAATTCAGAAATGTTTTTATCTTGACCTTCCTCCATGTAAGTAAGGGGTATGTCTTCACATTGGGCTATGGGCACAAGCTTTGCACCTCCCACATCTGTAGAACCCTGGTAATTTTATCGAGCCAGGACCCTGCTGGATTTCATTGCTGCCTCGGATAACTATGCACCAGCATATCACTAAGGGAGCCTCTCCTGTGATAGGTGATATGTGAACAAGGGCTAACCAATTTACCAATAACAAGATCGCCTCTAACCAGATGTCAATGTTTACTTACAATCTTGCTTACAGCAGTAGACTCATGGTTAAATGGGGTAATCAGTCTAACCTCCTTACTGTTTCCTTTCTTCTACTTTTGTCTGAGGAGACTATCTCTGTTAGAAGTTACAACTTTCTCCTTGGCTGCCCTTATCACTCTTTCAGGGTAACTTCTTCACTTGAATTGCCCCACCATTGTACTTTCCTCAGTCTTGAGGACCTCTTTGCTCTTAAGAGTACCCCATAGTGTTGTGTATTTCCTACTAATCAGTAGGATTTGCGCATTGTTTAGACCACATAAACTAAGGGCTTGGTCTCAAGAGTGATACCAGACACTCCCGCAGGATATGCTGGCCTATAGACCAGTTAGCTCACAGTAAGCCCCGCTAATCTACCAGGGAGCAAACAGTTTCAGGCAACCACTGAACATGACAACTCAAATTCCTCAGGATCGTGGAAACAGTACAGAATATTTCGCTCAGTGACTCATGCTCACTTGATCTCAGGGAAATATACAGAGAATACACAGTGGGACTCTTTCAACAATGTTTATTGAGCCAATGTTATTTTTGCAAAAAATATGTGCGCTGCAATTATTAGGAAACATAGGGTAATAAAGAAGATTACAAGCACCAACAGAGTAAACAGTAGGTACATTTCTACCATGGTGCTAAAGCAATGAATATATGCAGGCATTTATGTAATGCGGTAATCTAATGTTCTCCTATGATGCAGACCCTACTCTAAGTGTACCTAGAGTGTGTGTAGGTGTAGAGCCAAGAATCCCCCCAAGGGACGATCCAACCCTATTACCTGAGTGGATAGAGTGAAGGACCTCATCTTGATCTCGAGTTAGGCACCCCTCAAGGAATGTCAGACTGGTGTGTGATAATTTCTCAGCATGTAGGGACCTTCGGTGTCAGCAGAAGTGCCTCCTCTATCAATCTATCGGGATGCCTATTATTTATAATGAAAAGCAGCCTTCCCGATGTGCGCACTAGATTAGTGATGCTATGGATATGTGGATAGTGCTGTTGCCCGTGGATGAAGATAGGAAGACTTTTGTACCTAGTGTGTAGCGAGGCCTAGTACATGATGTTCAAGGCATCGTGATAATGTTGTGCAAAGCTGGATGGGTAAACAAAGTAGTTTCAGACTAACTAATCCAACATTGTTGTGCATGCAGATGTGTGCAAAAGTTTACTGCTGAAATGTTATTTTCTAGGACAATGTAAGGAATAAACTGCCTCGCTACATGGGCCTAATTCAGGAATATAACTATAGGGGCTGCTCCATTTGAGGTTCCTGGGGTGGTGACTGTGTGCATGCAGAATGTTGTTACCTGGTGTGCTTTTTTTAAACAGGGTTGTGTGGATGTTCTCACCCAGTACCTCAACCTTGACATCTAAAAAGTCTATTCTGCTGGTCTCTGTCCTGCTTGTGATTTGTAGGTTAAGATTATTATCTGCTATCCTCTCCAGGAATGCATCTAAGGTCCCCTGTGGACCATCCCAGATCAAAAGATATCATCAATTTATCTTGTCCATAATATCAAATGTATTGTCCACTCTTCGTTGACTTCTGACCATCTGTGCTCTGACTCCCATCTTCACATGAACATACCTGCTTATCTTGGAGTAAAGCAACTTCTGATGTCTGTCCCTGTCAGCTGCTTATACCATTGTTCTTCAAATAATAGAAATCATACTCCAAACAAAAATGCAACATCTCAATCAGTAACATGGAATGGTCATACATGGATAAAGGTTAGTCTCTAAAGAAATGTCTGCATGCCCTTAGGCAGAGTTCATGTTCGATTCACGTGTACAATGACACTACATCGACTATGGTTAAATTGTAACTGGATTTTCAGGGGATGTCCTGTAATTTAGAGAGAAAATACATACTATCTCTTCAATAGGAGGATAGTTTAATGGCATAGGGACACAAGAAATAATCTCAATAGATGGAAGCATTCTCCAGTATGCTGTTATTAGCAGAAATAATCGGCGTCCCTGGTGGATCAGTGCTGAGCTTGTGAATTTTGGGCAGCATATAGAAACATGGTGTCATGGGTGTTTTCACATACAAAAACTGCATTTCATCCGTACTGAATAAGCCTCTTTTGTGCCAGTTGGAAAGCATCCTGTGAAACAATGTTATACTTTGACCATAATTATTATCATTAGATTTCATATTACTACCGGACACGCCCAATTGTGTTTTGGCCTCTGCCCTTTACTTGTTGTCGTCCCACAGTACCACATTGTCAACCTTGTCAGACGATTTCACAACAAACACATTTGATTCCTTTCAATATGTCAAAACCTGATGTTGACCTTGTGTTATGTTTCCAGTAAAGTGATTGCCTCTCTACTTCCATAGATCCATAAGGTCATGTAGGATGACCTCATGGTATGTGTAAATGTTATCATGCGAGGTTGTTGGATTACATTTGGACCTGGGTTTAAAATTGCTTCTGCTCGTTCTATTAACTTCAAGACCCATGTTGCAGAGTAATTCCCTTTTTGATTCCCAATCCTTAATTCCCAGCTCAAATTCTCTAAGGGTAGCCAGTCCCTCAATATCTCAAATGGATAGAATGTCAGAGGTAGTGCCAGAAGGGAGACTTGATACCCCAGGCATGCCCATCCTGCACCTTTCTTTCTGTTGGGTTAAAATCTTAAGTCATTTCAACTTCCTGATAAACAGGAAAATATCAATCCAGGTTCAGGAATAATCAAAGGTACCAATAGGGCAAAGAGATAAACCGGGTTCCAATAAGAAACGTTCATTGCAGGGTGCATAAATTATAGTTAGCTCAGCTAACTATATTTACTAAATTTCTCTGGTTTTGTTCGAGTGAAATGTGAGCCTAACTATAAAGTCCCTGTAGCCTCGTTTTATTCAGTGGATTTGCAAGGTGCTCTCCACCTAAACTTGGGAATTTGTAAGCTGCTCTCCACCTAAACTTAGGACCTCCCCAGAGTCCTCTGCTTCATTTTGCATAATTTATGCGGCACTCTATGCAGTCGCCAGTAGGTAGTTATAGTTAGGACGTAGTTTCCATAGGAAAAGCATTTTTTAACTTGCTTTGGAAGTGTACGATAAATCTTCATGAAGTTTTCCCCAAAAAGTGTCAAAGTAAGTTCTGTTGTGCATGGGAAGTTCTGCAGTGATCCTTTAACTGGGGGCTGAGAAAAAGAGGGTTAAAAAAGTGCATTTTCCCATTTTAATTACCGTAGGAATGCGTTCTTGGAACCTACAGCCCTAACCGCTAGACGGAAGTACACCAAATTTGGCAGAACGGTACATTTTGTTATGCAGATTGTGCTTATTATGATTTGGTGCAAATCTGTTATGTAGTTCTTGAGAAATGTAAGTTGAAAATGATAGCAATATCTCTGGCCGTGGATATTTCTCAGCGATTTCACGTTAAATCATAAATACACGTGCCAACAGGAATGCTGTGAATGGCTGGATGTAACCTGAGCAGAAAGTTGCGGTCACCATTTTATCGATCGGGAACGGTTCCCGTGGCTGAAAATTTGTGTGAAAAGTTATATAAGTGGTCAGGATTAGGGAACTCTGATCACATTTTTGAGAAATGGGGGGGTTAGTAAAGCAAGTTATGTGTGCAAAATGTATTCTTTAAATCGTACATGATATTCAACGCGATCACCAGCATGGCCTCCGTGTACTGTCATGAAGACGGCATTAATATTACAGTGACATCGCGAATATTGGTGATTTTTTTTTAAAAGTATATATATTTGTTCACACTCATGGGCCACTGTCACAGACTTATGTACGTGCTCACAAACTCACTCAAACACTTATACACCATTCACATACACACGTAGACACATATACATCCAGTCACATACCCGCTTATATAATCATGCACCCACTCACATACCCATTCAGGTACTCATGCACCCACTTACAGACTCACTCAGAGAGTCATGCACCCATGTACAGACCCACTCAGGGACTCATGCACCCACTTACAGACCAACTTATGGACTCTTACCCACTTTGAGACTCTTACAATCATTCACAGACCTCCCTGGGCACTCATCTAACCACAGACATATTCAGAGAGTCATGCAGCTACTCACAGACCCAGTCAGACATGCTTACATCCACTCAAACACCCACTGAGAGATGCATGCATCTACATACCAACCCACTCAGAGATGAATGCACCCACTCACAGACCGACTGAGGCACTCACACAACCAGTTATAGATACACTTAGTGACTCACGCACCTGCTCACAAATCTAATCAGACACTGAAGCTTGTGCTCACAGATCCATTCAGGCACTCTTGCACCAACTCACTGACCCACAGAGAGACTCATGCACCCAATCACAGACCCACTTAGAGCCTCATGCACCAACTTACTGGCCCAATTAAATACTCATTTACCTGCTGACAGACCCACTCAGACACTTTTGCATCCATTCACAGACTCACTGAGACACTCAAGCACCCACTTACAGACCTTCTCAGAGTCTCATGCACCCACTCACACCCACTTAGACACTCACACACCAACCAACATACCCACTAATAGACATGCACTCACTCACAGGCCCACTGAGAGATGCATGCACCTAGTCACAGACCCACTCAGAGTCATGCACCCACTCACAAATGCACTCAGATACTCATGCATCCACTCACAGACCCAATGAGAGACCCATGCACCCACTCACAGACCCACTCAAAGACACAAACTCCCACTCACAGACCCACCCAATCGCTCATGCAACCCCTCACAGACACACTCAGAGTCTCACGCACCCACTCACAGACCTAATCAGACACTCAAGCACGCACTTACAAATCCATTCACACAATTTTGCACCAACTCACAGTCCCACTAAGAGACTCATGAACCCACTCACAGATCCAGTAAGAGATTCACGCACGTTCATAGACCCACTAAGAGACTCATGCACTCACTCACAGACTCACTCCGAAACTCATGCATCCAGTCACACCCACTTAGACACTCACACACCAACCCACAAACCCACTCATAGACTAATGCACCCACTCACAGGCCCACTTAGAGATGCATGCACCTAGTCACAGACCCACTCAGAGTCATGTACCCACTCACAAATGCACTCAGACACTCATGCATTCACTCAGACCCATTGAGAGGCTGATGCACCCACTCACAGACACATTCAGAGGCACATGCACCCACTCACACACCCACTCAATCACTCATGCAACCCCTCACAGACACACTCAGAGACTCACACACCCAATCACAGACCTAATCAGACACTCAAGCAAGCACGCACTCACAAATCCATTCAGACAATTTTGAACCAACTCACAGTCCCACTAAGAGACTCATGAACCCACTCACAGATCCAGTAAGAGATTCACATACTTTGATAGACCCACTAAGAGACTCATGCACTCATGCACTCACTCACAGACTCACTCAGAAACTCATGCACCCACTTGCATATCACATACAGATTCATGCATCTGCTTCCAGACTCGGTCAGAGAGTTATGCACCCAGTTACAGACCCATTGAGATATCCATTCACCTTAACTGAATACTGACTGAGATAATCATTTATCCTCTGAAATATTAAGTTATAAATCTTGCATCCGGTTATAAAAACCCATTTTTAAAGAAGACATCACTAAACAACTAGTGTCAAACAGAAAGCTAAATAGGTCTGTATATATGTTTTAGAGTTTCTGGAAAACATGCAGAATTTGCGGTTACCGAGGTCACCACGAATTCCAGTATCGCTGCGAAAATAGGAAATGCTGACTAAAGGTGGTTTTGTTAAAAAATTATTATAGACTGACAACTTTAAACAGGAGATCAGTAAACAACTAGTGTTAAATGTCAATTAAAACAGCTGTACATATGTATTTTGGAGTTTCTTTAAAACATGCGGTATCCATGAATAGTGAAGTGTCCATTACCTACGGTGTCACCGTGAAAACAGAAAACACTAAGTAAAAGTGGTTTTGTTAAAAAATATTAACATAGACAATTTTACAGAGGGGGTCCCTAAACAACTTCTCTCAAGCAGGTAAACAGATGTTATAGTGAGGAAATATATTTTACAAAGCTTTAGAAAATCACAAAACAATGAAATGTTATGCGGCGTCATAGTTAGCAAATAGTATTAAAAAACACTTAGGTTAGAGTTCGGAATTAGCATTTAAAAAAATCTTAAAAATTCACTGAAAAAAACCAAAGGTTACAGGAACATTATAGTTATGCTCAGAATTCACTTGCACAAAACCAGTAAAATTCAACTGTTATAGTTGGTGAGCTAACTATAACTTGGACCCCTGCAATGCGCTGCTTTTTACCTCACATATTACATCACTCATGACATGGTCAGTGACATCACTGATGACATCATCCACAGAATCACTGATGTACCCACTCACACCCCATATACCCTTTCACACATACACACCAACTTCCATGCAACGATTCTCAAACTCATTCACAGTCCCATACCAGTACTTATAAACCCACTCACTGATTCATAGCTCCACACTCATATCCACTAAGTCTCCCATACTGCCACTCATATACCCACTCATTCACTGATGCAACCATTGACATATACACTCATACACCTATACAGCCACTCACGTACCTACTCACTCACCCACACAGTCAATCATACAGCCACTTATTCACCCACACAGTTACACACATACCCACTTACTTACTCATGCAGAAACTAACACATATTCACTCACCTATACAGTCACTGACACAAGCACACACTCAGCCATACAGCCACTCTCACATTCACTCACTCACCCATACAGTCACTCATATACCCCATCACTCATCTATACTGCCTTTCACATACCAATTTACCATATACCACTGACACATCCACTCACCCACACAGCTATACATAAACTCACTCACCCATACAGCCCTCATACACACAGTCACTAACCCATACATATATTGACTCACTTATTCATGCAGGCAGTCTCAAACCCACTCACACAGACACTCGGACACCCATACAGGTAATCAGACAACCAGTCAATCACCCATACACCCACTCATGTACCCACTCACACACACATACAGCCACTTAGACACCAACTAAAAGACTGCTAAAAATGTTCACACAACCAGTCACTCATCCATACATTCACTTAGACTCCTAATCACTCACTTATGCTCTACTCATAATCGCAGGGGTTGGCTACATGCAGAGCCCTATAGTGTCATGGATGTGCAACCCAAAATGCACATAGCCTTTGGCTGTGCACAGTGGGGCTTGCAGAAGGGTATGGACTGTGGCCAGACTCTGCTTCCAACCCACTGCATACGCACAATTGTCAGATGTAGTGTATAAAAACTTTTTTTCATTTCTATCAGGATTTAAAAATTCTATGCTGGATTTGCAAATCAGTATCACCTTGGGTTCTGCAAACAGTGGGAGGTCCCATGATTTGTGAGTCTCGTATTGAATTGACAAATCCCAAGATAAAAATATTTTTTTACTTTTTATATTATTTTCAGTGCAAGTCCCTTTAAGGCCTCCTATATTGGCCTGAGGGTCTGGGTAGCTTCACCTTGCCCCCTTATGCCCTTTTTTCATCCTTGTTTTTTCGCAGCATAGTGCTTGATAACATCAACTGCAACAGAATTGTTTTCATGATGGCCAGACATTCAGAGAGTGGCAGATTTGTGAATACAGATTTTTGGAATCCGCAATGCAAGATTTGAGAAAAATCTCCATTGTCCAATGGTGTGCCATTTGTTTTTAATGAATTCACAACTCCTCTCAGTATTTGTGAATTTGTAGAGGATCTATGAATTAAGAAGCATCGTAAAGCAACGTAAAGAAACAACACTCATCTGTGTCAAAGGCGATCACTCTGGCCCTGGAAGTATATAAATGTGAAGCTCAAACTGCTGCCCTTTATGGATCAGAGCTATGGGGTGGTGAAATCTGCAGAGCTTAGTTAATAGGGAAAACAAAATCCTTGAGAATATTTAGATCTCTTCCCCAACATACCCCAGTGATCCCATTAACATATGGCATTGGCATAAAAAGACTGGAACATCTAGCCGTATGGAGAACACTGTCATATTGGGTCAGAATTTGGACAACAGCGGAATTAGAAAACTATAGACAAACCCTAAGTGAGTTACTGGAAATTGATGTTTATGTTAATTTTCCTTGGTTGGCCCATATTAAAAAGTGGCTCCTTGACTTGGGTCCAAGCAGATTCTGGATTAATCCCAGCGTGCTGACACTCGAATCAAAGAGTGAGATCAGGCACATCTATTGGAACTTCATTTTGCACAAAGTCACTTTAAGCAGTACACTAGGGAGACTTACTACCCAATTATTTTGTTTAAAATGAACCCTAACGATCAGTAATGTTTGGATGAAATTGAATCTCATCTAGCAAAGGCATTATATCTGATATTTAGATATGGAATACTCCAGATAAAGGTCTGTACAACCAAATGGGTGATGTCCCAGGCTAAGGAACAGGGGGGTATATTACCAACAACTAGCGATAATTTTTGTCTCTAACTTGTTTAGAGACAAAAATTATCGCCGCACATCGGCGATTTTTATCGCAGATAAACCTTGCTATTAGCAAGGTTTATCGCAAATGCGATAAAAAACTCCCGCAATGCATGAATATCGCTGAAAAGTCAGCGATATTCAGGCATTATCGAGCAAATGCTCTTAGCCATGTTATCCACCTCCCATTGGATAACATGGCTAAGAACTGCTCAGGGCAGGTGTTAGCTTTTGGAGATATTCGCGCTTAGCGCGAATATCTCCAAAAGTTGGTAATAGGAGATAGCGATGTTAGCTACTGTTTCCAGTCGCTAACATCTTGGCACGCCCACTTTGCATGTCATTAGTGATAAATATCACTGACATGCAAAGCGGGGCCCAAGATGGTCGCTATCTCCTATTAGCTGTCGCTAACTGGTGTTAGCGACAGCTTGGTAATAGGGAGATAATTTTATCTCCGCTTTCTTGGCTTTTAAAGCCAAAAAGCGGAGATAAACCCCCTTGATAATATGCCCCAGGATTCTATGTGTAATTCATGTCCAACAGGTGCAAACGAAGATATCACATATGTCCTATTTTTTTGCACAGCATTCGTAACGGAGAGAAGAAAATAAATAAAGCCGCTATGCAAAAATTTGAATATTAGGAACTACATTGAGATGGATACTAAAATCCGAGAGCTCACAACTCATTGTATTTGGTGTCAGTAGATTTTTATTGGCTTCAGGCTATACAAGGAAAAAGAGAGAGCTAGCATTTTAAAGTAGATATTATACCCAGGCCTGATTTGTGTCAATTAATATATATGGATGTATGACATTACAACGCATGCTTTTACATCGCATGCCTTTACAACGCAAGTATTACAACACAGTCCATTACAACGCATAGTGCTTTGGGGTGCTGGATAGTGAATAGTTTAATTTACTATTCCAACTCCAGTCCCCGTGGACACTAGGGAAGGTTATTGGATAGTAAATTAACTTATTCCCTTATCCTAGAGAGCCCCCCCGAGTAATGCGTTGTAATAGTTTGCGTTGTAATGGTTGCGTTGTAAAGGCTCTGCGATGTAAAAGTTGCGTTGTAAAGGTTGTTTACCAATATATATACTATAAATTATGTGATTTAGCTTGGTTTAATTGTAGACAATATAATAAGAATGTATTATATTGATATTCAATTAATATCTTTTAGCTTAATCCTAACAAATTTGTATTTTCAGTACTGATTTATTGAGTATGTACTTGCACTTTATTGAGTATGTACTTGCACTTTATATATACCTACCATTTACATCTCAAACTGGTTACCAACTATTAGTTCTTGCGACAAACTGGAAAGTTTAATGTGCACAACCACTTTGCACTTTATTTTCTTGGCAAGGACTGTACCCAAAGCTTGTACCTGATGAGACTTTTAGGGAATATGTTTTTAAATTTTTTTATACTTTAATGATTCTTTGAATCGAATAAAGATATTATGATGATGAAGATGCAAGATATCTCTAAAACTCAACATCTTTTTGTCCACACTGAAACAATCTTTAAATACTAATTTCTTAACAACTACTGAATGGGTTTATATCAAACCAAGCAAACGTACTTCTGTGAATAAAGTTGTGTTTACATGAAAGATTTGGTGTAGTCCCATTCAGGCAGTTTTTCTGTATTGGGGAGCAAATAATTGAATAGGAGTTAGTCCCCTACTTGACAGATCTACGCGAATCTTGCCATGAAACGACCAAAGTGGTTATGCTTTTAAGATTTGTGCAGATTCGTTGAGTGGAACCACAGTTATTAGGAAAACAAAAACAAATCCATTTCCTTTCACTGTAAAGCATAATTACATCAACACTATCAACATCTGTGTAATAGATTATAGATCTATAATATATGTATATGAGAGAGGGAGAGATATATTTGACAGGAAAAGAGTGAGAGAAGATCTAGATCCTTCTGTAAAAAAGATTTCGTTTGCACTACAGAAGAATATACAGCTTGTGCTTTTTTCATGGCATTCTACATCAGATTTGTGCTCGGAAAATGTGGTACTTCACTCATCAAAGTCAAGTACTGCACAACGAGATCATTGACTCCTAGAGTGGTTCTGAGTGGTTTCATTTTAGAACTGAATGTTCTGTAGTTAACAGTTTGCCCTCAAAATGCCTTTTTTCAAACATTAATAAAACCTATGCTTGAAAAATGTGATAACAATTGCAGCAGATGTACAGGTAGGTAAAACAAATTGAGTTTATTGCATTCGGTTGGTAGCCATATGCACTTTCTCCTTGATTCTAGTTTCTTTATTTGACAAATTGCTTGATCTTAACTCTGTAATGTGTAACTGTCCTTTAAAAAATAATGTCCCCCTAGGTATTCTGTGAACATAATTCAAATAAATACCCTTGGTCACTGTGTCTTAACAGCTAAAAAAGGTATAATGGTTAAATTAAAACTAGGGGACTAAAATACCATAATTGCTCGTATCTGAGTGCTGGAAAACAACAACATTAAAGTCCTTAATGCTCTTTATTTTGTGAACACCTATGGGGCATTGTGCTTTACCTGCATGTGCATCACTCTCACACAGTTCATCCAGGGGACACTACGGGTATAAAGTTTTAGCACTGTATTTGTATCACAAACGTGACACAAAATGACGATGAAACTGTTTTTATTAATTTGCTTTCCTTTTTTAAAATATTTTTTTTATTTTTAGGTCAAAGTTTAGTCATGTATAGTATCATTTCAACACATGCATTGCATATAAAAAGGGGTATAGGGAGGAACAACAACAGAGAGGCAAAGAAACAGAGAAGCAGAAGAAAAAAAAGAATCGTACTTAAAGCAGATACTTTGAGCAATCCTTCCGTATCAGAAAATATCCTGCAGCATATGTAATCAGGATTAACACTGGAGGAAACCCAGCGGAATGTATTCCAGGTCCTTTCAAGCTTTTTCAGTGAGGTGAGACCTCTGGCTTTAGCCAGAGCCAACTCTGCCTCTTAAATCTGACAAATTGGAACCATTCATTCTACAGCCTTGGGAGCATTCACAGAGGTACATGCCCTGGTGATACAAAGCCGGGTACACACCAACATGATCATTACCAAGCATTGAGTACCTCCTCGCAGTCATATTTAACCCCCATAACATGTTCCTTAGTAGATATTACACCCAAGTGACCCAGGCTAGATGACATAAGAATTCTTGTAGGGCAGAGCACAAACATATGTACTATGTCAGGGCTGGGAGCTTACATTTTGGGCATTTAGTCTTATCAGTAGCAGTGTGTGCTCCCTATTTAAGTATTATATCTGGGGTGTAATACAGCAGGCATATGGTATGCAACTGTTGCAGCTTCAAACTAACAGAATATACAGAGTGGTCAAGTATCTCTAAAGCACGATGGATCTCTGTGGACCGAGGTCTCTACTGAGAGCAATTGGCTCCACTTATTGCCTGCATCATAGTATCATCTGTGTTGGGGCAGGAGAGCCCCTGATAAATGATTCTCATTGAAGGTTGTATGCCTAGTTTAAAATAGTACAGCGAGAGTTCCGAGCCTTCGATATCGAGTGTATATTGACATCCGGACTAGATATAGTCCATACTTAAAGAAGAGGTAATGTGAAAGTCCACATGATTCTTGAAATTACAAGAAAGAGCTGAAACCATTCAGGTTGTAAAGTTGACTAATAGTTACGACACCGCTCCATGCCCAAACCCTTCAGGTCAAATCCTGAAAAACCCAGGGGAAAGCAGGATTATGCCAAAGTGGTGTATCTCTGTCTAAAAATTGCTATGGACTATTTGGAGTAGATCTCCTTCCATACATGAATAATATCCCTCAGAACCTTAAAGCATACCCTTTTATAGTAGTTGGGATCCCCTAATCGATAAAGGAAAAACCTACGCTTTTTCCCCGCTGCTAATTGATAACAGTTAGATGATGTACTGGAATCGTCTGGGTTGAGTAAGCTGCGCAAGCGACTGGTAAATGCTGCCCAGAAGTATTGCTTGAAATCTGTGAGTGAAAGCCCCCCCCTTCTTATATGGAAGCTTCATGAAATGTATGACTCTTCATGCACACCTGTGCCCCCATAAAAAGCTTCCAATGGCACCCTACAAGTGCTTAAAGAAAGAGTCTGGGACCCTTAATGGAATGGCTTTGAACAGATAGCGGAATTTTGGGAGGTTAGTCATCTTAATGATGTTGTTTTGCCCGATAATAGTAAGTGGTAACTTGTTCCAGTATTTTAATTTGGAAATTACTGCAGATAAGAGAGGTTCGTAGTTCAATTTAATAATATTGAAAACCTCTGGACATAACTTGATACCCAGATAAACTGCCATAGTTGTAGGTAGGGGAATCTAGCTTAAAATTCAGGAGCATCTGGGTTTTAGATATATGAAGTTTGTACCCAGATACCTTGCCCACCCTTGCTGCCTCATTGGCAACCTGTTTGGTTGCTATTAATGGATTAGAGGAAAAAACTGCCACATCGTCGGAGCATGCAGTCAGTTTCAGTTGTTGCTCTCCAACAATCAGAGGTTGGATACCTGCATTCCTACAGAGTGACTGCAGACAGGGCTCCGTGTACAGAGCAAACATAAGAGGGGCGAGCGGGCACCCCCGATGGGTGCCTAGGGATATCTGAAATTGGTTAGAGCAGTTCCCTGCGAGAACTACCCTTTGCCTGGGTGTCTTATACAAGGCTTGAGTCAGGTTAATAAATCTTTCACTGACACCAAAGGCCCGCATTGTAGTCCACATAAAGTCCCATGCAACACAGTGGAAGGCTTTTTCTACATCAAAAGAGGATCATACCCATATTTATGTTAAGCCTCCCTGCAACATCGAAAGCTGTAATTGCAGTGTTGGTATGACTGCTAGTATCTCTTCCTGAAACAAACAAATATTGTTGTGAGGAGACTAAGAAGGAGATTACGGGGGCCAGACGCATGGCCAAGACCTTAGCAAACCATTTTGCATCTGTGTTAATCAAAGATATGGGATGATATGACCCCATATATTTTCCGAGTGATTATCTTTATTTTAAATACAGTAATATTGACAGTATTCCATGTATCCGGGGTAATCCCTCCTATATAAATGTGTTGAGCCACCTTGAGAAATTCCTCAGCTATTATATCTTTAAATACCTTGTAGAACTCCAAAGGTATTGCATCCTTGCCTGCCACCATACCTGTTGGCAAAGTCATTAATGCAGCATCAATCTCTGAAATAGAAACCTAGGTCTGCATGTCATCTGCCTGATCTTCCCTCAGGTGGGGTAAACTACACTGATGGATGTACTCTGTGCAGCTGGCCTGATCTATACTCTGTGTCTGACTGTATAACTCCTTATAGAACCAGGCCAACCGTTCCAGAATGGGCAAAGGAGTGGTGTAGAGCTTGCCATGCCTACACTTAATTGTCGGTATTGCATACTTTGATTGTCGGTTTGATATCTGATGGGCTAGAACTCAGCCCACCCTTTCCCCATATTCATATTGCAGCTTTCTGTTTTTTGCATATCTAGTGGCTATCTGATTTTTTTAGACTACGTCCTCAAAGAGACCTTTTCTCCTCTAGCTGGAGAAACACTAACTGTTCATCTTCCAGTTCTTGAGAAATGTTAGAAGTATATAGTATTTCAAGTTGTAAAATACCTTGGCGAAGAGTGTGGCCTCCTCCAAGGTATCTCTATTTTGCTTAACCACATACTACAGAGTGATACCCCTGAGGTATGCTTTAATTGTGTTCCGGATTATTTGGGGTAAAACTGTATCCCTATTGACCTGGAGGAACTCCCTAAGTAAGCCTGATACATGAGCTATATGGTCATCATTTGCCAACCGATTGCCGGGGAAATGAGAACTTAGCATGGTTTCCCTTGTCTCCAGTTGAACAAAATGAAAACAGAATCGGGTTATGGTCTGAGACGATCCTGGGGCATACCTTCATTTCCATGCTATCCATGCTATCCAGCAAGGACATCCCAGTAAAGACCATATTGATCCTGGAATAGCACATGTGTGGACATAAGTAGAAAACATAAGCAGGATCGACCAGGTATTTGGTGCACCACAAGTCACATAGCCCATGCAGCTGAATCAGATCCCTAAGTGAAGCCCTTGTTATGGGTTTATGCAGGGTGGCGGTACGGTTGATAGTATCTATACTGTTATTGATTATGAAATTAAAATCCCCCATTAAAATCAATTCCCCTGCCTAACCCAATAGCTTCAATAACAACATATCCAATACTTCTTGGTCGTCGATGTTAAGACCATAGACTACACACAGGACACATTTTTATTGAATATAGTAATAGCATCGATCCATCTTCCTCTAGAGTCAGTAGCAGTTCTGAGAACTTGCCAACAGAAGTTCTTAGCAGACAGCACTGCAACCCCACGTATCGAGACTGATTGTGATGTGCAAACAACTATATCAAATCTCAGTTGCTTAACCCCTTCCCTGCTAGGCCTTTTCCCCCCTGCGCTAAGCCTTTTTTTGGCTATTTAGTTCGTGCTTAGGCCCTTGTAATTATTTGACCACATAAGGTACACAGTTTTGGCACTTTTCTGGGACATTGCTTATTTTTGCTATATTTATGTTTTCAACCTCCTTCCAGTTAATGGTAGAAATGGGTATGGAAGCAATAATGGATCCAGGAAAGCTATACATTTTGGGAAAGTAGACACAATTCTAAATTAAGCAAGGGGTCATTTGTGTAGATCCTTCAAGGTTTCTTTTTAGAAACTAACAGTAAAATATAGGAAAAATTGAAAATTAGTTGAAAAAAACAGCCTTTTGTGTAAACATTTTCACATGTAACTTCTTCTAAGCAATATACAGTTACATCCCCTGGACTTTCCTGGTTGTAGGTATATATAGGACTCGCAGGTTCACCAAGAACCTGATGAACCCAGAGCCAAAAACTATAAATGGAAACATTGGTTTGAAAGACACCTATATGTTTCTGAAATGGGAACAAAATATAAAGTTTAGAAACAATAGATATTTGCACATTTCCGAAATTGGGAATACTCATACTAGCATGAGAATTATGAGAATTATCCATAATTTTTCAAAATGACTTCTTTTTTACACATTGTCTTTCATTTGAAAAGCTGAAATGCATTGAAAGTCATTAGGTGATAACAGTTGCTTTACAAATCTGGACTACTCTAAGTCTCCCAATAAAAATGCTGTCTCACTTGTGTGGGTAGGCTTAGTGCCCACGACAGGACACAGCTCACAACGCAACGTGAACACACCACATTTTGCAAAGTGCCTAGCTGTAGTTTTTGAACCCTAACTCTGCCTACACCTATGGAAATCTAGCAAACCTATATATTTTTTAAACTAGACACCAAGGGCAATCTAGGATGGGGTGACTTGACTGCCTCTCACCTTGTTCTGTTACCCAGAATCCCTTGCAAACCTCAAAAATTGTCCAAAAAAACACATTTTCTCACATTTCTGTGGTGGAAAGTTCAGGAATCTATGTGGATCCACACATTTTCACACACTGGCGTTCCCAAAGTCTTCCGAGAAAAATGGTACCACACTTGTGTGGGTAGGTCTAGTGCCCGTGACAGGAAACGTCACAACATGGACACACCACAATTTCACAATGAAAAATGGCCCTTTTTAGGCAAAGTGCCTAGCTATAGTTTTTGAACCCTAGCTCTGCCCGCACTTAGGGAAACCTAATTTGAGGTGTGCTGGGGATTCTGGGTAGGAAAATGTGGGACCCACGCAAGCCACACCTTCCTGGACTCCCCCTAGAGTCTAGTTTTCAGAAATGTGCGGAACACCTCCTTCCTTGCCGGCAGAACTCAAAGCGTCCGCCTCCCCACCTTCCGCTCCAAAGCCACAAAGATCATCTGCAGCATACCCCAAGGCTCATCCCTCAACCCAACGTTGTTCAACATCTACATGGCACCGCTCACCTACGTTGCACGACGGCATGACCTCAACATCATCTCCTACGCGACAACACCCAGCTGATCTTCTCCCTCACCAAAGACCCCCACACCGCTAAAACCTACATCCATGAAGGAATGAAGCCCGCCGCCGACTGGATGAGAAACAGCTGACTGTAGCTGTACTAAGACAAGACAGAGGTCCACATACTCCGTCCCACCTCCTCAGCCTGGGACGACTCCTGGTGGCTGACTGCACTAGGAGCACCCCCTACACCCATGACCACGCACGCAACCTAGGGGTCATCCTCGACTCCACTCTCTCCATGAAGAAGCAGTTCAATGCCGTCTCCTCTGTTTCAACACCGTCCGCATGCTCTGCAGGATCTGCAAGTGGATCCCCACCGAAACCAGAAGGACGGTCACCCAGGCCCTCGTCAGCAGTAGACTATACTACGGCAACACACACTACGCAGGAGCCCCTGCCAAACTCCTGAAACGGCTCCAACACATCCAGAACGCCTCCGCACACCTGATCCACGACATCCCTTGCCGGGGACACATTACACCGCACCTGAGAGACCTGCACTGGCTCCCCATCAACAAGAGGATCACCTTCAAGCTCCTCGCCCACGCACACAAGACACTCCATGACACCGGACCAGCGTACCTCAACAGCCGACTCAGTCTCTACATGCCCACCCGCCAGCTCCACAGACCACACCCTCACCACCGTCCCCCGCATCCGAAGAGTGACCACCGGTGGGAGATCATTCTCCCACCTCGCCGCCAGGACATGGAACACCCTCCCCATCCGCCTGTGGCAGACCTAAGACCTCCTAACCTTCAGGAGACTCCTCAAGATCTGGCTCTTCAAACAGTACCAGCATCCCCCCCAGCACCTGGAGACCCTCACGGTTATGTAGTGCGCTTTATAAATGCCATGATTGATTGATTGATTGGTAGGTTTCCCTTAATGACCGTCGAGCCCGGGTCAAAAACTCATCAGACCCCTTTGCAAAACCAGGTTGTTTTGTGATAGGCCATTTTGATGTCGCCTCAATAGGTTTTGGACCCTTGCCTGTTGCAGGTACTTGACCCACCCACACGGGTGAGGTATTATTTTTATCGGGAGACCTGGGGGAACGCTGGGTGGGTGGAAATTCGTGGATCCATGTAGATTCCAGAACTTTCCCACAAAGAATTCTGAGAATAAAAGTGAGTTTTTCAGCTAAATTTGAGGTTTGCAGGGGCTGCTGGTAGGAAAAAGTTAGGAGACACATGCAAGCCATACCTTACTGGACTCCCCTGGGTGTCTACTTTTCAGACATGTGTGGCTTTGGTAGTTTTCCCTAGATGGCCGCTGAGCCCGGGGCCAAAAACTCATGGGACCCACCCTTCAAAACCAGGTTGTTTTGTGATAGGTAATTTTGATGTGGCCTCAATAGGTTTTTGGCCCTTGCCTGTCGCGGGAACTTGATGCACCCACACGGGTAGGAAATCATTTTTATCTGGAGACCTGGAGGAACGCTGGGTCTGAGAATTTATGGATCCACGTAGATTCTATAACTTTCCCACACAGAAATTTGAGAATAAAAGTGAGTTTTTCAGCAAAATTTGAGGTTTGCAGGGATTGTGGATAGAAAACCTTAGCCGACACACGCAAGCCATACCTCACTGGACTTCCACGTGTGTCTAGTTTTCAGAAATGTGTCAGTTTGGTAGGTAGGTTTCCCTAGATGGCCGCCGAGCATGGGGCCAAAAACTCATGGGACCCCCCTTGCAAAACCAGGTTGTTTCGTGATAGGAAATTTTGATGTTGCCTCAATAGGTTTTGGGCCCTTGCCTGTCGTGGGTACTTGACCCACCCACGTGAGTGAGGTATCATTTTTATCGGGAGACCTGGGGTGAAGCTGGATGGGAGGAAATTTGTAGATCCACGTAGATTCCAGAACTTTCCCACACAGAAATTTGAAAAGAAAGTGATTTCTTCAGCTAAATTTGAAGTTTGCAGGGGATTTTGGGTAGGAATACGTTGGGGGACCTACTCAAGCCATACCTCGCTGTACTCCCTTGAGTATCTAGTTTTCAGAAATATGTGGGTTTGGTAGGTTTCACTAGATGGCCGCCAAACCCGGGGGCAAAAACTCATGGGACCCCCCCTTGCAAACAGGTTGTTTTCTTATAGGTAATTTTGATGTTGCCTCAATACGTTTTTGGCCCTTGCCTGTTGCGGGCACTAGGCCTACCCACGCAAGTACCATTTTTCTTGGAAGACTTTGGGGAATGTGGTGTGGGTGGAATGTTGTGGATCCACGCCGTTCCAGAACTTTCCACCACAAAAATGTGAGGAAAATGTTTTTGTTTTTGACAAATCTTTAGGTTTGCAAGGGATTCTGGGTAACAGAACCTGGTGAGAGCCAGTCAAGTCACCCCATCCTGGATTCCCCTGAGTGCCTAGTTTTTAAAAACGTATAGGTGTGCTAGCCCTCGCACACAACAAACAAGGTGTTTTAACAATGATTGTACAGTAAATAACAATACATGTATAAAGCCAAAATACGACAGTTGCTATTTCATTCAATTTCTTGAAAGATGAATATGAGTTTATTGGTTCCACAACCAGCCGACACGTGTTTCGTCACGTGGGAACAATTCACTACGACTCCTCAGGGCTGGGAAAGAAACATAAGAGGATGGATATAGAAAATTTGGTCACATTAAGCGTATTTTTTTATACATTGTTCTAGCATTTGCATGCATTGATGGACCAAGGTGAATATGAATAGTGATTAGGGTGTTGTAATAACGACCAACAAGAACAGGATCCCAAAAACCATGTTTAAAGATAGTCCGTCAATCGTGATCCAAGTGGCGGTTAGGAGAGAAAATATTGATAGTGAGACAGTGACTTGTGTCAAAACATAAATTTCTCTTATCAAGACACAATGGTCAACATTATTAATGTGGGATACTGTCACAGATAGAGTGATTTATTAAACCAACGAGAGAGGAACAGCAACAAAGAAGGCCTTGTGTGAGAGCGTGGCTTGCACCTTATAAAATCCTCATATCTTGTTTGTGGAGTAGATGCATGCAAGCCCATGTGAATAAGCAGAGATATAGCGATTGTCGATGTGTGACGAGAAAGCCTACCTTACGACACAACCTACTCTCATGTAGGTCTAGGAGTAAAATTTCTATTGAAACAGATCACTGTAGTGGGGAAAAGGAATGGAAAGAAATGGAAAAAAGGGGGGGCAGGAGTCAGTTAAAGGGGAGGCAAAAGGCAGAGAAAAGCTGCAACTTAGAATAGTCGAGAGAATCAATTAAACCCTAGTTGCCTATTGCTCTGTAAGAGCACAGACAGTACCTCATTGAATGTCTGACAATTAAAAATTAGGCATATATGTGCGCAAATTTAATCTCATCGTAAAGGATTGAGAATCCTATCCGACACAGCAGTGCATGTGTGTTGAGGATAAAGTAAGAGAGCAAGTGCTCGGGATGTCAACGGAGGTTCCCGGTGTGGTGGCAACTTCCTGGAGATAGGATAAAGGCCATGGACATATCAGAGAAACCTGTCCATCTGTGGTTTGCCCTATTCGCTACCTGGTGTTCTCATGCTAACAAAGTGGCCACTCACCGTCAATCGGAGTGATGATTGTAGACGGTTTGATTGTAACTTCAACATGGAGATATTCTTAAGAATAAAGCGATGATAAGCACACAGGATCTGAGTGCTATATCGGCCGTGCTAAAAAGGGAAAGGAAAACCCTATGTTATGAAATTTGGCAATCTTGTGAGAGTCAACTGATAATACGATAGTCACCACTTCTCTGCCGAAAGTACTTTATAACTTCATGACTTGGTCTAAGTACCTTAATAAATGTGCATATTAAGCCCAAAAACCGGAAGGGGATCCACAACCAGATTCCAATTCGTGTGGGTGCAGCTTGAATCAGGAAATATCTGCCGGAATCTTCCCTTCGAAACAACTATTTTTCTTCGGCCGCCTGGGGATTCGATATGAGGTAATTCGATATCCTCCCCAGAGCGGCTCTTACAAATGTAAAACACGGTCTAGTCGTTTTCGTTTACAAACGCATTTATTCCCCACCTCCTTCCGGTCACGTGTCCGTTGTCGGAAAACAGCAACCGGGAACTAATGGAGGAGGGATGCCACGCTGTTGGTGAGTGCCATAAATCAATCTTGATAAGATTTTTTCCTGATGATATGACGACAATAGTAATTATGACCAATTATCACCAGTAATGCCGTTTTTCGTCGACCTTTTTTCCGGCAGATATTTCGTGATTCAAGCTGCACACACGCAAATTGGAATCTGGTTGTGGATCCCCTCCCGGTTTTTGGGCTTAATATGCACATTTATTAAGGTACCTAGACCAAGTCATGAAGTTATAAAGTACTTTCGGCAGAGAAGTGGTGACTATCGTATTATCAGTTGACTCTCACAAGATTGCCAAATTTCATAACATAGGGTTTTCCTTTCCCTTTTTAGCACGGCCGATATAGCACTCAGATCCCGTGTGCTTATTATCGCTTTATTCTTAAGAATATCACCACATTGAAGTTACAATCAAACCGTCTACAATCATCACTCCGATTGACGGTGAGTGGCCACTTTGTTAGCATGAGAACACCAGGTAGCGAATAGGGCAAACCACAGATGGACAGGTTTCTCTGATATGTACATGCCCTTTATCCTATCTCCAGGAAGTTGCCACCAAACCGGGAACCTCCGTTGATATCCCGAGCACTTGCTCTCTTACTTTATCCTCAACACACATGCACTGCTGTGTTGGATAGGATTCTCAATCCTTTACGGTGAGATTAAATTTGCGCGCATATATGCCTAATTTTTAATTGTCAGACATTCAATGAGGTACTGTCTGTTCTCTTACAGAGCAATAGGCAACTAGGGTTTAATCGATTCTCTCAACTATTCTCAGTTGCAGCTATTCTCTGCCTTTTGCCTCCCCTTTAACTGACTCCTGCCCCTCCCTTTTTTCCATTTTTTTCCCATTCCTTTTCCCCACTTTAGTGTATCTGTTTCAATAGAAATTTTACTCCTAGACCTACATGAGAGTAGGTTGTGTCGTAAGGTAGGCTTTCTCGTCACACATCGACAATCGCTATATCTCTGCTTATTCACATGGGCTTGCATGCATCTACTCCACAAACAAGATATGAGGATTTTATAAGGTGCAAGCCACGCTCTCGCACAAGGCCTTCTTTGTTGCTGTTCCTCTCTCATTGGTTTAATAAATCACTCTATCTGTGACAGTATCCCACATTAATAATGTTGACCATTGTGTCTTGATAGGAGAAATTTATGTTTTGACACAAGTCACTGTCTCACTATCAATATTTTCTCTCCTAACCGCCACTTGGATCACGATTGATGGACTATCTTTAAACATGGCTTTTGGGATCCTGTTCTTGTTGGTCGTTATTACAACACCCTAATCACTATTCATATTCACCTTGGTCCATCAATGCATGCAAATGCTAGAGCAATGTATAAAAAAATGCGCTTAATGTGACCAAGTTTTCTATATCCATAATCTTATGTTTCTTTCTCAGCCCTGAGGAGTCGTAGTGAATTGTTCCCATGCGACGAAACACGTGTCGGCTGGTTGTGGAACCAATAAACTCATATTCATCTTTCAAGAAATTGAATGAAATAGCAACTGTCGTATTTTGGCTTTATACAAGTATTGTTATTTACTGTACAATCATTGTTAAAACACCTTGTTTGTTGTGTGCGAGGGCTTTTGCTGTTTTATATTGTCCCGTAGGTTTGGCATCAGACCCATTTTGAACGGTTAAGGGGTCTTTTCCGCTCGCCCTTCCGCACCACGCACCACGTAGCTATTGACACACACTAAACGTTTACGCCAGGTAGTGCGCCTTCCCCTTTTCTGAAATACTAAAAACCCCACGTGCTGCATATTATAGGTGTGCTAGGTTTCCCTCGGTGCCGTCAGAGCTAGGGTTCAAAATCTACATCAAGGCACTTTGCAAAAAAAGGGTCAGTTTTCACAGTGAAAATGTGGTGAGTCCACGTTACGTTTTGGGCCATTTCCGGTTATGGGCAATAGGCCTACCCACGCAAGTGAGGTACTATTTTTCTCGGAAGACTTTGGAGAACGAGGAAATGTATTTTTTTTACAAATGTTTATGTTTGCAAGGGATTGTGGGTAACAGAACCTGGTGAGAGCCAATCAAATCATACCATCCTGGATTCCCCTGGGTGTTTAGTTTTAAAAAATGTACAGGTTTGCTAGGTTTCCCTAAGTGCCGGCTGCGCTAGAACCCAAAATCCACAGGTAGGCATATTGCTAAAAACAACTCTGTGCCTAGTCGGCCTTCTGCTGCCCTGGGGGATATTGGGGAGGGGTTGCCCCAAAAGAAAGACTGTTGCTATTTTTTGAGGGGTGAGGGCATTAGTATGCCCATTCTGGGTAACCCCCACGCATAAAAAAAGCCAGCGCAATCGTTGGTGTCTAGGGGCTTTTTGCCCCCCTTGAGGCAGATTGGGCTCTACTGCCCTATCTGCCCCACAGGGGGACAGGAAGGCTGTTATTTTTGTTGGGAATGAGGTGAGGGCATGGGCATGCCTGTTTTGGGAGCACCCACCCTAATTCAAATTTGCCCCCAAAAAACCCCTGGCATCTGGTGGGCTTTTTGCTCCCCCGAGGCAGATTGGGGGCTACTGCCCACATCTGCCCCCCAGGGTGTGCAGAAAGACTGACATTTCTCTGGGGGGGGGCATTGCCTCTCCCTTTTTGTGCAGCCCCCACCCCAACGTATGTAAAAAAAGAATTCCTGGTTTCTAATGGGTTTTCTGCCAACCCAGGGGGAAGATTGGGGGCTACTGCCCCCGTCTGCCCCCTGGGGGGGGGGGGCAGAAATACTGACATTTCTCTGGTGGGGGCATTGCCATGTCCTCTTTTGGGCAGCCCCCACCCCAACGTTAATAAAAAAAATCCCTAATTTCTAGTGGGCTTTCGGGCCCCCAGGGGCGGTAGAAAAACTCTAATTGTGCAGTGGGGGCTTTGGCATGCCTATATTGGGCAGCCCCCACCCCTATTTTGCAGTAAATAAATCCCCAGGGGGGCAGATAGGGGCTACTGCCCCATCAGCCCCCAAGGGGGGCAGAAACACTGAATTTGTCCCAAAAACATGGTGGGAGCAAAGGCCCTTGTCCAAGGGGCTGCTCCCCACTCCCTGTTGCTAGTGGGTGGATCCATGCTTGGGGATCGCCCCCCCGGGGTGATCCCCAAGCAGGGATCCACTAGGGAAGGGTACCATTTGAAAGGGGAGATTCTCCCCTTTCCAACGATACCTCCTCCTCCAAGTGTTTCGGTGCTCGGGGACTGATATAGCCCCACGAGCACTGAAACTGAAATGAAGTTTCAGTTTCGTTTTTATTTCAATGACGATTGTGCGCCATGCGCGCGATCGTCATTGCAAGAAATTTTGCAAGAAAAACTAAAAATAGGTCTGGGGAAGGTTGGGGGACTTCTTCCCCACCTCCCCAGGCAAAAAGAAAATGGGAAATCACTCTGCTGCCTGCAGCAGAGGGATTCTCTGAGCATGTGCTCATGGCAGAATAGTTCCGTCATGAGCACAGCAGCACTTGTGCTCATGACGCAACCATTCCGTTATGAGTACTGAAAAGGTTAAATAGGGACCAGTCCTTGTATGCTAAGTGGGTCGCAGTCAGTCAGAGCAATTTCTAACAACTAGGGGCCGATTCACAGTAACAATCTGAGATAAAATCCTAATTTTACTACTTTTGGTATTTACAGAAGGCATTTTGTAGTAGTAAAGATAGGGCTCCTAACTTTACTACTACTAAATGCCTTTTGTGAATACCAAAAGTATTAAGTTTAGGATTTTATCAAAGTTTAGTAGTAGTAAAGTTAGGAGTCCTAACTTTACTACTACTAAATGTCTTCTATGAATACCAAAAGTAGTAAGTTTAGGATTTTATCTCAAATTAGTTCTGTGAATCGGCCCCCTATGGTTCATCCACTTAACCAGATACAATGATCTTTCATTCAAAGAACTGCGATTAAACTGTTTGAAAACTAGAACATTTTTGAAACATGGAACTATGATTAAAATCCACATTGACATTTCCACATGCTATAATTCTGTGATTTTGCTGTCTGCACCATTAGCTAATGCATTAATGTTGCATGCTAATAATAATTAAACTGTTTGATGGAACAACATGATTTGTGTGCCCTGACCATTTTACAATTTTACAACTGATAGACAGAGTGCAATAAATTACCAAATGTATTAGCCATTTTTCAGAGTACGAAATAACTTCCTACTCCCCCTGCGCTCTGTAAGTAACCTCATCACCTTTGAAAAAAAAATTAAATCCTACTTTTTCCATGGACATTGATGTCTCTGACCCAGTGGTGAAATGCAAAATGGCGCCCCCCTTAAAAAAGCTAACAAGAAGCCGTGAGTCCCCAGTGTCACAAATATTCATGGGCTTTAGGCTGAATGGTCTCCCCCCTGAGTGTTGTGGCCCCAGAAGGGTTGGACCCCCTGCACCTCAGAGACTATATTATGTCCCTGCTCTGACCCATAAATGAATTAGCTGACATTTGTGGGAACCGTTCTTAGACTCCAACATAAACCATGCCCTTTTTCACCCTCTTCCTACCGTCCCTGACCGTCTTTTACCCACCTGTCTAATGCCTATAAACAGTTTAGTTGTACAGTGTGCACTATACACATGTGTCAAAGTAAATAAGTAGAAGAATTACCAGCAATCCCCCCATCTCTTGGCCTGCAATTGCTGAGAATAATTATCATACATTTGAATAAACCACGATTTTTACGTTTTACTCTAAGTTCAAACTTTTATATATATAATATATATATATATATATATATATATATATATATATATATATATATATATATATATATTGACTTAAAAAAACATAGGTTTCAGGCCAGAAGGACCACCAAGTGCAACAAAAAATTATTTTTTTTTAAAATCGTGGGGTACGCACACGGTACGCGTACCCTATGCGTACGGTGCACGTACCCGCGATTTTTTTTTGGGGAATTTTTTTTGCCCTTGGTGGTCCTTTTGGGACCCCCTGAGAAAGGCTAGAGGGTTGGGGGGTCTCTACCCTGCCCCCTTTTCTTGTTTTCCACTCTTGTGCCTCAGTTCTCCTGAAAAACAAGATGGTGGCCAACACTTCATGGGTTGGACAGTTTGGAATGTTGACAGTCGACTGCCAGCCAATCAGAAACTCGCTCGCGCATGTAAGGGTACGCGCACGTTCGCGTACGGTGCGCGTACGGTGAGCGCATATAGATATATAATTGGATCAAATTCAATTTTCTCAACAACTACTGGAGGGATTGTCACCAAATATAGAAAAGGCACTACTGCATACCTGTCCCTACTATTTTGCCAAGTTTGGTGTAATTGTTATGTTATGTTATGTTATTTATTTTTTGTATAGCGCACGGCTACTCAAAATGAGTGTCCCGGCGCTTTAAGTAAGAAGAACTGCAGCACAATAACATAACACATTAAAAAAAGGAGAGGAAAAGACCACAGAAAGAGAAAACAGCGGAACGGCCTACTGAGTAAACAGCCAGGTTTTGAGGCCTTTCCTAAAGGCAAGTAAACTGGTGGCCCCCCGGAGTGTGAGCGGCAATGAGTTCCACATCTGTGGCGCCAGCAATCCAAAGGAGCGGCCTCCCAGGCGGGCTCTCTTCACACGCGGGACAGCCGCCAGGAACAGAGATTCTGACCTCAGAGAACGAGCCGGATGGTAAAAGGCAAGTCTCTTTTGGAGATACTTCTCTCCCACCGCATGGAGCGCTTTATAGGCCAAAGTCAATGCCTTAAAGGCAATCCGTTTGCGGATGGGAAGCCAGTGCAACGTCTGCAGCAAACCCGCAGCACTTACTCGTCTGTTCAATCCAAAAATCGCCCTAGCGGCAGCGTTCTGCACGACTTGGAGCCGCTGTAGCAGGTACTCTGGTAGGCCCAGGTAAAGAACGTTAGAATAATCTAACCTAGAGCCGACCAAAGCCTGCACAGTCATCTTCCTGTGCTCCTCCGACAAAAAGTGTAGAAACCTCCGCAGCATCTTTAGGAGGCCGAAGCACGTACCCGTCACACCGAGGATCTGGGCTTTCAACGTTAGCCCCTTGTCTATCTTGACCCCCAAGTTCTTAGCAGTGTGGGAGGAACAAGACGGGGGAAACATATTAATGGGCCACCAGGCCTGCCAGTCTGGCTCCGTATCACACCCAAAGAAGAGTACCTCGGACTTATCGGAATTGCACTTGAGGCTGTTCAGATGGAACCAATTAAAAACAGCCCCAAGGCAATCCCGGATACTTTCCCCATCAAAGTCACCTCCACTCTTACAAGAGAAGAGGAGCTGGGTGTCGTCTGCATAGGATACGATCTGGGCCCCAAATGACTCCGCCAACGCCGCCAAAGGGGCCATAAAGATGTTGAAAAGGGTCGGGCTCAATATAGAGCCCTGTGGGACCCCGACTCCCAAAGGCGGCATCACAGCGGAATCTGGGGAGGCCCAGACCGTTTGCCGACGGCCAGCTAGAAAGGAAGAAAACCAGCTGAGCACCGTCCCTCGTAGGCCAATCTCATAGAGTCTTGCGAGAAGGCCATCATGGGGGACGGTGTCGAAAGCCGCCGACAAGTCCAACATCACCAGCATGGCTTTGCCCCCAGTATCCAGAACCCCTTTAATGGTTTCTGAAACCTCTAGGAGTGCGGTCTCTGTGCTGAGATTTGGGCGAAAGCCAGACGGGGTAGCGTGCAGAATCTCGTGTGTCTCTAAAAAACTGGAGAGCACCGTCTGGACGTGCTTCTCCAGAATTTTTGTGAGGGCTGGCAGCAGGGAGATAGGCCTAAAGTTAACTGGGGCCTTCGGGTCAAGACCGGGCTTCTTAAGCAGAGGGATGACCATTGCCTGCTTCCAGGCCGGCGGAACCACTCCCTGGCTCAACGAGAGATTCAGGAGAGGGTTCGCCAACGGATTGATCACTTCCGCAATTTTCGCCAAGAATTTGGCAGGGCACGGGTCCAAAGGCGACCCAGATTTAAGATTGCCCATAAGCACTAAGGAAGCAGGGGCTGAAATAGGTGGAAACACAGCCAACGTCACATCTGGGGGGGCCAGAGGGAACATAGCAACCTCAGAGTAGATCGGCCCCGCCGATGCTCCCGATGGAAAAGAGTCTTGTATAAGTCTGATCTTGCTAGTGAAAAAATCAGCAAGATCCGAAGCGCAGGATTCAGAGGGCCTCTCTTCAGATGTAGTGGACCGAGGGGCCATGAATTCTCTCACTATGGTGAAAATCTCCTTACAGGAGTTTGAGGCGGCTTCTATCCTCCCTGCCAGGTAGGCTCTTTTTCCAAGACGAATGTCCCGGTGATAGGCCTTAACCACCGACTTATAGGTCAGCCTATCCGCATCGTCGTATTGTGCCCGCCAGGCTCTTTCGGCCACCTTACACTGCTGCCGCATAGCCCACAGTGCTGCGGTGAACCAAGCGGGGGGCCAACACCGGGGCGAGATCGTTAAGCCTGTCTAAAAGCCATGCTTGCAGGGACTCCAAATCCTTCTCCAGGTCACCTGTGAGAGGGCAGGGATGATCCAGGGCGGCCTGGGCCAGCATCGCAGGTGTCACTCGATGGTAAGCCCTAGGCTCTCGGCCCCGCTGCTGTGGCACAAAAGTAGATGATTTAGCTGTGCCCCTAATCGAGAATTTAGCGAGCCAGTGGTCCGACCATAGCACCGGAAGAATCTCTTTCACCTCAAGCGGGGATGTTGAGAAGACCTGGTCAAGGGTATGTCCCTTATCATGCGTGGGCCCCTGAAGGTAAGGAATAAGGCCCAGCGGGGCCATAGCCTCTAATAACTTAGTAGCGGCCGGGTCCGACAGATCATCCAACCGGAAGTTGAAATCCCCGGCTACTATGCAGTGCTCTGCCTTCAGGGCCAGTCCCAGCAGAACCGAATCAAGGTCCTCAAAAAAAGTTCCAAAAGGGCCAGGTGGTCGATATACTAGTAGTCCTTTAACTGATTGGTGCGGGGCCAGAGTGATCGCAAACGCAAGGGTCTCAGAACCACTGATATCGTCCACTGGCAAAATAGCGCATGCTGTGCCCTTCTTCACCACCAGTGCCACTCCACCGCCCCTTCCCTTAGCTCTATCCTTCCTGAAGATATTATAATCAGGCGGAATAGCCATAGTGACGTCCGGGTTAGAGAATTCTCCCCGCCACGTCTCAGTGAGCATGAGGCATAGTGGCTTCTCCGTATCGAGAAGCTCAAAAATATCTTGTGCGTGTCTGCACGCAGATCTAGTATTTAACAGCATGCAGGGGTATTCAGCACAGATGATGTTATTATTGGGAGATGATAATAAAGCGCGATTGGGGCGCCAGCCGCAGCAAGGGCAGCATGACTTCCCTCTATAGCGGCCAGGAAAGACAGTGCAACATCCGCTCTTTAAATTGTATAAAGAGCGAAGCTCCTCAGAAGTATTCCGTTCAGCCATTCGGGCTGTAGCCGTGTCTAAAGGTCCCATAGAAAATGCCATTTGAAAAATTTCAAATTCAATTTTCTCAAGAACTACTGGAGGGATTTACACCAAACATACAAAAGGCACTGCTGCATACCAGTCCCTACCATTTTGCCAAATCTGGTATAATTCCATTCAGACGTTCGAGCTGTAGCCTTGTCAGAATGTCCCTATGGAAATTAACATGGGGAAAACACGTTTTGGGACCCCCCTTCTTTCTCGGCCCCGCTTGACGAACCCCCCCGAAACTTTCAGGGACGGAGCGAAGCGCAGCGAGGCAAATGTAAGGAAAATTACAGGCAGATCCCTCAATCGGCGCCAAAGTTATTCCCAATAGAATGTTCGGAATTTCCTATGGTAACTAGGTCCTAACTATATATACCTACTGGCGACTAAATTCCCAAGATTACCTGCCCTATACCTATTGCCTAAAATTCATAAATGCAAGGAAAATCTGCCAGGGACACCGATAGTCTCAGCAGTAGGCAGCTGCCTGGAAAATACATCACGCTACGTTGACCACTTTTTACAGGGACCGGTCCAGAAATTACCATCATATATAAAAGATTCTAGCGATTTTTGAGGTGTGTAGAAGACATTGAATGGAATGCTGATTTCTCATTGTTATCATTAGATGTTGCAAACCTCTACACATGCATACCACACAATTTAGGACTAGATGCATGCAAACACTTTCTGTCCCAGAGATCCATCTCACATCTCCAACAAACAGAAATGTTGAGTGAAATGATGTACATCTGCCTCACTCAAAATGTCTTCCTTTTCGATAATAACATATACAGGCAAACCCTAGAGACATCGATGGGGACATGTTTTGCCCCTTCATTTGCAGGCCTCTTTATGGGGTATTGGGAAGAAAAGGTTGTGTACCAGTTACCCATATTTACTGACAAGGTGGCAAAATGGGTCAGGTACATAGACGATATTTTTGTAGTGTGGAAGGGAACAGAAAGAGAAGCCACTGATTTTGTCGCAACACTAAATATTAATGACTACAATCTCCAGTTTACAAGCCAGTGGTCAAGAGATGCATTGGAATTTCTTGATCTAAGGCTGAGAATTCTGGACAACAAACTGGAAAGCTCGCTCTATAGAAAAACGACTGCGGGAAATAGCATTTTACATGCTAGAAGTTGCCATCAAAATTCCCTGATCAACAGCATTCCGTTAGGAGAATTATTACGTGCAAAACGAAACAGTAGCACAGAGAGCAGCTTCAAGGTTGACGAAGAGATAATGACACAAAGGTTTCTAGCGAGAGGATATTCAGCGAAGTGATAAACAAAGCTAAATTGACAGCAGCACTAAGGACCAGAGAATCACTGCTAGTGAAAGAGACAGTAAAAGATCAGACAGGACGAGGAACAACAAGGTTTATTATGACCTATAATAATAAAGCCTTCAGAATTCGAAAGTCCTTAGAGCGATATTGGCCTACTCTACACACAGACCCTGACCTGACGAAATGTGTGGCACCTTCACCACAAGTGACTTTTAGGAGCGCTAGGTCACTGAAAGACTTCCTGTGTAGAACTGTAGAACCCCCAAAAACTAAAATATCAGGAATACAAGGGTTTTTCCCTTGCAGAAAATGCAAGGCATGCAGGACTAGTAGAAATAAGAAGGAAGTTTTGTTATCAGAAGAAAGTGCCCCATTTAGAATTACAGAACATACCTCATGTAACACCGAATTTGCGGTCTATGCCCTTTTTTGCCCTTGTAAAAAGACCTACATTGGAAGTACTGTCAAAAAAGCAAAGCTCTGAATTTTGGAACATTTGAGAGCGATAAAAAATGGGGATAAAACATACCCAATCGCTCGTCATTTTGAGAGCCACCACAAACAATACACAGATTTGTTAAGCTTCTGTGTCTTAGATATGATTAAACCAAACGAAAGAGGGGGCAACAGAACTCAGAGCCTAAGGCGCCTTGAATCAAGACTAATTATACAGTACAGAACCATGACACCAATAGGGCACAACTGTGACGAAGAGCTAGAAGTACATTTGGGGTAGAAACCTTCAGGGATCGCAGGAACATATAACCAGGTCCAGACATGAGGATTGTAGAAATCTTTGAGCCAGTAAGACGAAATGAGAATATTAACTAAAAGGGTGAGAAACGTGAATTTGCCAGCTCAGAGAGTCAGCTTGTTTTTAACCTTTTTACTGTTAGTGGATAAGTTAATTATATTTATTTTATTTTTTGTTTCAAGGTAAGAATTAATAAGGTTTATTTTTCTTTTTCTTTAGACAGACTTCACGAGTCATGGGATTAGAAGATAATATAAGAAGGATGAGAAATTCTCTATACAACTGAGTAACATAAAATGTTGTTTTTTGTGTGGATTCAATTGGAGGATTAAGTAGCCCACTTGGGCGGTATTAACAATTTGACATGTATTCAGGTTCAACAAGACTTGATATAAGTGATTGTGCAATAGCAGTCTTTGTAAAACGCTGAATGAATAAAGTTTATTCAAAAAAAGAAAGAATAGAAAGCCCACTAGGGCATTACTGCAATAAAGCACAGAGCCATAAGCTGAGATATACAGTGCAATTTTGGTTGATTCCTTGAATGAATTATGTTAAGTAGATAATCATGATTTTAAGGCACAAATGTATTATTGATTCAGATGAGATAAGTGATGTGATTATATAACAACACTACTGAATTGATGTAATTTTGTATACATTTCCCATTAACTACACATCACAGTCTGTTTTCTATGTTAATTGAACACAAATCACATGGTTATTTAAACTACTTTCACTTCACTGACGGTACTCGTGACCAAGAGACAGGGTCTCGAAACGCGTCGAGGGAGTTTTGCCTTAAACTTCTCTGCAAATAAAATACTGCTGAACGCATTGGGAGTCCGTGGTGGTTGTGTTTTTGACAGAAGACAACACTTTGATTTATATATATATATATATATATATATATATATATATATATATATATTCACTGAAAAAACCATAGGTTATAGACCATATATAGTTAGGAATTAGCATTTAAAAAACCTTATTTTACTCACACAAAACCAATGAAATTCCATATATAGTTAGTTGTACTAACTATATATCGCGCACCCGCAATCCACTGCTGATCATGTCACATATTACATCATTCATGACATGGTCAGTGACATCACTGATGACATCACTGATGACATCTCAAATGACATCACTGATGACATCACTGATGACATCTCAAATGACATCACTGATGACATCACTGATGACATCTCAAATGACATCACTGATGACATCACTGATGACATCTCATTTGACATTACTGATCACATCACTGATGACATCATTCATGTGATAATACGATGAACCTCTTCAGACTCTAATATAACCTTAAATACACTCAGTGTAAACACAGACTCGCAGATTGTCACTCATCCATGAAGTTACACACACACCTAGTCAGTCATGCAAACAATCAATCACACCTCCATTTCCTTAACTATACAGTTAAACACACCTTACTTATTCAAACATATACTAAACATATTTACTCACTTATACAAGTATAATTATGGAAGGCTAGGTCAGGTGACCTAAAAATAACACTTTTCATTGGTTGAGAAGTATTGTTTTTTCCAAATGATGAAAACCCCTCCTTCTTTCCTCACTCTGACTTTCATCATTGTGAGAGGAAGACCTATTTTGCTTGTTGGAAGACCTATTTTGCTTGTGTGAAAATGGCTTCATTGGTTGCTTCAGCTGGTGGACCCCCACCACCACCTCCACCTCCTCATGGGAGGAGAGGACCACCTCCCCAGGTGATTACCAACACTGAGGAGGAAGATGAAGAAATGGATGAGGAGGGAGAAGAACCACAATTCCTGGAAGAGTTGCCCCGGGTTTCCAGAAAGAAAGCCAGTTTCATCTGGCAGTTTTTTTCGATGCCTCGTGGACAAAAAAAAGTCAACGCGAGGTATGTCACCTGCCTCATATGCAAGGAACAATTGTCCAGAGGGACGGACAAAAAATACAGTTATGGTAATCACACCATGCATAGGCACATGACGAGGAAACATCCCCTAAATTACAGCCGGGCGGAATTAAGGGATATGCTGGACAATCCTAGACCAACTCCTGTGGCCAGACCAACAATACCGGTTTCTTTAACACCAGAGGAGGCACGGGAAACTGTGCCAAATATCCAAGAAAATGTTGGGCATATGATACATTTATGTATGCACTGTCGTGCATTATTAGCTTGTGGCAACATGAGCATCAATGCACTCAACCTTTCATATGAACACCATGATTGCCCTAACCGCCCCCAGTAATTTTTTTTTGCTCCTGTTGAGCCCTTTTCAACGCCTGTTTTTTGTTGTTTCCCCCCCCCAAAAAAAACCAAAAAAAATATAAAATCGTTCAAAAAATACAAAAAAAACAAAAAATGTTCAAAAAAAAAAAAAATAATATAAAACAACAAAAATATAAAAAAAAAAGTTCTTTTCAGAACTACCTTCCCTTTCAAAAAAAATTGCTACAATGTTTAGCACTCTGGCAAGCTCTATTTCTTTTGGTTCGCTCCCGGGTTAGCTTCCCGGTACGCGGACCGGGAGCTAACCAAAAAAATTTTTTTTTTTTAAAAAGTGTAAGTATAAGGAAAGTAAACAGAGAGTGATGTTAAAAGAAAGACAGCTATAGGGAGTAAAGAAGAGATACTGTTTAATAGATCTACTTACCGAAGAAAAGACAGAAGAGGGTATAATTGTGAAAAACAAAATAGATAACGAAGTGAAAGAAAAACAAGCATTGGCATAGCCAATAGGTCTTGCCTTTGGGACCTTCTAAGTATTTAGTTATGCAGCATAATATCCTTGGTGCAGCAACATCAACTGTTGCATGGCTAAACACGTATAAGGTCCAAAGGCGAGACCTATTGTCTATGCCAATGCTTGTTTCTTAAGTAGTATTGCAATACGTCTGACTCTTCCATGTGAAAAGATCTTATCTTGTGCTCTAAAGATTGCTAAAGTCTCGACAGAGAACAGGCTAGGCTGTAAGTAGGGTAAATTGCGCTTGGTGATCTGTTTGAGGGAGCGTCTGCTTTGCCTGGTGTCTTTGGAGATCAATTTTGATTGGTATACTGGACAATGTTAGTTTTATTGGTCCAGTAGACAATTAAACTGCTGCATGACCAAACTGTGTGATCCTGGGCACACTTTACAAATCCTACCTACCATCCAGCGGCTGAAGTGCAAATTGTAAAACCTGATAGCTGGGCACAATTACAGTGTCATTGCAGGCACACCCTGTGTGATCTTGGACATTTATCACATCTCAAAGTACTTTTAAATGCTTGAGCTTGGGATAAACCCTAGAAAAGTACTCTCATGCATTTGACCTACCCAGGTGTTTGCTGCTACGTGCTTGATAAGAAATAATGCAACACACAATTGCAACTTCTGTGCCCCTTCCAAATAAACACTAGAAATCAGAGTTGTAATTAGTCTCTAGAATGAGTAAGATGCCCTCCAGCCTCCACTTGAAAGCAGGGGTGTATAGTTTGAGGGGAGTGAGGGGGGGGGGCGAGGGAGGCATGCAATACTTTAACGCAGGTAAAAGTGTCCAAAGTCACACCATCTGCCCACTAAAGAGCGGCTCGCAGTGGCCGGCTGGCCCGGCTGATTAGGGGAGCTGTTGGTGCCGAGCCTGGTGGGACAGGTCCCAGCTGTGCTCTGCCGGGCTGCAGGCAGCTCAGTTATTAGGCAGCTGGTGGCGTGGGGACCACTGCTATTCCGTCTGTAATGTGCCCGAGCCTCCCGGCAGGCGGGGGGATCACAAGAGCGACCGCTCCCACCCTCGGAGGCTAATTAATTGGCAGAACAAGAGCGCATTAAGGCGGATATAGGAGGGAGCCCTGTGCTGGCACCTTCTGAGTGTATGAGCTAAAGGCAGGTGGTTGTGTGTTTCAAATGCCTCTCAGACTACAAAACGCAGCGAATGCTACGTCCAAATCTGAAATTAGGAGTGCTCGTGTGCACGTGCCTAGGTATGTCTATCTAAGTGTGTGTGCTTCATAGTAATAGTCTATGTGTCACTGCATCTTAGACTGTGTGCCACTTTAAGCATGTAACAGTGTGAGGGTATGCACTACTGCGCTTGTGAGTCACGCTGTTTGCGAGTGGGTTTGTACCTGACAATTACTGACCTTGCAGTTGTGTGTGACTCACTCTGTGTCTGTGCCACTTTATGCGTGTGCATTTAACCTTGAGTGCCTGTGTATGTGGAGCGTGATGTACTGCGTGTGTGTGCGCGTGTGTGTACAGCGAGTTACTGTATGTGGCCTACTGTGAGTGTGCGTGTGTGAGCCACTGTGTTTGTGTGCGTGTCCCACGCTGTGCTGTGTATCTATCTATGTTTGTTAGTGTGTGTGTGCTGCTGTGTAGGTACCACTGTATGTGTAAGCGGGTGCTGGAGTGTATAGACAAACACACGTGAATCCTCAGTTTGTATGCAATGTACGTCACACGTAATTTACGGTCCTGTTCCGCTTTATTTTATTTTGATTGCAGTATAAAAAATGCTTGTTTATATTAGACTGGGGAATACAAACAGGAATCTAGTCTTCAAAGGGAGAGCTGCATGCCAATGTAGAACAAGCACCGGCCAGCTTATAACCCTACTCTGCGATGTTCTTGACTCCCATGCCATTGTTCACCATTTGAGTGAAGTCATGACCCCGCCTACCGAGCGGGGTAAGAAATGCTGTTCACAAGTGTGGTTGTAGCTGTCTGGGCACTTAAATATGTTGCAGCTGTCACGTTACTTAAAAACATTGTGAGAGCCTAAGTAAAACTAGAGTGAATTATCGCATGGCATTTTATGTACAGCCCTAATGCTGCTGCGGCAGAATGTCACCATGTCCTGGAAATACAATAACAGAGACCAGAGCGTCTGTAAATGTCCATGAATCGGGCACCACGCTGAGCCAGGGAAACACTCGAACAATAACAAGGAGAAACACGAGAGATGGCCTGCGGCCGTCAAAGTGAAAGTACGGCCGGCGGAGGAGAAATGCGACACGGCGGGCAGGGGAGGGGGCGGAGTGGGGAGAGCGGCATGAGGGTGTGAAGCAGCAGGGGCCTGAGACGAGGCCGCCTTGCCTTTGATGTGGTAATGCGAGGCAAGCGGCTGGTGGCATTGTGCACGCGCTTTCACGTGCACTGGAAGAAATCGCCTGGGAATCGCCTGATCTCGGTAAGCTCTGTTTAAGCTGCAATAGATCGAGCTCCCGATCTCAATGCGCACATGCGCATTGAGATAGGTCGCTCGACCTAAAAAAGAGAGTATAACATTAACAAAGAAGATTTCTTGGAGAATGTGAGTGAATGTTCAAAATAAGATTAAAACATGGGGAATAACAGAGAGAAAAAATAGAAAACAGAAAACAAAAAATAACAGAAAAAGATTAATTGAAACAGCAAAGAAATGTAAGTAACATAGAGCCATATCATCAACATAGGCAATAAAAGTTTTGCAGCTTTTATTGGCAGAAATGTGTCGCTAAAGCTGCTTTTGCGGCAGAAAACTGCCATTAAAACTACTTTTGCACCAGTTTTCTGCCAATAAAAACAGCAATAATTTTATTGGCTGTGTTCATAATATGCCCCTTAGTGTGCTTCAACTACACAGAGAAAGCATTATGAACAAATAGTGATACAGTGATCAGTCAAAGACACTAAGAGTAATAGAGACGGAGTGAGTGAACAAGAGTGAGGAACTATGAGAAGAGAGGGACTGAGAAAAAGAGTGGAAGGAGTTGAGTAAGTATGTAATAGAGAAAGGAATGAGGGAAGTAGCAAAGGCAGGAAACTGAGGATTAAAGAAATGAAGCAGTGGAACTAATAGTAGTTCAATGTGATAGAAATGTAACGAAAAGAGTACAAAATATTTACCTTATAATTGTCGTTAAATTACTCACTTTTTGTTTTTATACTTTCAATCTGTGAAAGAGAGAACAAACATTTGAAAAATATTAAAACATGTATTTTACAAAAGACAAGGGCAAAGATTGAAGGACAAACAGTTTTTCAACAACTTTGACACTTACAGAAGCTTCTGCTTCTCCAGGCCCCCTACACAGTCCTAAAGATATACATTTTAAACTAACAGTATCTTGATGCAGATGAAGTGAGGCCTATCTTAAAAAATGGTGCATATTTTGCATTGCTGTTGTTTCAGAAAAGTGTCGCAAGACACTAAAATTTTAAATAATTGCTTCAGGATGCCAATAAGATGTCTACTATCCAGAGTTTTGTTTCAGGTGAGGCCTACTCAGGGTTGCAGATGAAATTTCGAGCTGTTGAAGAGAATAGAGGACATAATACATGTGAAGGTCTACCAATGAAGTGAGTCATGTCCACTGCACTCTTCAACAAAGTCCAAACCTCCTATGTTTCCCTGGACAGACCTAAACTTGATCTGCACAATGTGATTCGTAATGTTAGGAAACACAGGTGATCTAATTGAAATACATGCAATTTATTTTGCTCATTTCTCAATCACATCACTTGCGTTTCCTTTGCTTAGGTATCTCATTGTGCAGATGTAGTCTAGCATATGAAAGAATACGCAGAAGTGCAGCACTGCATGCAACAACTTTGACACTTACAGAAGCCTCACCTTCTCCATGCCTCCTACACAGTTCTACATATACATCATAAATGCAAACAGTACAGAATTAAATATACATGTTAAATGGTTTATTTTTGCTGTTCTCAGAATGTATCAAAATTCACTAAAAACAGTGACTTGAAGGTATTCATCATGTAACAGCGGGGAAAAAAAAACACAATCAAAATGATTGTGTTTAAAAAACCCATACAACATCAGAAATCAAAATTCAGAACTCCTTAAAGTTAACTTACTTTCCATGACGTCCAAGGATGTCCTATGAACAGCTTACACTCTTTTGTGCTGTTATTACTTTCAGCCCGCCACTTTCTGAAAGAAAATCTCCATCGTTTTTAAAAACACGTTACATGCAATAAATGACTTCTTGCTCTCTACCACAATTTTCCACAAGGCCAAATCTTGTCAGAGCCATTTATAACTCTTAGATTTCTTGTAAGCTAATCCCGTCATTTGGCATTTCCGCAACTTTCAGAATTAAAATGTTGAAGATCATTTTCACAATCCTGGAATAGTAATATCTTCCCCTTCTTGCTCAGTCATGTTCTACTTTTCCTATGACACTGATACAAGCAGACTTACACTACCTCTATGACTACTACAATTATTTAATTCTCTACATCACTTTTAATCACAAAGCAATGTAAAACAGTAGACAGCATTGCAGACTTACATTCCCTCTACTCCATGTTTTGATTGGCTGCTTCAATTAGTTTATAAAAAGATACAGTTTTTCTGAACTCATTCAAAGTGCACGTATTTCTCCATAATGTCCAGTCCTATGGTTAGAAGTTATGTCTCTGAACTACACTTATCCTCAAGGCCAAATTGTGTAGGAGCCATTAGAACTTCTTGAAATTCCACAGAGCACATCCCGAGATTATTTCCCTAAAATTTTGGTTTTAAAAACACCAGGTAAGAGTTTTTAAGGTCATACGGCAATTTTTTTTTGAAAATTAAAACAGAATCATTGCAGAATGACCAGCCATTTCTAGACTTTAAATAAGCTGTGTAATGTCCTGATGTTATTGAAGGGCCGTCATGATATATAATTGCTGCAGTTACAAAAGTCCTTCCTGATATTGACAACTGCGAAGCTACAAAATTTTTAATTAAAGTTGTCAATTTTGTTCCATCAGGCCTACATCGTTGGAACATTAAAATGACATACTGGCCATATGTTCGTATAAATAATGTGGACATCATTTCAGATTTACATTGGCTACACTCCATGTTGTGATCAGCTGCTTTTACTAGCTTATTAAAGGAGACTGATTTACTGTCTGGCAAAGTTAAATATATAAATCTTTCTGAGTCTACACTAGTAGTACTTGATACCATACAGTTCTCGCAGTCATGCTGCCATTGATAAGAAAGCCCAAACAGCTGATCTACATCTACACCTTCAGCATGTAATACATCAAGCATATACATTAAAAACTCCTGACAATCTTGCTGAATATTTTGAGAGAATTGTGTTTGGCCTGAACATCTGTCTAACAGATTTCGAATTTCAGACACACTTTCTATGTTTCTTCTATCAGTGGTACATTTCTCTAACACAGAATTTAACAAACTGCAAAATCTTTGATCAGAATTGACCACAATCTCTTCTTTTACATTTTTTAGAGAAAATAAAACATTAACCACTACATTAGCATAGCAGTTGACACCAGAACTGTTTTCAAACTGAAAACCAACAACATCTTCAACAGAATCCTTTTTGTTTCTGCTTGTAATTTTAGGTTCATTGACTTTTTGTCTTTTTGCTACAACCTCCCCAGTATTGTTCTCATTTCTTCGTTTCCGGCCTACCACATGTTTCTCAAACAAAGGATACTGAGGCAAATGTGGCGCATACTCTCTTCTTAACCTATTGTATTCCTTAACACAATCTAGATCCGCACAAATGTTTGTGACATCACACTCAATCAAGTACAATCCCGATAAAGTTCTAACTCGTGACAATGCCACATATGCCATACCCTCCTTGAACACAGAACTGCCAATATTCACCAATGCACTGTCTACACTTAAACCTTGCGATTTATGAATTGTCACCGCATATGCCAAGCAAACAGGAAACTGCTTACGGCGAACATATAAGTCTTTTACAAGCAAAAATCTAGCAGAACAACGAGCAATTAGCTGTACTTCCTCAATGCCATCAAATTTAATTTTTAAAAATTCAATTCCATCTCTATTTCTGTATTTCACAAAATCAACAACATTACCCATTGATCCATTTACCAGACCTCTTTCAACATGTAAATTCCTTCTTAAAATTATACGGCAGTTCAAGCACACATTCAGAGTCTTTTCAAAACCTGCAGTTTTAGATATACTCTTCTCTAATGAATCCAATTTTGTTTTCAGATTCTCAGACGAAATAATTGTTGATCCCATATGCTCTACTCTATCAATAGCTTCCAGTTTCACAATCTCTTGCTTTTCTAAATGCAACATTTTGTTGTTAAATTTGGCACATTCTGCAAGAGTTGGCATCAAACATATTCCAGATTTCTTCTCAGTAATTTTCTGAAAAATATTCTCAGGCACAACATCTTGTTCTGGATATAAATTTGACAGTAATCGTGCATGTAAAGCTTCTTTCCCATGCTCGGTCACTTTTCCAATTCTAACATCTTGTAGAATAGTCTTGTAAACTTCATCCTTCGCCTGACGCATATTTTCATGCAGTTCAGCATAATTGAAGTTTAACCATATATTGACGTTGCCAATGCTGCCTAGGCACTTCCTGGTATCTTCATGCGTGAGCATTTTGAACACAGGTTGCCCTTTCACTGGTGTCAGCTGCAGAAGATCTCCGAAAACAATGATGTGTTTGCCACCAAATAACACATCATACTCTGTTTTGAGAACTTCTTGCATCCTCAAATGCACAAAGGCAAGCATGACATTGGAAACCATGCTTACTTCGTCAATGATAAGAAGTTTCATTTTCCTCAAGATTCTTGAAACTTCAAAACAAGCATCTCCAGATAGCTTGTGATATTGTAATTTGTTGTCATGCTCCACTGGCAGCATCAGTAAACGATGTAAAGTAATCCCTTTAATGTTATGTGCTGCCAGTCCAGTTGGAGCGGTGACAACACAAGACAGCGATGACTCTGTCCTTTCCTGCAAATAGCATGAAATTGCTTTAATGAGGAAACTTTTTCCAGTTCCCGCTTCTCCACTCACGTACAGTCGGACAGGCTTCAACGACGTACATGAGCACTCTTTCTTGTCATGACTTAATCCATGATCAATTTGCATGGTAACTTCGTCATATATTTTCCTCTGCTCAACGTTGAGTTGTCTTTCCAACTCTTCTAAGTTAACCGCATCCTCCTGAGCATGTGCCATGGCTCTTTCCACTTCATTCATAGCAGTGGCAGCTTCATTTTCAATAACAGGTCCTCCTAGTGGATCCTGACTCAATGAAGCAGAACTCTGACTGTCCTGAGAACTGTCTCTGGCAATCTCGGCTGCAATCGTTGCTTCCTGCTCAATTTCCGCATTCAACATTTCTACATATTTGGGAAAAGCAGGACATTGTATGGTCTCCTTGGCGGCATTGAAAGAGTCTTCGTAACAGAGGAAATCTCCAAGCAGTTCCTCTTCTGCACGCCAAGGCTTGAAAAGTTGCAAAAGTGCTAAATAGAAAAACTCCTTTTTTTCAGGAGATTCACCACTCAATTTTCGATGGTTTACCAAGTGGCATTTTCTTTGCTTGACCAGACATCCCTCACTTCCTATTACAGCATACACTCCTTTCTCAGTATCTTCTTTGATGTTCCTCTTGAATATGTAATTTTGCAGAACCTCATACAGACAAACATTCTCGAGGTGACTGCTTCGATTTGGATAATATGTATCCAACATGTTTGTCTTCAAAATGTTGGTACTGTTTGGCTCCTTTTCCGCCAAATACTCAATTTCCCGCACAGGTTTGAGAACTCGATTACGCGTTGCTGCAAGACCAAGACTCGCCCAAACGATACTCCTGGACTTGGCATAGAGACTTGCTGAAGACAACCGGTCAGAACATTCGTACGCTCCGATTTCTCGATGCGACAACATCTTCAGACTGAAACTGTACAACTTCTTGCTGAGGCTCTTTTCATGGGAAATGTCCTCCCACATATCATTCAATTCTGTCTTCTCTTTTTTGGTGATGTAAGACGTCACATACCGAGCCACAGCCATACAGTTATCAGCCACAAACTGTATATCCATGTTAGCATTCCACATGGACAAAATCACCGGGTTGTAGTCGTTGATGTACTTGGACTCTTCGTTCCTCTTCAAATTGTAAGTGTTTTTAGGTGATTTCTTCATGACATTGTGTCGCAGCGAAGACATCAAACTGTTTACTCTTCCTTTAGAAATCACCGGTCGTGGAAAGCCGAAACGACATTTAGTGTAGAACTTGTCTTTGTTTCGGAATTTACGACGGCAGTACTTTCCACATCGATGGCTTTGGAAACGCAGAACTTTTTCTCTTAGGTTTTTCTTCTCCTTTGCGTTTGGAACAGCACACGTAGAATACTGTTGGATGAAACTCATCACTGAGTCTTCTGGATCCGTTCCAAATTTAGGTGCATCCTTGATCCACAGCAACATATGTATATGAGGAGCACCTCTTGCTTGGAACTCTTTTCTCCAGAAGAAATCCAACACCTCTCCAAGAGGTGGATTCTTCTTATTCATGATGAAAGACATCATAGCTTCAAATCTATGATTGAAGTACCTACATACATTGACTGGATCCAAAGAGCACAGTTCTCCGGGTGTCTTGAATTCGATGTTATCTACGTTAGCATTTGCCTCTCGTAGAAATTCAAGTAAGTCTTCCCAGCCATACTCGGCACAGCTCAGAGTGAGGAACCATGTGGGAGTACCTAAGTTCCTCAGCATACATTTTAAATCACCATGACGACGGTACCAGTACTCATTAGTACCACGCTGACACGCCATGAGATTAATCAGGTGAGAATCCAAAATACTATCTTGGACATTGACTTTATCCATAAAGTCACTTGCCGAGATGTTTTGCATGTGTATACCACTTTTCAAGATGTGGTTCACTGCATATGACAGTCCAGACAGATCGCTTTCAAACAGGAGATGAAACAAATAAGGAATGCATTGTCGAAACCTAGCATCTCCTGCATACAATCGCAAAGTCCGGTATTCAGAAGCAGGAATTTGATGAGGTCGCTCATCATATCTTCCTCCCTGACCTGTTGGAAAAACCTGTGGGAAACACCGAGCTTCCAAACTTTCCTCCCAAACACTAATGGGACTCCCTTTGGCTTGTTTCATTTGAAACAACTCAATAGCATTCCCCATGACTTCCTTGGAATGCAAAGGATGAACACTATAATGTTCATATATTTCTTCACTAGTAGAGGGTTCTACTTTCTCAATTTGACCAGCACACAAATCGCTATCCTCTTCCTCACTTACTTCCTCTTCTGCAACATATACATTCTTATAGTATTTATTATTTTTTTTCAAATACAATGTTGCCTTTCCTAACATCTACTAAATCTTGCCATATTTTCTTATTCTTTGTCGGAACCCCATTAACTAAGATAACCAGAGGTTCCTCTTCCACTTTTTCTACTCCAATTGTGTTAATGTTTTTCTTCAAATCTAGAGGCAAATAAACAACTCTTCCCTTTAATCCTCTCTGTAAATCTGATGGAGGCAATTTCCCTGTCTTTGGCTCCATTCTTACAATAGCCTGAAAGGGATGGATACTTTGAATCAAAATAGATTCATAAGTATTTAAATCCTTCAATTCAGAAGGAATCTCAACCAATTCCAGATTATTATGAACTGCTCTAGCAGGCATCTGGTTTTGATTTAATTTGCAAGAACAATAAGTACACACACGTTGATCCAATCCCAAATCAAAACAATTTTCTACCATCAAGTATGTTGCAAAATCCTTCCATTCACTATTATTTTCCCTTTCACTTTTTGCATATAAATCCACTAACTTAGTCTGATTCTTATAATAAGTGCGTCGACAACACACACAAGTGAAATTCGGCCTCTCACTTGATTTCACCTCAAACGTCGCAATTTCCCTCTGGAAATTATCTGTACTGGAAACCTGTACACTATCTTCCACAAGACCCTCTTCTTCTTGCTCAATTTCAACATTCTCCTCTTTACTTCCAAAGTAACAAAACTCAATTTCTTCACATATATTCTTCACATCTATTTCAGAACCATGCAAAAGAGCAGCGCATAATTGTTTAAGCATAATTGCTGGACTCTTAGCATAATACAACATTCTAACTAATTTCCTCACTTTGTTATGATGCACTGCTAGCATCCTGAAATGATGAAAAACACTCTGGCATACTCTCCTGGAAAGACAAGCCAGTGAATGTCCATGCAAACCTGTCACTTCTCTTACTCTGCAAGGATCTAATTCTTGCAACAACATCATTTTCTGCTTCAAACTTTTCTTATTAAATGACCGTACAAAATCACAAAGCAAATTGATGGAATCCTGTCGCACACTGCAAATACTACTACACTTCCAGGTGTACACAGGACCCTTAGCACGTCTTCCTAAAACCTCATTACCTAACACCTCTTCTGCCTCTGTTGTCACAAGTTTTTCTTTTTCAACTGGACAACCATCTTTCACTTCATAAGCACGACCACTGGTGTCAACTGCATGCACCAAATCATTATCCTGGAAATAACTCTCCTCATTAAAAAATGCCTCACAGCTTGAACTATGCATCCATTCTCCAGAAAAAACTTCACAAAAATTACTACGATTAACTATTCTCTTCCATCTACTATTTCTTTTGAAATCAAAAATTGCCTTGTTTAGCTTCCTAATTCTATTGATTATCAAAATAAATAACTTACGTTTAATTTCAAATGCCTGATCAATAACTTTCTCAACTTTTTTTTTTGTCTTATAAAAAACTAGTTTATGTTGACCTTTCTTAATATTTTTTAACAAATTGCCAATTATCCTGATCCGGAACATTCGTTTACGAATCTCCCTAAACTGTTGTTTCCTTCTACTATCATGCACAGAGTTATCTCTTGCTCTAGCAGTAACATTTTTCATTGGCCTTTCTTTTCCATTTGATTTCCTTCTCGTTTTATGGACTGAAACATTTTCTGTAGTAATATTTTTTTTATTACACATATTTCTTATAAAGTGTTTTGTGCTCTTACCCGGTGCTTTCTTCGTGACTTGACAAATCTTTTTGTTAGAGGACTGCTGCGTATTATTTTTCACCTGCTGTCTTTGACGTTTTGCAGCCTTTCTCTGTCTTTCTATTGTAGGCATGGTGAAATCTTGAAATGATCTGCAGTTGAATCTGTGGAAAAATATAATAAATAATGTTATTAACCATTATTACCAAACAGTAAATCAGTAACAGTGATAAAAAACTTAACACACTACTTGACATTTTAATTAGAAGATGTTTTAGTCGTTGGCAAATTTACAATACAGAAATACCAGAAAAGAAATGACATTTATATTTATGTTACCTATGCTATTTTATATGTGAATCTGATCTAATTTTATGAGCATATTTTAATATTTTATTGAAGACACTACACATAACCTGCTTTTGAAGGTGTCTTTATTTTTAAATTAAACGGTTTACCTTTTTACTTTTTATTAATTATAAATTTTAAAAATAAATGTTTATATTTCCAAAGGCTCAAGCAGGTCAGCTTCCCATCCTATATCATATAATTCGGACAAATCTGCATCCTCATCACGCTCTTCTTCATCCTCAGGATTTAAATCATCCAATGGATCAACATCCACTGATGTTTCAATTACAAGTTCAATGATGAGGTCAAAATCAACTGATTGCAGATTGTCGCTCATGTTGAGGTTGTCTTTATCTTTAAAGAAAGATAACAACAATGAGATGTTGCAGAGTAAGAGACAAATCTCACAGATTATAATAGTAAAATTGTTTAACAAGAGTAACATTTTGCAGCTATTATTTAGCCATGTCCAGTGATGCTGAGCAGGTGAAGCCTATGTCTAATTTTTCACTGAACAGGACTCATCTGTTCTTAACCTTGGATAAGCCTCACCAACTCTGTGTCCCCTGCACATACTTAAATGTAAAGGGGCAGATTTATGTTAAATGGCACATCCCCAGGCATGCACCAGTTAACGTGCACCACTGCTCTGCCACCCATGGTGTGCCGCATTTACAATCAGATAGGAGAAACCTGTGTCAAAACCCTGCGCCTGCTTGAAGCAGGCATAGGTCTTGACGCAACATTGTGGAGATGGTGCACCCCTGAGCCTTGCTGGAGCTGCATCGCACTTGCGATACAACTCCAGCAATGCGCCACCTTAACGGCACAGATGCGTCAAGCATCTGTGCCGTTTTTGCCCCATGCTGCGCCGCATTGTAAATGCAGCACACCATGGGTGGCAGAACAGCGGCGCAAGATGACTGGCACATCCCTGGTGATGCACCAGTCATCATAAATCTATCCCTAAGCTTCTTATCTTGTTAGAGATGAACTGCCATATGTATCATCAAAATATTTTGCATTTCCTAAATAGCGAATTTTAAGGAATAAATAGCGATTCTTTACCATTCCTAATTTGCGATGAGCAAATTGCTAATTGCAAGTTACCCATTCATTTCCATGGGCTAGGAGGCTCATAGGAATGAAGGTTTAATTTGCGATTAGCAATTTGCTCATCACAAATTAGGAATTTTTCCAAGGGTGCAGGGGTGTCTCAAGAACACCCTGCTGCACCCCTGAAAAAGAAATTTGGGGGCATATGGCACACATACATGCCCTAAGGGCATGTGTTGGCGTCATATGGGACCTTTTGTTTTTTTTAAAAAAAGCTTTTTGAAAAGAATTCACAAATTACCACCAATTTACCACAATAGTTTCCAAATCCTTAATGTCATTTTTTACATATTTTTTGTTTGATACATTGCATTTAAGTAGTCACAAAATTTGCAAATCCTTCAGTGCAATTGCAAAATAAGGAATAGCAAATTTTGCTACTCCTTATTTTGCATCAAACTTGTTTGATACATACCATTTGTCTAATTAACATTCGCAAAGGCCAAAATTCGTAGAATTTTGATCTTTGCGAATGCTAATTAGCTTGATACATATGGCCCCAAGTGAGGCCTGTCTTACGACATGGTGCATCTTTTGCATCACTGCTGCATCGGTTTCATGTGGTACGTTTTTTTTACACCATGACATATCTGCCTAAATGCATCAATTTGTAATGTTGTCGCCTCATAGCAAATCTTTTGCACCACCGCTGCATCATAAAAGTGACGCACAGTGGCACAAAAGAGGCATACACCTATCATAAATCTGTCCCTAGCATTTTAAATGATTAATCCAGGATGACGATAAAGTGTGGCCTATCCAGAGGTTTGTTTAAGGTGAGGCCTACTCAGGATTGCAGATTAAAGTTACGCTTGATGAAAAATACAGAGGAGATAATACATGTAAAGGCCTACCAATGAAGTAAGTAATGTGCACTTTATTCCGCCAGTCATCATAAATGTATCCCTAAGCTTCTTATCTTGTTACAGATCAACCACCATATCTACCATCAAACTATTTTGCATTTCCTAAATAGCAAATTTTAAGGAATAAATAGCAATTCTTTACTATTCCTAATTTGCAATGAGCAAATTGCTAATTGCAAATTACCCATTCATTTCCATGGGCTAGGAGGCTCATAGGAATGAAGGTTGCAATTTGCGATTAGCAATTAGCTCATCACAAAATAGGAATTTTTTCAAGCGTGCAGGGGTATCTCAAGAACACCCTGCTGCACCCCTGAAAAATAAATTTGGGGGCATATGGCACACCTACATGCCCTAAGGGCATGTATGGGCGTCATATGGGACCTTTTGTTTTTTGGAAAAAAATGCTTTTTGAAAAGAATTCGCAAATTACCACAAACTAGAAGTTGGTGGTAGTTTCCAAATCCTTAATATCATTTTTTACATATTTTTTGTTTGATACATTGCATTTAAGGAATCGCACATTTTGAATTAAGGACATTTTAAGTCATTTCCACATGTGCAGTGTTTTCAAATTATGATTTGAAAATCGTTTTTGGGGAAAAGTAATGGTTTGCAAATTTATGACAAGGACATAATGGTGTATGCTTCTCTATAAGGCATTTCAGTGTCTCTGATGTCATTTTTCCCATATTACATTATAAGACCTTTCCCCATGGAGCACATTCCTTGTAAATATGCTCCCACCTGTGCATGGCGAATTTAGATTTTGACTGTTTGAGTCACATAGCCATGTTAAAAGTGACCCAAAAAAATTGCAAACGTTTTAAAAAAACACATTCATGTGTCTTATGGACATTTTAAGTCATTTCCCCATGGACAATGTTTTCTAAGTGGCGCAAAAGAGGCATACACCTATCATAAATCTGTCCCTAGCATTTTAAATGATTAAATCAAGATAACAATAAGATGTGGCCTATCCAGAGGTTTGTTTAAAGTGAGGCCTACTCAGGATTGCAGATTAAAGTTACGCTTGATGAAGAATACAGAGGAGATAATACATGTAAAGCTCTACCAATGAAGTAAGTGATTTCTACTTCATTGCGCCAGTCATCATAAATGTATGCCTAAGCTTCTTATCTTGTTAGACATCAACCGCCATATGTATCATATAACTATATTGCATTTCCAAAAAAGCGAATTTTAAGGAATAAATAGCGATTCTTTACCATTCCAAATTTGCGATGAGAAAATTGCTAATTGCAAATTACCCATTCATTTCCATGGGCTAGGAGGCTCATATAAATGAAGGTGCAATTTGCGATTAACAATGTGCTCATCACAAATTAGGAATTTTTCCAAAGCTGCAGGGGTGTCTCAATAACACCCTGCTGCACCCCTGAAAAAGAAATTTGGGGGCATATGGCGCACATACATTTTAACAACATTCCTTTACCTCAAAAACGATTTTCAAATCATAATTTCAAAACACTACACATGGGAAAATTACTTAAAATGTCCTTAAGACACATAAAAGCGTTTTTTGATTGCCTTTCCTGCATGGTTGGGTCACTTTTAACATGGCTATGTAACACAAACATTCAAAATCTAAATTTTCCATGCACATGTGGGAGCATATTTACAAGCAATTTGCGCCACAGAGAAAGGTCTTACACTAAAATGAGAAAAATAACATCAGGGACAGTCAATTGCCTTATAAAGAAGCATACACCATTATGTCCTTGTCATGAATTTAAAAACAATTCCTTTACCCCAAAAACGATTTTCAAATCATAATTTCAAAACACTGCACATGGGAAAATGACTTAAAATGTCATTAAGACACATGAAAGCGTTTTTTGATTGCCTTTCCAGCATGGTTGGGTCACTTTTAACATGGCTATGTAACACAAACATTTAAAATTTAAATTTACCATGCACAGGTGGGAGCATATTTACAAGCAATTTGCGCCACAGAGAAAAGTCTTACATTAAAATGGGAAAAATAACATCAGGGACAGTCAATTGCCTTATAAAGAAGCATACACCATTATGTCCTTGTCATAAATTTAAAAACAATTCCTTTACCTCAAAAACGATTTTCAATTCATAATTTCAAAACACTGCACATGGGAAAATTACTTAAAATGTCCTTAAGACACATAAAAGCGTTTTTTGATTGCCTTTCCTGCATGGTTGGGTCACTTTTAACATGGCTATGTAACACAAACATTCAAAATCTAAATTTTCCATGCACAGGTGGGAGCATATTTACAAGCAATTTGCGCCACATAATTCATAATTTTCTCCTTAAAGCACACTATTCTCTATCTAAATTAAAGAAATATTTTCTCACCTTAGCAAATACTTTGAGTTTGAAAACAGTCTCAGAAACACACCAATTTGTCTTCAGCAGAGCAAAAGGTATGCACTCCAGAGTCTGCAGCTATCAAAAGCACAGAAATGCTGTAATTCTTCACACATATTTCTCATGTCACCCAATCAAAACTCTTCCCTCACTTTTTTTCAAATGAAAACCCTTCCCCCCTCTGCCCTTTCTGTCTTTTCTGCATGGCAACCACCTCTTGGAAGACTTCTGGTGTTTGCAAGTTCACACAACTTTGTTGCAATTGAACTCTGAACTCTCAGTGCACCTGCATATCTAGTGCATTCTTTCATTTAATGATTTTTTATTGACCATTCAAAATACATCTTTCAAAGAACACATCCGTGCACCCTAACTTTCTGTTTTCAGCAATCAAAATCCACCAATCACTGTTACTGCTTCATGAACACAGAAACTCCACAGTTTTTTTCATTTTAAACTCTCATTTTTTCAACTGCCATTTCATTGCCACACTTCATCTGACTGCAGGAGAACCTTCTCTCACCATGTTTTCTGTCTGGATTGTTGGACATAGTTATATTCACTGGGCTCAAAGGTACGTTGAAAACAGGAAATTACCTAACCTCAATTTACAAGATGTGGAAATTAAGTGGTTTGGCCACAGAGGATTAAAATGTCACCAATTGATACCATTGGTGAAAACCTTTATGCATTTGCCCAAACCTGACCTGTTAATTGTGCACTGTGGAGGTAATGACTTGGGCACTTTGACTGGTGTAGGTCTGGAAATGCTTTTAAAGGACACCTTTGAGCAATTAATGGCACTTTTTCCTCAGACTGCCTTGGTATATTCAAATATATGCCAAAGACAGAAATGGAGGTGGTCAAACCAATTTTGTCCACAAATTGAGAAGTCGAGGAAGCATGTAAACAAATCTGTTTCAGCTTACATGAGAGACCATGGAATGGGCTCCCTGTACAACAATAACTTGCGTTACTACATGCAAGATATCTACAGAGGAGATGGAGTTCACTTCTCAGATGAGGGCAACAGAGTTTTCACTCTGAATTTAAGAATGTGCATTGGTACCTACTTATAAGTACCTAAATGTACCATAAACCCAAAAGCTCTTCTCAGAGCTACCCTACATCTGATCACTCACAATTATTATTTTACTCTAACATTTTTCACTAATTTCCAACAAAATACGCTCCCTGGGGCGCTACCCGGTACGCGAACCGGGAGCTAACCTCGCGAAATTTTTAAAAAAAATGGTTTTTTTCCGCACATATAAGCCTCCTCAGCCACCCTCACAAAACCTAGGGTGTCAAGATAAGTCTACCGTGCCCCCTTCTACCCATTCTGAACATTATTTGCCCTCCATCTTGTATCTTAATTCGACCGAAACACAAAATGGTGGACTCCCGGAACGCTTAAGGTTCGCGAACCGGGGCGCTCAACGGTTCGCGTACCGGGTCGCTCCCTGGGAAGCGCACCATCAAAAAAGGTGGGAAAGTAGTTCACAGAAAAGCCACTGGAGACAATTTCACCAAATATAGATTAGCTCATACTACATACCAATCCCTACCATTTTCACAAATTTGATTGGAATTCCATTTAGTCATTTAGCCTGTAGACCTCTCTAAATACCCTGAGGTAAATTACTTCACAAAACACATCTGAAGTGTTGGAATTGACAACCAATGAAAATGTTACTTTCATTTTCTATTTTTTTTACCTGACATTTCATTGGTTATATACCTGAATATATATAAAGGAAGAGAAGAAAACACAGCCATTTTGACTACTACTTCTTGCTGTACATTTCAATAGTATTTTCACTAATTCCTTCAACTTCTTTCTAAAGGTAAGTTTTTATTTTTAAAACTGAAGTATATTGTGCACTATAAGTTAATATGGTAAACTTTTTCTGATAGATATATACTATCCCTCTGTAGTAGTTATAGATTTAGAGAGACTTCTCTGTTATAGTTATGGATGGAGTTAGGCTTCTCTTGTATAATTATGAATTTACTTACGTTAAATCACATACACATTTTTATATTCCTACTTCCACTCTGATACTATACACTGCCCAAAGATAAATTCACTGATAAAAAATGCCTATCTAAAATTATTCCCAACATTGCCCTATCTCTACTAATATATATTTTTTTAATTCAAATTTCAGGCAAAATGGAAGGCGAAAACCAAGTTTCTTTTGAAATGGACCTGCAAGACAGCAGCCAAGAATTGATTGATACAATTGATCAAATTGACATTGAATTTTTCGATGAAATTTGGGACAATGAACTACTGCAATGTGTACAAGCAGTAGATAACCTCCTTGCAAATGAGGACATTTTACACCCTCAGAGACTACAATGTATATTCCATGATAATTATGAAATTTCTGACAATGAAATGTTAGAAAGTTTAATAAATTATGAAACACAATCACATTAAAAAAAATGCTTAAAAAATAAAAAATAATCAACAAAAACAACAATCAATTAACATACAGCATTTGAAAAGTCTATCATTCATTTTTCATTGCAGTACGCTGCCCAGAACGCTTCCCGGTTCGCGGACCGGGCGCTCCCCACGCAAAAAAAAAAAAAAAAGAATTTTTGTTTTTTTTGCCCCGCAGGGCCCTTTTAAAACCTCCACATTAAACCTAGGGGGTCAGGGAGGATCTAGTATGCCCCCTTATGGTCATTTTCGCCTTTGTTTTGGCCTCCTCTTGTCTCTCAATCCTACCGAGAGACAAGATGGCGGCCGCTCCGGACTGTTTAGAATGTTGACAGACACCGGAGAGCCAATCAGCTTAGCTACGCGAAGTTCCGGTACGCTTAAGGTCCGCGGACCGGAGCGCTGCCCGGAGCGCGCTTACAGATATATATCTTTTTTTAAACGTTAATTTCTCAAAATCCACTGGAGCACATATATTGAGACCTAGAAAAGGCACATCGGGCTACCAGTCCCTACAATTTTGCCAAGTTTCATGGAAATCCATTCAGCCGTTCGGGCTAAAAGTGAGGCCAACCGCCCTATGGAAAACTCAATGTTAAAAACACGTTTTGGGACCCCCCTTTTTTCTCGGCCCCCCCTTGACGAAACCCCCCAAATTTCCAAGGGCTGCTCAGAAACAAAATGTTCCATTTTCCAGAAAATTTCAGCCAATTCTGTCCACAAACGCCAAAGTTATTAGACATAGAATTTTCAAAAATCCCATAGGGAAAAAATCCTAACTATATATACCTACTGGCGACCGCCAGTAGGTAATATATATATATATATATTATCTACTGGCGGTCGCCAGTAGGTAATATATATATATATATATTATCTACTGGCGGTCGCCAGTAGGTATATATAGTTAGGATTTTTTCTCTATGGGATTTTTGAAAATTCTATGTCTAATAACTTTGGCGTTTGTGGACGGAATTGGCTGAAAATTTCAGGAAAATTGAACATTTTGTTTCTGAGCAGCCACTGAAAATTTGGGGGGGTTCGTCAAAGGGGGGCCGAGAAAAAAGGGGGGTCCCAAAACCCGTTTTTCCCATGTTAATTTCCATAGGGCGGTTGGCCTCACTTTTAGCTCGAACGGCTGAATGGATTTGCACGAAACTTGGCAAAATTGTAGGGACTGGTAGCCCGATGTGCCTTTGCTAGGTCTCAATATATGTGCTTCAGTGGATTTTGAGAAATTAACGTTCAAAAAAATATATATATCTGTAAGCGCGCTCCGGTTCGTGTACCTGACGCGTAACGGAACTTCGCGAAGCGAAGCTGATTGGCTCTCTGGTGTCTGTCAACATTCTAAACAGTCCGGAGCGGCCGCCATCTTGTCTCTCGGTAGGATCGAGAGACAAGAGGAGGCCAAAACAAAGGGGGAAATGACCATAAGGGGGCATAGAAGATCCTCCCTGACCCTCTAGGTTTGATGTGGAGGCTTTAAAAGGGCCCCGCGGGGCAAAAAAAAAAAAATATATTTTTTTTTTTTGGGGGAGCGCTCGGTACGCGCACCGGGAAACGGTCTGGGGAGCGTACTATAAGGAAAAAAGAATGATAGACTATGATATTTTGAAATATTGTATGTTTATTGATTTTTTTTTGTTGTGTTTTTTTTGGTGTTTTTTATTTATTTATTTATTTTGGTTGTACTTCATGAATTAGATATAAAAATGAATATTGTCTCAACATTTTTTAATTATTAAATAAAAATGTATTGGTCAGAATTTTCATAGTTCAATAAAACTTCCAGCATTACATCATCTGGAATCTCCTCAAACATGCATGTTTCTATGTCTTGTAAGCATTCAATAAATTGTTCATCCAAAGACTGATCCATAAAATTTTCATCTAAAAATTCTTCATTTAAAATCTCCTCAGATGTAATGTCGAAGGAAACATTGATATTTTCTTGCTCCCCTTCCATTTTTTTGCTGTAAATTGCATAAAAAATTACTATATCAGAAGAGTTAGGGCACTGTTGGGTTTAAGTTCAGACAGGTATATTGGATTTTTTAACAGTGAATTTATCTTTGGGTAGTGTATGGTATCAGACTGGAAGTAGAAATATAAAAAAGTGTATGTGATGAAGCCTAAGTAAATTCATAATTATACAAGAGAAGCCTAAATCCATCCATAACTATAACAGAGAAGTCTATCTAAATCTATAACTATTACAGAGTGATAGTATAAAACTATCAGAAAAAGTTTTCCAAATTAACTTTAAGTGCACAATATACTTCAGTTTTCAAAATAACAACTTACCTTTCAAAAAGCAGTTTAAGTTCTCAGTGAAAATTTTCTTGAAATCTACTTCAGGAGGTGGTAGTCAAAATGGCTGTGTTTCTCTCTCTTTCTTTATATATATTCAGGTACATAACCAATCAAATGTCAGGTAAAAAAAGTAGAAAATGAAAGTAACATTTTAATTGGTTGTCAATTCCAACACTTCAGATGTGTTTTGTGAAGTAATTTACCTCAGGGTATTTAGAGAGGTCTACAGGCTAAATGGCTAAATGGAATTCCAATCAAATTTGTGAAAATGGTAGGGATTGGTATGTAGTATGAGCTAATCTATATTTGGTGAAAGTGTCTCCAGTGGTTTTTCTGTGAATTACTTTCCCACCTTTTTTTGAGTGAGCGCTTCCCGGTGCGCGCTTCGGTATGCGAACCGGCAGCGTTACGGGAGTCCTCCATTTTGTGTTTCGGTAGAATTGAGATACAAGATGGAGGGCAAATAATGTTCAGAATGGGTAGAAGGGGGCACGGTAGACGTATCCTGACCCCCTAGGTTTTCTGAGGGTGGCTGAGGAGGACCCTATGTGCGAAAAAAAAACATTTATTTTCAAATGTTCGCGCAGTTAGCGTCCGGTGCGCGTACCGGGTAGCGCTCCGGGGAGCGTACTTTGGTGAAAATTAGTGAAAAAAGTTAGAGTAAAATAATAATTGTGAGTCATAAGATGTAGGGTAGCTCTGAAAAGAGCTTTTGGGTCCTGTGGCTGATGTAGGTACCTACAAGTAGGTACCAATGCACAGTCTTAAATTGAGGATGAAAATTCTGTTTCCCTCATCTGAGAAGTGAACTCCATCTGCTCTGTAGATATCTTGCATGTAGTAACGCAAGTTATTGTTGTAGATGGAGCCCATTCCATGGTCTCTCATGTAAGCTGAAACAGACTTATTTACATGCTTCCTCGATTTCTCAATTTGTGGACAAAATTGGTTGGACCACTTCCATTTCTGTCTTTGGCATATATTTGAATATACCAAGGCAGTTTGAGGAAATAGTGCCATCAATTGCTCAAAGGTGTCCTTTAAAAGCATTTCCAGACCTACCCCAGTCAAAGTGCCCAAGTCATTTCCTCCACAGTGCACAATTAACAGGTCAGGTTTTGGCAAATGCAAAAAGGTTTTCACCAATGGTATCAATTGGTGACATTTTAATCCTCTGTGGCCAATCCACTTGATTTCCACATTTTGTAAATTGAGGTTGTGTAAATTTCTGATATCAGCAAACCTTTGAGCCCAGTGGATATAACTATGTCCAACAATCCAGACAGAAAACATGGTGAGAGAAGGTTCTGCTGCAGTCAGATGAAGTGTGGCAATGAAATGGCAGTTGAAAACATAAGAGTGTATAATGAAAAAAACTGTGGAGTTTCTGTGGTAATTAATCAGTAGCACCCTCAGAAATGCTTTTCAGAGCCAAATTAAAAACACACCTTTTCCCTCAATAATTATTTTCCTTTTTTCCTCCCCCCCTCTCCCTCTGATAGATTCAGTTAGCAGTTAGCGCGGGGACACACAGTTTGTGCAGCCATGCGCTTTACAAATGTCTTATTATTATTATTATTATTTAGCAGTGATTGGTGGATTTTGATTGATGAAAACAGAAAGTTAGGGTGCATGGATGAGTTCTTTGAAAGATGTAATTTGAATGGTCAAGAAAAAATCATTTTATGAAAGATTGCACTGGATACGCAGGTGTACTGAGAGTTCAGAGTTCAATTGAAACATTGTTGTGTGAACTTGCAAACATGAGAGGTCTTTCAGGAGGTGGTTGCTATGCAAAAAAGGCAGAAAGGGCAGAGGGGGGAAGGGTGTTGATTTGAAAAAAGTGAGGGAAGAGTTTTGATTGGGTGACATGAGAGATATGTGTGATGAATTACAGCATTTCTGTGCCATTGATGGTTGCAGGCTCTGGAGTGCATACCTTTTGCTCTGCTGAAGACAAATTGGTGTGTGTCTGAGACTGTTTTGAAACTCAAAAAGTATTTGCTAAGGTGAGAAAAGATTCATTTAATTTGAATAGAGAATAGTATGCTTTAAGGAGAAAATTATGAAGAAAGTTGTGTATTTAAAATGTTGCTTTGTGTCAAGTGTTTTAGAAATAGATTTTGTTTCTTTGAGTTACATAGCCATGTTAAAAGTGACGCAAAAATAGTGCAAGGGTCTTACAAAAATGCTTTCATGTGTCTTAGGGCATTTTAACTCACTTCCCCATGAATGTAGGAATATAATTGCTTTACAAGATGTGTTTAAAAACGTTTATTGAAATCAATTAGGTTTCTTGATATGTACTGGTAGAGTTTCATAGGTTGATTGGGGCATATTTACAAGGCCTTTGAGTTCATTTGATGTAATTTTTCCCATTTTATTTTAAGACATTTCCTTGTGGTGCAAGGTCCTTGTAAATACGCCCCCATGTGTGCTTGGCAAATTTAGATTTTGATTCTTTGAGTCACATAGCCATGTTAAAAGTGACCCAAAAATGGTGCAGGGGCCTTAAAAAAACGCTTTCATGTGTCTTAGGGCATTTTAAGTCATTTCCCCTTGAATGTAGGTATATAATTGATTTAGATGATGTGTTTAAAAACGATTTTTGAAATCAATTAGGTTTCTTGATATGTAGTGCTAGAGTTTCATAGGTTGCTTGGGGCATCTTTATAAGGCCTTTGAGTCTCTCTGATGTTATTTTTCCCATTTTAATTTAAGACCTTTCCCTGTGGTGCAAGGTCCTTGTAAATACGCCCCCATCTGTGCTTGGCAAATTAAGATTTTGATTCTTTGAGTCACATAACCATGTTAAAAATGACCCAAAAATGGTGCAAGGGCCTTAAAAAAACGCTTTCATGTGTCTTAGGGCATTTTAAGTCATTTCCCCTTGAATGTAGGTATATAATTGATTTAGATGATGTGCTTAAGAAACGATTTTTGAAATCAATTAGGTTTCTTGATATGTAGTGCTAGAGTTTCATAGGTTGCTTGGGGTATATTTAAAAGGCATTTGAGTCCCTTTGATGTTATTTTTCCCATTTTAATTAAAGACATTTCCCCGTGGTGGAAGGTCCTTGTAAATACACCCCCATGTGTGCTTGGCAAATTTAGATTTTGATTCTTTGAGTTACATAGCCAAGTTCCATACAGTGCTCACCTTCTGCGTAGTCTTTGATATGCTAGACTCCATCTGCACAATGAGATACCTAAGCAAAAGAAACACAGGTGATGTGATTGTGAAATGAGGAAAAGAAATTCCACATTTTTCAATTACATCACCTGTGTTTCCTAACTTTACGAATGACATTGTGCAGATGAGGTTTAGGCCTGTCCACGGACACAGAAGAGGTCTGGCCTTTGTTCAAGAGTGAAGTGGACATGACTCACTTCATTGGTAGGCCTGCACATGTATTATCTCCTCTGTACTCTTCAACAAGCGTAAATTTCATCTGCAACCCTGAGTAGGCCTCACCTCAAACAAACCTCTGGATAGGGCACACCTTATCGTCATCCTGAATCAATCATTTAAAATGTTAGGGACAGATTTATGATAGGTGTGTGCCTCTTTTGCGCCACTGTGCATCACTTTTGTGACGCAGCGGCGGTGCAAAAGATTTGCTATGTGGCAACATATTTACAACTTGATGCATCTAGGCAGATGTGTCATGCTGTAAAGTCCCGTGCCACATGAAACCGATGCAGCAGTGATGCAAAAGATGCACCATGTTGCAAGACAGGACTCACTTCATCTCCAACAAGATAAGAAGCTGAATCTTCTGTAAATGTCAAAATTGTTGTATACAGTGCTCAACTTCTGTGTACTCTTTGATATGCTAGACTCCATCTGCACTATGAGATACCTAAGCAAAGGAAACACAGGTGATGTGATTGTGAAATGAGGAAAAGAAATTCCACATTTTTCAATTACATCACCTGTGTTTCCTAACTTTACGAATGACATTGTGCAGATGAGGTTTAGGCCTGTCCACGGACACAGAAGAGGTCTGGCCTTTGTTCAAGAGTGAAGTGGACATGACTCACTTCATTGGTAGGCCTGCACATGTATTATCTCATCTGTACTCTTCAACAAGCGTAAATTTCATCTGCAACCCTGAGTAGGCCTCACCTCAAACAAACCTCTGGATAGGGCACACCTTATCGTCATCCTGAATCAATCATTTAAAATGTTAGGGACAGATTTATGATAGGTGTGTGCCTCTTTTGCGCCGCTGTGCGTCACTTTTGTGACGCAGCGGCGGTGCAAAAGATTTGCTATGTGGCAACATATTTACAACTTGATGCATCTAGGCAGATGTGTCATGCTGTAAAGTCCCGTGCCACATGAAACCGATGCAGCACTGATGCAAAAGATGCACCATGTTGCAAGACAGGACTCACTTCATCTCCAACAAGATAAGAAGCTGAATCTTCTGTAAATGTCAAAATTGTTGTATACAGTGCTCAACTTCTGTGTACTCTTTGATATGCTAGACTCCATCTGCACTATGAGATACCTAAGCAAAGGAAACACAGGTGATGTGATTGTGAAATGAGGAAAAGAAATTCCACATTTTTCAATTACATCACCTGTGTTTCCTAACTTTACGAATGACATTGTGCAGATGAGGTTTAGGCCTGTCCACGGACACAGAAGAGGTCTGGCCTTTGTTCAAGAGTGAAGTGGACATGACTCACTTCATTGGTAGGCCTGCACATGTATTATCTCATCTGTACTCTTCAACAAGCATAAATTTCATCTGCAACCCTGAGTAGGCCTCACCTCAAACAAACCTCTGGATAGGGCACACCTTATCGTCATCCTGAATCAATCATTTAAAATGTTAGGGACAGATTTATGATAGGTGTGTGCCTCTTTTGCGCCGCTGTGCGTCACTTTTGTGACGCAGCGGCGGTGCGAAAGATTTGCTATGTTGCGACATATTTACAACTTGATGCATCTAGGCAGATGTGTCATGCTGTAAAGTCCTGTGCCACATGAAACCAATGCAGCAGTGATGCAAAAGATGCACCATGTTGCAAGACAGGCCACACTTCATCTCCAACAACATACCGTCCGTTTAAACTGTAAACATTTAGGAATGTGTAGGGGGCATGGAGAAGCTGAATCTTCTGTAAATGTCAAAATTGTTGTATACAGTGCTCAACTTCTATGTACTCTTTGATATGCTAGACTCCATCTGCACAATGAGATACCTAAGCAAAGGAAACACAGGTGATGTGATTGTGAAATGAGGAAAAGAAATTCCACATTTTTCAATTACATCACCTGTGTTTCCTAACTTTACGAATCACATTGTGCAGATGAGGTTTAGGCCTGTTCACGGACACAGAAGAGGTCTGACCTTTGTTCAAGAGTGCAGTGGACATGACTCACTTCATTGGTAGGCCTGCACATGTATTATCTCCTCTGTATTCTTCAACAAGCGTAAATTTCATCTGCAACCCTGAGTAGGCCTCACCTCAAACAAACCTCTGGATAGGGCACACCTTATCGTCATCCTGAATCAATCATTTAAAATGTTAGGGACAGATTTATGATAGGTGTGTGCTTCTTTTGCGCCGCTGTGCGTCACTTTTGTGACGCAGCGGCGCTGCAAAAGATTTGCTATGTTGCGACATATTTACAACTTGATGCATCTAGGCAGATGTGTCATGCTGTAAAGTCCTGTGCCACATGAAACCAATGCAGCAGTGATGCAAAAGATGCACCATGTTGCAAGACAGGCCTCACTTCATCTCCAACAACATACCGTCTGTTTAAACTGTAAACATTTAGGAATGTGTAGTGGGCATGGAGAAGCTGAATCTTCTGTAAATGTCAAAATTGTTGTATACAGTGCTGAACTTCTGTGTACTCTTTGATATGCTAGACTCCATCTGCACAATGAGATACCTAAGCAAAGGAAACACAGGTGATGTGATTGTGAAATGAGGAAAAGAAATTCCACATTTTTCAATTACATCACCTGTGTTTCCTAACTTTACGAATCACATTGTGCAGATGAGGTTTAGGCCTGTTCACGGACACAGAAGAGGTCTGACCTTTGTTCAAGAGTGCAGTGGACATGACTCCCTTCATTGGTAGGTCTGCACATGTATTATCTCCTCTGTATTCTTCAACAAGCCTAAATTTCATCTGCAACCCTGAGTAGGCCTCACCTCAAACAAACCTCTGGTTAGGCCACACCTTATCGTCATCCTGAATCAATCATTTAAAATGTTAGGGACAGATTTATGATAGCTGTGTGCCTCTTTTGGGCCGCTGTGCTTCACTTTTGTGACGTAGCGGCGGCGCAAAAGATGCGCTATGTTGCGACATATTTACAACTTGATGCATCTAGGCAGATGTGTCATGCTGTAAAGTCCTGTGCCACATGAAACCTGCGTCAGGTTTCATATAGGCGTTTTGTTGCAGGGTGGGCATTCATTTGCATGAAAGCCCTGTAAAATTAACACAGTGAAATTTAGAAGATTTCACTGAGTCAGCTTTATAGCATTGCTGAATCAAATCCTTACGCCTGTTTGAAACAGGCATAAGGAGTGATGCACCATGAAATGTGTGGCTTGCTCCTGTGCATTGCAGTAGACATGTCGCGTTTACGACGTGATTCCTGCAATGTGCTGCTTTTGCGGCACAGATGCGTGACGCATCTGTGCTGTTTTTGCTCAATGGTGCTCCACATTGTAAATGCGGCACATCATGGGTGGCAGAGCAGCGGTGCACGTTAACTGGTGCATCCCTGGGGATGCGCCAGTTAACATAAATCTGCCCCTTTACATTTAAGTATGAGCAGGGTACACAGAGTCGGTGAGGCTTATCCAAGGTTAAGAACAGATGAGTCCTGTTCACTGAAAACTTGGACATAGGCCTCACCTCCTCAGCATCGCTGGACATGGCTAAATAATAATTGCAAAATGTTACTCTTGTTAAACAATTTTAATATTATAGTCTCTGAGATTTGTCTCTTACTCTGCAACATCTCATTGTTGTTCTCTTTCTTTAAAGATAACGACAACATCAACCATGAGTGATAATGAGCAATCAGTTGATCTCGATCTTATCATTGAACTTGTCATTGAAACGTCAGTGGAAGTAGATCCCTTGGATGATTTAAATCCTGAGGATGATGAAGAACATGATGAGGATGCCGATTTGTCAGAATTGTATGACATAGGGTGGGAAGCTGACCTGCTTGAGCCTATGGAACTATAAACATTTATTTTTAAAAGTTACTGGAAATGAAAAGTAAAAATGTAAACCGTTTCATTTAAAATTAAACAAAAGTTCAAAATCAGGTTGTGTGTAGTGTCTTTAATAAAATAGTCAAATATGCTCATAAAATTAGTTCAGATTCACATATAAAACAGCACAGGTCAAATGTAGAAGCATTCCATTTCTTTGCTACTATTTGTGAATACTAAATTTGCCAATGCACTAAAAATTATTCTATGTAAAAATGACAAGTAGTGTGTTAAATTTTTGACGACTGTTATTGATTTACTGTTTGCTAATAGTGGTTAATACCATTTTTTATTATATTTTACCACAGATTCAACTGCAGATCATTTCAAAAGGAGAGAATGCCATCTAAACAACGAAACCGAAAGGCTACAAAACGTCAAAGACAGCAGCTTAATAAATTCTTGCAGCAGTCCTCTACAATAAAAACTTGTCAAGTCACCAAGAAAGCTCCGGGTAAGACAACAAAATCATTCATAAGAAACATTTGTAGAAAAAAAAGTAGTACTACAGAAAATGTTTTAGTCCAGAAAAAGAGAAGCAATTTAAACGGAAAGGGAAGGCCAATCAAAAATGTTACTGCTAGAGCAGGAGATAACGCTGTGCAAGGTAGTAGAAGGAAAAATCAGTTTAGGGACATTCGCAGACAAATGTTCCGCAACAGGATAATTGGCAATTTATTAAAAAAATATTAAGAAAGGTCAGCAGAAAGTGGTTTTTTATAAGAGAAAAAAAAAATTGAGAAAGTTATTGATCAGGCATTTGAAATTAAGCGAAAGTTATTTATTTTGATAATCAATAGAATTAGGAAGCTAAACAAGGCAATTTATGATTTCAAAAGAAATAGTAGATGGAAGAGAACAGTTAATCGTAGTAATTTTTGTGAAGTTTTTTCAGGAGAATGGTTGCATAGTTCAAGTTGTGAGGCATTTTTTAATGAGGAGAGTTATTTCCAGGATAATGATTTGGTGCATGCAGTTGACACCAGTGGTCGAGCTTATGATGTAAAAGATGGTTGTCCAGTTGAAAAAGAAAAAATTGTGACAACAGAGGCAGAAGAGGTGTTAGGTAATGAGGTTTTAGGAAGACGTCCTAAGGGACCTGTGTACACCTGGAAGTGTAGTAGTATTTGCAGTGTGCGACAGGATTCCATCAATTTGCTTTGTGATTTTGTACGGACATTTAATAAGAAAAGTTTGAAGCAGAAAATGATGTTGTTGCAAGAATTAGATCCTTGCAGAGTGAGAGAAGTGACAGGTTTGCATGGTCATTCACTGGCTTGTCTTTCCAGGAGAGTATGCCAGAGTGTTTTTTATCATTTCAGGATGCTAGCAGTGCATCATAATAAAGTGAGGAAATTAGTTAGAATGTTGTATTATGCTAAGAGTCCAGCAGTTATGCATAAACAATTATGCATTGCTCTTTTGCATGGTTCTGAAATAGATGTGAAGAATATTTGTGAATAAATTGAGTTTTGTTACTTTGGAAGTAAAGAGGAGAATGTTGAAATTGACCCAGAAGAAGAGGGTAATGTGGAAGATAGTGTACAGGTTTCCAGTACAGATAATTTTCAGAAGGAAATTGCCACGTTTTAGGTGAAATCAAGTGAGAGGCCTAATTTCACTTGTGTGTGTTGTCGACGTACTTATTATGAGAATCAGACTAAGTTAGTGGATTTATATGCGAAAAGTGAAAGGGAAAATAATACTGAATGGAAGGATTTCGCAACATACTTGATGGTAGAAAATTGTTTTGATTTGGGATTGGATCAACGTGTGTGTACTTATTGTTGTAACAAATTAAATCAAAACCGGATGCCTGCTAGAGCGGTTCATAATAATCTGGAATTGGTTGAGATTCCTTCTGAATTGAAGGATTTAAATACTTATGAATCTATTTTGATTCAAAGTATCCATCCCTTTCAGGCTATTGTAAGAATGGAGCCAAAGACAAGGAAATTGCCTCCATCAGATTTACAGAGAGGATTAAAAGGAAGAGTTGTTTATTTGCCTCCAGATTTGAAGAAAAACATTAATACAATTGGAATAGAAAAAGTGGAAGAGGAACCTCTGGTTATCTTAGTTAATGGGGTTCCGACAAAGAGTAAGAAAATATGGCAAGATTTAGTGGATGTTAGGAAAGTCAAAAAGGCAACATTGTATTTGAAAAAAAGCAATAAGTACTATAAGAATGTATATGTTGCAGAAGAGGAAGTAAGTGAAGAAGAGGATAGTGATTTGTGTGGTGGTCAAATTGAGAAAGTAGAACCCTCTAAAAGTGAAGAAATATATGAACATTATAGTGTTCATCCTTTGCATTCCAAGGAAGTCATGGGGAATGCTATTGAGTTGTTTCAAATGAAACAAGCCAAAGGGAGTCCCATTAGTGTTTGGGAGGAAAGTTTGGAAGCTCGGTGTTTCCCACAGCTATTTCCAACAGGTCAAGGAGGAAGATATGATGAGCGACCTCATCAAATTCCTGCTTCTGAATACCGGACTTTACGATTGTATGCAGAAGATCCTAGGTTTCGACAATGCATTCCGTATTTGTTTCATCTCCTGTTTGAAAGCGATCTGTCTGGACTGTCATATGCAGTGAACCACATCTTGAAAAGTGGTATACAGATGCAAAACATCTCGGCAAGTGACTTTATGGATAAAGTCAATGTGCAAGACAGTATTTTGGATTCTCACCTGATTAATCTCATGGCGTGTCAGCGTGGTACTAATGAGTACTGGTACCGTCGTCATGGTGATTTAAAATGTATGCTGAGGAACTTAGGAACTCCCACATGGTTCCTCACTCTCAGCTGTGCCGAGTATGGCTGGGAAGACTTACTTGAATTTCTACAAGAGGCAAATGGAAACATTGAAAATATCGAATTCAAGATACCCGGAGAACTGTGCTCTTTGGATCCAGTGAATGTATGCAGGTACTTCAATCATAGATTTGAAGCTATGATGTCTTTCATCATGAACAAGAAAAATCCACCTCTTGGAGAAGTGTTGGATTTCTTCTGGAGAAAGGAGTACCAAGCAAGAGGTGCTCCTCATATACATATGCTGCTGTGGATCAAGGATGCACCTAAATTTGGAACAGATCCAGAAGACTTAGTGATGAGTTTCATAGAACAGTATTCTACATGTGCTGTTCCAAACGCAAAGGAAGACAAAAGCCTAAGAGAACAAGTTTTACGCTTCCAAAGCCATCGTTGTGGAAAGTACTGTCATCGTAAATTCAGAAACAAGGACAAGTTCTACACCAAATGTCGTTTCGCCTTTCCACGACCGGTGATTTCTAAAGGAAGAGTGAACAGTTTGATGTCTTCGCTGCGACATAATGTGATGAAGAAATCACCTAAAAACACATACAATTTGAAAAGGAATGAAGAGTCCAAGTACATCAACGACTACAACCCAGTGATTTTGTCCATGTGGAATGCTAACATGGATATACAGTTTGTGGCTGATAACTGTATGGCTGTGGCTCGGTATGTGACATCTTACATCACCAAAAAAGAAAAGACAGAATTGAAGGATATGTGGGAGGACATTTCCCATGAAAAGAGCCTCAGTAAGAAGTTGTACAGTTTCAGTCTGAAGATGTTGTCACATCGAGAAATCGGAGCTTACGAATGTTCTGACCGGTTGTCTTCAGCAAGTCTCTATGCCAAATCCAGGAGTATCGTTTGGGCGAGTCTTGGTCTTGCTGCAACGCGTAATCGAGTTCTGAAACCTGTGCGGGAAATTGAGTATTTGGCGGAAAAGGAGCCAAACAGTACCGATATTTTGAAGACCAACATGTTGGATACATATTATCCAAATAGAAGCAGTCACCTCGAGAATGTTTGTCTGTATGAGGTTCTACAAAATTACATATTCAAGAGGAACATCAAAGAAGATATTGATAAAGGAGTGTATGCTGTAATTGGAAGTGAGGGATGTCTGGTCAAGCAAAGAAAATGCCACTTGGTAAACCATCGAAAATTGAGTGGCGAATCTCCTGAAAAAAAAGAGTTTTTCTATTTAGCACTTTTGCAACTTTTCAAGCCTTGGCGTGCAGAAGAGGAACTGCTTGGAGATTTCCTCTGTTACGAAGACTCTTTCAATGCCGCCAAGGAGACCATAGAATGTCCTGTTTTTCCCAAATATCTAGAAATGTTGAATGCGGAAATCGAGCAGGAAGCAACGATTGCAGCCGAGATTGCTAGAGACAGTTCTCAGGACAGTCAGAGTTCTGTTTCATTGAGTCAGGATCCACTAGGAGGACCAGTTATCGAAAATGAAGCTGCCACTGGCATGATTGAAGTGGAAAGAGCCATGGCACATGCTCAGGAGGATGCGGATAACTTAGAAGACTTGGAAAGACAACTCAACTTTGAGCAGAGGAAAATATATGATGAAGTTACCAACCAAATTGATCATGGATTAAGTCATGAGAAGAAAGAGTGCTCATGTACGTCGTTGAAGCCTGTCCGACTGTACGTGAGTGGAGAAGCGGGAACTGGAAAAAGTTTCCTCATTAAAGCAATTTCATATTATTTGCAGAAAAGGACTGAGTCATCGCTGTCTTGTGTTGTCACCGCTCCAACTGGACTGGCAGCACATAACATTAAAGGTATTACTTTGCATCGTCTACTGATGCTGCCAGTGGAGCATGATAACAAATTACGATACCACAAGTTATCTGGAGATGCTTGTTGTGAAGTTTCAAGAGTCTTGAAGAAAATGAAACTTCTTATCATTGACGAAGTAAGCATGGTTTCCAATGTCATGCTTGCCTTTGTGCATTTGAGAATGCAAGAAGTTCTCAAAACAGAGTATGATGTGTTATTTGGTGGCAAACACATCATTGTTTTCGGTGATCTTCTGCAGCTGACACCAGTGAAAGGACAACCTGTGTTCAAAATGCTCACGCATGAAGATACCAGGAAGTGCCTAGGGAGCATTGGCAACGTTAATATATGGTTAAACTTCAATTATGCTGAACAGCGTGAAAAAATGCGTCAGGCGAAGGATGAAGATTACAAGAATATTCTACAAGATGTTAGAATCGGAAAAGTGACCGAGCATGGGAAAGAAGCTTTACATGCATGATTACTGTCAAATTTGTATCCAGAACAAGACGTTGTGCCTGAGAATATTTTTCAGAAAATTACTGAGAAGAAATCTGGAATATGTTTGATGCCAACTCTTGCAGAATGTGCCATCTTCAACAACAAAATGTTGCATTTAGAAAACCAAGAGATTGTGAAACTGGAAGCTATTGACAGAGTAGAGCATATGGGATCAACAATTATTTTGTCTGAGAATTTGAAATCAAAATTGGATTCATTAGAGAAGACTATATCTAAAACTGCAGGTTTTGAAAAGACTCTGAATGTGTGCTTAAATTGCCGTATAATTTTAAGAAGGAATTTACATGTTGAAAGAGGTCTGGTAAATGGATCAATGGGTAATGTTGTTGATTTTGTGAAATACAGAAATAGAGATGGAATAGAATTTTTTAAAATTAAATTTGATGGCATTGAGGAAGTACAGCTAATTGGTCATTGCTCTGCTAGGTTTTTGCTTGTGAAAGACTTATATGTTCGCCGTAAGCAGTTTCCTGTTTGCTTGGCATATGCGGTGACAATCCATAAATCGCATGGTTTAAGTGTAGACAGTGCATTGGTGAATATTGGCAGTTCTGTGTTCAAGGAGGGTATGGCATATGTGGCATTGTCACGAGTTAGAACTTTATCGGGATTGTACTTGATTGAGTGTGATGTCACAAACATTTGTGCGGATCTAGATTGTGTTAAGGAATACAATAGGTTAAGAAGAGAGTATGCGCCACATTTGCCTCAATATCCTTTGTTTGAGAAACGTGTGGTAGGCCGGAAACAAAGAAATGTGACCAATAGTAGGGAGGTTGTAGCAAAAAGACGAAAAGTCGATGAACCAGAAATTATAAGCAGAAAGAAAAAGGATTTTGTTGAAGATGTTGTTGGTTTTCAATTTGAAAACAGTTCTGGTGTCAACTGCTATGCTAATGTAGTGGTTAATGTTTTGTTTTCTCTAGAAAATGTAAAAGAAGAGATTGTGGTCCATTCGGATCAAAGATTTTGCAGTTTGTTGAATTCTGTGTTAGAGAAATGTAGCACTGATAGAACAAAAATAGAAAGTGTGTCTGAAATTCGAAATCTGTTAGACAGATGTTCAGGTCAAACACAATTCTCTCAAAATATTCAGCAAGATTGTCAGGAGTTTTTAATGTATATGCTTGATGTATTGCATGATGAAGGTGTAGATGTAGATCACCTGTTTGGGCTTTCTTATCAATGGCAGCATGACTGCGAGAACTGTAGGGTATCAAGTACTACTAGTGTAGACTCAGAAAAATTTATATATTTAACTTTGCCAGACAGTAAATCAGTGTCCTTTAATAAGCTAGTAAAAGCAGCTGATCACAACATGGAGTGTATCCAATGTAAGTCTGAAATGTTGTCAACATTATTTATACGAACATATGGCCAGTATGTCATTTTAATGTTCCAACGATGTAGGCCTGATGGAACAAAATTGACAACTTTAATTAAAAATTTTGTGGCTTCGCAGTTGTCAATATCAAGAAGGACTTTTGTAACTGCAGCAATTATATATCATGACGGTCCTTCAACAACATCAGGACATTACACAGCTTATTTAAAGTCTAGAAACGGCTGGTCATTCTGCAATGATTCTGTTTTAACTTTAAAAAAAAATTGCCTTTTGACCTTAAAAATTCTTACCTGGTGTTTTTAAAACCAAAATTTTAGGGAAGGAATCTCGGGATTTGCTCTGAGGAATTTTAAGAGGTTCTAATGGCTCCTACACTATTTGGCCTTGAGGATAAGTGTAGTACAGAGTCAAAAGTTATTTTTGAGTTTTAAATAGTTCCTGGAAAAAAAGAAGGTTTTCTTACAGAAAGTGGTGGGCACGGATTAGTTAAAGGACAACAGAGTATTTCCCAAAGCAAACGGTGTTCTTACCATAACACTTAACGTCATGGAAAAATAACTGCACTTTGAATGAGTTCAGAAAAACTGTTTCTTTTTATAAGCTAATTCAAGGAGCCAATCATAACATGGAGTAGAGGTAATGTAAGTCTGCAATGCTGTCTAGATTATTTGACCAAACTTTTCGTTATAATGTCATTTTAAAATTCCAACTATATAAACCTGATGAAAGTAAGTCTTCAACTTTAATTACAAATGTTGTGGCTACACAGTCGTTGATTTTAGGAAGAACATTTGTAACTGCAGCTATTATATGACATGATGGTCCTTTGACAAGATCCGCTTATTACACAGCTTATTGAAAATGTAAAAAAAGCTGCTGTTTCGTAAATGATTCCTATTTGACTACGATACAATGTTGCCTTTTTACTTAAAAATATTCTTACTTTCTGTTTTCAGAAAAGAGAATTTAGGGTAGGTAACTGGCCTATAATGATTCTAGGGGTTGATATAATTTTATCTGCTGTTTTAAATTGCTTTGTGATTAAAAGTGATGTAGAGAATTAAATAATTGTAGTAGTCATAGAGCTGGTGTAAGTCTGCTTCATAGTAAGCAGTATCAGTGTCATAGGAAATGTGGAACATGAGAGAGCAAGAAGGGTGAGATATTACTAGTACAGGATTGTGAAAGTGATCTTGAACGTTTTCTTTCTGAAAGTTGCGGAAATACAAAATGACGGGATTTGCTTAGAAGAATTCCAAGAGTTATAAATGGCTCTTACACGATTTGGCCTTGTGGAAAAGTGCAGTAGAGAGCGAGAAGTCATTTATTGTATGTAACATATTTGTCAAAACGATGGAGCTTTTCTTTCAGAAAGTGGCGGGCTGAAAATAATAACAGCACAACAGAGTGTAAGCTGTTCATAGGATATCCTTCGACGTCATGGAAAGTAAGTTACTTTTCAGGAGTTCTGATTTCTGATTGGTTATGTTAAATGGGTTTTTTAAACACAATCATTTTGATTGTGTTTTTTTTTCCCCGCTGTTATATGATGAATACCTTCAAGTCACTGTTTTTAGTGAAATTTGATAAATTCTGAGAACAGCAAAAATAAACCATTTAACATGTATAATTAATTCTGTACTTTTTGTATTTATGATATACATTTAGAACTGTGTAGTAGGCATGGAGAAGCTGAGGCTTCTGTAAGTGTCAAAGTTGTTGCATACAGTGCTCACATTCTACGTAGTCTTTCATAAGATAGACTACATCTGCACAATGAGATACCTAAGCAAAGGAAACACAGGTGATGTGATTGTGGAATGAGCAAAACAAATTGCACGTTTTTCAATTAAATTACCTGTTTTTCCTAACATTACACATCACATTGTGTAGATGAGGTTTAGGCCTGTTCCAGGAGACAGAGGAGGTCTGACATTTGTTCAAGAGTGCAGTGGACATGACTCACTTCGTTGGTAGGCCTGCACATGTATTATCTCCTCTGTACTCTTCAACAAGCCTAAATTTCATCTGCAACCCTGAGTAGGACTTACCTGAAACAAATCTGTGGATAGGCCACACCTTATCAACATCTAGAAACAATCATTTAAAATGTTAAGGGCAGATTTATGATGGCCGTGCGCCTCTTTTGCGCCGCTGTTCCGTCACTTTTGTGACGCAGCAGCAGTGTAAAAGATGCACCATGTTGCAAGATAGGCCTCAGTTCATCTCCAGCAAGATACCGTCAGTTTAAAATGTATATAATTAGGACTGTGTAGGGGGCATGCAGAAGCTGAGGCTTCAGTAAGTGTCAAAGTTGTTGCATGCAGTGCTGCACTTCTGCGTACTCTTTCATATGCTGGACTACATCTGCACAATGAGATACCTAAGCAAAGGAAACACAAGTGATGTGATTGTGAAATGAGCAAAAGAAATTGCACGTTTTTCAATTACATCACCTGTGTTTCCTAATATTATGAATCACATTGTGCAGATCAAGTTTAGGCCTGTCCAGGGAAACAGAGGAGGTCTGGCCTTTGTTCAAGAGTAAAGCGGACATGACTCACTTCATTGGTAGGCATGGACATGTATTATCTCCTCTGTACTCTTCAACAACTCTAAATTTCATCTGCAACCCTGAGTAGGCCTCACCTCAAACAAACCTCTGGATAGGACACACCTTATTGGCATCCTGAAACAATCATTTAAAATGTTAGGGACAGTTTTATGATGGCTGTGCACCTCTTTTGCGCTACCGTTGCGTCACTTTTGTGAGACAGCAGCAGTGCAAAAGATGCACCATGTTGCAAGATAGGCCTCACTTCATCTGCATCAAGATACTGTTAGTTTAAAATGTATATTTTTAGGACTGTGTAGGGGCATGGAGAAGCAGAGGCTTCTGTAAGTGTCAAAGTTGTTGAAAAACTGTTTGTCCTTCAATCTTTTCCCTTGTCTTTTCTAATTTTTAAATACATGTTTTAATATTTTTCAAATGTTTGTTCTCTCGTTCACAGATTGAAAGTATAAAAATAACAAGTGACTAAGTTAACGACAATTATAAGGTAAATGTTTTGTACTCTTTTCGTTACATTTCTATCACATCTAACTTCTATTAGTTTCACTACTTCATTTCTTTAACCCTCACTTTCCTGCCTTTGCTACTTCCCTCATTCCTTTCTCTATTACTTACTTACTCTACTCCTTCCACTCTTTTTCTCAGTCCCTCTCTTCTCATACTTCCTCACTCTTGTTCACTCACTCCGTCTCTATTACTCTCACTGTCTCTGACTGATCACTCTTTCACTACTTGTTCTATATGCTTTCTCTCTGTAGTTCAAGCACACTAAGGGGCATATTATCAACACAGGCAATAAAATTATCGCTGCTTTTATCGGCAGAAAACTGCCGCAAAAGCGGCTTTAGCTGCAGATTTCTTCCGCAAAAGCAGCGATAATTTTATCACCTATGTTGATAATATGCCCCTATGTTATTTACATTTCTTTGCTGTTTCAATCATTCCTTTTCTGTTACTTCTTATTTTCTGCTTCCTGTTTTTTCTCTCTGTTATTCCACATGTTTTAATCTTATTTTGAACATTCACTCACATTCTCTAAGAAACTCTTGTTTATTATTCTTCTACTCTACTTTTTTTCTTCCACTTCCTTATCTATTTTGTTTTTCACAATTATACCCTCTTCCATCTTTTCTTCGGTAAATAGATCTATTAAACAGTATCTCTGTGTTACTCCCTATAGCTGTCTTTCTTTTAACATTGCTCTCTGTTTCCTTCCCTTATACTTACTCTTCTTTTTTTAAATTTGTTTTTTTGGTTCGCTCCCGGTTCGCGTACCGGCGAGCGAACCGGGAAGCGAACCAAAAGAAATAGAGGTTGCCAGAGTGCTAAACATTCTAGCAATTTTTTTATAAAGGGGAGGTAGTTCTGAAAAGAACTTTTTTTAAATTATTTTTGTTGTTTTATATTTTTTTTATTATTTTTCTGAACAATTTTTTACTTTTTTTGTATTTTTTGAACGGTTTTATATATTTTTTTTTTTTTTTGAGGGGGAACAACGAAAAACAGGCATTACAAAGGGCTCAACAGGAGCAACAATTTTTTTTTTTTTTGGGGCGTTTTGAGCACTTGTGGTTTTCAAATGCTCTGTTTATCAAATTGATACTCATATTTGCACATGAGAGTAGGTCACCACAATAAAGGCACACTATCTTCATGTGCACAAAATTCTGTTGAATGTTTGGCACCGTTTCCCGCGCCTCTGGCCCCGACAGAGTTACCTGTGCCGATGTACTGGCCACAGGAGTTGGTGGGTTGTCTTGGAGGTGACGCATCTCTGCAACGCTGTAATTCAGTGGATGCCACCTCTGCATATGACGGTGCATAGTATAGTTGCCGTAACTATACTTTTTATCTGTGCCTCTAGATAAAACATCTTTACATATGAGGCATGTCACGTGGCGAGCATTCACTTTTTTTTGGCCTTGAGGAAAAGAAAAAAACTGCCAAATAAAACTATCTTTGTGGTGAGATATCCGGGGCTCCTCACGTAAAAACTGTCTTGGCTGTACTTCCTCTTCCTCTTCTTCGTCCTCTTCCTCCTCTGGGTTGGGAAGGAACTGTGGAGGTGGTCCTTCCTTCCTAGGTGGTTGTGGTGGTGGTGGGGGTCCACCAGCTGCAGCTACTACAGATGCCATTATTTTAATAAGCAAAAACAGGTCTTCCTCTCACAAAGATGAAAGTCAGAGTGAGGAAAGAAGGTGGGGGCTTTCATCATTTGGGAAAAAAAAGGTTCTAAACCAATGAAAAGTGTTATTTTTAGGTCACATGACCTAGCCTTACATCATTAGGAAACCAAAAGTGAAATGAACCAATAGAAAGTTTTATTAACAAGTCACATGACCTGTTACGCTTACGTTACGCGCTCCGCGCCGCGCCCCGGATCGCTTCCGGGGAGCTGCGCTTCGCGCCTCGGTTCGCGCTCCGGAGCACTTCCGGGTGCGCTAACGCGGCGCGTCATAAGACGCATTGCGCGGCAACGCGATACGTCGCGCTTACGCGACGCGCCCCGGATCACTTCCGGGGAGCTGCGCTTCGCGCCTCGGTTCGTGCTCCGGAACACTTCCGGGTGCGCTAACGCGGCGTGTCATAAGACGCATTACGCGGCAACGCGATATGTCGCGCTTACGCGACTCGTCACGATGTTGTTTTCTAACGCGGCAGTTGCGCTAACGGAACGTTTACCGGTTCGCGGACCAGGTCGCGGCACCAAATTGAGCTAACGGGAAGCTACCCGGTGCGCGGACCGGTAGCGAAACAAAATTTTTTTTTTTAAAGAAGAATACATTTTAAAGCTTTTGATATTTGCTATTAAAAAAACCATTGAAATTCACTGAAAAAACCATAGGTTATAGACCATATATAGTTAGGAATTAGCATTTACAAAACCTTGAAAATTCACTGAAAAAACCATAGGTTATAGACCATATATAGTTAGGAATTAGCATTTACAAAACCTTGAAAATTCACTGAAAAAACCATAGGTTATAGACCATATATAGTTAGGAATTAGCATTTAAAAAACCTTATTTTACTCACACAAAACCATTGAAATTCCATATATAGTTAGTTGCACTAACTATATATCGCGCACCCGCAATCCACTGCTGATGATGTCACATATTACATCATTCATGACATGGTCAGTGACATCACTGATGACATCACTGATGACATCTCAAATGACATCACTGATGACATCACTGATGACAACATCCAGTGACTGTATGTTTCTGTAAAGTTAAAATATGTCTTACATATTGAATAATGAGTGGATGTATAAGTGTCTGGATGAAGGATTTAGTAGGTGCATGACTGACTGTATGAGTGAGTGATTAAATGTGTCTCACTGAGTGCATGGGTTAGTGACTAAACTGTTTTAATTTGTGCATCATTGTGTCTGTTGTTCTGTAATCTGCTGCATGTGTTGATCATTAGCTATATGACTAACTATATGGGTTATTGATTGGTTGCCCAAGTATTTGTATGGGAGACTGAGTGTGTGTGTGGGTGGCTGGGAGGTGTATGACTCTGTGCATAGATGTGTGAGCAGTTGATTCACTAGATGTATGGGTTCAAAAGTGCACGTGGAAACAGCTGTATGGGCGGTTGACTGTGTGCATGAGTGTATTGGTGAGTGAATGGATATCTCAGTTCTACATGTCAAAGTAAGTACATATGTAAAACACAGTACATGTGAGAGTTGACATATATAAATAACTGTGCATAAGAGCCAGTGAATGTGTGAGTGGCTGTATGGATCATTGTGAACTTGTATCAGGGATTGTATAAGAGAGTAAATATGTGTTAGTATATGTTTCAATAAGTAAGGTGTGTATAACTATATAGTTGAGGAAATGGAGGTGTGATTGATTCTTTGCAAGACTGACTAGGTGTGTGAGTAACTCCATGGATGAGTGACAGTCTGTGAGTGTCTGTTTACACTGAGTGTATCTAAGGTTATATTAGAGTCTGAAGAGCTTCATCGTATCATCACATGAATGATGTCATCAGTGATGTGATCAGTAATGTCAAATGAGATGTCATCAGTGATGTCATCAGTGATGTCATTTGAGATGTCATCAGTGATGTCATCAGTGATGTCATTTGAGATGTCATCAGTGATGTCACTGACCATGTCATGAATGATGTAATATGTGACATCATCAGCAGTGGATTGCGGGTGCGCGATATATAGTTAGTGCAACTAACTATATATGGAATTTCAATGGTTTTGTGTGAGTAAAATAAGGTTTTTTAAATGCTAATTCCTAACTATATATGGTCTATAACCTATGGTTTTTTCAGTGAATATATATATATATATATATATATATATATATATATATATATATATATATTCACTGAAAAAACATAGGATTAAGGCCTTATATAGTTAGGAATTAGCATTAAAAAAAAACTTGCAAATTCACTGAAAAAACCATAGGTTTCAGGCCTTATATAGTTAGGAATTAGCATATAAAAAACCTTTGAAATTCATTGAAAAAACCGTAGGTTTCAGGCCTTATATAGTTAGGAATTAGCATTTAAAAAACCATTGAAATTGCTCCTATATATTTAGTTGGACTAACTATATTTCGCGCACCCGCAATCCACTGCTGATGATGTCACATATTACATCATTCATGACATGGTCAGTGACATAACTGATGACATCTCAAATAACATCACTGATGACATCACTGATGACATCATCCAGTGAATGTGGTTTGCTTCATTATTTAAATATGCATTATATATATTGCAATTTGCATTGAAGAATGAGTGGATATATAAAAATACATTTTTGGATGGAGGATTTAGTAGCAGTGTAATTGACTGTTACTTTACCAATTTAAAGTGTCTCACTAAATATAGTGGATAGTGATTAAAATGTCTAAATATCTGTATCACTTTGTCAGTTGTGGTGTAAACTGGTTCTCCAGTTGGTTAATAGCTATGTGAAAGTCTATATTAGTTATTGATTAGTTAACTGAGTATTTGTATGGGAGAGTGAATGTGTGTGTGGTTCGGTGGGGGATGTGTGACTGCCCAAAGATGTGTGAATAGTTGATTCAGTAGATATATGAAGTTAAAACTACATGTTCTAACAGTTGTTTGGGTGAGTGAGTATCTTTATGGGTATGTTGATGAGCAAATATATTTCTCAATGGTACATGTCCAACAAACTCGAAAAATAAAAGGCAGAGTATGTGTCAGTTGTTGTAAATAAATAAGTATACATAAGACTCAATGATTGTGTGAGTGACTGTATGGATAACTGTATACTTGTAATAGTGATTTTATAATTCACTAAGTATGACTTACTATTTAAATGAATAGATGAAGTGGTGTTTGTATAAGTGTGTAGCTAAATAAATATGTATGTATGATCAATTGTTTGCATAAGTGAGTAGGATGACTTCATATGTGAATAGGATGTGTGCTGGTGAATAATGTCGATATAGTTGTATAAGTATTTTTGATAGTGTTGTATTGTTCATTAACAGCATGTATCCGTGAATCTACATGTAAGTGATTAAATGTGTGTATACATCTATGAATCACTGAGTGGGTTTTTAGATACTTATATTGCTGTGACAATGGATTCAAATATGATACTCTGTATTTTACAAAGAGTGATGAAAGATTTTACTAGTGTATGAAAAGGTGTATGTGATTGTCACGTGGATGATGTCATCAGTGATGTCATCAGTGATGTCATTTGAGATGTCATCAGTGATGTCACTGACCATGTCATGAATGATGTAATATGTGACATCATCAGCAGTGGATTGCGGATGCGCGAAATATAGTTAGTCCAACTAACTATATAGGAGCAATTTCAATGGTTTTTTAAATGCTAATTCCTAACTATATAAGGCCTGAAACCTATGGTTTTTAGAGTGAATTTCAAAGGTTTTTTATATGCTAATTCCTAACTATATAAGTCCTGAAACCTATGTTTTTTTCAGTGAATTTGCACGTTTTTTTTAATGCTAATTCCTAACTATATAAGGCCAGAAACCTATGTTTTTTTCAGTGAATTCGCAAGGTTTTTTAAATGCTAATTCTATTAGCGGATAACGTTTAAATATGTTAATATCCTTGTGGGACCACCTGAGCAGCCCTAACAGGTCAGGTTGTTTCTACCCTGTCCCCTTTTTGCATTCTACACGTTTGTTTTTCTGCTTCTTTTGTGCCTCGGTCTACCTAGCACAAGATGAATGCCAGCGCTTCCTGGTTAGAAGTGTTGACAGCCAAAGAGCATGCAGCTTTCCTGTGAAAGGCATGCTGATTGGCTAGAACCAAGGCATAAAAAAGCAGTGAAACAAAGGTGCAAAACACGCAAAGGGGGCGAGGTAGAAGCACCCTGACCCCCTAGGCCTGCTGAGGGGGTCCCAAAAGGACCCCCCAGGCGCAAAAATATTAGTTTTTTTTGCTTTTCCCCGTGGTACGCTCAGGGTACGCGTACCTGTAGGCGTACATGGCATCGCACCCAGCGCGTACTCCGTGAAATTAAAAAATATATATATTATTTTTTTGCCCTTCGGGGTCTTCCTAGGCCCCCCTGAGAAAACTTAGGGGGTCTAGGGGTCTCTACCCTGCCCCCTTTTAAAGTGTTCCCCTTTTGTTTTCCACCTCTTGTGTCTCGGTTCTACCGAGACACAAGATGGCGGACTCTCCGGACCGTTTGGAATGTTCACAGACACCCGAGAGTCAATCAGCTTTCCGCTCGCGCACTTCCGTGGCGCGCCGGGTGCGCTCCCCGGTACGCGTACAGGTAAGCGCTTGAAGCGCGCTGCCAGATATATATGTGTTTTTGAAGTTAATTTTCATAAAAACCACTAGAGCAATTTTCACCAAATATAGAAAAGGCACTTCTGCGTACCAGTCCCTACAATTTTGCAAAGTTTGGTGTAATTCCATTCAGCGGTGCGGGCTGTAGCCTTGTCTATTCGTCCTATGGAAATTAACATGGGGAAAACACGTTTTTGGACCCCACTTTTTTTATCGGCCCCCGCATGACGAATCCCCCCGAAACTTCCAGGGAAGAAGCGGAGCAGAGCTGGCCTACATTTTGGAAAATTACACGCAAATTCCTTAACCGGCGCCAAAGTTATTCCCAATAGAATGTTGCGGATTTCCTATGGTAGCTAGGTCCTAACTATATATACCTACTGGCTATCGCCAGTAGGTAATATATATATATAAGGTGCTGAATGGTCTTAACACCACAGAAGATCTGTACCACCTTTTATAGGGTTGTCTTACTCAATCTACATGAATAGTATACATTCTTTGCACCCTACCCTTACCCACTGAATTGTTTCAGTATTATTTATTGAAGACCACTTATATATTGTTACATTTGTTTTCTTCGCCCAAAGGTTATTTCCTTTACTGTTCAATTTTTATATTTTTCGTCACTCAACCTTATACTTTTTTCATTTTGACCTGAAGAGAATGTAGATAGGGTTTGATTTACTAGTCTACATTATGTATTTTCACTCATTAGTATAGGTGTTAAGGGCCCATATAGTTGCATGGAGATTGTTACCAGACGTAGGCTTTACATTTGAGATCAGAGGGGTTGCCATCACTATTAGATGTCCCCGTAGCATCATCATCAGTAGGGGTTGCCATCCATTTTAGATGTCCCCGCAAGACTGTAAATAGTATATATGGTTTTTAAAGTACAGTATTTGTTGGCGTCTTTTATATATAAGGTATTGTTTACATTGCATAGGATTGCACATTAATACAGGATTAGCTTCTAGAACAATAATTCATTTTTGTATATTAAGTGTTTTTAAGAATTTATATTACACTTTTTAACAAATTTGTCTATATGCACTGAATGTAATGTTTACAAACCTTGATTATTTTCATCAGATGTCTAATGATAATATAATACTGTTTTAACCATATTCAAGCATTTATGCAGAAACATTCTTGTCATTTTTTATGAATTTATTCAGCTATTAATTGGCATTTGGGTGATATAAATACTGAAATTGGCTATTACCCATCTGTACTCTCTGTTGTGCCTTTGAAACGTAATAGTTTAATCACATGGTGTGCACTAGCACTTTAAAAATTCAGGCATGATAGGTAAACATTTGACTGTGATCAAGGGCACCTGCCCGAAACGCGTCAGTTCGCTTTTGCTGCTGAGTTTGCCTTCTTAAAATTTCTACTTGCCTTATATTGGATTCGTTGGTCGTCTGTTTCGTCCTGGGGACCTGGGGCCACAGTTCGGCTACTATCGTGCATATATGTATATATATATTCACTGAAAAAACCATAGGTTATACACCATATATAGTTAGGAATTAGCATTTAAAAAACCTTATTTTACTCACACAAAACCATTGAAATTCCATATATAGTTAGTTGCACTAACTATATATCGCGCACCCGCAATCCACTGCTGATCATGTCACATATTACATCATTCATGACATGGTCAGTGACATCACTGATGACATCACTGATGACATCTCAAATGACATCACTGATGAGATCACTGATGACATCTCATTTGACATCAATGACCACATCACTGATGATATCATTCATGTGACAATACAATGCATCTCCTCACGTTTTAATATAACCTCTGTTTCACCCAGTGTTAAATACAGAGTATAATTTTTGAAACCATTGACACACCAATACTAGTTACTACATACGTACTTACTGATTCCTACGTCTACACACACATTCACTCATTCACCCATACAATCATTCATACATACAATCACTCATCTTTACAACACTATCATATGCACTCATACACCTATACAGACACTTACACTCTGCCACTCATCCATGGAGTTACTCACACACCTAGTCAGTCCTGTAAAGAATCAATCACACTTCCATTTTCTTGTCTATACAGTTAAACATAGAGCACCTTACATTTTCAAACATATACTAACACATACTTACTTTCTTATACAATCATTGATACAAGTACACATTGATCTGCACAGAGTCACACACCTCCCAGCCAGCCACACACACACTCAGTCTCCTATACAAATACTTGGACAATCAATCAATAACCCATATAGTTAATCATATAGCTACTGATCAACACATGCAGCAGTTTACAGAACAACAGACATAATGATGCACAAATTAAGACAGTTTAGTCACTAACCCATGCACTCAGTGAGACTCATTTAATCACTCACTCATACATTCAGTCATGCACCTACTAAATCCTTCGTCCAGACACTTATACATCTACTCATTCTTCAATATGTAAAACATATTTAAACTTTACAGAAACACACAGTCACTGGATGATGTCATCAGTGATCTCATCAGTGATGTCATTTGAGATGTCATCAGTGATGTCATCAGTGATGTCACTGACCATGTCATGAATGATGTAATATGTGACATGATCAGCAGTGGATTGCGGGTGCGCGATATATAGTTAGTGCAACTAACTATATATGGAATTTCAATGGTTTTGTGTGAGTAAAATAAGGTTTTTTAAATGCTAATTCCTAACTATATATGGTGTATAACCTATGGTTTTTTCAGTGAATTTTCAAGGTTTTGTAAATGCTAATTCCTAACTATATATGGTCTATAACCTATGGTTTTTTCAGTGAATTTCAATGTTTTTTTAATAGCAAATATCATAAGCTGTCGAATGTCAAGTACGTGGTAAGTAAAAACATTTTCGTGTTTATGCACACTGATCTGCTTTGAATGCTGCCCCCCACCCCTCATTTCTATTAGGAGTACTCTCTCTTTGCAGATAGTGAAGGGTAGTTAACGCAGCCCTTTGCCCCCTTTGTAATCCGTCGTGCCTGCTTCTCTCTCCATTTGATTGATTGTTCTCTTTGGTTCATTCTCTATTTACAAACAAGCACAGAGTCGCAATACTCTGTTTAGTCTTTGCAGATAGCGAAAAATCGTGTAAAAAAACAAAAGGAATCGAGCAAAATCAGTAGGCCACTAATGGGATCTCTTTTTGACCTCGCTAAAATAGAAACATTAGGAACAACCTGTTGAAAATAGCAATGCGTATGTATATAAGCGGCGTTCATTTGTGTTCACAGTACCCCTTGTTGATTGTTTCAATCGAGCATTGAATTGTTCGAAGTTAATTCTCTTAAGGATCATCTCTACCTGCAAACGAGGAAGAATAGGAATATTCTCTCTCCCTTTGCAGATAGTGAAGGGTAGGTAACGCAAGCCTTTAACACGTCGTACCTATTTCATTCCTCATTGATTGATTGATTGTCCGAACATTGACTGTTTGGGAATTAGTTCTTTTTGGAGGTATTCCCTGTTTGCAAATAAACGTAGGAAAATCTTTGCAAGTAGTGAAAGGGTACGTAATGCGGACCTTTCTCTCCCGTTGTAATCTGTCATGCCTATCTACTCCCCACTGATTGATGCACCTTTTTCACCTGGACCATTTACTAGAGATACGTCATCTGGCCCGACCAGAGAGCACCCCTAGTGAAAAGGACATATGCAATAATAACGAAGTGATCACTGTATCCTGTTAACAGAAACTTTACCATGAAACAACCTGGAAAGAAAAAAATAGGAAAACGAAAATCAGTAGGCCACTGATGAACATGAACTTTTATTAAACAACGAACAAAGAAACGATAACATAACGTAATGATAAAACCTATTAATGTCCTAGAAACAAGAAAACGTTAAAATATGCCAGTGGTGAGAGACCAGAAAAACAGTAAGAGAAACCAAATCACCCCTCGCTGTCCCACCGCCTGCCACGCCCAAAAAATCGATAGACTAGGGAAAATGCAAGTCAGTAGAACATCCACCCCCACTCTGGAAACTTCCAAGGTGGGGCAGGGTTCCGGCTACGCCCAGCCGGGAGCAGCCCATATAAGGCAGGTCCTGCTGCCACGCCTCGGCCAGGAGATCCTAACGTAGGGTGTAGCCGGAGGAGAGGCCGAGGCCAGCGGGACCCGGCCAGGGGATTGCCTTTACAACGCTGAACAGTTGCAGGGGGGGGGGAATGTCTCCTCGACCCTCCCCTCTCTCTCCCAGTCCGGCCGCGGTGGCTCTTGAGAGTTGCAGGTAGTCCCGCCACATGCTCTTCCGGTCCGACCACCAACGGTCGGGGGGCCGAGGCCGACGGGATCCGGCTGCAGCCGATAAACCAAGAAACCCGTTCATGGGGCCAGAGCCAGGGGCGTCCGGCCGACATCCACCGGAAGCCCGGCCCGAAGACGGACGGGACACTTCTTTCTTTTATAATGGCTGCGACAACACTGAGGGGGGATGTCTTGCACATGCCTCCGACCCCCCCCCCCCTCGTCCTCATCGCCTGGTCCGGCCATAACAAATCTCAAGCGAGACGCCGTGGGGTGCACTGGGAGGGAGAGACGGTGCGAACAGGCCTCTCCCGCCTCCCCAGGTGGAGGCTTCCCAGCTGCACCCTCAGCGCTCCAGGCGCCCGGAAAAGGGTTCTTCCACTGTGGCCATGCTGCAACGTCTCGCCCGGCAGGGTGGAGCCCGTCCGCTCATGTGACCCCGCGATCGCCGGTAGCTGCCGAACTCTCAAAATGGCGGTCGACCTGGCAAGAGCGGGCCCAGCATAAAGAAATGGCCCGGTCACTGGTTGACTCCACCACCGTAGTCCTCCACGACCTTGAAGATTCTAGAGGAGCCGCGGGAGTCTCCGACCCCCGATGGGGAATGACTGCCATGATCGCCCGTGGAGTGACAAAACTGTATCCGCGGGACGTCGGCGCTCCCATGCTGGCGCCAGCCTCACTTTGAATTACTAGAATCCTGCAGACCTCACTTCCGGTGAAAGCACAGTGTGACCCGGTAGGAAAAATTATTGCACCCCCTCCCCTTTTTGACTGATAGTTCAAACCACCGATCCTTTCCTTTGCCCTTTTAACGGAACTTTGGACTGCCTCCCCCTCTTTTACATTTTCTAGAGAAAACAAAACATTAACCACTACATTAGCATAGCAGTTGACACCAGAACTGTTTTCAAATTGAAAACCAACAACATCTTCAACAGAATCCTTTTTGTTTCTGCTGTGACCCTGCTACAGCACAGGCATTGTCCCCAGCAGTAATTCTGCAATGCCGGTAAGAATAGCTGTGGTGCCTACTGGACTCACTCACCCCCGCGGCGCCCCACGCCGTTTTTTGCTGGGCGGCAACTTACTAGACATCACTTTCGTGCCATCTAGATTTCAGCGCGTTCTGCTGCCTTGGAACTATTCGCACAACAGACCGCTACTGACAAGAATATTTCATTATTGGTGCTGTCAATTTCAATAAATCTATTGGATAATTCAAAAGAAATTGCCACGGTCTCTTCGTTGTTTAAATGTTTTTACTGTTTTTGTTTTCTTGTATATATTTATATGTTATTAAAGTTTTATATTCCTACTACTTTATTGGAGTGCTATATATTTTTAATGTGACACATAATTGTAAAAACTTTGATGTACAAAGAGTCATTCCTGGAATCTTCCGCTTCAGGCTCGGTCCCCTCCCCAATCACAATACAGGATGGTTTTCAGATAGTAGGAACACGTGTGGTGTGACGGATCTCATCGGGTGTGGGCCTTGATCTACTATAACTCCTTTGAAGAGGGGTGATTCTTTACAGCTGGGGCCATAAACTACATCTGCAGGGCTAGCTGATAGCCTGGACAATCGGACACAGAGAAAGAGGAGTGTCAGAGGGTGCGGTAGTAAATAGGGCGAAAGGGAGGTGTCGGGCGGGCACAGAGTGTGATTCTCAGGGAAGAGCAGCGCAGATGGGGGGAGGTTTATTGCCCATGCATAAGACAGAGAGCGGTGGTGACCAGTGCCTAGGTAAGATGCTTGCGTGGGTGAGGAGCCATGCTACGAATCGACAGCGTGCAGAGAGTGGGTCTGGTCAAGACATCTAAAATGGCTGCCGTGCACGACAAAAGTGTGGCATTTCAAAAAAGGCAAGATGGCGCAGACAATGTTTTTCAACACTTCCTCATTTCCTTCGAATCGAACGTTAACAGACATTGGGGCATATTACCAAAGTTAAGCGATATTTATCGCTAACGATGCTTACCAACCAATTTTTTACCACTAAGCATCGTCAGAAATTATCGAAGATAAACCTTGCTATTATCAAGGTTTATCGCAAATGCGATAATAAACGGCCGCAATGCATGAATATCGCTAAAAACTCAGCGATATTCATGCATTACCGAGCTAATGCTCTTAGCCATGTTATCCACCTCCCATTGGATAACATGGCTAAGAACTGCTCAGGGCAGGTGTTACTTTTTGGAGATATTCGCGCTTAGCGCGAATATCTCCAAAAGTTGGTAATAGGAGATAGATATCTTGCATGTTGTAATGCAAGTTATTGTGGTATATGGAACTCATACCATAATCTCTCAGGAAAGCAGAAACTGATCCTTTTGGGACCGCCTAAAAAGGCCTAGGGGGTGAGTAGTACTCTACTTTGCCCCCTTTTCACGTTCCGAACTATTTTATTTTACTCTCTTCTGTAATTACACAAAATAGCAGCGATAAGATGCATCGGAGACACACAGTGAGAGAAAGGAGGCCGGAGATGAAGAAGAGATGTCAAATACACATTGGAGATAATATAGTGGCAGAAGGGAAGTAAATATGAGTAAACTTACCATGTAACATAAAAATGTTGCACTCTATACTATAAGTCTCATTTTATACTACAATCACTTCGCTACAACCTCATAAATTAAAAATAAAAATGAACAATGTCTCAAACAATTTTTGATTTCTAAATATAAATTTATTCTTCAGAATTTTCTAAATTTGAAAGAACTAGTAACATGTCCTCATCAGCAATGTCCTCATTAAAAGTCTCCAATGATGATTCTTGTAACTCTATGGTCTCCAAACACTCGATAAATTCGCCATCAAGAGATTGATCAAAAAAATCATTCAAGTCATCTCCTCCTTTTGACAATATTTCATTATTGGTGCTGTCAATTTCAATCAATGTAGTGGAATCATTCAAGTCATCTCCTCGTGACAATATTTCATTATTGGTGCTCTCAATTTCAATCAATGTAGTGGAATCATTCAAGTCATCTCCTCCTTGTGACAATATTTCATTATTGGTGCTGTCCATTTCAATCAATCTAATGGAATCATACAAGTCATCTCCTCCTTGTGACAATATTTCATTATTGGTGCTCTCAATTTCAATCAATGTAGTGGAATCATTCAAGTCATCTCCTTGTGACAATATTTCATTCTTGGTGCTGTCCATTTCAATCAATCTAATGGAATCATACAAGTCATGTCCTCCTTGTGACAATATTTCATTATTGGTGCTCTCAATTTCAATCAATGTAGTGGACAATTCAAAAGAAATTGCCACGGTCTCTTCATTGTGAGCCATTTTATTTTGAAATTGCTTGCTGTAAATTGCAGAAAAAAATAATCACTTTCATTTATCGTTTTTAGTAATACATAATATAAAACTAACTTTATCAAGTATTTAGTATAACAGAAGGACTGCAAATAAATAACAGAAAACATTTTTCAAATTATCTTCAAGTGTACAACATAGTTCCCCTTACAAATTAACAACTCACCTTTTTAAAAGTAGCAGAAGTGTTAGTACTGTGTAAATCAAACACCAGAAATTCACCACCAAAAATTCCTCACAAATGTACCTCAGACAGTAGTATCACAAAATGGCTGTGGTTTCCTCTCATTTGACATATATACATAACCAATTAACTTTCATCACACACAAATACAAAACCAAAGTAACATTTTAATTGGTTCTAAATTTCAACACTTTCAAATGTGTTTTCCCCATGCAATTTTCCATAGGACATTTACATACGTCTACAGCCTGAATGGCTGAACGGAATTACACCAAACTTGGCAAAATGGTACATCAAACCTAAGAGGTCAGGAAGGATCTACTATGCCCCCTTATGGTCATTTCCCCCTTCGCTTTGGCCTCCTCTTGTCTCTCAATCCTACAGAGAGACAAGATGGCGGCCGCTACGGACTGTTTGGAATGTTGACAGACGCCGGAGAACCAATCAGCTTCGCAAAGCTCCGTAACGCGAAAAGTACGCGAAGCGGAGCGCTGTTACAGATATATATCTTTTTTTTAACGTTAATTTCTCAAAATCCACTGGAGCACATATATTGAGACCTAGCAAAGGCACATCGGGCTACCAGTCCCTAATATTTTGCCAAGTTTCGTGCAAAAGGGGCCCTTTTAAAACCTCCACATCAAACGTAGGGGGTCAGCGAGGATCTACTATTCCCCCTTATGGTCATTTGCCCCTTCGCTTTGGCCTCCTCTTGTCTCTCGATCCTACCGAGAGACAAGATGGCGGCCGCTACGGACTGTTTGGAATGTTGACAGACGCCGGAGAACCAATCAGCTTCGCTTCACAAAGCTCCGTTGCGCGAAAAGTACGCGTCCTGGAGCGCTGCCCGGTCCGCTGTTACAGATATATATCTTTTTTTAAACGTTAATTTCTCAAAATCCACTGTAGCACATATATTGAGACCTACAAAAGGCACATCGGGCTACCAGTCCCTACAATTTTGCCAAGTTTCGTGCAAATCCATTCAGCCGTTCGGGCTAAAAGTGAGGCCAACCGCCCTATGGAAAACTCAATGTTAAAAACACGTTTTGGGACCCCCCTTTTTTCTCAGCCCCCCCTTGATGAACCCCCCCCCAAATTTTCAAGGGCTGCTCAGAAACAAAATGTGCCATTTTCCTGAAAATTTCAGCCAATTCCGTCCACAAACGCCAAAGTTATTAGACATAGAATTTTCAAAAAACCCATAGAGAAAAAATCCTAACTATATATACCTACTGGCGACCGCCAGTAGGTAATATATATATATATATATATATATATATATATATATATATATATATATATTCTACAATTTGGCTCAAAGTCGTTTGTAATCCCATGGCGCTCCCATCACCGGTGCCGAACTCCCAAGCAGAGCCCTGCTTCGATTATATTCTCCAACTCCCTTAAACAAGGGAAAAAGTTCGCACTCACAGAAGGATTTAGTCCCAGTCTTTCGTTTTATTTGTCAATGTTTCAGCATTCCAAACACAAAACCAACGCGTTTCGCAACCCACCGGTCGCTTGATCACGGACCGTGATCAAGCGACCGGTGGGTTGCGAAACGCGTTGGTTTTGTGTTTGGAATGCTGAAACATTGACAAATAAAACGAAAGACTGGGACTAAATCCTTCTGTGAGTGCGAACTTTTTCCCTTGTTTAAGGGAGTTGGAGAATATATATATATATATATATATATATATATATATATATATATATATGTATCATCCAATCCTTAGTCTCTTGGTACGAAAAAAGGCACTGACACCGTGGGATTCTTGACAAAGAGGAGTTATTCTATTCACACAACGAAAATGGCTCTACGCGTTTCGGTGGTTATATATATAAATATCCACGCTCCAAACTCCGTCTCGTTTACCCTTCACTCGCGGCCGGGTGCTTTTCAGGTGTGGTGACGGACACCACGCCATAAATCAGGCTCAAGGTACAAAAAGATACCAGCACTCATGGGAACATTTCCTCCCAGATTTTATTGGGATCACACGAACACGACCAGACGCGTTTCGGCTGCCGCCTTTTTCAATAGTCTATTGAAATGTTCCTGTGAGTTCTGGTATCTTTTTGTACCTTGAGCCTGATATGATGAACAAGGGCAACTGCCCGAAAGGCGTCAGTTTCGTTTGCTGCTTTTTACCTGAATAAATAACATCTTGCCTTATATTTGGATTCGTGCTGGCTTTCTGTTCCTGGGAGACCGGAGTTGCAGTTTGCATTTTGCGTGTGTATATATATATATATATATATATATATATATATATATATATATATATATATATATATATATATATATATATATATATATATATATGTTTGTATGTGTGTGTGTGTGTGTGTGTGTGTGTGTGTGTGTACAAGTTCCAATGTGCAAATAATTGACTAATTAAAACACAGGGAAATTTATGAATAGTGTTTTTGTGCGTGAAATAAAAGCACATGGGATTACCATTCAAGAAAAGCTCTGATATCTTTGTATTCATGTGCCTATGTGAAGTGTAAAGAATGAAAGGCACATTGAAGGAACCAACAAGACAGTGCATTATAAGGCACTTAAGACATTTGTCATGATTACAAAGCCAGGCACAGCTCAAAATCTCACTCAGAAAAGCCCCACTTAGGCTAGTGCACTTTTACAAAAACATATTCACTAACTCACCTTACCATCCAATGAGAGATTTTGAAAACTCAGAACCTTGGTAAGTGCCATGGGCCAGATTTATCATACTTTATGGAACACAACACAGAAAGAAACCTTGCTGTGTTGTCCTGTGCTGTGATGCACTGCATGAAAGAGAGAGGGCAGGAATGCATCATATTTTAACGTTATATGGCTGATTCCTGTCCTCTACTTGTGCTGGTGCATAGTGTACTGCTTTGTGCCAATGCAGCCACCCTTGCAGAGTGTTGCAAGGGTATCTACGGTGTAGGCAGGATTGTTTGTGTGAAAGAAGGGCCTGCTTCCTGCAAGAAACCAATCCTTAAAGGCATTTTCCTCTATCTAAGTGTGCTGCGGAATGCAGCACACTTAGAAGGAGTAAACAATATGGAGAAATAAAGATATTTTTTCGCATTGCCCCTCCCCTGGGAAGGTGTAGCATTTTGATTAATTCCCAAATGTACCTGTCTTTGTAACTGTGGGAAAGTGCCAAAATCTATAGACAGATGCATGGGAACACCCACTCTCCACCCACAGAAAGCCTTCCCAGCACAGAGTGACATAAGGCAGCGACTTGTGCTGCCTTGCTTCACTCCAGATTTACCAAGACACGCGAGATGGCCTTGAATAGCTTGGTAAGTTTCTTTTTCATTCTATAGCAACACCTTGATACATTTGGCCCTATGTCTTTAAAATGGGTTTGAAAGTAGATATGTTGGTCCAGATTCTGAGGTGGCTGACACAAACGAAAAGTGGTGGGACAGGTGGGGAGAGCGCAAGGGGAAGTGTTAATAAAAATTATAACTTACCTGAAGGTGCCGACCGCCTCACGCTTTGATGTTCTACTGCTTCCTGTTAGACCTGGCACCTTTGGCGTGGTTTCCCCTGACTTTTTGCCTCTACCTCCTGTATTTTTGACGCTGTGCTGGATTTCATTTTTAGCTGGTTTAGATGCTTTGGGCACTTTGCCACTGCTGATCAGTGTCAAAGTGCAAGTGCTCCCTGGGTAAATTATTGTTGTAATTGGTTATCCATGATTGGCATATTTTTTTTTACCAGTATGTCCCTAGTAAAGGGCACTGTGTGATTCAAATGCTACTAGTGGGCCTGCAGCACTGATTGTGCCACCTACATGAGTAGCCCTAAAATGGTGTCTCAGGCCGGCCACCGCAGTGCCTGTGTGCAGTTCCTAACTGCCATGCTGACCTGACCAGTTCCCCCACGAGCCAGGCCTAAACCTTCCCTTTCTGTACACATTGGACACCCCTATGGAAGGCCCAAGGTACCCCCTGGGCAGGGTGCAGTGTATGTGAAAGGAAGAGCATGTACTAGTGTGGGTGACATGCTCTGATAGTGAAATACTGGCAATTTTGTTTTTCACTATTGAAAGGCTATCTTGCCCATAGGCTCTAATGGGGAATGCTGTGTAGGAGGGTTTACCTGCATATCTTCCCATAGGAGCAAGATAAAAAACTAAAGTCTGGCATCCCTGAACTCAGAATTTAATAACACATCTTTTAGAAAGGATGTTTTTCAAATCCTGTGTTTGAAAACAGCACTTTTAGAAAGTGGCTGTTTTCTTGTCTGACCTTTCTGTGTGCCTTGGCCTGTTTGTGAATTGACTGTCTGGTTTGTGAGTGACAGGGGCAGGGGTGGCTCCCAGAGGCTGAGTGAGTCAGCCCTAGGCTGAATGGCTTCATCTACATTTTGAGTGATGGGAGGGGATAGCACCTGGGCCTGAATAAGCCTGTGCCTGCCTTCCACAATGCTGGCTCCACCTCCTGCTGGGCGGCTGATGACCCTGCCACTCTCTCTCAAAGGAAGGAAGGAGTCAGGTAAACAAAGTGCTCCAGGACTGACCAGAACTGATTTGGACTAGGCCAAGGCCTCTCTGCCTCCAGAGAACAAAGAGAATATTGGTATAAAAAGGGATACCCAGACCCCAGAAAATTAGATCATCCTGGAATCAAGAAGGAACCTCTGCCAAGGAGAAAGCTGGAAGACTGAAGAAGAAGGACTGACCTGCTGTAAAGCTGACCTGCAGTTGCTTTTCTGCCAAGGAGAGGGGAAGGACTTGGCTGTTGCTCTGTCCCCTTGCTTGAAGAGATCTCCAAGGGCCTGAGAAGAGCTGGCCTCCTGTTATGAAGTCTCAGGAACAAAAGGACTTCACCCCCAGCTTCCCCCCTGAACTCTGCTGTGTGAGTTCTGACCTGCCTAGAGTGATTGATCCATTTGTGGGGCCTCTGGAAGTTGTTGCCTTCTGGTTGGGGAGCTGGTCAAGAAGAAAAGATGAAGATCTACAATTTTGCACGCATCACTCGCTTGCGGAGCGCATCTTCGACAGTGCAAGAAAATTCCCGTCGCCGCGAAGATCGTCGCAACGCCTGTTGCTGCTGCAAGATCTGACGCATCGTTCGCTTGTGGACTGCATCGCCCCGGTGCGGAAGATTCCTGTCGCTGTGAGTATCGTCGCAGAGCCTGTCGTCACTGTGAGAAACCGTTGCACCGCTTGCTTGCGGACCGCATCCCATCGCTGAGAACATCGTCGCAGAGTCAACGCATCGAGGGGCAGCGACAAAAGAAGATCGATGCTGCACCGCGCATCACCGTCGCACCAAAGATCATGGCCGTCCCGAAGATCGTCGCATCGCGCCTTTGCGAGATGCTTCTACCGGAGAAACCTGTGCCCCGGAAACCATACAAAGTATTGCATCGCTCCCCATACTGACCGGATTCATCGCAACATGCCCGCTGCGCACAGCGCGGTTGTTGCATCGCCTCCCCAGGGTCTCAGGAGTGACGCATTGCTTGTTTTTTGATGCTGCAGTTGCCGCTAGGAACTTTTGTCGCATCTACAGGTACTTTGGGCTAAAAGTGGTGCAACTGTGGATTATTTTGGTGCAATCCTTCTAACTCTTTTTAAAGACTTATTTTGGAACAGTGTATGTTGGATTTTTGTTGTTTTGGTGATGTGTAGTTTAGAAAAAGATACTTTATTTTTCTAAACTGGTATGGAGTTCATTATTTTTTTTCTTTCTTTTTAAGTCCTCATATAACCTCCATACTATTGTATAAGCATCCTCTCGATGACAGCAACCCGAATGCTTATATCTTAGAGGGTCTGATCTCAGCTGATGTTCTATGGGACCAGGCCCACATGGAACATCGTAGACTGACCGAGAGGTGTAATCATTGGACAGTTCTACCCACCCTTAGCCTTACTGCTGATCTAATAGTCCCCAAAAAGGCCCGCTCTCTTCTATTGCTAAAATAGTTAGCCCTTTGATCCAACTCTTTAAAATATCTAACTGAATTCCACCATTCCCTCCATGGTGGAGGGTCCATCTGACGCCACCTTTTACAAATTTCTCTCCTTGCTAGGAGAATCAAATAAAACACCAGTTTACCCTGTTCTTCTGTGATGTCCCCCTCCCCCTCAGAAGGCTGTAATATGCTGAAAAACATTAATACTAGGCTTACCTCTATGTCTTTGCCCAGTATTTCAGTCAGGGTCTTACCCACATTCTTCCAGTAATACTTTAACCCTGGACAGGTAAAAAACATGTGGATATCATCTGCCTCTGGAGTATGGCATCTTGTACAGTTAGCTTCTCCTCCTCCCCTCATTTTGGATATCTTGAGTGGAGACCAATATATCCTGTAAATGGTAACGAGGTGGTTCTTTCTTAGGGCAGCGGATTTAATCAAATTGTATAATTTATCCATAGATACTTGCTATAAGGTTTGCCGCTCTTCATCTGGCAAGCACTCATCCCAGACCTTGTGGGGGGGATCCATTTTTTTTCCGCAGCCTCCAGTAGATAGTTGTAACAAAGAGCGATCTCCTTCTTTCTTGGAGTTTGATCCTGGAGATCGTCTTCCATTGCGCAATCTCCTGGGAATTCCCAATGATGGTTTTCGCACCAGGTCGAAATTTGATAAAATTTTAATCTGGAAAGGCTTTTTTTTGTTAAATTACTCCAGGTATCCCAGGAAAGACAGCTGTTTCCCTCTACTATATCACCCCACCTCTTCACCCCACCTCTTTCAAGGGTTGTGATAAGACATCGTTCAGGCATTCTGTAGTGCCTGGGGAGTCCAACACTGGAGCCCACTCACTATAATAAGGAATACCTAGAATACTACGGCAGTTAAACCATAATTTAGCGTCAGCATATAAGACCTTCAGGCGGACTTTTTTAAAGAATTTTGGGTCGCCAAACTTGTACATACAGCCCTCAGCTGGGCTTTCGTGCAACATAGCCTTAAACATGTGGCCCAACAGATGGTCATCTGGCCTGCTTAAGAGTGAGCTACTGTTTTGCAGTTGGTATTGTCATGTATTCCTATCGGTTCTGAATCGATCCCCCTATTCCTGACCCTATTCTAGTTAAACAAACCAACAAGTTAACTAGCAGTCAGCCCATGAGGCAGAAAACCCCCATGATGCAGATACCGTTATCTGACGCAGTCACACTACGGCACAGGAACGTGTTATCTGATTAGGTCATAACGCTTGCGATCTAATTAGACAAGCGATATTCCTCCAGCCCCTGATAAGGCATACGGAGTTCTCATAACAAATCAAACCTATGACAACCTGGGCAAAACCCTGCGGCCATTGTTTTGATTTCACCGAGAACTTTAGTAAAAGAATGTGCTAACGAGCAAATCGTATGACATCTTTATTGACGTATCTATGTCCATCCTTACGTCAATCTCGGCACCTTAAAGGTATAAATATTACCGATCTTGCCATATGCAAACACACGCGTGGTGACGAGACGGAGCAGCCATACTTGCCGAAGCCAAGAGCAGAGCAGACCCCGCTGGCAGCAGCCCCGCCTTCCTGACGCGCTGAGAGACGCGCTGCTTTCTCCTGCCGAGAATCCAGCACCGGCGTTTCTGGGTAGCCCTCGCAGGCAGCCTGGAATATCGAGACCAGAGAGAGAGATACCATTCCTCATTCATCCTAACTTCCAGGTACAGAACTGAATAACCCCTCCCAGAGAATTCTTTAGTTATTCACTTGGCAAAAACAAACTTAACTTAAACTGTAACTTTCTATTCCCGCCCACGTATTAGGCTTAGGTCAGGTACACGGGGTAGGCGTATCTAGAAACACCAGTTGAGTACGTTTAGTCAAATGTATATGTGTATGTAAATATATTTTATTCATTTTAAACATCATATGGCTTAGAAACCATATCAATGTTTTTACAGTATTACTTTATACTATTGCTTTTAATGTATGCACTTTACTTAACTATAAGTATTGCAATAATATCGATCCATTTCTCTTGTATGAGAAAAGAGACTGATCAATAAATAACACCTTTTTATTGAACACGCCCGTCTCTTCCTTTTCTCTACATTCTGATGAGACTAAGAATGCACTTACTGACTGAGTAAAATAAATTGCCTTTTGTTCACACGACTCTCGAGATTGACTCTTGATTAGGGGAGAGCAAAGTTGTCATGTTCTATGGTTGTCAGAAACTAAATCCCTTCTTGTCTAATCAGGGAAGTTAATTCCTCCTTGAACATTCGAGAAAGTTTCTAGCGAACTCTGAGCTACGCTGGCAAACCCCAAACTTTAAGTCTAGTATCGACAGTAGTAGACCTAGTTAACGTCTGGCCTAGGCCTTTACTGCTGTAGGTATTATTCCAATGCGCAGAGCCTATTGGGAAGATAGGAACTACACTACATGGCGCCCAACGCGTTTGGAAAGGGCGATAAAACTAACGTAAGACATTTAGAGTAACTCAGTCGTGCTTTCTCACTCAGACCCCTTTTCCCACATACTCCAAAGACGTCTGGAGTGGGTGAAAGGTTATATCCGCCAGACCTCGCAGGAGGGAACTCCTATGTATGGTTCTTGGTATAGTCAACGTTGAAGGATAAACAGTTCCAAAATATTGTGCATCTAACCTTTGTTCCATAAGAAACCTGATCTGCAAACAAAATAACCTTCAGGACAGTAAAATGTCAGAAAATGAAGAAGAAAGAGGGGCAGTTAGATTAGCAGCTGACATAGCAGAAGCTGATACTGCACTACAAAATGCAGACCCGGATATAATACTCATCCCGGTCATTAAAAGAAAATCTATAACCTTAAAACTTATAGAAAATGGACTGACACCTAGAGGTGGCACAGTCATATTCGTAATTGAGGCACACGAATATCGGCAGACAGAGGTATATTATTCATGGATACATTTTCCAGCAGCTAATGCTGTAACAAAGTACTTCCACTATTACAAAATAGAGGAACCTCCTAATGAGTACACTCCTTTCGAGGAGGTGGAAGTACCACTCAAATTCCAAGAGCATTTGCTCTTATTTGATGGCGCCCTAAAACATAATAATCACATCACCAGGCTCGGTCCTTTAGGTAGACCAGGAGCAACGTGGCCGGTCCTAGCCGCATACACACCACATCCAGACATCAATGGGATGTCTGCAGCAGAGCTGTTAACACAGCTAAAACAATTAATAAAAATTCATAGACAATTAGTTCAGTATGTGATGCGGACATCAACAATTCAGCCAGCGATTAAACTTCCACAGCTGACCCCTCAACAAGGGAACACAAATAAAATTACACCACAGAACATCCAGTCCTGCCTAGGTAAAGTACCGGCTAAACGGGAACAAATACCATTCTGGTTGGCACAGAAAATTACCCAAATAGAGGCGGTGTTTCCTGACACCACCCCATTAGAAAAACACAGGATTCTGACTATCTGTCTTCCAATGGGAATCGCACCACACATTGAGGACTGTGACACTTGGGGTACAGTCTTTGCTTCCATCTACACAAAAACGCACGGTGTTCCATCCATTTCGGTAATACCAGATGTGCTAAAACAAATTCAAGACGAATACGGTCCAGAGCCCGCTTTAACTCTTGGTATGAAATTACTGAAAGACTTCAAACAGGTCTCGGCTATATTATTAGCCAACATAAAAGGTGAAGCAGCAAACGTGGCAATCCGCCAGAGGTTAAAAGAGACAGATATAGCAGACCAACCAGCTGAAATTGCCAGAATCATAGAAAAATCCTATGAGGAACTAGGTAGAGATAGTTTAGGTGGAATACCAGTAAAACCGCAACTGACTGAAAGTCCAGAAAAAAAATTTTTTAATAATAATTCACCAAAAAAGAACTGGGATGGAAACAAACAATCCAATCCTAAAGAAAAGAAATTCCAGTCCAGAGGAAGGTCTCCTAGGCGAAGGGAGAAATCTCCGAACCAGAGACACAGGTCACCCCAGAGTGACCCCTCTGGGAAAAGATATAACCTTAGAAATAGGGATAATATAAAAAAGCCTGATAGATATCAAGACATTGATACACGTCCCTCTCAATCTTTTCAGAATTCCTCGCAGAAATCGGAAAGAAGAGGATGATCAGAACAAAGAGAAGAGCACGCCAAGTCCAAAGACAAGGAACCTGCTCAACTAAAAAAGAAATTACAATTTCCAAAAAAGAAGGTAGCCAGTATCAAGGTAGTTAACAATGCCGAGAATACTGAGGACACAACTGAAAAACGGGGAGTGGGCTCAGACAATGCTAGACAGTGCAGCAGAAGTGAGCATAGCTCGCAAAGTCCTTATGAATCATCTGGAGACAGTGGACACGAATGAATATCTTCAAGTGGAAACTGCAGACACCAGGGTTAGCAAACCCCACAAGATATACGAGATAACATTACGTATAGAGGGAGATAAGACTAGGAAAATAAGGGGACTATTTTGGGATAATCTCTCCAAGGGCTATGATATCCTTCTAGCTGAAAAAGACTGGCCACCAGAGTTTGTCAGGGAGTGCCCTCATGGCGAAGAAGTAATTATGCCTGCCTTCTCAAATCAAATTCCAATTCATAAAAAATACACACTTGCCAGAAAATGGGCAGTGGCTCTAGCTCCTGCTTTATATAAAAATCACGTAGGATGGGATGAGGACTCCCCTCCTCACAAAATCCAGTTAAAATCACAACCTACTGCACAAAGGCAGTACCCAATTAAGCAAGAAGCTAAAAAACAGGTAAATGAAATACTAGATCAGCTAGAATACCAGGGGGTGATTGAAACTTGCACCTCACAAATGAACAACCCTTTGTTTCCGGTCTCCAAACCAGACAATTCATATCGTCTAGTTTTGGATTACCGACACCTTAACACATGTTGCAAAACTTTTGCAGTGCAAAACTCACACAGTGCTGCACTAATGAATAACATAGTGCGCAAAAAATACAAAACAACCTTGGACATCTCCAATGGATTCTTTTGTCAAAACATAGCACCAGAGAGCAGATATTTAACTGCATTCTCAGTAAATGGCACTCAAAAGCAATTCTGTCGGTTAGCCCAGGGGTACAAGAACAGCCCGGGGGTATTCTCAGCGAGAGTAACAGAATTACTTCAACTATATGATGATGAAGCATTATCTTATGTCGATGACATTTACTTAACAGATGATGACTTGGAGACTCACTTGAAAAGAGTGAACACCATAATACTTGGGTTCGCTGCAGAGGGTTACAAATTCAACTTTAAAAAATCCAGAATTGCCCATCTAACAGTCTTGTACGTCGGATATGAATTATCAAGTATAGCCTGGTTGACAATTTTTTAAGAACTAGAAGAATTAAAAAATCTAGAATATGAAAAAACATATCCTCTGCCAATCGACATTCTGCCTCTACGACATTACGCCTGTGTAATCTATACAGACGGACATGCTCAACCCTCCGTTTGGGGAGAACAGGCATACAACCCCACATGTGAGATTACAAAAGAAGTGTGGCGCGGAGGTAAACTAAAACCTCTATTAACAAAATCACACTCAGTAGAAACTAATTCAGAACAACAAACTGAAATAATAGCATTAAAAATGGCGCTAGATAATGCGGATCGCGAATTCCCGACACTTATAGTGTCCGATTCATATTACTGCGTCAGATCATACAACAAGGATTTGCAGACATGGATTCAAAACGGTTACAAAGATGACACAGATGCACCAATAAAGCAGAAACTGCTCTGGGAACAAATAGCTCTTTTACAAAAAGAACTACCAAAGACTCACGTGACTCACTCACTGAGTCATCAGCGTGATGGCGTTCACGTTGTAGGGAATTCATTGGCTGAAACAGCCGCAGCGGCAGCCACTAAATCGGCTCCCGTAGATCGAAAAAAGCGTACATTAAAATACATTGACGGTGAAACAGTGCTGGCAGTGAAAACGTCATCAAAAGGCGACTGCTCAGCGTTACCGATCAACTATCCACTCAATTATACATACATAATCGATGCAAACTCCGTCCCTTTTGCTCGAATCCTTGGAGTGGGGGATAGGGTGATTCCAAACATGGACAGGAGAAACTTGTTAATCGCAGACGCACACATGGGCGAGGGTCTCAGACACCTTAAACTAAAAGATTCTTTGGAAGAATTACAATCACGGTACTGGTGGCCAGGCATGAGCCTGCGTCATACCATGTTTGTAAAAAACTGCCCAAACTGCAACAGAGATCGCAGTGGGGAAAGAAACAGTTTGATACCTCGTCGTATTACGGCAGATAATATTACCAGTAAAAAGAATGGCTTGCGATTAACATATACAGGCTAGTTTCCACTTATAATGTAAATCACCAGCACTCGGCTGACGTCCGGACTGTTATACAAAGATTTGCGAGTCTAAATGGCATATACGCTAAGCGCATGCTACTTTTGACTATTATTTTCACTCAAGCCCTCCAGCCTGGGGGGAAACATGGTCAAATGAGCACAGTCCAGCGGGAATCTTCTCACTTCCTTCCTGAGGGTACGGGACGGTGTAAAGAAAAAACCAAGGCATAAAGCAATCTATAACGGAAAGGATATTAGGTTCGGGAGCTGGGTGGGTCAAACATCTAATAAGTGTCCAACGTAGTCTCAATAACTTGCCAAGAAATTCTCTGAAGGGATTCAGTGCGTACGAATTATTATTTGGAACTAGGATGATGATCTCTGACATTGATAGTCAGACTTCAGTGGTGAAAGAAAAAACCTTTGATAGCAAAGACCGTTTGGCTATTTTGCAGGACTTAAACAAAACAAGAAAAGACCTGAGCAACATTAAGTTGAAACAACAGCCAACAACCACTGAAGAACCACCACCTGTCCCAGCAAGACCTGTCTGGATTCCAAAAGTCGGGGATCTAGTCAGGGAAAAGATCGCGGTAAAGAAGGAATTTGGGCCTTCTTACAGAAAAGCAGTTCCTGTCTTGTCTGTCAACGGGACAAGATCAGTTGTACTACCACCACTTGCTGGTAAAAAGGAGAACCGAGTTGTATCCATCGACCTGGTAAAACCACAACATGTGGCCGATAACAAACAGTAGGCCAAGTGGACTCCCAATAAGTAGCAGAACACCAAGGTTTGCTACCAGTACAGAGGTCCTATCGAGGAGGCTAATCACATTCGAAACGCCTACAGAAGAACAACAAGGACTATGCAACAATGCAATAGAACTCAGACCTCTGAAAACCCAAATAAAAACATTTAGCAGAGACACACCAATCTATAATGAAGTACCAAGTGACAATGCAAGAAACAAAAATCCTGAACCAATTGGAACAATTGACAGAACTGCATCCGGCTACTTCATAAACTTCGATGATTCCTCTGAGGGCTTCAGCGAATCAAAGACACAGCCATCATCAAAAACCTTTAAAGACAAAGCTAAAGAACTTTTGAAACAACTGAAAGAAACATATCTGATTTCTCCATGGATTGAATTTTGGGTGGGTTTTGGTGCATTTATCCTCATACTTTGGCTCATCATGGTACTTACTTTGGGACGCTTCATTGAGGGAAAATATGCTAAAATGGACACAGCAAGTCAGAAAATCAACTTGATCCTCAAACCACACACATCTTCACACGTCGAGAAAAGAGAACTTTCTTCAGCCAACTTCACAGCCAATCCAATACCTGGTGGGGTAGCCTGGGACAACACTGACTATGAAATTTATGGTCCGGTCGAGATCCTGAAATATCCACACCAAATTAAGATCTCATTGAGTGACTTTGCAAAACCAAACTCATTTGCTGATGATTGGGACTTCGAAAGCATTAATAACATGATGTCTGACTTAATAATGTCTGCTAAATTTACCAAACATGATTATTTGCAGGGTTCTACAAATTATGACAGTATGTATTGCTATAACCACTATGGTAACCACTTTCTACATAGATCTGCACAACCTAGAAATGTTTTAAATTATAATCAATGGGAACATTGTGCAACACCTCCAAAAGGGAGCTCAAGAACCGTTTATGACAAATATTCATACTTTTCAGGTTTTAACACAAGTAATGCTGAAGCATTTTATTTTAAATTGTCAAACAAGACAGGAACCAAAACCATGATAACCAACACAAAATTGTTATATTCAGACTCATTTTTTTAACAAATGAATACTTTTGGATTTGATTATTGGGACAAAAATGTTGAATTGAAAAGTGTTTGGGGTACAAAAGAATGGCAAGTACAGGGTATAGAAGCTTTGTTTAGAGCCTGCATGATCCCATAACAAATGATATTTTTAAATGACACTGTTCAACAAACCACCTGTCTTGGCTTAGCCAAAATCAAAGATTTAAATAAACCGTCTATTCCAAAGCCAATAATGTTTAGCAATAACTCTGATACAGATGAAGAGATAGACGTAAATCATATATTAAACCAAAACAGAACACATCCTGATTGGAAACAGTGGTTGATCTGGCCCACAGATACTAATAACTGTCAAGACAGATTCCTGAACAAAACACAGGGGTTCAAAATGACCAGGCCAGACCCTAGATATCCCCAAAGACATCACCCAGGGATAATAACCACCTACAGTGTGGGCAAATTATGCCTTCAATGGCTACAAACTTCCACACTGCCTGAAATTAAGCAACACCTAACTTTACTTACTGATGGTGCTGACTTGCGTGATTTCACTTTGGGACCACGCAAACAGCGTCAAAAGCGTTTCATAGCAGCCTCTGTATATGCAGCATACAATGAGGCCTGGAAGGTTACTCAAATTGAAACAGCAGAGAGAATACGGGAAATTGACCGTGTCAATTTGGAAAAATCACTTTCTGTAGTGGACAATGGGTTAATGACTCTGTCCTCCAGAATTTTTTCATTGGACAGCATTGTGTCTTCAGCAATCGATATATTATCGCAAGACTTACTGTTATTACAACATGGTCAGTCACAATTGCGTTCTATTGTACAGCTTGGCTGGACGTTACAAAATCTGCGTTCAGGCTATGTGCCTTGGCGTCTAATCAACACAACGTCACTATTCCAAATCTTTAACCTTACTGATAGACAAATCGGTATGGCGCAAAAGGGTGCTGATTATACAATCTTGAGCATTGAAAAACTAGAAGATTACCAATGACAATGTCAGAACGACCTGTCAGTGAATGGATAATACACGGAATCATAAATATTCCAATCTCAACCTTCAGGTTTCAATACTGCCAAAAATATATACAGGCTGGCATGTACGAGAAATTGGGAAAGGGGTACCTTAAAACAACATGGAACCTGCCCTATTCACATGCATGTGTCAGTAATAAAGGCCAGAAAGTGTTTCTTAGTGGCAACAATTGTGCGATGTCACTAAGCGGCACACTTCTGTGTAACGGAATTAGTTTGCATGGAGCCTGTGAAGGGAATTCATACAACCTTTCATGTCACCAGCAAGGCGCACCTGCAACAGAAATAGAACCATTCTTTCAAAGACTCTATAATGGGAGTTACATTCTTATTGTAGACCGCAGATGTTGTAGTCTTATGCCCGGGGCTCCTTATCTAGTAACTACTACTGCGAAGGTCAAGTGCTGTGGACGCACATTGTTCCCCAGCTCCTTCCCAGACAGGGAGGCAAGGGCATGGCCCGATTTGAAAATTACTTCTATTCGAATAGATGCTTTAAGCAGAATGAAAACAGTCCTTCTTCAGACGCCTACCAGGCTCTCGTCATCAAAAGAAACGTATGATCTACAAGTCGCAAGGACGACTGCAGAGATACATACATTATTATCAACTAATTCCCCCGTACATTTCGCGGAAATCCTAAGAGAAATCTTAAATATTTCTGATACCAATGGGATCTCAGGGGTATTTAAGACAGTATTTTCGATGGCATTAACACCATTCAAAGCCATACTGGGTATTTTTCCAGATTTCGTCCATTCGATTTTTGGCGGACTTCCCCTGATCCTGGGACTAATTGCAGGAATCCTATTCTTAGTCCTAATTTTTCGTTATGGCAACCCATGTCACAGACAAAAACTCTTGCGACAAGGGAAGAAACAATCCTAGCCATTGGATACCGGGACCGGATATCAAAAATCCTGGGACTCTCCCGGCTTAGAGACCTGAACATGACTTGGTTTCTATCATTTCGACCAATGTGGCAAAGATGTGTTTTACCTGTATTGAGGTGTCTGCTATGCGGAGAAGAATGCATGTTAGACACCTGTCTGACGCTACAATCGGATGCGCCGATGGATGCAGAAACATTGTTGAGCCCGATTAAGGTTCATGCTTTGTGCTGCCCTCAAAGGCTACCAATCCTGATGACGGCATTCATGGAAGCTTCACCACTACGATTGATGGGTAGTGAAGTTCAAGATGAAAGCAGCATCGAACAGGTACGACCTTCTGTCAGTAATGCAAATCAGAATGTCAATGGAGACAATCATGCGCAAGAATGCATGATCACACCTATTTCCGAGTTAGTGGAACTTTCCCAGGAAGCTGTTGACAGTTTTTTCGAAAGCCTAAATGATATGATGTTCTCACCCGAACAGAAATAGAGATTTTTGAGCAAGCTCGCACACGGCGTTCCCTGAATTCGGCCTTCAACTTTAAAAATAAAGTCACATGAACATTTTCGCTCCAGTTCACGGACAGCAGTTTTTCCAGCAGCCCCAAATATTTTTGCATATTTTTCGGGACACTATCTTCTGCTTAAAGTAAGAACTATTCTTAGAGAACTAAGGTTTCTAAATTTTAGATAACTTATAGACATTAGCTGCCCGCTGGCATGTTCATAAAGATATTTTATTCTGTGATGGAATGGTCTCAAAACTTTTTTCTGTCAGAAACCATTTCATGTGTAATTCTCATATACCAAATAAGCAATAATGTATACAAATGCAGTTACTTTGGCATTTTTCTACAGCTTGAGTGCATACCATATATATATATGTCTGCAATTTTTTTTCAGTATATTTGAAAATTTCGAAATGCATTTATGTATTTTGGGGTGGTAAGGTATACACACTACTCTATAGTATGTTGTACTATGTTATACTATGCCTAGATTAGTAAATATGTCCATAGCTAGCGTGGAGTGGGTGTCATGTATTCCTATCGGTTCTGAATCGATCCCCCTATTCCTGACCCTATTCTAGTTAAACAAACCAACAAGTTAACTAGCAGTCAGCCCATGAGGCAGAAAACCCCCATGATGCAGATACCGTTATCTGACGCAGTCACACTACGGCACAGGAACGTGTTATCTGATTAGGTCATAACGCTTGCGATCTAATTAGACAAGCGATATTCCTCCAGCCCCTGATAAGGCATACGGAGTTCTCATAACAAATCAAACCTATGACAACCTGGGCAAAACCCTGCGGCCATTGTTTTGATTTCACCGAGAACTTTAGTAAAAGAATGTGCTAACGAGCAAATCGTATGACATCTTTATTGACGTATCTATGTCCATCCTTACGTCAATCTCGGCACCTTAAAGGTATAAATATTACCGATCTTGCCATATGCAAACACACGCGTGGTGACGAGACGGAGCAGCCATACTTGCCGAAGCCAAGAGCAGAGCAGACCCCGCTGGCAGCAGCCCCGCCTTCCTGACGCGCTGAGAGAAGCGCTGCTTTCTCCTGCCGAGAATCCAGCACCGGCGTTTCTGGGTAGCCCTCGCAGGCAGCCTGAAATATCGAGACCAGAGAGAGAGATACCATTCCTCATTCATCCTAACTTCCAGGTACAGAACTGAATAACCCCTCCCAGAGAATTCTTTAGTTATTCACTTGGCAAAAACAAACTTAACTTAAACTGTAACTTTCTATTCCCGCCCACGTATTAGACTTAGGTCAGGTACACGGGGTAGGCGTATCTAGAAACACCAGTTGAGTACGTTTAGTCAAATGTATATGTGTATGTAAATATATTTTATTCATTTTAAACATCATATGGCTTAGAAACCATATCAATGTTTTTACAGTATTACTTTATACTATTGCTTTTAATGTATGCACTTTACTTAACTATAAGTATTGCAATAATATCGATCCATTTCTCTTGTATGAGAAAAGAGACTGATCAATAAATAACACCTTTTTATTGAACACGCCCGTCTCTTCCTTTTCTCTACATTCTGATGAGACTAAGAATGCACGTACTGACTGAGTAAAATAAATTGCCTTTTGTTCACACGACTCTCGAGATTGACTCTTGATTAGGGGAGAGCAAAGTTGTCATGTTCTATGGTTGTCAGAAACTAAATCCCTTCTTGTCTAATCAGGGAAGTTAATTCCTCCTTGAACATTCGAGAAAGTTTCTAGCGAACTCTGAGCTACGCTGGCAAACCCAAAACTTTAAGTCTAGTATCGACAGTAGTAGACCTAGTTAACGTCTGGCCTAGGCCTTTACTGCTGTAGGTATTATTCCAATGCGCAGAGCCTATTGGGAAGATAGGAACTACACTACAGTATGCCCAACAGTATGATTGTAGATCTGGTAGACTCAGTCCTCCATGTGCAAGTTTTCGTCTGAGCTTTTTCCGTGACAATATGATCCCCTTACCAGCCCAGACAAAAGTGGAGATCTTTCCCTGAATTTTATTTAGAAGAGTTTTTTCAAAAGTCAGGGGGATGTTATTAAAAAGGTAAGTGAGCTTCGGTAATACATACAATTTAATCAAATTTTACCCTACCCGACAGTGTAAGTTGTAAATTCTGCCATCTCTTCAAAAGCATATCGACCTCTTTAGTCACTCAGACTATATTTGTTTTGGGGAGTTCTGTCAGATCTTGTGTGAGAGTGATTCCCAGATATTTTATCTCCTTTGATACCTCAAAACTCTGCACTGCCGACTTCCATGACATAATCTCAGTCTTGCTACTATTGATCTCATTGACTGACATTCTACCAAAGACCTGCACTTCCCTAAATAGAGATGGTAAGGCTTGGTTAACATTAGACGTAAAAAGTTCTGAGTCGTCCGCATATAGAGGAGTACCTCACCCTATTGCGACCGGGGTTGAAAGGGCCCCATTAACTAATTTTTGGGCTCGTGGTTCATTATATATCTTCCCCAACAGATCTCTCAAGGTGCAGTCAAACCCAAAAGCCTCCAATACACCAATTAACCTGATCAAAGGCTTTTGCAGCATCCAATGTTATGATGGTTAGGGGAGCTCTAGCCACGGTTGCAAGATCTATTGCACCAATTAAAGATATGACCAGGTCCTTCATCTGCCGCCCAGGAAGAAAACACTTCTGATCGTCATGTATTATTACCCCTGCTATTTTACTTAACCCCTTCGCTGCTCGTCACAGGTGCACCGGCTCCCGTGGAATGCTCAGCACAGCAGGGGAATTCTCCCCGCACCTGAGCGTTCCACGGGCCATGACGAGCTGAGCTCGTCATGAGCACCAGAGCGCCGTGGCTCATGATGAGCTCAGCTCGTCATGAGCATGGGAGGGGTTAATCGAGTGTTCATAATACCAGTAAAAACTTTATAGTCAGAGTTCAATAGGGATATCGGACGGTAAGATTGGCATTGTGTGGGAACTTTACCAGGCTTTAAGATCAGGGAAATTATTGCTTCCTTCCAAGAGTCTCGTAATGGAGAATGTCCTCTCATGATACCGTTAAATAGTTTCACCCATATGGAGATGACTTCTTCCAATAATATTGAATAGATCTAGTTAGGAATCAGGTCTGGGCCTGCAGCTTTGCCTTTTTTGATTTTCTTGAGCGCTTCCATAACTTCGCTCACTGTTATGTCTTGATTGAGTAGTGTTAATCCTTCAGGACTCACTTTAGGGAGCTGTTTTTGAGCAGGCCAGAGATCTACGCCTGGTTTATCTATCTCTAAATCCTCTTTATACAAATCCTGGAAGAATTTACAAAACTCCCACTCAATCTCGTTCTTATTGTCAGAAATCTGAGCAGAAGGGTCATCACCATTTTCTAATCTGATCCTTAAAATAACATTTTGAGACCTCTCCATTCTACTCTTCATTGCTAACAGTTTTCCACATTCTTCACCCTGACCAAACTCTCTCATGATGCTTGCTTCCCACTTCTGCAACATGATTCCTTCCAAAGTCACCCTGTATTCGTGTTGCAAATCCTCCACTATACCCTTCAGTTTATCCTTTTCCTCCCCTTGGACTTGACCAGACTTTAAACTTGCTTCAGATTTTCTCAATCATTCCTCTAACGAGGCTATCCTCTCCTTCTCTAATTTGACCCACCCTGCAGCCGCCCCATCAACATCTCTTGCATCCATGCTTTGAAGGAATCCCAAACCAAATGGATGGGTGCAGACTCTAGATTTTAATTAAAAAAGGCTGCAGCATCTAGTTTGATTTTCTCCATAACTCCAGTTTGTGCTAGCAGTCTTCAATTTAGTGTCCACCTTTTCACTACTGGCGTAGAGGGAGACTCCATTATTAATTCAACTGCACCATGGTCTGATACATGGATGGGCAAATACTCAATTTTCTTTACCTTGTCCACTTTTAGCCGATCCATAACGATATAATCTAGAGTAGTGGCCGTTCTTTTTACTAAAAAAGGAGTAGTCCCTTACATTTCCCATTTTCTTTCGCCATACATCACATAAGTTTAAGTTGTCTAACATAGCGAAAAGGCAAGCTCTAACTCGGGGCGCATAAATTTGCAGGCGAGGTGAGGATCGATCCAGCTCATTATTCATTAGTAAGTTAAAGTCCCCACCAATTATTAGTGGGGCCTCAAAATCTAGCAAGGCAGAGCATAAATTATTCAGAAAGCTAACCTCGTCCTCATGTGGACCATAATAGCTGGCCAACATGTTGGTGTTGGCCCAAGTTTTAATCTTGGATACCACCCAGCGCCCTTTAGTGTTCACCTGCGTTTTACCCAGTTCAATTCCGGCGTTTTTTTTAATGACTATTGCAATTCCTTTAGAACAACATTGCTGGTATGTGGCTCTCACCGTATTTATCCATGTCTGCTTATTAAATAAAACCATACATTCTGACCTCAATAGATGGGTCTCCAGGAGCATGAGGACATTCATGGGAGTATTTTCAAATATTCCAAGACTAATCTCTGTCTCCTCTTAACACTCAATCCATTTATATTCCAGCATAATATGATTAAACGCTCACTTCCTATGGTCGGATTCCTATCCCCATCTTTAGATTTTCTAATTCTTCTGTTTGCAGTATAGTTGGTTATATCAAAAGAGGACACTTTTTCCATTTTTTTTTCTTTTTTGCCCCTATGCTCCCCACCAATCACCCTTCCACCATCCAAGTGCACCCCAACCCCTCCTCCCCTGGGAACCCTCCCTGCCTACTAATTGTCTAACGCCAATTCGAGCTGCTAACCCCCACCCGCCTTCAAAACATGTATTAGCTCTGGTCTCCCCCACATCTAGGCATCCTGATCTATTTCTTTTTCATAATTATACACACCTAACCACGCGCCATACAGCCTGACAGGAATTTATCTACCTCCTCCGGGAATGAAAATTATACATTTTATTGTCCCTCATTACTTTAAGAAATGCTGGGAATCTCAGCTGAACTTGGGCACCTACTTGTCTCAAGGATTCCATCCTCTTACCTAACTCCCATCTTCTGTCTTCAGTGACCCTGGATATATCAGATCTTATTTTAAAAGAAAGGTTCTGGGCCTGAATATTTATGAGTGTTAAGGCTGCCCCTAAAAGTTTTTTCTTTGAGTGAATACGATTGTATGTATACCAGAATTTTTCTAGGCTTCTTCCGACCAGGGTTAACCCTGAAAGGGTCCCGATTGTTAGGTTCCGGTCTAGTCCTCTTTCTGTGACCATGTTGTACACATCACATGACTCACCTGATTCGGTTAAAGGTAGTACACGCCCTCCTCTCCACGCTTGGTTTCTTATCCTTGTTGGGTTTTTTGCTCCAGGTCCTGACGTGGCGTATTTTTGGATTTCTTTTGTTCCCTGGTTGCAATCCTGTGCTCACGGGCTCGAGGGCATTAGTAATTAGCGGCTCCTCGCTGTTTGTTCCTGTCTGCTGGTCGCTAGTTTCTTCGTGTGCCTGTCAAGAACTTCGGAGGTTACTGGGGCCCCAGTACCCTCGTTTCACTTCAGCCGCCTTAATTGGAATTTGTGTCAGGCGCGTGGTGATTACCGTGGCTACAGTTTTTATATTTACACGCGGATGCGTGTTGAAGCTAGGTGATTCACTTCCGCATTTTCTATTACTGTCATCATCGTTATGGGAAGGTTTTGGGTAGTTTTCGAAGGTCAATCCCCGATACGGCGTTAGCGGCTGCTACGCCCACACTCAAGTGTTTTTTGTCCTTTACGTGCGTTATTGTTCACATTCCTTTGAGAACATCCCAAGGAAGAACGGGGGGTTTTGATGTCGATAAAGGACTTTTTCCCCCGTTGATGGAGACGAACAGAAACGACTCCTTTTGCTGTATGTGATGCTGGATAGCTGTCTATCTGTTCCTCATAAAGGACTGCAAGGACTCCACTTTGATCGCATGAGCCATGTTATCGGTAAGGAGGCTTATTACCGTTAAAGAATGATGGGTGCAGCATGGTCAAAGAGATAAAAGGGAGAAGGGTTAGTCATTTGTAGTGTCCCTAGTAATCGTGTGTCTTGTTTTGTAGGTGTTGTCACACGTTGGTGATATAGGCTCCTTGGTGGGTTTTCCAGTCGACACAGCAGTTCCCTTGTTTTTCTTGTTTACCCTTTTCCCACCCTCTCCCTGTGTTCACCAGCTACTCGCTGTGTTACTTTCCAGTGAGTCGCTGAGGGGCAGGGGTACTGGATTGGGCCCCACGTCATTCCTGCAGTGTGACAGGCATTGAGGTAAAACCTAACAGAAAACCAAGCCCAAGAAATAATATACAGTGCCTGGACGGGTATGCACGATCCTATGTCTTCCGCTGGGGGCGCTGCTAGTCCACCTACTTTGCAGGATTTAATGGGAGCTATAGCTGCATTACAATCCCAGGTGCAGGAATTAGGGCAGGAAAACATTGGGTTGAAACAGGAATTGGGCTCTGTGAAGGCTCGGGGTCAAGGTTCTGTTGTACAACCCGCAACATTCCAGTACGATAGAGGGGCTGGTGCTAGTGGGGGGTACCCTATTGCTGTAACAGTCACAACCCCTGTGCACTCGCTGGATTTCTGCATCCCAAACTGAAGCGGAGGCTATTTGCGGAAAAGATTTAGACAGAATATCTATCACAAAGTCAGTTATGTTTTCCCCTTCTGCACCCTCCTTAACATCAATAATCTGAATATTGTTCCTTCTTGAGTTGTTTTCCATCCTCTCTAATCTGTCTGACATATCATTTTCCTTTATCTTGAGCCTATCTAGTTCCTGAGCCTGATCTTGCATATCTTTCCCAAGTTCTAGCACTTTGTTTTTAAATCCTCCATATGCTTTGTTAACACTAGCAAATTCTCCTCCAAGCTAATACACATTTCTTGAACTTTTCTCTGATTGATCTATGAAGTGGCAAAGCGGTCTTTAATCTCTAGGGTAAGCTGACTCAGTAGGTCTTTCACAATATTTAAGCCTGAGGTATCTTTGGCTCCCTCTTTTTCTTGTCTATCCTCAGCCTGGTCAATCTCCTTTACCCCTATTACGCCCCCAAGTACCTCATTAACAGGGGTGTTAATATCACTCAGGGGAGAGAACCTGTTTGAAACCAAGATGGCTGGCGTACCGGCTGTTATAGCAACTGGTTGTATAGGTAGAGGTGAAGGTGAAGATGAGGTTAAAGTTAAAAATTCAATGTAACAGGCTCTAGCTGTACCTCTGTAGGAGTAGACAACTCCATGCTGCTCTGAAAGTTAACCTGTGGATTTAGCTTGAAGTAGGACCTTAGTGATGGAGTCACTCTGGGGGCTAATGGAGCAGATTTTTTCTTCCTTTCCTTTACTGGGGTACCCCTTCCTGCTTTAGCAGCCAAGTTTTTGTTCTTAATTTTGCCTTGTGACGGAATTAATGGCTGCCCTGCTTGTGTCTCCACCTTAGAGTCTGCGATCTTACCCAGGAAGAGATTTGATCGCAGTTTGTACCTTCTTCCCCGGGTCAATTCTCTCTCTGTATTTCCCGGTTCTCCTTCCACTGAGTCTTTTTCTATTGGATTTACCGACACACTGTCTAATCCTGCCCCTGCCCCTTTTTCTTTTAAATTTTTACTCATTCGGTACGTGCAACAGGCAGTCATACCATACCCCACATTAACCTTATTAAGGTGATTAAGCTGATTTTCCTGGTTTGCCTGTTGTGCCTGCTGTTTTAATGCGCTGTTCGTCGGAGCAGTCTCCTTCGCTGCTCTCTGCTGTCCCCTCTGAGCCCCCTTCAGGGGTTCGCTAGTGCTGGTACTGTCTCCGATGTTTTTTCCGCCTCTGCCATGGCCCGGAGTGATCCCTACGGCAAGACCGCCTCCGCCAGTGCAAAAGAACAAAGAGCGAGAGCGGAGCGCAGCTTGAGATTCCCCGAGTGCACCCGCCGCTCTGAGAACTGCCGGTCCAATAGACATCCGGCTGGGGGCCTTCAGTGAAAACAAATCCAACCAGGAACAGACCGCAATGTAAATGAGTGGAAGACACTGTGGGCAGAAGCAGGAGAGAGGAGAATGAGAGCAGAAAAACCACCGTCGGCAATGGCCACCGACCGGCGCTCGCCGCCCTCGAACAAGACTCGTTGAGTATGACCTCTGGGGACCAAGACGGTGCAGCAAGGTACGAGAATTAATAACATTTAGGCTAAAATATACGGGGAGAGAACCATCATGCTGTTAATTCTTTTTTAGATTGCAATGCGGGTGCCGGGAAGTAGCTCTCGACCAGCTCCTTAGCTAGCCGCCATGTTCCCCTACGATTCACCAACAGGTTAGTTTTTTTCCGGTGTGGAGTCCATTTGTGGTGTTTTTACTGTGTTACTGTGAGCATAGGTACAAATATTTTACACATTGCCTTTGATAAGCCTGTCTGCTCGTGCCAAACCACCAAGGGGGTGAGCAGGGGTTATCCAAAGAGTGTATCGCCGTTACCCTGACTAGAAGCAAGGGTCCTTATTTGGACATTGGTACCTACCTCTGCCAACTAGAGATCCCCAGATCTAACATTGGTGGTCAGCGATGAGGATTTGAACTTGTATTTGTACTTGACCCACAGTAATTGGTGTACATCGCTAGTCTAGTACAGACCACTACGCAACCACATACTGTGTTTATTTTTTTTAATTCTATTTTTGAGTAACTCTTCAAAAGCATCTCTGAATGGGAGGAGAACAAGTGAGCCAGCAGAATTGGAATTTCGCATTGAGGATCTGTATTCATACAAAGTTGATCAGCTTAAACAATTCTGCAAGGATTTTGGTTGCCCCATGAAAAGCAGCTCTAGGAAGGCCCGGTGGGAGGCCCAAGATGGAAATGATGCAAGTGGAGGAAATGGTTTTCAACCCCGAGATCTGCCTGTGAGCAGACTAGGCTCAAGGCGTGGCAGCAACCATTCCGGAAGGGGTCCCACTCCGGAAAAGTTAGAGGAGAATCAAAGAGTCAGAGATCACGAATTGGAAGTCATGAGAATCAAAATGAAGCAATTGGAAGTAGAGAATGAAAGGATGGCAGAGGAGAGCAAGAATTCCTGTGCCCTGGAAGAAAATAAATTGCTTTTGGGTCATAAGTTGAGCATGAGGGAGCTGGATATCAAGGCCAAGCAGGCAGAGTCCGGTTCAAATGGTGGCAGCGCACAGCCAGTGCTGGGGTAAAGTATATATCCCCAAGGACTTGGTACAGAATTATAATAGGAGTGAGGATATCTATGCCTGGTTTATCTCATATGAGATTGCTTTGAGAATGAATGGTGTGCCTGAACAGCATTAAGGGGCAGGCCTGTGGAAACATTTTGAGGCTTCTGGGGGGAGTGCTCTAGAGCCCTTAGAGTTGGTAGGTGCCATGACCTATCCCAATATGAAGGAGGCCCTATGCCTCAGGTATGGACTAACTCCAGAACTGTATAGACAACAGTTTAGGAACTCCAGGAAGAAATAGTCTGAGACTTGGATGGAGTGTGTGAATCTGTACACGCGTGCACTGAAAGGTTAGATGCAGCAGAGTAACCGATTAAAAGGGGTTATTGCATTTAATTGGTTGGGAGCACTTGAGTAGTCTATGTGTTCCAGAGCTGTGCCAGCATCTTTTAGACAGCAAGCTGACTGACCCCATTGAGCTTGCCAAGGAGGCGGACCGCTGGACCAGCACCAGGGTCCAAAGAGGAATTGTGAGTAGCACAGCCAAAGATGGGCAGGGTCCCCAGCAGAAGAGTGGGGGGACAAGTGTAACCAAAAGGAGTTCTCTCAAGGGTCCCAAAACAGTTCCCATGGAAAGGAGTCCCAACCCCTAAGTCTAAACCAACCTGGCCCCCTAGGGGCAGGCGGGACAACAGGGGTCACCCTACCTGCTATCACTGGAATGAGGTGGGACATGTTGCCCCTAAATGCCCCAAGAAACCCCCAGCACCCACTGGTGCTCCGACACCGGGTTTAGTGAGTCTAGCTTTGGGGGAGGATTTAATTTCTAGTGAAGGGGAGGGGCCAGCAGTAATGACCCTTGTCTCTTTAGGAAACCGAGAGATGGTCCAGGAAACCCATCTGCCTGACAACACTAAAAAATACGGGCAGTGGGTGACCATCAATGGGAAGAGGGTGGAGGCTCTGAGAGACACAGGAACCAGTGTGACATCTGTAAGGTGTCGGTGGGTGTCTGAAGAGAAGGTAATTCCCAATGTACTTCACCCAGTCGTGTCAGCCGACAACTCAGTACGCTTCTGCAAAGTGGCGCAGGTTCCCTTAGAGTGGAGGGGGGTCTCAGGTCTCTTGAAGATTGTTGTGAGTCTATCCATTCCTGTCGACTGTCTGCTGGGCAATGACCTGGAGAGTTCCCCATGGAAGGAGGTGGAACACCAGGCTCATCTGGAGATGTTGGGTCTGCCTGAGTTGGTCTGTGTGACCACTCGGTCCATGGCAGCCAGTAGGGGTGATTCAGCAGACCTGGAGTCTGAAACAGTGGTCCAAGTGCCTGCCAGGAAGAGAAGGGGCAGGGGGCGCGGGAAACCTGCTCCTGCCATTCCCATGAACCCAGGAAGTAGCAGAACCTGAGGGGGATGCCCTGGAGCTTACCGGGGAACAGATGGCCGAACTAGGGGAGCTACCTGAGCTGACCCATTGGCAGCAAGAAAGTAGCCCCTCCAGGGAGGAGTTCTGCAAGGCGCAGATGGAATGCCCTTTGCTCATTGGTGTGCGGCAGGAGGCTGCAGACAAGGCAGCAGGTGGATCATCTCATTTACTTGGAAGATGGGTTACTTTATAGTGAGCCTAATGTTGCTGAGCCTGATGCAGCCCGTGTGCTGGTGGTACCAGAGCGCTTCAGGGCCTTCCTAATGGGTCTGGCTCATGACATGCCTCTCGCAGGACATCTGGGGCAAGACAGGACCTTCCAAAGGCTTGTCACCCACTATTTTTGGCCCCAGATGAAGAAGCACGTGGGTACCTTTTGTAGGACTTGTCAGACTTTTCAGGCAAGTGGCAAGAGTGGCGGGAAGTGCAAGGCACCCCTCCAACCCTTTCCTGTGGTGATCACCTCTTTTGAGCGGGTGGGCATCGACATTGTGGGGCCACTAGACCCCAAGACAGCCTTAGGCAACAGGTTGATCCTGGTCTTGGTGGGCCACGCCACCCGGTACCCGGAAGCTGTCCCTCTATAGACAATCACTGCCTCCGTGGTGGGCCGTGCATTGATGGGGATCTTTTCACGTGTGATGTTTCCCACAGAGGTGGTCTCCGACCAGGCTACCAACTTCATCTCTAGGTACATGAAGTCTTTGTGGGAGGAGTGTCGGGTAACTTATAAGTTCATAACTCCTTACCATCCTCAAGGATATGGGTTGTTTGAGAGATTCAACCGAACTCTGAAAGGTATGATAATGGGCCTTGCGAAGCCTCTGAGATGGAAGTGGGATGACTTTTTACCATGCCTGTTGTTCGCCTACAGGGAGGTGCCACAGAAGTCCTTAGGGTTCAGTCTCTATGAACTCCTGTACGGCCACCCTGTGAGAGGGCGTCTCAGTCTAGTGAAGGAGAGTTGGGAGAAATCCCCTGGTAAGACCCCCCTATGATGTGTTTAGCTACATGCTGGCCTTACGCAACCATACACAACGCTTCAGGAAACTCGCTCAAGGAAAAAATTAAAAGATGGTACGACCAGAATACCACTCTGGTCGAATTTAAACCTGGGCAGAAGGTGTGGGTGATGGCGCCAGTGGAGCCTTGTGCACTCCCAGACAAGTGGACTGGGCCATACGAGATGGTGGAGTGTAAGAGAGATGTAACCTACCTGCAGAGCCCCAGATAACCCTTGAGGTTCCTACTTGTGAACCGCCTCAAACCCCACTTTGAGAGGTCTGATGTGACAATGCTCCTTGCTACAGATGCTGAGATGGAAGAGGATAGTGACCCTCTTCCTGACCTCCTATCAGCCAAGGAGCGGGATGGGTCAGTGGATGGATTGGTCCTTTCGCCCACCCTGACTCCAGAACAGCAGAGGGACTGCCGCCAGGTGTTGGGCAGTATGCCTCCCTGTTCTCCCTGACCCCAGGAGTCACCAATTGGTGCATCCATGATGTGGACACTGGAGATAGTCTACCTGTGAAGCAGAAATTCTACAGGGTAGCTGACAAGCTCAGGGCCAGCATCAAGGAAGAGGTTTCCAAGATGTGGCGCTAGGGGCAATTGAGCCCTCCAGCAGCCCCTGGGCTAGCCCAGTGGTCTTAATACCAAAAGCTGATGCGCCCGGTGCCACTCCAGCACTCCGGTTTTGTGTGGACTACCGTGGGCTCAATTCGGTCACCAAAACTAATGTGGACCCCATCCCCAGAGCTGATGATCCTGTGGATCGGTTGGGTGCTGCCCCGTACCTCAGTACATTTGACTTAACATCTGGGTACTAGCAGAGTGCCTTAACAAAGGGGGTAAGGAGAGGTCTACGTTTTCAACATCAGAGGGGCACTTCCAGTTCTGTGTCATGCCCTTTGGGTTGAAGAACGCCGCTACCACGTTCCAGAGACTGTTCAACCAGCTACGGTCCGGGCTGGAGGAATTCAGCGCCGCGTACCTGGGTGATATTGCTGTGTTCAGCTCCACGTGGGAAGAACACTTGCAACACCTCTGCGAAGTGTTCAAGGCTCTGCAAAGGGCAGGCCTCACTATCGAGGCCAGCAAGTGCCAGATAGGGCAGGGATCTGTGGTGTACTTTGGACACCAGGTAAGGAGCGGCCAGGTGGAGCCCCTACAGGCGAAGATTGATACCATTCTGGCTTGGGAGCCCCACAAGACCCAGACTGAGGTGAGAGTAAGCATGGGCGTAAAATCCGCTCCGCTCGCGGATTTTTCGGATTTTCGGCAAATTCGCAATCCGCGAACGCTCGCGAATTTGTCGAAAATCCGTGAATCCGCTCGCGGCGGATTTTTTGCTTGGTTGCGGCGCGCGGCGTGGTGCACGGCGTTCACTTTCCGTCATTTAGCGTTTGCCGAGTTGTTTTTCTTTGCGAGTGACGCGCCATTTTAGATCTTGCTGCGTGTTCCCGCGGGAGTTTAGCGCCCGCGAATACGTACTCGCGGCTTGCCACCTTGCACAGCACACCTCGCGAGAGTTCGCAATTGCGAACACGTAGTTGCGGCGGAAAGGAACAATCTCGCACTTGCGAAATAGAGATTTTGCAATTTCGCACAAGAAAATCACCAGCAAACAGGATAAACCTTCAGAAAATTATGATTTTTATCAGAATCACTCCTCAGGTTGACATTTGCATGGCCTTTTTTTTTGCAAGGAGTCCATTTTGGGGGGGGGGAGGAAGGAAGTGCCCCACAGTCTCCAACTTCCTGTTCCTGTCCAGCAGGCTCCTCCCAGTGCTTTGTCCATCTCCTGGTCACTTTCATTTGGATCTGGAGCTGGAAGGATTACTTTGTGTGGGTGCTGCTGGATATTTGGATTTGAGGCCTTTTTGACTGTCTTTGGATCACTTTTGGATTAGAAATCAACTTTCACAAGTAAGTTTGTTTGGGGCATTACAGTTGCTGCAAGTAAAATTTTGGAACTTTTTCAGAACATTAAATAAATTATATTGTGGGTAGCCACAGTATCCAGTAGGACCAGGGTTGGTTAGGGGTGCATGATACAAATGTTTTGTTGAATTTAAACACCATTGAGGCCATGGATGGGCTGGGATTGTGCTGATTTTTGTCCTTTTTTTGGGCCTGCTGGTGTGGCCCTTTGCCCAGGGGTGGTGAGTGTTGCATGGGCCTAGTCTTTCTGTGGGGTGTCTTCTTGAATTTAAACATAATTGAGGCCATGGATGGGCTGGGATTGTGCTGATTTTATTGTTTTTTGTCGTTTTTGGGTGGGTGCTGGTGTGGCCTTTTGCCCAGGGGTGGTGGTGCATGGACTGAGTGTGCCTGTGGTGTGGTCTCACTCTCTTTAATGTAAACATCATGGATGGCATTGGATTGTGGTGATTTCTGGCTGTTTTTCTGTTTTTTGGGGGTGTACTGTTGATGTGGACTGGCCATGTGGGTGGTGGTGGTGGCCATCTTGAGTGCTGGCTGGTACAGGCAACATGTGCTTGGGGTGTAAGGGAGGGGCCATTTTGAGGAGAGGCAGTGTCTGAGGCCTGCACTTATTTTGCCTACTTTTCATCCATTATGCCCAGGGGTAGTGAGTGTTGCATGGGCCTAGTGTTTCTGAGGGGTGTCTTCTTGAATTTAAACACCATTGAGGCCATGGATGGGCTGGGATTGTGCTGATTTTATTGTTTTTTGTCGTTTTTTTGGGCCTGCTGGTGGGGCCCTTTGGCCAGGGGTGGTGAGTGTTGCATGGGCCTAGTCTTTCTGTGGGGTGTCTTCTTGAATTTAAACATAATTGAGGCCATGGATGGGCTGGGATTGTGCTGATTTTATTGTTTTTTGTCGTTTTTGGGGGGTGCTGGTGTGGCCTTTTGCCCAGAGGTGGTGGTGCATGGACTGAGTGTGCCTGTGGTGTGGTCTCACTCTCTTTAATGTAAACATCATGGATGGCATTGGATTGTGGTGATTTCTGGCTGTTTTTCTGTTTTTTGGGGGTGTACTGTTGATGTGGACTGGCCATGTGGGTGGTGGTGGTGGCCATCTTGAGTGCTGGCTGGTACAGGCAACATGTGCTTGGGGTGTAAGGGAGGGGCCATTTTGAGGAGAGGCAGTGTCTGAGGCCTGCACTTATTTTGCCTACTTTTCATCCATTATGCCCAGGGGTAGTGAGTGTTGCATGGGCCTAGTGTTTCTGAGGGGTGTCTTCTTGAATTTAAACACCATTGAGGCCATGGATGGGCTGGGATTGTGCTGATTTTATTGTTTTTTGTCGTTTTTTTGGGCCTGCTGGTGGGGCCCTTTGGCCAGGGGTGGTGAGTGTTGCATGGGCCTAGTCTTTCTGTGGGGTGTCTTCTTGAATTTAAACATAATTGAGGCCATGGATGGGCTGGGATTGTGCTGATTTTATTGTTTTTTGTCGTTTTTGGGGGGGTGCTGGTGTGGCCTTTTGCCCAGGGGTGGTGGTGCATGGACTGAGTGTGCCTGTGGTGTGGTCTCACTCTCTTTAATGTAAACATCATGGATGGCATTGGATTGTGGTGATTTCTGGCTGTTTTTCTGTTTTTTGGGGGTGTACTGTTGATGTGGACTGGCCATGTGGGTGGTGGTGGTGGCCATCTTGAGTGCTGGCTGGTACAGGCAACATGTGCTTGGGGTGTAAGGGAGGGGCCATTTTGAGGAGAGGCAGTGTCTGAGGCCTGCACTTATTTTGCCTACTTTTCATCCATTATGCCCAGGGGTAGTGAGTGTTGCATGGGCCTAGTGTTTCTGAGGGATGTCTTCTTGAATTTAAACACCATTGAGGCCATGGATGGGCTGGGATTGTGCTGATTTTATTGTTTTTTGTCGTTTTTTTGGGCCTGCTGGTGGGGCCCTTTGGCCAGGGGTGGTGAGTGTTGCATGGGCCTAGTCTGTGTTGCATGGGCCTAGTCTTTCTGTGGGGTGTCTTCTTGAATTTAAACATAATTGGGGCCATGGATGGGCTGGGATTGTGCTGATTTTATTGTTTTTTGTCGTTTTTGGGGGGGTGCTGGTGTGGCCTTTTGCCCAGGGGTGGTGGTGCATGGAGTGAGTGTGCCTGTGGTGTGGTCTCACTCTCTTTAATGTAAACATCATGGATGGCATTGGATTGTGGTGATTTCTAGCTGTTTTTCTGTTTTTTGGGGGTGTACTGTTGATGTGGACTGGCCATGTGGGTGGTGGTGGTGGCCATCTTGAGTGCTGGCTGGTACAGGCAACATGTGCTTGGGGTGTAAGGGGCCATTTTGAGGAGAGGCAGTGTCTGAGGCCTGCACTTATTTTGCCTACTTTTCATCCATTATGCCCAGGGGTAGTGAGTGTGCATGGGCCTAGTGTTTCTGAGAGGTGTCTTCTTGAATTTAAACACCATTGAGGCCATGGATGGGCTGGGATTGTGCTGATTTTATTGTTTTTTGTCGTTTTTGGGGGGCTGCTGGTGTGGCCTTTTGCCCAGGGGTGGTGGTGCATGGACTGAGTGTGCCTGTGGTGTGGTCTCACTCTCTTTAATGTAAACATCATGGATGGCATTGGATTGTGGTGATTTCTGGCTGTTTTTCTGTTTTTTGGGGGTGTACTGTTGATGTGGACTGGCCATGTGGGTGGTGGTGGTGGCCATCTTGAGTGCTGGCTGGTACAGGCAACATGTGCTTGGGGATGAAGGGGCCATTTTGAGGAGAGGCAGTGTCTGAGGCCTGCACTTATTTTGCCTACTTTTCATCCATTATGCCCAGGGGTAGTGACTGAGTGTTGCATACTTGCATGTCCCACTCCCTAGTCTTTCTGTGGGGTGTCTTCAATGTAAACATCATGGATGGCATGGGATTGTGCTCATTTTTCTGTGCTTTGTCGATTTTTTGGGGTGTATAACTGAACTGATGTTCCTCTGTCTTCCATTGCTTTTAGGTGCACAAAAAGACTCAAGAGAACCACCAGTGCCAGGAAGAAGTCCTGCAGCGGTGTGTGTGCAGCATAACGTCACGCGACGTCACGTCTGGACACAGAACCCTCTGCAACTCGTGCAACTGCTGCCGTGCTGACCTGCTCTGAAGAAGATGGCCCCCAAAAAAGTAACCCGTAGCTCCTCTAGCAAGAAAGGTGCCAGTAAGGAGCAGAAGAAGCAAGTTACCAAGGACACTGGTGTGCTGCCCGCCCCTTTTTTTGGGAGTAAAAAAAAAAGTATGCCTGCAGCAGCAGCAGCGGGATCTGCTGGGGACCAAGCTGGCAGCAGCACCCCCGCTCCATTGGGCTCAGTGCCACCACCACCACCACGCCAACTTAAGTCCAAGCCCTTGAGTGCTGCAGAGGCAGCCAGTATAGTTGTTCAATCACCATCGACCAGTGATGTTGGCTCATCGCAAGAAAGCAGCAGCAATGTCCCTCAATCAACACAGGTTGTTGTAGCTCATCTGACGAGTGTTGAACAACCACAGCCGCAACAACAATCACATGTGCAGGTACAAGCCCAAGTACATGTGGAAGGAGAGGCAGCGCAAGGAGATGCGCAAGCAGAGGTGCATGGAGGGTCACAAGTGCCCACAATAGTTGTTCCTCCCGAAGTAGGGGCACATCAGGAAATCGACAATCAAGGCGAGGTATCATTTGAGGAAGCCACTCCTCCTGATGATCCTTCATTGTCTTCCACACCCCTAGCAAGGAAGAGATCAAGGGTGGTGTCTACATCTTCTTCAAGCACACCTCCTTCTGATGATACGGATCAAACTTGGGAACCAGCACCACAGCCGTCTGAGAGTGAGGCACACCATGATCCGACAAAGGTAGTTAAGCGTAAAAGGAAGCTCGTCCAAAGTCTCAGAGTTATGGAGTGTGATGAGTCTCAACAAGAAGTGGCGGATACTGCTGCTGATGAAGACTCTGCCAACGACGACCCAGTCATCATAAAGGTCACTGCAGCCCCAGCGGGCATGCAGCAAACAGACATTTTGACCCTAGCCCGAAGAGCTGCTGAGTGTGATGATGATGATAATGTTGTCGATGAGGAGGCAGTGGAAACACCACAATCATTGGAGTTAAGTAGTACACCAACTCGTCCCGCTTCCATATTTCTTTCTGGCAAGAAGAGACCTCCGTCAACCTCGACCTTAATTAATGGCGGTGAAAGTGCAAAACGTACAAAAGTTGCGCAAACCAGATCCTCCACTTAATCTGGCATTAGCTTCATGACCACCACCACCAGTATCGCCGCCTCCTCCATGTCCCACAGACACTTCAAGTCCCCAGTTTGGGACTTCTTTACTGTTTGTCCAAAAAATCCAAAGGTTGCCATTTGTACCATTTGTAAGCAAGCAGTTAGTCGTGGTAAGCCAGGTGCCAACTATGGTACCGGAGGCCAGAGAGGTCATCTTAGGAGACAGCACACTGTCAAATGGTTTGCGCACCTAGATGCGATCAAGAAAGGCCAAATTCAAGGAAACGTTGATGTTTCATCTGATGATGACGAGCAGGAAGAAGACGTGTCAAACACTTCCCTTACACCCAGTACCCCTGTCAGCAGCACACCCAATGTGAGGCACACTAAGAGTGTTGGAGCGAGTGAGACACCAATGCACAAAAGTTCACCAGCGAGCAAAATTGGGTCAACGAAGTCATTATCAGCCCGTAAATGCATGGTCCAGGGCAACATTAGAACAATGCTTACTTCAGACGTGCCATATGAACGCAACCACCCACTGACGCGTCTGTATAACACTAAGCTGGCTAAAATGCTAGCTGTGGACCTTCTACCTTTTTCTTTTGTAGAAGCGGTAGGTTTTCTTGAATTAGTGGCAACGCTCTGCCCTAAATGGAAGGTTCCGAGCCGGTTCTATTTTGCCAGAGTTGTGGTTCCAGCACTACATGAAGATGTGCTGGAGGCGATTGGGGCAGCTTTGCAGAAGAGTGCTGTTCACACAATACATCTGACAACAGACATGTGGACCAGTGGCGCAGGCGCTGATTACATGTGCATCACTGCACACTGGGTCTCTTTTTCAGGTGTTATAGCAAAGCTAAACGCAGGTGTTGACCCGGACAAAGTTTTCAAAGCTGCTCTGAAACATGCAACACTAGCCATGTTTGGCTTGGAGAAAAGTCACACAGCAGAAAACCTTTTGGAAGAGTTTAACAAAAAGGTGTTGAAAATGCTATCCCCCCTAAAACTCAAGATTGGTTATGTTTCCACGGATAATGGCGCCAATGTAGTTAAGGCCATGTTGAAGGGTGATCATGTTAGAGTGCCGTGTTTGGCGCACTGTATCAACCTGGTAGTTCAAAAATTCTTGATGGATAAACAGAGTACAGCGTTCGAGGTAATGGCCACCTGCCGCAAAATGTGCAACCATTTCAGCCATTCTTTTAAGGCCCGGAAGCATCTGCGGAGACTGCTATTTATACGTGGAATGCCAGTGAAAGCACTCATCCAGGAGGTGGCAACACGTTGGAACTCAACCTTCTACATGCTTGAGCGTCTGTATGAGCAGTATACGGTACTCGATCACTATTTCTTCACAGAGGGTACATCTCAGAAGGAGGACCTGCGGATGAGTGCGGCGCAATGGGACATAGTTAAAAGCCTGACAGACATGCTTCGTCCTTTTGAGTTCTTCACGCGTGCAGTCAGCCAGGAGGACTGTAATTTGGGAAAAGCTATCCCATTGTTGTGCATGCTGGAGCACCAACTGATGGCGGTCTCTTCTGAGTTTGAAAAAGATGAAGAAAAAAAAGACCATTTTATTTTGTCTGAGAAATTATTAGAGCGCCTACGTGGTGATGAACGTCTTGAAAAGATCAAGTCAGATCAGCATTACATTTGTGCTACTATTCTGGATCCACGCTACAAAAAGGCGCTGGCAGGCGAAGCATTCTTTCCTTTTGCTGATGCAGATGTTCAAAAGTACAAACATTGGTTAGCCTGGTCAGCCAAGAGGTATGAAAAAGAACGGCAGGTTATTGAAGGAGAAGCCAGTACATCAGCATCAGCATCAGCAGGCCATCCCCAGTCACAAGAATCCACTTCTGCACCTGTGGCTGGGGCACAAGTGACCTCTCAGCCGTTAAAGACACCGGCAACTGGATCATCTGCACCACACACAACAAAAACAGTGGCTGTTGTAGAGGATTGGCTAAGTTTGCTTGGGTATGGTTCTCGAAAAAATGTCACAGCCACAGCAAAAAGTAAGCAAAGTGGAGGAACCGTTGATGACCTTGAGTCGATGGTGCAGGACTATCTGAATGACTCAACAGAGGTCTTTCTTAATGATGAGCCATTGCAGTATTGGCATGGCAAAAAACAATTGTGGCCACAGCTCTTCAACCTGGCTATAAACTATTTGTCTTGCCCACTCGCAAGTGTGTCTTCTGAACGTGTTTTCAGTGCTGCTGGTGGCATTGTAACTCCCAAACGGAGCCGCCTCTCGCCCAAAAATGTGGAGCGGCTGACAATGATCAAGATGAATCAGCACCTCATACCACCAGATTACAAAGTACGAGAAAGCACGCCGCATGAAGACGAGGAGGACGGCAACGTAGATGAGGGGATTTGTTCTCTGTTCGGTGGCACTGACCTCATCCAGCCTGAATTCGCAGAGTATGATGACGAAATCTTGTTCTTATTCCCTGACACCGAGCCCTGAAAATGAGACAATCAATCAAGAACTTTCTTTTTCGTCCTTTTCACTTTTATTCCTGTGTGCTTTGTGTCTCTCTTTCTTTGTTTTGCACAGTTAATTTAATTCAAACTTTAATCACCTAATCCCAAAAACAAGACCATCATCAGAACTGTCTTCACTTGTTTGCTTATTGATTTGAAGGTGCCGCAGTCTACATTCCTCAGGTTCACAAGTTCTGAAGAACATGCTCCTCTATCCTCCTCCTCCAGACTGCGATTTCCCTCCAAGCAGAGTGCTGGATTACGCCCAATGAAGAAAGACTCAGCACTTGTGGGGGTGTTGTACTTCTTTGCGGGTGAGTTGACGGTTTTGGGCCCATTGCTGTGAAGCTCTAATAATGGACAAAAGTGTTTTGTACCAAATATGAGGTGGAAATTTCTTGCCGTTTTTGCTGACTTGCTTGCCTTTGAGGTGCTCTTTGGCGGGGTTCCGGGTGTTTGTGGGTAATTTTTGGTGTCTGTCGAAGCACTGCTGCGAGCCTGCGACAGTCTAATCTTGATTGCATTTGCTTTTCAGGAAATCCGTGGTGGAAAACAGGAGTTATGATGATTGATGATGATGACCTAGCTGAACAGCGCCGCATTTGGACCGAAGGCCGAGAGATATTGTAAGTATGAGATTTAGCTTTTTCGCTGTTTGGGGGTGTTGTCGGGTGTTTTTTTGCGGGTGGGTTGGCGGGTCTTGCCTGGGGCATTCCTGGGAAGGTCTAATACCGGATAGAAGTGTTTTGGACAAAATCCATAAGGAACAGCCTTTTTTTTTGCTATTTCTTCTGACATCTTGCTCAATGTAGCGTTTTGGGGGGCTTCCTGCTGTTCGTGGGTGGGTTGCGGCCGGGGTCTCTGTCGAAGCACTGCTGCCACAGTCTAATCTTGATTGCATTTGCTTTTCAGGAAATCCGTGGTGGAAAACAGGAGTTATGATGATTGATGATGATGATGACCTAGCTGCACAGCGCCGCATTTGGACCGAAGGCCGAGAGACATTGTAAGTATGAGATTTAGCTTTTTCGCTGTTTGGTGGTGTTGTCGGGTGTTTTTTTGCGGGTGGGTTGGCGGGTCTTGCCTGGGGCATTCCTGGGAAGGTCTAATACCGGATAGAAGTGTTTTGGACAAAATCCATAAGGAACAGCCTTTTTTTTTGCTATTTCTTCTGACATCTTGCTCAATGTAGCGTTTTGGGGGGCTTCCTGCTGTTCGTGGGTGGGTTGCGGCCGGGGTCTCTGTCGAAGCACTGCTGCGACAGTCTAATCTTGATTGCATTTGCTTTTCAGGAAATCCGTGGTGGAAAACAGGAGTTATGATGATTGATGATGATGATGACCTAGCTGCACAGCGCCGCGTTTGGACCGAAGGCCGAGAGACATTGTAAGTATGAGATTTAGCTTTTTCGCTGTTTGGGGGTGTTGTCGGGTGTTTTTTTGTGGGTGGGTTGGCGGGTCTTGCCTGGGGCATTCCTGGGAAGGTCTAATACCGGCTAGAAGTTTGTTGGACAAAATCCATAAGGAAACACCAGTTTTGGCACTTTTTGTAAGTTAGGGTTCGTTAGGGTTAGCCCTAGCAGCAGGATTGCATGTGTTTCGGGGGGTTCTATTGCAACGCAGTTCTGTTGTTGTAGAGCACTGTTGGAGCGATGCTGGCTATGGATACTTTTGCTTGCTTGCAAGTGGTTTGAATACAATCCACGGTCTGTATTTGGGCCTACTGTTACTTTCAAAGTACGTTTTGTAACCATTTTTCTGCTAGGCATTGTTTTTGGAGATCTGATTGGGGTTCTTCTACATTTTTGCGACTGGCTTTAGTAAGGGTCTTGGTGGGAGCATTGCTGGGAAGGTCAAATTTTGTTCTAAAACACAGTTTACAGTACACCTACCTTGAGGGGAAAGATCCGCTATAATATTTTGGCCATACTTATTGATCCTTAAAAAGGTGACTCAGACAGAGCACGCAATTTCAAAAATATTGTACTGTCTATTAGGGAAATCAAAGTGTCACTTTTTGAACCACACAGCGTACATACCTTTTATTTATTTATCAGTGGTATTGTAATAGCACTTCCTGTTTTCCGTTCAATAATTACAGGCCGGGTTTCAGTCAACATCCGCCAGGCAGGCAGTGGACAGGGTGTCTTCTGTCAGTGGTCACCAGCCACATTGATGGACGAAGCGTCAGCTGGAATGGAGGAGTGCCGCCAATAAGAGGAATTGTTTGCTGCATGCAACTTACTTACCAAATTCAACAGGACAACTCCAACAACATACGCAATACAGATACAGTATCCATTGTTGTCTTTTATTCTATGAGTGTGACTGCATGTGCTTACCTTTAGTTTGTAACCAAAGATTGTCTGTATCTTCAATTATTGTTTGTCCATGCTCTGCTTTTTTTTTCTTCTCTCAACAAAACCTACCCAAAAAGAAACCCCCATTCTCATCCATTTTACAAACCCTAACCCTCTTCCCCCGGGCTGTGTTGTTTTGCTTGATGTCTGACTAAAATGACATCAATAATTCCACACACTTGCTGGGGAGGATAAGGTCATAGCAACAGGCTGGTGAAGGAATACAAGGATATCTTCTAGACTTACTCAGCTTCAGTACTATATCTTCTAGTAGTAGTAGCCAATGTCAAATAAATTCAACGCAAGTACTAGTTATACTTGCAAGCAAATACTTTACCATTTGTTAGGCTACATTATGGCACTGTTCTAGTGTACTGTCACCTGCTATTTTCTCGATCGTACCGTAACCGTTGTAATGCTACAGTAAGGAGGACAAACAAGGTTTCGTTTTCTTTTTTTCCATAGGCATGCAACTGCCACTGTGTCACACCACTAGTACCACCACAATGAGGAAATGTCACCCGCCCAGGATTGACAACGTTAATCCCCATTTCACCTGGAGCCAGCCCTGGGCCTAGCACTAATTTCTAACACAAATTACAGGTAAGATAAGCGTTTGGTGGGAGGTAGTATAATGGAGTATTATTTCGGAGTAGACAAGAGATTGACGGTTGTACTACTAAAGTCCTACGACTGTTCAGGAAAACAAAGTTACTGTTACACCCCCGCCCCCCACCCACCAGACTGAAAAGCAGTAAAAAACAGGTATGGTCAGATAAAGTTTAAAAATATATTTATTTAGCCCTAACAAAATAATCTCCCTCACCCACCCTAACCCCAACGATTGTCTTTGAAACGTCCCAAAACGATCCCAACTCCCAAATCCCACCCCCCAAAAGTCTATAAAAAAAGGGCAAGGGACACTCCACTACTGGAGGGTGCTGGTGCTGGTGCATGATGCGGCATGGGCATCATACTCCTTGCGGAGGGTGGCAAGCTCGGAGCGGAGGCCCTTAACCAAGTTCTTATACTTCAGGACCTCCTGCTCCAGGTTGGACATGCGGACTCGTAGGCGGCGTTGGCGTTCCTTGCAGCTACTGTGGGGGGCAGCTGGTATTTCGGTTGCTTGGCGGTGGCGGTCGTCTTTCTTAGCCCGGCTCGGTCCCGCTGGCTTAGTCACGGAGGAGGATGCAGTGGTCACAGTCGAGGATGTCGTTGTTGCCCCGCTCGACTGCGTGTCCTCCTCCTCCTCCAGGGCCACCAGCCGCCGATATTCGGCGACAGTGGCCTCCAGCCTCCGTTGCCGGGCCAATCTAGCCTGCTCCCTCCGTGTTGTTGATTTGGAAGGAGCAACTATATGAAGAAAGAAAGACATAGTCTGTAACCAATGCTCCTTATTAATAACACAAAGTGATTGAGCCGAAAGTTGGGTCACAGAGTACAAGTAGCAAATTGAAACACAGTACATAACTATTGAGGACAGTATCTATGTAACCTCCCACTTCTGCATCCTTGCACTAACATTAGTGGTAGTTTAATGAACAAATTCTACGACCACTATGGACTTCCATTACAGTCGACTATGACAGTACACCAGTCTTATTCTTCTTCTTCTCTCTTGTTTAGGGAAATTGGTACGTTATCTTATGCAAGCCGGCAGAATGACATGGACAGCACAGTGAACTTGCACCCGAGAAAAAAAGTTGCACACCATGATGAGTGAGACAGACTTGCGTTACTGTACTGGTACAGTACATGCAGGTGGTGAAGCTATTACTTTTCTATTACGGGTGGCACTGAGAATACTCTGTTACAAGGGCTACTGCTTAATTAATTTACCTTTCACCCTACAGTGCAAATGAGTACTAGAAAAGGAAAATGAAGAAGCTAACTAATTTGATTATCTATCACTTCACATGGGACGTATTTGATGACATATGAGATGACTTTAGGTGCTTTGCTTAATATTGAGTGAACAGTGATACACCCACACATGAATGACGTACTACAAGTAAACTAAAGTTATTAAGAGAGGTACGGAGTGTCCACCGTAATAACCAGATATATGCTGTGATTGCAAACGCAATACAAAGTACTGCTACTATTCATGGTAGTATTGGACACATTTACAATTTCTTTTCCTTGCCTTCCCTGCACTGGAACGGACGTGCGGGTGCGGTGGTACATGCTCTTCAAGGTAACACTTACTTCACCTGGCGACCATCTACTCTCTCTAGATACACATGTGCTATCTAAGAGTCAGAGAATACCATGCTCCAGGCATCCATTCAGTCAAAGTATACGCACACATACAGTTTCTGTTTCACCCACCCAGGCTGCTGTCCTTCCACCCATCCTTGCTTCATCATTGACCCAGCCATGCACCATACCATATTCTTTCCTTCCCAGCCACCTCGGGGGCCAAGCAAACACATATCGTTCTTCTTTGCCAGCCATCATACAAGTTCGCGTCCCACTTACTTACACCCTTCTTTCGCTTTTCGTTCATCCCATCCATCACGTTCGTCTAAGAACTTATTGGGATTCTTCTCACCAAAAACTTCACAGCTAAGTCGAAGTACATTTCGAGGAGGCTACTACCTGTTTGATTTGTAATTGTAATACACCCGTGCAGAAAGCACACTATGCAGTCTTCAATCTCAATAAGTAAGGAATATATAGCTTACCTGTTTCCGCCACCACCGTTTGAACCCCCACAGGACCGTCCGCCGGCTCTTGCACCGCCTCCTCCCCAGAGTCCTCCGAGTCCTCGCCCAACACAGCCACCTCCGCGCTGGCCCCGTCACCAGATGTTACACCTACAAAGTACATTTAAGAATGTTAGAATACACCACTCACTACTATATAATATTTGGTCTAGGAGAAATGTTAAAAAAACTGAATACAATTAATAATTTGTGACTGTCTACTCCATAGTAAAAATGTCCCATTTTCCAGGGAAGGCTGTTGTCTTGCTGCACTTTTATGCACAACTGATGAATGCTTGCTTTTGATTTTTAACACGCACCACTTTTTCTCCTAACAGACAGAAGCTTGACTCCTAAGAACACGACCAGGATCAAGTTCAAACTAAGCATGGGCGGATTTTGCGGATTGGCAATCCGCGAACTTGCGTATTTACGGATTCGCAATCCGCGAAGATCCGCGAACTCTAGCGGATTTGCGGATTTTTCAGTTTTTTGTGTTGGCGCGTGTTCGCGCCGATTTTGGGACAAGTTCGCAATTGCGAACTTACTTTTCGGCTTGCAACGGCCGCGACTATGTTGTTTCTACGTCTGGTTTATCATCACAGGTTCACAGCACCCTCTGTTTCACCACTGCCACCCTCTGGGACACCCATGCCACCCTCTAGTACATCCTCACTGGCACCTATTAGGTTTATTTATCACTGTAGATTATGGTGGTTGAAAAAAGCAAGCACACCTGCCCTTCTTCAACTGCCATCAATTAATTTGTGTTTCATTAATGTGTCAGTAATTTTGAAAGTTCCAGTCTGGCTGGCACCTGCTTCCTTCCTTATCTGTAATTTGCTTTTTGTTGCAGTGAAATTTTTTTTTCACAGGACCTTTATGGTGCTATTCTATGAGCCTGCTGTTTGGGTCATAGCAGGGTCATAGAATAGTTGCAAACTCTGGAGGGGCCCATCAGGCAGCACTACCTTGAATGTTACTAATGTTAAGTTTGAACTTTTGCACCTGCTCATTGCTTTCAGTTTAGCTAAAATCGTTTTTTCTGCAATTTCGCGCGTTTTTTGGGGCGCGAATCCGTGCGAGATCGATTTCGGAAGCCGCGAATACGTGCGAATACAAAATTATTTTTGTTGCGACGTGTATGTTCGCGTGATCTTGCGCGTGTTCGCGAGGCGCTTCTAGCTATACGTTTGCCAAGTTACCCTATCGGTCGTACACGGGCGCGGCCATCTTGTTGGCGTGACGTAATTCCGTTTCCGCCCGCTATGTGTAATCTCGCAAAGTGTGCTGCTCGCTAGTACAATTTCGCGCGTACTCGCAAGGAAAATCTTACCCACGCGGTCGTGAACGGGCGCGGCCATCTTGTTTCTCATTCATTGCTATGGTTCTGGGCATGCTTTCTCTATCCTCTCTCAATCTCTGCCATCCTTTGCTTGTTTGAAGTTTTTTTGATCTAATTTTACTTATTATCTAACCCTCTATTTTTCTAGCTCTATATTTTTGTGTTTTCTGCAGCTTTTAGTTACTTTTAAACTACTTTTTTAAACTCTTTTCTTTTCTTCTTCACTATTCTATTTCTTCTTTATCATTTAAGTTTATTTCTGCCCAGACCATGGTAAAGGGAGCCGGGAAGCACCCTGAGAAGGGGAAGGGTCCCGCACCCCGTGCCCGGCTCCCGTGCGGGCGTTTAAGGGGGGAGCAAGTGGTCCCGAGGGAGATCTTCAGCGCGGAGGAAGTGGCGGCACTGATCTTCCACGTCCAGCGCCGCCTCCCCAAGACGATCCTGGGAGGCGGCAAGATCGCGACCGGCTATGGCATCCGGGAGCGTCGCAAGCGGTGGGAGAAGGTGTGCCGGGCCATGTACAAGATCTCTGGGGTCCGGCGCACATATAACCAGGCCACCCACCGCTGGACCGATGTCATGGACCGGGAGCGGGACTTGCTGGACGCGCTCGGCGTAGAGGTCCCCGGGCTTGGTGAGTAGTAGTAGTAGTACATTTACTACTCTGTTTTATCCTGCTCTGTTATTTGCAAATCTTTGTTCTTTACCAAGAGCAATAATGCTGCCGATTACATTGAGGTAAATTATATTTCAAAATCTTCTATGCATTTCAGGTGCACTGCTCTCCTTCTCAGTAGCCTTGCTTGCTACTATGCTTCTTTGTTTTGTATGTTGTGTTCAGAAGCATTTCATTGGCCTGAGAAATTATGTATGAGTGTACTGTAAAGAAAAGAACTGCGTAATGCTAGACAGTAAGGGTCATATTTTCAATTACCGGCGCATCCCTGCAAAGTAGCAGGGATGCGGCAGTAATTGTGTGCCATGCCACCACCACCCATTGGCCCAAAACGTCACAGAAGCCTTACACATCTGTGCCGTAAAGGCAGCGCATTGCTGGAGTTGCGTGCCAACGATGGCGCAGCTCCAGCAATGCTCTGGGGTACCCTATCTCCCCAATGCTGCATCAAGCCGTACGTCGGCTTCAAGCGCGCAGGGTTTGAGTCATGCATCATTGTCCTAAAAGTGACTGATTGACATCTTGTAGATTTCCCTCAGCCACTTTTAGGATTCGTTCCTGCGCAGGTACGCCCTCCCTTGCGCCGGAACGCCCCCTGATGGCGCAGGGCTTTACAACGTGATGCATCGCCCATATGCCCATATGTGTTTTTTTTTTAATATATACGCCGCACCAACACCATGGCGAGTCTTTTGTTCTGCCGCTGCGTCAGAAAAGGCACGCAACAATGGAGGAAAATCAGCCGCAACTTCCGCAAGGGACTTATAAATCAGCCCCAACAGACTGAAGTCCAGTCCTTCCTTTAGACAGTCACATGGCTATCAGAAGAAATAGTGGCGGTGGTGGCGGGTGGATTGATAGTTTGAGTATTCACTGATCTGCAAGCAGGATGGACTTTGTCTGTCACGTGTTGCGCATTGCTGCCTGCAGTGCCAGGCCTAGGCAAACCTCTTTAGTAGTCTGTTTATTGAGTTACATAGGAACTTTCTAAGTCAACGTTCCGCAAATCAGGCAATACGAATAACGTAGTATACCACATGAGATAGATCCCGTGGAATAGTTGTCTATCTATTTGCTATTTTTCCAAAATATGTTGTTATTGTTCTTTTGAAATGTTTGATTTGGTTGAAAAATCTCATCCATGTTTTCTGGTTTTTCTTTCTTTCATGTTGTACATCAGCTCCCCCCAAGGGCAAGAGGACACAGGAGGAGGGTGCTGAGGATGCAGGCCAGGATCGGGCAGGCGAGGGCTCCTTTGCTGGCCCCAGTAAGTTTACATTTTAATAAACAGTACCTATTTTTTCCTAGCGTTCCTCATTCGATTTTTTCTAAATCGTCTTTGATCTTCTTGTAGACTGGATATAAATTCTTATCCTGCCTCGAATATGACTCCCTGTGGTATTACTAGACTATTCTTATTAGTCTGTCTGTGTAGCTAACTAAGATTGGACATTTGGCAATTCCATTGGACTCCCATTATATTCAGCAATACCTCTATGCACTGTCTCCTTACTGACTAGATAGTGTGGCAGAGTCATTCAGCTCCCGAAGTCACCGATTATAGATCCCCAATGATCTCTAGATTATCGTACGCAGGACAAGAGAGTAGTACGGAGTCACAGCACAGTCAAGAAGTGTCAGAGGCACTCATGCTTGCAAAAATTCCAAAACCTTTAGCTCATCCACTCTAGTCTAGAGGAACAAAAACCACAGAGTCTATTTAAGTGTAAAAGCTTTATTAAAAGTAAACACATTTATTAAAATCTACTTTGTCATAAAACTATTTAACTGTAAACGGAAAAGTGGTTAGTGCTGACGATTAATTGGACACATTTCTTGTGGTCGAGCCGAACTCTCACCTAGTTTGAACTTGATCCTGGTCGTGTTCTTAGGACTCAGGAGTCAAGCTTCTGTCTGTTAGGAGAAAAAGTGGTGCGTGTTAAAAATCAAAAGCAAGCATTCATCAGTTGTGCATAAAAGTGCAGCAAGACAACAGCCTTCCCTGGAAAATGGGACATTTTTACTATGGAGTAGACAGTCACAAATTATTACATTGTATTCTGTTTTTTTAACATTTCTCCTAGACCAAATATTATATAGTAGTGAGTGGTGTATTAACATTCTTAAATGTACTTTGTAGGTGTAACATCTGGTGACGGGGCCAGCGCGGAGGTGGCTGTGTTGGACTTGGACTCGGAGGCCTCTGGGGAGGAGGCGGCGGTAGAAGAGCTGGTGGCCGTTCCTGTGGGGGATCAAACGGTGGTGGCGGAAACAGGTAAGCTATATATTCCTTACTTATTGAGATTGAAGACTGCATAGTGTGCTTTCTGCACGGGTGTATTACAATTACAAATCAACCAGGTAGTAGCCTCCTCGAAATGTACTTCGACTTAGCTGTGAAGTTTTTGGTGAGAAGAATCCCAATAAGTTCTTAGACGAACGTGATGGATGGGATGAACGAAAAGCGAAAGAAGGGTGTAAGTAAGTGGGACGCGAACTTGTATGATGGCTGGCAAAGAAGAACGATATGTGTTTGCTTGGCCCCCGAGGTGGCTGGGAAGGAAAGAATATGGTATGGTGCATGGCTGGGTCAATGATGAAGCAAGGATGGGTGGAAGGACAGCAGCCTGGGTGGGTGAAACAGAAACTGTATGTGTGCGTATACTTTGACTGAATGGATGCCTGGAGCATGGTATTCTCTGACTCTTACATAGCACATGTGTATCTAGAGAGAGTAGATGGTCGCCAGGTGAAGTAAGTGTTACCTTGAAGAGCATGTACCACCGCACCCGCACGTCCGTCCCAGTGCAGGGAAGGCAAGGAAAAGAAATTGTAAATGTGTCCAATACTACCATGAATAGTAGCAGTACTTTGTATTGCGTTTGCATTCACAGCATATATCTGGTTATTACGGTGGACACTCCGTACCTCTCTTAATAACTTTAGTTTACTTGTAGTACGTCATTCATGTGTGGGTGTATCACTGTTCACTCAATATTAAGCAAAGCACCTAAAGTCATCTCATCTGTCATTAAATACGTCCCATGTGAAGTGATAGATAATCAAATTAGTTAGCTTCTTCAGTTTCCTTTTCTAGTACTCATTTGCACTGTAGGGTGAAAGGTAAATTAATTAAGCAGTAGCCCTTGTAACAGAGTATTCTCAGTGCCACCCGTAATAGAAAAGTAATAGCTTCACCACCTGCATGTACTGGACCGGTACAGTAACGCAAGTCTGTCTCAATCATCATGGTGTGCAACTTTTTTTCTCGCGTGCAACTTCACTGTGCTGTGTCCATGTCATTCTGCCGGCTTGCATAAGATAACGTACCCATTTCCCTAAACAAGAGAGAAGAAGAAGAATAAGACTGGTGTACTGTCATAGTCGACTGTAATGGAAGTCCATAGTGGTCGTAGAATTAGTTCATTAAACTACCACTACTGTTAGAGCAAGGATGCAGAAGTGGGAGGTTACATAGATACTGTCCTCAATAGTTATGTACTGTGCTTTCAATTTGCTACTTGTACTCTGTGACCCAACTTTCGGCTCAATCACTTTGTGTTATTAATAAGGAGCATTGGTTACAGACTATGTCTTTCTTTCTTCATATAGTTGCTCCTTCCAAATCAACAACAAGGAGGGAGCAGGCTAGATTGGCCCGGCAACGGAGGCTGGAGGCCACAGTCGCCGAGTATCGGCGGCTGGTGGCCCTGGAGGAGGAGGAGGACACGCAGTCGAGCGGGGCAATATCCTCGACTGTGACCACTGCATCCTCCTCCGTGACTAAGCCAGCGGGACCGAGCCGGGCTAAGAAAGACGACCGCCACCGCCAAGCAACCGAAATACCAGCTGCCCCCCACAGGAGCTGCAATGAACGCCAACGCCGCCTACGAGTCCGCATGTCCAACCTGGAGCAGGAGGTCCTGAGGTATAAGAACTTGGTTAAGGGCCTCCGCTCCGAGCTTGCCACCCTCCGCAAGGAGTATGATGCCCATGCCGCATCATGCACCAGCACCAGCACCCTCCAGTAGTGGAGTGTCCCTTGCCCTTTTTTTATAGACTTTTGGGGGGTGGGATTTGGGAGTTGGGATCGTTTTGGGACGTTTCAGAGACAATCGTTGGGGTTAGGGTGGGTGAGGGAGATTATTTTGTTAGGGCTAAATAAATATATTTTTCAACTTTATCTGACCATACCTGTTTTTTACTGCTTTTCAGTCTGGTGGGTGGGGGGCGGGGGTGTAACAGTAACTTTGTTTTCCTGAACAGTCGTAGGACTTTAGTAGTACAACCGTCAATCTCTTGTCTACTCCGAAATAATACTCCATTATACTACCTCCCACCAAACGCTTATCTTACCTGTAACTTGTGTTAGAAATTAGGGCTAGGCCCAGGGCTGGCTCCAGGTGAAATGGGGATTAACGTTGTCAATCCTGGGCGGGTGACATTTCCTCATTGCGGTGGTACTAGTGGTGTGACACAGTGGCAGTTGCATGCCTATGGAAAAAAAGAAAACGAAACCTTGTTTGTCCTCCTTACTGTAGCATTACAACGGTTACGGTACGATCGAGAAAATAGCAGGTGACAGTACACTAGAACAGTGCCATAATGAAGCCTAACAAATGGTAAAGTATTTGCTTGCAAGTATAACTAGTACTTGCGTTGAATTTATTTGACATTGGCTACTACTACTAGAAGATATAGTACTGAAGCTGAGTAAGTCTAGAAGATATCCTCGTATTCCTTCACCAGCCTGTTGCTGCTATCACCTTATCCTCCCCAGCAAGTGTGTGGAATTATTGATGTCATTTTAGTCAGACATCAAGCAAAACAACACAGCCCGGGGGAAGAGGGTTAGGGTTTGTAAAATGGATGGGAATGGGGGTTTCTTTTTGGGTAGGTTTTGTTGAGAGAAGAAAAAAAAAGCAGAGCATGGACAAACAATAATTGAAGATACAGAGTTTACAGACAATCTTTGGTTACAAACTAAAGGTAAGCACATGCAGTCACACTCATAGAATAAAAGACAACAATGGATACTGTATCTGTATTGCGTATGTTGTTGGAGTTGTCCTGTTGAAATTGGTAAGTAAGTTGCATGCAGCAAACAATTCCTCTTATTGGCGGCACTCCTCCATTCCAGCTGACGCTTCGTCCATCAATGTGGTGGTGACCACTGACAGAAGAGACACCCTGTCCACTGCCTGCCTGGCGGATGTTGACTGAAACCCGGCCTGTAATTATTGAACGGAAAACAGGAAGTGCTATTACAATACCACTGATAAATAAATAAAAGGTATGTACGCTGTGTGGTTCAAAAAGTGACACTTTGATTTCCCTAATAGACAGTACAATATTTTTGAAATTGCGTGCTCTGTCTGAGTCACCTTTTTAAGGATCAATAAGTATGGCCAAAATATTATAGCGGATCTTTCCCCTCAAGGTGGGTGTACTACTGTGTTTTAGAACAAAATTTGACCTTCCCAGCAATGCTCCCACCAAGACCCTTACTAAAGCCAGTCGCAAAAATGTAGAAGAACCCAATCATATCTCCAAAAACGATGCCTAGCAGAAAAATGGTTACAAAACGTACTTTGAAAGTAACAGTAGGCCCAAATACAGACCGTGGATTGTATTCAAACCACTTGCCTGCAAGCAAAAGTATCCATAGCCAGCATCGCTCCAACAGTGCTCTACAACAACAGAACCGCGTTGCAATAGAACCCCCCTAAACACATGCAATCCTGCTGCTAGGGCTAACCCTAACGAACCCTAACTTACAAAAAGTGCCAAAACTGGTGTTTCCTTATGGATTTCGTCCAACAAACTTCTAGCCGGTATTAGACCTTCCCAGGAATGCCCCAGGCAAGACCCGCCAACCCACCCGCAAAAAAACACCAAACACAACACCACCAAACAGCGAAAAAGCTAAATCTCATACTTACAATGTCTCTCGGCCTTCGGTCCAAACGCGGCGCTGTGCAGCTAGGTCGTCATCATCATCAATCATCATAACTCCTGTTTTCCACCACGGATTTCCTGAAAAGCAAATGCAATCAAGATTAGACTGTCGCAGCAGTGCTTCGACAGAGACCCCGGCCGCAACCCACCCACGAACAGCAGGAAGCCCCCCAAAACGCTACATTGAGCAAGATGTCTGAAGAAATGGCAAAAAAAAGGCTGTTCCTTATGGATTTTGTCCAAAACACTTGTATCCGGTATTAGACCTTCCCAGGAATGCCCCAGGCAAGACCCGCCAACCCACCCGCAAAAAAACACCCGACACAACACCCCCAAACAGCGAAAAAGCTAAATCTCATACTTACAATGTCTCTCGGCCTTCGGTCCAAACGCGGCGCTGTGCAGCTAGGTCGTCATCATCATCAATCATCATAACTCCTGTTTTCCACCACGGATTTCCTGAAAAGCAAATGCAATCAAGATTAGACTGTCGCAGCAGTGCTTCGACAGAGACCCCGGCCGCAACCCACCCACGAACAGCAGGAAGCCCCCCAAAACGCTACATTGAGCAAGATGTCTGAAGAAATGGCAAAAAAAAGGCTGTTCCTTATGGATTTTGTCCAAAACACTTGTATCCGGTATTAGACCTTCCCAGGAATGCCCCAGGCAAGACCAGCCGGCGCCAACCCACCCGCAAAAAAACACCCGACAACACCCCCAAACAGCGAAAAAGCTAAATCTCATACTTACAATATCTCTCGGCCTTCGTTCCAAATGCGGCGCTGTTCAGCTAGGTCATCATCATCAATCATCATAATTCCTGTTTTCCACCACGGATTTCCTGAAAAGCAAATGCAATCAAGATTAGACTGTCGCAGCAGTGCTTCGACAGAGACCCCGGCCGCAACCCACCCACGAACAGCAGGAAGCCCCCCAAAACGCTACATTGAGCAAGATGTCTGAAGAAATGGCAAAAAAAAGGCTGTTCCTTATGGATTTTGTCCAAAACACTTGTATCCGGTATTAGACCTTCCCAGGAATGCCCCAGGCAAGACCCGCCAACCCACCCGCAAAAAAACACCCGACACAACACCCCCAAACAGCGAAAAAGCTAAATCTCATACTTACAATGTCTCTCGGCCTTCGGTCCAAACGCGGCGCTGTGCAGCTAGGTCGTCATCATCAATCATCATAACTCCTGTTTTCACCACGGATTTCCTGAAAAGCAAATGCAATCAAGATTAGACTGTCGCAGCAGTGCTTCGACAGACACCAAAAATTACACACAAACCCCCGGAACCCCGCCAAAGAGCACCTCAAAGGCAAGCAAGTCAGCAAAAACGGCAAGAAATTTCCACCTCATATTTGGTCCAAAACACTTTTGTCCATTATTAGAGCTTCACAGCAATGGGCCCAAAACCGTCAACTCACCCGCAAAGAAGTACAACACCCCCACAAGTGCTGAGTCTTTCTTCATTGTGCGTAATCCAGCACTCTGCTTGGAGGGAAATCGCAGTCTGGAGGAGGAGGATAGAGGAGCATGTTCTTCAGAACTTGTGAACCTGAGGAATGTAGACTGCGGCACCTTCAAATCAATAGGCAAACAAGTGAAGACAGTTCTGATGATGGTCTTGTTTTTGGGATTAGGTGATTAAAGTTTGAATTAAATTAACTGTGCAAAACAAAGAAAGAGAGACACAAAGCACACAGGAATAAAAGTGAATAAGGACGAAAAAGAAAGTTCTTGATTGATTGTCTCATTTTCAGGGCTCGGTGTCAGGGAATAAGAACAAGATTTCGTCATCATACTCTGCGAATTCAGGCTGGATGAGGTCAGTGGCACCGAACAGAGAAAAAATCCCCTCATCTACGTTGCTGTCCTCCTCGTCTTCATGCGGCGTGCTTTCTCGTACTTTGTAATCTGGTGGTATGAGGTGCTGATTCATCTTGATCATTGTCAGCCGCTCCACATTTTTGGGCGAGAGGCGGCTCCGTTTGGGAGTTACAATGCCACCAGCAGCACTGAAAACACGTTCAGAAGACACACTTGCGAGTGGGCAAGACAAATAGTTTATAGCCAGGTTGAAGAGCTGTGGCCACAATTGTTTTTTGCCATGCCAATACTGCAATGGCTCATCATTAAGGAAGACCTCTGTTGAGTCATTCAGATAGTCCTGCACCATCGACTCAAGGTCATCAACTGTTCCTCCACTTTGCTTACTTTTTGCTGTGCCTGTGACATTTTTTCGAGAACCATACCCCATCAAACTTAGCCAATCCTCCTCCCCAGCCACTGTTAGTGTTGTCATTGTGTGTGGTGCAGATGATCCAGTTGCCGGTGTCTTTAACGGCTGAGAGGTCACTTGTGCCCCAGCCACAGGTGCAGAAGTGGATTCTTGTGACTGCGGATGGCCTGCTGATGCTGATGCTGATGTACTGGCTTCTCCTTCAATAACCTGCCGTTCTTTTTCAAACCTCTTGGCTGACCAGGCTAACCAATGTTTGTACTTTTGAACATCTGCATCAGCGAAAGGAAAGAATGCGTTGTCTGCCAGCGCCTTTTTGTAGCGTGGATCCAGAATAGTAGCACAAATGTAATGCTGATCTGAGTTGATGTTTTGAAGACGTTCATCACCACGTAGGCGATGTAATAATTTCTCAGACAAAATGAAATGGTTTTTTTTTTTTTCATCTTTTTCAAACTCAGAAGAAACCGCCATCAGTTGGTGCTCCAGTATGCACAACAATGGGATAGCTTTTCCCAAATTACAGTCCTCCTGGCTGACTGCACGCGTGAAGAACTCAAAAGGACGAAGCATGTCTGTCAGGCTTTTAACTATGTCCCATTGCGCCTTACTCATCCGCAGGTCCTCCTTCTGAGATGTAGCCTCTGTCAAGAAATAGTGATCGAGTACCGTATACTGCTCATGCAGACGCTCAAGCATGTAGAAGGTTGAGTTCCAACGTGTTGCCACCTCCTGGATGAGTGCTTTCACTGGCATTCCACGTTGAAGTAGCAGTCTCCGCAGATGCTTCCGGGCCTTAAAAGAATGGCTGAAATGGTTGCACATTTTGCGGCAGGTGGCCATTACCTCGAACGCTGGACTCTCTTTATCACTCAAGAATTTTTGAACTACCAGGTTGATACAGTGCGCCAAACACGGCACTCTAACATGGTCACCAAGGAACATGGCCTTAACTACATTGGCGCCATTATCCGTGGAAACATAACCAATCTTGCGTTTTAGGGGGGATAGCATTGTCAAGACCTTTTTGTCAAACTCTTCCAAAAGGTTTTCTGCTGTGTGACTTTTCTCCAAGCCAAACATGGCTAGTGTTGCATGTTTCCGAGCAGCTTTGAAAACTTGGTCCGGGTCAACACCTGCGTTTAGCTTTGCTTTAACACCTGAAAAAGAGACCCAGTGTGCAGTGATGCACATGTAATCATCGCCTGGGCCACTGGTCCACATGTCTGTTGTCAGATGTATTGTGTGAACAGCACTCTTCTGCAAAGCTGCCCCAATCGCCTGCAGCACATCTTCATGTAGTGCTGGAACCGCAACTCTGGCAAAATAGAACCGGCTCGGAACCTTCCATTTAGGGCAGAGCGTTGCAACTAATTCAAGAAAACCTACCGCTTCTACAAAAGAAAAAGGTAGAAGGTCCACAGCTAGCATTTTAGCCAGCTTAGTGTTATACAGACGCGTCAGTGGGTGGTTGCGTTCATATGGCACGTCTGAAGTAAGCATTGTTCTAATGTTGGCCTGGACCAAGCATTTACGGGCTGATAATGACTTCGTTGACCCAATTTTGCTCGCTGGTGAACTTTTGTGCGTTGGTGTCTCACTCGCTCCAACACTCTTAGTGTGCCTCACATTGGGTGTGCTGCTGACAGGGGTACTGGGTGTAAGGGAAGTGTTTGACACGTCTTCTTCCTGCTCGTCAACATCAGATGAAACATCAACGTTTCCTTGATTTTGGCCTTTCTTGATCGCAGCTAGGTGCGCAAACCATTTGACAGCGTGCTTTCTCTCAAGATGACCACTCTGGCCGCCGGTACCATAGTTGGTACCTGACTTACCACGACTAACTGCAAGCTTACAAAGGGTACAAATGGCAAACTTTGGATTTTTGGGACAAACAGTAAAGAAGTCCCAAACTGGGGACTTGAAGTGTCTGTGGGACCTGGAGGAGGCGGCGATACTGGTGGTGGTGGTCATGAAGCTAATGCCAGATGAAGTGGAGGATCTGGATTGCCCAACTTTTGTACGTTTTCCACTTTCACCGCCACTAATTAAGGTCGAGGTTGACGAAGGTCTCTTCTTGCCAGAAAGAAATATGGAAGCGGGACGAGTTGGTGTACTACTTAACTCCAATGATTGGGGTGTTTCCACTGCCTCCTCATCGACAACATCATCATCATCATCATCACGCGCAGCAGCTCTTCGGGCTAGGGTCAAAATGTCTGTTTGCTGCATGCCCGCTGGGGCTGCAGTGACCTTTATGATGACTGGGTCGTCGTTGGCAGAGTCTTCATCAGCAGCAGTATCCGCCACTTCTTGTTGAGCCTCATCACACTCCATAAGTCTGAGACTTTGGACGAGCTTCCTTTTACGCTTAAGTACCTTTGTTGGATCATGGTGTGCCTCACTCTCAGACGGCTGTGGTGCTGGTTCCCAAGTTTGATCCGTATCATCAGAAGGAGGTGTGCTTGAAGAGGATGTAGACACCACCCTTGATCTCTTCCTTGCTAGGGTTGTGGAAGACAATGAAGGATCAGCAGGAGGAGTGGCTTCCTCAAATGATACCTCGCCTTGATTGTCGATTTCCTGATGTGCCCCTACTTCGGGAGGAACAACTATTGTGGGCACTTGTGACCCTCCATGCACCTCTGCTTGCGCATCTCCTTGCGCTGCCTCTCGTTCCACATGTACTTGGGCTTGTACTTGCACATGTGATTGTTGTTGCGGCTGTGGTTGTTCAACACTCGTCAGATGAGCTACAACAACCTGTGTTGATTGAGGGACATTGCTGCTGCTTTCTTGCGATGAGCCAACATCACTGGTCGATGGTGATTGAAGAACTATACTGGCTGCCTCTGCAGCACTCAAGGGCTTGGACTTAAGTTGGCGTGGTGGTGGTGGTGGCACTGAGCCCAATGGAGCGGGGGGGTGCTGCCAGCTTGGTCCCCAGCAGATCCCGCTGCTGCTGCTGCAGGCATACTTTTTTTTTTACTCCCAAAAAAAGGGGCGGGCGGCACACCAGTCTCCTTGGTAACTTGCTTCTTCTGCTCCTTACTGGCACCTTTCTTGCTAGAGGAGCTACGGGTTACTTTTTTTGGGGCCATCCTCTTCAGAGCAGGTCAGCAGGCAGCAGTTGCACGAGTTGCAGAGGGTTCTGTGTCCAGACGTGACGTCGCGTGACGTTATGCTGCACACACCGCTGCAGGACTTCTTCCTGGCACTGGTGGTTCTCTTGAGTCTTCTTGTGCACCTAAAAGCAATGGAAGACAGAGGAACATCAGTTCAGTTATACACCCCAAAAATTCGACAAAACACAGAAAAATGAGCACAATCCCATGCCATCCTTGATGTTTACATTGAAGACACCCCACAGAAAGACTACGGACATGCAAGTATGCAACACTCACTACCCCTGGGCATAATGGATGAAAAGTAGGCAAAATAAGTGCAGGCCTCAGACACTGCCTCTCCTCAAAATGGCCCCTTACACCCCAGGCACATGTTGCCTGTACCAGCCAGCACTCAAGATGGCCACCACCACCACCCACATGGCCAGTCCACATCAACAGTACACCCCCAAAAAACAGAAAAACAGCCAGAAATCACCACAATCCAACGCCATCCATGATGTTTACATTAAAGAGAGTGAGACCACACCACAGGCACACTCAGTCCATGCACCACCCACCACCCCTGGGCAAAAGGCCACACCAGCAGCCCCCCAAAAACGACAAAAAACAATAAAATAAGCCCAATCCCAGCCCATCCATAGCCTCAATTATGTTTAAATTCAAGAAGACACCCCACAGAAAGACTAGGCCCATGCAACACTCACCACCCCTGGGCAAAGGGCCCCACCAGCAGGCCCAAAAAAACGACAAAAAACAATAAAATCAGCACAATCCCAGCCCATCCATGGCCTCAATGGTGTTTAAATTCAAGAAGACACCCCTCAGAAACACTAGGCCCATGCAACACTCACTACACCTGGGCATAATGGATGAAAAGTAGGCAAAATAAGTGCAGGCCTCAGACACTGCCTCTCCTCAAAATGGCCCCTTACACCCCAGGCACATGTTGCCTGTACCAGCCAGCACTCAAGATGGCCACCACCACCACCCACATGGCCAGTCCACATCAACAGTACACCCCCAAAAAACAGAAAAACAGCCAGAAATCACCACAATCCAACGCCATCCATGATGTTTACATTAAAGAGAGTGAGACCACACCACAGGCACACTCAGTCCATGCACCACCCACCACCCCTGGGCAAAAGGCCACACCAGCAGCCCCCCAAAAACGACAAAAAACAATAAAATAAGCCCAATCCCAGCCCATCCATGGCCTCAATTATGTTTAAATTCAAGAAGACACCCCACAGAAAGACTAGGCCCATGCAACACTCACCACCCCTGGGCAAAGGGCCCCACCAGCAGGCCCAAAAAAACGACAAAAAACAATAAAATCAGCACAATCCCAGCCCATCCATGGCCTCAATGGTGTTTAAATTCAAGAAGACACCCCTCAGAAACACTAGGCCCATGCAACACTCACTACCCCTGGGCATAATGGATGAAAAGTAGGCAAAATAAGTGCAGGCCTCAGACACTGCCTCTCCTCAAAATGGCCCCTTACACCCCAGGCACATGTTGCCTGTACCAGCCAGCACTCAAGATGGCCACCACCACCACCCACATGGCCAGTCCACATCAACAGTACACCCCCTAAAAACAGAAAAACAGCCAGAAATCACCACAATCCAACGCCATCCATGATGTTTACATTAAAGAGAGTGAGACCACACCACAGGCACACTCAGTCCATGCACCACCCACCACCCCTGGGCAAAAGGCCACACCAGCAGCCCCCCAAAAACGACAAGAAACAATAAAATAAGCCCAATCCCAGCCCATCCATGGCCTCAATTATGTTTAAATTCAAGAAGACACCCCACAGAAAGACTAGGCCCATGCAACACTCACCACCCCTGGGCAAAGGGCCCCACCAGCAGGCCCAAAAAAACGACAAAAAACAATAAAATCAGCACAATCCCAGCCCATCCATGGCCTCAATGGTGTTTAAATTCAAGAAGACACCCCTCAGAAACACTAGGCCCATGCAACACTCACTACCCCTGGGCATAATGGATGAAAAGTAGGCAAAATAAGTGCAGGCCTCAGACACTGCCTCTCCTCAAAATGGCCCCTTCTTACACCCCAAGCACATGTTGCCTGTAGCAGCCAGCACTCAAGATGGCCACCACCACCACCCACATGACCAGTCCACATCAACAGTACACCCCCAAAAAACAGAAAAACAGCCAGAAATCACCACAATCCAATGCCATCCATGATGTTTACATTAAAGAGAGTGAGACCACACCACAGGCACACTCAGTCCATGCACCACCCACCACCCCTGGGCAACCACACCAGCAGCCCCCCAAAAACGACAAAAAACAATAAAATAAGCACAATCCCAGCCAATCCATGACATGAATTATGTTTAAATTCAAGAAGACACCCCACAGAAAGACTAGGCCCATGCAACACTCACCACCCCTGGGCAAAGGGCCCCACCAGCAGTCCCAAAAAAAGGACAAAAATCAGCACAATACCAGCCCATCCATGGCCTAAATGGTGTTTAAATTCAACAAAACAGTTGTATCATGCACCCCTAACCAACCCTGGTCCTACTGGATACTGTGGCTACCCACAATATAATTTATTTAATGTTCTGAAAAAGTTCCAAAATTTTACTTGCAGCAACTGTAATGCCCCAAACAAACTTACTTGTGAAAGTTGATTTCTAATCCAAAAGTGATCCAAAGACAGTCAAAAAGGCCTCAAATCCAAATATCCAGCAGCACCCACAAAAGTAATCCTTCCAGCTCCAGATCCAAATGAAAGTGACCAGGAGATGGACAAAGCACTGGGAGGAGCCTGCTGGACAGGAACAGGAAGTTGGAGACTGTGGGGCACTTCCTTCCTCCCCCCCCCAAAATGGACTCCTTGCAAAAAAAAAAGGCCATGCAAATGTCAACCTGAGGAGTGATTCTGATAAAAATCATAATTTTCTGAAGGTTTATCCTGTTTGCTGGTGATTTTCTTGTGCGAAATTGCAAAATCTCTATTTCGCAAGTGCGAGATTGTTCCTTTCCGCCGCAACTACGTGTTCGCAATTGCGAACTCTCGCGAGGTGTGCAGTGCAAGGTGGCAAGCCGCGAGTACGTATTCGCGGGCGACAAACTCCCGCGGGAACACGCAGCAAGATCTAAAATGGCGCGTCACTCGCAAAGAAAAACAACTCGGCAAACGCTAAAATGACGGAAAGTGAACGCCGTGCACCACGCCGCGCGCCGCAACCAAGCAAAAAATCCGCCGCGAGCGGATTCACGGATTTTCGACAAATTCGCGAGCGTTCGCGGATTGCGGATTTGCCGAAAATCCGAAAAATCCGCGAGCGGAGCGGATTTTACGCCCATGCTTAGTTCAAACCAGGTGAGAGCTCGGCTCGACCACAAGAAATGTGTCCAATTAATCGTCAGCACTAACCACTTTTCCGTTTTCAGTTAAATAGTTTTATGACAAAGTAGACTGAAGGGAAAAACCAAGATGGCGGATTGAAGGTGCCGTCGGGTGCAGCCCGAGAACGCCGCTCCCACCACCTCACAGATAATCAACCTATGTATGCTTTTATCCTAATGGGCGCGAAGCTAACAGAGCGGTAAACAACGGGACGATTTACCTGAGACTTGCTTCGGACGGCACGAGTCTTAGAGAGCGCAGGAGGACTGGATGCGGATACTGCGTGTGAGCGGCAGCAGCTGCGGCAGGGTCCGCGAGCGAGGAGTGGAGACAGCGGAGACAGGCTGCGTGCGCTGGGCTCGCTGGACCCTGCTGACTTGGCTTGGCTCCGCGGGTCCGGGATCAAGGGCAATCATCGATACCAGGAGCATAGCCAGCTGCTTGGTCAAGAGGGATTGGAGCGCTGCCTTGACGGCGGAGAGCACTTCCGACTCGGAGGCAGGGAGCACTGACATGGCTCCCAAGATCTATGCGAGGAGCACCAGGACAACAAAAGGAGCAGGAAACTCCGAGGAAAATGCCGCCTCAGCTGCAAACAATGGGGCAGCAGAGAAGAAGGCGGCGGCAGCAGCTAAAACTAAAACTCCAGCTAAGCCTCACGGAACAGAAGCGGTGATCACAGCTGTCAATGCTGTTAAGAATTTGCTCAACACCGGGAGCCAGGAGAAAGCAGCATACGTCGCTGGTAAGCAACAATCTTTGCGATCATTAATGCTAATTGCTAGCAATAAAGATAACGCTGCCAAAGATAAAGGAGCTAAGATAGCTGTAAATCCAGCGCCGGCAGGGGGCAATATTGAGACTGAGCAGATAATAACTGAAAATGGGGACATTGATACAGATTTGAGGATGGTTCTCCAGAGGGCTTCAGGAAAGAAGGGCTGTGTAACTGAGACTGTCACCGAGTCGGTGATTGAGACTGTGATGGTGATACAAGACAATACAGCTGCTCTAAAGGATATGGATATGGGTAAAGAGAAAGATATGGATATTGATAAGGGGGCAGCCGAGCTGATGTCACAGGCACAACCCACAGTCTCGGACATTAGAAGGGACTCCACTGGTGCCGTCCTGCCCCAGATGAGCTGCGCAGTTACACTTGTCGAGGCAACTGATACTCAAAACTTAGCTCCGGCTACTAGAACCCCCATGGATAAGGCAGAAGAGAGCAACGGAACACTAGTAGAGTCGAATGATGAATATGAAGAAATAATTGATGAGGCGGAGGATAATATGGAGAGCTCCCCACAGGACAACTGGAAAATAGTGACACGGAAAAAGGGAAGAGGGAAAGCTAAAAATAAAATAAGGTGCAAGAAAAACACTACTCAATCTACTCTTTCCTTTACAATAAATCAGGCTAATAATCGTGGAAAACCTATTATGGATGATAGTCCATTACGTAAGTGGATGAAAGCTAAGGGAGGTGTAAAAACAATGGCTTTACGCTTATCAGGCAACAGCTCCATGGGGTCTTCAACTCCGCCGCTAACTAACCAAGATATTCAGGATATCCAAGATATAGAGGCTGATGATCCGTCCACCTCTACAAACCAATTGATTGTAGTCGGTTCTAAAGGAGTACAAGATATACAATTAGACGCTATTTTAAGGGAAGATGGTAGTGAGACGGCCTTAAATGTGAATGAAATTATTGCCGCAACAGAGGAAGAAACTGATCAGGCCGGGCATTACACGAAGGGGCTACATCAGGAAGTCTCCTCCTTGGAGACCCCTTCTATGGCTTTAATTATGCATATGCTGACCGAACAGAGACAAGAGGCACAACAGCATTTCTCACAACTAAAGGAAGATAACTCTAAAATTCAATCATACTTGTTGGAGGTCAATGGGAAAATGAACAAAGTAACCCAAGAAGTGGAGGTACTTCAGCAACGGGTGGCACAAGTTGAGGAGACTTCGACCAAGCACAATCAAAAAAGTACTAGACACGAGGAGGAAATCCGGGCCTTACAATCCAAGATGGAGGATTTGGAAAATAGGCAAAGAAGGCAGAACCTCAGACTTTTTGGGATCCCGGAGGGGGCTGAAGGGGCAGACCCCAGGGCCTATATAGTCAGACTATGCCAACGTGCCTTCCCAGATCTTGCGGACTGGGATTGGGACTCTCAGATTCAAAGAGCCCATAGGTTGCCTTTAGCTAATAGAAACAGAGACAATAAGTATCCTCGTCCTTTTTTGATTTATTTCGGAAATTTTTTGTTGAGACAGGCTGTTTCTTTAAAAGCTAAACCTAACTCTCCGATTACTACGGAAGACGTGACCTTCTTTGTTCGCTCAGACTTATGTAAATCTACTATGGAGAGACGTTGGAATCTGCGGCAACTAATTGACTCTTTCAAGACTGCAGGGGCTCAGGTCTTCCTCCAAGAGCCTGCATGCTTAAAGGTTATGAAAGCTGGGCATACGTATTATCTTAATCAGGTGAAGGAGGCAGAATCTGTGCTTGATAAGCTTACTAAAGCGTAAGCGACATAACACTACACCTTAGGGTAAGGTTACTGGAAAGGGTTTGATCAATCTGACAAGCTCAAAGGATAAAATGGAGACTAAGGGATTTATGCTAAATTTAGTAAAAATGACATACTTAATGAGGGTGGTGGAAAGGGGCGGGTGGTTGCACCGTTGAGAGGCTGCCCAACCAAAAGGCAGCAGGTATAAAGGGGGGGTGTTTTTCTTTGGTACGGGGGGGGGGAAGGAGGGGGGGAAAAACAAAAATGACAAGACATGCCATGGCGAAGCTACAATGTACTTAACAAGAAAGAGAGCTTTATGGAGAAATAATATAAGGGAAGCGGCTATTGATTTATTGCATATAAATGACGAACTGTAGGTGTCTTTCCTGGAACGTTTCTGGTCTGAACAATAAGACTAAAAGAAATTTAATCTATCAAGAACTTAAAATGTATGATGCACAGATAGTAATGCTTACAGAAACCCATATATGCTATAAAGATAAAAAATTGTTGAGTCAATTAGGATACGATTTGGTGATTTGCACTACTCTAAATGCACCAATAAGAGGGGTGGCTATCCTAAAGAAAAGATATTGGCAAGGGGAAGTTGTTAAAACGGCAGCAGACAAGGGAGGGCGTTGGGCAATAATGCAAATAAGATTGGAGGGCACTTTATATGTTTTTTGTTCAGTGTATGGCCCCAACAAAGATGAGCCATGGTTATTTGATTGGTTGAATATGGAATTACTTTCTTGGGCAGGAGAACTTATCCTAATGGGAGATTTTAACTGTGTAATGAACTACCAACAGGATACAACAAAAAAAGGAGTAGGGCTACGCATGCGACAAACAAGAGCAGCAATACTGGAACTAGCTAAAATACACAACATAAAAGACATTTGGCGTAGCTTATATCCAGGTCTGCCTGGATTTACGTACTACTCTGCTCCTCATAAACTTTGCTCTAGGATCGATCTAGCTTGGGCCTCAGATGAACTACTGAGGAGAGGAGACATGAAGGTCATGCCAAAAATTTCATCGGACCACAATCCTATAATATTTATATTTGATTCGGCTTTAGGCATAAAAAAAAGACGCACTTTTTCTTTTCCTAGGTACTTACTCTCAGATGAGGTCTTTGTAACCATGCTCAAAAAACAGATAGAGGAGTTCATTACATTTAATAAAGATTCTGCTAATGTGCTGTCAGTTTGGGATGCCTGCAAGGCCTTTATTAGAGGAACAACCCAACAATATATACTTAAACAAAACGCAACAAGGAAAAGAGAAACAAAGTTAATGATGGACGATATTTTACATATAGGAAAACTACTGGCAGATAAGCTTAGAGATGGGGATCGGAATAGCAGAGACATATCACTTCTGGAAAGTAGACTTATAAATATACGTACAGGCATGAAAAGCGCTTTTAAAGAAAAAAATAGTGGCAAGTTACTTAAATATAGATTATCTCAGTATGAATCTGGAGATCGAATAGGAAAGCTCCTGGCTTACAAAGTAGCGGAAGACCGAGCTTCTACATTAATTAAAGCTATAAAAGGCTCTAATGGTATTATCTATACACAGCCAGAAGATATAATGGAGCAATTTGCTTCATACTACGAAGCACTATATACTCCAGAGAGTAGGGCTAGGCCAGAGCAGATCCAATCTTACTTAAACGATAATCTCTCTCTGGGACATTTTTTAGATCAGGAGATTTTGGATAGCTTAGAACTTAATTACACATTAGAAGAACTGCGCTTAGCGGTGTTCTCGCTCCCTTCTAATAAAGCGGCAGGGGAGGACACGATTCCGATTGAATTATATAAGATCTGCGCCGAAGAGCTACTCCCTCTGCTTTGCTTAGTGGTGAACTCTATAGGCACATCTGGTAAAGCTCCGGAATCTTGGAAAACGGCGAAGATTATGTTTTTTTTGAAAAAGAATAAACCTCCATTGGAATGCGGGTCATATCGGCCTATTTCTTTAATAAACGCCGATGCTAAGGCCTATTCTAAACTGATATCAAGGCGATTGGCGTCTATTATGCCGCAATTAGTTAATGAACAACAACATGGCTTCATAGAGGGAAGGGATACTACCGCCCATATCAATATGGCGATTACGGCTTTTGATATTGCTGCAATTAACCTCACCCCACTCGGTATGATATTACTGGATGCAGAAAAAGCATTTGACCGAGTGGGGTGGGATTATTTGTGGAAAGTGCTAATGCAATACGGGTTTAAGGATCGCTTCCTTAGAGGCATACAGTCGATATACAGAGATCCTAACGCTAAAATCAGTTATGCGGGAGCACTTTCCTCAACTTTCGCTATTTCTAGGGGGACTCGACAGGGATGTCCACTTTCACCCCTGCTGTTCGCCCTCTCTATGGAGCCTTTTATAAACGCCCTGCAGAATCAAGAGAAGATAACTCCGGTAGAGCATGAACATAAAATTCTGAAAATCACTGCATACGCCGATGATCTAGCCATTTTTACTACTAATGTTATAGATGCTCTAGCAGGAATTTCAGAAGAAGCAGAAAAGTTTGGAGCTATCTCCGGCTACAAATTAAACTTTAACAAAACTCAAACCATTATGAACTACAAAGCTAATCAATCTGTTACTGGGCTTTGCAACTCGGCTGTTTACTTAGGGGTGACAATATCTTCTAAAATAAATGAAATAATTAAACTGAATTACGAACCTTTACTTAAACAAGTTACGTTGATGCTTAAAAAATGGCACAAAATTCCGATGAATATTTTGGGAAGAATTAATTTGATTAAAATGAATCTTTTGCCCAAGTTTATATATCTCTTTCGTTCTATTCCCCTTCGAGTTAATAATATTTTTTTTAAGAAGCTGGAAGGAATTTGCAGCAGCTTTATCTGGAGCTATAAAAAACCTAGGAGGTCAATAGCGATACTAAAACTACCTTTAGAGAAGGGTGGATTAGATTTTCCGGATTTTAAGTCTTATTATTTTGCATCTTTTATAGGGCGCTTTAGGAGCCTATTAAATAAAAATAAAACCTTTTTTTTTCATCAACTTATGTTAGGTAGAAACTCATCTCAATTTCTAACAAGAATACAAGACCCGAATTTCTTCAAACGTGTTAAATTCAAGACAGCAAGGGATGTGGTAGGGTTGTTTAAGTTAGTCATGAAGTTTTGCGACACTTCTTTTTTTCACTCTGATTTGCCATTATTAGATAACCCAGGGCTACCAGGTATTTTTAACGATAATATTGGGAGAGGATGGGCTGATTATGGGATCAAGAGACTGGGAGACCTATATGGCCATGAGGGGTTTCTACAGTTTTCCACTTTACAATTAATTTACTCGCTACCAAGTGAAATGGCACTTAAATACTTGCAAATAAGGGACTATCTTATACGGAAAATGAACCTAATAAAAATTACTAGCTCGGATATTTGGGAAGTTCTGTATAGCTCTAAGGAGAAATCTTTAATAAGCAGAGGATACAAACAATTAATCCAGCATAACTTGGATGATTGTCCCAGACTCTCTCAAAAATGGACGCTTGAATTGGGAACTAATGTGACCCCCCAGAATATCTCAAAGGCTTTCACAACTCTTAACAAAATAACACACTCCTCCAGTTTGAAACTTCAATTATATAGAACGGTCAGCCAACTCTACCACACCCCACAGAAAATTTCTAAATGGTCACAAAATAACGAACGTACCAAATGCCCTAAATGTGATCTGCAAGCAGCTGATCTTATCCATATGATCTTTTCTTGTCCAGCACTGAATTTGTTCTGGCGAGAAATAGAAACCACATTATGGGAAAAACAACTGATCAGCTCCCCACTTACCTCATCTATGGTTTTACTCTATATATACGAGCGGGGCCACGATAATAGAAGTTGGCTTGACATAGCGATTTCTTGTGCTAGACTGGTAGTAGCTAGAGCCTGGATCTCACCAAATCCACCTCAGAGGTCGGAATGGCTAATACTACTTCATGAAATATACACAATGGAGAAGGCCCTTGCTAAAAATAGGACCCGGAAAACGGTAGATAGATTTGAAAAGATTTGGGCTAACTTTGTATAAATATTTAGTGTTTCTCTTTCCTTGCTTTCTATTTTCTTATAAATGTCTTTTTGTTAGGCCAAGTTGTAACATTTAAAGATTGTTGATCTTACTAATTTATGGATTTTTTTCCCCCGATGTCACTTTAAATTATGCTATATTTGTATTTTATTTTTTCTTTTTCCTTCTGATTTGTAATGTCTCTTTGCTTGTGACTTGTCTGTCAAATAAAAAAGTTAAAAAAAAAAAAAAAAAAAAAAAAGACAAAGTAGATTTTAATAAATGTGTTTACTTTTAATAAAGCTTTTAAACTTAAATAGACTCTGTGGTTTTTGTTCCTCTAGACTAGAGGGGATGAGCTAAAGGTTTTGGAATTTTTGCAAGCATGAGTGCCTCTGACACTTCTTGACTGTGCTGTGACTCCGTACTACTCTCTTGTCCTGCGTACGATAATCTAGAGATCATTGGGGATCTATAATCGGTGACTTCGGGAGCTGAATGACTCTGCCACACTATCTAGTCAGTAAGGAGACAGTGCATAGAGGTATTGCTGAATAGAATGGGAGTCCAATGGAATTGCCAAATGTCCAATCTTAGTTAGCTACACAGACAGACTAATAAGAATAGTCTAGTAATACCACAGGGAGTCATATTCGAGGCAGGATAAGAATTTATATCCAGTCTACAAGAAGATCAAAGACGATTTAGAAAAAATCGAATGAGGAACGCTAGGAAAAAATAGGTACTGTTTATTAAAATGTAAACTTACTGGGGCCAGCAAAGGAGCCCTCGCCTGCCCGATCCTGGCCTGCATCCTCAGCACCCTCCTCCTGTGTCCTCTTGCCCTTGGGGGGAGCTGATGTACAACATGAAAGAAAGAAAAACCAGAAAACATGGATGAGATTTTTCAACCAAATCAAACATTTCAAAAGAACAATAACAAAATATTTTGGAAAAATAGCAAATAGATAGACAACTATTCCACGGGATCTATCTCATGTGGTATACTACGTTATTCGTATTGCCTGATTTGCGGAACGTTGACTTAGAAAGTTCCTATGTAACTCAATAAACAGACTACTAAAGAGGTTTGCCTAGGCCTGGCACTGCAGGCAGCAGTGCGCAGCACGCGAAGTGACAGACAAAGTCCATCCTGCTTGCAGATCAGTGAATACTCAAACTATCAATCCACCCGCCACCACCGCCACTATTTTTTTTTATAGCCATGTGTCTAAAGGAAGGACTGGACTTCAGTCTGTTGGGGCTTATTTAGAAGTCCCTTGCGGAAGTTACGGCTCATTTTCCTCCATTGTTGCGTGCCTTTTGTGACGCAGCGGCAGAACAAAAGACTCGCCATGGTGTTGGTGCGGCGTATATATTAAAAAAAAAACACATATGGGCATATGGGCGATGCATCATGTTGTAAAGCCCTGCGCCATCAGGGGGCGTTCCGGCGCAAGGGAGGACGTACCTGCGCAGGAACGAATCCTAAAAGTGGCTGAGGGAAATCTACAAGATGTCAATCAGTCACTTTTAGGACAATGATGCATGACTCAAACCCTGCGCGCTTGAAGCCGACGTACGGCTTGATGCAGCATTGGGGAGATAGGGTACCCCAGAGCATTGCTGGAGCTGCGCCATCGTTGGCACGCAACTCCAGCAATGCGCTGCCTTTACGGCACAGATGCGTAAGGCTTCTGTGACGTTTTGGGCCAATGGGTGGTGGAGGCATGGCACACAATTACTGCCGCATCCCTGCTACTTTGCAGGGATGCGCCGGTAATTGAAAATATGACCCTTACTGTCTAGCATTACGCAGTTCTTATCTTTACACTACACTCATACATAATTTCTCAGGCCAATGAAATGCTTCTGAACACAACATACAAAACAAAGAAGCATAGTAGCAAGCAAGGCTACTGAGAAGGAGAGCAGTGCACCTGAAATGCATAGAAGATTTTGAAATATAATTTACCTCAATGTAATCGGCAGCATTATTGCTCTTGGTAAAGAACAAAGATTTGCAAATAACAGAGCAGGATAAAACAGAGTAGTAAATGTACTACTACTACTACTCACCAAGCCCGGGGACCTCTACGCCGAGCGCGTCCAGCAAGTCCCGCTCCCGGTCCATGACATCGGTCCAGCGGTGGGTGGCCTGGTTATATGTGCGCCGGACCCCAGAGATCTTGTACATGGCCCGGCACACCTTCTCCCACCGCTTGCGACGCTCCCGGATGCCATAGCCAGTCGCGATCTTGCCGCCTCCCAGGATCGTCTTGGGGAGGCGGCGCTGGACGTGGAAGATCAGTGCCGCCACTTCCTCCGCGCTGAAGATCTCCCGCGGGACCACTTGCTCCCCCCTTAAACGCCCGCACGGGAGCCGGGCACGGGGTGCGGGACCCTTCCCCTTCTCAGGGTGCTTCCCGGCTCCCTTTACCATGGTCTGGGCAGAAATACAGTTAAATGATAAACAAGAAATAGAATAGTGAAGAAGAAAAGAAAAGAGTTTAAAAAAGTAGTTTAAAAGTAACTAAAAGCTGCAGAAAACACAAAAATATAGAGCTAGAAAAATAGAGGGATAGATAATAAGTAAAATTAGATCAAAAAAACTTCAAACAAGCAAAGGATGGCAGAGATTGAGAGAGGATAGAGAAAGCATGCCCAGAACCATAGCAATGAATGAGAAACAAGATGGCCGCGCCCGTTCACAACCGCGTGGGTAAGTTTGCGCAAGATTTTCCTTGCGAGTACGCGCGAAATTGTACTAGCGAGCAGCACACTTTGCGAGATTACACATAGCGGCCGGAAACGGAATACGTCACGCAAACAAGATGGCCGCGCCCGTGTACGACCGATAGGGTAACTTGGCAAACGTATAGCTAGAAGCGCCTCGCGAACACGCGCAAGATCACGCGAACATACACGTCGCAAAAAAAACAATTTTGTATTCGCACGTATTCGCGGCTTCCGAAATCGATCTCGCACGGATTCGCGCCCCAAAAAACGCGCGAAATTGCAGAAAAAAACGATTTTAGCTAAACTGAAAGCAATGAGCAGGTGCAAAAGTTCAAACTTAACATTAGTAACATTCAAGGTAGTGCTTCCTGATGGGCCCCTCCAGAGTTTGCAACTATTCTATGACCCTGCTATGACCCAAACAGCAGGCTCATAGAATAGCTACAAGTAGACCATAAAGGTCCTGTGAAAAAAAATTTTCACTGCAACAAAAAGCAAATTACAGATAAGGAAGGAAGCAGGTGCCAGCCAGACTGGAACTTTCAAAATTACTGTCACATTAATGAAACACAAATTAATTGATGGCAGTTGAAGAAGGGCAGGTGTGCTTGCTTTTTTCAACCACCATAATCTACAGTGATAAATAAACCTAATGGGTGGCAGTGAGGATGTACCAGAGGGTGGCATGGGTGTCCCAGAGGGTGGCAGTGGTGAAACAGAGGGTGCTGTGAACCTGTGATGATAAACCAGACGTAGAAACAACATAGTCGCGGCCGTTGCGAGCCGAAAAGTAAGTTCGCAATTGCGAACTTGTCCCAAAATCGGCGCGAACGCGCGCAAACACAAAAAACGGGAAAATCCGCAAATCCGCTAGAGTTCGCGGATCTTCGCGGATTGCGAATCCGTAAATCCGCAAGTTCGCGTACGCGAGATCCGCTAGATCCGCCCATGCTTAGGTGAGAGCCTTCCTAGGTGTCACCGGGTATTACTGAAGATTTGTCAAGGGATATGGCACCATTGTTGCCCCCTTGACAGAGCTGACTTCAAAGAAGCAGCCCAGGAGAGTGAATTGGTCCGATGCCTGTCAACCGGCTTTTGATGCCCTGAAGACTGCCATGTGCACAGCACCTGTACTCAAGGCGTCTGATTTTTCGAAGTGAATTTGGAGTGCAGACAGATGTTTCAGAGCATGGTGTGGGAGCGGTACTCTCACAACTGAACGACTGGGGCTTGGACCAACCTGTAGCTTTCATCAGTAGGAAGCTACTTCCCAGGGAGCAGAGGTGGAGTGTAATTGAAAGGGAAGCTTTTGCTGAGGTCTGGGCTCTGAAGAAGCTGAGGCCCTACTTGTTTGGGACTCACTTCCGGGTTCAGACAGACCACAGGCCCCTCAGATGGTTAATGCAAATGAGGGGTGAGAACCCAAAACTGTTGAGGTGGTCCATTTCCCTACAGGGAATGGATTTTACGTTGGAACACCGCCCTGGTACAGCACATGCCAACGCTGATGGTCTGCCCAGTTTTTTCCGCCTTAGTGATCAGAACTCCCAAGAGGGTGGGTAGTTCTCCCCATACAGGGACACGTGTTAGACCTGGCACCTTTGGCGTGGTTTCCCCTGACCTTTTGCCTCTACATCCTGTATTTTTGACGCTGTACTGGATTTTGTTTTTTGCTGGTTTAGATGCTTTGGGCACTTTGCCACTGCTGATCAGTGTCAAAGTGCAAGTGCTCCCTGCGTAAATTGTTGTTGTAATTGGTTATCCATGGTTGGCATATTTGTTTTACCAGTAGCTCCCTAGTAAAGGGCACTGAGTGTGCCAGGGCTCGTGATTCAAATGTTACTAGTGGGCCTGCAGCATTGATTGTGTCAACTACATGAGTAGCCCTAAAATGGTGTCTCTGGCCTGCCACCACAGTGCCTGTGTGCAGTTCCTAACTGTCATGCTGACCTCACCAGTGCCCCCACTGGCCAGGCCTAACCCTTCCCTTTCTGTACACATTGGACACCCCTATGCAAGGCCCAAGGTACCCCCTGGGCAGGGTGCAGTGTATGTGAAAGGTAGAGCATGTACTAGTGTGGGTGACATGCTCTGATAGTGAAATACTGCCAATTTCGTTTTTCACTAATGAAAGGCTATCTTGACCATAGGCTATAATGGGGAATGCTGTGTATAAGGTTTACCTGCATATCTTCCCATAGGGGTACAAAAGGGGGTGGTGATGGACGGAGCATCTGAACCAATCAAACACTCACACCCAGTCAAAAGATCTGGGTCTGATCCATCACCGTTCTTTAGCCCACTCTGCCACCCCAGTTCAGACATGGCTATATGCAAATCAGTCTGACCCTGTGCCTCATGGGAACAGTCTAGCCCGAACTGCCAAGCCATGCCTTCCCTGGACCGGAAACAAGCTTCCGAGGACCGGTTTCTGGCATTACAGCCGTCTTCAGCCCGGCTTGCTTGAATCCAGTGGCAAATTGAGCAAGGGACTCACGTCTGAGCATACCCTGCCACACTTATGGTGGCCAAAGCGGTACAAAAGGGGGTGGTGATGGACGGAGCATCTGAACCAATCAAACACTCACACCCAGTCAAAAGATCTGGGTTTGATCCATCACCGTTCTTTAGCCCACTCTGCCACCCCAGTTCAGACATGGCTATATGCAAATCAGTCTGACCCTGTGCCTCATGGGAACAGTCCAGCCCGAACTGCCAAGCCATGCCTTCGCTGGACCGGAAACAAGCTTCCGAGGACCGGTTTCTGGCATTACAGCCGTCTTCAGCCCGTCTTGCTTGAATCCAGTGGCAAAGTGAGCAAGGGACTCACGTCTGAGCATACCCTGCCACGCTTATGGTGGCCAAAGCGGTACAAAAGGGGGTGGTGATGGACGGAGCATCTGAACCAATCAAACACTCACACCCAGTCAAAAGATCTGGGTTTGATCCATCACCGTTCTTTAGCCCACTCTGCCACCCCAGTTCAGACATGGCTATATGCAAATCAGTCTGACCCTGTGCCTCATGGGAACAGTCCGGCCCAAACTGCAAAAAGCCATGCCTTCCCTGGACTGGAAACAAGCTTCCGCGGACCGGTTTCTGGCATTACAGCCGTCTTCAGCCCGGCTTGCTTGAATCCAGTGGCAAAGTGAGCAAGGGACTCACGTCTGAGCATACCCTGCCACGCTTACGGTGGCCAAAGCGGTACAAAAGGGGGTGGTGATGGACGGAGCATCTGAACCAATCAAACACTCACACCCAGTCAAAAGATCCGGGTTTGATCCATCACCGTTCTTTAGCCCACTCTGCCACCCCAGTTCAGACATAGCTATATGCAAATCAGTCTGACCCTGTGCCTCATGGGAACAGTCCAGCCCGAACTGCCAAGCCATGCCTTCCCTGGACCGGAAACAAGCTTCCGAGGACCGGTTTCTGGCATTACAGCCGTCTTCAGCCCGGCTTGCTTGAATCCATTGGCAAAGTGGGCAAGGGACTAACGTCTGAGCATACCCTGCCACACTTATGGTGGCCAAAGCGGTACAAAAGGGGGTGGTGATGGACGGAGCATCTGAACCGATCAAACACTCACACCCAGTCAAAAGATCTGGGTTTGATCCATCACCGTTCTTTAGCCCACTCTGCCACCCCAGTTCAGACATGGTTATATGCAAATCAGTCTGACCCTGTGCCTCATGGGAACAGTCCAGCCCGAACTGCCAAGCCATGCCTTCGCTGGACCGGAAACAAGCTTCCGAGGACCGGTTTCTGACATTACAGCCGTCTTCAGCCCGGCTTGCTTGAATCCAGTGGCAAAGTGAGCAAGGGACTCACGTCTGAGCATACCCTGCCACGCTTATGGTGGCCAAAGCGGTACAAAAGGGGGTGGTGATGGACGGAGCATCTGAACCAATCAAACAATCACACCCAGTCAAAAGATCTGGGTTTGATCCATCACCGTTCTTTAGCCCACTCTGCCACCCCAGTTCAGACATGGCTATATGCAAATCAGTCTGACCCTGTGCCTCATGGGAACAGTCCGGCCCGAACTGCAAAAAGCCATGCCTTCCCTGGACCGGAAACAAGCTTCCGCGGACCGGTTTCTGGCATTACAGCCGTCTTCAGCCCGGCTTGCTTGAATCCAGTGGCAAAGTGAGCAAGGGACTCACGTCTGAGCATACCCTGCCACGCTTATGGTGGCCAAAGCGGTACAAAAGGGGGTGGTGATGGACGGAGCATCTGAACCAATCAAACACTCACACCCAGTCAAAAGATCTGGGTTTGATCCATCACCGTTCTTTAGCCCAATCTCCCACCCCAGTTCAGACATGGCTATATGCAAATTAGTCTGACCCTGTGCCTCATGAGAACAGTCCAGCCCGAACTGCCAAGCCATGCCTTCCCTGGACCGGAAACAAGCTTCCGAGGACCGGTTTCTGGCATTACAGCCGTCTTCAGCCCGGCTTGCTTGAATCCAGTGGCAAAGTGGGCAAGGGACTAACGTCTGAGCATACCCTGTCACTCTTATGGTGGCCAAAGCGGTACAAAAGGGGGTGGTGATGGACGGAGCATCTAACCTGATCAAACACTCACACCCAGTCAAAAGATCTGGGTTTGATCCATCACCGTTCTTTAGCCCACTCTGCCACCCCAGTTCAGCTATGGCTATATGCAAATCAGTCTTACCCTGTGCCTCATGGGAACCGTCCAGCCCGTACTGCCAAGCAATGCCTTCCCTAGACCGGAAACAAGCTTCCGAGGACCGGTTTCTGGCATTACAGCCGTCTTCAGCCCAGCTTGCTTGAATCCAGTGGCAAAGTGAGCAAGGGACTCACGTCTGAGCATACCCTGCCACGCTTATGGTGGCCAAAGCGGTACAAAAGGGGGTGGTGATGGACGGAGCATCTGAACTAATCAAACACTCACACCCAGTCAAAAGATCTGGGTTTGATCTATCACCTTTCTTTAGCCCACTCTGCCACCCCAGTTCAGACATGGTTATATGCAAATCAGTCTGACCCTGTGCCTCATGGGAACAGTCTAGCCCGAACTGCCAAGCCATGCCTTCGCTGGACCGGAAACAAGCTTCCGAGGACCGGTTTCTGGCATTACAGCCGTCTTCAGCCCGGCTTGCTTGAATCCAGTGGCAAAGTGAGCAAGGGACTCATGTCTGAGCATACCCTGCCACGCCTATGGTGGCCAAAGCGGTACAAAAGGGGGTGGTGATGGACGGAGCATCTGAACCAATCAAACACTCACACCCAGTCAAAAGATCTGGGTTTGATCCATCACCGTTCTTTAGCCCACTCTGCCACCCCAGTTCAGACATGGCTATATGCAAATCAGTCTGACCCTGTGCCTCATGGGAACAGTCCAGCCCGAATTGCCAAGCCATGCCTTCCCTGGACCGGAAACAAGCTTCCGCGGACCGGTTTCTGGCATTACAGCCGTCTTCAGCCCGGCTTGCTTGAATCCAGTGGCAAAGTGAGCAAGGGACTCACGTCTGAGCATACCCTGCCACGCTTATGATGGCCAAAGCGGTACAAAAGGGGGTGGTGATGGACGGAGCATCTGAACCAATCAAACACTCACATCCAGTCAAAAGATCTGGGTTTGATCCATCACCGTTCTTTAGCCCACTCTGCCACCCCAGTTCAGACGTTGCCACTGGATTCAATCAAGCCGGGCTGAAGAAGGCTGTAATGCCAGAAACCGGTCCTCGGAAGCTTGTTTCCGGTCCAGGGAAGGCATGGCTTGGTGGTTCGGGCTGGACTGTTCCCATGAGGCACAGGGTCAGACTGATTTGCATATAGCCATGTCTGAACTGGGGTGGCAGAGTAGGCTAAAGAACGGTGATGGATTTAACCCAGATCTTTTGACTGGGTGTGAGTGTTTGATTGGTTCAGATGCTCCGTCCATCACCACCCCCTTTTGTACCGCTCTTGGCTGCCATAAGTGTGGCAGGGTATGCTCAGACGTGAGTACCTTGCTCACTTTGCCACTGGATTCAAGCAAGCCGGGCTGAAGAAGGCTGTAATGCCAGAAACCGGTCCTCGGAAGCTTGTTTCCAGTCCAGGGAAGGCATGGCTTGGCGGTTCGGGCTGGACTGTTCCCATGAGGCACAGGGTCAGACTGATTTGCATATAGCCATGTCTGAACTGGGGTGGCAGAGTGGGCTAAAGAACGGTGATGGATTTAACCCAGATCTTTTGACTGGGTGTGAGTGTTTGATTGGTTCAGATGCTCCGTCCATCACCGCCCCCTTTTGTACCGTATCTTCCCATAGGAGCAAGATGGAAAATTAAAGTGTGGTATCCCTGAACTCAGAATTTAATAACACATCTTTTAGGAAGGGTGGTTTTTAAATTCTGTGTTTGAAAACAGAACTTTTAGAAAGTAGCTGTTTTCTTGTCTGACCTTTCTGTGTGCTTTGGTCTGTTTGTGAATTGACTGTCTTGTTTGTGAGTGACACAGGCTGGGGTGGCTCCAAGAGGCTGAGTGAGTCAGCCCTAGGCTGAATAGCTTCATCTGCATCTTGAGTGGTGGGAGGATATAGCACCTGGTCCTGAATAGTGCCGTGCCTGCCTTCCACAATGCTGGCTCCACCTCCTGATGGGCGGCTGACACCCTGCCCCTCTCTCTCAATGTCAGGTAAACAAAGTGCTTCAAGACTGACCGGAACTGGTTTGGACTAGGCCAAGGCCTCTCTGCCTCCAGAGAACAGAGAGAATATTGGTATAATAAGGGATACCCAGACCCCAGAAATTTAGATCATCCTGGAATCAAGAAGGAACCTCTTCCAAGGAGAAAGCTGGAAGACTGAAGAAAAAGGACTGACCTGCTGTAAGGCTGACCTGCAGTTTCTTTTCTGCCAATGAGCGGGGAAGGACTTTGCTGTTGCTGTGTCCCCTTGCTCAAAGAGATCTCCAAGGACCTGAGAAGAGCTGGCCTCCTGTTAAGAAGTCCCAGGAACAAAAGGACTTCCCCCCCCAGCTGCCCCCCTGAACTCTGCTGTGTGAGTTCTGACCTGCCTAGAGGTCTTGATCCATTTGTGGGGTCTCTGGAGGTTGTTGCCTGCTGGTTGGGGAGCTGGACAAGAAGAAAATAAGAAGATCTACAAGTTTAAACGCATTGCTCGCTTGCGGAGCGCATCGTCGACAGGACGAGAAAATTCCCATTGCCACGAAGTTCGTCTCAGCGTCTATTGCCGCTGCAAGAACCGACGCATCGTTCGCTTGTGGAGCGCATCGCCCCGGTGCGGGAAGATTTCTTTCACTGATAGTATCATCGCAGAGCCTGTCGTCGCTGTGAGAAACTGTTGCACCGCTTGCTTGCGGACCGCATCCCGTCACTGCGAACATCATCACAGAGTCAACGCATCGAGGGGCCACGACAGAAAAAGATCGACACTGCACCGTGCATCGCGGCCGCACCGAAGATCGTCCTGGTTCCGAAGATCGTTGAATTGATTTATTAACCTCAGATGAGGGAGACTACGTCACACAGAACCCTTAGAAACTGTATGAGGCAGTCTAAGGAGTACAGAAAACTGAGGCCTTATATATGCTTAGGGTTACATAGTCAGCATAAGACCAAGGGGAGGTCCTGGCTCATGTAAGCATGCAAAATGCCTAATATGGGCATGCAAGATCTGCTTGCTCAACAAAATGGGAGGAGAGTTACTGCTCCATACATCAGTAAAAATTGCCTGACAGTTGTATAAAAGGAACAGGTGCATTCTACTAGCTAGGTCTCTTCTGAGCATGTGCAAGGCTCTGAAGAAGGAAACAGCACATGGCGAGCACATGGCTATCTAAAATGGCTGCCAAATACAAAATGACTTTCAGCTCATGCTAACAAATCCCTGCAATCTTTAACAGCATCGTGCCTTTGCGAGATGCTTCTACCAGGGAAACCTGCGCCCCGAAATCCATACAAGGTATCGCATCGCTCCCCACCAGACCGGATTCGTCACAACACACCCGCTGCATGCCTCGGGGTCGCATCGCCTCCCCAGGGTCTCAGGAGTGACGCATCGCTTGTTTTTTTACGATGCAGTTGCCGCTAGGAACTTTTGTCGCATCTACAGGTACATTGGGCTAAATGTGAGGCAACTGTGGATTATTTTGGTGCAATCAATTGAACTCTTTTTAATGATTTATTTTGGAACAGAGTATGTTAGATTTTTTTTGTTTTGGTCTTGTGTAGTTTAGATAAAGATACTTTATTTTTCTAAACTGGTGTGGAGTCCATTTGTGGTGTTTTCACTGTGTTACTGTGAGTGTTGGTACAAATACTTTACACATTGCCTTTGATAAGCCTGTCTGCTCATGCCAAGCTACCAAGGGGGTGAGCAGGGGTTATCCAAAGAGTGTATTCCCCTTTCCCTGACGAGAAGAAAGAGTCCCTATTTGGACATTGGTAAATACCTCTACCAACTAGAGGCCCCCAGATCTAACACTTCCTGATCCCAGCAGACACTGGGGCTGCATCAGAGCCTCCCTGTGCAATTCCTGTGCTGCTTTCATGCTGTTACCAGTAGCATGAGAGCAGTGTGGGGATTGGCCTGAACGGGCTGGTTTAATGCTCGCTCAGGCACAGGGAGTCTGTGCTGTTTCTCCAACCCTGCTGTGCAATACAGCTGGGTTAGAGAACCTAACTGCGCATGTCTGTTTGGCCAGCCTAAGACGGACGGCCAGACGGACACGCTCACTTAGAAGGGCACACACTACTTCGTTCTTCCTCCTTCCCATTGACCAGGCCCACCCCTCCCTAAACATGCTGGCTCAGCCAACAGCTGAAAATTAAAACAATAATAAAATATTGTTTTATTTTTCCGCTGATGGCTCTGAACCAGTGGGGTGACGGTCCTCCACCATTGCTGAGGAGTCGCCGATGTCCAGATTACAAATTGCACAGTAGAAGGTATATCGAAATACCGAAGCTGGATACACCAGTTCTAGCCTGTAACTGCATAGTGTAGGTTGGATTTGCCGGTGGTAAATCCACCGTTTCAGTGTATAATTGCAACTTTTCTGACCTGAAAGGAGAACTACAGTCTGGGCCTTAAATTACCTAACTCTTTACCAAATGGTGAACCCGGAATGTGGACCCGTTTCCACATATAAAGTTGTCCTGTTTTCTACCGCAAGAACGCACTGTATTGAACAACAATGCTCTTTTAAGTGTGCTTAATATTAAACAAGCGTACAATAGTTTTCAAATGGAAAGAGAGAACAACGATGGTGGAAGTGGGGGGGGGTGTGCGCGCGCATGTGACAATTAATCATCTTGATATCACTTAGTTTCATGAACTCATCTGTTTAACTTTTCATGTAGAACTGTTTCCAAAGCACTGCGATCCATCAGCAATAATTATTGATGATGACAAGTAACTGATAAACACATTAATCATCATATCAATAATAATCGTATTTCAATTTCTGCTTTCAGATATAATGAATAAAATAAATCTACCAGCACGTTAGATGGATGGTATCTTTAGATAAAGTTTTATCTCTGGTTTTCTTCTCTGCTTACCTTGCTCAAAGATTGTGAAAATAGGAGGCTCATTTCATGAAAACTCTACCAAGTAAATTAGAATGACAGATGTTATCATGGAAAGTATAGTAATCTTGTTACCTGCAGTGGCCATTTAAAATGGTAAATGATAACAGCATTGTATTTTTTTAACAATAAAATACTCCTTGTACAAGTGTTCCAAGATTGGCAGTTCTTAAAGTGAAAAATACAAGATGGCCTTTTCCAAACTTAAATTTTGGTTTGTTTAACCTTTCAAAATTCAACTCTGGGAAATTGTAAACTAAAATATTTTGTATGTATATCCCCAGAGCAAGCAGGTGTCTGTGCACGGGCCAGAATCTACTGGTCTACTCACAATGAGTGTCGTATTCTTCACAAAATAATAAAAGGGGATGAGTTTTGCTACCCAGGTAAAATACAGCGCAAAAGTTTCTTGGAAACACTGCGTCCGTGTACACAGACTTCGGCGCTCCTGGATCACCTCTGTAGGACAGGGCTACAGTTGCTTGAGTGAGGTCTTGCACAGTACCCATTGACCGGATGACCATATTGCCCTGTGTAGTGCTTGAAATGGAAAAATAGAAGTGCAGGTACTCTGTACCAGAGTACCTGCTTGTTTCTCAGAAGTGCCGGTGCTCTCCAATTAAAAATATAGGGCCTCATTTATGAAAAGTGACGCATCGCTGCGTGAAAACAGCGATGCGTCACTTTTCACTGCGCCCTCCTTGCGACACTAATGCTGCATCTTATTTACAGTAAGACGCATCATGGCGCAAGGAGTTACAGATACGTCAGTATTTCTGACTTATCTGTATGGCGCAAAAGTAACGCATTGCTGGAGTGTGTCACAAAAGTGACGCAACTCCAGCAATGTGTCCTTTCACGTTGGGCAAGCCCCATGTGAAAGGGCCTGCGTCAGTCTTACGCCTGCCGTGACGCAGGCATGCGAAATCGACGCATTTGTGTCCTAGAAGTGGCGCAGTGAAATCTTATAGATTTCACCGCGTCACTTCTATGACCCTTTCTTTCGTCAGAACGCCCCCCCTGCATACATTATACCTGGCGTAGGTATAATGTAGCGCAGGGGTTTACAAAGTGATGCATCTACCTAGATGCGTCACTTTGTAAATATGGTGCAACGAGGCACATTTTTTACGCTGCTGGTGCGTCACAAAAAGTGACTCACAGGCGACGTAAAAGTGACGCACGGCCTCATAAATGAGGCCCATAGCATTTCTCTTGAGAAGTGCCGTTACACTCCCTCTTAAAATAAAAAAGTGCTGGTACTCCATACCGCGCAGTTCCGGCCCATTTAAAGCACTGGCCCTGTGCAATGTCACTTGCGCATGCCCTCATTTGCTGGATGACAGGCTCGACGCGGGGAGGGGGTGTTTTGTTCACCCCTCTGCTTATTCACCTATGTTATATGCAGGCACTTGGTCAAAAAACGCCATCAGTGTGGTGCACTGGAGGGGAGTGCACAGTTCATGTGTTCCACGATGTCCTTCATAGTCAAGTAAGGACTGCTCCAGCAATTACTTCGAATTCTGACTTGACAGACATGGAACCCATCCATATAGAGGCCAATTTGCACATGCCGTGAACCGTGGAGTGGTGGTCTGAAGTGTGCTTCTTTCATTTCTGTGATCTCTCCAGTGCACATATTAATTGAACCACATGATGGAGAGAGCATTTTTTTTTTTTGACACACGCAGAAAGCCAACGGCGGACTTCACTTTATGCCACAAACGCTGCTACTACTTTCTGAGCTTTCCACTGCTGGCCCTTATCATGGCGGCTTATGCAGCATCCCGGTGAACTCACTAGTGACGCCACCCTGACTTCCTGGAACATACTAATTGATGTTATTTCACTGTACACACTTCATGCCCTGACAAAATTCTTTTCAAGAAAGTAACGTGTTGGCTGATGTACATGTTTATGCAATTGGATTGACTTAAATAAAGACTTTTTCTAGGAAGGAACTGATCGAGCTTCAGTATTAAATCTTAGAGTATCTTGGGAGTGCACCGCTCCACTATTTCCGCAGAGAGCATTTTTTGTTCACTTTTGGATATGGTCCTGTTCCATAATACAGCCAACTTATTGAGAGAAACTGGAGCCCCTTCCATGTGCCCTATGAATGAATGGATGGACGAAGAGGGATCTAGGGGCATATTACCAAGCAATAGTGATAATTATCGCTATTGCTTGGTTAGAGACAACATTTTACCGCTGAGCTGCAACGATTTGTATCGCATATAAACCTTGGTATTACCAAGGTTAATCGCAAATGCGATAAAAAACGGCCGCAATGCATGAATATCGCTGAAAAGTCAGCGATATTCATGCATTACCGAGCTAATGCTCTTAGCCATGTTATCCACCTCCCATTGGATAACATGGCTAAGAACTGCTCAGGGCAGGTGTTAGCTTTTGGAGATATTTGCGCTTAGCGCGAATATCTCCAAAAGTTGGTAATAGGAGATAGCGATGTTAGCAACTGTTTCCAGTCGCTAACATCTTGGCACGCCCACTTTGCATGTCATTAGTGATAAATATCACTGACATGCAAAGTGGGGCCCAAGATGGTCGCTATCTCCAACTAGCTGTCACTAACTGGTGTTAGCGACAGCTAGGTAATAGGGAGATAATTTTATCTCAGCTTTCTTGGCTTTTAAAGCCAAAAAAGCGGAGATAAACCCCCTTGATAATATGCTCTCTAGAGCCTAGCACCTAAAAGTTACAGCTGTGACTCTTTGCTCTTTGTAAGGTGATTTGGTTTAAAGGACAGAATTTTGAAATTAGAAAAAGCTCTAGGGTTTGGTCAAAAATTTTGACTGGAATAGAATTTTAGAAAATGGAGTCCTGACATGCTATATTTCCTCTGCCTTTGTATTTGCATGGCGTATGTGATATGTTAAGTAGCTTTTGGTTGGCAGAGGAGATGAATACAGGGCCTTGAAGAGGATACTTTCCTCCTAAAAATCCAGGGAAGTGTTTTCAGGGATCGGGTTAGCTCAGACCAGGTCTGTTCCCACCATCATCTGGCTGCAGCCCTCTGGCCCACTTGGAGAGAGGAAGCTTTTTTCATTGATCCAAGAGTAATGTGGCTGTAAAGCCATGATTGGGATGTTTGTTTATTTCAAAGTCAACTACTTTATTCACTAATGGATTGAAGGACACAAGCAGTAGTAAATCGAGCAAATAAACATTTGAATTTGAGACTGGACAGATCCAATATCCAAGGGAGGTGCGATGAGAGAGCTTAACTTTTATCGAGGATTGACTAATGCGAATTTTGACTTAATTTTGTTAATTTTATCATCATCTTTGATTTAGTCGTAATTAGTCAAATTTGATGTCGTCCTCAATATAAAAATTTGTTGTCATACCTACAAGTAATGTTATAATCCTTCAGGCAACTGTCCAGGAGAGTCTTTGACAACATAATTATAGGAAACACTCTGCAGTGCTTCTATTCGCACACATCCCCCGCATACACAAGACCTAATCAGGACAGGAATTTCCTTACATCTCTCCTAAGGCGCAGAATGGTTTCCCACTTCACATCAAACCCTATTCCTCTCTTCTTGAGTTCTGCAAGTATCTGAAGGACCTATCTTTTCAATTAATCAACGGTACTTAGACAGGGCTAGGCACAAGCACCTGCTTAGAGCCAGAATACCCTCACAGGTGATAGAGTGCATTGTAAATTAACATGGAACTTAACATAATATAACAAGTCTTACATAACTGTGTGTATTTAGTTTAAATATGTTTATTTTATACCGACATCATTGGCCAATCTCAAAATTCCCTTAGGAAAGGACTGCTCCAATTATGAAGTACATTTCTTTTTATGAGTGGTCTGGCCACAGAGCTTTAAGCACCTTGGCTAATGCTTTGTACTGGATTTCTATATCCACTGAACCCATTGTAATTTCCTTGGTGTTGAAGAAATTTGATAATTTTTAGTCATCCAACTAACATCTTTTCTTCCTCATACACAATTATGTGGTTCTGGCATAAGCTTTTAGGCCCTATTTTGAATCAATTTCAGTAGGAGTTAGGATACACCAATTTTCATCTATCCATGTCTTTGCGATTCCAAAAGCAATTTTTGTCCACTAATGACAACACAGTGTGAGAAAATAAGGGAATGCTATTTGCATATTTGTGATAGCCACTCTGATTGCACATTAAACAAGTGTGCAGTGAAACTAAACCCCCAAACTAGAACTGACTTGCAAAACCCTGTTGTACTTTATATTTTCTGTCTGTTACAAATTAACTCAACTCCTAAATGTTAATCCCATGTACCTTGTTAAATATCACCATCTTTGGCGTGGTATTCCCCTGATTTTGCTCAACCCATTTTGTTGTTGTTAGGACTCTGTGGGGCATATTACCAACGTTTAGCGATATTTATCGCTAACGATGCTTAGCAACGATTTTTTTACCGCTAAGCATCGCCAGAAATTATCGCAGATAAACCTTGCTATTATCAATGTTTATCGCAAATGCGATAAAAAACGGCCGCAATGCATGAATATCGCTGAAAAGTCAGCGATATTCATGCATTACCGAGCTAATGCTCTTAGCCATGTTATCCACCTCCCATTGGATAACATGGCTAAGAACTGCTCAGGGCAGGTGTTAGTTTTTGGAGATATTCGCGCTTAGCGCGAATATCTCCAAAAGTTGGTAATAGGATATAGCGATGTTAGCGACTGTTTCCAGTCGCTAACATCTTGGCACGCCCACTTTGCATGTCATTAGTGATAAATATCACTGACATGCAAAGTGGGGCCCAAGATGGTCGCTATCTCCTACTAGCGGTCGCTAACTGGTGTTAGCGACAGCTAGGTAATAGGGAGATAATTTTATCTCCGCTTTCTTGGCTTTTAAAGCCAAAAAAGCGGAGATAAGCCCCCTTGATAATATGCCCCTATGTACCTTACCCCTGCTAACGAGGATTAAAGTCCTTGTGCACTCTCCCTTAAAGATGATAACATTGGCCTACTCATAATAGGCACATTTAATTTCCTAGAATATTGCACTACCTGTACCCAGGGCCTGTAGATTATATGCTGCTAGTGGGCCTGCAGCATTCATTGTGCCATCCACTAAAGTAGCTCCTTGAGCATTTCTCAGGCCTGCCACTGCAGCCTGTAGTGCAGTTTCAAACTACTATTTCGATCTGGTAAAATAAACCTTTTGCCAAGCCTAAAACTTTCTTCTTAATAGATATGTCACCCTCGTACGGCAGGGTGCCTGGTATTTAAAAATTAGGACATATGCACTCAAGTTTTACATGTCCTAGCAGTGAAAAACTCCCAAAGTCTTTATTTATAGTGGGAAGGCTCCCAGAGAAATACTTCTTCCTCTTATTTGAATTGCAATTTAAAATCCTCTTTAATGGTAAAGTTGGATTTTATGTCTCAGTTCTGAAAATGGCACCTTTTAAAAATTGGTGTTTTTTTGCCTAAAGAAAATGTGCCTTTCTGTCAGTGTTTAGAGTCATATGTCTGTTTAAGGCTCTCCTGGAATACGTGTGTATTAATTCCAAACAGGTGACAAAAGGAGCTTGGGTTTAGGAACAGGTGTCCCTTTCCTCTGTAGGATGGCCTGGGGGCCTTGCACTTAGTCCTTCCAGGGCTTCAAAGAGTGACCAGAGGGCGGTGCCCACCTCCTTCGTGACTTCTGATTCTGCCTACTGTTTCACTGGAAAATGCAGACCACACCTGGGTCTGTCTGCACTTCATTACACTAAACAGATTGGAATCAACTCAAGGGAAGGGGAGGACTTGATCAGTTTGAGTTAAACAAAGAGAGTGTCCCCTACACACAAGCTGGCAAAGGGTATAAAAGTGGCACCCTCATAATGTCTCATCAGAACATTCATTGAACTGTGATGATTCAGAAGAAAGACTGTCCTCCTGTCTGAAGAAGGAAGATTGGACCTGTTTGCCTTGAAACCAGGATTGCAAAAGTGACTCTAGGGGCAGTTGGCTGATCCTCTATTTAAGCTATATGGACACAGCAAGAGGCATTTTCTGCAACTGTCCAGCTGACCAGCACCAACTGGACCTGTATGCCAGAGAGAGTCCTGATCCCCACGAGTTGCCTCCCCAAGTCTTAGAGCCTTGGCTAGCATCAGAGTGTACTCCTCCACCCTAAAAACTGTAAGAACTGGATTCCAGGTGAAAATCCATAGATTTTGGGCTCTTTGCATCCACAGAAGACTCTATGCATCTTCCACCAATGCAAAGCTCCTGCTCTTCACAACATGAAAGGCTGCCAATTCAAATCTAAGACCAATGACCTACTCTTTGCACCATCAATAATCTCCTCACTATCACTGCCCGACCAGTGACTAGCTCCTTGCACTGACAATGATCTCCTCTCAGTCACTACCAACTTAAAGTCTGGCTGAGGCTCCTCCCATTGTAATCAACTGAGGGAGAAGGTAAACTCTCAGCAGGGCTAAACCAGGCCCCATATCTGACCTGTGCTCCATCGTGGTAGTCCTGACCTTTTGACTTTGACCCTGTTCAGAATGTCCAGATAACCACGATTGGCACTCTGTGCTTCTTGGTGCTATTTTTACATGAAACTTTAAAAACTCATAACTCCTATTCTACGTATTGAATTTCTGTAGTGTTATTATAAAACATACCCTATATTTCTAAATTGGGCTGGGGTTTTTCTTGTGTTTATCTTTATTGCTGTTTGAGTGCTGCAAACATACTTTACACATTGCCTTTAAGTTAAGCCTGACTGCTATGTGTTAAGCAACCAGAAGGTTAAGCACAGGTTTATTTAGGAACTTTGATGTCCATACCCTGGAAGATGCCGTCGGCTTCACCAGGATACCAGTAAGTAAATCTTTGGATGGTGAGCCACGCTCACTGCTTCCCATGCCCTCCCACAGATAAGACTGCCAGTAGCTGCCCACTGGTGCTGCACTGCCAAAAAATATATCTCAGGGTTGGGTGCCACCAAGCCGCCCTCGGCCACTGGCTGGAGCAGTTTCCAAAGGGCCACACAGTGCCACCCCCAGGTATCAAACCTGATGATGCTCCCATCATAACGTCGGAGTCTTGGGAATAGGCTCACACTGATTTATCCCATTTGACCTCCAGTCCTGAGTGAACACCATAGTCTGACAACGCTGCCACTGCTTCCCTGAGGTTGGTGTCCTTCCCCTCAAATACAGCAACATATCATCTGCATAAAGAGAAAGAAACGTGCATTTTTAGATGTAAAGCTCTGGTGAACCATGCAAGCAAATGGTTCCGTGGCTAACACAAACAAAGGTGGTGATAAGGGGCAACCATGTTGAGTGCCCCATTTAACCACAAAGGTCTCTAAGGCCAGGGTACTAGTACAGATCATAGTAAGGGCTAGTGTGAAGAAGCTTTGTCCACTTGACAAAGGGTAAGCCCATGCCCTTGCCAAACAGGGTAGAATAATCAAACTCCCAGTGGCGCAAGTTGAATGCCTTCTTAATATTCACCGAGATGACAAATGGCTCAGCTGGCAACTGTTCAAGCCTGTCTAAGGCCAGGAATATTTGCTGAATATTAGGCATAGTGTTTCACATGGAAATTAAGCTAGTCTGATCAGGATGAACTAGAGAGCACATATGCAGAAGGAAATGATTAACCAATATCTTACTCAAGATCTTGTAGATGGCTTTGAGCATGGAATGGGGGCAGTAAGAATCAGAAAAAAAGGGCCCTTATACTTCTTTGGAAGAGATCCAATAGCGTCCTCCCACAGCGAAGATGGAAACTGGCCTCATTGCCCAAAATCCTTGAAAAGTGCCACAAGTCTAGGGATGAGGTCCGAAGCAAACACTGTGTAAAATTATACAACATATTTATACAGGAATGGGGCTGAGGCAAGATGTTACCATTACTGTTTTAAGGAGACTTTAGAAGAAGAATATGAACACAGAATTTACTTTGAATCATATTCACTGTAGTCGCTGAATTTCATAAACGTGTGTAGATTGATATAACACTTGAAACATTATTGTTAAAAAGTCTTTTGTGCTGAACTATCTTGAACAAAAAATTATACGTATTGTTGATCATTGGTGCTGAACCATTTACATTAAAAGTGACTATGTACAATTATATCAGTAAGCCATCAAGGCCAGGCACCTTACCGCTCACCTTTTCCTTAATTGGCACCCATACCTCCTGCTCAGTAATATCCACACCCAGTTGATCTTTGATCGCCAGCTCAAGGGACATTGTTGAAGCATCTGCAATATAATTCAACATTTCCACCTCACTACTCGCAGCCCCAGGGAATACATATCCCAATAGTGTTGTAGGGACACCTAATTGATCTTCTAATTGATCTTCTCCTGTCTAAATACTTCTTGCCATAAGGGATCGTGCAGTTAAAGAATAGCGTGACTACATCTGTTGCCCTGCAAAAGCCATACAAGCATCCTGCCTGACTTTTCTCTCTCAGCCTGGGTCCTGGCTACATAAGCCTTATGATCAAAGCAGCATAGGGACTCAACCAACTCAAACAGCTTCATTCGCTCCTCCATTGGTTGCCCTCTCCCATCCATAGTCCCCTCCAGCCCACCTGCAAGAGCATCCAACACTACCTCCTGATGCTGGATATCTGAAAGTAGCTGTGTATGGATCCCCACTCTACTGGAAATTCAATATCAGCCGGATCACCACATGTATGGCCTACCATTCCACTCCCACGGACGAGGCTGGGCCAGCATTATCATACCAGTATTGTGAAATACACTCCCCCAATAAAACCCCCAAAACCTGATCATACAGTAGTGCCAGATTAAAGCACCAGAGAGGCACACTAGGCCTAGGTGAGTGCCATTGGAACAGAGAATGGAGAATGATCAGAGTACGTTTTCACTAAATACTCCCCCCGCTACCCTGCAGTAGAGTGCCCTGCACGTATAAAGTCAAACCTCAAGATCATGCAGGCCAGAGTGGTATGAGTATACACAAGCCTCTGGGTGTCTTACCAACCAACAGGCTACTAGATCCCACTGTTCGGCCCATGAGCAGGCTGCAACTGCCAGTCTCCCTGAAGGCACACCATGTAAGGGCTGGTGCAATCTATCCAGGCTCGCATCTACAGCACAGTTAAAGCCGTCCCTCACCACTCTTCAATTGTGAACCATTTGCGATAGCAGATTTGCCAAGCCAGTGAAGAATGATGGTTGACCCACACTTGTCGTATATATGTTCAAATGTGCTATATCTCAGCAATCCAGGCACCCCAACACAAGGACATAGCTTCCTTCAGGGTCTGTACCTGTCCTGTATAATCAGAAGGGGACCCCAGGCCTGATCTAAATCAGAGCACCCCACAAAAATGCATTATAAGAAGTGACATAAACCTGGCCCCGTCAGCGCCCCTGAAAGTGGGTCCCTCAGCCTCTGTAAGATGGGTTTTATGGAGGAACGCAATATGCACTCCTCAACGTTTCAAATAAAACAGTACATTATAACACTTTGGGGAAGAAGAGAGGACCCGCACATTCCACATAAGCAATTTAACTTGAGTGGTCATGAAGAACGGGCCAAGAAGCGAATGGGACACTTGGAGACCACACCATTGTCTGTTCATTTTGAAGCCAATAGTGCCCCACCATACCAAACACACTGCACCACCACCTCAGCCGCTGCCAAAAAAAAAACGAACGCACACAAATATGCACAACGAAACACAATGCAACAAACCAATAAAGACTACCAAAAGCCCCTAAAGGCTGAGACGTACACCCATCCTGTCCAAATAGAACACCATGCATGTTACCCAAATAGGAGCCAACTAAGGGCCAGAAGATAAACGGAGATATAGTTTTACAGGGACAGGCATTGAAAGGAGCACTCGCCAGCCACCAGAGGGGCAACAGTTTCAACTGCCCTCAACTGCTCCAGTGCCACTTGCATCTTAGTGAAGTAGTCACTCAAGGATAATGCAGGAAGCAGGATATTATATTTTATGTGGTAGTTTATTCGGAGAAGTATAAATCACATCTATTAAGCCTGAGCCAACTGTTACATCTGGAGCTCTCGGAACACTCTTCTCTCCGAGTGTTCCGAGTTCCTGATGAGAACGGATGACACAAGGACAACGAGGACACCACACATCTTCCCCGTTAAAAGATACAATAAAAAACCAAATACAGCATAAACTATACAGAAACAAACATTACCAAAATATGTCTTTTTTCCTTTCAACATAACTGTATAACTAAAACATAAACAAAGTCAGACATCTTACTTAGATGATAATTGTTCCCAGCAAGTCTTTAGACTATTTCTTCATAACATAGTCTTTACACCATTTTGGTGCATTTTTTTGCCTATGACTCCATCTGTGTTGAATCTTCCCCCTATTCATGTTCCCATGACTAGACGTGCTACTCTGTGCCACATTTCCACGTGGAGAGATGGTATCCTTCACACTCTGACGTGAACTTGTTGCATCGTCAAACCTGGGAACTTTCACAACCTTCGATAGACTCCAAACATTACCATCCAACAATTCCACAACTTGTTTGCCTACTCTAACCACAAGCATGGGATTAGAAAAATGAGATTCTCCAGATCTAACAAAACCAGATTTCCTTACTCGCACCCAGTCTCCAACGTTACATGGAAGACTTATCGTAGAAAGCTTCACCCTGGACTCAGAACCCTTAATCTTGACATTGCCACTAATTAGGTCTCTCATCCATTGCTGACCTATATTGCAAATACCTTTTCTGCCACGCATTTTTTCAAATGGGGACAAATCACCATCTCTTCTGGGAGTGTTCCTATAATTCCATAAAAGTTTGCTTACAGCATCGTAACAATTTTGACCATTGCATAAAGCCAATTGTAAACCTTCCTTCAATACTCGAATCCACCTTTCTACCATACCATTTCCCTGAGGATAATACACAGATGACCTTTTATGAATTATACCATGATTGTTGCAAAACGATTTCATCTCACCAGAAGTAAACTGTGCTCCATTGTCAGAAAAAATGGAAACCGGAAACCCTTCTTTTTCAAAAATACAGTTAAGAAAATCAATGACAGTTTTAGAAGAAACATGAGGAACAAATTTTACTTCTGGCCATTGAGAAAATTGATCAATCAAGACAATGGCATGAATGGGATTTTGACCAAAACTCATAGGACCAGCAATGTCAATTGAAACACATTCCCAAGGTCTGGTAGGTCTGGTAACGGTAAATGGTCAAAATATCGAATCCAAAATATAGACAAACCAAAATATCGAGTCCAAAATATAGAATGGACAAAATATCGAATGGACAGAATATAGACATCAAAAATATCGTTTTGAAGGTAAGTAATGTAATATCGATTTTAAAAATACAGTCAAAATATCGAAGTACATAATATAGTTTATTAAAAATATCGAATTTTTAATATATTATAAGTAATTAATTTTATGTTTTTTAATTATTGTGTAATTTAATTCTGTAGCGGGTTGTGGGTTTATAGGGGAATAGGGTGGGAAGTAATTTAATTATAATTAATTAAATATGTTAAATAATTAATTGGTATTTATTTAGAATAAATTGTTAATTTATTTTTAATTGGTAATTATTTAATTCTTAATTGATAATTATTTTTTATTAATTGATTAATTGATAATTATGTGAATTAAATTAATTTATTTACTGTAGCGGGTTGTGGGTTTATAGGGGAATAGGGTGGGAAGTAATTTAATTATAATTAATTAAATATGTTAATTAATTAATTGGTATTTATTTTGAATACATTGTTAATTAATTTTTAATTGGTAATTAATTAATTCTTAATTGATAATTATTTTGTATTAATTGATTAATTGATGATTATGTGAATTATATTAATTTATTTTCACTAGAGTGGGAATAGTAAAATGTACCCCTATGCTATCCAACGCTTTCCCTACTGTTGCACTCTCTGTAGTAGCAATAGTAATTTTTACCCCTACACTATCCAACGCTTTCTCTACTGTTGCACTCTCTGGAGTGGGAATTGTAAATTTTACCCCTACGCTATCCAACGCTTTCCCTACTGTTGCACTCTCTGGAGTGGGAATAGTAATTTTTACCCCTACGCTATCCAACGCTTTCCCTACTGTTGCACTTTCTGGAGTGGGAATAGTGATTTTTACCCCTACGCTATCCAACGCTTTCCCTACTGTTGCACTCTCTGGAGTGGGAATAGTAATTTTTACCCCTACTCTATCCAACGTTTTCCCTACTGTTGCACTCTCTGGAGTAGGAATAGTAATTTTTACCCCTACGCTATCCAACGCTTTCCCTACTGTTGCACTCTCTGGAGTGGGAATAGTAATTTGTACCCCTACACTATCCAACGCTTTCCCTACTGTTGCACTCTCTGGAGTGGGAATAGTAATTTTTACTCCTACACTATCCAACGCTTTCCCCACTGTTGCACTGTGTGGAGTAGGAATAGTAATTTTAACCCCTACGCTATCCAACGTTTTCCCTACTGTTGCACTCTCTGGAGTGGGAATAGTAATGTTTACCCCTGCGCTTTCCAACGCTTTCCCTACTGTTGCACTCTCTGGAGTGGGAATAGTAATTTTTACCCCTACGCTATCCAATGCTTTCCCTACTGTTGCACTCTCTGGAGTGGGAATAGTAATTTTTACCCCTGCACTATTCAACGCTTTCCCTACTGTTGCACTCTCTGGAGTGGGAATAGTAATGTTTACCCCTACGCTATCCAACGCTTTCCCTACTGTTGCACTCTCTGGAGTGGGAATAGTAATTTTTACTCCTACGCTATCCAACGCTTTCCCTACTGTTGCACTCTTTGGAGTGGGAATAGTAATTTTTACCCCTACGCTATCCAACGCTTTCCCTACTGTTGCACTTCCAGGAGTGGGAATAGTAATTTTTACACCTCCGCTATCCTACGGTAATAATATTGTGTATTTTTTATTAATATTATGTTAATATATATATATGTTTTAACAGATATGATTGTATTTTTTTTATATAAGTTAAATTAGTTATTTAATAATTTTAAGGTAATTTAAGTATTTTTAAGTATATTTTAGCAATTTATTTTACATTTTTTTTTTATTTTACATTAAGTTTAGGAAATTCGATATTTTTATAATGTATATATTTATATAAACAATATTTTGGGGTCGATATTTCGGTACGTACCTGTTTGGAGATAGGAATTCGATATTTTGTCTGTCGATATTTTGGAATCTATAATTTGGGTAGTCTATATTTTGTCCCCCGATATTTAGTCAGTGATCCATGGTAACACAATCATGGTGATAGTTTTCGATTTTCTGTGATTTGTCACAGGATGTACACTCCAAACACGATCTGACCTTCCTCTCGATAAACCTGTCAATTCCAGGCCACCAAAACTCACATCTAATTCTCCTTTTCATACTAGTCATACTGGGATGACCTTCGTGGGCCATTTCTAGCACAGTTTCCCTAAAATCTTGAGGAACCACTAATTGCAAACCTCTTAGTAAAATATCATCCTGAATTGTCAACTCTTGAGCTATCTGAAAGTAAGGTAACAACTCTTGTGGCAAATTAACTTTGTTGGGCCAACCGTTCTTTTCAAAAGACATGACACACTTGTAATCATTATCATTACCACACGCAACCCTCCATTCTTCTTCTCTTATGCAACCTTTAGAAACTTCACAAATAGAAACCACCCTGTCAGGATCTTCATCCCAAGCAACAACATTATCATCCTCAACTGGTAGTCTCGAAAGACAGTCAGCTAACACATTTTTTGCACCGGGAATGTATTCAACTTGAAAATGAAAATCTTGTAATTTATACTGCCATCTAGCTATTCTGGCTGTAGCCTTATTACAACCTTTAGTAGTGAACAGGTCTACAAGTGGGCGATGGTCAGTTCTTACAATTTACCTTGAACCGTATACATACTTGCGAAAATATTCAATTCCCCACCAACAGGCTAGAGTTTCTTTCTCTAAAGTTGAATATTTGTCCTCCGCACCCCGTAATGGCCTGGATGCAAAAGCAATTGTAACAAGCCGTCTTTTTGCTTTTGCATAAGTACTGCGCCAATACCTACATTGCTAGCATCAGTGATAATGACTGATTCACAGGAAGTATCAAATGGGGATAAAGCAGGTGCAGAAGCAATGCATTTCTTAATGTAAGAAAACTGATCTTTACAATTGTAATCCCAAACAAATAATTGGTGATTTTTCATTAAGTTTCTGAAATGTTTTGTCTTGTCAGCAAATGTTGGGATAAATTTGGCATAGTACTCAGCTAATCCTAAAAAGGACCTGAGTTGATCTTTATTAGTCGGTTCTGGAGCATTTTCAATGGCTTTGACCAAGCTAAGCTTAGGTGATATACCTTTTTTACTAATGGAATGATCTAGGTAATCAACTGACTCCATACCAAATTTACATTTATCTTTGGTTAATGTCAATCTATTGTCATGCAAAATCGATAAAACCTGAAACAGAACTTCAGAATGTTCTCTCTCGCCTTTCCCAAATACTAAAATATCGTCTTGAAAATATAAGACATTAGACAGATTTTTGAAAAGATTGTGCATGACACGCTGAAAGACAGAAGAGGCTGAAACTAAGCCGAAAGGCATTCTCTTATATCTATATGCACCTTCTGTGGTAATGAAAGATGTCAAATGTCTGCTCTCTTTATGAAGGGCTATCTGATGGTACGCGTTAGATAAATCTAACGTAGTGAGAACAGATGCATTCTTGAGTTTTGAGAACATTTCCCCAATATTCGGAAGAGGATGTCTGTCGACCCAAACATTGGAATTGAGGTCTCTCATGTTGACACACAATCTCACCTTGCCATTAGGCTTATGGGCAACAACAACAGGTGTAAGCCATTCAGAAGATTCGATCACTTTTATGACATCTAATTCGCACAGTCTTTCTAACTCTTTTTTGACAGACTCCCTCAAAGATAATGGAATATTTCTAACCTTGTGAACCTTTGGAATGGCATTATGCTTCAATATGATTTTATGTTCAAATTTCTTAAGAAGTCCCAATTTAGGTGAAAAAACATTAGGAAATAAAGTTTCCCACTTGTTATCAGCGACTAAGCCAACTTGACTGATGAGTATCCCAAAACTTGTTGAGGGTGATTGGGATCTAATTTAATCATTAAGTCACGTTGCTGAGGCCACCCCAACAAACATGAGCCTTCTTTCGCAACATAAATTCTTGAATTTACAGTTTTCCCTTTAAATGAAAGATCAGTGGTAAAGTAGCCTAAAACATCAATTGTTTTTTTTTCCATACCCAACTAATCTAATGTCTGGAGGAAGTAAAGATACATTGGGAAATTCTTTTAGGCAATCATCTCCAATTAACGTGTGTCTAGCGCCTGAGTCAGCCATGACTTTTATAAACTTAGAGCCAATTTGTAACATGCAAAATGGAGCATCTTTTTTTCCTTCATAAATTTCATACACTGTTAATAAATCGTCATACTCATCAGTATCACTATTAACCACATGAACATTATCAGTTTTAGTACTTCTTGTATCCACAGTATTGTAATTAGATCTATTCCTGCTCTTGCACATTCTAGCAAAATGCCCCTTGGATCTACAATAAATGCACACTTGACCTATGGCCGGGCATCTTTTATCAGGTGCAACATGACCAGGAAAACCACATTTTAAACAAGTTACATCCTTCTTGAAATTGTAACTTGCTGAAAAAGAAGATTTATTATAATTGCCTTCCGTAGATTTTTTCTTGACCACTTGAACTTCAGATGTCAATGTTTTTTTTTCAGAGAATTCTTTCGTTTTTCTTTCAGATAACTCTTTCATTCCCAATTTCATGTCCTCAAAACGATGAGCTATGTCGAGGGCTTTGGTAAGAGATAAGTCTTTTGCGTCTAACAATTTTTCCTGTAACTGGCCTTCGCAACATTATGCACCAATTGGTCCCTTACCATTTGGTCATGAAACTCTTGGTAGTTGCATTTTGCAGCCTAGATTCTTATATCTTTTACAAAAGAGTCAATAGGTTCATTAGCCAACTGAAGTCTACTCAAAAATTTGTGGCGTGCAACAACCTCATTAACTTTCTTTATATATTACTTGTCAAGTTGCATTATGGCATTCTCATAGACGTCACTCTCTTCTTCACTAGAATTTTCCATTGCAAGAGGAGGTAAATGACTAAGAACTTGTCTGCCTTCTGCACCGAGAGAGTGCTTTAAAATTGCCAACTTGCGTTTGTCAGTGTAAGTATCACCCCCAATAGCCTCCAGATATTCCTCGAACCCTTCTATCCATTGCTTCCATTCTAATGGTGGTTCCCCTGGAGAAGCTAGGAATGGAGGTGGAGTATTAAAATTTTCCATGCCAAAAATGCCAAAAATTAATAAATATTTAGATTGTCCTTTGTTTATAATAAAAAAAAAACATAAAAACCATACACGATTGCACTATAAGGTTTGTATGTAGTAACTCACACTGTGTAAAAGAGTAAGCTATTGTGAATTCATAGCTTTTTTTTTAAATTGCGAATCTGTAGACAATGAGTAGACTAGGAGGGTTATTGTGAGGTCATAACTTAGCAAAAATCAAGTGCATCGAAATTCAATTGTGAGTCACAGCCTTTGTTCTCTTCTTGACCAGAAATGTTGAGTTTACAAGTCAAATTCATCATAATGACTAGGTTGCTAAGTAACAGAAATACATTCCGATGAGAATAGCATTCTTCGCGCTTCAGCGCATGCGTTAGTATCAATGGACAGAATGTTCTTTGCGCATGCGTTAGGGAGCGTGCTGAAATGCCGTGTGCGCGAGATAGCGTTATGACGTTGGGTGCTGGGAGCATTAGACCACAAGACGAAGGCCTGAAAACTAATTAAAATAGGTAAAAGTCTCACCGCTGACACTCGAAAAGCGGGATTTTCAGGTAAGCCGAGTATTTCGTTCGTACTCCCATCGGACAGCACTGCAGTTGAAATTGACACAAAACAAGTTCAAACGGTAATCGTGGTCTGTGGCTTGCAGGGCTTAAGGCTTGTGAGAATCGTCGGTCCAACATCGGTTCGTCACCCGATCGTCGCCAGTGAAGTAGTCACTCAAGGATAATGCAGGAAGCAGGATATTATATTTTATGTGGTAGTTTATTCGGAGAAGTATAAATCACATCTATTAAGCCTGAGCCAACCGTTACATCTGGAGCTCTCGGAACACTCTTCACTCCGAGTGTTCCGAGTTCCTGATGAGAACGGATGACACGAGGACAACGAGGACACCACACTTAGTTGGGCAAGACCCCCTGTGTCGAGATCATTGGCACCTGGGGTGCAACGGGCAGTTTAGCTGAGACATCTCAGGTTGAGCAGTGCTTTTGTCAAAGAGTTCAATCCAGTCTCATGCCACGGACAAATCCATGAAGAAATTCACCTTGTCTGTAGACTGGACATGCCGTTGAGAAGGGAAAAGCAAGGAATAATGTAGACCCAAGTTGTGGTGTTGGGTTCAAATCAGGCCTACATACTCTGCTAAATTCTCGAACACCTTAGTATAGAAGTTGGCACGGACACTGGAAAAGGTAAAAGACAAGTTTATTAAGACCCCATGGGGTGGTGATACATTCCTACAGCACCCTTCGGCAATGTAAGAAGTAGCACACCGAACATCGATGTGCGACCTCTTTTATACAATTTAATAGCAATAAAAAGATAGGCGGTTACAAGTTACACATTTTAGGTACATATAAGGTCATTTTTGGAACACAGCCAGCACGTGGGAGGAGTTAAACAGCACTGGTCAGTTAATATGCACATTCCTAAAGAGTGACCAGTTGATGCATAGTGCGCATGTGCGCTTGACCAGTACTAAAAATAGCCTGTTGCCGAGCAGAATAGTGACCATGGGTATCGAGAAAGGACGAAAGGGCACACTGACCACGAGGCAGCGTGTTCATAGGAAACGGAAGGTAGAAGGATTCAAAATGGCCCCCGTTCATTTTGGTCAAGTTAACAGAAAAGACCGTGTAGCTGTGCTAAACGCTAACTCAGGAGCTGCCAAAACACGACAGACGGCCCTTTTAGCGTTTAGCAAAAGCTACCTCATAGCGAACATAGTCAGAATGTTCGTCCTCAATATCAATAGCCATTATTTTTAATACTTCATCATTGATCAGTTTCTCTTGCTTGACAGTAGCTCGTTTGGACGGAATACAGGCTGTGATACATACAGAACATAATGTAGGGCCACATTGAATACATAAACAAAGGAAAAATAGTACTCCAATAAAAACACAGAGAATCGTTAATAATTTCCAACCCCAAGTACTAAGCAGAGTCCAGAACCAACCAGAAAAGGTCCATGTTCCATTTTCTGGGTGGATCTCAGCAGCTATCTTATGTAATCTTGTAATCGAATCATATACAGAAGGTGAGTTATCTGGCACGTACACGCAACAACTACTTCCGATGACGCGGCATGCTCCACCCCTGTCAGCTAATATCACATCTAGAACCATTCGATTCTGGAGCGCCACAATTCTGGTAATTTGCAATTCCTCAGTAATATTCCCTAAAGCGGAGGCTGTTTCATTGGCAACGGCTTCCACCACACGTGTAAGCCGCCTTATCTTCCTGCTATTCAGTGCAGCTCCTACGAATGAGAATAACCCTAAATTGAAATCTACATATTGTTGCAAAGTAGTATCAGTCTGGTCTATCTCATCAAGATCTATTGTTCGTTTCACTCTATTCAATATGAAATCATGGTATAGAACATAATCATTGTGGTACATGGGAGGAGCAATAAATACAGGTGGTAATACAAAAGCTATATAACACGTTCCCAACCATTGTTGTTCCACAACAATGGTAGACGATGGTATCCCTTATTTCCGCAAACGAAATATGTGTTACGTGAAGCTATAAATGCAATTCCAGTCGGTGTATCAAAGGTAAGTATAATATTACATTCACTACGGCCTACAGGGATTGTACCTTTATTTCTAATACACAAATCTGCTTTTGTATCGATAACTGTTATTATATGCATGCTCGTCACATTTGTAAGTCTTTGATTCGTATATACACGAGGTGTAGAAACATTGTCCGGACGATATTCTTCCCATTCGAATTTAGTTCCTTCAGCGTGTGGGTAGCCATCTTTATCGTTATAGCATATTTTGTTCAACCGAAAAAGTAGTCCACCTTTCGTTGGCCATCGCAGAGTAAAAAGGAGAGTGTACCAAGCATGACAAGAACCATTATGAGAAAACGGGAGAGGAATGAGCGGTGTTCCTCCCTTCTTCTGATGTCCGGGCAACATTCCACATACCCAACAATTGGAAGTATTGGTCATATTATGAGTATGATGCAAAATCTTAATAAAACTGTTATTCAAATAAGTCTGCCTATGTCTTTCTTCATGAAAAGGCAGAGTGAAATGAAAATGTTCAGATGGACTTGGAGTGGTGGGCAGCAAATGTTCTCGTACAGGAAACAACAGTTCTATAGTCCAAGCTAATACTGCGATCACCACTACGGTCAAGACAAACAAAACAGCACCAAGAATTCTCCCTTTTCGTGTCAGAGGAGATGCCATAGTAAAATAATACTTCTTCAAAAGCAACACTAAGCGAAAAGAGAAAAAAAAAACCCGACGGTTCTGGACTGAGGCTGCCGTTGATTTGTTCTCCGGGATTCAAGACGGGTGTCGCTACACTGGACAGAACTGATCCCCCCCCCTTGATATTCCCGGCTTCCGTTTCACAAACCTCAGAGCGGTCACCAACCAGTTTCAAAAAGAACACAAAAGAAATCTTATTTCCTAAGGCGTAGATTATATTTCACTTTATCAGGAACAACGTGGTCCGGGAAGGCTCCCTCCAATTCATCAGGCGTGACAGCTGGGCTCTTTTCTGTATCCAAAATCTTTCTGTAATCGGATAGCACCACAGGGCTCACCAAATCCGGAGAGACACGTCGGCAATGCGTTGAATGAATCCACCGCTTCTTATTAGTGACTCTCACAGCAGTTCGCGTAACCAGCAGCACTTGCTCAGGACCATGCCATCTCGGTTCCAAACTGCTGGATCGCTCAAAGACTTTGACCATCACGTGGTCCCCAGGGCGGAGATCGTGAGCCTCACCAGCAGAGTTATCAGGGAGCGCCTCTCGAACCTGTTGATGAATAGAAAGCAAATCATTTGTTAATCGTGCCAGATAATCGTTCATCATTATACAAGGCATATCATGTATCAAACGAGGTTTTGGAACTCCCCAAATGTTCATAGGCCTTCCAAACACCACTTCATAGGGTGTGAGGCCAGATCGAGAATGGGGCACTGATCGAATGGACAGCAATGCCAGAGGCAAAGCGTCCGGCCATTTCAGAGATGTCGATGCCACTATCTTTGCTAGCTTCAGCTTCAGAGTTGCATTGTATCTCTCTACTAAACCTGCTGATTGCGGATGAAAGACAGCATGGAATCGCTGCTTGATTCCCAATCCTTTCAGGACGTATTCCACTACTTTCCCAATGAAATGAGGGCCATTATCACTCCACATAAGTTTACAAACACCATAACGCGGGAAGTACTCCTTGAGTAACACCTTAGCTGTTGTCAATGCTGTATTGTCTTTCGTAGGGTAAGCCTCAATCCATTTACTGAAGGCACACACCACTACTAGGACATACCTGAGATTATTACAGCGTTCCAGCTGGATGTAATCCATTTGTAGTACTTCGAATGGTGCAGTAGGTGGAACAAACCCTCCTTTAGGAGTATGAGTCCCTTGTCCAGGATTGTGCTGCAAACATATCAGACAGGTCTGCACTACTCTCTTAGCCGTGCTAGCAATGTCAGCATTTTCCCAAACTCGTGTAAGCAATTTAGTGATTGCGAGAGCTCCAATATGTGCCAGCCCGTGTGTCATTTGCACCATTGTTTGTAAATAGGCCATGGGTAGTTTCCATCTTTCCATATCTTTACTACGCCAGCAACCCTCATCATCCAATACTCCTTCGGTGGCCCATTTCACAAGTTCTGCCTCTGATGCTGACTTCTGTATATCTATTATTTCTTCTCTAGCATCATGCCACCGCTCAGCTTGTGACTTCACCACATACATGGGGAAATGATTTTGCAGCATAGCGGTCTCTCTCGCAATGCGGTCTGCGAAAGCATTGCCTTGCCCTATTTTGTCCGTCACCTTTTTGTGTGCACTGCACTTGACTATTGCAACTTTCTTTGGGCATAACAGTGCATTCAGGAGATCGCGTACCAATTCTCCATGCATGATATGTACTCCATGTGAAGTTAGGAATCCTCGTTCCTTCCAAAGTAGGCCAAAATCATGCACTACTCCAAAAGCATAACGACTATCCGTATAAATGTTCACACATAGTCCAGCACTTAACTCACATGCTTTCGTTAAGGCTATCAATTCGGCTGCTTGAGCCGATTTTTGGGGTATCCGTGCTGCTTCTACCACAGTCTTAAGTGTCGTGATTGCATAAGCTGCGGAAGTCGTACCATCTGGTAACCTCACGCACGATCCATCAACCCACAGTTCCCCATCTACATCTGGAAATGGCGTATCCTGTAAATCGATACGACCCTTTGTCTGTTCCTCAGTCAGAAAAACACAATCATGTTGTTCTTCCTTCTGGGTCCCAGCAACAGGATCCGGCAATAAAGTAGCAGGATTTAGTGTCGCACATCGTTTTAGTGTGATGTGCGGCGCCAACAACGTTAGCTCATATCCTGTCAGACGGGCACTGGTTAGATGCTGCGTTTTTGTTTGGTTCAGTAACGCATCTACCGCATGGGGAACTAGCACCAACAATTTGTGTGACAAAACTATTCCCTCACTTTGTCGTATCGCTACTGCTGTTGCTGCAACTGCTCGAAAGCATCCAGGCAATCCTCGAGCCACAGGGTCGAGTACCGCCGAGAAGTATGCACAAGGCCTCTGTTTGTCTCCATGTGTCTGCACTAACATTGACAATGCGCACCCATCCTTTTCGTGTACATATAATGTAAAGATCTTCGTGTAATCAGGTGTACCCAACACTGGTGCAGAACAAAGAGCTTGTCTCAATTGCTCAAAAGCATTCTGACATTCATCCGACCATTCAATGGGAATCGGTGTATCTTTAGACAACAATGCCAACAATGGTTTAACGATATGTGAAAAACCCAATATCCATTGCCTACAAAAAGACGTCAAACCTATGAAGGCGCGAACATCTTTCTGAGTGCGAGGGACTGGAGTATCTAGGATTGCTTGAATTCGATCTGGTGTCAATGCACGGCCCTCCTTAGACAAAAGATGACCGAGGTAGGTCACCTTTGGTCTACAATATTGCAGCTTTTTCCTCGAAACTTTATGATTATGTTTGGCCAGAAAGGAAAGCAAAGAAAAGGTACTCTTCTCACATTGTTCTGGCGTGTCTGCAGCAAGTAAGATATCATCTACATATTGAATAAGAACCACTCCCTCTTGTAAATCGAAGGAATCAAGCTGTCTTTTTAATGCCTGACTATAAATGCTAGGACTTTCAGTATAGCCTTGAGGAACTCGACAGAATCTGTACGATTTATTATTTAATGTAAAGCCGAAGAGATATCGACTATCAGGATGTACAGGGATCGAAAAGAAGGCATTTTTCAAATCGATGACTGTAAAAGTAGTTGCCGTCGATGGAACCAACGTAAGCAACGTGGTGATGTCAGACACCACCGGGTACTGAGGCACTACTATCTTGTTTATTTCCCTCAAATCAATAATAAACCGGTAAACCTTAGCATCTGTATCTCTTTTAAGGATCGGTAAAATTGGGCTATTGCAAACATTGTAGGGGACTTCCTCAACTACTCCTGCCGAAATCAAATCATTCACAATGTGTATCAAAGCAAGTTCACCTTCTCTAGAAATCTTATATTGCGGGACACGTGGCAGAGATACTCCCTCCTTTACAGTAATACGCACTGGAGGAATTAACATCTGTCCTACATCCGTATCCGAAGTGGCCCACAATGTTTCCGGTAAGGAGGCCAGGACTTCCGTTTCATGAAGAAAACACACTCGCTCCAGTTCTGGGTAATTCTCATTCAACACGACTCGCACTCCTTCTGGGGCACAGCGAATAGTAGCTCGGAAGTGTTTTAACATATCAAGTCCCATAATATTATCTGGTGTATTGGGGGACAACAAAAAGGGACAATGGGCAGCAAATTCATCAACATGAAATGCAACTGGTTGAGACAGTGGGCTAGAAGTAGGCGTTCCATCGAACCCTATTGCTGTAATTACCTCGCTAGACAGGGGAGCCCTAGGAACCAAGTGTTTGGACAAAGCGCTACGAGTAGCTCCTGTATCGACCAGAAATTGATCAGTAGAACCCAGAACATGTGCTTCTATGTATGGACCCCTCTGATCAACTGGTACCTCAACCGATTCCACACCCTGTCCTACGCAATCCTATGCATAATATTCATCCCGTTGTTCAGCAGGACCACCCTCATTTATCTGATATTGATTGCGATTATCAAACGTATTATAATCAGACTGACCACGACCCCTTGCTCCATATCCTCCACGATCATTCGTGCTAAAACCTCCTCTTGACCCTCCATAATAAGTCCTAGACCTACCACTACCTCGTCCCCTCAAATTACGCTGCTCGTGAAACACCGGACAGTCTGCAATCCAATGCCCAAACTGTTTGCAGTATGCACATTGATTCACAGAAATGTCAGAACGAGGGGGAGGAGCATTATTGTATGACCCTCGCCCTCTTCTATTGTTTCCCCTCGTAGCCTGAACCTGAGCTAACATTACCTTCGTCTTTAAATCCTTCACCTTCTTTTCACTACTTTCTTTCGCCTCCAATTCCTGCCTTTCATAATATTGAGCCATAGTCAATAAAGAAGCAGGGGTTGCTGTGGTCCATGAACTTTCACTCGCTTTTAATCGTTTCGCAATCTCCGGTAGGAGATTAGCCACATACTTATCAACGAATAAATGCCTGCCAGTATCTTCTGTCAATAATTGACCACTGTAATCATGGAACGCTTCCTCGAAGCGAGAGAAAAAATCAGAAACCGATTCATCCGCCTTCTGCTTACAAGAGGCTAATATAGTCCAATCAATCTTTTTAGCGGGAGCAAGAGTTTTTAGTTTTGTTAGTATGGCCCCTGGAAGGTCTAATATTAATTGACACGGCTTACATGCTGGTTCTCTGTCTAAATCAGCCTGAACAAGATCTTTCCAAGTGGCCCCGAGAGTTGTGAGGTCATCGAACCTGCGAATCGCTCTCCACATATCAGGGGGCAATATCAACCCGAAGAATAAATCAATATCAACTAACGTCATGATACATGAAGAAATTGCACTTTCAACATTTTCATAAAAAGCCGCAGGATTTTTACGGGGATCAGGTAAAGCATTTTTAAGCGCCATAACATCTGCTCTATTCCAAGGCGTATAAACCCAATTATATACAAAATACCCTTTCGCATCTTTCGATCTTTTATCGTCATCTGTGCCTTCCCCTTTATGAGGGACATATAAAGGCGCAGCTTCTCGCATAGGTCTAACATTAATCGCAGCGATCTTATCTGTTTCAAAGATAGAGCATTCTTTGGATATCCCCGTCGCTCCGGACGTAGATGACTTCTTCGACTTTCCCAACTCCCGTAGTCGTGTCGCCTCATTACGCAGTTCAATCAAACGCTTGAAGAAGTCGTCCACATCTGAAAGAACAAAAAGACCTTTACGAAAATTCTCACGACTCTTGGATATCTCCTTTGGCTCTAACTCAGTAGAATATTTTCTAAACCGCTCAACAACTTCCTCTCCAAAATGATCTAGAAAATACAGTCGTTCCTTATCAGGCCACTGTTTCATTAGGTCAGTAACGTCAGAAACAGTAACAGTATTAATATTTAGCTTTCGTGCAAATGAGCGTAATTCCGCAGTTCGTTCCGCATGTAACCTGGTACGCTGTGTTCGATCACTATCCTCATCCGAGTCCTCGTTCGGAGCCGTAGGTACGACGTACGGAGGCGGACAACGATCTAGTAAGGAAAAATCATCTGTTTCATTAGTAAGGACCGGATAAAGAGGACGCCTGATAGGGAATTGACCATTAACCTGTAAATTTCGTTCTCGTCTCTCCCTCTCTTTCTTTTCCTGTAATTCCTTCTCCTGTAGCTGTAAAGCTTTATCATGTGTAGCCTTCTGCTGCACTTTCTCCGCCAAGGCTATCTCACGCTTTGCTCGTTCACGCACCTCTTTCTCCCACATACGCACACAATCAAACATATCTTGCCTAGACCTTCGCTGAAACAAACACTGTTCTACATACTGTACCTTTCGAAGGTCAAACGACCCATATAGTGGCCACTGTAATTCACGATCGTTTTTAGTATACTTATGCCATAACGTACTATACATTATAGGTGGAATACCGAACTTGACATACATTTCACGATTTGGAGTCCCCTCTGGGGGAGCCGGCTGCTTTTCACTTAATCGATAATTGGTACCATTTTCAGAACAGCACATCCTACGGAGTGTGCTAAAAACAGGCATGTTTCAAAAAGCACCACGAAAACGTAATACTTCAAAATGACACCTACCGCGGTGCACTGTTCAAATCAAATAAATCAGAGAAATATCCCTACATGCCTGCCTATGTGAGGTGCACTCCACATATTCAAATTCAAATTCAAAGATTCAAAACGTTAGCTAACAACAAATTCAAATTCAAATTCAAAGTTTCAAAAAGCCATAGCAAGTGTCAGTAGACTACCTCACCTAAAAGCTTACCAGGTATATTTTCAAACGTCCAAAGTCCAACTGCCAAGTTCTGTGGTCAAATCAGCCAAAACGGCACGTCACGACAATCCAAGATCAGAATCTCAGTCGAAGACCGGCGCCACCTGGAAGGTCAGATCGGAAGGAAGGGAAAACACACCGTGGGTGCCGAGACTCGGGTCACTCAATGGCAGCGATCACGTCCATGGCGAGTTTCCAGACCTTCGTCACGACCTCTCCTTCGGGCATCCGAGTCGCCGATGAGTCCCTTCGTGGTCGCCAATTGTGGTGTTGGGTTCAAATCAGGCCTACATACTCTGCTAAATTCTCGAACACCTTAGTATAGAAGTTGGCACGGACACTGGAAAAGGTAAAAGACAAGTTTATTAAGACCCCATGGGGTGGTGATACATTCCTACAGCACCCTTCGGCAATGTAAGAAGTAGCACACCGAACATCGATGTGCGACCTCTTTTATACAATTTAATAGCAATAAAAAGATAGGCGGTTACAAGTTACACATTTTAGGTACATATAAGGTCATTTTTGGAACACAGCCAGCACGTGGGAGGAGTTAAACAGCACTGGTCAGTTAATATGCACATTCCTAAAGAGTGACCAGTTGATGCATAGTGCGCATGTGCGCTTGACCAGTACTAAAAATAGCCTGTTGCCGAGCAGAATAGTGACCATGGGTATCGAGAAAGGACGAAAGGGCACACTGACCACGAGGCAGCGTGTTCATAGGAAACGGAAGGTAGAAGGATTCAAAATGGCCCCCGTTCATTTTGGTCAAGTTAACAGAAAAGACCGTGTAGCTGTGCTAAACGCTAACTCAGGAGCTGCCAAAACACGACAAAGTCATGTAGCTCCTTCTTCACAGCCATGAATTACGCCCTCTGTGTTTGAACCTTGAGGGTGAAGTCAGAGAACAGAGGTACTGCTGCCACAAATGGGACATGCGCTCAGGCCGGTTGCAGGAGATGATTCCCGTCCAGGAAATGTAGGAGGTGAGGAACCATGGGACGCGGTGGTGCCCCCACGATGAGGCATCTGTGCTGGCCCCCTGTGCCCCCCAATGTCTAGAATCTGAAGAGGTGAGCCAACAGAGAGTCACCCTCAGTATTCTCAGGCAGACCTACAATGTGAATATTATTGTGATGGGCCCGCCCCTCCTGATCATCTAAGAGTGTAGCTAAGAGTCGAGTCTTTACTCTTTACCTCAAGAGTCATAATGTGATGGTTCACTGACTGAACAGCTGGCATCAGGGTCTGCACTGTGTTCTCAAGGGTGGCAACCCTCTTTGAGACCTTCAGTGAATCCTCTTTAATAAGGCCCACCTCAATGGACAAGAAGTCAATCTTGCCCTCCAAATGTTCCTCCGAGGCGTCAATAGTATGTAAAATTCCTCCATACTTGTCATCCTTGTAAGTCAATTCTTCACCGCCAGCGCCCTGCTTGATCCCCTGCTGGGGGGGGCACTAATGGGCACTAAGTGCACCCCATGATCACACCAAGAAGGACCCAGGGAGTGTCGGTATGAGGACCACCACATACCACTATGTGTCTGCAAGTCTAAGCAGATGCACCCCAGGCAATGACCATATCCCCATGGCCTGGCTATCTGATGTTGTGGTGGGATAGGAGGGCGTAATTGACCATGTACACGACAGTAAACCTCACAAAGCAGGCCACAGAGTGTACAAGTGTGATCAACTGACCAAATCACTGTCACCTCACCAGGACCTTTCCAAAAGGCCCTCAGCCGCCAAGAATCCCTGAGTCAAGGACAGTCCCCTGTGCAATCCCCCACAGAGGAAAGGAGCCAGTAATACCCCAAACACTCCCCTCTTGGTAAAAAGGGAATCTCACAATTGTGAGGCAGTGTCCTCTGTTCAACGGGTGAGTTGCAAATAGTGATATGTCACCCCTGGGCCAAGAGCTAGGCAACAAGGAGGGTGCTACATGGCAGGGAAGGAGTCAGAACCCAACCTGTGCCCCCACATCCATTTAGACCCCTCGAGGACAGGGAAGTGAGGCCTCCTGGCCAAAGATGGAGCAGGGAGACTACTGAGGCAAGCTCCACCCATTGTCATTGTGGCAGCTTTGGGACTCAAGTGCACCAAACCCAACTTGCCTCCATGTCCAGGAGGGTACCAACAGCATGCCATTGTACAGGGGCACACTGTGTTCCCCACTGGGCCACTGTTGCAACAATAATGGCCAGGCGCGGGCAACTTCTGCATGCCAGCATCACCAATCCTCCTTGGGCAAGGTCACGGGGGCCCACGGGCTAGCGGACCCATGTTCATTGAGAGCAGGCAGGGGGACCAGCCCCACAAGGTTCACCACCATGGGAGAGATCTAGTGCAGCTGCCACTAAGAAAGCGGGGCTGTCATTTTGATTCTGCTCTGGAGATGCAGTTAAGATTTCACCAAGGCTAGCAGCTCAGGTCCTGCACTCCTAGTAACGTCTCGACACTTTTCTGGGGTCCCGGCCATCTCATACAGCCTCCTCCATTGTAGCAGAGACAGCTGCTGGTTGTGGCCGGGGAAATTGAAAGGAGCTCAGCCTTCCATGTCTTCGCGATATGGTGGTTGCCTCCGCCCCTTATATAGATTAAAACAGCTTATCAGTAAAAATGTTAAAGAAAAAATATTTTAGCAATTAATTTTAATACATTTGCAAGCAAGAAAGAAATGAAGAAAACAAACTATACACAAACTTTATACAGCTTAGTATGGATACTGTATATTCGTTCAGTAGGGATTTATAAACAATTAGAAAAATGTAAAGCAATTATTTCATTTACAGGGGAAAAGGTTTTTGTTGAGCTTCCTCTGCTGTTTGAGCACTAATACTTCTAAGAAGTGGAATTAGATAATGACGGCGAGGAACAGATAACCTGGGGCAAATAAAAATGACATGGTTTAAATCTTGCAAAAACAAGAAAAGAGAGGTCAGATCAAACACTTGATCAATCTAAGCGTAGACTATACAGACCACAGTTCAAGGAGTCAACACAAGATTAGATTATCACATCCGATTTGGGTGATAAATGGTTTAAATCTTGCCTACAGCTATTGCACAATTTACACCTTCTTTCATCAATGGGCAGTTTTCCCATGTCCCAGTTACACATTTCAAAGCTCAAATAATCAATCCTAATGAAAGAGTAAAACAACAAATTTTTGTTAAATATTCCATGCAATTTTCAATGTTATACAGGAATGGTTTTTTTTTCAGAATAATTATGGTGTATCTTTCCTTTTTTAGAAAACTCTCTGGAGGATGTCATATCAATGGTCTGTTGTTGGCCCTATATGTTCCTATAATGTTGTAACATTATATCCCCTACAACTCCCAATCATCAGAGCGGGAAGCAGTTATAGGACATCTCAATGCGGTTATCTGATTGGTTACAGCCTGCTCCCTGGCTTGCCACGCGAGGAACCTCCCGGTATAATTACTCTCTTCGTAGACTTTTTGCCTCTGATGCTGACAAAAGGATTCACTTTTAACATAATTGTTTTCGCTATGATCCCGTTTAGCCTGATCAAGCTGCCATTGGTTAAAAGCAGAAGGGCTACTTAGAAATGTATCAAAGGACCTTTGCACTTTCTGCTTTTCTTCCTTAACTTTTCTTGAATTATTGGCATCTTTTCCGATGGCTAATCCCCATACAAAAGCTCTAAGCGAGTCCCAGACCACATACGGAGGTGCAGAACCATGTTTTCACTCAAGAAACTCTTTAATCTTGGTTTTAATAAAGAGCACCCAGTTCTCTTCTAATAGATATTGCCGATTTCACATCCATATTTTAGAAATCATTATATATTTACCCAGCTCTAACTCAAGAATGACCATCGCATGATCCGAAAATCCATTCTGAAGGATTCTCTACTGGCTGAAAGCCAGCCTTCTAGAAATAAGAAAAAAGTCAATGCGTGAAGAGGTATGAAATCTACCTGAGAAACAAGTATAGGTGATCTTAGTTGGAAATACTGCCCTCCATGGATCAAATATGTCCAAAGTTAAGCCATCATTTTGTAAAACTTTTAAAGTCTTGACTTTTAGCTGTTTTTTGGACATAGCGGAGGAGTACATTTTAGGATTCATTAGAAAATTAAAATCACCCCCTAAGATCAGTTCACCAGGTACTTGAATTAAAGATTGAAAAAACTCTTCATCTGGCATAGGATTATCCTCTACTGGGGCATATATGCTGGTGAAAGTTAAGAGTCTGCCCCCTAATTTACAGGTGGCCCAACACCACCTTCTGCTCTGATCGTTTACAAAATTAACTACCTCAGCCTGGAGTTTTTTTGCTAAGGAAAATTGCTGTACCCGCTGAGATGCCGAAGAGGAGGAGAAACGTCTATAAGCTGCCCAGGACATATTGGGAAATCTGCTAGTTTCCCCGCTCGTATATGAGTCTCTTGTATGACAATGGCCGCTGGATTTTCTGTCTTAATCCATGCCTCAATGGCCCGTATTTTCTTGTTATTATTGAGGCCATCAACATTAAAAGAGACCACATTTAAAATTTCCTTTTTATCTACTTACAGCAGGCAAGATAGTACCTGAGCAGCCTAATAACATGGAAATGTGCTGAAAAAATCGAACATCAGTCAATTACCCCATCCGAGGTCTAACACGATATGAGTCTATTAATAATAAATGGATGGATCTGGATTTAAAAAATGAATTTTGTTTTTCTCCCATGCTCCCTTTTCCACCCTGTGACCCTGTCCCCCTCCCATAGCCACCATGAGCAGACCACCGTCCCTGCACACACCTGCTAGGCTATCCCCTCCCCAATAACAGGCACTATGACTTGCTGCCAAGTGCTACTGGTCTACCTACCCCTGTCCTTCAAAAAGAAGAGAACAAACAAGAGCAGAGAAAACAAAAAAATAAAAAGAGGGAAACCAGAAGGCAATAGATGACAAACTGCCTGAGAAGATGTACTAGAAGAAGGAAAAGCATCAGGATAAGAGACCAAAACAGGTGATTGAAAACATTTTGAAAACATTTGTAGACTCATAACATTAACGGTATGACATTATATTTTCTTCTTTTTCTATTTTTCTTCCTTGCGCGTGCCAGGCGTACAATGTAGGAGATTTTTCATAGAAGAAGGCAGCCGAGGAGCAGGAAGGAGAGCAGACAGGCAGAGGAGGAGGCAGCCACACAAGTAAGTGCCTTCTTTTAAAATTGTGAAATAATTTGTGAAGGGGAGGGAGCGTAGTGTAGCACAGCGTAGTTCCCGAGTTTTTTTCAAACTCAGTGGAACTACGTGTAGAGGCCCAACCCCAGCTCCACCCACCCTTAGAAACAACATTGGTGGCTCTTGCTAAGTGTTCTAGCTACAGGGCCTCATGATAGTTGTAGTCATTTTATTATCTCCTCCCCCAACTCATTGGACATTTACACATGATATGAGTCCTGGGGTGATGATTTGATGATAATACACAAACAGACAGCATTTCCACATGTTGGATGTAATGGAGTTTGATACATGTGAACTTAAGTGCAGGACTATTGATTGTAACTGCCAATGATACATCAGTGATAGTTTGGCTGCTACATGTAGAAAAAGCTGATGAGAAACACGATAACAGAGTTAAGATGTGTGGAAAACAGAACATTGATATGGTGTGACAGTTGGTGTAGTGTTAATTACCAGTCTCCACTCCCCCAGATATTGAAATCACCCCCTTTTGCACCACCCCCCACCCCCTTTTGTACCACCTCAGAATGCAGGAAGGCATGCAACTTCTCCACCCAGGGTGTGAATTCTAATGGTGGGCTTGGAGGACCAACGCCAATCTTCTGGGTCTCAATATGGTGCCTGTTGATCAGGTTATTCACCCTCTGCCTGATGTTGTGCCACCTCTTCCTGATGTCCTACTATGTATGCAGGGTGGTACCTACAGCATTCACCTTGTTGACTACCCTGTCCCACATTTCTTTCTTCCTAAGGATGGAAGTTTGCTGGACCTGGGCGCCAACAATCTGTGGCTCTATTAGGATGATTTCATCCACCATCACTGACAGCTTTGTATCAGAAAAATGAGGATTTTTGTACTGTGAAATGTTAATTAAATAAAATGAAAAATGCCTTGTAAATGGAAAAATAAGAAAATAGAAGTGAAAAACAAATGTGGAGTGTGGATGGGATTGTTTGTAAAGGGCTTCCTTCTCCTACCAACAGTGCTTTCTATTTTGCTGTGCTGGAGTGTAGTGGCAAAGGATCATGTTCGGGGATAGGGTGTGTTGTATTGTGTGATTTGTAGCTTTGTCCGCTTTGGCATATTTGGATATGTTGGTATCTTCTTGTGGCAGGAGGAGTATCACGGTTCACTTTTTTGTTAATGCTACCAAGTATTTGAAGGTGGGTGTGCAGGTAGCTGGCCTGTGATTTGTTTAGGGACTTTAGGGAGTATGTCTTTTAGTTTTTTAGTTGTGGGCTATTGGTAGCCAGTTATTGCCTCACCTAAATATCGCAGTGCATGCTTTATTTCGATGTTGGTGAAATTTGAGGCATGGTTATGTTCTCTTACATTAATAACAACATAATATTTCATAGGTGCCCTCCCATAGCAAGACTTTGGAGTAATATTTAGTACATTTACAATTGATAGTTTCTATGCTTGCTCTTTTTTGGTTGCAGGTGTAGTCCATGTCAGAGAGTAATTGGTTCCCTTTCTTTGATGTGATGTATCTTGCTACTTCTGTCATTATGTCCGAAAATAGTGTAAAAATGCAAATAATTTAATTTAATGTTTAAAATATTTATATAAAATGTGTTACTAACATACAAAGGTATGCTATTTGTTTTGCATTTTATACTTGAATATGTGTTCTTGCTGGAAATTGCACTTGATATTTTCTTGTTTAAAGTTGGAGTTGTTGTAATGGGGCAAGTTATTTTATTTTTATTTTATCCATTAACTTTTTCGTACGTATTGGGAGCTGAGGAAGGTTGATGTTATATTGTAGCATTTTAGGTTGAGTTCATCTTTAGAAATATTTTTTATTTACTTAATTTTTGTGTGCCTTTTTTCAGGTAGGTGGTGGCTGATCTTTTCTGGAGGATTGGTAGTTTCTCAACCATGCAGTAATTTCCTTTGAGTATCTACTGTTTAAGAGATTTAAAAAATAGTGTTTTATTGGTTATTTAATATTTTACAAATTGAAATAGCTTGTTGGAAGCTGACTCTGTATATACTATACCAAAATGAGGTATAGTGAGCACAGAGTCCAGTGGAACACTAAAGGTAGGCAGAGGTAAATGTAAATAGAACCCTACTCTCTATTTGTGTTAGTGTGGGTGAGAAGTAGGGCTTTATCAGAGGGTAGCGTTAAGCATTTGTTGTACACACTCAGGCAAGAAATTATATCACACACTCAAAGAATGAACTCAGACCAATTTGTTTGTATCAAAAATATTGTTTAGTTATTTTATTTCTAGAATCAAGGCAAGCCTGGTGCAAGTCAGTGAAATAATACTTTGCAAAATCTTATGCAGTGATTTACAGTTGAATGCAGGTTCAAAAGCAGTTGGGTGAGTTACAGGTAAGTCCACAGATCAAAACTACGTTTTAGTTAGTTTGTAGATTACAGAATACCTTACCTATTGGATTTCTTTTTAAGTTACTTTTGCTAATCAGTGTGATATGCCTAGATATCACTCTGAAACATTTCCTAGACAAAAGTTAAGTAATTCAGTTTTCACAGTTATGCAGTTTTTCAATGTTTCATACAAACCAATTCCACACTTCGAAGAATTTTCTCAGGAAAAGCAGTCAATGAAATCCCATGGGTAGAAATGAAGTTAATTGTTTGCAGGTAAGTACTTATCTGTGGGAGTTGGTATTCTGGGGTTAGAACCAAGGTTCTCCCAGGGTCGAGTATGCACTATAAGAACACCCTCAGTTTACTCGGGCGGCCGGGTGTAGAGTGCTGAGGCCCAATGTTATCCAATGGGGGATAGAGGGCCTCCGTTTGGTTGTGGCTCACGAGCAGGCCACTGGGTTGTGGGAGCAAAGCTCCTAGTGTTAGGCTCAGGGCAAAGGGGGATCCGATTTAGCACACAAAATGTTCAGCAGTGGCGCAGGGATGACTGGATGCAGGCTGCTGGTTTGGTGTTGGGTGCCCAGTTGTTTTCAATGGGGATTCTGTGGTTGCAACAAACATTGCAGGCGCAGGATGAAGATCTTCTGGAGGTGACCACCGGCTGGAGAGGTAAGTTTTGATGCCTGGAGATGATGGAACACCATTGGTTGGGCCACCCAAGGCTATGGGACATTGGGTGCAGGGGTGTCTTCAGGCGTCGGGTTTTCCTGCCTGGTCCGGTCACTGTACTGTACAGGGTCTCCAAGGGTGGCACAATAAGTGCTGCAGCCCATAGAAGCCTTCCCTGGCCACAGTGCCTTTGGATCCCATGGTACCATTTACAAGGGATGTGGGCAGAATTAGCGAAATTCACTTTCGCAACCTATCGTGAAAATGTTAAAAATGTCTGTGAACACGCGGAAATATCGCAAGGAAGCTGAATTTTTTTCCTGCCCGTTCGCTCTATTTTCTGCGTGATCGCGTCTCGCCAACTTACCCATGCGGTAACTCATGGGCGCGGGTATCTTGTTTTCACTTGTCCCGCCCGCTCAGGATGCTTACGTTCTGTTCCGCATGCTCGCGCCCGTTCGCAGTACATATTTACTGTTCGGGAACGCTTTTACGTGTTCGCGGTGCTTTTTGCGTGCTTGGGGAGAAAATATCGCGCAAACTTGCCCACGTGGTCGCAATGGACGCGGCCATCTTGTTTTTCACTCTTTTGATATGGTTCTGGGGCCTGATTTTCAATCCTCCCTGTATCTTTCCAATTCTTTGTTTCAATACACTTTTTTTATCTTATTTATTTATTATCTCTCTGACTATTTTCCTGCTTCAATATTTTTGGTTTTTGTCTACTTTTTGTGTGTGTTTTTAGCAATTTTTTCACTCTTTTTCTATTGCCTGCTATTTTTATTTCTTTGACTTACTTTTTTAATTTTATTACCTTTTCTTTTCCTCCCCGTCTCACTCTCTCTCTACCCCAGATTCATGTCCAAGGGTAGGGCTCGCCGCAGGAGCCAGAGCCGTGACCGCCTTCCTTGTGGAAGGCGGCGCCCACAAGGGGTACAGGCACGGGCCTTATTTGGGGAGGTGGAGTTGACTGCACTCATTTTCTTTGTGCAGCGCCACCTCCTCTTAACCCTGGCATCAGGTGGCTGGCCTGGGTCCAGGTACGGGCTCCAGGAGCGTCGGCAGCGGTGGGGGAAGGTGCGCCGGGCAGTGTTCCGCTGCTCTGGGGTTCGGTGCAACCAGACCCAGCTGACGCACCGGTGGTCCGACATCCTGGACCGGGAGCAGGACCTGCTGGACCTGCTAGAAGTGAAGGTCTCGGGTCTTGGTGAGTAACTATTTAATTATTACTACTTTGTATCTGTTCTTCTGCTCTGTGTTATATAATTATATTGTAAATATCTGTTTTTTCAACCAGCTAGAATGCTGCTGCTTACATTACAGTTAATTATTACGTTTAAAAGTCTTCTGTGATTGTTATGACACAGGTGCTCTTCTGCGCTATTACTAATCTTACTTGTTTGCAACTTTGCGTTTGCGCTCGCTTAGCGTGATTATGTAAGAGTTTATTTTGAAGAAATTAAGTTATGTAATGCTATAGTGACTCTAGTCCTTACTTTTTTCTGTCACTAAGAGATAGGGGCGGATTGATACTTAGGTTTAGTTACTTTGTAGGAGTTTGTAATTTTTTAGAGGTATGCGTGATGCCCCCTCTGTTACGCCACGTTCTGCTAGTACCCTAGTCTTTATTAGTACCTTTTCTAGTTTGTTCAATGAGTGGTAATAGGCTTAGCACGAGCAGAACATCAGCATCAATCAATCAACCAAAAATTTGGTATATACAAAAATTTAGTAATGTGTCCGACATTTGACCATATGCATTGTTGAGGACTAAAAGAATTGGAAATGCATACATAATGTACAATTGTCACGCCTGGAATAGGTGGGCTAGGTCAGGTGGTACGTCGTATTTAGGCTTAGTTAGTATTCTGGAATCAAGACTGTATTAGTGTTGATAAATAGTAAGTAGTCAATCCGCGAATCCCACAATACTACTTGTTGACCAGAGGAGATCAGTCAATTTAGGTATTGCAATTGTTGTTTACATAAGTGTTTTTTGATCGTTCTTTAAAAATATTTTATTTCTTTGACACCATCCATCAATGTTTGTCTCTTTCTTATATCTTTCCTGTTCAACACCCAGGGGCAGGCAGACAGAGGCACAGTCGACGGGATACCAACATCAAGAAGAGGACACCAACGCGGGCTCTTCTGCTGGCCCTAGTAAGTCTTCTTGTTTTTAATAATAATTCTTATTCCATAACTTTTACTGCACCATATTTTTCCCGAACTATTGTTTCCATTTAACACGGTATTGGGCTCAATGTCCGCGGACCCAATAATTCTCGACACGGTGTCTACTCTAATCATGGGTCCCACTCTGCAACTCTGGGCAATAGCTTGCTTAATCTCCACACCGGCCCTAATCGCAAAGGATGCCTGGCTTCAAATTGGGGTGTCCAGGAGTGGGTGCCTCACAGGAACAGGCCAGGATGGGTTCCTCAGCGGTACAGTGCGGGGACACACTGGCTAGTGTAACAAGGCGCTTTATTAGCTCAGTTACTACTACTACTAATGCTATTTTTTTTATCAACAATTATCCTTCGATCTGTACTGTTTCGAAATCCTTGTTATCCCTGCCTCTGCTATGATGATTCTCTGTACCACTACTACTATTTGTCTGTACTGTAGTAGCTAAGCTTGCCCAGTTGGCCACTCTTTATTTAAAAGGTTTTAAATAAAACTCAGATTCACCATTAGCTCTAGCCATTGAGTCCAGTCCTTTGGGTCATCCTCTTGTACTACTTCTAGTCTTATTGATCTTGAGTCTTTGTTAATCTTGAGGCTTTGACAATTGACACCAACAAATGCCCAACCAGATGTATTACTATTTTGATATGATAGGACATACTACTACTGTTGTAGGGATTTTGCACATACACAAGAAAATAGGATGTTGGTGATGGAAGGTTGGACCTTCCTCACACACCTCATTCAGAAATTCAGAACCCACCACAATCCCCTGCCCGACTAGTTATAGTAGTGTCTTATCACTATTAGCTCTCCGATCCCTCCCCCCAAGATACCCAACAAGTAGACAACCCAGAACATAACACACCCAACCTCTCAGTCGTGAAGCAATGAGCATGCACACCCTTCCTTTTGCTCACTCACTCATGTAAGTCCACACCAAAGACCACCAAGTCTAGGTAAGTTCAACATTTTTATTTTGAATAGACAACCTCTGTACGTTGTTCTATAATGCAGCATCAACAGGAAAATCAATAACATTAAAACATAAACATTGCTACACTTACTTACAGTTGGGAAATAAATCATGATAACTGAACAGTGGTGGAAGCACCACCATCCCCTAGGTAGGAATATAGTTTATATAAATGTATAAATGAAGATCTCTGAGTGAATTCTGGGGACCCCTCACCTTAGAAGAACCTAGTACTGTTAGTTGTTGCATCATAAGCTCTTCAAAGCTCTGATTCGTAGAAGGAATCTTCTGTCTGTAATGCGAAAAATGAAATGGTGCGCGTTAGTATTTTGCAAGCGTTTCTCAGCCGTGCCAAAAAGTGCAGCATTTATGGATGAGCAATATGGACTAACAGTACACCAGAACTTCATAAAAAAGTGGCTTGTTAATGTTTTGGTTGACCTTGTACGCAGCGCTTAGACAGTAGCAGTATGAGGTCATGTGGGCTCAAAGGTGTCTTATACAACAAGCTGCAAGGTAATGTCACATGTGCAAAAATAAAAGACACAAAGGTAAAATGGTTGCATGGCTCGGGCTAACTAAGCAAAGGCTATAATGACCCTATGGACCATATATAACTACTAGTGTCTACTTTACTACTGCCTAATTTGTACTAGTGATGTATGTGGTATACTATTAACTAATTTTTCAAACTTGCTACTGACCAATAGGGGGAGGTGTATATGACGCCTAAAAAGTGTGTAATGTTTTCTAGGCGCACTACCGACCACAATTGCCGGGGCCAGCGGTGAAGGCGACGCGGATGGAGAGAATGCGGCAGTTGCTGATGGAGCGGTAGGGGGCGAGCCAGCACCAGTGGCGGGCGGTGGTAAGTTGGATTCATAATCCTTAACTTTTGACATTACACTCACTGCAAGGGTGTACTGTATGTATACTGTACTGTTGAGACTTACGGCCCCATTAGGATGGCGGGCGGATTGCCCAAGCCGAGCCGGCGGTAGTCACCGCCGGCCCGGCAGGGGCATACCTAACCTCCCACCATCCCTATAGAAAAGACCCCCCACCATATTACAATGGCCGGGGGGTCCGCGGCGGATAGAAACCGTCCGCCCATTTTCCACACAGTTGACATGTTGACCGGGCGGAAAAGGGTTCAATATGGTGGTGGTGTCTGAAACACACCGCCAGCCATATAATGTGCATTTTGGAATGCCTGGAAAGGCATGCGGAGTTTGCTTGGGCGGCCTGTTGCATGCCCCCATGAAGGGTACCTATGGTACCCCCTGCCTTTCAAAGCACATCGTGGCAGGCACGTGCGGGGCCTGTCACGTTGTGCTTGGAAAAGCACATGTATTTTTAGCATTGCGGCGGGTGGTGCTTTCAGCACCGCCCGCCACAATGTTAAAAATACGTGATACGCCCGCCACTGTGGAGGGTGCATCCTAATTGCCCCCACGGGACCCCCGCCCTTATGGCGGGCGGTCCCTTTTAGCCCGAGGATCCTAATGATGCCCTAAGTAAGTAAGAGTTTTTGTGAACGTTTGAAGAGTGAAGACACCCTTTAATTGGCATTAGTAAAGGCATTAGGGGTGGGAGTATTGAGTAACCAATGGCCTCATCTATCTGTAATTTCAACTCCGCTTTGAAAGTTTTATGGAGAAGACTAAAAGTCAGATCAGATCACCTGGTGTTGAACTAAAAAGTGAAAGAGGGGTGGAAGGAACAAGGCGGGCAAGATTTAATATTTATGACTGACAGAGAGAAGGATACGTGTGATGCAAGCATGCAAATTGCAAAGGTGGCTGTTAGTAAAGAATCTGATGCATGGTTGGTTGAATGCCTGAAAAAAATCCTGAAAATGTTAAAGCCCAAGCAAGTGGGAGGATAGATACATACCACAAATGTTATGCACTGTGCTTTATAGTGCTACCATACCACTATGTGTATAATTAACTTGTCTTACTGTTTTTCTAAGAGTATATTTTACAATTGTCTTCTTTTTCTTTTTGATATACAGCTACTCCTTTCAAACCTGATCGGAAGGAGTTGGCCGCCAAGGCATGGCGCCGCAAGCTGGAGGCAATCCAGCGAGAATATCAGCATCTGGTGTTCTTGGAAGAGGAAGAGGAGGAGGCTGCAGCACTTGAAGCCTCCTCCAGCGGTACGGTGCCACCATCTGGCGGCCGCCAACTGACGCATTTCCATCTCTGGTGCCCCCCCCACTGTGGCTGCAACTGCCGCGCTCTAAAGTGCTGCACGCCTGACTAGAGGACCAAATACGTGTCGTCCTCCAATCCCGCCACACATAGAGTCCCTGCCTATTGCTCCTTTTTTAATTCTTGTTTTGGTGGGTGGGTATTGGGCGTTGGGGTTTTGGACATTTGGACTTTCTTGTTACGGACATTGGTTGGGGTTAGGGAGGGGGGTGGGTCAGTTTTTGTGTTTTTTTTACATAGTTTATTTTTGTTAGGGTTATATTAAATTTATATTTCTACTTTACATGCAATGTTGTTAATGTTTTGTAGGTGGGGTTACTGTTTTACATCACACTGTTTCCTTGCTGGTGCAGGTCTGCCCATAGCCAGTGTTTGATATAAATAATTGGCTGACTGTGTAAGACACAAACAGATAGATGCGACACCCCTCACTGATTGAGTTTTCCTACTAGTACTTTCAGTCTCTCTCTTCTAGTGTATGCATTCTTTATCTGGACTCAAAGGGGTGTGTGAATTCATTGAAAACATGTCCATTATTATTATTAATTATGCCTCCTCCAAACTTCTCTTACCTTTGCTTGATGTTTAACTTAGGCACAGCGATGGCTGCATGGCGATGATGGTTTCATTTTTCTAACATGCCATGATTGGGGTGGTGGTGGTAGTAGTAGTAGACACTGGCAGGGCAGCAGCATTTGCAAAAAAAGAAAATGAGACAGTCAGTCGCCTTTAAGAGACTGTTCGAGGAGTAGTAGAATGAAGTACAGTACAGAACTTACCAAGCAACAATAATATGCAAAAATATTTTACAAAAAAACATAATGGTGGTGGGGATAGCCTACTAGACAGAGTTACAAACTATAGTTGTGTTGAGTCACTTGACTAGCCCTACAGCTTAACAGTTAGTGCTGTGTATGAGGATGACAACAAATCCAATCAATGCCGGCAATTAATGCGGAGGTATATGTTCCTTTGTTAAATAAAAATCACCTCTAAAATATACTGCTCAGGGGTGGGCAAGCAGAAGTAGATCATCGCTCTGCCTTGAAATTGAAGTACTGTTGCTTTCGCCACATCCGCCCCAGCAAGTGTGTGATTAATTATTGGTGTACATTTAATTTAGTCACACCTCAATAAGTCACACAGCCCGGGGGAAGAGGGTTAGGGTTTGGTAAATGGATGGGAAGGGGGGCTTTGGGGGAAGGTTTGAAATGAAAAACAGACAGTATGCATGGACAAACACCAAACGAAAAACTCTGTAGACTATCATATCCATATCAATAAGTTAAGGGAGAAAAAGGAAATGCATGCATGATGATGATTGATAAGGAGACCCGGATTACATACACTTCTTGTTCAGTTGTTCCGGGCTTAATACTTTTACAGATAGCAAATAAAAATGTTATAACAGAGAGCAAACCTAATGATAATAACAACAAGAAGAACACACTGTTGTAAAGAATGTAGACAAACAAAATGAATCAAATTATTTAAAAGATGATGAAAGTTGATACTGTTACTGTGTTATCCTGGTCACAAATGTGGACTGAACTTGCACCTCGGCATTCCTGTTGGTCCTCCTCTTGTCCTGCAATCTTGGGTGTCGCCAGTCGCCACTGCCCGCCTGGAAAAAAAATGTAGATTTATTGGTAAGGTAAGTGTGCATTGTAATGTTTTCCCAAGTATAGGGCAAGGCACGGCCTGTAATTGTAGATGGAAAAACAAAAGGGATATTGAGAAACAAAGTTGAAAGAAATGCACGAGTTGTGGTGTAGTGCAAAAAGAACACTTTCCGAGGCGACATGTATGCATCATCTCTACTCTAGTCTGTTTCCAGCATTGACCTTCAACAACAACAGGACTGAGCAGGCCCACAGTGACGGCACGTCGCTTAGCACATCCTCCGTTTAGAGTACTTTTTTAAAAAGAGTTAGACAAAGCACATATTCAAACATAGCATTTTACAATTCAAGTTAGTAAATCAATGCATCGCAGTCATCCCACCGCTACACTCGACTCCACTTCTACACAGACATTTGGGTCTGCTGTGGTTGTCGTTGACGTGTTTACCTTTTATGCCACTCGCAAAACGTCCTCCTGACTTGTTATTATTCCATCAATCATCTCCGGTACTTGTACTGACTGACTGTGAAGATCGGCCTGCAGTAGAAGTAAAATTTTGTTATTACACCACAAGAGTAGAAATATTGTTGACTTGAGTCACTCTTTATTGTGCACAGTAAGACTACAAGTACACTTTGACTTCACTTCATGCACAACAAACAAACAACAAAAACACAAACACCAATCGCTCAGAGTCAGGTGTCCAATGCATGACATTCGTTTTCATTACCTGTTCCTTCTCATCTTAAGTTAACGGGCCGTCTTTTTTCGCCATCATCATCATGGACGGTGCTGTTGTCATACTCAGTATGCAGATTGCGTCCCCTTCATGTATTCACTCAAAAGCAATGCATCAAGCTTCAGTAGAAGTACAAATTTCTTATTAAAAATATTTGCAAGAAGGGGAAAATTGCCTTGAGTTACGTTTAGTGTGTACTGTAGAAAGACAAAATCACTCAGTTTGCAACTCTACGTACAATGCATGGCATCAATCATTACCTGTTTCATATCATTTTCAGTTAATGGGCAGTCTCTCTCGGCTCTGAAAGGAGGATAGCTATAGTAGTCATAATTTTCCACTTCTTTTGGCGGGACTAGGAAAGTTTTTATTTTTTCTTCTATTTTCCATCATCCAATCATCATGAGGGCAATGGATTTAGGGAGATTCAGCATGATGGAGCAGAAGTGCTGGATTCAGAGGACTATACTGTGAAAAGCAGACACCTGAAACTTGTATATTGAAATAAGAAGAGTAGAAGATGGTGGTAATGGATTTGTTGTGATTCAAAGTTTGTAACCGGAATGACAGACACCCAAATAAATGAAAATAAGGGAGGAAGACAGTATGTGCAAGCCTAATTGTCAGGGAAGTATAGCTCGTCCTCAAACTCCGGGGGTTCAGCCAGTAGTAGGTAATCATGTGACACACTACTTCCGTCACCTGAGTCGCTGTCCTCATCTTCCTCCCTTGCTTCATGTATTGTGTAATTCGGTGGTATGAAGTGCTGATACATTTTGATCATTGTTAACCTCTCCACATTTTTGGGCGAGAGACTGGTCCTTCTCACTGTTACAATGGAAAACCAGCAGCTCTGAAAACACGTTCGTAAGAGACACTTGCGACAGGGCAAGCCAGATAGCTTATCGCCAGCCTGCTGAGCAATGGCCATTCAGCCCTTTTCCTATACCAATACTGCAATGGGTTTTGATCAATGTACAGCTCTGTTGGGACTTCCAAATAGGCCTGGACCATCCGCTCAATGTTCAGGGGTGCTGCTGCTAACCTTTCGGGCTCTTTTCTCTGTGCATCAGCACTGTGCTTATTAATGCCTAACTGTAAATACCAACCGTGTAACGATTATACTGGGCCTAATGATCCAGTTGTTGTTGCTGTTGTCGATAGTAATGGTGACTGTTGTGAGCTTAACACACTGCCCTCAGCCTCCGAAGTTGCACTTGATGCTGCATGCCCTGCTGCAGTTCTTCTTGTGGGTTGATCTTGCGGGCTTTTAAATAGCATTCGTTCATTTTCCAACTTACTCGCTGCCTCAGCTATCCAAGTTTTGTAGCGCGCAACATCCATCTCTGAAAAAGGAATGAATGTCTTCTGTCCCAAATTTGTCCGTGGATCCAGAATTGTGGCAGAAATTTAATGTTCTTGTGACAAAATCTTATTGTGCACCCTTGTATTTTCAGCCAAGCGACGGGCTACTCTCTCCACCAAGTCATAGGCTTCCTTTTTTTCCTCTACACCTTTGTATGATTCAGACACCTTCTTCAGCTGATGCTCTAGCATTTGCAATAATGGAATAGCTTGGCCCATTGTACAGTCCTCCTTGCTGACTTCACGTGTGAAGACCTCCAAAGGACGAAGCATCTCAGTCAGGCATTTAACTAGGCACCATTGGTCCATTTGAAGGGTCATGCCTTTCACAGTAGCATCCAGTCTTCGCATCACATATTCATTGAGTGGCCTGTACTGCTCAAACAGACGATCAAGCATGTAATACGTTGAGTTTCAACGTGTTGCCACCTCCTGGATGAGTGCTTTGACTGGCATCTCATATTCACGTTGAATGATCCTCAGCTGCTTCAGAGCTTTAAAAGAATGGCTGAAATTAGTGCATATTCTCCGGCAGGTGGACAGTAATTTGCTGACTATGGGTTCTTTTTTCAGAAAGTCTTGAACCATAATGTTTATGCAGTGCGCCAATCACAGAACCCTGAAATAGGTCCATGGCCTTAAGTACATTACTGCCATTATCTGTGGCAACAAAACCAATACTAAGACCTCTTGGGCGCAGCCATTCAAAAACCTTGCTGCGAAACTCTTCCAAAATGTTTACAGCAGTATGAGATTTCTCCATGGCGAACATGGCTACAGTTGCATGTTTCCGAGTAGCTTTAAAAATCTCAGCTGTGTCAACAACACCTCGTTCAGATAGCTTATCTCTAACCCCCACAAAAGAGACCCAGTGTGCAGTGATGCACATGTAATCTGTGGCTTGGCAACTGGTCCACATGTCTGTTGTCAGGTGGATATTGTGAACAGCACTCTGCTGCAAAGCTTGTCCAACCAATTTCAGCACATCATGACGTAGTGCCGGAATAGCAATTCTTGCGAAATAGGACCGGCTGGGAACCTTCCATTTAGGGCAGATGGCTGACACAAATTCAAGGAAACCCACCCCTTCCACAAATGAAAAAGGGAGAAGGTCCAGTGGTAACATTTTAGCCAGCTTCACATTGTACAACCGTGCCATTGGGTGGTTGCGTTGGAACTGCCCCTCCAACCTAAGCATGCTCTCTACGTTAGGCTGGATTACTTTCCTTGGTGGTGCTGTTGTTTTCATTAACCCACTCAGGCTCAACGACGCAGTTTGTCTCATTGCAGTACTCGGTCGCCTTGGTGTCTCAGGCTGACTCTGAGTATGGCTCAGGATGTGGGCGGTACCATTGTACTACTGGGGACAGGGCTAGAAATGCCTCCCTCTTCTTCACCTTCCACCGCAATAAAATCGTCCCCTGATTCTTCATACTCAACTTCAATGGGTTGAGTTTTTTTACTTTGTTTTAAGTTAAGTAGGTGTTCTCCCACACGATAGTGTGGTGTATTCTGAGATGACTTGCTTGGCCTCCGATACCATTGTTTGTTCCAAGCTTACTGCGCCGAACACCTGTGCGACAAATTGAACATATAGCAACGTTCTCTTCCTTGGTGCTAACAGCAAAGAAGTCCCAAACTGGGGAGGAGAACTTTCTGGCACTGCTGGATGTGCCACTTTCAATACTAGATGAACTGGAGGGTGTGCTTGGAATGGGACTCTGTGCAGCTACACTGTGACTTTTACTACCACTACCTACTGAGATGGTTGAGCTGGATGTATTAGCTCCCTGCCGGGCCTTTGAAAATATGGCAGAATGAGGTCGTGGTGGTGTAACCTGTGTTGGTCGTATCCGGGCTACATCCCGCTCAGTAGCAGCCTTTCTGGATAGGGTGAGAATGTCGGTCTCCATCCCCTTTGGGGCAGGAGTGATGTGCGTGATGACTGGCTCGTCTTCATCAACATCATCCCCCTCTTCTACATCTACCTCCATAACTCTAAGTTTTTCTGGAACCTTCCTTTTCAGAAGCATTGTCTTGTGGCGTGCATCACTCTCAGACTGAGCTGATGGCTGCCAAGTGGCATCACGATCATCAGAAGTGGGCTTGAAGAAGAAGATGATGGACTAAGTCTCCTTTTCTTTGCTGGTGGTCTGGAAGGCAATAGATCTTCCGAAACAGTGGTTTGCTCCACTTTGTCTGCATGAAGCTCGATTTCCTGAAATGCCCCTACTTCAGGAGCAACAACTACTATTGTGGGCTGTTCTTGCGGCTGCTGCTGCTGTTCTAGCGGCTGCTGCTGCTGTTCTTGCGGCTTCTGCTGCTGTTCTTGTGGTTGCCTCTGTTGTTCTTGCCGCTGCTGCTGTTGTTGCGGCTGCACACGTTTCCGCCTGCGTTGATTGTGTACTACTTTGTGATAATGACATTTCAACATCGCTGCTCGTTAGTAGACTGACTACCTCTGCAACACTCAAGGGCTTGGGCCTAGGTTGGTGGGGTTGGACTGCTGGTGCGGAGGTGCTGCTCCCAGCTTGGATCCCGGACAACGCTGCTGCAGGCGTAACTTTTTTGCTCCCAAAAAAAACATTGTCCGTCACACCAGTCGAGGTTAATGGCACTTCCTTTTTCTGTTCCTTCTTCTCACCGGCAACTCTCTTGGTACTGGACCTGGTACTTTTCTTTGAGGCCATCTTCTTCAGATGTCAGGCACGACGCAGACGCACAACAAGTTGTGGTCACACGTGGATGTGATGTGCAGCAGGACTTCTGTCTGGCTGGCAGTACAACGGGTGATGATGATGACACCTCCTCCTCTGGCTTTTTGTGCACCTAAAAGCAAATAAGCCAGGTGAAGAACATCGTTGAAATGTTGCATTTGTTGTTGTGGTTCAGTTACTACTGTACTAGTGCAAACAAAAGATATAGTCAAGAAGGGCTATGTTATACTACTGTGTACACACACTACACTCTCAGGAAGGATAGGAAAGATAATAAGAACCACCAAAATAAGAATGTGGGGTGGACCCTATTTGCGAATAAATTATTTGAGCATTACATCATTCATGGAGCTGCTGCTGGCAAAGGGGCTGGATGGATGAAAGCAGTAAGCCAATAGGAAAACCATGGAGGCCTATATGGCAAAAGCAGGACACTAATAATTCCCACCAGCCACATGGCCAGGCCCAACAACAGAAAGCCCACCCCCAAAAAAGAGATTTCCGAACTCAATCCAATGCCATCCATGCCCTAAATGATGTCTAAATTCAACAGACCATACATAAACACTTGATTAATAAAGCTGTGGATACCTGCTCTGAGCCTACTGGATATAAGCAGGCCTGTTGGCAGACAAGGCCAGCCAAGCTTGCAGGCCTATGCTTCAAAATGGCCACCGCCACATGGCCAGGCCCAACAACAGAAAGCCCATCCCCAAAAATCCAAATTTCCCAACTCAATCCAATGCCATCCATGCCCTAAATGATGTCTAAACTCAACAGACCACACAGAAACACTTGATTAATAAAGCTGTGACTAACTGCTCTGAGCCTACTGGATGAAAGCAGGCCTGTTGGCAGACAAGGCCAGACAAGCTTGCAGGCCTATGCTTCAAAATGGCCATCAGCCACATGGTCAGGCCCAACAACAGAAAGCCCACCCCCCACAAACCACATTTCCCAACTCAATCCAATGCCATCCATGCCCTAAATGATGTCTAAATTCAACAGACCACCCAAAAATACTTGATTAAGGCTACCTGCTCTGAGCCTACTGGATGAAAGCAGGCCTGTTGGCAGACAAGGGCAGACAAGCTTGCAGGCCTAGGCTTTATAATGGCCACCAGCCACATGGCCAGGCCCAACATCAGAACGCCCTCCCCAAAAAAAAACACTTCCCAACTCAATCCAATGTCATCCATGCCCTAAATGATGTCTAAATTCAACAGACCACACAGAAACACTTGATTAGAAAGCTGTGGCTACCTACTCTGAGCCTACTGGATGAAAGAAGGCCTGTTGGCAGACAAGGCCAGACACGCTTGCAGGCCTATGCTTCCAAATGGCCACCAGCCACATGGCCAGGACCAACAACAGAAAGCCCACCCCCAAAAAAGCACAGTTACCAACTCAATCCAATGCCATCCATGCCCTAAATGATGTCTAAATTCAACAGACCACTCAGAAACACTTGATTAATTAAGCTTTGGCTACCTTCTCTGAGCCTACTGGATGAAAGCAGGCCTGTTGGCAGACAAGGCCAGGCAAGCTTGCAGGCCTAGGCTTCATAATGGCCACCAACCACATGACCAGGCCCAACATTAGAAAGCCCACCACATAAAAAAAAAATCCCAACTCAATCCAATGCCATCCATGCCCTAAATGATGTCTAAATTCAACAAACCACACAGAAACACTTGATTAATAAAGCTGTGGGTACCTGCTCTGAGCCTACTGGATGAAAGAAGGCCTGTTGGCAGACAAGGCCAGACAAGTTTGCAGGCCTATGCTTTGAAATGGCCACCAGCCACATGGCCAGGCCCAACAAAAGAAAGCCCAACACAAAAAAACACATTTCCCAACTCAATCCAATGCCATCCATGCCCTAAATGATGTCTAAATTCAACAGACCACACAGAAACACATGATTAATAAAGCTGTGGCTACCTGCTCTGAGCCTACTGGATGAAAGCAGGCCTTTTGGCAGACAAGGTCAGACAAGCTTGCAGACCTATGCTTCGAAATGGCCACCAGCCACATGGCCAGGCCCAACAACAGAAAGCCCACCCCAGAAAAACGCATTTTCCAACTCAATCCAATGCCATCCATGCCCTAAATGATGTCTAAATTCAACAGACCACACAGAAACACTTCATTAATAAAGCTGTGGCTACCTGCTCTGAGCCTACTGGATGAAAGCAGGCCTGTTAGCAGACAAGGGCAGACAAGCTTGCAGTCCTATGCTTCAAAATGGCCACCAGCCACAAGGCCAGGCCCAACAACAGAAATCCACCACAAAAAAACACAATTCCCAACTCAATCCAATGCCATCCATGCCGTAAATGATGTCTAAATTCAACAGACCACACAGAAACTCTTGATTAATAAAGCTTTGGCTACCTTCTCTGATCCTACTGGATGAAAGCAGGCCTGTTGGCAGACAAGGCCAGACAAGCTTGTAGCTCTAGGCTTCAAAATGGCCACAAGCCACATGGCCAGGCCCAACATCAGAAAGCCCACCCCCAAAAAACCCACTTCCCAACGAAATCCAATGCCATCCATGCTCTAAATGATGTCTAAATACAACAGACCACACAGAACCTCTTGATTAATAAAGCTGTGGCTACCTTCTCTGTTCCTACTGGATGAAAGCAGGCCTGTTGGCAGACAAGGCCAGACAAGCTTGCAGGCCTATGCTTCAAAATGGCCACCAGCCACATGGCTAGGCCCAACATCAGAAAGCCCACCCCAAAAAACACACTTCTCAACTCAATCCAATGCCATCCATGCCTAACTGATGTCTAAATTCTACAGACCACACAGAAACACTTGATTATTAAAGCTGTGGCTACCTGCTCTGAGCCTACTGGATGAAAGCAGGCCTGTTGGCAGACAAGGCCTGACAAGCTTAGCAGACCTAGGCTTCATAATGGCCACCAGCCACATGGCCAGGCCCAACATCAGAAAGCTCACCCCAAAAAGCACACTTCCCAACTCAATCCACTGTCATCCATGCCCTAAATGATGTCTAAATTCAACAGACCACACTGAAATACTTGATTAATAAAGCTGTGGCTACCTGCTCTGAGCCTACTGGATGAAAGCAGGCCTGTTGGCAGACAAGGCCAGACAAGCTTGCAGGCCTATGCTTCAAAATGGCCACCAGCCACATGGCCAGGCCCAAAAACAGAACACCCACCCCCAAAAAACACATTTCCCAACTCAATACAATGCCATCCATGCCATAAATGATGTCTAAATTCAACAGACTACACAGAAACACTTGATTAATAAAGCTGTAGCTACCTGCTCTGAGACTACTGGGTGAAAGCATGCCTGTTGGCAGACAACACTAGGCAAGCTTGCAGGCCTATGTTTCAAAATGGCCACCAGCCACATGACCAGGCCCAACAAAAGGAAGCCCACTACAAAAAAATCACATTTCCCAACTCAATTCAATGCCATCCATGCCCTAAATGATGTCTAAATTCAACAGACCACACAGAAACACTTGATTAATAAAGCTGTGGCTACCTGCTCTGAGCCTACTGGATGAAAGCAGGCCTGGTGGCAGACAAGGCCAGACAAGCTTGCAGCTCTAGGCTTCAAAATGGCCACAGGCCACATGGCCAGGCCCAACATCAGAAAGCCCACCCCAAAAAACACACTTCCTTACTCAATCCAATGACATCCATACCCTAAATGATGTCTAAATTCAACAGACCACACAGAAACACTTGATTAATAAAGTTGTGGCTACCTGCTCTGAGCCTAATGGATGAAAGCAGGCCTGTTGGCAGACAAGGCCAGACAAGCTTGCAGCCCTTAGGCTTCTAAATGGCGACCGTCCACAAGGCCAGGCCCAACAACAGAAAGCCCACCCCATAAAACACATTTCCCAACTCAATTCAATACCATCCAGGCCCTAAATGATGTTTGAAAATGAAATACATTCAAAAAACAGCTAAGGAACAGTTGCTTCATCATGCACACACTCATGAGGCCATGACTAGCTCGGGACCTACTACTGACTACGACTACCCACAACATTTAAAAAAAAAGGAATGATAGTTACCAAAATTAAATTGTAGTTGCAACAACTGCAATGCCCACAATCAAACAGACACAACAACAACTTACTTGTAAAATATCCAATTTAAAAATACTCAAATCCAATTGCAATGATGCAACAGACAAAAAGAGTGATCTTTCCATCTCAAAATCCAAAGGCAGAATGAGCAGGAGATGGACAAAGCACTGGGAGGAGCCTGCTGAACAGGAACAGGAAGTTGGAGATTCTGTGGTACTTCCTCCCTCTCCCTCCATTTTAAAAAAGGACTCCTTGCACAAAAAAGGACAGCCAAATGTCAATCCAAATCATCATTTGCAGAAGTCGATAGCGCGTCCAGAATAACCATTTCGCATTCTCTCGCTCCCTGTCGCATTGGATATGACGTGTTTGGGTTCTCTCGCTCCTTGTTGCGTTTGATATGCCGTGTTTGCGTCCTTACGCTCTCGCTGGCGGTGGAGAATGACGTGTTCGGGTTCTCCCGCTCCTTGTCGCGTTTGTTATGACATGATTGCGTCCTCACGCTCTCACTCGCAGTGGAGAATGACGTTTTTCGAGATCTCATCCTCTCGCGGTGCATGATCGCATGACGAAGGACGTGATTGCAGGCGCGAACTCTCGCAAGATAGCGCAAAATGGCTACCAACAATCCAACATCTCGTGGAGCACGCGGCCGGATCGGGAAAACTTGTCGGCGAACGCAGGGATCCAGGTAAGGAGATCACGTGCGCGAGAACGTACTTTTACAGCGCGAGCATGAAAAAAATTCCGGTACGCTGCGGATCGTGGGAATTTTGGGAATGTCAAATTATCGCAATTTGCGCGAGTGGAACGGAATTTGATGCCCAGGCCTACGATGTGATCCAATAGTGCCAAATGGGTTTTGTCTCAATGCAGTTTAGGAAAAGAACATAGGCCCTGGGTACCTGGTTGGCAGAAACCCAGGTCACACTCAGTCAAAGTATATCAATAGTTTGGCAAAAAGTGGGGGACAACCATGCAAAAAGCGAGCACTTTCTTACAATGCTTTACTTGCTTCAATAGGTAGTTGTATGTGTTCTTCCACCTCTGTTTTTAGATTGTTGTTTGGAAATCTGACAGTGTTGTAAGTTGTCACATTTTGGGTGTGTTTTATTTTTTTAGGTTAATTGGTATGAGGATTTTATTGGATACTTTGCTTTACAGTTTGTTTTTGTAGTTGAGTGGTCATTTAGTTTGAAATTGCTTATTGCCTTTTATGGTGATTACTAACTAGAGTTTATTTTATATTGTTGATGTCTATCTATTTTTTTGTGTTACTTTTTTTTTTTGATTATTTTTATTAAAGGTTTTTATTTTTCCACAAAATCCAATTAATGGTACAGCACATTTGATAATCAGTAATACCAATATGCCAATATACCAATATTATACCTTGTCACATAAAAAATATGCATTGAGGTGGACAATAAAGAAAAAGAGAGAAAAGAAAGAAATAAGAAAAAAAAGAAAAGCAAAACAAAGCGGAAGAGAAGGAAGATATAAAATAAAAAGCAAGTACACGCATATATAATCATTTGTGTTTTTCAAGCGGCTATGAGAGATACCTCCCCATGCCCCTCCCTCAGGCTGACATTTTTCCAGTTAATTATAGCGGGAAGGAGACGGTGGCAGTGTCTCCAACCCGCTTGCCGGTCGCCTCAAGTAAGGAGAGCGTCTATGTAATGGTACCAATTTAAATTTTAAAATCAAATGTGAATTGAACTGTGGCATTATTTTATTGAAACAACACTAAATTGCAATAGTGTATTTTTAAAATTGGAGCGCATTGCTTGCACCACACGCACTCACCAAGAAGCAACTCTGCTTCCAGACATCCTCGCGTGACCCACGGTGGGTGAAAGCGCTAGGCTGCCGCCTCCCACGGTAACAAGGGGGTGGTAGGCTTTTTACTCACTTCCTGTTCACTTCCTGGTCCACTGGGAGCGGTTAGCGCTCTAGTGGATCCACACAGCGCTATATAGGCGGAGCGCCGGAGGTGCTCGCTGCGGGAAGGAGACGGTGGCAGTGTCTCCAACCCGCTTGCCGGTCGCCTCAAGTAAGGAGAGCGTCTATGTAATGGTACCAATTTAAATTTTAAAATCAAATGTGAATTGAACTGTGGCATTATTTTATTGAAACAACACTAAATTGCAATAGTGTATTTTTAAAATTGGAGCGCATTGCTTGCACCACACGCACTCACCAAGAAGCAACTCTGCTTCCAGACATCCTCGCGTGACCCACGGTGGGTGAAAGCGCTAGGCTGCCGCCTCCCACGGTAACAAGGGGGTGGTAGGCTTTTTACTCACTTCCTGTTCACTTCCTGGTCCACTGGGAGCGGTTAGCGCTCTAGTGGATCCACACAGCGCTATATAGCCCTCGCGCCCTTTTGAGCGCGCAGCGATCGCGCGCAGCCCCGCCGAAGACCCGCCAAAGAGCTGCCCGTCTGCGCCCGTCCGCGACAGGACGGGGCCAGGGGCCACAGACATTGCGCCCTCTCCATTATCACGATTAGGTATGAATCCATACTTCATCACCTATACTACTCAATCCTTACTAGACCTAAAACCGCTGTCCGCATGTAGTACTAAAATACCATGGCATACTGTTGAGGGAGCCTTTTCATGTTTAGAATGTCATCATCGATTGCTCTGTAATCACAGTCCATCTGAAGCAGAAGCCCCCGCAATAAGGCTGAAGTCTTTCCTTCTTAACGTACGATCCCTGCCCAAACACCAGCATGAGGTATGGGATCTGATACATTCTATCCAGCCAGACATATGTTTCATCACTGAAACCTGGATGAAGCCCCACACCATCACAGCTGTAACAATGGGGATCCCAATCGGATATAAGCTTAAACATCTAGATAGAGAAGGGAAGACTGGCGGTGGCCTAGCAATCATACACAAGGATGATTTAAAGGTCACTGTATTTTCACAATATCAAAGTTTACAACTCGAAATCATGTTTTTTAAAATAGACCTTAAAAGCCATATATTCTGGAAAGGAGCTCTGGCTTATCGCCCCCCAGGACCAAACCCAGATTTTCCGCTCCTCCTCCAAGAGTTGCTAGCGCCCCAACTTAAATCCAACGAAGATTTTATCCTTCTAGGGGACTTCAACATTCATGTAGATCAACCAACACTACCTGAATCTTACTCCCATATCACCGACCTGTTAAATCTAGGTCTAGAGATAAAAAACACCGGACCCACGCACAGTGGTGGACACACGCTAGACCTTGTCCTCTCCAACTGTTCGAAGATCAACTGCCTTCCAGCAAGAGAGATCCTATGGACAGACCATTTTCTTCTACAATTTTTACTCTCAATTCCCAAAAAACCTACTAACAAAGGACCCTCCCCTCCGACTTGGCGCCGCCAATGGCACAAAATCTCCTTAAGTAACCTACTGGAAATTTGGGTAGAACCCACCATATTAGCAGAAGACACAGCAGACATAGCACTGGAAAAACTCACTGGCTCAATTAAGCAAGCCATTGACACCCTGGCCCCTCTAAAACTATACAAAGAGTATCCCTCCTCTAAACAAGAAAGTTGGTATACTCAGGAGTTAAGGGAGCAAAAACAGAAATGTAGGCAAGTCGAAAAAAAATGGAGGAAACATAAGACTGAGGAGACTAGAGCGGTCTTCCGTCATGCTCAATCCATTTATTATAAAAACATCAGAACGGCCCGAAAAAATCGTCTTCTGCAACAGCTGGAAGAAGCTGTTAATTGTCCTAAGGAGCTTTTTAAAATCCTTCAAAACTTTATCAAACCCGCCGCATGTGAGAGCCCGGAGGAGTTCTCACAGACTTTATGTGACGAGATATCATCGTTCTTTGAGAGTAAAATAAATATTATATATGAGAAAATAGTGGCTGCCAATAACAGCATGAGCGGTACCAATAAGATTACACCTTTAACCCCGCTTAAAGATAATTCATACCCAATATCATTCTTCCCCCTTATTGAAAGTACAGATCTTCCTCATCTCATTACTCACATTAAATCAGGATCTCCAAATGACCTCCTCCCTGCCAAGATGTTTCCTCCCCTGATCCCTCTCCTGGGCCCCTTTATACAAAATGTTATTAACATCTCTCTTACTAAAGGACAAGTCCCAGCAGAGTGGAAAAGGGCGGTGGTAAACCCAATACGCAAGAAATCTGCATCCCCATGGACCGACCTTTCCAACTTGCGCCCCATTTCACTCCTGCCATACATCAGCAAGATAGCTGAGAAGCATGTGAACACCTATCTGTCACAACATCTCGAAGCGACGGAGGGCCTGGACTATTCTCAATCTGGTTTCAGGCCGAACCACAGCACCGAATCAGCCCTCCAAACAGTGACCAATAACATCAGAATGGCACTGGATGGAGGTAGCTCTATGATTCTGGTGCTGTTGGATCTCTCCGCCGCTTTCGATACGGTGTCTCACAAAGTGCTTCTTGAGCGACTAAAGGGCGTAGGATTGGAGGGAGTGGCACTGACATGGATGGAAAGCTTCCTGTCAGGCCGTTCTCAAGAGGTCAGGCTGGGCTCCCACAAATCCATCTATAGGGAGCTCAATAAGGGAGTGCCACAGGGTTCTTGTTTAAGCCCTACACTTTTCAACGTGTACGTGGCCCCCTTGGCCAATCTAGCAAGATCATTTGGGTTTACACCGGTGTCGTATGCTGACGACACCCAACTCCTCTTTCCCTTTAAAGACCTAACACCTGCAATACAAAGATCCTTTGCAGAGGGAATGAGAGCAATATCTACATGGATGTCATTAAATTGTCTCCAATGTAATATTGGAAAAACGGAGGTAATGCTGTTTGGGCAAGCAGCAACACACTGGACACCGGATTGGTGGCCTCTGGAATTGGGCCCTGTTCCCAGCCCTAAAAGCATGGTGAGAAACCTTGGAGTGTTATTAGACCAGACACTCACTTACAAGGACCATGTAAATCAGGTGGCTAGTACCTGCTTCCGAGCCATCGGAATGCTAAGAAGAGTGTTTCCCTATCTGCCAGACTGCCATAGGAAAACACTCGTGCAGGCATTAGTCATCAGCAGAGTGGATTACTGCAACGGCCTCCTTTTAGGAGCAAATGAAGGGCAGCTCAAAAAGTTGCAAGTGATCCAAAACACGGCAGCAAGGGTAGTCCTCAATGCCCCCCCTAGGACTCCATCCCTTCCTCTGCTGATCAGGCTCCACTGGCTGCCAGTGAGGACACGAGTAAATTTTAAGACCCTATGCACTATCCACAAAAGTGTGATAGGCAAAGGCCCAAAATATCTGGCTAACATCTTCCAGCCCTATGCCCCTGGACGAACCCTTCGCTCCGGCAACCAGCAGTTTCTGCAGGTGCCTAGAATAAAAAGGTCCAGACAAGGAGGGCGAGCTCTGGCCCATCTTGGACCAAAGCTCTGGAACTCCCTACCTCTTGAGATGAGAATACTTACCAACCATCTGACCTTCCGTAAGGTCTTAAAAACGTACCTATTCCCCAGCAACTGATCCCTCTCTGTCTATATGAACCATTCATCTACCCATATTCATCTGAGGATATTCTCACTGGCAAAGCGCGGAGATACCCCTTCGGGGGTCTATTCAGGCGCTATAGAAGAATATAAAATAAAATAAAATAAATAAAATAGGTAGCCAGATCTTCCCCCCTCATGTTTTAGCTATTCGGCCCTTCCTATCGTAAATTGCTTTCTCCATGTTATAAGTAGAGAGTAGGCTTGCGATCCAGATTTGAAACGATGGTGGAGCCCTGTCCAGTCAGGTCCTTGCTATGCAAATACGATAAACCGCAGCTGCCATAAACACAAACTCCATCGGTAGGCCCTCTACCCCTTCTGCCACCCCCAAGATGATTACTTCATCTGTGAATTTAACCTTGATCTTTAAAGAGTCCTCCATAAATTTCTCAATAGCAACCTTTAAAGAATACAGTTGTGGGCACTGTGCGAACATGTGAACAATATCTGCATCGTTAGCGTCGCAGCGTGGACAAGTTATTCCTGAGGTTCCGCCCCATTGAGCGATTCTAGCCGGAGTATGATACAATGAATAAATCGTCTTGTAGTGCTGCGATTGCAGTGTCGCTGAACAAAGAACAGTGCGTCCCAAATCCAGAGATGTCTGGGAGCCCTCTAAGTGTGTGCCCACTTTCTCTATCCACTTTGAAGCATATTTTCCCCTATCGTCACTTTTGATTGTCGTAAGTTCTGCATAAAGCTGCCTAATTGTGCAGTGATTAGATCGTTCTATATACTCCATTACGTGAGTCTGACCAAATCCTAATGGGCCGCCCTGCTTTTGTGCGAAGAAACTTCTTACTTGTAGATACTTAAAGAAGCTATTACCTTCTAACTTAAACTTCATTTGTAGTTCGCGAAACTGTAACATGCCCCCTTGGCTATCCAAACGGTTTCCAATCTTCCTGACTCCCTTATTATCCCAATCCCTCATGACCGTGTCCCTAAAGATATCTCACGGTAGTGAGAGATTCGTATAGAGCCGTGTATAGTTATTGTACCTGCCTAACCCACGTTTTTTTGTAATCGCCATCCAGATCTTATATGCCGCTCTTAGAGTCTTGAATCGTGTATGTTTAAAATAACTGAAATCAATTGTGTTTAAAAACCCGTTCTCAGCCTCCTCACCCAATAGTGCAGTATATACATTAGTAAAACCGAGTCTGCCACTGGTTTGCATAACTCCTCCACCCCCTATCAGCCCCTGAACATTCTGCAAGGCTGCTGCCCAATAATAGAGCCTAAAATCTGGGCCCCCCATCCCCCCTTCTCCCTGGGTAGCGTAAGATAGCGATAAGCTCTCCTCGTCTTCCCCTGTGCCCAGATAAGCCTATTCAGTATTGCTTCCAGTTTATTAAACCATGAATGATTGTATTGTATTGTATTGTATTTATTTCTTATACCGCGCAACTGCCACCCTACGGGTATCCTGGCGCCTGATAAGGATGTAGTTCAATGAAGCAGCAATACAGGGGTAATTATGTCAGATGAAAAAGACAACCAAACACTATTTAATGGAGCCTGGGAATTAAACTTTGGCGAAGAGCCATGTTTTTAGACTCTTTCTGAATCCTAGCAAGGTGTCGATTTGCCTAATATTCTGGGGTAGCTCATTCCACAGCCTTGATGCCGTGGTACAGAAGGCTCTACCTCCCATCCTTGACCTCCTAGTCCTGGTGGTTGCTACCAGCCCCAGACTGGAGGAGCGCAGGGACCTGGTAGGTTTATACCAAGTGAGCCTTTCCTGCAGTGGGATGGGTCCCATACTGTGTAATGCTCTATAGACGATACATAGAGACTTGAATGCCACTCTGCTACCAATTGGCAGCCAGTGTAAGTCTCTGAGCGCCAGCGTGGTAGAGGAGCTACGGGGTCTGTTAAGGGCCAACTTGGCCGCTATAGACTGGACTCTCTGGAGCCCCTGTAAGATATAAAGGGGGGCTCCCAGGTATAAGGAATTACAATAGTCCAGTCTAGCCAGGATCACACTTCTGACCACTAGAGGTCTATTCTCATCTGGCAGAAGGGGCAGGATCTGTCTGAGCGCTTTCAACAAACCGTAGCAGACACTGATGGTTTTAATGGTCTGCGAGGTCATTTGGAGATCGGCATCAAACATTACTCCTAAATTGCGCACGGTCTTAACTGGGATGCAGGGCTCAGCTCCCGGCGCAAGCCTGATCTCACAGGACGGTTGCTGGCTCAGTTTGACTGGCGGGCAGTAAACTACCTCCGTCTTCCCCTCATTGAATTGGAGGGAATTTATTTTCAGCCACCTAGAGACCTTACTCATGCAATTCTGGAAGGTCTCCATGTTTACTGCCTGCTTTCCTTCTAAGGAGAACACCAATTGGGTATCGTCAGCGTAGTTTATTAAATCGATCCCATATGATTTTATCATAGGGATCAAGGGCTGCAGATATAAATTAAAAAGAATCGGGCTAATCGAAGAACCTTGCGGTACTCCATGACAGACCAAAGACTTTGGAGAAGTAAAGGGGGCCAGGGTCACGGCCTGCTGTCTACCCATCAGGTAGGATTGTAGCCACTTTAGAGCTTTGCCTTTCACGCCCAGTTTCTCCAGCCTGCTTAACAGAACTGCATGGCTAACCGTGTCGAATGCGGCCGACATATCCAACAGCACAAGTACTGAGGATTTGCCACTGTCTGCTAGCATTCGAAGAGTGTCCAACATGGTTGCCAATGCAGTTTCTGTTCCGTGTCCTGGGGGAAGCCAATTTGGTCCTTGTACAATAGGCAGTTATCTTCCTGGTAGTTTGACAAGGACCTACCGACTAGTTTTTCCACGATCTTTATCGGGTAGGGCAGGAGAGATATGGGTCTAAAGTGTGCCGGGATGGTGGGATCTAGTGAAGGCTTTTTTAGCAGGGGAGTAACCACCGCCTGCTTCCATGCCTCCGGTACTACGCCTTCCTCAATGGACTGACGACAGATCTGATGCATCCAGGGGAACAGCTCTGGCCCGTATTCCTTCCAGATCTTATGTGGAAGGGGGTCTAAAGGGGACCCTGATGACACACTATGTGCCAGGCTAAGGAAGAGCTCCTCTGTCAAAGGGGTAAAACTTTCCAATGATGATAAAACTATTGGTGGTTCCTCCTCTGCTAGCAGATCTGCCAGGTCATTACCACTACCTCTATCCTCCTCCAACCCCCCCACGATTTTTGCAATTTTTTCCTCAAAATAAATGGCGATCTCATTACACAGTTCTTGGGTTGCGACCACCTTATTGCTCATGCAGGTGGGGTGTGAGAGGTCCCTTATGACATTAAAAAGGGTTTTGGTACTGTTGGGTGATTGGAGGATAGTGGTGGCATAGAAGAGTGCCTTAGTTTTAGCAATGGCCCCTTTGTATTTTGCCTGCTCCACTTTCAGCAGTTGTTTGTCTGACTCTAAATAGCGTCTTCGCCATATTCTTTCCTTCTGACGGCATTGATTACGCAGGGATTTCAGCTTCTCATCGAACCAGGGGGCTGATGGTTTCCTTTTGTTCTTTACATTTTTCAAAGGGGCAAGTCTATCCAGGGTATTTGTGATAAAATTACAGTATTCCCGATAGTTTACATCTATTGGCCCCTCTGGGTCGTGGGATATCTCGCTGGTAAATATAGGCTTTGATTTGTCCGTTAGTAGTTTAGCCCAGTTTCTCCCCTTCCTGTAAGTTACGGGGCCCTTAATTCCGTTCCCTTCAATGGGTGCGGAGATCTGGAAGTAAATCAGGGAATGATCAGTCCAGCACTGAGGTAAGATATCAATCATCTTAGTCTCAGTCTGGTTAGCGAAGATCAGGTCCAGAATATTACCACCTAAATGAGTGGGTTTGTGTACCAGCTGATCAAGGCCCCAATTACCACAGATATCATGTAGATCCTACAGATGATTCCCCAGGGACCCGTTGTCCCAAAGAATAAAATCGCCCAGAATCATCAATCTAGAATGGGTCAAAGCAAGGGCAGCAATGGTATCGAACAGCGCCTGATATTGTGTATCTGCACCAGGCGGCCTATAGCAGATTATACCAGTCAGAATTCTTCCTTTGGGTTCTTGCAGAGAGAACCCCAGTATTTCTATCCCCACTATTCCATCAATCTGTAGGGGGGAAAAATCCCTTTTATTCTTATAAATCACCCCGAGTCCCCCACCTCTTCCTTGCAGCCTAGGTTTATGGAACAGATTGTAACCTTCCGGGCATGCAAAACCCAGCTCTACCGAGGTGTCTGCACAGGTCCACGTTTCCGTGATAAAAAGGGCATCTAGATCCATATCATCTAACAAACTTGACACCTCCTGGTGATGTTTAACCAGGGATCTGCTGTTGATCATCCCACAATATAGAGTTATGATATTTGATGGTTGAGCTATTAGAGGTATCCCCCCTGTCCTCTTTCCTATATTCAATAACTCTTCCTTAGAGTACTTTAGTACAGCAGCATTCATGGCCCTTGGCCCGTCCGGTGCCCGGACGGGCACAGACGGGCTTTCCTCTGGCGCTCCTCCGGCGCTCCGATGCGCGCGTGCGCTGCGCGCCTGCATATTGGTCCCCTAAATAGTGTGTGGCGAGGAGAGCACGGCAACACTAGAACGCTACCCCCCGAGACGTCCAGGGAGCGTCCAGGGATCAAAAAGTAATGGGATAGCTCTGAAAAGGTATAGGAATTTCGGGAATGTTACCATCTTAATCACGTTTATGCGGCCCATCAGAGTCAGGTGTAAGTTATGGATCCTTTCCAAGTTTTCTTTTACTTTTAGAAGCAAGGGCCCCATATTTAACTCTACCAGTCTGTCTAAATCAGCTGTAACCTTTATTCCTAAGTATACTGCTTCGGTCACCACTTTGTCATCCTGATGTGTTACATATTTGTTTTGCACTACCTGTGTCTTCCCCTTATTTATCAAATATCCTGACACTGCGCCAAAGTTTGTTGCTTCCTGCTCAATTTCTGTTATTGCTTTCCCTGGGTTTGGTGTAATGATAGCTACATCATCCGCATACGCGAATATTTTATACTCCCTTCCATGCAGCTTAAACGGAAAGATGTTAGTGTTTCCCTCCAGCCTTCGTAGGATGGGGTCCAGATACAACGCAAACAAAAGGGGCGAGGCCGGGCAGTCCTGCCTTGTTCCGCGCCTTATCCGTACTTCAGATGTAGAGCCTCTATTGATCCTTACTCTTGCGGTCGGATCTGCATATAAAGCCTGTATAGCTTTAATATACCCTGATCCAATGCCAAACCATTCCAAAACCTTCCACAAGTAGCCCCAGGAGACCCTGTCGAAAGCCTTCTCCGCATCCAAGAATACGGCTGCGACAGGGTCTCCTGCAGCCCCTGCAGCATCTAAAATAGTAATCATTTGTCTTGTGTGCTGCGTGGTCCCTTTCCCTGGAATAAATCCGTGCTGTGAGGTACTAACTAAGCTCTCGATTACCTTGCTTAGCCTGTGTGCCATTGTTTTGGAAATTTTTTTTGCATCCGCATTCATGAGCGTGATTGGTCTATAGGACCCAGGCTCCAGCAGTGGTTTGTTCTTTTTAAGAATTACTATGATGTCTGCCCCCACCCAGGAATGTGGAACAGAGTTCCTTACCTGTGCTTGTCTTAAAGTCTCAAGCATATCCCTCCCCAATATACCCCAGAAGGTTTTGTAGAATTCAGCCGGGATTTGATCAGGCCCCGTGGCTTTCCCTGAGGGGAGATTAAGTACTGCATTTTGTGTCTCCTACAGTGTCAACGGTAGCTCTAATGCCTCTTTTTCCTCTCCGTTTAGCTCTACGTGTGGAATGCCTGCCAGGTATTCCGCGATTTCGGAGTCTTTATCAATAGGGACGTGATCATATAGGGCTGCGTAAAATTTCCTAAAAACTTCCTGCACCTCCTCTATCTTATTCACAACCCCACCCATGCCGTCGTTGATTTCTTTTATTTTCCACACTGCCATATTCAGTCTAATCTGAACTGCTAGGAGGTGGCCTACTCTCTCATTATATTCGTAGCATTTTTCCTTTTTAGCCAAGTAGTTGCCTGCCGCTTTTCTTGCCATACTATCGCTAGCCTCTGCTTTATTTAACTCTATCCTTAGTAAAATCTCCTCTATTGGGTCTTGGTTGGTGATGGCGAGGATTAAATGATCTTCTAGCTCTGCCAAGTCACTAAGCCTTTTATTCATAGCAGATCTCTCATTTTTATCCCTCTGAAGCGTGTACCTTAGAGTTTCTCCCCGGACGCCGGCCTTGAACGCGTCCCAGACCATTCCTGCAGAAGCCGTTCCTATTGCTCTCCCAAAACTGTCCAATCCAAACTTGCATCATATTGATATAGTCTTCTTCCCTAATAACCCTCTCTCAAAAGTCCAAGTATAAACTTCTCGCTCCCCCTTGTTAGCCTGAGGAATAGTTAACACAAGCGGATTGTGGTCTGATAGTATGCGGGGAAGCCTTTCAATCTGGCTGCAGCCTCCCAAGGAGCTTGAGATCAGAAAATAGTCTAATCTGGCCACCATCCTATGCGGCGCAGAGTAGAAGGTGCTGCCCGTACCCAACAGGTTATTATGTGTCCACACATCCACCAGCGCATTATGTTGTGCTAAATTGCAGATGGCCTTACATGTTCTCTTCTTCCGACCCCCGTACATCCCTCCTCCCATCATGCCCAAACCTGCAAGTCCATTTATGTTGAAATCCCCGCAACAGATTACAGGCTTGGGCCACAAAGGTAGTTCCATATCCAAAAAATCAAACACATCAGGCTCGTCATCATTTGAGCCATATACAGAGGCAATAGTACAGCAGCCAGCTCCTGTTTCTCCTTCGATCATTACCCATCTTCCCCATTGATCTTCTTTCCTCCTCTTAACCTTCATCACACCCCTCTTAGCTATTATAGTGACCCCTCTTGTCTTCGAACCTTGCTGTGTTTGCGCAAGGACCTTGAACCCCAATTGTTCCAGCAGAAATTTGCTCTACCCCTCAATATGTGTCTCCTGTATACAAATCACGTCTAATTTCATAACCTTAGCATAGCCGCTACCTTCTGTCTTTTCCCTCCATCGTTTAGACAACAAATATTAATAGAGGCGATCCTTAATGCCATCTATACTTTCTAAGATTTTCCTTAACATATGTCCAATTAGTCCTCCCCTCTCCTAATGTGACTAGTGCCAAAAAGTATCTATATGTCTTCTTCTCATGTGCTGTGATTACCAATCATCCATCACCAATCCCCCATGCCCCCCCTTCGTCCCCCCCCTCTCGCCCTGACAACCCTCCCCCCCTACTACAGGCAAATAGGTCATACATGACCTATATGTGACTGCTATCGGTTGTAGTGTCGCCTCCCTCTCCTACCCTTACCCTCACATGTTCCTGATTATCCTGTGTATTAACCATGATGCTGGCCTCGTTTACCATTATGGCCATTATGGTGCAGTGGCCAGCTCTCTTTCTCTGTTGTTTTCCCCCCCATGGTTCTCAGTGAACTCCGCTAGGAATTCTCCTGCCTTAATCTCCGAGAAAATCATTCTGGTGTGTCCCCCAGTGATAACTTTTAATTTTGCTGGGAACATAAGGTAAGCCTCTGAGCCCTGCCGCTGGAAGGGAGTAATTAGCTGCCTGAGTTTCCACCTTCTTTCGACAGTCACGTGACAGAAGTCAGGTCTTGCGAAGAAGGTGACTCCCTCATATGTTTTTTTAGCGTCTGACCTGGCTCTGTCCATTATTTCCTGTCTTGCCAAGAAATTCCCTAGGAACACTAGCATTGCCCTGGGCAGAGTGTCCTGGGTTCCCCCCTTTTCTTCTTAAGTGACAGTGGGAATCTGTGCGCCCTCTGAACCTCTGTCTCCCATTACGACTGAGCCTCTGGGAAAGTGCCTTTCAACAGCTTAATCACGGTAAACAGTCAAAATATTGACTACAAAATATCGAATGGACATAATATCGAGTTTTAAATATAGATTGGACAAAATATCGACAGGACAGAATATAGACATAAAAAATATCGTTTTTAAGGTAAGTAATGTAATATCGAATGTTAAAAATATAGACAGTTAAAATATCGAAGTATATAATATAGGTTATTAAATTATCAAATTTTTAATAATATCAAATTTTTTATAGTGTTTTTTATGTTATTATATGTGTGAAAAGTGTGTATTTATGTTATAATTTATTTTAATTAATGAAATTAGTTTTTTTAATTTTTGCGTAATTTCATTCTGTAGCGGGTTGTGGGTTTATAGGGGAATAGGGTGGGAAGTAATTTAATTATAATTAATTAAATATGTAAATGTATTTATTGGTATTCATTTTTAATTAATTGTTAATTAATTTATATTTGGTAATTAATTAAATTTTAATTGGCAATTAATATTAATTGATTCATTGTTAATTATGTTAATTTTACTAATTTATTTTCTGTAGCGGGTTGTGGGTGTATAGGGGAATAGGGTGGGAAGTAATTTAATTATAATTAATTAAATATGTAAATGTATGTATTGGTATTCATTTTAATTATTTGTTAATTAATTTATATTTGGTAATTAATTAAATTTTAATTGGCAATTAATTTTAATTAATTGCTTAATTGCTAATTATGTTAATTTTACTAATTTATTTTCTGTTGCGGGTTGTGGGTTTATAGGGGAATAGGGTGAGAAGTTATTTATTTATGATTAATTAAATAAATCAATTTATGTAATTGTATTTAATTTGAAATAATTGGTAATTAATTTTTAAATGTTAAATTATTAATTGTTAATATGTCATTAATTTGTATTAATAGGTAAATAATTGTAATAATTATTTTTACTTTGTAATTTTAATTGATTAATTATTATATTATATTAAATTGGTAATTACTTTTAATTAATTTTTTATAGATATTAATTTATATTTATTGAAATAATATATGAAGTATTTAATTTCCCTACTATTGCACTCTCTGGAGTGGGAATAGTAATTTTTAGCCCTACGCTATCCAATGCTTTCCCTACTGTTGCACCCACTGGAGTGGGAATAGTAATTTTAACCCCTACGCTATCCAACGCTTTCCCTACTGTTGCACTCTTTGGAGTTGGAATAGTAATTTTTACCCCTACGCTATCCAACGCTTTCCCTACTGTTGCACCCATTGGAATGGGAATAGTAATTTTTACCCTACGCTATCCAACGCTTTCCCTACTGTTGCACTCTTTGGAGTTGGAATGGTAATTTTTACCCCTACGCTATCCAACGCTTTCCCTACTGTTGCACCCACTGGAGTGGGAATAGTAAATTGTACCCCTACGCTATCCAACACTTTCCCTACTGTTGCACCCACTGGAGTGGGAATAGTAATTTTTACCCCTACGCTATCCAACGCTTTCTCTACTGTTGCACCGACTGGAGTGGGAATAGTCATTTTTACCCCTACGCTATCCAACGCTTTCCCTACTGTTGCACCCACTGGAGAGGGAATAGTAATTTAAACCTTACGCTATCCAATGCTTTCCCTAATGTTGCACCCACTGGAGTGGGAATAGTAATTTTAACCCCTACGCTATCCAACGCTTTCCCTACTGTTGCACCCACTGGAGTGGGAATAGTAATTTTTACCCCTACGCTATCCAATGCTTTCTCTACTGTTCACCCACTGGAGTGGGAATAGTAATTTTTACCCCTACGCTATCCAATGCTTTCCCTACTGTTGCACCCACTGGAGTGGGAATAGTAAATTTTACCCCTACGCTATCCAACGCTTTCCCTACTGTTGCACCCTTTGGCGTGGGAATAGTAATTTTTACCCCTACGCTATCCAATGCTTTCTCTACTGTTGCACCCACTGGAGTGGGAATAGTAATTTTTACCTCTACGATATCTAACGCTTTCCCTACTGTTGCACCCACTGGAGTGGGAATAGTAATTTAAACCCTACGCTATCCAATGCTTTCCCTAATGTTGCACCCACTGGAGTGGGATTAGTAATTTTAACCCTACGCTATCCAATGCTTTCCCTACTGTTGCACTCTCTGGAGTGGGAATAGTATTTTTTACACTTCTGCTATCGTACGGTAATAATATTGGATATTATTTAATTATATTATGTTACTATATATATATGTTTTAACAAATCTGATTGTAAAATGTTTTTTTATAACTTTCATTAATTATTTAATTATTATAAGTTAATTTAAGTATTTGTAAGTATATTTTAGTAATTAATTTTAACTATTAATTTAATTTAACACTGTTTTTAATAAAGCCGATATTTTAATAAACTATATTTTTGTAAACGATATTTTGGACTCAATATTTTTGTACTTACCTGTTTGTAGATACCAACTCGATATTCTGTCTGTCGATATTTTGGCATCGATATTTTTGCTAGTCGATATTCTGTCTGTCGATATTATGTCAGTGATCCCCTAATCACATACCCTCTTGCGTCCTGCCCCTCCACCCCCTCTTCCAGTCCAAGCAGTCTCACATTATTTCGTCTCTGACGATTTTCAAAGTCTTCGATCTTCCACTGTAAGTCTTCAAAAATCTTCCCCTGCTCCATTTAAAAGTCTGCCAGTCTGTAACCTCGTCCTCGAGTCTGCCGGTCCTTTCCTCCACTTGACCCACTCTCTCCTCAACTGCTTCGTATTTTTTGTTCATTTTCCTTATGGCTACTTGTATTTTTTTCGTGTCTTGTCTAGCTCTCCGGCTTTCTACCCTAGCCTCCGCGTGCATCTGCTTCAGTGTGTTAAACATTATATCCAATGTTGCGTGCTGCGATGGGTCCCCCTTATTTACTCGTCCTGCAGCCCCCTCTCCCTGATTATTTTCTTGATACGTGCAAGAAGTGCCAGCATAGTCCCATAATAACTTTTTGTTTGATCTGGTTGCTGAACCTCCTCTTTCCCGCCTTACTACTGAACTTCCGTTCTTTTCTTTTACGTGCTTTTACCGTTGGAGCCACTGCTGTCATTATCACCCAAGTTTGTTGAGAGATCGGTGGTGCTGCCCCCTTCCTGACTACTTGGGTGGGAAGAGTCTGAACCTTCATTTACAGAGAAAAACTTTCTCCTTCTGGAGAACGCCCCCTTCTTCCCTTGGTCACCCCTCGCTCCTGCTGCGAGTCCAGGCTTGTCAGGCTTGTCAGGCTTTCCCAATTTGCATCTTTTATCTGCTTCCTCTCTCTGCTGAATCCTGCCTCTACTTGCATCAACAAAATACAGAAGATGATGGACGGAATGTTGCACAATGACAAAACATTCACCCCCAGTCACAGATCTGGGTTTAATCCATCGGTATTTTGCTCATCAAGCCACCCCAGGTCAGACATGGCCATATGCAAATCAGTCTTGACCCTGTGCCTCATGGGAACAGTCCAGACCGAACTGCCAAGCCATGTCATTCCTGGACCAAGAATCAAGCATCCTAGGACCGGTTTCTGGCTATCAGCCGTCTTCAGCCCGGATAGCTTGACTCCAGTGACGTAGTGAGCACGGGACCCACGTCTGGGCATACCCTTCCTACATAGGGTGAACAGCAAAATACACAAGATGATGGACGGAATGTTGCACAATGACAAAACATTCACCCCCAGTCACAGATCTGGGTTTAATCCATTGTTATTTTGCTCACCAAGCCACCCCAGTTCAGACATGGCCATATGCAAATCAGCCTTGACCCTGTGCCTCATGGGAACAGTCCAGACCGAACTGCCAAGCCATGTCATCCGTGTACCGGAATCAAGCATCCTAGGACCGGTTTCTGGCTATCAGCCGTCTTCAGCCAGGATAGCTTGACTCCAGTGGCGTAGTGAGCACGGGACCCACGTCTGGGCATACCCTTCCCACTTAGGGTGAACAACAAAATACACAAGATGATGGACGGAATGTTGCACAATGACAAAACATCATGCATCAAGGCATCCAGCATTTGTAAGTTGTTCTGCCTCTCTGTGTCACCCAGCGCGGCCCCTGCTCCCTCTGATACCCCCCGCTCACCGGTGTTCCTGTGTCCAAACTTCCAACTCCGTGAGCGGTTTCCGCGGGAGGCGTATGCTCTGGGAGTGAGTCCTCCTGTTGCTCAGCAACCAAGACGCCTACGTCCTTGACGTGACATGGTGTGCAAAATACCAATGGCTTAGGATTGAGCCTGAGTAATTACCAGTGACTGAAATTAATTCAAGCATTCCATCCTTCACCTTTTGTATACTTAAGTGTTTGAAACAAGAAAGCTTTTCTGCAGAGCAGTCGAAGCCGCTCGTTTCTTACCCACCTCCTAGGGCCAAGGAGAACGCTGTATGCCCTTGCAAGGGCTCACAAATCTGTCTATTGTGATTTTGTGGTGCCCTGTCCCCCCATGAGTGGGAGGGGCATCACCAACATTTATTTAAAAACCATTTGGGGGGCTGCAGAAAGTGCAGAAACACCCATACCTCCAGAACTTCCCCAAAACATTGCTCTAACTCTCCCCAGGAACTAATTATTTGTCCCTGGAACTGATGTTCATGTTGCTAAGTACTCTTAGAGCCTGAACTTTTGTAAATGGGGTCTGGAGTTGGCAGAACTTTGTTGGTTGGTCCTAATGGCACTGTAGCAGAAGTCTAAAGGAAGAAATAACATAATGTTTTAATGCCAATGTTGATGAACACAGATGCAAGGTTCTAACAACTCCATTGAATAGTGTGAATGTAGGTACTATCCCAATTGACTTCAAGGTGTTGCATCGGTTTATCTTGCCATATTTCTACATTTATCAATCCAGTGACACCCTGACAAATCCAGTAGGCCTGCCTTTTTGATAATTAATCTTCACCCCATATATTGGGTCTAGAATAGGGGGGATATTATTGAATTCCGGTGTAACGTATTATGAGGATGTTACCAGAGTTATTTCAACCTACGTGTCTGTGCATATTTGATGAAATGTGTTTCGTAATGAATGTGTAATTTAGTATTTTTTAAATTTTTTGAAGAAACAGCACTGACTGGACAATGATTGATTGAGTGTTGTTGTTGCAAACGTGTGACCTAAGGGTACTTCCCAACACAATTCTAAACTAAATAGGGATTGGACTGCTTTGCTTCATCACCCTGAGAAAGACAACTTCCACGATGGGGGACTTGGTTCCTAGTAAAGCGAAAGCTGCAAATGTATTACTTGAGAAGGACTCTCATCCTTTGTAACTGATAACACACTTTCTCACTTTATACAAACTACAAGAGTGAGGAAGCAAGGACATTAGGGGGAAAAACAACAAAGATGTAGGAAAGGGCAAGCAGTGGGTGAAATACAAAGCACTGGAGCCAAACATCTAGCAGTTGAAAGGCAACTTGGCCTTCTTAACAGCAGATCTTGAATTCATGTGAAAGTTCCTGCCTGTTCTCTGGGATTTCTATGGTTTGTTGTTTAACAGATTTGACCTTGAAGACTCACCTGATGCCCTTGTGCCCCAGCCACCACTGACCAGCCCTCCAAAAGCAACAGTTCCACTTCTTCCATATCTTCCTCTCCTCTGCTGACCATTGATTGTGCTTTTATGTGTCTCCTTTTTCCCTAATCCTGACAACTGCTGACAATTGTTACCTAAGTTATATGTTTGAATCCCACCATGGCAGACTCAGTCTTCCATATGGGTAAGTAAATTCAGTACCATTAGTTGGACAATAGTAACAGCACTGCAGAAGGGCACTGTAAAACACCAATTATAATTAAAATGCATTGGTTATGTGCACCTGTCTTTGCCAATCACAAAATGTAAACCATCTGTGAAATGTTGTGTGCCAGCTCACAATACTATGGACATGTTAGACAATCAATGCGTGCAGGGCTCTGACCCAAACAAACCCAGAGGACACAATGGCCAATTTATGTTTGTCGGTCTGAACACAAAGCAAGATGTAGGTGGCTTATGCCAGATTTAAGAATTACACTAACTTGAATGCTTTAAATATAGAGGAGTAGAATTCTGAACACCTTGAGGATAATTAATTAGTCTCTGGGTCAATTCTAGGCCTTGGCAAAGTTCTACTCCGCGGAATCCTGCAAAGTGTCACAAAAACTCTGTCTCTCTCCGCAAAGTTCCGCTAGCAACGGGTCTAATAAATTGCCCTGCTTGCACTGATTTTAAGTGCTGAGAGTTTGTCCCATACTGTAAAATCAGTGCAAACAGCACTCCGTGTCAGGCCAGAGGGTGCTACTGCATTCTACTGCTCAAATACACATTCTACTCGTGTGGCAGCTTCTTCACCCTGAGTGGCAGATTTCCCAATGCAAGCGGTTGCGACCTGAGCACCCACTTTGAGGAATCTCACTAGGAGGACATCTAGCGAACATTTTTTTCTCGCAAGAGCTCACCAACTTAACAATAGTGAGCCACGAAAGAGAAAAAACTCAGCTCTGCGTCACTTCACTGAGTTTTCTGGAACTCCACCCAACCCAAGTCAATTCCACAAATTGGGTTGCACCCAAGTCAGAATACAAAATGGAAAAAAAGCTTCACGAGACTGATTAGACACTGTTGAAAGGTAAAACAGTATTTGCAATCTCAGCTTCCCCTTCCTGTTTACAAGATTCATTATCTTAATCCCTTTCCTGCAAATGGAATGTCTTTTTCTATTGTAAACTTAAGATCAATGCCTCACTACTTTCATTGCAATTTCAGCTCACCACCAATGACAGAACATCCAGACTATGATGCTCAAGAGGCTCATGAACAGTAGAATCCTGCTCCCTTTGCACCAGTTTCATGCCATTGTGGCCTAAACAAATTTTGCAACGCCATCACCTTAAATAATTTTAACATTTCCTTATTCCATTCCTAGTTGCCCCTACTGGCAGTAGATTGGTTGGTGCATATCTATGCAAACTATTTTTTAAATGTCCGACCTTAATCCTCATCTGAGTGAACAACTTAGTTTGCAAAATGTGCTCAGCACTTAAGAACCTCTCGCTTTGAACTTCCCAGAACCATTAATTTCTCTGTTTTGAGATTAGAAAAGTCACCTCATTAACCACTTATAAAAAAGGAAGTGGTAGCTGCATCCCAAACAGCTTGAACGACATTCAAACAGTGCCTCTAGGCCTATCAACAAAGTAGGCATCCAGGCTCCCATTTTGGTCCCTAAGCTTGACTGGATAGTTTGAGCACATTTTGTGGCATAGAGTGCTGAGCCAGTATCTTCCCTCAACATCACCAACGGTTAATACTTCCATCTAGCTTTTTGTTCCCATTAGGTATATGCTTTGCATTCGTTAATTTTTTACATGCCCAATGTTTTTATCAAAATGAGAAAAGGCAAATACCGAATACATTGCTCCTTTTATGCTTAGTATTGCCATGGGTCAGAACTCATTTACTGCACCAACAATTAAAAAAAAAAAGGAATACCTGAAAGCATATTTGGTTAAAAGCTTTCTGTACAGTGCAACATAAATGAGGACATGTTCTAAAAAAGCAACAGCTAACAATGTTCTACCTATGAATGTGTGCATCCCATGCTGGTACTATTCCAGACAGAAGTGAAAACAATCCCCACAAAGAAAGATTTTTTTTTTTTGTGCACTCTGCTATTCTTACTCAAGTTTGCATTGAAATTGAATTCCTGACCCCTATTAAAGAATGAAAATAAATGCTGAAAAAAATGAATATAATTAATTTATAGCCAAAGGGAGATCATATTTCAGACAGAATCTATTCATCATAAGTTATCTTATGGGCAGTCATTCATAATTAACCTTAAGAAGTTCTTCTTATAGTTTTGAATGAACTAATTATGTATAGTGGACAAGAAATAAGAAAACAAATCACAATGGTGGAAACTGGCAAAGAGAAGAATATATTCAATTTCTTTTTAATTCAGTCTTTAAAAATTGTCACAATTTCACTATTCCGCCTCAACAGTTTATTGTCAGATAGGTAGCAGGTGGATTGTACAGATTATCAAATTGGAATAGGGTTAAGGAGCCACCCAGTACTAGGTCACCAGCTACAGACTGCCCAGTCTTGAGCCAGCTAAAACCAACTTTTTTTTGGTGCCTGTTCAGTCAACTTTGTAAGGTGACACTGTTGGATGCCATATCCATCATCGCAACCTGCACTAAGAAGCACTCTTTCATTTAAATGTCACATGAAAGTCAATAAAATACGTGTTATTGATATTATGTGTATCTCAATTACTTTTGGCCCCTATAGAATGTAACCATTTTGCCAGTTGGTGAAGTTGTGTCATTACCCGGTTGCATGTGATTTCATAGAAAAATTATTCTTAGAATTCCTAGAAAAGCATTTCACCTAAACTGTTTAATAGAAGTTCGCAGGAAGATTTGCATTTACAATTTCATTGAAACCAAGTCATAGACCGGATTTTTTCTAAATTGGCTTTCACATGCTTATATTTTAATGTGTAAATGCAATGGTTGCCGGTATTATTTTGAGAACCATGTTAGTTAGAGTTAGTTATTCTAGTGATTTACTTTTGGGGACATTATTTCGGATTTATTTATTTTAAAGTATCAAACAATTAATTCAAATGATTGCAATTCACTGACCCTCTTACCACCCATAGACACCCTCTATCTGTGCTGCCTGAACTCTCTCACCATGCCAAATCTACATCCATCCCTGAATCATAAACTCCACCCAACCCTGAATTCCTGAATTTCAAAAGCCCTTTTTACACCTACACTCCCATCCCTGAACCCTAAAACCCCTCACTGCCCTTAAAACTACTAGAAACCATCCATTTCTAAACTCTAAATAAAGTTCTACCACTAAGCCCCACCCATCTCTGAACAGTATAGAACCTCTCTCCACCCAAAACTGCTCTAATTCCTGAATCCTACAACTCTTTCTGCCCATAAACTCCACCAAAAAGCCACCATGAAACACCTCACCACCACTATACTCCACTCATCTGCGAAGCTTAAAAACCCGTATCAAACTAAACTCCACCCATGCCTGATCCCCAAAACTACTCACCACCCTTAAACTTCACCCATCCAAGAGCACAAAAACCCTTCCTTACTACTGCTAAAACCGACCAGGGTTTAATGTAATGTTAGATTTATCTACATTATTATGGGTCCTTTTAAAGGTTTCCTTTAATGTGTGATGTATTTTTATTCTTTAAAATTACCTTTCCTTACAATTGTTTTGCCATGATTTGGTTTCTTCCTGTGAATTTTCTGGTTTCATGTGTTCATGAATGCACAGACATTGCAAAACCCATGTTGAGAATCCTAAAGCTGTTCTCTGGTTGCAGATTTACAAGTGTATGTGCATGTGTATCAGATGTATACACCAGCACTGATGTATGGTACCTCATTGAGCATCACGATTTCACACGATCTCCTTCCAGACCACTCATGAAAACTTCAAAGGAAACTATGTAAAACACATCAAGAGAAGAAAAAATCCATGCAATTAATTCATTTTATAATACAAATGTGTAAAACACTGAGAACAAGGATTGTTTAGAGAGATAGGAAAGTAATTAATAGTACCAGTAATGTACACAAATCTAGCATACCAATAATTATAGTTTTTGTTAAGTAGCTTTTCATTTTTAATTTTAGAAACACTTTAAAGTTTACAATTGTTGTTCTTTTAATTAATACACTTTCTGTGCCTGAAATATTTTATTGCATGTGTTAATATTTGTGTTTTTGCATAGAAACCGAATATGCCACTTCAATATGTGCCCTTCTAAACGGGCATTAGTGTTCATGGATGTTTTAATTAGCAAACGACATTTACACTAAACATTTGTAAGTGCAGCTACCTTGATATGATCTCTTTGCATTATTTCAGTCCAGAAAGCAAAAAAAAAGTATAACTTCCTTAGTCTCATTAAATGCTTGTTTTTTCTGTGTGAGTTTCTGTGTACCCAGATATCTGTGCTTTTTTAGTCTTCTACAAAATTATATCACTGTGCTATTTCTGTATCTAGTCATTTAAAAAAAAACTATAACGAGGATTTTACCAAATGCATATATTCTCAACAGCTCAGTGCCCTGGAGTCTGTACAGAAATATGGTACAGACATTTCACAATATTTTTTGGAGCAAAAAAGCACATAAAAATTGCATTGTTTTGGGCATTTTAATCATTCAGCAGAACTAAAGAAAAATAATATCTAGAAGAAACAATAAAAACGAAAAACACCACAAACATTCGGAAGGGGACAGCGTGCACCTAATGACCCCTGGTGCCCTGCAGGTGCACAACCCCAGCGCGCTCTTTAAAGACAACAAGTTGCTTCTCAATAAAGAAAGAGCCAGCACTCTCAGCTTACATGTGCACCAACAAAAGATGTACTCATAAACATAATCATAACATAAACATAATGCTTACACTCACTGAATCATATCCTCATTGATGTCATTTGAGATGTCATGAATGATGTAATATTTGAGGTAATAAGCAGTTCATTGTGGGGTCATACGTTCTAGTGAGCTCAGGTACCTATAACTGCTGAATTTCATTGGATTTGTTTGAGTGACTCTGACCCTAACTATAACGTCCCTGTAACCTTTGGTTTTTCAGTGAATTACTAAGGTTTTTTGTATTCTATTTCCTAACTATAATGCCCCTGTAACATTTGTTTTTTATTTGTGAATTTCCAAGGTTTTTCTAATTTTATTTCCTAACTGTAACCTGTAAACTTTGAGAGTGAGTGAATGCATGAGTGTCTATATGGGTCTGTGAGTGGGTGTGAGAGTGTCTGAGTGGGTATTTCAATGGGCATATGAGTGTCTGAGTGGGTCTGGAAGTGGCTGCATAAGTGTCTCACTGGGTGTCTGAGTGGATATGTGAGTGGGTGTCAGAGTGTCTGACTGGGTTTACAAGTGCCTCTATGAGTGTTTGAATCAGTCTGTGAATGAGTGCATGTGTGTCTGAGTGGGTCTGTAAGTGGGTCTCCGAGTGGGTTTGTGAGTGGGTGTATGAGCCTCTGAGTGGGTCTGTGAATGAGTTCATGAGTCTCTGAGTGAGTCTGTGAGTGAGTGCATGAGTCTTTGAGTGGGTGTGCGAGTGGTTGCATGAGTATCTGAGTGGGTAGGTGAGTGGGCATGTGAGTCTCTGAGTGGGTCTGTGAGTTGGTACATGAGTGTCTGAGTGGGTCTGTGAGTGGGTACAGGTGTGTCTGAGTGGGTCTGTGAGTGGGTGCATGAGTCTCTGAGCAGTTCTGCGAGTGGGTGTGTGAGTGTCTGAGTACCCTCTGTTTTGCCCTCTTCTGCTCTGTTTTGCCTTTCGATCTCATTTTTCTGCCCTCTGTTTTGTCTTTTTTCTACCCATTTTTCTACCCTCTGTTTTGTCTTTTCGGCTCATTGTTCTGCCTCTGTTTTGCCCTCTTCTACTCTGGTTTGCCTTTTATGCTTGTTTTTCTGCCCTCTCTTTTGCCTTTCCTGCTCCCTTTTCCGCCCTCTGTTTTGCCTCTTCTGCTTGTTTATGTGCCCTCTGTTTTGCTTTTCTGCTAATTTTTCTGCCCTCCATTGTCCCATTTCTGCTTGTTATTCTGCCCTGAAAAGTGGAGAGGGGCACACAGCCCCTCTCCTTGCTGATTTTGGTATTTTATGCCTATATCAGTTAGCAGGGTAGGAATACCCTTACCCCTTAGGCCTCTTGGGGAGGTTGTACAGGTAACCTGCAGGGCCAAAAGAGCATTTTATTTTATTTAATTTTCAGCTCCCGTCTGAAAATGTCTCTAGTAATTGGTCCTTGGAAGGGCCACATCCTGGCTGCATTTTCAAAATAAAGGAGGGGGTGCATGGGACCCCCTCCTGGGGCTTATAAATTCCCCAGGGACCATCACCTCCCCAGGGCTTATTTATTTTTAAACGGGAGGGTATCTTGGTCTCCCCTGGGGACCACCACCGACGTAGGGCCACATTCCAAAAACAAATTTAGGGCCTCTGGAACCCCCATACCACAGGGACAACCACCACGCTGGGGCTAATGCATTGTTATTATGGCCTATCAGACCCCTGGGCCCTGGGGACCACTGCCTCCCTGCGGTCATGATAAATTTGTAGTCAGGCCTCAGGGAATCCCTGGGGCACCATCTCTCAGGGGCTGTTCTTGGCCCCGGGGATCACCACCTCCCCGGGGAAGGCCCTACAAAGAAGAAAGAATGGGGCTGTGGGACCCCCCTCCTGGAGCTGCAGATAGCCCTGAAGACTGTCGCCCTCCAGTGTCAGTTTCTGCTATGTCCCGGGGTGCCCAGCATCTGGGACATAACTGTTTTTCTGTAGCTTTTTGGGAGCTTCACCACTCACGCCAACCCACAGCAAACGTTCCGCTTTCAGAAAGCAAGAGCATTAAAAATGCTCTCACTTGCTGGACTTAGAGCAGAATTGCTTTCACACACAAGGAGCTGCCTTTCCAGCAGCTCCCTATGTGTGAAAATAATGCTTGTTCCCACAGGAGGCGATGATCTGGCAGGGACTGCAGAGGCATTCAGGCTCACCCGCAATCCCAGTGGAGACTGGGTGCCCTGGGGGGCACCCAGCAGACATGGTTGGGCCACGGGGGATGGGGCCAAAATAGGCCCATGGAAGGGGGGTTGCATGCCCCCCTCCTCTACATGAAAAAACAGGCACTGAGGGATGGGGTCCTGAGGTTGAAATTAGCCTGGAGAGTGTGGCCCCTTCCCTAATAAAAGATACAAAATTGAAGAAAATCAGCCAGCCAGGGAAGTCGCTGGAGGCTCTGCCCCTTTTCTCCTCCACTCTTCAAACATGCTTCCTGACACAGTACTGGTTGAGGGGTGAAGTCTCCTTGGGTTCTGAGGGTCCTTAGGGGCAACACCCCTCCTGTAGTAAGTGCCAACAGTGGGATTGCTGAGAGGTCATGGAAGGCTACTTCCCTTTCTTCACCACTCTGAAAATGCACCTCCTAGCGCACTACTGGTTGGGGGATGAAGTCCCCTTGAATGCTGAGGGTCCTTGGGGACCAACAACCCCTCCTGTTACCTCCAGTAAGCCCCACACAGTGGGATTGCTGAGCGGTTGTAGAAGGCCACGCCCCCTTTCCCCACCTCTCTGCAAACCTGCCTCCTGGTATACTACTGGTTGGTATATGAAGTCCGCTTGGATGCTGAGGGTCCTTGGGGCCAACAATCCCTCCTGTTTCCTCCAGTAAGTGCCACACAGTGGGATAGCTGTGAACTCATGGGAGGCCCTGCCCCTTCTCACCACCACTCTGCTAAACATGCCACCTGATGCACTAATGGTTGGGGAATATAAGTGCCCTTGGATACTGTGTATCCTTGGAGGGCAGGAATCACTTCTGTTACCTCCAGTAAGTCCCACACAGTGGAATTACAGAGAGCTGGTCAGAGGCCCCAGCCCCTTTCTACGCCAGTCTGCAAACATGCCTAGTAGTTAAAAAACGATAGAAATCCACTAAAAAAGCTAATGTTACAGGGGCATTATATTTATGAAATAGAAGTAAAAAATCCTTAGAAATTCACTGAAATAAAAAAAGGTTACAGAGACGTTATAGTTCTGCTTGGATTTAACTCATATAAAAAAAAACAGAGAATTTCAGCAGTTATAGGTACCGGAGCTAACTATAACTTACACCCCGGCAATGCACTGCTTATGACCTCACTTATTATATCACTTATGACATGGTCATGACATCACTGATGACATTATGCACAGAAACATTCATACCCTACTCACACCCCCTACAACCTCTCAACCACCCACTCACAAAACCACACAACCAGTCACATTCAGAGAATCATCATACAAGTACTCATAATCTACTAACTCATCCATAGAGCCACTCACATTCCCACTCAATCATATAGATATTCACCAACCATTCACTCACCCATACAGGTAGGGGCCGATTCACAGAACTAACTAAAGACAAAATCCTAAACGTACTACTTTTGGTATTCACAGAAGTTAAGATTTTGTCTTAAGTTTGTCTTAAGACAGACTTAAGACAGACTTAAGACAAAATCCTAACTTAAGTCTGTCTTAAGTTTGTCTTAAGACAAACTTAAGACAAAATCCTAACTTCTGTGAATACCAAAAGTATTGAGTTTAGGATTTTGTCTTAAGTTAGTTCTGTGAATCGGGCCCGTAGTACACACCCACCTATTCACCTATATAGCCTTTCACACATGCACTCACACACCCATATAGTCTCTCAACACAGCCACTCACTCACCAATACAAGCTATGACCCACATAACCCCTTTCATACCCAATCACACATTCATACAAGTACTCACACATCCCTTCATTCACCCATGCAGCTATTTACAATGACACATATTCAGCAATACAGCTACTCACACGCCAACTCACTTAACCAAATTCCCATTCAAAAAGCCACTAACTCACCTATACAGTACACTTACACACCCACTCACCCACCCATACAGCAATTCAGACACCTACTCACTCACCCATATAGTCTTTAATACACCCACTCACCCACCCATACAGCCAATCACTCCCCCATACAGTCATGGAGAAAACCACTCACTCACCCACACACCCACTTATACACCCATACAGTCACTCACATACCCACTCACACACCCATATAGCCACTCAGATACCCACTCACACAAGGATACACACAGCCACTAACATAGTAGATGCTAAAAGTAGGATCACTCATTAGAAGTAGACATACTATTGTAAATAAACGATTATGGTAGCTTAGTATATATGTTCAACAATCATAAATTCTTTGAAAACACTTACACTCACTGGAAGATTTTATCAGTGATATAATTTGAGATGTTATCAGTGATACCACTATCAGCCTCACATGAAGATAAGGGAGTATTCACCATAGAAGATCAGTTTAACAAGGCAGAAATGGCCAAAATAGTGAGGAGTGAATGGAATGTGCACACATATGAAATGCTGAAGACCTCAAATACATTTTAATTACTGATGGTGAGGTACAGGAACAACCTCAGTGTCAGGAACCTTTGGTACGAACCAGTTCTGCCCTGCAGGCAGAAAAGGACACTCTGCCTGAAATTGAAAATATGATAGCTGACTTATTTAACAAAATGATGGAAAGGTTCAATAGACCAGAAAAGATTTAGAAGAAGGTTCAAGATGTGTGTGAAGGCTTAGAGATTAAGATAAACTCTTTAGTGGAATGACTGAATGCAATGGAGACCTTTGGGGAAATGTTTATCAGGGAGGTAGGAATTAATTAAAAGTAAATTTGCACTCTTAAAATGGGTGAAACAAATCTATGGGAAATGATTGAAGTGCTTGAAAATAATGCTTGAAGAAATAACATTAGGATCCTGAATGTCCAAGAAGGAGGTGAGAGGAATAATATAAAGAGGTCTATGGGAGAATTATTGAAATAATTTATTCCAAATCCTTGGTGAGGACATAAATCACATTAATTGTGATCCTTTTCGTAAATCTCCAGCCAGGAAGATACCAAGGAAAATTTTGATTAATTTCAAAACATATGCACTGAAAAAGAAAATATTGGCTGAAGCCATCAAAGCAGGGAGTTACACAAATGGAGAGTGGTCTTTTTGAATTAGATCAGATATCTCTAGAGCTACCCCTTGCTTATTCTGTTTTGTTGTTTGCTTATAACCATCATGATGCACCATCTGTAAAGCGCTCTGATACCCTCGGTGGTCATGTTCCCGCTATATAAAACTTTCTAAATAAATAAATACCCAAGACAGACAATGAGATTAAAGATATGTGGGAGGTTTCCCTGAGGAGTGGTCATGATCACAAAGAAAAGTTTGTTTAACTTTCAGCACTAGGTGTGGGAGTATGTGAGAGAAAAAATATAAAAAGTGCTCATTGATCTAGAGATTATTAATGACATTTTTAGTGACTTAGGTAGGTTTTTCTTACCCCTCCCTTCACAATGTAGGACAGATCCATGGCAGAATCATCTAAATTTAGGCTCCTCAGGATTGTAACATGGAATGTCAAGGCCCTTAGAGTCGCTAGCAGATGAATATAAATCTTGGAATATTGGAGACTCTCAAGTAGTGAAAATATAATAATATAGGAGATGCATTTGTTAAAAGAGGAATGGACGAGCATTCTAAAGAAGCAAACATGGGGTGAATATTATCCTTGTACAATCCAAGAGTGTTGTATGGCAATTGGTATGTTTTGTCAGGTTATTATGGCCCAAATATTGATGATCCGTCTCCTCTTCAGGAGCTATATAACCTTCTCATGGACGTTAACTTCCCCATAACATTGCGGTGTGATTTTAATGCTTTGATTAACCCGGTCTTAGATAAATCCTCCTCTAGAAATACAGTTACTACCCATAAATGAGAGCTCTTGTCAAACGAATGATGGAGGATATGGGTTTGGTTGATATTTGAATGGAAAAAGGAACTAAGGATCATAGATTCACCTTTCATAATAAAAAATATGGGCACTCCTCCAGAATAGACTTTTTTCTTGTACATTGTAGAATTGGGAAACAAGTCACAAAAGTTGAATATGTTTTAGAGCATCTATCGGATCATTTATTCATGAATTTGGATATTAGTTTACCTCAAACACCTATACAAAAGAGATGGACTTTAAATCAAGCTTTATTATTAGATGTGAAAATAATTGACATATTGAGAAAGGACACAAATCAGATCAATAAGTACCCTGCTCCACTGCATATTGTTTGGGACACTTATAAAGCCTTTATAAGGGGCAGCATAGCTAGCCCCACTAATAGACAGAATAAGGAGTTGAAAGACAAGATGGGGGAACTTGAATTCAATAAAATTAAGTTCCCAAGGGAATTAGAGAATTCCCAAAACTCACACGATCAGGCTTTGATTCATGGAAATTTGGAGAAAGCAAAGTATAGTTTGTCGGATTTTTTGGAGGGTGGAATAAAAAAAAATGGGAGGCCAGTAAGATATCGCACTATGAGTATAGGGAGGTTTGTGTCAAATTGTTGGCCTGGAAAACCAAAAACCAGAAACTGGTAAATTGTATAAGGAGGATTTAGAAATGGAACATGTCTTTTATGTGTTTCTTTAACAATCTGTATACCGATGATACTGTGTTGGCCATGGAACAGATCCAAAGGTATTTTAGCAAAATAAACACTCCAAGCATAACATTAGCTTCAAAAGAATTTCTCTACTCTGAGAGTAGTACCTAAGAAGTGGGAAAGGTAATTAGTAGATTGAAAAAAGGGAAGGCCGCTGGCCCTGATAACCTCCCCAATGAATTATACAGGGCTTTGAACGAAGAACTAACCCCATGTTTAAGTGAGGTGATAAATGCAGCCTTTTTAGAAGACAAAGAACTTCCACAATCTTTTTTTTTTGTGGAATATTTTTATTTGTACATTTTCTTGAGAACACACAGTTTACATCAGGCATGAAGAGAAACACAAGGCCATAAATATACATAATCAGAATGCAGTTACTCTGCATACATGCTAGTGTCAACTTTACCCATCTCGGGCGATTATTATTGTTGAGCGTTAGCCTCCCCAGACCCAGCAGATGTGTGTGCTTTCGCCCCCCTCCCTGCTGTGGCTGTAGGTGGAGGTTGTGCATCACCCGGCATATCACTCAATTCCAGTCCGTAGTGCCTGAGCTAAGGACCTCATATCTTGAAAACATTTTTGTGATACACTCTCATTTTGTACATCACTTTTTTGGCTCCCAGATACATGTCCATCCCTGCTTTATACTCATGTAGTGTTGGGGCTTGTGATGCACCTGAGTGTTTGGCTATGTTCCTTTTGGCTACTACTAGTCCTAAGTTACATAGGGTAAGGGCGTGCCTGGGCAAATCTATCTCGTGGGTATGTCCAACAGGGAGAATTTGGCATCTTTAGGCAGCTGCATCCCCACTATCTTGCTAAGTTCCTTTATTATCTTAGCCCAATATTTTTGTATGAGACCGCAGTCTCTCAGAGTGTGGATATGTGTCCCGCTTTCTGTTCTACAACGGAGGGGGAATCTGTCTTCCCCATTTTGTGAAGGTGGATTCTGTCAATGTACGTCCTGTGAAGGATTTAGAACTGGATCAAGTGCAGTCTTGATTTAATGACCACTTCCCTCGGTTGCATTAGGGCAGCTTCTCAGCCCAAGTCTTCTAATTCCCCCACGGTAGGTTCCCAGTGTGTCCTCAGACCTTTTACATTATCTGGTGCATTATTTATGAGGGTCTTATATGTCCATGAAATGGCCATCTCTGCTATTTCCCCTTGAAGGAGTCTTCCCTCTCGTGGTGCATACTCGGTTGTGTTCATTATGTCTACTCCCTCAGTCTTCCAGGCATGTTGCACTTGCATATATTTATATCTTTGACTATTGCTCAGTTGGAAGTCTCACTGCAGGGCGCCAAATGTGATCCTGCATATGCAGGGGGAGCCTTAGGCAAATATTATCCCCATTTGTTGATTACTATCAGGAGTGCTGCACGATAGTATGATCTTATATCGGGGAGAGCAATCCTCCAGTTGTATTGGTTGCAGTAGAGTGTCTGAAGCACAATCCTTGGTAGCTCTCCCCCCCACAGAAGTGTACGTACCTCCTCATTTACTGGCCTAAAAACCTCCTCCGGAATTCTGTAGTGTATGTTTTGTAGGATATATAATAGCTTGGGGAGAACTTCTACAACCTTGGGAGGAGGCCACGATTAACATTATTTTAAAAACCAATAAGAACCCTGAGTTATGTGAATCTTATAGACCGACCTCCCTGTCATTATAAGATTTTTATGTAGATATTAGCCCTTACTCCGAAAATTAACTTTTATTTTTAACACAAAACCCTTGGAATTTAAACTTGAGGCTTTTAAGAAATTAAGTAGTTTCATTTGCTCTGATAAGAGGTAAGAATTTCCCAGAATAAGCTGCGCCAGAGGAAAATACGTGGAACGATTGCAAGTCCAGCTTTTCTCCTGTAATGTTGAGCATTCCAGTTCAAGACTTTTAGCTCTCTCCTTTCAGATAGCTTAGTTTATACTCTGATTTTTAAAGCCATGACAAGGACTTTCTCTGCGAAGGCTTACTTCTTTTTGCTCAAATTTGGCCACCCCAAATGCTTTGTTGCAGGTATTCTGCACATATACAGTACTATACACAGGGAAATGGGACCTTAGTGAATAGGGGTGTACCAACCTAACACATTAGTACTCAAAATCCCAAACTCACTAGCTATAGTGTCTCATTTGTTCTCTGACTACAGCAAAACTACTAATGATTAGACAACCCAGAACACGTCAGTGTGGGTAGAACCGGGTTTTAGTGGACAGGAAGTTATGGTGCTCAAGCACTATTGACGTTATTTAGTATTTGGTCAAAATGTAAGAATGGTGCTGTCAGGAAGGGGAGACCCTAAAATCCCTCAATGTGTGTAGAAAAACCACAAAATCACAAATTAGCAACAGTCCTGCGCACTCATATAAAATAACAAATCATATGGATGAGTGTTAAGAGCAATAGGACCAATCCAACGCTGGAGTCTTAGTTTTTTTCTTCTTTTTAATTGGTCATCAGACATACGTTACATGCAGCCAGCCGACATGGGTTTCGTCGTTGAAAACAGTGTTCTACAACTCTTCAGCGCTCCGTGGCTGAATCCAAACTTGGAGAACCCACATCCGGTGATAATTCCAAATCGGCAAGGTAACTAAAATCTTGGTAATCAGTGTTCGAGAACGGAAGAGTACAAGCCGATACGTAGAACAGTCAAGAAGTGACCCAGTACAAATAGAATCCTTCATAGTTCCAGTATAGGTTTAACCGTGAACGTGTAACAAGGGAGAGAGAAGGATAAGGACCGGATCAATCCCGGTAATGCACAAGTGCGTGTTCTTTCCAGGCTATGTCCCGAAACGGAGACCGCTTTCTGGCGTCTTCTTTCAATCGCTCTCTTGGAAATCGCTGGAGCCAGACAACTCTTTCGCTCACTCACTCATACTTTTCCACAATGTGAGTAATCAGAGACATTGTATAGTTTACATTGTTTATTTTAACTAACGTGCTCTATGGTACAGTACACATGCCATTACTAGCAGCAAAATGCATAAACACAATACAGTCAACATTGTCACAATTCCATAGAATACAAACAGGGATATAATTTTATAAAGACAGCGGAAAAAGGACCAAGAGACCTAACCACCCTCCCTGTGGTAATAGTTTATTATAAAAAAGAAGACCTCTGGGCTTTGTCAGCAGACCCCATACCTCAAGGCCTAGATGAAAGCTTTACATCCCAGGACAAGCACAGCTCTTCTCACTGGAAAGGTGTCTTGTCAAGTGTGCCAAAATATGTTTAGCTTGCAATATTAAAGCACACGATTTCCAGTAGTGCAGCTGTGGGTAGTATGTTATGTCTAGGTGCAAGGGACTGTCCAGAACAGAATAACAAGGGGCATTGTTGATCGACGTTGTACCTTGTGTGCAGACTAAACCTTAGAGCAGAGCGGAGAACGCAAAATGCAGACAGTTCTCATGTGAAAGGGGCACAAACAGAGTTTTGCAAAATATATGCTTGCAGTGTTGTGCACAAAAGCAGCCTCATGGCAGCGAAGCTCATGCTACCTTAGCAAATGTCGACAATGGAGCCATAAGCTATACTACTGCTTTAAAAAGGTCAGGCTAAAGATCTTGGGGCTGCATGTAAAATATGGTATTAGATTAGGCAGACCCTTTACATAACATACTATTGTGCCTCTGCTCCAATTTGGAATTCCAGAGGGACCCCAGTATTTCTCTTAGATAAGTTGGAAGTGCCCCTGGTTGAAGCAGGAATACATAAATGGGGACAAATTATGCAGAAACATTCATTAATCTCCTGGGAAACTTTAGTTAGTATAACAGAAAGGCGCTTTTCAAAGTTTAAAAATTACCAACTGGAAAGCTGGGCAAGAGATCCTGGGAAAGGTGGGGGAGGAAGTGTGGACTGTGAGGAGAAACTTCAAGTAAGGTACCCACTGGAGAAGGAAGTAACCAAGTGGTAGTGGATGTTGGTGGATGTAGGGAGAGAACCTTATTCTTTGTTGCTTGAGATCCGGAAGAGGTACCTGCCGAACCAGAAGGTGGAAAATCTATGGCAAGTATTGATTACTCATTTTTGGTCAACCAAAAAATCTACACTCCACAGGAAGAATCATCTCTTTATAGTATACAGGGCGTATGGGACAACAAAGAAGCTGTCAAAGCTGTGTGTCCAGGAGGTAAGAAACCAGCCTACATGGGGGGAGGAGAAGGCGGACGACATCCATAATAAATTATTTATTTATTTATTTGTGAGTTTTATATTGAGCGAACTGGACCCAAAGGTATCAGAGTGCTTTACAGGGAAAGCACAACAAAAATTAACATGAGGCACATGGAGAATAGATAAAATATATAGTAATGGTAAAAAGGGCAAACAGTATACAATGGTATACATGGGCAAAGTAGCAGAAAATGCCCGAGTTACATTAAGCGTAAATAAAATATATATCAACATTATACAAAAGAAGAATCTAGTAGACAGAGGGATCTGAGAATGGAAAGTTCTGAGGTAGTTATAGTAGAGAGTTGCAAGGGTAGGGAAAGTAGGTACACAATATTTCCCTGCTGTAGTGAACAAGCATGCCAATATAGCACTTTTATCTTGAAACTAGCACTTTACAGAGTAAGCACAACAGCAGAAACTTGAGGAACATAGAGAGCAAATAAAAAATAGGGTTGAAAGTAAGAAAGGAGTACACCAAACACAGTGGGGTATGTAAATCAAGAATCAGAACCAGAGTTACATAAAGTGGGAGTGAAAGTACGTAGCGACAATAAGTCAAAGAAGAATACGAATGATAGAGTACATAAAAGTTCTAAGGTAGTTGAGGAAGGGAGATGTAAGGATGAAGAGAGTCAAAGCACAGTTTGCTCTGAGGTAGATATGTATAGATTTACGTGAGGAGTGCAGTGTAACATAAGTCCGGGACTCAGGCAAATTACGGAGTGGCAGGAGGCAGCAGACAGATGGAGGGCGGAGTCTAAGCAGAGAGCGAGGTGTTGTCAAGTCCTCAGTGAGAGAGGAATTTGTTGGAGAGAGATATTTTTGATTCTTTCAGGAAGAGGGATGTGAAGGGTTGCATTTGATCTCAGAAGGGAGTGAGTTGCAATGTTTGGGGCCATTCCAGAGAAGGATCAGTTGCAGGCGGTGCCCTCTGATAGAGATCTTCTGACAAGATGTGGGTAAGGTAATCACAGAAGTATTAGGCCTAGAAATTGAGGTAAGCCTGGCAATGGTGATATTTGGAGTAGTAAATGTGGGCTCCAAACCTGTGAATTTACTTAAGAAACAAAAACCTCTACTTTATGTAGTGATATTGTTGGCAAGGAGGGAGATATGGATCCTTCCCATGCCTCTAGTAAGAAATGATTGGATGTTATCTGTCAAGGGGGTAAACCTTTTAGATCATAGGGGTTACCAGTCGAAAGGGTACATTTTGGGAAGGTTTAGGAAGATTGGACACATGCCTGTGATACTAGAGGGAGTTAAGTGTTCAAAATGAAGAGGAATAGGTCCTATGATTAATATATAAATAGCAAAGAGCCTGAGAAGGGAATCAGGTTGCGAGTTCCTAGAGAGAAGACTCCTAAAACTTACCTCAGATAAATTGCTAAAGAGGCCATAGAGCTGTCTCAGAGGGAAATATAGCTACGTTTCTCCCCTGCCTTTTATTTCTTCTGATGAGTAGGGAGAGGGTAACTTGGTTACCTGTTTTGATCTGTTTTTACCAAGCTCTTATATGCCTTTTTGATGGGAAATGAGGATTAAAAAAAGTGATGATCAGTGCATTGCTGGGGTGTAAGTTATAGTTAGCTCAGGTATATTGGTTAATTATCTGAGTTTAAACATGCTTTTAAAGAAGTATATATATAGTAATATGTAGGGCAATGTTCAGAATGGGTTATTTACATAATAATTTTTGGATGTGTTGGTGGTCATTGAATATCTGCTTTTGTGTTCCAATTTCATGACGTAACGGCGGGGACTACAATAAGCTACATCATCGCGATCTCCGGTGTCACCACGCAAACAGAAAATAGGTTTTAGAGATGGTTGTTGTAGAAATACACTAGAAAAACATGAGTTTGAAGTGTACAGTAATAAAACTCTAGTGTGTAGAATACTGCAATGTGTGTGCATATACATGTTTTCACTTTATGGGAAAGACCAGGACAAAGAAGACCCACTGCTTGAGAACGGAAGCCCTGCTTTAGGAGCAAAAGGTGCCAAACCCTGCCTGCTGCTCCAAGGACTCGACAATGGTTTCTGCTATGTTGTCCAAAAACATGAAAGGACTCCAAGAACCCCGGTGCACATCAGTTTTTCAAGAAATCACCATGAAGCTCCTTTGGACTGAATGCTTCACTCCCTTGTACATCGCAGGCACCAATCGTTTGAAGTCCAGTTTGTCGACGTGCTGCCCCTGGTGACCTTGCTAAAGCACCAAACTGAGTGGCCCAGCTGTCCTGAGATCACCTCTCCAAATGGCCTGCTTCTGACCACGAGGACTGAAGCCCAGCTGACGTCTTAGCTCTGCACCCGGCCCGACCAGCCTCAGCACAGACAAACCAGCTCTGTTCCCATAGTCCCCACTCCCTTGCCACCCTCTAAGAAGACCCACCAGACTTACCTGCAAGTCCCTCTGTGTAGTGCTTTTTCAAATGCCTCCCTTCGCCTTTGCACAACAGCTTGTAAGCCCTCAGCACCTCTGCTTCCGGGTAATCTAGGTTGCTCCCAAATGTCTCCTTCTGGAACTTTAAACCAGATCCTGACATCAACCTAAAACAAGAAGATTAACTTCATGAAAGCATTGCCAACATTTCTAAGTATTTTTCTGCTTTTTCTCCATTGTTTCCTATGATGCGTAATTGTGCATAGAAGTGATATATCTCCGAAAGTACTTACCTTAGTACTGTGTTCTTGGTCTGGTAAATTATAAAAAATATATATTATTTTAACAAATTCATTTCAGATATATTCTTGAGTGTGTGTCTCATATATTGCCTCGGTAATAGCAATAAATGTTTAAGGCTACCCTCTGATAAGCCTAACTACTTGCCCACATTATTAAATAAATAGCTATTTTTAACTACTTTTACCTCAACCTGCCTTTTGGGGATTTCTCACACTCTCTACATAGTGTACTTAATTTTAGTATCCTGTACAGAGAGGAGGTTTCCTGCATTGCTAGATTAGCGGTGTGGTACACAGCTTTGCATTTGCTGGACCACTTTGACAATAAGTGACCGCATGAATAAATCCAAAATAATTGTCTCTAGATAGTTTAATTTTTGATTGACCTATTTTTTTCTGAATTAACTGTTAGGGCCTTGGTTAAGTCCCTGAAACTAAGTAGTTAGGATTCTAACAGTCTATGCTTTAGTTAGCTTAAAAACATTCAGTGATTATTTTTTCTAACTTCCTAAAAGGGTCCTAACTTTAGTGAAATAATGCCTGATTCCGATAGCCATGATCAGGAGCTTGACCTGACCCCTTACATGGGGTCCTCTTTTGTGGGAACTTCTTCTCAGGGAAATGCATGGACAGACTTCCGACATTGCTTGAAAAAGATGCTGAGTCTTATGACCTCATGAAGGGTACCCTGGTTGAGGGCTTTGGGGTCACCACTTAGGAGTATAGAATAGGTTCAGGGAGACTTGAAAAACCCAGAGTCAGTCTTGGGTAGAATTTATTGACTTGTCAGTAAAAACAACTAAATGATTCGTTAACAGGTAACAATGTGAATGGCTATGAAGGGCTTTACAATGTAATCAAGAAAGAGCATCTTTAGATTAGGGGTGCAGCCCCGGGCCTTGTTTTAGGCGCTGGCAGTGCTTGTTTCTTTTGTCCAGCTCCACCTCCCCTGGCAGCAGGTGGCATGCTTGGGTCTGGGCACGGACTCTGGGAGTGCCAGCAGCGCTGGGTGAGGATGCGCCGGGCTTTATATTGATGCTGTGTGGTTTGGCACACCCACAATCAGCTGATGCACCGGTAGTCCAACATCCTGGACCGAGAGCAGGACCTGCTGGACCTGCTAGGGTTTGAGGTCACAGGGCTTGGTGTGTAGCTAATTATTCATATTATTACTTGTGTGCTCTATGTTATTGCTAAAAAAAAGTCCCTAATAATAAGCATGTTGCTCACATATAGGTAAGATACATTTACAAATCTTATATTATGTGATAGTTATTCTAGGCAGGTGGTCGGCGCTACCTAATTTGTTTGCAACTTTGCGCTCCCTTGGACAGATTAAGTAAGAACTTAAGTGATACAGACTAGAAAGAAACTCCTTCCCTTTCTCCTGTTACTATGATAGTGGTAGTTAGTATTAGTACTTTAGCGGCTCGTGTCCTCTCACTTCATTTCTTAGAACCTCTTTTTGTAGCTCATACAGTGACAAGCAAACAACCAATTCCGTGTATGTATGATTCCATCTATGCATTTGAAAGACAAAATGCAGACTCAGTGAATTGGCCCGTCAAAGGGGGTTGAGAATGATTGCAAATGAGATTGGAACTTAGTAGCAAACTTCATTTGTTGCAATTTATTTGAAATTCCAAAGTCTTTGGAATAGGTAAGTTAGGTAGGTTTGGGAAATGTGAAATAAATAGATAGGACTATCTGTGATACTAGTCTACTACTAGTCGATTTGATTTAGGAAAGTTCAGTGTTATTGCAATTGCCGTTTCCTGTCAAAAAATCTTTTTGGAGATATTATTTATTCATCACCAATCATTTTTTGTCTCTTTAAGTATGCATGGGCAAGAGGTCGTCTCTAGATAGTTTAATTTTTGATTGACCTATTTTTTTCTGAATTAACTGTTAGGGCCTTGGTTAAGTCCCTGAAACTAAGTAGTTAGGATTCTAACAGTTTATGCTTTAGTTAGCTTAAAAACATTCAGTGATTATTTTTTCTAACTTCCTAAAAGGGTTCTAACTTTAGTGAAATAATGCCTGATTCCGATAGCCATGATCAGGAGCTTGACCTGACCCCTTACATGGACATGAACCATGCTGAATTCAGTGCCATCTTTATGGGCAATATAATCAAAACAGACAAAAGTCCTTAAAAGGACTATCTCAGACAACTGATAGCTCAGTTTGTGAAAGATCACCCAGAACTGGTAGCCCAGCCTGAGGATGAAGATGATAATAATGAAGTTGATGCTGAGAATGGACGTGGGTCAGTCCCCTCAAGCACAGGTGGGACCCCCTCAGATGCGGACCTCATGCTGGAAAGATTGACCAGGAGACTGAACTTAGAGGGTCAGCTCCTGGATCTAGAAAGGTTAAAAAAAAGAAGGGCCCAGGACCTATATCTCGTGGCAGCATACAAATAGTTAGAGAGAGTGGAAGTTCCTATGACTCAAAACTCCCAAAGGGGTTGTTCCTCACTATTCAGAAGGTGATGACATCACCAAATGGTTTACTGCATTTGAAAGAACCTGTAATGGGAGCAAAGTAGCTAGACAAAATTGGGGTCCTCTTTTGTGGGAACTTCTTCTCAGGGAAATGCATGGACAGACTTCCGACATTGCTTGAAAAAGATGCTGAGTCTTATGACCTCATGAAGGGTACCCTGGTTGAGGGCTTTGGGGTCACCACTTAGGAGTATAGAATAGGTTCAGGGAGACTTGAAAAACCCAGAGTCAGTCTTGGGTAGAATTTGTTGACTTTTCAGTAAAAACAACTAAATGATTCGTTAACAGGTAACAATGTGAATGGCTATGAAGGGCTTTACAATGTAATCAAGAAAGAGCATATTTAGATTACTTGTTACAATGGGAAGTTACATCAGCATCTGGTAAACATAGATCTACTTTCTCTACTAGAGTTGGGGAAGAAGGAAGACCACTGGGTCAACATTAAGTCTGGGCGGAGTTCATGTAGCAGCACAATGCGGAACTCTACAAAGCCACAAAAAAACTCCGATGTGCTGTGCAGAGTTCCACGAGCAAGCGGGGTTGCTTGTCCGGCCCATTCACATGATGTTTCCACCGTACTGCAATGCAGATTGTGTGTTCAGCCTGACATACTGCGCGAACTGCACCTCAGGGTCGCGCATGGGCGCGGCCATCTTGCTTCTTACTCTGTTTATGGTGATGGAGCCTACTTTTTGATCCTTCTTTAATCTTTTCAATGTTTGATTCCTAAAACTTTTTTCAGATATTTTTTATTTATTATCTAACCCTCTGTTTTCCTAAGTGTGTATTTTGAGTTTTTCGACTTTTTTGTACTATGTTGGTGAGTTTTGTACTTAATTTGTTTCTCTCTACTTCATTCCTAATTTTGTTTACTTCCTTCACTCTTATTCCTGTTTTTTGTATACTTTCTACACTTTCGCTCTTCTGCGCCCCCCAGCATCATGGCAGAGAAGGGTGCCCCAAAAAAGGAGGCAAGCAGGAGCTGCATTCCTTGCGGAAGGTGTCATCCAGAAGGGGTGCAGCCCCGGGCCTTGTTTTAGTAGCTGGCAGTGCTTGTTTCTTTTGTCCAGCTCCACCTCCCCTGGCAGCAGGTGGCATGCTTGGGTCTGGGCACGGACTCTGGGAGTGCCAGCAGCGCAGGGTGAGGATGCGCCGGGCTTTGTATTGATGCTGTGTGGTTTGGCACACCCACAATCAGCTGATGCACCGGTAGTCCAACATCCTGGACCGAGAGCAGGACCTGCTGGACCTGCTAGGGTTTGAGGTCACAGGGCTTGGTGTGTAGCTAATTATTCATATTATTACTTGTGTGCTCTACGTTATTGCTAAAAAAAGTCCCTAATAATAAGCATGTTACTCACATATAGGTAAGATACATTTACAAATCTTATATTATGTGATAGTTATTCTAGGCAGGTGGTCGGCGCTACCTAATTTGTTTGCAACTTTGCGCTCCCTTGGACAGATTAAGTAAGAACTTAAGTGATACAGACTAGAAAGAAACTCCTTCCCTTTCTCCTGTTACTATGATAGTGGTAGTTAGTATTAGTACTTTAGCGGCTCGTGTCCTCTCACTTCAGTTCTTAGAACCTCTTTTTGTAGCTCATACAGTGACAAGCAAACAACCAATTCCGTGTATGTATGATTCCATCTATGCATTTGAAAGACAAAATGCAGACTCAGTGAATTGGCCCGTCAAAGGGGGTTGAGAATGATTGCAAATGAGATTGGAACTTAGTAGCAAACTTCATTTGTTGCAATTTATTTGAAATTCCAAAGTCTTTGGAATAGGTAAGTTAGGTAGGTTTGGGAAATGTGAAATAAATAGATAGGACTATCTGTGATACTAGTCTACTACTAGTCGATTTGATTTAGGAAAGTTCAGTGTTATTGCAATTGCCGTTTCCTGTCAAAAAATCTTTTGGGAGATATTATTTATTCATCACCAATCATTTTTTGTCTCTTTAAGTTTGCATGGGCAAGAGGTCGTCCGAGGCAGATGCGGAAGCTGGAGGTGCCTCCCAGAGTAAAGAACGCTCCTCGGGCACTGGCTCTGCTGGCCCCAGTAAGTCTTCCTGCTGTTAATATTAATATATATTTTCCTAACTTTCACTGCTTTGTATTTTGAACTATTTATTTTCTAACCGTATCCTATTTTTATTTTGTTCCCAAATCCTCTTTGGTCTATCCATTTCTAAATTCTTGTTATTCCTGCATTATCCTATTTACTAATTTTCTATATTCCTAGTGTCTGTATTTTACCTCAAACTGTCTCTGTCTGTACTAGTCTGTACGTAGCTTCCTGTCTTCTGGTTTTTCAATCAGTTTTCCATCTCCCCTTATATGTTATGGACTACCTATTGGTGGTACTGTAAGACTCAGAGAACCCATTGATCATGGTCATGTACTACTAATAGTGCTACTACTCTGCAGTGTAGATTGCATGCCCAAGTAAGGCATTCTACACATGTTTGTTGAGATGAGAAGGTGTTCTTTTACTTTCTGAACAATGGAACAACAAGGGTTTGGCGTAAAGCGCAGCAGAGCCACTCCACAAATAGTTTAAACAAAACAAAATGCCAGTACTGCGTAGTCTTTTTAACCACTGAAGTGAACAATGAAATTAAACAATTGTATCACGAAGACCTTCAGTTTAGTCTGAATCAATCTATTTATTGACTTAATTATTTTAAGAATTTTCTCAAAATTGCATATTTTTTTTACATTGGAGAAAACAGTAAAACTATCCTAATATATACAGAATTCCTTATTATGTGCAAAAGAGGGGGGACCTTTGTAAGTCCAGTGGTGTGTAAATAAGAAAAGGATAAATTCCAGACATCAAATCAGCCACCGTTCTATTTCAAACATTCTATAACACTCTCATACCACATTCTCACACTCATCCAAACCAAAGAGAAAATATGAAAGATTGTGTAATGTACCTCATCCAGGTTTTTGAACAAGGTACTATCTAATTCTGTAAATTTCTAACAAGACTATTTTTATCAAAAAAAGAGCCATCTAATTCACTTATATACAATTTACATTTTACACATATCATATAAAAACAAAAGATTGGCCCAAAAGAAAGGTCGACGCGTTTCGAAGTCCCTGAGTTGTGGGGATTCTCCTCAGGACCATGGGGAACAGATCCTGTAAGACACAAAAATATCCTATTCTTACTATTTTGTCTTAAAAAGACTAACCTTCAACTGCTGTCCTTCCCTGCTACACTCGCAATTACCTGTATATCCGATAGAGGAAAAAGTCCTTCTTTCCAATTTTTGTACATCAACGTATGGGGACTGTCAGTGTCGTCCCTGTTGGCGTGAGAAAATCAAACACTTCATCACCACTATGCCTAAAATCCACTCGTCTTTGAATATCAATACTAGCAGTGCATTACCTTGTTTTTCCACCGTTTTCACATTGATTGTTATTCTGGTTGTATTTTTTTTTTGTTCACTCTGCCTGCATCAAAACATATAAAGGTTGTCTTATATGTCATTCTGCCTTATATTTTCTTTCACTCAGAGCATCTTTAATCGTGAAATTGCATTTGTTCCTATATTAAGGCTTTACGCGGATGGACTGATCTATACGAAAAATATCTACTATCGCGTATTCATATGATGCTGTTCCGGACATTCTTGCTACACACAATAAGTGTCGCTGTGTCGGGGCGGCACGTTTTTCATGTTAGAAGCCGGTTGTCAAGGCAGCTTAAATCGTTCAGCAATGCTATAAATTCTTGCACCATTTGTTCCTTACCTTTATTCAAGCAGAATAATCACCAACAATAGAACCAGCTCTCTTCTTCCGTTTGGAGCCGTAATCACTCCAATGCGTTTTCAGTCGCTTTCTGTGTGAGTCATAAAAGAGTGCCTGGGCATGCTGGGAACCATAGTTTTCATTATTCTATTCCTCGGGATTGTAGTTCGAGCCAAATTTTTGAAAATAAAATGTGGGAAATGAAAACTTTATTGATGACATCTAGTGCTTCGTTTCTCTATGTTTAGGTGTCTGAATACATATGTACCAGTGGATAAGGATACAGAGTGTGGGTGGTGACTTTAGATACTGCAAAGTGAACCTTTTATGGGGGAAGTTGCTTGCTTGCGGCACCGCATGTCTTAAAAGGGACACTGTCTTTCTGAACAGATTACAGATGGTATAGTTCCGACATTTCATTTAATCCATTCTCCGCTGTATTATATTTAAGAATCAGAAGTGCTTCTCTTCTCGAAAGTCTATCCTCCATGTCTCCTCCTCTTGGGTCTGGATCTTTGAAATCACTGTCCATCTTACGTCATTTTCCGTGTGGGCATGGTCCTTCCAGTGCTGAACCAACGGGGCTGTTAATATATTCTTACGGATTCTTGATCTGTCTTGGGTAATGCGTTGTCTTACCTCTTGACTTGTCTTACCTATATATAGTTTTTGGCATGGGCATAATATGCCGTATACTACATATTTGGTTTTACAATTTGTGAACCGTTCATGTCTCCATGCGATCCCATCATGTTTGAACACATCTCCTTCGATTATCAATGGGCAAGCTACACATGTACCGCATTTGTGGTGACCTGTAATAGGGGGCAGATTCATGTATTCCCTGAGAGACAGACTTGTCGTCCTTGGGAGAGCAGCTCTCACTATTTGGTTTGCCAAGCTTTTATCTTTTTTAAAGCAAATAAAGGTACTTCCTCCAATTTGGCATTCAATTCTTTAATCAAATGCCAATTTTGGCAGATTGATTTTTTTTTAAATTCGAAGTAGGACAGAATGTAGACACACATACTATTTGACTTTGATTTTCTTTCGTCTTTTTAGTAAGTAGTGTTTCACGTGGTGCCCACCATGCTCGTTTTAATGAGCGTTTCAGCAATTTTGATGGATAGCCTCTTGCTAGCAGTCTTTCTCTTAATGCATTTGCGTGTATCATATATTCATCCTTGAAGGAACAGTTCCTTTGTATCCGTAGGAACTGTCCCAACGGAAGATTTTCCTTAAGACTCCTCGGGTGGTTGCTTGTAAAATGTAACGCTCTATTTCTGTCCGTTTCTTTCCTGTATAGCGTTGTAACCAGTTTGCCATCTGAGCAGTACACTTCGACATCCAGAAATGGTAATTTGCTTTTGGAATAATTTGATTTCATGTGTGCGGTTGATTAACCATTGATGGAAAGCTGTCAACTGTTCGTCTTCCCCAGTCCATGTGAAGAAAATATCATCTATGTATCGGAGCCATCCTCCTATCCATTGTTTGTATGGGTTGTTCTCATAGATGAATTTATCCTCATATTGGCTCATAAAAAGAATTGCTAATTCTGGGGTGAATGGACAGCCCATAGCAACTCCTCAACTGTCTAGACACCAGAGAAAAACCGATGAAGGTACCAACAGAATTTATTGTGGACCTGGCGAAAATGGCATTAAAGAGAAATTATTTTAAGTTTAAGGATGATTTCTTTTTTCAAATTAGAGGAGTTGCTATGGGCTGTCCATTCGCCCCAGAATTATCAATTCTTTTTATGAGCCAAGTATGGCCAGTTGGTGGTGCTGGTCAATATATATGCCCCAAATTATGATCAGGTTACATACTGGAATGCAGTGAGTGGGGCATTGGTAGGCTGGGAGGCACACCCATGGATTGTGGGGGGAGACTGCAACGCAGTTTTGGACGTACATTTGGACAGATCACACCCACCCTTACATGGTGCTGGTGTTCACAAACAGGCTGAAGCACAGTGACGGTGGGTGGACGGATGGAGGCTGTGCGACGTGTGGCGTCTACGACACCCAATGCATAGGGAATACTCTTGTTACTCAGCGGTGCACGATCTACACACCAGAATTGACAGAGTGTTCTGCTCTGACAGAATAGCCATGCAGGTGCTCCAGACTACTTACCTGCCCAAGACCTTCTCGGATCATAACCCTTTAGAGATAATCATTACATAGGGGTAGGGTGCCTACGCCGGTCCCGACATGGCGCCTTTGGCCGCAGCTTCTTGAGGACCAGGTATTCCGTGGGGCCCTCTCCGACACTGTAGTACACTATTTCACTGAAAACAGCAACACAGCCACAAACAACTATAGATGAGATTGGCTGTGGATCTCCTCCTCAACCGTCATCTACCCAGCCGGACATTGGGCATAGTTTCCCCATCTCTCCGCTGAGTCTCCTTCCTCCCTCCCACCATCTTATCCGCTTCAACTGATACTCTTGCTGCTGGACTACTCCCTGCATTGCCTGACTGTCCTTTACCTCTAGTTGACCCCCCCTTTGTCTCTTCCACTCCTCTCATCTTGTACAGTCACCATGACGCTGTATGTGGTGATTGCTGGTCCCTTTGCTGGTTTGTTTGACTCTCTTCGACTTTTTGGGTCCTCTGAAGTTCTTCCTCCCTTGCCGGTCTGTCTGACCCGATCGACAGTTCCAACCCCTTTTCCAACCCCTTTTTACTTTCCCCCCTCTACCTTCTATTCCCCATATGATGTGTGTCTATTCAATACTATGCTCTAGAAACTCATGATGTAATCTTTGTAACTCGCTAATCCTCATGTAAAGGTCTAGCCAGCTCTATATAAAACTCTGCACATAAATAAATAAATTGGTCTTCTGAGAAAGTCCTCTACAATGATGTTAATGCAATACACCAAACACAGGACCCTGAAATGTACACCATCTACCATAGCCCTACCTATGTTACTGCCATTGTCCGAGGCAACAAATCCAATCTTAAGCCCTATTGGTCTCAGCCATTTAAAGACCTTTTTGTTAAAGTATTTCAAAATGTTTGCAGCTGTATGGTATTTCTCCATTGCAGCATTACTGTTGCATGCTTCCAAGGAGCAATAAAAATCTCAGCAGTGGCAACACCTGCCGATATTTTTTCTCTAGCCCCCACAAAAGAGATCCAGTGAGCAGTGGCTTGGCAACTGGTCTACATATCTGTTTTAGGTGGATACTTTGAACAGCACTCTGCTGCAGAGCTTGTTCCAGCAATTTCAGAACATGGTGATGTAGCGCTGCAACAGCAACTCTGGCAAAATAGGTCCGGTTGGGAACCTTCTATTTCAGGAAGCACCAAATTTAAGGAAACCCATCCCTTCCACAAAAGAAAAAGGGAGGCGGTCCAGAGCTAACATTTTAGCCAGCTTTGCGTGGTACAAACGTGCCTATGGGTGGATGCTTTCATACTGCCTCTCCAACCTAAACATGGCAGGAATGGTAGCCTGAATTTTGTTTCTTCCTGATGCCACTGATGCAGGTGACTTCTTGGGAGCAGACGGTGGTAGGCTAAATGTGCTTTTCAGCGGGGCAGTCACTGTCCTCTGTTGCCTTGGTGTCTCGAGCTGAGTCTTGTGCCATTGCGATGTTGCTGATGTGGGAAATACTACTGAACTGATGGGGAGAGGGTTGCTTGGTGTAACAAAGATGTCTTCTTCTTCTTCACCTTCCAATGTGATCTGATCAGATTCTGAGTCCATGGTCAGCAGGCTTTCACCCCCTTCACCAACAACACTTGCAGTTTTTTGGGCGCTAAGGTGCGCCTCCCAACGGATCGTATGGTGCTTTCTCAAATGGATTGCCTAGCCACAGGTACCTTAGTTTGTACCAAGCTTATCCCGACAAGCACTTGCTGTACAAAGGGAGCATATGGCAATGTTCACCTCCTTCTGGCTAACCAAAAAGAAGTCCCAAACTGCAGAAACCAACTTTCTGATGCTTGGCCGTTGCTAATGTCAGAAGAACTGGCGGTAGGTGGACATTTTGACATTTGACTCTCTGCTGTACCTGCTGCTACCGAGGTGGTTGTGGTGGTAGGGCCATGCCGGGGCTCTGCAAATTTGGCAGCTGGCAGTAGTTGGACCTGTGGTACTACTGCCTCCGGCAGTTGGGATGGATTAACGTCAATCTTCACTGGGGCTGGGCTAACATCCATGATGACTGGCTCATCGTCATCCTCATCTTCTATATCTGCCTCCATAACTCTAAGCCTTCTGGATCCTTCTTTTTCCCTAGTCTCGTCTCATACCATGTCTCATTTTCAGACTGAGGTGGGATCCAAGTGATATCTATTATCAGAAGGGGAGCTTTAAGAAGAAGATGATGCACCACTAACCCTCCTTTTTCTAGAGGGAGATCTGGAAGAAAGTGGATCTTCTGAAAGAGCAGTTGCTCTACTTCCTCAGCATGAAGCTCAATCTCTTAAACTGCCCCTACTTTGGGAGGTACTACTATTGGTGGTTGTGGCTGTTGTTGTTTTTGTTTTCAACTTCTCTGAGTTTCCTACAACGTTTGGGTACTAATTTGTGAAAAGTTAGTTTCAACATCACTGCTCATCGGCTTTGCCGTGATTAGACTGGCTGGTTCTGTGACAGACATGGGTTTGGGCCTATATTGGGGTGGGTCCACTGATGTGCTGGTGCTGCTCCAAGCTTGCTGTCAAGAGGCTGGTGCGGCAGGCACAGTTTTTTTCCCAAAAAGTTCTGGGGCAATATACCAGTGGTGGTGGTAAGCTCCTTTGTCTTCTCACTGGCCACTTTCTTGGCAGCATCTTTCTTTGGGGCCAACTTTAAGCTGTCAGTTAGCAGTGTCACTTAGCTTCACAAGTTGAAGAGATGTCTGGTATGGGATCACTCATGAGTCAAGCCGTGCACAGGCCTTCTTTCTGGTGGTACTATGGGTGATGTCTGTTGTGCACCTAAAAGAAAAGAAGCAAGAAGGACATCAGTGTAATGTGGCATTGTTCCAGTTCAATTAGTAGTACAAACAAACACAATATCATTTAGTGTGGTCACTAATTAATTTTATAATAAATAATTAATAATACAGTGCATCTATTCTATTTCTTAAATGGAAAACCACACCAACATAAACTTTCATGGTGACTGACTGTAAACTCAGGAAGGATAAGAGAGAGCGAAAACAACAACAACAACAACATACAAATAAAACTGTTTGCTTTATGTGCTTCATGTGACATCACTCAGCTGACAAATGACAATGGAAGGAATAATCCCTAGACAATGAATGCTGTTGTGCACCTCTAGCAGACATGGGTTGATTGATGCCAGGTGTAATGGAAAATGTTATGAACAAAACAGAAATAAATAAAAACATTTTTAAATAAAAAAATATAACTTACCAATTAATAAAAAAAAATGAAAAAGTTAAAATTAAAAAATTAAAGTGAAGTTATCCTCAAATATATAATATTAGGTTATTAAACTATTATCTCATTGCTCAACCATCCATGCAGCCTATGGCAAAGGGCCACACTGGCTGGAAGCACAAAATGGTTGCCAGCCAGTTCCACATTGTCTTCAACAACAACATTGAGCAGGAAAGCATTGGGAACAAAGAGAAGACATGCAGGCCTATGGGGAAAGCATACTGGCTGCCTACACAAAATGGCAAACAACCCCATGGTCACAAGAGAACACTTGCAGGCCTATGGGGAAAGCACACTGGCTGGCAGTTGGTAACACAAAATCGCCACCAGTCATATGGTCACAACAACAAGAGGCCTGGAAAATAAAAGAACACATGCAGGCCCATGGTCACTGACTGCATAAAAAATGGCCCCTGGCCACATGGCAAGTGGAACAAAGGCAAATGGTGGCCTATGGCAAACACGCACACACACTGGTCACACAAAGGATACATGATAAAACAGAGAAAACAGCATTAATGCAGTAATGCCAAAAGCAAAAATTAACAGGGCTAAAAGTGTTGACAACAACACACATGCTCCAAAGGTATTACCCCACCTATACAGTGTGTGCATGAAAAATAAGTGAACTACCACAGAAAAAAAACTCATTTTGTATTTCAATCCAAATTCATCTGTGGCCTAAAATGCTCGTTTTATCCAACAGACAACACAGTAACAGTTGTTTCATGCAACAATGACTAGTACTGGGCCTACTGGAAGGTCCATCGGCCGATTAGGCCAACTAGTCACTTAAACTAAAAGAATATTGCACATGCATTAGAAAATATGGACAAAACTTACTAAACTGTGCAACATTTTTCCTGAACACATTAAGAAAAATTACATGCATAATAGCAACAACAACAACCAGCAAAGAAAGGAGGCCTGGCCACAAGCAAAGAACTAATGCAAGGCAGTGGCAAACACACACTGATTGCCTACGCCAAATGGCAGCCATCCAAATGGTCACAACAAGAAGCAGGAGGCATAGAAAACAAAGAATGCATGCAAGCCTATGGCAAAAAGCACACTGGCTGCCTACAAAAAATGGCCACTGGCCACATGGTTACAATAACAACAACCAGCAAGAAGGCATGGCCACAACAAAGAAGACCTTCAGCCCTGTGGCAAAACACACTGGCTGGATGCACAAAATAGCCGCGAGCCACATGGTCACAACAAGAAGCAGGAGGCCTAGAAAACAAAGAACGCATGCAGGCCTATGGAAAAAAGCACACTGGCTGCCTGCACAAAATGTCTGGTGACAACAACAACAAGCAAGAATGCGTGGCCACAACAAAGAAGACATACTGGCCTATGGCAAAACACACCGGCTGACTTCACAAAATGGCCGCCAGCCACATGGTCACAACAAGATGCAGGAGGCCTGTAAAACAAAGAGCACATGGAGGCCTCTGGACAATCCACTGACTATACAAAACGACCCCTGGCCAGTTGCCACATAGAATGGGCAACAAAGGCAAATGGTGGCCTATGGCAAACACACACATACACACACACACACATACACTGGCTAGACAGAGGAGGCATAGTAAGATGGTAAACACACCATTAATTCAGCAATTCCAAAAATGCTAATTATCAGGGGAAAATAATCTTTACCACACAACACTTCCTTCTAAGGCATTACCCCACATAGTCCTATACACTGTTCGCAGGGGAACAGGGGAAAACACGTGAAATATCACACACAACATTCATTTTGTATTTCAATCCAGATCCATCCATGGCCTAAATGCTGTTTCAAATTCAACAGACAACACAGAAACAGTTGTTTCATGCACCTATTACTAGCACTGGGCCTACTGGCTGGAATGCCAATTGGTATACTAGGCCTCATAGTGAATTAAATCAATATTGCAAAAAAACATGGAGAAAATATAGTAAACTGTGAAACATTTTTCCTTTACAAAAGAAGAACAATGAAATGCAAAGAGATCACTAGGCCGCTACTGAAACAACAGGCCCCCCAGCATAATCAATTTAAAAAATCCATTAGACAGGTCAAGTCAAGAATAACTTTATTTCAGCTCAGAGAACCATAAAAGTTTAACAATTAAATTATGACTGATTTATAAAGCAATCAATGAATTAAAAGGGAACAGTTATAAAAATTCTGACACTATAGAAATTCTTTACATACAGTAATCAATTTGAAACAGCAACTTTTACTCATAGCACTTTCTATTAGCCATAGAAACTTTTATGCATTTGGCTATCGCAATACAAATATCAGGGCTAGTCATTGAGAGCAAGAAGTAAAACCATTAATGTATGTACAAGGGAGAATTTTCCTTAATAATGGGGCTAAAAATGTACTCCTCGCCATTTTATATAAGGTGCAGAATAGAACAAAGTGCATAGTGCTTTGGCTTGCAGAGTTGTCACACAGACAAGGAATACGTTTATCAGCCCACCCTCTTTGGCGTGCATAAAAGAAATCTAGTTAAATAAAATATAGTCTGCAGATTAATAGTAAAAGTTAAGTAATATTGCAATGGGATGAAGGACATCTGTAGTAAGCCTTGTTGTGGATAGCGCATATTGGCCCTGGTGTGGTACGCCTCTTTAATAATAGTTTTGGCATTCAGTGGGATACTTTCAGGGTTTTCGTAGAAATGCCCCAATCCTATCTCGTGAAATGTATTTCTCAAGAAGCGGAGTCATGGTATCTTTAAAGCGTTGGCCAAGTTTTGGCAGTCTATGATTACTTCTCTTGAAAACATTAATAACAGCCACATTTTGCCCATAAAAACAGAGGGGCACTACTTATGCCGTCAGGGTCATCAATAACCTTTTAGTGAATTTATTTTTCAATACTTGTAACTGACGGCTTTTTTGACATTCCCACACCACTGCACCATGCGTTGCAATGGAGAGACATTTAGCTTTATAAAGAGTGATTAATTCCCTCACAGGTTTGTGTCCAAATTTACATGCAAAGTGAAATAGCCCATCCACAGCCCTGCTTGTGTGATGGGCTATTGCTTTTAAAATTACAACGTTTTTTGTTATGGTGGACTTAGTGCCATTATATTGTTTTGCGTCGAGCGCTTGCTCTGTTTGCTTTTTCTTTGCCTGCGCCGCTTAGAGGGAATATTAGGGAGATTTCACCCGCATTTAACCTCTGCACACCCACACTTTGTGGGGTAGAAGGGACTCGGGGGCACTGCAAACTCATCGCGCCGGTTTCTGAGCGCCATTTTGGTTTGGGGGAAGGATTCTCCTCACGGAGCGCCATCTTGGGTGAGGGAGAGCCACTCGCCCTGCCAGGACCCACGCATTGGAGGAGGAGGTAATAAAAGTAGGTCCTCCTACCTCGTTTAGGCAGACTACTAGCCTCCTGCACTCGCGCTGCGTGCAAACGCTCTACCTGTATTTTAATAACTTTTAAATCCATTATATTGTTTTGCGTCGAGCGCTTGCTCTGTTTGCTTTTTCTTTGCCTGCGCCGCTTAGAGGGAATATTAGGGAGATCTCACCCGCATTTAACCTCTGCACACCCACACTTTGTGGGGTAGAAGGGACTCGGGGGCACTGCAAACTCATCGCGCCGGTTTCTGAGCGCCATTTTGGTTTGGGGGAAGGATTCTCCTCACGGAGCGCCATCTTGGGTGAGGGAGAGCCACTCGCCCTGCCAGGACCCACGCATTGGAGGAGGAGGTAATAAAAGTAGGTCCTCCTACCTCGTTTAGGCAGACTACTAGCCTCCTGCACTCGCGCTGCGTGCAAACGCTCTACCTGTATTTTAATAACTTTTAAATCCATTATATTGTTTTGCGTCGAGCGCTTGCTCTGTTTGCTTTTTCTTTGCCTGCGCCGCTTAGAGGGAATATTAGGGAGATTTCACCCGCATTTAACCTCTGCACACCCACACTTTGTGGGGTAGAAGGGACTCGGGGGCACTGCAAACTCATCGCGCCGGTTTCTGAGCGCCATTTTGGTTTGGGGGAAGGATTCTCCTCACGGAGCGCCATCTTGGGTGAGGGAGAGCCACTCGCCCTGCCAGGACCCACGCATTGGAGGAGGAGGTAATAAAAGTAGGTCCTCCTACCTCGTTTAGGCAGACTACTAGCCTCCTGCACTCGCGCTGCGTGCAAACGCTCTACCTGTATTTTAATAACTTTTAAATCCATTATATTGTTTTGCGTCGAGCGCTTGCTCTGTTTGCTTTTTCTTTGCCTGCGCCGCTTAGAGGGAATATTAGGGAGATTTCACCCGCATTTAACCTCTGCACACCCACACTTTGTGGGGTAGAAGGGACTCGGGGGCACTGCAAACTCATCGCGCCGGTTTCTGAGCGCCATTTTGGTTTGGGGGAAGGATTCTCCTCACGGAGCGCCATCTTGGGTGAGGGAGAGCCACTCGCCCTGCCAGGACCCACGTGACCTATTGGCCTGGGCCTTCTTAAGATGGCTGCTGGACAAGCGCGCAGCGACGGCGCGCAGCGGGTGCGCCGTAGGGGCGCCGGAGGTGCGCCAGAGGTAAGCCCGTTTGCGCCCGTTCGCGCAACGGACGCGCCGGGGGCCGGTCTCCCTGGACTTCCATCTCAGGGGACCATAATTTATACCCGAGATGAACTCTTAGGTATTAACATCATTCCCCCGGCAAGAGGACGAGCAGCGGCTGTGGAGAAGCAGACGGACTCGTATAGATGTGGTCTCTTAAATGTGAGATCGCTGTGTTTGCATCACGGGGATATTGCCTTCATGATCGACTGCCATGAGTTGGATATTCTACTCATGACAGAGACATGGACAAGCTCGGACTGTGTAGTGGAGCTGGGATTAGCCTGCCCCTCCGGATATAAAATCAGGCACATCCCTCGGATTGGTGCTAGAGGAGGAGGACTGGGTTTGATTTTCAGAGAATCAATAGACCTATCCCTGATTGACATCAAGACTATTCCCGGGTGTGAACTATTAGCCTTTTCCCTGAATGATCAGGGGGGCGCTCTATTTACGGGTCTGCTCTGCTATAGACCTCCATCTAGCCCTATTTCAGCTGTGGCTGGGCTGATTGAGCTTATCCTGGATCTATCCACCTCCCATTCAAGGTTAATGGTACTGGGAGATTTTAATCTCTGGGCAGGTGGCTCTGGAGAGACGGCGCTCACAGATTTAACCCAGACCTGCCTGAGTATTCAGCTACAGCAGTTAGTTCTTACTCCCACCCATGTAAAGGGCCATATACTGGATCTAGTTTTCGCTGATCCAGAGTACTTAACTGTTCGGAACATCTTGCCACAATGCTGGACAGATCATGCGCTTGTGTCCTTCTCCCTTACGCCCAAGGCGGGGCGGGGGAAGAAGAGGAACCTAGCGGGGGTCAAATGCAGCAGACAATGGTCTAAACTCCTGAATCAGTCTCCTCTACCTCTATTACTTTCTGGGGGTTTCACTCTTGAGGAAAACGTAGACTTGAGCTACGAAAGACTGAGTCAACGGATTGTGTCCTCATTAGATTCCTTGGCCCCTTTACGGAAAATCAGAAACAGGCCGACCCCGGCCATGCCGTGGTTTTCCGAGGAGCTGTTCCAACTTAAACTCCAATGTAAGCGGGCCGAGCGCATCTGGAGAAAGAACTATTCGGACCTCGACCGGGTTCTTTACAAACAGGCCATGTCCATCTACAAAGCACAGATTAAAAGGGCGAAGGCTAGGTTTTTGGAAGAGTCTCTGCGGGTGGCAGTAAACAAATCACAGACTTTGTTTAAAATCGTGAAGGATCTGTCATGCCCTGCCACCACGGCCAATGCTATTCCCGCATCCCAGTCTCTGTGTAACTCATTGGCGCAGGCCTTTGAGGATAAAATCGCAGCCATTTTAAACAATCTTGGCGTTACATCTAGCGGTAATCCTCTAGAAGGCAATGAACTGCACCTTGAGTCTACTACAGAAATAACCCCTAGCGTTGCCAAGTTGGACTGTTTTCCATCTCCCACCTTTGAGGAATTCGTTTCCTTGGCTCACAGTGTGGCGTCGGGATCCCCTCTGGACCCGCTTCCACATAAATACTGGAAGCTGTTCCGGGAAGAGCTTTTCCCCCCGCTGTCTGCCATCTGTGAACAGTCCCTGGTTTCAGCACGGGTTCCAGACTGTTGGAAACTGGCCGTGGTTTCCCCTCTTCTTAAAAAGGCTACCTTGGATCCGGTGTGCCCAGCTAACTATCGACCTATTTCTTTGCTCCCGTTTCCAATAAAAATTCTGGAAAAATGGGTTACAAAACATCTGTCGAAGTATCTGGAGACCGGGTTCTGTCTGGATGAGGTTCAATTCGGCTTTAGACCGGCTCATGGGACCGAATCAGCGCTGGTGACTGTGTTAGACGATCTTAGGACGCGAGCCGACCATGGTAGAGCTGCCTTTTTAGTGCTGCTCGACATGTCGGCCGCGTTCGACACAGTCAACCACGAAATTCTGATCAAAAGGCTAGAGGAAGTGGGGGTGACAGGCCTTGCTCTGCAGTGGCTGACATCATACCTTGAAAATCGTCATCAGGTAGTGTCACTGCCTCCTTTCAAATCTGACATCAGGAAAGTGGAGCAAGGGGTCCCACAAGGGTCGGCCATCAGCCCTATCCTCTTTAATTTATATCTACGGCCATTAGTTGCGCTAATTAGATCTTTTGGCATAGCGGTGACGAATTATGCGGACGACACTCAACTTGTCTTCTCGCTTGAGGGCAAGGAAGCAGTGACGTTGGACATCTTCCACCGATGTATGCTCGCAACTGCCGACTGGCTGAATCAGAATTCGCTGCAGTTTAACAGCTCTAAGACAGAAGTCTTACACTGCACTACTGATCGTGTCCCTAGACCTCTTCCGCCGGACTTTTGGCCGCCTTCCTTCCAGAGCACGTCTGTGTCAGCTATGTCGGTCCGTAATCTGGGAGTGATGTTTGGGTCTAATCTCCAATTGGACGCAGCTGTTAGTAAAACTGTGAGTAACTGCATGGGATTACTACGAATGCTGAGGAAGGTCCTCCCGATGCTTCCTTTGGACAGCAGACCAGAGGTGGTGAGAAGCATTATTGTAAGTCGTTTGGACTACTGTAATGCCCTTTTCCTCGGAGCACCAGCTACCTTGACAGGAAAACTGCAACGGGTGCAAAATCTTGCAGCCAAATTAGCGCTAGACCGTCGCCGTTTCGACTCTTCATCCCAGGCACTAAGGGACCTCCACTGGTTACCGGTCCTTCAGCGGATTGATTTTAAATCATTATGTATTGTATTTAGGGCCCTTCACGGACAAGGCCCTATTCCACTACAGAACATGTTCCATTGGTATACTCCGACCAGATCCCTTCGCTCGGCTTCTGCCTACCTGGCTGTGGTGCCTAAAGTATTGAGATCACGATTGGGTGGCCGATCTTTTAGCTTTACGGCAGCTAGGCTATGGAATGCTCTTCCATTGGGATTGAGAAGCACAAATGATCTCAATTCTTTTAAGAAAAACTTAAAAACCCATCTTTTTCCCAAGGCTGGGTTATATTAGTTTCTTTTGATCAGCACGTTGTGAAGCAGGTTTCTTATAGTCAAAGCGCCAGGATACCCGTTGGGTGACAGACCCGCGCTATAAAAGTATACCAATACATACATACATACATACATACCATAATATACGATTTTATAAAATTGACTTTTAAATCAAGCGAAAACATAAGATCTGTAAAAGCATCGAGGGATTTCTGAAGGCAATTAGCTGTCATTACCATTAACACTGTATCATCTGTTTATGATAGTAAAGGAATGGGTTCGATACCAATCTTAGGGAAGTCAAGCTCCCTGCTTAATAGAAAGGTCCCCAGACTATTTGTGTAGATTAGGAACAGGAAGGCTAATATATACCCTTGCCGGATGCGCTCTGTTGAAAAAATCTGGTTGTTTGTTTCTCCTTGTTTGCTGTATCTTATGGTGAACGTGGTATTAGAGTGTAACCTACGAAGGAGGGATACTAGTGCTTCTTTCTCCGCCCATGCTTTCCATCATAGTCCATAATTTGTCCTGTTTAATGGTATCGAAGGCGCTGGACAAGTCCGTGAAGGCCAGGTGGATAGAGCCTTTCCTGGCCTTCAGTTGCTTGTTGCTAATTATGGACAGATTGAGGCATTGCTCAGTTGTACCCAGCCCCCTCCTTAAGCCATATTGCATTTTAGAAATGACCCCTGTGGTGGTCGCCCAGTCCTCTAATTTGTGAAGGAGGACCCTGCCCAGCACTCTAGCTGTGGTGTCAATAAGTGAGATTGGCCTATAACATGCCGGGTCACTCTTATTACCCTTTTTAAAAACAGGGACCACTATTGCCTCCTTCCAAGTAGCGGGTACAGGGACAATAATAACTGCCATTAAAACATTTGTCGACATTGGTGCCCACAGATTAACATTACTTTTAAATAAATCAAGGGGCACCCAATCTAGGCCTGGGGCTTTCAGGCGGGTTTCTTGTACTAGAGCCTCCTCGACCTCATATACTGTGATAGATAAACTGAGTTGGGTGGCAGTGACTAAATCTACAGGCAAATCCCTTGAGTTCTCCTCTATCCTCTTAAGCTGTGAGTTAAAATACCAGTAAAGTGGGTTTCCCATGCCTCCCCCAGGATCAGTGACTCCATATGTCTCACTTCTTCAGTGAATAGAGGGCGATTAATAGTTTCCCAAAACTTTTTGGTATCTTTTAGGTCTCCTGCTCTCTCCAGATCCTCCCATGCAAATCTATTTTCAATTGTGATTTTACAATTATACTTTGTGGCTTTAATTAGATCTCTGTCACAGGTAGTAACAAGAAGGTCATTTTTAGTTTCTTATGGGCCCTGGAACATTCAGAGTTGAAACCCCTCGCCTCTTGGGGGTCCCTATGTAGATGCTCCTAGTCAGCCTATTGGCTACATCAGAACATAGAGACCCGAATTCCTGGACAAGGGCAGCTGGGAATAGTCTAATTGCAAGCACCCCATTATTCAGGAGCAGTTTTCTTTAATGGTGTCTTCCTCAATTTTGGAGGGATATATCTTACCACAATTTAGTAGGACTCCTTTATTTGGGTGAAAGTGGATCGGGTGTCAGTCGCCCTCCCCGCCTGGATCTTTAAATTGAAAGAAACGATGAGGGGATTGTGATCACTGGCACAATTAGGTTCCACCATGAAATCACAAACGAGCATAGTGAAGTTCCTAGATATTAGCAGAAAATCAATAAAGCTAGCCTTGCCACCACCAACATAGATAGGACACTGTGGTGGAGAGTCACAAACCAAATTGTTTATAAAGCCTAAATCACTCCCTACAATAATAGAGTTTAAGGCTTTGCCCTGGGGCGAGTGAGTGAAATGAGGTTTGGGCTGGCCCCGGGTATCTTCCAGCCCACACACACGTTTACAGATTGAACCACTGAAGTACCAACCAAGAGGATGCGTTATGGCTGCCACTTCCCGGTGACTTGAGTAACTTCCACTTGGAGGGGTTCTATATTATGACAGTTGTTTTGATCAAAGCTGTTGTAATACCAATTCACCAGTAGTATGTTGACCTTAGTTAGATTGGAGATCATAATTAATTGATACCAGGGTAATGAGCTTATACAGTTGGCTTTTATAAAACCATAGTTTACCGATAGAAACACAACAATCCCTCCCTTAGCCATTCCTGCAGATAATGATATTGCAGGAACACAGAAATAACGATAACCTTCTATGGCAATATCATCTCTGGACCACGTTTCCTGTAGACAAATGATAGCGAAACCTCTGATGTAACCTAGCCAGTCCTCGTTCATAAATTTAGAACAGATTCCTGCAATATTCCAAGAAATAATTTTAAGTGGGGGGTGTTTCCCGGTTTACTGAGCCCTGGGTTATGTTAGTCGGTATAAGGTGTGTCGCAAACTAGTGGCGAGGACCCTTCAGCTACAGGTTCTTCTTCATGTGAGGCTTTCCCTTGGGTGTTGCACGGCTGTGCCAAGCCTCCCACCTCAACTGCCTGGCTAGCGTGATGTTGCAGTCAGTCGATGTCAGTAAGACCTGAAAGAGTTTCACAGCTGTTCGAGTGAGTAAATGACAGTGGCTGTGTGCGAGCATTAATTTTTAAGCCTGTGGGGGGCAACTCTTGACGCAAGCTGTTTCCCCTGTGAGGTGGATAAAAGAAACCAAGCGGATAATCCCTTATGTGATCATTCTCACCAAGTGCATCCTTAAGGCATGTCAGGAGAAAGCGCACACAACGATGGTCCCTAAAATTATGGACCACGCAATCCCTCTCCACAGATTTTGCTGTGCGACCCAACCAGCTCACCCACCTGGCCATAATGATGATATCGAACAAATTTGCCTGGGGCAATGTTTTACTATAGCTCCAGTGGGCCGATTTGTTGATAAGACTTTGGCAGTTTCCCGGCGGCCGGAAAGGAGATGGGGGACTCTGGTCAATATCAGTGTATAGGGGGTGCGGTCTGGTGGTAAATGTAATATGTCTTGTGCACCCTCCCTGCTAGGGAGCGTATATCTTGGGTCATTCAGGGTTGGGTTTACATCATGGTGGCTACCCCTGTTTAACAACTCATGCCTGAGCCAATTAGTAACCCCTTGTCTCACCTTTTGATTTTTCCTGGGGGGTACAATTTTCCAGAGGATCCGATCGAAGGGATTTGCAGGGGGCCTCACAAGGGGCTTCATCCATGGTGGAAATAGTTTGAGGGGCCATCATATCACAGTGTACAGCATCTGTGCTGCTAGGTTGGGGAGCCTCGTTCCTCTGTGTAGTGTGTAATGATGTCTTATTTAGATCCTGTAACATAAGGGAGAGCTGATCTTCTATGCATCCTCAGTGATCCAAAATGGGACCCAGCGCCTCTGATACTAATTTACTGATTTTTTAAGGGAAATGTCTACTCTCTCTGGTATGACCCCTCTACCCACACCCCGTCTTGTCCTGTTGCTTTTTATTTTTATCAAGAGTGAATGAGCCTTTGATTTATGTTCCATATCTACCACCTCGGTTCTCTTCCTCTCCCCCCTACTGCTTGTGAAGGTCTACTCTCCTCCGAGTTAGGATTGGAATCATATACATTTCTTTCGTCTTTGGCAAAGACTCCATCATTGTTCCTAATTGTCACAATGGGTGTGAGTGGTACAAGAGTCCTGTCCTCAGTGTCCGTCACAAAATTATATGTATTAGCATCCGCAGTGGCTGTGAGGAGTAAGGCTGGGGTGGGGTCTAGCAGAAGAAGCCCCCACAGCTTTTGAAGAAAGCCATCCAGAGAGGTGCCAGTGGGATTTAGGGCAGGCGTGATTTTCCATTTACCCCTGATTTAATTTGCCCAAGCTACTAATAGGGTGTGGCCAAAATCCTAGTCGTAAAGTTAGGATTTTGTCTCAGTTAATCTTAAATTTGTCTTAAGTTTAACTTGAGACCAAAATTTAAGATTAACTGAGACAAATCCTAACTTTAGCACTCCTGAATGCTTTCTGTGAATACCGAAAGCCGTAAAGTTAGGATTTTGTTTCAGATTGCTTTTGTGAATCTGGCCCTATAAATGCAGGATAGCAGGTTAGTGGCGGTAATATGATGGGACATCTGTGCACCCGTTTCACGATATTCAGTCTCCGTTTTCCTTGAGGGTGATTATGGGCAGGTCTGTAACAGAGCACCAGGTTAAACTGAACCCCTCCCTCCTTACTTACCTATCTCGGAGCCGACTCCCAGGCCCCCATCTGGGGGGGGTCCTGGGCCACATACCATGACTGCCGCAACTCTCCTGAGTCACAGCGGTGTGTAGGCATTCCGTGGGGGCCTTCTTCAGCTTGGCTTCCTTTCTCCGTGTCTCTTCGGAGCCAGTCAGTCTTTGGGCACTTGGGGTGTTTTTCAAGTCAGGTCAGCGTAAAAGTCCATTAAAAGTACTAATAAATCCAGGTGCATGGCCTCAATCAAACAAACAACACCAGTTTTTCAACTTACTTGTGTAATCACAAATACAAAGCCCTGAAATCCAATGGGATATCCAGCAGACACGAAGAGTGATCCTTCCAGCTCCAAATACAAATAAAAAAGTGACCAGGAGAAGGGCAAAGCACTGGGAGGAGCCTGCTGAACAGGAACAGGAAGTTGGAGATTCTGGGACTTCACACACAAAAAAAACAATGCTAAATGTCAATTCGAGGAGGTTTTTAACTTCCTTTTGGGAAGATTTTGATGCTTCTCAAGGAGTGAATCTTCCCCATATTACAGCTGCAGTAGATCCTGAGTGCTCAGGATCACATACAGTGCGCTCGGATGATGTGTTGGCAACTGCAAAATCTTATGGGAGCATGTGGCTAGCTAACAAATCTCGTGCGCTCACGAACGGCCCTGAAAATCTTGTGGCCGATTGCGAGCGCCCGCCAAGTCACTTCTGCGCACGCAAAAGGACATTTTGAGCGTGCTAACCAAAAACAAAAAACTCCACTCCGTTGAGGAGTGCTGAGTTTAAAGATAACTCCATGCCCAATTCTGCAAACCCTGAGAACGAAGCAGAGCTTCTGTCCGGGCTTAGTCTAAATAAGTGTAATCAGAACTACCATTGGTGGTGGAGTCCTAAAGAAAGAGCCCAAAAACATCTAAAAGGGAAAGAAGATGATCAGAAAGGGAAAAAACAAAAATTAGTCTACTGCAGGCCCCCAAAAACCCTGTTCAGGAGGATGGGCCCAGAAACCTATCACAGCCCAAGGGAGAGTAACAGGGTAAGAACTGGGATCCCAAAAAGGCTTGGTGTCATGACTGTAGGGCACTTGGACACTGAGCTGGAGATCCTGCCTGTAAAAACAAACCTACAATAAATTAGGCCTGTGCAGAGTTTACAGAGTTGTGCTATGCAGAACTCCATTAAGTTGCACAAAACTCTGCTGTGCTATGCAGAGTTCCGCTGGCAGGCAGATTTTGCTGGCGTGTCCATTCCCATTGCAATAGGACCGTGAAGAGCATTCTCACATTCCAAATCACGAGCGAACAGCTCCTCGCAGTTCTCATGTGCGTTCTCGCGTTCCAAATCATACATGAACGGCACCACGCGGTCTGCATCTGCACAGCCATCTTCTTTTCCTGTTCTCTTTTCTGGTGCTGGCCCTAAAATGTAATCTCTCTTTCATCTGTGCAATCCTCTCCCTTTAAAACTAATCCAACCCTCATTTTCATTTTTTATATTAGTGGCAGTCTTTGTGTATTTTACGTTTTGGGGATTTTTTTTCGTGTTTTTGTGTTTTTTTGTTTATTTGTCCTTACTTCCTTATTTCTGTCTTCTTTCCTTTTCCTTCCTTTGCCTTTATTTTTCAAACCCAGAGGCAGGGTGTCTTTGTTACGGGCAGCGCCACCGCCCAAGTGTGCAGCCTTGGGTGATCTTTGGTGAGGAGGAGGTGGCGGCACTGTTTTTTTCGTGCACACCACTTCCCCTCCATGCTGTCTGCAGGTGTCAGGCCTGGTATTGGATACCCCCTGCGTGAGTATCAACGGAGCTGGGGGAGTGTGCATCGGTGCTTGCGACGCACCAGCCAGGTTCAACACACAGTCTAGTAGCTGACGCACCGCTGGACAGACCCTATTTTATCAGTAAACGTATTTTCAATTCACGTTTTGGACATCACATTGCTTTTTGTTTGCACCGGTATTTTATTTATACCTTTTAGTTAGGAACATTTTGTTTTCTTGTATATAGTCAAACATGAAAAAGACAAAGTTCTGATACATTAGACAATCATTATACACATTATTAATACACATAAAAGCAATTTGCAAATTGAATACAAAAAATAAACAAACAAACATCCAATCTGTTTATGTTTCTATGTCAACTTTAGCAATGAACTCAAAACGCTGATCCTAGACTATCCGAAAGTGTCTGATTCAGGTATAAAAAAGAACACTGGGAACACTTTGATGTCTAATACAGGGAAGTTTTCCTCAGTATACAGACTGAAATGTAATTTGTCATTCCTCTGTGTTGCTATCATGTGCCAGCGCGTTTCGAATCCCGGGCATTAAGTACAGGGACTCTCGTCAGGGCTCTTGCATATTTTTCTGAAATGGATGTATAAAGCAAAAGTTACAATTTGTTGTTGCGGCTCCCTGTCATTCTCATCTTTTCACTTTAGTTAACTTATTAAATGTACCTTGAGAGTGTTGTTCTTCTCTTCAGCTTGTTACATCAGTTGTGTAATACATCAGTACGGCCCTGCCTGACCCTTGCCCCTCGGGCCTAACTCCCCCCGTTTCACAAAAATAAATCCGAATAACATGCTGCTCACACTGAGAGGTAAGTTACGTTTATCTTACATTGGAATATTATTGTGTGATCAAGTTTCTAGTTTTTGTTAGGCAATTGTTCAGCACTACCTAATCATACTCATCAGTGGCGCTCACTTTGGCTGAATAATTAAGAAGCAATTGCAGACTGTTCATCTGTCACTATAGTGAATCAATATTATCAGGGAGAAGGCCATTCTCTCTGTCACGTTATTTATGTAGCTCATATGGTTCCAAGTTTTTTCAGAGCATTTCAATGCATTAGTTCAAAATGTAGTTTGTGTTAAGGAAATTTAGAATAAGGATTAGTATGGCCAACTCAACAATAGTTGATAGACTTGAAACTAGTACTATAGGTGATTTGTTTTAGAGAAGTACAATGTGACTGCATTTGCTTGTCATAAACCTTTTGTGGAGATTAACTGACTCACTTATATAATTTGTGTATCTTCTTCCTTTCTTGCATCAGCACACAAGGGTAAGAAGAGGAACACAGTTGAGGGGCTGGGATAAGCTGGGCCAGAGGTGCCGACCACCAGTGCCACTGCAGAGGGCTCTGCTGACCCCATTAAGTCCTATTAGGTATTATTATTATTTCCTTTATGCTGGGTTTTATTATTGTTTTGGGCTTTATGTAGAATCTTGGGGTATTGGAATGTTGCTGCCTTGAGGCTGGTGTTCCTGGTGAGAAATAAAGTTGCTCTTACACCCTTACCTGCCATCTTCCTTCCATGTGGCAATGAGGATAGGATACAAACCCACTGGTGCAAAGCACAATTAATTCCATTTTTCTTTCATATCTGTTATCCCTGCCTTATCTTTTTGTTTCCTTATACTACATAGTTTTCTCTTTTGGGAGCTGACTTTTTCCGGTCCCTACTCTAGTCTCTATTTCACTTATCTTCTGCTTTGTTGGTAATATTTCCCTCTCTCCTATACATCTTGTGGTACCCCGTCCATCCCACTGGCCTTAGCGTTAGGCACACTTTTTAATACAGATTGAATTTCTAGAATCCCTACCTGGCCAATTAACATTTCCAAAAGCTGCTGTGGCAATAATGGTAGCTCAAATGCTTCAAAATAATTCAATAATGCCTCCTGAACTACATGATGACACAACAAGAATTCCTGATAGTGCTCAAGTACATAAAATAGCAATGCTAGTAATTTGTGGCTAATGGGGAGCTAGGAGAATTTACGAATTTCTCGTGTTATAAAAAATTGACTCAAAGTCTGGAGTGGGCAAGCATAGGTTAGGCATCTACAGTTGTGCAACACAAGTCCTGAATGATGATGTTGACTGATGTTCTTCATTCTATACCTAAATTATGGATCGTGTTACATGTATGGGTGGGTAAATGGGTCCAGTGTGGGCTATTGCTTAGAAGATCCTGCAGTAAGTTGTTGTTGCTTTCACCACATCCACCTCACCAATTGTGTGATTCATTGATCATGTAAATTAAGCCACAACTCAATAAATCATACAACCCGGGGTAAGAGGATTAGGGGTTTGATGAATGGATGGGAAGGGGGATTTGGGGAAAGGTTTGACAAAGAAAAACACAACACAAGGGCAACATTCATCTGGGAAATGAGCAGCACATCATTAGTCATCAATCTGTTGTGGAAGGAAACAAAAGGAGTATGGCAGAGTACACATAAATGCACAGGAAACAGTCCTTCTGCCCCCGTGACCCAAGTTATCAGCTATCTAAGAGTTCTGGCTTGGAAAATTAGGTGGCAAATCTGCATTCTCCTCGGGAATATACACTCTTGGGTACCTGTTTGGACTGACCCGGTAGGTAGGCAGGAGTGTTGAGAACAGCTTTCGCCTTTCATTCATGTAGGAGACTAGAAGAAGGCCTGCACGCTGTAAAAGAGAAACTGTAATTTAAAGTCAAGGAGAAGGACAGAAGGAAAGTAAGCTTGATAAGGAGTGTATCACTATCAAGAAGACTGAGAATCAGAACAAAAAAAACAAGAGGGGTACTCAGAGTTTTACTATGCAACAAATGGAACATACACACCCACCAGCATTTCACAAATAAACTCAACTCTCTCCATTCCATATATGCCTCGGACTCTAGGTTTACCTTTGACCTGTAGTCGATAACTACTTGCTTCTAGCTGTTGATGAGGTAGCCCCGCAGCTCCCGCCCTGAGTTCTTCCATCCTCCTCCTGACTCCAAGTAACTCTGTTCCAGGCCAGTCATCATGACCCGAGCAAGGTTGAAGTGTATTGCACTGCTGTTGAAGTACAAGTAGTGAAACAGAATTGTAGTACTTTGCATAGGTTTTTGTTTGATAACTAAATGACTGTTCTGGTTTCTGAAGAACCAGAAAAAAGGAGAGGACCCTGCAATTGAATCTGGCTAAGTGTCGAAGACCAATCAAATCCAGGGAAAAACATTATCAGCCATCACTCAGGCCCCAAACTTTGCAACTCAATAATCATCTCAAGAAATTTCCCGCATTATAGTTCAACACACCTTTCCTCACTGTCAACCACCGCATTAATCATCACTCACAGTCACTCGATACTCAGTTGGTGCAACGATTACCTGCTCCAATTAAAGCACGGTGGTGGGTACACTATCTCCCCTTTGATGCAAGCAACAGATTGGAATTTGGCAGTCTTGTAAATCAAATGATTGTCTGGGGCAGCCGTCCTAGATGATGAAAAAAACAGAAGGATCATAGGAGTGGACCATACAGTCATTTAATTTTCGCTTAGTACGTTTATAAAGGCCAATCACCTCCAAGAAAAAAAAGATTGCCCATCACTCAGGCCCCAAACATTGCAACTCAATCATCTCAGGTAAGTTCCCACATTACAGTTCAAAACCCTCCCTCACTGTCTGCCTCCACATGAAATATCAATCAGCATCACTCACACAATCACTCACTCACCATTGGAATAGTTGTAGTTTCACCTCATCCGAGCACGGGTAGTTTAGGTATTCATCTTTGATGCAGGCAACACATTGGAATTTGGTATTGGCAGGTACTATTGCAAATCAATGATCTTCTGGGGCAGACCTTCATAGCTAAGTAATGCAAAAACAGATAGGCAATAGCCATGCAAGGGGGCAGGCATTGTCTCCAATGTCATTAATGAATTCTGGTGCCTTCTTCAATGCACACTGGTCCAACTGCATTTCAGCAATATATGTCACTAATAAAATGTTGGGGAAGAATAAACTTACACAAAAAGGATAATTTTCCACTAGCTCCTATTTATTTTTGCAAAGATAGAAGTTCAACGAGTAATAATTAAAAGGTTCTATAGCGGCACAGAGATACGTAGTCTGGGAAGTAGAGTTTTTCCTCAAACTCAGGTGGTTTGTTTCAGAAGTTGATCAGCTAACAATCTTGATTCAATTTCTGACAGTGTAATTGTGTGGTATAAAATGTTGGTTCCTTTTCATCATAGTCAATCTCTCCACGTTTTGAGGTGAGAGACTGGTCCTCTCAATGTAACAACCACACCAGCTGCACTGAACACACGCTTAGCAGACACACAGGCTACAGGACAAGCCACATACTTTAATGCCAGCCTGCTGAGCTCTGGCCGCTGGCGCATCTTCCCATATCAATACATAAATGGATTTTGATCCACATAGGCCTATTTTGGATAACCCAGATACTCCTAGAACATCCTGTGGATGGTTATCGGTGCTGCCACTTGCTCAACCTGTGTTGCCATCGCCTCTGCACTGGATTTAAGTCCTGCTGATTTAAACCAACAGAATGCAGAGGTTGGGTCCGGTCCTATAAGAGATGCAACAACGGGATAGCTTGGCCCATCGTATAGTCCTCCTTTCTAACTTCCCATGTAAAAACCTCAAAAGGGAGTAGCATCTGTGTCAGGCATTTGACTAGGCCCCATTCATCTGCATCCATGGTCATAGCTTTCCCAACTGCATCCCCGCCTCTTACAATGACAAAGTCATTGTTCGGATAGAGTAGGATATCACTTATAATGCACACTTATACCCGAAGGTGTCAAGGCACTATAGCAGACTAAGAGGAGACAGGATAGAAACACACAGGCAACAACCTAGGATGAAAAAAGCCACGTTTTCAGATGTTTTTTAAAAACTGGATAGGAGTCCGTGTTGGAGATGAAAGTGAGTAGGGAATTCCATAACTTGGCGGCCGCTACCAAAAAGGAGCGGCCAGCCCATCTGGTCCTACGAAATCTGGGGATTACAAGTTTTTTCTGTGAGTGTACCATTGAAAAAGAGACTTCCGATATAGCATACCCTTACTATGCTTGGCCTTGAATACCATGCTCAGAGCCTTAAAGCAGATATGCTTCCTGATGGGGAGCCAATGAAGGGACCGCATCCTATTCCTGGCTGACAGACTCTTGGGAATCTTCAGAATAAGATGGGCCGGCGCATTCTGTACCACCTGGATATTATTAAGGGAGACGCCATTGATGTTCAGTTACAAAGCATTGCAATAGTTCAGCCGAGAGGTGACCAGATCAATGATGATCGACTGGTGCAGTTTGGATGGAATGAAAGGCATAACCTTTCTCAAAATCCTCAGAATGTAAAAACATGTACTAACTGTGTAGCTGGCCTGTGCACCAAAGCTCAGACCATCATCAAAGATGATCCCCAGAGTTTTTGCTGTCCTAACAGGGACAGGGAGGGGACCACAGACCGCTGGCCATGGGGAGCTTGACCAGATGGAATTCTGTGAGCCAAACACGAGCACTTCAGTCTTGTCTGCATTGATCTTCAGTGAACTGTCACTCATCCTGCCAATAATGCTGGACATGTACTGACTGAACCTCTCAGATACCCATTGCAGGTCATTCAAGATGAAGACGATAATTTGCATATCATCAGTATAAGAGAGCACATGAAAGCCAAAGGACCACACAAGATCGGCCAAGGGAGTCACAAAGATTGAAAAGGGTGGGACTCAAAGATGAGCCCTGGAGCACCCACAGGGGTGACTAAAGGCCTTGGCTCTAAAGCCTCCACAGCTGACAATATGGGTCCCATTTGACATAAATGAATGGAAAAGCTGTAAGGCTTTCTCAGAAATTGCCACTTTCCGCAAACGCTGAACCATATGCACCAGGGAGACGGTGTCAAATGCCCCGCCCTGATCTACCTGTGCGCGGATACAGTCAGTAGCCACAATAAAGGGTGACTCAGTGGTGTGACCTGTGCGAACCTGTTCTAAGAGAGATCAAAGATCTCCTGAACTCAACATATTTCATCAATTCTTTATTGATAACTTTCTCCAGGATCTTAGCTGGGAAGGGGACTAGAGAAATTGGAGAAAAATTCTTCAGATCCAAGGTGTCAGCGTTAGGTTTTTTAGGAAGCAGTGAAACAATGGCTTCTGTCCAAATGGCTGGATAACTACCGGATTGAAGCGTGTTGTTATACACATTGCACAAGAATTTGGCCACTGGTTCTGGGGCCACCTTAAGTGTGGAGTGCATGCATGGATCAGATGGAGCTCCCGGTTTTAAGTCTAACAGTAGTTCCTTCATTTGCTGAACCATGATCTGTGCAAAGGTAGTAAAAAGATTCTTCCTAGAATCCTGAGTAAAGTCAACAAAAAACGGTTCCCCCCCTCTAGAAGTGACAAGGTCTTGAACAATCTTGAGGACCTTATCTTAAAAATAGACTGCTGATCTGTTTGTAGTGCTTAAACAGAAGTTGCAACATGTAATAGGTTCCAACGTGTTGGCAGCTCCTGTATCAGGGCTTTAACTGGGGCTCTGTTATTATGCTAAATAATCTGCACCAGCTTACGGGCTTTAAAAGAATGGCTGAAATGAGTACTGATTCTTCTGCAGGTGGTCATTATGGCTGACTATGGGCCTGATTATGACTTTGGTTGTGCTGCGCTGGCTTTGCACCAGCACACTACCACCAAAGCCATGCATGGCCTGTATGACAGATTACAAGTTCAACTCATGTCCGGATAGATTTCTTTTGCCGTTCTGATGTCAGTGTCCTGATAATGGGCACTGCAATGGGAACACAAAAGTATTTCCAGCATTGCATGGACTGTGAAGTCCATGTTGTGCTGGAACTTAGGGTGCATGAAAGCAGGGGGGCAAATGTTGTGCCCCCTGAATGCATCCCCATATCGGGGGGGGGGCATGGGGTCCCAGTAGGGCCCCCTTTATTTCCCCACTGCCAGACTTATCATGGCAGTAGTACCATCATGAAAAGGCTGGCAGTGGAGGAACTTGTAATATGCTAGGCAGACCATGGTCGTCGCTCCTTGCATATTGTTTCCCCCTGTCCGCTGCCCCACCACCAGGGAACGGTGGTTCCCTGGTGCAGCCAGCACAGCGGTGGGGTATGAATGTCTGTCTCATAATATGTCAGCCACAGGTCTGCCACTGCGAGTCCGGCAGTCAGAGACCGCCAGATTCGTAATTTGACCCTATATCTCTTTTTTTAGAAAGTCTTGCAACACCAGTTTGATGCAATAGGCCAAACACAGGACCCTCAAATAGCCTCTGTCTGACATAGCCTTGACTATGTTACTGCCATTTTATGTGGCAACAAATCCAATTCTGAGACCTCTGGGTTGCAGCCATTCATACACCTTGCTGTTAAATTCCTGTATGTGATTTCTCCATGTTATGTGTTAGATTGAGGCCCTAACATAGGTGCACCATTTCAGAGGCACAAATCCTTTGTGCCACAAAGACAGGCAGGCCCTTTCACCCACTTAAGGCCCTTTCACCTACATTAGCCCTCCCTTCACAATAACGAGCAACAGAGGCTGTCCCTTATCTGATGTGTGCTCTGCTCTAGGTGCAGAAGACGGTCCATCCTAAATACGTCATCTCCATGTCCAACAGTGACTAACCTAAGTCGCAATGATTTCTTAGAAACAGACCCTCAAGCTCTTGGGATTTTCCCTAGCACAGGATTATTGATTTCTCCAAGAACTCATTAAATATGCATGAAACACTATTCCCTAAGGGTTTATTCCTGACATCTTCCTCTGACTGACTTTACGTCAATACCAAAATTCCAAGCCACCTATCAGGTATAAATATACCTCCCTTTGCCCAAGCAAAGCAGACGAGACCGAGACTTCCATGCCGACACTCTGACCTGCGACGCTGCAACCTGCGTCATGCCACAGCTCCAGCAGGCAGAAGTCCATCCACCCATCCTGGAGGTCCAGCTCGAGATCAGGATGAAGTGCCACTAAGGTACTGGAGTTAGACTAAATCCTAGGGGGATTCTTGGCTCTCTAAAACCTACACACATGCTAGATAAACGTAGGTACATCTAGTTAGGCATCATACGGGTATAGGCTTTATCTTAATGCATTCTGTATTTCATGTATGTGTTCATTACTATTGCAAAATGGTAGAACTATACAATGCCTTTTTATTTACCTGCACTGCTGGACATAATTCTCCGTTACTGTCCAACAGTTGTTGCAGCACATATAACCAGTACTAGAATAACAACTGTGCAATAAATTTGATTGTAAACACACCTGACTGTTTCTTCTATGTACTTCTCTGAGATGAGTGACTGAATGAAAAGTAGAATATTGTTTCCACGATCCTCAGGGATCAGGGTTTTATGTTATGTGGTTGCCAGAAGCTATTCCCTTCTTGTCTTCAAGAAGTTTCTAGTGGTCTCTGAGCTAGCTGGTACACATTAATTAAGTTTAATATACATGATAGGGGCATACTGACCTCAGTCCTATGCCAAGCCTATCGTGTATGTTATTTCAATGTGCAGAACCTATAAGGGAAATAGGAACTACACTGCATCCATAGAGAACATGGCCACTGTTACATGCCAATGAAAGCTCTTACAACTTTCTTCAGCATGCACCACTCCAACAGCCCCCAGCAGCACACACACACACACATAAAAGAAAAATAGAAGAATGCAGCCACTCACCTGGCAGTCACCCCTCTTACCACATCACACCACCAACTCTAGCATCCCCCAGACACTGTACCCCTACCCACAAACCCATCAACAACAGCCATCACTCCCCCAAGACCACACCCGTACCACAGACCCATCAACAACATCCAGCATTCCACTGAAACCACACTAGTACTACCAGACACATCCACCACACACATCATACTCAGCAGGTCCACATAACACACAACAAAAAATGCAAACTCTTCAACTCCCTGTACCTCCCAACTCCTACTCCCTCCTGAACATCCTATAAATGTTCTCCATGAAAGCTTCATATTTGCCCTTGCCCTTAACCCAGTCATAGCTGATACCCCACCCAAAGCCAAAATATCCCCTTCCAAACCCCAAATCATCCCTTCCACATCCCTATCCACCCTTAAAAAAAACTGATCCCCATCCCTAAACCCAACTGTACCCATGAGAAGTAAACCAGAAACCCACCCAAAAGCAAAGACACCTCTCCCAAATTAAGAACCACCGCTCCCAAAACCAAACTCACCCCTCCCAAATCCAAGCTCATTACTCCCAAGTGATACAATTGAGGTGACTGGAAAGCCCACTATATGCCCCCTCCTGGGGAGGTTCCCCTGGCCGTTTTTTGGGAGGCAAGCATGCCGCAGCACAGCAATCCACAGGATTCGTAATATTTCAATGGATTGCCATTTGACTTTGACTTTTTTCCTTTTTATTTTGGACTCATAGAGAGAGGTATCCCTATTAAGAGAATAAATCACAATTTCAATTTTCACCAAGTTAGTTATTGCATTATTCTTGCTTTGCAATCATTTACATAGTTCCAATATTTCATTTACAGATGTGTAGTACATATGTTTATTTACAATGATGGGAGTAACTACGGCTTACTTTTACAATGTCTACTAGGTTAAGCGCATACACTGGTTAGCATGGTATGGGATTGTCGTTAGAATTTAGGTGCAACCATTTTTCGTAGTAGTGGACACTTCCTCCAAACATGAGTGGTTGACAATTACTTTAAGGATAGTTTACTAAAGGTGTGATTGATTCAGCTTGTTTACTAATAAACATGTGCATATATGCTTTGAAACTTGTTATATGATGTGACCATTGAAGTAGTATAAAATTCAGGGCTTACTGTAGACAAGGGCAATAGTTACCTCTATGATTTGTAGAGTATGGCTAATAAATGGAACAGCCATTTTTTAAAGTAATGTCTGAATGACATTATCCCTTTTGGTGGGAAATTTCAACATGTTCTTACATTGCACTTAGCCCACTGATGTGTGATACATATTTTTGAACTGTGCATATGTTCTAAATTATTTTGCAAAACACCTATATACTGACTTTTACCTTTTAGATTTAATTTCCATTTTGTGCAAGTGTGCATTGTTTATTGCAAGCTAGCACCAACGTTATGGACGCAATGTGGCTGTACAGGTGTGTTACTTTAAATTTCATTTACGTCAACATTAGAGACATAGGCATGGCATTGGCACTTGGTGATGATATTGATTATCCCTGATATACTTGGAGCAAGGGGGCCTGTGCACAGAGACGTTTAGAAGCAGGGGCAAAGTGGGCCGCACCAGGGAGCTAGACTTCCACAATGGACCTTGATTGAGCCAACCCTGCTTTACAGAGAGTGCTACCATGACGACCTTGAAATACTTCTTCAACAGATTGATTTAATTTACATTTTACACAAACTACTTTATAATGTGTGAGATGTGTGAGAGTCGATTACAGACATTTTGCAGTGAAGGTATGCTTCTGTTTCATAAAACATTCATACTTAAGTGTATTTCATATTAGGAGCAGGGCCTACCATGTAAGAAATAGGAGGGTGTCACTAAGCTTATTTGATGTAAGGTTAGTGAAAAGCTGCTGTTGTGTTGCAATATGAAAAACACTATCCATGAATAATAGATGTGGGCACATTTGCTATTTGGAAGGGTGTGCCTCTACAGTGTTAGTGCTATGCAAACAAATGATGGACTGAACGGAATGCTGAATAAATCATGCATTCACCCCCAGTCAAGAGATCTGGGTTAAATCAATTGTTCTTTTGCTCACCATGCCACCCAATTTAGACCCAGTCATATGCAAATCACTCTTGACCCTGTGCCTCATGGGAACAGTCCAGACTGAACTGCCAAGACAGGTCTTCCCTGGACCGGAAATAAGCACCTGGGACCGGTTTCTGGGTATTACCCTTCATCAGCCAGGCTAGCTTGAATTCAGTGGCACAGTGAGCTAGGGACCCACGTCTGGGCATACCCATCCCACTTAGGGCGAAAAGTGCCAAGCAAACAAATGATGGACGGAATACTGAATAAATCATACATTCACCCCAGTCAAGCGATTTGGGTTAAATCCATTGTTCGTTTGCTAACCATGCCACACCAGTTTAGACCCAGCCATATGCAAATCAGTCGTGACCCTGTGCCTCATGGGAACAGTCCAGACCGAACTGTCAAGCCAGGTCCTCCCTGGACTGGAAACAAGCGTCCTGGCTCCGTTTTCTGGGTATTACCCTTCATCAGCCAGGCTAGCTGTAATCCAGTGGCACATTGAGCAAGGGACCCACGTCTGGGCATACCCATTGTCCAACCTGGAATTGCATTGTGAGCAAAAAAAAAATGGATTTAGACATAGATCTCTGTACTGGGGTGAATGTATGACATTGTTCTGCATTCTGTGCATCAATTGATCTTTTTGCATTTATCACCCCAAGTGGGATGGGTATGCCCAAACGTGGGTCCTGTCCTCTCCATGCCACTGGAGTCAAGCTATATAGGCTGATGAGGGCTGAAAGCCCGAAACCGGTCCTAGGATGCTTGTTTCCAGTCCAGGGAAGACCTGGCCTGGCAGTTCGGGCTGGACTGTTCCCATTGGGCATAGATCGTGACTTACCGGCAGTTGCATCTACAACAGTGTGGGTTTTGGACATTATCAAGCAGCAGCAGAAGCAGGACGTGAAGGATCGGCTCCATGACGGCACAGGATGTATGAAGCTGAGTAATGGTGAGTTTCAGCCTTATATTGTCCCTTTCTTTCAGCTCGGGTGTTGCGGCTTGACTGCCACAGTAATGTCGGCGGGAAGGCACATCATGATTGGGCCAGCGGTAACGCTAGTTGTCCGCCCTCTTACAGCTGCATCGGCCTATCTCACCATAGTGAGGATTTCCTGGCATTGGTGGCGGTACCATGGTTGTCTTTCGTCTATGAAACTGCATGCATCGTACTAGGGCAGTCGGACAGCCAATTGGGTGGTGGTGAATTTGACACCTTTTTCATGGTGGTTCTTTGACCGACAAACTTGCAATCAGGCCCTGAGTTCAGATTGTTGGAGGTATCTCCATATGTTTTGATTGAAATGATAACAGTATTGTATGCCTGTGTGGCAGTACATTTTTAAAATGTTTTCAATCATGGCTTGTTAAAAGTCTATGATTATTTTTTGTAGGTAATCATTATTTGTTTTATGTTTAATGTGATTTAAGATGTAGTAGCTGTTTATTTGGCAGCAGGACATATAGAAAAAGGGACATTTGTGGTTTGATATTCACTATGTATGGAGTATATTGGAGTAAATTATTTGAGACACATTTTAAGGTCTCACCCATCATCCAAGTTTGACAATAGCTTAGTTTTCGTAAGGTATAGAATATTAGGATGTGTTTATTATTGTTTAGGTTGTCACATAAAAGGAAAGGTTCTTCATTATGTGTCATTGTCAAATGTTCAGGTATTTCTATGCCTTGGTGTTGTGCATAATGAGCATAGCTGGTGGCTTTTTTAGTTTGTGCAATTAACTGTTTTAAAATGGGTATAGGTGGTAGATGTGTTCAGGGACTTTAGAACACAGGCTCCCATTGAAAATAGGGGTGGTTGGAGAAAACCTTGAACTCTGTGGCGGGCACCCCAAGGTGTCTGCCACACTGTGCATGCATGGGAAGGGGGATCCGTTGGGTACTTCACAGGCCCGATTAGGAGGGCCCTGGGTTAAGGGGGGGGCTGCTACAGGCCCCCAAAGACAGATTCTGACATCCGTTTTGTTTCGGGCAGACCGAATTGGAACGGCTGTTCGAATCGGTCATCCTAATCACTTGCTCGAAAACCGTATACATAGAGCTGCACAATTCAGCTCCAAAAGACTCAACCTGTCCAAACTTAATATTTAAGTTCTTATATAAATGTTTGTAATTAATGCAAATATTGTTGGGGTTATATTGTTATGAATTTAATTATATATATTATTGTGGTGAATTATACATATTTTTCCGATGTAATATTTTTATTTTCAATTTAAACGTGTATAAAATATGTTATGTTTATTTTAAATAATTGTTTCATGTAAAACATTTTTATAATTATTAATGACATAATTATTTTGGTGATATTATTGGAGTCAATATTGTCCGAATCAATATTTTTATTTAAAGGTGACTATATTTTTGCTTCTGATATTTGTGTTTTTGACAGAAGTAAAAATCAATGGGCCCGATTCACAGAACTAACTTAAGACAAAATCCTAAACTTACTACCATTTTGGTATTCACAGAAGGCACTTACTCATTTTGGTATTCACAGAAGTTAGGAGTCCTAACTTTAGGACTCCTAAATGCCTTCTGTAAATACCGAAAGTCTTAAAGTTAGGATTTTTCTCAATTTAGTAGTAGTAAAGTTAGGACTCCTAACTTTAAGACTCCTAAATGCCTTCTGTGAATACCGAAAGTCTTAAAGTTAGGATTTTTCTCAATTTAGTAGTAGTAAAGTTAGGACTCCTAACTTTAAGACTCCTAAATGCCTTCTGTGAATACCGAAAGTCTTAAAATTAGGATTTTTCTCAATTTAGTAGTAGTAAAGTTAGTAATCCTAACTTTAGGACCCCTAAATGCCTTCTGTGAATACTGAAAGTCTTAACATTAGGATTTTTCCCAATTTAGTAGTAGTAAAGTTGAGGAAAATCCTAATTTTAAGAATTGCGGTATTCACAGAAGGCATTTAGGAGTCATTAGGATTTGCCCAGAATGCAGAGGGATGTTCAATGATCCTGGTGCCTTCCATCATACCAGGATTGGATGAGTGCAGGCTTATAAACCCACTGCTTCAGAAACAGAATGATGGTGTACTTATTTCTTGATTTTAGTTTGCTTGGAAAATGTGATATATTGTATTAAGGCAGCCGGGCGCCCCACTCATTGGGCATATATAATGGTCACACATTTTTTTATTATATTCTGTGGTTTCCTTGTTCTGACTGCAATGAAAAGCCACTCTCTATAGAGGTGATGACATTAGGGTATCTCATCGGTCAACATTTATTGTTAATATTTGTTAGTAATCTTCATGATGCCCATATTAGGGTTGTGGAACACATTTATGGCCTAATTATGTCTTTGGTGGTCTAGGAGTGGGGCCGCCAACCCACCGCCCCATTCCAAGACCGCCAAAGCCACATGAACACAGCCCACCACAATGATGACTTTTTAGTTTCTGGGCGGCAGTTCTTTGGTCGTCCCATAGCAGTGACTATGAAAAAGGCCCGCAATGGGAGCATCAAAGGAAATTCCTTCATGGTATGGACTGGTGCAGTACGTGCCATGCAGGAAGTGGAGGTGCATGCACATAGAGGGACACAGCATGTGCCCCCTGCATGCACCAACATGCATGGAGCAGTGCCCCCCTTTGTTTCAATACCACCAGCAGTTTCATGAAGTAAGACCTCCATGAGCCCGGTGGCGGTCAGGAAACTTGTAATATGCATGGTGGTGCACCAGCGGCACCGCTAGCATATTGTGAGCCCCTGATCATCGCTCCACTGCCATGGAATTCAGTTCCCTGGTGTTCCGGCAGTTGAATGGGGGTCCGTCCATCAAATTTGGAATATGGCAGCCAGACCACCGTTGCGGCAGTGGCCGGACCTCACCCACTGCACGACAGTGCATTTGGTGATCACAAGTACTTTGGGCTTGATGCACAAATTATATGGTTGCAAAAACCAGGTCACAATTTGTGACAAGTAAAGAATTTAGCAAACTGTTCTATGTACTAATAGGTTGGTTCACTAAGTTCCAAAGCAGAGTGGTTCACAATACGGCCTACCTCATGAATATCATGAGACACTACTGGGACATTGGGTTGTTGGGGTCAGCAGACCACCATGTCTGCCATTGCCTTTCTTCAAAATGAACATTTAAAAACAAAATGAAGCTCATTTCCTTAAAGAAACTAGTGCCGCATTGAAAAAGAAGTTTTCTCTTGGTGACAACTTTGTTTCGGTCTTATATCACTGGCTATTCCCCAAAAAATGTTTTCTTTTACACTCACAAAGAGGAAGGAGTCGCAAAATGGGACCCTTTCGCTTTTGTGAATAGCTTACCACATCAAATCCGTACTCTGTAAGCCTGGGTTACAGAATTGCTATTGGGAAAGACACCTACAAGATGTCCTTTCCAAATAACGATTAGGTATGGAGTTGTAAACGAGTTTTAGGGAGCTGAAAACACCTTACTAACTTCTAAAATGCCACTAGTATTTTTGCGGTACTACACAGCGAGCGAAAACGCATTCTATATGAACGAATCCCTGGTAAACTTAGTAGGCATGATTTAAGCCTTTATGTCAAAGTAAAAATATAATTTTGCTGCAATAATTGTTGTGAGGCATTTCTGTCAGCAGAACAAACGGCTTTAAAAATGAGAGTATATCAGCCCTGACTGTAAAACCCATGACATAACTGCATTTAATTTGGGGTGGGCATTTTTTTAAAAAGTCTTTAAATAAAGGGGACTTACACTCAAAGTAATACAATGAATTGCTTAAACATTTAATTAACTTCTGTAACTGCGTTTTTTTGTTTAAAGTAGCAAAGAAAAGCATCTTATTGCCGCTAACAATTAAGATACACAAACGCAATTCAAAGCGCAGAGAGTACACATTTCTTTTACTAATGATGGCACTTAAATGCTGATCTCTTCAGCAACGCAATATACAGGTGGCTACTTTTTAATGTCTCATGCACAACCATAACAAATTACCTCACCGTCCTCAAAGGGCCATTTCACAGAGAAAAATCTGAGCAGGAGAAATAAAGTGTTTGAAATTGTATAATTAACCAAGAAAATGATCTGCCATTTATGACCCCAGTGAACTTTATTTTTTGATTCAGAGCCAGTGGAAAATCACAATCTATTAATTACGTTTCATACATATTTTATGGCGCATCGCCATTTCTCAACATCTGGAGAACGAGTTTTATATGAGTTTTTTTTATTTTTTCTAAAGATTAGCTTTATTCTTCACCACCTCCTAAAGCCAAAGGGAAAAAAGCCATTTCGCAGTGTTTTACTTCATTTTTATAGACTAAGGTCAGACATCTGAATAGTTTTTCTATGCTGAATATAAATGTAATTGGTATTTCAAAGTGGTCTGGTGTTATTTTTCTGTACATTGGAGAACTGCGAATAAAATGGTTTTCATTTCATTAAAAAAAATAAAGATTTTCACCCGGTCAAGAGTTCAAAAGCATGAACCTCGTCTTGTTTTAAATATAGGTCAACCTACTATTAGAAATCTGATTATTAACAAAGACATTGGAGTGAACTATTGATAACAGGCATTGGCAATGCCAAAGGTTTGACCTTTGTAAGGTGTGCAGTATGGGTATACGACGACGCCATACAAACGTCAAAACTATTGCAAAAAAGCACAGCCAAGATCCTCTGAAATCAGCATGCTAAAGCTTGCCTTATTTTCTGTAGCATCCATTTTTCCATTCCAAGGGAGGCTGAAGAATACCACCAAAGGGCCAAAAGAAACTAGTTGAGACTAAATTACGGCTGTGGGCAGATCTAAGGTGCCTTTAGGTATCTCATGATTTCCTACCGGTAAAAAGGCATCTCATGATTACCTACCGGTAAGGCTCAATGCCTAGCCTTCCACAATTCCCTTAATGTATTTCAAAACATATCATAGAAGTTAATGAGTAGTGAGAGGACGTAATTGGGACTGAGACTGAGAGTAATGAAGATTACTTGTGAGTAATCAGAACATTGATTCCATGACTTCTCTTCCTGCTATAATTCTTTCAATAGAAGGATTTGCCAGGCACTGTGAACAAATAATACTACCAAATATACACTCACCTGTTGTTACCATCGTCTTCATACGTTTATAATTGCAACATTTCAATGTTATATCCCAAATATAGCACTTCACTGTCCTCGTGTTTCAGCGTGAACCGCTTGATCTTTGTGGGAACAGAAAAGGGGGACCTTGTTGTCCACCAAAATGTCTACTTTCCCATATGAATGATGCATATGTAATTTCCTGTACACAGCAAAGAACTGACCCTGCATTCACCGGGCGGCTGTAAAATCCTAGTCACTGAAAACGTCTCATCTCTTATTGTTCTTTTTGTACCATATTGAAAGCACCAACATATCTTATCAACATCTTATGAAAAGTTTGCCAAACAACATGCTTTGTTGCAATGGACCACCTCCTGCAGTGGAAGCTTCAACTCATTTAGGATCTCTTATAATCTAAATTGTCCTGTCTCAATAGACAAAGCTGAACTGATATTTCCGGACAAAAACACTGCACTTTGTACCAATTGTCAGAACTCCAAGACACCCACTATCTCCCAAGAACGCTATGCCTCCTCCACCAACATTCTTTTGTCTTTGGACCCAAAATGTTTAATATGCAATGCCTATGGTTGTTAAACCTTAAGCCAGACACGTCCTTGCATTGTTTGCTTTCTTATTAAGAAACGTTAATACATTCACATACAATTCTGGATTGTCGGCCACCCTATACAGCTAAGATGATCTATGATACTCAGATGTCATTTGCTTTGGGAACCTGTTACCGAACCCAGAATTCCACATAGTCAGCCACATGCTATGAAAAGTACCTTTCTTCTGAAACCCAATGCTGAATTAATAGGGAATCAAAGTTCTCTCCCGCTAAGGGGTGACCACACTCTTGTGCTCACTGCTTTTTCTACATTCCTTTCAAATCTTCCTCCCTTTAAATATTCCTCCTATTTTACAATTGTGGTTTCATATAGTGTGAACTTGGCCCAAATGCATCAGAGCGCTATACAAGAGAGCGGGAAGAATATGTACAGCAATCATCAGGTAAGATTACACTGGAAACACAAACTAAGCAGTTAGAATTAGGTAGATTCTCTCTGGATAAATCGGATAAGTCAAAAAAAAGAGATCAATAGAAGTGATCATGGCTTCAACCAAAGAGTATCTCAAACTGGAGAATTCTGAGATCATTTTTAGGATTGTGTCAAGACTCAATGAACTGCTACTCCTCGCGCTATCTTGAGAGGAAGGGACAAGGCATATTACTGCTCAGCTTTTCACTTCACCCTCAAGCCCGATTTTACTAAGCGGGTTGAGGAGGCTGTGGGTCAAGTCCCACCCCGAATCTCCTGTTCAAACAAAATAAAGGCCTGTCTAATTAACTGCAGATCATTACCCAAACACACACTTGAAATCTAATAATACCTCGATGATAATGATTTGGACATAATGTTTCTCACTGAGACCTGGCCTCATGAAGACTCGAACCCTGCCGTTACCCCAGCTATTCCGCCAGGCTATCGCATAGTATGCGCCAATAGGGTTGGGCAACAGACTTGGGGGTGGGGTGGCTATTGTTTACAAAGACATCTGGGAGATCGCGAATGCCAAAGTTGTAACATTGAAGGACTCCCTTTCTGCATAAAACTATCCCCCACCTTCTCCTTTTCGGGACATCTCCTCTACCGGCCTCCTGATTGCTGTCACAGTGTCACACCATCTCTAGCAGACTACATTGCCCAAGCCACCACCTGGTATGCAAACTTTACTGTCATAGGTGACCTTAACCTCCATGTTGATGACCCTGTTACCTTTTTGCACTCATAGTGCAAACTTCTTATCGACCCTTGCTGGTTTCAATCTCGTTCAACTGGTCTACTCCCCCACCCATAAAGCCGGACACATGCTTGACCTCATCTGCTCTAATATGTTGGAGGTGAAGATCGACAAGCCAATACAGATTATCTAGTTGGACCACTACCTTGTCCCTTTCCCGCTCCCCTTGATGGCCACTCCTAGGGTCACAATTTGATCCAAGGAAAGCAGGAGGAACTGGAACAATGTCACTCTGGAGACACTAGGCTTTTTACTGGATGTTCAAGGCCTATTCTTTTGGACAACCCTGACCACGATACTGTGTGCCTGAATACTTAGCTGACGGCTGTGTTTGATAAACTATCCCCCCTGAGATCCGTTAGCTCTACCAGAGCTATGCCATCTGCACCTTGGTTCTCTGAGGAGATTAGATGAAAAAATAGTGATTGCAAAAGACTGGAACGTGAGTGGAGAAAGTCCTATGCTCAAGAAGCCAAAATGCCCTGAATCAATACCATAAACTCCTGAATATCAATCGAAGAGACTTCCTGGCTGATCGTATCGTAAGCTCCTCCAGGGAAGTGTTCAAGGTCGTGAAAGCTGTCACCAAACCCACAGTACTTGTGCATGATGCTAGACTATCCCAGGACCACCAGCCTCTAGAATTACTTCAAAGATAAAATCTTGCAGATCTATGCCTCCTTCCCCTCGCCTCCTGACTCCAGAACTGCAGGGGGCACCCATGGCCCCACCACGAATCAAACCGTATTTTCTTCTGTAGCCATAATTCCCGCTGAGGTGTCTCTGGCTGAACTGCAGAACTGCAAATCCGGGTCACCAGGAGACCCTTGCCCAGCACAGCAGTTCAGGTTACTAGCCGAGTGGCTGAATCCGATTTGAAACCCCATTTGGAATTCCTCTGTCCCTGCTGCATGGAAACATGCCTATCTAATATCTATCCTGAGGAAACTCAATGCTAACCCGTATGTATCCAGTAACTTTAGTCTTATCTCCTTACTATCAGCTCCTGCCAAAATACCTGAGAAATTGGCCCATCTTCAACTGGCGGACTTTGTTGAAACCAATGAGCTGCTTACATGATTCTCAATCTGGCTTCCGCACAGGGTACAGCACAGAATCAGCGCTGATCGAAGTAGCAGATTCCATCCGCCTGTCCGTTGAAGGAGGCTCATCTGCCATGCTAGTGCTCCTCGACCTGTCGGCAGCGTTCAATATGGTGTGACACTCGATCCAGCTAGACAGAGTGAAACAGATAGGTATCCAGGGGACGGCATTAAAGTGGATTTCCTCCTACCTCCATGGCCGCGCCCAACAAGTATTTCTTTGCCCATATACCTCCTCTGTAAAACCACTGAGGTATAGAGTTCCTCAAGACTCTACCCTGAGCCCTCTACTTTTTAACATTTACTTGACGCCTCTGGCTCCTCTCATTGCGAAGAGCGGGGTCAAGGTGATATCCTATGCGGATGACACACAGTTGATGTTTGCCTTTAGAGATCAATCCGCTGCAGCATTTGATTCTTTCAGAGATTATCTCAAAGACATAGCAACCTGGATGAATGGCAACTTCTTAAAGTTTAACGCCGATAAAACTGAGGTTCTATTTTCTAACCAAGCCTCACCTCCTCCCACAGGCCTATGGTGGCCTTGAGAACTTGGCACTCCACCAACACCGAAGGAATTGGTTAAAAATCTTGGTTTCAGATGGGACAAAGATCTGAGCCTGTCGGCCCAAGTCTGTCATGTCTCTGCAGCCTGTTTTGGGAAAATAAGAACCATGTGAAAATTCCTGGAGTTTCTGCCGGATGAAAGCCGTAGAACGGTGGTGCATGCCCCGGTGACTTCACACCTCAACTATGCCAACGGCCTCTACCTGGGCTTGCCCAGGTTCCTGGCGATACCAAAGGGGATGATGGACGGAGCATTTGAGCAAAACAAACACCCACCCCCGGTCAACTGATCTGGGTTTAATCCATCATCATTCTTTGGCTCACTCCACCACCCCAGTTCAGACATGGCCATATGCAAATCAGTCTGACCCTGTGCCTCATGGGAACAGTCCAGCCCGAACTGCCAAGCATTTCTTCCCAGGACTAGAAACCAGCATCCAGGGAACGGTTTCGGGTTCATAACCCTCATCATCCAGGCTATCTTGAATCCAGTGGCAAAGTGAGCAAAGGACCCACATCTGGGCATACCCTGCCAACTTAGGGCGAACAAAGCGATACCAAAGGGGATGATGGACGGAGCGTTTGAGCAAATCAAACACCCACCACCAGTCAACTGATCTGGGTTTAATCCATCATCATTCTTTAGCTCAGTCCACCACCCCAGTACAGACATGGCCATATGCAAATCAGTCTGACCCTGTGCCTCATGAGAACAGTCCAGCCCGAACTGCCAAGCCATGTCTTCCCTGGACCGGAAACAAGCATCCTGGGACCGGTTTCGGGTTCATAACCCTCATCAGCCAGGTTATCTTGAAACCAGTGGCAAAGTGAGCAAGGGACCCACATCTGGGCATACCCTGCCAACTTAGGGCGAACAAACCAATACCAAAGGGGGTGATGGACGGAGCATTTGAGCAAATCAAACACCCGCCCAGGTTCCTGATCAGAAGGCTGCAAATAGTGCAGAATGTGGCGGCGAGGTTAGTCCGTAGGTTTCCATTGCACCGTCGCATTTCTACCCATATCATACAACTCCATTGGCTGCCAGTCGCTATGAGAATCGAATTTAAGGCCTTAACTATTGTGTTTCAAGCCTATCAGGGCAGGGGCCTAGCTACCTGAGGAGGAGACTGCACCCATACTCCCAGGAGCGATCCTTAAGATCCAACCATAAATGCTTCCTCACAGTTCCTCACTTCTCCAGGGGGGTAGATCGTTCTCTGTACGAACAGCCAAACTGTGGAACGACTTGCCTCTTCACATACGCATGTTGAATTCGGAGCAGGATTTTAGTAAGGCACTGAAAACTTGGCTCTACAAGCGAGGGACTGGTGGTCTGGTTCTTCATCTCTGATGCCCTCTGCTTCAGCACCAGAACACCTCATTCGAGGTAGCTGTGCGCATCATAAATATCCTTTATTTGTATTATTATTATTAAAGAGCTAGTGGTATGGTGTTCCAGATCCTTGCAGCACTGCGAGAGAACGCTTATTTCATAAATCATTTTTTCTGAATGCTTGAGGTTCCAGCAGGAGGGCTTCAGCCTTTCTCGATTCCATCTGAGTGGCAGCGATTTTCAGCTATTTTCAGCTTTCCAACCAAGTATGAAGTGTTGTGTTGTGGAAGGCTTTGCGGGTGATGCATGTAATCTTAAATCGAGCTCTTACTTCAATGGGAAGTCATTGTAAGGTGCAATCAATGGGAGAAATGTGATCACATTTTTGTGACCTGTTGCAAAGCAGGTAGCTGCATTATTAAATGCTCTCAAACATGCCAGATGTGCCTCAGGGAGACCGGAGAGGAGAGAGTTCTCATAGTCTGGTGTAGAGAATACTAGTGATTGGACTATAGTTTATATGTCCTACTCAGGACTGAATCCCCCTGATGTTCCTGAGAAGGCTGAGTTGGTCTCAAGGGCTTTGGGCTATTGATTACATTTGTCTCAGGCGATTTTCCAGGATAAGTTCCAAAGATTTAGCACTCTCCGCATTGCCCAGTTTGCAATTCAGAATGAACCGAGGCACTCTTGGACAGGGAGGTTGCTTTAATTTTTTAGTGAGATTAGAGGAAATTCAGTTATTGTTGGGTTTGAGTTTGACGTGGTGATAGGCCATCCATTTTTGAATCCTGTTGAGGGTTTTGAAGAGTAGGAGAATGTTTATCAGACAAGAAAGTTTCAGGTAGATCTCGGAATCAAACCAGTTTAGGACAACACCATCAATGCCCATGTGTTTCTTCATTATGTTAAATGATGTTAATCAGATCACAGTGGCTAACTGTCTGAAAGTCTGCCAAGAGGTCAAAAAGTACAAAAGGCAGGAGTTACTTGAATAAAGGAAGTAAAGAGAATAATCCTTAAGTTGATGAAAAATGTTTTCATTGCTGTGGTCTTGTCAGAAACCAGCTTGGATGGCATCAAGAAAGTTGTTTGCCTGGATATGAAGTGTAAGAAACGGAGTTACTGGTTGGAGGGGGGTGGAACCCAACTCAAGCAGGAACCACAATCCTTGTCAGGGTGAGGCGCATGCAAACCCCAAATTGTCCTGTGCTCACCCCTCTGGTTGCCTGGGACAGAGCAGTCAAGCCTAACTTAGAGGGAACAGGTAAAGTATTTATGCAGCACTTCAAACAGTAATGAAGTGAGAACACAACACAAAAAAAATCCCACACCAATTTAGAAAAATCAAGTATATTTTAATTAATAAATCAAGACCAATATAACAAAAACCCAATCAGTAGAACCAGAGATATGCAAGTTTAAAAAGTGAACATAGAGACAAAAAGCACAAAGCACCAATAGGATGTGTTTTGCAGCTGATGCGATGCGAGGTCGGGTCAGAGATGCATCATGCAGAGTTGGTTCTGAGGAGTTGCAAGACTGCAATGTGAGGTCCTGCGCTATTGCAGAGGATGTCATGAACGAGGAGGTCTTGCTAAGCAAACTCCTGTGTTAAGGCTTCATCATGCCCCTGCTGGTTCCGAAGAAGATGCAGGACTTGCGAGGGAAGGTCCTGTGTCATTGTTGAGGCTTGTTGGATTTGGTCCTTTCTGCAGGGTCATCCCTAAACTTTGTGCCTTTCTTCTAGCAATTTCCCTGACATGTTGTCGGTGGTTTTAGGCCTCTGGGCACTTTAGCACTGTTGTCCAATGTAAAGTGCGTGAGCTCTCCGTGTTACATATGGTAAGATTGATCTACACCTGTTTAGCCTATTTAATTTACCTGTAAGTCCCTTGTAAAGTGGTATCTCATCTACCCAGGGCTGGTAAATTAAATACTACTGGTGAGCGTGCAGCGCTCATTGGGCCCACCACCAAAGTAGCCTTTCAAAACTATCTCAGGTCTCTGCCATTGCAGGGCCTGTGCGCGCAGTGTTACTGCTGGTGTGACGTGGCACCTAAAGTGTGTGCCATGTCTGTGACCCCCCCTTTTTACTGCATGTCAGTCACCCCTAAGGTAGGCCATAGCTAGCCCTATGGGCAGGGTGCATTGTAGGTAAAAGATAGGGCATGTACCTTAAGTGTGTGACATGTCTGGGTAGTGAAAAACAGCCATTTTGGTTTCTCACTACTGTGGGGCTGCCCTCCCATAGGAATGCATTGGGGTTTCCCTGATAAGTGTTTCAGTGGCAATTGCTGGTATGAGAGGAGCAGCGTGGGCAAGTTTAGAATATTTGGAATTGTAATAATAAATGCAGCGCAATGGTGTGTGCACATTTATTATAACTATTTCAGAAATGCCACTTTTAAAAGTTGCCATTTCTGTGTGCTGTGTGTCTGCCTGCCTGATGTGAATTGCATGTCTGGCTTTTGAGTGACAGAGGCTGAGGAGGTGTGTGGCTCCAGGAGGGACAGGGTGGGTCAGCATTAGGCTGGATAGGACATCTAAATTTGGAGTAGTGGGAGGAGTAGTCCCCTGACCCTGAATAGGATGGTGCCTGCCCTGTACAATGCTGGCTCCACCCCCTATGGTGTGTCTGATCACCAAGCCCCCACCTGACAAAGGGGAAGAGGTGCCTGGTAAACAGAGTGCTCCAATTCCCCCCGAACCAGTTTCTGCTGGTTCCCCCAAGCCCTGTGACTGGGCAGTCAAAGAATGCCTGATATAAATATAGGGACTGTGATCCCATGATGTGTGCTGTTCCTGGACTTGTTGGGGGCTTGCTGCTGCAGGAGACCCAGCAGGAGCCACCACAGGGGCTTTCTGCCCTGCTGGAGGACCCTGTGTGCTGGCCTCCCTGGGCCCAGCTATGCCCCTGGAACCTTAAGGACTTTTTGCGCCCCCTGAGCGCTATACTTTTATTGCTGGTGCCGCAGAGAGGGGGACTCCAGCCTTGCCAAAGAAAAAGAAGCATGAGGGCTATGCAGCGCTGAGCTGCGATATTGCCTGAAGGAATCCCGATAGGGAATTCCCCCTCATTGAGGGTCAAAGAGACGAGAGCCCACCCCATACTATGGTGCCTTTCGCTGGTGCCCACTCCGCATATCTGCGGAAAACCGAGCGGGAGGCCACCCTGCATCAGTACCTTTAAGTTGGGTGCCCAACCCACATTCACCTTTTGCTTCCCGGGTGCCCACCCTGCATTGATGATTTTATTTTGGCGAGCGGGTTCCCACCCCGCTCCTATGCTATTTTAAATTTGGGTGCCCACCCAGCGTCTATCTTGTATCTAAGCGGGAGCCCACCCGCATTGCGGCCGAAGATGAGAGCCGCCGCACCGAGTCTGGAGAAACCAGAAGTCAGGCACCTCTGCCTGATGGTGGGCGGGCCACGAGACATGAGCAGAAACCCGCCAGAAGGGAGGAGAAGTGCTGCAGCCGGTCAGTGGGGCTCTTGTGGTGAAGAGAGAGCCCTGCGTGTTGCTGCGCCTGCCGGCGTCCTTGGAGGAGACCAGAGGGGGCCCAGGAGGCTGGCTCGGGGAGAGAGATCGAGGCACAGTGCCGGAGCCTATTTCACAAACAGACGCGCAGGAGAGCAGGCCGCTCAAACGTGGGCCACATTGCACACAGGTGCTCAGGCCTGCATGTATTCCCTGAGCGGACCTGCAGGAGAGTGGGCCGCTCCATCGTGGGGCGCACTGTTTTCAGGACCCCTTGTTTGGCTATATTTACAGCTGGAACAAAAATCAAACGAAGAAGTGCAGAGGCACTGGTGATAGAATCACCCTCCTAGAGGCTATACATAAACAATGAGATTCTATCAATGTGGCGAGTGGTTATTTTCGTCGTTGTTATTGACTGTGAAGACCTAGTGTCTATAAATGGTGAGTGGGGCTCCGTTTTGTGGGTGGCAAAAAGGGGAGCACTATGTGCTTTAAAATACCCCTCACACACTATGAATCCCATAGTGTCATGCTTCATCATAGGGGTCTTCCCGTCTTCCCGTCCTTCTACGGGGCGGGGCATCCTGCGACCTACGAACTACGCAGAAGCACTTTATATAATGACGATAGGCTATGTGTGATATGAGGATAGTGATAAGTGAATGGTTGGTAGGAACCTAACTCAGTGTAGATGTGCTAATGAAGAACATTTTTAAAGTTACTTGGCTAGTGGAAAAAAAGATTTATTAACTTCCCTAGCTGGGAACAATAAAAAGGGGGGGTGGGCGTAGTAGAACGAAATACGTTATCTACTGGGTCGACATGACATGTTTCATAAGCAGACCCCTACTTCTTACTCTTCAGGACCTCTAGTGATCCCTACTGGTAATACTCAATTATAGATAAATGTAGTATGCCTAAAGTCCTAGACTTAGTAGCAAAAATAAGCTACCAAGTACTGCTTCTGGGCTTGAGTTGGCCGTGAAAAAGGTTGACCTGTTGTGGTCCCTGTAAGGAGAAAGGAAAGAAAAAAAGAATATATGATTTGTCAAATGCACATAGAGAAAAAGGTATTTACATGTTAATCGAGACCTGCCTATTTGCGTGGGTCACACTGTGGCATAGTATCCATACAGTTGTAGAAGTTCCAATCTCTCCTGATCATATTTGACCAAGTCAAAACATTGATGAATAGTTCATTGTATTCTTAAATAAATGAGGTATAGATGGCCCTCCAAATTCTCACATATAACAATGCACACACCTCAATACATTCCACACACACATACTTCCGCGATCCCATAGCATATGGGTCTGATCGCAGGTGAGGTTCTAAGTTGTGAATAAAAATGCGCTAGCAGGTGACATAGTAAAAAGGACAAAACGTTGGTTCGTTTACGGTAAATGCATATGGCCTGTACATACAGTTGTTTCACTCATTGCGTGCTCCATGAGCCTGCATGTTAGGGTTATATTTGGCGGTATACTGTGAAGAAACAACAGGCAAAACAAGGCAGAGTCACTCGAGAGGCTTAAGCTCGGGTGTAAACCGATCATGACGTTCTGACCAATCGTTTTTAAAGACCCGTGATCTAGGTCTAACTTACGTGACTGCATCTGCTACTCGGCATTAATCCTACCCTTCAGCAGCTCCGTGGGATCTAGGAGCGATGATCGGCAACATCTATTTATGCCGGTTTTTTAAAACGGGACCGGCGCTGAGTCATCCCTCCCTGCTCGTGTAGCAGGGGAGCTAGAGCGCTAACTCAAGATGGCTGCTTCCCGCGGCACACTCGAAGGGTAAAAAGAAGTCTTTTTTCCATTATTAGTGTTATTCCGAGTTTGCCCAAAAATTAGATAAATCTTATTGATCGCTAATACTGTCTGTTGCATATTGGATTTTAGGATGGCTTAAATTGTGAAGGATTCTTCAATTCCTTAACAGTTTTTTGGGGAGATTCTTTTTGGCGGAAAAAATAATCGCTGGGTTGCATTGGTGCCAAATGTAAGGGGTCGTTGATTGTCTATGGGAAAGTATTCTATCAACACGGAATGTTGGTATTAGATACCACGGTTGTACCACGCCGCCTTGTGTCAGTGATTTGGCAGGTCTTATAAAAGAAGGTGGTCATTTGATTGTGGCGCTGTTTCTTGTCAATGGAGGGTGTTTCCTTAGCAGTGGAACAGTAATACCAGAGTTGTACCTCACCGTACCTTGATACTAGTTCATAGAGGTCAGCTGGCTTTGGTTTATGTCTGGTTGGATAGTCACAACTGTCCCCATGGTATCTCGTCGTTGAGGCCATTGTTACAAGTGTCCAGACGGAACACCCATCTTTGTTCCTTTTCAAGTAGATGTTTTCCCTTACCACTTGTTTGATTACTGTCCAGGTGATGTCTTCTGGTTTGTGATCCCTTTCCAAGAAGTGTGTCGTCAATTTTGTACTTGCCCTGTGGCATCTAATCATACTTTTGTGTTCTCCTATTCTTGTTTTTATGGCCCTGCTGGTCATGCCGACATACTCAAGACCGCAGGGACACATAATCAGATAGACAACATTGTTGCTGTTGCATGTAGTGAAGCGTCTCTGTTCCCATTCATATATTACAGAACTCAAGCGAAGAGAGGCAACATATAAGCACAAAGAGTTAATTATGCATCAGGTCAATTTGTCAAAGTCCCCTCCAAAACTGTTAATAGAGTCAAATATTGTTTAGCTGTTCTTTGTTATTTCTTCTTTTTTCAGTCAGAAAAGTGTTACAAGCAGACCCAGCCAACGCATTTCACCCCAGAGAAGGACTTCTTCAGGGCAAGAAAAGTCAAGTTCTGGTGACAATATAGTAAGTAGTCAGCATGAGTCTTGCCAACGTCCAACGTCCTATGCTGCTCACTGTTTATATGCAAACCAATATTTTAGTCGATCAGCAGCATTAATCAAGCCAAGTGTATCTCTGTATGCACATTTAGGGGCATATTATCAAGGGGGTTTATCTCCGCTTTTTTGGCTTTAAAAGCCAAGAAAGCGGAGATAAAATGATCTCCCTATTACCTAGCTGTCGCTAACACCAGTTAGCGACAGCTAGTAGGAGATAGCGACCATCTTGGGCCCCATGTTGCATGTCAGTGATATTTATCACTAATGACATGCAAAGTGGGCGTGCCAAGATGTTAGCGACTGGAAACAGTCGCTAACATCGCTATCTCCTATTACCAACTTTTGGAGATATTTGCGCTAAGCGCAAATATCTCCAAAAGCTAACACCTGCCCTGAGCAGTTCTTAGCCATGTTATCCAATGGGAGGTGGATAACATGGCTAAGAGCATTAGCTCGGTAATGCATGAATATCGCGGACTTTTCAGCGATATTCATACATTGCGGCCATTTTTTATCGCATTTGCGATAAACCTTGGTAATACCAAGGTTTATCTGCGATAAAAATCGCCGCAGCTCAGCGGTAAATTTTTGTCTCTAACCAAGCAATAGCGATAATTATCGCTATTGCTTGGTAATATGCCCATTAGAAAGTAAGTTCAGGAGACAATTTTCCTGTCAAATAGGTACTTTGTTTTGCAGTGCTGTCCGGCCCGCTACATCTCTGTCTACGCTAGTCATAAAAAAGAACAGCTAAACAATATTGGACTCTATAAATAATTTTGGAGGGGACTTTGACAATTGACTGGATGCCCAATTAACTCTTTGTGCTTATATGTTGTTCTCATTGCTTGTGTCTGTAACACATTTATTCAATGGCTTGTGAAACCTGTAGTCCTGTGTAGCAATAAGTAGTGTAGTTTCATTGAGAGCATTTTAAATGTAGCTCATCTGTCCTTTTTACATATTGAAAATGTACCTTTTTGGTCAGCCTTCATCATAAAGGCCAGGGTCTTGCTGGAGCAACTGAAATAGGTTTAGCGTTAGACACCCTTTTCTGTGGGTAATCAGTATGTGCACATAAATAAATAAATAAATCATATTGCCCTCATTTGGAGTGATCTCATTATTCCAATGGGGCTGGTAACACCATGGAGTTCTATTCTCACACTGAGATGTCTGCTGAATGAGAATATCCAGGGGGAAAAACAGGAATTGGTGGGAAAATAGAACTCAAAATTACAGCGTCTCCTCAGTTATCGTTCGGGCACAAACTCACAAGTCGCATTTTCCTCTCTCCCAGAGTAGTGATGCCTTAGGTTTTGTAACTTTGGGACCAGTGATCAGTCTTATGGATTGGGTATTTCCAAGTAAAAAAACATATCTTCACAAGTTAATCTTGCCACAAATTTCTTCGAAAACTTTGTTAGTGGGAGATTTAATCTGCTAAAATGTTGGTGCTGGAAATATCTTCTCTGTTACCGTAATTTATTAAAAACCCATGAAACTTCGCAATTTTTTTCCAGTGGGATAGGATCAGGAATGCTGACCAATTCTCGTGAGAAGAATCAAAAACAAAACATTTGACCTAGGTGCTTGAGCAGCTAAGTGACCCTCACCATCATTTACCAATGGAGATGCATGTATGTGATTGGAAGCATCGATAAATATAATAACACTGTTCAGACAAAAAGGCTGAATTTCCTGCCTTAGTAACTCTTCTCTCAGGAGTGGGACATTGAAAATTCCTTGGTGGTGTTAGCTACCAAAGTAGCTCTTGAGATTTTGTGACTTTTAAAAACTTTGACACTCATCTTGCCTTCAATACAGGTGGACACCTACTGCTGCCATATGCATTCATAAGTCGATATCCAGAGAAGATGAGGGGTAAAATCTATCACACAATTGAAGTCGTGATTCAATCCCATGTAGTAAAACACATGTCAAATGGTAAATACATTAATTCGAGCCATCAACGTTTGGATGGAAAAACACAATACATACTTTGCAAATATTTAATCGTTAACACGTTTTTCAATCTCAGCTGTGCCCATCCTAAGAACAATTTCAATATCATTATTAAAAGGTTGAACATGCTGACAGCAATATCATTATCACGGTGATAACTTATATCCATTTACATCCTCAAAATGTTAGCATTCAGGCAGATGTTAAAACCTGGCCAGAGGACTCTAGATGCGCACTTTATAACTTATAATTGCTAAATGGGATCCTTGCCAGGAAGTGCAGTTCATAATCTAAACCATTATTCATCAATTAAATCAGATATATTTTTATATTTATGTTATGGTGGACAGCAGCCTATTAAAGACACACTTAATGATCCCGTCATAGATTCTCAAAATGAATCTCAGGAATGGTATAATGATGAGGATGCTCATTAGAAAGCCAGAGTAATTACTAAAGATGCAGGGGATTTTTCAAAATTATATCTTTTCAGATACTAGAGTACCGCTGAGGTCAAAGGAGTCACAATAAATAAGATCTTCCAACCGTACATATTTTAGAATGATGGTGTTGGATATTGGAAGTCTCTGAAAACTGCCTAATCAATATAACAGAGTGTCTTTGAGCACCATGCTAGTTTTGTAGGAGGTGCAGTAATGGGGAGGCAAGAAAGGCCACTGAAGTGCACTCTCCCATATAGAATGAATACCCATATAGCTATCTGTCTCTCTGCTCTCTTATAATGATATCCACTTGGTGCAAATCCAGGAGAACTGAGAAATTTCAATTATACTTTTGACATTTTGCCAAACTCTGTCTCATAAAATATAATGCAACTCTCTGGTTAAATGTGTTTCGCAGGCTACAAAATAAAGTTTAAGTGCTATACTAATATGTAATCTATTTGTTTCTTCGCCCAGGGAAGAAAATAAACATATTATTTCGTTGGGGGTTTCCACTGGGTGAACACTGAAGACCTCATTACTTTATTCAGTGGCAGGCCTGCATTATTAAGAAAAAATGGATATACACTCATATTAGAGTAATTCGAAACGTGGTCTGAAGTAGTTTAAAAACAGTGCAGAACATAAGTGAATCATTCATTACATATATTTAAAGCGAAGTCAAAAGTGTTTGCATTATTTCTTCCGATGAACCATATTAAACGGGCAAAGACCAAACGGTTAACATGAGTTGGAAGGTTGTAGCCAGATTGCTATTTTTTAGTTTCTGTTAAAATGTGTTCTCAGAAAGGCGAAATGACCTTGAAAACATTACAACGCAGCTGCTTTTAAGCAGACATATGGCTTGATAAGGTGGCAAAGTTCTTACTCGTCATGGATTGAGTCTCTTTGTGATCATGAGGAAGTTAAACGATTGCTCTTCCATTCACTTTGACTTGTGTAAATCACCTTGGGGCATATTCACAAGGAGCCATCGCCGAACCAACAGCACTTTATCGCAGCCAAATTCGTGATAAATTTACCCAACCATTTACAAGCTGGTGCTAACAGCCCACAGCACCACTTTTCCCACGATAGCAGCTGTAAAAAACATCGCCACAGAGGACCCCCGCAACAATCGCTAATGAGATGCAGAGTAGGCGTTCCCTTGACAAAAGCTGCCACAACACCACACCTCAACATTCACAACCACCAGACTGATCGGCAATAAGTACACAAAACCCGCGATAAGGCGCGTTAGCAGCAGGAATTTTACACCTGCTCTGACCTGGTGTAAAGTCGGACCGCAGCCTGCACCACAATAGGGAGCCCAGCCCAGAGCAACACCAGAAGAACAACAAATGCCATGGAGCTACTGATTATGCCCACTGGACACCCAAGAGGGCCACAACACCCATCACACTACATCCAGGACCCCCCCCCCAGACCCCCCAGCCAAAGACATGCTACTCCAGCTACACCTAAACATGTACCAAATAATCTGCCTGATGTCGCACAGTCACAACTGGTGCTATGCATGTGTAGGTACAGAAATGACCATGACACATTCACTATTGAAGCAAACAATTAAACTTTATTGAAACAACACAGAAATCACATTAAGACACATGGTGGCTCCACTCAACACATTTCGCAGGTCACAGCCTGCAAGACAAAAAACATGATGAGAAAGAGTGTCCTGCGCACATCAAAAGGCAGAGAGAGAGTGAAGGAGAGAGAGAAGAAGAGAGGGGGAGGGAGACAATAAGAAGAGTGGGGGGAGAGAGAGAGAACAAGAGGGGGGAGGGAGAGAGAGAAGAAGAGAGGGGGAGAGAGAGAGAGAGAAAAAAAGAGAGGGGGAGGGAGAGAGAGAAGTAGAGAGGGGGAGGGAGAGAGAGAAGAAGAGACGGGGACATAGAGAGAGAGAAGAGAGGGGGAGAGAGAGAGAGAAGAAGAAAGGAGGAGAGAGAGAGAAGAAGAAGAGAGGGGGAGGGAGAGAAGAAGGGGAGAAAGAGAGAGAGAGAAGTAGAGAGGGGGAGGAAGAAAGAGAAGAAGAAAGGGGGAGAGAGAGAGAAAAAGATATGGAGAGAGAGAGAGAGAGAGAGAGAGAGAGAGAGAGAGAGAGACGACCCTGCCCACCCAGACCACACTGCTCACCTGCTGCCACTGGTGTGTCTGCAACCTCTTGCTGGTACGTAGAGCAGCACACCAGGTCCCACATCTGAGACAACGCTGTCATCTGAAACAGAGTCTAGAGACATGACTGGCACAGTACACACACTTGCACAAGACAACATTGCCCTCCCACCCAAGCACACCCAGTCAGAGGCATCCCAGCCCTTCCCCCGCCGCTCATTGGAGCATGCCCGCCCATGCACACACAGGCCTTACTGCTCACCTTCTGCCACCGGTCTGTAGACTGCAGGTCCCACCACGTGCCGCTGCAAGCCACAAGACCGGGGCCCGTAGACATGGCACTCTCCGTACCATGCATCCACGCTGTGCTTGCCACCAGGTAACACGTCTGGTGCTGGGACCATATTACACCATGGCATGGTATGAACCAGGGCACCCGGCAACATCGCAGCCTGCACAGCTGCTCAGCCAAATGTGTGCCACTAACTCTGGGATCCCGGAAGTGGGGCCACATTGCGGTAGGCCAGCGCAGGACGCCGGTGCGGCCCACACTGCAGTCCAGCAAGGCACACAAATCCTGGGCAGTCCGGTCCACTAGGATGGGCCATCATTGCAGGCTGCACACCCGCTCAGCAGCTCAAGGTGCCAATGACTCAGAGCACCCTTGGTCACTGTCCCGTTGTGGGGTGCCTGTGCCCGCCGCAATGCAGCATCTGCCACAAACCCTGTGCAAACCCAGTCAGCGCCACGTGGTGGTAGGCCCATGCTGGCCGCAAGGCCCCAGGCCCGCCATCCAGTCACCACTGGCAGAGGGGTATGTTACATCATTGGCCCCTTGTATTTGTGGGATCACATGCCCTGTGACTCTTGTGCCGGGTGGGTTTGGTGTCTGTGTAAACCTGCCCTCAGGGAGTGGCTGTGAGAGGCTGACAACTAGACCAGTGACCTGTACAACATCAGCAAGTACGCCTGCGACAGGTAGCAACGAGGCCCCCCTGGGAGTGTGAGCGGAGTGGTCTGGCCTGCCGTACGCCAAAACAAGTCAGGGCTTGAGAAAATGACTCGTGGGCACTGGGTATGGTTCAGTCCATGTCCGGACTAGAAAGTGGCTGCTGCGTGTGTCCCTCTTGTGGTGTCCACGGAACCCCTGACACAAATTGCCATGTTACCTCCTCTGACTGCCATCACGCAGGATGTTCACCATTGGCGCCCGGGAAATCACTGTCCCTACATTCATCCACACATACATACATGATTGAGGAAAGACATGACAGCAGTGTGTCACTGGACGTTTACTGCACATCCAGTGCTTTTCCACACCTGGAGTGGTACAGGGCAATGCTGAATACACCACACTGTCTGTGCCCGTGGAGGGCCAGCCAGAGTCCATCCATGAAAGACAAGTACTGCGGAAGAGGAGGGGTGCAGTCCGCAGTCTCGTCGCTGTGTCATTGGTCATCAAACAGGATGTGGTGGTCCATGTCGCTATCCAAGGTGAGTGCATCTGAGTGAATCGGGGGTCAGTGGAAGGTCATGAGGCCACGTGCAGGACCAACCAGGAACTTGATCATAAGTTATTGCCTTTGGGCTCACTATTAGATCGTACCTACTCTCAGCCGAGCCGTATGTTTTGGAATGTGGCGGTCTTGCACAATAAACTGGAACTAAGAACAGTTATATTTTGTTAAGAAATTCTCTATATTGTGTCTCCGCGAGACATGGCAGGTGGACCCCTGCCTATAAACGGCTATGTGACTTATCATCTGCCAGTACCCTGCTCTAACACGGGGAGGTCAAAGGGCAGTTTGGTGATCTATTTTTCTAAGTTATTAGAAGGCCATGTTTATAAATGTTATACAGGTGAACCCTTTTACCAAATTCTTGGAATTGAAGTCTTAAGGGGGTTACGAATGGTGTGTGTTAATTTCTTTAACAACCTTTACAATATAAGACAACGTGCTGTGATTAAAAGGTTGGATGAAGATTTAGTGCACTAAATAAGGGAGTTTTAGAGGTTTATATAATCTGGGTGGGGATTTTAATACCCATTTATGTACTTTCACCTCCAGAGACATGTGCAGCTTCTGTGACTCTAAAGGCGATTTTACAAATCACTTCATAAACAAGTGCTATGGTATTATGATTAATTGCGTTTTTGTCAAACACGGTTTGGTGTCTGCTAATGAAATAAGCAAATCAGACAACTCCTTTTGTCACTACATTCACAGCTAGAAGGGAGGGAAGTGTTATAGATTTTATTTTAGTATCTTAAAACAGCAGACTCTATATTCATAAATTCAAAACTAATATACATTTTGTTTAGTGATCACTACCCTCAACGTTTCGAGATTTAAAGGCAATTATGGGACCTTTGTGCTATACCAAAAGCAAAGTAAGAGATATTGAGGTTACAGGAAATAATGCCCCCTGGATAAAATGGGAGAAGGTGAACGGTAAAGGACAACAAAATGTTGGTCGTCGTTTTCCTAGATCATAGGTACTCACAAACTTTCTCTCGGAGCCAAATATATAGTGTGGTTTGTGGCCGAGGGCCGCACCGTTGGGGTTGGGGTCAGTGGGGGGGCGGGGCTAGAGCACACAGAAAAACGGTTACCATGAGGTTGAACACAGGTCCCTGCAGCGGATGCCCTAGTCCACTGAGCCACCAGACCCGGCGTACACACATCTATCTATCTATCTATCTATCTATCTATCTATCTATCTATCTATCTATCTATCTATCTATCTATCTATCTATCTATCTATCTATCTATCTATCTATCTATCTATCTATCTATCTATCTATCTATCTATCTATCTATCTATCTATCTATCTATCTATCTATCTATCTATCTATCTATCTATCTATCTATCTATCTATCTATCTATCTATCTATCTATCTATCTATCTATCTATCTATCTATCTGTCTATCTGTCTATCCGTCTATCCGTCTATCTGTCTATCTGTCTATCTGTCTATCTATCTATCTATCTATCTATCTATCTATCTATCTATCTATCTATCTATCTATCTATCTCTCTATCTATCCATATTTCTCTCTATGTGTCTCTATCTATCTATCACTCTCTCTCTCTATCTGTCTATCTCTATCTCACTATCTCTCGCCCTCTCTCTGTCTCTGTCCGTCTCTGTCTCCAGCTGTCTCTGGATCTATCTCTGTCTCTGTCTCTGTCTCTGTCTCTATCTGTATCTGTCTATGTCTCTATTTGTCTCTGTCTGCCTCTATATGTATTTGACTCTATCTGTCTCTGTCTGTCCCTTTCTCTCTCTGTCTCTTTCTCTGTCTCCATCTGTCTCTATCTGTATTTGTCTCTGTCTCTATCTGTCTCTGCCTGCCTGTCTCTTTCTGTCTCTATCCATCTTTGTCTCTGTCTCTATCTGTCTCTGTCTGTCTCTGTCTGACTCTGTCTGCCTCTATCTGTTGTTTCTATCTATCTCTATCTCTCTCTACCTATCTCTATCTCTCTCTCTCCCTCTCTTGCTCTCTCTCTTTCTCTCTCTCTGTATCTGTCTCCATCTGTCTCTATATCTCTCTCTCTATCTGTCTCTGTCTCTGTCTCTATCTGTATTTGTCTCTATCTGTCTCTGTCTGACTCTGTCTGCCATTGTCTCTATGTGTCTCTATCTCTGTTTCTGTCTCTATCTCTGTCTCTATATTTATCTCTGTCTATGTCTCTGTCTGTCTCTGTCTCTTTCTGTCTCTATCCGTATTTGTCTCTGTCTGTCTCTGTTTCTATCTGTCTCTGTCTGTTTCTATCTGTCTCTGTCTGCCTCTGTCTGTATCTCTGTCTGTCTGTCTCTCTCTGTCGCTGAATGTCTCTATCTCTATCTGTCTCTGTCTCTATCTGTCTCTACCTGTTTCTATCTCTATCTGTCTCTGTATGTATCTGGCTCTGTCTGTGTCTCTGTCTCTGTTGCTATCTGTCTCCCTGTCTATCTGTCTCTATCTATCTCTGTCTCTATCTGCGTCTGCCTCTATCTGGCTCTGTCCAAATAGGAACCTTTTCAAAAGGCCTTTTAAAAGTCAGCTGTGATAGCACTTACAGCCGACTTTTAAAGGGCCTTTTGGGAAGCTTTCCGAGGGTTCAGCGATGTCACAGAGGCTGGCAGTAAACACAGAAGATGACCGCAGGAGCATATGCAGTGAATACCTATGTAATACGTATTTACTACGTATGCTCCTGCCGTAATCTTCTGTGTTTAATGCCAGCCTCACTGGAAACACAGAAATGGCAAGGCAAAGTCAATGGGCCTCCAATGAAGGCCTGCTGGGCCGCTGGTGGCCCGCAGTCCATGCTATGAGTACCACAGGCCTAGATGAACATGCTGATAATTTCTGAATTAAAGAAGCCTTTAATGAGATTTCCAAAAATGTTAAAACTGAGCTCACTAGAATACCTAGTCATAGGGAAAAACACAAAAATGTTAGTATGACAATGTAGGTACTAAGGCACACAAGACTCTAATGCCACAATAGGCAGGTCAGGTCAATCCCCAATAGAGATCACAGAAGGTAGAAGATGGTATATGCGAGCACACTTAACTAGAAAAAGCATAATTTAAGAAGCATGGGCACCATTGATTTGCGTGCGGCTGGGTGTGAACTGGGGTGGCGAAGTGGGCTAAAGAAGGATGATGGATTCAACCCAGATCAGTGACTGAGCTGAGTGTCTGAAAAGTTTCAGCACTCTGTCCATCATCTCCTTGTGTTTTGCTTTGTTCCTCTTAAGATGGTAGGGTATGCCCATACATGGGTCCCTTGCTCACTTTGCCACTGGAGGTAAGCTAGCATGGCTGACTAGGGGTGTTGCCCTGAAACCAGTCCCAGTATGCCTGTTTCCAGTCCAGGGAAGACCTGGCTTGGTAGTTTGGGCTGGACTGTTCCCATGAGGAACATGGTCCAGACTCATTTGCATATGGCTGGGTCTTAACTGGGGTGGCGAAGTGAGCTAAAGAACGATGATGGATTCAACCCAGATCTGGGGGTGAGTGTCTGAAAAGTTTCAGAGCTCTGTCCACCATCTTATGTTTGCTTTATTCACCCTAAGTTGGCTATGTACACGCATTGCAGGCCTGGACTGGCTATCGGGCATTTTTTTGCTGCGGTGGCAGGATGGAGTCCAAGTTCACTACTGAGGGGCTGATTTTGTTGCTGGGAAGCTTATGGTACTTATATATGAACAATGCAAAACAAATAATTTTTAAGCATACATTTTGAATACATTTGTTTTGCATTGTTTATTAAGGAAAGCCCAGTAGCCAGTCCGGCCCTGACGCCCAGACGTGGGTCCCTTGCTCACTTTTCCACTGCATTCAAGCTAGCCTGGCTGAGGAGGGGTGTTATCCCAAATCGGGTCCCAGGGTACTTGTTTCTGCTCCAGGGCAGACCTGGCTTGGCATTTTGGCCTAGACTGTTCCCAAGGCGGAACAAGCTCAAGACTGGTTTGCATATGGCTTTGTCTAAACTGCCGTTGCGAAGTGAGCTAGAGAACGATGATAGATTCAACCCAGATAACTGACTGGGGGTGAGTGTCTGAAAAGGTTCTGCGCTCCGTCCATCATCTCTTTGTGTTTGTCACCCTTGAAGCTGCCAGCAAGAATAAAGATAGCTGTGATTTCTGGCAGGTTATTAACTGGATACTTTTTATAAGTAGAAGTGGTGATACCAGCGCAAGCATTGAAACATTATTTCAGTATCATGCACATGTGAAAGGATGAGGTGGCTCACTCTGAGAACACTGGTTGTGGCATTACAAATGCTCATATCCAAACTGATGGGATGGTTGAACCTACCCTTGAAGCAATTGTTGCTGCCATAAATAGGTGCACCAATTCCGAGACCCAGACCCAGAGCTACCCAGGGCTACCTTCAGACGTGTTTAATCCTAACACAGAGTATTGGAGCCCCTTGTTGACCAACGTTTTGAAGGCAACTTGTAGAACTCGGAAGCTGAAGACTTGGTCCCAATCACTGATAGCTCCCATCTTCAAGAAGGGGGATTGTAATGAGCCTAATTGCTATCACCCGCACTCCCGGCTGGACGGATTGGTTATGGTGCTGAGGAGAGTTATTCTGGCCAGGTTGGAGGTGTGGGCTGAAGAGCAAGGCATTCTACTGGGCATTCAGTATGGATTCCGTAGAGGCACAAGCCCAGTGAAACAATGACTTAACCTGTCTCTATTAGTCCCAAAATATACAGTCACCAATAGAGATTCCTTTTTCCTGGATTTTAAGGATCCGTCAAATGCATTTGACTGTGTTTCCCACAGTAAGTTATAGTGCTTGATGGAGGACAGGGGGTGAATATAAATATAATACTCAAAATTAGAAACATCAACTTTGGGACCAATGCCAGCTTCACATTTAAATTAGAGGAGGAGCGCACTGAGGAGTAGAAATGACTTGCCCCAGATTGGTCATGACCCAGTACCTGCACTTCTCTTTGTGCATGATGTGGTTCTCATGCACCCCTAATACTCTACATCTGCTGCTGGACACATTTGCAGCCTTTATGGGACATTTGGATTTAAAGGTAAATATTAAGAAATCCTTTGTAATAATGTGTGGGACATCAATCCCATTAAAGAATGGTTTTAGTTGTCAAGATGTAACTTTAAAACAAACACACACACATTCTCATTTCTAGGTGTTATCTTTAACTCCAGAGGGACCTGGAAGGAACAAGTGAAGGTGAAATGTAACCAATTCTCAATGGCAATCACAGGCTTTTTTCCTTCTCTTCCAAACTCAGGCTAAAACCTTTGAAGGAGTTGTGCACAAAACATTCTGCCAAGTGTATATTCTATAGAAATGTATGGGTCAGGTCTGTGGGGACATGCAAATGTGAAGAAGTTATTCATGCAAGAGAATGTGCATCTTAAGTGCCTCCTGTTGGTGTCTGCTAGTTGCATGTCTGCAGCATTTCACTTGGAACCAGGGCTGCCACATAGAGATGACTTGATTAGGTTTAAACCCTTATTGTTATGGCAAGGGAACCAAACAAGAGGCTACCCTAAACAGGGGGTAGTAGCATACCGCCTATCACTTGAGAGGGCACTAGACATACCCTGTGTTAGAAATTGGGTTCCTGGGTGACTGGGGTGTGAACCCTGATAATACTATAATCACAGTCCTAGTCAGGGTGAGCACAAGCAAACGCCAAATTAACTTATGCTCAATCCCCTGGTAGCTTGGCACAGAGCAGTCACGCTTAACTTAGAGGCAATGTGCAAAGCATGTGAGCAACTCTTCAAATTGTAAAACAGTGAACACACCACACACAAAGATCCCACACTAGGTTAGACAAATCTAACTCACTGTAGACAGGGCCAGGAGCTGTAGTAGAGCCTGGTATGTCCCTGAGGGTCAGATCAGGAGGCAAGGAGACTAGCCTTTTTAGTCACTCCTGGGTGAAGATGGTTTGCAGGCCCAGGTCCTCGCCCCCAGGCATGATGGCAGTAAGGCCCTTTGTGTGAAGACAGGATACAGCCTATTCAAGTGTAGGTGGTGCTGTCAGCTGGACAAACTCCTCAGGATCAATGCAATGTTAAATTGGCTCCACATCTTGATAACCCCAACTGCTGAATGCTAATACAGCGCAGTCAATTGAAGGGATCCAGCGAGGGAAGGGAGGTTGAGAAGTGGGCAACTGGAAGGGAGATCTGCAAGATACAAACTCAGGAGTTAGTGCTCCCTGCATATACACACTTAGTCACAGATTTGGTTTAGTACACTACGCTATTTTTTACCTGAAAGAGAAAAACAAAAAGGAAAGTATTTAGTTATCATGTAGCTGTTAGGAAAGGTGAGGTGTGAATCTAAAAAATAAACAGAGAAAGCTTTCCTATGATACTATCAACAGCATGTCTTGCCTGTCGGGATCAGGGATATGAAGGCTTTATTTGTTTCTTGCTGAATTTTGGGTACATTTAAGCAACTATATATTAAAAACCCCTGTTCGGCCGGACAGCTGTGAAACATAGTACTGATTGGGTCTATATTTATTGTTTGCTCTCATTAATCCTTGTCCAGGGACCACTGTCTTTAGAAATGATTGATTACCCAATGTCCCTGACCAACTTTATTTGGGTTCCCTTGTTCATCATAATTTCCTATGATTCTTGGAATTGGCTGAACTGTGCATACGTTATCACCTTATTAAACAAAACTGTAACTGGTGCTTTTGTCGCTCTATATCACAGGGAATTCCTGGGCTACTGAATCCCTGTTAAGCTGTATCACAGAGCATAATCAACATCTTCAACTTAAAGATTGTTTGTTCAATCAACTTGTTGAGCAGTTGAATACATAAAACATATACACAGAACCTTTCCTGGAATGTGCGGTCAGGTTATTTGCTTTCACAGAACGTGCATTTAACAATCTTGACTTCCTGAATATTGATATACTAATCACACAGTACTGTGAGGCCCACCCTCGTATTGTACAGCTCGAAACGAGTACTGCTTTCTTTCACCGAACACTAGGCACATCAGAGCCCACCAGCATTTTGTCTGACACATATAGCAAATAAATAAAACAACTATGAAGCTCAAAACAAGTCTATGGTACAAAGGGAAAGGGGTCCCAGAACACTGTTTATACACAATGGATACAACTTAGTATAGGAATAAACAAGTCTATGGGCACCAGCACTTGATGAGCACTATCATGTGAAGTAGTGTGGCTCACTGGTTAGAGGCGGCAGACCCGAGAGCAGAGGACGGCCCGGGACCAGGGTTCGATTCCCGGCGCGGCAGGTTTCTGGACCAGGGTCAGCGGACTCGATAATTCTCTCGCCTCGGTGCCCACTCTGATCAGCGTTCACACTCGGCAACTCTGGGCATTAGCTTGCCTCATCTTCACTAACGGCCCCACCAGACCGCCGGGGATGCCTGGTCTCACCCTGGAGATACCCATTAAGGGACCATCTCTCAGGGAAGCCAGGAAGGGTTTCGCAGCGGTCGAAGCGCCTTGGGACCCTACGGGTGAGTAGTGCGCTATATAAATGCCTATACACATTACATCATTAGTGCAAGTGCATCCTTACCACATCGCACCATCAGGACTCTGATTCTGCTCCAGTTTGCTGCATTCATTTCAGTCTTCAGGAAATCCCAGTTGGACTTATGAAGTGCTGCTGTACTGCAGCTTCGAGTCTCAGGCTCCACTCCAGCTGCACTCTCTTACTCCGAAGTGGCTTCAGGATTGCACCATAGATCTTGAGAAGCGCTGCTGTACGCTGCTGGTGTTGCACAAATAAAAAAAAGACAGACATTTGGACAGGTCGTTTTATTGTCATGCCAGAGCCAACATGGCCACCTGCTGCTGTAACTTTTTGCAAAACAGCACAGGTTCATGGAGCTCATGGTCTGATAGCACAATATCGTTTCTGGCATAACCCGCCCCCATTAAAACGTGCATGTTCCTGGCTACTTGTGCAGGCATGGAACTGTTAAGCACATATGTGACAATCTTGGCAAGTTGGACCCCCAAGCACCTGTCAATATAGCTAAAGCGTTCACATACTGCTGCCTCAGGAGGGGTGAACATGTAAGGCTGACAGCATTCTTTAGAGCCGCTGTTGCTTTAGAGCCCCTGTTGATGGAGACTTAAAAGGGGCTGTGCCCAACTCCTTCCTCTCATCCTGACAGTGATTGCCCTACCAGTCTCACCTAAGCTCCCACTGTGTGTGGCTGTCTAGAAAGAATAAACAAACCCATATGGCAACAACACCCAGTCATGTGACCCAGGCAGTCTGCAGGCACCAAATGGGTAAGGCAAGAAAATGTAAACTTTCTAAAAGTAGCATTTTCAGAATTGCAATTTTTAAAATCCGACTTCACCATAACTTAAGATTTTAAATTTGATTCCAAAAAACCCAAACATGATCTAGTTATCTCTTTCCAAGTAGGTCTCCAATAGGGATATACCTTTAATGAAAGTGTGACTATAAGGCTTCCCCCTCTAAGCCCCTCGTTGGGAGCTTATGCCCTGTCATACTGGGGAAATACCTCAAAGAAAACAGCGGCTGGTATCAGACTTGGCCCAAAATAATAACAACATATACATTAGTGTGTTAACTGTCATTTGCATGATAACTCTGCTCTTTCGTCTCTGGGGGAAGTGACCTCTTCGCATCCCACCCTGATGAAAGCCCGGGACCATAAATAGACCAGCATTGGGGCTGAAACATGTTGGTGATCAGTTAGCGTCATAGGAGCATCATATTCTCTCACCTTACCATAGTCATTTTTAACCTTTCCCTCCCACCCCTCCAATAAAGGATACTTTAGGAGCGAGAGGGGAATTTTATCTAAACGTTACGCCCCATACCAAAATATCTTCATTAGTGCTCCCTGAAATCAAGCCTTGGCGGTGAACTGCGACTTGCTCGCAGAGTTTGCGGAGTTTTCTACACTCCACGTTATACGGAGCTCACAGAGGTTTTTCCTCATTCACGTTCCTCAACGCCATGTTGGTGAGTGCGAGCGAGGAAAATCCACCGCCCCTTGCGAGATTTTTCCCCGTTCGCGATCATCAACATCAAGTTTGCAAGCGCGATCGTGGAAAATAAACCTCCTGGCAAGATTTCTCAATGCGGGGGGTCGGGGGTCAGGTTTCTCATTCCGAGTGGTCGCGTATGCTTGTGACTGCTCGTGTTGAGAAACTGCCCATTCACGTTGAGAAAGCTGCCGCTCGAGTAAAAATCTACTCAAGTGGCAGAAAGGAAAGCAGCGCCCACTTGCGCTGTGCATGGTGCCGTTTGCGATGATTGCACAGTGCGGACAAGCCTGCAGCACTGAAAATCCCCTCAAACAGCATATTTCTATTGCACTCTGCCGCTTGCAGAGCTCTACGCAGCATGGCAGAGTTTTTTTTTACTATGTGAAGTTGCCCGTAGCGTAACTTTGTGAACTCCACCCAGGGTTAATGGAAATACGGTTGATCCCACCCTGACCTTTAGGAGCCAGGGTGAGCCCAACGATGAAGCATGTCACTATTAGAGTGAGTGAGGACTATAATGACAAAAGTGTCTCCCACCCTTCTCATCTTTCAACTAAGGGACACTACTAAACTAGCCAGGTGTAGCCAGGTGTAGAATCCTTTGGGTGTTCTGTCCCTTTTCAGAGACCCCCTCCTTCTCATTGGTCGTTGTTTGTTTACTACCTTACCCACTCCCTTTTTGCCACAAAGGGACCTCGCCAGGTTCCTGGAGGGATATCTTTTACATCAAATAAATTACATGATTTGTCTGGACACAGTGCATGGTACAGTGGCAAGTTATAGTTAATATATTGTTGGGAGTGGGGTGAGAAGACTGTCTACTCGGGAGGGCCAGTTTGGCGAATGTTAAGGTGGTGTATATGTTGAAATGTGAGTTATGAGTATGCCTTACATCAGTGTGAAAGTGGTGCTCAAATGCTACATTTAAGGTATAACTATAGTTGTACAATTTCTAATGTTTGTGAAGTTAAAGTTGGGTTTGTATACTAAACATGAATAAAGTTTGTCTAACTGCAATTTATGTTCATCCTTTGTTATGTGAATTTCATTGGTTTTTGTAATGTTTAATACTGGTATAGTTTATTGTTCTGGTGTGGAGTTTTATACAGTGGAGTGAGTACAATATAGTGGTGTTTATCATTGTAACGTCCACTATGGTACACTATATTTTGCTAGACTAGACTAGAATAAAGTGCAATGAGGTTGATTGGAGTGGCATACAATGGAATGGCATACATGCGTAATGGGGTAGAGTGGGGCTGCACACATTTCAGTGGCATACACCGAAGGAGGATATAGTAGAGTGCTGTATGTTGCAGTGGCCTAAAGGTTAGCGCCCCAGAGTGTATTGGTATAGGGTGGAATAGCATAAAGTGGAGTGTGGTAAAGTAGAGTTACGTTCTGTAAATAGTGTAGAGTGTATTTGTGTACACTTCAGTGGCGTACAGCAGAGTGGTAAAGTATGGAGTGTTGTATGCTGTAGTGGCATATATTGAAATATTGTATATTAAAATAGAGTACAGTCAAGTGGCTACAGTGGAGAGTGGTAGAGTTGAGTTACATAAACTGGAATAGCATACACCTGAGGGGTGTATAGTGGAGTGCCATATAGCGGAATGCTGTACAGTTAAGTGATGTACAGTGGGCTTGCGTAAAGTCAACTGTGGTATAGTGTGGTGTTGTAAATTCAAATTATGTAAAAAGTAATGGCGTATATTGCAGTGCTGTATAGTGCAGTAGTGCAGATTGGAATAGCATACACTACAATGTGGTACAGTGTTATAGGGTTCAGAGCAATGGCATATAGTGAAGTACCATAAAGTGTAGTGCTGTACAGTAGAGTAGTGTATAATCCATATAATTCAGTAGTGTTTACTGCCATAACATTGAGTTTACTAACGTTCAGTATTGAGGTGTACATTGCGCTGGCATATAATGGAGTCGCGTGCGGTAGATTGTAAATAGGGCTAATAGGGTTAACTATAGAGATTAATAACATAAATTCAAGTGTCATGGACTGGAGTGGCAAAGAATATAATTGTTTTAAATGAAATAGCATACATTATATTATGGTACACTGCAGTGGCATACACTGCCTTTTAGTAGAATTGATTGCTGTAGAGTGGAGTGGCATTCACTGGAATAGTATACACTCCAGTAGTGTACCATAAAGTGGAGCATACTGGAGTAGCATTTCATGGAATAGCGTAAAGTGGTGTTGCGTACAGTGGAGCAGTATAGTATTGGACCGTTGAGTAAAGTGACATACACAAAAGAGTGATAGAATACAGTAGTTAATGGTATATTGGCTTAGAGTATAGTGATGGACACTGAAGTGGCGTAAAATTTAGTTGGATAGAGTACAGTGGAATAACGTACAGTGGATTCATATAGAATTTAGCTGTGTACCGTGGGGTATTGAAAAAGGTTTAGACATACTGTAAATAGCGTAGAGTGCTGTGGCGTGAACTCAACTCATAGACTAGAGTAGCGTAAAGTGGAGTGTGTAAAATAAATATAATAAAATCAATGTTATATCTTTAAAATATCTATTATGAAATGTAAATGTTTATTTTGTAGTTGTATATATAAATAGTGTATGTGTTTTTAAATGTATAAATTGTGTAAAACATACTGATATATTGTGCTAAAGTATACCAATTGAAGTTAATGGTATACCACAATCAATCAATCAAGGATTTATAAAGAGTGGCAAATCACCCATGAGGGTCTCAAGGCACTGGAGTATGTTAGCTGTTAGGTGGTGATCTGTTCATTCGAACAGCCAGGTCTTGAGTGCTTTTCTGAATGCTGGAGCGATGAAATTGTCCTGAGGTGCAGGGGAAGGTTATTCCAAGCTTTGGCAACCAGGTCTGAAGAGGAGTGTCCTCCACTCTTACTTCATTGGATCCGGGGGATAATAGTGAGGAAGAGTGAGGTGGACCCTAGGTTTCCCGTTGGTTGGTAGAAGGTCATGTTTTTGTTGATGTATGCTAGTCCTTCATTGTGTAGGCTTTTGTATGCGTGGGTCAACCTCTTGAACTGGCATCCCCTCTGGATCGAGATCCATTGTAGCTTCTTGCGGTGGGGTGTGCTGTGGACCATCTTGGGTGGTCAAGGATGAGTCATGCCACTGTATTTTGTATTGTCTAAAGTCTCTTCTGAAAGTGTGCGGTGATTACTTTGTGGAGTGTGTTACCATAGTCTAACCTGCTGGTGACGAGGGCCTGCATGACGATGCTTCTGGTGTTGACTGGGAACCATCTGAAGACCTTGCAGAGCATGTGTAGGGTGTGGAAGCAGGTGGACGAGGCTGTGTTTACCTGTTTCATCATGGGTAGCTTGCTGTCCAAGATGATTCAGAGATTGCAAGCGTGGCCTGTAGTGGGGGGAGATGGGCCTTCATACTGTCTTACCTGAGTGGAGAGGCTGCAGCTTGGTCTCTGCCTCTGGTTAATTTCAACGATCACATTCCATACAGCTTCAAATTGGAGTTCCTTTGTATTTTTGATGGAAGAACCATCTCACAGACCACAGATAACAGACTCTTAGATTTTAAACAGGGAAATCATGAGCTGGTAGCACACTTAGCCCAATTTAACAAATTATTTGTGGAGACTAATTGGCCGACAGCAAAGAGAGCAGCTATTTTTCACATAGGTCTAAAGGATGAATTAAAAGATAGCCTTGCACAAATTCCGAAGAGGCCTACTGAATTACCAGAATTAATCGACCTGGTTCTGCAAATAGATCAACGACAATTTGAAAAAATGAATGCCGGAAAGAAGTAAGACATTTTCTGCCTCGATTTGATAGGATCAAATCAGAGGTAGCTATGTCTAGTGATGCCTGGGCTTGTGAGTAGCCTACGCAAATTGGCACAGCGCATGGTCCATTGAATAAGGAAGAGAGAGAGAAGAGAAGAAGTGGTAAGCTGTGCATGCATTGTGGAAGCTCCGGCCATTTTGATAAGAAGTGTTCCAATAAACCTAGAAACAATACTTGAGTAAAAGACAGTTCCCACCAGTAGAAGGAGTTTCTCTGGTGGGAGCTGCTGAGAAGTCAACTCCAAATGCTCAGCTATTAGTAAATACCTTGCGGTCTTCAGCCCCTCATTTGATAAATTCCAGGGTAATCAAATTTCAAGATATTGATGTTTATTAATTATCTGTTATGATCAATTCTGGGGCTACGGGAAAGTCCTTAGGAATTTGTTTTGTCAAGAAAGAAAAGCCGGTACCAGTTTGAGTGGTTGATGGCACCAACTTATCTTCTGCTCCCATTACCTTTGACACTGAAAAGATCAAGTTGATGGGACCAGGAAAACATTGATTTTTTTTTAGATTTAGCCTAGCGATACCCCCCAATTTCAATTGATTTTGGGGCTACCATGGCTTACCGCACACAATCCATAGATTGACTGGGCAAAGAGAAGCATTTGAATTGAATTCTGAATATTGTTTGGAGCATTGTTTTGACTGTAGTGCTTGTAATCCTCAGCCCGCCCCATCGACTCTTATGGCAGAGCAGACACAAATGGTTTGTGCTGTGGAAATTCAAAAGATACCAGAGGAATATTACGACTTGACATTAGTATTTGACGAAAAGGAGGCAAAGAAATTACCCCCACATCGGGAGTACGATTGTAATATCGAACTGAAACCAGGTGCGTCCTTGCTATGTAGTCACATTTATGCTCTGTCTGAAGCAGAAAATAGACACTTAAAAGAATATTTGGATCAATATCTACCCAACGGTTTCATTCAACCATCACAGTCTCCAGTCTCTTCTCTATTGTTCTTCATCCCTAAGAAAGATGGAAAACGTAGGCTTGTATTGATTATTGTGCCCTAGATCAAATCACCAAAAAGAACTGTTAACCCGTGCCTTTAATTTCTGAGCTTTTGGATCAGGTCAAGGAAGCCCATATGTACACAAAATTAGACCTGAGAGTGGCTTACCACATGGTACACATGGCTGAAGGTGACGAGTAGAAGACTGCTTTTCAGACTCTTTTTGGATTGTACGAGTACCAGGTCATGCCATTTGGCCTATGTAATGCTCCTGCTGCATTTCAACATTTTATCGACAACATACTACGCAAGTTTTTGGATTGTTTCACCGTCGTTTACATCAACAACATTCTCATCTTTTCTGCAAACATGGAAAAACAGTGAAGCATGTATTTACGATTTTGGAGAGATTAACTATGTTAAGTTGGAGAAGTGTGTTTTTCACACTAGTCGAGTGGAGTTTTTGGGCTTCGTTTTATCCCCCAAAGATGTGTCAATGGATGATTCCAAAGTGAGAGCAATTAAAGATTGGCGTTCTCCATGAACAGTCAAAGAAATACAAAGTTTCCTTGGCTTTGCCAATTTCTACAGGTGTTTTTTCCAAAACTTCTCTGAAAAGTTTAGTCTCATCACTCGCTTGCTTAGGAAGAAAGAAAAATTTGTTTGGAGTACAGAAACGGAGGAGGCGTTTCAGTTACTAAAACAAAACTTTCACCACAGCACCGGTTCTGTTGCATGGAGAGCTCTTCTACGTAGATGTGGATACTTCAAATGTGGCCATCGGTGGAATCCTGTGGGAAAGACATAAGGATTCTGGGCAGCTTCATCCTGTGGCATATCTATGTCAAAAATGAACTGCTGTGGAAGTCAATTATTCCATTGCTGACAAGGAATTGTTAGCAGTGAAGGATGCGTTCCAAGAATTGAGGCATTATTTACTGGGAGCAAAACATGTAGCCACTGTTTTTACGGATCATTGAAACTTGCAGTTCCTTAAGTCAGCTAGAACTTTTACCCCAAGGCAATTGAGATCGTCAATCTTTTTAGCAGATTATAATATTGTTTTGACCTACAAGCTGGGATCAGTTAATGGGAAGGTAGACGCCTTATCCCGGTTGAATACGGGAAAAGGAAGAGAAATCTTGAAAGAAGGCCATATTCTCCCAGAAGAAAAGGTAATTGGAACAATTTTGTATCCTGACTTGGAAGATAAAAATTAAAGATTGCCCTACGGAGATTGACAAGCTTGATTGGGTCCAGGAAGGGCCCGATAGAGAGATCAAAGATGGGAAAGCTTTTTATCAAGGAAAACTTTATGTACCTCATACAGAATTACGGAGTGAAGTCATTCAGCAGTTCCATTACAATCTGATGGCTGGTCACAAGGGAGTGAAAAAGACTCTGGAACTTATGAAACGATCATTTTGGTGGCCAGGCATGGAAGCTCAGGTGAGACAGTATGTGGAATCTTGTGAACAATGTGTCAAAGGAAAGGTAATCAGACAGGAACAGCAAGGTCTGCATGCCTCTAACCTTGGCCCCTTACCTGTGGCATACTATTTCCATGAATTGTATTCTTGATTTGCCTTCTAGTCCAGGGTATTCAACAATTTGGGTTGCAGTCAACCATTTTTCTAAAATTAGTCATTTCATTCCATTAAAGGTCATTCCTAATGCAAAACTGCTTGCTACATTGTACACTCAACATATTGTAAAGGCTCATGGAATTTCAAAGGTTGTGATTTCCTTTTGGGGCCACAGTTTGTTTCTCACTTTTGGAAATCCTTCTTGAAGAGCTTAGGAGTAGATTCCCGTTTGTCTACCAGTTTCCACCCTGAGACTGATGAACAGACAGAGAGAGTAAATCAAGATCGGGAGCAATATTTGCGCCTGGAATTGATGGATCAAGAGGGAGACTGGCCAACCTTGATCTGGACAGCAGATTTTGCTTAAAATAATTCAGTGCACTCCTCCATAGGTTAATCCCCATTTTTTTAATTCAGGCAGGCATCCCAACATGTTAGCAGGCAAGATCGAAAGCGATGTACTTGCTGTTGAGGTAGTAGTACAAGAATTGCAGAAGGCCCACAGGAAGTCACCAAAAACTTTGTGAAAGCTAAAGATTGTTACACGTAGCAGGCAGACAAGAGTAGGAGAGAAAACTCAGTGTTTGAACCTGGAGATAAGGTCTGAAATGGATCTCCACTAGAAACATGCAATTAAAAGGAAACAGAAAATTTCAACCTTGATTTGTAGGTCCTTATGATGTGGAAAACATGGTAAACCCAGTTAGTTTAACGGTCAAACTTCCTAGTAAGCTTAAGATACACCTAGTGTTCCATGTCTCTTTGATCAACAGAAACCCATCTGATTTAAGAAAAGATTTGACTCCAGCCCTAGTTCAAGTGCAATCTGAAGATGAATTTGTAAGTGAAAAGAATAATTGATTCAAATTCAAGAAAGGGAGGCTATTTTATTTGATTGACTGGAAGGGATTTGGTCCAGAGGAAAGAGCTTAGGAGCCCAGTTCTAATGTTCATGCCGCTAAATTGGTTAAGGAATTTCACAAGACTCACCCACAGAAGCCAAAAGACAGAGGAGGAGGGTTCTTGGTGGGGGGTACTGTCAGGACTGCACGATTCTATTCAAGGTTGATCCGTTTTCTTCCCAATACTAGAGTTAGGCGGGGAACTTTGGTCAGCAAATCACCTTGCAAGTGGAGCCAACTGATAGCTAAGTGGTTTTAGTTGCTTGTTGAGTGATATTGTTCTGCTGTTATTTGGCAGAATTCCAAGATGGAGGCTGCTGCCTAGAGAGCAGTTAACATTCTAGTATAACTTGCAGTTAGAGAGGCATTACGGTTATTGTGCTCACGCACCTGGTACGTCGCACACTTCAACGTCTACTTTGAAGGAGCAACTGCATCTTGAACCAGCGAAGCGATCCTGATAGGAAAACTCTAGTGAGGATATCTTTGCTCGCTTTGAAGTTCTTTTGCCTGTCACTGTCTGTTTGGCATCCTGGGGTCGGTAATCCACAGAATTCTTAGGAAGCCTTCGCTGGAAGTATCAGGTATTTGTCGGGGCTTACAGAGAGTTTCCTTGCTCCTTAGGGAAATTCTCAGTGCCCATGTTCAGCCTCTGACTACACTACAATTTTGGAATTACGAGTTTACCGTCCTCCGTAATGAGACGTCAGAGTCTTTGTTTACAGATTTCTCCATCTCTTTCCCTAGCAAGGAAGAGAGGAGTTTATTGTTAACCTTTTGGAACTGTTATAACCTTGCTTTCCACAATCTACTGAACTTGTTGTGTGCAGTGACTTACCACAATTACTGCTGTGCATCATCTTGCTAAATGAACTAACCTGATGGAACTTGTTGGGTGCATTGATAACCCACTTTCTAGTGAAGCGCTATCTACATAGCAAAAAGACTAAACTGCTGAACTAATAGCGCTCAGTGTCAGTTTACTACCAATTGCTGTGTAACTTTCCAACACTAACTGAGCTAGACTCATCGCAACCTTTTTGTAGCTATAAATAAATATATATATATATATATATATACTCGCTCCATATCCCGTCACATCGGACTTCCATCCTCCGGGAAAAAGGAAACACTCGCGGGGGTCGTTTTAGGTTGTTTATTAATCACCAAAAACGGACACTTCAGCAACAGACGCGTTTCGGTAACAGGGCCTTCATCTATGTTTACCGAAGCGCCATGTTTGACACTATTTTAACCTCGTGTGCTTTCATCACAATAAACAAAGGACTACAAAAGTATATACCTGTAGACTCGAGTGGAGCGCCATCTTAGAGTGTGCAATCAGACAAATAATGCTCATAGATGAGCTCATTTCAATATATATACAAGTTATATACATATATATATATATATATTTTTGGCGCACCAAAATTGATTACGTGACAACATAACCAAAACAATAACAATCCATATATATATATATATTACCTACTAGCGGTCGCCAGTAGGTAGTTATAGTTAGGATTGTTTTCCATAGGGAAATCGCAACATTCTATTGGGAATAACTTTGGCGCCGGTTGAGGAATCTGCCTGAAATTTTCCTCAACTTTGCCTCGCCGCACTCCGCTCCTTCCCTGAAAGTTTGGGGGGCATTTGTCAAGCCGGGGCCGAGATAAAAGGGGGGTCCCAAAACGTGTTTTCCCCATGTTAATTTCCATAGGGCGGTCAAACTCACTTTCAGCTCGAACGGCTGAATGGATTTTCACCAAACTTGGCAAAATTGTAGGGACTGGTAGCCCGATGAGCCTTTGCTATGTCTCAAGATATGTGCTCCAGAGGATTTTGAGTAATTTGAGTTTAAAAAAATATATATATATCTATAAGCGCGCCCCGGTACGCGTACCGGGGAGCGCACCGGGCTCGCTACGCGACTTGCGCACGGAAAGCTGATTGGCTCTCGGGTGTCTGTAAACATTCGAAACAGTCCGCAGTGGCCGCCATCTTGTGTCTCGGTAGGATCGAGATACAAGAGGTGGCAAAAAACAAAGGGGGAAATGACCAAAAGGGGGCAGGGTACACCCCCCCTGACCCCCTAGGTTTGATGTGGGGGCCATAAAAGGGTCCCGCGGGACAATTATTATTTTTTTTTCGATTTTCACGGGGGGAGCGCCTGGTACGCGCACCGGGGAGCGTACCACGGAGCGTACCATGGGGAAAACCCTGTGAAATAGGAAAATAATAATTTAAAGTGATTAGAGGTAGGGTAGCTCTGCATAAAGTTGTTGTGTTGTTTGGATGTTTTAAGTACCAACATGTAGGTACCAATGCTGAGGCTTAAATTTAATGTACACCGTTTCATCTGTAGATATCTTGCATGTTGTTACAGAAGTTATTGTGGTATATGGAATCCATATCATAGTCTGTCAGGAAAGCAGAAAGAACATGGAGGCAGGAGATGAAAAAGAGATGTCAAATACACATTGGAGATAATATGGTGGGAGAAAGGAAGTAACTATGAGCAAAATTACTATGTAACATAAAAAGTTGCACAGTATACTATAAGTCTGAATTTACATTATAATCAATTTGGTACTAGTTTATGAATTACATATAAAAATGAATAATGTCTTGAACAATTTTTGGTTATTAAATATAAATTTATTTTTCTGATTCTTTTTCCAAATTAAACAGAACTTCTAACAACACATTGTCGGAAATGTCCTCATTTTCAATCAGCGAATCTACTGCTTCTACACATTGAACTAATTCATAGTCCCGTGATTCATCCATGAAATGTAAGTCATCATTGTCTTCAATAACTTTTTCAGCGTTGTTCTCCAGAACAATTTTGAAGGAAATATTCTGCTCTCCTTCCATTTTCTTGCTCTAATTTGCATACAAAATAAATATATCAGTAGAGATAGGGCACTGTTGGGTTTAAGTTCAGACAGGTAGTTTTGATTTTTTAACAGTGAAGTTATCTTTGGGCAGTGTATGGTATCAGGCTGGAAGTAGAAATATAAAAAAGTGTATAACATAAAGCCTAAGTAAATTCATAATTATACAAGACAAGCCTAACTCCATCCATAACTATAACAGAGAAGCCTATCTCAATGTAAATGTAATGTAAATTGATACTTGTATAGCGCACTACTCACCCGCAAGGGTCTCAAGGCGCTTGTACGAATACCGCTGTGGAACCCATCCCGGCTTTCCCTGTGAGGTGTCCACTCCTGGGCACCCCCAAGGTGGAGGCCAGGCATCACTTAGCGTTGTGGGGGCCGTTGTGGAGATTAAGCAAGCTATTGCCCAGAGTTGCAGAGTGGGACTCCATGATTGGAATAGGCACCGAGGCGAGAATTATCAGGTCCGTGGAATTTTGAGACCAAGACCCGCCGAGGCGGGGAATTGAACCCTGGTCCCGGGCCAGACCTCTGCATCAGGGTCTGCCGCTCTAACCATTGAGCCACACTTCTCCACCTATCTATAACTATTACTGAGGGATAGTATATAACTATCAGAAAATGTTTTCAAAATTAACTTAAAGTGCACAACATACTTCAGTTTTTAAAATAACATTACCTTTGAAAAAGAAGTTTAAGTTCTCAGTGAAAATCCTTTTGAAATGTACTTTAGGAAGTAGTATTCAAAATGGCTGTGTTTCCCTCACTTTCTTTATATATATTCATGTACATAACCAATCAAATGTCATGAAATAATAGTAGAAAATGAAAGTAACATTTTAATTGGTTGTAAATTCTAACACTTCAGATGTGTTTTTGTCAAGTAATTCACCTCAGGATATTTAGAGAGGGCTACAGGCCAAATGGCTCAATGGAATTCCACCAAATTTGGGAAAATGGTAGGGACTGATATGTAGTATGGTCTATTCTATAACAGCATTGTTGCTCTTACCAAAGCCCAGGGGAGTGGGGCCGCGCTTCCTACACCTCCGGCCAGGCTTCCCGCTATTATTGCTGCTAAAACGCCAACTGCCCTACCCCAGCCGACCAAACACAAGACACAGCCCCAGGGTAGGGCTGACCCCAACCCCCAGAACCCACCACCTCCTAAACACCTAAACACACCAGTAATTAAAACGGGTGGTGACCCTAAAGGGCCAGTTTTAAAGGCCTCGCTAAGTAATAAACAGAACGACCAAGGGGAATGTAGATATACTAGAGACCCACGGAAAAAGGTGCCGCAAGTGGAAATTCCCCCAGAAGCAGTGCCCTTTGTGGTGGTTTTGACTGGGGTCCCCCCATTAGCTGATAGTAAGAAGGAGGGATATGATGAACTCAAAAATAAAATCATTCATTGGTTGAGGACATATAGGCCCATAGCACACAATATAGATGGGGATATAGTCCATGTTAGACGGATTAACTGGCTGGGTAGCAGACGAAAAGATATAGAGGGGGACCTAGTGGTGGTTAACTTTAGAGACCCCCGGGCAGTAGATTACATCGTAAACTGGCCACCTGGAAATGAGGACACTTGTATCACCCCTCGGGCTCTAACGTATTTTTATCCCAGGACAGAGGCCCCTCCTCCTAAATACCCAAATAATTCCACTCCTATAGGCCACCCCCTACCTTGCCTTACAGCAACATTTATCCCCAGTATGGGCAGTATTTTGCCTTGGCGGCTGATCATTCTGCCTGGACTACAGTGCCCCATAGACATACGATGAGCCACAACGCCAGGATGGAACATCTAAGACCCTTTACCCCCCTGGATACTTATAACCGGTTTTCACAACTCTCTGGGCTGGAAGATTGTGATTGATGTTCACTGTCCTGGGGGGAGAGAATTGATCTGCCTGGTGTGGAGGCTCTGCGATCTCGTGGCGGTATAGATATAGGGCAAGATAGACCCCACTTAACGCAAATTGCTATTACCAACATTGCTGTTGAGGCCCCTGCGGTGGCCGGGAGTATGGTCAGCACGGCTAGTTGCCCTGCTGACCCTAATCCTTTGGTTCAAGAGGTGGGCAGCCACATGACCGCGGTGGGTAATGATGGGGGGAACAAGGGGGTCTACACTAAAGTGCCCAAGGGTCGACGGGTAATAAACCTGTTGTCTTGGAATGTAGCGGGGTTAAAAAGGAAGCTGGATATACCGGAATGGCACTCATTCATCGAGAAGTTCGATGTTTGCCTGTTTCAGGAAACCTGGAGCCTACTACCCATAAACAAATCGGGATATACCACCCACTTTTCGCCAGCAGTAAGTAGAGGGAATGGTAGACCGGCGGGAGGACTCACGGTCTGGATAAAAATAGATCGTGACTGGGAGGTCACACGCCACGATTTGGAGTGTAGTGACATACTCCATCTCTCCTCCGGAGGACACGTAGAGGGATGCAGGCTTGATCTATTTAACGTGTATGCCAGAGGGGCCCCCGGGGACACCGCCTCTTCAACTCTATCAGCTCTGGATTCAGCCTTAGCTAACTGCCCTCCAACAGCGAAAATCATTGTGGGGGGGGATTTCAATTGCACGTTTGAACCCCTCCTCGGAGATGATCCCTTGGGTATTGAAGATGAAGATTCAAAATGGTCCATTCCAACTCTGTCCCTGCCCCCTATTAGAAAATGGTCAGCTAGGGCAATCCAACTTAATGCACTAACTAGGGATCACAAGCTAAGAGCCCTCAACGGTAGGACTATGTCCGATCAGTCAGGTGCACTGACTTTCAATAGACTTACTGGGCCGTCCCGAATTGACTACATCCTAATGGATGTTAGTTTGTGGGCAGACCTTATTGATATGGAGGTGCTCCCAAGTCAGGATAGCGACCGTAACCCCCTGTGTAGCAAATTTAACTGGGGCATTTCTAAAGATAGGAGGGTGAATGCCCTTATAAAGACAACTAAAGAAATTATCCCTTGCAATAACAACCGCAGATTGAAATGGGACAAGGCAAACCTGAAGGAGGACAATCTAGGGACAATTAAATCCCTGGTGGATGGCTTGTGCTCGGATCTGGAGGGCTGGGATCGAGAAAATCAGATGAGTATGAATCCGCACACTTCCCTTGACTCAGCTTATAAAGATACAATTGAGCAAGTTGGTCACTTCTTTACCTCCAAGGGGAAAAGTTATAGGAAAATCACCATACCTCCCATCTCAAATAAACCTTGGTATTCAGACCAGTGTAAGGGCAAAAGGAAAAATCTGACAAAAGCCCTACTCTCTAGGGATCCTTTGCTAGTTAGAGCGGCTAGGAAGGATTACTGGAAAGTACTATTGCTGGCTAAACGTGAATGGGAGGAACAGCATTGGCAAGACCTAACTAATGCTGTCAGCAGGAGGAACCCGAACCTCTTTTGGGATCTGATTAACAGAGCCAGGCAGGGGAGATCACAACCATTAGCAGCTCACATAACTGGCCAGCAATGGTTTAATCACTTTTTAGCCCTATATGGCGGTAACGAAGAGATAAATTGCCCCGGGGTTGCAAGTTTAGGTGGTGGGGATGCCACAGGGGTGGACGACCTCCCATTCACGGCCCCTGAAGTAGCAATGGCTATTAGACATTTAACCCCCAAGAAGGCGGCCGGTCCGGATGGGATCCCTGGGGACCTATTGATTGCGGATCCTCTGGCTTGGTCCAATTTAATCGCCACAATAATGAACTTGATTGCTAGGGGGCACCCGGTGCCAGAATCTTGGAAGGGGGCCGAGGTGGTAACAGTGTTCAAGAAGGGGGCAAGAGATGACCCTGCCAACTACAGACCTATTAGTCTGATAGATATAATTCAGAAAGTGGTTGGCAGAGTCATCATCTCAAGGGTTGGCGATTGGATGGAGGAGGCTAGTATACTTTCCCACCTCCAAGCGGGTTTCCGAAGAAAGGTAGGCACGATGGACCAGGTCTTTCGCTTTTTTGTTATCTATTGGAAAGCAGTTACCATCAAAAAAGGCAGTTTATATATGGCCTTTATAGATCTCAAAACAGCTTTTGGCCTGGTCCCCCGGGCTAAATTGTGGGAGATCCTAGGAGGGATGGGATTCCCCAGTAGACTCCTGAGTTTAATCGTAAAGCTCCATGAAGGGAATTATGCGAGGGTCAGATGGGGCACCCAGGGCCAACTAACGGATAGGGTCCCTGTGAGGAGGGGAGTACGCCAGGGCTGTGTTATGGCTCCGACTCTTTTTTCCCTATTTGTGAATGGAGTGGTGGACCATCTGAAAGGGGAAGAGTCGGATGCCCCATCCCTGGCGGGGGAAAGAATCCCCATTTTACTCTTCGCCGATGACACCTTATTGATTTCTAAATCCCCAGTGGGGCTCCAAAATCTCTTGAATCGATTTAGTTCCTTCTGCACTAATAGAGGCTTGATCATCAACACCTCGAAAACTAAACTGATGGCATTTTCCCCCTCTAAAAGATTTAAAAATAACTTTTTGCTAAATGGGGCTCCCCTGGAGATGGTCGACTCATTTGACTATCTTGGAGTTCGGATAAATAGTCGAATGACCTGGAAGGATCACCTGGCCAAAATGTTACTTAGCCACCAAAGAGTATCTGGGGTGACTCTGAGGGAGCTTCGAGAGTCAAATAGCAAACCTGTCTCCCCGGCCATGGCGATTTATGAGGGCCAGATACTACCGGCGGCATTATATGGCTCTGAGCTCTGGGGGTTCGAAAATGTTTCAGACCTCTCCATAGCGGAAAATACCTTTTTGAAGAAGGTGGTGGCCCTCCCAGCTTCCACCCCGTTGATCCCCCTGAGATTAGATTTGGGCAGAAGAGCCCTTAAGGACTTGGTGAGGCTACGCCCATTGCTTTTCTGGACCCGCTTAAGAAGGACTGAGGAGCTTGCTAAGTATGCTGAAGGGCTGGATGACCTTTTACTGCTCGACACCGGGAAAAAAATTGGATGGCTGAATAATGTGAGAGACCTAGTCCTTAAACTAGGTCTAAGAGATGCATGGGAGTCTCAAATGCCGCCGCCCAAGGAAGTGATTAAAAGGCTATATTGGGACTGGGTACAGAGTGTGGCACTGAATGGTTTGGATGGGGGTTCACTCACGGATCGGTTCTTGGAATTTAAATGGGTGAAAAAATGGGAACCCTTCCTTGACCTGATAACCAAACCCTTAGATAGAGCGCTATATCTAAAACTGAGGTACGGGACGCTACCGGTGCATGATTTCACGATGAGGTGGTCCAAATCTGGTGCCTCCTTGCGTTCGTGCCCAGGTTGTGCAGCACCAAAGGAGACTGTGGCCCACCTATTCTTTGCCTGCCCCGCCTACAAAGCGGCACGGAAAATCTGGCTGAAACCTGTATGTAGGGAGCTGGGGCTGAGGTGTAATAGCCTGGCACTACGTGTACTTACTACCGATTCATCATCCACCACCACGATATGCGGGGTGGCAACATTTTTGAGTAGTGTTTGGCTGACGCGCTCCTGGCTACTGAAAATGCACTCTAGGCTACCAATGGACTGATGCACGTAACCGAAGCTTTCCTTACTTAATTAATGACTGTGGAGCATTCCTTAGCCCAGGACACTTTTATGCTGTACATATTTTATTGTTTTAGTGGGGGAATTGAATATTCTTATGTACGTGTACTCTTTTATGGTGAACAAAATTGCAGAATAAAGATTATTACTACTACTACTACTACTATATTTGGTGAAAGCGTCTCCAGTGTTTTTTATGTAAATTAACTTGTAAAAAATGTTGGGAGCGCTTCCCGGTGCGCGCCCCGGTACGCGTACCGGCAGCGCTACAGGAGTCCTCCATTTTGTGTTTCGGTAGATTTGAGACAGAAAATGGAGGACAAACCACGTTGGGAATGGGTATAAGGGGGCATGGTAGGCACTCCCTGACCCTCTAGGTTTTCTGAGGGGGTCTTAGGAGGCCCATATAGGCGGAAACAAAATAAAAAAATATATTTTTCGCGGGGGGAGCGCCCGGTACGCGCACCGGGAAGCATACCGGGGAGCGTACTTTGGTGAAAATTAGTGGAAAAAAGTTAGAGTAAAATAATCATTGTGAGTGATCAGATGTAGGGTAGCCCTGAAAAGAGCTTTTGGGTTCTGGGGCTGAATTAGGTACCTACAAGTAGGTTCCAATGCACAATCTTAAATTCAGGAGGAATATTCTATTCCCCTCATCTGAGAAGTGCACACCATCTCCTCTGTAGATATCTTGCATGTTGCAACGCAAGTTGTTGTTGTATATTGAATCCATTCCATAGTCTCTCATGTAAGCAGAAACAGATTTATTCACATGTTTCCTTGCTTTCTCAATCTGTGGACAAAATTGGTTGGAACACTTCCATTTCTGCTTTTGGCATATATTGGAATATACCAAGGGCAGTTTGTGGAAAAAGTGTCATCAATTGCCCAAAGGTGTCCTTTAAAACCATTTCCAGACCTACACCAGTCAAAGTGCCTAGGTCATTTCCACCACAGTGCAAAATTCTAAGGTCAGGGTGTGGCAGATGGTGAAAGGTTTTCACCAATGGTATCAATTGATGAAATCTCAATCCTCTTTGGCCAATCCATTTTATGTGCACATTTGGTAAATCAAGGTTGTGAAAATTTCTGATAGCTGCATACCTTTGAGCCCAGTGAATGTAGCTATGTCCAATAATCCAGACAGAGTACATGGCGAGAGGAGGTTCTGGTGCAGTCAGATGAAGTGTAGGAATGAAATGGCAGTTGGAACAGTAGGAGTTTGCAAAAAAAAACTGTGGAGTTTCAGTGCTCTTGAATCACAAGCAATGATTGGTGGATTCAGATAGTTGAAAACTGAAAGTTAGGGTGCATGGTTCTGTTATGTGAAAGAAGTAATTTGAATGGTTAAGAAAAAGTCATTTAAAGAAAGATTGCAGTGGATAAGCTGGTGTATTGAGAGGTCAAACATGCTTGCTGATTTGATTTGCAACATTGTAGAATAAACTTTTAACCCTGGGAGCTCAGTGAGGAGCGAGTTGCTATGGTAACAGGTAGAAAGGGCTGAGGGGGGAAGGGTGTTGATTTGAAAATATAGAGGGAAGAGTTTTGATTGGTTACCATGAGGAATATGTGTGTAGAATTAGAGGTTTTCTTTGCCATTAATGGTTGCAGTGCCTGGAGAACATACCTTTTGCTCTGCTAAAGAAATATTGGTGTGTGTATCTGACACTGTTCTGAATCTCCTAAAGCATTTGTAAAGGTGAGTTATGATTCATTTAGATAGAGAGTTCAGATTAAGAAGCACATTGATTTTCTTTGCTGTTGGTTTGTGTGATGCTTTTTGAAAATGCATGGTTTCTATATTTGTAAAATAGAGGATTTGTATTTTGTGAAATAGTGATGTTTCAGTAGTGAAGTTGAATGGTTGTACATAGGACTTGCACTCTGTATCTAAAAGGTTATTTTAAAAATCAATTTTAGGGTAAATGAATGGGTTTCAGTAGTGAAAATTTACATAGGACCTGTGTTCTGTTCCTAAAATGGTAATTGAAAAACGATTTTAGTGCAGATCAATGGGTTTCAGTAGTGAAAATGAATGCTTGTTTATAGGATCTGTGCTGTGTTTCTAAAATGTTAATTGAAAAACTATTTTAGTGCAAAACAATGGGTTTTAGTAGTGAAAATGAATGCTTGTAAATAGGATCTGTGCTCTGTTCATAAAATATTAAATAAAAAACGATTTTAGGGCAAATTAATGGCTTTCAGTAGTGAAAATGAATGCTTGTAAATAGGACCTGTGTTCTGTTGCTAAAATGGTAATTGAAAAACGATTTTAGTGCAAATCCATGGCTTTAACATTTTTAAGAAGGAATAAATAGTGTGTGCATAATTATATAAAAATATTTGATTTTTTCACAAACATGTTACCTGCTTTACCTCAGATTGGGAAGCAGACTGAGTTTCTTTGCGGTTGGTTTGTTTAATTTTTTGAGTAATGCTTGGTAGGAATGTTTGCAAGAGATAGGAAATGTATTTTGTAAAATAGTGACTTTTCAGTACTGAAATTGAATGATTGTACATAGGACCTGCACTGTGTTTCTAAAATGTTATTGAAAAATCGATTTTGGGGCAAATTAATAGCTTTTACATTTTTGAGAAAGAATAAAAAGTGTGTGCATGATTAAATAAAATAATTTGAAGCTTTCACAATCATGTCACCTGTGTTACCTCAGATTAGGAAGCACACTGAGAGCGTTATTTATGAAAACAGCGATGTGTCACTTTTAACTGTGCACTTCTTGTGACACCAATGATGCATTATATTTAATGTATGACGCATCATGTTTCTAGGACTTACAGATAAGTCAGTATTTCTGATGTATATGTAAGCGCAAAAGTGACGAATTGCTGGAGTGTGTCACAAAAATTACGCAACTCCAGCAATGCATCCTTACACATGGGGAAAGCCCCATGTGAAAGCGTTTGCCTCAGTCTTACGCCTGCTGTGAGGCAGGTGCAAGATTTTGACGTAACAGTGTCCTAAAAGTGACGCAGTGAAATCTCATAGATTTCACTGCGTGACTATTATGAGGCTTTTTGCGGAGAAATGACCCTTCTGTGTACATTACACCTGACAGAGGTATAATGTGGCGCAGAGGTTTAAAAAATGACGCATCTACCTAGATGCGTCACTTTTTAAATATGGCGCAACAAGGCACATGTTTTATGCCGCCAATGTGTCACAAAAAGTGACGCATCAGTAGCGCAAAACTGACGCAGGGCTTTATAAATGAGGCTCATCTTTTTTTTGCACACTACTCCAGTTTAGTCCTGTCCACTGCACTCTTGGACACAAGCCTCACGTTTTGTGCTCCCCTGGACAGGCTTCATCACATGAGCACTCCTGTTTAGGCCTTATAATCTTTTTTTAGAATAACATTTGAGAAAAAGAGAGAAGGTCATATGTATAAGCTTTTCATTGCACTACTGAAACATTTTTGGGGCAAATTAATGTCTTTTACATTATTGAGAAAGAATAAATAGTTTGTGCATGATTACATACAAAAATTTGACCTTTTCACAATGATGTCACCTGTGTTACCTCACATTAGGAAGTAGATTGTGCAGATGAGGCGAGGCATGTCTAGAGGGACAGACGAGGTGAGGCCTGTGTTCAAGACTGTAGTGGGAGAGAGGCCTTTCCTGGAGAACATAGGTGGTGAAGCCTGTGTGTAAGAGTGCAGTGGACTAGACTTCATGAAGCTTATCTCCTACTGCACTCTTAGACACAGGTCTCAATTTCTTTGTACCTGTGGACATACCTCTCTTCCACTACACTCTTCAATACAGGTCTCACCTCTTCTGCACCCTTGGAGTATCCTCACTTGATCTGTAACCCTGAATAGACCGTTTGCTTTTTGTCATTGCTTTGTTGTTTGATAATAGTGGTCTATAATGTGCTATTTTTTTCTTTAACACAGATTGAAATCAAGATTTCAAGAGTAAGGAAAGATGCCCTCAAGGCAAAGAAGAAGGAAAAATGAAATACGGTTACAAACAAAAACAGCAACGGAATTACAGCACTCTTCAACAACAAATACTTCAAAAAACAGGAACAAAGCTCCTGGTAAGACAACTAAGTCTTTCTTACGGAACATATGTAGATCAAAAACAAATGTTGGACAGCATGTAGAAAAAGAGAATGAGAGAGTAAATTTGAAAAGGAAGGAGAGACCCTCAAAGAATCCTACAAATGGAGCAGGAGAGAATAATATGTATAGGAATAGAAGGCAGAATCAGTTTAGAGACATTCGTAAACGAATGTTTCGCAATAGGGTGGTTTTAAATTTGTTAAAAGACATTAGGAAAGGTAAACAGAGAGCTGCTTTTTATAAGAAAAAGAAAAGTGTAGAGAAGATTGTTGATCAGGCTTTTGAAGTTAAGAAAAAATTATTTATTTTAATAATTAATAGAATTAGGACACTTAACAAGACAATTGATGTTTTCAAATCAAACAGTAGATGGAAAAGAGTAATTAATCGGACTAATTTTTGTAAAGTTTTTTCAGGAGAATGGATGCACAGTTCAAGTTGTGAGCCATTTTTTAATGAGGAGAATTACTTCCAGGAGAATGATTTAGTGCATGCAGTTGACACCAGCGGTCGAGCGTATGAAGTGAAAAACGGTTGTCCGATTTAAAAAGAGACACTTGTGCCTAGAGAACCAGAAGAGGTGTTAACTGATGAAGTTTTAGGGAGACGTACTAAGGGTCCAGTGTACACTTGGAAGTGTAGTCGTATTTGTAGTGTGCGACAGGAATCAATTGATTTGTTTTGTAATTTCTTACGTACATATAGTAAGAAAAGTCTAAAGCAGAAAGTGAAGTTGTTGCAAGACTTAGATCCTTGCAGAGTGAGAGAAAACACAGGTTTGCAAGGGCATTCACTGGCTTGTCTTTCTAGAAAAGTCTGTCAGAGTGTTTTTCATCATTTTAGGATGTTAGCAGTGCATCATACCAAAATGAGGAAATTAGTGAGAATGTTGTATTATGCAAAAAGTCCAGCACTTAAGCTTAAACAATTAAACAGTGCTCTTTTGCATGGAACTGAATTAGATGTGAAGAAGATTTGTGAAGAAATTGAGATTTGTTATTTTGGTGAAAAAGAGGACAGTGTAGAAATTGACACAGCAATTCAAGGTAATGTGGAAGAAAATGTACAGATTTCAAGTACAGAAAAGTTTGAGCAGGAAATTACCAAGTTTAAGGTGAAAACAAGTGAAAGGCCGAATTTTACTTGTGTGTGTTGTCGACTAAGTCATTATAAGCATCAAACTAGATTAGTTGATTTATACGTAAAAAGTGAAAAGATAAATAATTATGAGTGGAAGGATTATGCAACTTATTTGTGGGTGGAGAATTGTTTTGATTTGAGTTCTGATCAGCGTATTAGTAAATATTGTTATGATAAATTAAATCAAAACAGAATGCCTGCTAGAGCTGTTCATACTAATCTGGAGTTGGTAGACATTCCCCGTGAATTGATGGATTTAAATACATATGAGTCTATTTTGTTTCAATGTGTCCATCCTTTTCAGGCAATTGTTCGCATGGAGCCTAAGATAGGGAAATTGCCTCCTACAGATTTGCAGAGAGGATTAAAGGGAAGAGTTGTTTATTTGCCTCTAGATTTAAAAAAAAATATTGATACAATTGGTATAGAAAAAGTAGAAGAGGAACCTTTAGTTATTCTAGTTAATGGGGTTCCGACAAAGAGTAAGAAAACCTGGCAAGATTTAGTGGATGTTAGGAAAGTCAAAAAGGCAACGTTGTATTTAGTCAAAAACAATGAGTATTACAAAGATGTATGTGTTGCAGCAGAGGAATCAGCTGCAGATGAAGACAGTGATTGTTCAGGCGGCCAAATTGAAAAAGTTGATGTGTCTAGAAGTGAAGAAATATATGAACATTATACTGTTCATCCTTTGCATTCCAAAGAAGTAATGTGGAATGCAATTGAATTGTTTCAAATGAAAGCAGCAAAAGGAAGTCCCATTAGTGTATTGGAAGAAAGTTTGGAAGCTCGTTGTTTTCCACAGCTATTTCCAACAGGTCGAGGTGAACGATATGACGATCGACCACTTCAAATTTCTGCATCTGAATATCGAACTGTAAGATCATATGCTGAAGATCCAAGGTTTCGTCAATGCATTCCCTATTTGTTTCATCTACTGTATGAAAGTGACTTGTCTGGGCTTTCTTATGCAGTAAACCATATACTGAAAAGTGGAGCACATTTGCAAAATGTTTTGGCGAGGGACTTTATGGAGAAAGTGAATCTGCAAGATAATATTTTGGAATCTCATTTAATCAATCTCATGGCATGTCAGCGTGGTACAAATGAGTATTGGTTCCGTCGTCATGGGGAATTGAAATGTATGCTAAGAAACTTAGGAACTCCTACATGGTTCCTCACTCTTAGCTGTGCTGAGTATGCATGGGACGACTTACTTAAATTTCTACGAGAGGCAAATGCAAATATTCAAAATATAGAATTCAAAACTGCTGGAGAACTCTGTTCTTTGGATCCAGTGAATGTGTGCAGATATTTCAATCATAGATTTGAAGCTATGATGTCTTTTATTACCAACAAAAAAATTTCTTTTGGAGAAAGGAGTATCAAGCGAGAGATGCTCCTCATATACATATGTTGTTGTGGATTAAAGATGCACCCAAATTTGGAACAGATTCGGATGAGACAGTGATGAGCTTCATTGAAGAGTATTCAACATGTGCTGTTCCGAAAACTACAGAAGAAAACAGTTTAAGGCAACAAGTTTTACGCTTCCAATCCCATCGTTGTGGAAAGTACTGTCGTCGAAAATTCAGAAACAAGGACAAGTTCTACACAAAATGTTGTTTCAGCTTTCCACGACCAGTGATTTCTAAAGGAAGAGTAAATCATTTGATGTCTTCTCTGCGACATACTGTGACGAGGAAATCACCAAAAAATACATACAATTTAAAAAGAAACGAAGAGTCCAAGTACATCAACGACTACAACTCAGTGATTTTGTCCATGTGGAATGCTAACATGGATATTCAATTTGTTGCTGACAACTCTATTGCTGTGGCTTGATATGTGACGTCTTATATCACAAAAAAAGAAAAGACATAACTGAAGGAAATGTGAGAGGACATTTCACATGAAAAGAGTCTAAGCAGGAAATTATACAGTTACATTCTGAAGATGTTGTCGCATCGAGAAATTGGAGCATATGAATGTTCTGATCGATTGTCATCAGCAAGTCTCTATGCCAAATCTAGAACCATCATTTGGGTGAGTCTAGGTCTTGCTGCAACACGAAATCGAGTTTTGAAATCTGTACAAGAAATAGAGTATTTGGCGGAGAAAGAACCAGAAAGTACAGATATTTTGAAGACAAACATGTTGGATACATACTATCCAAATAGAAGTAGTCATTTATAAGAGAACCATCAGAGAAGATATCAACAATGGAATATATGCTATCATTGGGTGTGAAGGATGTCTAGTGAGACAGAAAAAAGGCCATTTGATTAATCATCGAAAATTGAGTTGCGAAAATCCAGAGAAAAGGGAATTTTACTATTTAGCTCTTTTGCAACTCTTTAAGCCATGGCGTACAGAAGAGGAACTACTTGGTGATTTTCTCTGTTACCAAGATTCTTTTAATGCAACCAAGGATACCATAGAATGTCCTGTTTTTTCAAATTATCTGCAAATGTTGAACGAAGAAATAGAGCAAGAAGCCACAATTGCTGCAGAGATTGCTAGAGACAGTTCTCAAGACAGTCAGAGTTCTGCTTCATTGAGTCAGGATCCACTTCGAGGACCAATTATTCAAAATTAAGCTGCCACTGCCATGGATGAGGTGGAAAGAGCTATGGAACAAGCTCAAGATGATGTAGTTAACTTAGAAGATTTGGTGAAACAACTAAACATTGAGCAGAAACAGATATATGAGGAAGTCACAGAACAGATTGAACATGGATTCACTCATGAGAAAAAAGAGTGCTCATGTACATCATTTAAACCAGTCCAACTGTACGTAAGTGGAGAAGCGGGAACTGGAAAAAGTTTTCTGATTAAAGCAATTGCAACTTATCTGCAGAAAAGGACTGAATCACCGCTATCTTGTGTTGTTACCGCTCCAACTGGGCTGGCAGCACATAATATTAAAGGGATTACTTTACATCGTTTACTGATGCTGCCAGTGGAGCATGATAACAAATTGCAATATCACAAGCTATCTGGAGATGCGTGTTCCGAAGTTTCGAGAGTCCTGAAGAAAATGAAACTTCTTATCATTGATAAAGTAAGCATGGTGTCAAATATAATGCTTGCTTTTGTGCATTTGAGAATACAAGAAATTCTTAGAACAGACTATGATGTCTTATTTGGACGAAAACATATTATTGTTTTTGGAGATCTACTGCAGTTGACTCCAGTGAAAGGACAACCTGTGTTCAAAATGCTCATGCATGAAGATACCAGGAAGTGCCTAGGAAGCATTGGAAACGTTAATATATGGTTAAACTTCAAATATGCAGAACTGCTTCAAAATATGCGGCAGGCAAAGGATGAAGATTATAAAAATATTCTACAAGATGTAAGAATCGGAAAAGTAAGTCAGCAAGGGAAAGAAGCTTTACATGGACGATTAATTTCAAATTTGTACCCAAGTGAAAACATTCTTCCAGAGAATATTTTTAAGAAAATTAACGAGAAGAAATCTGGCATATGTTTGATGCCAACTCTGAAAGAATGTTCCATGTTCAACAACAAAATGTTAAAGCTAGAAAATGAAGAGATAGTGAAACTGGAAGCTATAGATAAAATTGAACATATGGGAGCAACAATTATTTTGTCTGAAAATTTGAAATCAAAATTGGATTCATTAGAGAAGACTATATCTAAAACTGCTGGTTTTGAAAAGACTCTGAATGTGTGTTTAAATTGTCGTATCATTTTGAGAAGGAATTTAAATGTTGAAAGAGGGCTGGTAAATGGAGCAATGGGTCATGTTGTTGGTTTTGTGAATTACAAAAATAGAGATGGAATTGAAATTTTAAAAATTAAATTTGATGGCATTGATGAAATAGAACAAATTTGTCATTGTTCAGCTAGATTTTTGCTTGTGAAAGACTTATATGTTCGCCGAAAACAGTTTCCTATGTGTTTGGCATATGCGGTGACAATTCATAAATCTCAAGGTTTAAGTGTAGATAGCTCTTTGGTGAACATTGGAAGTTCTGTGTTTAAAGAGGGTATGGCATATGTGGCATTATCACGAGTCAGAACTTTATCAGGATTGTACTTGATTGAGTGTGATGAAACAAAGATTTGTGCAGATCTAGATTGTGTTAAAGAATACAATAGGTTAAGAAGAGGGTATGCTCCACATTTGCCTCAATATCCTCTGTTTGAAAAACGTGTGGTAGGCCGAAAAAAAAGAAATGAGAATAATTGCAGTGAGGTAGTAGCAAAAAGACAAAAAGTAGATGAAACTGTAATTGTAAGTAGAAAGAAAAAGGATTCTGTAAAGATGTTGTTGGATTTCAGTTTGAAAACAGTTCTGGTGTCAACTGCTATGCTAATGTAGTGGTTAATGTTGTTTTTTTTCTTCAAAATATACAGGAACAGATTGTTGAAAATCGGGATTAAAGATTCTGTTGTTTGTTGAATTCCGTGTTTGAGAAATGTAGCAGTGATAGAGCAAAAATAGAAAGGGTTTCAGAAATTCGAAATCTTTTAGACATATGTTCTGGTCAAAATCAATTTTCACAGAATATTCAGCAGGATTGTCAGGAATTTTTAATGTATATGTTTGATGTATTGGAAGATGAAGGTGTAGATATAAAAAATCTTTTTAGCCTTTCTTATCAATGGCAGCATGACTGCGACAACTGTACTTCATCAAGTACTACTAGAATAGACACTGAAAGATTTATATATTTGACTTTACCAGACTGCAAATCAGTGCCTTTTAATGATCTAGTTAAAGCAGCGGATCACAATATGGTGTGTACCCAATGTAAGTCTGCAATGCTGTCCACATTATTTCTACAAAATTATGGTCAGTATGTCATTTTAATGTTCCAACGATGTAGACCTGATGGAACTAAATTGACAACTTCTATTAAAAATTTCGGGGCTTCTCAGTTATCAATATCAGGAAGAACCTTTGCAACTGTAGCTATTATTTTTCATGACGGTCCTTCTACAACAACAGGGCATTACACATGCTATTTAAAAAGTTGTAAAGGTTGGACCCACTGTAACGACACTCATTTGACTTTTAAACAACGTTTGCCTTTTGGGTTAAAAAATTCATACCTAGTGTTTTTACAACCAAAATTTAAGTAAAGGTAATTGGCCTATGAAGACGGGAGCAGTTAATAAAGGTTATTTTGCTGTTAAAAAATATATTCTGAGTAAAAGTGATCCAGGTAATATAATAAATTGACTTGTCATATAGGTACTGTAAGTGGATCTCATAGTAAGTGATATCAGTATTATACAAAATGATGAACATGAGTGAGTCAGAGATGCTTTTACAAATACTTAAATATTGTGAAAATGTTGTATGAGCCTTTCTTTCAGAACGTCGGAAAAACAGTAATTTCAGAGTTTCTTAGAATTAATTTGAAAATATACTCATACATCTGACACTATTTGGCCAAAAGGAAAGGTACAGGAATGAGTAAAGAGTCATGACTGAAAAAAAGGAGTATATGAAAATAATGAAAATATTTCAGATGTTCTTGGAGCTTTTCTTCTAGAAAGTCGATGAAATTGATTTTTTAGTGAACAGCAGAGTACTTTGCAACGAGAAAAGGACCTCCATGATATACTATTTGGCCTCAAGGAAAAGTAAGTCAATCAAAGATTAGTGTACATTTGTCATTTGTCAGTATCTAAGTTTTTTTTAAAAATACAATCTTTTAGATTGTGGTTTTTTTTTCCCGCTGTCATTTGATGAGTAATTTGAACTCACTGTTTTAAGTGAAATTCAATATATTCTGAGAACAGCAAAAATAAACTATGTAACATGTTGTACAAGTTATTCTATACTTTGGATTGTGTAAATTAAATTGTATTCCCATTCTCTGACACTCACTTTCCTTTTTCCATCCTCTTTCAGCTCTTTTTACTCACTTATAATGTCTTTCTCACACTCTCTGTAACCCCCGTTCCTTTACTCCACTTCTTTGACAACCCCTCATTCTCATTTCAACTGTCTGCATCCCCTCTCTCCCTTGCATAACTTTTCAGCTTTCAGTCTCTGCTTTACTTTCCTTTTCCGTATTTTCTTCCTTTGTTCTTTTAGTAATTCCTGTTTACTCACTCAGCAGTATTATCGCACTCTATCACTATAAATCACCCACTCTCCCTCGCTTATCTTTGTTTGCTCTTTTCTTTTGACCTATTCTCTCTATTTTTCGTTCACTACCTCTATGTCCTCAGTGCCTCACTCTCCTTGTGTTATGTTCACTTGTGTTTATCTACCTTCTATCATTTCTTTTATAACAACTTCACTGCTCCTCTCTCATCGTTCTTCATCCCATTTCTTTTAGTCTGGTTCCATTACTATCCCTCATTTCCTTTCTTTCAATGTCCTTCTCTTTACTTTCATCTCCATTTTATTTTCTCTCAGTACCACTGTTTTAGTCGTCTTCTCCTCTGTTTCCTTTTTTTGCTCCCTTACTCATTTTCCTTTCCTCACTCATTGTACTCCACTTCACTCAGTTTTTCTCTTAGTGTGTCTGTCTACTAACTTCCTCACTCATTTTCCCTCAATCCCTCTATATTATCCTCTCTCCCTTCATCCCTTCACTCTATGACTCTCCTTCACTTACTCTCAGTTATCTTCCATTCCTCATTCTTCTAAATGCATCCTTAATTAGACTCCTTTCCCTCTCAGTCATTGTCTTTTTACTTACTCCTGTTTCCTGATTTAGTTTTGCTAACTCACATTCTTTAATTTCTTTCTTACCTTAAGTTAATTTCTCTGTTCTTCTCTTCCTCTCTGTCAGTGAATCTATATGCCTTACTCTTACTAATTTGCTCTCCTTCTATTTCTTTTTCTCTCTTTTTGTCCTTCTACCTTACTTTATTTCCCTTTCTATGTCCTTCACTCTTACTTTATTTCTAAATACACTGTTATGCCTTTTAACCTCTTCATTTGTATCTTTTAATTTAAAATACATATTTTACTAATTATAACTTATTTTTTCTTCTCTCTTTCACAGATACAAAGTGTAGTAAAAAATGTAATTAAAGTTACATTTAATATATGGTAAGTGTGACTAAAAACATTTAGTTTGTCATCACCCTTTGCTTTAAACTCACTAATATTTTCTCAACCAACCTCACTCCTGTTTCTTTACTCTGCTTCTCTCACTTATTCTTATTCTCCATGTTTACTCCAATTTCCCTATTTCCCCTCTCATATTCAACTTCTTTCAGTCCCCATTCTTTAGTTCACTTACCCTCTGTTCCCTTCCTTTGCTCCCTCACTCATTCTCTTTTTCTTAATTATTTACTTCACTCCTACACACACACCTCATCCCCCTCCCAACACATACACACACCTCTGACATACAGCCCACACACATACCACACACACACCTCATACACACACACACACACACATTCCATACACACACATACATCCCACACACATACCCCCACACCCACACACCCCTCACACATATCTCACACACCCTCACCTCCACCCACACCGAAACACCCCACACACCCACACCCACAGACACACCTTACACACCCACACCCCGACCTACACTCACTGACTCCCTATAAGTCACACACACTGCATTACTTACCTTTCTTTGCTGTTTCACTCACACCCATTCAGGCATTGCTTCCTTTACTCTCTCTGTCCTTTCTCTTTGTCACTCCCCATGTCTTATCCTAATTCAAATTTTCACCCTCTTTCACCCCTCTTTTCAACACTCACTGCTCTTTTCTCACCCTCCCTCACCGTTGTTCATTTATCCCGGTTGCGTCACTACCCTTCATTCCCCGTTTTTTACTGTCCTTTCTTTTTCTTTCAACACCCACTCACATTATCCCACTATTTCTACTTTAGTCTTCTTCCTCTCTCTTCCCTTCTTTCGCTCCCTTATTCATTTTACTTTTCTCACTTTCACCCTATTACACCTTCTTTGTTTTTTACTATGTAATAAACAATCCCTCTGTGTTTCTCCCTCTTGCTCTCTTTCTCTTAACATTACTCTCTTTGTTTTCTTCCCTCATGCTAACTCCTTCATTCATTTTTTTGGTCTTTTTTGGGGGTGCGCGCCCCGGTGCGCGTACCCTAAGGAAAAATTTTTGACAGAGATTCTTTAAAAATATAGGTTTATTTTTATAAATTAAAGGTAGTTCTAAAAAGAACTGGTTTTTTTCTTCTTTTTGTTGTTTTATATTTTTTTTAATGTTTTTTTGAATATTTTGTACTTTTTGGGGCTTTTCTGAACAGTTTTATATTTTTTTTGTATTTTTTATGGGGAGAAACAAAAAAAAGGGAATTGAAAATGGCTCAAATGGAGCAAAAAACAAAAAACAGAAAAAATTAGGGTTTTTTGGGGCAATTGTGGTTGTCACCAGCAAAGACGATGAGCTTTACGCTCTTTTCACCATAGGACATGAGCGTACCACAGTAAATACATGTTACTCTAAAATCTTCAAATCGTTGTTGAATGCAAGGCATCATCTCCGTTGTTTCTGGTCCCGATGGAGTGGGTTGCTTTCTTTTGGAGGTGGTCCTTGAAGACTGGGGGAGGTTTCTGGCCAGTTCCCTCATCTCTGCACGAGAATAGTTGTTTGGATGCTTGCGGGTCATATGTCTAATCATGGTATTATTACCAAAGGAATATTTTTTGTTTGGGTTGCCCCTTGAGAGTTCTGAGCCACAGATTAGGCAAGTTACCTTGGCCGCATTGACTTTTTTCTTGCCCTCTGGGATTGAAAAAAACTCCCATACAATGTGTGGCCTTGGCTGGTATGGGGTATTGTCTTCATCCAGCCATCTTCTCCCCTCCTCCTCTTCCTCTTCCTCCTCCTCCTCTTCTTGACCACCAATGTACTGTTGTGGTGGTCCTCTTGGTGGTGGTGGTGGTGGTGCAGATGCTCCAGCTGCTGGTGCTACTGTAGCCATTTTTAAAGTACAAAATAATTCTCTTTTTTGTTGAAACAGGTCTTCCTCAGTCAAAGGACAAAGTCAGAATAAGGAAAGAAGGTGGAGTCTTTCATCATTTGGAAAACAGAACTGTTCTTGACCAATGAAAAGTGTTATTTTCAAGTCACATGATCCGGGCTTTCATCATTTGGGAACCAAAACTGATCTGCACCAATGAAAAGTGTTATTTTCAGATCACATGACCCGACGTGCTTACGATACGCGCCCCGGGGCGCGCCCGTAGTCGCGCCCCGGGGTGCGCCCAGGGGCGCGTAGCGAAGCGCGTCAGGACGTTGCGCGATCGTATGCGCTCGCGTGCTTCTGGGTGCGCTTACGCAGTGCGTCATATGACGCATCAGGCGTTTACGCGAAACGTCACAATGTTGTTTTCATTCGCGAGTATAGCGCTAACGGGACGCTCCCCGGTACGCGCCCCGGGGCGCGCCGTAACATTGCGCTTACCCGTGCGCTCACCGGTACGCGCCCCGGGAGCGCCCCAGGGCAAAAAAAAAACAAAAACATAATTATACAATATAAAATTAGTTATAAGAATTTTTACTTTTTTAACCTATAGAGATTTGCTATTAAAAAACCTTTGAAATTCACTGAAAAAACCATAGGTTTCACACCAGTTATAGTTAGGAATTAGCATTTAAAAAACCTATTAAATTGACTGAAAAAACCATAGGTTTCACACCTGTTATAGTTAGCTGGAAGTTTTACTCGCATAAAATCATTGAAAATCCCACGTTATAGTTAGTTGGACTCACTATAACTTGCGCGTGCAATGCACTGCTGATGACATCACATATTACATCACTCATGACATGGTCAGTGACATCACTCATGACATCACTGATGACACCATCCTTGTGACAGAGTGACAAACCTCCTTTCACTATAATGTAACCCTTGAAACACATATTGAAAAATAGAAACTAAAATTTTCAAAAAAATGGAGATATCCATACCAGTTACAACAACCAATTCAGTAATTCCACCATCTATATACACATCCACTCATTCACCAACAGTTCTATATAATCATTCATACGTATACTCACTCATCATATGTAGTGATACACCTATACATCCTGTTACACACCGACAGTCATCCAAAAGATACTCTCACACATACTCACACATGCAAATAAACTATTGAACATCCATTTGTTTGCATATACAGCTATACACACACTACCACCTTACTTCTAAGGAACCTTACACATACTTACTCTTTTAAACAATCACTTATAGAAACACATACTTATTTAAACAGGAACTCTTACAATCCCTTACTCTCACATATAGTCACTTATATACATCAATATTCACATATAGTACATTAAAACATATGTAGTTACTGATAAAGACTATAGTGAGACAGTCATTCAGTCAGTAACACACACATATACACAGTCATCCACCCATACAGTCCTGCACATATGCTGTCTTCAAAACATATACAAACAGAGAGTCAGTCACTCATGCATATATGTTCTAAGTAATACCCCCACCAAACATATAGACACTCATATTGATATAAAAAAACATCTAATAACCCATATACATACACATGTAGCTACTCACCAACCCATGCAGCTACTTATACACAAAGTGAAACACTAATCCATATATTTAAATATTTAAACATTACTCACTAATATATGTATACACTAAGATACACTTAATAAGCCAGTGAACCAATCAATAAAAAAAAAACATCCATGTAAACCCTTATTTAAACATTTATTCTTCCATCAACTTTTACATATACATATATAACACATATTTTTTTTTAAATACACACATTCACTGGATGGTGTCATCAGTGATGTCATGAGTGATCTCACTGACCATGTCATGAGTGATGTAATATGTGATGTCATCAGCAGTGCATTGCACGCGCAAGTTATAGTGAGTCCAACTAACTATAACGTCGGAATTTCAATGGTTTTATGCGATTAAAACTTCCAGCTAACTATAACAGGTGTGAAACCTATGGTTTTTTCAGTATATATATATATATGTATGTATGTATATATATATATTACCTACTGGCGATAGCCAGTAGGTATATATAGTTAGGATTGTTTTCCATAGGGAAATCGCAACATTCTATTGGGAATAACTTTGGCGCCGGTTGAGGAATCTTCCTGAAATTTTCCTTAACTTTGCCTCGCGGTGCTCCGCTCCTTCCCTGAGAGTTTGGATGGGATTCGTCAAGCGGGGGCCGAGATAAAAGGGGGGTCCCAAAACGTGTTTTCCCCATGTTAATTTCCATAGGGCGGTTGGACTCACTTTTAGCCCAAACGGCTGAATGGTTTTCCACCAAACTTGGCAAAATTGTAGGGACTGGTAGCCCGATGTGCCTTTGCTATGTCTCAAGATATGTGCTCCAGTGGTTTTTACGAAAATTAACTTTGAAAAAATATATATTGGGCTACATGGGGCTATATATATGTTAGAGCCCAAATGTAGCCCAATGTAGCCCAATGTAGCCCAATGTAGCCCAAAGATGGCATCCAGAGACAAAAAAAAACAAATGTAGCCCAAATATCAGCCAGATGTAGCCCAACTATAGTCCAATGACAGAATGTCCCAGAGTGTTCTAAAGAACAACTAGAGCGCTAACAGTCTTACTTATGACAAAAGTATGGCACACCTGAAGTCATCTTGATTGGAATAAAGTGTTAACACTTAAAACATGTCATTGGCAAAGGAACAAAATGAGGGGGTTCATTTTGCCATAGAAATTATGATTAGTGCTGAAGAAAGAAAAATTAGGGCACATTTTGAGTGACTTCTCAAATCCTCTTATATTTCATTAAAAAAATTCTGATATGCAGTCTCCCAAGATGGCCACCAGAGACAAAAGAGCCCAAATGTAGCCCAAATATCAGCCAGATGTAGCCCAACTATAGCCCAATGACAGAATGTCCCAGAGTGTGCTAAAGAACAACTAGAATGCTAACAGTCTTACTTATGACAAAAGTATGGCACACCTGAAGTCATCTTGATTGGAATAAAGTGGTAACACTTAATACATTTAATTTGAAAAGGAACAAAATGAGGGGTTTCATTTTGCCATAGAAATTTTATTACCTACTGGCAATAGCCAGTAGGTATATATAGTTAGGATTGTTTTCCATAGGGAAATCGCAACATTCTATTGGGAATAACTTTGGCGCCGGTTGAGGAATCTTCCTGAAATTTTCCTTACCTTTGCCTCGCGGCACTCCGCTCCTTCCCTGGAAGTTTGGGGGGATTCGTCAAGCGGGGGCCGAGATAAAAGGGGGGTCCCAAAACATGTTTTCCCCATGTTAATTTCCATAGGGCGGTTGGACTCACTTTTAGCCCGAACGGCTGAATGGTTTTCCACCAAACTTGGCAAAAATGTAGGGACTGGTAGCCCGATGTGCCTTTGCTATGTCTCAAGATATGTGCTCCAGTGGTTTTTACGAAAATTAACTTTGAAAAAATATATATTGGGCTACATTGGGCTATATATATGTTAGAGCCCAAATGTAGCCCAATGTAGCCCAATGTAGCCCAATGTAGCCCAAAGATGGCCACCAGAGACAAAAAAAAACAAATGTAGCCCAAATATCAGCCAGATGTAGCCCAACTATAGCCCAATGACAGAATGTCCCAGAGTGTTCTAAAGAACAACTAGAGCGCTAACAGTCTTTCTTATGACAAAAGTATGGCACACCTGAAGTCATCTTGATTGGAATAAAGTGTTAACACTTAAGACATTTAATTTGCAAAGGAACAAAATGAGGGGGTTCATTTTGCCATAGAAATTATGATTAGTGCTGAAGAAAGAAAAATTAGGGCACATTTTGAGTGACTTCTCAAATCCTCTTATATTTCATTAAAAAAAATATGATATGCAGTCTCCCAAGATGGCCACCAGAGACAAAAGAGCCCAAATGTAGCCCAAATATCAGCCAGATGTAGCCCAACTATATCCCAATGACAGAATGTCCCAGAGTGTTCTAAAGAACAACTAGAACGCTAACAGTTTTACTTATGACAAAAGTATGGCACACCTGAAGTCATCTTGATTGGAATAAAGTGGTAACACTTAATACATTTAATTTGAAAAGGAACAAAATGAGGGGTTTCATTTTGCCATAGAAATTTTATATATATATATATATATATTCACTGAAAAAAACATAGGTTACACACCAGTTATAGTTAGGAATTAGCATTTAAAAAACCTTTGAAATTCACTGAAAAATGAAATGAAATGAAAAAAGTACTTGATTAAGCGCACTGCGGCCAAGCGGCTTCCTGGCGCTGGGGACTTGACCAGACTCACAGAGGGGACCCAGGGAGACTAGCAGGGAAACGCCTGGGAGAACAAGAAAGTTTTGAGAGCTTTACGGAAATGGGTATAGATGGGGATAGAACGAATGGAAAGAGGGAGACTGTTCCAGAACCGGGTGGCCAGAACCGAAAAACGGGTGCCCCCTGTTCTGGATTTGCGGAAGCGGGGGACATGCAGAAGGGAGAGAGAAGAGGAGCGGAGAGTGCGGCTGGGGGCATGAGGAGTGATGAGAGATCTGATAAAGAGAGGAGCTGAGCGGGTGTGCGCCCGAAAGGCCAAACAGGCCAATTTGAAAAAAGATCTAAGGCGCACAGGGAGCCAATGAAGGGACTTGAGTGCAGGGGTAATGTGGGAAGATTTGGGGAGTCGGAGAATGAGGCGGGCTGCCTGATTTTGAATGGCCAGAAGATGACGGGTGTCATAAGCGGGTATGCCCACGTACATGCCATTCCCATAGTCAAGGCGGGAGGTGATAAGAGCCATGACGATGGTTTTGAGGGCGTCTGCAGAGAAAAACCGGGAAATCTTACGGATGAGCCGGAGGGACAAAAAACAAGAGGACACGACGGAGCTAATTTGGGCATGCATGGACAGGTCATGACTGACCTTGATGCCCAGAGTCCGAACAGAGGAAACCGGTGAAGGGGGGGAACCGAAGGAAGGGGGCCAGTGAACCGAGGACCAAGGGTTTGAAGGACCACCCGTGAGGACAAGCTCCGTCTTGTCCGGATTGAGCTTCAAGTGATTGATGCTCATCCACTCGGATATAAAAACTAAGGTGGAACAAAACTTAGGGAGGGAATCAGAAGGGGAGGAGAGATCGAAAACGAGCTGGAGGTCATCCGCGTAGTTATACACAGAGACCCCCAGCTCGAGAAGAGAGATGATAAGAGGGTGGATATAAAGATTAAAAAGAAGTGGGGAAAGGGAAGAGCCTTGGGCGACCCCACAGGTAATCAAGCGAGGGGGTGCGGAGAAACCTGAGAGGTGGACCGCTTGGGACCTACCTTGAAGAAAGGACGCAAGCCAAGAGAAGGCGGCGCCCCGAATGCCCGCTGCGCTGACACGGTCGAGAAGGATAGAATGGTCGACCGTTTCAAACGCAGCGGACAAATCGAGGAGGACCAGGGCTTGGGTGCGGTTGATGTCAGCTTTCCCCTTGAGTTCACCCAGGACCGCGAGGACCACAGTCTCCGTGGAGTGGCCTGGGCAAAAGCCCGCCTGATGGGAGGCCAGAAGGTGGTTCTCCTCGATGTAGGTGGACAGACAAGATGTGACGTAGCTTTCAAGGATCTTACCCAGATAAGGGAGAAGAGAGATAGGCCTAAAATTAGGAAGAAGAGAGGGATCCAAACCAGTTTTTTTTAAGAATGTGAAGAACTATTGCAGATTTGAAAGATGAAGGGACAGAACCCAGAGCCAGAGAAGCGTTAAGAAGGGCGAGAGGAGGGGCGGGGCAGCTAGTGAAGAGAGTTCTAAGAATCCGTGCGGGAGCACAGTCCACAGGAGAACCAGACTTGACTTTTACAAGCAGGTTAAGGAATAGCTCCAGAGAGATGGGTGGAAAATGATCCAGAGAAGAGGAGGGCAAGGGGAGGGAGCACGAGAAACCAGGTTGAAGCACAGTGGGGATATTGGCCTTGATGTTGGCGATCTTATCAATAAAATAGTCATTAAGTGAGGAGCAGAGGATCTGAGATGGGACGAGACTAGTGCTCGTGCGGTCAGAGGTAGCAAGATTATGAACCAAAGAAAAGATTTCTCGAGATTTATTGGCAGAGAGGGCAACTCTCTCGGTGAAATATTTAGTTTTAGCCGTGAGGATCGCTCTTTTATAATCATTGAGGAGGAGTCTGTATTTGGCGCGGATAGTGGGGCAGTAGTTCCGTCTCCAATGTCGTTCCGACCGCCTGAGATCGAGTTTAAGAGCTTTAAGCTCAATGGTGAACCATTTGTGCGCGTCATAGGGGCGGACGGCTTTGACCTTCTTGAGCGGGGCGGCCTGATCGTAGGAAGAAGAGAGCCAGATACTAATAACGTCTGCCATGAGAATCCAAAGAGAGATCGGTAAGATCAGGAGCTGAGGAAGCCAAGGAGAGCGAAAAAGAGTTAAGGTCAGTCTGGTTCCAACTACGAGCCAGAATATTTTTGGGTAGAGGGAGCTTGTCGGCCGAACCCAAGTGAATGGAAAATGATATAATAAAGTGGTCCGACCAGACACAAGGGAGTATAGAGGGGGATGAAACGTCGCAGCGTGATGACCAGATTTGGTCCAGGATATGACCCTGGACATGGGTGGGGGCCGAGACATGGGATGAGAAGTTCAAACACTGAAGGGTAGCAGAAAAGTCTTTAGAAGACTGATCTTCCCTGGGGTCACCCGGCCAAAAGTTGAAGTCGCCAAGCAGGAGAACCGAAGAGTTATTGACCACCAATGTGGCCAAAAGATCCTGTAGAGTAGCTACATATGAAGGCATGGCTTGAGGGGGACGATACATAAGGACTACGGTGAGAGGTACGGAGAGATTGAGTGATCGGGCCACCAAGTAGTCCACGTTAGGTATGGGGGGTGAGCAAGAAGTTGGAATTTCAGAGTAGAACGGATAATCATCGCCACGCCTCCCCCAACCTTACCATCCAGGCGGTCTGCTCGGAGGGCATAATAGGTATCGGGGAGAATGGCCAAGAGATCCGGAAAGGAATCAGTGGAGAACCAGGTCTCAGTGAGAAATAGAAAATCTGGGGAGTCCGTGTTCAGAAGATTGAAGAGTTCCGTCTGATGTTTGGCAGCAGAGCGGGTGTTAAGCAAATAGGCGGAAGCTGCCAAAGGGACAGGGTAGAGCGAATGACAGGAGAGGGATCAGAAGGAGGAGAGGTAGGGCTGTGGGTGACAGGGAACAGACGGGGAGGGTGGGGGGCAAGAATACCAAGAGAATCAAGACGATGCAATAAAGAAGGGAGAGCAGTGGAGGAAGCAAGATGTGCAGAGAGTTGAGCTGAAGTGTAAACCAGAGATAGGGCAGAGTCTGTGGCCCCTGGTCCCGGCCCGTCGCGGACGGGCGCAGACTGGCTTGACTTAGGCGCAACTTCGGCGCGCCTTTGGTGCGCCCGCTGCGCTGCCGGGACCGTGTAACCAAGATATAGGGACACATAGGGGAGGAGGGCCGAGGGGTGTGGCAGGGGGTGGAGGGGCCAAAAGACTGCAGCGCTGACCCCAGAGCCGCCCAAGATGGTGGACTCGCCCGTCCCTGCTCCGAAAACCAGACCGGCAAGGAGGGGACAATCAGCGGGAGGCGCTCTGGGGCGCGTGCAGGTGAGGGGGCAGCTAAAAGTATTACAGTGCGCAATATCCGATGCGCGACCAGGATACACAAAGTTCGTTGACCTTAAGGTCTGTGCAGGCTAAAATGGTGCGTTGCTCCCGGAGACGCCTCGGGAGATCTGTGGTAAAAGTCAAGGTAGGCGCGGGATCCGCCGGGCGCCTGAAATGCTTGCCAGGGGGGGGGGGCCAAAAGACTGCAGCGCTGACCCCAGAGCTGCCCAAGATGGTGGACTCGCCCGTCCCTGCTCTGAAAACCAGACCGGCAAGGAGGGGACGATCAGCAGGAGGCGCTCTGGGACGCGTGCAGGTGAGGGGGCAGCTAAAAGTATTACAGTGCGCAATATCCGATGCGCGACCAGGATACACAAAGTTCGTCGACCTTAAGGTCTGTGCAGGCTAAAATGGTGCGTTGCTCCTGGAGATGCCTCGGGATATCTGTGGTAAAAGTCAAGGAAAAAACCATAGGTTTCACACCAGTTATAGTTAGCTGGAAATTTTACTCGCATAAAACCATTGAAATTCCCACGTTATAGTTAGTTGGACTCACTATAACTTGCACGTCTGCAATGCACTGCTGATGACGTCACATATTACATCACTCATGCATATATTTAAATATTTAAACATTACTCGCTAATATATGTATTCACTAAGATACACTTAATAAGCCAGTTAACCAATCAATTTTTTAAAAAAAACACTGAAAAAACCATAGGTTTCAGGCCTTATATAGTTAGGAATTAGCATTTAAAAAACCTTTGAAATTCACTGAAAAAACCATAGGTTTCAGGCCTTATATAGTTAGGAATTAGCATTTAAAAAACCTTTGAAATTCACTGAAAAAACCATAGGTTTCAGGCCCTATATAGTTAGGAATCAGCATTTAAAAAACCTTTGAAATTCACTGAAAAAACCATAGGTTTCAGGCCTTATATAGTTAGGAATTAGCATTTAAAAAAACCTTTGAAATTCACTGAAAAAACCATAGGTTTCAGGAGTTATATAGTTAGGAATTCGTTTTTAAAAAACCTTTGAAATTCACTCAAAAAACTATAAGTTTTAGTGGTGCTATAGTTAGCTGGACATTTTACTCATACAAAACCAATGAAATTGCTCCTATATATTTAGTTGTACTAACTATATTTCGCGCACCCGCAATCCACTGCTGATGATGTCACATATTAGATCATTCATGACATGGTCAGTGACATCACTGATGACATCTCAAATGACATCACTGATGACATCACTGATGACATCATCCACGTGACAATCACATACACCTTTTCATACACTATTACAATTTTTCATCACTGTTTGTAAAATACAGAGTATCATATTTAAATCCATTGTCACAGCAATACAAGTATCTAAAAATCCACTCAGTGATTCATAGATGTATACACACATCTAATCACTTACCTATGGATTCACTCATACATGCTGTCAATGAACAATAGAACACTATCAAAAATACTTATACATCTATATCGACATTAAACAACAGCACGCATCCTATTCACATATGAAGTCATCCTACTCACTTATGCAAACAATGGATCATACTTACATATTTACTTAGCAAAACACATATACAAACACCACTTCTTCTATTCATTTAGATAGTAAGTCATACTTAGTGAATTATAAAATCATTATTATAAGTATACAGTTATCCATACAGTCACTCACACAATCATTGTGTCTTATGTATACTTATTTATATACAACAACTGACACATACACTGCCTTTTATTTGTCTAGTTTGTTGGACCTGTACCTTTGAGAAATATATTTGCTCATCACCACACCCATAAAGAGATTCCCTCACCCAAACTGTTAGAACATGTAGTTTTAACTTCATATATCTACTGAATCAACTATTCACACATCTTTGGACAGTCACACACCCCCCACCGAACCACACACACTTTCACACTCCCATACACATACTCAGTTAACTAATCAATAACTAATATAGACTTTCACATAGCTAGTAACCAACTGTAGAATCAGTTTACACAACAACTGACAAAGTGATACAGATATTCACACAGTTTAGTCACTATCCACTATATTTAGTGAGACATTATAAATTGGTCAAGTAAACAGTCAATTACACTGCTACTAAATCCTCCATTCAAATATTTATTTATATATATCCACTCATTCTTCAATGTAAATTGCTATATATATAATGCATATTTAAATAAGGAAGCAAACCACATTCACTGGATGATGTCATCAGTGATGTCATTTGAGATGTCATCAGTGATGTCACTGACCATGTCATGAATGATCTAATATGTGACATCATCAGCAGTGGATTGCGGGTGCGCGAAATATAGTTAGTATAACTAACTATATAGGAGCAATTTCAATGGTTTTGTATGAGTACAATGTCCAGCTAACTATAACACCACTAAAACTTATAGTTTTTTGAGTGAATTTCAAAGGTTTTTTAAAAACTAATTCGTAACTATATAACTCCTGAAACCTATGGTTTTTTCAGTTTATATATATATATATATATATATATATGTACTTACCATCTCTAATCCTTGCTGCTGATCCACAATGTCGAGCCGCACCATCTGTAAAGAGTGAAAGACAAGAAACACAGAGAGAATTATTAAAAATATTAATATGCATAAATATCAAGACATATTTCCAGTTACTATGAGAGAGAAGCTATTCCACTGTGTACTTCTGGTAGAGAACTACAGTTAGCACATAAGATGTTTTGAAGAATGAATTATTGAGGGAGGATCAGTATAAGGAGTAATTTTGTGCTTTGTTGTTTTAGGTGATGTGAAGTGCCCAACTGGAACATTCCACTAGAGGAGGCACCGCAGTGGCAGTCTCTCTTTATTCTTTCCCATTCCCCTTTCCCCCTCATTACTGTGGGCAGATTTATATATAGTTCGCAGTGGCGTTGGGGAGTTGGGAAAAGTTCATCAGCTACTGTGCAGTTCAGCCGTCCTGCTCCTGTGGAAGACTAGTTTTGGTCTCAAACCATACTCACTCACAGACCCATTGATATTCTGTTGCAGTCACTCACAGACCCATTCAGACACTCACATACCCACTCACACACTCATTCTGTCACTCATGCATCCACTCACAGATCCACTCAGATACTCATACACTCACTCAAAGACCCACTCATATTCTCATCTACTCACTCACAGACTCACTCAGAGACTTATGCACCCACTTAAAAATTCACTCAGAGACTCATTTGCCTACTCCCAGACCCACTCAGACACTCACACACCCACTTATAGTGCCACTGAGAGACTCTTGAGCCACACACAGACCCACTCAGAGTCTCATTTACCCACTCATAGATACACTTAGAGACTCATGCCACTCACAGACCCACTCACAGACCTACTCACAGACTCATGGACCCACTCACAGACACACACAGAGACTCATGCGGCCACTCAGAGACCTACTTAGAGACTCATACACCCACTCACACACCCACTCATGCTCCCACTCACACACCTACACAGAGAATCACACCCAGTCACTGACCCACTCAGAGACTTACTTACACACCCACACACAGACCCACTCAGACACTCTAGCACTCACTGGCAGACCTACTCAGATACTCACACACCCACTCACAGACCCACTCAGACATCCATGCATCCCCTTACAGACCTACTCAGACACTCAGACAGTCACTCTTAAAGGTAATTGTGATCTCAAAATTAGGAAATAAAATGTAAAAAAACGTAAAAAATTTCTAAAAAATAACCAAAAGTTACAGGGACATAATCGTTAGAAAATAACATTAAAAAATATAGAAGTTCAGAGAAACAACTAATGGTTACAGGGACATTATACTTAGGAAATAGAATATAAAAAGCTTTTTGAAATTCAGTGAAAAAGTCTTAGGTTACAGGGACATTATAGTTAGAAAATAGAATTGAATGAACCTTAAAAATTCACTGAAAGAAACAATGGTTACAAGGGACGTTATAGTTAAGCTTATATTTCACTTGTAAAAAAACAGAAATTCAGCAGTTATAGTTATCTGAGCTAACTATAAATTATGCCCCCGCAATGCACTGCTTTTGACCTCACATATTACATCACACATGACATGGTCAGTGACATCATTGATAATATCACTGATTACATCTCAAATGACATCACTGATATCCTCCACAGAGCCACTCACACACCTCCATACAACCACTCATACACCCACTCACATACCTACACAAGCAGTCACATGGCCATTCACTGACCCATACAACTACTGACACACCAACTCACTCATCCATAGAGTCAATAACACACCCACTAACTCACTCTTACAGGCACTTAAACAACCAGTCACTTACCCATACATATACTCACACACCCACTCACTTACTCATACACATACTAATGCATGTACTCAGTCATGTAAACAGTTACTGAGACAACCAAATATTCTACCATACAGCCTCTCTCACACTCACTTACTCAGCCATGCAGCCAGTCACACACCCACTCACTTACCAATACAGCCACTCACACACCCACTTACTCACACATGCACCCACTTGCACATCTATTCACACACACATACAACTACTTATTTACCCTCAAACTCACCCATACTAACAGTCATGCACCTTCTCACTCACTCATACAGCTAATTACATACCCTTTCACATATCCATACACTCACACACCCACTCACTGGCTCATATACCTGTTCACATAGACATTCAGTTTCCTATACAGGCACTCACACCCAGTTACTTACCTTTACACACACTGAAGCACTCAGTAACCTATACAGCCTCTCGGACACCCACTGCCATACCCATACAACGACTACTCACACAGGCAGTGTCACCCATACAGCTACTCAAACACCCACTCACATACCTATGCAGCCCACCAGACAGCCACTGATTCATCTACACAGCCAGTCACACACCTTCTCACTAATACAGTCAGTCACATAGCCACCCACTCACCCATATAGCTACTCATAATCCCACTAAAGCATCCATACAGCCACTCACACACCAACTCACACACCCATACAGCCACTGAATCATCCTCTCACATATGTATACAGCACCTCAGAGTGTTTCTCACATAGAGATTCAGATAGTCTCACAGTCACTCAGATGACATTTATTAGAAAAAATATAACCCTTACAGTTACTGGATGATGTCATCAGTGATGTCACTAAGCATATCATGAGTAATGTAATATGTGAGGTCAGACGCAGTGCATTGCGGTGGCCTAAGTTATAGTTAGCTCAGGTAACTATACCGGCGGAATTTCAATGGTTTTACACAGTGAAATCTGAACCTAGCTATAGTGTCCCTGCAACCTTTGTTTTTTTCAGTGGATAGATAGATAGATAGATAGATAGATAGATAGATAGATAGATAGATAGATAGATAGATAGATAGATAGATAGATAGATAGATAGATAGATAGATAGATAGATAGATAGATAGATAGATAGATAGATAGATAGATAGATAGATAGATAGATAGATAGATAGATAGATAGATAGATAGATAGATAAAAAACAATATGTTAAATGGATCCGTTCTATATCCTGACCCCTATATCTCCACAGATTGTACTATTATGAAGTTCCCTGAGATTGATGCACTGAGCTTGGAACATCTGATGGGTAGAATTAAGTCTGGTTCCCCCGCAGACCCTTGCCCCCCTAGTGTATTTCGCATGGCCCGCCCTATTCTGGAGGAGCATTTTATCTCTCTCCTAAACAGATCTCTAGAAACGGGCTATTTACCTGCCGAATTCAAGGAAGCGCGAGTCAGGCCTCTGTTGAAGAAACCTGGCGCGGACCCCGCTGCCTTGAAGAACTATAGACCGATCTCTCAGTTGCCCTTTCTCGCGAAAATTTTAGAACAGCACGTGTTGAAGTATCTATCCCTTTATGTGGAGTCCCACTCGTTTCTCCATGAGCGACAGGCAGGGTTCCGAGCATACCATAGTACTGAGATGGTGATGCTATCGGTGTTGGACGAGTTAAGAGGCATGGCTGACACCAAGAAACTGAGCGCCCTGATTCTTTTAGATCTGTCGGCGGCGTTCGACACTGTCAGCCATGACCTGCTCCTGGGAAGACTAGACAACATCGGGGTCAAAGGCGAGGCCTTTGACTGGCTGAGGTCCTTTCTTCTGGGTAGAACCCAAAGGATACAGTTGGGGGATTTGATATCAGATGTGGGGACTTTAAAATGTGGGGTGCCTCAAGGCTCCGCACTGTCTCCACTATTGTTCAATCTGTATCTTCAACCCCTGATTGTATCTTTGGCTAGTATGGGCTGTAGAGTTTTTAACTACGCAGACGATACTCAGCTTATACTGAGCATCGATAATACCAAGGCTGCGCAGCTGCAAGCACAGAAGATCTTGAGGTTTACGGTCGGCTGGATGACGAGAAATCTGTTAAAGATCAATCCAGACAAGACTGAGGTTTTGGTAATTTCATCAGCCACCTCACCTTGGAATGACCTCTATTGGCCTCAGGAGCTAGGCCCAACTCCGACTCCAAAGGCAAATGTAAAGAGCTTGGGGATCAAATTGGACTGCGACCTGTCAATGGGCAGTCAAATCTCTGCCGTTGTTGGGAGCTGCACGAATACCATCAGGCAGCTATGTAAGCTAGCGCCCATTCTTTCCCAGTCTATGCTGCGAACAGTGGTGGCAGCAACAGTTATGTCAAGAATAGACTACGGAAATGTCCTCTATCTAGGTCTCCCAAAGACGCTCATGAACAGATTGCAGGTCATCATGAATGACGCAGCGCGTCTGATTTTTAGACTCCCTAGAAGGACTAGAGCATCTCCCCTGCTACGGAACCTACATTGGCTCCCTATAAAGGAGAGGGTAGAGTTTAAGAGCATGTTTACGGCCCATAAGGCTATTTATGGCCATGCCCCGGCATATATCAGAGACCGGCTGGAAGGATATTGTCCAAAAAGAAACCTTAGATCCTCTGAATCTCAGCTGTTGAACTGCCCTCGGTTCAGGCTTGTAACTAAGGGAGGGAGAACTTTCTCGGTGTTGGCTCCTCAATTATGGAACAAGTTGCCTGAGGAACTACGCAGGGAAGTGAATCTCCTGCGATTCAGAAAATGTCTAAAGACACTATTGTTTGGGAGGGCTCTGGGTACAATGTAGTCCGGCTGCTGTATCATCTTCTTGTGGGACACACAGTTATTGTATGAATACATCGATTTCCGAGCGCCTAGAGACCTGTAGGTGATTGGCGCGATACAAATCTAAATTAACAATAACAATAACAATAACAATAGATAGATAGATAGATAGATAGATAGATAGATAGATAGATAGATAGATAGATAGATAGATAGATAGATAGATAGATATATAGATAGATAGATAGATAGATAGATAGATAGATAGATAGATAGATAGATAGATAGATAGATAGATAGATAGATAGATAGATAGATGGATAGATATCAAAACAATACCCTTTCAAAGTTAGAGCTTTGCATAAATTATGCAAAAAAGAAGCAGAGAAATCTGGGCAGTTCCCAAGTTTAGGTGGAGAGCAGCTACAATATAGAGCACCCTAAAACGCAAATGACACTCTGAATTTGCTCACCTCAAATGTCTGTTTTTCTAGCTAAGTCTTTAATCATAGGATTATCATAGTGCCATCCACACTGATCTAGAAAGGGACAACGTTGTTTGCCATTTCTACAGCAAAGTCTTTAAAACATTGGATTAGCACAGTGCCATTCATGCTGAGTTGTAAAATGACAAAAGTCTTTTAACCACTCCAGGCAGAGATTTCAGCTTTGGATTGGTAAAATACCATCCAAGCCAATCCAGAATTAATAAAAAGCAATCTCTGACACGTGTTTTGCTATCATAATAGCTATTCAGAGAGGTTTATCTTTGTCAAGACACAAGAAAGCACCCAGCATAAGTCACAACAATACCCTTTAAGGATTAGAGTGATGCATAAACTATGCAAAAAAAGAAGAGAAGGTTGGTAGTTACCAAGTATAAAAGGAGAGCAGCTTGCTTGGACACTGGCAATAGGACTGTATTGGTTCTTTTGAATACTGCCTTTTCCCTTGAGACTGGATTCCTTAGTTGGTTATTAATGGTGGCTGCATCTGCTTAGATCCTCATCATGTTAGTACTGGGCTGAGGTATTGATGAGGGATTTATGTTTAAATTACTTTATCTCATCACTTCAAGTCATCTACCTCATCCTAGTCCTTATCTCATCCACCGTCCTTACTGTGCATACGGCTTCCATTGTGGTATATGTATCTTCCGCAGGGGTTCACTCACAAAGAAGATTTTTGCTAGGAGTGGTCCTCTATTGGGACAAATTTAAACTTTTTTCTTTCAGATAGCCTTTGACCTGTCTATATTCAGGGTTTGGTTGAACATTATTTAAGGACTGTGACAAGAAAGAAGAATCTGAATAATAGCATTACGGGGTTGACCCCAACATCAGTAAATAGTGGATTGCCCATCAATTATCATACCACAAACTCAAAAATCCTCCACAATGAACGCCTATCTCTCAATGAGCGCATGGAAGGGGGCGTATCCTGATGCTATGAAAAGACTATGCACTTGGCTTTCTGAACCTGCAGTGTGTACATTGAAACCATTTTAACCCAATATTTCTTACACATTCTTTTAGACAGCTCAGCTTAATAACAGAAAAAAGCAAACTTTGGTCACTGTGTCGCAGTACAGTCTGAACGTAAAGGCTTAATTCTGAGAAATATTGGGGAAAATTAATCCACTTTAAACAGGACAAGCACAAAAAACAGCAGGCTCTGAGCTGAGTACTCTCTGCCCATCATGGTAGGGCCTCTGAAGTCAAAAGATCTGCTTGAAATGGCTTGTATGAAGTAAAAGGAAAGGCAGATGGAGAGCACTGTTGTAAGCGACCATGCTGTGAAAGTAGGAAAACAAAGGTAGGAGTTGAATGTAGAAACTCTACAAAGGTAGAGTTTTCATACAATATTGAATTAGATATGTATTACATTTGTAGTAAAAACAGTACTGTTTGGCTCAGGAGAAGTCTCCATATTAAACAAGGTGTAATCAATATCGTTAAAACAGGAGCGGGGCAGAGCGAATAGGCGAATGAAGCAAAAAATAGTCACAAATATTAACCCCGAGGGAGTTAATGGCGAGTGTAGAAAGAGAGTGAAGAGGGTGGAGCGAAATCCACATAATCACATAAGCTAGTTAAGCAAATCTTCTTTGCGGCTTTCCGGCTCATTTAACGTCCAGTATATCTTTTAGTTTAATTGGAGTTTTCTATTGCTCTAGAAGTAGTGAATTGTTTTCTGTTCGCCCATTCTGTTTAATTGTTTTCCCTGATCGTTTGAAAAGGCTGCATTGGTTTCATGGTTAATTGAATCGCATTTGAAACATTATATTTCCACGCTGTACGCAACCCTAAATCCTATGGCTTATACCTTGTCTACATTAATAAGCCTTAATAGGTTCTCCTCGTTGAATTTCTTGGTTGCTAAGTTTATTGGGGACTGGTTAGAAGTTTTTAATGTTGTGCTTTGTGATCACAAGCAGTCTTTATGTGTTGGCAATTCCAGCAGAGGGCAGTCAAGCGAGAACAATCCAATTTGCTGCAGAAGGCTCAAAAAAGCATGCTTTTGCTGTTATGACGAACACGCCATTCTGACAAAACATATATTTCTGTCCTGCAGCCGTTCTGCTTTGTTGTTGTTACAGCCAACGCATTCCCGGAACACGCTTTTATTTGTGAATTGAGTGTCAATATCCTATTCTTTACCTGAAAATGAATACAATTGCACATTCGGAGGGAATATAAAAATGTCTACATTTACTTTAAACAAATACACGAATATTTAAAAGGTGTACCTGTTCTTTTACTGCAAACGTATGCTACATTTTTATATTTTTAATTAACTTATACACAATCAGGCTACAGTTCTGAACAAAGCGCTCGCCAATAATATGACAGGCCATAGAACTTCTCCTAAAAATATCTGAAGTTCCTTTCTAACGCATTTCCACACAAAGGTAGAACCTGCAACTTGTAGGAATACTTTTTTTAGGTGTCACCTACAAACAGTTTTCGTTCGGTGAGGATAGCTTCTGGCATCACACAATATACACTGCACAATACACAACATACACATATATACAGCAAGGGGCGGTTGGAAATCCCTTTTCAGCCACGGGTAGTGTACATCACCTTATTTAAGGGATTGCCTTCTTGGGGCTGTCCATCAGCCAGGAATCAGATCACGGAATTTAATGGAAGTGAACTACTTTAAAAAGTACCTCACACACACATTGAAGTTAATTTCTTTTTTAGGTATTTCAATTTGTATTTTATGCTCTCTGTGTGTGCATAACCTCCCTCCGCCCATTCGTTACTAGGCGGCCCCCAACTTATCCACATCCACATCCCGCTCTCCGTTTCTTTTTTTTGTATTTTGTATTTTTGTTTTACCATTCTAAAATGACAATCGGCCATGGTGAAACCAGCAACAACAAAAAAATTGAATTGCTGCAGATGCGTCAAAATATACATTTATAATTTGTATGCAAACATGCCTCAATCCATAAAAGAAAGAAAATGCTGTTTGATGAGCATAGTGTCAGAATTCAAAACAAAATTCTTATTTTTTAATGGGTTGAAGCATTTTTGTTCGTGGCATGAACAATGCCCACGAAACGGCGGAATTTATCAACACACTGAACGTGCACGATGTCTTGCAGCTGGTTTACATAGCCTTCTGTGACACACAGAAACTCTAAACTCATAGAGAAGACGCAGGGAACTAAAACTGCATTTTGTACCTTTTATAATCATGCGTTGATTCCATGCACAGCAACCCCTAGATCAGCGGTAGAAGTGCATTAAAAACAATTATGTGAACTGTGATGCTGCATGCAATGGTGGCGGGGGTCAGTGAGCGTCGAGGAGAGGTCAAGACTGTGTCTAAAAAACTAAATATTCTTTAAGTTATTTTGGTCTTTCATCTTCACGTAACTACGTATAAACTAACCTGCAGCTTAAATGAATCAGTGGAAAATGCACTGTAGTGCATCATGAAACCTCTATTAGTCGATGCAGTGCAGAGGTCTGTGTGTGTAACCAGCGAGTCACAGAACTGAATCTTTTTAAATCATAAAGATTCAGCACTTTACAATGTAATCACACAACAATGTTCAAAGCGGTGAGCACATGAAGAGAGATCCAAAGTCCAATTGTTTTTCTTTTTTGTTCAAAGGCCTTTCTTTATTACATTTTCATTAAAATCTCAAAAGATCATAGCCGACACGTTTCGTCTCACACTGAGACTTCTTCAGGGCTCATTTGTATAAGATACATTTCTACTATATGCGCAAAAAGGTTTAAGAGAGAATGGTGCTTCCAAAATATAGATTTTTCTTACTATCCAGATTGCACGTGATGCATTTGTTTAATACAACTGTCGTTTAAAAGCATGGACTGTGCAGCTTAGCTGGTAACTCCCTTACACCACCAACCAAAAAGAATAAATATTTGTCATCACAAAGCTTCAAGTAATTCCATCAACTAAAGGCAATTCCAGCTTCCAAGCACCTTTTACATTTGCAGATTAACCAGTAATGCATATTTACATTTCTTTCAGACAAGCAGGCACCCTACCAAGAAGGCTTGTTTAGCTTTCTGCACCTCCCTTTGTTTCACAACACAGCAGACTCCCTGCTTTTCACTTGAGTTGAAGCATTTCAACTTTAGGAATTTACAGTCCTCTGACGGTTGTCTTTTCACAGAAAGTAGAGGAAATGTTTTACCTAAATTGAAAAAATATGGGCATGTCATGCCCCTGCTAGAGTCTATTTGAAGATGCCCAGCAACCTTTGAATAATGAAGTCAATTACCAGCCCCTCCTACTTAATTTTCAAAAGGCAGCTCTAAGACCTCCTCCTCAATCTATCTCTCACAAATTGATAGTTACAGCCCAATCGCCGGAGCCTACCCACAACTGCACACAGACACTTTGACATTAAGACCTCTACCCCACTCGCCTTTTGACTATCTCCTCTATCCCCCCTCCCTGATCCAATTTTGTCACGAGTCATTGTGCTTTTGCTATGATACTACGTGAAGCGACACGAGACACTGTACAGACTACTGTGATAACATGTGTTACGAATGATATTGTGCTCTCTATGACAAGACTATGCGAGGCGGCATGAGTCACTGTACATAATACTGTGTTAATGTATCATACGATTGATAAGGCTGTAAAGCGCTCCGATACCTTCGGGTCTGGATAGCGCTATATAAAACTCTTAAAAAATAGTCTACTGTCTTACGGAGCTGACGAAACATATAGAGTATGTCCTTCAACAAACACTTCTATTATCTTGTAATGAATGATGCTCTGAATGATGAAGTACTCTCAATAAAATGGGAGCTATGTACTTTTCTATCTCAGCTCCTCCACCAGTGACCACATTCAATGGCAATATAAGGTCAACAGCAAAAATAGTGAAACAGGAATGGGATAAGTGATAAAACAGACAAATATCATTACTCTGACTCATGCCTCTCATCGACACTCATATCTCCAGGTCAAAATTGGTACAGAAAGACAATAAATTATACTCGCAGTAATATGGGATTAACATTATGCATCTATCCTTGACAGTGGACAAGATTCCTTAAAGGTTTCTCTGTTTATCCAAAAGTATGCATTCTAAAAACAAGCTGTTTCCTGAAACTGAAGCATAACAAAAGGCGAGTACCCAAAAATAGTGCTTAAAGTCAAATATTCAAAACGGTTTAAAGTTTATTCCTGATCATGACTCGATTTTCAGAAAACTTCTCTTTATTTATGAAACTGTTTCCTAGAAAACTGTCACAGAAGCAAAAGTTATTTGCCAAATCATGAATCTAAGTAGCAATGTTTTAGCTGCAGCAACATTGTTGTTTTAGTACCTAGCAAGGAGACCATTAAACACAAAGAAATCTATACCTGATGATCCAATACTGCCACCAGCATCTCCAAATATTGAGAGAATTCAGGGAATGCTTGGAAATGTAGTACATTGTGAAGATGCCATAGCACAGTGTATCTTCAACAAAGAGGAAACCTCAAACAGGGCAGAGCTAACCTACTATCAACACAGTCAGCCTGTCCTTCTCTAAATGAACTTGGTGTGAGTAGGTTTGGAGTACGGCACCCAGCGCCATCCAAGCCATAAGCCGTAAGTCATGCCCCTTGACATGGAAAAAGAGCATTGGTCAACTTGAACTGGACTATGATGACACACTTTACATTGACCTTTATTTCTAGAAAATAAAATAATCTCTGTGCTAAAAGCATACATTCATTTCCACCATAAATCAGAAGCCTTCAGGCTCCCACTATGCAAGTTAGAATTATTCTCAATTGCCTACTATCAACAAAATCACAGACTGCCAAAGAACTACAGAAACATATAGGGCCAGATGTAGGTAGCCCTTTACCGGTCGGTAATGGCCGAAAATCGGTATTTTCGGCCGTTACCGACCGGTATTGAGCAATTGGGATGTAGGAAAGCGAAAATCGCCAGAATCGGTAAATTTACCAAATCGGTAAAGTTACCGAATCGGTAAAATACCGAATCGGAAAAATTACCGAATCGCAACGGTTTGCGATTCGGTAAATTTACCGAATCGGTACATTTACCGAATCGGTAATGTCACCGAATCGGTAAAGTACCGATTCGGTAAATAAGAAGTGGTAAAAATGAATATTGAGATGTAGGGAAGCTCTTAAATACCGAATTTGCTTGAAATTCGGTATTTAAGAGTCGGTATTTACCTTGAATTGAAATCAGGTGGTAACCAGGTGCAGCCCATAAAAAGGACTCAAAATGCAATTCTTCTTGCACAATGGCGGCATTTTATGTCATTGCAAGACGGCTACGGCCACAGGAGGAAGGAGAGAGGGAATGGCAGAGAGAGGAGCAGGTCTATAGACAGAGGGTCACCTTGTTCATGCTCACAGATGCAGAGATACTCCAGAGGTACAGGTTGGCCCTAGACACCATCACGGACCTCATCAGGGACCTCCACCCACTGTTGGAGCATACTACCCCAAGGGCACACGCTATTCCACCCCACGTGCAGGTGCTGTGCAGTCTACACCTGCTTGCGTCTGGGAGCTACCAGAGTGTGGTTGCTGCGGTAGGTGGGGTGACCCAGAGCAGCCTGTCAAGGTTTTTCCACAATTTCCTTGAAGCCATGTTACAGAGGATGGACCATTACATATATTTTCCTGCAACCCATGCGGGCCGTCGTTGGCACAAGCTTGATCCGGTTGAATGGGCCAGCTCGCTCTCAGACTCCATACCTGTCCTCTCCACGGACCCGGCCACGGCCGACGAACAGATCAACTCCTGGGTCACATCCTCTCTGGATAAACTCCTCCCTAATACCACCACTCTTAAACACACAAAAAGAGTGGCTCCTGCCCCTTGGTACACCCCGGCGCTTAAATCTTTGCGTCAGGAATGCAAGAGAACGGAACGCTCTTGGAGGAAGGACAAATCTAATGAAAACAAGGAAGTCTATCAAATCGCATCACAAAACTATAAAAATGCCCTCCGCAAAACCAAAAGTTTATTCTTCCAAGAAAGAATAGAACACTCCACGAGCTCCAGTAAGGAATCTTTCACCATTCTAAAAGAACTCCTCAAAATCCCTGACCCGGGATCAAGAAACCCCGCAGATCCCAAAACTGATGAGGAGAAATGCTACAAGCTAGCCAATTTCTTTAAGGAGAAAATCCAAAAAATCCTCGACTCCATTCCACCTACGAATCCGAGCGAGGAAAAAGAAACTAGCATCTCTCTTACCCCCCCATGTCTCACTTCCTGGGAACAGGTGACGACAAAAGAGGTCGAAGACACACTGCAAGCCATCAAAAGCGGATCACCTAGGGATCCTGCCCCTTTACGTATCCTCAAAATGGTAGCACCCACGGTCGCCCCCCTCCTTACCCACCTTATCAATACCTCTCTCCAACAAGGAGTTGTCCCCCCCAGATGGAAGGCCGCAGTCGTCAAGGCACTACTAAAAAAACCCTCCCTTGACCCTACCGACCTGGCAAACTATAGACCTATCTCCCTCCTCCCGGGAACTAGCAAAATTGCGGAAAAACTTGTGAACAGGAAACTCTCACAATTCTTGGAGAGCAACAACTGTCTAAAAAACTCGCAGACGGGATTCCGCCCCGGGCAAGGCACCAACATCGCTCTTCTCATGGCGGTGGAGGAGGCCAGAGCACTCTTAGACGAAGGAGGATCAGTGGCAGTGATCCTCCTCGATCTCAGTGCGGCCTTCGACACCGTCAACCATCAGCTCCTCATCCAACGACTTAGGAGCGTCGGTGTTGGAGGAACGGCTCTGTCCTGGATATCGTCCTTTCTGAGTCAACGCTCCTTTCAAATCTGGGAGAACAACACCTGCTCCTCCGATACCCCCCTCCAATGTGGCGTGCCTCAGGGCTCCTCCCTGAGCCCCACATTATTTAACATCTACATGTCCCCTTTGGAGGAGGTTGTTATCCCGTTCGGAGTGAGCATCGTCAGCTATGCTGACGACACACAGTTAGTGGTGTCCCTCTCTCATCCTAAACAACAACCTGCGGACCTCTACAACTGTCTGACACAGATACAAGGGTGGATGAACAGATCGTCTCTGAAGCTCAACGGGTCAAAGACCGACATTCTCCTCCTTGGTCAGAAGGGGCCCACTTCACTTCAAAACATCTGGCCTCCCTGTTTAGGCTCGCTCCCAGACCCGAAACCGGAGGTAAAAAGCCTGGGCGTTTGGCTCGATAAGGAACTATCATTCACAACACAGGCACATAAGGTAGCCGGGATGTGCTTTGGGCTGATCAGGTCGATTCGGAAGATCCTGCCCCTACTCCCCCACAACTCCCAAAAACTGCTGATCCAAGGCCTGATTCTCTCTAGGCTTGACTTTAGTAACTCCATCTATTTAGGGGCCCCAGAGGCAACCCTGAACAAACTACAAAGGGTCCAAAACACAGCGGCCCGGATCCTTACTAACACCCCCGCCAGAGCCTCGGCCAAACCTGCTCTGAAGCTCCTGCATTGGCTCCCGGTGAGAGAACGGGTGATGTTCAAAGCCCTCTGTCTGGCACATAGGCTGATCCAAAACACTGGCCCCCCAGGCCTAAAAAAATTCATCAAACCATACATAGCCCCCAGATCCCTCCGCTCCGACCAGGAACATTTCATCGTCACTCCCAGAGTCAAGAAGGCCCGATCAGGAGGTAGGCGTTTCTCGGTCCATACCGCACGCCTCTGGAACGTCCTACCTCACTACCTGAGAATCGAACCCAATTACTTAAAGTTCAGGAAGCAACTGAAAACCCACCTCTTTCCTTAAACTATCCTTCCCTGCCCCTGCTGACCCGCCAGTCGTTTTGATCCTAGCGCTGGGATACCTACGGGGGACTACGCGCTCTATAAAATTAAATAATAATAATAATAATAATAACTGGTCCAAACAAAATCTGACTTTTACCAGATGGCTCGATTCCCCAATATAATTGGCTGGATAGATGGCACGCACATTCCCATTTGTCCCCTTGCTGCCACCGAATATATTTACAGGAATAGGAAGTCCACCCACACCATCAATGTGCAGGTGATTTGCAATGCAAAGTGCGCCATCACTGACCTTGTGGCAAAATTCCCTGGGAGTACCCACGACTCCTATATATTTCAAAATAGTGGCATCTATGCACGACTGACCTCAGGGGAATTTGGTGAAGGATACCTCCTAGGTGAGACACAGTGTGCGCCCCCAAAACACCTTTTGCAGTAAGAAGTACAAGTATGCATGTGAGTAATGTATTCCCATTTCATTTTAGGAGACAGTGCATATGCCCTCCGGTCCTTCATACTCACCCCCTACCTCAACCCCTCAACACCCAGCCAAAGGAGATATAACCGGGCCCACAAGAGCACAAGAAATGTCGTGGAGCGTACGTTTGGTATCTGGAAAAGCAGGTTCAGGTGCTTGCACAAGAGTGGAGGTGCAAGGCAGTATACCCCCATCACCTGCTGTAAGATTATTGCTGCCTGTGCTATGTTGCACAACCTTGCTGTGAAGAAGGGTACTGAGGTGGAGTTGTCAGACTATGAGGATCATGACGACGACATGGCTGTGCCTGAAACACAACCTGCTGGAGTGTCAACACCAAGTGATGGCAGATACAGACGTGAGGAGATTACACGCAACTATTTCTGAGTAAGTAATGAGACTGACACCTATGTTGAAAGCACATATTTCGTTTAATGTACTATATATCTCGGTATGTTAAATAACAAAAGTGCACAAGAAAGCATTTCACTGCAATGCTCACAGTGAGTAAACACACACAGACAGGTGTTGAATGCACCCACCGTAGTTGTATATTGTCACTACGCAGGTTTAAATGGCACAAATGTGCAACACAAACTTTCAAATTTCTAAATTGTCTGTCCAATGGCAGTAGCCCATACTGATAACTGTTCATTTGCGGCCACGCTTTGCACTGGCAGATGTATGTGGCTCACTCTGTTCACTGGGCGTTTGCCCTGCAGCCTCACCCTGTCGCCTGCTGCTCCTCCTTGTCTCTACAACAAGGGGACTTGCCGTGCTGCTCCTACTGGTGCTACCTTCACTCTCCGGCAAGTCAATAGCAGTAGTTTGTGCATGTAGTAGAGCCTCTAGCGCACCGGTCATTCCGGCTATGCTCCTTGTCAGCTGATTGCTGTTTTGAGTCAGGACTTCCTGACTGTTCATGCTACGCCTGCATAGCAGGGATGTGGCTGTTGCCAGGCGGTGAATAGCTTTCTCAGTTCTCTGTGCACGCTGCTTCTCCCTGCGCCTTGATGTTATTTCAGAGTCCAGTTTTGTGCACAGTTGCTGCATGGAATAGGTCATGTCATGTATCCCTGTAGCCATGTTCTTGTTAACTTCCACCAGTTCCCTGATGCCCTTACCAATTTCCTGCATGTTCATATTGAGGTTCCGCATTTGTCTTTGACAGGACATGATGCCCTTGCCCTGCATCCTCTGAATCCTAACCATGGATCCCTCCAGGCCTTGGAAGACACTGGACCCCTCCCCACGTGCACCTACACTCCTTCCTGTTACTGTGCGGCGTCTAGTGGTACTGGGTACAGCCTCTGCGCTGGGCTGCAGTGTGGCAGAGATGTCAGCTCCAGGCAAGTTGTGTGAGTCCTCACCCACCATTTCACCAGCAGCTGTCTCCATTTCCATCAGTGGGGAAACGACATGCCTCCTGCTAGGTTGTGCTGCAGGTGTCTCAATATCCAGGGATGCTGGTATTTCTGGTGAAGATAACAATAGTGGGGACTGTGATGGTCTTGGGGATGCCTGCATTTCATCTGTGATGTCAGGTTCTTGGGAAGGTGGCTGCCCACTCGGTACACCTGTGTCCTGTGATGCACTGGGACCTGGCTCATGACTTTCCTCCCTCTCGGGTGCCGTGCCTTCTGCCTCCTGTGACAGCCTTCTGGATGTGTGACCTGTGGACATATGAGCGCATATCAGCTAGGTGCAAATGTCTCACAGCCACTACAATTAAACTTAGGAAATTGCACTTATTACATGCGCCTGCCCTTCATTATGTCTGCAGTCATTTGCCTAACTTGGTGGTTACTGTGCTGTATGACATGGTCTTTCATTAACTGACTACATGTACCATGATGCATTGCTACTGTTTTGCACAGTCACACTGGGACTGGGGTAACTTAGCTTCAAGGGGTGAGGGATGGTAGAGGGTGAGAGGGGGATTGATGTGCATGCATCTTACCTTTTCTACTTGCAGCTTTCGCCGAGCTGTCCACTTCTCCCAGTCCGTGGACGCTTTCTGGCTCCAAGGTTGTGGCCACCATCTCCTCCAGGTCAGTGAGAGAGGGTGCTGTGTTCTTTCCTCCACCTGTTTGCGAGGCCTGTTTGTGGTGATCAGCAATTTTTTTTTGTGAGGCTCCTTAGGTCATAAAACCTCTTTTTTAAATCTTCTGTGACTCTGGTTGTCACTCCCACTGCATTGACTTTCTCAAGGATTTCGAGCCAAATCTTCCTTTTTGCTGATTCAGGCACAGAGAGGGACTGCCTTCCAAAAAGTTTGTGGTGCACCTTTACCACCTCCTCCACAAGGACCTGGAGCTCCATGCTGCTGAATTTCCGCTTTCTTTTTCTTTATGGCTGCACTGTGTCCTCGCTGCTTGCCATGTTTAAGGTTTAAAGATGCACAAACTCTGTCTGCTGCTGCTCCCAGTCTCTCTGCTCCAACTGCCTCTCCAGAACCTTCTAATTAGTTGCAGCTGCCTGTGTAGCCACTTCCTGGTAGGAAGGGGGAGGGTGGTTGCACCTGATTGGCTGTTGTCTTAAGTTTCACTTTTGCTTGCTTTCCGATTCGGTATTTACCGATTCGGTATTTACCAATTCGGTATTTCCAATGCATTCCTATGGGCCTTTTGGCCCATAGGGATTAATGAGAAATACCGATTCGGTAAATACTGATTCGGTAATTTCCGAAAGTCAGATACCGAATTTAACCGATTCGGTAAAAAATACCGAATTTTTCCCTACATCTCATTTACCGATTTTTAAATACCGAATTGGTAAAATTCGGTATTTAAGAATCGGTAAATGACATTTACCTACATCTGGCCCATAATCTCTTCCAAGTATAATGCTCAGTGCTCTTCAACCAACCTAACTTTCTAGTGTTCCAAAACATCAAATAGAAAAGCTGAGTAAAAAGGCACTTTATATCCGCAGCATAGGGCTCCAGAATGGCCTGATTATTCCGACTGGAATTTCAACTCGCCTATTTGACACCAAAGTAGTCAATGATCCAACATGAAATATGAGTTATAACCCATGAACCTGTGGCCCTGTAGGAATGCTGATCTGATGTCACGAAAGTGACAAAAATAAACAATGCTGGCTGATGATGGGTGCAAATGGCATAATTTGCGGTAGCGTGATTAAGCAAAATTACAGCAGAATTATGTGAGATTACGTAGAATTACATTAGGAGTTTAACCATGCATTTAGTGCTATTTTCTTTGCATAAAATGCACACTTCCATACAATAGGGGCCCAAGGATGAATTTTGCGCTAAGGAAATAGGGCGAAGTGCAACAAAATATGACCAGCAGCAGCCGCTTGCCATCTGTTGCTGTGCTCTTTCAGTAACATTAAATATAATTGGGTTACCCTGGGTCACTCATACCTGGGTATTCAGTTATAAGATACAAACAGTTCTGTTGGGTGAACGAAATCTCCTCAAGGGGAATTGTACAATTATGTTTTTCATTAAACAATAAAGACTAAAAGAGCCTATAAATGATCCCTCCAGCATGTGTGAAACTTCTCCTACTCAAAAAACAAAAATCTTTAAAGTAAATGATTTTAAAAAACCACTACCATTTACTTGTTTTAAATATATTTTTCATATATCAAAACATGTTTATCTCTCTCTTTTCATATTTCTCTTTTCAACGGTTGTCCAGAGAACATAAAGAACAATATATCACATTAACATATACATATTGACAATCACAAATCTCTCAGCGATCACATAAACAAACCTAAGACCTTGGAACCAAAAATAATCAAAATGTCCCAAAAATGTTTTGGTTCAGTTTATCCTTATATCGTCTTTACATATTCCAAGGATAGCTGACATAGGACATAACATATTGTTGACGACGTTTCGACCCTGTGATTAAGTACTATTCACTGTCCATATCCACTATCATCTTCCTCAGGACTAAAACTGGCGAAAAGGGCAATGTATTCAAAGAAGGACACACATGGCGTTTCCAAAACGGTATCCATTAGTTATGAAACATGACATCCTAGACCCCAGCTGGGGTTCACTCGATGTTGGGATGGTGTTATTGTTACCCTACTTCAATTGTAGTCCTTTTGGCCCAATCCTGGCTTTATTTAAAATATACAGCAGCAGCTCCTGTCTTGTCTGCTCTCTTCCTGTAGCCATTTTTGCCCCAAATTACTCTAAATTACTCAAACAAGTGTAATCACATATTTTCTGTAATTTCACATCACAAGTGTAACACACAGTTACAGAAATTACTTTGATTACGCCAGCGCAATAAAGATTTCACCAAGACCTAAAGTTGACACCAATATGTATATATATATATATATATATATATATATATATATATATATATATATATATATATTGCGATACAATGATTCCACGATCAAAAGAAATCAAGTGAGGCCACAGCAGTTGCAGCAAAGGTGGTTTATTCGGTGCAGAAAGAACGATGCGTTTCGACCATGTCCGTGGTCTTGGTCACATGACCCACGTCTCCAAAAGTGCAAATATATATAGTTGAAAAAACACACAGTCATGGACATAGAAAACATTTTCATTCCAATGTCTTTTCTTTATAAATCGCTAAAATGAAATTGTGTTTTAAAGGTTAATTAAATGTGTAGTACATTAGTTATCAACCAAGACAACCCATTTAGGCATTTGCGAAAAATTATAGTTATGTTACATCACATATTTTACAAAGTCACATGAAAAGCAAGGTGTGATTAAGAAAACTGGCGGACACAATTCATTGTTTATATATACATAGGCGTGATTGCATAGTATGAATACAAGCATGTTGGTCAGCTGTGCATTTGTCCATTAGAGGTTCGGGTATGATAGAGGCATCTGATTTGCTTCAAAACATTTTATGTCCCTCATATCTCCATTTATAGGATAATTACCTTCACGTTGATGAGGTTAGTCCTCCTAATATCGGTAAAGTACCAGGGTGCGCTAGTTCTTCTATGTGATATGGAGTCAGGACGGTTGTCTCAGACTCTCGTGCTCTTATCATTTATTCGTGTTAGTGCCATAGCGCAGCCCCAAATGCAGTGCTCTCCTGTGGAATTGAAAGAATAGACCATTAGTAATCCAAACATACATTGTCTGTCCTATATTTGCTTGTAATCAGAACTCTCTGAGAGTTGTAAGGTTTTAGAACGTATCTGCGGTTAAAACTAAATTTGTGCATAAGGGGGAGGGGTGTGGGGTGAGTGAGTTAAAAGGATAAAAAGAGGAATAGCATGTTGTAGCGATGTGGTTGCATTGAGTTAGGGTGGACTCAGCGAGACACTATAAATGACTGTACATTTCCTCATCCTGGTTCATGCCATGAGGAAACTTGGTGCCTGCTTGTAATATGAACCTGGATTCGCGTCTCCGGAGTGCGGAAATGCGATTCCCTCCTCTTATGTTGGCAGACACACTATCTAGGGCAAAGAAACTCGCCTTGGTCCAATCAGACTTGTGTTCCTTGGCAAAGTGTCTTGCTGTGCTATAGCTGTTGTCCTTATTGGTGATTGCTCGCCAATGTTCCAGTATGCACTTTTTTACGGCAAAGGTGGTTGAGCCGATATACCAAAGGCCGCAGGGACAAACTATTGTATATACCACATATTCTGTGTTGCAATTGATAAGGAGCGGTATTTTCCATTTGATTTTTGGTCTTTCTAGGGTGACCTCGGTAACATTGGAGCTAAGCTTACAAGCTTTACAATATCCGCATTTGCGGAATCCTTTTGTCTGTTGTAACCAGCTAATTGTTTTGTTTTGGTAGTAGCTTTGTACTAACAAATCTCTCAGGGACTCGTTTCTCTCATATGTTATCGAAGGTCTCACTTTTGTTTCTTAGAATGGGGTCTTGTCTCAGAATGTCCCATCTTGCCTTCAGAATTGTGCGTAACTGGTTGGAGTGACCACAGAATTTGGTTATAAACCTGATCTGCTGTGGTTTTTCTGTGGGTGTCTCTTTTTTATCGAGCATGCTATCTCTCAGTACCTCGTCTCTTTCCTTAGCTTCCACCCTGATTTCTGCCTGTTTTAATGCCTCCGAGCACACTACAGAACTTAAAATCTGCGCAACTTTATCGTTTTGAATAAGCTGTGCGAGTTCCATCCACTGATTGAGTATTCACCACTTCCTGACCCAGGAGCTCAGCACGCCACCAAAAAATCCACAATGAATTTCGATTCGGTTTCAGGCATGACCGACCAAAAGGCGAGTACGTTCGCCTTCACCATTGAAGATGCTGATAAAATATATGGCATGATTCATGAAGACATCATCTCCACTGCAACCACTCGCAGTGTCGAGAGTAACATCAGACAATTACTCTACTTGCTCAAAAAAGAATCCAATCAGAAATTACACGCCAGTACACTGGTGCGGTACCATCGTGCCCAACGGATCCCGCGGGCCTGAGGGTCCCTTTGATACCTTTACTTTGTAAAAACAACGTGAAATTTGTGGAGCGATGGTATTCCATCCTCAATAAATGCTCTCTCGACCCGATCCTCCTGATCGTGGAAGAGTTATCAAAAACACTGGAAGAATTGTCCCAGGAGATAAAGACCATTAGGAATGAGCTGGACAACGCCATGTCCGAAGACGACCTCAATAAAATGTTGGAGGATGTCAAGACTCAACTTGAAAAACACACATGTGAAACACAGGAAAGAAAGTTTCGGAAGTTTAAACGAGACACCATAGACTATAAGCTCGGCGAGGTGTACACCTGGGCAGAGGTGTATGCCCGCCGACGCCCTAACAAACCATATAATCCTTTCTCGGGGAATGAAACATCATCCTCTGAGGAAGACAACAGACAGCGGTCCACTCGTACTACACCCAATGCAGAGTCGCAGACACCAAGCACTTCCACTGAACCTGCGGTTCATTTTTTAGAACAAGGCCAGGATCATCCACCAGATCCCGGAAGGGAAAAACCCGTCGAGGAAAGAGAAAAAACAACACCGCCCGCCATCAGGGGCAAGAGAAGCAACAAACGACGATGAGTTCTGACGAGAACTTAGTTATAAATATTTCTTCCACACAATTAACCACGGAAGAGATCAACACCCTCCAAAAGGGGCAATCATTTGTGCCCACCACTCGAACTAATACTCTAGAGTTAGAAGTCAGTGCTTTCAAACTGGTACGGAACATCCGACTACGACATTTTTTTCAGAACATTAGCCCGATGCCACCACAAGAAGAAGACATGCTTCGAGGACTTTGCCCACACAGCACTTTTATGGCACCACAAAGTCATAAGATCATCGACTCTTTCGAGAACTTGATCAAACAAGAGATTGCTAGTTTACCATTCCAACAATCTTTGAAACATGGTAATTTGTCTAAGACTGAAAGAAACATTCTGAAAAAACTGGCTGACAATCCTAACATCATCTGTCAGAACGCTGACAAGGGCGGTGCCCTGGTGATTATGGACACCATTTTCTATGAAAACCAAATGGAAGCTCACATTTTGGATACTAACATATACAATGTTTTGCCGGGGGACCCCACCCGGGAGTTCTCGATGAATTTAACACACATCATCAATAGAGCTTTTGACAATGGCACTATCAACGACAAAACAAGAAGATATCTGGTACCTATTAACCCCAAACCACCTGTGTTGTACATGTTACCCAAGATGCACAAGCACCCCACAAAACCGCCATTTCGACCTATTGTTTCCACCAAAGGCAATATCCATGAGAACACTGGAAAGTTCCTAGACAGGTATTTTCAACCTTTCGTTCTCAAAACAAGGTCATATGTACGAGACACTACGGACTTTCTCTTGAAGCTGGAATCTTGCATGGAAGAGTTAAAAAACACTAAACTCATCATGTGTACAGTTGACGTCTGTTCACTCTACACCTCCATCCCCCATGATTGGGGCATAGAAGCTATAGAACACGCTCTAGCTGCATCTGATCTCGATCCGGATCTGAAAGTGTTCCCGATCGAATTAACTATGTTCACACTTTACCACAGCTACTTCTTGGCACAGGACAAATGGATACATCAACTAAATGGTACAGCCATGGGAAATTGCGCAGCTCCTTGCTATGCGAATATCTTCATGAAACAATTTGAGGAGACACACATTCTGAATCAAGCTAGTTGGTTAGAGCATGGAAGATTATACTTGAGATATATTGATGATATCTTTCTGCTGTGGGGAGGCTCCACAGACACACTGGCTGACTTTTTGATGACCTGGAATAACATCAACAATCGTATCCAATTCACATGGGAATACAATGAGACATGTGTTCATTATCTGGATGTGGAGATACACAGAGAGATGGGAGACTGGTCCACCACCATCTTCCGTAAGCCTACTGATAGGAACTCTACGTTGCACTACAAAAGTTTTCACCGTCTAGGTTTGAGAAACAATTTACCCTATGCTCAATTACTCCGGGTTAAACGAATTGTTTCTAATGAACAAGAGAGCAAAAAAGAGATCAATATCTTGTTAGAGAGATTAAAGGCACGGGGATACCCCCCACCAATCCTGGATTTGGCTGTGGATAGAAGTGAGAAATTAACAAGGAGACAACTTCTCCAGTTGAAACCTAAAAAAAACACAGACCGCATGGTGGTGGTCTAGAAATATTCTGTGATTTCCAACCACTTCCAACGCATCATTCGTAAACATTGGCCCATCTTGTCCATGGAACCAGACTTTCAGGGCCTTTTCAGCCAACCCCCTATGTTTGCTTTCACCAGAGGTAGAAACCTAAAAGAAATTTTGACAAAACCCAATGCTACAGACACTCAGATGACTTACAAAGGCTTAAAACCCTGTTACAACTGTAGTAATTGTAACAACTGCATTCCAGGTAATATGATCAACCATCCCATGAAAGGTTATCCAATTAAACTACGAGTCAATGCTACTTGCAACAGTAGTAATGTCATCTATATATTGAAATCCCCCTGTGGGAAATGTTACATAGGTCACACTGAAAGAAAGATCCGTGTCAGGATCCTTGAACACAAGAGTAACATTAGAACTCAGAACTTGAAATCCACAGTGGCTACACATTTTCATGAGAATCGACACAGTGTGGCTCAGCTGAAATTCCAAGTGTTGGAACAAGTCAAGGTGACTATGAATAACAAGAACACGTTACTAAAAAGAGAAAATTTCTGGATCCGATTTATGTCCACCATGGTGCCCCATGGGTTAAATGACCGCATGGAATTTCAATGTTACTTGTGACCTTCTTACTGTTATACATTTTCTCATTTTTTGCCTTTACAGATGAGTTTTGTTGTTTGTATATATATTTTTTCTATTTTTTCTATGCTTTTCATTTGACACTTGTGAGACTTGCACGTTACATCATGGCCCCCACAATAGCGTTCCCTATCCCAGTCCTTTTACTATGTTTATTCCTCTTTGCTTGTTTACTCTGCTGCTTAACCGCGAGTTCGGTTTACTGTCTGCCACACGGAACTCCGCGGAGTTCTAGCGTAGTTACGCTATTGTAAGTACCCTCCTGTGACCCTTGCTTTGAATTTGTAAGTTTGAGAATGTATAGCTGATTCCATATATTTATTTTTTGCTTGTTGAGTAAACCCCTGAGGAAGGGCGTGGCCCGAAATGCATCGGGATTTGCTATCATGTGTAACAATGCTTCGCTGATTAAGATATCTTGAATACCAACTATCCAGTGATTTGTGTTAAACCAAGAACATATTGAGAGTTTAATAAACTGTGAATGTTGGACTAACACCACCGTGTGTTGAAAAAAACTTTTTTCTACAGAATAAGACCCAGTGGTCCCCCCTCAGTAGTGCTCGAAGGTGCTCTCTCCCAAGCGGGGGAGCTATGTATTAGTTCTCTTGGATTCCTCACTGCCTGGCCAGACAGTGATTACCTCCGAGCACACTACAGAACTTAAAATCTGCGCAACTTTATTGTTTTGAATAAGCTGTGCGAGTTCCATCCACTGATTGTTTATTTAAAATATACAGCAGCAGCTCCTGTCTTGTCTGCTCTCTTCCTGTAGCCATTATTGCCCCAAATTACTCTAAATTACTCAAACAAGTGTAATCACATATTTTCAGTAATTTCACATCACAAGTGTAACACACAGTTACAGAAATTACTTTGATTACGCCAGCGCAATAAAGATTTCACCAAGACCTAAAGTTGACACCAATATGTATATATATATATATATATATATATATATTGCGATACAATGATTCCACGATCAAAAGAAATCAAGCGAGCCCACAGCAGTTGCAGCAAAGGTGGTTTATTCGGTGCAGAAAGAACGATGCGTTTCGACCACGTCCGTGGTCTTGGTCACATGACCCACGTCTCCAAAAGTGCAAGTATATATAGTTGAAAAAACACACAGTCATGGACATAGAAAACATTTTCATTCCAATGTCTTTTCTTTATAAATCGCTAAAATGAAATTGTGTTTTAAAGGTTAATTAAATGTGTAGTACATTAGTTATCAACCAAGACAACCCATTTAGGCATTTGCGAAAAATTATAGTTATGTTACATCACATATTTTACAAAGTCACATGAAAAGCAAGGTGTGATTAAGAAAACTGGCGGACACAATTCATTGTTTATATATACATAGGCGTGATTGCATAGTATGAATACAAGCATGTTGGTCAGCTGTGCATTTGTCCATTAGAGGTTCGGGTATGATAGAGGCATCTGATTTGCTTCAAAACATTTTATGTCCCTCATATCTCCATTTATAGGATAATTACCTTCACGTTGATGAGGTTAGTCCTCCTAATATCGGTAAAGTACCAGGGTGCGCTAGTTCTTCTATGTGATATGGAGTCAGGACAGTTGTCTCAGACTCTCGTGCTCTTATCATTTATTCATGTTAGTGCCATAGCGCAGCCCCAAATGCAGTGCTCTCCTGTGGAATTGAAAGAATAGACCATTAGTAATCCAAACATACATTGTCTGTCCTATATTTGCTTGTAATCAGAACTCTCTGAGAGTTGTAAGGTTTTAGAACGTATCTGCGGTTAAAACTAAATTTGTGCATAAGGGGGAGGGGTGTGGGGTGAGTGAGTTAAAAGGATAAAAAGAGGAATAGCATGTTGTAGCGATGTGGTTGCATTGAGTTAGGGTGGACTCAGCGAGACACTATAAATGACTGTACATTTCCTCATCCTGGTTCATGCCATGAGGAAACTTGGTGCCTGCTTGTAATATGAACCTGGATTCGCGTCTCCGGAGTGCGGAAATGCGATTCCCTCCTCTTATGTTGGCAGACACACTGTTTAGGGCAAAGAAACTCGCCTTGGTCCAATCAGACTTGTGTTCCTTGGCAAAGTGTCTTGCTGTGCTATAGCTGTTGTCCTTATTGGTGATTGCTCGCCAATGTTGCAGTATGCACTTTTTTACGGCAAAGGTGGTTGAGCCGATATACCAAAGGCCCCAGGGACAAACTATTGCATATACCACATATTCTGTGTTGCAATTGATAAGGAGCGGTATTTTCCATTTGATTTTTGGTCTTTCTAGGGTGACCTCGGTAACATTGGAGCTAAGCTTACAAGCTTTACAATATCCGCATTTGCGGAATCCTTTTGTCTGTTGTAACCAGCTAATTGTTTTGTTTTGGTAGTAGCTTTGTACTAACAAATCTCTCAGGGACTCGTTTCTCTCATATGTTATCGAAGGTCTCACTTTTGTTTCTTAGAATGGGGTCTTGTCTCAGAATGTCCCATCTTGCCTTCAGAATTGTGCGTAACTGGTTGGAGTGACCACAGAATTTGGTTATAAACCTGATCTGCTGTGGTTTTTCTGTGGGTGTCTCTTTTTTATCGAGCATGCTATCTCTCAGTACCTCGTCTCTTTCCTTAGCTTCCACCCTGATTTTTGCCTGTTGTAATGCCTTCCTGGAGTACCCTCTCTGCCTGAATCTTAATTTCATTTTGTTCTTGGTTTGCTGGTAGGATTCCTCAGAGCTACAGTTACGCTTTGCTCAGAGGATTTCGCTGTATGGGATACCCTATCTGAAACTGGGAGGGTGGGCGCTATTGGAAAGTAGTATAGAATTTCCCGCCGTGACTTTACGGAAAAGGTTGGTACTGATTCTTCCTTGCTCAATGGTTAGTCTCAAGGAAGTCGATTTGTGTCTGGCTGTAGTGTTTGGTGAAGCGTAGATTGACATTATTGGTGTTAATACAATCAATTAAAAGATTGAGTTCGCTCCCCGAGCCCTTCCAAACAAAAAAAAGGTAATCTATATAACGCAGCCATTTCTTGACATTCAGTGTCCATTTCTCCTTTTGGTCGTTCCAGAGCACCTGCTTCTCCCACCAGCCTACCATGAGATTGGCGTAGCTGGGGGCAAAGCAGGTGCCTATGGAAGTCTCCTGGAGTTGTTTGTAATACGCATTGTCAAACAAAATGCTTGTGTAGAGTGCTTCCACGTCTAAACAAACAAGCCAATCACCCCCACCACTGTCTTCCTGATTTTATGTAGGAAATCTGTTGTATCCCGTAGATACGATTTAAGATCTTGGACATATGGAAATAGAAAGTGATCAACATATGTACTGTTCTTATCCATCAAACTGTTCTTAGAGGAAACTATCGGCCGACCAGGCAGATTGGTCTCGCTCTTATGAACTTTAGGTAGGAGATACAGGGTGGGAGTGGTGGGTGTGGTGTTAGTGAGGAATTGTTTTTCGTCCCAGTTAAGTAGGCCCTGATCATGCAAGTTTTTTAGTTTCTCATGAGATGCCTCTTTGAGGTTGGTAATGTATTTTCTGTCCACCTTGGTGTAACAGGTGGGGTCATTGAGTTGGCGATGGGCCTCTTCAATGTACATCTCCTTGGTCATTAGGACAATATTTCCGCCCTTGTCAGAGGGTTTTAATATGGTATTGGTATCCTTTTGGAGGTCATTATTGGCTTCCCACTGGGCCTTGGTTAGGTTGTTCTTAGAGTTGAAATTCCCTACCAGAGAGAGTAGGTCATTTGCGACAAGTTCGCTAAATATGTCAATATTGTCCCTGGGCAGTACCGGGATAAATTTAGATTTGCATATATATATATATATATATATATATATATATATATATATATATATATATATATATATATATATATATATATATATATATATATATATATATATATATATATATATATATATATATATATATATATATATATATATATTCCTTCCACATCAAATCTTCATCTGATTCGAACAAGAGAAAAGGCACACACGAAGTATCTAAAGCAAGATGCTTTATTGGTGCAAGGACCCCCCCTCCGACAGACGCGTTTCGCCTCACAGCTTTTTCGATGTCAGTTTGTTAGTGCACAAAGTGTCCATTTAAAAAAAATATATATATATATTTATATATATATTTATATATATGTATATATACATCAAAAGACAGTCCTGCTCCAACGAAGAAGACAGAACAGTGTGGTTGGACAGGATTATTCACACAACAATTCCTTAGTCACACAGTCAATCTGTACCATGTGACCCCTGGATTAGTATTCCAAACAAATTTATTTTTCTTTTTTATACATTTGTCAACAAATTTTGGAAAACAGACACAAACAGAACCACTGTCAGATCAAACGGTTCATATATACAGTATCTACAAATGTACACATTTACAAATTTGCAACAATGAATTAAACAAAAATTATTTGACACACCAAAGAAAACAATAACATATACAATAGTCCAAATGAATTGCAGTTATATACAGTGCAAAAATTAGTCCATAAACAGAAAACGGGCACCAGTCCTAGGAATTGAAGAACCAGGTGACAGGCGGGATTGAGATTGAAAACAAGCCTGCCTGTCTACAAGGGCCTGTGGTATAATGTTTTTCAGGGTTACGAAGCTAGGGTACAGAGTGGAAGTATGATTTACATCCTAGCGGCACCCTTAGTTGTAGCCACAGGGTGGTATTGTCGACGCGTTTCGAACCTCAATGTTCGAGGTTCTCTTCAGGACGGGGACTGGGAGAAAGATTCTGCACAAGGGCACAAGAGATTGCCGTAGTGTAGGTATGTCGTGATTCATGGTCACACCTGCAGTTAACGCAGAGCAGAACTTTGGGCGTGGTGTCAGGCTTCAAGAGCATTCGAGGGTCAAAGCAGCTCACATTATTATTGCGCGTTGGTCTGAGTCTAGGGACCAAAGGGAAGAGAGCGACCGGTCACTGACCTCAATTCAGGCCGGCAGGCGAGGTTGGCCCGTTCAATGGGGAAATCAATCCAAGCAGAATTTTACCAATAAACAGCATTTGGCACTTAAAAGGTTATGTGAAGATTCTTCTTTGGTGTGCAAAACCTCAGATAAGGGAGGGAACATCGTTTTGCTCACCAAAATACAGTATGAGAAGGAAGCTTTACGTCAGCTTAATGATCCTCCCACATACATGAAAGTCACGGCATCTGTATATAACAACAGTATTAAGGAATATCATGATATGATTCTTAAATGGTATAACAGTGATATGCTGAGCTGTGACCAACATTTATTATTAAGATGCCTAAATCCAGTTACCCCGACTTTTTACCACCTACCCAAGATACATAAGGACCTATGGAATCCCCTGGTAGGCCCATTGTAGCTTCCCAAGGTAGTCTCACAGAGCATTTATTGATATATATAGACTCTTTTCTTTCCCCACATGTGGTTAATCTGAAATCATATTTGAAGGACACAAAACATTTTTTGAACTGTATTGAAAGTGTTAATTGGTGTGATGGATATACTATGTTGGTGATTGATATTGCCAGCCTGTACATGTGTATTGGGCACGAAGAAGGGCTGATGGCCATTTCCTGGTTTCTGGAGATCAAACCAGTGAAATATTTTGAACATAATAAGATGCTTCTCGATTTCCTAAGATTCTGCCTAAACAACAATATCTTTCTTTTTGGCAAGGACCTATTCAAACAGCTCGCGGGTGTGGCAATGGGTACCTGCTCCGCCCCCAGCTTCGCAAATTTATTCGTGGGGTGGTGGGAGGAGCAGGTGGCCTGGTCCCCTGCGAATAAGAAATGGAATGAACTTGTGAAATGTTGGTACCGATATATCGACGACCTTTTTATAATCATAGAGGGTTCAGTCGATTTGGCTAAAGAATATATGGAGGTACTTAATACTAACAACAACAATCTGAGGTTCTCAGGTGAAATTAGCCAAACTGAAGTCAATTATCTTGACTTAACAGTATTTGTTGAAAATGGCAGCCTACACACCAAGCTCTTTCATAAGGTGACCGCAGGTAATTCCACTCTATTTGCGACCAGCAGTCACCCGAAGAGCTTGGTCAACAGTATACCGTATGGTGAACTATTACGGATAAAGAGAAATAACACCAGGGAACAAGATTTTCGGAAAGCGGCGAGCAGCAGCATACAAAGATTCAAAGCTAAAGGGTACAAAGATGGGGTACTCAGGCAGGCTTTGAGCAAGGTTTGCAATCTAGAGAGGACAGGGCTGCTCAAAAAAGATAACAACAAACACAAAAAAACTGTTGGGGGGACGTTCAGACTTATAAAGACCTATTCCAGCAATGCCACGGACCTTAAACGTATAATGCGTAAACATTGGAATATCCTGATGACGGATACTGTCATAAAACAAGATCTACCCTCTTATCCTTTAGTGACTTTTAGGAAGGCGAGAGCACTGAAAGACTATTTAGTCCATAGTCACCATGAAGAATTTAAACCGAAATCCAAGTCAGAACCCATGAAGGGCTTTTTTCCTTGTGGTCGATGCAAGGCGTGTAAAGGGAGTAGACGCACTGTACAATATAATGTGCCAGGGGTGAAACAGCCCAGAAAAATACAAAAGTTTCTCACATGTACCACGCCTTACGTTGTGTATTGTCTAACATGTCCTTGTGGCAGAAGGTATGTTGGCAGCACAACGAATCCGGTGAAACTGAGAATTTTGGAACACCAAAGAGCGATCCAAAATGAAGATGTGAGCTATCCGGTAGCTAGACATTTTGACAAAGAGCATGCATGTAACAGGGACCTGTTAACGTACTTCTGTCTAGATTCTGTCCCCTTTAGTGTGAGAGGGGGGTACAGGCTACATAAACTCAGGTGACTTGAGTCGCGCTATATAATTGATCTGCAAACCAAAATGCCGATGGGACTTAACATGCACGAAGACTTGGCTGTCCATCTAATATAACGGAATTGTGAGACATATGTATTGTGGATGATTAACCATAATCTTTGCTTCCTCTTATCTTTCATTTATTTTTATGATGAATTATTGTATGACATATCTTGGTTGATTCTTCTTCTTACCATCATATTATCTCGATTGTAATGATTATTAGCCCATACAGGGCAGTAAGCCAGCATCGTGGGTGTGGATCTGTTGACAACAGTGTGAATATCATACAGCCCATTTGGGGGCGTGATACTAATGGTGCATTGCATTGAGCCACTATATGATCTATTTGATCTGCAGATATTTATGTATTGTCTGTGTTTTGTCGTATTCTTCATACAAGTAATACTACTTATTAGATACAGACCCACTCCAAGATGGCGACGACATTCCCATTATTGTGCCCTACCTTTTTGTCGAGTTGAATTAACACGTGATGGTTTAAATGTAATGTGGCTGCCGTGCTCTCTGTTTCATTACTGACGAAGGCCGAGTGCCGAAAGCGCGTTTTGAGAGAATAAACTAAACTGTGAATTTACCCTGGGAGTGCTGCTTCCTGATTCCCGTTTGATTGCGGGGAAGGATTTTGGAGCTGATATTATTGTCGGGTGCACCCCCGACTAGCAGGCACCAGCCTAGGAGTGCGACAGGCAGGTGCAAGTGGAGCGTGAATATATATATATATATATATATATATATATAGATATATATATATATATATTCCAGTCTCCAAGTTCGCAATCAAGCCCCTGCCACTAATAGCGGCGGGCCCGGACGGGTTTGCGAGTCCCAAAATATCCACTCAATTGTTTTTGAATTCCAAAGAAAAACAATGTCCAGGCCGCTCCTTGCATTCAAGCGTGTTTTATTTCCAAATACAAAGTGGAAGCGTATTTGGAAATAAAACACGCTTGAATGCAAGGAGCGGGGACTGGACATTGTTTTTCTTTGGAATTCAAAAACAATCGAGAGGATATATATATATATATATATATATATACATATATATATATATATATATATATATATATATTCCACAAAAGTTGCCTGTTGTTCAGAAGGATTGCCGCACCAGAAGATTCGTGTTCAGCCACTTTTATTCAAGGAGGCAAACAGCGTAGAGGAACACAGCATACAGCAAATTGAACGTCCTGCCTGATGCGTTTCGTGCGCAGAGCACTTTCTCAAAGGCACTGGACTCCACAGGAAATGACACGGCGACTTTCTGGCACCACTTTAACATCCTGCCCAGGTGGGCGTGGCCACCCCATGGCCTGATGGTACTTGTAGTACCGTCTTTCACTGGTGTGCTCTTCATGACAAATCCTCTTTATTAGATATTTAAACCTCAGTGGGTTGTGCAGCAGTGCTCACATCAGCGCTGTTTCATTTGTTCTCCAAGAACCAGCATCTTCACCCAGATGCAAAGAAGTAGTTGGCTTCTCTGCTGGAGGGCTGAGAACAGCCCCGGGGCTTCAATCGCGGCTCAGGCAAGCCGCCAAACATTCCACAAAAGTTGCCTGTTGTTCAGAAGGAAGCCGCACCAGAAGATTCGTGTTCAGCCACTTTTATTCAAGGAGGCAAACAGCGTAGAGGAACACAGCATACAGCAAATTGAACGTCCTGCCTGACGCGTTTCGTGCGCAGAGCACTTCCTCAAAGGCACTGGACTCCACAGGAAATGACACAGCGACTTTCTGGCACCACTTTAACATCCTGCCCAGGAGGGCGTGGCCACCCCATGGCCTGATGGTACTTGTAGTACCGTCTTTCTCTGGTGTGCTCTTCATGACAAATCCTCTTTATTAGATATTTAAACCTCAGTGGGTTGTGCAGCAGTGCTCACATCAGCGCTGTTTCATTTGTTCTCCAATAACCGGCATCTTCACCCAGATGCAAAGAAGTAGTTGGCTTCTCTGCTGAAGGGCTGAGAACAGCCCCGGGGCTTCAATCACGGCTCAGGCAAGCCGCCAAACATTCCACAAAAGTTGCCTGTTGTTCAGAAGGAAGCCGCACCAGAAGATTCGTGTTCAGCCACTTTTATTCAAGGAGGCAAACAGCGTAGAGGAACACAGCATACAGCAAATTGAACGTCCTGCCTGATGCGTTTCGTGCGCAGAGCACTTTCTCAAAGGCACTGGACTCCACAGGAAATGACACGGCGACTTTCTGGCACCACTTTAACATCCTGCCCAGGTGGGCGTGGCCACCCCATGGCCTGATGGTATTTGTAGTACCGTCTTTCACTGGTGTGCTCTTCATGACAAATCCTCTTTATTAGATATTTAAACCTCAGTGGGTTGTGCAGCAGTGCTCACATCAGCGCTGTTTCATTTGTTCTCCAAGAACCAGCATCTTCACCCAGATGCAAAGAAGTAGTTGGCTTCTCTGCTGGAGGGCTGAGACAGCCCCGGGGCTTCAATCGCGGCTCAGGCAAGCCGCCAAACATTCCACAAAAGTTGCCTGTTGTTCAGAAGGAAGCCGCACCAGAAGATTCGTGTTCAGCCACTTTTATTCAAGGAGGCAAACAGCGTAGAGGAACACAGCATTCAGCAAATTGAACGTCCTGCCTGACGCGTTTCGTGCGCAGAGCACTTCCTCAAAGGCACTGGACTCCACAGGAAATGACACAGCGACTTTCTGGCACCACTTTAACATCCTGCCCAGGAGGGCCTGGCCACCCCATGGCCTGATGGTACTTGTAGTACCGTCTTTCTCTGGTGTACTCTTCATGACAAATCCTCTTTATTAGATATTTAAACCTCAGTGGGTTGTGCAGCAGTGCTCACATCAGCGCTGTTTCATTTGTTCTCCAATAACCGGCATCTTCACCCAGATGCAAAGAAGTAGTTGGCTTCTCTGCTGAAGGGCTGAGAACAGCCCCGGGGCTTCAATCGCGGCTCAGGCAAGCCGCCAAACATTCCACAAAAGTTGCCTGTTGTTCAGAAGGAAGCCGCACCAGAAGATTCGTGTTCAGCCACTTTTATTCAAGGAGGCAAACAGCGTAGAGGAACACAGCATACAGCAAATTGAACGTCCTGCCTGACGCGTTTCGTGCGCAGAGCACTTCCTCAAAGGCACTGGACTCCACAGGAAATGACACGGCGACTTTCTGGCACCACTTTAACATCCTGCCCAGGTGGGCATGGCCACCCCATGGCCTGATGGTACTTGTAGTACCGTCTTTCACTGGTGTGCTCTTCATGACAAATCCTCTTTATTAGATATTTAAACCTCAGTGGGTTGTGCAGCAGTACTCATATCAGCGCTGTTTCATTTGTTCTCGAAGAACCGGCATCTTCACCCAGATGCAAAGAAGTAGTTGGCTTCTCTGCTGGAGGGCTGAGAACAGCCCCGGGGCTTCAATCGCGGCTCAGGCAAGCCGCCAAATATTCCACAAAAGTTGCCTGTTGTTGAAGTGCTCTGCGCACGAAACGCGTCAGGCAGGACGTTCAATTTGCTGTATGCTGTGATCCTCTACGCTGTTTGCCTCCTTGAATAAAAGTGGCTGAACACGAATCTTCTGGTGCGGCTTCCTTCTGAACAACAGGCAACTTTTGTGGAATGTTTGGCGGCTTGCCTGAGTTTTTCTTTGGAATTCAAAAACAATCGAGTGGATATATATATCCACTCGATTGTTTTTGAATTCCAAAGAAAAACAATGTCCAGGCCGCTCCTCGCATTCAAGAGTGTTTTATTTCCAAATACAAAGTGGAAGCGTATTTGGAAATAAAACACGCTTGAATGCAAGGAGCGGGGCTTGATAATACGTCCTTGTAAATTCCCATAGAAGCCTATGTTCTGGTGTTAACATGGGCTTCCATGGGAAATAACAAGGCGGTATTATGAAGCTCATTATCGCCGTTTTATTGGCAGTTTCCTGCCAATAAAACAGTGATCATTTTAACATCGGTCCATGATAATATGCACCTAAATTTACTGGTCAAAAAAAGAGCAATGGGCCATATAATCAACAAAAGGCGATACATTATCGTCGCTTTTATTGACAGGAAACTGCAGATAAAGCGGCGATAATAGGCTTGATAATATGCCCTTGTGAATAACCATAGGAGCCCAGGTTAACATCAGAACTTGGGCTGCTATGGTTTTTTATTAATGTTGGGAGGGTGGGCTTTGATAATATGTCCTTGTTAATTGCCATAGAAGCCTATCTTCTGGTGTTAACATGGGCTTCTATGGGAAATAACAAGGGCGTATTATCATGGTCATTATCGCCGTTTTATCGGCAGTTTCTTGCCAATAAAACGGCGATAATTGTAACACCGGCCTTTGATAAAATGCACCTAAGTTTACTGGTCAAAAAAAGAGCAATGAGCCATAATATCAACAAAGGCGATACAGTATCGTCGCTTTTATCGGCAGGAAACTGCCGATAAAGCGGCGATAATGGGCTTGATAATATTCCCTTGTGAAAAACCATAGGAGACCAGAACCTGGGCTGCTATGGGAAGTTACAAGGGCCTATTATCAAGCACATTATTGCCGCTTTATCGGCAGTTTCCTGTCGATAAAAGCGGCGATAATGCATCGCCTTTTGTTGATAATATGCTCCTTGATTTCTATGATAGCATGTAGAGCTTTCCTTTTTTTTTTGGTGCAGCAGTTGTCCTCCCTTCACATGCTCAGTGTCGTTTCGAAGCCCACGTTTTCTTTTTCTTCAAGTTCAACAAGCAAACCTTTCTTTATATCAGTTAGTAAATCTGTCGCTTTCTTTTCCCGGTTCGTGTGTGTCATCCGCTGCTGTACTTTTGTACAGTATTAATAGTCATATTTTTTATATATTTATTTGAAAGGTAGTGCCGAGGCGCCAAACGTTGATTACGTACTCCGTCCACTGCCATTTTAGTAGTTTCTCACCGTTGTTTTTATTATATCTGTTAGTTAGAACTCAGTAGTTTTCAATCCTAGTCTTGAATATCTTACTATAGTATTTCAACATTATTTTTATTGTGGGCCGTCATACCCCTCCCCCACAAAATAAAAGAAGTATGTAGTTAATTTTTATTAACTTTTATTAAACAATGAATATAGACGAAACTCAATTATAACTATATTAGAACTGGAAAAATAACTTAAACAATGTTCTAAACAAATTGTGAAATGGATTCCAAAAGGTGTCCGATTGGTAATCTGCAAAAGAAAAAAGAAAATTAGAGTTTAGAATTATGTAGATATGAGTAAATGAGCTGAAGCATTACGGGGCATATTATCAAGAACGGCGATAAAATTATCGCCGTTTCAGTGGCAGGAACCTGCAGCTAAAGCGGCGATAATGGGCTTGATAATATGCTGTTGTGAATTCCCATAGCAGTCCAGGTTCTGGTGTTATGGGAATTCACAAGGGCATATTATCAAGCCCATTATCGCTGCTTTAGCAGCAGGAAAGTGTCGCTAAAGTGGCAATAATGGGTTTGATAATATGCTCTATGGAATTCCGATCGAAGCTCATGTTAGATGTCCTTCACATCTAACATGAGCTTCGATGGAGTGGCGATAATTTTGTTGCCAAGGTTTGATAATATGGTCCTCTCTACTATCATAAATAAAAGTTACACTACAGTTTTACGAGTGCAGTGTACCTGGTACATTTTACTTCTTATAATGCCGCATTCAAGTGGTGTCTATATGGAAGTGCCTACTGCGTTACTAACGTCCGTTATGCCGAATTATTTCTTTTTTTTTTTTTATTAATTTTTTTTATATATTTTTTTATATATATATTTTTTATATATATATTTTATTTATTTATTTATTATTATTATTTTTTTTTTTTTAATTAAAAAAAAAATTTTTTTGTTTTTTTTAAAAACAATAAAAAAAAATAAAAAAAATTCTTTTTTTAACAAAAATAAAATAAATAAATAAATAAATAAATAAATAAATTTAAAAAAATGCCGAATTATTTCTAATGCATTCCTATGAAGGATTTGTAGATCTAGGCCTCTGTGCTTACCGTTGTATAAACCTTGCGGCCAAACACATAAGGAAGTAGACATTACAACTTCACCGGGGCTGTTCTTCTACACGTCCAAGGAGACAGCAGTGTCTAAGTTTAAGAGAGAAAGAGAAATGATGTCACAGAGAGTGAGAGAGAGAAAAAGAGAGAAAACAACATTAAAACTGTGTTGCAGAGTCTGGAGTTGAGATTTTTACTAGAAAATTTAGACGTATATTTACTAGCTCCTTGCGTCACTTTACCCATGTTAAAAGTGACTCAAAAGTGGCGTAATAAGGTTGTGGATCTGTTTGACAGACTGTTGTAACGTATCTGTTGTCACTGTTCGGAGGTAATTATAGATTTTACAGAGAAGCTGCTGTACACTACGCACTCTGGGCCATAATATCAAGCCTGGGCGACAAAATTATCACCACTTTATCGGCAGGAAATGAATGAATATGTTACTAGTGTATGGAGAATGTGAAAGTGCAGAACGATAAGGAACTGCTACAGCATAAATCTATAAGGTGTTTATCTATAGTATACTGTAGTATGTCCGAAGCACTTGAATGTATCATATGTACATGAATATGTTACAAGTGTATGCTTCAATTTGCGCTGTTGGTGAAAGTGCCTGGGTAAATTTGTATGTGTTAGGGGCGGCTTTACAATCCCCTTGTGCCTCTTTTACACAGCTGTTGCGTCACTTTTGTGACACAGCGGTGGTGCAAAAGAAGTGCCATGGTGTGTGCTATTAACAATGTGATGCATCTGGAGGGTGTATTACATTGTAAAGCGCTGCACCAGAAGAGGCTTTCTTGTGCAGAAGGGAGTGCAGCAAGGCCTCGTAAAAGTGACTGAGTGAAATGTATAACATTTTATTCAGTGAGTATTGAGCTTTATACACATATAACTACACGTTATAGTTAGGAATTAGCATTTAAAAAACCTTGCAAATTCATTGAAAAAACCATAGGTTCCACACACGTTATAGTTAGCTGAACATTTCTCTCATACAAAACCTTTGAAATTCCTCCGTTATAGTTAGCTCAACTTTAACTTGCGCGCCCGCAATGCACTGCTGATGACGTCACATATTACATCACTCATGACATGGTCAGTGACATCACTCATGACATCACTGATGACATCTCAAATGACATCCCTCAATTAAGCATTCTGGGCTTTGTAGTTGAATTTGATAGTCTGGCTAAATTCTAGCCTATCTCAGTGTATTAACGCTTTCGAGAGTCACGTGATTATTTGTTTATTTATGTTGGATACTGCCCATGGGTTAGGACAGGCTGTGTGACAATTGAGCACGTAAAATAACCATTAGTATGATTATTCAAAAGCCATGATAATGCAGTTAATCGTGCTTTGTCAGTCTGGTGGACTGAATGTCACTTCAATCATTCTGGGCTGAGTGCCCATGAATTGCCCATGTTTGTTGCGGCTTTTCTCACATGACTTTCTTGATGATAAAGCACTTAGGATACGAATACGTTTTAAGATAAACATTTTTTCTCAACATCACTTCTCAAGTTATCAAACCAATTCTATAATTTTAACATATATACAGTGGAGTTAGATAAAAGGTTGTGTATGCAAGAACAAAATTAATAGTAGTAAGTAGGGAGGAGAAGGGTGAAATATGTCTATTTACAGGTGAAGCAATTCCAAATCTCGATTACAGTCATTTTATCTTACCCAGAAAAGTCCTACAAATGATGAGATGTTTCACAGATGAAAAGAAATTTTGTATCCCTGTTGTATGGAAAGCGGATTTCATTCGTTAAGTTTGTCATAAATGGAAAAAATCTAACTTCAGTGGGGTCTAACTATCTATACCCGTGTAGATTCGGGAAATATAAGGCAAAGTGGACAACTACACCAATGAATCAATTTAAGTAAATATACCAGGAAAACAATAATTATAAGAAAGGATCCAAAAATGTATTTGTACCTCCCAATTGGGTTACAATCTAAAACACAATTAAACACAAATTAAAAAGGTAAAAAAACAACCACCATCGGTGGCATTACAATGAAATTTCTAAGCAGTCAAAGTTAAAACAGTCGACGCGGCGTTTCAGTGCTTTTTGGTTCTTGACACCTTCTTCAGGACATTAAAAACATTTGACTCCGTATCTACAAATTAGAAAAATATTTTCAGTATTTTATGCAATATTTACGTCAACCCACTTGCCTAACAAATACTTATTGATAACTTAAAACCTGGCCTATTATAGCATATACTAATAGCTCTTTGTTTTATACTACTGAAGCTTTGGACAGTTCAATTATAAGTAACTCACTGAGTGTTAAAATTTGATAGATTGTCTCAATAACATAATGCTTCGATATACAGTTTGCCGGTTCCCTTGTAGATTGGGACAATAAAGTGGGTCTCATACCTGTAATTTTAACAGAACTTCTTTAGAAGCGTTTCAAATGGCTTCAAAAAACTGTTACGACTTTCTCAGGAGTTTCATATTTCCCTTGGTCTGTATAAATACAACAAATATAGGAGGGCTCAGTATCTGGGTTTATCTGCTCTCTCATATGTCTGCAACCATTATTGATAGTATGAAATTACCTCTGACCACAGAGCTAGAATCTTCTGTGCGCACGGAGGGGCCACCGTCAGTTGTGGAGGGGAAATAATTTTCCTAGATCTTTAGACCTGGGTGTATAAAGGTCATATTTATCTGCAGTGTTCTTTAGTAATGTTGAGAACTCACGACATACCTTTAATGATTTAACCACTACAATCTCATAGTATACTGACCTGGTTATATGTAGAGAGGTTCTTATTATGCTCTATGCTTTATTGGCATAATATAAATTTTGATGATTCTTAAGATCTTTTCTTCATTGATGGAACAAGAAATCTGTGAACAATATAGTAGTCTTTAGGTGGGAAACTAAACAGAGGTGCAAGTTCATACAAGCTTAATATGGGTGAAAGGACTAATCTGTTCACTTAAATGGAGTGGTATAGATTACAAAAAAAACCTTTACCATTTGTGACTTGAGTTTAACGGTAATGGTTAACAGATATTTACTGCCTTTAACGTAAAATATTTGTTTATAAGTTGCACCCGGTTTACTCGTTACACAGAATATACTATCCGGCGAAATCCATGACTTTAATAATGCCAAGATTCGCAAAATTCTAAAAAACGGGCGGGGGTTTTAGCTACCATCTATCTCCCGCTTTTGCAGGTATTGCTCGGAATTTCTAAAAAAACGGGCGGGGGTTTTAACTCCCATCTATCTATCGCTTTTACAGGTATTGCTCACCTTGTGATAAAGTTGCGGCCTCCCTGCTCCTCCGTGCTCGCGTCTTCATGGGGATTCGAAGAGTGGCTTGAACTAATCATGGCTCTTGTTTATATGCTACCGCTTCCTCTTGTCGCCCGGAAGTAGTCCCCTATGAATTTTGGAAATAGGGATTTGAACAGAGCTTGCTACTCCTTAAATTATTTTGGAGACTCGTCTATGCTGTCTGGCATATTTCATACAGCATGTATATCTCTTTTATCTATTTAGAAAATAAATAATTAGGAACAGAGGTTATCCCAAAAACTTGATCAAACGTGCGTATAAACGCGCACAATATTACAACAGAGAGGCCCTCTTTGATAAAAACAAAGATAGGGATTAAACCACCATAAGAAATAATAACACCAAAGATAGACTAATCTTTGTAACCAACTACAGTGTAGCCAGTAATAAAATCAAAAACATCATAAACCGGAACTGGTCATTACTGAACGAAAGACCTGGAGAGAATATTCCTAAACCGATGTTTAGTTTCCGTAGGAACAGAACCATTAAAAATTGCCTGGTACACACTTTTAGAGAAAATACACGGATCCCCCAAAACACCATCAATAATACCCCTCTACCAGTTGGTAATTTTACTTGTAACATGTGCTTAAACTGCACATCACTTATCAAAGGCAATGTAATATCGTACAATGGAGTAGAACACAAGTTAAGATACTTTGTAAACTGTAGAACAAAAAATTTGATCTACATGATCAAGTGTCCGTGTAACAAAGCTTACATTGGAGAAACGGCTAGGGAAATAAAAACTAGAATAACAGAACACAAATCAGCAATCAGAACAAAAAAGAGATCTGCTCCATTAGTAGAACATTGGCTAACACACAACCACAAAATAGATGATTTAAAATGGTGTGTTGTTGAAGTAATATCACACAATACAAGAGGAGGAAATATGGACAATAAACGTAAGAGAAGAGAACAATTCTACATGTCTCTATTTAATACCTTCCGTACTGGGTTAAACAACAGAGAGGAATGGGAGAGATTAATTTTATGAATGTAAAAGTAGTCCAAGCTACTACTCTCTGTACTGTATATCCTATTCCCTTGACTAAGTATTGTCCATGTTTTGAGGCATTATGAATGCAAAATGGTATAAAGGCCTCCATCCTTTTGGACTCTATTTTGAGGTACAGAAAAGAAACAGACAAAAAATATTTTATTAGTGAACCAATATATTTGCATACCAATGTTGATTATTAACATCACGATATGTGCACCTAGAGACACAGTTTGGAGTAGACCATATGATGCTATGTTTTTTTAATTATCATTTCTGTGTATCTGTTTTTTATAGCTAAATCAAACAGCCTAAATGATAAGACCAGCACAATTGTATAGCGATGCTTAAATCTGAACATTGTGTAACTGTGTACATACTTCGTTTGTAAACCTTTGTAGTGATATGCAGTAGCGAATTGACATCTGTGCACAATAATGTTTATTAATAATAGGATGTAATGAGTATCTACATATAGATTAGAAAGTAGGCTCTATGGCGATATGTATCTTTATTACTCATCAAGCAGGTTGATCATTTTTTATATGTATAACTAAACAGAAGATACAAGAATAGAGGCATGATCACATAATAATGTGTAATATTAATGCAATTACAAAGTATAAATGACTGAAGGACATTCAGTATCAGTTGTATTTGTTCAAACTGTATTCGATTACCAGCTTCTGGAACTGTGCCCAATCCAAGATGGCCGACGTAAACATAACTTGCAAAAAACTAGCAATGTAGATAACCGGTATTGAGCATATCATGACCTAAGTAGAATTCGGTAAAAAAGATACTTAAACTCCTTTTTATTAGAAGCCACAAATTATAGATAAATAACATTTCCTGAATTCACGATGTCGGGATCTACTTCCGGGTTAGTGCCCGTTATTTATTTTCTAAATAGATAAAAGAGATATACATGCTGTATGAAATATGGCAGACAGCATAGACGAGTCTCCAAAATAATTTAAGGAGTAGCAAGCTCTGTTCAAATCCCTATTTCCAAAATTCATAGGGGACTACTTCCGGGCGACAAGAGGAAGCGTTAGCATATAAACAAGAGCCATGATTAGTTCAAGCCACTCTTCGAATCCCCATGAAGACGCGAGCACGGAGGAGCAGGGAGGCCGCAACTTTATCACAAGGTGAGCAATACCTGTAAAAGCGATAGATAGATGGGAGTTAAAACCCCCGCCCGTTTTTTTAGAAATTCCGAGCAATACCTGCAAAAGCGGGAGATAGATGGTAGCTAAAACCCCCGCCCGTTTTTTAGAATTTTGCGAATCTTGGCATTATTAAAGTCATGGATTTCGCCGGATAGTATATTCTGTGTAACGAGTAAACCGGGTGCAACTTATAAACAAATATTTTACGTTAAAGGCAGTAAATATCTGTTAACCATTACCGATAAACTCAAGTCACAAATGGTAAAGGTTTTTTTTGTAATCTATACCACTCCATTTAAGTGAACAGATTAGTTCTTTCACCCATATTAAGCTTGTATGAACTTGCACCTCTGTTTAGTTTCCCACCTAAAGACTACTATATTGTTCACAGATTTCTTCTTCCATCAATGAAGAAAAGATCTTAAGAATCATCAAAATTTATAGTATGCCAATAAAGCATAGAGCATAATAAGAACCTCTCTACATATAACCAGGTCAGTATACTATGAGATTGTAGTGGTTAAATCATTAAAGGTATGTCGTGAGTTCTCAACATTACTAAAGAACACTGCAGATAAATATGACCTTTATACACCCAGGTCTAAAGATCTAGGAAAATTATTTCCCCTCCACAACTGACGGTGGCCCCTCCGTGCGCACAGAAGATTCTAGCTCTGTGGTCAGAGGTAATTTCATACTATCAATAATGGTTGCAGACATATGAGAGAGCAGATAAACCCAGATACTGAGCCCTCCTATATTTGTTGTATTTATACAGACCAAGGGAAATATGAAACTCCTGAGAAAGTCGTAACAGTTTTTTTAAGCCATTTGAAACGCTTCTAAAGAAGTTCTGTTAAAATTACAGGTATGAGACCCACTTTATTGTCCCAATCTACAAGGGAACCGGCAAACTGTATATCGAAGCATTATGTTATTGAGACAATCTATCAAATTTTAACACTCAGTGAGTTACTTATAATTGAACTGTCCAAAGCTTCAGTAGTATAAAACAAAGAGCTATTAGTATATGCTATAATAGGCCAGGTTTTAAGTTATCAATAAGTATTTGTAAGGCAAGTGGGTTGACGTAAATATTGCATAAAATACTGAAAATATTTTTCTAATTTGTAGATACGGAGTCAAATGTTTTTAATGTCCTGAAGAAGGTGTCAAGAACCAAAAAGCACTGAAACGCCGCGTCGACTGTTTTAACTTTGACTGCTTAGAAATTTCATTGTAATGCCACCGATGGTGGTTGATTTTTTAACCTTTTTAATTTGTGTTTAATTGTGTTTTAGATTGTAACCCAATTGGGAGGTACAAATACATTTTTGGATCCTTTCTTATAATTATTGTTTTCCTGGTATATTTACTTAAATTGATTCATTGGTGTAGTTGTCCAGTTTGCCTTATATTTCCCGAATCTACACGGGTATAGATAGTTAGACCCCACTGAAGTTAGATTTTTTCCATTTATGACAAACTTAACGAATGAAATCCGCTTTCCATACAACAGGGATACAAAATTTCTTTTTGTTTGTGATTACCCCCCTCCCTGTAATACATTTCAGGGGTACCTCCTTGTGTTAATAAATGTTTCACAGATGAACATGCATCTCTTCTTCTCCGTTAAGCCCCCACGGAGTTCTGGTCTTGAATTTTATAATTAATTTCAACTCTAGGCGTCATAATTTTTGGATCCGATTGCCTTCTCTTTCCTTTTCAAAAACAGTCGCAATCCCTGAGTACCTAATGTCCATCCAAGTCTTATTGGTGTGTGTCTGCAGATGTTTTGCTATGGCATAACTGTGATCGTTGTTTTGGATCGCTCTTATATGTTCCAATATTCTCTTTTTTAAAGGACATATCGTTGAGCCAATGTATCATTTGCCACAGTAGCACTCTATTAAGTACACCACGAATTGAGAGTCACAAGTGATTTTCTCTGGAATCTCAAAGTTTCTTCCTTTATGGTCTTTGATGTTTTTCATGTTTTTACCCACTTTGCATGCATTGCAGACCATACATTTTGTGAAGCCTTTCTGTCATTTTTCCAGCCACGTTTCAGCTTTTATGTTTTTAAATTGGCTGTTGACCAGTGTGTCTTGAATAGATGGTGCTTTTCTGTAGGAAATTAGTGGTCTTTCACCAATTAGTGAGCCAATATCAGGGTCCTTCTTAAGCACACTCCAATATTTTGTGAGAGTTTTTGGAATTCTGAAGCTCTCTTTGGAGTATGTTAATATTAGTAGAGGCTTGTCTTCGTCCTCTGTTTTTCCTCCATTTTTGTTCTTTACTATTAGAGTGTCAGCTCTAGATTTTGTTCTGGCTCGTGATTCTCCCTTTTTGATATCACTATGTCGATATCCTCGTTTTGTGAATCGTTTGTTGGTTTCAGTGAATTTCCTCTCCATTTCCCCTATATATATATATATATAATGAACTCACAAGAAATGACCGCACTCCAAGAGAATCAGTAAGGATTACTTAAGTATTTATTGCATACGTGCAATTTCCAACATCAACCACCACCAACACATTTCAACCCACACGGGTCTTGCTCACGGTAATATATACTATACAGATATTTTATAAATTTTGGCTGCCTGTAACCAGCAGTCAAAATTCATCCTGTAACTCCTTGTAAGTCAATCTCACATGTAATTATGTTGTCTCCTGAAAAAGTACCTAAAAGCAATGAATTGATGAAATGAGTGCTACACAAAGTAAACATTCCAATTAACACTCTAAGGGTTTCAATAAGTGTTGTTTAGAAAATATATTATATCACGTTCAAGAATCAAGTAATGGCATTACTTGTGATTTTTTTGAACCCCTAAGCTTAAGCGAGATTACATTTTAGGTTTCACTTAGGCAGTGCTTGTGCTGTCTCTTCGAGATATGCTGTATTCAGGTATGGACTTTAAGCTCTGCCCATTCTTCGCCCATCTTTTCAATGGGCTCCTCTTACTGTCGTTTGTAAATGATGGCTTTTGATTAACGAATAGGTTTAGCGGGTCCTCCTTCGCTTAAGCCCTCCCTTTCTTCTGTTGTTACCTCCCATGAGAACAGCCCCTCTTACATGTGTCCTTAGTCTCTAGGTTTCATTAACAGTTAGTGTGCACTGTATAGTTAATTAATGTCTTGCTGAAGCAGGCACGACATGTTGCATGGGCGGCCACCGCATTTCTTTTCCATTCATTTACTTTTGTAGCAATCTCGGCACACTGCGCTTTAGTTTTAAACAAGCTGAAGCGCATTATACAGTAATTGCTACAAAAGTAAATAATTAGATAAAAATTGAGGCGGCTGCATGCATTTTTTTCTACTTACTTACTTGTGTAGCAATCTTGGCACACCACACTTTAGCTTTAAACCTCCGAAGCTAAAGCACAGCATGCAGCCATTGCTACAAAAGTAAATACATTGAAAAGAAAGGCAGCAGCTACCACATTATTTTCCATTTATTTACTTTTGTGCAAATCGTGGCACTCAGCGCTTCATCTGTAAACATTTAAAGCTAATGCGCGATGTGTCGCGATTGCTACAAAACAAATTACATAGAAAAAAGGTGGATGGCCACTGCATTTCTATCCATATATTTTCTTTTATACCAATTGCAGTACGCTGGGCTTTAAGCATCTAAACCCAAAGCTTGATATACCACCTTTGCCACAAATGGCAATAAATAGAAAAACATATGGCGGCCACACAACTTTTTTTCAATTTATTTTCTTTTTTAGCAATTGATGTAAGCCACACTTTAGTTTTAAACGTCTGCAGGCAAAGCGCAGCATGCTGCAATTATCACAAAAGTAAATACACTGAAAAAAAGCAGATGGCACCCGCATTTATTTTCCATTAATTTACTTTTGTACCAATTGCAGCATGCCGCCCTTTAGCTTTAAACATCTAAAGCTAAAGAGTGTGGAGTGTCGCCAAAGCTACAAAAGTTAATAAATAGAAAAAAAGGTGGGTGGGCGCCACGTTTGTTTTCATTTTATTTACTTTTGCAGCATTGGCGGCAAGCACCGCTTTAGTTTTAAACATCTTAAGCTACAGCACGGTGTGCTGCAATTGCTACTAATGTATATAAACTGTAAAAATAAGTTGGCCGCATAACTTTTTATTTTCTATTTATTTAATTATGTAGCAATCGCAGCATACCGTGCGGAGTTCTGCAATTGCTACAAAAGTAAATATATTAAAAAAATGGCGGAAGGCCACAGCATTTCTTTTCCATTTATCTAGATTTGTACCACTCGCGCACACCGCACTTTAGCTTTAAACATCTGAAGCTAAAGTGATGCATTAGTCAAATGGTTTTCTCCAGTCTTTTCTTTCTCCTGCACGCTAGAATTTCAGCGTGTGCATCATGGATATGAGCGACTTTGAGCATCCAACAGCTGCAGCAGCAGGCAGAGCTCTACCGTGCTTCCTGTGTGTGGCTGCAAGCCTGTCACTTGGTAATAAATAAGGTGGGGCTGGACCCAGTCCTGAGGATGAGTTGTATTCTTCATTATCGCAGGGTGCAGTAGCTTATATGGCTAATAGAGGTCCACAGGGGCACCTTGTAACATCCAAACATACTGCACTCTATGCTTGCTTCATGGATTTTCTTTTATTAGTTAGGCTACTGCTAGGATATTTTTTGAGAAAAAAACAATTCTAATAAACATTCTTATTTGCAATGCCAGTAGTTCTAAATGTAACTAATGTGAGACCTGTTGCATAAATGCTTGTTTGCTTTTGTTATTACTTAATTATTCTATAGGAAATTGATGATGTTAAATTGGCTTTCTGTACTTCATCAGCATACATCTGTCATTCATCTGAGTGCATGTGTAGGTCAGCAAATAATAACAATGAGGATATGGATATGAGTGAGCCCTAGTGAACTCTGTACAGTGACCTGAGAGGGGAGGATTCCTATATATTCCATACACAGTTGTTTGGTTCAATTACAGTACAGGAAAAAGAAACTAATCAACCTTTTGGCTGCCTTAATGTAATGCCTATCAATGGCTATAGCAGTAGCCACATGTTTTCAATGAAGGCACACATCATCCTGAAGAAAGTAATAGCAACATGTAACAACTGGAACACAACCACAGGGATTAATACCTACAGCAAGTGATTGCCTGAGTAATTGGATACAAGACTAATACTTAAAAATCAATTATTTTACTTCCTCTTCTAGTCAACCCTGACTTTGCCCTAGACCCAGTCAAGTTTTATATCACACTGTTGAGCTTTGGTGGTCCATCTAGTTGGGGTCCAATCGCAAGCTTCCAGATGTATGGAGCATTAATGTTTACTGCATACCTCAGAAAATTACCTGATGGTGCTACAATCACAATCTAAGAGTAAGGATGCACCCACTCCTATGAACTTGAACTCCATTGCTATTATATTGGGAGCTAAGGGCCCCGTTAATAATGTTATCAGAAATTAAATGTAATTAACAATTCTGCTTAATGTGCCCAGAAAATAATGTTTAGGATAAATGATCCTACTTCTACAGACATACAAGGAGATTGGAGATGGTTAGCAGGAACTGTATAGTCAATCTCTACAGGAGCTTTGGCCATCACTCAACCAGTTTGTGGTGAATTGTAATTTCATTGAATATTCAAATGATTCATTTCAAGCAGCAAATATCAGGAGCAGCCTCTCCCTCGTGGTAACTGGCCAGATAGGAAGGGTTCTAGAAGAACCAGATGTACTAGAGTTCATTACTACATTTGATGTTCCTTGCTTTCAGGAGACTTGATCGATAGTTGGTAACCACGTTCCAAGGTTCGTATGTTTTCATACTACCGCTGTAAGAGCTTCTATCAGAGGAGACCCTCCCGAAGTCGTCCAATCTTTTAATTAAATGTGTGCAATCTATCTGTTACATAGACTGGTAAATTGTAATTTTCATATTTGATGTTTGATGAGTAAGAAAGTCTACCACCGTAATGTTAGTAAATTTTTATATTACGACAGGGTATAATCTCAAATGACAACATGTAAAAGAGCTAAATAATATGCTTACTGAACTAAACATTTCATTGGGAATTACTTATATGTTTTCTGAAAGTGATCTCAAGCACAATTTGACTGTTAGTAGTTGGGAAGACACTTGTCTCAGGTATAAAATGTATTTATAAACATCCACTTAGTCATACATTGTTTAAAGATGTTTAAATACAATATGTGCATAGATGTATTAAACTTTTTCAGTAGCATTTATTGTGAGCATTAAATGGGAGACTTGCCAGCGACATTTCCATCAGTTCTGCTCGCATGTCAAGCTCTTGTACAAAGTACAAAGTTATTTTTTTCCTTTGTTTCTATAGTTTATTAGGTAGTGTACATGACTTTATCCTGCAACGGGTGACGAACACTTGATCCAGCGGCCTATAGAAAATATGTCATAAACTACGCTACCCAACTCCGTAGTATACCTAATGTATTATAAATCAAACCTAAGGCCCATTAAACATACATGACATATTTTGACCAACTGAACCATGTGGCTTAATAAACCTATTCACAAATTATATACATTTCCATACAACAGCGGTGATTGAAAATATCATACTTAACAAACCCTTGGGCATATTACCAACCAATAGAGATAATTTTTGTCTCTAACTTATTTAGAGACAAAAATTATCGCCGCAAATCGGCGATTTTTATCGCAGATAAACCTTGCTATTAGCAAGGTTTATCGCAAATGCGATAAAAAACGGCCGCAATGCATGAATATCGCTGAAAAGTCAGCGATATTCATGCATTATCGAGCAAATGCTCTTAGCCATGTTATCCACCTCCCATTGGATAACATGGCTAAGAACTGCTCCTGGGCAAGTGTTAGCTTTTGGAGATATTCGCGCTTAGCGCGAATATCTCCAAAAGTTGGTAATAGGAGATAGCGATGTTAGCGACTGTTTTCAGTCGCTAACATCTTGGCACGCCCACTTTGCATGTCATTAGTGATAAATATCACTGACATGCAAAGCGGGGCCCAAGATGGTCACTATCTCCTATTAGCTGTCGCTAACTGGTGTTAGCGACAGCTTGGTAATAGGGAGATAATTTTATCTCCGCTTTCTTGGCTTTTAAAGCCAAAAAAGCAGAGATAAAGCCCCTTGATAATATGCCCCCCTATTATTAAAAAGCCACATATGGCGATAAATCTAGCTAACGGTAACCTAAACTCATGAAATAGCAAGACCAGCTTGTCTTCCAAAGTAAGATTTTATTAGCTTATTTGTTTGGAAATTATAATTGAAGTTTTTATTTAAGCATTTTATTAGAATTTTTGCATTTGATTCAAGATAGTTTTATGAAACATGTAAATTATTATTTGCAAATGAATATATCAGATTAGCATTTTAAACCCTAAGTCCCTAACTAAGCTAAATAAATGGAAATAAAGAAACGTCTTTGAGCCTCATAGCATTCGCCAAGCGTTGATACAGTGATGGAAACTTTTTCTCAGAATGAACTTTTTCTTGCTCCGTGCAGAATTTTAGCAAACTTGAGTGAACTAGGCCCAAAGCAGTCAATTTATCGGTAACTATTATATAAACAAACACAAAAGAATAATTAATGCGAGAAATATAGTTTGTTCTGTTGCCACCCACCATTGCTAATGATTAACCCATTAGTCTAAATTACCTAGCTGAAGCGAACAAATAAAGCAGCATTTTATATCTACCAGTCTTCATTAATTCATCGAAATTCTTTATGCACCTATAGAGAATAAAGTGACACTACATACACAGGGAAAGCAAAACAAGCACATGCTACTTTTAAACAGCCGCAATTAGTTATAAACATAACAAATAAACAGTATTAATTTATTAATTTGCACGAACAAAAAGATGCAACAATAATGCACGTTTATGAGCACACATGTTAATATCCCGCGTGTAATGTAACTTTAATCTAGGTTGAATTAATACAAACACAGCACCAAACGTTAGTAGAATTATTTTTCATTGTGGAAGTGTGACTTCACGAGTTGAAATAAAACTATTTCAAAATCTCGCTCCATCAACTCCCTCAACTGGTGATTAACAAATCACCACACCACACCCAAAATGTAAAAAAATTTAACTAACCGAAATGGTTCGAATTCATTTGTATTAGTATTTTTAAAAGTTTGTCTCTGCAAAATCTTTACAACTGTCATATTGAACTCTACGTAATTCTTGTAACTCAATTTCCTTTTCCTGTTCCTTTTTGATCTTATAAATTCGTTTCTTTTCCTTCATGTGTTTCTTTCTCTTGTGTAACATGCAACTGATTTTTGTCAAAACTACTATAAATATTATTACAAACAAAGGTGTTAAAATCTTGCCAAGAACTGAACCACCAATTTCTTGAAACCAGGTCTTAATAGCTTGGAATCTTTTTGAAAGTCGCTCTGAAAAATTATCCTCTTCTAAAGGAACTATTTCTGAGTGCATTTCTGTGATGTTTTTGATATACATCTCAATATTCTTACTTTCATCAGGAATGTAAGTACAGCAGTGCTGAACATGTAAAATACCACAGACTCCTCCCTCTTTTGCCAGGAGTATGTCTAACGCAAGGCGATCTTGCATCACCATAGATCTAATTGCAATGACCTCAACATTCACTAATTGGAAACCATCTGCTGTGTCAGTTGACAATCTGTCAACAATTGTGGATAATTTTCTGATCCTTCCTGCATTCAAGGTTATACCTACTAAAGGTATTACTGCTTCAAAAATATCTCCCAAAATTTCTGAAAAGCTTTCTCTTCTAAATCTATTTGCGTGGTTACTGATTTCAAATGATCCTTCTGCATTTCTATCAACATGAAATATCTTTGGAAAAACAAGCCCAACAAAACATGTCCCGTACCAATGGTCTGGAAGATTATAATAAGCTTTGTCACCACAAATAAAATAAATCCCAGGAAAAATTGCATCTTTGCCACCTTTGAATTCCCAACCTCCCATGATTTGATAAGTGTCCTCACAGTTGCTAGCTCCTACAAAATAATTATCAAAAAGTGTATTATCCCTTCTAATGCAAAGCTTACCACTAATTGGTTTATCTATGTGAATTGCGACATTATCAAAAGTCTTGCCATTAAGCTTCTCATCCTCTTTTTGCCAAAATTTAGATTTAGTCTGTTTGACTATTTCATTTCTCTTATAGATTGCTCTTCTCTCTTCAACAAGATTCAGGAAAGACTTTTCTTCAGCTCTTAATTTGCAGGTTAAATTATTTTTGTAAGCATACTCATAAGTGAGTTCATTAGTAACTAAAAAGAATTCCCTCATCTGTTTAGCTTTTTTATGTTTATTCAAAGCACTCTCAATTTTTAAATTCGCAAAAATGTCATCAAAATTAGAATAGTAATATTCTAAGCGACCAGTCTGATAAAATAAGCTAGCTAACACACTACAAGTTATCCCATATGTGAGAGGAAGCATATTGTATGTCACTCCCTCAGAAACAGAAGCAGGTCATTTCACACAGACGTAGCAATCTTTGACGCCCATTACTTTAACATATTCTCCTAAAAGCCTTGAGAATGAATTGCTTGAAAAATCACTAACAGATTTATCCTGATGAATTTCAGGGTTGTGATCAATTACTTTTTTAGCTATATCTGTTGTACTATGTTTATTTTGACTAACAGAAGCTTTGCTTGTCATATTAACTTTATATAAATCCTTACTAATTTCAAAAGGAATAACAACAGCTATAACCAACCAGAGCAGAATTAACATGAGCACACACACCAGAGTCATCTTACAGCATTTCTTGAGAATGGAACATTTTGAAGTACTCCGTTCCATAACATAAGGCATCTTTGAAAAGAAAATCTCATCTCAAAGAGGTAATAAAAAGAAAACAACATTTTAAAATGATCTAAATTTCAGACTAAAATATATACCCCCCTTTTTAAAATCTTTTTTTTTTATCCTCTAACAACTTTTCTTCGACCTTATGTCACAAGTTAATTTCCATCTAAACAAATTTTCTTCGACCTTGTGTCACCTAACACAATATCTTCAGCCTTTTGCCAAAATTAAAAACCAACAAAATTTCACTAGATTAGTACTTCAATCGTTGTCACTAATTTCCTCAACCTCCTCCTGACTACTACTGTTTATTTCAATAACAGGAGGAATAATCAGATAAGTCCACTCAGGAGATTTATATTTCTGATTAGGTCTCAAAATTCTTTTTGTTTTTCTAGTCACTACTTCTATTTTCCTTCTTTTTCAACTTTCTTTTCAGGTTCTTTTTGACTAGTGATTTCGTTCACCTGCTCCTTTGACTTTTAATCAACCTGACTCTCAATCCTCCATTTTCACTTGGCCATGATTCTCCCTTTCTCAAAATCTTTCTCTTCGGTTCGGCTATGTTCGTTTCAGTTTTCCAAGATCTTTTTCTCACTCTACCTTCTTGACCATCCACATCACTTTCTTCGGAATTGCTGTCAGAAACTTCTATTCTTGACTCAGGAACTTTTCTAATCGGCAGTCTCACTCTGTTAAGAACTATTCTCAGTTTTCCATCACTGGTACTTGGCAATTCATCTTCATTTTCTTCTTCAATCACCTTCAGCTTCCCAGTTTCTGGTACCCTGTTCCTTCTTTCAGAGTTTGTTTTCTGCTTTTCGATACTCTCCTGGTCAGAAATTTCTATTGATTCAGCTTCTCTGTCTTTAAATTTTCAGTTGTCTCTACTCCATTTACTTTCTTGACAGACTCTTCTATTGATTTTCTTTTTAGCAGTTCTTCATCACTTTCCGAGTCTATTTCAATGATTTCCAAATCTTTTCTACTCAAGTCTTCATTCACTTGCAAATTTTCCAGATGTCGACCTCTTTGTCGATCTTCAGAATCTGGAATTCTTTCACCTTCTACTTCGGAATCAGAATCATCTGTAGAATCACTCTCTTCATCAGAGTTTTCAGGAGTAGGAATTGGAATAGTGTGACTGGGATGTATCCACCTTTTCAATCCTTTACACTTCACTGCATTCGTTGTTACCAGAATTATCTGTCTAGCTTTCTGCCACCTTGGAACTAGACAACTTCTTCTTTGATGTACTTTTGTTCCGACCCAATCTCCAGGCCTCAGATCATGTGTCTGTACTTTATCATTCGATTGTACTTCTGTTCCCACCTGATTAGACACAGAAGTCACTACGTCAGATAGTCTTTTGCAATATTCCAAAATAGCACTGTCATTAATGCTCAACAATTTTCCCACTGGTACAAAAGCTTGTCTCATGACTCTACCTATAAGAATTTCATGAGGACTCAGACCTGTCTTTTTATCAGGTATACTTCTCAGAGACATCAAAACAAGTGGAAGAGCATCTGTCCACTTTATACCTGTATCTAGACACATTTTACCAATCCTGTTTTTGATTGTTCCATTAATTTGCTCAACTACTCCAGATGCCTCTGGTCTGTATGCACAGTGTATTTTCTGCTCAATATGCAAAGCTTCACAGATCAATTTCAAAAGATTATTATCAAAATGTCCCCCTCCATCACTCTCAATAGTGACAGGGAAACCGTATCTTGGGATAATTTCTCGAAGAAGCAATTTTGCCACTGTTATCGAATCACAATGACGTGTTGGAAATGCCTCCACCCATCTTGAAAACAAACACACAATCACCAAAACATATTTTAAACAATTGAGTAAGGGCATTTCAATGAAATCCATTTGTAATCTGGTGAAAGGGCCACCCTCCCGACCTATGATTCCTGTACCTACAACTGATTTCCTGTTTGGGTTCATTTGTTGGCAAGTTAAACACCTCTGACAAAGAGACTCTGCAATTGTTCTGAATTTGGTATTAAACCATGTCTCTTTAAAAAGTCAAGTCTGATCATAGAATCTCTTCCAATATGACCAGGGCCATGATACAATCTGGCCATGTCAGCAATCATACAATTAGGTAAAACTACTCTGCCATCTTTGTAGGTCCAAACTCCATCCTCATCTCGTGGTCTACATTCTGCCTTTAACCATGTGTCTTTCTCCTCATCATCAGCTTCATTTTGCAAATCACTGATTTCTTGCCATGTTTCAACCACTGTTGTTAGCATCAATGAATTCGAATCACGTTCTTTACTCTTTTCCCGATTAAATGCAAGATTATTTTTTTGCGCAATACTTTGCCGTCTCATCTGCATAAGCATTGCCTTTAGTGATATAATCCTCACCTTTTTTGTGAGCTGCGCACTTCACGACAGCAATTTATTTTGGTAACTGTATGCCATCAATTAGTCTTTTAATAAATACTGCATTTTTAATTGGAGATCCTGCTGAAGTTAAAAAGCCTCTCTGAGACCAGAGCTGTCCATAATCATGCACAACTCCGTATCCATACTGGCTGTCAGTTATTATGGTAACTCTCAAATCCTTTGATATTTCACAGGCACAAATTAAAGCAATCAAATCAGCCACCTGTGCTGAACGAATTCCTTCAAGTTCAAGACATGATGCTTCTTCAACATCTGCAACTGTACAGACTGAATATGCTGCTTTTAAAACACCTCCCTCTGATCTTAAACAGGAGCCATCTAAGAAGTAGACAAAATCTGATTCAGGCAAAGGTTCATCTTTAATATCTTGCCTTGGCTTGGTACAGTATTCCATAACATCCAAGCATTCATGCTCCACATCATTTTCATCAATAATTTCAGAATCAGGTAATAATGTAGAAGGATTCAGATTCACACATCTTGCAATAGAAACATTATCTGCTCCTAGAATAATTTTCTCGTATTTTGTCAACCTATTACTGGTTAAATGTTGAGTTTTACTCCTTGTTAGGAGTATTTCAACTGAATGGGGAACATATACTTTTACAGGAAACCCCATTATGATTCCTTCACTTTGTTCTAAACTAACACTTGTTGCTGCAACTGCTTTTAAGCAACCTGGTAAGGCCTTAGCAACAGTATCAAGAACTGCTGAGAAGTATGCAATGGGTTTTTTCAAATTCCCATTTCTTTGAATTAACACACACAATGCACATCCTTCTCTCTCACTGCAATATAGTTCAAAATCTTTTTCATAATTTGGCATGCCTAGAGCTGGAGCTTCACACAAGCTTCTCTTTAAATTATCAAAAGATTCCAACTCAGATTCATTAAGAACAATTGGATCTTTTACATCTGACTTAGTCAAATTTTGTAGTGGTTTCGCAATTACTGAAAATCCACTTATCCATTGTCGACAGTAACCAACCATTCCTAGAAACATTCTGACCTGTCTTTGAGTTCTTGGAGGTTGCATTGCTTGAATCATTTTATTTCTCTCAATTGTCACCTGTCTTATTCCTTTTGCAATTCTATGACCAAGATATTTCACTTCCTGTTTACAAAACTGCAATTTTGCAGGAGACACTTTATGTCCCTCATCTGCTAGATGATTTAAAAGTACAATTGTGTCTGACACACAATTTTCTATTGTCTTAGCTGCAATTAGTAGATCATCAATGTACTGCACTAATGTCGATCTGCCAGGTAAATTTAGATCTTCTAAAGATTTCTTCAACAACTCATTAAAAATAGAAGGACTCTCTGTATACCCTTGAGGAATTCTACACCATGCGAGGGTCCTATTTTAGAACCTGAAAGCAAAAATTTCCTGACTCTCTGGATGCAATGGAACAGTAAAAAATGCATTGCAAAGACCAATGACAGTATACCATTCATCATCATGTGGAATTTGATATAAAATAACTGCTGGGTTTGGAACAACTGGACAACATGGAACAACAATTTTATTAATCTTTCTCAAATCCTGAACAATTCTATATGTTCCATTTGATTTTTTAATTCCCATAATCGGTGATATACAAGGGCTGCTCTCAATTTCTTTTAAAACACCTTGTTTAATAAATTTTTCAATCACTGGAATAACACCCTCTATAGTTTCTGCTTTCATTTTCTACTGAGGAATGTTTGGAAATTCTATTCCCTGCTTCAATGAAACTTTGACTGGATCAATATGTTTCATCAGACCCGTCTCATTTCCAGTCAAATCCCAAATTTCAGCTTTAACTGTATCTTTAATTCTTCAGGTAATTTTTCTTTTTCAAATGCAGGAAACAATTTAGTTTCTTCTGTTTCCACTAACATCATTGTCATTCTATATAAACCATCTTCCTCCATTGTTTGTAATTCAACTCCTTCAGGAGAACAATATATTCTACAATTCATCTTGCACAATATATCTCTCCGTAGCAAATTCACTGGACTGCTATTACAAACCACAAATCTGTGCTTGTCTTTGAAATTTCCAATCTCAACTTGCACTGGATCAGTCAAATCAGTTTTAATTTGTTGATTACTTACTCCGACTACTTGGATGGTTTCCCCAGAGAGAGGTAGGTTTTCAATTTCCACTGATCTAACAGTAGAACAGGTAGCACCAGTGTCCACTAGAAAAGTGATGTCTACATCATTAACTTTCCCATTTATAAATGGACCAGACTGGTCAACCTCAAGAGTGGCTCCAATCACACACTCTTCCCCCTCCCTCGGGCACCGTCAGAAGTAGTCATCAGAATCACTTCCTTGATTTTCTGCTAACAAAAACTGTCCTGAAGCATTTTGCACAATTTGTCTTTGAGTCCTTATTACCTGATCATCTCCTTCAAATCCCGCACCTGGATTATATTTTTGACTTCCCCCAGAATTAGGAAAGGGAGGTTGTGGAATTTGATTCTGCTGCTGAATCAATTGATTTTGTAGCTGTCGCTGAAGACTCAGGTCATTCAGTTTACGCTGCAACCATAGCTGTTGCTGCAGATCAACATCGTTCTGCATCTGTGGGTTTAACAATGGATTTTTAAAATTCCTGGGTGGGTTTTTACACTCACTTTTCCAGTGTCCAATTTCGCCGCAATTAAAACAAGGCAATTTCTGTTTCAAATCTTCAACTTTAGCATTATATCTTTTATTATTATTAAATTTAAATTTTCCTTGTCCTTGATTTTGATTCTGATTTTGAATAAAATTTGTATTTTTATTTTCAAGACTGGCAATTTGTTGCTCAGCTACTTTCACTTGTGCCCACATCGCCTTCTCCTTCAACTTCTTTTGTTTGACTTCTAATTCATCACTACAGTATTTTGCTTTTCTCAGGATATCGTCAACTGAAAGCGATTGCCATTCGACAATACTATTCCTGATCATTTCTCCAACTTCTGGTCTAAGACCATAAACAAATCTGTAAATAAAATGGCTCATATCCTTTTCATCTAATTTTTCATAGCCACTGTATTGTTTGAAAACCAACAGTAACCTTTAAAAAAATGAATGAACTGACTCTTTTGGTTCCTGATTCGTTCGGTCTATTTTAACCCAGTCAACTTCTTTTGGGGCAAATTTTTGTTTTAACCAGTAAATTACTTTTCCATAAAAGTCCATCACTATTGGAGCTGGAGCACCTGTTTCTTTAATTCACTCCGGTTCCTCTTTTGGCCAACCTCTAGAAATTTTACATTCTCTCCAGAGATCTGATGGAACAACGATGTCAAAAAATCCCTCCAGATCTATCCACAAAACTTTTGAGACTTTAATAAACCTGTCTACCTGTCGATACCATTCAACAGGCTTCTCTCTCAGTCTTGGAAAATCATTAGTAAAAAAGTAAAATATCCTGTCTCGACCAAGGGACATGAACATAACCTCCACCAGCAATTTCTCTCATTGGAAACTGTTTTGATAATTTCTCTAATTTTTCATCCTCCTTCTTTCTTGTCCACTTTACTCTCCATTTGCTCAATTCTCCTAATTTCCTAATATAAACAATGAAATCCTTTATATGCATTATTCTTCCCATTGAGTTCAAGTTCTCAATGTCTTTTTCTGTAAAATCTAATCTGTAATGCTTTCCAAAATTATTTTGTCTACTTAAATCAATTTCAAGTTCTGCTGCCAGTTCTTCCAACTGATCATATTTATTTTTTGTTTTCCACTGAATACTCTTGCAGATGAACAGTAGTTCATCATCACGATAAAATTTTAAACTGTCAGAACCAATTGTGCCAATTATTAACTCCTCTAAATTTGCTTTTAATTTTGCAACATCAAGTTTTGGACTTAACCCTCTTCTTTCAGAAGATTCAGCATCAGATTCTGCACCCATTGGAGATTTGTTAAAAGAACCTTCATTAAAAGTTAAATCAGGCATTTTTGTTTTCTCATGATTAATTTCAGATAAATCTGAATAAAATTTTTCAGCAACCTTTTGAACTTCTGCATTTAAAGGAATTGTTAAACTAGTCCTGTTATTTTCTTTCTGATCAAAAACAGGCTGGACAGGACCAATCGTTACTGGAACTGTAACAGCTTCCATGCCTTTAGTAATTTGTCGAATTAATTCTTCCTTTGATCGTAAATATTCTGAAGTATTTACAACTTCCTCATCTCTAATTTCTCTTATTAAATTTTTAGGGGCTTCCCTTTCCTTCGGAAATATCGTAAAATATTTACCTCCAATATAAATATCAGCATTAGTTCCTGTTTCTAATCTTTCTGGAGTTCCAAATGATTCAGAATTATTTGAGTACAATTTTGAAGATTCATTTATCGGAGGTGCACTTGGAGTGGTTTCAGTAGAAACCATCGGAGTAGACCATGATCGAGGAGGTCTCAAAGGTTCATTTCTTTTATTAGAAGTAAAAATTTCTTCTAAAACTGCATCTTCAGATTCACTTTCCATAACTACGTTATTTTTCTTTTCAGATCTTTTTTCACCAGGAGATCCTAAAACCATTTCTCTAATTAAATAGAGACCATCACACATGTCTCCCTGTCTCCACATTCGCATTCTATCTTCATGCGTCTCTCGTCTATAGCTTGGTAATTTCGGAGGTCTTTTAATACCGCTCGCTTCTCTTTGTAGTTGAAACATTTCATCTTCCCATTCAACTAAAGCTTCAAATTGAGTAGGTCTTGGTTTTGGTACAAGAGCGTTCATCTTTTCTCTCAAATTTCCTAAAATTTTTATATTAAATGAACCATCTTCTGGCCAAGTCAAAACACCGTCATCCTTAGTATAATGTTTCCAGACATCAAACCACAAAACAGTATGATATCCATATTCACCTTCCATATACGCTGCAGGTGTTTTGTATTTATGAAGTAATTTACCACCTCGCGTTTTTATTTTCTTGTCAGGTGAAATAAAAAAAAAAAAATTCTGAAGCATTGTAGGCTTTTTCTCAACATGTTTAAAATAATAACTCATTTTTCAAATCAAATCCAATTAGTGGAAATGATCGTTAATTTTATTTCCTGGATGTTCCGTAACACTAGCCAATCCGTGCGCGAAACACACCAACAAGCCAATCAGAGTTGAGCTACGTCACTACCTTGCTCAACGAATAGAAATCGTTCTTTCTCTAAAAACCAATCAACTTACAGCACGTCAGAGTTATGAGAGCCAATCAGAATACAGCCTGTGACGTATGCTATCCAATCACTGCGTGAACCTAATGACGTACACAGCTGCTGCGGTTTCTCGTGTCTCACTCTCAGCGCTCACACCTCCTTTACAAAAACTTTTCACAGCGCCATTTTAAGAACGCTTTTTTTAATGAAAATTAATTCAACAACCGCAAGAAAGACTCATCTGTCTGTTTCTCTAATAAAGTGACAGAAATTCAATCCTACAAAAATTCTATGCGTGGAATAGACGACGCTATTCTCACAGAATATACATCTGCCGATAAAGTAATCCCTTTACTTTACCCTTCAAACAAGTAATAATGAACTCGTTTCCCTCTGAATCCACATTCAAGTGACAATTCAAAGTTTAACTTGAACACCATTACAAAACAATTACACACTTTCAAACGGAAAGTATCCCTAATCAAACACACATGAAATCCATACAGGACTCTCACCTGTTTATAGATATCATGCACCGTTAGTAAAATAAGCGGCGTTATCTTACCCCTCACTCAAGTTCGAATATATACTATTACTTTTATCACAGTGAGTTTTACAACAGGCTCATTGTCCCTATACTCATGCTGCTCAAATTTCTTAGATAATTCTCACTATACAACACTCACTCCTAACCCTAACTTGTGTTGCACGGCAACAACACTTGTGATACACGGCAATACCACTACTCTGAAACAGATCAAATGTGCTGTGTGACTGCCCTCTCATCACACTATTACAACAAGGAATTTTCACGCTGCTGGAAAAAAACCTCACATATAGCACGAAAACGGACTCAACATATGTTAAACATCGATCCTATGTAATTACCATATTATATGTTGGTTACCATAGAAACCATCCCCTGCTACCAAGGTAATTGATCCAGCTGCCTATAGAAAATATGTCATAAACTACGCTACCAAACTCCGTAGTATACCTAATGTATTATAAATCAAACCTAAGGCCCATTAAACATACATGACATATTTTGACCAACTGAACCATGTGGCTTAATAAACCTATTCACAAATTATATACATTTATATACAACTGCAGTGATTGAAAATATCATACTTAACAAACCCTATTATTAAAAAGCCACATATGGCGATAAATCTAGCTAACGGTAACCTAAACTCATGAAATAACAAGACCAGCTTGTCTTCCAAAGTAAGATTTTATTAGCTTATTTGTTTGGAAATTATAATTGAAGTTTTTATTTAAGCATTTTATTAGAATTTTTGCATTTGATTCAAGATAGTTTTATGAAACATGTAAATTATTATTTGCAAATGAATATATCAGATTAGCATTTTAAACCCTAAGTCCCTAACTAAGCTAAATAAATGGAAATAAAGAAAAGTCTTTGAGGGCTCTTACGTGCTCCAAGTAAAGTCCGTCATGCACGACACCCTCATCCAAAGTTCAGCATAAGCAGCAGTAAGCATAACCCTTCCACAGGGAATGAGTTTTTATACCTTTCTATGCTAAGCTAATCTTAGTAAAAGAAATTCTTTTCTGCAAACTCGGAATCCCATTGGATTAGAAATGACAGGCGACGTGTCACCTCATTTTTCAAAATATCAGTTCCGTCACTTTCTTAGAGTCCATTGTCTCTAACATTCGAACAACGAAGCTTCCTCAGGTTGCAACATTTTCTTGCATAAAATTGTCATCATGTCATTTGGCTTCCTCGGATGCAAAGTTATCAAATGTTCCTCCTGCCGGTTCCTGGCCTTGGCCTTGTCCGACAAGGAAATTGTCAGAGCCTCATAGCATTCGCCAAGCGTTGATACAGTGATGGAAACTTTTTCTCAGAATGAACTTTTTCTTGCTCCGTGCAGAATTTTAGCAAACTCGAGTGAACTAGGCCCAAAGCAGTCAATTTATCGGTAACTATTATATAAACAAACACAAAAGAATAATTAATGCGAGAAATATAGTTTGTTCTGTTGCCACCCACCATTGCTAATGATTAACCCATTAGTCTAAATTACCTAGCTGAAGCGAACAAATAAAGCAGCATTTTATATCTACCAGTCTTCATTAATTCATCGAAATTCTTTATGCACCTATAGAGAATAAAGTGACACTACATACACAGGGAAAGCAAAACAAGCACATGCTACTTTTAAACAGCCGCAATTAGTTATAACATAACAAATAAACAGTATTAATTTATTAATTTGCACGAACAAAAAGATGCAACAATAATGCACGTTTACGAGCACACATGTTAATATCCCGGGTGTAATGTAACTTTAATCTAGGTTGAATTAATACAAACACAGCACCAAACGTTAGTAGAATTATTTTTCATTGTGAAAGTGTGACTTCACGAGTTGAAATAAAACTGTTTCTAAATCTCGCTCCATCACACTCACTTTGCCCAGTTATTTCATCTTAAGTGTTTACGAAGCAATACAACTCCTTATTCACAAAAAGGGCATTTTATAGTCCTTCAGCAGTTTGATTAGATGGTTAAGCGATATAAGCAATTGTTTTATAGAATGAAAGATTTGTACAGCCACAATCAGGATGCTTTGCTTTGTAATTTATTTTAAGCTGCAGATGTTATTATAATTCATGCCTGGGAGCAATTATGTGGTTTGGTGACAAAGTTGTTATGTTCATCTCCTACAGCAAGCTGCCCAATGGTCGTAGATAGCCATCAATGTTTTGAAGGAAAATAGTATACTGGGAACTTTAGATCACAGAAGAGAGGTCTAAATATGGTGATTAGGCTAAGTCGTCAATATCAGGGCACACTTGGTTCCTGCGAACATTAACAGGGCCGATAAAAAGCCCATAAGGCTTCCATTTGGAAGGCCAGAAAATATCACAGCATCTTCCTCTGTTTAAACATACACAAAATATGTAAGTCCAATGACTGAAGCTTTGTCAACATCATGGAATCACCGGAAAGAATTAGTGTCAAATGTGCAGTGAATGTTGCAGTGGGGGAAAGTTACATCAAACACCCTTTAAGTAGACAGATCGCTAAGCTTTTTCAAAACTTGTGAAGGAGTCAGTCTTGGTGACAATCATTCAATCAATCTAGTCACCATAATAAAGCTAATAAAGAATTCTAGATCAAATCAAATCGGGGTGCCGGGCCCCAATGGCCTACTTGCAGACTGTCCCTGTTCTGCTGGACAGAGGCAATATTGAACTCGAACTTCAGCTAACAATGTTAAACTATTATTGCAAAGCTAATGTGCTGACAATAAACATGAATAACAGTAGGGTCCTAATATTTGGAAGAAAATTTTAAAAAGTAGTGATACCTTCTGAATGGCCTATCAGTGTTAACTGCACAGTCCAATACAAGTTTGGTGTTTGGCTGCACCAGATGTGTGGCCCTCAATTAAAGTGTTAAATTACAACTGAATGCAATCCCTCAAAAAAACCTTACAATTGTAAATTGAGCCCTCAGACTCCAATGCAGGACATAGGCCGAGCAAAAATAACAACTTATCTGCAAGCTCAGGCAAAAGAATATACCAGCAAGAACAATATTTTTGAGCACTGCTTTCATTCATTTCACACTTCAGATAAAACAAAAAGTCCCGATTCACAAAGATATCACTATGAGTAGATGTAATTTACTCGGGTATCACTCCAGACTTACTCATGAATCCAAAGAGTCAGGAGTACTGCAAGACTAAGTCACAGCAAAATAATTCTGTATTAGATCAATTACTTTATCTAACATATTCATGACAGGTATTCTGTTTGTTCCCAATTGTAACTGGAGAATGTGAATAGGATTGTGACTTCTGCTGTATCAACAATGTGAACATTCATTTGCTATTATCAATGTATGGTCAGAGAGCACATACTCCCCTGAGCAAACGTTAATAAGATGAATGTATAAGATGCATACTAATACCCTGATACTAAGCTACTCAAGCTCACTTTACCAGAATCTAGTATACAGTTTTGGGGTTAACATATTCTTTCACGATTCCTAAAACAAACTAGAAAATTCTGCACAAATATACTTCACCGTCCTCAGTGGAAACGGGAAGGAGCAGATTATTTAACATAGTCTTATAGCCCACTGCTCTGGGCTATACAGTTGCGAAAGGCCCTAAACTTTTAACAAGTGTATAGCCCAAGCCAGAAGGGCATTAACACTATTAGAACATTCCACTCACGGAGGGTAGAAGGTTCTAAATTGAAAAGCGGGACACAGTAAGTCAAACATGGGAATATTGGTGCAAAAGGCCTGTACCGTCAATTATTGGCCCTTACAGCATTTGATTTTTTACCACCAATGGACCAACTAGTAAATGACAAAAGAAGTGATGCACGATAAATGGTATACAATCAAATAACAGTTATGAGACAACATTTGCAACAACAGTAGCAAAAAACGTCCCTTTAAAGCTTTGCTTTTGCCAATCAAAAGTATCTGTGCAATTTTATTCACTTGGTGCATTTGAACGAACGCACTGCAAAAGAAGACAGGCGCATATTTACAAAGAAGTGGCGGAGCGTGTCGTTAACCTCATTGGCTTAACAACATGCTCCACCACTTCTAAAACGCAGGGCTGCACCATATTTACAAGAATATGGTGCATCCCTGCATTTCTTCCTGCACTGGCTCTGAGTTTAACAGCCTAGCGCCAATAAAGGCACCCTTGCACCACAGTGCATTAAGCAGCACACACAGCAAAACGGCATTAGGAATTTGGGTGCACAATTCCGCAGTGGGGGAGGGGCTCCAGATCCCAGCAGTAACCTGCTTTCTCCGTGTGGCTGGAGGGGAGGAGCTGACCACTTACCTAATAGCGCAGCCTGACACATGCAGTACTGGACACATTGCTGCAGGGAAGAGGAGTCCAGGTCCCAGAAGTAAGCTGCTCTCCCTGTCTGGCTGGAGGGGAGGAGCTGACCACGAGCTTGATGCAGCGTACAACTTTGCTCATCCTTTACAAAACATAAAAAACTAGTTTGACAATTAAACTCTAATGTGCATTTTGCACATGTCTAGATAAATAACAATAAAACTGAGAAAAGTTGAAGTACCACCAACGTAAAAGTGCGCTTGGATTTGTAGAAAAAGAAGAATTGTGAATAAGAAAAGAATCAACAACAAACAATTAAGGAGGGTCAAAGGGGATTTAAAGACCACACTCTGATACGGCCCCAACAATACTATAAGACAAGAAGTGTCAGAGGGTCTGGAATAACAAGAACAAGAACGCCAGATGAGCGCCTACAGAGGACTCCAATACCATGCTGAGTATAAACTATAAAGACAAGGGTCACCCTTAAATTAAACCCAACAAGTGATCATATAAGGATGCCCATCAGTCACCACACGGAACCGCCCTTCATCATTTGGGTTCCTTCTAAGACCACTGATGGTGTTATCTATTGTCTTTCTCATAGAGGGCTAAGATTGTAAAAACCCTCTCATGGTCAGATAGATTAACGTGGTCTTGCTTCTCAACTGAGAGGATGTTAAGGAAGGGGACTGATGTCGTAGTGCAAAAAATAGTGAAAAAGACAAGAGAAAATGTGTGTGAAATAAAATTGGATGAGGGGGTGCTGAACGTGGCTTTATTCTGTTGCTACCCACTCTACCAATATTAAAAAGTAGACAGGGACAATCCAGTTAATCTTGGATCATCTAGATGTATTGTAGGGTCAACATGTTTCTGCAATTCTTGACACAGATTGTCATTGCTTTCATCAGGACCACTGTAATCTGTTTGCTACTACGAACTGGTGCTCTTAAAGAAAAAAGTGCTCAAAATTATAAATAAATTTCAAACCCGATACTTAGATCACCTGTATCCACTAGATGTCTGTACCGGTAGTTTCACCTTTCCAAGTTGGAGATTGCTAGGAATAGTGAAAACATGGGGATATTAAACGGAAGTCTTGTTAGAAAAAACACCGCATTCTTGTACTTGTATAAACATACTAGGTTTCAACTATATAATCCTAGTAGAAAATGACATGTGTTCAAGCACAATCATAAAGACATCTTATATAGTGCTAAAATCTCAACATTGGATTGAATTGTCAAAATAACCAAAGGAGATGAACATCTTACCCCACTTGGAAGATGTATGGACCTCACCCCACCTGGCCACGGCTCAGGTAAAGGGGGAAGCACTGCTCTGTAAAAGGGGCAAAGAACAGCAAAGCTGAAAAATGCCACTTGTATCTCGTGTTGTCAGACAGTCACATATAAGCGCCAGGATGCGCCATCTAATGTTCCACTCAAACTCAAAAGAAATGCCAACGTATTTAAAGGACACGGGTGATGTACTACGCCTTTTACCTGAAATAGAGTTTGACCTCACTATGGATCTCCTGGTCTCATTTGATGTAGAGGCCCTCTACACATCAATACCGCAAGATGAAACCCTGGAAGTTATCGAGCATCTGTTACAATCTAAGACACTTGAAAGTATAACTCCTGTTAGTTTCATTATGGCTTGTGCAACACTAGCCCTTAAACACAATTTTTTCAAATTCGAGGACACTACATACCTCCAAGTATCAGGTAGCAGCATGGGGAGCGTTTACGCCCCCAGCCTGGCAAACCTTTATGTTCATTCATTTGAACAGCAGCATGTGCTGGTTAACACCAACCCTTTTCTTCGATGTATCAGAACCTGGAAAAGGTACATCGATGATGTCCTTGTGGTATGGCGGGGCACAAGTGAGAGCTGCCTAGAGTTTTTGGGATGGCTAAAAAGCAGGAATGACTTCCTTCGCTTCACCATCGAGATAGGAAAAGACAGACTGGCTTTCTTGGATTTACTCATCACATCCACTCCAGAGGGTTTACACTCAGAACTCTATAGAAAACCACTGGCAAAGAATTCCCTGTTATGCTTTGACAGTTATCACCCCAAATCCCTACGGGAGAACTTGCCATATGGACAGTTTCTTAGAGTTCATAGGAACTGTTCCAGTATTGGAGCCTTTCAAAACCACTCAATGGCTCTTAAAGAACAACTGATTTCCAGGAAATACCCAAGGAGATTGGTACAGCGATCGCTTAAAAGAGCGAGGAACAATAACCGTTCGGCATTGTTAGAACCACCAATCCAAAAACCCCCCATTGAGAGGTTAACTTTTGTCACGACATTTGGGACCTTGTCTAACAAGAGACAAAAAGTAGTCAAACGCCATTGGTCCATTTTGAATTCAGATCAGTCTATGATACAGACGCCTCTTTTTTCTTTTAAAAGATGTCCTAACCTTAGGGATCGTCTCGTCCACACTAGACCACGCATGAAAGAACCTAGGGCTCTGGGTGCGCTATGGGACCTTCCTCCTGTGAAAGGTCATCATCCACGCGGTTCATGTCATTCCTGCCAACAAACAAAGAAGTCCACAGAAATAGACATAGGCACAACACGACCGTGGATTCAAAATAAATTCACGAATTGTGATAGCGATAATCTGGTATATCTTATTACATGTCCTTGTGGCCTCAAGTATGTGGGGATGACCACTCGTAAGATCAGAGTGAGAATATCTGAACACAAGAGCACCATTAGGTGCAAGAGGCAAGCCACCAAACTAACGAATCACTTCCTGGAGGCAGGCCATCCATCTACAGCATTCCAGTGGACAGTGATCGAACAACCCAACATTCCGGCACATATCACTGACATAGGCAGATTCCTCTTGTTAAAAGAACAAAAGTGGGTGTTCAAATTGGGCACCAATCGGGTTGGGCTTAATGATGACATACCATGGGGCAGCCCATCCATCTACTGCATTCCAGTGGACAGTGATCGAACAACCCAACATTCCGGCACATATCACTGACATAGGCAGATTCCTCTTGTTAAAAGAACAAAAGTGGGTGTTCAAATTGGGCACCAATCGGGTTGGGCTTAATGATGACATACCATGGGGCAGCCTATGACCATCATGCTATGTCCCATGCCAGCCATAAGAAATGTTCATATCCTGACTGAGACTGATCAGCATTCTGGTCTCATTCTGTATGTATATTCCATACACTGCATACATTATTTTCACTCATGTCATCCATAATTCGAGGCACACGGGTTTGCAACACCATCTTCGATTTACAGTGTGCAGTACTCAGTTGTCCCCTTAATACCATACAGGGCATTTTCTTACCACCCATTAATTAATTAGCTCTCTCACCTCTGCCTAGTACTTATTTGCCCCTATCACTCGCCCTCCTTAGTCTTCACAATAAGTGTGGCACGACATTTAACATCAAGCGATGCGCCTATATATACTAAATAATTCATGTGCGCTATGCCAAATTGCTTAGATGCTGGTTCCAATAAACATACAACAAATATTCCGATATGTTTACATTTCGGACAACGTGAGTCCTTTGCATCTCTTGGCTGCACGTATTAACCCACGTGACCAACATCTGACCACTGGCCCTCCTTAGTGTTCACAATAAGTGTGGCACGACATTTAACATCAAGCGATGCGCCTATATATACTAAATAATTCATGTGCGCTATGCCAAATTGCTTAGATGCTGGTGTGAATGAACATACAACAAATATTCCGGTATGTTTACATTTCGGACAACGTGAATCCTTTGCGTCTATTGGCTGCACATCCAGCCAATGGAGTTTAACGCATTAACCCACGTGACCAACATCTGACCAATGATGCTCCGCGTCATATACAGCGGCTTAGGCGGACTCCCTCACCTCCCCTATCGGCCCCGATGCCGATACGAAGTACCGACGAGAGGTAGGGCGCTCCTCCTTGAAAGACTAGCGTTTTGAGATCGTGTGCTCGCGTTCACTTTTATTAGTTGAGAAATGCACTTGTAGGAATCGGTGCTTTTAAAGGCTTGTGCAAAATCGGTTCCCGTATTACAACGTACACAGGGAGTGTGGCGTATAGTGACTTTTCTGCTCTTTCATTAAGTCTCCAGATTTACACAATGTTGGGGAGCAATTTATTAATATGCAGTGCCTAGAGAGAGAGAGTTAATTGGTGGTGACCAACTTTAACATCACAGTTGGATTTAAGTAAAGCTAGCTACACCGTTTGAGTGGAACATTAGATGGCGCATCCTGGCGCTTATATGTGACTGTCTGACAACACGAGATACAAGTGGCATTTTTCAGCTTTGCTGTTCTTTGCCCCTTTTACAGAGCGGTGCTTCCCCTTTACCCTGAGCCGTGGCCAGGTGGGGTGAGGTCCATACATCTTCCAAGTGGGGTAAGATGTTCATCTCCTTTGGTTATTTTGACAATTCAATCCAATGTTGACATTTTAGCACTATATAAGATGTCTTTATGATTGTGCTTGAACACATGTCATTTTCTACTAGGATTATATAGTTGAAACCTAGTATGTTTATACAAGTACAAGAATGCGGTGTTTTTTCTAACAAGACTTCAGTTTAATATCCCCATGTTTTCACTATTCCTAGCAATCTCCAACTTGGAAAGGTGAAACTACCGGTACAGACATCTAGTGGATACAGGTGATCTAAGTATCGGGTTTGAAATTTATTTATAATTTTGAGCACTTTTTTCTTTAAGAGCACCAGTTCATAGTAGCAAACAGATTACAGTGGTCCTGATGAAAGCAATGACAATCTGTGTCAAGAATTGCAGAAACATGTTGACCCTACAATACATCTAGATGATCCAAGATTAACTGGATTGTCCCTGTCTACTTTTTAATATTGGTAGACTAGGTAGCAACAGAATAAAGCCACGTTCAGCACCCCCTCCTCCAATTTTATTTCACACACATTTTCTCTTGTCTTTTTCACTATTTTTTGCACTACGACATCAGTCCCCTTCCTTAACATCCTCTCAGTTGAGAAGCAAAACCACGTTAATCTATCTGACCATGAGAGGGTTTTTACAATCTTAGCCCTCCATGAGAAAGACAATAGATAACACCATCAGTGGTCTTAGAAGGAACCCAAATGATGAAGGGCGGTTCCGTGTGGTGACTGATGGGCATCCTTATATGATCACTTGTTGGGTTTAATTTAAGGGTGACCCTTGTCTTTATAGTTTATACTCAGCATGGTATTGGAGTCCTCTGTAGGCCCTCATCTGGCGTTCTTGTTCTTGTTATTCCAGACCCTCTGACACTTCTTGTCTTATAGTATTGTTGGGGCCGTATCAGAGTGTGGTCTTTAAATCCCCTTTGACCCTCCTTAATTGTTTGTTGTTGTTACTATTTGAGCAGTCGTTTGGCTGCGGGTCTTTTTTCAAACTACGGACCAACTAATGGTCTGACTACGCTAACATATTTAGTGACACGTAAAGCTCGCTCGTGTTTGTGGACGTCATTGTTGAGTGCGTTTGCGCTTCTACTTTTTCCCTCCAACATGGCCGAAAATCAGGGCCTTTCCTTTGATAAGGATGACTTACAACTTGCTTTGGCGAGTCACCCTGACCTATTAGAAACATTACCTGTAGTTATAACTAGTAATGAAGATGAATGGGGTAAAATTCTGACTCTAAAGAAATCCCATACACGCACCACACTACATGGAACAGTGATGGCACAATATCTACGCAACACTTGTGCACCCACTGAACTTATTGTCACCAACAGTCCCAGATTGTTTTTGAAGGATAAAGAGTTCCTTTAAAGCTGGTCCCTCATCGCTTGGCGATGCACCAGGGACTGGCTTATACTCATCATACAAACATCAAAAAGAATTGCGGACACAATACTAGTTGAGATCCAACTATTAGAATCTCACATTAAAACCACTCTTTCCACCAAAGCTTTTCAGAAAAATCAAGACGAAACTAATAAAAATAACAGAGAGTTCAAAGAATTCACATGGTCGGTTAAGATTGAGAAATTTAGAAAGGGTCTGGAGAAATTCAAATTTGACAAGGTATACCCTTATACAAGTGACACATATGTCCCTCCTGACTTCACTGCTAATGGACGCAAAAATGGGTCCAACTATGGAACTTGAAGCTCTGAAGATAATAGCTCAGGAAGTGACACTGGGTCTACTAATCAAGGTCCTAAACCAAGAGGTAGAGGAAGGAGAAACTACCGCAACAACTGGAGGGGCAATCAGCACAACCAAACATCCATGTGGTGGCCCCCTAATGCGTGGCAATACGGTGGGCCTCCCTTTCCCCCCCCATATGGGACCACAACAAATGGGCCCGTTTCAACCACATATGGGACCCTTTCCACCTCAATTCCCGAACAACCTTTCTGGGCAGCCTTTTTTAGGCGTAGGCCGAGGACGGTCGCAAGGCAGGAAGAGAGGTCAACAGCACTAACTTGAGTGCTAACTTGTAACTTTTAATTTTAAAACTGTAATACCTGGAGATCTCTGCTGCTGACTGGGAGCAGCTGCGTGCTTGGACCGCCCCGCTGAATACGAGCGGCGAGCGGTAACGGGACTATTTTATTCACTCCCCCCCTATCCCGCCCTCCTGACTCCTCCCCTCACTGGCGTCACCGCCTATATAGGCTCCGCCCATCTTGCCTCGCGCTGTAGACCAAAGCTCTGTGGCAGAGGGCAGAGGTGACAGCGCGCTGAGCGCTAACTTGTAACTTTTAATTTTAAAACTGTAATACCTGGAGATCTCTGCTGCTGACTGGGAGCAGCTGCGTGCTTGGACCGCCCCGCTGAATACGAGCGGCGAGCGGTAACAGGACTATTTTATTCACTCCCCCCCTATCCCGCCCTCCTGACTCCTCCCCTCACTGGCGTCACCGCCTATATAGGCTCCGTCCATCTTGCCTCGCGCTGTAGACCAAAGCTCTGTGGCAGAGGGCAGAGGTGACAGCGCGCTGAGCGCTAACTTGTAACTTTTAATTTTAAAACTGTAATACCTGGAGATCTCTGCTGCTGACTGGGAGCAGGTGCGTGCTTGGACCGCCCCGCTGAATACGAGCGGCGAGCGGTAACGTGACTATTTTATTCACTCCCCCCCTATCCCGCCCTCCTGACTCCTCCCCTCACTGGCGTCACCGCCTATATAGGCTCCGCCCATCTTGCCTCGCGCTGTAGACCAAAGCTCTGTGGCAGAGGGCAGAGGTGACAGCGCGCTGAGCGCTAACTTGTAACTTTTAATTTTAAAACTGTAATACCTGGAGATCTCTGCTGCTGACTGGGAGCAGCTGCGTGCTTGGACCGCCCCGCTGAATACGAGCGGCGAGCGGTAACGGGACTATTTTATTCACTCCCCCCCTATCCCGCCCTCCTGACTCCTCCCCTCACTGGCCTCACCGCCTATATAGACGGCCCTCATGCGGCAGCGCAGCGGACGAGCGCAGCGGGCGCGACGTTGGCGCGCCGGAGTCGTGCCAGAGTCCTGCCCGTCTGCGCCCGTCCGCGCCTGCACGGGCCTAGGGCCTAGTCTCTCTGCCCCTAGCTATGTCACCTACTCCCGGGATGCCCTATTGCAGCTGCGGGGGCCACCTTGCTCCTCTAAGGCTATATTTAACTGTCATAATGCACCCACTTCGTGCCCGATCTGTTTCCTCTCACTAGACTCCTCCGCTTCAAGTTTAGACTCTATGTCTTCCACTTTTTGGAAAATGTCATCTTTAAATCACAACTCCTCCCTTACCTTGCATAAACCCTGCCCTACCTGGAAGTTCATCAGTATTAACTGTCGATCTTTTGTGAAACATAAGAGAGACATCTTTGACTTACTGGAGACTGATAGCCCAGCTGCCATGTTCGTCACTGAAACTTGGTTTACGGACAGCTCTGGCCCGGACATCGCCATGGCTCTTCCCAATGGATACACCTACATTGGGCGTAACCGTGTTTCCAAAGACGGTGGGGGAATCGCTATCATTTTCAAGAGAGAATTCTCTTGTAAATGGGAAGATCTCGATCTCCCAAATTGTGAGGCGGGTTTGTTTAAGCTCTTACTCTCCCCTCAATTCACTTTAACGGGTACGCTGATCTACCGTCCGCCGGGTTCCACCAGTAATTGGGCTTCATCCTTCCCTGAATTCATCTCCCCATTCGTGGCGCAATCAACTAACTTCATTATCATCGGCGACTTAAACATTCATTTTAATTCTGAATCGTGTGCTACTGCTGCACGCCTCTTACAGGACTTGGCAGCTCTAGATCTTCATTTGCATAATTTCGATCCCACTCACAAAGCCGGCAACCTCTTAGATCCTATTATCTCGAATCTTGCTGGCATCGCCTATCAATCCTCTAAACCAGTCATTTGGTCAGATCATTTTATTGTAAATTTCTCAATTAAAATAGAGATGGCTAAACCTTTGAATCCCGCTCTTCCTCACAAAGCTAGTAGGAACTGGAAGCATTTAGATATTGACAATCTTAACGTCCTTCTCATCAAGGATAAACCCGCGCTTCCTAGTATATCCACCAAGGAGCTGCCCACCATTAAACAATGGTTGACAACGGCTTTGGATATTTGTCTTCCAACGCAAAAAAACAAACCCCAAATACATCACCCACCAGCACCATGGTTTACTGACGCACTTCGTCAAGAAAAATCAAATTGTAAAAAACTGGAACGCATCTGGCGTTCCGAGTACAATCCTGACCATAAAATAAAATATAAGGTAGCCCTTAAAGCTTATCATCTGTCTTGTGACACCGCCAGAGCCAACTTTGCCAGCACTTCTATTCTTACGGCACAAAATAGACCTAAGGCGCTGTTTAAAATCGTTAAGGAGCTCTCAGGTGCATCTACGGCACCCAAAGACCCTTGTTTAAATACTGCTCAATGTGAGGTTTTGGCCAATTTTTTCGTTGAGAAAATTGATAAAATCTATGATACTTTTAACTCTAATTTGGCTGGGCCTATTAATTCTGATCCATCTCTTTGCACCCCCGCATTTGATACTCACTTTGGCTCCTCCTCTGCACGTCCTCCTCTGTATGCCTGGGACCCTATTTCTTCTACACTTTTAAAAAAGTATCTTCAAGATATTAAATCCGGCTCCCCCCTTGATCCAATGCCCCCACAAGTCTTGGGATCCCTAGACCCGGCCCTGCTTCAGATTATTTTAAAAATTCTGAATGCGTCGTTAACTGAAGCTATCGTACCCAATGAATGGAAGCATGCTATGGTGGTTCCATTATTAAAAAAGGCCAATGCTGATCCCAATGTTCCATCAAACTTTCGCCCCATTTCCTTGCTTTCATGCTTTTCCAAAATTTTGGAGAAACACGTTAACTCTTTACTTTCCTCTTATGTTGAAACCTCTAATCTCCTTCATGGTTCCCAATCCGGGTTCAGGACTGGCTTTTCGACTGAAACCACGCTTCTTGGAGTGTCGGAATCCATTAGACTAAAGGTGGACAATGGGGAGTCAGTGGCACTCATATTACTTGATTTGAGTGCCGCATTTGACACCGTCTCCCATTCCATCCTGTTGTCCACCTTGAAATCTGTGGGGGTCGGTGGCTCCGCCCTGGCCTGGCTTGCTTATTTTCTTTCTGATCGCACATTTCAAGTGTTTTCTCCCACTTCTGTTTCATCTATCCTCCCTTCTAAACACGGTGTCCCGCAAGGGTCTATCCTTAGCCCCCTTTTTTTAAATGTATATGTAAGACCCCTGGCCTTTCTGGCTGAGCAGGCAGGTCTCACGATTTACTCTTACGCCGATGACACGCAAGTCATCTACTCACTTTCCACCAACAAAAATTCCTCTTCCTCTTCTCTTCAAAATGGACTCCGACAAATATCTGCATGGATGCATGACCACAAATTAAAATTAAACGGGGACAAAACGGAACTGCTTCTGTTTGGCCAAGATATCTCGTTATGGGGCCCACAGCATTGGCCTCCGGAGATGGGTCCTCTTCCTACCCCAACTACGAATGCTCGTAATCTTGGGGTCCTCCTCGACAACCAACTGTCCTTTAAGCAGCACGTCGTGAAAGACTCCGCCACCTGTACCACGATCATCAGGTGGCTGAGGAAAATCACGTGGATGCTGCCTGCTGACACCCTGAGGACGGTAGTCCAGGCTCTTGTCATCTCACGCCTGGACTACGGGAACATCTTACTCTTGGGTGCCAGTAAGGAGGTAATTAGGAAATACCAGGTGGTACAAAATATGGCGGTTCGCCTTATTTGTAACCTTCCTGCTAGAACTTCGACCTCGTCTCACATGCGTAACCTGCATTGGCTGCGTATTGAGAATAGGACTAAATTCAAGGCCTTGTGTCTTATGCACAAAATTTTGATTGGAACAGCCCCCCACTATCTTTCTGTTTTAGTGCAGCGTTATGTTCCATCTCGCGCACTTAGGTCCTCCACCCAAAATAAAGTGAAAGTACCACGAATCAAAAGAGCAAAAATGGGAGGTCGGTCATTTTCCTTACTAGCCCCCTCGCTGTGGAACTCCTTACCGCTATCTTTACGATCAGAAAGGTGTTTTTTGACCTTCCGCAAGGGCATCAAGACCTGGCTATTTGATATGTAAGATGCTGACCTATCGCTCCCTTCACCTTCTATACCTTGTGTCTACTTTAGCGCCGGGAAACCTCCGGGTAGCTGTGCGCTTAATCAAGTGTAATTATAAATAAATAAATAAATAAATAAACAGCAACCGCAGGTCCACTACAGCCCTCCCACAACCTCAACCAGGAACTTGAGGAGTACAACAACGAAGAACAAAGACCAAACAACAACCAACTTGGAACCGGGCTCGTGATTAATCTTAGCCAACATGTGTTGACATCAACTGAAGAGAAAGCCCTCAATAGAGGATTAGGCTTTGTTCCAACACATATCAACGATCACTTTGAAACGCGTCTTGAACTAGCTAAATTTCTACGCAAAGTTAGACTACACTTTTTCTTTGCCAACAAACAAGGATCTGATGTGGAAGAGACACGAGAGACCAACACGGGATTAAAAAGAAAATCTAATTTTACTCCCCCCTCACATGCCATGCCTCCAAAGGTACTGGCTTTTGAGCAAGCTCTTGAGAAGAATATAGAGGACCTGTTATCTCAACAAGAGCTGGTTTTCTACAACTTTCCCAAAGAAGAACAACTGGCTTTGAGAACATTGTCTGCATGCCATGATTTAACAATAAAACCAGCGGACAAAGGGGGAGCTATCGTCCTCTTAGACACCAGCACTTACCGTGCTGAATGCCTCCGCCAACTGAGCGATAGGAAATCATATCGCCCCCTTGATGTCGATCCAACTGAGGAACTGAAGACCATCATTTCCACTATGACGGAGGAAGCTTATCCGAAGGATGGATCACATCCCAAGAGGCCTCCTTCTTGTGCACCCCGCATCCCGTGACCCCCTATTTTTATGCCTTACCAAAGGTACACAAGGAACAGAGACCGCCACCTGGCAGCCCCATAATATCGGGCATTGGTTCTATTCTTGAACCGTTATCGACATTTGTTGATTTCTTTCTGCGCCCATTGGTGCAAGAAATGCCAACGTATTTAAAGGACACGGGTGATGTACTACGCCTTTTACCTGAAATAGAGTTTGACCTCACTATGGATCTCCTGGTCTCATTTGATGTAGAGGCCCTCTACACATCAATACCGCAAGATGAAATCCTGGAAGTTATCGAGCATCTGGTACAATCTAAGACACTTGAAAGTATAACTCCTGTTAGTTTCATTATGGCTTGTGCAATACTAGCCCTTAAACACAATTTTTTCAAATTCGAGGACACTACATACCTCCAAGTATCAGGTACCAGCATGGGGAGCGTTTACGCCCCCAGCCTGGCAAACCTTTATGTTCATTCATTTGAACAGCAGCATGTGCTGGTTAACACCAACCCTTTTCTTCGATGTATCAGAACCTGGAAAAGGTACATCGATGATGTCCTTGTGGTATGGCGGGGCACAAGTGAGGGCTGCCTAGAGTTTTTGGGATGGCTAAACAGCAGGAATGACTTCCTTCGCTTCACCATTGAGATAGGAAAAGACAGACTGGCTTTCTTGGATTTACTCATCACATCCACTCCAGAGGGTTTACACTCAGAACTCTATAGAAAACCACTGGCAAAGAATTCCCTGTTATGCTTTGACAGTTATCACCCCAAATCCCTACGGGAGAACTTGCCATATGGACAGTTTCTTAGAGTTCATAGGAACTGTTCCAGTATTGGAGCCTTTCAAAACCACTCAATGGCTCTTAAAGAACAACTGATTTCCAGGAAATACCCAAGGAGATTGGTACAGCGATCGCTTAAAAGAGCGAGGAACAATAACCGTTCGGCATTGTTAGAACCACCAATCCAAAAACCCCCCCTTGAGAGGTTAACTTTTGTCACGACATTTGGGACCTTGTCTAACAAGATACAAAAAGTAGTCAAACGCCATTGGTCCATTTTGAATTCAGATCAGTCTATGATACAGACGCCTCTTTTTTCTTTTAAAAGAGGTCCTAACCTTAGGGATCGTCTGGTCCACACTAGACCACGCATGAAAGAACCTAGGGCTCTGAGTGCGCTATGGGACCTTCCTCCTGTGAAAGGTCATCATCCATGCGGTTCATGTCATTCCTGCCCACAAACAAAGAAGTCCACAGAAATAGACATAGGCACAACACGACCGTGGATTCAAAATAAATTCACAAATTGTAATAGCGATAATCTGGTATATCTTATTACATGTCCTTGTGGCCTCAAGTATGTGGGGATGACCACTCGTAAGATCAGAGTGAGAATATCTGAACACAAGAGCACCATTAGGTGCAAGAGGCAAGCCACCAAACTAACGAATCACTTCCTGGAGGCAGGCCATCCATCTACTGCATTCCAGTGGACAGTGATCGAACAACCCAACATTCCGGCACATATCACTGACATAGGCAGATTCCTCTTGTTAAAAGAACAAAAGTGGGTGTTCAAATTGGGCACCAATCGGGTTGGGCTTAATGATGACATACCATGGGGCAGCCTATGACTTCCATCATGCTATGTCCCATGCCAGCCATAAGAAATGTTCATATCCTGACTGAGACTGATCAGCATTCTGGTCTCATTCTGTATGTATATTCCATACACTGCATACATTATTTTCACTCATGTCATCCATAATTCGAGGCACACGGGTTTGCAACACCATCTTCGATTTACAGTGTGCAGTACTCAGTTGTCCCCTTAATACAATACAGGGCATTTTCTTACCACCCATTAATTAATTAGCTCTCTAACCTCTGCCTGGTACTTATTTGCCCCTATCACTCGCCCTCCTTAGTGTTCACAAAAACTGTGGCACGACATTTAACATCAAGCGATGCGCCTATATATACTAAATAATTCATGTGCGCTATGCCAAATTGCTTAGATGCTGGTTTGAATAAACATACAACAAATATTCCGATATGTTTACATTTCGGACAACGTGAGTCCTTTGCATCTCTTGGCTGCACGTATTAACCCACGTGACCAACATCTGACCACTCGCCCTCCTTAGTGTTCACAATAAGTGTGGCACGACATTTAACATCAAGCGATGCGCCTATATATACTAAATAATTCATGTGCTCTATGCCAAATTGCTTAGATGCTGGTGTGAATAAACATACAACAAATATTCCGGTATGTTTACATTTCGGACAACGTGAATCCTTTGCGTCTATTGGCTGCACATCCAGCCAATGGAGTTTAACGCATTAACCCACGTGACCAACATCTGACCAATGACGCTCTGTAGTGTAGTTCCTATTATCCCAATAGGCTCTGCGCATTGGAATAATACCTCCAATAGTATAGACCTAGACCAGACGTTAACTAGGTCTTCTACTGTCGATATTAGACTTAAAGTTTTGGGTTTGCCAGCTAGCTCAGAGTTCACTAGAAACGTTCTCGAATAGGCAAGGAGGAGTTGAACCTCCCTGGATAGACAAGAAGGGATTTAGTTTCTGACAACCATAGAACATGACAACTTTGCTCTCCCCTAATCAAGAGTATATCTCTAGAGTCGTGTGAAAACAAAAGGCAACTTATTTTACTCAGTCAGTACGTGCATTCTTAGTTTCACCAGAGTGTAGAGAAAAGGAAGAGACGGGCGTGTTCAATAAAAGATTTTATTTATTGATAAGTCTCTTTTCTCGTACAAGAGAAATGAATCGATATTATTGCAATACTTATGGTTAAGTAAAGTGCATACAATAAAAGCAGAATTATGAAATAATACTGTAAAAGCATTGATATGGTTTCTAAGCCATATGCTATTTAAAATGGATAGAATATATACATACACATATACATTTAACTAATCGTACTCAACTGGTGCTTCTAACCACGCCTACCCCGGTGTACCTGACCTAAGCCTAATACGTGGGTTGGAGTAGAAAGTAGCAGTTTGAGTTAAGTTTGTTTTTGCCAAGTGACTGACTCAAGAATTCTCTGCAAGGGGTTATTCAGTTCTGTACCTGAGATCTAGGATGGTTGAGGGATGGTATCTCTCGTCTGTGGTCTCGATATTCCAAGCTGCCTGCAAGGGCTACTCGGAAGCGCCGGGGCTGGATTTCTCGGCAGGAGAAAGGCAGCGTCTCGTTCTCAGCGTGTCAGGAAGGCGGGGCAGCGCCAGTGGGCTTCGCTCTCTTCTGGACTTCGGCAAGTCTCGCTGCTCCGATCTCGTCACCAACGCGTGTGTTTGCTTAAGGCAATGTCGGTAATATTTATACCTGTAAGGTGCCGAGATTGACGTAAGGATGGACATAGATACGTCAATAAGGATGTCATACGAGCTGGTCGTTAGCACATTCTTTTACTGAAGTTCTTTGAGAAATCAAAACAATGGCCGCAGGGATTTTCCCAGGTTGTCATAGGTTTGATTTGTTTTGAGAACTCCGTATGCCTTATCAGGGGCTGGAGGAATATTGCTTGCCTAATTAGATGGCAAGCGTTATGACCTAATCAGATAACGCGCTCCTGTGCCGTGGTCTGGCTTAATCAGATAACGGTTTCTGCATCATGGGATGGCTGCTAGTTAATTTGTTAACCAGAATAGGGTCAGGAATAGGGGGATCTATACAGAACCTATAGGAATACATCACACCCACTCCTCGCTAACTATGGCCATATTTACGAATCTAGGCATAGTAAAACATACTGTAGAGTACCGTGTATACCTTACCACCCCAAAATACACATAATGCATTTCGAAATTATGTAATATACGGGAAAAAAATAGTCACATGTACTATATGCACTTAAGCAGTAGAATAATGCTAAATTAATCACGCATATGTATACATTATTAGTAATTGAATATGAGAATTACACATGAAATGGCTCTTAATACAGAAGAAAAGTTCGAGACCACTTCATCACAGTTCAAAAATATTTATGAACATACCAGCGGGCAGCTAATGTCTATGAAGTTTCTAAAAACAGAAATGAGTTCTCTAAGAATAGTTCTTACTTTAAGCAGAAGATAAGTGTCCCGAAAAAATTATAATAATAAAAAAAAATATTTTGGGGCTGCTAAAAAATTGCTGTCCGTGGACTGGAGGAAAAAGTTGATCTTGCTACTTTATTATTAAAGTTGAAGGCCAAATTCAAGGTGTCGGGAACGCCGTGTGCTAGCTTGTTCAAGAGTCGTTATTTCTGCTCTGGTGAGAACATCATATCATTGAGACTGCTGAAAAAGCTGTCAACAGCTTCCTGTGAGAGTTCCACTAACTCGGAAAAAGATGTAACCATGCATTCATGTGCAAGATTGTCTCCATTGACGTTTTGAGTAGTATTGCTGACAGAAGGTTGTACCTGATCGATGCTGCTTTCATCTTGATCTTCACTACCCCTTAATCGTAGTGGTGAAGTTTCCACGAATGCCGTCATCAGGATTGGCAGCCGTTGAGGGCAGCACAATGCATGAGCCGTTACCGAACCCAACAATGTTTCTGCATCCATTGGCGCATCCGATTGTAGCGTCAGACAGGTGTCCAACATGCATTCTTCTCCGCACAGCATGCTCCTTAATACAGGTAAAACACATCTTTGCCATATCGGTCGAAATGAAAGAAACCAAGTCATGTGCAGGTCTCTAAGCCGGGTTAGTCCCAGGATTTTTGATATCCGGTCCCAGTATCAATGGCTCGGATTGTTTCTTCCCTTGTCGCAGGTGTTTTGTCTGTGACATGGTTTGCCATAACGAAATATAAGGACTAAGAATAGGATTCCTGCAATTAGTCCCAAAATGAGGGGAACTCCTCCAAAAATCGAATGGACGAGGTCTGGAAAAATACCCAGTATGGCTTTGAATGGTGTTAATGCTCCTGAAAACAATGTCTTAAATACATTTGAGACTCCACTGGTATCAGAAATATTTAAGATTTCATTCAGGATTTCTGCGAAATGTATGGGGGAATTAGTTGATAACAATGAGTGAATCTCTGCAGTCGTCCTTGCGACTAGGAGATCATACGTTTCTTTTGATGACGTGAGCCTGGTTGGCGTCTGAAGAAGCACTGTTTTCATTCTGCTTAAAGTATCAATTCGAATAGAAGTAATTTTCAAGTTAGGCCATGTCCTTGCCTCCCTGTCTGGAAAGGAGCTGGGGAACAATAAGCGTCCACAGCACATGACCTTCGCAGTTGTACTTACGAGATAGGAACCCCGGGCAGTAGACTACAACATCTGCGATCCACAATTAGGATGTAACTCCCGTTATAGAGTCTTTTAAAGAATGGTTCTATCTGTGTTGCAGGTGTGCCTAGCTGGTGACATGAAAGGTTATTTGAGTTCCCTTCACAGGCTCCATGCAAACTAATTCCATTACACAGAAGTGTACCGCTTAGTGACATTGCACAATTATTGCCACTAAGGAACACTTTCTGGCCTTTATTACTGACACATGCATGTGAATAGGGCAAGTTCCATGTTGACTTAATGTACCCTTTTCCCAATTTTTCGTACATGCCAGCCTGTATATATTTTTGGCAGTATTGAAACCTGAAAGTAGATATCGGAATATTAATTATCCCATGTATTATCCATTCAATGACAGGTCGTTCTGACATTGTCAATGGTAATCTCTCGAGTTTCTCAATGCTCAGGATTGTATAATCAGCACCCTTCTGTGCCATACTGATTTGTTTATCAGTAAGGTTAAAGATATTGAATAGTGACGTTGTGTTGATTAAACACCAAGGCACATAGCCTGAACGCAGATTTTGTAACGTCCATCCAAGCTGTATATTAGAACGCAATTGCGACTGACCGTGTTGTAACAACAGTAAGTCTTGCGATATTATGTCGATTGCTGAAGACACAATACTGTCCAATGAAAAAATTCTGGAGGACAGAGTCATTAACCCATTGTCCACTACAGAAAGCGATTTTTCCAAATTAATACGGTCAATTTCCCGTATGCTTTCTGCTGTCTCAATTTGAGTTATCTTCCAGGCCTCGTTGTAAGCTGCATATATAGAGGCTGCTATGAAGCGTTTTTGACGCTGTTTGCGCGGTCCCATAATGAAATCACGCAAGTCAGCACCATCAGTAAGTAAAGTCAGGTGTTGCTTAATTTCTGTCAGTGTGGAAGTTTGTAGCCATTGAAGGCAGAGTTTGCCCACACTGTAGGTGGTGATTATCCCTGGGTGTTCTCTTTGGGAATATCTAGGGTATGGCCTGGTCAATGTGAACCCCTGTGTTTTGTTCAGGAATCTGTCTTGACAGTTATTAGTATCTGTGGGCCAGATTAACCATTGTTTCCAATCAGGATTTGTTCTGTTTTGGTTTAATACATAGTTTACGTCTATCTCTTCATCTGCAGAGTTATTGCTGTTCATTGTTGGTTTTGGAATAGACGGTTTATTTAAGTCTTTGATTTTGGCTAATCCAAGACAGGTAGTTTGTTGAATAGTGTCATTCAAGAATATAATTTGTTCTGGGATCATGGAGGCTCTAAACAATGATTCTATACCCTGAACTTGCCATTCTCTTGTACCCCAAACACTTTTTACTTCCACATTTTTGTCCCAATAATCAAAACCAAATGTATTCATCTGTTCAAAAAATGAGTCCGAATATATCAATTTTGTGTTTGTAAGCATGGTTTTTGTTCCTGTCTTATTTGACAATTTAAAATAAAATGTTTCAGCTTTACTTGTATTGAACCCTGAAAAATAATAATATTTGTCATAAACGGTTCTTGAGCTTCCTTTTGGAGGGGTTGCACAATGTTCCCATTGATTATAATTTAAAACATTTCTAGGTTGTGCAGATTTATGTAGAAAATGGTTACCATAGTGGTTGTAGCAGTACATACTATCATAATTAGACGAACCCTGCAAATAATCATGTTTGGTAAATTTAGCAGACATCACTAGGTCAGACATCATGTCATTAATACTTTCAAAGTCCCAATCATCAGCAAATGAGTTTGGTTTTACAAAGTCACTCAACGAGATCTTGATTTGGTGTGGATATTTGAGGATTTCAACTGGACCATAAATTTCATAGTCAGTATTGTCCTATGCTACCCCACCCTGTATAGGATTGGCTGTGAAGTTGACTGAAGAAAGTTCTCTTTTCTCGACATGTGAAGACGTGTGTGGCTTGAGGATCAAGTTGATTTTCTGGCTTGCTGTGTCCATTTTTGCATATTTTCCCTCAATGAAGCGTCCCAAGCATAGTACCATGATGAGCCAAAGTATGAGGATAAATACACCAAAGGACACCCAAAATTCAATCCATGGAGAAATCAGATAGGTTTCTTTCAGCTGTTTCAAAAGTTCCTTAGCTTTGTCTTTAATGAAGTAGCCGGATGCTGTTCTATCAATTGTTCCAATTGTTTCAGGATTACTATTTCTTGCATATTCATTTGTTACTTCATTGTAGGTTGGTGTGTCTCTACTAAACGTTTTTATTTGGGTTTTCGGAGGTGTGAGTTCCATTGCATTGTTGCATAGTCCTTGTTGTTCTTCTGTAGGCGTTTCGAATGTGATTAGCCTTTTAGTTAGCACCTCTGTACTTGTAGCAAACCTCGGTGTTCTACTACTTATCGGGAGTCCACTTGGCCTACTGTTTGTTATCGGCCACATGATTGTTGTTTTACCAGGTCGATGGATACAACTCGGTTCTCCTTTTTACCAGCAAGCGGCGGTAGTACAACTGATCTTGTCCTGTTGATGGACAAGACAGGAACTGCTTTTCTGTAAGAAGGCCCAAATTCCTTCTTTACCGCGATCTTTTCTCTGACTAGATCCCCGATTTTTGGAATCCAGACAGGTCTTGCTGGGACAGGCGGTGTTTCTTCAGTGGTTATTGGCTGTTGTTTCAACTTTATGTTGCTCAGGTCTTTTCTTGTTTCGTTTAAGTCCTGCAAAATAGCCAAACGATCTTTGATATCAAAGCTTTTTTCTTTCACCACTGAAGTCTGACTGTCAAGATCTAAGACTAACATCCTAGTCCCAAACAATAATTCGTACGGACTGAATCCCTTCAGAGAATTTCTTGGCAAGCTGTTTAGACTACGTTGGACACTTATTAGATGTTTGACCCACCCAGCTCCCGAACCTAATACCTTTGCTGTTATAGATTGCTTTATGTCACGGTTTTTTCTTTCAACAATTCCGTTTCCCTCGGGATGAAATGGACAAGAATACCGCAATGCAATGCCCATGCTGGTCATGGCCTCCTTATAAGCTCTAGAGCTAAAAGCAGGACCCTGGTCAGAATGCAGCATGCCAATTGCGTATGTGCCGATAAAGACTCGCAAATCTTTTATAACAGTTCTGGCGTCAGCCGATCGCTGGGGCCACATCCATATGAATCTCGTGCATGAATCCACTGTGACCAAGATATATTTATAGTTACCATCCCTTTGTAAGGGCCCACAGTGGTCCAGATAAACACAGGCTAATGGTTTATCCGAGATTAGAAGGGGCGTCTGTGCTGGTCGTCTCACTGTTGATACTTTCATTTTTTGACATATTTCACATTCTAGAACATAGTTCCTGGTTTGTCTTCTCATTTGTGGCCACCAGTATCTCTGTTTTAATAACGATACTGTGGCTGAGACGCCAGCATGTACAGAAGCAAGTCCTTTGTGTGCCGCTATGATGAGTCCTAACCTATGTTCCATGTTTGGAATTACTCTATCCCCCACTCCAGGGATTCGAGCAAATGGAACATTATTCGCATCAGTTATGTATGAGTACTTTACTGGAAAGCCTTTCGGGAGTGTTTCTATCGCATCTTTTACTGTAGCGCTGACAGCTTGTAATATATCGCTGTCTATTTTTGTTTTTGACCGGGTGATGGCAGCTACGGAAGCCGTTTGCACAGCTGCCTTTGCGGCCTCATCAGCCAATGAATTCCCTGCAACGTGAACGCCATCACGTTGATGACTCAGTGTATGTATCACGTGAGTCTTTTGTAGTTCCTTTTGTAAAAGAACTACTTGTTCCCAAAGCATTTTATGCTTGATTGTGCCTCCTTTTGCATCCTTAAAACCATTCTGAAGCCAGACCTGTAAGTATTCATTGTAAGACTGAACGCAATAATACGAATCACACTATGAGTGTGGGGAATTCGCGATCGGTATTTTCAAGCGCCATCTTGAATGCCAGTAGTTCTGCTCGCTGAGCTGTACAATCTCCTAGAGATTGTGTTTTAGTGACCGCTGGTTCGAATTTCCCATCGTGCCAGCGACCTTTTACAATCGCACACGCAGCACTGTAAGCTTGTTTACCTCCTACTGCGGGTTGTGCTGATCCGTCTGTATATATTATACAGCCGTAATGTTCTAGAGGCAGAATTTCGGTCGGCGGCGGACATTCAAATTCGTATTGGAGAAACTCTTGTGTTTTTAAGTTAGGATCAAATTCGTATGCCACGTCTGCTGCAGCGAGAGAATTAGCCCATTGTATCCATCTCGGATGGAGCGCTTTAGCATTTGGTTTGCTTGCTTTTGTTACAGCCTCTAGGGCTGGTATCGGTGTAACGATTATTATTCGTTTACCTTGTGAAAGGGCTCGTTCTTTTGCTATAGCTGTCTGTGTTGCAGTAAGAATTTTTTCCGTTGGGCTAAATTTCATTTCAGCTTTAGTGTACAGGTGTGATTTGAATGCAATTGGTACCATTTCTCCCTCGTTAGAGGTCAGGTATGTGAATCCGCATCTTCCTGGGATGACTCGAATCACAAGGTTGTGTGTGTTATCACGTGTTTCTAATTTTGTTTTAATTAACATATCTGTTTGTAAGGATCTCAGAATTTCTGTGTGTATTTGAGTCCAATTGTTTTTTTTTAAATCTGGTTTTATTAGATCATAAAGGGGTTTGACCCTTTCTGCGTAATTTGCAATGTATGTTCTTCCGAAATTTAGGAAACCTAGAATTGACTGTAGGTTTTTTAGTGTTCTAGGTGCTTGGAGTACGGCACATTTCTCTAGGAAATTGTCAGCCAGGCTTTTGCCTTCACTTGATAATTCATATCCTAAGAACAGGACTGTTAGATGGGCAATTCTAGATTTTTTAAAGTTGAATTTGTAACCCTCTGCTGCGAACCCAAGTATTATGGTGTTCACTCTCTTCAAGTGAGTATCCAAGTCATCATCTGTTAGGTATATGTCATCGACATAAGATAATGCTTCGTCATCATATGTTTGTAGTAACTCTGTTACTCTCGCTGAGAATAATCCTGGGCTGTTCTTGTACCCCTGGGGTAACCAACAGAATTCTTTTTGAGCGCCATTTATTGAGAACGCTGACAAGTATCTGCTCTCTGGTGCTATATTTTGACAAAAGAATCCATTAGAGATGTCTAATGTTGTTTTATATTTTTTGCGCACTATGTTATTCATTAGTGCAGCACTATGCGAGTTTTGTACTGCAAAAGTTTTGCAACATGAGTTAAGGTGTCTGTAATCCAAAACTAGATGATATGAATTGTCTGGTTTGGAGACAGGAAACAAAGGGTTGTTCATTTGTGAGGTGCAAGTTTCAATCACCCCCTGGTATTCTAGTTGATCTAGAATTTCTTTTAGCTGTTTTTTAGCTTCTTGCTTGATTGGATACTGCCTTTGTGCAGTAGGTTGTGATTTTAACTGGGTTTTGTGTGGAGGAGATTCCTCATCCCATCCCACATGATTTTTATATAAAGCAGGAGCTTGAGCTACTGCCCACTTTCTTGCAAGTGTATATTTTTTATGATTTGAGAAGGCAGGCATAATTATTTCTTCGCCATGTGGGCACTCCCTGACAAACTCTGGTGGCCAATCTTTTTCAGCTAGAAGGATGTCATAGCCCTTGGAGAGATTATCCCAAAAAAGACCCCTTATTTTTCTAGTCTTATCCCCTTCTATACGTAAAGTTATTTCATATATTTTGTGAGGTTTGCTAACTCTGGTGTCTGCAGTTTCCACTTGAATGTATTCATTCGTGTCCACTGTCTCCAGATGATTCATAAGGACTTTGCGTGCTATGCTCACTTATGCTGCGCTGTCTAGCATTGTCTGAGCCCACTATCCGTTTTTCAGCTGTGTCCTCAGTATTCTCGGCATTGTTGAATACTTTAATACTGGCTACCTTCTTCTTTGGAAACTGTAATTTTTTATTTGGATGAGCAGGTTCCTTGTCTTTGGACTTGACGTGCCCTTCCCTGGGTTCCGATCGTCCTCTTCTTTCCGATTTCTGCGAGGAAGTCTGAAAAGATTGAGAGGGACGTGTATCAAAATCTTGATATCTATCAGGTTTCTTTATGTTATCCCTATTTCTAAGGTTGTATATTTTCACAGAGGGCTCCCTTTGGGGAGACTTGGGTCCTTGGTCCGGAGATCTTTCTCTCCGCCGAGGAGACCTTCCTCTGGACTGGAATCTCTTTTCTTTTGGATTGGATTGTTTGTTTCCATCCCAGTTCTTCTTTTGACTGTTTAGATTATTTTTAATAAATATTTTTTCAGGACTTTCAATTAGTTGGGGCTTCACTGGTATTCCACCCAAACTATCTCTACCTAGTTCTTCATAGGATTTTTCTATAATTCTGGCAATTTCAGCTGGTTGGTCTGCTATATCTGTCTCTTTTAACCTCTGGCGGATCGCCACATTCGCTGCTTCTCCTTTTATGTTGGCTAGTAATATTGCCGAGACCTGCTTGAAGTCTTTTAGTAATTTCATACCGAGAGTTAAAGCGGGTTCTGGACCGTATTCGTCTTGAATTTGTTTTAGCACATCTGGTATTACTGACATGGATGGAACTCCATGTGTTTTTGTGTAAATGGAAGCAAAGACTGTACCCCAAGTGTCACAGTCCTCCACGTGTGGTGCGATTCCCATTGGAAGACAGATAGTCAGAATCCTGTGTTTTTCTACCGGGGTGGTATCTGGAAATACCGCCTCTATTTGGGTGATTTTTTGTGCTAACCAGAATGGTATTTGTTCCCGTTTAGCTGGTACTTTACCTAGGCAGGACTGTATGTTCTGTGGTGTAATTTTATTTGTGTTCCCCTGATGAGGGGTCGGCTGTGGAATTTTAATTACTGGTTGGATAGTTGAAGTCCGCATTACATATTGGACTAATTGTCTATATATTTTAATTAATTGTTTTAGTTGTACTAAAACATCTGCTGCAGACATTCTTTCGATGTCTGGATGTGGTCTGTATCCGGCTAGGACCGGCCACGTTGCTCCTGGTCTACCTAGTGGACCGAGCCTGGTGATGTGATTATTATGTTTTAGGGCGCCATTAAACAAGAGCAGGTGCTCTTGGAATTTGAGTGGTACTTCCACTTCCTCGAAAGGAGTGTACTCATTAGGAGGTTCCTCTATTTTATAATAGTGGAACTCCTTTGTTACAGCATTTGCTGCTGGAAAGTTTATCCATGAATAGAATACCTCTGTCTGCCGATATTCGTGTGCCTCAATTACGAATATGACTGTACCACCTCTTGGTGTCAGTCCATTGTCTATAAGTTTTAACGTTATAGATCTTCTTAAGTTGACCGGGATGAGTTTTATATCCGGGTCTGCTTCTTGCATAGTATTATCAGCTTCTATTAGTTCAGCTGCTAATCTAACTCTCTCTCTTTCAACATCACTTTCTGACATTTTACTGTCAGGAAGGTTATTCTGTTTGTTTGCAGATCAGGTTCCTTATGGAAACAAAGATTAGATGCACAATATTTTGGAACAGTGTATCCTTCAACGTTGATTGAACCAAGAACCATACATAGGAGTTCCCTCCTGCGAGGTTTGGCGGATTTTACCTCTCACCCACTCCAGACGTCTTTGGAGTATTATGGGAGAAAAGGGTCTGAGTGAAAGAGCACGACTGAGTTACTCTAAAGTCTTGCGTTAGTTTTATCGCCTTTCCAAACACGTTGGGCGCCATGTAGTGTAGTTCCTATTATCCCAATAGGCTCTGCGCATTGGAATAATACCTCCAATAGTATAGACCTAGACCAGACGTTAACTAGGTCTTCTACTGTCGATATTAGACTTAAAGTTTTGGGTTTGGCAGCTAGCTCAGAGTTCACTAGAAACTTTCTCGAATAGGCAAGGAGGAGTTGAACCTCCCTGGATAGACAAGAAGGGATTTAGTTTCTGACAACCATAGAACATGACAACTTTGCTCTCCCCTAATCAGGAGTATATCTCTAGAGTCGTGTGAAAACAAAAGACAACTGATTTTACTCAGTCAGTACGTGCATTCTTAGTTTCACCAGAGTGTAGAGAAAAGGAAGAGACGGGCGTGTTCAATAAAAGATGTTATTTATTGATCAGTCTCTTTTCTCGTACAAGAGAAATGAATCAATATTATTGCAATACTTATGGTTAAGTAAAGTGCATACAATAAAAGCAGAATTATGAAATAATACTGTAAAAGCATTGATATGGTTTCTAAGCCATATGCTATTTAAAATGGATAGAATATATACATACACATATACATTTAACTAATCGTACTCAACTGGTGCTTCTAACCACGCCTACCCCAGTGTACCTGACCTAAGCCTAATACGTGGGTTGGAGTAGAAAGTAGCAGTTTGAGTTAAGTTTGTTTTTGCCAAGTGACTGACTCAAGAATTCTCTGCAAGGGGTTATTCAGTTCTGTACCTGAGATCTAGGATGGTTGAGGGATGGTATCTCTCGTCTTTGGTCTCGATATTCCAAGCTGCCTGCAAGGGCTACTCGGAAGCACCGGGGCTGGATTTCTCGGTAGGAGAAAGGCAGCGTCTCGTTCTCAGCGCGTCAGGAAGGCGGGGCAGCGCCAGTGGGCTTCCCTCTCTTCTGGGCTTCGGCAAGTCTCGCTGCTCCGATCTCGTCACCACCGCGTGTGTTTGCTTAAGGCAATGTCGGTAATATTTATACCTGTAAGGTGCCGAGATTGACGTAAGGATGGACATAGATACGTCAATAAGGATGTCATACGAGCTGGTCGTTAGCACATTCTTTTACTGAAGTTCTTTGAGAAATCAAAACAATGGCCGCAGGGATTTTCCCAGGTTGTCATAGGTTTGATTTGTTTTGAGAACTCCGTATGCCTTATCAGGGGCTGGAGGAATATTGCTTGCCTAATTAGATGGCAAGCGTTATGACCTAATCAGATAACGCGCTCCTGTGCCGTGGTCTGGCTTAATCAGATAACGGTTTCTGCATCATGGGATGGCTGCTAGTTAATTTGTTAACCAGAATAGGGTCAGGAATAGGGGGATCTATACAGAACCTATAGGAATACATCACAGCTCCGCGTCATATACAGCGGCTTAGGCAGACTCCCTCACCTCCCCGATCGGCCCCGATGCCGATACGAAGTACCGACGTAGAGGTAGGGCGCCCCTCCTTGAAAGACTAGCGTTTTGAGATCGTGTGCTCCCGTTTACTTTTATTAGTTGAGAAACGCACTTGTAGGAATCGGTGTTTTTAAAGGCTTGTGCAAAATCGGTTCCCGTATTACAACGTACACAGGGAGTGTGGCGTATAGTGACTTTTCTGCTCTTTCATTAAGTCTCCAGATTTACACAATGTTGGGGCGCAATTTATTAATATGCAGTGCCTAGAGAGAGAGAGTTAATTGGTGGTGACCAACTTTAACATCACAGTTGGATTTAAGTAAAGCTAGCTACACCGTTTGAGTGGAACATTAGATGGCGCATCCTGGCGCTTATATGTGACTGTCTGACAACACGAGATACAAGTGGCATTTTTCAGCTTTGCTGTTCTTTGCCCCTTTTACAGAGCGGTGCTTTCCCTTTACCCTGAGCCGTGGCCAGGTGGGGTGAGGTCCATACATCTTCCAAGTGGGGTAAGATGTTCATCTCCTTTGGTTATTTTGACAATTCAATCCAATGTTGAGATTTTAGCACTATATAAGATGTCTTTATGATTGTGCTTGAACACATGTCATTTTCTACTAGGATTATATAGTTGAAACCTAGTATGTTTATACAAGTACAAGAATGCGGTGTTTTTTCTAACAAGACTTCAGTTTAATATCCCCATGTTTTCACTATTCCTAGCAATCTCCAACTTGGAAAGGTGAAACTACCGGTACAGACATCTAGTGGATACAGGTGATCTAAGTATCGGGTTTGAAATTTATTTATAATTTTGAGCACTTTTTTCTTTAAGAGCACCAGTTCGTAGTAGCAAACAGATTACAGTGGTCCTGATGAAAGCAATGACAATCTGTGTCAAGAATTGCAGAAACATGTTTACCCTACAATACATCTAGATGATCCAAGATTAACTGGATTGTCCCTGTCTACTTTTTAATATTGGTAGAGTGGGTAGCAACAGAATAAAGTCACGTTCAGCTCCCCCTCCTCCAATTTTATTTCACACACATTTTCTCTTGTCTTTTTCACTATTTTTTGCACTACGACATCAGTCCCCTTCCTTAACATCCTCTCAGTTGAGAAGCAAGACCACGTTAATCTATCTGACCATGAGAGGGTTTTTACAATCTTAGCCCTCCATGAGAAAGACAATAGATAACACCATCAGTGGTCTTAGAAGGAACCCAAATGATGAAGGGCGGTTCCGTGTGGTGACTGATGGGCATCCTTATATGATCACTTGTTGGGTTTAATTTAAGGGTGACCCTTGTCTTTATAGTTTATACTCAGCATGGTATTGGAGTCCTCTGTAGGCGCTCATCTGGCGTTCTTGTTCTTGTTATTCCAGACCCTCTGACACTTCTTGTCTTATAATAAGAAAAGAATAACATGTATATGAACTGATTACCTTATATTTTAACAAAGTGTTTATGAAAGATTATTTATAGAAAATGGTTTCTGTGATGCAAAATAACACAATGTATTAATATGAAGCAGTATAACCATGTAATAATCGATGTTTACACAGGATTGGGCAAACATTAATGATAAGACTTAGCATCTCTATTGCTCTCATTGTAATGCACCATGCAACGAAATATTGGTGCTACATTTACCTGCTTTCTACTACATTAATGAAACTTTCAGCATAAATATGTTACAATATTAGTATTTTAGATTTCCTAAACTTATTTTATTATAAAGATTTTTATATAACTCTTTTTATTAACATAAAATAAACATCACATTGCATTGGAGACAAATCGACAGTATTACAAAGTGCTAGGAGCAAGGGACCTCTAGTACAGGACAAAATAGAAAACAAAAAGTCGGGGATCAAGGGGAATCCAGGGTTTCAGAGTCCGGTCGCCTGGATGGAGGGACACAGATATCGCCCCGATATGTGTTCCACGGTCCCCATATCTTGGTCCACTTCTCAGGGCAGCCCCTCGCCACATACACCGCCCGCTCTCTGAACATGCACCAATCAAGATCTTGAGACCACTTCGCAGGCCGAGGCGGTTGAGCGCCCCCCACAATTGCGCTATGTTGCGTTTTGCGACCATACAAGCTAGTGTAACCCATGTTTTCAGATAGTGATTAAGGTCTGTAGGCTCCCAAATGTTCAAAAGACATCTACGCACCTCCAATCCCATGTCACAACTCAATACAGACCTCATGATATCGTGTATATCCCGCCAATATGCCTGGATGAAATCACAATGCCACAGGATATGGAGGAGTGTTGCAACCTCCTCACATCCCCGCTTACAGTCACCATTCGTCGTACACCCCATTCTCACCAATCTAGGACCTGTCACATAAGACCTGTGTAAAATCTTTAACTGTACCAAGCGCAACCTCATCTGTACTGCTACGACTCGAGGGGAAGACACCGCCTCAACCCAGTCTCCATCATCCATTTCCAGCCCATCAGCCATCCAAGCCTCTCGGAGAGACTGCAACGGATCACCCATGTGAATAATAAGTTTGCGGTAGATCAGGGAGATCGTCTTAACAGGAATGAAACCATCCAAGATACGATCCTCAAGGGGGGAGGCGTCAGGGAGGGGGTCCCCCAATGGAATATGGGACAGGAGGGCATGTCTGACCTGCAAATAGTGAAAGTGTTCCCTAGCATGGAGATGGTGACGTTCCTGCAGCGCTTCAAAGGTCAACATCACTCCCTTCCCCCACACATCTTTTATGCGGCTGAGTCCAATCAATTCCCACTTGTCAAAGCCCTTGGTAGTCCACAAGTTACCCAACTTAGCAGAGTCAAAAAGAGGGGTTGCGAGGGTCAACTTTCCCTCCCAACCCAAGGCTTTAGTGGCCGCGTGCCAGACTCTCACTGCGTGCAAAGTAGGGCCCGTGAGGGAAAAGCGCCCTGGCCGGTTGTACAACGTTCGGAGCAAGTTTCCCCCCGGGGACAAACTACGATCCATAGCATAGCCAGGATCATCAGGAAGACCATAAACTATGTGGTTGATAGCTGCAAGTTGGGAAGCCCAATAATACTTCCGGAGATCGGGGAGACCAATACCTCCATCATACCAGGCAAGGGTGAGTTTAGTGTAGGCAATGCGGGACCTGCCACCCCAAAGGAGGGTTCTCTGAAGTGTTTCAATTTCCCGAAAGTACCTGGCAGGCACCGAGTCCATGGTATTTTGAAGAACGTACAAAAAGCGTGGAAGAGTCAACATCTTAAAAAGCACCGCCCGACCTAAGAGAGACAAGGGTAACGACCGCCAACGCTCCACCTCAGCGCGCAATCTAACTAGGGGCGGTTGCAAGTTGTTTGCGTACCTCGCCTTGGCGTCAAGGGAAATGTAAATACCCAAATACACAAAGCCAGTAGTAGTCACCTGAAGTGGACAATTCTGCGGAATCACTGGCGGAGCGCCCGATAGCATCAGCATCACAGATTTCGACCAATTGATGGTGAATCCCGAAAATTCACCGAGCACCTTAAGAATGTCAAGGAAAACGTCAAGGGAGGAACGAGGTGTAGACAGATAAAGAAGCATATCATCAGCATATAGAGAGATCTTATCCTCCCACTCCGGGGACCACCGCAAACCGCGTATCATCCTTTCCCACCGAATCCAAGCAGCCAAGGGTTCCAGAGCTAACGCGAACAGAAGGGGAGACAGCGGACAACCCTGCCGCGTTCCCCTCTCCAGCTCAAAATCGCACGATTGACAGTTATTCACCACCACGCGGGCCAGGGGGGAAGTATATAGTAAACGTACCCATCCAATAAAGTCAGGACCGAAACCTAGCTTTTCCAGTACAGCAAGGAGATACAACCATTCAATCCGGTCAAAAGCCATGGTGGCATCCAGTGACACCAGTGCCGACAGGTGCGACAATGCATGAGCCCTACCCAGGACGCCATGGAGGCGTCTCAGATTAAGGGCAGTATTATGGCGTGGCATAAAGCCCGACTGGTCTGGATGCACCAACGTAGAAATCACCTTTACTAACCTGGTTGCCAGCAACTTTGCCAGTATCTTAGGCTCCGCGTTTAGTAGGGAGATAGGACGATTGGGAATCACGACAATATTAGCAATGCGTTGATCATAGGGGAGAACCCCGACCTCCCGACTCTCCAAAAACAGAGCACGCAAGTGCGGCGCTATCTTATGTGCATTCAATTTATGCAATTCAATAGGGATGCCATTAGGACCTGTCGCTTTACCCGAATTAAAACTCCTGACGGCTCCCCCAATTTCGTCATCAGTGAGAGGGGAATCTAGATATTTCCGGTTGTCATCCGATAGTACCGGCATAATAATGTCACGGAGCAAGTCCGCGTGATCTGAGCAATCGTGCACATTCGAGGAGGAATAGACTTCCTTATAATAAGAACCAAAAGAGTCGGCTATCAACTGCGGATCAGTCAAGGTCTCCGGACCGTGATCAAAAGAGGGAAGAGGAATTATGCATCCATTCAGTTCCCCTGAATAGGTACCTCAATCATCATGCGCAGGAATGGACACTTGTATCTACAATAACCAATGGTTATCCTTTGAAAACCCTCATAGACGTTGAGATATCATAAGTGCGGTGTATCTTTTATCCGCCCCTTCTCCAGCGTCATGGCATATTCATTGGGTTAACAAATGACGTGCTATATGCCTGCCTCACCCGAGGCAACCTCTGGAAAGAGTAGAAGTGTCCAGAAATGAAAAAATGCACTTGTCCAGAGGGTTTATAGTGTAGTGCTAGTGAGCCAAAAAATTCTAAAAACAAGTTAGCACCCAAACACACAATTTATTGAAAAAAGGGTGTAAACTGTGGTTAAAAATAGTGGTATACTAGGTAATCGAGTTACAGGACTACCATATAACTCCATCTAGGTCGACATGTTTCAGCTCTAATTGGCCCGAGGGGTCTGTAGAGCTTTCGTCAGGACAATACATAAAAGACAAACTGAATACTCACACTATTCGTGTAGTGTTCATTGGAAGCATGAGAATTTCACACTTAGTTTCCTGTGTTTGGGAAAACAAATATAAGAACAATTGTACATAGCGGCATATAGCATGCACAGCGAGAGACTCAATTTTGTAGCCCGGTGCAGAGAAGTGATATAATTTACATCAACCTCCATTAATATATCTGTATGCATCACATTGTGGATACTATATTACATGGGAGTAGTGAGGATGTGAAACAATGGATCGTGACGCTAGGACTTAAAGATGAAAAATGATTTAAAAAGAAATTAATAGTCATTGAATAACTCGTGAAAGTTCCTATAAGTGGCCCAGTTGCCCGTTAAATGGTTATAGGCACGGGGGTCTAGCCTTGTGGGTCATGCACGGAGTGTTTTGATTCATGCGCTAATACTATTGGTACCTTAGTTTACAGGAAATCTCTCCGCATCAGACGGGCTGTGAGAGTCGCTTGTCACAAGGCATTCGCTAGAATAATAAAAGGCAATGCATGTTGCAAGAAGGTATCATAAAGATAGCAAGAGCGCAGCCGTTACTTACTGCGTTCGGTTAGACGCTCGTCTCGCGCCATTCTTACCCTCGTGTTGGATGCAGTTACTGCTAGTGCTGACTCTGCCCCTGGGAAGAGGAACTACAATCCCTTGTTTGTTTTTAAAGTCATGAAGAACAACAAGGGACTACTGCCAGCCATGATTATTAAAGTGGCAGAGACACTTTGTTCGTTGTCGTTCTAAAAACATGAGATGGTAACTTAAGAGTAAATTAATTCCTCTATTTTGCCAAAAATATGAAAAAAGACTAAATGTCATAAATAGTCGCAAAGACTATGTAGTAAAAAAATTATTAAGAGATATTAAGGGCCTCTTATTGATATGGTCGAAGTATCACACTCAAATGAATTCGGATTTAAGTGAGTACACAACGCACAGGAATGAGTCTTTAGGGTTGACCAGTGGACCAAAAACAGGGTGGTCGCTTAATAAAATTGGTGCCACGGAATATTGTCGTTCATCCCATGCAGGTGGGTTCCCAATCGATCGACCCATCTTTGTTCCCTTTCAAATAGTGTGCGTTCAGCATCAGTGTGTTTCTCATGGAGTTTTTCCAACACTGTCCATCTGAGATCATCACACGAATGCCCAGCTGTCACAAAATGTGTGCAGAGTTTTGTTGTACTTTTCTTGAGCCGTATGTTGCTCCTATGTTCTCCTATGTGAGTCTTGACCTTGCGACAGGTCATCCCTACATATTTTTGTTGACAAGGACACGTTATGAGGTACACCACATGGGTGGAATTACAGTTTGTGTGTTGCCTCTGTGTCCATAGCAGGCTGTCAGTCAATTGTAGGGTCTTGGTTGGATTCGTGAATTTACAAACTCCACAGGTGCCACAGGGAAAATGGCCAGTTATTGGGGTCATATTGATGTTTCTTATGGTAGTCGTAGTGAGTCTTTTCCTGGGGCGAGTGTGTACTAACACATCTTTGAGATTTTTTGTCCTCCGGTTGGCAAATCTTGGCTTGGGCCAATCGAAATTCCCTGAGGTCACTATTGCCCAATTCTTCCTTATAAGTTTTTGTACCTGATACGAGGCTGGGCAGAAGGTGGTCACACATGTGACAGGGTCCTTTACTGGTTCCTTCTGGTAACTCTGTAACAGACACTCCCTTGGTTGGTTTTGAGCTCTTTTTTTACATTTAGAGATTGTCTGTGGAGTGTAGTTTCTCGCTCGTAATTTCTTACTTAAAATTGTAGCCTGTTGTTTGTAATCACTTGCTTTGCTACAATTTCGCTTGTGTCGAAGAAACTGGCTATAAGGGAGATTGTCTCTTAGAGGTTGGGGGTGGAAACTGAAATATGACAGTAGGCTATTTTTAGCTGTAGGTTTCGTGTAGGTCCTTGTTTCTAGTTTCCCATTCTCAGAAAATATAGTCAAGTCTAAAAAGTCTATACTCTCTCTGTTGGCGGTGAAGGTAAACCTGAGCCAACGGTCTTGGGCATTCAGCCATTCCATGAATGTGGTCAAGGAATTCTTAGTGTCCCAGATCAACAGGACGTCATCGATATAACGTTTCCAGTATAAAATACTGGAAACGTATGGATTGTCATTGTTGAGGACGAATTTTTGTTCAAATTGACTCACATACAATCCAGCTACCGATTGAGCAAAGGCGCTTCCCATGGAGGTGCCATGGCACTGTAGGAAAAGTTGTCCGTCGTATTCAAAGTAATTTTCTTTCAATGCTAAGCGGCAGCACTCAAGAATAAAATGGCGAGGTGTTTTGTGAGGCCATTCTATGAGGAATAAAAGATCTTCCAGCATTTGCATGGTATCATCTTGGGGTAGGCTCGTATAAAGCGATTCTACATCTAATCCAACTAAGATCATGGTGTTAGGGTCGAATGCTTTATCGGCTATCTGGGTTAGAAGGTCACGGGTATCCTTTAGGTATGTCGGGGTACTTTGCACCCGTGGTTTGAGATATTCATCCGCGAATTTGGAGAGAGGTTCTAAGAGTGACCCGATTCCCGAGACTATCGGGCGTCCTGGTGGTGGGGATTTATTTGTATGTGTCTTGGGCAATGAATAGAGAAAGGGGACTTTGGGTGTTCTTGGTGTTAAGAAGTCCGCCTCTTTTCGGGAAATCCATCCATTCACCTCTGCTTCATGCACCATTATCGTGATGGTATTGGACAGTCTATCGGTAGGGTCAGAATCAAGTTTTCTGTAGAAATTCTCGTCCGACAGTAGTAGGAGGCATTGTTGGTCATATCCTTCTTTTGTAAGGATGACCACACCCCAAACCTTGTCCGCCGGTTTGATGATGATCTTATCATTGTTCTTCAGTTCCTCTAGGGCTCGTCTCTCCTTGTTACTGAGATTTTGAAAAGTTGATTTCTTTGGTTTTTTGTCCAGATTGTCAATACCTTTTAGGATTGCTTTTTCGAAGGTCAATATCTCTATTGGTATCGCATTGGTTGGTGGTAAGAATTTAGATTTTCTCTTAAGTGTAGTGTCACCATCTGTCCCGTGAGAGGGGGATCCATCAAAAAAGGCTTTCAGTTTGAGTGTTCTACAGAATTCGGATAGTTCGCACTTTAATTTGAATGGATCAACAGGTGGAGTGGGCACAAAGCCTAAGCCCTTGTTTAGAATATTTGTTTGTTCTTCCGTTAGGGTCATGTTAGTCAGATTCACAATTAGTGACTCTTCTTGTTCCCATCCACTTGTGCCGATGACATACTCCTGGTCTGCACATTTGGTTGCCGGTCCTGCCAAGTTAGATTTTTCTTTTTGCCTCGTGGCTGATTTTGGCCTCTCCCTAAAAAAGGCTGCTGTGGTTGGTGCGAAGGGCCTGGATTTTGTTGCATTTGGTCGTTCATATGTGGCTGATGTTCATTTCCTAGATTATAAGGATTCATCCAACCTCCAAAGGGGGGCATAAATGGCTGGAAGTAAGGCATTGAATTGCCAGGATAGAAAGGAGGTCTATGCCACCTATTCCCTCTGTTACCACGTCTAGGTCCTCTGAATCTAGAATTGTTTTGTCCTCTTCTAGGTGTTTGTTGGTCCGAGCTGTTTTCAGAGCCATCATAAGACCACCCAGTCGAGTCTGCATCTGAAGTGATATCTATCACTGTGTAATCGTCTTTAGAATAAGGGTGCATCTTTTCCTGACTGATCTTTTTTAAATCCTTAGCCAGTTTCTGCAACTTGTTCTGCATCAGGAACTCCTGAGTATCATCCATTTCTTTCGTGATCTCATCCAATCTCTTCTTAAAAATTTGCGGATTGATGCTGTTTTTCAATTGGGTTTCACAAGTAAGGATTTCTGCCAATAATGCATCTGATAGTCTCTTGGCTGTCTTAATTATCAGGACCAAATAATCCAGAGTACACTTCCAAGATATGGAAGACCAATCACGACGGAAGGCTAAATCGTGAAGAAAAATTCTTGGAGCATTTGAAATCCATAGGCCTCTGGGTGCTGACTTGGTTCTCAAATACTCGGTCATAATTATCCCATGGATAGCGGTACGAATTTGTTCCCTCTTTTTATTTGATAAGGTCTCCCATTCATCTGTCTGGGCAATTGCTTGTGTGAAGTCGACATTCTGTAAGAGTGGCTGTCCAGCTAGAATTTCATCAATGTTGTCACCAGTGAAACTGAGTCCATTGTTATTCTCCATCTTACAAAACTCCTTGAATAAACGAATACACGTCAATACTGATCAGACTTATCAGCAGATGTGAATTATTCCCGCAGCTGTGCGCTGCTTAAGGATTGTGATCAAAAGAGGGAAGAGGAATTATGCGTCCATTCAGTTCCCCTGAATAGGTACCTTAATCATCATGCGCAGGAATGGACACTTGTATCTACAATAACCAATGGTTATCCTTTGAAAACCCTCATAGACGTTGAGATATTATAAGTGCGGTGTATCTTTTATCCGCCCCTTCTCCAGCGTCATGGCATATTCATTGGGTTAACAAATGACGTGCTATATGCCTGCCTCACCCGAGGCAACCTCTGGAAAGAGTAGAAGTGTCCAGAAATGAAAAAATGCACTTGTCCAGAGGGTTTATAGTGTAGTGCTAGTGAGCCAAAAAATTCTAAAAACAAGTTAGCACCCAAACACACAATTTATTGAAAAAAGGGTGTAAACTGTGGTTAAAAATAGTGGTATACTAGGTAATCGAGTTACAGGACTACCATATAAGTCCATCTAGGTCGACATGTTTCAGCTCTAATTGGCCCGAGGGGTCTGTAGAGCTTTCGTCAGGACAATACATAAAAGACAAACTGAATACTCACACTATTCGTGTAGTGTTCATTGGAAGCATGAGAATTTCACACTTAGTTTCCTGTGTTTGGGAAAACAAATATAAGAACAATTGTACATAGCGGCATATAGCATGCACAGCGAGAGACTCAATTTTGTAGCCCGGTGCAGAGAAGTGATATAATTTACATCAACCTCCATTAATATATCTGTATGCATCACATTGTGGATACTATATTACATGGGAGTAGTGAGGATGTGAAACAATGGATCGTGACGCTAGGACTTAAAGATGAAAAATGATTTAAAAAGAAATTAATAGTCATTGAATATCTCGTGAAAGTTCCTATAAGTGGCCCAGTTGCCCGTTAAATGGTTATAGGCACGGGGGTCTAGCCTTGTGGGTCATGCACGGAGTGTTTTGATTCATGCGCTAATACTATTGGTACCTTAGTTTACAGGAAATCTCTCCGCATCAGACGGGCTGTGAGAGTCGCTTGTCACAAGGCATTCGCTAGAATAATAAAAGGCAATGCATGTTGCAAGAAGGTATCATAAAGATAGCAAGAGCGCAGCCGTTACTTACTGCGTTCGGTTAGACGCTCGTCTCGCGCCATTCTTACCCTCGTGTTGGATGCAGTTACTGCTAGTGCTGACTCTGCCCCTGGGAAGAGGAACTACAATCCCTTGTTTGTTTTTAAAGTCATGAAGAACAACAAGGGACTACTGCCAGCCATGATTATTAAAGTGGCAGAGACACTTTGTTCGTTGTCGTTCTAAAAACATGAGATGGTAACTTAAGAGTAAATTAATTCCTCTATTTTGCCAAAACTATGAAAAAAGACTAAGGGGCCGATTAGGATGGCGGACGGACTTGCGTCCGTCCGCCACCCCTGAGTAGGAGGGACCGTCCGCATGGGCAGCGGCGGTCCCTCCATGGCAATTAGGATGTGACCGCCAGGGTGGCGGTCACATCCTCTATTTTTAACATTGCGGCGGGTGCAGCTTCAAGCTGCACCCGCCGCAATGTTAAAAATGCATGTGTTGCATTTACATGCACAAAGCGGCAGGCACCGCACGGTGCCTGCTGCTTTGTGTACGCAAATGCAGGGGGGTACCATAGGTACCCCCCATGTGCACCCCCCACCCCCCATTCACCCAGGGGGCCCGCAACGGGCCCCCAAAGTGAATGTCCGTATGCTTTTCCATGGCGGAAAAGCCGCCGTGGAAAAGCATATTTACACAAACATCATAATATGGCGGACGGTGTCTCATAGACACCGCCTGCCATGTTATAGCTTTTCCGCCGCGGTCGGAAGCCGACCGCGGCGGAAAAGCGGCGGGCGGAATTCCAGACCCACCAGCCATCCTAATTTGGCGGTGGGTCTTTGGAGTCTCCGCCGCGGTTTTTCCGCATCCTCCAGGCCGGCGGACACTTCCGCCGGCCCGGAGGATGCGGAATAACCGCCATCCTAATGAGCCCCTAACTGTCATAAATAGTCGCAAAGACTATGTAGTAAAAAAATTATTAAGAGATATTAAGGGCCTCTTATTGATATGGTCGAAGTATCACACTCAAATGAATTCGGATTTAAGTGAGTACACAACGAACAGGAATGAGTCTTTAGGGTTGACCAGTGGACCAAAAACAGGGTGGTCGCTTAATAAAATTGGTGCCACGGAATATTGTCGTTCATCCCATGCAGGTGGGTTCCCAATCGATCGACCCATCTTTGTTCCCTTTCAAATAGTGTGCGTTCAGCATCAGTGTGTTTCTCATGGAGTTTTTCCAACACTGTCCATCTGAGATCATCACACGAATGTCCAGCTGTCACAAAATGTGTGCAGAGTTTTGTTGTACTTTTCTTGAGCCGTATGTTGCTCCTATGTTCTCCTATGCGAGTCTTGACCTTGCGACAGGTCATCCCCACATATTTTTGTTGACAAGGACACGTTATGAGGTACACCACATGGGTGGAATTACAGTTTGTGTGTTGCCTCTGTGTCCATAGCAGGCTGTCAGTCAATTGTAGGGTCTTGGTTGGATTCGTGAATTTACAAACTCCACAGGTGCCACAGGGAAAATGGCCAGTTATTGGGGTCATATTGATGTTTCTTATGGTAGTCGTAGTGAGTCTTTTCCTGGGGCGAGTGTGTACTAACACATCTTTGAGCTTGGCTTGGGCCAATCGAAATTCCCTGAGGTCACTATTGCCCAATTCTTCCTTATAAGTTTTTGTACCTGATACGAGGCTGGGCAGAAGGTGGTCACACATGTGACAAGGTCCTTTACTGGTTCCTTCTGGTAACTCTGTAACAGACACTCCCTTGGTTGGTTTTGAGCTCTTTTTTTACATTTAGAGATTGTCTGTGGAGTGTAGTTTCTCGCTCGTAATTTCTTACTTAAAATTGTAGCCTGTTGTTTGTAATCACTTGCTTTGCTACAATTTCGCTTGTGTCGAAGAAACTGGCTATAAGGGAGATTGTCTCTTAGAGGTTGGGGGTGGAAACTGAAATATGACAGTAGGCTATTTTTAGCTGTAGGTTTCGTGTAGGTCCTTGTTTCTAGTTTCCCATTCTCAGAAAATATAGTCAAGTCTAAAAAGTCTATACTCTCTCTGTTGGCGGTGAAGGTAAACCTGAGCCAACGGTCTTGGGCATTCAGCCATTCCATGAATGTGGTCAAGGAATTCTTAGTGTCCCAGATCAACAGGACGTCATCGATATAACGTTTCCAGTATAAAATACTGGAAACGTATGGATTGTCATTGTTGAGGACGAATTTTTGTTCGAATTGACTCACATACAATCCAGCTACCGATGGAGCAAAGGCGCTTCACATGGAGGTGCCATGGCACTGTAGGAAAAGTTGTCCGTCGTATTCAAAGTAATTTTCTTTCAATGCTAAGCGGCAGCACTCAAGAATAAAATGGCGAGGTGTTTTGTGAGGCCATTCTATGAGGAATAAAAGATCTTCCAGCATTTGCATGGTATCATCTTGGGGTAGGCTCGTATAAAGCGATTCTACATCTAATCCAACTAAGATCATGGTGTTAGGGTCGAATGCTTTATCGGCTATCTGGGTTAGAAGGTCACGGGTATCCTTTAGGTATGTCGGGGTACTTTGCACCAGTGGTTTGAGATATTCATCCGCGAATTTGGAGAGAGGTTCTAAGAGTGACCCGATTCCCGAGACTATCGGGCGTCCTGGTGGTGGGGATTTATTTTTATGTGTCTTGGGCAATGAATAGAAAAAGGGGACTTTGGGTGTTCTTGGTGTTAAGAAGTCCGCCTCTTTTCGGGAAATCCATCCATTCACCTCTGCTTCATGCACCATTATCGTGATGGTATTGGACAGTCTATCGGTAGGGTCAGAATCAAGTTTTCTGTAGAAATTCTCGTCCGACAGTAGTAGGAGGTATTGTTGGTCATATCTTTCTTTTGTAAGGATGACCACACCCCCACCCTTGTCCGCCGGTTTGATGATGATCTTATCATTGTTCTTCAGTTCCTCTAGGGCTCGTCTCTCCTTGTTACTGAGATTTTGAAAAGTTGATTTCTTTGGTTTTTTGTCGAGATTGTCAATACCTTTTAGGATTGCTTTTTCGAATGTCAATATCTCTATTGGTATCGCATTGGTTGGTGGTAAGAATTTAGATTTTCTCTTAAGTGTAGTGTCACCATCTGTCCCGTGAGAGGGGGATCCATCAAAAAAGGCTTTCAGTTTGAGTGTTCTACAGAATTCGGATAGTTCGCACTTTAATTTGAATGGATCAACAGGTGGAGTGGGCACAAAGCCTAAGCCCTGTTTAGAATATTTGTTTGTTCTTCCGTTAGGGTCATGTTAGTCAGATTCACAATTAGTGACTCTTCTTGTTCCCATCCACTTGTGCCGATGACATACTCCTGGTCTGCACATTTGGTTGCCGGTCCTGCCAAGTTAGATTTTTCTTTTTGCCTCGTGGCTGATTTTGGCCTCTCCCTAAAAAAGGCTGCTGTGGTTGGTGCGAAGGGCCTGGATTTTGTTGCATTTGGTCGTTCATATGTGGCTGATGTTCATTTCCTAGATTATAAGGATTCATCCAACCTCCAAAGGGGGGCATAAATGGCTGGAAGTAAGGCATTGAATTGCCAGGATAGAAAGGAGGTCTATGCCACCTATTCCCTCTGTTACCACGTCTAGGTCCTCTGAATCTAGAATTGTTTTGTCCTCTTCTAGGTGTTTGTTGGTCCGAGCTGTTTTCAGAGCCATCAGAAGACCACCCAGTCGAGTCTGCATCTGAAGTGATATCTATCACTGTGTAATCGTCTTTAGAATAAGGGTGCATCTTTTCCTGACTGAACTTTTTTAAATCCTTAGCCAGTTTCTGCAACTTGTTCTGCATCAGGAACTCCTGAGTATCATCCATTTCTTTCGTGATCTCATCCAATCTCTTCTTAAAAATTTGCGGATTGATGCTGTTTTTCAATTGGGTTTCACAAGTAAGGATTTCTGCCAATAATGCATCTGATAGTCTCTTGGCTGTCTTAATTATCAGGACCAAATAATCCAGAGTACACTTCCAAGATATGGAAGACCAATCACGACGGAAGGCTAAATCGTGAAGAAAAATTCTTGGAGCATTTGAAATCCATAGGCCTCTGGGTGCTGACTTGGTTCTCAAATACTCGGTCATAATTATCCCATGGATAGCGGTACGAATTTGTTCCCTCTTTTTATTTGATAAGGTCTCCCATTCATCTGTCTGGGCAATTGCTTGTGTGAAGTCGACATTCTGTAAGAGTGGCTGTGCAGCTAGAATTTCATCAATGTCGTCACCAGTGAAACTGAGTCCATTGTTATTCTCCATCGTACAAAACTCCTTGAATAAACGAATACACGTCAATACTGATCAGACTTATCAGCAGATGTGAATTATTCCCGCAGCTGTGCGCTGCTTAAGGATTGTGATCAAAAGAGGGAAGAGGAATTATGCGTCCATTCAGTTCCCCTGAATAGGTACCTCAATCATCATGCGCAGGAATGGACACTTGTTTCTACAATAACCAATGGTTATCCTTTGAAAACCCTCATAGACGTTGAGATATTATAAGTGCGGTGTATCTTTTATCCGCCCCTTCTCTAGCGTCATGGCATATTCATTGGGTTAACAAATAACGTGCTATATGCCTGCCTCACCCGAGGCAACCTCTGGAAAGAGTAGAAGTGTCCAGAAATGAAAAAATGCACTTGTCCAGAGGGTTTATAGTGTAGTGCTAGTGAGCCAAAAAATTCTAAAAACAAGTTAGCACCCAAACACACAATTTATTGAAAAAAGGGTGTAAACTGTGGTTAAAAATAGTGGTATACTAGGTAATCGAGTTACAGGACTACCATATAACTCCATCTAGGTCGACATGTTTCAGCTCTAATTGGCCCGAGGGGTCTGTAGAGCTTTCGTCAGGACAATACATAAAAGACAAACTGAATACTCACACTATTCCTGTAGTGTTCATTGGAAGCATGAGAATTTCACACTTAGTTTCCTGTGTTTGGGAAAACAAATATAAGAACAATTGTACATAGCGGCATGTAGCATGCACAGCGAGAGACTCAATTTTGTAGCCCGGTGCAGAGAAGTGATATAATTTACATCAACCTCCATTAATATATCTGTATGTATCACATTGTGGATACTATATTACATGGGAGTAGTGAGGATGTGAAACAATGGATCGTGACGCTAGGACTTAAAGATGAAAAATTATTTAAAAAGAAATTAATAGTCATTGAATAACTCGTGAAAGTTCCTATAAGTGGCCCAGTTGCCCGTTAAATGGTTATAGGCACGGGGGTCTAGCCTTGTGGGTCATGCACGGAGTGTTTTGATTCATGCGCTAATACTATTGGTACCTTAGTTTACAGGAAATCTCTCCGCATCAGACGGGCTGTGAGAGTCGCTTGTCACAAGGCATTCGCTAGAATAATAAAAGGCAATGCATGTTGCTAGAAGGTATCATAAAGATAGCAAGAGCGCAGCCGTTACTTACTGCGTTCGGTTAGACGCTCGTCTCGCGCCATTCTTACCCTCGTGTTGGATGCAGTTACTGCTAGTGCTGACTCTGCCCCTGGGAAGAGGAACTACAATCCCTTGTTTGTTTTTAAAGTCATGAAGAACAACAAGGGACTACTGCCAGCCATGATTATTAAAGTGGCAGAGACACTTTGTTCGTTGTCGTTCTAAAAACATGAGATGGTAACTTAAGAGTAAATTAATTCCTCTATTTTGCCAAAAATATGAAAAAAGACTAAATGTCATAAATAGTCGCAAAGACTATGTAGTAAAAAAATTATTAAGAGATATTAAGGGCCTCTTATTGATATGGTCGAAGTATCACACTCAAATGAATTCGGATTTAAGTGAGTACACAACGAACAGGAATGAGTCTTTAGGGTTGACCAGTGGACCAAAAACAGGGTGGTCGCTTAATAAAATTGGTGCCACGGAATATTGTCGTTCATCCCATGCAGGTGGGTTCCCAACCGATTGACCCATCTTTGTTCCCTTTCAAATAGTGTGCGTTCAGAATCAGTGTGTTTCTCATGGAGTTTTTCCAACACTGTCCATCTGAGATCATCACACGAATGTCCAGCTGTCACAAAATGTGTGCAGAGTTTTGTTGTACTTTTCTTGAGCCGTATGTTGCTCCTATGTTCTCCTATGCGAGTCTTGACCTTGCGACAGGTCATCCCCACATATTTTTGTTGACTACCATAAGAAACATCAATATGACCCCAATAACTGGCCATTTTCCCTGTGGCACCTGTGGAGTTTGTAAATTCACGAATCCAACCAAGACCCTACAATTGACTGACAGCCTGCTATGGACACAGAGGCAACACACAAACTGTAATTCCACCCATGTGGTGTACCTCATAAGTGTCCTTGTCAACATAAATATGTGGGGATGACCTGTCGCAAGGTCAAGACTCGCATAGGAGAACATAGGAGCAACATACGGCTCAAGAAAAGTACAACAAAACTCTGCACACATTTTGTGACAGCTGGACATTCGTGTGATGATCTCAGATGGACAGTGTTGGAAAAACTCCATGAGAAACACACTAATGCTGAACGCACACTATTTGAAAGGGAACAAAGATGGGTCAATCGATTGGGAACCCACCTGCATGGGATGAACGACAATATTCCGTGGCACCAATTTTATTAAGCGACCACCCTGTTTTTGGTCCACTGGTCAACCCTAAAGACTCATTCCTGTTCGTTGTGTACTCACTTAAATCCGAATTCATTTGAGTGTGATACTTCGACCATATCAATAAGAGGCCCTTAATATCTCTTAATAATTTTTTTACTACATAGTCTTTGCGACTATTTATGACATTTAGTCTTTTTTCATATTTTTGGCAAAATAGAGGAATTAATTTACTCGTAAGTTACCATCTCATGTTTTTAGAACGACAACGAACAAAGTGTCTCTGCCACTTTAATAGTCATGGCTGGCAGTAGTCCCTTGTTGTTCTTCATGACTTTAAAAACAAACAAGGGATTGTAGTTCCTCTTCCCAGGGGCAGAGTCAGCACTAGCAGTAACTGCATCCAACACGAGGGTAAGAATGGCGCGAGACGAGCGTCTAACCGAACGCAGTAAGTAACGGCTGCGCTCTTGCTATCTTTATGATACCTTCTTGCAACATGCATTGCCTTTTATTATTCTAGCGAATGCCTTGTGACAAGCGACTCTCACAGCCCGTCTGATACGGAGAGATTTCCTGTAAACTAAGGTACCAATAGTATTAGCGCATGAATCAAAACACTCCGTGCATGACCCACAAGGCTAGACCCCCGTGCCTATAACCATTTAACGGGCAACTGGGCCACTTATAGGAACTTTCACGAGTTATTCAATGACTATTAATTTCTTTTTAAATCATTTTTCATCTTTAAGTCCTAGCGTCACGATCCATTGTTTCACATCCTCACTACTCCCATGTAATATAGTATCCACAATGTGATGCATACAGATATATTAATGGAGGTTGATGTAAATTATATCACTTCTCTGCACCGGGCTACAAAATTGAGTCTCTCGCTGTGCATGCTATATGCCGCTATGTACAATTGTTCTTATATTTGTTTTCCCAAACACAGGAAACTAAGTGTGAAATTCTCATGCTTCCAATGAACACTACACGAAAAGTGTGAGTATTCAGTTTGTCTTTTATGTATTGTCCTGACGAAAGCTCTACAGACCCCTCGGGCCAATTAGAGCTGAAACATGTCGACCTAGATGGAGTTATATGGTAGTCCTGTAACTCGATTACCTAGTATACCACTATTTTTAACCACAGTTTACACCCTTTTTTCAATAAATTGTGTGTTTGGGTGCTAACTTGTTTTTAGAATTTTTTGGCTCACTAGCACTACACTATAAACCCTCTGGACAAGTGCATTTTTTCATTTCTGGACACTTCTACTCTTTCCAGAGGTTGCCTCGGGTGAGGCAGGCATATAGCACGTCATTTGTTTACCCAATGAATATGCCATGACGCTAGAGAAGGGGCGGATAAAGGATACACCGCACTTATAATATCTCAACGTCTATGAGGGTTTTCAAAGGATAACCATTGGTTATTGTAGATACAAGTGTCCATTCCTGCGCATGATGATTGAGGTACCTATTCAGGGGAACTGAATGGACGCATAATTCCTCTTCCCTCTTTTGATCACAATCCTTAAGCAGCGCACAGCTGCGGGAATAATTCACATCTGCTGATAAGTCTGATCAGTATTGACGTGTATTCGTTTATTCAAGGAGTTTTGTACGATGGAGAATAACAATGGACTCAGTTTCACTGGTGACGACATTGATGAAATTCTAGCTGCACAGCCACTCTTACAGAATGTCGACTTCACACAAGCAATTGCCCAGACAGATGAATGGGAGACCTTATCAAATAAAAAGAGGGAACAAATTCGTACCGCTATCCATGGGATAATTATGACCGAGTATTTGAGAACCAAGTCAGCACCCAGAGGCCTATGGATTTCAAATGCTCCAAGAATTTTTCTTCACGATTTAGCCTTCCGTCGTGATTGGTCTTCCATATCTTGGAAGTGTACTCTGGATTATTTGGTCCTGATAATTAAGACAGCCAAGAGACTATCAGATGCATTATTGGCAGAAATCCTTACTTGTGAAACCCAATTGAAAAACAGCATCAATCCGCAAATTTTTAAGAAGAGATTGGATGAGATCACGAAAGAAATGGATGATACTCAGGAGTTCCTGATGCAGAACAAGTTGCAGAAACTGGCTAAGGATTTAAAAAAGTTCAGTCAGGAAAAGATGCACCCTTATTCTAAAGACGATTACACAGTGATAGATATCACTTCAGATGCAGACTAAACTGGGTGGTCTTCTGATGGCTCTGAAAACAGCTCGGACCAACAAACACCTAGAAGAGGACAAAACAATTCTAGATTCCGAGGACCTAGACGTGGTAACAGAGGGAATAGGTGGCATAGACCTCCTTTCTATCCTGGCAATTCAATGCCTTACTTCCAGCCATTTATGCCCCCCTTTGGAGGTTGGATGAATCCTTATAATCTAGGAAATGAACATCAGCCACATATGAACGACCAAATGCAACAAAATCCAGGCCCTTCGCACCAACCACAGCAGCCTTTTTTAGGGAGAGGCCAAAATCAGCCTCGAGGCAAAAAGAAAAATCTAACTTGGCAGGACCGGCAACCAAATGTGCAGACCAGGAGTATGTCATCGGCACAAGTGGATGGGAACAAGAAGAGTCACTAATTGTGAATCTGACTAACATGACCCTAACGGAAGAACAAACAAATATTCTAAACAAGGGCTTAGGCTTTGTGCCCACTCCACCTGTTGATCCATTCAAATTAAAGTGCGAACTATCCGAATTCTGTAGAACACTCAAACTGAAAGCCTTTTTTGATGGATCCCCCTCTCACGGGACAGATGGTGACACTACACTTAAGAGAAAATCTAAATTCTTACCACCAACCAATGCGATACCAACAGAGATATTGACCTTCGAAAAAGCAATCCTAAAAGGTATTGACAATCTGGACAAAAAACCAAAGAAATCAACTTTTCAAAATCTCAGTAACAAGGAGAGACGAGCCCTAGAGGAACTGAAGAACAATGATAAGATCATCATCAAACCGGCGGACAAGGGTGGGGGTGTGGTCTTCCTTACAAAAGAAGGATATGACCAACAATGCCTCCTACTACTGTCGGACGAGAATTTCTACAGAAAACTTGATTCTGACCCTACCGATAGACTGTCCAATACCATCACGATAATGGTGCATGAAGCAGAGGTGAATGGATGGATTTCCCGAAAAGAGGCGGACTTCTTAACACCAAGAACACCCAAAGTCCCCTTTTTCTATTCATTGCCCAAGACACATAAAAATAAATCCCCACCACCAGGACGCCCGATAGTCTCGGGAATCGGGTCACTCTTAGAACCTCTCTCCAAATTCGCGGATGAATATCTCAAACCACTGGTGCAAAGTACCCCGACATACCTAAAGGATACCCGTGACCTTCTAACCCAGATAGCCGATAAAGCATTCGACCCTAACACCATGATCTTAGTTGGATTAGATGTAGAATCTCTTTATACGAGCCTACCCCAAGATGATACCATGCAAATGCTGGAAGATCTTTTATTCCTCATAGAATGGCCTCACAAAACACCTCGCCATTTTATTCTTGAGTGCTGCCGCTTAGCATTGAAAGAAAATTACTTTGAATACGACGGACAACTTTTCCTACAGTGCCATGGCACCTCCATGGGAAGCGCCTTTGCTCCATCGGTAGCTGGATTGTATGTGAGTCAATTCGAACAAAAATTCGTCCTCAACAATGACAATCCATACGTTTCCAGTATTTTATACTGGAAACGTTATATCGATGACGTCCTGTTGATCAGGGACACTAAGAATTCCTTGACCACATTCATGGAATGGCTGAATGCCCAAGACCGTTGGCTCAGGTTTACCTTCACCGCCAACAGAGAGAGTATAGACTTTTTAGACTTGACTATATTTTCTGAGAATGGGAAACTAGAAACAAGGACCTACACGAAACCTACAGCTAAAAATAGCCTACTGTCATATTTCAGTTTCCACCCCCAACCTCTAAGAGACAATCTCCCTTATAGCCAGTTTCTTCGACACAAGCGAAATTGTAGCAAAGCAAGTGATTACAAACAACAGGCTACAATTTTAAGTAAGAAATTACGAGCGAGAAACTACACTCCACAGACAATCTCTAAATGTAAAAAAAGAGCTCAAAACCAACCAAGGGAGTGTCTGTTACAGAGTTACCAGAAGGAACCAGTAAAGGACCTTGTCACATGTGTGACCACCTTCTGCTCAGCCTCGTATCAGGTACAAAAATTTATAAGGAAGAATTGGGCAATAGTGACCTCAGGGAATTTCGATTGGCCCAAGCCAAGATTTGCCAACCGGAGGACAAAAAATCTCAAAGATGTGTTAGTACACACTCTCCCCAGGAAAAGACTCACTACGACTACCATAAGAAACATCAATATGACCCCAATAACTGGCCATTTTCCCTGTGGCACCTGTGGAGTTTGTAAATTCACGAATCCAACCAAGACCCTACAATTGACTGACATGCCTGCTATGGACACAGAGGCAACACACAAACTGTAATTCCACCCATGTGGTGTACCTCATAACGTGTCCTTGTATACAAAAATATGTGGGGATGACCTGTCGCAAGGTCAAGACTCGCATAGGAGAACATAGGAGCAACATACGGCTCAAGAAAAGTACAACAAAACTCTGCACACATTTTGTGACAGCTGGACATTCGTGTGATGATCTCAGATGGACAGTGTTGGAAAAACTACATGAGAAACACACTGATGCTGAACGCACACTATTTGAAAGGGAACAAAGATGGGTCGATCGATTGGGAACCCACCTGCATGGGATGAACGACAATATTCCGTGGCACCAATTTTATTAAGCGACCACCCTGTTTTTGGTCCACTGGTCAACCCTAAAGACTCATTCCTGTTCGTTGTGTACTCACTTAAATCCGAATTCATTTGAGTGTGATACTTCGACCATATCAATAAGAGGCCCTTAATATCTCTTAATAATTTTTTTACTACATAATCTTTGCAACTATTTATGACATTTAGTCTTTTTTCATATTTTTGGCAAAATAGAGGAATTAATTTACTCTTAAGTTACCATCTCATGTTTTTAGAACGACAACGAACAAAGTGTCTCTGCCACTTTAATAATCATGGCTGGCAGTAGTCCCTTGTTGTTCTTCATGACTTTAAAAACAAACAAGGGAATGTAGTTCCTCTTCCCAGGGGCAGAGTCAGCACTAGCAGTAACTGCATCCAACACGAGGGTAAGAATGGCGCGAGACGAGCGTCTAACCGAACGCAGTAAGTAACGGCTGCGCTCTTGCTATCTTTATGATACCTTCTTGCAACATGCATTGCCTTTTATTATTCTAGCGAATGCCTTGTGACAAGCGACTCTCACAGCCCGTCTGATGCGGAGAGATTTCCTGTAAACTAAGGTACCAATAGTATTAGCGCATGAATCAAAACACTCCGTGCATGACCCACAAGGCTAGACCCCCGTGCCTATAACCATTTAACGGGCAACTGGGCCACTTATAGGAACTTTCACGAGTTATTCAATGACTATTAATTTCTTTTTAAATCATTTTTCATCTTTAAGTCCTAGCGTCACGATCCATTGTTTCACATCCTCACTACTCCCATGTAATATAGTATCCACAATGTGATGCATACAGATATATTAATGGAGGTTGATGTAAATTATATCACTTCTCTGCACCTGGCTACAAAATTGAGTCTCTCGCTGTGCATGCTATATGCCGCTATGTACAATTGTTCTTATATTTGTTTTCCCAAACACAGGAAACTAAGTGTGAAATTCTCATGCTTCCAATGAACACTACACGAATAGTGTGAGTATTCAGTTTGTCTTTTATGTATTGTCCTGACGAAAGCTCTACAGACCCCTCGGGCCAATTAGAGCTGAAACATGTCGACCTAGATGGAGTTATATGGTAGTCCTGTAACTCGATTACCTAGTATACCACTATTTTTAACCACAGTTTACACCCTTTTTTCAATAAATTGTGTGTTTGGGTGCTAACTTGTTTTTAGAATTTTTTGGCTCACTAGCACTACACTATAAACCCTCTGGACAAGTGCATTTTTTCATTTCTGGACACTTCTACTCTTTCCAGAGGTTGCCTCGGGTGAGCCAGGCATATAGCACGTCATTTGTTAACCCAATGAATATGCCATGACGCTAGAGAAGGGGCGGATAAAAGATACACCGCACTTATAATATCTCAACATCTATGAGGGTTTTCAAAGGATAACCATTGGTTATTGTAGAAACAAGTGTCCATTCCTGCGCATGATGATTGAGGTACCTATTCAGGGGAACTGAATGGACGCATAATTCCTCTTCCCTCTTTTGATCACAATCCTTAAGCAGCGCACAGCTGCGGGAATAATTCACATCTGCTGATAAGTCTGATCAGTATTGACGTGTATTCGTTTATTCAAGGAGTTTTGTACGATGGAGAATAACAATGGACTCAGTTTCACTGGTGACGACATTGATGAAATTCTAGCTGCCCAGCCACTCTTACAGAATGTCGACTTCACACAAGCATTTGCCCAGACAGATGAATGGGAGACCTTATCAAATAAAAAGAGGGAACAAATTCGTACCGCTATCCATGGGATAATTATGACCGAGTATTTGAGAACCAAGTCAGCACCCAGAGGCCTATGGATTTCAAATGCTCCAAGAATTTTTCTTCACGATTTAGCCTTCCGTCGTGATTGGTCTTCCATATCTTGGAAGTGTACTCTGGATTATTTGGTCCTGATAATTAAGACAGCCAAGAGACTATCAGATGCATTATTGGCAGAAATCCTTACTTGTGAAACCCAATTGAAAAACAGCATCAATCCGCAAATTTTTAAGAAGAGATTGGATGAGATCACGAAAGAAATGGATGATACTCAGGAGTTCCTGATGCAGAACAAGTTGCAGAAACTGGCTAAGGATTTAAAAAAGTTCAGTCAGGAAAAGATGCACCCTTATTCTAAAGACGATTACACAGTGATAGATATCACTTCAGATGCAGACTCGACTGGGTGGGACACAATCCAGATCACCATCCAAAACGGTGTTGAAATCCCCACCCAACAGCAGGAGGCCCAGCGGGAGTGAAAGGAATATATGTGCAAGGTCTTTGAACGTGTCGGACTGTAATGTAGGGGGAACATAAACAGAAAGGAAGGTTACAACTTTACCCCCCAGCCTCCCCGACACCCCGACATATCTGCCTCTTTGATCAGACCATGTAGCATTGACCTCGAAAGGAAAAGTTTTTTTTACCAAGATCCCCACCCCCCGAGATCCAGTCGTAAACCCAGCATGCGCAATCAGTCTATAGCCCCCCCTGTGAAGTGCCATACAGCAATTGCCAACAAGGTGGGTTTCTTGGAGAAGCACAACATCTGGCGAGTGGCGCCTGATAAACTGGTTAACCATGCCCCGCTTGATCTTGTCTCCCAAGCCATTTACGTTCCAGCTCAACACCTGAATTCCCAACCCCACTGTAGAACCAGACATCTACCCAACTCCAGCACGCACGCGCATATCCTTCGAAACCCAATGCAATGTGAAACGAAACTGAAAACAAAATCCCCGGAACAACCCGCCTCCCCAACTAAGAATACCACCCCCCACCCTGCACCCCTGCATCAGGACTACGCCCCAAACCCAACTAGCAGTGTGCCTGTCGCCCCACCCAACAATGGTTACTAAAAGTAGAAAGAGGAGGCGCCTGCCGTGTAGTCCACAACCCGACTCCCAATAATAAGTATCCGAAGAGACAAGCAACATAGTCCGACACGTTTCAGAAATAACACACCATAAGGCCATTCCTCTCCCCCCATCTTCAGCAATAAGAAACAATCAAACATAGAGTCCTTATTCCGGGTCGTGCCGAGTGCCCTCCATATCAGATCGATGATCTTCAGCGTCATCTGGTCTAACAGTGTCCAACCAGTCCGAGGCCACCTCGGCCTTATCAAAAAACCAAGTTTGATCGTTCACTTTAATCCGTAGCTTGGCAGGATATAGCATAGAGTACCTGATCCCCTTGTCTCTCAATCTCCGTTTAAAGTGGAGGAAGTTCTGTCTCATCTTCTGTACCGCCTGGGTAAAATCCGGGAAAAAGGAGACTGTGACGTTCTCATATCGCAGAGGGCCGTCCGTCCGCGAGGCCTGCAGAATGGCATCCCGTTCCCGAAAGTTCAGCACCCGAGCGATCATGGGCCGCGGTTGCGCACCCACTTTCGGCGGACCCCCCGGCACTCAAAGCGCCCTTTCCACAGTGAAAAACTTACTGAGACCCTTCGGTTTCAAGTGGTTAAGGATCAGGTCTTCAATGAATAGGTCCGGTGCATGCGACTCCGCAGTTTCAGGAACACCCAAAATGCGGACATTATTCCGACGATTGCGCCCCTCATAATCATCGAGAAGCCTCCTGGTTTCGTCCCGTGCGGCCTGAAGAGCACGGACTTCTCTCTGTAGTTCAGCGGTATCATCAACCAGGCTCGAAGTCCGGATATCGAGGGACTTCACTTTTTCGCTAGTCTTAGCGTGATCCGTGCGCAAGAGGTTAAAGTCAATCTTAACCGAGTCAAGCTTGTGATCGAGTGTGTCCATTCTAGTCGCCATAGAAGTTTCGATTCTGGTGACCACATCCATTATGTCCTGCAAAGAAGGCTCTGCATTGGCCCTCGGTGAGGTGGCCTCAGTGACTGGCGGTAGCTTCTGGTCAGCCGGAGACCCCCGAGGCACAGTATATTTGTCCAGTTTATTGGATTGGACGGACCTCTGAGTCCTGCCACCTTTAGTGAGAGGTTTCTCTGAGTCTACTCTTGCAGCCATGACGGGGTGACCTCCGGTAGCACCTAGGATAGGTCCAGCGACACAAAGGACGAGAGTCACAAACGCTCTGGAGCCCAAACGCGGGTCGGCAAGGGGGAGTGCGGGGACCCCCTCCGATATGCCCAGCACCAATAGTCAATTCAAAGGGTGAGCCGAGGTGGGGTCTCCACTTCCGGTGGGTCCTGCCGCTGTTGTCGCATTAGGTCCCGGCCACGGATGACACCAGAGTCCGCTGCGCTGGCACCGGGTAGGCCCGATATTTCGGACGATGATTCGAGGGGGTAGGAATGGGTCCTGCAGTCCACAATTTCACCGGGACGTAGCCACAGCAATCACCAATCGAATGGTGTCCCCGGGTAACAGGATATATGACAGGATAGACGAGCGGCGGAGCGGGTCTCACGGAGCTACATGATCACGCGGCCATCTTGGTCCCGCGCTAGGCTCCTCCTCTATTATAAAGATTTTTAAGAATATTTTGCACCAATAAACATTTTAAAAAATGTGGTAGTGGGACACATTTAGAGTTGAAAATTGTTATGCAATAACCACTGACAAACGTTAGAATTAGTTCCTTATACGATGTGCTTCATTTCATTATGTTTGAATTTAATTAAGAGTTTCTTTTACAAATTAAAAAATGCTGACTTTGAATTGCATTACATTGCCTGTTTCCTTAGGTCTGCATTATTTCATAGCCTGGTGTGATAGACTCTTGTTTCGTTTTTCAGAATGTTGCTTTCTGTAAATATTCACAACATTCCTAAATAACAGTTACTTTCTTCCGTACTTCTTTGTGAGTGAAATCATGGGAACCTGTACTTTAAAGAGCAAAAAAGTACATTTGCTCTTTGTCAATTAACCTGTGTTGACAGAATGGACATTCATTTCTCATGAGAGACATGGGAAAATGTGTTGGGGTATCAAGCTTGTACCTGTTGAGTGGACAAATGGTCACATGACAATCAGACCATTGTATGGTGACAATTGATGCCACAGACGGACTATTTGGAGTGTAAAAACTGGCTCTCCTAGGAGGAGGCATCCACCAGCCTCTATAGCCTCCATCCTCCATTGCTCCCAACCTGCCTGGCTGTCAGACTACCTTTCCAGGCCCTCGTATTTTTTCCCTTTGCTGATGAACTTGCCTGCTGGATGGTTTAGAGCTGTCTGGCTAGAGACCAGACTTGAACTTTCCTGTTGAAAGCTCCATTCCCCTTGCCCCTGCCCATGGACTTTCCTTTAATTAACTTTAACCTGATCCTCTTGTCAGTGCTAAGATCGTCCTCTCACCTTTCTCTTCCTCTTTATGTATTCTTTTATTTAGCAATAGATTTACTTTGACGAACTGTGTGGTTTTATACCACAAACTGTAAGACTCATGATTGACCTCCTTCAAATATTACTAATGTGCATACATTTTTGGATATTTAACACAGAAACCTAAGTATCCAAATGTGTCTGAGTGTTTTATTATTTGTGTCTTAAGGTTTGTTCCACAGAAACTGTGCTTACAAGTATTTGATTTCTAATGCATGATAGATAAAGTCATAGTTTTGCAACATGCTTAATAGCACCCCCACTAATGGAAGCATTGCTGCAGTGAAAGGGGACTCCTAGTGCCAGGAGTAAGCTGCTCTCCCTGTGTGGCTGGAGGTGAGGAGCTGACCATTAGCTGTATAGTGCTATGTGACTCTGCCAGCGCAGGATGTATTGCTCCAGTGGGGGGGACTCCAGGTCCTAGGAGTAAGCTTTTCCCCCTGTGTGGCAAGAGGGGAAGAGCTGACCATGTACATAATAGTGCCACCTGACTCTCTCAGTGTGGGACGCATTGATGCAGTCAAGGGGACTCCAGGTCTCAGGAGTAAGCTGTTTTCCCTGTGTGGCTGGATGGGAGGAGCGGATCACGTGCTTCATATTGCTACCTGACTCCTGCACCATGGGATACATTGCTGCAACGGTGAACTTCCAGGAGTAACCCATCTCCTTAGGTGGCTCTTTGGGAGAAGCTGACCATTTGCTTCATATCACTGCCTGACTGCCACAGCACAGTGCAACATTGCTGCAGTGGAGGGGACTTCAGGTTCCAGGAGTAACCTGTACTCCCTGTGTGGCTGGTGGTGAGGAGCTGACCATGAGCGTAATAGCGCCACCTGACTTCCCACAGCATAAGACGCATTGCTGCAGTGGAAAGGACTCCAGTCTCTGGAGTAACCTGCTCTCCCTGTGTAACTGGAGGGGAGGAGCTGCCACACTCTTAATAGCACCACCTGACTCCCCCACCATGGGATGCATTACTGAAGTGGTGGGGACACCAGGTCCCAGGAGTAACCTACTGTACTTAGTTGGCTGCTGGGGTGGAACTGACCATGAGCTTCATTGCGCCGCCTGACTTCCACAGCACGGGGAAACATTGTTTCAGTGGAGTATACCCCAGGTACAAGGAGTAACCTGCTCTTCTTGGTAGGCAGGAGGGGAGGAGCTTGCAATGCATGTAAAAGTGTCACCTGACTCCTGCAGCACAGAATGGTTGTGAGACACGTGTGAAAACTGGACGAACAGCAGGCCTGTGGGTGCCCATCATAGCCCAGATGAGGCAGGGTTTGGTCACCCCTCTTGGCTTTGTGAATAAGAGGAATGAGATAAGTTCAAGATAGACAGTTTATAATTTTCTATTTGAGAATGAGTAACAGGATGGCTAATTTATTGAAGGGCAGGGCGGAAGTCTTAGCAAGAACCTCCTCCTCTATTACCAACAATCTAACGTCATTGGGGCATTGTGGTGGGTGGCCGGGCTCATGTCGAATTTCTATACAAGTATGATGCCTTGCTGTATATAACTGCCCAGAGGAGGCACTGCCTGTTCTTCTGGAAGCCCTATCGGTATTTGGTGCAGTATCGGACTGAAGTTTAATAATCAGAAATTGTTCCTGGTCCCACTTGCTGCAGTAGCCAGTACAGAGGTGACTGACCTCCCTCAACGGAGTTTCGATGGGAATGCGATCATAGGAAGTCAAGTGACACATTCAGCTGATGCACAATATGCATTGAATATGGGAGCAGTTCTTATGGGTTTCCTTTCCTCTATTAGTTTCTGGAATCGCCTTCCCAAATATATCATGGGTAGAGTGACCCTGGCCCAGATGATGCTCTTACCATGCTGTCTGCATGTTCTGCAGAATTCCTTCTGCGTTATTCCCAGATCCGTTTTTGAGACCCTTAAAAGTCTCCAGCTTTAATTGGTGTGGGCTGGAAAGTCCAGAAGGGTAAAATTAGAGATTCTGAAGTTAGATATAGATCGGGGGTTTGGGCCTCCCCGACCTACATCTTTATTATCTTGCTGTTCTCCTTCAATATGCGGCGCTACGGTGCGTGGAGGGCCCCAATGTAGGGAAGGACCTCCTAGTGGATTGGGGATGGGAGAACAGCCTTCTGGGGTGTCTCATGATGGGATCTTGGACACCCCTGGATTATCCCTTTTTAGTTTGCCACGTAGCAGGAGCCTGGGAACATGCAGTCACGTTGGTGTTGCGGAAATCGCCATATGCACGAACACTGCAATTGCAATGGTTGCATAGTTTTTTCCATATACAGTCCATTATGGACTTAACAGGGTGGTTCCAGGGAGGGTGTCTTATGGTGGGTGATCTATACCTTAATGGAACCTTTCTCTCTTTTGCCAATGGACAGCAATGTTTCCAAGTCCCGGTGAGATTTTTTTTGCAAAATGCAAAGAATTCATGCACAAAATGTGAGCTCTGGACATCCCTCCCGGAGGAACCCTTTGAGTCTCACTCCTTATTGACAATCCTCAACCAGGGCTCCTTCAGGGGCTTGATATCTCTCTTTTATAGAGCACTTAATAATGATCACTGATTTAATGTTTCCCGTGTTCGAGATAGGTGGTCGAAGGACCTGCTGATACCTCTCACTGAGGGTGAATGGAATCAAACGTTCGCACAGGTCCAGGACGTGGACAGCAATGCTCGCTTCAAACTTATACAATTTCATTACCTACACAGCACATACCTGACACCCTACTGATTAGCACGGTTCAGCACGATGTACTACCTGCAGTGTCCCCATTGTGGAGTCAAGCTGGTGATGTTTACCCATATGATGTGGGACTGCTCTCGAACCCAACATTTCAGGTCAAGAGTGTTGGAGACACTCCTAGAGACCACGGGCCTTCAGGTCGAGGCAACAATCAAGTACTGTCTCCTTGACGTTCTACCGATCCCCAAGGCGAGGACTAGAATGCAAAATAAATTTGCGAACTTGGGACTAGTGCTGGCTAAGTGCCCCATTGTGATTCATTGGCTGCAGCTCATGCCCCCTAGACTGCCCAGATGGACAGCAGATATGCGTGAATGGTGAGTAGTGGAGGAACTACATCTGCGGATAGTTCACACAGACGAGAATGCCGACCTAGATCTAGAGACATGGGGGATGCTACTAGAGAAACTGCACACTATCCGGCAGACTGGTGGAGACACCAACGCTCTCCCACAGAGTGGGACCGTTGACACACAGGCTGTGGGTGCTACCGGACATCCAACCACCCAGACACCACCAGGTAACATGGACGATTGTGTTTGGGTGGGAGAGACACCTGACTGGTTTCAGAGGGGAGACAAGGGTTATAGCTGTACTTTGATGGTAGGGTGATCACCTCTGTAACTTAGGACACTGCCTAGCCACTCTCTGCAGGGGGTGCATTAGGACAAGACCGTGGCAACTTATTATGTAGTACAGAATAGATCCATTCAGAGAGTGAGATGGGATGGAAATAGATGTAGGACCACGTCAGTCTATGCTGCTAGAGCATGTATGAGAACCACTGCTCTGTCAACCGCTGCTAAGTTTTTAATGGTTATGTTTTTATTTGATTACTGTATCACTGATACTTGTTCACCTTAAAAGGGATATGCAGCGCTTTTAGTATCTCAGTTGCATTCCATGTCGCGGCGAGTATTTGTCCCAAACCTGCAACATGATCTATGCACCGTATGTATCCTGTATGTGATCGTACTGTATATTGCTGCTACATGTGTCCTGAAATTAAAAACAATCTAATGTCAGTAATGGAGACAATTAATGACTAAACCACTTAGTGAAGGAAAGAATTGAACTTCTTGAGAGATTTAGTAGCCTGGAACATCAACTTAACTCTCAATTCAATCTAATCAAGATTGTTCCTGTTCCCCCCATTGTATTACTTTGACCAATAAAGTCCAGGATAAAGTTGTAGTACCTTCAATATCTAATGATCAGAGTACGTACGGAAATAGTGCCAATCCAATAAATGGAAGCCATTTTAACATCTCAATTGGATAAGTACAATTGAACTCCCACAGAAATAATGTTAATCTGCCCAGGGTGATCACATTATTCCTAGTGGATTACCACATCACCCATTATTCAGTCTAATTTGCCTGGATCGAATAGGGGGACTGTATTTACTGTACCTCACTCCTGCATGTACACCTTATGCTATTGTTCTAAATTAGGTTCCAACGCTCACTCCAACTAAAAGAAAAGATTGGTGTAACTTAAAGCATAAGGTATGCACTAGCTGAAAATTAAATTGAAGTGGAAAGAATATTTGTTTGGGGAAATTATTTCTATGAGAACCATGGCTTGGGTAGGTTACGGCCCTAAATGTTCTTCCGGGGATTTTATAGGGTTAGATTTCAGGACACCCTTGGTTGTGAGGGAACTGATGTATCATTTGAACCAACTGAGCAGGGTGGGCCTATGTCCATTCTGGCATAAGATATTATAGTTTGGCATCCTTGAGATACCAAAAATAGGCAAAATGTGCCTGTGAAATATGTTAATAACTGTACAAATCTGGGACCCCAAGCCCACCACAACCATAGGGCAAAGTCAATGTATGCTAACACAATAGACCAAGTCTTGGGAGCCTATCATCAGTCCCAATACATGATGGGCCAGGTACTCGCCGAGCTCCAGGAGATGAAGCAGTTGAAGAGGGAGTTCAAATATCAGAAGGAGGCTCACAAGTCCTATATGGGCTCCCTGACAGGTGTGCTGCAGGATATTTACACCCATATGTGCAGGGCTTTCCCAGCACCATCTCGCCCGTTCTGTAGTCCTTCAACATCTGGCCCTTCTACATCTGCCAAAACCACAGGAAGGGGACCCTAAAACCGGAAGAACCATCTGCAGCCAAAGCATGCCCTGCAACTGTGAATCCCCGTTCACCCACAGGAGGGGACGTCTATCCAAATTATCAGGTGATGAGGATGGCAAGACCTCTTCCACCACCAGCAAGAAACTGCAAACCTACATTCCTCCAGTGCGTGACTAGCACTAACTCTGTGGACTATTTCTTCAACTATGGTTTGATTAAAAATGACTGACGTTTTCACTTTTTGCTTTGCATTATCATTCTTACCCTGTTTAATTTCTTCACATTATATTCAATAATTCATAACTCAAAAACTCATAGCCCAGTGTTGTATATCTCAACTCTATCAATGCATTTGTTTCTTTCCATCATAACTTTACAACAGCAAAAATGAAAGTATTGTGTGAACATAGAACATTTGCAAGTAGGTATTGTTTTTCTCATGCCCCCAACCGTGACTACCAATAAATCATCTACTACTATGTTTATTCCATTTGACCAATAATTGTCTGTCAACATTATCATTAACATAACAATCCATAAATGTCACTAATACTCAGTGCCAGTTTTAAATTTCCAGTTACAGACCTTGCCAACATGTAAGAAGGAGATATATCTAAAACAATCAGATTGAATAGGCATGTTATCATTAACTCATGTCATCAACTGGAGCCAGATCTTCTGGCTCACATAAGGAATCACATATCAATAACACCAATAGACGAAAACATGGCGGTACTACATTTTAAAGCCACCGAATCATTCCGATCCAATGTTCCAGTATCTGATGGAATGTCACAACCATGTTTCACTGGTGTGCCACAAGATTTATGTCCTTCAATGATAAGACACATCTGCAGCAACATACATTTTACACACAATGAGGATTTTACCAATGTGAAGGGAGATTAGAATGATTTGGCTCCACTACCACATGTGCTTTGAGCTAATGATGGCACACATATTGCTTTAGTGCCAACACGCGACAGAGAACAAGTCCAATAAAGTCTTCAACTCTTCCATTCAATCAGTGCAAGTTGCCTTGGTACACGTTTTGTACAACCTAAGTCTGTGTCTGTCTTTTCCAGGATCAGCCCATGTTCTCTTTATACTTCAAAACAGCACCATATACCTGCAAATGTCACAACTCTGAAATGTCCAACTGAAGATCACATGGTGAGGGAACCTAAAAAGATCAAAAGAAAAAGCTTACCTATCAGAAATAACATAATAAATAGGTTACAAAGTCAACTTTTGGAGGACATTGTTTCACAAAACAATCAGAGATAAACAATGTAGCTGAATAAAGTAGTCAATGGGTCAAAACTTTGATCGATAAACACCTCTGGCCGGAATTTCCCTAAACTTGCCATTCCTGACAAATTACAACCACATGCTTCTTCCAAACATCACATCAATAGTTGGTGGAATGGTGAAAGTGATAACATGTAAAGATATACTTACATTCATGAGAAGTTATCAATGACTAGGGGTGGGCGGAAGTTGCGTCGTCACGCTACACAAAGCCTCGCAAAATGGTAAAAAATCTCCGCGAGCACGCAAAAGTTCTGCAAACACGCGGAATTGCTTGTTCCGCCCATTCGCAATGCTTTTTTCCTGTTCGCGAACACTGTTTGCGTGCTCGGAGAGAAATATCTTGAAAGTGCGAACAAGCAAATAATTCTGCGAAGTCGCGGATCGCTGAATTTTTGCCAATTCTGATTTCTCTGCTAAACGCGAAATTACCCAGATTCACAAATGTCGCGAGCGGGACGAAATTTACTGCCCAGGCCTATCAATGACATCTTGACGTACGTCAACTCCTTCCTCTTCACCACTTACATCTTTATTTGGCATTTCAAAATCCTCACCTGGTGGCTCTTCATGGTCTCTATCCTCTGTGATGTAAGAGATGTTTCCTCACATGGCGATGTTGTGGAGCATGCAGTAGGACACAGTGATTTGGCACACCTTATTGGGTGAGTATAGGATTTTCCCCAGTTGTATTCAGACATTAAAATCTCGCCTTAAGGAGCCTGAAAGCCCGTTCCACTAGCCACCATGTTCTTCCATGGGCGTCATTGAAGTAGACTTCCCCTGGCGTTGTTGGATTCCTCAGTAGTGGCAACAGCCACGGTTGGTTTAGATAAGATGACTCACCTAGATGGAAGACAAACAAGCATTGGCATTGCCAATAGGTCTCGCTTGTGGGACCTTATAAGTATTTAGTTTTGCAGCACAATATCCGATTATGCAACAAGGATATTGTGCTGCAAAACTAAATACTTATAAAGTCCCACAAGCGAGACCTATTGGCAATGCCAATGCTTGTTTTTATTTAATGATATTTTATATAGCGCGAACATTGCCCGAAGGTGTCAGAACGCTTTACAAAAGAACCAGTTGCGTTATAAGGACTTTGGATTACATCAGTTACAATAAAAGATACAAACAGAAAAAATGTCAAATGTACAAGTTGTAAAGTCACTCAAGGAAGAGATGTAAACAAAAAACTGCAAATGTCCAAGTTGTAAAGTCACTTAAGAAAGAGATACAAACAGAATTTTTTGTGCAAATGTACAAGTTGTAGAGTAACTCAGGGAAGAGATACAAACGGGTAAACTATAAAATCACATAGGAATGGTAGTAAGTATAAAGTACTACATATACTAGTGGGTAGAGTACCTGTAAATCCCGAATGTTTTTCTGACTGACGGTGAGGGTGGCGCTAGAGAGCGATTGCGATTGCGAGACTGAGCAGTTTGGGCAGGGGGCTGATCTCTTTACCATACAGGCAAAATGTCCGTCCAGCTGAAGGGAGCTGCTATTTTTGTGACTGCGCGGCTGAGACTGTTATTGGAAGTAAATGAAGAGATGCAGGTGCTCTCCAGCGCCGGCCCGCTGGGAGGGTCTGATGGCCGCTGCTTGAAAAGAAAATGCACATCTTTCCCGAGTCCAGCAGCAGCTGCGAGACAAGGATTTATGTCGCTCTCAGAACTCGGGCCTTTCAGAATGCTACATTTAATCACACACACAGAAAGCAGAGCAAATGTTAAAGATGTTGCATATAAAAGGCAGGGGGCTGATCTCTTTACCATACCGGCATGCTGTTTATTTTTCCAAAGCTTGAGAAAACCTGTTCGATAAAAAGCTGAAGGAGGAGGGGGTGCGAGGGATGAGGGAACACGGCCTGGGGGAAGCTGGCTGGGGAGGGGGAGGAGAAATGCAAGGAAGGCTGTGTGCGGCGTAATTAGGGGAGGAGAAGCCGAGAAGCCGCAGAGCGCACACTGGGCGAAGCCCTTTGATGTGCTGTGCGGCAAATGGAGGGAGGCTGATGCGCGTTCATGTTTGAACACGTGGTTCACGTGAACTTCATGAAAACCGCCAGCAAAAAGCTGGTGGTTTCACGAAGATTTTGGCCACTTGAATTCTCGCTCCGCTCGATGCGCATGCGCGCATCGATAGGTCGCGAGACCTAAAAAAGTGCCAAAAACTGTAATACAATTTCAGATTATTCAACCAGAAATCCCCAAAACAATATTTTGAAAGATTGTACTGACCAACAAGTCAGGCCCCCTCAGGTCCAAGTTGTGACATTTGCACAGGTATTGAGCAGTTCCGTAGTACAAAGAAATCATGGGCAGAGCTGGGGAAATGTGCACAGATGCATGTGATATACAAGTCTGGTAAGCACACAACTTGCACATTGATTGAATGTAAGTGTTTCCAATTCCGATAGACCTGTTTTCTGGTGTTTGTTGGCACTAAGGCAATATGTGTGCCATCAATTACTTCAACCACATGTGGTAGGCACCCCAAACCATAAAATTCCTCCTTCAAATTGGCTAAATCCTGCTGCTGTGGAAACTGGATGAAGCTGTTGATGCGTTTCAGCATTGAAGATATAACTTCTTGTAGAACACCACAGAAAGTTGGTTGTGTGCATTCCACCAGATACTGACACAGTGCATTGGAAGGATCCTGTGGCCACAAAATGAAGTATTGCCATGAGTGTGACAATTGGTGTAATAGATGTGGAATTTTTGTTATGAGGCTGAAGATCTGGTACCAGCTGATGGCATCAATCCAGTATTGTTTGCCTATTCAGTCTGAACTTCTTGATTGTATCCCTTTCTTCCATGGTTGCAAGGTCTGGAAATGGGAAGTACACCTGTGGCTGTCATCTCCTCAATCCCCTAGGGTTTATATGTCTGCATTGGTAAAACATAGGAACCTTTTTTACATTTTCCACAGCAACATATTTGATATATAACACTAACGTTATTTAGTTGTACAAAGTAAATATGGTTTTATTACATATTTTTAAAAAAGAATTGTCCTCTATTCTTCAAAAATTACATTTATAGCCTAAAATATGTATTTTTTTATTTTTTTCTTTATAAATCCCATCAACGGAGGTGTGAACAACACAGAGCTAATTTAGCTTTTAAGCACAAAAAACTGTGTCCCCATGGAAGTTTAATATGTAAACAAACTAGCCCCAATTTTGAGTGATGGTGACACACTTCACAGTTCCAAACACACTATTTTGAACTTCTAAAATGGCGGGTGCCTGACCTCGCCGATAGCACATTTGGAATCAGACAGGTGCGGAAAAAGTTGGCCATGCTATGGGACCTAAACTCCATGACAGACATAGTTAGTGAAAATAATGTAAGAAGGCCAATGGTTGTGGACATCTATGCTGACAATTGTGTATGTCCTGTACATGTACATGGCAGTTAAGAAAGAAGCTCACTTGCTTCCTGACACTGCTGCCATCAAAACCTTCGCCACGTTTGCTGCTGTTTGTCACCTCTGGGAGCAACGACTCTAGGTCGAGGTGAGAGTACCCCCGCCTTCTCACCAGAGGAGCTGGAGCTGCTGGCATAGGAGGTCCTCTCTCTATGTGGCCAGCTCTATGGCTCACCAGAGGAACAGTTACATGTCTGAAATGTATATGGGAATCTGTCAAACTGTTTTTTCCCATTAACACAAGCTACAATGCCCCTTTGAGTTTCTGAGTGAAGTGTAGTTATTGATGTGATGTGTCATATATGTTGTTGCCTACAGAGGACAATTGTGTTGGGGATTTCTAAGTACTTTATAGTGTTAAAAACAACAACATTAGTATGTGTTGTGTGTTTAAAGTCCTAGATTCTAATTGCTGTGTATGTAAAGATATATCTATGTGTACGTTTGATTTACAAGTGCTACGTTGAAAATTCACATCAAGGAAATTAGAAAACACATTATATACTCTTTACAACTTTACATAAAAATGTTTTCTGTACAACCAAATGAAAATTGATGTTAGGTATGTGTATCATCCCATAAATCACTCAGCCTAGATCAGGCTTCTGTAAACAGTTGTATGTGAGCAACAAGTAGCTCCCAGACTCCTTCAGAGTAGCGCACAGCCCTGACTTATTTATTAGATGGACACAAGGTCATTTTAGCATGTAAAAGTTAAGAGAAGGCTGTGTTCATATGGCGTCATGATCATCGTACTGCAGATAGCAAGGCCTGACAATGAGCAGTGTTCAGTCAGAATAATGGGATAGGGCTGAGTCACAGGAACAGGCAAGTGAAGCACTGAGGTACATCTGTCTTAAAACTATATCCTTGCCAGGGTACATTTTGAGATATGCTTACAAATATGCCCTGAATGCTTTTAAATGAATAACAGTTAAAAGGGAGAGTTACCTAACTTCTTTAGTTAACACTTCATTTAATTTTACTCCCATTTCAAAGTATGTCATCTACAAACTGTAGAAGCCTTAAGTATTTATGTTTAGCCTTCAGCAGTTCATAATCGTTTGCACTGATCAGAAGTTGGTCACATCACAGAATATGTAATAGACCCCTGGGCTAAATGATGTCTCAGGCCTGGATTGGTGAGTTTAGGCCATGACATGGATTGAGGGGAGTCAACATGTCACTATAAAAGTGTGTGTTATGATATTGGCTTTGATCAGCATATAAAAATACACATGTTGTATGCTAATGTATGAGTCATGCTAGTTTTAGATGTTTGTTACTTCAATACAGACAAACAAAAAGTCACAAAGCCATTGTTTTTTCTTTCATTTCTTGTATCCATACAGATTAATGCCCATCAGAAGTGCGGCATTTGGAAGGCCATCACCAGGAAGGTGTGGAAGCTGGGGGTCTGCAAGTGGTCCAGCATCCATTACAGCAAGAGGTGGGAGGACCTACAACATTAGACCAGAAAGTCAACCAAAGTCCAGCTCGGGCAGTCCTCACAATTTGGGAAGCACATGTGCCACACTCTAACCCCCTAATGGACTACATTCTTACGGTGACCTATCTAGAACTTGATGGGCAGCTGATGGCACAATAGCAGGTAAAAGCAGGTAAGTTCTTCTCAGAGTTTCACATGTTACATGGCTACATTTTGTTACAGCCAGGATTGTTCCCAACAACATTAAGGGTAACCCATGTCCAATGCACAAGAAGAGTTCTTGAAGGTGAATGTTTTGCACAGTGTTTGTGATGATGTACTTTGTCTATTATATTTTTTGGAAAGGATCCCACCTGATTCCTGTTTGCAACCAATGGACTGTTCTGAGAAGACACATGGCTGCCTAAACTCCACAGATATATCAGGTTCTTTGATGGCATGAGGGACAGTGCTACCAAACAAGTTAATAGTCTTTATTGTGTCTGTTGTGATGCTCCTTCACTATTGTGGATGTAATGGTAGCATGTGACAGAGCATACTAGGCGCTTATGATACAGTGGATGTACCAAACGTCACACTGGTAATTTGGAATTCTACACATACAAAAGTGAGTATATGATCCAAAATTACTAGTGACATCTGAATTGATGGCTACATTTTGGAATCTAAACAGATCCGAATTGTGTTTAGCATTAGAAAGACTGTTTCATACATGTTAAAGGTGACAGGTTAGCATGATGTCTTACTCCTTCACAAATGCCAGTATGCTTTTGGACAAATAATTTTTATAGGTATACAATTTTTGATGAAACAAAGAGATGAATGTGTACACATTGATGACAGAGTAACACATGCCCAAAGCCATTTCTCAATGCCCTTTGTTATGTCCAGATAAAGAATCAATGATGAATAAAAAAACTTAGAAACATTAAGGGATTTTGGCAGATTGAATATTCCATCACATATATGTAGGAGTATCCCATCAGGAAAACTCAGAATCAGGTCAAACTCATGACTCATTTGGCAAATGTTGAAATGCATCAAGCTGTAATTAGGCCTAGGCGGTAAATTCCATTCCGCTCGTGGAATTTGCGGAATTTGGGTAATTTCGATCCCGCGGAGAACACGGGCTTGCCAAAATTGCGCTATCGGCGGCTTCGCAGAATTTTTTTGCTTGTTCGCACTTTCAAAATGTGTGTTCGCAAGCTATTTCTCCCTGAGCACGCAAACAGCGTTCGCAATCAGGAAAAAAGCATTGCGAACGGGCGGAACAAGCAATTCTGCTTGTTCACAGAACTTTTGCATGCTCACTGAGATTTTTTACCGTTTCGCATAGGTTTGCGTAGCGCGACTACGCAAATTCAACCCACCCCAGTTGTAGTTTGTCGTATTTTGTGATTTACATTTGAATCTTTGAAGTGATTATAATACATGAGTCGTATGTAATGATTACTGTGATGTTCCATATCTTTTTGATTACAGTGATACATATTTTGTGAAACAATTTCATAAAGATACGACAAACTTCAAATAACTAAAGTTATTTAGGAGTGAAATGTGAAAATGTTTTTGTTCTGTACTGAAGTTTATTAGAAATGTTTCAAGTGCTATGTAATTACCTATGCTCTAGACGTCATTTGTCAATCCACCCAAATATTTGTTTCTGAGACTGTCTTCAACAACATAGGTATCTACATAGTATGTGACACATTGCTAAGCTACTTCAGTACAGAATTCATTTATATTGTTTGACAATTGACATATGCTTTTGTGACTTGATGTAAGTGTTACCATTGTAAAATGCACAAACAAAGGTAACCTGATTTCAGTTTATGATAATATTGGTACAGCATTGCAGTATTTGTAGACTCACATTTATTCATATTTTAGTCATTGAGAATGACAAGTATGCAGTTTTTAGGTCCTTGTGAACACACTGTACAAAGGGATTTTTGGTTGATATCCTTTTGATGGCATCAGTTAACTAGTCTAAACTATAAAGTCCAAACATTCCTAGGTATGAAACAGTTCCTGTAGAGACATGATAATAGATAAGAGACAAGATCATACAGGACATAGGAGACACCATGGGGAATGACGTAACTGTGACCAAATGTTTTCTGAAAATGATGCATGGTTTTATGCTAATGTAGAAGCAAAGTTTGAGAGCCTTTAATATAGGTGAAATCTGAAAACTTGCAAACTGTTTTGTGATCATGATCAGTTCTGTTTGCACAAATTCAATACAATTATTGTATATGTCATTCCAGTATCATCAGTAGCAGGCAAAGGAGATAGTGCCAACATAGGCAGGGAAGCAGCTGGCCACTCTGGTTTGGGTTCGGACACCACCAACACTGAGGGACCCAGTGTCATGGACATTGAGGGGAGTAAAACAGAGGCAGTCGGCTTCCCAACCTCTGCTTTGGAGACCTCCTCCAATGAGCACTCCCTAGTGGTTGCATCCTTGTCCACCACCCACAGTACGATCTCCATTCTCCCTCTTGCTCCCCTCAGTTGGCCAAACCCACCCCCTAAAAGGGGTGACATCTCCTTCATTTCAGGCACCTCACCCCCTACCCCTATTACCCTGGCTGCGCTGAATGAGGGGCTATTTACATCCTCAGGAACATCTCTGTAGGCCAGGCTGCACTACTGAATGCCATCTAGGAGCTTGGCTGCCAATTGCAACAAATGGTAGCCTACCTGGAAGGCATTCACAGTGCTATGGTTTGGTCTAGAGAGGACTTTTCAAGGACTAGCTTCCTCACAGAACGCAGTCTCCCAACCACCCTAAGCTTGTGCCCCACCTCTTTTCCCTTCCTCATCCAAATTCCCTATTCCCAGACCTGTCCCAAGCACACTCACACCTTTGCACACACACACACACACACTCACACAGACACAAGCAGCCCACCCACACAGCAACACAAACACCACAAAAAAGACAGGTGCACATCCAAACACATGACTACCTCCACCATCAGCACACCCACAGACACTGCAGCCACTGCCACACCCACATGTGCCACATTCACACCCAGCACCTCCACAGATGCTGCAGTCACCACCATGCCCACATGCACCACACCCAGCAGCCTCACAGCCACCACAGTCACCACTACCACATCCATATGCACCACACCCAGCATCTCCACAGACATCCGTAGTCACCCCCACACCCACACATACCCATCCACTCCCACTCACACATCAGAATTCACACCCACAAAACATAAACAACCACAATCACCCAAACAACAGAACCATTTAAGATCTTAGCGGTGACAGGTCTGCCCACTAGATGCCCCTTCCAGAGGAGGGTCCCCTTGGCAATGCATTTGGAGGTAAGCTTTGTGTCACTGCACAATATTGCAGATGTTTAACTTTATGGACTGCCAATTGGCTTAATTATTCTTTTGAGAGCATTATCTCAATTTGTGTAATAAATCCATGCTTTTTATCTCACCAAATTAGTCCTGGCATTATTTTTCCTTAGCAATTGTCTGATTTCTAGCAATGTATCTGATTAAAATATGAAGTACCTATTTTCCTTTACCTTGATGACAGGTAATACAACTGATTTTTTAATGACTACTTTGTTAAGTTCATACACTGGTTAACATAGAATGTGATTGTCATTTGAAGTTAGGTGCAGGTATTTATTGTAGTAATGGCCACTTGCCCCAAATAACTCATATTCCACATTGTATTTTGATGTTTTACTACATGTGTGTTTGTTTCACCCTTATTACTGATCAGTATGTGATATTTTGTGACTATTGACATTGGATACAGTACAGGACTTGCACCAGACAAGGGGAAATGTTACATGAATGTATTTGTTGAATACTTCTAATTTGTGACTGACATTGATTTTATAGTTAATTTCTAAGGTAAAGGTTACACCTTGTCTAGTGAAATGCCTACATCATGTTACATTGCACTTATCTCTATGATGGGTGTTGCATATGTTTTTAATGTAGGCATTTCTTTTAGCATACCTGTATGGCAACATTTTTTTATTTTATTTTTATTTGGGTATCCCTTTTTGTGCAAGTGTCCATTTTTTGAAGGCAGCTTGCACCAAATAATTACATACAATGTGATCATACAGGTGTGTTTCTTTAAATGTCTTAAACGTCAACATTACAATCAAGTAGGATTTATAAAGCATGGCTTGTCACCGATGAGGGTATCCAGGTGCTTCCTGTAGGTCTCTGTTGGAGTCATGAGACTCTTTCTGAAGTCAGTCAGTGAGGGTGAGGTGTGGAAGTGGTGGGAGAGGGTGTTCCAAGCTTTGACAGCAAGATGGGAGAAGGAGCGCCATCTGCCATGGCAGCAGCGTATGCACAGGATCTGTGTGAGGGCGACACGTTCCTAATTGATCTGTGGAAGTGCAGATGATAGTTCATGTAGGGGAGTCCTTCGTTGTTGAGGGCTTTGTAGGCATGTGTCAGAATCTTAAACTGGCATCTCTTTTGGACCAGAGCCAGTGGAGGTGCTGCAGGTGCTTAGTGATATGCGGTCTCTTGGGCAGGTTGAGAAGTAGTCTGGTGGATGTGTTCTGGATCGCCTGGCGTCTTTGCATTGGTTCAGTGGTGGTGCCTGCATAGAGTGCATTGCCGTAGTCTAGTCTGCTGGTAATGAGGGCCTACATTATCATCTTCAAATTACACACATATGCACACATTGCTTGTAAGAGAGATTTATAAATGCATGAGTGCTGTGCTTATGTTAAGAGACAAGTCAATAGGTAACAGGTCAAAGTGAAGCTTACGGTTGATTGAGTCCATTATGGTGTTGGTTTTGTTCCTCATCAAAAAGCAGCTCCAGGTCTTGAAAGACTCGATTCATGGTGGAACAGGAAGGGTGTAAGTGAGAAAAGGGGAGTTTTAGACTTATATCCCTTCCATTCCGCCAACTTAGGTGTGGAGGTTTTATCACCACAGTCATATCGGTGGGAAGGCAAATACTCATTGACTCGGTGGGGAAACTGGTGGTCCTCCCTCCTACAGCCGCTTTTGCCTTTGACACAGTCGAGATTTCCTGGTGGTGACGGTTGGACCACAGAGGTCTTCTGTCTATGGACTGGCTAACATCTAAATAGGGCATGCAAACCGACAAGCCGGCGGGTAGAAGACCATCAAAAACACCAGGGTGGGGCTCAATCCACCAAGACCTAAACCAGGCCCTTAGTTTTTTGTCCATTTTGTCAAACTGCAATGTGCCATTGCTCATCTGTCATATAAATGGGAATTGGATTTGCACAGCCATTTACATACAGATATTGTTGTGAAGGTTCGGAATAACCATGATGGTAAATGCACTTTTTCAATTAGATGGCCAAGTGGTGTCTGTCATGGTTGTAGTTTGGGCCCTTTTCTATTTCTCATTTAAAAAATGGTCTGGAGAATTACCTTGTCTACAGAGGGAAAGATATGTCTCAAATAGGGAAACCAGAAATTCCAGTCCTTCTCTAAGAGGATGATGCTGTTCTCATAGGGAGAGCAGAAAATAGGCTGCAAACCCTGCTGGATTTCTTGCTTTTTGTTTGGATGATATAAATATAAAAATTAATTTTGCTAAATAATTCACCATGATAAGATATGTGGCACACCCAAGACTAAACGTAAACTCCATTTGATGGGGGGTAAGATATTTTAATTACCTAGGTATCCCTTTTGACAATGAATTAAAATAGGGACATATAGTCATTTTAACATGCATGCATTTTCAGAAAGTGATTAACATAAATTTTATGTTCATGTTGAGGATTAGCCACAAACCAGGTAAGTGACTTATACATATTCATAATAGTAAATGTTTCAAACCCCTGCAGATGTCTTAGAATAGCTTTATACATTGGCTATTCTCAGCTCCCCAGAGTATGGCCATCGGCATTTGCCATGATTAAACTGATTACACTGGGATGAGTTGCCCAGAAGATGCGGTATGTGTGGCTCCTTTGGTTTTGTAGCATAAGATCTGGTGAACACCTGATTTAGGATATTCTGGGTTAATACTTAAAGATTGTTTGGAGTTAGATAAAGTGTCTCAAACCCTATTGTGTATGTATTTGAAGCCGACATTTTTTAAGATGGGTGTCCTGGATTATTTTTATAATCCAGAGTATCAATAGACAGCCTTTATAGAAATTCTGTTTTTTTTTTATTTCAGTCACAGCTTAAATACGTACAATTTAAATGCATACTTAATGCGGATAGTTGTTACACATTCAGGGCCTCATTTACAAGGCCTTTGGGCTGCCAGAATGTCACTTTTAATGATGTTCTGGCAGCTCACATTGCAGTGCAATACCCTGGAGGGCAGATAAAGCCACTCTGCTTGGCTTTTTATAGCCTTGCAGAAATGGTGTGAACCAACGCAGCTCAAGTACCTGCAGGGCGGTGACGTGGGAGGGGGAAGGGCAGTGTGGGGGTAGTAATCTGTGGTTTACGGAGCTTTACAGGTAAGTAAACATATAAATAAATAAAACAAATTTTGTTGTGTGCACTGCATCCCCAAATGCGATGCAGTGCACGTAATGACATTCGTTTTATTTATTTATATGTTTACTTACCTGTAAAGCTCCGTAATCCATAGATTACTACCCCCCACCCTGCCCTTCCCCCTCCCACCGTCACCGCCCGGCAGGTACAGCCACTACTGACCGCCGCTGCTCACACTGTGATGGGAAGATGTGCCATTGGCATTACGGTGGGTGTTCCTACGTACCACGCATGGAATTTGACACATTCCCAGATTTACAACGTTCTGTAAATCTGGGAATGTGTTAAAAGACTATGCCTCCATAGAGAAGGCATAGGGGAGGTACAACGTGGAGAAATAACTGTATTTATCCTCATTTTATCCCCCTTCTATGTGTACTGCATTCAGCAGCACACATGGAAGGAGGAAATCGCCTTCATTGATTGTTTTTGATCAGGAAGCTGTTCCTTCCTTCACATAAACAATCATTCCCACAACACAAACACCCTTGCACTATGGTGCAAGGGCTCTTGTGATGCACATAGCAGCCAATTGAGCACCAGCACAGAAAAAGGGGACAGGAATGTGCCATATCACATGTTCCTGCCCTTTTCTTTTGATGTAGGGCAGTGCAGCAGAATAGCAATAAAGTCCTGCCCCATGGTAAACAATTGTAAATGAGGCCCTCAGTTCTTAGCATTTTTTCAGGGCTAGAAACTTGATTTGCATACGTAATTCTCAGGATAGAAATTATTTAACCATTTTAGATTAGGTATTGTTCATTTTTGTTTCCCTTCCCTCTAAATGGGTACTTGGTTTGTTAACCTTCCCATCTGCCCTTGTGACCATTCATCACAACAAAGCACCAGTTTCTTTTTGCTTTTAGTCACACTCTACAGTACTCCAAGAAAGGCCCTTTCTGGGCCCTTGTCCACAAGCTGCTAATATTCGGCATCATCACATTGTTTTGCTGCTTGCAGAACAATTAGGGTCTTCAGAGCTCTGTCATGCTATTTAAATTATACCAGAGCAGCCCTGAATATTAAGACACAGTGTGGTATTTCTATTATTTTTGAAACTGAATAAGTACTTATATGTTGTATTTATTTACCATAGCTGCTGATTAATATCTAACAATTAATATATTTGATTGTGTTAATTTACGTTTGCATTTTATTTCAGATCACTATTCACCTATTCACAACTCCCAAATACACATACAGTTATACATACACACACTCGGGCATGAAACATCAAAAAACATAAAACTTACCTTCCCTGCAGCTCTCCAGAAGTGATGCCGCAGAAGTCCCAGGAGGGTTGGAACTGCCAAAGAGGGAAGACAGCAGCTCCACACTCAACCCTGAAAGGGATTGGACAGTACGACTGCTGACCCCACCCCACTCTATGACAAGGTGTCACTCATTGACACTCCGCCTTGGGTACTTCAGGGCTTAAAACTGAAGCGCCTAGGTCCGATGCTATCAGTGACACTCCCACTCGTCACAAGGGGGAGTGTCTCGAGGCACTTTTGCCAGACCGAGGAGGTCACACCCACAGGGCTGTGAAATCCGCAGCCTGGCAATGTTCAACTCAGGCAGTCGGGTGCCATGTATTGCTCCTGACTGCCTGACTTGAACAAGAAGAGTGTCTGTCATTCTGACCTTTGTTCAGCTTGACATACACTCTTCTTGTCAGGGACTGGTAAGTAGTGATCCCGCTGAAATGCTCACTCCGCAATTTCCTTATTAATAATGCTTATCTCACGTCACGAGCTACTTTATGTACTTACCAGTGCTCAGTGGTTTGTGCATACGTAGCACGTTTTGCTTGTATACACCTCTCAGGAATAAGTGAGATAATTCTGGTAGCCATCCAGCTCCAGCCGCACAAAGCCCTTGAGCATGTTGCTTTTCTACTGAGCTCTGCAGCCTGAATGGACGCTAATAGTCACCGATAGACAGTAAAGAAGTAGGAAAAAATAAACGTGAATTGCTTTCGGATTTCATCAAATTGGAATCCATTGGGAATGCAGGTATGTGCATGCTTTCAATTGTGGGCATATACCAATTTTAATACAGTCGTTGGAGCGTAGGGGCAAACAAATTGCACGTATTTTGATATGGTAACACTTGGAGAGAATATACATTAGCACTGTTCACTCACACATGACCCATACACACCAGCTTCCTCTTTTAACCATTCGTGGCTGAAAAGCACTCTTCGTAATCTCTATATCATGTTTCTTCCCATAAAGGCAATATCTGATGCGCTCTCAAGAGGGTCTATTTAAAAATAACAACCCACTGAAAGACTCGTCCTGTGAGATAAGTGTTCATGTGTCCACTTTCTGCAGACTGGGATGCACAGCTCACAACGCCCCGGCGATTGGCGGATCTAACCTACGTTTCAGTTCTGAAGTCAATCCCGTTTTACTTTTTAGCAATGGTATTAAAATACAAGACTTAATTTTATTAAATCAGAAACGAGCCCCCTTTCAGAAGATTGTATTCTGCAGGACAAGCAGCCTGTTTGCAAATTACTATTCTGTGTGTTTCATCTTCATCTAGATGGCAGAAAGCAAGGGAGACGAAGTGAAAACCAAAAGTGATACATTCCCAGATGACGAAGGAACGATGTCTTGGCTGGATGACAGTAAGTCCTCAACCTGTGATGCTTGCTGTAATCTTTGGAAGTTTTGGGGACAAGTGAGATGTAAGGGCAGAATTACTAAAACTTAGCACAACTCAACCCAGCTGCCAAATTTGCTACAATATGTTTCGCAATGGGGAAAGAGCAGTGCAGGTTGCAGACCCATATTTACTGGTAGGCTGCTTCTCTTCCCCGGCACTGGGACACAAAGGGGCAGCTGTACAGGCCCCTTGTGCCACTTTTGCATAATTTTTCCCATGTTAAAAGAGTGGCGCAAGGGCCTTGTAAATCTGCCCCAAACAGTCTACCTAGCACCACTGACGCTTACTTGCGCCATGCTGCAGAGGTGTGTGTCATGCTTGCATAGGTTTTGAACTGGAAGTATACCTTTCTATTATAAAATCCTGTGACTGGGCTGTAAAGTTCAGCACCATGTAATGTGTGAACTGTTTGGATAAATAAATATATTTCTCCATCTTTGTGCATGCTGCAAGGATGGGTCCTTTTCTGAAATAAAGTCTGGTGTAAATTTGTGTAGATTGGGCTGCGTCAAAAACATTGGTGCTTCCTCCCTCTTCCTCCCTTGTAAATCCCCTATGATGCAAAGTGGCCCAACGGAGTGAAAATCGTCATTTGTGCTAAAAAAGAATATGTCTCAATGCAAAAAATGTAAATGCAATTTCAGTGCAAAATCTTGCCAAATATTCTCCGTGGTGTATGTACGTGAAAGTGAAATGTGCGATTTAGACCATTGAAAAATAAAAGTTGTGAAAATGGAACCTGTAAAAAAACATTACTTCTTCAAAACTTGTTAAACAGTTAATACATGAAATATAGCGGCACCAAAAGAAAGTGAATCGCTGACAAGGGATTAGTCTATCATTATCGCTACAGTAGGCTTTCCAAAGTATGCATTTATTGTCTTGTATAGTTTAAATCATATAGGTCGAACAGTCCTAAATACATCCTCGAAGGCTTTTTAACTTATTGTTTTGTTAAAAACAGATAATTTTGAGGACCATGAATCACCTATACTATTAACTTTATTAAGACCTATAGGATGGGAGGAAAATATATTGTGAGCAGCTGAGCAGTAGTGGTTAATATGCAATATACTGTACACTAACTCATCCCTAAGTTGTTTAGCAAAATAACAATTGTTTTGAAATTGAATGTACTGCACAGTATTTGAAACTACGTTTCTGTGAAATTATTCTCGTCTTCAGGAACTTCTTTTTTTTTGCTTGTTGGCAATTAGACCATAAATGCAGAGTTCATAAATATGGAACGTTGTGCTTAGTAAATACTTCTGCAGAAGCAATCAGTTTTTTACCACAAGAAAACCATAATGCACATTAAGTAAAGTAAAGCAGGACGTAAATTATGAGACCCTCTCGTGTTGGTTGCACACTGGTGTTGGTTGTAAAAGGAACTGTTGCTAGGAAAAGCAGAAACCTCTGCAGAGCTGTGGAAACTTTCTCAATAGAAGGTCGTACTTCTGTCGAATTCCCTTCCACCTGTCTGTGCTGATATTTACACTCACTGTCAGATGCTACTGTAATCTGTGGCAGGGTTCTGATATCAGTTATGTGATCTCACATTAAAAAAACAGTTATTATCCAGCTAAAAAGTATGATAATACAAATGAAAAATGTGAGATGAATGCTTGTTTTTTAAGGGCTAGATGTACAACCCTTTTTTTTAGCGAGTCGCTAATTGTGATTTTTTGCAACTATAGACTCGTAAAATGAAATGTACTAATGTGTCTCAGACACATTTAGTGGTTACCAGTTGGGTCACAAATTACCTGCCTTATCAATATTCATGAGGCAGGTCACACTTTGTTATCCATTGGTACTGGGCAATAAAACAGGGATGGTGACTTGCTGGGGACAGCATATCGCCATGGCTGCGTCTTCACATCATTTTTTGATCTAAGGACTCATTTCATGATTACAAAAATAATAATTCACTCGATTGGCACAAACAACTGTCCCTTGCGTTCTGGTTGCTCATATTGCTCCTGTGCTATAATTTTGCTGCAAATGGCAGCGCAGTTAAGCAACGTGGTGTAATGAAGACATTTCATTTGGGGAATTTCATGTAACAATCGTAACATTAAATTCTATAATTCTGGGAATCACACCAGGTAAATTAAAATTTCCCACCTTTAAAAAAAAAGTAATTATTCACTTTTTTCAGAACAGGTTACTTAACATTGTAATCACAATATCATCACAACAATCACAGTTGATTTTCATCACATACGCTCTGGCACAGAATATCTGGCAACATGTGATACAAATCCATTAAGGGGTCCCAACACAGAGCAGCTCTGTTATTATTGGCTAGTCCTCAGCCATGGTCGACAGGAGATATGCTGTAAACAGTTTTCATATATTGTTGGGGCTCAATGCCATCAGCATTTCTTCTGCATATAAGCTCAGTTGTTCTCTGCAGTACGCCACATCAACCAACCATTGGTCAAGTTTAGGAGCCGCTTTTTCCCCCAGTGCAAAGACACCCTCCTTTTTGCTAAAGTTATTGCCACCAGTTTACAATTGGATGGTGTTAGGCATTTGGCAAGACCTAAAAGACAGAAGTGTTGGGTGCAGTCTACCCACTCCATTACGTTATCAGAGAAGGTCTGGGTCACCCGCGTCCAAAAGCAAGGCCAAGTGTATAAAGTTTGCATCCACAGTGCCACAACATACCATACACATTGGGCATCAGCGCGCACATCATATCTGTACAATTGAAGTGGATTGTAATATATCTGCTGCAGGTATTTGCAGGTGTTTGCGAATGTGTTTTGCATTCATAAATGTGAAATTGGCCTGTTTGCGACCTCACAAATGGGTGGTGGTATGTACAAACACTGTTTTGCGAGTCAGTGATTCGCAAAATAGCGCTTGAGAGTCACTATTAGAAAGGGATGGGCCAAGGGCATAACTCTCTAATAGCAAGTCAGAATGGTATGTACCATTGTTTTGCAACCGCATTTGCGGTTGCAAAACACTTGCAGTTTACCATCCACTTCAAGTAGGTGGTAAGCCACTCACAAACATGAAGGGGTCCCAGGGGGATCTCTTTCCCTTTTTGAATTGGTGGGAAAATATTTTTTAAGAGTAGGCAGTGGTCCCAGGTCTCAGGGACATATCCTACATGCTAGAGATTCTAGCGCAATGGCATATAATATCGGAAACAATGGGTATTCCTGCCACGTTCCTCTACATATCTGTATTAAGCTCGATATATTCCATTGGTGTGCACCCTTGCTACTGGATCTGTATATAACAGGCATATTAACTGTGAAAACAGTTGAGACATACCAATACGATGTAGCAAGGTGTACATGCAGTTCTACTGTATAGAATCAAATGCATTTGCGGCATTTAAAGGTATGGCCGCCGCTTTAAGTGAAGGGTCTAGATGATGTATAACTGCGAACAGTGTGCGCAGGATATGCAAAGTGGATCGATCAGGAATAAATCCCAACTGATCTGGCTGTACCAATGCCGGGAGGAGTGGCTGAAGCTTAGCAACTATTATTTTCGCCAGTATTTTAGTATTAATGTTGAGGATAGTGGTCTATATGATTCACATTGTTCTGGGATCTTGCCCAGCTTTAACAGAGTTGTAATGAGCACTTTCCGTAGCATTGTGGGCAATATTCTCTTCTCTTAGGCCTCTGTATACATCGTGTCCAGGTGTGGTACCAGCAGATCAGTGAATTTCTTAAAGAATTCACTAGGGATCCCATCATTACCTGATGCCTTCCCATTCAGTAGTGAGTGTTTGGTTTCCTGCACTTCCTCTAACATAATTGGCTGTACTAGGAATTCCCTCTGCCCAAGGGAAAGCCACACCATTGCCACCTCATCAAGATATGAGGACATTTCAGTTACCATTGCAGCACCTCGTGGCCCATATAATCTGGAGAGGAATTCCATGAATTGCGCCATAATAGCTGGGCTGTCATGACAGACTGCTATGGCCTTGTCTGACATCCTCTCCATAGGACCTCCCCACCCATCGTCTGGACATGTATCTTCCCACCTCCTGTATCATTGCATACAGTGATGTGCTGTCTTATATCTGCTCGAGTGCTTGGTGAAGAGCATGCCTTGTACTGCCTTTCCAGGCTTTTCAAAGTATTCTCTAAAGACTGCATCCGGTATTGGAAGGCTCACAGTACTCTTGCCTCGAGCCCCATACACACACCCTTAAATGTGGCTTTACATGCTTCCCACAGTGTGTCCGCACCAACTACAGAGCCCTTGTTCTCTTTAAAATAGTGGACGATCACCTCTTGCAAACACTCACGGAAAACCATGTCCAGTAATGATGAGGCCAGCAGTCTCCATTTAAATTGTGTGGGTCTATGCATGGGGATTGCTATTTCTAGCAGGACAGGTGAATGATCTGAAAATGTTCTGGACAAATGGAGTGCAACCATTGTCCATATGCTCAGCTCGGGTGACACCAGTCAATAGTCTGGTCTAGATCATATTTTGTGCACCGAGGAGGTGTATGTACCTTCTCTACCAAGCACAGCTGTTGTCCATATGCTCACCTCCCATGACACCAGACAATAGTCCAGTGTAGACCATGTTTTATGTACTGAAGAGGTGGATGTACCTTCTCTAGCAAGCAGATGTTGCACCCTCAAAATATGTCTATTGGCCTGTGTTATGCCACAGTGCCACAGATAACTCTGGCTTGCCTTGCCAGTCTGTTGAGGTGGTGCCGTGTAGGATCTATATACATGTTGAGATCCCTCCACAAATGATCGCTGTGGGTGTCAGGGCATAAAGACAGCCCCTCAGTTGATTTTAAAATTCACAGTCATCTATATAAGGCCTGTATGTATTGATAATAGTCACTGTGGTGCCACACAAACTGCCTTGCATTATTATATAGCATCCCTGATCATCTGTTTCAGAGTGTGTGGGTGTGAACTGGAGACTCTTTTTTGTTAAAATGAGGACCCCTCTGGAGTACGACAAGATGAGCCCCCCCGCCTGCAGCCCCTCTATCTCCCACACAAGTCAGTAGAGAGCATGAGATGCGTTTCCTGCATCAACACCCTCTGCACTTGGTGGCGGTCCAAATAGGCAAGCACCTGCCCTATTTATTTTTGACTATTTTGACCACAGATGACCCATGTTAGCAGCCTGACAGTGATGTAGCCCTGCATGAGCGTCATGTTAGCAGGATGTGTGCATGTGTATCCTGTTAGGTGGCAGCAGTGCCCGGGAATAGTGTGACACATAGACATTCAACATTGTGATGTACTGGAACAACTGCAGACAGCAAACTAACCCGTCCCTCCCTACCAACTTCAGCATCCCAATCACGCCAAAGACATCCCATGTGTAATACCTAAATGAGAACAAACAAACCAAGCAAATAATAGCATTCATCATGGCTATTGCATCAACACAGTATAACATCATGTGGGGTGTATTCTTGTGGTACAGCAAGAGGTCATGAGTCCCACCAGGTGGACGGAATGGCTGGGAACAAGGGGCAAATTGGGTGAGTCAGTCTAGTGCCTCTGAGGGGAAAGCTGCATATTAAACTTCAGTATAGGCAAACATGTTCCAATAGTAAGATTCCAGCAAGGCATCTAAATGTCCATAGCAGGGCCATCATCATTAGTTTGCTTGGCGTGATCTGGGATCAGCAGGGAAGCCCATATATACCCAGAAAGTCAGATAGTTAAGGTCCCACTCCAGGCCCTATCAGCTCTCCTGAACGTCCTCACATACGCTTGTTATATACAATGCCCCTTACATACAGTTCACCACGCTTAGCATCCAGGGTCAAGAATGGAAAATGTGGTTGGCTTTTTTGGATGCATTGGACAGATTTAAGAAAGTCCATGGCCGCCGTCAGTGTGGTGAAGATCTTCTGGTTCTCACCATTCTTAATCTGGAGGTGAGCTGGATATACAATAGTGTAGGATATGCTAGCAGCCTGCAGTTTTTTCTTAACCTGGGTAAACTCCCTGTGTAAAGTCTGGGAAGAAGTTCATGTCATATCCATGGTATTTAATGTTCTGCTTTTCCCTGGACAGGTGTAGGACGACATCATGATCTCGGTAATTCAGCAGCTTGGCTATGATGGGCCTCGGGGAGCTTCCAGGAGGCGGGCATGCTGTTAGTGACCTATGCACCCTCTCCAATATCAAGACTGCTGACAGCTACTCTGGCCCATAATTTCTATATAGTCCTCGAGGCAGACAGTATTAGTGGAACCCTTATAAGTTGAAGGTTATTCCTTCGCGAGCATGCTTCTAAATCTTTGTTTTTTGCCTGGATCACTTCCAGCACCTTCTCCATATTCAAGCATTTAGTGTCGACCATCCGAGATTCATCTTCCACAGTCGATATGCGCTGTCCCACTTTGCAATTCGGGTTGCCTGTTTATCACGTTTTACAGCCATATGATCCATCCTCAAAGTCAGTGTGTCGATCTTGTTGTCAATAGATTGCAGGTTCTCCTGCATTGCTAGTAGTGTAGTCTCGAGAGGTGTGGTGTCTTGTGGCTGTGACTCCTGCCCAGAGTCTGAGAGCACTAGGGGTATACCTAGATTGGAATGTGAGGCAGGACTGTTGTTGATCGTCTTTCCCCATTCTGTTTGGTACTTGTATCACTGTTCTATGCCTGGGGGGATCAGGAATGCATTAAGGTGCCAAAAAGCTCTCCTTCAGGGCCCGAGAGGCTACAGCGGCCCTAAGAGGTCAGTTACTCAGTGTCTCCACTCGTAGTTAAGGTCCCACTCCAGGCCCTATCAGCTCTCCTGAACCTCCTCACATACGCTTGTTATATACAATGCCCCTTACATACAGTTCACCATGCTTAGCATCCAGGGTCAAGAATGGAAAATTTGGTTGGCTTTTTTGGATGCATTGGACAGATTTAAGAAAGTCCATGGCCGCCGTCGGTGTGGTGAAGATCTTCTGGTTCTCACCATTCTTAATCTGGAGGTGAGCTGGATATACAATAGTGTAGGATATGCTAGCAGCCTGCAGTTTTTTCTTAACCTGGGTAAACTCCCTGTGTAAAGTCTGGGAAGAAGTTCATGTCATATCCATGGTATTTAATGTTCTGCTTTTCCCTGGACAGGTGAAGGATGACATCATGATCTCGGTAATTCAGCAGCTTGGCTAAGATGGGCCTCGGGGAGCTTCCAGGAGGCGGGCACACTGTTAGTGACCTATGCACCCTCTCCAATATCAAGACTGCTGACAGCTACTCTGGCCCATAATTTCTATATAGTCCTCGAGGCAGACAGTATTAGTGGAACCCTTATCAGTTGAAGGTTAATCCTTCGCGAGCATGCTTCTAAATCTTTGTTTTTTGCCTGGATCACTTCCAGCACCTTCTCCATATTCAAGCATTTAGTGTCGACCATCCGAGATTCATCTTCCACAGTCGATATGCACTGTTCCACTTTGCAATTCGGGTTGCCTGTTTATCACGTTTTACAGCCATATGATCCATCCTCAAAGTCAGTGTGTCGATCTTGCTGCCAATAGATTGGAGGTTCTGCTGCATTGCTAGTAGTGTAGTCTCGAGAGGTGTGGTGTCTTGTGGCTGTGACTCCTGCCCAGAGTCTGAGAGCACTAGGGGTATACCTAGATTGGAATGTGAGGCAGGACTGTTGTTGATCGTCTTTCCCCATTCTGTTTGGTACTTGTATCACTGTTCTATGCCTGGGGGGATCAGGAATGCATTAAGGTGCCAAAAAGCTCTCCTTCAGGGCTCGAGAGGCTACAGCGGCCCTAAGAGGTCAGTTACTCAGTGTCTCCACTCGTTGCCAGGTGGGTCATTGGCAAAGGCCACAGAGCACAGGGCAACTCAGGCTGCACCGAGTACCAGCCAAGTCACTGCACTATTTCACAGTGAGTACTCCCCGCCCATTGCAGTATCATCCTCCAACAAGGGCGCTCAGGGGCACTTCAGCAATCACCATGTACATCTGGTATGCCACAGCACAATTCAGTCCCTCTCTATAGTGCAGGAAAGATGAAACCACCTGAGCACAATATCGTCAGTTACTCTTATCCAGGGGCATGTGCAGGCCAGAGTTCCGCCCAGCTCAGGAATTCACACAGCCCAGTGAGGCTAATTTGTGAGCTACTCCGTGTGCCTGGAATCCAATTGGAGACCCACTAAGCCCAGGCTGATATCTGGTGAAAGCAGCCTGCCTCGCTTCCCACACAAGAAGTCCAGGCCATCTGACCCACTGCAGGTGAGTAACGGGAAAATGTTGTTATGTGGTTTCTACAAATCGATATAGGATCTGCGCATTTAGACAACATAAGCTAAGGGATTGGTGTCCAGACTGATTCCAGCCTTCCCCAGAGGATATGTTAGTCTGTGGACCAGCTAACTCAGAGTGCCACTATAATCCCCACAACCAACCACTATAAGCAACAGCAAGGAGCAAATCGTTTCTGGCAACTATCGAACATGATAACCCTGTCCCCTCAGGGATTGTGGAAACAGTACAGTACTTTTCACTCAGTCATTCATGCTCACTTTGTCTCAGAGAGACAGAGACAGATATATACTGTTATAAGTAGCAACAGAGTAAATAAAAGCTGGAATTTTACCATAGTGCTAAAACAATGAATATATGCAGGCATATAGATGCATAACAGTGAGAATGTGTACTCCTACGATGTTAACCCTAACAAGGTATACCTAAATGTACCTATCATGTATGTAGGCCAAAAATCCCCCTAGGATAGAGCCAACCCCATTACCTGTTGTGAGAGAATGAAAGATCCAGTCTTGGTCTTGAATTAGACACCAAGCGAGGGAATTCAGACCACTGCATGCTGGAATATCTGCATGCAGGGACCTCAGTGTCTCGTGTCAGCAAGGAAGTCTGTCTCCTCTGGGCTGCCCAGTGAAGATGTGGTGCTTATATACCCAAAAGGTACCCTCAGGGGTTACACCTAGTTGTGTCATGGTACTTATGGCATGTCGGCCAAGGATGACAATTGTGGCGACCCTTATACAGTGTTATTATGCAGAAGGTGGTAATCCTGCTGTGAAATTGAAAATCCTCATGCATAATAAATTAGGCTAGTTTTCGGAGAAAACCACACAACATTTATGCAGCTCCTAACTAGTTAAAAGGTCAGCATCAAACCAGATATGCAGAACAATGGTAGAACGAATATAGGTAAAAGGTTGTGTAACTACCTAGGGATATATTGGGGTACATAACAATGTATATCAATGTGGATCCAGTGGCACCCAACCAGGCTGCATCAGCACTCAAGTGCACTTCTCATTGCACAGCGGGGCAACCTCCATCCAGACCAGCTCATGCAGGATTTAGCCACTTCCCAGGCCTCTGCGTTGCCAGGATTCATCAGAGTTCTTTCCCAGCTGTGCTGCACTCACTGCTCCCTGCCCGGGCCTCCTCTCGAAGCTGGTGCTCAGCAGGTTCTGGCATTCTAGCCTCTGCCACAAGTGCTGCCTTATTGGGCTCTGGAATCTGGACCAGACCCTTTCATCGCCATTGCCAGGAGAGTCCCACAGCCCCAAAAGTGCCCGGGGGAGTGTGTGGTGGTATGGCACCCTGAATATCGTGGTGCGTGGCAGGCTGTCCGCTCTCCACTCTCTGCATGCCGCTGGGTACCCCATATGCACTCTCTACATGGCTCATGATGCCCCCAGTGCCCGATGCCAGATGTCAGGGAGGTAGCACTGCTAGACTGCGCACAGACAGGAGCCCACCTTCCGGCCCAGCAGCTCCGCTAACCGCTCTGCAGTCAGCACCTCGCTGCCATCTTGCACAAGGCCCTCGCTGCTCCTTTGTGTTAGGTCATGTTCATATGTCTGGCATGGTCGTATGGTGACAATTTCAGCCCACGCTGCAAGCCAGCAGGTTTGCACACATGCCCCCATTTCAGGCGTGGAAGGCAGACTAATGTGTGGATAATTGGTGCATAATTGTCCACATATGGTAGAGCTGCACTATGATGTGGCCATTTTGGCATAGGCTCTCTGGCGCCCCCAACATTTTACCCCTTCCTAATAATGACCACTGTGGAAAAAATAGTGAGGAAACAGTTTGTGCCTATGCTTTGACATGTTACAAATCATTGCACGCAGTTTTCATAGACGGTTAAAAGCTTTTCATAATTTGCTGTGTAATGATATAGGTACTTGAATACATGCAGCTAGAATCTGTGTAGTATTACACAAGGAGAAGGAGGGCACTTAATAGTATTATATAGGTTGTGGAGGTAGAACTATGGTGTTGAGATTTAATTTCCAACAAGAGGTGAACATTAAATTCTTTCCGGAATGCTATGCATTGTACAAGTCAAAATTAGTTCTTTAATTTTGCTGCAAAGCATACACAGGACCTAGAAACAAAGGTCCCTGCACCACAGACCCCTTAATCTAATAGTCTCAATTACAGGAGTGCTTGAAAACCAAAGAACATTTCCCAATGGGACTATTTTGTGCACCTGCGAGTCTTAGGGTGATCCTCAAAATTGGTAAATGGGCTTCTGTAGGGGGCACTGCATCCCTGGCAGCCCCCACAGCAATGTAGACCATTTGGTGGCACCCATGCTTCTACAGGGGAAACACTGAGGCCAAATGTGTCTTTTTCAGTCAGCAGACAGGTGCTCTGGATGATCCTGGCCTCCAGTGCTGTGTCTTGATGTGGCCACAGGCTCTTCGTTCCTTCTCTTCTGTTTACTTTTTATAGTGCACTCAGTACTCTTTTTTGTCTCTATTTTTACTGGATGCTTGATTCTGGTCCAGGAAATATATGGCTTGGCAGTTCGGGCTGGACTGTTCCCATGAGGCACAGGGTCAAGACTGATTTGCATATGGCCATGTCTGAATTGGGGTGGTGTTGAGTGCAAAAAAACGATGGATTTAGGCCCAGAAGAGGTGTGGCGCCGCGGCCAGGGCGACTGATGCTGGAATCTGGGGACCACGGTTCGATCCCCGGCTCCGGCGGCAGGTCAGCCCAGCACCATGTGACTCTGGGCAATAGCTCGCTTAATCTTCCCGACGGCCCCCCAGCGCCTAGAGACCCTTACGGGTGATTGTGCGCTTTACAAATGTGGACTTTACTTTACTTTACTTTACTTTACTGTACTGGGGTGAATGTATGACATTGTGCTGCATTCTGTCCATCAACTGTTGTTTTGCATTTGTCACCCCGAGTGGGATGGGTATGCTCAGACGTGAGTCCCATGCTCTCCACACCACTGGAGTCAAGCTATCCTGGCTGAAGATGGCTGATAGCCAGAAACCGGTTCTAGGATGCTTGATTCCGGTCCAGGAAAGATATGGCTTGGCAGTTCGGGCTGGACTGTTCCCATGAGGCACAGGGTCAAGGCTGATTTGCATATGGCCATGTCTGAACTGGGGTGGTGTGGAGTGCCATAAAACGATGGATTTAGGCCCAGATCTCTGTACTGGGGTGAATGTATGACATTGTGCTGCATTCTGTCCATCAACTGTTGTTTTGCGTTTTCCTTTTGCACCAAGGTCTTTTGAATTCATGGGCAGCATGAAGCTCAAGCATACATGGCCTTTCTGGCTCCCTGTCCAGCCAAAACAGCTGTGTGTGCTGTTATGGGCCCCTGTTACACACTCATGCCTTCAAGTTGAGTGCTCTTTACCCTCGTTAGACACAGCTACATGACCAAGGTGTTCTGACTCTCCACAGGAAACGTTTGAAAAGTGGATTTTTGGAGTGCTTTCCAATGCTACTTATACAGGGGGAGCTGACCCTTGCTAGGGGTATTTGGAGGGTAGACAATGTGGAGCAGTATGCGCTCAGTTGTGCGTCAACCCACTGGGCTCTGAACATCTCTGTAGGATTTTTAGAAATAGGAAGTGAGTGCCACACACACCGCTTTCTTAGTGGGTTGCTCATGCCCACGACACTGGTCTCCTTCGGGGGTTAATCAACCACAACACACAGTATAAGCATTCTCACTCTGTGGTCTCAGGGACCCATTGGGCAGCCTTTACTTGACTAGGCAGGATAAAAGTTCTTTTCTCTGGCTCCGCTGAGTGGGGTTTCAATTATTTTGCAGCTGGAGGTGTGCTGTAGCTCCAAAAAGTGTTCATACAAAGCCTCCAGAAATCTAAATGTTTTACACTTTAAAGAAGGTGAATTTCAGAAGCATATCTCCCTCTCATAATAGAGCAGTCAGGGTCTGCCTTCCTGCCTCTTATCTCCTCACAGTCTCCTGGTTAAGGCTTCTTGGTAGCACAGTGGTGCTGCTCATCTATGTGGGCTCCTAGTACTCTCCTTGGCCTGAGGTTTTCTTCAGAAGCAACCTCAGGGTTCCCAATGCAGACTACATGCCCTGCCTGCACTTCCCATGTCTTCCAGTCCATCTGCGTGTCTAGTAGAAGTCAACGGCTTTCCCTTTACTGATCACCTTACACATGACCAGTTCACAGAAGTTCAAGAGGAACCCTCTCCTCCAGGGTCCCTTCAAGTCCAAAACCAACAATGCAGAGGAAGTGCTTAAGCCAATGCCATAAGCCCTTGAAAACACCTGCCCACAGAGTCCAAGTCAGTACAAGCACAGTGTGTCCAACCACTGCTATGAAGTGATTCTCCAAGTCTTTGCCTTGTGCAGGGATGTTTGAGTGGGAGTGGAAAGTTCCAGAAGGTGTGCACCTCTGCCCAATCCGAAGATGACACATTATCACTCAACCCTTATCCCATCCTCCCTGCCCAGAATCCTAGGACTTTCTGAAATGGTGGCTTTAAGTGATCTAGGGTATCAGCTTCCAGAAAGCATTAGGCCTGCCCCCAACTGTTACTGCCAAACTCGTTCCTTCAAAACCAAAATGTAAAATGGCCCCAGAGAGAAACTGGAGACAGATCTTGTTGCTTCACTATTGTTGTTCTGGGCAGTGCATGCTCAGACATGGCAGGCAATGTAAGTGCAGTTAACCTAACCAGATTCTGCATGCACCTTCCAACGTCCCTAGGAACAGGAGTAGGGCCTTATTTTTACTTGGATAGATATGACACTTTGTCAAAACATCACAGATGTCCATTCCACCAAATTAAAAATGCACTATTTCCTTTGGGACTTGGAATATGGTGGGCAGGACATTCACACATTTTGATGGTGTATGAAAGTGCCTCTTTTACATGATTAGCCCACACTTTTGGACTGATGACTGATGTGATTTTGAACTGTGTGTGCACTGGGTTCCTGCTAACCCGGTTCCCAGTGCTAGTTCTCTTTCCCAAAGGCTGTCCTATGATTCCCACAACTTTAGCTACCCATGTAAGTCCCTAGCAAATGGTACCCCTGGTACCTAGGGTGTGGGAACTAAAGAGGTCCCCAGGGGTTGCAGCACTGGCTGTGCTACCCCAGGGACCCCTCACCAAGGCTATGCACTCTCCAATTGCAGGCTGTGTGTCTTGGTGCAAACAAGTCTGAAGTCGACGTGGCACACAGCCCCACTTAGCCTATACCACTCACCAGACTCCAAGAGCACCAGAAGCAAGCACCCATTGAGGGACATTGAGACACCTGAGACCCACTTCCTGAGTGGCTCAGCTGTTCCAAGATCACCTCTCAAACTATCCTACTCCTCACCCTGAGGACCTAAGGACGCACAATGCCCGGCTGACCTGTTTGCTCTTAACCCTGCCCCAAGGACCCAGCCATTGACTAACCCACTGTGCTCCTGTGGTCCACAGGCCCTTGTAACCATCTCCCTTGAAGGAGCCCCCATGGACTTACCTGTAAGTCATCCTGTGTAGTTCATTTTCAAGTGGCCCCCTTTGTCTTTGCAAACCAGTTTCCAAGACCCTCAGCACTCTGCTCTCAGCCAATTAGGGATGCTCCAAAACGTCTCCTGGTGGAACTTTGTACCTGGTCCCGACATCGACCTAAAATGAGAAGGTGAACTTCCTGAAAACATTGCCTGACTTTTTCTGCCTTTTTCTGCTTTTTCCCCATTGTTTCCTATAGTGCATATTTGAGCATAAAAGTGATATATTTTCCGAAAATTGAAAAATCGAAACTCTGAAAATACTTACCTAAGAACTGTGCTCTTGGTCTTAACAATTTCATAACAATCAATACTATTTTTGTATTTATTCTTGAGTGTGTGCCTCATTTATTGACTTTGTGGAGTACAGCAAATGCTTACCACTACCTTCTGATAAGCGTAACTTCTCGCCAACCCTATCACATAAAAGCATTATAATTATCTCCCTTTAACTCTGTGTACCATTTGAGGATTCTCTGGACTCTCTGCACAGTGTACTTCCTTTTGGTTCACTCCATAGAGAGTCAGCTTCCTACAGACTGCATATCCCAAACACCAAGCTCTAAATAAGGCCTTTAAACTCCTCCAAATTGTTGTGTGTGTTGAAGATGTAGATATAGCTGCTAAACAACAGAGTAATCAATGTAGCCCAGTAGGGTAGTTCAAGGTGCAAATCTAATTAAGAGCAGGATCAGAGAATAATGCGTGGGAAAAGGGGGCAGCACCTGTGAGGAAGGCTATCACGTCCCTGCTTCAAGTTAGAAGCCGACATCAATGTCTGCTTTTACTACTTTTCTGTTCAGATCCAGAAAGATGGACAGATATTTATAATTATTTGCAGAGACCATCAAAAATGAATAAACAACTGTTTTTTCATGATCAGAAACGTACAAAACACTGGGGCATTAATATTAAAATAGAGGCACCCCCTGCATTTTGAAAATGTGTTAAAATAGGCTCACAATTCTATAAGCTGAACCCCTTTAGCTGAGGGCACTCGGCCCTTGCACATCAGGAAGCATGGCATTATCATCTTATAGATAGTGGTGAAAGCCCCTTATGAAATACCAAAGCTGTTACTAAATATATGGCAATTGGTGCAGCAGAATCACCTTATTAAGTAGGTATTTCTTCGTTAACTTGGAGATAGGGACTTAGCCCTTAACTAATCTCCTGTTAAGCAACAGTCTGAGGAACAAACAGACATGCTGCATTTCTGATGTCCAATGTGAGGTAACAGTTTAGGCACTCCCCTGAGACAGGAAACATTTCAGTAGGGACTGTTTAAATAATGCCTACTTTTCTGTGGCAGAAGGCTTCCCTCAAGAATTATGAAAAATACCACATTCTCAGGCTGGCAGGGTGACCTGGCATCCCTAGATTTTTTATTTTGTGCTCACTTTTACAGTTATACGAATTGATTGCATGGCTTCAGGTATATTTTTGGAATTCTCATGTAATCATGAGCACAATACCAGCTTGTGCATGGGGCTGGTCATTTACCTATGTGCCAGTCCACATAAACAAAAGTGATGCATGTTTTTTTCAATAATCAGCCAAGAATTTTCTGTCTTCTCAAAGATATCAGTGATTCATGTTTTTCAAACTTCTATCCGTCTGCAACACCATCTAGACCACAAGGAATTATCCAGTCCTTCTAAGCGAACCTCACAGCCCTGCTGGCAAACCACCGAATTACCCTTTGCAAAACGCCAACATTTATGACAATGTTGTGCAATTAAGCTTGTCTAATATGTACACCCCTAATTCGAGGCCAGTCAACAATGTTCGGTCAGTCAAGCTACAGATCATATTGCATAATGCATAAAGCAGTGTTAGAATTTGCAAAACAAAAAATTATTCAACATTCTAGAAGCAATCTGGAAGATGAGGAATTGATAAAATAGCAATTATGCATTTACTGTTTGTTGGACCTGGTCGTCTCTACATAGTCCCCCCAAACTTTTTGCCTTTACCCTCCGCTTTTTTACAGATTTGTTTTTGCTGGCCTCAGGACTCTGTGCACTTCATCAGTGCTAATAGGTGCTAAAGTGCTTATGCCCTCTCCTTAGAACATGGTAACCCTGGCGTATACCCAATTGGCATATTTAATTTACTTGTAAGTCCAAAGTAAAGTGCACTACATGTGCCCAGGGTCTGTAAATTAAATGCTCCTAGTGGGCCTACTGCACTGATTATGCCAACCACTTCAGTAGCTCTTAAAACATGTCTCAGTCATGCCATTGCAGCCTGCGTGGGTAGCTTTCAACTGCCATTTCAACCTAGCAAAGTAAACCTTTTGTCAGGCTTAAACCTTAATTTTTATTCAATGTAAGGTACCGCTATGGTAGGCCCTGGCGGGCAGGGTGCAATGTATTTAAACAGTAGGACATTCATTTTTAAGTTTAACGTGTGCTGGTAGTGAAAACTCTTACATTCATTTTTCACTACTGCAAGGCCTACCTCGCCCATAGGATAACATTAAGATTACCTTATTACATTTTATAAATGTAATTTCCAAATGGAAGTAGGTAACCAGTTCAAGGTTGGTGACTCTGGAATCCTAATCTAAATTCCAAATCATGGTGAAGCTAAAGGCCCATAGGAATGCATGGGGAGTCATTCCTTATTTGCGATTTGTAATTTGCTAATCGCAAATAAGGATGCGATTTCAAGGGTGCCAGGGGTGTCCAAAGGACACCCTGTATCACCCCTGAAATGAAAATGTAGACTGATGTTGTGCACACACATGTCCAAAGGACATGTGTGTGTGTGTAACATACAACTTAGAAAAATGCACTAAAGTGCATTTTTCTACGTTTTCGCTATTTACCACGAAGTCAGACTTCGCGGTAAATAGCGGACAAAAATTGCGAATTCGCAATTCTAAAATGGTACATGAATTGCATTTAAGGAATCTCAAATAGAGATTCCTTAAATGCAATTCCTCGCAATATAGCGATTTCGCATTTTGCGATTTTTGCATTTGGGATGATGAATCCCAAATGCAAAAAGTGCACTCGCAAAGGGCCAGATTCTCAGAATCTGGCCCTTTGCGAGCTGATTTTCCCTTGATCAATCTGGCTGTTAGTGCCTGTAGCCTGTTTTTGGCTGCATGGCTGGGTGTAGCTGAAAGTTGAGCTTTGAGTATGCCTCCTAGGCAGCCATACACAATAGGGAGCTTAGGTGTGCCTGGATGGGCCATCACTGGCAGGATGGGAGGGAGAGGCTGCACACAGCCCCACTTACACTTGAGTAGGCTGTGTCCCGCCTCCACACAAAAGGCTGCATATCCCATGTAGTTAGTCTGGAGACAAGACAGGGAAAGCAGGATGCCTGGGGACTTCAAAGGCAAACCTCTAGAAGCTTCTCCCCTAGTTAAAAGGTACAGATGCTTATAAATGCTGGACCTTAGACACCAACCCTTCAGTACACTTCTAGACCTGTGGATACTCTGCTAGGAAGAAGGATTTCTGAGATGCTGAAGGATTGCTCCTCTTCAAGACTGATGCCCTGCTGGACTTCTGCCATGCTGTGCTGACCTGCTGCATGCAGCATTCCAGCCTGATTGAGATTGCATTGCTTGAACCCAGAACCCCAGAGTGACTCCAAGGGCTATTTGGCAGGCCTCCTGACCTGAGCCCCAGGGACAGAAGGCTCCAACATCCTTGCTCCTACACCTGAACTCTGCCATCTGTGAGTCTACCCAGCCAAGCAGTGCCACCATAGTCCTGGACCCTTAGAAGTGGGTGTAAGGAGCTCTGCCAGCATCTGCGGATCCCGCATATCAACATATCTCCTCCACTGCGTGGCACAACCCCAAGAAGAACCAACATATTGCTGCTGCTGCATGGATCAGAACCATCATAATGTCCCACATCGCAGCTCGTTGCTGCATCATAACCACCAGCACAATGCATCCTTAGGGCAGGCCCTTGCATCTCTTGTCGACAGCAGCCTCGACTATGATGCCAGACTCCGCATCAGAGCTCACAGCTCCTAATAACTAATGCATCTCCCCAACTGCATGATGCATCCCAGACTCTGGACTTCACAACACATGCCCTCGTTGATGGGATCTTCAATGATGACACAGTGGGACCTCGCAGCACAGCTTTGACGCATCTTGGTACCGACACCTCGCTTGGCTGCGTGACGCAGCTTTGACGCAGATCCTTTCAACACTTTGCAAACCAGGATTTAAGGTACTCTGTTCAGCTTGCACTCCAGCCTGCACTCCATTACGGTTGTGGAGAAGCGTGGATCAATGGTTAGAGCGGCAGACCCTGATGCAGAGTTCTGGCCCTTTCAATTCCCGCCTCGGCGGTTCTTGGACTCAATTTCCCCGGACCTGATAATTCTTGCCTTGGTGCCTAGTCTAATCATGGGTCCCACTCTGTGACTCTGGGCAATAGCTTGCTTAATCTCCACAACGGCCCCAGCAGCGCTTGGATGCCTGGCTTCACCTTGGGGGTGCCCAGGAGTGGACATTTCACAGGAAAGCCAGGATGGGTTCCACAGCGGTATGAATACAGCGCTACGAGACTTCTGGGTAGAAGTGCGCTATATAAACACATTTACATTTACATTTGGCCTAAACCTATGACATTGTCCCAGTCTGGCACAACCAGGTATCCAGAGTTTGTGTTCCATGCCTTTTGGTGCTATTTCTAAAAAAATTGAATATCTCCAGTTCTACTCATTCGAATGTTATCCTTTTGGTCTTATTTTATTGATAAACCTATTTTTCTAACTCTGTTGTGGGCTCCTTTTGTGGTGTGTTTTCACTGTGTTATTGTTTGAAGTGTTACACAAATATTCTACACATTACCTCTGAGTTAAGCTTGACTGTTCTGTTCCAAGCTACCCAAGGGTTGAACAGAGGTAGTTTTGGACTTCCTGGAGACTTCACCCTGAGATGAATTGTGGTTGCTGCTTTTTCAATGCCCAAACCCTGGTCAACTCCCAACCCAATTTCATACACTGTTGATTAAACTACAGTATTAAATCACAATTTGGTAAAAGAAGTTCTACACTATTCCTTGTCCAGAAAGTGACATATCCATGCCTTTATTTTTTAGTAAATAAAATGTAGTTAACAAATGTGAGATCTCACCTTATAGTATCTCATTAGTGTACGGCTGAGAGCCTTTTCGCTCACTAAGATACAGGCAGGGCCGGACTGGCCATAGCGGGCACCTGGCAATCCCCCGGTGCGCCGCACGGGTGGGGGGCGGTTTTGGGCCAAAGGGGGCTGTTTTTGTAACAGGGCCGTTTTTGCAGCATAGCTGCAAAATCGGCCCTGTAACAAAATCGGACGAAAACCGGCCCCGGCAAAGAGCTCGGCGGCTCCTCAACCCCTCCGAGTGGGGAGTGGGGGGCTGGCCGGGCACTTTGCCAGGGCCGGTTTTGGTTCCCAGTCCGGCCCTGGATTCAGGAGAATTTGAGTAGTTTACTGTAGGCGTACATTACTGATGTGACTCTGTGTAATGTAATCACCTCTTGAACACATACATTTACTTGGGATGTGTATGCATATGATGTGTGGCAGAAATTAGTTAAGTAAATATATCAGTGTTCACAGCAACAATGGCATTTTAGTTACTTCCTGCAGTTATTCCTAGGAAAAATATATGCATGCAGCCAAATGCAAAGTGTGAGAAAGAGTTTTATTAGTTGGAGTGGATGGCAGTCCACCACATGTGATGATCTCACACTCTTGTTAGGTTCAAATAATATTTCAGTAATTCAAATCTGAGGTCAACCTCGGGTAGCTAGGCCAAATACCACTCAGGCTTAACTTAAGAAAATGAGCAAGGCATTTAGAAGTGCCAAAACAGCAAAATAGGTCAAAATCACAACAGAATACCAATCGCACTCTAATTTATAAAAATAGATATTTTAATTAACAAAATGACACCAACACAACAAAAACTGAATAAGGGGAAACAGAGATATGATATTTTAATAGTTTTAGATAAGAATAGCCCAAAGTGGCAACCTCAGACAACAGGTCAGTCTAGGCCAGGACATAGGTACGGTTTAGGGCTGCAAACAATGGAGCATGGGCCAGACATAAGGATTAGATTTGTCCTGGTCAAAAGTTACATTTGCACTGGAACATTTGCAAGAATGTTGTGTTCTCAACTGTGCAAGCCTGTACACTGGATCCATCGACTGGGTAGTTGACAATGGAATGACGCAGGACACAGTCTTGGTGAAGCAGTCGATGAAAGTGGGAAAAGCTCAGAGTGGGAAAAGTCTGAAGTTCATGCCCAGGAAATCATCAATGTCAATCCAATGCTGTTCTACATCAAGCCTGTTGGATATTTCTACTTTTGGACTTTTCTGCAATACAGAGTTCCTCAGCGGGACAAGGCTGCAGGCTGTAGCCAAAGAAGATTCAACAATGACTGTCGGCGTCCGGTCCACTGAATTTTAGTTGCTACTGCGTGGAAGAATGTAGCTGGAGCTGCGAAAAGTTAGGCCTACCGGTTATTCACCTGTATTAGATCAGCTGGCAGCTTGGTCCATGTCCCACAACAGTTTTCCAGGCAGAAAGTTAGCAAAAAGTGTTTAACTCCTGGCTTTTATCTTTGGACACAGAGAGTGGACTCTTACACCAGCGAGGTGCAGCCTGTCGTTCTTCTTCCACAGGTCCAGTAGTATTCTGAAGCGGGTGTCTAGGGGTACCATGTTTTTGCCAGGCACTAGTCTGTGGGTAGGAATGCTCCTGGCCTCTCTCTAACTAATAAGGAAAAGGTTCCCATGGATAATCCTACCCACTTTTGCAGCAGTTCCTGAGTGCCATACTGCAAACAATCCATAGTGCCCCTTCCTACATAAATTTCACATTGCAGTACATTTCTTCCCTTATGTACAGCTCCTGGCTCATCAAGGGAAATTAGCAGCCTCTCCTCTGTGGTCACTCAAAACTGGTTCTGGAAGAAGCCTCTCTCCCACTGGGTTTGGTGCCTGATTGGCTAGAGGGACAGAAGAGGGGAAAGGCCCAGGTGGGAGCTTCATCTACCTGTGACAGTGTAAGCATCTTTAAAGATAATTAAGATCCTGGGCACTGCCCAGAAGGTTCACCCTATCAGAGGAAAAGGACACCTCACCACACTCAATGCCTTTGTCTCAACTCTGGGTGCAAGTTCATACCTCATCAACAGAGCTTTCAGCTCCTGAGTGACTGTTAAAAGCTCATGCAAACTGTCTTTAAAATAATCTTGTATACATCATTTAGTACAAATCTGACTTTACCAATGAATTGGTTCCATAATCAACATTTGAAATAGTCCAAGAATTAACTGTCTAGTTAGTTCCAAGGTGAAGATAACATTATTTAATTTTAAAGTTGTCCACTAATGTTTTTCTTTGGAAAAGCAACACTTGCTACAGTGATAATATTGTTTATGGCCTTGTCGATGTAAGTTGTGCAAGCTATCATTTTTGTTCCCACTTGCCAATGTAAGGACATGTTTTACATTTACGTGTCCTACTTTTAAATACCATGCACCGTGCCTTCTTAGAGGTGACATTAATTTTAGAAAGGAGGGCTTAGGCCGTCTAAAGGGTTTATTTGACATGTTGAATTTGCAGTTTAAACCTGCACTGCCATGTTACTGTTGGCAGGCCTGCAGTCATGTTTCATACTGTCTTTCTTGTAGCGGCACAATGTGTGTTGCAGTCCACTACTGACATTTAACTTACAGGCCCTAGGTACACTTTGTAATATTTATTAGGGACTTATAGGTAAGTTAAATATGCCAATTGGAAGTGTAGCCAATTTCACCATGTTTTAGGAGTCAGAGCACATGCACTGGAGCCTGGCCATAATAGCAGATTCAGTCAAATAAATATCAGTGATCATGAAAAAAGAGACATTTTCCTACAGTAGGAAAAACAGTTTTATTTTTCTTAAACTTAAAACATTTACTTTTCAAAAGTGTGAATCTGCAATTAATGTCTAACATTTGCTAAAGTAAAATATCTACCTTGTTGCAAATTCAAACAGGTGTCCTTTAAAACAAGGAAAGTTTCTTAGGGTACCCATTTTCCTTCAACTTCTCAGAGTGCCAATGCTTGCAAAATCTAATCATCTTTGTTGGTACAGTTGCAGTGAATTCACAACAATTGGCCATATGGAAGGTTGTCTCATAAGCTCTTAGATAAAAACTGTACCAATTATCACCAGTTTCATTGATAAATACAGACATGAAGATCATCGAGAAAGTCTGTCAAAGTGTGATACACAAGTTGATTGCATCTCTTGTACACGAATTCCATGTGGGATTTGTTGTTAACAGATCCTCAAGACACCACCTAAGAATCATTTGAAACATATCTCTCGAAGGACTCCTCAGATCCCAAGGTGGCCCTCTTCCTTAATGCAGAAAAACGTTTGATCAGACTACCTACTTGGTTGAACGCTAGACAGATTCCATCTTGGATAAACTTTAAATTTCAAAGTTAAATGGCTGTATGAAAAGCCTTTGGGCCAAGTAACCAGTCGAGGCTTCTGGTCTGATTCTTTTCCAATGGTCTAGTTCAGCAGCCTACTGTTTACACTGGTCCTAGAACCCTTGCCCATAGCAATTAGACACACAAGTTGTAAAACCGAAAACCTTACTTTATGTAGACAATAATATGTTCATGCTACCAAAACCAGACAAGTCACTACTAGTCCTGATAGACTTATTTTCGACATTTTCAGGATACTAAATTAATTGGTCAAAATGTGAAACACTCTTGATGTTCACACTAGGACTATACCAACCCTTGAGGGATATGGTTTTCAATGGATGATGCAAACCTTAAAGGTCTGCGTATCTTGCTAAACACTGGATTGACAGACATGATTATTGGCAACATCAACCCTCACACATCAAATGGGCTGAGATTTGAAATTATGTACAGGCCTAAACACATGCCACACATATTTTGAGTAAGAATGCAGGTAATTCAAATTATGACAGCATCACACATGTATTCAGCATGCCTCCCATGTTCATCCCCTAACACAATGTAGACAGAGAGATAAAAATGTTTTGTCTGAAATAAGGACAGACCCATAATACAAATATCCATACATTATGCATTAACCACAGCAGGAGGGCTTAGACTCCAAAACTATCATGCAGTCATGTCCTTATTGGACTAATTTGGAACAATATAAACTAACTGACCACTTTGGATCGAATGATATACACTAAAATGGGCAAAAAAACATAAAAATGTGAATGCACATCTAAACTTACATGCAAAAGGCTCTGCTGTGGAATAACTCAGGAATCAACCTAGGGGATTGCACTGCACTCTGGAAACAATGAACAGATAAAGAAATAGCATCTACCCAACGCTTAAGCTCAGACAATGCATTGTGTGACCTCATAGAGCGAGTACAAATTTACAACCTCTGAGAGAAACAACAGTGGCACGTTGGGCAACGTAAACACTGTCTTTCCCAAGCCCTTGAAACCCCCATGGCTATCCTGCTCCCCCCCCCCCCCCCCCACTCCTCGAGTACCTCAAATGATGGGAAAGACAAATGGGAGTTGTATCTGTCCTTTGCAATGCGGGTAGAACTCAAATGTATTCTTACCTCACACAGCAGCATCTTAAACGGGAAATACATCTATCATTGGAATACACCGACGACCACTGGGCATCCATTCTTGAATCATATGACAAAAGATGGAAAGCATCACGGCTCATATGCATGAGCTATAAAATATTGCAACAATTGTACTGTATGCCATCATGGTTAGTCCACGTCGGCATGGCCAAGACCCTACCCGAGTGACATGTAAACAGAACAAGATCACCCGCTGCCATACCCTATGGTCATGGTCCAAAATGAGTCATAACTGGTCAAAGGCCTGGGAAGCACTATAAAAATCCAGCATCCGGCGTTCCCATCAACTGTGTCCCAGGTGTTCCCTCTTCTGCCGTGAAAGCTGCCGCCATCCTATGTCACTACTGTCCTCCTCTCTGACAGTAAAAGGTTCTTGTGTGCCGAAGAAAATGGCTTTATCACTGAAGATGACCTTCAGGTGGGTCGGAAAGTGCAACATGTATTGTAATTTCATCGCCTGCATCTTTTGCTCAACCAAGAAGAAGGTGCATCTTAATTTTTGAACCTTTAAGGTGTCATCGGGCAATAGCAACCCGCCCACGTCCGATTTACTCCAATGTTAATATTGTAGTGTGTTAAATTGTTTTATAATAATAATAATAATAATAATACGATGCTTCCCCAATTATAAACGTGTTATCTTATTTGCCCACAACACTAAACATTTAAATAAAACATCTGAAGTGATTACATTAGAAATTAATGTTGATGTTAGTAATGTTAAACATTTGATGTTACTTACAACATTGTATGCAATAATAATAATAATAACTTGTTTATATTTATCACTTCATACTGTGCTTCTGCCTTTTCTAGGAGGTGTAATTAACAGGTGTGATGCACAAGTCTGCAGAACCAGGTTCTGTGACTAGCGATATGTATTTATACACCCTTGTATGCTTTTTCTTCTGCAGTTGAATTATGCCCTTAGGAGCAACTTAGGTCTAACCATATATTTAGATGTTATTTTCATTTTTAACTTTAATTATTGGAACTAATTCATGTGCACCCTGCAGTAATGCATACACTGTGAAAACGTTATTTTATTATCAACATTTGCATAGTGAAGTAGATGTTTTCATCGAACCGTTTTTTTTCTTTGCCAGGGTGCCACAAGACCTTCTTTGGCACAATTGTTTTTTTAAATATCACCATGACTCGCCAAAGATCATGGATTTTATCAAGAAGTTTAACAACTATTAGGTTCAAAACACAATTTATTCAATGTGGCATATAAAGCCACTTTATGAAAACTCACAAGCATAGGGGTGTTAAAGGCTAACCCCTAGATGCATCAAGAAACCATTTTGCGATTCCTTATTAGCGAAAAATAAGGATTCGCTAATAAGGAATACAAAATGCTATGTATGAAGAAATTCCCCAAAAAATTGCGATTTCTTAATATTCCTTAATTGCGACTCGCAAATTGCGAGTCGCAATTAAGGAATACCTCCTCATTCATTCCTATGGGCCTAGAGGCCCATAGGAATGAATGGGAAGACATTCTCAATTTGTGATTAGCAATTAGCGAATCGCAAATTGAGAATGCAATTTCAAGGGTGCAGAGGTGTCCAAACGACACCTTGTTGCACCCCTGAAATTAATCTGTGCACATATGTTGCGCACACACATGCCCTAAGGGCATGTGTGTGCGCAACATGAAACTTTGAAAAATGCACAAAAGTGCATTTTTCAAAGTTTTTGCAAATTGCCATGAAGTTCAACTTCATGGTAATTTGAGCCCCCTATTATCGAAATCGCTATTTTTTTTACTTCGTTGCATTGCATTTAAGGAATCTCAATTTGGGATCCCTTAAATGCAATCGCAATTTAAGGAATCTCAATTTAGAGATTTCTTAAATTGCGATTTTTGCATTTGGGATGATGCATCCAAAATGCAAAAATACCGGTTGGAAAGGGGCAGATTCTGAGAATCTGCCCCTTTGCGACCAGATTTACCTTTCATGCATCTGGGCCTTAGTGGGCAAACATTTACCAATACTGCCTGCACTATTTTTACTGTTCTTGCCATAAAAAGCTCAACACTTTTGCACAGCTATAATCCTCAGCTGCAGTTATTCAGGTACCACTATGTCAATTGACATCGCAATGCCTTCTTATCTAGTATTGCGTATTTTTACATCAGAAATCTCTTTGTCAGGCTCACCCAGGTAGTGGAGGAACTCCGTCTGATTACACAAAGCAATCGTTCTGAGGAATTAGATCTTGAGTTAAGTTACTTTATATTATATTATTGTAATAAAGGACCTACATGTTATTTTGGTCTCCCATTTTCTCATGTCTGGTTGTGCTGGCTTTAGGTCATTGTGCACTATATCACTGGTGAACAGAATAATAGAATCAGTGCTTCACCACAAAACGTGTACTGTGCACTTGATTTACTTAATTGGCTTCTTTAATCTACTTGTAAGGCCATGGAGGTGTGGCCGATGCACAAAAGGCATTTTAGTTAAAAATCATATGTGGACTTAGATGTGTATATACACCACCCACAAATATCACACATTTATGGCTCCAGGTGCACCACTGTGCTCCGGTTTTACAGCACAGGAGTAACACGTGGAAAGAAAATTGACTCCACCATGTAGGAAATGCTTCTTTTATATATAGGAATGTCACCGCAAATGTGTGCCCTGCACACCCACAGGGTTAGATTCCTAATATATAAAAATGTGTTACACTACATATTTAGAACAATATGTCCTTACAGTGACTAAATAGCCAAAAGCTGATTTCACTGTGTGAAGCAGCCGAGGTATAAGTCCTTAATTTATATATTTGCTTGGGAACAAGGTAGAAGGCCAAATCAAAGTTATTTTTCATTCAGTTTAAAAATGGGATTTTATGGTGTAAGTATATTTTTTCGAACTTTAGCAGAAAGGTTAGATCATAAGACTGTACGTCATACTGCTTGGGTCAAAACTGACACAGAACCAATTTTGCCCCTTATGTCAACTCCAGACATCCAGTACTCATTCCTGGCTGGAGTTAACAAACATACTCCCCAAAGTACAGCAGCCTGGCTTCTGGGCCTAGGTTGTCAGGATATAGTCAACAACTGACCACTTAGTAGGGATTAGCGATCTAGGCAGGGACAGGAACAGAACTGTTGATAGAAAAAAGACAGCTTCCTCACTAATACGTTTGGCTTAGAGATGGCAACTGGGGATGACAGGATCTGCTCACAATGATAAGCAGGGCACTCCTGGAGTTTCTGGCCCTAGTGCCAGCATTTGGGAAACACTGTTCATGACATTGGCAGAGTAAGCAGCCCTTATCTAAGTGGTGGAGTAGTTGGGGAGCACCAATGCTGAAAGAAGAAGGGGGTAAACCATTTTGCATTTACAACTTCTGGGAATTTTTACAGTAAAGAAAAAAGAACGTACTGCAAAAGGAGGGAAGCATAGGGCGAGAAAGAAGACAAGATTGGGTAAGAAAATTCAATGACTGGCTAGTGCACAGGAAAAGACTAATGCCTCGCCACCTCCTTCTCAGATTATTATTGGAAAAAGAAAGACAAAAAAATGACAAAAAATGCTTTTACAGGAAAAAAAAGAACTGAAATACTACCAACATTTGTTGGCTCCTAGAGTCTGAAACTGATCTCCAAGGATCAGGTAGCTGGCAGCATGTTTGCCTGCTACAGAGACCCAAATCGACTCCAAGGAGGCCCAACTGATCACACTTATAATAGGTAAAGGTGCCTTCAAGGGATTTTATTAGCTACTCTTAGTTGAATGTTGAACCAAGACAATCTTTTTTGCGTTAGCTAACCAATGAACAATCAATAAATCAATGAGGTTATTTGAAACATAAATATTCAACAACAAAACATTTACAGACCAGGTTATGTCTTCTTTTTAAAGGTACACAATTTTTTAATGTAAAGAGAATTAAAAAGAGGACATTAGAATACAACAAAACACCATTATGGATCCTCAACAATCTAGTAAGCCACATTTGAAAAGACGGTGGTTTACATCTTTCCAACCAGCAGAAATCAATATACGAAAAACTGCAACTAAAATAAACATCAAAGCAGCTTCATCTTCCCCTAATTTTAAATTTGCATCTACACCAAAAATCATCAATGTCGGGGATAGTAAGATGTTATCGCCTGTTAAGCCTTCCCAGAATCTCCCTATCTCATTTTTAATGGTCTCAAGACATATACAGGAGAAAAACATATGCAGTAAATCAGCTTGGTCCTCATTGCAAAGGGGGCATTTATCGTTTTCAGTCAATCCCCAAGCATATCATTTTGATGGCGTATGATACAAATTAAAGACTGTTTTATAATGTTGTGCACGTAGGTTAGATGCTCTTAATACCCGTTTATTCATTACCAGAGCAAGGTCTAGATCTGCCTCTGGGTCGTTTAATTTGAAAGACCAGTTAGTTTCCATCTTTTCAATATCGTCAGGAACGACTTCCAATAAACAGCTATAAATAGTTTGGATCTTATTTCTATCCCTTTCTAGAATCTTGATCAATGGAAGTTCCTGAGGTGTAAAAGCTCTTGGTCTTAAAGATTCTATAGTACGGGCTAATTGGCCGTATAGAAGCCAATGACTCCTAGGAATGCCATATTTATTCTGGAGTACCTCAAATCCCAGAATCTTGCCTTCTCCTGTAATATCTCCCAGGGTAGAAATTCCCATTCTTTCCCATATCATAAAATTCCTATCACCTTTCAGCTGAAAGAAGATAGTAGAATTACGTAACAGTAGGTGGGGGTTAATTCTTGAGACATGAAAAAATTTTAGAACAGTATTCCATGTCTGCCACAAGCTTAACAGAGTTTTTAATCGAGTTTTTTTGTAAAATTTCCGTGCTAATTCCCTCCGAAACAGGCCTGGCGCTCTATCACCCATAAGCATTCTAAAGATTGGGGTAGGTTTTTCTTCTGATAAGGATCTGGTTCTTACCTCGGCTTTTGTCTGCACTAAAATATGCATTTGAAGCAAAAGACATGACCAATGATATAGCCGTAGATTCGGTAAAGGCATACCACCCCTATCTTGCGAAAGGGACATATGGTTAGTGGATCACCTTATCCTACCATATTGCCATATAAATCTTATAAATGTGGACTCCAGATTTTTCAAGATTTTTTCTTCAATTAGTAATGGGATTGCTCTAAATAGGTACAGCACTCGAGGAAACATTAACATTTTGAGAGCATTAACCCTCCCTATCAGAGAAAGTTGAAGCACATCAATTCTCCTTAATTCCTTATCAATAGCATTTATTAAGGGGATGTAATTCTCCTCAACTATTTTTTCCACTGAGGCAAAAATCTTAACTCCCAAATAAGTTGCGGATTCTACAAATCTATAATCAGGCCTGGTTATGTTTTTAGAACATATAATCTGGGTCTTTGTATCATTTAGCTGATATCCAGAATTTGAACCAAAATCTTTTGCCACCTGGAACAGAATAGGTAGAGCCTGTTGCGGATTAGTAGTAATCACAGCTAAGTCATCCGCATACACCAGAATTTTATTAGAGTACCCATTATGCACAACTGGTTCAATTCCTGGATTAGCTAAAATCTCCTGAATTAGCGGGTCAATGTACAAAGCAAAAAGAATTGGAACGCAGGGGCAGCCCTGCCGCGTCCCTCTCCTGATGTTTATTATCCCTGATTTCTCACCATTTATCATCACTCTAGCACTTGGTTCTACATACATTGCCCGAAGGGCTTCGATAATTTTAGGGCCAAAGCCTCTGCCAGCCAATATATCCCATAGAAAGCTCCAAGTAACACGGTCAAAGGCTTTCTCTGCATCGAGCAGGATCATTGCCATCTCTCTCCCCGCTGCAGCCCGAGCATCAAATAGACTAATGGCTCTAATTACATGGTCCGTCGTTCCACGACCCGGAACAAAACCGTGTTGCCACGGGGAGACAAGATTACCAATGATCCCACTCAACCGATTAGCTAAAATTTTTGAATATACTTTAGTATCTGAATTTATTAATGTAATAGGCCGATAAGAACCCGGATTGGTCACTGGTTTCCCTTTTTTATGAAAAATTATAATAGTCGTTTCTCTCCAAGACATTGGAACTGCGCCAGAATAAAGAATCCCATTAAATAAATCCAGTAATAGAGGAGAGATCTCATCCTTTATAATTTTAAAGACTTCCAAAGGTATACCATCTGGTCCGGAAGCCTTCCCAGAGGTTAGTCCCCGAAGTGCTGCAAGAACCTCGTTCATTGTAATATCTTTATCTAAGTCCTCCTTACAGATTCTGTCTAATTTGGGGCCTCTGTCACAAATTTTTCCACCTTCATTGCTTCCAGGCTTTTCAAATTCATACAGCCTTTGATAAAAGTGTTCAAATACTCTGCGAATATCCTTCTCTTCTGTATACTCTATGCCTGCTTCTTCAATTTGAGAAATAGTGGTCTTTGCCTTCGCTTGCATTAATCGGAGGGCTAAGGCCCTATCTGCCTGTTCTCCAGTCTCATATCTCTTAGCTCTTGAAGATTGAAATTCCCTAATTGCCTTCTGTGTTATTTCTTTCTGTAAGTCAGCTTTCACAACCATTAAAGCTTTTGAGCTCTCTGCGCTATCTCTCCCCATCATAATATCCTTCACATGTTGTTCCTCTGCACTCCCTACTTTCAGCATTAAGTTATCAACTTGTTCTCGATATTTTTTCCTAAGTCTTGCAGAGCAACTTATTGTTTCCCCCCTTAGAGCAGCCTTAAATGTATCCCACACAATATTCCGGGAGGCACTATATCTATTATTATCAAAGAACTCTGTTACCCATTTTTTAAGATGTTCAGTAAATCTTTTATCCATTAATAATTTTTTTTCAAAAGACCATGGATTTCTTTTTCTTTTCAAGCTGCTCACCTCGTATGGTATTATTAGTGGATTATGGTCCGTGATTACCTTCGGGAGTTTCGTGATATTTATTTTTGGCAACTCTGAAGAAGAAATAAGGACATAATCTAGTTTTGTATGTTTCTGGGCTGGATTGGAAAAATATGTGTACCCCGGATATTGTGGTTGTTTAGCTAGCCATATATCCTGTAATCCATGAGAATTTATAAGAGCTTCAACTGAGCAATAAACCTTAGGTTTCCGTCTAGTATATGGTTTTAGGGTCCCCCAATCTGCCGAGATATTAAAATCGCCGGTAACTATTAACGGAGTGGGCCATCCTACTAATTCTGCTTCTAAAAAGTCAAATATCTCAGGATCATCCTGATTTGATCCATAAATTACACAAAGTGTTACACCCAGCTCCAGTTCTGCTATTACCCACCTACCATTATCATCCGCCAGTACTTTTTTTGCCTTCCCCAGAGATGTTCGAACCAAAATAGCTACTCCCCTAATTGTAGAAGTCTGAGTTGAACAAGCAACTAGCTCAAAACCATTGAGATAAAGCAAATTACGCTTAGCCCACGGAAGGTGAGTCTATTGTATACACAAGATGTCAATATTCTCATGTTTAACTAAGTAGGCCAGCCTCTGTCTCTTTTCCAATCATTCATGCCTCCCATGTTTATAGTACAGATCTTAACATTTGCCATTTAATTGAATTAAAGTTCCAACAGCTAGGTCCAACTTCATTTTAAATAACCACAGCCAACATTTTTGCATTTCTTTGTACAATTGATCAACAATAACAGGTCCTGAGTCCCTTACTTTACCAAATGACAACAAAAATAAGTTTTGTCTTATCCTGCACCACTCTCCATTTTTCCCCTCCCCCCAACCCGCACCACCACTTTCCCCGTGCACCCCCACCCCCTCCCCCTTCGAGTGACCCCTGGATCCCCCCTACCCTCCCAGTTATGCGAGGCCCTCAGTCCTAGCAGTGTAAGCAGTGAGGAAAGATTTATACTAAACATCATAACAATTCTAACTAGTAGCTCCAATTGAGTCTAAAAATTCTTTAGCTTTTATCTCCGAAGAGAAAAACAAAGTTTTCCCGTTATGAATAATTTTTAGTTGAGCCGGATTAACCAGGTATGCCTGCATATTTAAGTCCTGAAATTGTTTTATCATTCCTCTCAGTCGCCAGTGTCTCTCCACTGTAGTGTGGCAAAAATCTGGCCTCACAAAAAACGAAATTCCTTCCACATTACGTTTTGCATTGGGTCTTGCTTTGTTAAAGATGGTTTGTCTTAATATAAAATTCCCAAAGTAAATCAGAATGGCTCTTGGTAAGTCTCCTTCCTTAGCGCCTCTCCTCAGATTTTGCGGTGTACGATGGACTCTTTGAATTTCATTGGGCCAGTCCCACTCGTTAAGTTCAGGAAATGCCTGTCCGAATAATTTAATCACAAATGTTCTACAAATCGTAAGTGTAAACATCTATTCCAAATGAAACTAGAGAAGGAAGTGAATCTGAAAAGACAGAAAACAATTCCTAAAGAGCAACACATGCTAAGGAAATAGATGTATCAGTCAACGTTTCGGTCTGTTGTGGCAGATTTGTCTGTCAGACCATATTCAGGACGTGAAGTTGATTGTTAAAATAGTCCCCTGTATAAACATAATATATGAAATTACATCAAAAGGTCTACCATGACAAACTATTTTGTAGAAAGAAAAGACAAACCTGTGTGGAAAAAAGAAAATAATGGCCACGTTTAAAAAACGCCAATTATGTGCACCTCGCACCTTAACCCACAGATGTAGTCAAGATAGAAGTAGATCACATACTTTCATGAAAGAGAATGAGTGATACACAAGCTAGCACCAGAAAAACTCCAAATGTTTATAACTTACTTCAAGCTAGTTCAAGTTTCAATGTGAACCAGACGAGTCAAAATTTAAAAACACCAAAAGGGCCTCACAAATGGGCTCCTTTAGGTATATTAACTGTGAACAAAAAAATCTATTTCAGTTAATAATGCAACATGTTTGAAAAAGTAAATTTCTGATTAAATCATGTCAGGACAAGTGACTATGATACGCAAGGCAAACCAAATTCATGACATAATCCTTAAAACTTGTGAGGCAGTTGTTTAAGAAGAAAGAGGAACATAATTTTAACTTGGGTAAAACAGCCCCTTCAATCTCACAAGAGATGACTGATAACACTGTCCAACGTCTATAATCCTATCACGCTGCCAATTCAAATGTTATCTGTCTAAAGACTATATCATTAAATCTAAAAGAACTGTTGTTAGAACTGGGGGTCTCTAGTTGGCATAATAGGTACCTTTGTCCAAATAGGGACCCTTGCTTCTAGTCAGGGTAAGGGGGATACACACTTTAGATAACCCCTGCTCACCCCCTTGGTAGCTTGGCACACGCAGACAGGCTCATCCCAAAGGAAATGTGTAAAGTATTTGTACCAGCACTCACAATAACACAGTAAAAATACCTCAAATGGACACCACACCAGTTTAGTATCTAAACTAAACAAGACCAAAACAACAACAATCCAAGATACAGATACTAAGTAGAATGTCTATAAAAAGGGTTGATGTGAAAATAAACTTGTAGATGGTAAATGCAACACTTTTCTCTCAAAGTACCCTAATGTGTAACACAGAACACACAAAAGGGTCGCAGAGAACGCTATGCGTCAATTCTTCCTGCGCTCCCGTTGCAATGCGACAAGATGGCGCCTCGATGCGTTGTGACGATCCTGTGTAATGCGACAAAATGGCGTCTTTGGTGCGATACGTCAACGTGGATGCGATGCGTGTACGCCCGATGGCCGTACGGTGAAATTGGTGCTTTCTTGAGCCGCGACAGGCCAGGCGACACGCTTCTCTGGTGGTGTGACGGCGAGCAGCGCCGACGCGCTTCCTTGGCGATGAAATGGTGGCGTCACGCTTCTCCCTCATTGAGTCGCACCTCCAGCTCCCAGAGGCAAGCGCCTCACACACAGTTACAGGCCCCTCAGGGCAGGTCAGAACTTCCAACTTGGAAGTCAGGGAAGCTGGGGGTGAAGTTCTTTTGTGCCTGGGGCTTCAGAAACAGGAGGCCAGCTCTTCTCAGGCCCTTGGAGACTTTTTTTCAGATGGACACAGGACACAGCAAAGTCCTTCTTCAAGCAGGGGACACAGCACACAGCAAAGTCCCTTGATCCTCTCCTCAGCAGAAACAGCAAACTGCAGGCAAGCCCCAGACACACAGCAAGGGCAGTACTTTTCCTCAGTTTCTTCAGCTGCCCTCTTTGGCAACAGGTTCCTTTTGATAACGAAGTAGTCTAAAGTTCAGGGGTTTCAGCTTTCATATGTATACCCCAAAAGTCTTTGTTCTCTATGTGTGAGGGGTCCTGGACCCAGTCCAAACCAGTTCTATGTGCTCTCTGCCAATGCACAATGTCTTCCTTTGTCAGTGTTGGCCAGAGTCATCAGACACACCACAGGAGGTAGAGCCAGCATTGTGGAAGGGAGGCACAGCCCTATTCAGGCCCAGGTGCTACTCCTCCCACCATTCCAAATGCAGATAGGTATATTCAGCCTAGTGCTGACTCACCCAGACTCCTGGAGCCACCCGAGCCCCTGTCACTTTCAAACCAGGCAGTCAATCCACAAATAGGCAGAGGCACACAGAAAGGTTGAACAAGAAAATAGCCACTTTCTAATTGTGCTATTTTCAAACACAGAATTTAAAAACTATTCTTCCTAAAGATGTGTTATTAAATTCTGAGTTAAGGGATACCAGACTCCAGTTTTCTATCTCACTCCTATGGGAAGATATGCAGGTAACATGTTGCACAGTATTCCCCATCCTGGCCTATGGGCAAGATAGCATTTCAATAGTGAAAAACGAAATTGGCAGTATTTCACTATCAGGACATGTTATCCACACTAGTACATGTCATACCTTTTACATACATTGCACCCTGACCAGCGGGGTACCTTGGGCCTACCTTGGGTGTCCTAGGTGTAGGAAAAGGGAAGGGTAAGGCCTGGCAAGTGGGTACACTGGCCAGGTTGACATGGCAGTTAACAAACTGTGCACAGGCACTACAGTAGCAGGCCTGAGACCTTCTTTTCAGGGCTTCTTATGTGGGTGGCACAATCAGTTCTGCAATCCCACTAGTAGCATTTGAATTACCAGCCCTGGCACACTTAGTGCACTTTACTAAGGACCTGCTTGTAAGGCAAATATGCCAATCATGGATAGCAGATTACAATACAATTTACACAGGGAGCACTTGCACTTTGGCACTGATCAGCAGTGGCAAAGTGCCCAAAGCATCTAAACCAGCAAAAACAAAATCCAGCACAGTGTCAAAAATACAGAAGGCAGTGTCAAAAAGTCAGTGGAAATCACGCCAAGGATGCCAGGTCTAACAACTATCAATTGCCAACAAGTTAGGGTTCTTCCCAACAGTGATTTTGTCCTTCTGGAAACAGGTTCAGGATAGGAATTCAGCCTCCGGAAGACCTGCCTGGCTATTGCTTCTGGACTTTCCCTATGGAGAATTTTGAGAACCAAGAAAAAACCACTAAGGGGTCAATTACGATGTGATCTGGAAACTCTTCAAACCAAATCAGTTTTGGAATTGTTTCTGACCGAATCAGGTTCTGCGAGTCCTATTGAACGATTATGATGCTTCTGGATATCCTTTGTTCGGACTCGCTTTGTCCTCAATGGAAACCTGTGTTCTGAAAGAGAACACAGGCTCCCATTGACAAAAGGGGTGGTTGGCAAAAAGCTTGCACCATGTGGCGGGCACCCCATGCCATCTGCCACACTGTGCATGCATGGGAAGGGAGACCTATGGGCCCTTTCACAGGCCCGATTCAGAGGTCCGCTGGTGAAGGGGGGACTGCTATGGGCCCCCAAAATCAGATTCCACCAGCCGATCTTTGTCGCACAACCTATTCGGAAAGGCTGTCCGAATCTGACATCCTAATCACTCGGCTGGAAATACAGTCCATAGACCGCTACGATTTGGCTCTGACCAACTCGGTTACTCCCAATGCCTTTTGGAACTGAGTAGGACAGTTTGAATGCTTTACATCCATCGTAATCGGTCATTGGGAAAAGTGTCCGAGTCCATTGGAAAGGCGGGTTCCAAAATTGGGTTTGGACTATTCGAATGCCGTTCAGAGCCTTTCCGGACAGCATCGTAATCAACTCCAAAAGTCTGAAAGTTAAACCTTGCACTGGGGGGAGGTGGCAAATCTATCATACCAGCTAGACCTTGTGGCAACAAAGTTTCAGTGTGAGCTCAATAGCAGCATATATAACTTTATAACTTTGAGAGACCCTTGCCGGTTTCAGCCTTGCAAAGCAGCGGCTGGTGCAGGTGAGCGCGGTGGGGTGGGCGGGGAGAGGGGGGATGTCGACAGATGATGGATTATGGAAAATTAATTAAATAAATAAATTCCATTCCATTGTCTGTTGACATCCCACCTGCCCCACCCCATAGAGCTTACCTGCAGCGGCCACTGCTGGCTTTGCACCTTGCACCACTGGAAGATTTTATCTTCCATAAAGTAGACTAAGTTAGAAGATAATAATAATAATAATAAAAATCTTTATTTGGATAAAAGAGAAATATCCTTAACAGCATAACAAATTGAATTCACAAATTGGTACATTGTAATTAAAAAACTACAAAACACACTTGTTCACAGTTAAACAATAAAAAACTATCGATGCCTGTTGCTCGAATTATATTACACCTTAAAAATTTAAAACAATTAGGTATTAGACAGCGATAACACTTTGCCGAGAGCAGGGAGAATTCATGTGCAGACGTTTAACAGCTAGGACTCATAATTCTATACTTAAAACTAGAGGCTTAAGAGCAGCTTGGTTTGGGTCACTGGGCAGAACAGCGCGGGCGGTTGCTGCTCCTTGCGCCTTTGCTGTAAAGATGCGATAAGCATCCCGAATATATGTTGCAATGGCGATATTCAGGGGTATGTTTTCTGGGCACAGAGAGGTGATAATTGCCTGTCTACAGGTCCGAACACCCAACCTGTTCCACTCTGCTCTAAGTTTACGTCTGCGTTGGGACGTAAGTGCGGGGCATAAGCAGACCACATGCTCTAGCGATTCGGTTGTCATACCGCACCCTCTGCAGGTTAAATCTTCCGTGGTGCGCTGCCATGCGGGCAGGTCTTTTAAAAAACGCCAAACCCCCAATCTAATGGCCAGAAAACTCCGCTTTAAATACAATGAATAGGTGCAGGAGAGGTAAGTAGCCGGAGATATACGCCCATATGAGTTCATGACTGACCATGCATGACTGCGTCTACGGAGTAGCTCTTTGTCCATAATAAGTGAGCACATTCTGACACTCTTTTTGATACATGTTTTTTAAATGCTGTCATGCTGGGATTGAGAGCCCATAGATCACCCACCGCCATTTCGCGGATAGCGTCAGTAAAGAGGCGGCCATACGAGCCCCCAGGGTTCTTCTGACTGATCTCCAACCAAACTAGAGACTCTAAGGTACCTATAGCTGCTTTTCTGAGTTTGTGACAGAAGTTTAAATATGTGCCGATGTTGGAGGCCTCATGATTTAATAAGCCCAATTCTAGCCTGATCTGAGCAGCAGAGGCAGATTTGGGCAAATGTAACACTTTTTTATAAATCTTGGTCACAAGTTGATTCAGAGTTGTGTTTAGCTTACCCCTAAATATTTTATTACCATACGTAAGGGAGGGTCCGATTTTTGCTCTCAAAATTTCCAGTAGGAATGAGAGAGTTGGACCGGACAGCTCTTTAGCAAGCTTAGATAATGTGACCTGTAGGATCGTGGCTTTTAGTGCAATTTCGTCACGCTGTTTGAGGAAATTACCCCTGGAGTCAAAGTAGACCCCTAAATATTTGTATGAGCGCCCTGTTGTTAAATTATTATTATTATATGACCACGCGCCGCCTCCATTGCGTTTCCTTCCAAAAGACACAACTTGGGTTTTCTGTAAGTTTACCTCAAGTTGGTTCTTAGATGTGTAACTGTGTAGCCTGTCCAAAAGCCTTTGGAGCCCAACCCGAGTAAGGCTAAAAAGAACCAGATCGTCGGCATAAAGAAGATTGCTTATTGCTACGCCTCCAACCTTAGGGGGGTGACTGTTTATTTCATCAAGTGAGACCGGCAGGTCTGCAATAAACAGGTTAAAAAGGAGGGGGGCCAGCACGCCCCCCTGTTTGACTCCTCTAGTTGTCATGATTTTCCGTGAGAGGTGCGTGCCAGACATCAGCTTCACCTGGACCCAGGTGTGTGAATGAAGTTGGATTATTGCATCCAGAAGTTTTTCAGGGATCCCCCATTTTTTCAGTTTACCCCATAGGGCTGCCCTTGGGACCCGGTCAAACGCAGCTTTAAAATCAACAAAACAACAGTGCACAGATCTTGATGATGAAAGCGCTTTGTCGATAATTATAGACAATGTAAGCAAGTTAGTCAGGGTCCCTGAATTGGCAGTAAAGCCTGTTTGATTCATTGGTAGCAAATCCCGCTGTTCTGCCCATCCCTTCAGCTCCTTCAGAAGAATACCTGCGTAATGCTTTGCCTCGATGTCAAGGAGGGCGATTAGTGTATAGTTGCTTGGGGTGGCGCGGGAGCCCGATTTATGGATTGGGTGAATTATAGCCCCACGCCAGGAATCTGGAACAGTAGAAGTCCTAAGCACAAAATTAAACAAGATGGTTAAGTGCCCTGACCAAAAAGCTTTGTTGGATTTAAACAGTCTCTGAGGCAAACCATTTGGGCCCGGGGCCCCGTCCGATCTTGCTTTTGTCACAGCGTTGACAACCATTTCTTCGTTGATCTTGATCTCTTCAGTACAATAGCCTTCACAGTTTGAGTTCTTGCGACTGCAGATACTTTGGGGAGCTTCTCCCGCTTTGGAGGGGCTGGTTCCTATTGTCGCAGTGCTTTCCGGGGACCTAAAGTGGTCGGTCAGGAAGACAGCCCAGTCTGATTCCTGTATGTTTGCCGACCCAACTTTTGATGCCCCCGAGTTGGAGCGGTTGATCAAAGCCCAAAATTTTCTCGCGTTGCGGTTTTTGCTTTCCCAAAGAAGCTTGGCCCATAGCTGGTTTTGATATAGACGTTTGTCTGTTTGTGTGGCCATCCTGAATGTTTTTTGCGCTGATTTGTACACATTACTGAGATCATTATTTCCTGGGGATTTTGTAAATGCCCGCAAGGCGTTGTTCCTGGCTTTCTTCAACGCCCTCGACTGGGTTGAGAGTGAAAACTGCTGGATTGTGCTGGCGTTGTGTTGGTGATGTTTGACAGGAAAAAGCGTGACCAGTTGTACACAGAGGGACGTCCATACGGTAATCAGGGAAGCTGTCTGATTTGTGACCCCATTGAGTAGAGCCAAACTTGCCTTCGTAATGTTATGGCCTATATCGTCGCTCCATTTTAAGCGCCTCAAATTCTCGGTATAAATCCCAGTACAAGTACTTAAGGTAGGCGAATGGTACTCCGGCTTTATGTTAAGAGTAATGACCTGTGGACGGTGATCACTTTCCTGTCGTGGTAGGATGCTAAAGCTGGCCAGATGGAGGAACAGGTCTGAGTTGCAGATAGAGAAGTCCAGAAAGGTTTTCTTGTGCCCGTTTGTCCAGGTCCAATTTGGGGGGTGTCATCCGGTGTCCTTCCGTTCATTACCAGGTATCCAGCGCTGTAGAGTTGTAACACGAGGAGCTCGCCCAGGGCACAATGGGCTTGGTTTGGAGGCTTAGATTGGTCTGGCATATCCAGTAGAGTAAATGGAGAGAGTCCATCAAGGTCTGTAGGTTTGCCCTGGAAGAGATTTGTGTTGAAGTCCCCCGTTGCTATGCAGTCCGAATCGGGGTGGTCAGCGGTCAAATCGCTCATGATTGTGGATAAGCGTGCCAGATGACCTTTTTTTGTCCGTGTGCTTGGGTTGATATACACATTGAGGAGAAGAAGTGAACGTTGCTTGGTCCATGATTTAATTTTAACCCCAAGTAGCCAGTCTTCCTCAAAGTACAGCGGAACAATCGGACCTTTCAGGGTATTTGAAACATAGATTGACAGACCCCCTTTTGGGTGGCCATAGCGGCAGACTCTAATTCCTGGCCTCCATATTTCAATAAACCCTGTGACTGGTGAGCTCTGAGTTGCCCATGTTTCTTGCAGGGCAATTAGTGCATGCCCGAATATGAAGGAATGTGTCTCTAGATCGTTTAATTTGTGCTGGAGGCCACTGATGTTCCATGAACACAATGTGATAACGGAGTCTGTCTTTGTCTTGATCACGGTTTTTTGAGGGTATGGTTCTACCGGTGCTTGGTGGTTTTGATCCACTGAAGGCACATCCTGTGGTCAGACTGTTTTCCCGCATGACAGGACGGCCGGTAGCCATCCCCATCCCTGGATGTTGTCGGGGTCTTGTCTCCCAGTAGCATGGGGTATCTGTGTATCTGCGATCCCCAGCGCGTTTTTTAGGATTGAATAAGGCTTAGTTTTGTAGCCAGCTGAGAGACTTTCTGCTTTTGTTCCTACTCCTGGCCGATTTAAAAACACTGTGGGGTAGCCAGGGGTGGAGTACGGGTAAATCCTGATGCCCCAATCCCGAAAGGCGGTTTTGTGGTCCATGAACACTCCTGCCCAGTGGGGTGATCTAAATGACACCAGAGTTGCTTCGGAAGGTTGGAAGCCCCTTGGGGGCAGGAATTCAATTGAGTCTATATCATCCGATAATAGTGCTTCAAACCCCGGGATGTCTTTTACTAGTTTTAATATGTTTGACCTGTTAAGGGTGTCGTACCTCCCCCTTGATTTATATTCGGGGACTAATAGGATCATAGTATGTTTTTGGTCACTTATGATCCCTGTGAGGCCATGAGTTTTAGTTGGGCTGTGGGCTTTTTCGAGAGAGACCCCTCTATACGTTCTTTGAGGGGGAGGAGGCTGATGTTGAGATTCTGGCCATGTTACCTGCCTAGTTTGCAGATTGGTTGGTTTATGAATGAAGATTGTTTTTGGAGGAGTAATGTCTGTATTGTGTTTTTCTTGCTCTGCCAGAGGGGGTTGAGGGGCTGGTTGGAGATGTGAATCAGTGCCTATGTGCCTCGAGATGGGAGGATCCTTGAGAGGTGCCCTTGGTATTTCTGTGTCGAACTGCAGAACGGTGTTATAAGAAAAGGGGTGGTCGATTACAAAACAATTAAACATATCATTACTTCAACATAAAGGTACATCCACCAAGTAAATGTCATTTAAGTTGCATTTAATCCAATTATTCACAGTGATTTTGAGCAGTTACGCATATACTATATTTCATATTCATACAATACATGGTTAATTGCATATAAATCTTCAATCCGTGCTCGGTGATTGTCAGATAGAAAAAGGGGATTAAAAGGAGGGTAGGGTGTGTTTGGAAAAGAATTAGGGACAAAGAAAAGGAATTGTGTCCTATAAACAATTCTGTCTTAATTCAACAGAACATTTCCGGTCATATTTCAGATCACAATTGTTCCCAAGAAGTACACTATACACAGGAGTTGAGTTTATCAAGTTTTCAGCAGGGCGTGTATGTGTTGGTGGTGATGTCGACGTTTCGACCCCCAAATTAAGGGCGGGTGAGTCCTCAGTTTGGGGTCTTCCTCAGGACAATTAAAAACAGTGACAAGGAGCACCTAGGAAAACAAAAATGTGTGTCACTAGATGGAATCCATTAAAATCTAAAAACCAGGGCAAAAGTCACGGTGTACCTACATGTGCAGGCGATCGAGTAGTCTCCCGTCTGAGTTGGGACTCGTGCCTGTTGCGTTGTTCTCTGAAGGAAATGGATTGCAGTTAGGAAGGATACAGAGGGCAGGTCAAGGTGAGTTAGACCAAGAAAGTAAAACACTACTTACTAGGTTCGTCTATCCATTGAGATGAATGACGATACTGGGACGGTCTATCAGTGGGTAAGTTGGGACTCGTGCCTGTGGTGTTGTTCTCTGAAGGAAATGGGTTGCAGTTAGAAAGGATACAGAGTGCAGGTCAAGGTGAGTTAGACCAAGCAAGTGAAACGACTTACTTGGTTCGTCTATCCATTGGGATGAATGACGATACTGGGACGGTCTATCAGTGGGTGAGGCAAGCGTCCTACATCCAGCGGGCGGTCGAATACAGCGTGTAGATGAGTTACACAATCTGGAAGGACATAGAGATACTGTCATCCAACGCTCTGTCCACTCAACCTGGTTGTCAAAATTATATAGGGGTGTGATGGAGGTTAACGGTCCCTCAACAACTGATTGATCTCCATCTTCGGAGGAAAAACGGGGCGCCAAAATTCTAATGGGCGTGTAGTCCCAAGTTCGTTGGAATAAAATATAAAGGCTTCATTTGCTGCATATCTGGAGGAGTGACGCTTCCTGGGTAAACCCGGGTCACGAGCGCTTCTCCTCGGTATATGGTGGGACGGGCCGCTAACCCGTGTAAATAGTAACCAAACACATCGGAATGGCACACATTCACCCATAATTAATAGTAAAAAGGGACGGGCCGCTAACCCGTGTAAATAGTAACCAAACACATCGGAATGGCACACATTCACCCATAATTAATAGTAAAAAGGCCAGCAACTCTACTGAATGACCTCCGACTATGGGGGACAGGCAGGGCACCCAATTTCCAAAAGGGCAAGAGACGATTCTGAAGGTTTAAGGTAACATTTACTGTATGACTAACCGAGTCGCGCTGCCCGGGTGAGCCAGGGTCGTGAGCGCATCTACTCGGTATCAGATACAACTGCCACAGTGTTATCGCATAACAACGCGGAGCGAGCCTACCTGCGTTACTGCTGCCGATTCTTCCAAAGTGACAGCTCGCAGGCGCCCGTCAACCCGTACATGTAACAGGCGTAACTAAGGGGCGTCTCTGGGGGGCGTGGCCCGGCACCTCACGGTGCTGCCGCTGACTGCTGCGCGGCTGGAGGGCTGTGCGGGGCGCATGCACTGGGCTAGAAACACTGAAACCCTCCGTAACCCGGGGGGACCATCTGAGTGAATGTACTACACCAGAAAACACCAAGTGGCGAGCGTAAGGATTCCGCTCTAAGCACAACGGTGTCAAAGCCGGCCAGAGCGTGACTGCTGACATATCGCTCCTCTGCTGAGAACCACAGCGGTGGTCAGGGTTTAGAAAACTCTTGTCACATCTGTGTGTCTACAAAGGCTGAAAACAGTTTTGAGATTGTTCTATCGGTGAACCCATATGATACAAGGCTCAATGTGCATGGGTACTACAGAGCAAAATAGCATTAGTACATATGTTTAAGGCATACCATATGTATATGTCAATCCTCATCAAGGGAGAAGATCATTAGAGGATGTAATTAGAGGATATAACAAGGTCCACTCACAGTGTGGAACGCTAATCGTATTATCATCAACATATTGATACAAATATACAGTTATGCACAGAGTCCCTGTCCTGGATAATAGACACATTATCAGGAGTGGGCGTCATCAGTTGTATCTGATACCGAGTAGATGCGCTCACGACCCTGGCTCACCCGGGCAGCGCGACTCGGTTAGTCATACAGTAAATGTTACCTTAAACCTTCAGAATCGTCTCTTGCCCTTTTGGAAATTGGGTGCCCTGCCTGTCCCCCATAGTCGGAGGTCATTCAGTAGAGTTGCTGGCCTTTTTACTATTAATTATGGGTGAATGTGTGCCATTCCGATGTGTTTGGTTACTATTTACACGGGTTAGCGGCCCGTCCCTTTTTACTATTAATTATGGGTGAATGTGTGCCATTCCGATGTGTTTGGTTACTATTTACACGGGTTAGCGGCCCGTCCCACCATATACCGAGGAGAAGCGCTCGTGACCCGGGTTTACCCAGGAAGCGTCACTCCTCCAGATATGCAGCAAATGAAGCCTTTATATTTTATTCCAACGAACTTGGGACTACACGCCCATTAGAATTTTGGCGCCCCGTTTTTCCTCCGAAGATGGAGATCAATCAGTTGTTGAGGGACCGTTAACCTCCATCACACCCCTATATAATTTTGACAACCAGGTTGAGTGGACAGAGCGTTGGATGACAGTATCTCTATGTCCTTCCAGATTGTGTAACTCATCTACACGCTGTATTCGACCGCCCGCTGGATGTAGGACGCTTGCCTCACCCACTGATAGACCGTCCCAGTATCGTCATTCATCCCAATGGATAGACGAACCAAGTAAGTCGTTTCACTTGCTTGGTCTAACTCACCTTGACCTGCACTCTGTATCCTTTCTAACTGCAACCCATTTCCTTCAGAGAACAACACCACAGGCACGAGTCCCAACTTACCCACTGATAGACCGTCCCAGTATCATCATTCATCTCAATGGATAGACGAACCTAGTAAGTAGTGTTTTACTTTCTTGGTCTAACTCACCTTGACCTGCCCTCTGTATCCTTCCTAACTGCAATCCATTTCCTTCAGAGAACAACGCAACAGGCACGAGTCCCAACTCAGACGGGAGACTACTCGATCGCCTGCACATGTAGGTACACCGTGACTTTTGCCCTGGTTTTTAGATTTTAATGGATTCCATCTAGTGACACACATTTTTGTTTTCCTAGGTGCTCCTTGTCACTGTTTTTAATTGTCCTGAGGAAGACCCCAAACTGAGGACTCACCCGCCCTTAATTTGGGGGTCGAAACGTCGACATCACCACCAACACATACACGCCCTGCTGAAAACTTGATAAACTCAACTCCTGTGTATAGTGTACTTCTTGGGAACAATTGTGATCTGAAATATGACCGGAAATGTTCTGTTGAATTAAGACAGAATTGTTTATAGGACACAATTCCTTTTCTTTGTCCCTAATTCTTTTCCAAACACACCCTACCCTCCTTTTAATCCCCTTTTTCTATCTGACAATCACCGAGCACGGATTGAAGATTTATATGCAATTAACCATGTATTGTATGAATATGAAATATAGTATATGCGTAACTGCTCAAAATCACTGTGAATAATTGGATTAAATGCAACTTAAATGACATTTACTTGGTGGATGTACCTTTATGTTGAAGTAATGATATGTTTAATTGTTTTGTAATCGACCACCCCTTTTCTTATAACATTGTACTGACCCAGGTCGATGAGGTAAGGGTTTACCCCATTATTACCTACCACCGAACTGCAGAACGGGTCCCTCTATTTGTGCATGTGCCCCTTGAGAACCAGATGGAATGATTGGGGCACCACCGTTTGAGGAGGGGTTTCGACTAGGACTTAGGGATAGGCCCCCTGGTGGCTCATTGTGCGCTACCTTTATAGGGGATGTAGGAGTTGATAAAATGTTTACACCTGCCTTCTTGGAGGTCGTTGTAAAAACGGGAAATAATTTCTGGGGGGCAGATGTTTGTTTGACTTTATGTTTATTTCTATGTTTGCGTTGGCGTTTGCGCTCTCTCTTGGAAAGGGGGGCATAGGGGCGGACTGTATTTCTGAGTTGAGGGATTCTGAGGTCACCATGCTGCCTTGGAGCTCACCCCCATTGGGGTTGATATTGTTTACTAGCCCGAATGGGACCGGAGCTAAGGGCCGTGGGAGCATTTGATGCAAAGGTGGTGATATTTGGTTAGTGCCTTCGCCTGGTTGGGGATCTTGGTCCCCACTTGTCTGGGGAGCAGATGCGAAGGGTGACTGGGTGTTATCAGGATCTAAACACGGGTTTGTAGGGGTTTGCGATTTCTTATGTAGATTTTTTTGCGAGCCGCCTTCTTTCAGCTGCTTAACCTCGTCTATAACGATGGAGAGGATAGCTGGCAGAGAGGAGAGTGAGTCAATAATTGGCGAGCAGCAGCAAGCCGTCTGTAATAGTTTTGAGGATGATTGTGCGTCAATAATTAAATTATTCAGTTTGTCTAGTTTATTGTCGATCCCTTCTGTAAATACTGCTAGCGTGTTCAATAAGTCAACCTGTGTATCCAGTTTATCTGAATGGTAGTTTAATGCAAGAACTGTCGATTGAAATGTTTCAAGTAGTTGGGGCCAAAGAGACTGTGTGGAGGGTGCTTCTTGCTGTTTGGTTATTTTCGGATTTGGACTAGTAGGGGATTGCAGGTTTTTCAGAAATAGGGACAAGTCCGCTGGGTTGTAATCGTTTATGTCAGGTTTATGAAATGAGTTGGGTGAGGTTATTTTTACTGTTAGGGGTGAAAGCAAGCATTGTTGTTGGATGGGTAGGACCGGACTTCCCTTTGGAGGACTATTAGTGTCCAGCTGGAGTAGGTTTTCAACAACATTGTTGGATGCCTGGTTGAGGAACTTGTGGATTTGTGGGAAGATTAATTGACGGTGAGACGCTGAAATAACCTCCTTTGAGCTGTTAAAATGTTGAGATGACTGGGAGGGTGAGTTAACTAGGTGGCTTACTTGGGGGAATGCGTCGGTGGATGGCGGCACAGCAGGCAGTGGGGTGCAACCTGCCTTTTGCTTGTTGGAGGCAAGTGGTCGTTGAGGCTGTGTCAATGGGGGCTGGTTGCCTGATGACGAGTCTTCCGCCGTCCTCCCGCCACCATCTAGGGCTGGGCTCTGGTCATTTGGTACAGACCCAAAGATGAATACTTCTTGGTCGGGGGCCGACGTTTTAGTAGTTGTTGAAAACAGCATTTGCGGGGAGGACGTGTTTAACTTTACCGGTTTTACTGGATGTCCTGTATAACCTGAGATGCAGGTGTTCGTGGCCTCCCCCGGTTGGGGGGGCGAAGTGGCCATTGGTGCACCCGGCGCTTTTTTAAAGTACTCCAGTAGTGACTGGGGTTTTAGCCCGCTCAAGGTTTGTGACTGGCCGAGGATCTTGTTGTTCTTGCTGAGATGTTGCTTCCCCAAGGTGGGCAAGTTTTGGGACTTCGGTGAATTGCGAGGGCTCGTAGGAGTGGTTTTAAGTACCGCCTCCGGTTTGGCCTTCTTCCTTTTTGTTGTTATGGCGGTTGTTCTTCTTACTCTCCCAGATCTCATTGCTTCTGATGGGAGACCAGCTCGCAAGGGATCGCTGGTGGTACGACCAATAAAATGGTGACTTCTTCTGGAGCTTCCGGTCTTCCCTTGGGCGGTTTTACTTGCTGCTGGCTCCTGGGTTGAGCATAAAGACGTGGGCAGCGATGGGAGGCAGGATCCCCTTTTGCCTCTCTGGCAGGATTTTCAGAGTTTAGCTTGACTGTCTTGTCTTGTGACAGCGAGGCCCAACTGCCAGGGAGTCTGCTATTGCTGCTGGTGTTGTTGCTGTTTGTGGGCTGAACGCGCGTCGGGCAGCCTCCGACAGCCCCTTGTACTGACCTCACACTCCCCAGGCACCCACCCCGCAGCCTGTAGCCACCCTGAACCGGGCCGGCCACTCCGGGGGGCCGAGAACTGAGCGTGGCACCGCGCCACACCCTCCCCTGTGCAAAGCTACGGCCACGTGGGGTGGGGAGCGGGTGCCTTCACAGCCCAGTCGCCGGCAGTGGTAGGCACTGGTCGAGTGACCACAGGGCGAGGCAAAGCAAGGGGGGGGTTCAGTGGGGCAGGGGGGGGCAAGGGATAGCACCCGAGGTGGACAACTCAGTGGACGACCCAGCGGGAGAGCACACCACAAGGGGAGCGAGCGCAGGCGAGCAGAGCCGGACGAGAGGACGAGCTACTAACAACAGGCTGCCGAGGGCCTGAAGACAGAGGGGCGCACCCTCGGGGTAGAACTGAAGGTGAGGGCAGGGGAAGGCAGGGGTTGGCGGCTTAGCGAGAGCTAGGCTGGGCTGGCCGACACACCGGGTGGCACACCGTACGGCCCTGGGCGGAGCACGGGGGAGCACGTTTGATCAGGGCTCAGCTGTAGATTAAAACTGCCTGCCCGCGGCTGTATGGTGTTCCCGCTGTTAGGCGCCACCGCTCCCGCCGCTCCCTCCCTCAGCTCACTCATGATCTGCCACCACCACCTTGATGCCGTGCTAACCCCCGGCCCTGAGCCTTGTCACCCTGTCACCTTGTCCTCCGCGTCTCGTCCCGTCGGAGCCTCTGTGTCTCCCTCCTCCTCGCACGGCACAGCTCGCCCTCGCCCACGCCCTCCTGCAGCTAGCCACACCTCCGCAGCGTCGACACTCGCGTCACCTGTTACACTGTTCTTTGATCCAAAAATGAATGACTAAGTTAGAAGATAAGTGTTTTGACTTGAGCGATCTTCTTTGTGTATCCAACCTTCGCTTTTTTTCCCTAAGTCTTGATTAACCCCAAACTGAGACTTTACTTTTGCACTTTTGTTTTTCTAGGCACTTTTTGCCTTAACATTTTTTAATTCATTTTTCTGGTTCCCCCGATTTGATTTTAATAATGTTGGTGTATTTTGTTTCTTGTTTAACTATATCTCTCTCTTTCAAAATTGGTTTGTTAATGTTACCTCTTTGTTTTCTCGACTTTAAAATTGTTGGTCGTGCTTGAATTTAACACGCTTTCTCTGGGAAATTGCCTACTTTTTGTGAAATTGCTACCATGCTTTGAACATAGTTTCAGTAAGAATTGTGTTAAGACATTAACATGGGTGTTTATTAAGTTGATAGAGGTCCCCCTTCCTAATTTAATACCCCAATTTCTGACAATGTTGTTGTATTTCTCGAGCTGTGTTTATTTTATGTTATTTTGTTTTTTTAAAGTGCTCGCTCACCAGAGTAGGTATCATGACCCTGTTGGACACCTCAAAGGAAAGGGAACTGGTATATCCACAAGTCAGCATAACACATGAAGGTCTTAATAGTTTGTGAAATCCAATTGGCTGCTTTCAACGTTCAAAGAAGATTCTAGGTTAAGTTAGTCGGGCATCTATAGCCAGACCGCTAGGTTTGCAAAGCCGGTAATAAACATTTCTGGGTGATTTTAAAACGCAGATCTGAGTGTCGGGGGGGGAAATAAGTCATTGTGGAAATGCTTTCTAAGGATTACAGATCGTGAGCCTTTGATGGACAGTTCATAGGAATGAGAGATTCAAATCCTATGATAAAATGTCATGGGACCAAAGTCAGCCGAGATATGCGTGCATTTATTCAAACTAGGTAATAATTTCGCTGCAATGTTTTGATTCCCTCAAAGGTAGACCTGCGAAAAGATTATTAGACTATACATTAGAAGATGCAAATGCATTCGCTTTCATTACCTTGCATGGGAGGAAGAAAAGAACAATAGAATTCTAATTCGAAATCGATGTTGAAATGGGCCAGCCTTCAAAAATATTGACATGAAATGGTCCAGCGAGAGCTCTCAGTCAGAGAGCATACTGATAGACCTCTTTATTGGGGATCTGGTGGGTCATGTGCCAATAAAGGCAGATCACAACACTGAGTCTAAATAAGGGAAGGGCGAAATTACAAAAATGTATTTTCTGAAAGTTTGCGAAAATTGCATGAAATTAAATTAAACCCGTATCCAGTCTCCTGTCAGCAAACTGATACTGTCGTATTGTGATAGTGGTCTTGGGGGAGTCAAAACAAATACCTTTCAAGTTTGAAGTGCTGAAAGTGCTAGCGTTCTTAGACAAAACGCATGGAGATAGTCCAGGATACCCTCCTTCAGCTCGGATGTGATACATACATTTTACCTGTGGCTGCATATTCCTAGCCCTGATGTTGTCCTCCTGTTGGTTGGGTCTTTATTATCACACGTGACACTGATATCCTGCTGTTCCTCGAGTCACCAGCAAAGAGCCCTCTGCAGCATCTTGTGCTGTGCGTTTGTACCCAGATGCAGTTAGCCCATTTCCGTTTGAGAGCCACTGGGTGATGGAGCCCATCTGCTCCTTGCTTTCTAGCTGTTCCCTCTGTGCACTTTCAGATATTTAGTTCAGATGCTCAGATATAAATAAACATCAAAAAATAAAATATATTGAGCTTTCAGATTAGGATTGTGGTCTCTTGGGAAGTCATTTGCTGGTCTCATTTGCTTAACGCCAGATGTTCGGGCCTCGGGGACCTCCCCCATCATCAGAGGAGTAGCTACTTGAGCCTATAAAATGGGAGAGGTTTGTTTAATACTTCACTGTCATTTTCTGTGATATACATTTCCCAGTGTCGTACACGGTCAGTAGGAGGTTGATGTATGCTGGGCATCTGCCACAAATAGGCCCATTTAGAGATGGTATAACCTAATGTTTTTTCCCAGTAGAGCCTCAGCTGCCTCTGCTTGTGGAAACCCTTGCCAGATAACCACCAGGTCACAGTGGTAGAATAGTGTGGAGTGACCTTTATTTGTTTTCCCTCTAAGGGTCTGCCATGCTAGCCATGGGAGTCCTGAGCAGGGCACAAGTGAATGGCCATGTTGGTTCTTTGGGTGGAACTTTCAGAAAAACAGAAAAACACTGCTGAGCTGGTCCAAAAACACATGCCACTCAGCATTCTGCTGCACCTTCAATACATTTTCTGCACAAATAAACCCATTGAAGGCATAGAGGTTACCACCAGGCAGGTGTGGATTTTTCTATGGGAGGCAGTTCTATACATTTCGGTCAGAGGTGCAACCCACCAATGTCTAAAAAAGCCTGTTATCGTGGCACCTACATATACAATGATTTCACATCACGTCCATTTTAGCATGAATTACCTGTTGCACAAGACGTAATGGTATGTCTTCCGCAAGATCACAGAACAGGCCTTTTGACAGAGCATCACTCGAATCTTAATTTCCACATACAGCATGCAATACTGTGGTGACTTTCCTTTCTTCTATCTTACCCCTTTCACCAGCTTGTCTCCCCTTCTCAAATTTTACTTTCTTTTTTATTGTTTTCAATTATTTGAATCATTGTTCAAGAGATGTTCTATTGTCTTCTTTTGGTCAAGTTGGTTTGGTTCATCTTGTGTTCCAAATTCTAGTCAGTTGTGTTCTTGCTGTTCCTGTGGGAGCTGCTGTGCGTGGGTGTGCCAATAAAGTACACACTAATGCTCATCTACCCGTGTTGTTACTTGAAACAGGAATTTATAATTGTATTTTATCCCATAACAGCGGGACATCAGTATTGAATTGCTGTTGTTTATAATTATAGTTTATAGTTATATCATCTTCTGTTTCCTGTCCTAAACAGTGTTTCGTTGCACGATATCGCTTTAAGTATTTCTGTTGGAAAAAAGAATGCTCCCTTTTTAGCTCTAATTGCATTCTGCTAACACTGCCTCTTCAAGCAGAAAATCTCTCTAGAGACCAAAGATTTCTTCACAATGGATGTGTTAGTAAATAGCTGAAATGCACGTTATCTTGGGAATAAAAATAAAGACAAACATCTTCATGTTCAATACAAGAAAGGCTGCTTTTCCAACTTTGATAAATTGATTTACTTTTCATATTTTATTAATGCCTTTCCGCACTGTTTATATGCATTACTGCAATTTAAAATGCGGATCTTCACTTGAAATAATTACAGGAGTCATTCTATCTTTTACAGTGAATTTCGAAGAAAGAAACTTTTTTTTATTGTTTAATCATTTTAAAGCATGATGGGAGTGGCCATAAAACATGGATGAAAATATTTCATTTGAAGTGGGCCTGTCATCCTACCTATCACCCTGATGCGCCAAATTATTTTAACTGACGGTAGCCACGGAAAATAGCTCCAACAATTCCGCAATTTACGTTCCTGAGACTGTAAAGTGCAACAAATCATTACGTAATTGTGAAAATACATGACAGCTACTATAACCAGCACACACGGTTCAAGCCCATTACAGTTACGCTCTAGAAAGCCTCCAGCAAATTAAAATCCTCCATTTTGGACCAAAGGTCTGATGGTGCCAAACAAGCGAAGCAAGTGAGCCTGAACTGCCTGATAAGCACTCCCGTGATTCTGCCACCCAAGTATCCATCCATTCATCCTTTCACCCTCCTCCTATTGAATGAATGAATGAACCGAATCTTATAGTGCACAAACTTAGCCCCAATGTTTCATTCTGTCATTCATTCTTTCATCTAGCATTCAATTTTTCATCAATACATCCATCCATGGGCCATTCTATTCATTTATCCGTTCACACTTCCATCATCAGTGTCAACCAAGATACTCCTTCCAGAGTAGTAGCTGTTGGTAAAACAATGCCCAAAAAAATCTATTCATACATTCATCCATCCATCCATTGACTTACAGATCCTTCAATGAATTTTTTTGCCTATCCATCCATTTATCCACCCATTTATCCTCTCACCTTTACACTTATTCTGCCATTCATCCATTGACTTATTGATTCATCATTAAATCCTTTTACCTATCCATCCATTTATCCACCTATCCATCCTCTCCCCTTTCCATTTATCCTGCCATTGATTCATCCTTTCATCTGCCACCCATCCACCCATCCTTTCACCCTTCCATCCATCTTTTTTTTAAATTTAGCTCTTGGGCGTCCCTCTGAAAAATGAAATGTGATATTTAGATCTCCCCGGGTGGACCAGGGCCCCATGGGGTGGCACATTTTCATTTTAAGGGGAGGGGGCGTGTACCCTCCCTCCTCTAGCCTGGTGTGATCCTGGAGACACCATCTCCTGGGGTACATATTAATATATTGAAGAGGTGGAGTATGCCACCCACTCCCCTTGGATTTTAGAGGTGCCAGAGACCATATCCCCTGGGGCCTGATGCATTGAAAAGTCCCAGGGACCCCATCCACTGGGCTATTGTAGTTACCTTGCCTGTAGATTACGAGCATACACTGAACGTTGTAAATTATTAATTTTATTGTTGGTGGTACTCCTAGAAGGGACAGGGGAACCACCAAACATGTTTTGATGTTGTGGGAGGCTGCAGGGAGTGGAGTATCCTACCCCAACAATAAAAATACACAGTAAATCTCCTGGGTCACTGAAACACTGACCCCAGGCGAACTTGCCATACATTTAAAGTACTCCAACCAGGAGTTGTATGCTCTGCAGCTGCAGTGCAAAGACCTCAAGTGGTTGGTTTTAAGGCTGCACAAACAAATGTTAATGGGTTTTTTTTAATGGCTTTATTGTAAACGTATTATCACTGTTATTAAGCTGAAATATACGTTTGATTACGGTTGATAGTGACTTTTTGACAATGCCAGTAAGTCTGCTTTATACATGTTACTGTGCAGACCCCTTGATAAAGCCAATAGGTCCTGCCTCTATTATTAAGTTTTTGTTGAGCCTTTGACAAAGCAAGTAGGTGTACCTTACTTAATATGACATCATTCATATTGTTACACGACATAGACACCTATGCAATGTGGTAGTTGGACGCACAGCCTGGGTGGAATTTGTGTGCAGGGTCTGGCTGCAGGCCATATCCTGTGGCAACTTCACACCATGCAAGGAGATGGACATCCTATTTTATGTAAAAAAAAACTACTATGGAATTTCACTGAATAAAACAAACATTAAAGTGACAGTTGTACTTGGGATTTACAAACAACCTGAGAAATTCACAGAAAAAAATAAAGGTTAAAGGGATGTTATAGTTAGGTAAAACTGTGAAGTAAAACATGCTGTTTTAAAATAACAAAAGGCATTGAGATTTACTAGTTATAGTTATAGCAAGTAACTGCAACATGTACCCTAAAGTAGGTATAAAGTGCATCCTGCTAATTACCTCACATATTACACAACTCATGACATGTTCTATGACTCATTAACCCCTTCGATGCTGATGATGAGCTCAGCTCGTCAACAGCTACGGCGCTCTTGGGCTGATGACGAGCTGAGCTCGTCATGTAACGCGGCTTTCGAAAAACCCAGCACACAGCGGGAAAACCGCTAGCGCGCAAGGGTTAATAACATCACTGCAAAATCTGAAATGACCTCATTCACTACAATACTGTGTATGGTGGGACGGGAGTTATATTTACTTCAGGGCACAAGTTACAGTTACTGGAGATAATTATAACGTAAATTTCTGTGTTTTTTTGTTTAAACAATTATGTTATAAGTGGCGATTTCACCAACTATAACACCCCTTTAACATTTGTTTGCTTCAGTGAAAATATATATATATATATATATATATATATATATATATATATATATATATATATATATATACATATATATATATATATATTCACTGAAAAAACCATAGGTTATAGACCATATATAGTTAGGGATTAGCATTTACAAAACCTTATTTTACTCGCACAAAACCATTGAAATTCCATATATAGTTAGTTGCGCTAACTATATATCGCGCACCCGCAATCCACTGCTGATGATGTCACATATTACATCATTCATGACATGGTCAGTGACATCACTGATGACATCACTGATGACATCTCAAATGACATCACTGATGACATCACTGATGACATCTCATTTGACATCATTCTTGTGCTAATACGATGAACCTCTTCAGACTCTAATATAACCTTAGATACACTCAGTGTATACAGACACTCACACACTGTCACTCATCCATGGAGTTACTCACACACCTAGTCAGTCATGCAAAGAAACAATCTCACCTCCATTTCCTCAACTATACAGTTATACACACCTTACTTATTCAAGCATATACTAACACATATTTACTCTCTTATACAATCCCTGATACAAGTTCACAATGATCCATACAGCCACTCACACATTCAGTGGCTCTCATGCACAGTTATTTATATATGCCAACTCTCACATGTACTGTGTTTTACATATGTACTTACTATGACATGTAGCATTGAGAGATCCATTCACTCATCAATACACTCATGCACACAGTCAACCGCCCATGTAGCTGTTTCCACATGCACTCTTGAACTCATACACCTAGTGAATCAACTGCTCACACATCTATGCACAGAGTCACACACCTCCCAGCCACCCCCACACAAACTCAATCTCCCATACAAATACTTGGGCAACCAATCAATAACACATATAGCCTCTCGTATAGCTAATGAGCAACACATGCAGCAGTTTACATCACAACAGACATACTGATGCACACATTCAGACAGTTTAGTCACTAACCCATGCATTTAGTACGACACATTTATTCACTCACTCATACAGTCAGTCACGCACCTACTAAATCCTTCATCCAGACACTTATACATCCACTCATTCTTCAATATATCAAACATATTTAAACTTTACAGAAACACACAGTCACTGGATGATGTCATCAGTGATGTCAAATGAGATGTCATCAGTGATGTCATCAGTGATGTCATTTGAGATGTCATCAGTGATGGCATCAGTGATGTCACTGACCATGTCATGAATGATGTAATATGTGACATCATCAGCAGTGGATTGCGGGTGCGCGATATATAGTTAGCGCAACTAACTATATATGGAATTTCAATGGTTTTGTGCGAGTAAAATAAGGTTTTGTAAATGTTAATCCCTAACTATATATGGTCTATAACCTATGGTTTTTTCAGTGAATTTCAATGGTTTTTTAATAGCAAATATTAAAAGCTGTAAAATGTATTCTTCTTGTAAAGGAAAAATATATTTTATATATTTTTGTATTATATTTTTTTAATTTAATTTATATTATAATTTAAATTATTTTTTATTTTTCCAGCCGGTACGTGAACCGGTAAACGTCCCGTTAGTGCAAGTACCACGTTAGAAAGCCACATCGTGACGAGTCGCGTAATCACAACGTATCGCGTTACTGCGTAATGCGCCTTATGACACCCTTCGTTAGCGCACCCGGAAGCGCCGGAAGCGCTCTGGAACGCGAACCAAGGCGCGAAACGCAGAGCCCCGGAAACGATCCGCGGCGCGGAGCGCGTAACGTAAGCATAACAGGTCATGTGACTAGTTCATAAAACTTTTCATTGGTTCATTTTACTTTTAGTTTCCTAATGATGGAACGTTTGATCATATGACGTAAAATAATCACTTTTCATTGGTTTACAACATTTTTTTTTCCCAAATGATGAAAGTCCCACTTTTTTTCTTCACTCCGACTTTCATTTTTATGAGAGAAAGACCTGTTTTTGCGTGCTTACTCATGGCATCTGTAGTAGCTGCAGCTGGTGGCTCCCCACCACCTCCACCACCACCAAAGAAGAGAGGTCCAACTGGCCAGGTCATCTTCCAACAAGAGGAGGAAGAAGAGGAAGACGAGGAACAGGAGCAAGGGACAAGGGGGTTTTTGAAAGAAATGCCAAGGACGTCCCATGTTAAAGTCAATTTTATTTGGCAATTTTTTTCTTTGCCTCCACATGAAAAGAAAGTAAATGCCAGATACGTTACCTGCCTGATCTGCCACGATCAACTCTCCAGAGGGACCGAAAAAAAATATAGTTATGGTCATTATACCATGCATCGACACATGGAGAGGTGGCACCCGCTTAATTATAGTGCTGCACAAATGAGAGATTTGGTGGACCTGCCAGTACATCCACCAATGAAGTGGCACTGACAGCATCAGAGGCAAGGGAAACGGTCCCAAATATTCAGAAGAACTTTGGAAAAATTAAAATGACATGTTTAGATTGTGGCAAATTAATTTCATGTGGACAGATGAGTGTTACTCTAATAAATACAGCATATGAACATCATCAATGTTCAAAACGTCCCCGAAACGAAATTTTCTTTTTTTTTGGTTGCTCCTGTTGAGCCCTTTGTACTGAATCCTTTTTGTTTCCCCCCCCTCCAAAAAAACACAAGAAAATATAAAACAACAAAAAATAAATTTTTATTTTTTTTCGATTTTTGCGGGGGGAGCCCAGTACGCGCACCGGGGAGCGTACCAGGGAGCGTACTTAGGTGAAAAATAGTGAAAATAATAGTGTAAAATAATCATTTTGAGTGATTACAGGTAGGGTAGCTCTGAAAAGAGCTTTTTGGTTCTGTGGCTGTTTTAGGTACCTACAAGTGTGTCCCACACACACCCACATGCACACAACCCCACACCCACACACCCACACACTCCCCACACATACTTCACACATGCACACTTCCACCCACAGTCAAATACCCCACACCCCCACATCCACACCTTACACATCCACACCCACACCCACATCCCACACACCCACACTCATACACACACCTCACCCCTCTTCCACCACACACACACACACATGCACATACACACAAATATCTCACAGACACACCCCACACATCCCACACACACATCTCCCCCCCACACACACAGAGACAACTCACAGACACATCCACACATCTCATACATACATACACATCCTACACACATACCTCCCACACCCACACACACCCCACACACACCTCACACACCCACACTCCCACTTACACTCAAACACCCCACACACTCACAACCACACACACATCTTATATACCAATATCCCCACCCACATCCATATACCCCACACACCTATACACCTCATCCCCCCTAGACACACACACACACACATACACACCTCACAGACACCCCCCGCACATCCCCCACACACACCTCCCCCACGTCTACACATGGGGAAAACTAAGTGAAATACTAAAATAATAATTTCTCCCCACACACAGTTCACACACGCACACTTGCACCCACACTGAAACAACCTACACCCCCACATCGACACCTTACATATCCACACCCACACCCACATCCCACACGCCCACACTCAAACACACACCTCACCCCCTTCCACCACACACACACACACATGCACACACACACAGATATCCCACAGACACATCCCACACACACATCTCCCCCACATACACAGAGACAACTCACAGACACATCCACACATCCCACACATACATACACATCCTACACACATACCTCCCACACCCACACACACCCCACACACACCTCACACACACCTCACACACCCACACTCCCACCTACACCCAAACACCCCACACACTCACACCCACACACACACCTTACATACCCATATCCCCACCCACATCCACATACCCCTCACACCTATACACCTCATCCCCCAGACACACACACACACATACACACCTCACAGACACCCCCCGCACATCCCCCACAAACACCTCCCCCACGCCTACACATGGGGAAAACTCAGTAAAATACTAAAATAATAATTTAAAGTGCTTAGAGGTAGGGTATCTCTGAATAGAGTTGTTGTGTTGTTTGGGTGTTTTAAGTACCAACATGTAGGTACCAATGCTGAGTCTTAAAGTCAATGTACACCGTCTCCTCTGTAGATAATTTGCATGTTGTTACAGAAGTTATTGTGGTATATGGAATCTATACCATAGTCTGTCAGGGAAGCAGAAACAACATGGAGGCAGGAGATAAAAAAGAGATGTCAAATACACACTGGAGATAATATAGTGGGAGAAAGGAAGTAACTATGCGCAAAATTACTATGTAACAGAAATACGTTGCACAGTATACTATAAGTCTGAGTTTATATTATAATCAATTTAATACTAGTTTATGAATTACATATAATAATGAATAATGTCTCGAACAATTTTTGATTATTAAATATAAATTTATTTTTCTGATTCTTTTTCAAAATGTAATAGAACGTCTAACATTTGACTGTCCGAAATGTTCTCTTGTTGAGTGAACATAACTTCCAACATTTGACTGTCAGAAACGTCCTCATATTGAATTAACAAATCCACAGATTCTACACATTGTAGAAGTTCATGGTCCCGTGATTCATCCATGAATTCCAAGTCAATGGGTTCAATGATTTCCTCATTGTTCATCTCTAGGACAATTTCAAAGGAAATGTTCTGTTCTCCTTCCATTTTTGTGCTGAAATTTGCATTAAAAAAAAATCAGTAGAAATATGGCACTGTTGGGTTTAAGTTCAGACAGGTAGTTTTGATTTTTTAATAGTGAAGTTAACTTTGGGCAATGTATGGTAACAGGCAGGAAGTAGAAATATTAAAAAGTGCCTGTGAAGAAGCGTAAGTAAATTCATAATTATAGCAGAGAAGCCTAAGTCAATTTATAAAAATAACAGAGGAGCCTATCTCTATCTATAACTATAGCAGAGGGACAGTAAATACCTATCAGAAAACGTTTTAAAAAAATAAATTAAAGTGCCCCATACAAATTATCAACTTACTTTACAGAGAGGTGAAGAAGACAAAATGCGAAAATCCTTTCAAGATGTACCTCAGGTAGTTGTAGTCAAAATGGCCGTGTTTCCCTCTAATTTTTCATTTATATTCATGTACATAACCAATCAAATGTCAGGAAAAAAAGATAGAAAATGAAAGTAACATATTAATTGGTTGTCAGTTCTAACACTTCAGATGTGTTTTTGTTATGTAATTTACCTCAGGATATTTAGACAGGGCTACAGGCCAAATGGCTGAATGGAATTCCACCAAATTTGGGAAAATGGTAGGGACTGGTATGTAGTATTGCCTATTCTATATTTGGTGAACTTTTCTACAGAGGTTTTTATGTAAATTAACTTTTAAAACATTTTGGGAGCGCTCACCGGTGCGTGACCCGGTACGCGTACCGGCAGTGCTACGGGAGTCCTCCATTTTGTGTTGCGGTAGATTGCAGACAGAAAATAGAGGACAAACAACGTTGGGAATGGGTATAAGGGGGCATCGTAGGCACTGCTTGACCCTCTAGGTTTTCTGAGGGGGTTTTAGGAGGCCGAAATAGGCAAACAAGAAAAAAAACGTTTTTATTTTTCACGGGGGGAGCGCCCGGTACGCGCACCGGGAAGCGTACCGGGGAGCGTACTATAGTGAAAAATAGTGAAAAAAGTTAGAAAAAGATAATCATTTGAAGTGATCAGAGATAGGGTAGCCCTGAAAAGGGCTTTTGGGTTCTGTGGCTGATTTAGGTACCTACAAGTAGGTACCAATGCACAGTCTTAAATTCAGGAGGAATATTCTATTCCCTTCATCTGAGAAGTGCACACCATCTTCTCTGTAAATATCTTGCATGTTGTAACGCAAGTTGTTGTATATTGAACCCATTCCATAGTCTCTCATGTAAGCAGAAACAGATTTATTCACATGTTTCCGTGCTTTTTCAAATTGTGGACAAAATTGGTTGGACCACTTCCATTTCTGCCTTTGGCATATATTGGAGTATACCAAGGCAGTTTGTGGAAAAAGTGCCATCAATTGCTTAAAGGTGTCCTTTAAAAGCATTTCCAGACCTACCCCAGTCAAAGTGCCCAAGTCATTTCCTCCACAGTGCACAATTAACAGGTCAGGGTGTGGCAAATGCAAAAAGGTTTTCACCAATGGAATCAATTGGTGACATTTTAATCCTCTGTGGCCAATCCATTTTATGTTCACGTTTGATAAATCAAGGTTGTGTAAATTTCTGGTACTAGAATACCTTTGAGCCCAGTGGATATAGCTATGTCCAATAATCCAGACAGAATACATGGTCAGAGGAGATTCTGGTGCAGTTAGATGAAGTGTGGAAAAGAAATGGCAGTTGGAATAATAGGAGTTTGCAAAAAAAAACCTGTGGAGTTTCAGTGCTCTTGCATCACAAGCAATGATTGGTAGAATGAGATAGGTGAAAACTGAAAGTTAGGGTGCATGGTTGTGTTCTGTGTAAGAAGTAATTTGAATGGTTAAAAAAAGTTTTTAAAGAAACCTTACACCAGATAAGCTGGTGTATTTGCAGGTCAAACATCCTTGCAGAGGTGATTTGCAACATTGTAGAATAAACTTTTAACCCTGGGAGCTCAGTGAGGAGGGAGTTGCTATGGTAACAGGTAAAAAGGGCTGAGGGGGGGAAGGGTGTTGGTTTGAAAATAGAGAGGGATGAGTTTTAATTGGTTAACAAAAAGGGATATCTGTGTAGAATTAGAGGTTTTCTGTGCCTTTATGGTTTGCAGTGCCTGGAGAACATACCTTTTGCTCTGCTAAAGAAATATTGGTGTGTGTATCTGACACTGTTGTGAATCTCCTAAAGCATTTGTAAAGGTGAGTTATGATTCATTTAATATACATAGAGACTTGTATACTCTATGGAGAAGATTTGGAAGGAAATTGTGGTCTTTACATGTTGCTTTGTGTAATGCTTTTTGATAATGCTTGGTAAAAAGTTTTTACTGCATAGAGTAATTGTATTTTGTAAAATTGTGAATTTTTAGTCGTATGAAAAAATGAGCCCAAAGTCTGGGTTCGTAGACCTGTCTCGTGTTGTGGCCAGATACAAAATAATATTTGATGTGGTCAGAAAAAGAAAAAATATCTTTTTTAGAGTCCCCTCACTCACCGGAGTTTCCTCACGGTGACATGCTTCATCATTGGGGCCATCCCAGTTCTCTACGAAAAGGGGCGTGCTGCGACTTGCGAATTACGTAGGAGCACTGTAAAGTGAAGGACTATGTGTGGTGCAAAAAAGTAGTGTTGTGGGGTGGAGTGGGTGAGTTAGTGAATTTAAAAATACCGTGCTAGTGGGCCTCAATGTTTTATTTTGCTCCTAGGTTGGTATATTAAAAGTGGGGTTATACTGTCAACCGACCAACTATGGAGGTGGGTTCAGTATATGGTCGACATGTTTCACGCTACCCCTAGCGTTTCTTCAGGACCTTACAGGGACCCGCCCTGTAATTTCCACTCCTAAAATACCTAATTTTAGGTTGTGAATATAAATAAATGAGATTGTACTGACCGCTGTTCAATATATAAACATGCGAGGTTCAGACATTCATACGTGATAAACTTACTGACGTATGTTTTTGTTCACTGGAGAACATTTCAAGGTGCTTAATAGCACTTCATGGTCTCTGGGAGGGGCGGTGTCGCTTCCTTGGAAGCAATGTTCCTATCTGGCAACACCGTGCAGGATTACCTGGCTGCTACCCTCTCGGACCGCATCCTGAGAGGGAAGCAGCCAGGTAATCCTGGACGGTGTTTCCAGATAGGAACATTGCTTCCACGGAAGCGACACCGCCCCACCCAGAGACCATGAAGTGCTATTAAGCACCTTGAAATGTTCTCCAGTGAACAAAAACATACGTCAGTAAGTTTATCACGTATGAATGTCTGAACCTCGCATGTTTATATATTGAACAGCGGTCAGTACAATCTCATTTATTTATATTCACAACCTAAAATTAGGTATTTTAGGAGTGGAAATTACAGGGCGGGTCCCTGTAAGGTCCTGAAGAAACGCTAGGGGTAGCGTGAAACATGTCGACCATATACTGAACCCACCTCCATAGTTGGTCGGTTGACAGTATAACCCCACTTTTAATATACCAACCTAGGAGCAGAATAAAACATTGAGGCCCACTAGCACGGTATTTTTAAATTCACTAACTCACCCACTCCACCCCACAACACTACTTTTTTGCACCACACATAGTCCTTCACTTTACAGTGCTCCTACGTAATTCGCAAGTCGCAGCACGCCCCTTTTCGTAGAGAACTGGGATGGCCCCAATGATGAAGCATGTCACCGTGAGGAAACTCCGGTGAGTGAGGGGACTCTAAAAAAGATATTTTTTCTTTTTCTGACCACATCAAATATTATTTGTATCTGGCCACAACACGAGACAGGTCTACGAACCCAGACTTTGGGCTAATTTTTTCATACGTTGCTCTAGGAGGACGACCTGTTCTCAAGTACCTCCTTTTCCCTCTGATTCGTACGAATTTTTAGTCGTGACATGGAATGCTTCTACGTAGGACCTGTGCTGTATTTTGTAAATGTGATGTAAAAAACGATTTTGGGGGGAAAAAATAGTTTTTACATTTTTTAAAAGGAATAAAGAATGTGTGCATGTTTAATAGAAATACATTTGACTCTTTACAATGCTGTTACCTGTGTTAACTCAGTGTAGGAAACATATTGAGTTTGTTTGCATAGAGGAATTGTAATTTGTAAAATTGTGAAGCTTCATGTGAAAGCTTTTGCCTTAGTCTTATCCCTGCTGTGAGGCAGATGGTTGTACATAGGATCTGTGCTGTGTTTCCTAAATGTGATGTTAAAAACGATTTTGGAGAAATGAATGTTTTTTACATATTTGAGTATATTGTGGCAGAGAGGTTTAAAAAGTGACGCATCTAATTACATGTGTCTCTTTTTAAATATGGTGCAAATAGGTACATGTTTGGGCTTTCTTGGGGAGCGTAGGTGGTGAGGCTTGTGTCTAAGAGTGCAGTGGACTAGGCTTCATGAAGCCTATCCCTGACTGCACTGTTAGACACAGGTGTGAATTTGACTCTTTTCAATGATGTTACATGTGTTAACTCAGTGTAGGAGGCATATTGAGTTTGTTTGCATAGAGGAATTGTATTTTGTAAAATTGTGAAGCTTCATGTGAAAGCTTTTGACTTAGTCTTATCCCTGCTGTGAGGCAGATGGTTGTACATAGGATCTGTGCTGTGTTTCCTAAATGTGAATTCAAAATCGATTTTGAGGAAATGAATGTTTTTTACATATTTGAGTATATTGTGATGCAGAGGTTTAAAACGTGACGCATCTAATTACATGTGTCTCTTTTTAAATATGGTGCAAATAGGTACATGTTTGGGCTTTCTTGGGGAGCGTAGGTGGTGAGGCTTGTGTCTAAGAGTGCAGTGGACTAGGCTTCATGAAGCCTATCCCTGACTGCACTGTTAGACACAGGTGTGAATTTGACTCTTTACAATGATGTTACATGTGTTAACTCAGTGTAGGAGGCATATTGAGTTTGTTTGCATAGAGGAATTGTAATTTGTAAAATTGTGAAGCTTCATGTGAAAGCTTTTGACTTAGTCTTATCCCTGCTGTGAGGCAGATGGTTGTACATAGGATCTGTGCTGTGTTTCCTAAATGTGAATTCAAAATCGATTTTGAGGAAATGAATGTTTTTTACATATTTGAGTATATTGTGATGCAGAGGTTTAAAACGTGACGCATCTAATTACATGTGTCACTTTTTAAATATGGTGCAAAAAAGTACATGTTTGGGCTTTCCTGGGGAGCGTAGGTGGTGAGGCTTGTGTCTAAGAGTGCAGTGGACTAGACTTCATGAAGCCTATCCCTGACTGCACTGTTAGACACAGGTGTGAATTTGACTCTTTACAATGATGTTACATGTGTTAACTCAGTGTAGGAAGCATATTGAGTTTGTTTGCATAGAGGAATTGTAATTTGTAAAATTGTGACGCTTCATGTGAAAGCTTTTGCCTTAGTCTTATCCCTGCTGTGAGGCAGATGGTTGTACATAGGATCTGTGCTGTGTTTCCTAAATGTGATGTCAAAAACGATTTTGGGGAAATGAATGTTTTTTACATATTTGAGTATATTGTGGCGCAGAGGTTTAAAACGTGACGCATCTAATTACATGTGTCACTTTTTAAATATGGTGCAAAAAGGTACATGTTTGGGCTTTCCTGGGGAGCGTAGGTAGTGAGGATGTGTCTAAAAGTGCAGTGGACTAGGCTTCATGAAGCATAAAAATAGTTTTTACATTTTTTAAAAGGAATAAAGAATGTGTGCATGTTTAATAGAAATACATTTGACTCTTTACAATGATGTTAGCTGTGTTAACTCAGTGTAGGAAGCATATTGAGTTTGTTTGCATAGAGGAATTGTATTTTGTAAAATTGTGAAGCTTCATATGCAAGATTTTGCCTCAGTCTTATCCCTGCTGTGAGGCAGATGGTTGTAAATATGATCTGTGCTGTGTTTCCTAAATGTGATGTCAAAAACGATTTTGGGGAAAATAAATGGATTTTACATTTTTTAGTATAATGTGGCGCAGAGGTTTAAAAAATGACGCATACATGCGTCACTTTTTAAATATGGGGAAAAAAGGTACATGTTTGGGCTTTCCTGGGGAGCCTAGGTGGTGAGGATTGTATCTAAGTGTGCAGTGGACTAGGCTTCATGAAGCATATCCCTGTCTGCATTCTTAGACACAGGTGTCAGTTTGACTCTTTACAATGATGTTAGCTGTGTTTTAAAACAGTGTAGGAAGCATATTGAGTTTGTTTGCATAGAGGAATTGTATTTTGTAAAATTGTGAAGCTCCATGAGAAAGCGTTTGCCTCACTCTTATTCCTGTTGTGTTGTCGACGGACTCATTATAAGATTCAGACTAGGTTAGTTGATTTAAAGTGAAAAGATGGATAATTATGAGTGGAAAGATTTAGCAACTTATTTGTGGGTGGAGAATTCTTTTGATTTGAGTTCTGATCAGCGTATTTGTAAATATTGTTATGACAAATTAAATCAAACAGAATGCCTGCTAGAGCTGTTCATAATAATCTGGAGTTGATAGACATTCCCCGTGAATTGATGGATTTAAATACATATGAGCCTATTTTGATTCAATGTGTCCATCCTTTTCAGGCAATTGTTCGCATGGAGCCTAAGATAGGGAAATTGCCTCCTACAGATTTGCAGAGAGGATTAAAGGGAAGAGTTGTTTATTTGCCCCTAGATTTGAAACAAAAATATTGATACAATTGGTATAGAAAAAGTAGAAGAGGAACCTTTAGTTAATCTAGTTAATGGGGTTCCAACAAAGAGTAAAACAATCTGGCAAGATTTAGTGCATGTTAGGAAAGTCAAAAAGGCAATGTTGTATTTAGTCAAAAACAATGAGTACTACAAATATGTATGTGTTGCAGCAGAGGAAACCGCTACAGATGAAGACAGTGATTGTTCAGGCGGCCAAATTGAAAAAGTTGATGTGTCTAGAAGTGAAGAAATATATGAACATTATACTGTTCATCCTTTGCATTCCAAAGAAGTAATGGGGAATGCAATTGACTTGTTTCAAATGAAAACAGCAAAAGGAAGTCCCATTAGTGTATGGGAAGAAAGTTTGGAAGCTCGTTGTTTTCCACAGCTATTTCCAACAGGTCGAGGTGGACGATATGACGATCGACCACTTCAAATTCCTGCATCTGAATATCGAACTGTAAGATTATATGCTGAAGATGCAAGGTTTCGTCAATGCATTCCCTATTTGTTTCATCTACTGTATGAAAGTGACTTGTCTGGGCTTTCTTATGCAGTAAACCTTATTCTGAAAAGTGGAGCACATCTACAAAATGTTTCGGCAAGGGACTTTATGGAGAAAGTGAATCTGCAAGATAATATTTTAGAATCTCATCTAATCAATCTCATGGCATGTCAGCGTGGTACAAATGAGTATTGGTACCGTCGCCATGGGGAATTGAAATGTATGCTAAGAAACTTAGGAACTCCTACATGGTTCCTCACTCTTAGCTGTGCCGAGTATGCATGGGAGGACTTACTTCAATTTCTACGAGAGGCCAATGCTAATATACAAAATATAGAATTCAAAACACCTGGAGAACTGTGCTCTTTGGATCCAGTGAATGTATGCAGATATTTTAATCATAGATTTGAAGCTATGATGTCTTTTATTACCAACAAAAAAAATCCTCCCCTTGGAGAGGTTTTGGATTTCTTTTGGAGAAAGGAGTATCAAGCGAGAGGTGCTCCTCACATACATATGTTGTTGTGGATTAAATATGCACCCAAATTTGGAACAGATTCGGATGAGACAGTGATGAGTTTCATTGAAGAGTATTCAACATGTGCTGTTCCGAAAACTACGGAAGAAAACAGTTTAAGGCAACAAGTTTTACGCTTTCAATCCCATCGTTGTGGAAAGTACTGTAGTCGAAAATTCAGAAACAAGGACAAGTTCTACACAAAATGTCGTTTCAGATTTCCACGACCAGTGATTTCTAAGGGAAGAGTAAATAATTTGATGTCTTCTCTGCGACATAATGTGACGAGGAAATCACCAAAAAATACATACAATTTAAAAAGAGACGAAGAGTCCAAGTACATCAACGACTACAACCCAGTGATTTTGTCCATGTGGAATGCTAACATGGATATTCAATTCGTTGCTGACAACTCTATTGCTGTGGCTCGATATGTGACGTCTTACATCACAAAAAAAGAAAAGACAGAACTAAAGGAAATGTGGGAGGACATTTCACATGAAAAGAGTCTAAGCAAGAAATTATACAGTTACAGTCTGAAGATGTTGTCACATTGAGAAATTGGAGCGTATGAATGTTCTGATCGATTGTCGTCAGCAAGTCTCTATGCCACATCTAGAACCATCATTTGGGTGAGTCTAGGTCTTGCTGCAACACAAAATCGAGTTTTGAAATTTGTACAAGAGATAGAGTATTTGGCGGAGAAAGAACCAGAAAGTACAGATATTTTGAAGACAAACATGTTGGATACATACTATCCAAATAGAAGTCATCACCTTGAGAACGCTTGTCTCTATGAAGTTCTGCAGAGATATATTTATAAGAGGAACATCAGAGAAGATATCAATAATGGAATATATGGAGTCGTTGGATGTGAAGGATGTCTAGTGAAACAGATAAAATGTCATTTGATTAATCATCGCAAATTGAGTTGTGATAATCCAGATAAAAGAGAATTTTATTATTTGGCTCTTTTGCAACTGTTTAAACCATGGCGTGAAGAAGAGGAACTTCTTGGAGATTTTCTCTGTTATGAAGACTCCTTTAATGCAACGAAGGATACCATAGAATGTCCTGTTTTTCCAAATTATCTGCAAATGTTGAATGAAGAAATAGAGCAAGAAGCCACAATTGCTGCAGAGATTGCGAGAGACAGTTCTCAAGGCAGTCAGAGTTCTGCTTCATTGAGTCAGGATCCACTAGGAGAACCAATTATCCAAAATGAAGCTGCTACTGCCATGGATGAGGTGGAAAGAACTATGGAACAAGGTCAAGATGATGAAGTTAACTTAGAAGATTTGGTGAAACAACTAAACCTTGAGCAGAAACAGATATATGACGAAGTCGCAGAACAGATTGAACATAGATTCAGTCATGAGAAAAAAGAGTGCTCATGTACATCATTTAAGCCTGTCCAACTGTACGTGAATGAAGAAGCGGGAACTGGAAAAAGTTTTCTGATTAAAGCCATTGCAACTTATCTGCAGAAAAGGACTGAATCACCGCTGTCTTGTGTTGTTACTGCTTCAACTGGGCTGGCAGCACATAACATTAAAGGGATTACTTTACATCGTTTACTGATGCTGCCAGTGGAGCATGATAACAAATTGGAGTATCACAAGCTATCAGGAGATGCGTGTTCCGAAGTTTCGAGAGTCCTGAAGAAAATGAAACTTCTTATCATTGATGAAGTAAGCATGGTGTCAAATATCATGCTTGCTTTTGTGCATTTGAGAATGCAAGAAATTCTTAGAACAGACTATGATGTCTTATTTGGTGGAAAACATATTATTGTTTTTGGAGATCTTCTGCAGTTGACTCCAGTGAAAGGACAACCAGTGTTCAAAATGCTCACACATGAAGATACCAGGAAGTGCTTAGGGAGCATCGGAAACGTTAATATATGGTTAAACTTTAAATATGCAGAACTGCTTCAAAATATGCGGCAGGCAAATGATGAAGATTATAAAAATATTCTACAAGATGTAAGGATCGGAACAGTAAGTCAGCAAGGGAAAGAAGCTTTACATGCATGATTAATTTCAAATTTGTACCCAAATGAAAACATTCTTCCAGAGAACATATTTAAGAAAATTAACGAGAAGAAATCTGGCATATGTTTGTTGCCAACTCTGAAAGAATGTTCCATGTTCAACAACAAAATGTTACAGTTAGAAAATGAAGAGATAGTGAAACTGAAAGCTATTGATAAAATAGAGCATATGGGAGCAACAATTATTTTGTCTGAAAATTTGAAATCAAAATTGGATTCATTAGAGAAGACTATATCTAAAACTGCTGGTTTTGAAAAGACTCTGAATGTGTGTTTGAATTGTCGTGTCATTTTAAGAAGGAATTTAAATGTTGAAAGAGGTCTAGTAAATGGAGCAATGGGTTATGTTGTTGGTTTTGTGAATTACAAAAATAGAGATGGAATTGAAATGTTAAAAATTAAATTTGATGACATTGATGAAATAGAACAAATTTGTCGTTGTTCAGCTAGATTTTTGCTCGTGAAAGACTTATATGTTCGCCGAAAACAGTTTACTATTTGTTTGGCATATGCGGTGACAATTCATAAGTCTCAAGGTTTAAGTGTAGATAGCGCTTTGGTGAACATTGGAAGTTCTGTGTTTAAGAGGGTATGGCATATGTGGCATTATCACGAGTCAGAACTTTAGCAGGATTGTACTTGATTGAGTGTGATGAAACAAAGATTTGTGCAGATTTAGATTGTGTAAAAGAATACAATAGGTTAAGAAGAGAGTATGCTCCACATTTGCCTCAATATCCTCTGATTGAAAAACGTGTGGTAGGCCAAAAAAGAAGAAATGAGAGTAATTGCAGTGAGGTATCAGCAAAAAGGCATAAAGTAGATAAAAGTGTAATTGTAAAGAGAAACAAAAAGGATTCTGTTGAAGATGTTGTTGGATTTCAGTTTGAAAACAGTTCTGGTGTCAACTGCTATGCTAATGTAGTAGTTAATGTTGTTTTTTTTCTTCAAAATTTACAAAGACAGATTGTTGAAAATCGGGAACAAACATTGTGCTGTTTATTGAATTCTGTGTTAGACAAATGTAGTAGTGATAGAGCTAAAATAGAAAGTGTTTCAGAAATTAGAAATCTTCTAGATATATGTTCAGGTCAAAATCAATTTTCACAGAATATTCAGCAGGATTGTCAGGAATTTTTAATGTATGTGTTTGATGTATTACAAGATGAAGGAGTAGATATAAAAAATCTATTTGGCCTTTCTTATCAATGGCAACATGACTGTGATAACTGTGCTTCATCAAGTACTACCAGAATAGACTCTGAAAGATTTATATATTTAACTTTACCAGACTGCAAATCAGTGTCTTTCAATAATCTAGTTAAAGCAGCGGATCACAATATGGTGTGTACCCAATATAAGTCTGCAATGCTGTCCACATTATTTCTACAAAATTATGGTCACTATGTTATTTTAATGTTCCAACGATGTAGACCTGATGGAACTAAATTGACAACTTCTATTAAAAATTTCGTGGCATCTCAGTTATCGATATCAGGAAGAACCTTTGCAACTGTAGCTATTATTTTTCATGACGGTCCTTCTACAACATCAGGGCATTACACATGCTATTTAAAAACTTCTAAAGGTTGGACCCAATGTAACGACAATCATTTGACTTTCAAACAACGTTTGCCTTTTGGCTTTATAAATTCATATCTAGTGTTTTTACAGCCAAAATTTAGGTAACGGTAATTGGCCTATGAAGACGGGAGGAGTACTCATATATACTCATACATCTGACACTATTTGGCCAAATGGAAAGGTGCAAGAATGAGTAAAGAGTCATGACTGAAAAAAAGCAGTATATTAAAATTTTGAAAATATTTCAGATGTTCTTGGAGCTTTTCTTGTAGAAAGTCGATGAAATGGATTTCTAAGTGAACAGCAAAATACTATGTAACGAGAAAAGGACCAAAACACAACATTAAATGAGGGTCAAACAAGGGGAATATTTAAAGACCACTGTGTCCAAGTCCCCTACTACAGGTAATCAAAGAAAAAGGACACTAGGGTCTACTGATGGTGTCATGGGATGTGGGCTGGAGGAGGATAGGTCATACAGCTCTACCTTTTAAGTAAGTCACAGGGCTAGAGAACATTCTCATCAGACCACCCGTATTGGTGGAGTGTCGTCATATGAGATTGGTAAAGGATCCGACCCTCACCCTGACCATCAACTGATGGTACGGAGGTGGATACATTTAGTGCACTCCAGCCTGTAATCTCTCAAAGGTGGTACTGCACCTCATCATTTAGTAATTCCTGTTAACTCACTCAGCAGTATTATTGCACTCTATCACTATAAATCACCCACTCTCCTTAGCTTATCTTTGTTGTTTGCTCTTTACTTATGACCTCTTCTCTCTCTTTTTCGTTCACTACTTCTATGTCCTCAGTGCCTCTCTCTACTTGTGTTATTTTCACTTGTGTTTATCTACCTTCTATCACTTCTTTTACAACAACTTCACTGCTCCTCTCTCATCGTTCTTCATCCCATTTCTTTTACTCTGGTTCCGTTACTATCCATCATTTCCTTTCTTTCAATGTCCTTCTCTTTACTTTCATCACCAAATTATTTTCTCTCAGTACCACTGTTTTAGTCGTCTTCTCCTCTCTTTCCTTTTTTTTGCAGACTTACTTTTTTCTTTTCTCACTCATTGTACTCCACCTCACTCAGTTTTTCTCTTAGTGTGTCTACGTTATAACTTCCTCAGTCCATTTCTTTCAATTGTTGTATATTATTCTGTCTCCCTTCATCCTTTCACTGTATGACTGTTCTTCTCTTACTCTCAGTTATCTTCTATTCCTCATTCTTCTAAATGCATCCTTAATTAGACTGTTTTCTGTCTCAGTCATTATCTTTTAACTTACTTCTGTTTCCTGATTTAGGTTTGCTAACTCACATTGTTTTAGTATCTTTCTTACCTTCAGTTCATTTCTCTGTACTTCTCTCTCTTTTTCTTAGTGAATCTATATGCCTTACTCTTTGTAATTTGCTCTCCTTCTATTTTCCCTCTTTTTGTCCTTCTACCTTAGTTTATTTCCCTTTCTGTGTTCTTCACTCTCACTTTATTTCTAAATAGAGTGTTATGATGTTTTTAGCTCTTCATTTGTATCTTTTATTTAAAATACATATTTTACTAATTATAACTTATTTTTTCTTCTCTGTTTCACAGATACCAACTGTAGTAAAAAAAATAAAGTTACATTTATTATATGGTAAGTATGACTAAAAAAATGTAGTTTGTTATCACCCTTTGCTTTAAGGTCACTAACATTTTCTCAATCTACCTCACTCCTGTGTCTTTACTCTGCTTCTTTCACTTATTCTTATTCTCCATGTTTACTTCCCTTTCCCTATTTACCCTCTCATATTCAACTTCTTTTGATCCCTATTCTTTACTTTGCTTACCCTCTGTTCCCTTCCTTTGCTTCTTCACTCATTCTCTTTTTCTTAATTATTTACCTTACTCCTACACATATAGCTCATCCCCCTCCCAACACATGCACACACCTGTAACATACACCCACACACACACCACACACACACCTCATACACACAAAAAAAACTCCCACACACACTCTTCAAAAACACACACACATTCCACACACACACATACATCGAACACATATACACCCCACACTCATACACTTTTCATACATATTTAACACACCCTCATTTCTACGCACACCAAAACAGTCCACACAACCACACCCACAGACACACCTTACACACCCACACTTTGACCTACACCCACTAACTCCCTGTAAGTCACACACACTGCATTACTTATCTTTTTTTGCTAACACCATGTGTTATCCTAATTCAATATTTCTTCCTCTATCACCCCTCTTTACTTATACTATGGGTAGCGCACCGGGGAGCGTAACAAGGGGAAAACCAAGAGAAACAGTAAAATAATATTTTAGAGTGCTTTGAGGTAGGGTAGCTGTTGTGTTGTGTGGGTGATTTACTTACTGCACTCCTTCCACTCCTTTTCTCAGTACCTCTGTTCTCACAGTTCTTCATTCCCGTTCACTCAGTCCGTCTATCTTACTGTAATTGTCTCTGTCTCTTCACTCTTTCACTACTTGTTCATTATGCTTTCTCCCTGAAGTTCAAGCACACTACGTTATTTACATTTCTTTGCTGCTTCAAATATTCCCTGTCTGTTACTTCTTCTTTTCTTCTTTTAGTTTTTTCTCTCTGTCAATCCACATGTTTTAACTTTATTCGATGTTATCCATCTTATTTCATCCCTCTTTAGTTATGCACACTACTTTTTTCTCTCTCTCCCTTACCAGTGTTATTTAAATCTGGGTCCGTTATTACCTTTTATTTGTACATCATTTTTTCTCTTTCCTTTTACTCTTTACAGCCACTCACATTCTTCATGTGCCTCTGCTTTAGTATTCTTCTTCTCTCTTTCTTTGTTTCACAGCCTTATATTTTTTTTAATTTTCTCTCTTACACTTTGTTATATCTTTTACACTGTTTTACTATGTATTACACAGTACATCTGTGTTGCTCTCTGTTGCTGTCTGTCTCTTAACATTACTCTCTCTTTCTCTTTCTCTTATGCTCTCCTTCTCTTGTTGTTTTTTTTCTTTTTTTTTGTGTTGCGCTAACGGGGCGCTCACCGGTGCGCGTACCGGGAAGCGCACCCATGAGAAAAATGAAGTCAAGAGTGCTAAAAATGTTAGTAATTTTTAAAAAATGGGAGGTAGTTCTGAAAAGAACTTTTTTTAATGTTTTTGTTGTTTTATATATTTTTTTATTTTTCTGAACATTTTTTTTGTATTTTTTGAGCAATTTAATGTTTTTTTGGTTTTTTTTGGGGGAACAACAAAAAACAGGCATTAGAAAGGGCTCAACAGGAGCAAAAAAAAATTTTTTTCTTGGGGCGTTTTAAGCACTTGTGGTTCTCAAATGCTCTATTAATCAAATTGATACTCATATTCGCACATGAAAGTAGGTCACCACAATAAAGGCACACTATCTTCATGTGCACAAAATTCTGTTGGATATTTGGGACCGTCTCCCTCGCCTCTGGTCCCGATAGAGTTACATGTGCCGATGTACTGGCCACAGGAGTTGGTGGGTTATCTTGCAGGTGACGCATCTCTGCAACGTTGTAATTGAGTGGATGCCACCTCTGCATATGGTGGTGCATAGTATAGTTACCATAACTATACTTTTTGTCTGTACCTCTAGACAAAACATCTTTACAAATGAGGCATGTCACATGTCGGGCATTGACCTTTTTTTGGCCTTGAGGGTATGAATAGAATTGCCAAATAAAACTGTCTTTGTGGTGGGATTTCCTGGGCTCTTCACGTAAGAACTGCCTCAGCTCTACGTCTTCTTCCTCTTCTTCTTCCTCTTCCTCTGGGTTGGGAAGGAACTGTGGAGGTGGTCCTTCCTTCCTAGGTGGTTGTGGTGGTGGTGGGGGTCCACCAGCTGCAGCTACTACAGATTCCATTATTTCAACAAGGAGAAACAGGTCTTCCTCTCACAAAGATGAAAGTCAGAGTGAGGAAAGAAGGAGGGGTTTTCATCATTTGGGAAAAAAAGTTCTAAACCAATGAAAAGTGTTATTTATAGGTCAAATGACCTGTTACGCTTACGTTACGCGTCCCGATCCGCGCCCGGAGCGCTTCCGGTGTGCTGCGCTTCATGCCTCGTTCGCGCACCGGAGCACTTCCGAGTGCGCGAACGCGGCGCGTCATAAGACGCATTACGCGGCAACGCGATACGTCGCGCTTACGCGACGCGTCACGATGTTGTTCTTGAACGCGGCAGTTGTGCAAACGGTACGTTTCCCGGTACGCGGACCGGGTCGCGGCATAAAAATGAGCTAACGGGAAGCTACCCGGTGCGCGGACCGGTAGCGAAACTAAAAAAAAAAATATATATATATATACATAAAAAAATTATATTAAATACATATAAAATATATTTTTCCTTTAAAAGAAGAATACATTTAACATCTTTTAATATTTGCTATTAAAAAACCATTGAAATTCACTGAAAAAACCATAGGTTATAGACCATATATAGTTAGGAATTAGCATTTATAAAACCTTATTTTACTCACACAAAACCATTGAAATTCGCATATATAGTTAGTTGCACTAACTATATATTTCGCGCACCCGCAATCCACTGCTGATGACGTCACATATTACATCATTCATGACATGGTCAGTGACATCACTGATGACATCACTGATGACATCTCAAATGACATCACTGATGACATCACTGATGACATCTCATTTGACATGACTGATCACATCACTGATGACATCATTCATGTGATAATACGATGAACTTCTTCAGACTCTAATATAAACTTATATACACTCAGTGTAAACAGACACTCACAGACTGTCACTCATCCATGGAGTTACTCACACACCTAGTCAGTCATGCAAAGAATCAATCACACCTCCATTTCCTCAACTATACAGTTATACACACCTTACTTATTCAAACAGATACTAACCCATATTTACTCTCTTATACAATCCCTGATACAATTTCATAATGATCCATACAGCCACTCACACATTCACTGGCTCTTATGCACAGTTATTTATATATGTCAACTCTCACATATACTGTGTTTTACATATGTCTTTACTTTGACATGTAGCACTGAGATATCCATTCACTCACCAATACACTCATGCACACAGTCAACCACCCATACAGCTGTTTCCACATGCACTTTTGAACCCATACATCTAGTGAATCAACTGCTCACACATCTATGCACAGAGTCATACACCTCTCAACCACCAACACACACACTCAGTCTCCCATACAAATACTTGGGCAACCAATCAATAACCCATATAGTTACTCATATAGCTACTGATCAACACATGAAGCAGTTTACAGAACAACAGACATAATGATGCACAAATTAAGACAGTTTAGTCACTAACCCATGCACTCAGTGAGACATATTTAATCACTCACTCATACAGTCAGTCATGCACCTACTAAATCCTTCATCCAGACACTTCTACATCCACTCATTCTTCAATATGTAAGACACATTTAAACTTTACAGAAACATAAAATCACTGGATGTTGTTTTCAGTGATGTCATCAGTGATGTCATTTGAGATGTCATCAGTGATGTCATCAGTGATGTCATTTGAGATGTCATCAGTGATGTCATCAGTGATGTCACTGACCATGTCATCAATTATGTAATATGTGACGTCATCAGCAGTGGATTGCGGGTGCGCGAAATATATAGTTAGTGCAACTAACTATATATGCGAATTTCAAGGGTTTTGTGTGAGTAAAATAAGGTTTTATAATTGCTAATTCCTAACTATATATGGTCTATAACCTATGGTTTTTTCAGTGAATATATATATATATATATATATATATATTTGGAAGGAAAATCCCACTTGTATTCCGCTAGCAGGAAAGAAAAACTTCTTCACAAGACGTATATTTATATATGTTACCTACTGGCAGGCGCCAGTAGGTAGGTATAGTTAAGACCATGTTTCCATATGAAAACCATTTTTAGAATTGCCTATATCTTTGCCACACACTCGCAGTTATATCAATCTGGCACAGTGATTCGGGAATTTAAAGAACCTACATAATGGAGGTTGATGAGTGAGGTTTCTTTCTGTGAATTTCTGTTGCCCTTGTAAATAGAAAACTGGAGACCTGGAAGGCACATCCGTTCTGCTTTCCTTCATGTTAGTGGGTGACATTTAATCTTGTGAACTTTACATTTTTCTCTCAAAAACAAAAATGTCCGAAAACCATTAAGTTACTCTTCAGTTGGACTGTCACAAGAAAAATAGGGTATTTCTACTATAATCTGTATTTTAGAGTAGTTTGCTTTGTCACTCATTAGTAAATGCAAAGAAACGAAGATACACACTTGAAGAAAAACGGATCACAAGTTATAGGAGCAATAGGAATTCAGAGTATTTGCTAGAAATAAAGTTAGCAAGGTATGCACTTGCATATAAAATCATTACTTGCAGGAATGGCTCGTAACATCGTAAACTATGTGTAGGCAATATTCAGGAACTCCACATGTGACTCTTAGCGAGATATGCACAGCAATGACAAAAACTTCGCTTTTTGCAAAAAATCCTAATGGGACAGCATCTTGTGGCTCATATGACTGCTGTCTAAAACTTCCCCACAAAAGACACCAGATGTATTTGCCCCCCATGGGCAGGCTCCACATTGTTTCTTTTAAACATTTCTGTCCTCATTTGACTACAGGTATCTATATTGCACTTGGGAAGCCTTTGAGTTACCTGAAGATTCATAGGAAAACCTTATGGGGCCACCGGAGAATTCATGTAAAGTCCTTTGCCACTATCGGCAAATTGGCTTAATCGTTGGACAACCACCTCTAATTACCTATCCTCCACTCCAAGAAGCACAACCATAACATATTCGTCTTCCTATTATGTTGGCATGCCAAGTCCATGCAGGACACACTGGCTACTGCCTTTAGCCAATTATGCATAGTAGGTGGTTCTGACTTCAACCAATTAACACAGATCTCCTTCCTAACAATAAGCATCAAAGAACAAGCATCTGCAAAGCAATAGGTCTCGCATTGAAACAAGTTTGGGCTATAGGAATTGTAATGACAATGCATTTTATTTATGTTTCGGTTTTGAAAACATAAATAAAAGGCATTGTCATTTTCAATGCCAATAGCTTAAAATCTCGCAAATGCGAGACCTATTGCATTCCAAATGCTTGAAGGAATCGCTGAGTTGCCCCCTTCTGTCTCCCATGACCCCTGAAGCCCCCTGAAGACCCCTGAAGAGCTCCCCATTTGCTACGAGTTAAATAAACAAGCCAGTGGCCACAACTGCACACAAAAGACCCTCCTGCAGTAAGAGAAACTCATTAAAGAAAATAATGGTTGCAGACTAAAGAAGACATACTGTGTACCAAGTGAAGTAAAAGGGCCAGTCCTCATTGGAGGTTACAAAAGAAAACAAGGCAGTACTAAGGAGCGACTAACAAGCCTAATAGCGAATCAGAAGCCAGATTTTATGAAGGACAATGACACAAGCCAATGACAAATATGGGTGGAGAGTGGTCGGGGCTTCGAGTACATACTCCAATACAGCATGGCTCGCAGTGCATGCGCTGCCCAGGCTTGACCTAAAAAAGACACTTCTAACGTTGACTGAGATGCAGTTCCCGAGCTGCCCATCCATAGCAACAAAAAAAATTCAGATGAGGGCTAACCTTCATTGTAATGTTGCCGACAGTAACTCAGAAATTATACTGCTTACCTCGCACCAAAATACCTTTAAGGTTGCTTGCTCCCTCTTCTTTGCCCCTTCCACATCTAGGCACCTCCCCTGTATTGAATTTCATCACCTTTGTCTGTGTCAGGTAGATTCTGTGCAAAGTAAACAAATGGTTCTTCTATAATGAGATGGGTTTAACAAAAGAGTATAAAAAAATTGCAATTTACTTGCCACAAATCAGGTTTGAAGTATCCTCATTAATGAAATCCAAGGATTTAAAGTGGTTTTCAAGATGAAGTTTAATGTAGGAATATAGGATCCCATCCATATGCAAGACAACCAAGTATCAACTAACTAACATCAGAATTTTCATATATCAGCATACTGGATGACATATTAAATGACATACTTAATATTCTAAAAAGATACTTAAAGATACAGTGCTAAATATCACAAGGTTGCTATGTGCTTGGCCAGCATCCTTCCCAAGAATGATCCAGAATCTTCATGTGCTCCACATCTGCCTCTACAAGGTCCCCCAGTACCAGGTTGCCACCTCCTTTCCACCTTCCACATTGTGGTTATCAATTAATAAGGGCTTTTGGTAAACTTTCAAAGTGTTGTGACTCCATGAGAGGGCAAAAACCATCAATACAGTTCCTTCAAATCACAAGAAGGAGTTAGTAACCCTTTGCTGCCCAATTTTTCCACAATTTACCCAGGTTTGTGACTCGCAGGGACGTTCTGATACACTGCAATTTGTTTTTCTCCCACGTAAAGCCTGACACTTTGAGAAAACTTGGCAGGGGTGTTACCCCCACATGCATCATCCCGGCCGTTTGCGAATTCCAAATTACGAAACATAGCGAATCGCAATTTGGAATTCGCAAAACGGAATGCATGAATATTTTCTCATAATATTAGCGATTCGGTAAAAATCGCATTTTTTACCGAATCGCAAATATTATGCGAATTCTAATTTGCTAATTCGCATTTCCCATTGATTCCTATGGGCCAAAAGGCCCATAGGAATCAATGGGAATTGCGAATTTGCAAATTAGAATTCGCATATTGTTCATGCATTCCATGGGTGCAGGGGGGGTCCAAAGTACCCCCCCGCACTCCTGAAATGTATTTGTAAGTGGATGTTTCACACTGTCCTAAGGACATGTGTGTCTGTAACATGACAGTTTTAAAAATGCATTTTTTAACGTTTTTGAAGATTTTCGCAAATTAACACGAGGGTCAACCTCGTGTTAATTTGCACTTCCTATTTCATGATTCGCATTTTTTTTTAAATTGATGCATTGCATTTAAGGAATCGCACAAATGCGATTCCTTAAATGCATTCGCATTTTTTAGAAATGCAAAAAAATGTGAATTATGAAAAAAAGTGTGATGCATCCCAAAAATGGTTTTTGCATTCGCAAACGGCCGATTTTTCCGATTCGCACCGTTTGCGAATGCAAAAATCAATGATGCATGTGCCCGTAAGTCTTTTAATACATTAGACACAAATCCCGAAACTGCACACTCCACTTTCCTATGACCGCTGTCAGAAATCACACTCAGTGGCCACCATTACGATTCGCTTGATAATTCTGATGAGGCTGGTTTCAGAAGTGACCAGCCCTGTCGGAATTCTAGTTTACGGGAATACATCAGCTTTTTGCTTTTACCCTCAGAGATTTCGTCTTCAGGAAGCATTCAAAGTCTCCTGGTGAAATGTTGGGGAAAACAAGCTGAAATACATGCAGTACACCTGATTCCCATATGCAATTCTCCCCCAAAAATAAAATTCCCGTTATTTCCTCTATCCAGAAATGTCGAACCCCTGTAACGGGAATTACAGGGAAAGGAAATAACAGGGACTATTCAGTGCCACTAGTAGATAAAGTCAATGTGCCTACAGATAACTTTTTTGTTGTATGTAATATAAAAACTAACTGAATATATATTTTACAGATCTGGCTTTCGCCACTTAAAGAGATGAAATATGCTTCCAGTCTTTTTGTCATCTTCACAACATATGTGAATATCAATTCTTTCAAAAAATGTAAAAGAGTGAATGAGAGTTTTAATCTAACCCAAGTTTCTTTATTCTATACCTTTATTTTTCTTCTGTGTTGTTATGTATTTGTATAGAAATAAAGGAGCAGGGGTTACAAAGCATCTATTTATTATCACTTTACTTCGCTTTGTATTCATGATTCTTACAAGAACAAAAGCCAATTTGTCTTTGCCTGAGCAGTGAACCCGTGGGCCTTTCGAATTCCGGGATGAAACGATGACACCACTGACAGCAGAGCTATCCCTGTGGGTTTACTGATAAGGTCTTGATAAAACATTCTTATGGGGTAATTTGAATGCAATAACCTCCAAGATTTTCTATGAAAAAAACATGTTTTTCTTTTTTTCGGTAGTTTGCATAAGGTAAGTGGGCCATTAGACGTAGAATATGGTAATAATATTAATTTCGTGGCAGAAGAAATGCAGTTTAAGTAATATATCATGTCAATTTTGCAAATCTGAACGAGTAGCAAATACCTAAGTGTGACTGCGAAACTTGCAGTAGGCTGTCAAGTTATGATTGAAAAACAGAGTGCATTTAAAGGTGATGACATCGGTCCCTTAAGGGTAGAAAGGCTGAAAGCAGCGATGCTAATATCAAAAGTGTAATCGAATAATGTTCTGCAACATTCAAGTTAGAGCAACCTTCGCCCTGCGGGAAAGTGTTTAACGCCGCTGGCTTACAAACAACAGCTTCTGGCAGAGAGAAGATGCCTCAAATCGACCCCGAGGGCGCGACCCCTTAATTAAACTGCTTTTCTATGTAAGATCCTTATTTGTATGGCGATTGACCCCAACATTCCAATGCAAATAGGTCTTTTGGTAGTCTCGATTCTTGAGATTAAGGGGCATATTGATGTAGGGGTTGCGACTCTTTTGCACCATGCAACCCTAAAATGCAATTTATCAAGTCACACAAGGCCTGTCCGTTGCATTACTCTGTCCCGGGGAGGCGTTCCATGGGCTTTGCATGGGTGCTCCACGCATCACCCAAGGAGTATGATGCATTCCCATATTTACCTTCACGGGTTACACATGGGAATTCTTCAAAATGCTACTCCATCCCAAACTAGGTGTAACGTGGATAAATATGAAAACAACCGCCTAGGCACACATAAAGAGTAAAGATCTTGTAACCATAATTTGTAACAACAACAAAAAAAAAATATATTCAAGATGAAAGGAAAAAGGTTTTGAGTGGATCAAGTTGAGACTTTTAATCCTTGTCAAAAATTCATTACCTGGTACCGAGTGGTGTGTCGTGGGTCCTGTATACGGAATCTAACTAGAACAAACGTTTTGAATGGCATTACAGCCCTGAAATCAAAGATGGCCCATTCTCGAACGGATTGTTTATAAACACGACGCACTACAGAGAGAACACTTCGTAGAACAACACGGGCCTGCTAATTCGGAGGACACTTTCATATCCCTAAGTGTACTGACACCACATATTGAAGAACACGTTTTTTAATTGATTTTGGAAGATAGGCAGTGAAGCTACTCCCTGTCTTTAAAACTGCTCTACTTTACACTCAACCGTCTTTCTCATCAGCCCGGCCAGGTTGGAATTATCACCGGCTGAATGCTCTCACAGATTATTAGCTAATGCCACAGACCTGAAGAAGTCGTGGAGCAAATCTCCATTGTGCGACGAAACACGTGTCGGCTGGCTTGTTCCATCGTGCTTTTTTACAAGGATTAAAAGTCTCAACTTGATCCACTCAAAACCTTTTTCCTTTCATCTTGAAGATATTGTTTTTTGTGTTGTTGTTACGTATTATGATTACAAGATCTTTACTCTTTATGTGTGCCTAGGCGGTTGTTTTCATGTTCATTTGTGTGTAGTTTTTCTACGCCATAAAAAGGGTTTTAGGGCATATCCCCTTGCTTAGTTTGCACCATATTCTCTCATCATGTTGATTTGTACTCTATTGCGTTAACTAGCTGAGCGCCTAATCAAATCCCTGCTTCATATATAAAAAACACTCGTCCTTTCTTATATAACTAACGTGGAGAAATATATTGATCCTCGTTACTTCCTCTTTATATGTGTGTTGGACTACACAACACGCAGATAGAGGAAAACTGCCTCACAGGATAGTTTTTGTGCTGGAAGGTGTCCCCTCCTGGACAAAAACAACCCTGCATGTAATGCAGGCACTCTTGCAGCACAGTGCAAGGGTGCCTGCGTTAGCGCTAGGCAGCCCATTGTGCACCAGTGCTGGGAAAAGACTGGAATGTGCCGTATTGTGATATATTAGACACATTCCTGCTCCTTTCCCTGTTACGCAATGCAGCAAGGTGACTTGCTGCAACGTGCAGCATTACTTTTTTATAAATATGCTTCAAAGCCTCCTGAGAGATTTTTCTTCCTTAGCCTTGTTTCTTCAATATTACCAATTTTTGAATGCTCCTAAGCCTTTCCTAGTTACTTTAAAGCCATGTGTTACCTCGTGGTTAGGTTCACCCTCTATAAAGTCTACAAAGAAATAGTAAAATAAATACATAGAGAGTCGCACTACACATGAAACAAAGTCCTGTAGCAGCTCATGAGATCAAACATTGACACTGACGCTGGGATTCTTGTCTAGATTTTCACTTTACCAATCCGAAGCATCCCTGGCTGAGTGGACCTCTTTAGTCTGCATAGAACTGTGAAGGAAGTTATTTAATTTCATACCTTTTACAGTTCCCCCATGGACAACAGATCTCAATCTAAAGGACCACTTACTCCGAAGAAAAATGTAAAAAGTTCTTACAAAGCCAAAAACAACTGAACATACAAGCACCTCAGCAAGAGGTTCAAGCAATAAACTGGCACTAATACAAACATAATCCTACGCAGGAGTCTCAGACGACTCAAAATAAAGAGCAAAGTCGATTCAAGAAGCATTAGGCAAGCGATAACTGTTCCCACTGGAGAGCTCGACTGCATCAGCTCCAATGGGAAAGAAAAATATTAGTCTGTCCCTACACTAACTCTAAAGGGACATCCCTACTTAACATACCTCCCAGGCAAGAGAAAAAATTGTCAGCTGTGAAGGCTCCCTAAGAAGCACAATCACTGTTCCAGCTAAGTAGCCTAAACTACTGAGCTTGTTCTAGGATGCTCCTTAATTTCTCCTGCCTAATTCCCTCTGAGACCCATGTATAACTGCATATCCAATTGGACTGCCTTAGACAGGACCCAGTCTAAGTCCAACTGATCCTAACCCTAGCTTCAATAGCAACTCAACTGACTCACCACCCTTGGGGCACTTTCCCTAATACAAAATTCCAAAAACAGTGGATACGCCCATGGCACACCTCCTTCTGGCAGGTGCAGCCCCTCGTACTTTCCCAGCGCAGATCCTTCTTCTTCCAGAAACCGTTGCTGTGTCCTTGGGTCCAAGGCACCTTCTCCGCCAAATGTTTCAACCACGCATACCAAGGCACTCCCTTCGTCCCTACTCCTACCAGTCTAACTTCTAAACAATGGCTCATTCTAATGAGTTATATGGCCTTGCACCTGCAAAAGAAATGCATGAGAAACAATCCTTTGCACGCTCTAAGTTAAAATCCGAATTTCAACTGCGAACAGGAGCCTCTTTTCCAAGGTATATTTTCAACTCGACATTTCTAGTCATGCTAAGAAAACCACAGTTAGGCCCCTGCTGGTGTTTTCATGTCTCAGGCCTTTACTCTTTTAAATGCATTTCTAATACAACAACATACACATTTTGTTAGTCAATCCTACTATTACAATTCACATTAACAATCATTACTCTCATGTTAAAATATCACATTTCTTATTAGGCAGCCTACACTTGCAACTTTAATATGACACGTTCAAACCTAATGCACATTTTACACACAAAGCAATTAGTTACTTAAGGCATGATTCTCTCAACTAAAACACTACAATAATCTGCAAATTATATGAGAATAATTCTACATATTGCAACACTCTCAATTAGTCTGACATTTCTAAATCACACGTTAATACAGTCCTCTAAATATGCGGGTGCTGACTACGGGTGGATATGATGCACCCCTTCAATTTTTCAAACAACATGGCGCTCTATCAGTCCCCCCTTTGATGACCTGTGTCATCACAAACTACACCCTCCTTGGGGACAGAACCAACTTAAACAGAACTTGTTGCCATTCTACCTCTCCTGAGCAACTCCATGTTTTCAGATTATGATATTGACTGTCCTGCAGCCTTTCCATTCGTCTCTCTTGCACTCTCAGAGATCTTTCCAATCTGCTAGACTTATACCACTTGTAAGCTCTTAACCCCACAATCCAATCACACATGCCATAACTATGAAAAGAGGTTTCAACACATAACCAAGGAATCCTTTTCCAAGGATCGCAAGCCAACTCCCCACTTTACCAAAACCATTTCCAACTTTTTCCCACACAGTTTCCTCAGTCAAATCCTCAATCTCATAGTGAATAGCAGTGATGTTACTTATATAGTTCTCCAGATCTTTGCAATTGTCTGGTATATAAGTACAGCACTCTTGGACCTTCGAATGTTTATACACTCCTCCCTCTTTAGCTAAAGGACGTCTAAAGCAAGACGATTTTGCAAAACCATCATCCTTATCGATAACATCTCTCCTTCCACCAACACCTATGACTTAGCTGTATTCATTGACAATTCATTCACAACAGTCGCCAACCTTCTAATCTTCACGTCATTCAAAATCACTCCCAAAGTTGCTATCATTGCTCCAAAAATATCTCCAACCACAGCTGCTGCACCTCATTTCACTCTTGCATGCTGTCCTCCTTCTAGGAGCTCAAAATCTTCTGTATGGTAAATCTTAGGAAAGATGATCGCTAAGTAACACGTACCATACCATTTCTCAGGCAATCGCACATAGGCATTCCTCCCACAAACGAAATACACAGTTGGAATTATCTGTACTGCACTTTGCAAAAAGTTGTTTGCATAATACTCTAATGTAAAGGTATGTTCACATGTGGTCTGCCCCACATACACATTCTCATAATATGTCTGTGGAGGACTTATGCACAACTTCCCCTTCGGCACCTCATCTAGGGCTATCGGACCATAACTCCCTTTCGACTTGTGCAACTTTTCCTCATATGTCCAATCTACTTTACTCTGTCCTGAATCTTGCAACTCCTTTTGTTTCCTGTATCTATCTTCTACTTGATCTATACATTTCTTCCCTGTATCTGACATAGGCACGTTAAATTATGACGATGAGCATAAGCTGTGTCCAACTCTTGAGTCGGAATTAAATAAGTCCTAAGTCTATCCTCTGATTTGTAATAATCATACTTATTCAAATGCTTATAAGCTGGCACTCCAGGAAGAACTGCATCATAATTTGAAACAAAATACTCAAAATGATTTCCTCCATAGAAAATGCTAAGCAGCAAACTACATGAAATACCATATGTCAATGGGAGATGATGGTATCTGATACCCTCATCCACTGAAGCTGGCAACTGCATACACATAGAGCAATCTTTCGCATCCATTGCCTCAATATACTCATACAACAACTTTGCATACGCATTAAACTTGAAATGACCTCTAGACAAATCTGCATGTAACCTACGACTCTCTTCTACTAGCAAAGCTCTTTCGTTTCTTAACTTGACCTCTTCTTTGCTAGGAGTAGTAGGTGTAGGGGTTCCTTCTACCTCCACTGCCTGCTCATGTGGTGCTAAATACGAAACTACAACTACTAGAATAATGAAGAGTATCACTCCTCCTATAAGTGTGCCTAGTATGCCCCTAGCCCTACGGTTTGGGTTTCCAGCCTCCATGGTCTCAGAAATATTTTCAGCTCCTTTGGACAACAAAAAAGTCTCTCTTCTTCTTCGGATGCTTCTGAATCAACTTGAACCGCACCTCGGAAAGCTGGTAGTCTCCTTTTTGTTTCAGTTCCTTATTTACAGCAAGCAAAAGACAACCTTAACCCTTCTCCGTTCTCTGTGGAAAGTCCCTAAATTTACCAAGTAAAGTTTTTTGGGGACCCCCTCAAAAACAGTCACTTTTAGGCCAGGGAGCAGAGGGGAAAGAGACCAAACACACAAAAGCAACTCCCTCACGACCTTCTACTTTTTCGGGATTTTCCTCCAAATAAATGGGAATAACCAAACAGTAATAATACATCAATATTACTTTCTCATTTCTTTTTATTGAAATTATTTTTTCTCTTTTTTTATATAAGATAGGTATTTTCATATCATTTTTTTCAATTCTTCACAAAATAGATTGTAATCATTAAGACATCACAATTCAGAATTCATTATTCATATCATAGTGTTCAGAGAAAACACCTATAACAAGGTAGAGACCATCTTTATCACCAGTATTGATGATTCCCTGTTCTCAAATACGGCTGCTGATGTTGATGCGCCATCTGTTGAGGCTCTCCTCTGTCTGGGCCCCATCCCTTGTTCCTCCCTAGGAACTGGCCCCTTGATAAAAAAGGTACGGTATAGCAAACACAAATCTGCAATTCGCAGAAGCAGGTTGGATGCCCCCCTAGTACAACACTGTCTAAAATTGAATTGAATTTAACGTACTTATAAAGCGCACGTATACCATCCGGTTTCATGGCGCTGTGGGGTCAAATCAATTTCAAATTACGAGCTCAGAATGACTTAAGTTGAGAAGGCTTGTTGAAACAAGAAGGTTTTCAACTTCCCTCGGAACTCCGTGTAGGATACTGATGAGCGGATGGGAAAAGGTAAGGAATTCCAAAAGGAAGGGGCAAGAACAGCAAACCTACATCCTCCCGTCCTCTTCCTCCGAAAGCGAGGAACTACCAGAAGAGAGAGGGCGGAAGAACGCAAGTGTCTGCTGGGCCTATATGGGTGGATAAGGGATTTAATAAAAGCTGGAGCTGTCCCAGCAAGAGCCTGGAAAGTGAGGCAGCCAAGTTTAAACAATGCACGCTCTTTAACGGGAAGCCAATGAAGGGAAAAGAGGACAGGGGTAATATGTTGAGATCTAGGTAAGCTAAATACCAAGCGGGCATCTTGGTTCTGCACCAGCTGAAGTCGGCGCAGGGCATAGATGGGGATGCCATTGAGTAGTGCGTTACCATAGTCTAGGCGTGAAAGTACCATCGCCATAAGGATAAGTTTGAGGGCTGGGAGTGTAAAGAAACGTGAAATTTTTCGAATGGTGCGTAACATAAAAAAACAAACTGAAACCACCGTGCTCACATGTGAATGAAGAGTGAGCTGCTGATTCAGAGTGATCCCCAGGGTTTAAACAGAAGAAGAAGGGAGAGGAGCAGAACCAAGTGAGGAAGGCCAGAAAGCGGAGGACCAAGGATTGAGTTTACCACCAGTCAGGATCAGCTCGGTCTTATCAGGGTTAAGTTTTAAATGATTAGATTTCATCCAATCCCTGATGAATACCATCACTGACTGGAAGTTGGAAATGGAAGAGGAAGAGTTGGATAAATTAAAAATAAGCTGGAGGTCATCAGCGTAATTAAACACTGTGACCTCCATCTGTTGCAACGCAAAAATAAGTGGGAAAATATACAGATTAAAAAGAAGAGGGGAAAGAGAGGAGGCCTGGGGAACACCACATTTTACCTTGTAGGCTGATGAAGAAAAGTCCACCAGATGGACGGCCTGGGCACTATCGTTTAATTTAATTTAATTTAATTGTGGGTTTATATAGCGCTAGAATCAACTCCTGGAGAGTATCTCCGGGGTTCGACCACTGGGGAACCCGTCCTGGCTCACCCTGAGAGATGGTCCCTAATGGGTATCTCTAAGGTGCGACCAAGCATCCCCGGCGGTCTGGGGGGCCGTTGTGAAGATGAGGCAAGCTAATGCCCAGAGTTGCAGAGTGTGGTCCCTGACTGGAGTAGGCACCGAGGCGAGAATTATCGAGCCCGCTGACCCTGGTCCACGACCCTGCCGCGTCGGGAATCGAACCCTGGTCCCGGGCCGTCCTCTGCTTACGGGTCTGCCGCCTCTAACCAGTGAGCCACACCACTCCAGAAGAAATGACCTAACCCAGGTCAAGGCGGAACCCCCGATACCTGCCGCCTCGACAAGGGAAAGAAGGATGGTATGATCAACCGTATCGAAGGCGGCAGAGAGATCGAGGAGAATCAGCGCCTGTGGGAGGTTGGAATCAAGCCCCTCCCTGAGTGTATCCATAACGGATACTACCACCTTCTCGGTGGAATGAAGGGGTGCGAAAACCAGCTTGAGAGGGAGCAAGAAACCCACTGGCTTCTACAAAGGTACTCAAAATTTTTGTGATGTGCCGCTCAAGGACCTTAGCCAAATAAGGGAGAAGGGAAATGGGACGGTAATTGGATAAGACTGTGGGGTCTGCTCCTGGATTTTTTAGAATTGGGACTATCGTTGCCGACTTATGTAAAGTAGGGACAGTTCCGCTTCTGAGGGATTCATTAAGAAAGGTTAAGGGGGGAGTGGACAAATCTGGAAAATTTGACTCAAAATGTGGGCAGGGCAAACATCCGCAGGGGATCCAGATTTACCGCTGGGAAGGATGGAAAGAAAAGTCTCTTCAGGAAGCAGCGCAAATTGATCCAAGTGACAGATGTTGGGTGACGGGATAATATCAACGAATGCCGGGGAGGGGAACAGAATATTAGACTTGATGACTTCAATCTTGTTAATGAAGAAGTCATTAAGGGAATCGCACAAGGTTTGGGAGGGGACAGGTTTAGCAGTGGTTCTGTCCGAAGTAGCCAATTCGAACACAGTTGCAAAAATTTCCCTCGGTTGGTTCTCCGCCAGGAGAATCTTGCCAGAGAAATGGGAAGTCTTGGCCTTAAGGATGGCTTTTTTGTACTCCGTCTGCATAGCGTTATATGAAAGTTTGGCAGTTGCACTATAAGTGCGTCTCCAAATACGCTCCGCCTGGCGGGCCGCTAACTTTTTCTCCTTGAGTTCCGGGCCGAACCACTTGTTCGCGTCATGAGATCGCTTCACTTTGATACGCCTAAGAGGGGCTACCAGATCGCATGCTGATGACAGCCACCTATTTATAGCCACCGCCTGAGATGGAGTAGATAAACCATCGATAGCAGGGCTAGAAGTTAAGAGAGAGGCACATAGAGATGGAATGTCTACTTTGCCCCAGTTGCGTGCCCAGATATTCTTGGGAAAAGGCGGCTTCTTCACTAAACTCAAGTCCAAGGAAAAAGAGATGAGAAAGTGGTCCGACCAGGAACATGGGGTAACACTGGGGACAGAGAGAACAATATTAAGGGACCAAATTTGGTCCAAGATATGGCCAAGGACGTGAGTGGGAGTGTGAAGGTGAGGCCTAAAGTTCAAACTAAGCAAAAATTCAGTAAAATCTTTAGAAGGGGTGTCCTCCGCTGGGTCGGAGGGCCAAAAATTAAAATCTCCCAGCACCAACACCGATGAATGGTTGATTGCAGGGGTCGCTATTAGTTCCTGAAAGGCTGGGAGGAAGTGGGCCATGTACTGAGGTGGGCGGTACATGAGAACACAGGTAATGGGGGTTAAAAAGGATACAGAGCGGGCCACTAAGAAGTCAACATCCGAGATTGAAGGAAAAGACAATAGTTGAAATTGTCTAACCAAACAACATTCGGAAAACGATGTCAAATGGTGTATTCTGGAAAAAGTAAAAGGACAGTTAGGGACTCCAATGGACATTGTACGTAAAAGGAGAGAATGTTTTTGGATTCTCTCTATGGACACGGTAAAAAACGGTTTAAATGAGGAAATCCAATGGAACATTACTAAGCCCTGGTAGGACTGGACCTATAGCTGTAAAAAATGAAAAAGAGAGCAGTAATATGAATATAGTAGTGGTGTGGACTGATGTCCACACAGAGATTTAAAAATTGCTTTTTTTAAGTGACAAAAAGTTTGTTCAGTAACATTATGGTTAGAATTTCAGCAAGGTATGCTTTACTCGTCGAGAGCAGCTGCCTCTTATCAGATAACTACTTATGGAGTGGCAGTCTTTCTATAAACATCATATACTATTGAGTATGTACTCATGTTTTATTCATGGCTGGTAAGTTTAATACGGCCTTGGAATTACAGGCAACTCATGCTGTCTACAAATACCCAATAATGGAGTTACAAGAGTTTATATACGGAAAATAAAAAGAAACGTGTTAAGCCTCGTGATGTCGAGTATATATGGTCTTATAAATGTAGCAAATGTCAAATCTGTTTCGAATAACAGTACTTCCTCATTTCGATATTGATGCAGACAGTAAGATGTAGGCTATACACTTATGGGTGAGATTTCACCATTCTAAGATGGCGCTTAGCGTTCGCTGGATGAAGTAGCTTAGTGAGGCCGAGTCGGTACCTTTTTGCAGTAAATATGAAGACCCGCCTTGCATGTCAGCACTTCCGAATATCCGAATAGTCCGTGGTTTGTTTTTACAACTATCGACAGGTGTTGCAACTTGACTTTTTTGGCGGAAGGAAGTACACGGAGGACGAGGTATAAATAGATCGCCCGTAAACGGTAACATTTGATCGTGACTGCGCGAGATGTATGACGGAGATGGCATGTAGAAAGGATGATATTGGTAAGCATACTTGAGCTCTGTTAAGGACTAGAAAACCAGCGCGTTAGACTTTAAAATCCTTTCCACGAGAGAGAAGTAGATATTTTAGTTATGCGTGGTGTAAGTGAGCGTTGAGTAAGGAATGTGAACTCTTATACTTGCTACTTTGTAGAATTATCAGGGATATAGCAGGAAGAAGGTCATGGAGGCAATGATGTGAATTATAAGGAACATAGTTTAAGGAACAGGGAGAATAATTTGGAATTTTATACTCTTTTAGTAAAACTCCGACTGGCTGAAAACCGTGTAGTTAAAGGAGTCTACACCGAATAAAAAGCGAATACCGCAGATCTAAAGGGATTCATTAGTATAATAACACGATAGTGAAATGAGTGTAAACTCGAGTTCAAAGATGAATGTGTAGTAAATGGAGCTATTGTTATTCTCCTTGTGTAGGTGACAACCTCATCCGAAGGGTCTGTGGGAACTAGTGAATCGAATTTTTTATATGAAAAATAGGACAGGATTGAAGATGTTTTTTGCCCCAATACGACATATTTCAGGGTAATAAGCTTTTGTCTAGTAAGTAGTGATACATAGCCCATTTATAATAAACGAGTGATAGAACTTCTGTTGTCCTTTCCTCGCAGCATATATCAATGAAGAATAGGGTTCTCCCAATCTAAATAAAGTGTCTGCTTCTCCATCTCGCCTACAGAATATTGCAGGTAATATGGGTGTAAGCATGGGACTTGTAGGTGAAGCCTGGACTAGTCGGAAAATAGGCATACGAATTTTATCTCATCCATCCTATAGGTAACACATGTGTGGTCTTTGGACCACTAGAATTGGACGTTTTCCTAATAAGGTCCAACCGGGAAGTAATCACCAAAAGGAAAATCTATTCATGAGTGAGTCCTGAAATATATATGTCCCTGAAGATCAAAGATGATGTAAATTTAGAATAAATTGTAGAAAGATACTGGTATGATGATGGCTATATAAAGAACACCCAGGTAGACAATTCAAGGGAAGGAATAAAACGGACTCTTTGCCTTGAGTAGGTGAAGGCAAATTGTAGGTATAAAGATGTATGGTTTATGTTGCACAATAGATAGGAATCACATTTGTGTTTGGGTATAAGGTAGCACTTAAGGGTGTATTGTTGGTATGATTGATGTATATATATTTTCGGTCCAAACAATGTCTTTTGAAGATGAGTCATGGGCATAAATATAACAAAGGTTTTTTTTACATGCTTCTTTTCAGATAAAAACCAGGGTAGAGAGAACGTAGATTGATAAATCTGGCGGGTCCTGATGAAGGTGGTTTCTATCGCTGTTACCTTCCACCAAAACACGTTGGCCAAAGTCCTTTTAAAATCCCACTGACTATAGTGGCTATACATTGGACATCAGATAGAATAACGATAAATATGTTAACGTGTCCAGATGTATGAGGTTGTGACTGTGTATGAATGAGAGAGAGTGTGGGGTGTAAGTACAGTTCTCTACCTTATTATAGGTGTTTTATCTGAACACTATGATATGAAAAATGAATTCTGAATTGTGATGTCTTAATGATTACAATGTATTTTGTGAAGAAATTAACTTTTTCTAATAATTGAAAAAAATTATATGAAAATAACTATCTTATATAAAAAAAAAGAGAAAAAATAATTTCAATAAAAAGAAATGAGAAAGTAATATTGATATATTATTACTGTTTGGTTATGCCCATTTAATTGGAGGAAAATCCTGAAAAAGTAGGTCGTGAGGGAGTTGTTTTCATGTGCGAAGTCCCTAAATTTAATCTTCTACTTAGACCTAGGTTGATTGCACTTATTTACAACAAAGTATCTTTAATCCAGAATAATATTTACTACAACAGCTTCTAAAACATGCTGCAAAGGTTCAAGACGAAGAACAATTGACTCATGAGATGGAATTTCAACTCCAAAGGAAGGAAATATCAGCCTATTCAAGATCAAGTTGCGAATTCTGCTCAGAATCGGAGGGTTTGGACCTTTGATGGTCAGCACTCCTTCAGTTTCAAGTCCTTGTACTAACAAAACCACATCCAACTTCATGTTAGGGCTGGTACTAATCACTGTCACTGCCCTGTAGCCGCCTACTTTTGGCAAGGCACTCTCTTTCGTCTTGATCTTCTCCGACCTCCACTGGCTTTCTCTTCCTCGCCTTCGCCTGACTCTGACTCTTCAGACACTGGGGCAAGATCCCTTTCAGAGACCAGTCTCAAGTTCAAGCGCTTCTGCCTCTCTGGCCACTGCTCCTCTGCTCTGTTTGTTGACTGGCTTTCTCTTTGCTCACTCTTCTCACTCTGCTCACAACTTCTCTCAACTGAGTCTGACTCTGGACCACTTTCACAGCAACTTCCCCTTTCGGAGGCAGTTTCAGTGTCGCTGTTGTCGTGACCCTCCTCAGCTTGGTCAAGTGAGCAACCAGCTTTTTCAGACACCCTCACAGCTTGGCTTGTCCCCTTCTGTGGCCCTGCCACTTCAGCTGAATTTTCATTAGGGAGAGGAGCTGTTTCTTCCGAGGGTGCGGAAACTCGACGTGTGTGTGAAGCATGCACCCAATTCGGCAATCCTCCACACTTCACTGCAGTGCTCATCACACCCAGTCCCCCGGACTTAGGTCGTGACAGAGATCGCTTGCAGCTGGAACCACAGCAGCCTGCACCTGATGGGACGCAGAACGTATGACGCGGGCTAGTCCCTTGCAATAATCAAGGATCAGATCATCGGTGATGCTAATGAGAGCTGTTGATGGAACCGCGGTAACCTCATAGCCCTCCCCATCAGTATTTCATGAGGTGAAAGACCTGTTCTCCTGTCTAGGGTGCTGTGCATGCTCATCAACACCAAAGGTAAAGCATCAAGTCATTTTAGAGACGTGGATGAACACACTTTCCCCATTCGAGCTTTCAAAGTCCCATTGATCTGCTCCACTATCCCAGAAGCCTCTGGATGATAACTACAATGGAGTCTCTGATCAACATTCAGTGCGGTGCAAAGCATCTTCATGATTTCGCTATGGTAGTGTGTTCCTTTGTCCGATTCCAAAGAGGTCGGAATCCCAAACCTAGGAATTATTTCCCTCAACAACAGATTAGCTACAGTGAGTGAATCACATCTAGGGGTAGGGTAAAATTCCAACCACCTTCAGAACACACAAACCACAACCAAAATGTACCTCAGCCTGTTGCACCTAGGCATCTCGATGAAATCCAATTGCATTCTGTTGAAAGGTCCCCCGGACCTCCCAATGTGACTCATTGTAACCACAGTTTTCTTTTCAGCGTTGATTTGCTGGCATATAACACATCTCTGACACACAGCTTCTGCCACAGCACAAAGTCGTGGATTGTACCATGTTTGTCTGAACACTCGTACCATCGCATCTATTCCCAAATATACTGCACCATGAATCTGTCTTGCCATCGAGCTCAGCAACTCATCCGGCAACACCGCCCTTCCATCACTTGAGACCCTAATATCCACATCCCCTTTCACACAACCTGCATTGATCCACACAATCTTCTCCTGATCTGAAACCTGTTCCTGAAGGCACTTGAGCTCATCTCAAGTATCTGCATGGCCAACATCGTGTTGCACTCGGTTATTTCTTGGCTCCCATCTACATGTTTCTCAGTGAATGAACAACCTTGTTCGGCACAGAAACATGCAACTTCATACGCATAGCAATTTCCAAGTGACACGAAATCTGTCCCCTTTCCATGAGCCGTGCACTTAACAACTGCAATTTCTTTGGGGCGCTATAAGGCCTCTAGAAGCAACATCACAAACTCCCCATTTCGGATGGGTGATCCAGACGATGTCATGTAACCTCTCTGGTACCATACCTATCCAAAGTCATGAACCACATCAAACCCATATTGGCTGTCAGTGTAAATGGTATTTCGAATTTGGTGTGCTACCAAGCAGGCACGAGTCAAAGCAATGATCTCAGTCACCTGAGCAGAGTATGCTCCTTCCAGGCATGCAGCTTCAACTACTCCTGTAATGGTACATACAGCAAATGCTGCTCTCAACTGACCCACACTGTCTCTTAAACATTAACCATCAACAAAGAATATCTCATCAGGGTTGGGCAATGATTCATCAACAATGTCAGGTCTCGGTTTGGTGCAAAGCTCAGTCAAATCAAGACAATCATGGTCCACACAATCTTCTTCAAGTGTGTTTGGCAACGGCATCAAGGTGGCAGGATTCAAAATAGAACACCTCTTAAGGGTCACATTCTCCGCAGCAAGTATAACTTGCTCGTAGCGTGTGAGCCTATTGTTGGTCAAGTGCTGTGTCTTAGTCCTGGTTATCAACAAATCAACAGAATGTGGAACGTAAACCATTAATTGGCTTCTAGTGGATCTACAGCCCTTATTGTGCCACACACTTACGTAGACCCTCAAAGCATGCTTCAGGTCTGCCTGTGCAGCCTGTGTGAAGTTTTAAACTGCTGGACTTGGCTACATAAACTCCTTGCCAAGCTTAAAACTCCCTTTTTTCACTTTTTTACATGTTACCCCTAAGGTGGGCCCTATACAGCCAGTAGGACAGGGTGCAGTGTATTTAAAAAGTTGGACAAGTACTTTTAAGTTTTACGTGTCCTGGTAGTGAAATGCTCACAATTTGTTATCCAGTACAGTGAGGCCTACCTCTCCAATAGAATAACACTGGCTTACCTTATTACATTTAGTAAGTGATGACTTCCATTGAGAGCAGGTAGAAATGTATATAGCGCTTACTACCCCTGATGAGGCATCAAAGTACTTTTCGGCAAGTAGCATGCTACTCCGGAAACAGAAAAGGATTAGTGGCAAATTAGTAGAGGGAAATGCGAATTCATTTGAACAGTGAACATGTGAGTCACTTCATTGGATTGAAAAGGAGAATGAAGGGATAGAAGGGGAAGAGTCTAGAGAGTGTTTATTGGGAGATCATACTCCTCTAAGGAACTTAGAACACTTGCTCAGCCAGCGCTCCCTCTCAATCCCTCTTTCAACAAGCGCCTTAGCCTTAATGGTATCTCACAGCCACGGAGAAACCTTGCAGATTTACTGCCCCCATCCCCCACACCACCAAGCTTCTGGACCTGCCAAAATCAAAAACATAGCTCTACGGATATTCTACCTTAACACCCGCTCCCTAGTCAAGCACCAGTTGGACATTTTCCTGCTGCTAATGGCGGAAAAACCAGACATCTTCCTGGTCACGGAAACTTGGCTATATCACAACTCCACCCCCGATATGCTAGCTGCATTAGTACAGGACTACTACATATCACATGTGAATCGGCCACCAGGTAAAGCTGGTGGCGGAGTAGCTGCAATTATCCATAAATACCATAACTTCACTACTATTATCCCCCAAGCCTCCCGGCTGTGGAGTATTTGGTCATTAAATTAGACTCCGGCTCTGGACCCCTCATCTGTGTCCTTGTCCATAAGTCCCCACAGCACATGCCCTTATTTCCTCTCTCGCTGAGTGAACAGATAGCTACCCTCGCCACAAACTATGCTAACATACTGTTTATAGGCGATCTGAATTACTTGGGCAATGAGGCTCTTGGTGGGCCTCATGCTGCTGAATTAACGGACCTACTTACCAATCTCAACTTCACTCACCACATATCCTCTGCCACCCATATTAAAGGGCACACACTGAACCAAGTCTGGACCACAAATCTAACGTTATTCGTGTCCACAATCTTGCCGTGCATACGATCAGATCACCATCTAATAAAAATCACAGCAACAATCCCCTTCAACAGTAAGACCCCCACGGCCGAGGGAGGTATGATAAGGAAGTGGAGGGCCCTTAACAAACAGGAATTCGTCGACTCCTTGGCTAGCTCAACTCCCACTCTCAACCCTGATATCAATATCATGGAAGAAAACATCTCAGCCTGGCTACTAGCGGCCAGCAACACACATGCTCCGCTTAGGAAACTTAACCGCGCTCGCCGATCCGACATAAATGGTTCTCTACTGAGCTAAGAAAACAAAAGCTAGCTCTCCACCAAAAGGAAAGGAGATGGAGGTTAAGATACTCCCTCGAAGAGAAATTCCTGTACCTAAAGGCGCGCAAAGAATATAAAAACGCCATTACAGCAGCCAAAGCTGCCCACTTCAGCGCTAGAATCCTGAGCTCCTACAATAGGTTGAAGGAAAATTTCTCTATAGTCAATGATCTATGCAATGCAGAGAGAATACTACCTAAACAGACACCCACCCAAAAATTAAGTAACTCTCTGAACAATTACTTTGTGGATAAAATTTCCAACATTAAAGCCAGCATCCCCACACGTAGACCCATGGAGTCCCCCGGCCCCACAATAACAAATCCGTCCACCATAGATCACTTCCCCGCCATCTGCACTCAGTCCTTCCTAGACTTGTTGTCCAGAGTCAAATCAGGCTCCCCCAGGGACTGCTGCCCACCTCACATTCTAAAAGACACCCTCTGTGCCCTGCCGCACACCATAATACCCTTTCTGAATGAGTCCCTCTCGCAGAGCAAGGTCCCTAACGCATTCAAGAATGCCATAGTGGTTCCCCTCCTAAGGAAGGCCGACCCCTTGAACCTATCTAATTATTGCCCCATCTCCTTGCTCCTCTACTTAGCCAAGGTTCTGAAGGCACACGTAGCAAGGTGCTTATCTAACTTCATAAAACACTCTGAATAACTAGATCCCCACCAAGCAGGCTTCCGCCCCGCTCACTCCACGGAGACAGTGATTCTCGCAGTATTGGATGCCTTACGAGAACATGCTGACAAGGCCATCCTTCAGACCCTGGTGCTGCTGGTCCTGTTGGCCGCATTTGACACGGTCGACCAACAAATCCTTATGGACTGTGTCAGACAGGCCAGCATCCAGGGCTCATCCCTTGATTGGACCGTCTCTTTTCTCGAGGGCCGCACCCAAGCAGTACATCTTGCCCCATTCAACGCTTCCAAGATCGCAACTACGTGTGGTGTCCTACAGCGATCGTCACTATCCCCCACTTATTTCATCTCTACCTCTTGCCCTTGATCCAGTCCCTGAAGGACAGGAAGGTAACCACATTTAATTGTGCTGATGACCTTCAGCTAATTTTCACTATCGATAACTCCCCTAATTCAATTCAGGAATTCCAGGCAACCATGCTTCATATCCAGCGTTGGATGGACCTTAACCATCTAAAACTTAATCCGGCAAGACCGAACTAGTCCTGCCCGGGAAAAGTCAGATCTTCTGGGGCCCACACTACTTGCTGATGGAACTTGGATCCCCCCGCCCCGTCTCCCTCTGTTAAAAGTCTAGGGGTCACCATAAACGCTGCTCTTTCACTTAGATCCCAAGTAGGTGCAGTGGTCTCGACCTGCTTCTTCCATCTGCGCAAAATCAGGAAGATCAGTCATCTGCTCACGCACACAGCACTTAAACATGTGGTGATTCCCTTGGTACTCTCACACCTTGACTTCGCCAAATCAATCTACCTCGACATGCCACTGTTCTTACTCAAACATCTCCAGCTGGTTCAGAACCAAGCAGCAAGATTGATCCAGCAACCAAGGTGGCAATCTGCCAGACCCCTACTGTAAAAACTCCATTGGCTCCCCATAGCCCAACACACGGACTTCAAGACGGGTTGCTTTATTTTCAAGTCTCTATAATGCCGGAGCCCTAAATTCATTAACTGCCTGATATCTAGGTATTCTCTTCCCCGCAACGTGCGCTCAGCCCATCTCCAGCTGTTAACCACCCCTGCCTTCAAGCTCAAATGCCAGGGAGGATGCAGGTTTGCCTCCTTGGCCCCCAAATTGTGGAACTCTTTCCCATTGGAGATATGGTCCTGCAACAACCTTCTGAGCTTCAGGAAAATGCTCAAGACATGGCTGTTTGGGCAGGCTCATGAGTAACTACGTCCTTGATCTAACACCCCCTAGAGCTACCGCCCTGAAACCACCCGGTGTACGTGCGCTATAGAAATTCTTGATAACATAACATAACATCATAGCAGTAGGTGGAGGTTTAGGATGACTAAAAGGAGAGATGAAGGAGGGAAGAGTCTCTTGAAATGGATTAGGGAGATCATAATAGTAAAATGAGGTGTTGGATGAGTCTAAGGAGGGATACATGAGGGAAGAATTTAGAAAGGCTTCTTTGGGAAATCCTAGTAGCAAAATGAGGTGTGGGGTGATACAAGGAGTGATAGAGGAGGCAAGAGTCTAGAAAGGGTTATTTTGAAGATCATAGTAGCAGAATGAGGTTTGGGGTGAGTCAGAGAGTGGAGGATATAATGAGAGGGGTATTGGGTGAAACATAGGGTAGTGCATTGGAGATACTGAAATATGTATTTTATAGTAGGAGTAAAGTAGTAAAGATATAGATATATAAGTACATGGAAGTTATACATGTATAGGGAAGGTAATATATCATTAGCCTTGACCTTGCTCCCCATGGGCAGAGTCCAGCCCAAACTGCCTGGCCAGGTCCTCCTGGAACTGGAAACAAGCATACTAAAACAAGTTTTGGCGTATCACCCCCATCAGCCAGACAAGTTTGACTTCAGTGGCATGGCGAGCACAGAAGCCACGTCTGCCCTGGCAGTTCAGGCTGAATGTTCCCATGGGAAGCAGGGTAAAGACTGATTTGCATATGGATCATTCATTCAATCAATCGGACATTTATAGAGTGTGGCAAATCACCTGTTAGTATATTGAGGGGCTTGTGACTGCTGCATGGTCATATTTCATTCGAACATCCGGATCTTAAGTTCTCTTTAGGAGGCCTTCTGTGATTCATACATAAAGTGTGTTACCATAGTCCAGCCTGCTAATGACGATGGCCTGTGTGACAGTCTTTCTGGTTTGGACTGGAAGCCACCTGATAGGGCCTGTAGTGGAACTCTAACTATCTGACTTACTGCGTATAGATGGGCTTCCGTACTGAGCCCAGATCACGCTATGATAACCAATGACAATGGCCCTGCTATGGACATAAAAATGCCTTGCTGGAATATTACTATTGGAACATGTTTGCCCATACAAATGGTTAATATACAGCTTGCCCCTCAGAGGTACTAGACTGACATTTGTTATTATGCGTTCTTATATAGCGCTCGATTACCCGTAGGCATCTCGGCGCTTGCCTTGGGAACCCGTCCTGGCTTTTTCCCTGTGAGATACCCGTACTGGGCATCCCCAAGGTGGAAGCCAGGCATTCCGCCGCTGGGGGCCATAGTGGAGATTAAGCAAGCTGATGCCCAGAGCTGCAGAGTGTGAACCCGTGATTAGAGTAGGCACCGAAACGAGAATTATCGAGTCCGTGGATATTTGGGCCCAAGATCCTGCCGCGTCGGGAATTGAACCCTGGTCCCGGGTCTGACCTCTGCTTCAGGGTTTACCTCCTCTAACCAGTGAGCCACACTTCTCTACCCGTTTGTTCCCAGCCACCCCGTCCACCCGGTGGCACTCATGGTCTCTAGCTGCCCCAACAAACACCCCACATTATGTTATACTGTGATGATGCAATAGCCATGATGAATGCTATTGTTTGCTTGGATTGTTTGTTCTCATTTACGTATTGTACATGGGATGTCTTTGGCATGATTGAGATGCTGAAGTGGGTGGGATGGATTGTTTTGTTTGATGTCTGCAATTGTTACATTACATCACAATGTTGAATGCTGTTGTGTCACATTATTCCTGGTCACTGCTGCCACCTGCACGATACACATGCACTAATCCTGCAAACATAACGCACATGCAGGGCCAGATCAGGCTGCTAACATGAAACGTCTGTGGGCTAAAAAATTCAAAATAAATAAGGTAGGTGCTTACCTATTTGGATTGCACTAAGTGCAGATGGTGCTTATGCAGGAAACACATCTCGTGCTCTACTCACTTGAGTGTGGGAGGAGGTGGGCTGCAGTCCGGGTGGGCTCATCTTACTCATCGTATTCCAGGGGGGTCCTCATTTTAATAAAAAGGGTCAACAGTTCACACTCACACATTCTTAAACAGATGACCTGGGGCGCTATATAATAATGCAAGGCAGTTTTATGGCACTGCAATGAATATAATCTATACACACAGGCCTAATATAGATGACCCTGAATATTATAATCGACTGAGGGGCCGTCCTTATGCCCTGAAACCTGGCAAGGCCAAACTCAGTAAGAGTTATACATGGGACTATGGAGGAACATGGGCTTATAGACGTTTGGAGGGTGAGACATCCGCTTGCTAGAGTAGGTACATATACCTCCTCAGTTCACAAAACATGGTCTAGACTGGATTATTGTCTGGTGTCATGGGAGGTGAGCATCTGGACAACAGTCATACTCCATTTGTCTAGAATTCTTTCAGATAATTCGCTTGTCCTTCTAGAAATAGCAATCCCACGCATAGACCGACACAATTTAAATGGAGGCTGCCGGCATCATCATTACTGGACCCGGTTTTCTGTGAAGATGTGCAAAAGGAGATTGTTCACTATTCTGAAGAAAACAAGGGCTCTGTAGATGGTGCACACACACTTTGGGAAGCGTTTAAAACCACAATTAGGGTGTGTGTATTGGGCTCCAGGCAGTAGTACTGTGAGCCCTCCGCTCCCGGATTCAGGCTATAGCGAAAACTTTGAAAAGCCTGGAAAGCAGGATGAAGCTTGCACTTCGCCAAGCACTCTAGCAGATGTAAGGGAGCACATTACTGAATACAATGATACAGCTGCACAGGAGGTGAGACATATGTCCGGACAATGGGTGGTGAGGTCCCACGGAGAGGGTGCAAGACCAGGCTGGAACCTAGTTAATAAAATAAAAGAACAATGGGCACAAGCCTACATCGTGGCGATAGAAAACCAGAATGAATTGGTGTATCACAACACCCCAGCTATTATGGCGCAATTCATGGAATTCTACTCCAGTTTATTTAGGCCACGAGAGGCCTGTATACTTTAGAGGACTGCCCTGCTTCACCGAGAGTACTGCCCTGATGCCTGAAGGCCTACCACTAGCCCTTTGTGACTCCAGAAATCCTAGGAAAGGGATGGGGGCAGGAAATTCCAGACAATTCTGTGAGGGTGTCGGGGGATTCCAGAAGTATTTCACCTCAAAGCTGGCACCAGGTATCAAATTAGGACCCTCAGACCCAATCTTCAGTTAACTTCTAAACCTGCAGAGGACTCTCAGATGACTACCCTGCTGCTTGTGGCCTACTGTATACTTAGAAGCTAGTCTCAAGCAGCAGCACAGTCCTCTGAGGACATAACAGCTCAGTCCTCTGAGGTTTTGCCGTGATTCTGGAGGGTCCTGATGGTATTGGTTCCTGCTATCAGGGCAGTCTTGGTGCTCTTTTTGGCTAAAAATCCAGATTGGGAGAGGTCCAGGAGGTCGGGGTGCTCCAGTTGGTGGGCGAGTTGCTTGTTGATCACTTTCTTGAGAATCTTCGCTGGAAATGGGAGAAGAGAGATGGGCTGATAGGTCTAAGGCTTGGTTGGAAGGGTGGAGAGTTTTTTCAGAACGAGCCTCACTTCCGTGTGTTTCCAGCCTTCAGGTAGGAGGCCCCATGTCATGGAGGTGTTCAGGATCTGTCTGAGTTCGTCAACTACTGCCTTGTTCCGAAGGTTGAAGACATTGTGGTGACAGGGGTCTGTGGGTGCTCCAGAATGCACAAAGATCATGATGAAGATGGTGTCTTGTGATGTGAGAGGGTCTCTTTGGGTGCAGAGATATTCTGGGATTGTGTTCATGGGTATGGGCTGGTTAATATTGTCAATGGCAGAGGGTTGGGGTTTGAAGTTCTTGTAGATGGTCGTAATTTTGTCAAGGAAGAAGTCTGTTAGAGTGTTGCACAGTTTTTGCAGGGTGTGATGTCATTCTAAGCTGCAGTGGGATTGGAGAATTCCTTCATGAAGACTTCCTTGCTGCAGTTGGGGCTTGCCTCATTGTAGACTGCTAGGGTGTTTTTATTGTTTCTTTCAGGTGACTTTGGTACTGTATGAGGGCTCTCTTGAAGGCAGTGTGGTCTTTTTTCCTGCTGGTGCACCACTTCTTTTCCAGTTGCTGGCTGATGCACTTGGTGGCTTTCAGTTCTTTGGTGAAACAACTGGCTCTTTTGGTTGGTCCCTTGACGTTCGCTCTCCTGGTGGTGGCGATTGTATTGGCACATTCTGTGATCCATCAGGAAAAGTTCTTTTCTGCAAGGACGAGGTCGGGTGTTGGGGTTGGGAGGCATGAGCTGAGAGCATTGTTCTAGTGGTATTCTGATATACTTTTCTAGTTTCTGTGTATGGAGCTTTGGTGCAGGATACTTGTGTTGGTGGGTCTTGAGATGGTGAAGTGGTTGCTGTAATGATCTGTCCAAGTAAGCTGTGTGGCGTGTCTGTATTTGACTATGTCACTGGAGGTGAAGATGATGTTGAGTGTGTGTCTTGCGATGTGGTGACCAACTGTTTGATGCTGATGTTGTTCAAGCTGTGCAGGAGGTTGGCTGTGCTGGCATCGTTGGGGTATTTGAAGTCTTTGAGGTGGAAGTTCAGGTCCCCTAGGAGGATGTAGTGTTTGGAGTCAATGGCGATCGGGGTGATGAAGTTCGGGATAGCATTGCAGAAGCTGGGGCATGGTCCGGGTGGTCTGTAGGAAAGGGTGCCTTTGATGGTGTTCTTTCCATCTTTGTGTAGATGAAAGTTGATATGTTCTATAATCGGTGTTGGGTCTTCTGGGGAGGTCATTCATCGGAGGGTGTCCTTGTAGATTATGGTAATTCCACCTCTGAGTTCATTGTTCATGTCTAGGTGTGTTATTTTGTATCCTTTGGGGTGGTGCCCACAATGTCTGATGCAGGGTCTGTGTTCAGCCAGGTCTCCATGAGGAAGATGACATCCAAGGTGAGGGATGAAATTGTGTCCCGGATCTCAATGGTGGGTTGAGTAGGATGCACTGGAGATTGTCTGTGGCGGGTGTGGTTGTGTTTGTGGTATCTATGGTATTGCCGACTGCTTCAGCGCTGCAGGTGAAGATGCAGTGTCAGCAGGAGAATTGTTCTTTGGTGGTGTATGGGGATGTGTTACAGCAGTCTTTGTTGAGGTGTCCAGGGTCCAGTGCTTGGAGGTTGGTGGCAGTGTAGCTGCACAGGTGGAAAAGCCAGGTTTTTGGTGCTGGGCGTGGTCCAGGCACGAACTGGCGCATATAGGCGAGTCTTTGGTGTGCCTTTGGCATTCCAGCAGCGCTCCAACTGCACATGGCCACTGTGCGTAGCTCTACATGTAGCCGTTGTGTGGCCATATATTGTCCTCCATAAGTAATCTGACGAGGTTGGAGGGGCTGGGCAGAAGGTGGGAAGGAAGGAGGTAGGGAAGCAGTGCAGGAAAAACATGCTTAAGAAATGGACAGAAATGAAAGTGGGTCCAAACGCAGTTAAAATAAATGTATTATAAATTAGGTCATGGGAACAACAATTGCAATGCAGGAAAAAACAAACTCACAGGCAAAAGAACGTACAAAGCAGGCAAAATATGAGAGTGCAACAACAGAAGCAGACTCATAATGCGGGCACAAAGACTAACAATGTGGGAAAAATACATAATAAAAAAATACATAATAAGGAAGCTCAACAACAAGAACAAACTTGGCACAACAGATCAATCACTGGGGAGACCTGGGTTGAGGGCCGCTCACTGAAGCCATGTAGTGGCTTCCATATGTAGACCAGGGAGGCGGTAGGGACTGGCCAGGAGGTAAGAGGGCAGGGAGTAGGTAAGCGGCACAGGAATATAGCAGAGAAGAAAAATGCAGAAATTAAAGTGGGGCCAAACACAGATGAAATAAATGTTTTATAAATGAGGGCACAGGACCAACAGTTATAATGTAGAAAAATACAAACTCACAGATGCAGGCACACACACTTACAATGCAGGCAAAATACAGGAGATCAACATCAGAACCAGACTCACAATGTGGGCACACTGACTAACAATGTGGGTAAAATATTGGCATGCAACAACAAGAACAAATTCACAGATACAGGCACAAAGACCTACAATGTTGGGTGCAACATTTCAATAACAGGGGAGACCGGGGGCTGAACCGTGGTATGCATTGAGCTCAAGGCTGTGATGATGCCTCAGAGCTATGAGGAGCTGCAGGAGGGGAGCAGTGACATGGACCTCAGAGAAGGTCGAGGGCGTCTCTAAACTAGGGGACCAAACTGTGAGCAAAAAAACAATGGGTTCAGGCCCAGATCTCTGTACTGGCATGAGTGTTTGACATTGTTCAGCAGTCCATCAATGAATTCTTCTTTTTGCATTTGTCACCCCAAGTAGGACAGGGATGTCCAGACCTGAGTCCTGTGTTTGCTATGCCACTAGATTCAGGATGTCCTGGCTGATGAGGAGTAATACCCCAAACCAGTCCTAGGATGCTTATTTCCAGTCCAGGGAGGACCTGGCCTAGCAGTTTGGGCTGGACTGTTCCCATGGGGAGCAGGGTCAATACTGATTTACAGATGGCTGGGGCCATACTGGGGTGGGGTGGTGAGCAAAAAAAAGTGGATTTAGGCCCAGATTTTTGTGCTGGAGGTGAGTGTTTGACATTGTTCAGTATCCATCAATTGTTCTTTTTGTACAGAGCAATGAAGCATAACCTATGCAGACTGGCCAGGTGAACAGGACATTTTCTGATGTACTCGGTTTGGGCAAAAACTCTGGCAGGGTTGCCCACTGTCCCTCGTGCTTTTTGCGCTGGCAATTGTACCCCTCATGGCATGGATACGAACAGATGCATTGTTGAGCGGCTGAGGTTGGCACTAGGAGTGGATGGTATATTACTCTACATGGATGATATCCTCCTATACCTGGAGGAATCAGACAATTGACCACCAGAGCCTTGGAGATCCTGGCAGTATTGGGGTCCTACCTCGGGCTATGCATTAGCTGGCATAAGTCTGTGGCATTACAGTTGTCCGGTCATGGTCTGCAGGGGGCCCGGGACTACCCCCTTAAAATGGAGCCAGGGGGCTTCAGATACTTGGGGATCTTTATAACAAAAGACGGTGCCACTTTGTAGAGGGAAAACCTGATCAAAATACTAGAGGCCTACTGAGTTGAAAGGGGCTTCCACTCTTCCTAATGGGCAGAGTGACCCTCTATAAGATGATTTATCTCCTGAGAATTCTTTAAGTGTCACAAAACACCCACTTTCAGTTCCCAGAGGGATTCTTCCACGTCAGTAGATGAAGTGACGAGGGGTCGTTGTGGCTAGGTGGGACACCAAGGATAGCAATTTTGACTTGGAAGCATTTGGAGTGTTGAATAGCCCTCCCAGACGTATGGGTCTCTTCCTGGGAAACAGAATTGCAGGGGATAAACTACTGGGCCTTCCTAGTACAGTAGGAGCTCTCCCTGCTGGTGGACAAGGTCCCCAGTGAGCTATTTCAGATGCCTTTATGGCTGGAATGGACTGCCATCACTGCCCACACCAACCGAAACAGTGATTAACATCTGGCACCAGGTGACTGACAAGATGGGCTGCACAGGGAAGCTGATACTGGAGATGTGCTTGTGGAAGTCAGAGCCCCTGCTACAAGAGACAGAGGGTCAGAAAAAATGGGATTTGATTTGCAGCTCCAAGGTGGGGGCTATATGGTGGGATGACATAATGGTACCATTCACTGATCTCCAAATGTAATACGAACTAGCAGGGAGTCAGTATCTCCGCTAATAACACTCAAAACACACTGGATTACTTTAACTGGCAGACAAGTTCCCTATAATTGTCTTTCATAGAGTTTATCCTTGACTGCATTTAAGTACTCTCTGATTGCCACTGATGTTCAGGAATCCTACGCCACGAGGATGCACCCATAGAATTGTAATAAGAATAAAACAAATCATTCATTCCACCAACAGATTGTAACTTTAATTGCCAAATAATATTCAAAGAAGCATGGCTAGCACTGGAGAGTTAGAAGTTACAATGTGGGACTTTATCTCACAGTCATTACAATACACTGGTCTTTAAAATGCATTTTAATACTAAGGACGGCTTTACAACACATGCCTGTGAAGTCTATATTAAATAATTGGAATCTTGGGAGCTCCATTGAAAACAATGTAGTGCTCTCGGCTTCTAATGGTTGGTAAAAGCCTGGAGCCCCAACATTCCAAGGCTGTCCTTCACAGCTGTTGCTCTCTGCCCTCTTATGGCCGAATGTTCTAATAGCCTTATATCCCTCCATAGATGGGCTATATCGGCATTAAAGTCCCACTCCCTTGTTAAAGGCCCAATCCGAAGCGCTAGAGCCGGCCTTTAAGGGCCTGTATTGCCCAACAGCCTATAAGGTTATAATATTTATATACATATTACCTACTGGCGGTCGCCAGTAGGTATATATAGTTAGGATTTTTTCTCTATGGGATTTTTGAAAATTCTATGTCTAATAACTTTGGCGTTTGTGGACGGAATTGGCTGAAATTTTCAGGAAAATGGAACATTTTGTTTCTGAGCAGCCCCTAAAAATTTGGGGGGGGGTCATCAAGGGGGGGCCGAGAAAAAAGGGGGGTCCCAAAACGTGTTTTTGCCATGCAATTTTCCATAGGGCGGTTGGCCTCACTTTTAGCTCGAACGGCTGAATGGATTTCCACGAAACTTGGCAAAATTGTAGATATTGTTTGCCCGATGGGCCTTTGCTAGGTCTCAAGATATGTGGTCCTGTGAATTTTGAGTAAATTAGGTTTAAAAAAAGATATATATCTAGAGCCGTGCCCGGTACGCGTACCGGGGAGCGCTTCGGGCGCGCCACGCGACTTGCGCAAGGCAAGCTGATTGGTTCTCGGGTGTCTGTAAACATTCGAAACAGTCTGCAGTGGCCGCCATCTTGTGTCTCGGTAGGATTGAGACACAAGAGGTGGCAAAAAACAAAGGGGGGAAATGAGCAAAAGGGGGCAGGGTACACCCCCCTGACCCCCTAGTTTTGATGTGGGGGCCATAAAAGGCTCCCGCGGGTAAAAAAATGTTTTAAAAAAAAATCGATTTTCGCGGGGGGAGCGCCCGGTACGCGCACCGGGGAGCTTACGGGGGAGCGTACCAGGAGATAAAAAATGACAGACTTTTTTTGAAAAAAAAAAAAAGCATTTTTTTATAAATTGGAGGTAGTTCTGAAAATAACTTTTTTTTGATTTTGTTGTTTTATATATTTTTTTTTGTTTTTGTTGTTTTATATTTTTTTAGACTTTTTTAAACAATTTTATATATTTTTTGGATTTTTGTCAAGGGAAAAACAAAAACAGGGATTCCAAAACTGCTCAACAGGAGCAAAAAAATTTGAAAATTTAGGGACTGGCAGAGCAGCGGTGTTGCTGTTTCTTTAGGGCAATGAGTTCAACACTCTGCTCCGCATAGCAGAGCAGTTCGTCACACTCCGTGCACAGAAATTTGATGCCTGCAAACACCGGCTGAATGTTAGGGACCATTCTTCCACGGGGTGGTCCCGAAGGTGTGCTCCACCAGTGGAGGTGCTGCCGCCATCTGTGGGTACATTCCGTGCCAGCTCTCTGACACTCTCCCTGGCAAAGTTGTTAGGGTGTCTTCTTTTCACATGCCTGATTAAATTAGCATTTCCAAAACTATATTTTTTCAGAGGATTGCCTCTGGATAAACTACTCCCACATATTTTGCAGGTTACTTTGGGAGCGTTGACTTTTTTTTGTCCTTCAGGGATGTCATAAAATTTCCAGATGAAATGGTTTTTTTTCTTCTGCTGAGGAGGGTCCTCATCTAAAAATCCCTCTGAATCACTGCTGGATGACTCTCTTGCAGCCATTGCTGTAGATCAGAAAAGTAGGAGATAAACACAGTACACAGAACAGCTCTTGCTCTCTCCAAGTACAAAGCAATAGTGAGAGAAATGGGTGGGTTTCACACAATTTGGAAAAAAAAAAGTTCTGAACTAATGAAAAGTGTTATTTTAAAGTCACATGGTTTGACGCGCTTACGCTACGCGCCCCGGGGCGCGTCCCGGGACGTGTATCGTAAGCGCATCGGGTCGCTTACGTTGCGCGATCGTATGCGCTTCTGGGTGCGCTTATGCGGTGCGTCATAAGACGCATCTCGTGGCTACGCGATACGTGTCTTATGACGCAAGGCGTGGCGGCTACGCGATACGTCACGATGTTGTTTTCGTTCGCGGCAATAGCGCTATCGGGACGCTCATCAGTACGCGCCCCGGGGCACGCCGCAAGATTGCGCTTACCCGTGCGTTCACCTGTCCGCGCCCCGGGAGCGCACCAAAAAGAATTTTTAAAAAAAATGACAGAATTATAAAATATAAAATTCGATTAAAAATGTATTATTTTTATAAAGATTTGCTATTAAAAAACCTATGAAATTCACTGAAAAAACCATAGGTTATAGACCATATATAGTTAGGAATTAGCATTTACAAAATCTTGAAAATTCACTGAAAAAACCATAGGTTATAGACCATATATAGTTAGGAATTAGCATTTACAAAACCTTATTTTACTCACACAAAACCATTGAAATTCCATATATAGTTAGTTGCACTAACTATATATCGCGCACCCGCAATCCACTGCTGATGATGTCACATATTACATCATTCATGACATGGTCAGTGACATCACTGATGACATCACTGATGACATCTCAAATGACATCACTGATGACATCACTGATGACATCTCATTTGACATTACTGATCACATCACTGATGACATCATTCATGTGATGATACGATGAACCTCTTCAGACTCTAATATAACCTTAGATACACTCAGTGTAAACAGACACTCACAGACTGTCACTCATCCATGGAGTTACTCACACACCTAGTCAGTCTTGCAAAGAATCAATCACACCTCCATTTCCTCAACTATATAGTTATACACACCTTACTTATTGAAACATATAATAACACATATTTACTCTGTTATACAATCCCTGATACAAGTTCACAATAATCCATACAGCCACTCACACATTCACTGGCTCTTATGCACAGTTATTTATATATGTCAACTATCACATGTACTGTGTTTTACATATGTACTTACTTTGACATGTAGCACTGAGATATCCATTCACTCACCAATACACTCATGCACACAGTCAACCGCCCATACAGCTGTTTCCACATGCACTTTTGAACCCATACATCTAGTGAATCAACTGCTCACACATCTATGCACAGAGTCATACACCTCCCAGACACCCACACACACACTCAGTCTCCCATACAAATACTTGGCCAACTAATCAATAACCCATATAGTTAGTCATATAGCTAATGATCAACACATGCATCACATTACAAAACAACAGACACAATGATGCACAATTTAAAACAGTTTAGTCACTAACCCATGCACTCAGTGAGACACATTTAATCACTCACTTATACAGTCAGTCATGCACCTACTAAATCCTTCATCCAGACACTTATACATCCACTCATTCTTCAATATGTAAGACATATTTTAACTTTACAGAAACATACAGTCACTGGATGTTGTCATCAGTGATGTCATCAGTGATGTCATTTGAGATGTCATCAGTGATGTCATCAGTGATGTCACTGACCATGTCATGAATGATGTAATATGTGACATCATCAGCAGTGGATTGCGGGTGCGCAATATATAGTTAGTGCAACTAACTATATATGGAATTTCAATGGTTTTGTGTGAGTAAAATAAGGTTTTGTAAATGCTAATTCCTAACTATATATGGTCTATAACCTATGGTTTTTTCAGTGAATTTTCAAGGTTTTGTAAATGCTAATTCCTAACTATATATGGTCTATAACCTATGGTTTTTTCAGTGAATATATATATATATATCCCTTTATGTCTACCACATTTAAACCTCAAAATCACATTTAACTTCCCTTACCTCTACCCACTGTAACCCTAAAATTAATTAACCTTACCTCCCCTAACTCCTACTTATCCCTAAACCCTACAATCAACCCTAACTTCCTTTTACCTCTACCCTGATAGAGCGCAGGTTCACCTGCCCGTCTTACCATACTCACCTGGGCCCATAAAAAACTATATACGCAATTGAACAGGTAAACCTACACTTATACCAAAATGTCTGTTTTACCATTCAGGACCTATACCATTTGACTTACCAATCCTAGTCACCGGTACCTAGGGTCCTAAGGGATCAAGGGCGTTAGCAAGAAAATAGGTAGTAAAATAACATTTGCATTCATATAAAAACCACAGACTCGGGAAAGGTTTAAATTCTTTTTCTAATGTAAATTATTAAATGTCAGTGTCCATACTATATTAATTGAAGCTTGATCAATCAACAAGAATATGGTTAAAGTAAGATGAAATGAGAACCTATTATTAAGCATTGAAACATAGGGAGGGTATAAAAGGGAAAACAGTACAATGACGAACCCACATTAATTATATTTACCTAGCATGGTGTGATGACCAACCCTGGCCACGTGCTGGATCAAAGGACAGAACCCCAAAGTGCAGGTGCCAGCAGGAAAGAATAGGTGCAAACCAGAATCAGGACAGGAACAGAACAAATTGGATCAGGACAGGACGTCCTCAATCTAAGACCGGCACCCACAGCTAACGTGCTACGCCTGCGTTGCACCTTCTCGGCAGCCAACAGCCAAACCCTGATTGGGTCTTCCAATCTCCCTTCCCAGTAACCCCGATTGGGTTATCGATTCTTCTGACAGAGTGCTCCGCCTACACGTCTGCTCTCGATCGCCTATTGAATGCATTGGGTCAGTGACAGGTCAGCTATTCGGACAAGTCAGACAAATTAAGTAGCTAAGCCTACTCTAGTTATACTATTTTACAGGGCAGTGTACCACCACTCAATGTTGCAAGTGTAAGGATCCCCAATTTTGATTGGACAAAAGGATGAAGAGAGGTCATCACACCATACCAAATGAAACTTTTCTTCTGAATATTTAAATTAGCGTTCCCGTCCATCAATTTATTTTTCCCATGCGTTTTTATTCCACTCAACAATTGAATGTTCTTATAGAAATACAATGTTAACAGTTTGTCTTCCTCTCCGAGAGGTCAGAAGGTGAGATTCCCAGGCGCATCTAAGTCAAGACTGTCCTTGGCATTCATTCAATGCCATGACTTGAGTGTTTCTGGATTCTGGTGCGCATGTGCGGATGTGGGTTTCAAAGTGGAGTTACAGATGCATCTCAGGCCCAAACAGGAGCTAGTAGCAAAGTAGAAAAGAAACAGTTTTAGAACAAAGAATAAATTAATTTTCTGTATACCACTTATCTCTACTCTATTCCCATTATTTTATTTTTACTATTGAGTTTAGTGTTTAGGCAGAACAAACAGCTTAGCAAAAGCAGCAGTGCAAAACACAAAGCAGCCATCTTAGTTCTAGTGCGCAGAAACAAAAGTTTCCCTCCAAGCAAGGTAGTACGTCATGTCACGTGACTATGACAGACGCATACGCAGTAGGAAATCCCGTGTAGCAGCAGCCATTTTAATGCAAGCGGATTATAGTTAGTAAAAGCACATAGACAAGCTTCCCCTAGATGCTAATAACGTTGTGTGGTGCAATTATTACTACACAAAAATGCCTATTATTACATTAATAGTTATTTCGAGAGGGTTGAGTACAAGCAATTCACTTTACGTGCAAATCCTTGCTCCATCAACCCTCACCTTTACCCATTTTTTGATTAACATTAAAACAATGTTATTTTGAAAAAATATCTGCGGCCTAAGGTACCACTTTGTGAAGGTAAAAATCCATTACATATACTAAACTGCATGGTACTTACCTACGTGGCAAAGACTGCAGTATAAAGATCATGGGAAGTAACAGCTGCAAGGGATCACTGACATAACATCGACACTCATCATGTCGACCTGCAAAGTTATCCATAACAGAAATATCAATATTCTATACTTATTTTAAAAAAAACACAAATATTGACACAAGAATATGGTCAAACATTAACATCGATATCACTAATATCATTATAACCAATATTGCAAACATACAAAATGACACAAATATCGATGACAAAAATATAGACCACACAATTATCGCCAAAAAACAAATATCAACACCCTAAAATTATTTTTAATAACACAATATATAACAAAAGAAATATAAACAATATCACAAACACACATAACATATCAAATAAATAAATTAAAAGTTAAATAAATTATAATAAATAAAAAAGAATTAACATAATTAAATCCACCAAATTAACTACTCCTTACCAACAGAATATATAAAATAAATAATTATTATTATACATTCAATACAATTTAAATGACAAATTATATTCTGTTTTACTTTTAAATAAAGTAAGAATAATAAGAACTTTAACTAAACATTAATTAGCGTTTCCCATATAAGGAAGCAAATGACAAATTAATTGAAAACATTAGGAACAACCAATCAAAACCACCTACAACTTAAATAACCCAATAAGATTGAAAGGAAAACTAAACAAACACTGTATAAACTAAAGAAACTGTAACATTATTTTATTCTACTGCAACAAAAAACAAGATTAAGGGGAATCCCTGGGGATTGCTTCTACAACATTGGACTTCCTCACTTGAAAAAACTGATTTCAACTTCACAAATTAATTTAAATATACATTTAATGTTACAACTGTATAAAATAATGATGAAGGACTATTTATAATAATTACATAATTAATTTTAAATTCCATCTCCTCTACAGAAACTCCAAAAGACACTCAACTAACTACAAAAGTCATCTAAAAACCACCTTGGGAAAAAAAGTAAGTATATGTCACAAATAAACTACTATAATATTTTGAAATCCCAACCCAAAGTGCCCACTAACCACACAAACCCCAAAATACAGAAAATGCTGTTAAACAAATGTATTAAAAGTATTTTCTTTTTTCTGCAGGAAATAAAAAGAAATACTAAAGCCAAGTACCAACAGAAAAGCTTTAACAGCAAACAAAGTTCAACCTATTCAAGCATGTATGTATAATTTAGTATATAGAAATGTGTATTACAATAAAAACAATTACAATACATTTCTCATAGCATTTAAAACATCAGAATGACTAAAGGTGCAAAATACATTACTTCCCAGAAAGGAAAACAGTTATTATGCTATTTGGGATATATTTACACACAAGAAAAACAGACAGGCAACAAAATAATTGGAAATGCTGCAAATATTTTACAAATGCATGTTATGGGAGGGCTACAAAACAAGAAACTACTCTAATAAATGTAACTGAACGAACATAATCACCCCCTAACACAGCTGAAACTGAAGTTAGAGAAACTTTAGAGTCTCTGACAAAAGCTAGCACTAGCTCTCAAAAAACCTACTACTGAAATACTAAAAGACATACTCCCCACAGTTCCAGAACATGCAACTGGCCAATTACCCTCTGTCTCAACACTAAAAAGGCTAATAGCTAGAACAAAAACATCACCCCACCTACCCCCAAAAGTTTCAGTGAAATTCAAATACCACCTGAACACACTGTAACTCATAACAAAGAGAAATTTCTTCTTCATGACGATAAATCTGACAAAAGGATTATAATATTTGCAACTCCCACAAACTTACTTAAACTACAGAATTGTGAGACATGGATGATGGACGGAACATTTAAAATATGTTCACTTCACCATTTTATCAATTATACAGAATTCATGGACTGTATCACAATATCAACATCCCCTTTATTTATGCCCTGTTACTAAATAAACAAACTACTACTTATGTAGAACTCTTAACAAAAGTAAAGCAAGACACTATTAATACTATCCTCAAAAAAATATCATGAACTATGAACAGTCAATGATACAAGCTATCCGGAAAAACTACCCTAACACAGCAATACAAGGTTGCTATTACCACTTTAATCAATGCATATGGAGACACCTTCAAAAATCGACACTAAGGGCCAGATTGCGATCTTGCCTAGTAAAGCCCTCCTTGTGACTCGGATCCGTAGGGCTTTACGCGCGATTTGTGCACCTGGAGTCCGAACAAGAGAGTACGATGCATCTGCAAGCTTATGGACTCGGTCCGCTCGGACTCCCTTTGAACTCCATGGAGCCTTTATACTGGATGCGCGCACAGGCTCCCATAGCAAAAAGGGGGGTGGGGAAAAGCATACACCCTGTGTGGACACTACAAATATATAATTTACTATTCCCACTCTAAACTATAAAAAGTCAGGGGAGGTGCTGGATACTATTCCCACCCCAAACTATATTAACTCAATGAAGGTGCTGGACACTAAACATATTTAATTTTCTATTACAACTCCAAACTATATTAATGCAGGGAAGGTGCTGGATAGTAAACATATAATTTACTATTCCCACTCCAGACTATTTTTATTAGGGGAAGGTTTTGGACACTAAACATATATAATTTACTATTCCCACTCCAAACTATAAAAAGTCAGGGAAGGTGCTGGACACTAAACATATATAATTTACTATTCCCACTCCAAACTATAGAAAGTCAGGTAAGGTGCTGGACACTAAACATATATAATTTACTATTCCCACTCCAAACTATATTAACTGAGGGAAGGTGCTGGACACTAAACATATATAATTCACTATTCCCACCTCAAACTATATTAACTCAATGAAGTTTCTGGACACTAAACATATTTAATTTACTAAGAGTTAAGCGAAGGGTTTTGAGTATTCAGAAAAAGGTTGGTGCACAACAAATAGCGGTGAGAGTAAAGAGAAATGCTAAAGTTAAATGGTGCTTCTTGGTCAGAGGAAGCTCAAAACCTCTGAAAAAAGAGTAGGGAAGAACCCTCCCTTCTAGTTTACATATACAAGGTCCAGAGCACACAAGAAAAAGTATCTTTCTGTGAGGGTAATCACATGCGTCAATAAAGATAAGATCGTACATCAATAATTATTTCTATTAATTCTTATAGTTCAGAGTGGTACTACAATCAAAGGAGATCCCAAGAACATGAAACCAGCCGACACGTGTTTCGTCAAATCGGGCAATCACCCTTGACTCTTCAGGGCTGAAACGGTGTAAAAATGGGTGGTATTGGGGGACCGGTGATAATTCCAACCCGGTCCTAGTCGGGTTAAGTTCAGAAACAGGCCATCTGCCGCCGAAACAGTATACGGGAAGCAAAGTGTAAAATTCCACAAGACAAACGAGTAATTTCGTCTAGTAATCAGAGGTGGCTGTATGCCAAACTACTGGAGAGCTGCACGAAAGTTGCCGCTCTCCAGTAGTTTGGCATACAGCCACCTCTGATTACTAGACGAGATTACCCGTTTGTCTTGTGGACTCCAAACTAGAAAAAGTCACGGAAGGTGCTGGACACTAAAAATATATTATTTACTATTCCCACCCCAAACTATATTAACTCTAAGAAACTGCCAAACAATATACTTATTAAATGTAACAGTCCCCAAAATTACATAAACACGTATAAAAAACTACACATTATACATATATAATAACCTATCCCCGTTTCTAAACACATACCCAGAACAAAGTTATGATACTTTTTAAAGTATTTTTATTAATGTTCTTGTATTTATAAAATACATGATAAAAAATAATATGTTTTAATTAAAAATAAAATATAAGTAATATTTGTATATTAAAATAGTAAACTTTAAAAAAAAACACAAGAACACAAAAATCCCATTGCAACACAAAACACCTCTACGTTAAATATTATGTAGACATTTCTATTTTTCACTACTATAATACCAAATAAAACAACAATCATAATACATTTTTTAATTTATTTTAACTTTTCACTTTTTCCAAGTTTTTTTAAAATAAAACATTACGCAACACAGTGACCTGCACTATTAATGAAAAAAAAATTACATTTGTAAAAAAAAAAGAATTTTCAAATTTACATTTTAATTTTTTACATAAAACTACCCCATTCCCTACAAACCCAAAATTCCATATCCCAAGAACATTTTAACATTTCTTTATTATTACTTACATTTTTTTTAATTCAAAATTTAAAACACTCCCAGCCTTTATCCCCTATAACCCCAACATCCCGCTCCTAAAATCCAGTTTTATATTTATTCATTATAAAATAAAAAATATGGAGGAATTTTCAATTATTTTCCAAATACACTCCCCACCCTTCTCCCCTATAACCCCAACATTCTGCTCCTAAAACACAATTTTAAGTTCCCTGAATTTTAATTAAAACATTTTAAATTAAAAAATATTTCATTTAAAACACTCCCCAACCTCATCCCCTATAGCCCCAACATCCCAGTCCTAAAAAACATTTTTCAATTTCTTTAATATTACTTTTAACATTTTTAACCTAAAAATAAAATCAAACACTCCCCATCCTTATCACCTATAAACCCAACATCCTGCTCTAAAACAATTTTTTTATAAAACATATTCAATTCATTAAAAATGATTATTACATTCACAAATATATTATAATAAAAATGTCACTACATTTACAAAATCGATATTTTTAAATAGCGATATTTTCAAAATCGATATTTTTAACAAGAATATTTTAATACAACACACTAAATGGATACTAAATCGATATTCTTGACATCAATATGAAAAACAACAATATTTTGGACTTTCGACATTTAAAACTCGATATTATAGCACAACTATCTTTAAAACTCGATATTATGTCTACTTACCTGCTGCAAGGTAAAGGCTAGACCCTTTCACTATACTTGGATAACATAGATGCCTTTGGGTCGCACACAGTTGTTTTCATTTTAAAGCCCACTTGTGCCCCTGATGAGAAATACTGGAACACTTATAATACCTACTACCAGCAGCCAGCATTCAGGCATGCCACAAGCACACCCTTAAATATCAGCCTGGAAATGAAGCATTTCTCCCCCTATCGCCAACTTAAGACCAGGGTTTTCCTGGTCTTAAGTTTGGCGTTAGCTCCTATTTACGCTGCCCTTGAGAATGGGGGGCAGCGTAAATATTATTGGGTGTTGCGGTGGACCGCCCACCACAACCCCTACTAAACACAGCGTGAAAGGGGACCTATTCACAAGGCAGCATTAAGCCACATTAAGTGGCATATGCTGCTTTGTGAATAAGGCGAGGCCCCTATCGCCACCACAACGTCATAGAAAGTGACGTTGTGGTGGCTATAGGGGCTTGTGAATATGCCCCTGAATTTTTTACACTAACCAACAAAAATATGACCTCCAGTCTATCAACTACCGTGCTATAGTCAAATTAAGCCTCTATAGGTAGTAGTAGATCTACTGTTTTCAACTCCACATCTACACACATGGACAACTCCTATATCTTCAAAGTATGTTGTTTAGGAAAAGTATATCTATGCATATGCATATATACTGACCTTGATACAGTGAACGTTTACATACTCCATTCAGTTTTTTTGTAGGGTGATATTTGTGATACCAATATTCTTACATATAAATGCATGGGTTATGGTATGTGATACTGCATGCAAGCTTCGAATTTTCAAAACATTATACATTGGTGAACTGGAAGCATTTATAGCCTTATTGTGAGTTCTACAAAATTTTGAGTGTTGAAAGCGGAGCTGGCAAATTCTGTTACCATTGTTTGGTGCAATATATTTTGGGTTCACACTTACAGTTTCAGACTGATTTACACAGCTCGGAATGGAGTACATGCTATGGCCCTGATTACGATGTTGTTCGGATCGCAACCGATCGACCATTGTTTGCAGTCCGCCCAACATTAGACATTGTTGTCCACCTAGCGCATTATGATGTGGTGGGCAGAGACATCGGGCAGAGAAACTATCTGCGCCACTCCTGACAGGCTCAAGGAGCCCGTTGGAACACACCATAAGCCCCTAATGACAGCAGAGCCAGGCTTGGCTCCCCCATCAGGATTATGATGACAGTTTCTGACAGCCCTTTCACGTCGGCCTTTCTGATATGGAAAGGCTGTGGAAAAGTGTGTTTGAAGGGTCCCTAGCAGGGCCCCCTTCCCTGCTGGCCTTCCGTAGTGGGGGGCTTCCCTTAAACATTCCTGCACCGAGTGGCAGGCACCATAAGGTGCCTGCCACATGGTGCAGGGATGTTTTCATGCATGCATTTTACATTGGACGTTTGGGCTTGCCCCCCGCACAAGTTTCCATTGGAAAATGAATGTATGTGACCACCCTATGGGTGGTTACTTCGTAATACCCAGGTTGGAACCGCCGACCTAAGGGGTCGATTATGATGACCGGCGGACAAAGTCCGCCTGCCATCACACTGGCAAAAATGGACCGCCCACAATAGGTGCGGCAGTCCGGCTATACAAATTACGATGCGCCCGCCACACTGGCGGGCGCATCCTGTGTTTTTACATTGCGGCGGGCTGTGCTGCAAGCAGCACCCGCCGCAATGTAAAACTACATGTTGTGCATTTGAATGTACAACGTGGCAGACACCGTGCAGTGCCTGCCAACTTGTACATGCAAATGCAGGGTGGTACCATAGGTACACCCCACATGCAGCCCACACCGCCAGGGGGCCCGCAACAGGCCACCAAAGGCATTCTCCGCCTGTCTTTGTGCGGCGGGCTACCCGCCAAAAAAGACAGGCATCGTATTGCCCTTGGTGGTGCCTGCACAGCACCGCAAAAATGCCCCTATTGTACCGGTTCCCATAAGGCGGGCGGAAAAGGACCACCTTGCGGGGCCGCGGTGGACGGTCTTTCCGTCCGCCGCAGTAAATTTTCAGGTTGATGGTGGGTGGATCGCCACCACCGGGCCAGCGGTCCTCACCACCAGCCCAGCGGTGGTGATCCGCCCGCCAATGTAATCGGCCCCTTAGGTCGAGCGGTTTCCAGACTGCATGCACCCGACATCGTATCAGGACCCAAGTGTATTCTGCACTCTTTAAGGTGCGTATTCAGAAAGTTTTGTGTTTGCGTGCACATTTTGCTTCGGGTTTTAGCAGGCCAAAATTGTGAAGACAAAAAAGATGCCATGTGGTATTCCCACACTACATATAATGCCAATTCTGGCACATGTTGAAGTTTGCCTCACAGTCACACATAAGTCACAAAGTCAAAAAGCAATTAGAATGTTTTGTAAAATCCCTTCATTATATAATGTTGTTTTCATCATATACACATTTTGAGAACAAGGAAAATAAATGCCATTCAGCCAACATGTTTCATTCTCATTCAATTTAGAACTTCTACAGGGCACAAGTGTAAATACTTCAAGCACACAATAGACTTCTGTTACAAATGTATGCAGATTGTTGATGCAGGTGACGAAAATCCCTTGTATATTTCATGTCCTATATTAGAAACAGTTTATTACACACCTTCTGTGCATCCAAACATGTGGATACAAAATGCATAGATTATATCTGGGGTACCTTTTAGTTTTTGAGCCACTTGATGGTATAACAATGTGCTTTGCTGGACACCGTAAACAGTTTTAGAGATGTTTTAAGAAACTGTTTCGCAGGTCTTCTAGACCCCGGAGATGCGCAAAAACGTAAATTTGGTCAGAAATACATGTTCTAACCCTGCGCATTAAGGGCATACAGTCTTTTATTGACGTGTTGAATATTTACCATAACAAAAGAAATGCCTATTCAAGATGACTTCAGTGTAGCCTGTAATACACTTTTTTCCTGTGTCCAGTTCCTATATTTTCAGAATTAAAATTAGTTATCTTGAATCCGAAGGATATAGTATGTTTGAGTAATTTCTGCTACAATAGAAGCGAGCACAGTTCAACATCATATACTTTTGATTTCAATGTTACAGCTCGCCAGAAATCATGCAATCTGTTTCAAACACAATTCTGAAACTTTTGTCTCATTGCTTAGGGATATAGGATTTGAAGAGTGCCGCAAAAACATGACTGCGTGGTAGAGGAAATAAATGTAATGTGTCTTGAATTAAATAACTTAGTTGAAATAGATTGTAATAAAAATTTGAATAAAAATATTTGATTGAAAAGGTGCAGCTTTCCACTGAATGTTGTAAATATTCTCGACTGCAGTATAAAGAATTCACACCATACATTAATTTTCCATTGATTAAAGAGATTGTCTTGAAATGTACACTGTAATGAACGTCATACTTAGAGTCATTTTGAAAAATATAGCAATAATCCTCCTTTGGAATGGAATAGCAGAGTATGCTTTATTTTGACACATGGAAAAAAAGTATCTGAAGGTGAACCTTTTGGGGTGAGAGGTGTGAAGCACAAACTGTGTAATTAAATAGACTGACAATATGGCAGAACCCAGTAGAACAAGGAAACGAGTTTATTTTCAATGACAGTAACAATTTTTTTTAGGCACAGATAGCATATATGTGTGCCAGCTGAACAATTCGCCGGGTGTAAATAACATCTTATTAATAATGTCCGGAAAGCATCTGTGTGGACTGGCAATTCTACTTCAAGGAAGGGGACACATATGTGATATTAAAGAGCCACAGAATTTGGGGGTAGATGCCTTACGTTAGCTCCTAGTTATTGATATAAGATGTTACCATCACCCACCCCCCAACTCCAGTTGGTTTTTCAAGATCTTATAATTTAATTATTATTAAAGCACAACACCAATCATTACCTTTGACGCTTTATGCTTTCTAGCCAGCTATTAGGCAACATGAGCTTGGAAATTAATAGTTTTGCACCATTTCAGTATGTATTCATAGAGAGCGTAAACCGCCCAGACACTTGTGAGTAGGGTCTCACTTGCCTTGCAGACAATGAAGGTACTGGGATAATTTGTGAGTGGCTTTTCCGTGAATTTGTGTTCAAATTGTAATTCAAATAACACCATCTAGCCGTGTTTATTTATTCAAACACTCCTCAATAGAAGAATCCCTAAAAACCTGTAAAATTTTAAAATGACTCTCTTTTCTGTTCTGTTCAGTACACTTCGTGGAAAGCATTACTGGCCTTTCGCTTTCAGTTCTCAGAGCCTGCGTTGTGCACGAACAAGTGCATGAGGGGGTAAAAAAGTGTATACCACACCTATGACACTATCATACTTTGAGGTGGGTCTGGTTATTCCCTTTTACAAAGAAACAAGCATCAGATGCTCGTTACTGATCACCTCCCATTAGGAGACTCATATCCTCCATGGTCTGTAAATGAATTTCAACCCCCACCCTGACGTCTCCACACCCGGTTATGACAACAACCCAGGGTGTGAAATCGGACCTGAAACTTCAACTTCAGTCACGAGTGGAGACCGCTTTTCTGACCAAAACAACTACTGTGCAATAGCCCAGAGAGGATGTTTAGGTGTATCAAAGTGATCAGATGTGGCTCTAATGATATATGGTTGGCATTACACTTTCATTGATTAATTAAGTAAACACTGAGCATAGATTTTATTACATTTTGCAGGTTTAGAAATGTTCCATCAGGCAATATAGTAAGTGAAATTTTCAGAAGAGCAACTTTAATGAAACCAGACAATCACAGTCTCGTTTGTGAATTTGTTCTGCTTTTCGTTTTTTCCTTAATGTTTTAGGTACCTGTTTAGGTAGGTATGTTTATTGTTAAGGCTCAAACAAGCTAATAAAACAAGCTTGCCACTGTGTGGGCGCCCTTCTGTTTTATCCAAATTCTATTTTAAGTTTTGATTAAAAAGCTTTGCCTTTCGTTGGTCATTCCAAATTAAAATGGTGGGCTTCCTCGATTATTACATAGTTGCTTTAAATTACATTTAAAACACAATTGCCTCCACAATGAAGGTCAAAACTGAAAGTCTCAACTTGATAGCTTTCGTGAATAATAAAAGCTTAATAGGTACTGGGCGGAAAAGTATTCTTTTGAAGAGCGGCATTGTCAGTATCCCACGAAGGGCTGGACCGTCATGCTAATTTTCTTATTCTTTAAATGAAATAATTTGTGAAAAGGGATTATAAGTATGTAGATTTAATGCCAACAGAAACATATTGCAGATACAATAAATAGTTTAAGCATTTCCTAAATGAACAATTTAAAATACCTATTAAACTAAAGAGACAGGGCTTAAGCGTCCAGTAATGACTTCCCCTCTTGAAAATGAAATCTGTATACTTGATTATAATTTCACATTTAAAAGAACCAGCAGTTCTGGGACCAGGGCTTAAAGGCAGACCCGGTGGTACACTTAATTGGATGTAGATTTTTCATTATATCAAATTGATGAAATGCCTCTAAAGAAATTTTTATAACACACTTTATCGCAGCCAACTGTTTACTTTTTTGAAGGTCAAATCACAAACACGCACATTCTTATTAAATGAGGTAAAAATGTGTATTTTTCATTAATACAATAAACTATATATATTCAATCTCGTAAATAAAAATGCCAAGATTTCATGCAAACGTAATATTTTGATTAATTGGAATTAATTTACACGAACTGTCACACTCAATACATTAATGCATAAAACATAATAATTTAGAATATTATTTCAGATATTAAGATGGGTTTCCACTCATCACGCTCCTCTGTCTCGTTAATGAAAAAGTAATTTATTTGTTGGAAGAACAGACAGTAATATTAAGGTCAACTAAAAAATATAAAAATTGTGTGTATATGTATACATATAAAACGTTAATGAAGATTTTAGATTATGATTGTGATTGTTAATAAAATGCGTTTCTAACCATCAGATATCAGCTTATTATGCAACGTTAATTGCATTTGCCCTGAAAAGATTTCCAAATGGCTGTCAGCCTTTTCTGTCAGTGTCTTCTTATTCATCAGTCGATCTTGCCTTCTCATTTTTTTTTATCACAAATAGATTTATCAAGTAGAGATGGCTTTGCTCTCTTTTAAACTTTTTATTTGAAAAATAAATATATTAAACAATTTTATTTACTTTTCTTATCCATTTAACAATTTTCCAAGTCGTAATTAAAAATAAAAATTGTACGGAAAAACACTCAAACATCGGGTATGGTGCATTTAAACATTGTGTTTTTGAGAAGGGCATTTATCTGTTTTCTGCATGGTTGCATGTTTCGCATATACGAAACAAAGTTGGATAGCTGGTCGGAATATTAAATCAAATCTATTTTAGTTTAATTACAGTATAAAAGCTTTCAATACTCATTGCTCTGCCAAAACTTCAAAACGTATTGTGCCCTGGTATACCAAACCTAGGTGTAGCAAAAGAGTGCTGGGCATTAATGAGAGGAGCCGCGAGACTCATTTGAATTACACGTGGCCAATGTACAATTACATTTACATGTTTTGGTACAGGGAGATTATGTGATGTGCCTTGAAACGCACAATTGTCAGACAAGTGCAGAAGACGGGCTTAGAAGTGAGGACTCCAGGCAGCTTAACCACTGATATAAGGCCCGCGGAGAAACGTTCTATAAATATGCATTTAGTATAATATGGTAGGTTTCATTTTAGATTAAATGGCAGCAATGGGAGCTGCAAACATTATTTGGACATTTGGGGGTTCAAGGAGTTTGCAACGCAAGCGTTGATGTACCAAGGAATGCAGCAAAATATTACTAAAGCGCTTAGAAATTGTATAACATGAATTAATTCATGGGTTTAATACCGCCTTAATCTGTTCCTTAGGACCCACTAACTTTTACTAACTGTGAACAAATCTGCGCTAGTTACTTGTTCTTTTCACCCCCATAAATATCAAGGACCTCATTTAAAAGAAACTGACGCATCAATGCGTCAGTTTACTTGCGCCTGCTTCAAATGCCCTTGCAACACCATAGATGCGCTGTATTTATAATACAGGGCTACATGGCGCAAGGATTAACAGATGCATCAGAAATTGTGATGCATCTGTTGCCGCAAAAGTAACGCTTTACTGGACTTGGTCGTAAAACTGATGCAACTCAAGCAATGCGACAGGACACTTAGGTGAGTCCCTTTGTGCATCAATCCTTATGCCTGGTCTGAGCAGGCATAGCAATTTTGAAGCAGTCAAGTCGTAGAGTGACGGGGTGAAATGGTGTAAATTTCACGGCACCACTCCACGTTTACGTGGCTTTTTGCATGGGAGCCCATACCCTGCATACATTATATCTGGCTCAAGGATAATTTGATGCAGGGCCCAATAAATTGATGCCTTGGACCCAATGCATCAGTTTGCAGATGAGGAGCTGTGTGACACAGCGACAGTGCAAAGGGCTTGTAAATGAGGCCCCTAAAGTTTAGCAATTGCATAGTAAAAACTTCTATTTATACTGTGTTTCTCTCAAGATTTGTTGCTACTTCTAAGCGCGGCAAATAACAGATGTTACTGTTATCCAGCTTACAGGTATGTGAGTTACCAATTCTTAAAGCATGAAAGGCTGAACTGGGCTTAACAGGCCGGAGTCTAGGCACTACACTTCAGGGAAACATTTAAGGAAGCAGGCAACTTAAGAATTCATTTAACTATGTTTTTCATTAACACAGGGATCCTGCACGGCTCCCTTAACTGGAGCAATTTTATTTTAAAGGTGGAACACCCTTGTTGAGTTCAGGGGATCCAAAAATGAGTAAGTGAATCCTGTAAAATGTTAAAACTTTGAATTTGGTATGAAAAAGAATCTCGGATCTCAATGGACCATTGAAGAGGTTTGAGTACCTGACAAGAATGCATTATTCCTTATTCAAACAAGTATTATCATTCCTGATCAGATCACCGCACTACTTGCCATTAGAGCACTTGGCAGCAAAGGCAACTGTATAGTTTTTTTCTCCTTAGCAATGGTGTCAGGAAAGGAAGAATGGAGGGCAAACCCAGAGGAATATGGAAAGAAGACAAAGGAACAGGAATTAACTGGAAAATATGTGATCACGGGTTGCCTCTAGCATCTGTGTTTGCTGTTTACCACATCTTGCGTATTTTTAAATATTTGTTTTAACTACTTGTGAAAAATCAACTTAAAAACTGACATTTGAATCTGTATTTCTTTTAAACGAAAACTGTACTGAAATTGATTTGTTTCGAGCACTGTCACTTTAGAGGGGCCAGTCTTTGCTTCTCTTCCGGGTGGGCCTGGGGTAGACAACTGAGGACGCCATCTTAGGCAGGCAGTGCTCTAGTTGCCGATGGCGCGCCTAAGGCAAGCCTGTCTGCGCTCGTCCGCGACCCAGAAGCAGCCAGCACCGGGCATGCTGCCCGTTTTCCTGTAGATGTGATTGGCCCTCGTCTTTCTTATAGCCGTGCTGAGCTTTGTGCGCTCCGCCAAAAAGGTGGTAAGTGTGTCAGTGGGTGGTGAATTGAAGCTAACTTTAATTAGACATGCGAGAATTGCGATTTTAGTCTTGATACTAAAGGGATTGACTTTGTACTACTGGATTCCCGAACACATAGCACCACCAGGGGAATCATCATTCAGGCTGCATTGATCAGTGCCCGTTCACTGGTCAAACATGCCCAGGAAATTTACAATCTTCTTACGGATAAGAAATCTGATTTAATTTTTTATAACAGAAACGTGGCTCAATGAGTTCTCAAACCCTGCCATTGAACTCGCCATTCCAAGGGGGTGAAGATTGCCAAGGCTGATCGGAAAGTGGGAAGAGGTGGAGGTACAGCAGTGGTATTTAGAGACAAGTGGACCGTTCGCTGTGGTGAGACCACCAGAATTGGAGAAGGAGAGGCTCTCGACTTCTCTATTATTATTTTGCCTCATTTCACGCTGGGTGGCACTTTGGTATACAGGCCCCCAGGCCTCACAGGAGCTTTCTTGAAGGCCCTTGATGAAGTTATTGTACCCTGGGCTCTACAATTATCTAAGTTTATACTTCTTGGGGATTGTAATATCCATATGGATTGTGTAGAGACAAGTGACACTAGGGAGCTATGTGATTCACTGACCCTTGTCCAACTCACTCAATGGATTAACTCCCCCACGGATCAGGGAGGGCATACCTTAGATCTGGCTAGCTGCAAGTTTCCCCTATGCGTTAAAGATCCCCGCCAAGTAACTTGGTAAGATAATTTCCTGATCAAATTCTCATGGACCATTCAGTCGCCTTATGTACCATGCAGGCATGTGCAGGGTAGGCCCTCACATAGAAGTGACCCTTTGGCGCTTTGCTTAGCTCTGTTAGACTCTCGTCCTCCTTCTCCCATCAATTTGGGTGGAGTAGTGGAGCACTTCAAGAGTTGGATTTCGCAGGTGGTGGAACAACTAGCCCTGACCGGCTTCTCTAAGCACAGTGGACATGCGCAGCAGGCGCTCCAAAGGCAAGCCCGTCTGCGCCCATCAGCCACCAGTTACAATGCCCAATTTGAGTTGATAGCTGGGGACATGCTCCAATACTCTGGTGAATCCTTAAAAGCACTTCGGTTGCCTCCCTGCCCGCCATCTGCCAAGGGTGTTATGTCTAACCACGCGGAATCTGTTTTTGTGGCCTGTGGTTTTGCGCCGACACTAGACACTTCATCTAGCAACCTGCCTAGCAATTCTGTTGGGGCCCCTCGCATTAGGGCTGCCCTTATCAATGCTAGATCACTCAGAAAGCATCATGTTGACATTTTCGACTTGGTTTCCGATAATTCGATGGACCTATTGTTCATCACGGAGACTTGGCTGGATGCGTCTTATAATCCATTTGTTGCACTGGCTACCGCTGCAGGCTACAAGCTCTGTCGTGTTGACCGTCCAGTCAGCAGGGAGGGTGGTATAGCCATCCTGTACAAGGATAAATTGGTTCTCAAAAGCGAGGTCTCTAGCCCTTGGGGAGAGTGTGATGTTTTGGACTTTAGTATCCACCTTTCTGCTCACTTTAAAGTTTACATTAGGCGGTTCCCTCATCTATCGTCCCCCTGGCCCTGCTAGTGCCTTTCTTAAAGCATGTGGGGATGCCGTAGTTGAGCAGGCAGTTCTCTTCGCACACTATTTGGTTTTAGGAGACGTGAACCTTCACCTTGATCAATGTAGGGCAAGGGACTCTATTGACTTTCTCAATTCTCTTCAATTGGCTCAACTTTCTCAATGGGTCAGTCACCTAGGGGGCTACTTCTTGGATCCCATCGGCTCCAATTTCCCCATCCAGGTAGTCGAGCCCTTTCCTGTCTCTTGGTCCGATCACTTCCTTATCTGTTTTTCTTGGGAGGTCACCCAGCTTGCTCTGCCGGGTCGATGCCACCGCCCTCCAACATTTGGCAAAATTTACCCTCTGTGGCTCAATTGCACTTTGACTGCCTCTCCGCCCTCCCTTCAGCAAGATCTGGATGGGAGTGTGACTGAATTTACCGAATGGATCTCTGGTTCGGTGGCTGCGTTTTCATCACCGTGCCTGCCCAAGCTTGCCATAGAGTCCCCTTCTAAACCCTGATTTTTGCCTGAGCTCACAGTTTTGAAACATAAGTGTAAGATATTGGATAGGGCATGGCGGTTCAGTAGCTATTGCTCTGTAGCAAAACACACACTCAGAAATAAACAAAAAAGCTATTATACCACTATAGCCTTAGTTAAAGGCCGATATTTTTCATCATGCATCGACCAGGCTAATAACAACGCTAAATACATTTTTGCCATTGTGCAGAGTTTTATGTCCCCGAATGCTCAGACACGCTCTGCTCCAGCCTCTGAACTTTGGTGCAATACTCTTGCCAAGTTTTTTTGGGATAAGATTTGCACCATTCAGACTGCTCTTTCCTCTTCTGTTATTACACCCATTTTTTCCCACTTGCACGGTCTTTAGTTGGTCCTTCCCATACTTTGTCAACCTTTCTTGCAGTTGATCTGTCCAGCACTCTTAAAATTCTGAAACGTTTCAAATCAGGCTCACCTGCTGACCCCGGTGCTGCCAGACTCTTGGCTTCAGCTGCTGACATTATCAATCCCGAAGTCACAAGATCGCCATGCCTCTCTGTGGGACGCTCTTGTCGGGGTGATCTGGAAGCAAGCTAAAATCCTCCCCCTCTTAAGGAAGCCTACCTTGGACCCCTCGGCTTCCGGAAACTACTGCCCTATCTCACTCCTGCCTAGTTTGGCTAAGGTGTGTGTGTAGGTGGTCACAAATCAACTTACCGAGTATGTTGAAGCCACATGTCTGCTCCACCCGGCTCAATCTGGATTCCAAGGTTCGTATAGCAGGGAGTCAGCATTGCTGGAGGTGTCAGAGGTGATCTGTGAGTGTTTGGATGCCAGCGGGAAGGTGGCCTTGGTTATGCAGGACCTCTCAGTGGCATGCAATACAGTGCCCCACTCCTTGCTTCTTGACCGTCTCTCAAAGATTGGTATATTCAGGTCCACCCTGGACAGGATCAGGTTTTTCCTGGAGAGCCGATTGCAGCAGGTCTGGCTTCCACCTTGTGCCTCTGCATCCCAGCCTTTGGCTACAGGTGTCCCGCAGGGGTCATCGCTTAGCCCCCTTCTTTTTAACATCTATGTCACCCCTCAGGTTTATTTAGAGGAGGCATTGGGGGCTAAGGTGATGGCCTATGCTGATGACACCCAGCTTCTGTTTACTTGGGGAAGGGACGATGACTCATTCTCCTCTGCTCAACATTGTCTATCCTCGGTGGGGCATGGTCTGCAGCCGAGGAAGATGGCCGCACACTGAGCGCGTAGCGAGCCCTATCCTTCAGATCCACCCCTAATCCGGCATTATCCGCATATCCTGAAGGCGCCCGCCGCTGTCGGAGGAGGCAGTGCGGCGGCTGGTGGTGTCCGTTAACAGCGAGACCCCCGTTGTTAGCTGTGTCCGGGCCTGTGTTCGCCCACGGCTTGTGGGCCCAGAGACAAGATGGCGGCTGCGGCGGCGGAGCTCGGAGCTTGAGAGCCCGTGCCGCGAGTGTGCAGGGAGGTGTCGGCCACGGGTGAGTGATTGCCAACGCTTCTGCCCCGGAGCGCGCTGAGTCCTGCGGCGGTGCCCGCGCTAAATATCCGATGCCCAGCGGGGCAGCCTGAGGAGTTGCTGCAAGGCGGTGGGGGCAGCGTGAAACTCATCAGGAGGCCGCCTGGGGAGGCGAGGCTGCTCCCACGTGGACCCCGGTAGTGGCAGTGATTGCTGGGGATGACTTGTCTTTGCCCTTGCCTCGGAGTGCAGGCAGGCAGTGTGTAGCAGGGCCCTCCCTATAGGGCGTCAGGTGTCGATGTGAGGCTGGGGCTACGCGCCGGGCAACTATTAGACATGGTGGACGGGTGGTGTGCGGCCCCCCCTTGCTTGGAGACCAGTACGAACCAGAGTGGCGCCAAGCAGCATTGGCATAGAGGAGGCCGGCCCGATTGGAAAGGATTGGAGGCAGGTGGCCTGGCGGGGCCTCACGCACCACACCGGAGGGCCCCAGGAAGTGAGTAAGACTGGTCAGGTGGGGGCTGCGGTGGTGTGAGTGGGGCCTGAAAAGAGCGGTTCTTGGCCCGCGGACAGTGAGGGAAGAGTGTTGGCCTGTTCCTCGGCGCGATCCTGGGAGCAGAAGACGGAGTGGCCTGGTCGGGCCTGGGGGCCAGAGCTGAAGCACGGTACCCCATAATTGCAGTGAGGACCCGTGGTGGGTGCTCTTCAGCTAACGGGGTGTCAGCCAAGCGGGGTCAGGGGGAGACTCCAGAGCGCAAGCCGCGGAGTGGACCTCAGCTGGAGATAAGAGAGTGGCACAGTGAGTGTCTGTACTATGGGCCGCAATCATCCTCTAACACAGAGCCAATCAAACTCCGTGGACAACTATACAGTCAATGTGGGCAGTGAGGAGGCCCCACCGAGTGACCGCACGCAGGCCGAGGCGGCAGGGGGGGGTCGGACCCCTCACTTAAGGACATCATGCTTGCTATTCAAGAGATGCGTGGAGCCCTGAAGGACAGGAGGGGTACTATGGAACCTAAACTTGACTCAGTGACGGAAGAGGTCAACCTGCTGCGGGCAGACATTAGTAAAATGTCCGACAAGATGTCGGAGGCGGAGAGTGGCATAGGTAGCCTGCAGTCCAAGACGAAGCAGCTTGAGGAACTGGTTGCTGTTCTTACGAAGAATCAGGCCGACATCGCCGCCCACCTCGAGGACCAGGAAGGCCGGGCGAGAAGCAACAATGTCCGAAACGTGGGTGTCCCGGAAGAACTCGAGGGCCCCTCCATGGACTACTTTGTGGAGGACCTGATACTCAACCACCTCAAACTGAAGCGCCTCTCTAATTTCTTCTCGGTTGAGCGTGCCCACCGTGCGCTGGCGGGTAGTCCGAAGCCAGCGGGCCCCGTGTACCATCATAGCGTGGATCCTGAACTACCGCGACCGTGATGCTATCCTGCAGGCATCGAGGGTGTCTGGAGATCTGCGGCTCGAGAATGCCACCATCCGTTTCTTCCCGGACTTCACATTACAAGTGCAGCGCCAGCGCAGGTCATGCGATGGAGTTAGAATGGCCCTTAGAGATCTCAGCGTGAAGTATATGATGCTGTTTCTGGCACGCCTAAAGATCATCGATGTAGAAAAGGCGTACTTCTTCGATTCACCGGAGGAGGCGAGCGATTGGATGGAGGGATGGCGGAACGTGGGCCGCCGAGGCGGTTCGCAACGCCCGACTCAACACAACAAAGATCAGGGGGCCCGGACTGGCACTACCCTCTCACAAGACCTTCCTCGCATGGGACATTCGACTCTGAAGTGATATAACAGAGCGGCATGGTGTGAGAGGGGCCTGACACTGAAGGTAGGAGAGTGGCTGGCCCAGGGGGTCCTGGCCTCCCGACGTCTGGGGGGCTCAGGCTGTAGTTCTGAGGAGGACTACGAATTTGGTGGCCTTGAACTATTGCTGTGCCACATGACTGTCTTGCAGAGACTCAGGCGCAGGGTTTACAGTTGAGAGTGACTTGGGGGGCTTGTCTTGCAGAATTTTCTAGGGGGGTTGGTACTCCATTTTTGCATTCTGACTTCGGCGGCTGTAGCCTCCTGTTCCCTGATTTAGTTGTTGTGGGGGTATGGGGCGACAGGCACTCTGCGTGTTACTAAGGTGGGTGGTTGGGGGCCCACTGAGCAGGGAGGCAGGGTGGGGGGTATGGTTGGGGGGAGGGTTGGGTTGTTGTGGGTATGTTTTTGTTTTGCTCCAGGTGCGTGTGTGAGGCAGCTATTGTAGGTGGTCCTTGGGCTTCAGCAGGAGTTTGACGAGGGTCCGGCGCATGTTAGTGCACTGTTCTTTGATGGGTGATCATTCAAAACAGAGAATTTGGTCATGGAACGTGAACAGGCTGAGCAATAAAATAAAGCGTACACTAATCCTGCAGTATTTGAAACGCCACGGCCCAGACATAGTTCTCCTACAGGAGACGCCCCAGAAAGGGAATACTTGTAAAGCACTTGACCGGTTTGGGTACAAGCTATTGGCTCACTCCGGGTTTTCGTCAAGCTCTAGGGGGGTGGGAATTCTAGTCCGCACGGCCTGCCCACTGATTACCATGGACAAATGGGAGGAGGCATCGGGATATTTGGTGGCACTGGCGGCCAAATGGGAGGCCCGTGCACTACTGTTGATCTCCTGTTACATTCCACTGGGACTGAATGCCTCGTCCTATGCAAAATTGGGATCCCATCTGGCGGAGCTTCCAGGGGGTACTGTGATACTAGGGGGTGACACTAACGCGGTTATGCACTCAGATCTGGCCCGCTCGCGGGAGGGACAGGGCCACAGGGGGGAGGTGGGTCTGAGTGGTTTTACCTCTGCATTGGGTCTCATAGACATTTGGCGGGCACATCACCCCATGCAAATACAGTATACTTTTTACTCGTCCCGGCATGGATCCTTTTCCAGAATAGACCATTTCTTTGCTGGAGCGGATCAGGCAGGTGACTTTATGGACTTGTGTATCATGGCTAGGGGGATATAAGATCACTCGCCAGTGGGGGTCACTCTCAGGGGGGCGGTTACGACAAGAACGGCCAATCCGCGGATCGGCACATGGTGACTAAAAGATGACTCTATAGTGGACCAGCGGTGGGAGGGCTCCCAGCTCTACTTCAAGGAAAATCAGGGCTCGGTTGAGTCCCAGATGATCATTTGGGAAGCATTCAAGACCGTCCTGCGGGGTCAGGCCCAGGCATTGATTGGCGGGAAAAAAAGGAAGAGACGCTCCAAATGAGGCAGTTGAAGAGGGAGGTGGAGGAGTTGGAGAGAGGGCTGGGGGGACATCATCGATGGAGCAGGGTCATGAGTTGGCCCTTAAACAACGTGAGCTCCGGTCACTGGCGGAGGGTGAGGCGCGGGCCTAATTCCTGCCCGTTCAGCACCGGGTATACGATGCCGGGGATAAGAGCATGAAGTTGCTAGCATTGTTGGAACGCCGGGACCGGGAGCGATCCTGGGTTGCGGAGATACGCGATGAGGCTGGAACCCTGGTCTCGGCGGGGGTGGATATAGCAGAGGCATTCGCCTCATACTATGAGGCGGTGTACACTCCGGTGTGCACCGGGTCAAAATCTGATTGCGCGGAGTTCCTGCGAGACTTCGCTCTCCCCACACTCTCGGAGGAGCAGACTGACAGCCTGGAGGTGGACCTCACAGTCCTGGAATTGGGTGAGGCCCTTAACGCACTTAAAGCTAGGAAGGCACAGGGGCCGAACGGGCTCCCAGTGGAAATTTACAAACGGCAGGCCAGTATAGTGACTGAACCCATGAGGCGCATGTTCTTGGAGGTACAACAGGCTGGGGTGCTGCTACTGGACCAGCGGGAGGCCACGATCGTGGTCATCCACAAGCCGGGGAAGCCGGCGGACTGTTGCTCCTCCTACCGTCCGATATTGCTCCTTCAACGTGGAGGCCAAGGTCTCGGCTAAAGCTTTGGCAAAGCGACTACTCACAGTCCTGCTGGATCTGGTACATGTCGACCAGTCGGACTTTATGCCTCACAGAAGTACACAGCATAATCTACGTAGGCTATATGGCGTGATGTAAATGACGGAGGATGAAGAGGATACCCAAACGGCATTGATGGCGCTGGACGCCTCAATGGCCTTTGATAGTATTGAATGGCCTTATCTATTCATGGTCCTGCAACATCTGGGGATTGGGCCGGTCTTCTGTGGTCGGGTGCGCCTGCTGTATGAAAGGCCGGTGGCAAGGGTGCGGGTGAATGGTGTACTGTCCCGGGTGTTCCCCCTGTGGCGTGGTACGAGGCAGGGGTGCCCATTGTCCCGTCTCATGTTCGCCCTGGCGCTGGAGCCACTGACCCACTGGATCAGGAGAGAACGGTCATTCTGGGGTTTGTCACTTATGGATAGCTGGGAAGAGCGTATAACATTAGACGCAGAAGATGTAGTCCTAAACATGGCTAGACCCTACCATTCCATGGCACAGGCGCTTCACCTTTTTGAACTATTTGGCAGCTACTCTGGCTACAGGATCAATTGATTTACCCCCTCTCGGGGGCTCCTCCATGGGTCCTGTCAGGGTGTCCGGCCACGGTTGTCCCTGAGGGTTTTAAATACCTCGGAGTGTACGTTACGAGGGATAGGGTGGAGTTCTTTGCCAGGAATTTGGAGCCGCTTCTGGTGAGATTGGTGTCTGACTTTGCGCATTGGCAGACCCTCCCCCTCACTCTGATGGGGCATGCCACGTTGTTTAAGATGTTGGCACTACCGCTCCTCCTGTACATCCTTCAAAACTCGCCCTTCCGGGTGCCAGACGGGGTGTTCCGGCGCACATCCCAGGCCGTGAAAATGTTGCTCTGGGATGGGGGCAACCCGAGGATCCCGTTGCCAAAGCTTACTAGGGGGGTGTATGATGGAGGGCTGGCCCTGCCGGATGTTAGGCTGTATTATTGGGCGTCTCAGCTTCAGGTCATCAACGATTGGGTCTATGCGTCGGAGTCTGAACCGGCCTATAGGGTGGATAGGCACCTCATGCAGGAGGGTGGTTGTGAGCCTCTCCTATACTCAAAGAAGCTCAGGAGGGACTTGCCCTCGCACACAGGGGTAGTATTGCAATGCTGGAGGGAGGCTAACAGGTTCCTTGGTTGGGCCAATGCCGTAACCGGCAGGACCCCGCTTTGGTGTGGTGATCATTTACCGGAAGTGAGGAAGCTCACTGGCTTTAAGGGCTAGAGTTTGATTGGTATTGAGTACCTTGGGGTCGTTTGGAGGGGGGAGGCCCCTAGGTCCTTTGACTATTTGAGGAAGGAGTACCGAATGCATGCCTCACAACACTACCACTACTTACGCATTACACATGCTCTACTCTCTCACATACCGGTGGGGACTTCAATACTAGAATACTCACCAATGGAGGACAGGCTCTTGATGGACCCTATCCTAGAAAAGCCCATGGCCACTATCTATTGCAAATTGATCAATAACATGCCCGAACCCCTGTTATCACTGCGGGCGAATTGGGAGGGGGACATTGGCACACTGGAGGATGATGACTGGCAGGACGCCATGCAGAGCCCGCGGGAGATAGCGATACGGGTCCGGTTTCGTCTGGTCCAGTTTAAGATCCTACATCGGGTCTACTACCAGCGCACACACTTATTCGCCTGGGGCAGGACTCAGTCTCCCTTGTGCGCAAGAGGCTGCAGTGAGGAGGGCACATTTTTTCATGTCTTATGGGACTGTCCGAGGGTGGCGCCCTTTTGGTCTAAGGTGGCTCGCACTATGGAGATAGTTGTAGGGTCGCCAGTTCCGGTGGAGCCGAGGTGGCTTTTATTACTGATTACAGGCCCGACTGACTGGACAAGATGCAAAGAGATCTGGCTGGCCTTGGCAGCTGGGGTGGCAAAAAGGAATATTTCCCGGGGGGGGGGGGGCGCAGGAGGCTCCACGATGGGACCAATGGAGACTTGGATTGGTGCCAGAGGGCGAATGTGACTATTTACAAGGCAAGGGGGTGTGTGAAGAAATGGAGGAAGGTATGGGGCCTCTGGCGAAGATACCGAGGACCTGGGGGGGAAGAAGAAGGGGTGTGAAGTGTGGGGTGGTCTTTGGGAATGTTTTGACCTGCCTATTGTATGAATCAGAGACTGCTTACTATCTCCTGCTAAATATGTACTGTTATGTTTTTTATGTACCTGTGAGCAAGGTTAATAAAAAGATTATTTTTAAAACATTGTCTATCTTTCGTTTTTCACTGGCTCACTCATGCTCAGCTTAAATGTAATGAGAAGAAATCTGAGATTCTTCTGTATGGTAACCTCACGGCAAACATTAGAGAGAAACTATGGCCCCCAGGTTCTCCCTTGCCTAGTTCAAAGGGAGACTATGCCCAGAATCTGGGGGTGTGGCTTGAGAAGACCCTGACTTTTTCAATCCAGATCAAGAAGCTGGCTGGGACCTGCTTCGGCATCCTGAAAACATTGAAGAAGTTTCTTCCTCTTCTCCCCAAGTCTGCAAAGGAAACTGTTGTTCGAGCTCTGATTCTCTCCCGCTTGGGTTACTCTAATGCACTGTACGCTGGCATCCTGGGCTATCTTTTGAATAAACTTCAGATAGTACAAAACTCGGCTGCCAGGCTCCTGCTGGGTCTTTCCAGCAGGAGCAGTGTGCGCTCCCGTCTGCACTCCTTGCACTGGCTTCCTGTGGAAGCTCGAATAACTTCCAAACTTTGACTATTGCCCACAGCGCTCTCAATGGCCTGGTGCCCATCTACCTACAGAGGAGGTTTTCCTTTGTTGTCCCTGTGAGACAGCTGCGCTCCTCTTCACAACTTCTTTCTCAGATGCCCCGGTTTAACCGTCAAAGGCTTGGCAGGAGCTCTGTTGCCCGAAAAGCTGCTTTGGCATATAACACCCTGCCGCTGGCTCTACGTAGTATCAAGATTCTGTGACTTTTAAGAAAAAGCGAAAACAATTTTTTTTTAGCTCTGCCTTTTGACTTCGACACCTTTTTCAGACTTGCGCCGGGACACTCCTCGGAGTAGCTCTGTGCGCTACAAATTCTTATAGATAGATAGATAGCTTACTGAGGAGCTGGGAGCTAAGATCTTCGCTTACATGGATGATACCCAGCTCCTCTTCACTTGGAAAGATTCTGATACTTCTACAACTCAAGCTAAAGACTGTCCAACAGCAGTATTTAAATGGCTTGCATCAGCTTAGTTAAAGTGTAATGAGGAAAAGTTAGAGATTTTCTTATATGAATCCTTCCCTCCACAGCTCAGGGAAGCTCTCTGGCTGCCAGATTACCCCTACCTAGTTCCACGGGACAGGCAGTCAAGCACTTGGGAGTCTGGTTTGAGGGGAATCTTCGGTTCTCTACTCAAATTAGGAAACTGGCAGGTCAGTGTTTTGCCACGCTGAAATCCCTTAGGAAGTTCATGCCCTTTCTACACAGGACTGCTAAGGAGATGGTCACTTGTGCTCTAAATCTCAGTAGCCTTGACTATGCTAATACCCTTTATATTGGCCTACCAGGATACCAGCTCAAGAAACTCCAAGTAGTACAAAATGCTGCGGCCAGAGCGTTGATGGGCATCCCGGGCAGGTCTAACGTAAAACAACATCTGCATGATCTGTACTGGCTTCCAGTGGCTCAAAGAGTCAAATTCAAGGCTCTCACTTTGGCCCATTCCGCCCTTCATGGATCTAGTCCGCTCTACCTGAGGAAACTGTTTAGTTTCTATTCCCCCAGTAGACATCTTCATTCTGAATCACAGTGTCTGGCATCGATTCCTCGCTTTTGGCTTGTTAGAGTTAGAGGGAGCTCTCTACCTTTTAAAGCGTCCGAAGCTTTGAACTACCTTCCTTTGAAGTTGCGTAGCACTCATGACCCTCGTCTAATTGGGAAGAGACAAAAAATGGTTTATTTAATCATCAGTAACTCTTAGTTCCCCACAGTCTTCTATTTGGCTCCCGCGCCGGGACACTCATGAATAGCAGTGCGCATTATAGATTTTCATAACATAACATGAAAAATATGTATATTTATATATGTATATATCATATAGTATATATACACATATGTGCATATGTGTGTAAAAAATATATATACATACATGTATATATATGTTTGAAGATGAAGGATCACAAGAAAACAACAGCCAGCCAGGGCAAAAATCTGGATCCCAAAGGATACAATGAGTCACAAAAGAAAAAAAAAAACATTACACTGCAACTTAATTCATGAAATTACGTAATTTCCTGTCAAATCATCGTCATCAGAAATGCACTAAAGCTGATTCAGTTTTTAGGCGGCCATCTTAACATGTGCTTATTGTAACTAAAAAGCACTGAATGTATTCATGATTCCTTCAGTATACATGGACAAAAATAAAGCCCTGGATGGGCAAATACATCCTCATCAAGGAGGCCAGGGCCCTGTGTAACTTTATTTAGAAAGCTAAACAACATGTCGTGCGGTAACAGTTCAAAAAAGGCGCAATGCCAAAATGCGTCCTATTCGCTGTTTTCATATGGTAAATAAATCTGTATTGCTTCAACCACAGAGTGCGGTCTATTCTTTTGCAAAGCAGTGAAGGAAGTTGAGCAACATACTATTCCGTGGTTAACAACGCCACGGCTTCAGACACGCACCCGCTCTGGAGTGCTCCATCGGCGTTTTCTAGGAGTGAAAAAAACACATATATATATTATATATATATATATATATTTATTTATTTTTTGACAAAGGCGTGTAGCCGAAACGCGTCTGTCGGGTGTTTTGTTGCGGAATAAATACCTTTAAATCACCCCCCTTGAGTGCGCCTCATCTATTAGCCATGAAGCGGATTTTCATACAACTCAGTGTGTGTATGAGTGCCTGTATGGATGATTCAGTGGGTGCATGACTGACTATATAAGTGAGCGATTAGGTGTCTCAGTGAATGTATGGGTGAGTGACTTGTGTGAAAGTCTGTATCTGTCTGTCAGTTAGTGTCTAAGCGTTTGTATAGCCGTGTGAGTGGGTATAAGAGTTTCTGTATGGGTGAATGATTGGTTGTCTGTGTATGTGTATGGATGTCTCCATTTTTGTGTGGGTGGGTGAGGGGTATGTAACTGCTCATATGGATGAGTGAGTAGGGGAGTCAGTGGCTGTATGGGTTAGTGAGTATGTATATAAGGGGCTGTATGGGTGAGTGTATAACCATTGCCTGTGTCAGTGAGTGAATGGATTTGTCAGTGGTATATGATTGAGTAACTGCATATGGTAAAGGCAGTATAGGTGAGTGCTGGAGCATATGAGTGAGTGTATCTGTGACTGAGTGATTGGAAGAGTGGCCATGGGTGAGTGTGTGCTGGTCTCAGTGACTGTATAGGTGAGTGAGTATGTGTTAGTATCTGTATGAATAAATGAGTGCGTGTGTGTATAACTGTATTGGTGAGAAAATGGCTGTGCAATAGACTCTATAGGTGAGTGAGTAGGTGGTGAGTAGCTCTATGAGTGACTGACTGTGTGTGTGGCTGAATGGGTGTATGAGTTGATATATCAGTGGCTGTATTAGTGAGTGAGTCGGTGTATGAGTGGCTGTATCGGTAATTGAGTGGATGTGTGTTTAAACCTTTGAATCCATGAATGGTTGTGTAAGTACTGGTATGGGTGTGTCAGTAGTTGTGAGAATGCTAGTGTAGAAGTTAGAGTGGGTGTATAAAAGTTTATATTGGGGTGTGAGTGGGTGCGTCAGGGATAAGTATGAGCGCAAAATCCGTTACGCTCGCGGATTTTGCGAATTTTCGGTAAATTCGCGATCCGCGAACTCCCGCGAATTTACCGCAAATTCGCAAATCCGCGAGCGGCGGATTCCGGGGGCAAAAGTTCAAGCCTTGCTGGCCTGTTGTAACTAATTTACGATGGCGCCGGCAATCTGCCAGCGCCATCCTAAAATAGTTACTAAATTAGCTTCAACAGGAAGCTCTAATAGATAAAATAAAGCAGGTGCTCGAGCGCCTGCTTTATTTTATCTATTAGAGCTTCCTGTTGAAGCTAATTTAGTAACTATTTTAGGATGGTGCTGGCAGCTTGCCGGCGCCATCGTAAAATAGTTACAACAGGCACAAAACGGTGGCGTCTTCTTCAATAAATATGAAGGGCAGGGTTCATTCTGGCACGACGGTCCTGGCACAAAAATTAAACCTCAACCGCAAGCACTTACAGATATCAATTAAGCATGTGCCCTAGTTGAAGCTTAAATTCAGTGACTCATTCATCGGCCCAAAAAACAATCGTGAGCGTTGTCAAGGCTGGGCAGATGGGCCTTCTTCCCAAATATACCATCGAAAATCAGCTGTGATGCTGGACAGAGGCCTTTGCATCCTTGACTTTCACGAGCGCAATCCTCGTGCTGTTCCTGTGGCCAGGAGCTTCTGTATCTTCATCTGCTGCTCTGATCGGTCTCTGACCTTTTATACACACAAGAGGCATGTGCACTCGCATGGAAGCCCCGTCCGTTTGGCCCCGCCCACACACTCGTGGTGTGCACCGTCTTCCCGCCATTTACCCACTATGATAGCTCACTCAAGGGACCCCTGCGCCCTTCGGCGCGATTGCATAGTAACACACACCTGGTCGCTGTAGACAACTCTCTGGCACTTTAGGTAGCTGTAGTGTAGTTTAAGCACTATACATTTACCCAACGAGGTAGCACTTACTGATTATCCAGTAGAAAGTACTCCAGTTGAGTAGAGGTATGGCACAAAACGGTGGCGTCTTCTTGAATAAATATGAAGGGCAGGGTTCATTCTGGCACGATGGTCCTGGCATGGAAGCCCCGCCCCAAATCCGCCGATCCGCAAAATCCGCGGATTTTGCGGATCCACGATCCGTGAATACGCAAATCCGTGAATCGTGGATCCGCAAAATCCGCCCATGCTTAGTCAGGGATTCTATGGATGATATCATCAGCGATGTCATCAGTGATGTCATTTGAGTTGTCATGAGTGATGTCACTGACCATGTCATGAATTATGTAATATGTGAGGTCATAAGCAGTGCATTGTGGGGGCACAAGTTATAGTTAGCTCAGCTAATTATAACTTCTGAATTTCTCTGGTTTGTACGAGTAAAATGTCAGCCTAAATATAACGTCCTTCTAAACTTTGTTTCTTTCGGTGAATTTCTAAGGTTTTTTAAATAGTAATTCCTAACTATGACATTTCTGTAACCTTTGTTTTCTTCAGCGAATTTCTAGGGTTCATTCAATGCTGATTCCTAACTATAACTTTCCTGTAACTCTCATACAAAGCAACTATTAAATGGCAACTTATTCAACTTTCCTCTCTATGATCATGAGGAGGGCAGCAAATGAAATCATGTCTTTCATTTTAGACCACTCTAGCACCACTTGTGAATGGTTATCATCTTTGAACCCTTTCCCTCTCTTTCAAAAGGATGGTTCCTGTCTCTGCAAAAACAATGGGAGTCTAGTTTCAGTTTTATCTTAATTTAAATACTGCACAACAGTTTATTGCATAGTCCTGAATTGGAAATTAAAGTTTGCCATTACTTAAATAGTGTCATAACTCCTAATTTTTTTAAATTGTTCTGTCTCTTTAATACCTGCCGCCATACACTCTTAGCTCAGGGTACCTAGCAACCCAGTGGAACCAGTAGTTCACAATTTCACAGCACATTCTAGAACGAACCATGAAACTTCCAAATAACATACAGCAGTCGTGGTTTACTCCACAGATTCAAAAGCATATCCATGTCTGTATTGCATTTCTTTTTTTAAATAACAGCCAATAATAGGAGTTGCTGCTAAGGCATATAACACACTACTTAATTTTCTTCACTTTAATCCTGACATCATCCAATGAAATATTTATTTAAAAAAGAAAAACAACCTCAATTTCAACTTATATTTATTTGGAAAACTACCTCATGCAGCTCCAGCCTTCTCCTGACTGCTATTGCTCCATCCCTTGCAGATTACTTAGTTTGGCCAGAGAGGGTTAATGTTTCATCAGTTTCTGACTTTGGGTAAATCCATTGTAGATTCCCAAGCTCTTCACCTCGTGATTGTGCACAGTGGTGGCAATGACCAAGACAGATTGACTGGGATAGGGTTGGAAATCCGAATAAAAGAAATCTTTGCAAAGACAGAAATGGAAGTGGTCAAATCAATTCTGTCCACAGATTGACAAAGCCAGGAAAAATGCTAATAAAACTGCTTCTACATTCCTCAGAGACCATTGCATGGGCTGTATCCATAATAACAATCTGCATTTTGACATGCATGGAATTTATAGAAATGATGGAGTGAACTTTACAGATGACAGGGCAACAGGGTGTTTCTAAGTTACCTGAAACTCTGCATCTGTTCTTATGTGTAGCTGTCATATATACACACTCAACACAGTGGCTCTTGTCAGAGCCACCCTAGAACCCAAAATATTGTACATTTTCTTTAAAAAGATACTTTTTTCAGTTTTTGGGGATCTTCGCGATGACGTTGTGATGGTCGCGGATATTTCGTGGGACTCATAACAAAAGCAGACATTAAACGTCCACCAGCACATTCGAAACATAATAAGTAAAATAATCCTTTCTAAACATTGCTCTACTCATATTACTATATACATGCTTCTTTAACCCCTTCCGTGCTCCCCAGTGCTGCCGTCGGCCAACGACCGACGAAGTCCCACCCACCCTTTAGAACGCCCACACCGCGGCGGAAAAACCGCCGCGGTTAAGGTATTAAAAACATATTTAAATTCATGATTTGGTGCTAAGATTCTATAAAATCCATCTTTAAGACCTATTTTCCATTTTTGCGGTTATTCGGGGGAGTCGCAACAACGCAGTTACCCCCGACGATCGCACTTTTTCCAATAAGTGAAAAACACATATATGCACACATATTACAGTATTTTACACTCTAAGGGTTTATTACTGTACACTTCAAACTCATGTTTTTCTAGTGTATTTCTAGAACAACCATCTCTAAAACCTATTTTCTGTTTTTGCGGAGAGGCCAGATATCCCAATTACCAGTACTTGTGATTCCCGCAAACATGTTGAGAAAGCGGACAGCAAAAGCAGGAATTCAATAGCCGCCACCACATAAAAAAATGATAACTATATAATTATTTCTAATCATCACACAAGAGAAAACAATATCTAAATAACTCTATAAAACATTTATCATAATCTCAATATCTCTATAACAGTGTATATTAATGATTCACTTATTTAAAAAATATATATTTTCAACAATATTCCAGTGGACGTGGCAATACTCGCGATGTCCCAGCAATGGTACAGAGGGGACACGCTGGTGGTTGCATCATTATCGCAAATATGACACGTGATTTAAAAAATTAATTTTGGACACAAAACTTGTGTCACGATCACACCGGTTTCTCAAACATGGGGTCAGAGTCCTCCATCCTGACCCCTCATGTTATGTTTCCTACAAATTTGCAGGCCTGGAAACCATTCCCGGGCAATACAATGGCGGCCGCAACTTTCTATTCAGGTGGCGTCAAGCCAATCACAGCATTCCTGATAGCGTATGCATTTGCGATTCATCACGAAACCACTATGGAATATACGCAGCAGATATATATCTACAAGTTTCAGCTTAAATTTGTCAAAAACTGCTGAACAGATTTGCACCAAATAACAAAAAGCACAATCTGTGCAACAACATCAACCTTTCTGCCAAATTTGATGTGATTCCGTCCAGCAGTTCGGGTTGTATGTTCGACAACTCGTTCCTATGAGAATCAACATTACAAACAAAACCTTTTTTTGGCACTCCTATTTCTCTGTCCCAACTGCACGGATCACCCACAAACTTTCCATAACAATCAGAACCTATATTTACACTTTTTTGGTAAAAGTTCATGAAGATTGGACAAATGAGACCAAACTTATAGCCAAGTAAAAAAATGTTTCTCCTATGGAACCTAGGTTCTAATTAAAACTACCTAGTGGTAGCTCTTGGTTCAGAAAGCAACCTTTTTTTTTTCAAATGGTGCAAATCCGTTCAGTAGTTGCTGAGTAATTAAAAAAATTAAAATGTATATATCTGAAGGCCCTTGAGGGTTCGCAAACCTTCCCAAGCACAAGCTTCATTCTGATTGGCTGCCAACACTCCAAACCAGGAACTGTTGGCAGCCATCTTGTGACTCAGTAAAACCGAGTCACAAGAAATCAGTAAAAAAAAAGCATAAAAAACAAGAAAAGGGGCCTGGTTAATAACTCCCTGACCCCATAGGCCTGCTCAGTTGCTCCCACAAGGACCCCCAGGGCCCAAAAAAGCATTTTTTCAAAACAAATCGACCGCATTTGTGCTGGGTGCGTGAATCCAGCAGGAAAAAGAAATAAAACAAAGCGCGGGCTCCCACGCTTCGTTTTCTATAAGCCCAGATGGGCCAGGTCCTGGGGACAATACCTAATTATGTAGCGGGGACCGCTGGAACGCCGCAGCCCCAGGGATCGCCACCTCCCTAGGGCTATATGATTTAAATGTGGGGGCCACGTGGCCCCCGCAGCCCCGGAGACAGCCACCTCCCTGGGGCTTATTTGAAAAACAAAGTGTGGGGGATCGAACCCCCCACACTTCCCAGGGACCACCACCTCCCCGAGGCATTTTTGATTAAAATGCGGGGGTCGGTTGTGTGCCCCGGGGGCCACCACCACCCCAGGGCTTTAAACAGTTGGGAGGGGGGTCACTCGGCCCCCCTCCTGGAGCCCTAGATGGCCCTGGGGACTGCTACCCCTCAGGGCCGGCTCCTGCAATGTGCCAGTGTGCCTACCCATGGGACATTGCTGTTTGCTATGGCAGGGCAGGAGCACAGCTCCTGACCTGACATAGCAAACTCTGCTTTGCTTCTTGGAAGCGAGAGTAGGAAACTTGCATTCGCCTCCAAGAAGCAAAGCAGATTGCTTTTGGACAAGAGGAGCTGCATGTCAGCAGCTCCCCTTGCCCAAAAGTAATGCCGGCTCCTGCAGGGGAGCCGGCAAGGACCACGGGGACATTGGGGCTCCCCCCACGGTCCCCATCAAGGAGGCCAGGGCCCGGGGGATGGTTTCCTCAGGACCAGAAGTGGGCCAAGGAAGGAGGGGCCATGTGGCCTCTGCTTTTTATAATTTAAAATCAATAACTAAGGCCTGGCCTGGGGGATTGGGTCCCCTGGGTCAAAATTGGCCTCAGGAGGGGTGCCATGCAGCTCCCCTCCAAAAAAAAAAGAAAGGCTGGCCTGGTCCCGGGGATGACCTCCCCAGGGCCAAAAGTGGCCCAGGGAAGGAGGGCCCCCAAAAAAATGATGGGGGTTGTAATCAGCCTGGGGAGGGGGGCTCACAGCCCCCTCCTCTGTATAAAAAAAGCATTGGCCATGCCAATTGGTTTCGCCATATTAGTGTATTATGAAAATATGTCCTCGGTGCAGTGCAGATTTGGAAAAGCCCGACCCTGCTGCAGCCATGGTTGGAGGCGCTGAGGAACAGACAGTAATGCAAAGGCAGCGTTAGAGACCAGGGATGCCTGCGAGGAGAAGTGCCATTTGACATCAGTGCGCATTAAATACTGTTTGTGATGTTGTATAGATAGACATATGTCGTGCAAAATACAAACGATACGATTACACACTGAAAAACTTCTTTTCTTCAAAGATAGTTGTCAGAGAAGTATCATTGATATTGCTTGATGGCAATGCAAACTGTGCTTACAATAACCACAAAACAGTATGTCTACACTATACATATATGATGAGTATCGCACACTGTTTAGGCATATGTGCGCATATAGAAATCTGTGCTCAGGCCAACCTGTAAAAAGATGCTGTACTGATTTAGCCAAAGACAGGCAAAATAACTACACACACAAATTTGCATAAATGAGCAACATATATTTCAACAAAGTATTGATGGTTGTCCATTCTTAAAATAACTATATCTACATTTGCATGAATACATTTACAATTTGGGAGTATCGCAACAAATTACCAACATGAAAAATGGCCCTCAATTTAACATATAGCCTCACATATTTGTCTGCAAAGGTATTAACACTTAAACACACACTCACTTTTTCTCATTCTCTCTTCATGCACACACACACACACGAATACATTAAACACACTGACAACAAAACAACATCATAAGACAAACATGCATACGAGCAAACACACAGAAAATGGGAGAATACACTATGCACATGTATTTGGAAAGAAATAGCGAATCGCGTGCATTCGGTAGATTTCAATATGCCCATATATTGGAAAACTCTGCATATTTAATTTGAGGAATTAACTATGATATAAAATTGTGTGCTATATTTAGTTAGGTATATTTTTTAACAAAACATTAATTATTTTGTGTGAGCAGTGCTCTGTCTGATCAGCCCTAGGCAGGGTATTTGAAACTGTTCACAAACAGAGAGGTCCCAGAGCAGAGCTCCTCGCTGGAGGGAACCCCTAAACCAGGCGTAGAGAGCGTTTGAAGCTTCACCTCCAGATAGGGCTGAGAGCAAATGAAAATTCATCCTTACCCTAACTGGATTGAGAGCCCCATCCCTAAGCCAGCCCCAAGCCTAGCCCAGTCCTGACCCTCACTGGACTGAGACCCCCATCCCTCAGCCAGCCCCAAGCCTAGCCCTCAGTAAAACCGGTCATCCGAATCTTCACTCCATGGGGTGTGGCGTGTCCCCTCCATGTAAGCGCCTACCATCTGGAAGGAATGGACAGGGATAACATACGTATAAATCGAAGTGTGTCATACCATAAACATATTTTATTTATTTATTTATAGGTTTGTATAGCGCTATGAATAAACCCCCGAAGGGGTATCTCCGCGCTTTGACACCAAGAATAGAGGAGCTAAAACAGAAATCCACAGAAAATATGCTTTATGACCAGGGAACTAATCTGAAAACCGAGAATAGATGTTCAGCATAAGCTGAACAGAAAGGTTTTCAGCCTTTTCCTGAATTCAAGATGGTTCCTGCATAGTTTTAGAGGAAGCGGGAGGGAGTTCCAAAAACTTGGACCCACCACAGACAGGGCCCTACCTCCTTGTCTTGCTTTGGTAATTTTAGGAATATTTAGCAGAAACTGTTCACTGGACCTAAGGGTACGGATAGGAGCGTATGGAACAAATTTTTTTGCCAAATATTCTGGTCCCAAGTCATTTAGGCCTTTATGGATTATACAGCCGATCTTAAACTTCACTCGTTGCCGGACTGGCAACCAGTGTAGTGTCTGCAGTAAAGGTCTTGAAGGAGACCTGGGAGGTGCATTAAGCACCAGCCTTGCAGCTGTATTTTGAACCACCTGTAGGCGGTTAAGATCCTCTTCATTAGCTCCTGCCATAAGACCATTGCAGTAATCAAGACGACTGATAATCAGAGCCTGAACCAGAGTTCTCCTATGAAGGTCAGGGAGGAAAGGAAAAACCCTCCGGAGGAGACCTATTACATGGAAACATGTTCCCACAGTAATGGAGACATGATGTTTCATGGTCAGCCCCGGCTCAAATCTGACCCCCAGATTCTTGATCACTGCCTTGGGCTCAGGGACTGGTCCCAGATCAGGGGGCCACCAGTCAGGAGACCATTGGACCTTTACATCACCGAAAAGCATAACCTCCGTTTTTCCAACGTTACATTGGAGGAAATTGGAGGACATCCACCTTGCAACTGCCTTCATTCCATCGGAGAAAGATTGTATTATCTCCGGTGTAAGATGTTTAAAAGGGAAGAGCAGCTGCGTATCATCAGCATATGACACTGGATGGAATCCGTAAGCTCTGGTAACATCTGCCAAAGGGGCCACATAGATATTGAACAGGGTAGGGCTCAAACACGAGCCCTGCGGGACCCCCTTGGTGATGTTAACCTCCTCCGACCTAAAATCACCCATGGTGACAGATTGGGTGCGGTTGGAGAGAAAGCTTCTGATCCATTCCAGTGCCATACCACCGATTCCACTCTCAGACAGGCGTTCGATAAGGATGTTGTGAGAGATAGTATCGAACGCTGCCGATAAATCTAGCAGTACCAGGATCACAGAAAAACCTTTGTCCTGGTACAGCCGAAGGTCGTCTGTTATCGACAGCAAGGCCGTCTCGGTGCTGTATTTTGGCCTAAAACCTGACTGAGATGGATCGAGGCAGCCAGATTGTTCCAAGTAGGTGGATAGATGTTTATTTAAATGCTTTTCAGTGATTTTCCCTAAGAATGGTAGAAGGGAAATAGGTCTAAGATTAGACAGATTGGTCCATGGAATTGAAGAATTCTTCCTGATCGGTCTGACAAGAGCTTTTTTCCAGCATTGTGGGACTACTCCAGATGTCAATGAGAGGTTTACTAGCCTCTGGACATCAGGACCCAGTATGCTCCCTAGTGGACCCATAAGTCTAGCTGGGAGCCGGTCTGCCGGACTTCCACTTTTTATTTCCATAGTTAGACTTAGGACCTCACTCAGTGAGATTTCTGGGAATTCATTAAAGGAATGAGACGTTATAACTTTGGTGGCTGATCTGTGCATCACAGTAGAATGGTCTTGACTACTATCATCAATATTTGTAGTCTCAATTCTCCTGTAGATGGCGTCAATTTTATCAGAGAAGAAACTTGATATGCTGTCACAAAGATGTTGTGAAGCCATGTCTGCACTTTCGCAAGCAACAGGCTTCATAAAAGTGTTGACTATCTGGTACAAGGTCTTAGGGTCATTACCAGCAGCCTCTAACTGAGCTGTAATATAATGTTTGCGAGCAGACCGTATGGCTTTGTGATAGGTTTGAAGAGCCATCCTATAGTTAACCTTGTCCCCATCCAAATGAGAGGTTCTCCATGTCTTCTCAAATTTCCTAGCTGTGCGTTTTAAACTGCGTAAATCTTCTGAATACCAAACTTCATGTTTCTTAGTGGGGCTGTTTTTACATAGCCTTTGTAACCTGAGAATTAGCTCAGCAGTCTGAGGTTTGTAAGATCTGTGTAACCCGAGGAATCGCTCTGCTGTGTAAGATCGGTGTAACCTGAGGGATAGCAATGCTGTCTGAGGAGTATAAGATCTGTGTAACCTGAGGAATAGCTCTGCTGTGTAAGATCTGTGTAACCTGAGGGATAGCACTGCTGTCTGAGTTCTGTAAGATCTTTGTAACCTAAGGTCTGTGCAAGCTGTTGGATAGCGCTGCTGTCTGAGGCCTGTAAGATCTATGTAACCCGAGGGATAGCTGTGCTGTCTGAGATATGTAAAATATGTGTAACCTGAGGGATAACTCTCCTGTGTAAGATCTGTGTAACCTAAGGGATAGTTCTGCTGTCTGAGGCCTGTAAGATCTGCGTATCCTGACGGATAGCTCTGCTGTGTAAGATCTATGTAACCTGAGGGATAGTTCTGCTGAGGACTGTAAAATATGTGTAACCTGAGGGATAGCTCCACTCTCAGTGGTCTGTAAGATCTGTGTAACCTGAGGAATAGCTCTCCTGTGTAAGATCTGTGTAACCTGAGGGATAGCTCTGTTGCCCGAGGCCTGTAAGATCTTTCTAACCCGAGGGATAGCTGTGCTTTCAAAGATCTGTAAAATATGTGTAACCTGCGGGATAGCTCTGCTGTCTGAGGCCTGTAAGATCTGCGTAACACGAGGGATAGCGCAGCTGTCTGAGGTATGCAAGACCTGTGTAACCTGAGGGATAGCTCAGCTGTCTGAGGTCTTTAAGATCTGTGTAACACGAGGGATAGCGGAGCTGTCTGAGGTCTGTAAGATCTATGTAACCTGAGGGATAGCTCAGCTGGCTGATGTCTGTAAGATCTGTGTAACCTGAGGGATAGCTCAGCTGTCTGAGGTCTGTAAGATCGGTGTAACCTGAGGAATAGCTCAGCTGTGAGGTCTGTAAAATCTGTGTAACCAGGGCTCAGAAAGCATGCAGTAAAGGGGCACTAGCCGTGGAAGGAGACATGGCCGTCATAAGGCGGAACTAGCAGCGCTTAAACCAACCAGAAGGCAGCATTTAGGCAACATTTAGAAAGGACAAAGCCATAAGCCAATGAAAAGTGGGCATGGGGAGTGGGCGGGGCTTTCCTCACCTATAGTGTATACTGCATGCTTTGCAAAGCGTGCAGCGCATACACTGCACCGCTAGGCGAAACCTAAAAAAAGGGAAACGCCTAGCCCTGGGGGATGGGGTCCTCGGGGTCATAAACCGCCCCCCCTCCTTTTGAATAATTAATATAATGGCTCATATCCCAGGGGAGGGGGTCCCCGGGCCCCAAAGGCCCAAGAGAAGGGGGGGCACACAACCCCCTTCTAAAAATGAAAAAATAAAAACGGCAACTCGCTGGAGGCCCTGCCCCCTACCTGCATGACTCTGCAAACGCGCCTCCTGGTTCGCACTCTGCATTGGGGATTTAGTCTCCATTGCTAGTGAGGGTCCCTGGGGGCCGACTAGGCAACCAGGAACCTCCAGTAAGCCCCACAAAGTGAGATTACTGAGACATGGTACAAGGCCATGCCTCTTTTTTACAACAGTCTGCAAATGCGCCTCTTAGCGCACTGCTGGTGAGGTGAAGAGGTCCCTTTGTGTCCTGAGGACCTCAGGACTAAAGTGAACTTCATCTCCCAAGCAGTAGTGAGCCAGACGGTGAGTTTGCAGAGTTGTGTACAAGGGGGGAGTGGCCTGGGACAACTGTCAACAGTCCAGCTGTGTGGGGTTTACTGGAGGTAACAGGAGGTCTAGTCGACCCCCAGGGATTCTCAGGAGGCAAGGGGACATCACCTCCCAACCAAGAGTGCACCAGGAGGTGCCTTTGCAGAGTGGTGGACAAAGGGGGCGTGGCATGTGTCCACCTCTCAGAAATCCCACTGTATGGGGCTTACTGGAAGTAACAGGTAGGCTAGTTGGCCCCTAAGGACCACCAGCAGCAAAGTGGACTTAATACCCATGCAATAGTTTACCAGGGAGACGTTTGCCTGGTGGTGGGGAAAGGGGGCGTGGCCTGCTATGAGAACTTAGCAATGCTGCTGTGTGGGACTTACTGGAGGTAATAGGAGGGGTAGTTGGCCCCTTGGGGGCCAACTACCTCTCCTGTTACCTCCACAGTGGGATTGCTAAGAGGTCTTGGAGGCCATGCCCCCCTTTATCCACCACTCTACAATAGCACCTCCTGGCACAGTACTGGTTGGGGAATGAACTCCACTTAACTCCTGAGGGACTTTGGGGGCCAAGAAGCCCTCCTGGTATCTCCTGTAAGTACTACGCAGCAGAATTCTTGAGCACTGATTGGAGGTCCAGCACCCTTTCTCCACCACTCTGCAAACGCGACTACAGTTAAAGAATATTTGTAATGTAATAGGTCTAGCATTTGCAAGAGTTAAAGCTATTGGTGCTGTAAATCTAAAATTAATGTTTTTCGGAGTGGAGTTGATTTATTTTGTGTGTAGTGGAATTATGTGGTATGTTGTGCAGTGAAATTATGTGGATAGAAAGTATGTGGTATTTAGTGTATAGGAATTATGTAGAGTGGGATTATGTGTTATGGCGAGTAATGATGTGGTATGGTAGTCTGTGTTGTGAAATGGTAACCTCAGGTTTAGTCTTCCTTGTTTCCATAGAAGTTAAATTATGAACTCAATGAGACAAAAAAAGCACCATTGAGGAGTACTTCTGGACCTAGTCAGAGTTATGAACAGGGCCACTGGAATTATGTGACGGTTTAGCTTTGCACAATTATAGATTTTCCACATTAGCCACATAATCCATAATCTTCTGTCTAAGCTGCAGATTTGAACAAAAAGAGCCATGTTTCTAGCTCAAATGGCTCAAACGTTACCAAAAATGCAGTCACAAGTGTTACAGCATGGTGGATGGCCCTTTGCAAATCTAGAATAGTCATCTGTTGCTTATTACTAAATGTGGGTGTTAAATTGGTACTAATGGTGTGCAAACTACTTTTGCTTCATGCTGTGCCTCTCTACCCACTTTCTGCATTTCTGTTGCTTATTTCTGCTTATTTCTTTTTTTCTGTACTTCTTTTGCCTCTTTCTGTTCATCTCTTCCACATTCTGTACCTCTCTTGCTTCTTTCTACACCTCTTTTGCCTCTTTCTGCACCCCTCTTTCCTCATTCTGCAATCTTGTTCCTTCTTTCTGCATCTCTCATGCCTCAGTCTGCCTACCTGTTCCCTCTTTCTGCACCCCTTTTGCCTGTTTCTGCAACTATCTTGTCTCTTTCTGCAGTTCTCCAGCCTCCTTCTGCACCTCACTTGCCCCTTTTTCTGCAACTCTTTTGCCTGTTTCTACACCTCTCTTGCCTCTTTCTGCACCTCTCTTGCCTCTTTCTGTATCCCACTTGCTTCTTTCTGCACCCCTTTTGCCTGTTTCTGCACCTCTCTTCCCTCTTTGTGCAACTCTCTTGCCTCTTTCTACACCTCTTTTCCCTCTTTCTGCATCACACATGCCTCTTTCTGTACCTCTGTTGCTTATTTCTGCACCTCTCTTGTCTCTTTCTGCATCCTTCATGCCTCTTTCAGCACCTCTGTTGCTTCTTTCTGAAGTTTTCTTCCTTCTTTCTGGACCCCTCCTGCCTCTTTCTGTACCCCTATTGCCTCTTTGTGCACCTCTCATAACCCTTTCTTTCTGCACCCTTCTTGCCTCTTCTATTCGTTCTTTCTGCACCTCTTTTGCTTTGTTCTGCACTTCCCTTGCCTCTTTCTGTATCCCTCCTACCTCTTTCTGCACCTGCGTTCCAAATTTCTGCATCCCTCCTGCCCTTTTCTGCACCCCTATTCCCTCTTTCTGCACTTCTCTTGCCTCAGTCTACCTACCTTTTCCCTCTTTCTGTACCCCTTTTGCCTGTTTCAGCAACTCTCTTGCCTCTTTCTGCAGTTCTATTGCCTCTTCCTGCACCTCACTTGCCTCTTTTTGCACCTCTGTTGGTTCTTTTGCACTGCTCTTGCTTCTTTCTGCACCCCTCTTGCACATTTCTGCACCCCACTTGCTTCTTTCTGAATTTCTCTTAACACATTTCTGCACCTCTCTTGCCAGTGTCTGCACCCCTGTTACCTCTTTCTGTCGCTCTTTAGCCTACTTCTGCAACTCTCGTGCTTCTTTCTGCAGTTCTCGTGCCTCCTTCTGCACATTTGTTGCTTCATTCTGCACTTCTCTTGCCTCTTTCTACACTCATGTTGCTTTGTTCGGCACTTCCCATGCTTCTTTTTGCACCTGTCTTACTTCATTTGTACCCCTGTTGTCTCTTTCTGCACTCGTCTTCCCTCTTCCTGCGCCTCTCTTGCCTCTTTCTGCATCTCTCTTGCCTCTTTCTGCACCTTCCTTGCCTCTTTCTGTACCTCACTTGCTTTTTTCTGAACTTCTCTTGCCTCTTTCTGCACCCATTGCTTCATTCTGCCCTTCCCATGCTTCTTTCTGCACCTGTCTTGCTTCTTTCTGCACCCATGTTGTCTCTTTCTTCCCTCTTCCTGTGCCTATCTTGCCTCTTTCTGCATCTCAATTGACTCTTTCTGCACTACTCTTGCTTCTTTCTACACCTCTGTTGCTTCTTTCAGCAATTCTCTTGCCTCTTTCTGCACTTCTCTAGCCAGTTTCTGCAACTCCATTGCCTATTTCTATACCTCTCTTCCCTCTTCCCGCACCACTCTTGCCTCTCTGTACCTCTGTTGCTTCTTTCTGCACTTCTCTTGCCTCTTTCTGCACCCTTTGTGCCTCTTTCTGTACCTCTGTTGCTTTTTTCTGCAATTCTCTTTCTTCTTTCTGTACCCCTTGTGCCTCTTTCTACACCCTTTTCTGGCACATCTCTTGGTTCTTTCTGCATTGTTCTTGCCTATTTATGCACCCCTTTTGGCTCCTTCTTTACCTCTCTTGTTTCTTATTGCACTGCTCTTGCTTCTTTCTGTACCTCTCTTGCAAATTTCTGTACCCCTCGTGCTTCCTTCTGTACCTCTGATGGTTCTTTCTGCACTGCTCTTGCTTCTTTCTTCACCTCTTTTGCCTGTTTCTGCTCTCTTGCCTCTTCCTGCACTTCTCTTGCCTCCTTCTGCACGTATGGTTCTACTTTTTTACACTTCTCTTCCTCTTTCTGCAGCCCTTGTGCCTCGTTTTGCCCCTCTGTTCTACTTCCTTCACTTCTCTTGTTGGTTTTTTCTTGAGCACTGATTGGAGGTCCAGCACCCTTTCTCCACCACTCTGCAAACGCTACTACAGTTAAAGAATATTTGTAATGTAATAGGTCTAGCATTTGCAAGAGTTAAAGCTATTGGTGCTGTAAATCTAAAACTAATGTTTTTCGGAGTGGAGTTAATGTATTTTGTGTGTAGTGGAATTATGTGGTATGTTGTGCAGTGAAATTATGAGGATAGAAAGTATGTGGTATTTAGTGTATAGGAATTATGTAGAGTGGGATTATGTGTTATGGCGAGTAATGATGTGATATGGTAGTCTGTGTTGTGAAATGGTAACCTCAGGTTTAGTCTTCCTTGTTTCCATAGAAGTTAAATTATTAACTTGATGAGACAAAAAAAAGTACCAGTGAGGAGTACTTCTGGACCTTGTCAGAGTTATGAACAGGGCCACTGGAATTATGTGACTGTTTAGCTTTGCACAATTATAGATTTTCCACAATAGCCACATAATCCATAATCTGCTGTCTAAGCTGCAGATTTGAACACAAAGAGCCATGTTTCTAGCTCAAATGGCTCAAACGTTACCAAAAATGCAGTCACAAGTGTTACAGCATGGTGGATGGCCCTTTGCAAATCTAGAATAGTCATCTGTTGTTTATTACTAAATGTGGGTGTTAAATTGGTACTAATGGTGTGCAAACTACTCTTGCTTCATGCTGTGCCTCTCTACCCACTTTCTGCATTCTGTTGCTTATTTCTGCAACTTTCTTTTTTTCTGTACTTCTTTTGCCTCTTTCTGTTCATCTCTTCCACATTCTGTACCTCTCTTGCTTCTTTCTACACCTCTTTTGCCTCTTTCTGCACCCCTCTTTCCTCATTCTGCAATCTTGTTCCTTCTTTCTGCATCTCTCCTGCTTCAGTCTGCCTACCTGTTCCCTCTTTCTGCACCCCTTTTGCCTGTTTCTGCAACTATCTTGTCTCTTTCTTCAGTTCTCCAGCCTCCTTCTGCACCTCACTTGCCCCTTTTTCTGCAACTCTTTTGCCTGTTTCTATACCTCTCTTGCCTCTTTCTGCACCTCTCTTGCCTCTTTCTGTATCCCACTTGCTTCTTTCTGCACCCCTTTTGCCTGTTTCTGCACCTCTCTTCCCTCTTTGTGCAACTCTCTTGCCTCTTTCTACACCTCTCTTCCCTCTTTCTGCATCATACATGCCTCTTTCTGTACCTCTGTTGCTTATGTCTGCACCTCTCTTGTCTCTTTCTGCACCCTTCATGCCTCTTTCAGTACCTCTGTTGCTTCTTTCTGCAGTTTTCTTCCTTCTTTCTGGACCCCTCCTGCCTCTTTCTGTACCCCTATTGCCTATTTGTGCACCTCTCATAACCCTTTCTACACCCTTCTTGCCTCTTCTATTGGTTCTTTCTGCACCTCTTTTGCTTTGTTCTGCACTTCCCTTGCCTCTTTCTGTACCCCTCCTACCTCTTTCTGCACCTGTGTTCCAAATTTCTGCATCCCTCCTGCCTTTTTCTGCACCCCTATTCCCTCTTTCTGCACTTCTCTTGCCTCAGTCTACCTACCTTTTCCCTCTTTTTGTACCCCTTTTGCTTGTTTGAGCAACTCTCTTGCCTCTTTCTGCAGTTCTATTGCCTCTTCCTGCACCTCACTTGCCTCTTTTTGCACCTCTTTTGTTTCTTTTGCACTGCTCTTGCTTCTTTCTGCACCTCTCTTGCACATTTCTGCACCCCTCTTGCTTCTTTCTGAATTTCTCTTAACACATTTCTGCACCTCTCTTGCCAGTGTCTGCACCCCTGTTACCTCTTTCTGTCACTCTTTTGCCTACTTCTGTAACTCTCGTGCCTCTTTCTGCAGTTCTCGTGCCTCCTTCTGCACATTTGTTGCTTCGTTCTGCACTTCTCTTGCCTCTTTCTACACTCAGGTTGCTTTGTTCGGCACTTCCCATGCTTCTTTTTGCACCTGTCTTACTTCATTTGTACCCCTGTTGTCTCTTTCTGCACTCGTCTTCCCTCTTCCTGCGCCTCTCTTGCCTCTTTCTGCATATCACTTGACTCTTTCTGCACTTGTCTTGCTTCTTTCTATGCCTTTGTTGCATCTTTCAGCAATTCTCTTGCCTCTTTCTGCACCTCTCTTGCCTCTTTCTGCACCTTTCTTGCCTCTTTCTGTACATCACTTGCTTTTTTCTGAACTTCTCTTGCCTCTTTCTGCACTCATTGCTTCATTCTGCACTTCCCATGCTTCTTTCTGCACCTGTCTTGCTTCTTTCTGCACCCATGTTGTCTCTTTCTTTGCCTCTCTTGCCTCTTTCTGCATCTCAATTGACTCTTTCTGCACTACTCTTGCTTCTTTCTACACCTCTGTTGCTTCTTTCAGAAATTCTCTTGCCTCTTTCTGCACTTCTCTTGCCAGTTTCTGCAACTCCATTGCCTATTTCTATACCTCTCTTCCCTCTTCCCGCACCACTCTTGCCTCTCTGTACCTCTGTTGCTTCTTTCTGCACTTCTCTTGCCTCTTTCTGCACCCTTTGTGCCTCTTTCTGTACCTCTGTTGCTTTTTTCTGCAATTCTCTTTCTTCTTTCTGTACCCCTTGTGCCTCTTTCTATACCCTTTTCTGGCACATCTCTTGGTTCTTTCTGCATTGTTCTTGCCTATTTCTGCACCCCTTTTGGCTCCTTCTTTACCTCTCTTGTTTCTTATTGCACTGCTCTTGCTTCTTTCTGTACCTCTCTTGCAAATTTCTGTACCCCTCGTGCTTTCTTCTGTACCTCTGTTGGTTCTTTCTGCACTGCTCTTGCTACTTTCTTCACCTCTTTTGCCTGTTTCTGCTTTCTTGCCTCTTTCTGCACTTCTCTTGCCTCCTTCTGCACCTATGGTTCTACTTTTTTACACTACTCTTCCTCTTTCTGCAGCCATTGTGCTTTGTTTTGCCCCTCTGTTCTTCTTCCTTCTCTTGTCTTGTTGGTTTTTTCTTGAGCACTGATTGGAGGTCCAGCACCCTTTCTCCACCACTCTGCAAACGCTACTACAGTTAAAGAATATTTGTAATGTAATAGGTCTAGCATTTGCAAGAGTTAAAGCTATTGGTGCTGTAAATCTAAAACTAATGTTTTTCGGAGCCGAGTTGATGTATTTTGTGTGTAGTGGAATTATGTAGTATGTTGTGCAGTGAAATTATGAGGATAGAAAGTATGTGGTATTTAGTGTATAGGAATTATGTAGAGTGGGATTATGTGTTATGGCGAGTAATGATGTGGTATGGTAGTCTGTGTTGTGAAATGGTAACCTCAGGTTTAGTCTTCCTTGTTTCCATAGAAGTTAAATTATGAACTCGATGAGACAAAAAAAAGCACCAGTGAGGAGTACTTCTGGACCTAGTCAGAGTTATGAACAGGGCCACTGAAATTATGTGACTGTTTAGCTTTGCACAATTATAGATTTTCCACATTAGCCACATAATCCATAATCTGCTGTCTAAGCTGCAGATTTGAACAAAAAGAGCCATGTTTCTAGCTCAAATGGCTCAAGCGTTACCAAAAATGCAGTCACAAGTGTTACAGCATGGTGGATGGCCCTTTGCAAATCTAGAATAGTCATCTGTTGCTTATTACTAAATATGGGTGTAAAATTGGTACTAATGGTGTGCAATCTACTCTTGCTTCATGCTGTGCCTCTCTACCCTCTTTCTGCATTCTGTTGCTTATTTCTGCAACTTTCTTTTTTTCTGCACTTCTTTTGCCTCTTTCTGTTCATCTCTTCCATATTCTGTACCTCTCTTGCTTCTTTCTACACCACTTTTGCCTCCTTCTGCCCCCCTCTTTCCTCATTCTGCAATCTTGTTCCTTCTTTCTGCATCTCTCATGCCTCAGTCTGCCTACCTGTTCCCTCTTTCTGCACCCCTTTTGCCTGTTTCTGTAACTATCTTGTCTCTTTCTGCAGTTCTCCAGCCTCCTTCTGCACCTCACTTGCCCCTTTTTCTGCAACTCTTTTGCCTGTTTCTACACCTCTCTTGCCTCTTTCTGCACCTCTCTTGCCTCTTTATGTATCCCACTTGCTTCTTTCTGCACCCCTTTTGCCTGTTTCTGCACCTCTCTTCCCTCTTAGTGCAACTCTCTTGCCTCTTTCTACACCTCTCTTCCCTCTTTCTGCATCACACATGCCTCTTTCTGTACCTCTGTTGCTTATTTCTGCACCTCTCTTGTCTCTTTCTGCATCCTTCATGCCTCTTTCAGCACCTCTGTTGCTTCTTTCTGAAGTTTTCTTCCTTCTTTCTGGACCCCTCCTGCCTCTTTCTGTACCCCTATTGCCTCTTTGTGCACCTCTCATAACCCTTTCTTTCTGCACCCTTCTTGCCTCTTCTATTGGTTCTTTCTGCACTTCTTTTGCTTTGTTCTGCACTTCCCTTGCCTCTTTCTGTACCCCTCCTACCTCTTTCTGCACCTGCGTTCCAAATTTCTGCATACCTCCTGCCTTTTTCTGCACCCCTATTCCCTCTTTCTGCACTTCTCTTGCCTCAGTCTACCTACCTTTTCCCTCTTTTTGTACCCCTTTTGCCTGTTTCAGCAACTCTCTTGCCTCTTTCTGCAGTTCTATTGCCTCTTCCTGCACCTCACTTGCCTCTTTTTGCACCTCTGTTGGTTCTTTTGCACTGCTCTTGCTTCTTTCTGCACCTCTCTTGCACATTTCTGCACCCCTCTTGCTTCTTTCTGAATTTCTCTTAACACATTTCTGCACCTCTCTTGCCAGTGTCTGCACCCCTGTTACCTCTTTCTGTCGCTCTTTTGCCTACTTCTGCAACTCTCGTGCCTCTTTCTGCAGTTCTCGTGCCTCCTTCTGCACATTTGTTGCTTCGCTCTGCACTTCTCTTGTCTCTTTCTACACTCATGTTGCTTTGTTCGGCACTTCCCATGCTTCTTTTTGCACCTGTCTTACTTCATTTGTACCCCTGTTGTCTCTTTCTGCACTGGTCTTCCCTCTTCCTGCGCCTCTCTTGCCTCTTTCTGCATCTCACTTGACTCTTTCTGCACTTGTCTTGCTTCTTTCTATGCCTTTGTTGCATCTTTCAGCAATTCTCTTGCCTCTTTCTGCATCTCTCTTGCCTCTTTCTGCACCTTTCTTGCCTCTTTCTGTACCTCACTTGTTTTTTTCTGAACTTCTCTTGCCTCTTTCTGCACCCATTGCTTCATTCTGCACTTCCCATGCTTCTTTCTGCACCTGTCTTGCTTCTTTCTGCACCCATGTTGTCTCTTTCTTCCCTCTTTCTGTGCCTATCTTGCCTCTTTCTGCATCTCAATTGACTCTTTCTGCACTACTCTTGTTTCTTTCTACACCTCTGTTGCTTCTTTCAGCAATTCTCTTGCCTCTTTCTGCACTTCTCTTGCCAGTTTCTGCAACTCCATTGCCTATTTCTATACCTCTCTTCCCTCTTTCCGCACCACTCTTGCCTCTCTCTGTACCTCTGTTGCTTCTTTCTGCACTTCTCTTGCCTCTTTCTGCACCCTTTGTGCCTCTTTCAGTACCTCTGTTGTTTTTTTCTGCAATTCTCTTTCTTCTTTCTGTACCCCTTGTGCCTCTTTCTACACCCTTTTCTGGCACATCTCTTGGTTCTTTCTGCATTGTTCTTGTCTATTTCTGCACCCCTTTTGGCTCCTTCTTTACCTCTCTTGTTTCTTATTGCACTGCTCTTGCTTCTTTCTGTACCTCTCTTGCAAATTTCTGTACCCCTCGTGCTTCCTTCTGTACCTCTGTTGGTTCTTTCTGCACTGCTCTTGCTTCTTTCTTCACCTCTTTTGCCTGTTTCTGCTCTCTTGCCTCTTTCTGCACTTCTCTTGCCTCCTTCTGCATCTATGGTTCTGCTTTTTTACACTTCTCTTCCTCTTTCTGCAGCCCTTGTGCCTCGTTTTGCCCCTCTGTTCTTCTTCCTTCACTTCTCATGTTCTTTCTGCACTTCTGTTGCTTCTGTCTGCATCCCTCTTGCCTATTTCTGCACCCTTCCTCCTTCTTTCTATATCTCTCTTCACCTCTCTTGCCTCATTCTGCAACCCTGTTCCCTCTTGCTACACATCTCTTGCCTGTCTCTGTAACTATATTGCTTCTTTCTACAGTTCTCTTTCTGCACCTCTGTTGCTTCTTTCTGCGCTTCTCTTGCATCTTTCTGCACCCCTCTCGCCTCTTTCTTCACCTCTCTTGGTTGTTTATGTACAGCTCTTGTTTCTTTCTGTACCTGTCTTGGAAATTTCTGCACCCCTCTTGCCTCTTTCTGTACCCCTCTTCCCTGTTTCTGCACCTCTCTTGCTACTATGTGCACCCCTCTTGCCTCTTTCTGCACCTCTGTTCCTTCTTTCTGCACTTCTCTTGATTCTTTCTGTACCTCTCTTGCACATTTCTGCACGCCTCTTGCCTCTCTGTCCACCTCTCTTGCCTCTTTATGCTCCTCTCTTACCTCTTTCTGCCCCCTCTTGCCTCTTTTTGTACTTCTTTTGCTTTTTTCTGTAATTCTCTTCCCTCTTTCTGCACCCCTATTGCCTCTTTCTGCACCTCTGTTGGTTCTTTCCGTACGTCTCTTGCCTCTGTGTGCATCCCTGTTCCCTCTTTGTGTACCTCTTTTGCCTGTTCCTCCAACTCTCTTGCCTCTTTCTGCACTTTTCTTGCCTCTTTGGGTACCTCTGTTGCTTCCTTGTGTACTTGTTATGCCTCTTTCTGCACCCCTCTTGCCTCTGTATGCACCTCTGTTGCTTCTTTCTGTACTTCTCTTGCTTCTGTCTACACCCCACGTGCAAATAGTTCAGGATCCTTTGGCAGCAGCCGGATGGGTTCCAATGGCCTCACAGGCATTAGGATCTCATGCCAGAACAATCAGCGGGCCATCTGTGCAATCCCCCTTCCACCAGTTCAAGTTGGCACCCGAGGAAGACAACAGCAGTATCCCTAACAGCAACCCGTCCAGGTCCACCAGGGGCAAGGCCAAGGGGGGAACGTCTCTTAAGAAACAACTAATCATAATATCATGGAATATAGCAGGGAGTACCAAAATAAAATAAAACAAAAACCTAAAGAAATTATTGGACATACTCTGCTTCCAAGAGACCTGGGCCTTGTCAGGCACCTCACTGGCCAGGTACCACAAACATTTTGTTCCAGCAATAAGAAGGAATCTTTTTGGTCGGCCGGGGGCCTGTCAGTCATCATAAAACATGCAAGTGCCCTCACTGTTCTAGACATTAACCTGAATTAACCAGGACTGCAAGCACTGCTGATTGGCAGATTGAAATATAATTTGCATCAAATAAACCTTTCAATCATAAACTGTTACATTAACCCAGCACAGACCATCTCAAAAGATCAGATGGAGGCCCTGTCATGGAAACTAGATTAACTTTTAAACAAATATAAATCTCACAAGGTCATTCTAGCCAGGGATTTTAACTTGAAGGACCTAGACAGAGCAGAGACTGTCCCCCATAGCCTGAACAGGGCAGCTCCCCTCAATGACCTCCTTAACAATCATAAACTGACCTCAACCAATGCATTGAAAACAACCCGCTCGAACGCCTGGCATCCTCGACCTCTCAAGAATTGATTACATCCTGGCCGGTGAAGGAATGGCAGCCAGGCTGGAAGATTTTGTTGATGTGGACAGTTCTGAAAGTGACCATAGGCCATTAAGAGCGGTGTTTCAATTTGAAGTACCATCAGCCACTATCTTACAAGTCATTGGAGAGTCAAGAGGGGACAAAAATGATAGCGTCCTGAGAAGGATCAAATGGTCTGACGAGATAGACAAAAAACTGCAAATCTGGCTGGACCAGAAACAGGCAGGGGGATCAACAACGCTGCTCTCACCAGTAAATGGCTGAGAGAACATGGTAGAGGACTTGCAAAGGAAGATGGGCCACTCCCAGTCCACATGCCTTAGATCTGCAGGGCCATGCCTTCCCATTTCAACCCCCAACAGGTCATCAAGATTCTTAAGACCATGAAGAACGACGGGGGCTCCTGGGCCCAATGGGATTCCTGCACCGGTCTTTAAAAAAGCACCTGATTTCTGGGCAGCAACTTTAACTCCTCTCTAGAATTACACCTTTCTAACTGCTATAACCCCTAACTCCTGGAAGGTTTCTATATTGGTCCCCATTTTTAAAAAAGGGGATCACCTAAAGCAATCAAACTATAGGCCAAGGCCTACGCGCGTCTCATACTGAAAGATCTGAAGACATGGGCTGAAGAAAACACCATTATTCCTTTCTATCAGACAGGCTTCAGGTCACAGTCATCGACCATGGACAACGTGCTTGCGCTAGCGCTAGTGTACCTATCAGTTCAGACAACAATGAAGAACCATCCCCCACTGTTCTGTTGCTTTGTCGATTACAGTACAGCTTTCAACAAAGTTGTACGCTGAAGACTAAGGAAACTAGAAAACTGGGGCATTCCATCAACCCTTTTGAAAGTAATATGAAGACACGTGGGTGTGGGTAAAAACAAGTGCATGCAGTGTGTCCCCTAAAATACCCACGAATAATGGGCTGAAACAAGAATGTGTGTTGGCTTCCATCCTCTTCAACTTATACACCGCGGACTTGGGAGACGCCCTAAAAGGAGCCTGTCTAGTAGCACCAAGACTAGGAGCAGTGAGACTGCTGGTGCTATAATATGCCGACGATACTGCTATAATGGACCACACAAAGGTGGGCCTACAAAGAGCCCTGAATGACCTAAACTGTTTCAATCAAGACAACAACCTGACAGTAAACCAGGGAAAGACCAAGGTCATTATTTTCGGGAGCTATCATAGGAAAAAGAAAGCACAGTGGTCAATGGGAAACTTACAAAATAATACTGTGGCCTCATTTAACTATCTAGGGGTCTGGTTTACTGAACAGGCCAAGGTGAATATCCACCTGAATCAGCAGTCATCCTGTAGTGTAGTTCCTATATTTCCAATAGGCTCTGCGCATTGGAATAATATATCCTATAGATTTGACGTAGGACTTAGGTCGACTAGGTCTCTATCGAATATATTAGACTTAATTGTGAGTGCCAGATAGCTCAGAGGTCACTAGAAACTTTCTCGAATTTACAAGAAGGGATTAGTTTCTGACAACCGCAAAAACATGACAACTTTGTTTCCCCAAGAATAAACGTATCTTCAGAGTCGTAGAAACAATAGATAGATGTTTTACTCAGTCAATCGTGCATGCTTCGTTTCATCAGAGGTGAAGAGAAAATAGAGAGACGGGCGTTTTCAATAAAAGGATTTATTGAATAGTCTTCTTTCTTGTGCAAGTAAAGTGAACTGCTACAATCGTAATACTGGCTGCAAAGTATAATGCGTACAGCAAGAAGAGTATTATAAAATAATACTGTAAAAGCATTTTATGGTTTCTTAACCATAGACAAATACATACATAAATAACAAAGGCTAAAAGTACTCATCTGGTGCTTCTAAAATACGCCTACCCCAATGTACCTAACCTAAGTCTAGTACGAAGAAGTAAGTGTGGTATAGCATAGGTTTAGTTTCTTTGCCAAGAATCTATCGAAGATTTCTCTTTAGGATCCAATCAGCTCCGTACCTTGGTTTTAGAATGAAGGAGGTCTGGTATCTCTGTCTCGGGAAACACTGGATTCTCGCAGAGAGAAATGCAGCCTCTTGATCAGTGCGTCAGCTGGAGGGTTGGCTTCCTTCGGCACTTGCTGTAGTGAGCTGCGTCGGGCAAGTAGATAGTCGAGCTGCTCCGAAACCACCGTGTGTTTTCTAGAGCAAGTGTAGGCATATTTATACCTTGAAGGTACCTAGTTTAACGTCGGGCATAATAACGACATCAAAGAACCCCCAAGGGAATGGTAGTTCTTTGAAAACTCCATGAATTCTTGGACAAATCAACATTCAAGCAAGGGGATGTCCCTGACTGCTTAAGCAGAAATGTTGATACCTGCAGATCAAACATGCACTTCTGGGGGTACTCTCACCAGGAACATAATTACCAGAGGCCTCACTGTTACAGGATAGGCTTTTACCAGATCACATGACTAAACAAACAATCTCCCAGACCTGTTGGAAAATGATAAATTACCAACCAGACCCCACAGGAACTCTCAGGGAACGTTGGAAGGTTGACAATGGAGAACTCGACGAAACTGACTGGCAAGACACCCTAGCGTCCCCACGAGAGGTAGCGATATCCTCTAAAAGAAAATTAGTGCAACTGAAAATCCTCCATCGAATATATTACACATGAACACTACTGCACAGACTGGGCCGGACAGACACATCACTTTGTTTGCGACACTGTGGACAGCCAGGTACATTTTATCACATGCTATGGGAAAGTCCAGGGATCACAACATATCGGAGGGCGGTCATGCAAGCAACATCGCAGGTCACTGGAGCTAGTGTGCTGCTAGAGCCAAGGAGATATCTCCTAAACATCTGGGAGCCTACGGATCTGAATCATATGGATCAGGACTGGGCGACATTAGGTATGAGGATTGCGAAGCTAAATACTGCCCAGTACTGCAGAATGGGGCTGATTCCCAACTATCGTCAATGGTCCAGTGATATGGACTGCGCAATGACAGCAGAGAAAGTGGTCTATGTACGCAGGGGATGCCCACAGAAATGGGCAGGGGTATGGGGAAAATGGAACGCTTATCGGGGATACATCTGTGATCCTCCACGATTCTATTCAGAGTCAAATGTTAGTGACTAAGGGATCTGGGTTGGGAACATGATGTCAATGATGTTAATCTCCTTAGGATTTGTCAAAAGAATGGATGTAGAGCACAAGACTAATAAACAATGTAGAAATGTGAACGCGCACTGTACTTCTGACCTTGCTAAAATGGATGTACTCATGAAACGTCGGCAATGTAATATTGCAAAATACTAATAAAAGTTTATAATAAAACAAACAAAAAACAGGGGCCCTAAAAAGTAGACACTGCAGTACTACATGGCTGCGATTATAATGGTTAGTGTGGCCTGTGGTGGGCATCTATTGTATAAGGCAATAGTGCCAGACAACCACTGGGCAGAGTGCAGAGAGTGCGTTCATATCAGGAGGAGGCTCCTGATGGCTGAGTGACAGGAAGGAATTTCCCATCTCGGTGGTCCCACTGGAGATTTTAGACTTCCAAAAAGAGACTAAGCCCAAACATGAAAAGTTCCTTAAGTCCTGAGGTAAGCGCTGCCTAGGCCCAATCTATTTCTTGTCTCCAATTGCTCTCTAGTGTGGTCAACCATATTTTTCGACTTTGACCCGGTCTCACCTGATTTAAAAGTCAATGGTTGGCGCTTTGATATTTTCAGTGCTAGTTTTTACCCTAACCTTAAAAATGTATAACTCATGTCCTACTGATTGGATTTGTGTCCTTTAAGTGTCAAATAATTTATTAAAATGTACTCTACTTTTCTAAATTAGTGTGAGATTTGTCTTGTGTTGTGTTTTGGCTTTATTACTGTTTGTGTGTTACTTTACACATTGCCTCTAAATTCAAACTACTTCCTTTTTGCCAAGCTACCTGAGGGTTAAAAACAGGTTAATTTAGTGACTTTTGTGGTTCACCCTGACAGGCTGGTGCTTGAGCAGAGTTAACACCTCACTCAACCAACATCCCAATTTCTCACAGCATTAAAGTTATTTAACTGTGACTTTACTAAATTAAACCACATCACACCATTGATTACACCTCTTGTCTACACCAAAGTGCGCATCATCGGCTTTCTTCTTATTGATCCATCCATTGGTAATCTCAACCTCAACTACTCAAACCGTGCAGCACATTCATTCTCCTTTGTCCCACAATGCCCTGATGATGTAAAAAAAATCACCATTAATGTCTATGTGATGACTACTGTACAAAGACGCTTGCGGGTTGCTAGAAAGCCTGTTTGTTTGCCAGCACAGGTGAAGAGAGGAGCAGCCCCAAATCTTAGTAGAAATGGCTCTTCCCTGCCCTCTCCCCCAGCCCAATACAACAACTTTGGTTGCTGCTCTACGTTTCACTATTCTTTAATAAATCTGCTGCCTAGTTTCTTAAGCAGTGACTACTAAATAGGTATACAAGTTTCGCAAACGAATCTGCTGGAGCTATTGTTCCCATACTGTGACGTGATTTAAACACAACATCTGAATATTCGTTATTCCTTTTGGAACCCTTCCATTATATTTTTTTACGTCGGTCTTTTTAATCTTATATTTCTCTTCATGTACACAAAAACGCCTTTTGGTTAATATAATGACACACAAAGAAGCGTTTTGCATTGCTGCTGACTAAACATCAGAGCATCATACATGAATGCACCTCTAAATAAGGATGTTTCTAAAAAGATGAGTGGGGAAAGTAGATCTCTTCTGTCTGAAGTCCACTAGTTTCAGCAGCAGTGGAAAATACTGCGCTAGCCAGCATGCTGATCATGTACAAACCCTTGGGTGATTGAATTGTACAGCCCTGTTTGAGTCCAAAATGCAACTTTAGGGTCCATTAGCTGATTCAACTTTTGGTTATTTGAAACCAATTACAGAGAGGCTCTTCAGAGGTTAGTTCTAAATTCTTCAAAGACAAAGCTGCACTGATAACCTCTCAAGAAATAGCCACTCAGAGTATAATTTTTGAATTATGTCTTTTGTTCTGTCAGTCTGAACAGACCTGCTAGTGAAATATAATTTAGCAAGAGTATTTTAAAGCCTTCACTCAGCACTGCTTCAGGAGCTCTGGGGGTATGGCTTAGCTCGGAGAAATAGAAAGAAAACAAGTTTGCATTGACAGCTTGATCCCGGGGAGAGGTAGCTGGCTGCTTGTCTAACAGGTCCTCTGGGGTCTGGATAAAATAGAGACAGAGGAGCAATGAGATTAGGCAAGTATGCGCTGTCAATGTTTAAAGGAACAATTACCATTACCCCGCACACTTCCCTATTGTTAAATTAAATGCTTCGAGCATTTCACAAGGTTCAACCTATTTTTTGAAGATTCGGCTTTATATAATTTTTATTTGAAATAACCGCAATTTCTTATCAGAAGAGGTAAAAAACAAATGCTGTTGGCAGAATGCATGATATGCTATTGTTTTAGACAGGAAGGAAATGAATAAATCAAAGCGCATCTTTCCTTCCCCATCCAAAATACACACTGCAGTTTCACGGGCGTTGCATCTTTCCCTTTCATGGTTAAGTGAATTAACAACACATAGTAAACGGACTCCTGACATTCATTTGCTTTCTTGAACCGGAATAATACACATCTGTAACTGAACAAAAGAGTGGGTGGTAGATATCTGAATCACAATGTTTTTGAGATAAAGAACATTACAAAAAGATCAGTGTGAATAATAAAGCATTGTTACGTGAGTCATGACATTTCTATTCTCACTTAAGATTTGAACAGAAGAAGCCTGCAAATGAGCACCTTGTGCCACTTTCAAAGTGGGAGGAAGATGTATAATTAACATTTTTTTTTACGGTGATGCGATTTAAAGGCATTCTGTGACAAAGGAGTTTTTGAAAAAAGGTAAGGGCGTAGCAATATAACATGCATGCTGTTTTTGAGCTCGGAAACGTGTTTGGAGTTCGGGGTGATCAAAGGGCAGGATTAACTGCGGATATAAGAAAACATGTGCTTTAGGGTGAAAGAAAAGGGATACCAGTCTGTTGAATCTAAGGTCAAGGGACAATCGATATTTGCCCGGCGGTATCGCCTCTTTGACCCACAAATTATTAATCAATGAAGAGGCAGGCGCTGGAGACGGGAAGGCAAGAAACAAGGTTTATTCTCTCCGGAGGAGAACACAACAATTCAGACAGCAGGTATCGTCATGAGGTGCTCTACCCGCATCTCTGAGGCCTGGCCTCTTATACACAAGTTTATTACTTTATTACATATTACATATTCATGGCAATGCTTTGATGTACGGAAAGACATTCTCGGAACCCCCGCTCCAAGCCCGTTCCCACACACATATACAGCAGAAGTCCCACCCCGGTCACAACAGGTGATGATTATCGCGCAGCTGGACATTCCGTCGATTCATGGAACGTGGGGGTTTGATCGGATCTCTTAGGGTGGGGGCTTTGATCGATTCGGGGGTCCTTTGAGGAGGGAAGCTTTCTACTGTACGGGGAGGGGCAATAAACAGTATCGGCAGGGCTAGGTGTCGGCCTGGGAACGGGGAGGACAAACGGGCACACAGGAAAAAGGGGGTTTGCATCAAAAGGGCCTGGGACCATGAAAGGAATGAAGGGAGGTGTCGTGCTGGGAACAGGATGGGGTTCTGAGGCAACGCTGCGCTGAAGAGGGGTTTATGACCCAAGGCATGCGTGAGCGGGGGTTGGTCAGGGTGCGGGCTCTGTGAGGGAGGAGGGCTATGCCGGGGGTCAGTGGCATGAAAAAAAGGGTTGTTCTGATCGAGGGTGCGCACGACAAAAAGTGTGGCCTCAGGGGAAGAGGCAAGATGGCGCAGATAATGTTTACCAAACCGTACTAATTTTCCACAGTCCTCCCTTTAACATATCCAAGACATCTTGCTGGCCTATTTCCAATTCATGTCGACTGTGGTGATCCTCGGAAAAGAAGTAGGTACCCAGGTGAAGGAGTTATATACATTACATTTTGAAATCTTTCATCTTAGGAGGCGGGTCTATCGATAAAAACTCGTTTGCAGGAGAGTCGTAGTAATGTGATAATAGACAAAAATGATTCTGTAGTGAGAGCATTGAGTACATTTCATAGTTGCTTATAGTCGTTTGGAATGTGAATTGATAGGTCATTAAATATGTGAGTTCTGTTCATGTTACAATGGTGGAGCATAATTAATACAATGGTGGCTGGGAGAGAAATGCGACGTAGCAGAAACGATGATTGAGGGAGTCAATGTTCGAAGTTAATGAGTTCTCAGCATTCTTTGTCGTTTTTTGTTGGCGCTGTGGAGCACCGGCGGTGGAGCCAAGGGTCCAGCTCTATTCGAGGTCCCGCGTTGCAGGGCACGACCTTTTCCTCGCGTTTCTGGTCAAAAAGGTCCTTTTCGCCCTGTGTCCTTTGAGTTGATTGTCAAAAAGGTTCAGATGGAAGAAATGTGCGTGTGAGCAGTCCTTTAGGGTAGGTCGGAGAAAAAGGGGGATGGAGCAGGGCCAGATCGGGAACAGACTAGGGGGACGGAAAAACTTCAGATAGGCGGGCTCATGACCGAGTTTTGAGAGCGGGGACTTTTCGGCATACATTAGACATCGAGCAGGGGCATCAGGTCAGCCCTTTCCTCTTATCTTGTCGAAAACAGTGCCTCGTCCTGCAGCTCCTTACTGTCACGGTCTCGCCTGGCCAATGTTGCAGATGTTCCATAGTCTGTAGTCAGGCCACGTGCTCCCACATCCGGTCCTTCTTTCCTCCGACAGTCGTACCCTTAAATGAGTTTGAAAAGACAGTCTTTAGAGAATTGGCAGAGGAAGGTAATCACATAAGTCTATTTCTCTCCCAGCTCCAGGTAAATGAGAACGCAATGGTGTTTTCTGCCTGGTCATGGTACGTGATCTGGTGCCTTTTATTGCATTACAGTTACGTCAGCTCTTCTGACGGAGACCCACCTTCCTAGTACGAGCCTTACAAAGCTATACCGTTCTCCTGGGCTATATATCAAAAAACGCAATGTGCTATCACCATGGTCTGATAGGTATCTTTCTGAGAGATGAACATAGGCTAAAAAATTTTCATTCTATTAATGCATCCTGCCTTTCAGCTAAACATTTTACTTTCAACAGGGTTCATTGCAACGATTTCTTCACTTTGGTCTAATCTTAATTTTGCAAACATCGTCCTAGTTCCTACATAGCCTCCTACAACCTGACTACTTAATTAAAAAACCGGGGTCTTGTGGAAAACAACTAGGGACATAGAAAAGCTGTGGTAAGGGCGTAAATCGACCCATCTCTTACAACCGGGGGTGAGGGGCAGTTTAAATCTCCCGCCGGGGGCAGTTGATACGAAACTGGGGGTGTTCTGGGAAGATGGGGATGTTTCGATCACTTTTACTGTTTGGGTATTGCGACAATTCGGGACGGGGAAGGTCGCGTTATCTGAGGCATCTTTTTATAACACAGGAGCCGCTGACATGTAGTTTCCTTATTTCGGGTCAGATTAGGGAACCTCAGTCGTCTTACCTGTCCTTTCCCTCTTGGCCAAATCTCGGTTTCATCAATTTAGCAGAAAGGAGAAGTAGTGACACGGCGTCAGGGTGATTTTTTTCTTAGGACAAATTTTGAGCAAATACTCGTGGTATTTGGGGCCAATTGGTGGGGCACTAGGGGTGGCGGTTTGCCAATTTAGGTGCTTAGTCGTTCGGAAGAGCGAGAGAGAGAGAGAGAGAGAGAGAGAGAGAGAGAGAGAGAGAGAGAGAGAGAGATGTGCAACAACAGGCTAAATAGTACACGTGCGACATGGGGAGTGGCCGTGCATTAAGACAGGCTATTCAGCGCATTACGCAACATAGGCATTACGGGTCTGTGTTAGAATTTTGAAAGCACGCAGTTTGGGATGGACGAGCATTGGGCCGGGTACAGGGGACATGCATCGAGGGAAAAAAAGGGCACCAGTGTCGCATTTCTTGCATTCTCGGTCCGTTAATCAGTTAAGTCAACGCGTCAGTCATACACAAACGTCATCTCATAGTTTCAGACATACGTGACAGGTGTCCATTCACGCAACATGGATCAAGGGTGATCGCTTTTATCATGTCATAAACTCTATTGGCTCCTTTGGTAAAAAGAGAGCAGTTTGTGGGTGTGTTTAGGTGCCACCAGGCAGTGTTAGTCCGCTTCGTATATCAGACAGGGCGAGGCTTCAGATCTTCACCATACTTTGGTCGCGATTCCGGTGTGGCCTGTAGAGGGGAAAAAGAGGGGAGGGGAGGGGGACAACATTCGAGCATATCAAAAGCACGGGTACGAAAGTCCTTTACTTACCTCATACTCGTCTTATCCCCTCGGGATAGAATCCCTGGGGTTTTTGGTTTCTGGAGCCAAGGGGGGAATGGGGGCAGTGCGATTCATAGGCTGTGAGTAGGGAAACGTTAAAGAATCAGAAGCACTTAGTGCGAGGTTTCCAGTTGGTAGGTGTATTTAGCTATTGGGGTCCTTAAACCTCTTTCAACGTTGTGATGTTCTAAGGTTTATCAGCTCTTCGGTCAACTCTGTTCCCTAGTATCTTTGAGTGTCGTATCTTTATAATATTTTATCATTTTACATCGTTTCATTTTACCCAACCTTTATATTCCATCTTTTACACCATTTCGCTTTTACCCATCCCCAGAAGTCGAGGTCTTTCTCCAGGCGCGAGTCCCTGAGTCAGTCGCATATTTGACGGCAGAGTGTCGTGTCTCAGATTCGATCCTCCATCCGGGGCTGGGCAACCATCTTCTATTAACCTTAAAGAGAGAGCAGAGTAGGGTGCACAGAAAAGAACTCTCCCGCCGATCCCATATTTTAAATAAAGCATGCAATATCCGTTCATAGTTCGAGAAACCTTTATTTTGCAAAATCATTCAGATCTATGAAGGTGCAGTCGTACCTGGCTGGACACGGTAATGGCTAAAGTGCGTACAGTAGGGGGTTAATTTGCAGCATTAGAAAACATTAGAAAGGTTTATTCATTCATTCGTAGGAAACTAAAAACGTCTATAAATTGGTCGGGGGATCGGGGGGCATTTATTTCATAGTTTAGAAGCACCGTCAGACTAGTCGCAATCAGATTTCCTATATGCATACCGTGTATGTGCGTCATGAGCGAGGTTATACATCAGCTATAAAAAAATATAATACATCGTACATTTGTAATCAACATTTTTTTTTTTTTTTTAACGGAGTCCCTTTATATGTTCGTCGAGTGAATTCTCTTTCTTTCTCGTTAAGCGTACAAAGGGTCAGGTACATGTCTCAGAAAATCAAGTTTTTCTTTATTAGCAAAAAGAAGACACCACGTGGCGTTCGTAAGTTCCTATTGTCACCGGCGCCATTTTGGGCGGGGCCGGGTTAGTCCGGAAGTAGCATCAGAAAAAAATGTTTCCTACAACCGGCAGTTGGACCAGAGTCCTTTTCGGCAGTTCGAGAATTCATGCTAACAGAAAGAGTGGCAATGTCATGCTTGTTTTGTTAGCGATCGAGGCAGTTGTCCCTTACCGGAAGCCTGCAGGGGCCGAGGGCTCCTGGGACGTTTGTAGAATCTTCAAGGCTGTGGGGGTGCTGTCGGAGGTGGGGGCTCGTGCTCCGGTGGGCAAGCGCCCGAGTTACGTTGCTGTTCACAGTTACTCTAGCGGCCGAGACCCGCCTTCCAGGGGGCCCAGACGCCATTTTGAGGCCTACAGCGGCCGCCCTTCGTCGAGTCTGCAAGAGTGGAGGAGACCTTTTGGAATGAACCCATGTCCAGTGTTGCGGAAGTATGGCCACCTGCGGTGCATGTTCGGTGCTGTGCAAGTATCGGCACCGTTGCATGTTCGGTGTTGCGCAAGTATCGGCACCGTTGCATGTTCGGTGCTGCGCAAGTATCGGGGCGCCACCATGGTATGTTCGGTGCTACGCAGGTATTGGCACCACCGCCTGGCTGGAGGAGTTCGGCGCTGGGCCGGGGGCTGGGAAACCTCCTATCCGTGGAGGTGGGAGAGGCTCGTCCGCGTCGCCTCTCCCTCCCAGCCCGACCAGGACTGGAGGTATGTACAAGACATCCCACTGCCCAGAGTTGTCGCGGCCATTGTTCAGGACAGAAGTGGTGCCGGGCGTGCTGCTGCGGCCATTACGGAGGGGAAAAGAAAGAAGTGTCCTGTCCTTCTCTGGACCGGGCTTCCGGCGGATGTCGGCCGGACGCCCCTTGCTCTGGCCCCATGAACGGGTTCTTTGGCTCATCGGCTGCAGCCGGATCCAGTTGGCCCCGGTCCCTGGCCATTGGTGGCCGGACCGGGAAGACATGTGGCGGGACTACCTAAAAACTCCCATGCGCCACCGTGGCCGGACCGGGAAGACATGTGGCGGGACTACCTGCAGCTATCCAGGGCCGCTGCGGCCGGACTCCGCTGGCCCCTGCCTCTCCTCCGGCTCCACTCTATGTTATGATTTCCTGACCGGTTGTTGGCAGCAGGGCCCGCCTTATATGGGTTGCCGCCGGCTGGGCGTAACCGTAACCCTGCCCTACTTTGGAAGGTTCCAGAATGGGGGGGGCGAATGTTCTGTTGACTTTCATTTTCTAGTTTTACCGTTCTTGTTTCAAACGTTTTCTGTTGTTAGGGCATTATTAAGTGTTATTATTACATATTGTTATTTGTTTCTTGTTCGTTATGTTAAATAAAAGTTCAAGTTCATAAGTGGCCTATGGATTTCGTTTTCTCACTCCTTTCTTTCCAGGTTGTTCCATACTAAAGCTTCTGTTAACAAAAGTTTAAGTACCAAGGTAACACAGGCAGAGGGATGACGCAGATTCATGCATTACGTACACACAAACTCAGACGGGGAGACAGTACAAATATTATATAAAAAGACCCAAGACAAACATAATACAGTTATTGGCCATAATTATCTCACTTTTATATGCTGCGCATACTTTTTGTTGGAGCAATGGAGCAGGCTTCAGTTATATGCCTATAAGGACGCGGAAGAAAAGGAGGTAGTAGGTCTTCAGACATAGGCAATATCCCTAGTCCTATCGGCGAAGGATACTCGTGTAACCCTTACCTCGAAATACCCTAAACTTTTGGATCTATGAGGACTCGAACATGTCGCTGAAATTGGCTTGGCGAAATCTGTGCCATCGGGCATAATCAAACGTGGTGGTTCTATCTGGCCTGTTCAAGTCAGTCTGATTCATCTTTGTCTCGCGCCTTTTCTCTTTCTGCCGGCCTGTTATTCCTGTCGGTCCTCTGCTCCTATTCACGCTCAGTAGAGTCGGGCATTGGGCTTTCCAGTGGCCGGCATATCTACAAAAAGCACATTGGTTTTGCCCTAAGTCTGGCCGTCCTGTGCGTAGTGTCGGGGGATTACTTTCAGGACGTTGTGTTCTGAGGTCGTCCTGTCGATATGTTCCTTTACCTGCTCTGTCCTCGTCTCTATTCTTTTGTTGCATTGCTTCTTTGCGCCACATACCGAGGCAGTCAAGCATAACGGGCGTTGTCTTATTATCACGCAGGGCTATTTCTAACGTTTCTATTTTATCAAGGTCGAAGGATCCTATCAGTGGCCACTGTTTCTCTTGGCTTTCTTTGGTATACCTGTGCCACAGTTTACTATAGGCTATGGTAACTAATCCATAGTTTACGAACATGTCTTTATTAGGGGTGCCTTCCAGCGGAGCTAGATGATCCACCTCTAATAAACGGTCCGGGCTGAACCAGCTATCGACCAGTGGGGAGAAGACAGACATGACAGCTCACGACGAGGGACAAAAAGTCAGCACTGCCTATCTTATCACTGCGCGCAAAGACTAGACAGAATATTTCTATTCTACGTTGTTTGCAAGCAGTGAATACCTCATGAACCAATAACAAAAACAAGCAATAAAAAATAAAATAAAACCAGTGGGGAGAATAAGTAGGCACGTAAAAGTCTGCGTCCTCTACCCTTTCACTATCCGTAAAGAGGAATCTGTTATTTCCTGTTTGCAGACAGAGAATCTCCAGAAAACAATCCGCGAACAGTAGTTCGGGGCCAAAAACAGTTAATCAGTGTGGGAGAGGGAGTCTCCCGAGAATAAGCCGTCAAATAAATAATAAAACCAGTGGGGGAGAAAAATAGGCACGACGGCTGCGTTTCCTATCCTTCACTGTTTGCAAAAGGGAAAGAGCCTACTGTTTCTCCGTGTGCAGACAGTGAATCTCCAAATAAGTCAACAAAGAGTAATACTAGTATTTTCTGAACAATCAACAATTATTTTGTGATTCGTCGTGTCTACACGACCTTACCCGGACCGTATGGACAGTTTCTTGTCTTCCAAATCCAGCGCCCGATCGTCCTCTTGTCTTTGTATTCCTCGCAGCACTCCTGATGGTTCCCAGTCAGGACCGTAGATCACTCGAGAGAGGTCTGTTCGGAACCAGTGAAGTTCGGATGATCGGCTGCCAGACGAGGGTCTATTGGGCAAGAGCTCTCCCGATCGTTGCAGTCGTTCACTCTGTCGTCAGGACCTCTCCCACTGGATCCACGAGTCGCTGATGGGCCCCACGCTTGGGACGCCAATTGTTGAATCTAAGGTCAAGGGACAATCGATATTTGCCCGGCGGTATCGCCTCTTTGACCCACAAATTATTAATCAATGAAGAGGCAGGCGCTGGAGACGGGAAGGCAAGAAACAAGGTTTATTCTCTCCGGAGGAGAACACAACAATTCAGACAGCAGGTATCGTCATGAGGTGCTCTACCCGCATCTCTGAGGCCTGGCCTCTTATACACAAGTTTATTACTTTATTACATATTACATATTCATGGCAATGCTTTGATGTACGGAAAGACATTCTCGGAACCCCCGCTCCAAGCCCGTTCCCACACACATATACAGCAGAAGTCCCACCCCGGTCACAACAGGTGATGATTATCGCGCAGCTGGACATTCCGTCGATTCATGGAACGTGGGGGTTTGATCGGATCTCTTAGGGTGGGGGCTTTGATCGATTCGGGGGTCCTTTGAGGAGGGAAGCTTTCTACTGTACGGGGAGGGGCAATAAACAGTATCGGCGGGGCTAGGTGTCGGCCTGGGAACGGGGAGGACAAACGGGCACACAGGAAAAAGGGGGTTTGCATCAAAAGGGCCTGGGACCATGAAAGGAATGAAGGGAGGTGTCGTGCTGGGAACAGGATGGGGTTCTGAGGCAACGCTGCGCTGAAGAGGGGTTTATGACCCAAGGCATGCGTGAGCGGGGGTTGGTCAGGGTGCGGGCTCTGTGAGGGAGGAGGGCTATGCCGGGGGTCAGTGGCATGAAAAAAAGGGTTGTTCTGATCGAGGGTGCGCACGACAAAAAGTGTGGCCTCAGGGGAAGAGGCAAGATGGCGCAGATAATGTTTACCAAACCGTACTAATTTTCCACAAGTCTAGCTATACATTATATAATAAGTACTTGTACATCTTAAGATTTACTAAATATTCTGGCCCCCATACTTTGTGTTAAATCACCAGGGGGCATATTCTCAAGAACGTGTGATAACCATCGCAAGAGTAACTTAACGCAAATTCCAACAACGCAGTGTATTGTGGGAAAATTACGTAGTGTTAGCCAAGCATTCTCAACACGGAGGTACCATGCGATAGTCTCCAGTTAACGTGTCAAATGACAACGTTAAAATGCGAAAGGCGAATGCAAAAAAAGCTGCGATGAGGCCAATCGCGATACTGAAATCAGCGAAAGCCAGCTACAGGCCTGCAATTCACAAGAGTCATGTAGAAAAAATCACCATAAAAGTTGAAAAACAACTGCCAAACAAATGCCAAATAACAGCGAAGCACAATGGATGTTGCCGGAGCAAGTACGGAGGGGAACCAGAACTCCACAAGCCCACCGGAGGACCTGCCTGGGACCTCAGAGTCAGGGCAAGGAGAAGAAGAGTAGGAAGAAGCGCTTCAGTCTTCAGGAAAACAGGATCCTGATAACGGATGTGGTTGAAAACCATCAACAACTGTTTATCACCTCCACTTTGTCATTGGCAACAAAAAATGTATTATGACAGTCCATGGGGGAGAAGGTGAATGCAGTCGGAGTGCTGAGGAGGACAATAGAAGAGGTTAAGATGCGCTGGAATGGCGTCAAGCACAAAACCAAGCTGAAACTCGCCAACAACTGTAAGGCAGCAGTGCGGACTGGAGGTGGGAGTCCTGCGCCACAGGAGGAGCTGGATGACATGGAGGAAATGGTGTTCCCAGTCATCAGTGGGGAGACGGTGACTGGAGTCGGGGGACTGGACACTGTTCTACATGACCTGACACAACAGCACCAGGGTGAGTAACGACCAGGAACTGTGGGGAATGGGAATATGGGCACAATGGCAGACATGGACAATTGAGCTGAGCACATCTGTGTGCAAACCATGCCCAGACACCAACTCCCACCAAGAGACAAATGTACCCAAGTATGCAACATCTCAGCATTGCATAAGCACCGAATGCAAAGGCACATCGCAGAAAAGGGATAAGGGGCAGCAAAATCAGAGCAGCAGGGTACACTCCCCTAAAATGCAGCACACACACATAACATGCAGAGCACATCAACACTGATAATAATGTGGCACACACCGCAACACATCCAAGACAGAACACAGGACACAACTGGTGCCAACTGGGTGTAGACACTGGCCTATCACAAACGGTATTGCAGCGAAATGTGAGATGACAATGTACAACAAGTACAAACACACACACATTTGATGGGGAGCTGTCCCCATCAAATAGGCAGCTCCTCCCAAACAGCCACAATCTACACAGCCATGAAGTCTGTATGTAAACATGTAAAATGCGACAACACACATGTGAACGCATTGTTAACCTGCATATCCCCTTCACATTGCAGAGGGACAATCAACACCTCCTGCAGAGCAGCCCAACCCTCTCTTCTCTGATGATGAAGAGAACCGCCACAGCTTTGACTCCAACGCCCTCCAAGAGTTCATTGACAGCCTCCGCAGCCCACCTTCAGGAACAGGGCAGCCCAGCTGCAACGAGGAGACCCCACCCCCTGCACAAACCACACAGCAGGCAGCATCCACTATCACGGCTGCCTCTGAAGACTCCCACAAAGAACACGTGGCCTTCCAACGCCATGTGTTGGGATGCGAGGAGCCGCTGTCTGAACAGGTGTGGGTGTCCTTCAACTGTATGGCAGACAAACTAGATACCATACGTGACTGTCTCAGCCCCATCAGGTACCACTCACAGTCCCTAACGGACACCCACAGTCCGCTCCATGCTCTCCATCAAACCATGGCAGGAATTGCCAGAGTCCTGACTCAGACAAGAATGACTGACTAGTCAGAGTGGCTCCATCGAGCTCGCCCGGGAGGTGGGAAACATGCGGAGGCTCATGGAGACCATGGAGTGGGCCAATGCAGAAAGATCGGCTGCCACGGCTGCACACCAGCGAGTGGTAGTTGGGTTCCACAATGACTTCAAAACCATCCTCATGGCATTGCTGCAACAAGGCCTGGCGCTGATGCATGCTGCTGCTACCACTACATCTACATCTCCGCCCCCTTAAGTGGCAGAGCTACACAGTGCGGCAGACATTCCACCTCCGACCCCCTGGGGTGTCACTGCTACACAGTGCTGGAGAAAGACCAGCACCACCCACATGTGAGGCACATGGAACAGCAGAGGATGAAGAGGCAGATGAAAGCGCCATTGTGGTGAGAAGGACGCAGTAGCATTCATCTCCACCATATGGCCGGTTTCAGCTTCGTTCCGCCTCTGCATCATCACCTTCCACTGTCCCCGATACACTCAGCAACACTCACCTTGGACCTCGCAATAGATTGCCATATTCTGTTTGATTGCCAATGACTCAGCAATCAGACTGCGGACTGAACTCTTCCTCTTCCTTTGGACTTGTTATTCCCTGAAGGACTCTGGCTGGCCCTCCACAGGCCAACATTGTAAAGTGGGGTTTGCATGGCCCTGTACTGCTCCAGATCCAACATTCCACCGAATGTGCATTAAACATTCCAACTCACACAGATGTGTCGTGACTATGGTCTTTCATGTGTGGTAGTATTGATGAATGTAGGGTCAGTGAATTCCCCCCTACATCCATGTGGCTCATGTCGTTGGACTTGGGTCACAGGGTGACCCATTGCCGAATGTTGTCCGGGTGGCGCCGATGCAACAACAGTGACACACACATTTATTACTTCCTTGTACAGCTCCGTACGGAACCACGCCCAGAGCCCCGGGGTCATTGTTCAAACCCTTACGCTGGACTGACATATGCCTGGCCAGCCCACTACGCTTACGCTCCAGGGAGAACAACAATGCCACATGTGCTAGGACTCCCTTGTAGTGATCTGCTGCTCACATGTCTAGTTGTCAGCCTGCCACGGCCACTCCCTAATGGCTGGTTTACACCCACATCCACACCCATCTAGCACATGCATCACAGCACATGTGACCCAGCCACTAAAAGGGGCCGAGCGCTTGTGCACAACGCCATTTCCAACCTCTCTTGGGGTGTATCCGTGTAGTGTGCATGTAGGCACGGGGACCCAGGGACCAGCAACATCATATTCCTAAGGCCCAGTGGTGACATGATGTTGTCCGCGAATCACTGAAAAAATATCGAGGGACATAATATCGAGTTGAAAAAATATCGTTGACAAAATATCGACTGACAGAATATCGAGTTTGTATCTACAAACAGGTAAGTACAAAAATATCGACTAAAAAATATAGTTTACAAAAATATAATAATTAAAATATCGACTTTATTAAAAACAGTGTTAAATTAAATTAATATTAAAAATTAATTACTAAAATATACTTAAATTACCTTATAATATTTCAATAATTAATAAAAGTTCGATTTTTTTTTACAATCATATTTGTTAAAACATATATATATAGTAACATAATATAATTAAATAATAATCAATATTATTACCGTAGGATAGCGTAAGTGTAAAAATTACTATTCCCACTCCAGAGAGTGAAACAGTAGGGAAAGCGTTGGATAGCGTAGGGGTAAAAATTACTATTCCCACTCCAGTGAGTGCAACACTAGGGAAAGCGTTGGATAGCGTAGGGGTAAAAATTACTATTCCCACTCCAAAGAGTGCAACAGTAGGGAAAGCGTTGGATAGCGTAGGGGTAATAATTACTATTCCCACTCCAGTAAGTGCAACAGTAGGGAAAGCGTTGGATAGCGTAGGGATAAAAATTACTATTCCCACTCCAGTGGGTGCAACAGTAGGGAAAGCGTTGGATAGCGTAGAGTTAAAATTACTATTCCCACTCCAGTGGGTGCAACAGTAGGGAAAGGGTTGGATTGCATAGAGGTAAAAATTACTATTCCCACTCCAGTGGGTGCAACAGTAGGGAAAACCTTGGATAGCGTAGGGGTAAAAATTACTAATTCCACTCCAGTGGGTGCAACAGTAGTGAAAGCTTTGGATAGCGTAGAGGTAAAAATTACTATTCCCACTCCAGTGGGTGCAACAGTAGCAAAAGCATTGGATAGCGTAGGGGTTAAGCCACCCATGGGGGAAGCGCTGGTGCTCCCCCCACTGGCAGCCCATCTAGTCCCCACAAAGGGTGGTGGCAGCGGAAGAGTTTCCGCTGCAACCCACCCCCAGGCAATCCCATGATGTCAGTGCGAACAGCGCGTGCTGATGTCATCAGGAAGCCCTGGACGCACTGGAAGCCATTTGCTTCCAGGCGTCCAGGAGGAGTAAGGAATGTGTTCTTGCTACGGTGGGCCGTGGATTTGGGATGTATCGAGGAATCGAGGAAGAGAAAAGAGTTTTCCTCTCCCCTGATGTCTCAATGCAGGGCATTCCTGCTGCATGATCGCGCACCGTGCCACCATCGTGCAGCCCCCACTAGGTACCAGGCATGTCTTTTGTTTGTAAAGGAAGCTTCCTCAAGGGGTCAAATATTTTTAAGACTTTTATGCCCCACCTGGGGACAGATCACCTGGGTTTTTGGTGTTTCTGATCCCAGGGGGGCAGGAAAGCCTACTAGAGCCAGGGATATTTAAAAAAATAAAATGGAAGCAACCCCTTGGGCAAGGGTCGATTCCAGGGGGCATAATATTTTTAATGTGCATTCTGCCCCCCTGGGGGAAGATAGGCGTGTTTATTTGGCCTTTCTGCCCCCAGGGGAGGCAGAAAACCCCACTAGACACCAGGGAGTTCTTTAAAATTAAAATAGAAGCAACCTCTATTGCAAGGGTCGCTTTCAGGGGGCATATTTTTTCTGCGTGTATTCTCCCCCCCCCCTCCGGGGGGAGATCCGCCCTTTGTTTGGGCCTTTCTGCCCCAACCCCAATAGACACCCGGGACTTCTTTAAAATTTAAATGGAAGCAACCCCTTGGGCAAGGGTCGCTTCCAGGGGGCAATTTTTGTTTATATGTGTATTCTGCCCCCCCCCCCTTCCCGGGGGCAGGTCGCTCCTTTTTTTTTGGCCTCTCTGCCCCCAGTAGGAGAATAAAACCCCACTAGACACTAGGGACTTCATTAAAATTAAAATGGAAGCCACACCTTAGGCAAGGGTCACTTCCAGGGGACAGATTTTTTTATATATGTATTCATCGGCCAGTTTTTTGAGCGCAGAAACCCCACTAGGACCAGGGATTTTGTTTTGTATGTAATGGAAGCGACATGGTTGCTTCCAAGGGGGTAAAATGTGGTTAATGTTTTTTCTGCCCATCCTGGGGTCAGATCTGCCCCTTTTTTGGCATTCCTGCCCTAGGCAGGAGGGGGAGGCTGAAAACCCAACTAGGCACAAGGGATTTATTTCTTTTACAAGGGGGGGCACATTTCTTTCTCCTGTTTCCTACCCCACCTGAAGACAAATCAGCCTGGCAGCCAACCTCACGCGATCCTTTGGGCATGTTCATCCCCCATTTTTCTCAGCCCTATTTGAAGTCCCATCTGACAGATTGACCTATTGGGTAGTGGCATAGTGTGTTATAATGTTAATTGTTTTATTTCTTGTGAATTGCAATTGTAATACTTTATTTCTCCCTTTTTGTTCTAGTTCAAGGCTTTTGCTCTTTAGATTGTTCTAAGTTGGGGTTTCGTTAATGGTGGTTCTGCTGTTTGTGTAGTTGCATGTGTTTGGTAAGAGACTTTTTTTGTACAATGTAAATGAGTTTCATTTTTTTACATGAATGTGTTTTTTGTAAATGGTGTAATAATAGCAGTATGTTTGGCTTCTGTTTTTTGAGTGTCAAAAATGTTTTGCATTTGTGCTCGATGTGTATTTTGTTGTCTTGTGAGTAATTGTTTTTTTCTTTCTAGTGGGATATCATTGGTTTTTGCTGTGTCTCTGCAGAGTAGGTGCTGGTCAGTGTAGCTGTCTCTAGCAAATGAATTGTATAGTTTTTGAGTATACAGATCTTTGTGGTAAAGGCACACATTTTGTTTACTTACATATTTTGCACAGTGTTGGTTTCTTTCTTAGTAAGGATTATGGCTAGCCGCAGGATTACTGCTCAGGAGGTTGTTGGTATGCTTTTTGAGTCTTTCTCTGACCATGGTTCAGAGACTGACTCTGACTCTGAATCTGAGGCAGAGGAGGGAGTGGAAGATTCAGGCAGTGAGTTTTCTCTCCACATGGAATCATCGGATGATGAAGCTACTCTCAGAGAGGATGAAGCTAGTCTAAGTGTGGATGAAGTGCCTATTTCAGAGGAGGATATTGATGTGTCGATAGTGCAGCAAGATGCATCTGGGCTGCAGCCAGGGGCTGCAAGGATTCCAGTTGGAAGTGATGACCTCTGGGTTGCTCCAGTCATGATGCAGCCGGCATTACCAGACTTTACTTGTGTTCCAGGGTGTAGAGTGAATACTGAAAACTTTTTGCAGATACATTTTTTTCAGTTGTTTATGGACAATGTATTTTTGGAAGAGATTGTTGAGCAGACTAATTTGTATACCCAACAGTTTTTGAGGGACAACAGTGCCAGCCTTAGGCCCCACTCTAGAGCTACCCGGTGGACTCCCACAAATCTGGAAGAGATGAAGAAGTTCTTTGGTTCAACTTTTTTGATGGGCTTGCTAAGGAAGCCATCAATGTCTTCATATTGGTGTACAAGTCCCTTGATTGCAACGGCTATATTTCCAGCAGTCATGAGTCGTGATAGGTTTTTGCTTCTGCTTCAGATGCTGCATTTTGTCGATAATGGTTTAGCATTGCCACGAGATCACCCTGATTGTGACCGACTTTTTAAGATTTCGCCTGTCTTTGATCACTTTGTAGATTGATTTTCTGAGATCTAATCTCCAGGGAAAGAAATAGCAGTGAATGAGTCTTTGGTCTTGTTCAAGGGCCGCTTGGTTTCTAGGCAATACATTCCTAGTAAGAGGACACACTATGGAATTAAGCTGTATATGCTCTGGGACAGTAGGACTAGATATGTCTCTAATGTCAGGGTGCACACCAGTAAGGAATCCAGGATTAACCCCCCTGGTTGTCCGTACACTTTTGGAGTGACTAAGAAAATTGTGTGGGAACTTGGTAGACAACTTTTTAACAAAGGTTATGTTATGTTATACTACATTTATAGCCCGCACGGATACCCAAGAGTGTGACCCGGCGAAGAAAGCTTATTGAAGGAAGCGGAGGAGGCAAAGCATACCAAGATTTAATAAAAACACAGGGTTTTGAGATGTTTCCTGAACAGTCTGGTATCTTGGATGTTGTGCAGTTCCAGCAGGAATTCCAGGCTTCAGCCGCCTTAATAGATAAGGAGCTGCCGCCCATGCGAGTAAGGTGGAAGCGGGGAATGGCTGCCAGACGCTGCACAGCAGAGCGCAGACGTCTTCGGGGAACATAAAAGGCGAAGCGTCTCCTAAGGTAAACTGGCCCCACTCCATGTAGAACTTCATGCACCAAAGTAAGAGCTTTAAACTGGACAAGGCGGGCCACAGGAAGCAAATGGAGGTCCCGTATATGTTGCTTCATGCTTGATCTTCCTGGGATACCAAGCAGAACTCTAGCTGCCGCATTCTGTATTGTTTGCAATATTTTTAAATATTGGATGGGCAGGCCAATGTACAGAGCATTGGCTTAGTCAATGCGTGACAGGATAAGAACACAAGTCACCATTTCCTTAGCTGGCCGGGGCAACAAGGGAAAAACTTTTTGAGTGATTTCAGTGTGCCAAAGCACACTCCTGCAAGTTTCTTCATCTGCATAAAACCTGAGATATTCACTGAACCAGACCCCAAGATCTTAGCAGGGTTGCCAGCAGAATTGGGCATGGGTATTCAGTGTGCCAGAGAGCCTCCCTAAAATGAGGGGAAAGGATCCATACAGGAGAACCTCCGACTTGTCTTCATTGCACTTCAGCTGCACCAGTGCAAGCCATTTGAAAACAGCGCAGAGATAGTCTTTCACTTTGTCCGGGGTCAGGTCATTTTTCTTCCATGTGAAGAGGAGCTGGGTATCATCAGCGTACCAGGACACCATTTATATGTAGATATCTTCTGCCCTGGTGTGTGGTTGGTCAGGGAACTGGCCAAAGTGGGTAGACACTGTTGCTAGTGGCACAATCCGCTATAACTGTAAAGGTTTCCCAAAAGAACTTGTTCTTCAAAAGCTTGTGCGGGGACAGTTCAGTGCGTTGCGTTGCGAGGAACTTCTAGATGTGAAGTTTTCAGACAGGAGAGATGTCTACATGCTGACTACCATCCATGATGAAAGTACTTCACCAGTGACTGTTTGGGGTCAGGTTGCTAAAGCGCGTAAACCTGTGTGCATTTTAGACTATAATAGGCACATGGGTGGTGTTGACAGAGTAGATCAGAGGTTGGAACCTTTCACTGAACTCCGTAAGGCTTACATTTGGTATAAGAAGTTGGATATCCATCTTTTCCACTTGGCAACCTTCAATGCTTTTGTTGTATTCAAGGATTGAGGTCCTGTGTCAAAGATGACTTTTGGTAAGTTTCAGGAGTCTGTAATAGGCAGCCTTGTTGTAGTGGAACAGGCAAGTGTTCCTAGAGTTGGAGTGGTGGAGGATGCAGCTAGATTGAAAGATCGCCACTTTCCTGATCACATTCCTCTCACAACCTCCAAAGACTTTCCCAGTAGGAGATGCTGAGTCTGTTGGCGAAGAGGTATGCGGAAGGAGACTTGTATGTACTGCCCCAAGTGTCCTTCTAACCCTGCGCTGTGTGTGCCTACTTGTTGTAGAATGTACTAAACATGCAAACACATTTTTGGGAGCATCCATGAATGGTAAAGTCAACTGCCTGGTCTCTATTGTTTTATATTTTTTGTTCAGTTTAAAGGTTGGCATTTGTGCAATGTATTTAGTTTCCCATTTTGTGTTAGTAGATTTGTATCTATTTCCAATTTGTTTGGGTTTTCTGTTTTGTATAAAAAAATCCTAAATGTGATGGCGGTGTTTAGGCTGGTGGTGTGCGTGGACTGGTGCCTGGCTGGCGGTGTGCGTAGACCGGCGATTGGCTGGAGGGGTGCATGGACTGGTGCTTGGCTGGCGGTGTGCGTGGACTGGCGCTTAGTTGGTGATGTGCGTAGACTGGTGCTTGGCTGGTGGTGTGCATGGACTGATGCTTGACTGGCGGTGTGTGAGAAGTGAATTGCTGCTGGTCACTACACACACTGCTATCCAAACGCCACTCCATGCAATCTGTGAGCTGATGTGGTTGCTGTGTCAGGAATGTGGGCGTGTGAAAGGGATGAGCCATTGAATGGCGCTGTCTGCTGGTGTGAGTGTTGTAATGTGCTGGGCCCCCAGCTGGCGAGTGAATGGTTTTGTATGTGTCACACGTATAAAAGGTGTATGAATTACCTGTAAAGAGGCTGGTGCTTTGTTGTGGCTTCACAGCTCAAAGCTCACAAGCTGTGAGTCAATAGTTCAGTTTCTCGTCCTTTCAGTTATTAACAGTGCATTTCCTTTTTTTTTAAAAATCTCTGGTTAATACAACGGTATATACTGAACCATCCCTCACCATCATGCCAAATCCAATCGGTATGTATGTGTGCTTGAGGAATAGGTGGTTGTGCAGAAATACTTTTCTTTTCTGTCTTTCTCAAGCAGGGTGTACCTTGTAACTTTTTGTGAATGTTGTAATATGTTGGTTTCGTGCCTGGTGGTGTGAATGGTCTTGTATCTATCACGTATGAAAGGTGTGTGAATGGCCTATAAAGCCGCTGCGGCCTTGATGTGGCTTTACAGCTCACGAGCTGCGAGTCATGGGTTCAGTTTTTTGTCTTTTCAATTATTGACAGTGCATTTCATTTTTGTGAATTCTCCTGTTAATGAAATGTTATATACTGAACCATCACTCGCTCTCATGCCAAATCCAACCAGTATGTGTGTGTGTGCTGGAGGTATAGATGGCTGTGCAGTAATCTATGTCTTTTTTGTCTCTCTGCCAAGGTGTACATTCCATCTAAGAAAATCCTGCCAACAGTAGATATTATCGTAAACTAAACACCCATGGGAGTACATGGTGATATCTCTTTTGTGGATCCCAACAAGTTATCTTACCCACATGTCATGCAAACCTCAAAATGTGACAGTCACATTTTCCTTGCATTATTGTGCCAAAATGTTCACGCTGCAGACAGAAATAACACATTTCCTACCTCCCAGCATTTCTCCAAGTATCCCAATAGAAATGGTACCTCACTTGTGTGGGTGGGCCAAGTACCCATGGGAGGGAAGGGCCAAAAACCTATTTGGCGACATCAAAATTACCTATCACAAACCAACCTGGTTTTGCAAGTGGGGGTCCCATGAGTTTTTGGCCCCGGGCTCAGCAGCAATCTAGGGAAACATGCCAATCCCACACATTTCTGAAAATTGGACACCTGAGGAGTCCAGCGAGGTATGGCTTGCTTGGGTGCCCCAACATTCTCCTACCCAGAATCCCCTGCAAACCTCAAAATTAGGTGAAAAAAATCACCTTCTTCTCAAATTTCCGTGGAGAAAGTTCTGGAATCTGCATGGATCCACAAATTTCCTCCCACCTAGCGTTCCCCAGGTCTCCTAATAAAAATGGTACCTCACTCACGTGGTGTGTCAAGGACCTGCGACAGACAAGGGCACAAAACCTAGTGAGGCGACATCAAAATTACCTATGACAAACCAACCTGCTTTTGCAAGGGGGGTCCCATGAGTTTTTGGCCCTGGGAACAGCGGCCATCTAGGGAAACCTACCAAACACACACATTTCTGAAAACTAGACACCCTGGGGAATCCAGCGAGGCATGGCTTGTGTGGGTCCCCCAAAATTCTCCTATCCAGAATCCCCTGAAAACCTCAAGTTTAGCTGAAAAAATCAGTCTTTTCTCAAATTTCTGTGTGGGAAAGTTCTGGAATCTACGTGGATCCACACATTTCCTCCCACCCAGCATTCCCCCAGGTCTCCCAATAAAAATGGTACCTCACTTGTGTGGGTAGGCATAGTAGCTGCAAGAGGAAATGGCCCATATTGTCTGTTGAGACTTCAAAATTACCTATAACAAAACTACCTGTATTTTGTGGTGGGGGCACCTTGGGCCGGCACAAATGTCCTACTCTACAGTGTTCCCCTGAGACTCCTGAGTAAATTGATACCTCACATGCGTGGGTGGGGCAAGGGCCTGTGACTGGGAAGAGCCCAAAACATAGGGATTATGGGTATAGCACCAAGAATTGTAAGTGCTAAGAATTTTTTTAATAATACGTCTTTAGCCAATTCTGTATTGGACACCCACACAAGTGCGGTATCAATTTACTTGAGAAACTAAGGAGAACACAGTGTGGTAGGACATTTGTGCCTGCACGGTGATTCCACACAAACATATGTGGAAACTGTGATTTTTCAGATAAATCTGAGGTTTGCAGTGTATTCTGGGTAGGAAAACATTGGGGGATCCACGCAAGCCATACCTCACTGGACTCCTACGAATGTCTAGTTTTCAGAAATGTGTGTACTTGGTAGGTTTTCCTAGATGGCCACTGTGCCCGGGGCCGAAAACTCATGGGATCCCCCCTTGCAAAACCAGTTTGGTTTATGTTAGGTAATTTTGATGTCACCTCACTAGGTTTTGGGCCTTTGCCTGTCGCTGGTCCTTGACCCTTCCACCCAAGTGAGGTACCTAGGGGAACGCTGGGTGGGTGGAAATGTGTGGATCCACGCTAATTCCAGAACTTTCCCACACAGAAAGTTGAGGAAAAAGTGATTTTTGCAGCTAAATTTGAGATTTGCAAGGGATTCTGGGTAGGAGAATGTTGGGGGTCCCACACAAGTCATACCTCGATAGACTCCCTTGGGTGTCTAGTTTTAAGAAATGTGTGGGTTTGGTAGGTTTCCCTAGATGGCTGCCGAGCCTGGGGCCAAAAAGAAATGGGACCCCCTTTGCAAAACCATGTTGCTTTGCGATAGGTAATTTGTATGATGCCTCAATACGTTTTGGGCCTTTGCCTGTCGCAGGTACTCGACCACCAAAGCAAGTGAGGTACCATTTTTCTCTGAATACTTTGGGAAATGAAGGGTGGGTGGAATATTGTAGATCCACACAGATTCCAAAACTTTCCACCATAGAAATGTGAGGAAAATGTGTTTTTTTTAAAACAATTTTTTAGGTTTGCAAGGGATTCTTGGTAACAGAAACTGGTGAGAGCCAGTCAAGTCACCCCTTCCTGGATTTCCTTTAGTGTCTAATTTTCAAAAATGTATAGGTTTACTAGGTTTCCCTGGGTACCGGCCGAGCTAGGGTTAAAAAACTACAGCTAGGCACCTTGTAAAAAAAGGGTCAATTTTCACTGTGAAAATGTGGTGTGTCCACGTTTCGTTTTGGGCCGTTTCCTGTAGCGGGCACTAGGCCTACCCACATAAGTGAGTTACCATTTTTCTCAGAAGCCTTTGGGGAGCGCGGAGTGGGTGGAATTTTGTGGGTCCACATAGTTTCCAGAACTTTCCACCACAGAAATGTGAGGAAGATTTTTTTTTGACACATTTTTAGGTTTGCAAGGGATTCTGGGTAACAGAACCTGGCGAGAGCCGGTTAAGTCACCCCATCCGAGATTCCCCTGGGTGTCAAGCTTTCAAAAATGTATAGGTTTTCTAGGTTTCCCTAGGTGCTGACAGAGCTAGGTTTCAAAAACTACAGCTAGGCACTTTGCAAAAAATGGGTCAGTTTTCACTCTAAAAATGAAGTGTGTCTATGTTGCATTTTGAGCTGTGTTCTGTCATAGGCACTAGGCCTACCCACACAAGTGAGTTACCATTTTTATCGGGAGACTAGGAGTAATACAGAATTGTAGAGCAACTGTTATTACCTATTGACTTTCGATGCATTTTTGCCTTCCAAATTAAAGACAATGTGTAAAAAAGAAGTCATTTTGAAAAATGAGCTGTAATTCTCATGCTAGTATGGGTACTCTCAATTTCAGAAATGTGCAAATATCTACTGTTTCTAAACTCTATAATTTGTTCCAGTTTCAGAAATACATAGGTGTCTTTCATACAGATTTTTCCATGTATATTTGTCCCAAATTAATTGCTATATATACCCGGTACATAATAAAAAACCATTGCAAGACGCTGGTCAGTTATTGGTTCTGGGTTCGTCGGGTTCTTTGTGAAAATTTGGTTTTTCCTGAAAAAACGCTGCTTGCCCCTGAAAGCTGGGAAGATGGGGATTTCAGCACCACAATCCCTTTGCCGCTACCATTTGCAGAGTAAAAAACAGACGCTTTCAACTGTAGCCCTTTTTTCCATCCCCCCCAAAAGAAATGTAGCTGTATTTTGGCTCATTTCTTGGTCCCCTCCAGGGGAATTCCCTAACCCTGGGTACCTTTAGAATCCCCATGATGTTGGAAGAAAAGGACGCTAATTTGGTGCGGATACCTTATGTGGTCACAAAGTTACAGGGGCCTAAGTGCGAACTACCCCAAATAACCAAAAAAAGGCTTAGCACAGGGGGGGAAAGTCCTAGCAGCGAAGGGTTTAATTCCAGTTTCACGTGTTATTCCCAATTGCGGGGACGAATGCTCATGACAGCTGGGATTATGTGCAGGGATACGGATCAGAAATGTTACTTCCAGCCACAAGCCACAAAAATTAAGCAACCTTGTCACCATGGTCTAAATGTGGTGGCAATACATTGTGATAATAGCAATTCCAGTCTTATTCCACATTGTAACAGTCAGCTCGGAATTCAGCCCAATGTGGCCTTTTCTGTTTGCTTAGCGCAAAACATCTTGCAATGGAAGCAAAAATGTGAAACTTTAAATGTGTCAAATTGATGTTTAAGCCTCATTCCTGCAGTATAAAACTATCAGTAATAATGCACAATGTACTACCTACGCATGCAACTCAATTTAGCATGGACAAAATCAATTGCTAGAACACCTATATTAAACGTAGCAGGACATAGTAACAAGCGTCCATCAACTTCTAATTGCATTTGCCACGATTACTGAATTAGGGAATTCACTGCCCCACAGATCACCAGAACTATTAAAATCTACCTTGGAAAATAATAAAAGGTCATTATGAGTCGTAAAACTCTGAAGTTCTTCCATGACTGTAACTTTACATCAGTCATAGAAATTAATTGCCCTGATCTTACACTTATTGGAAGCAGTACCCTCTGCATTCTACTGATAATCAAATGGAAATCTGTAAAAGCTCAGACTGTCTTTGACTAAGTAAATAAGAAGCACATTTGCAAAACTGATAATCTTCATAGGTTATGGAGATGGGGCAAAAAAATGTTGGAGTGTGGTGCTACGCCAAATTTGTCAACTCCACGCTCCACCTTTTTTTAAACACAGGAAATACGCCGCACCCATGTGTTTCCCCTAGCACTGGTGCAAAAAACGCTGCCTAGAGCCAGCGCAGGAACCCTGCTGTCATGTTGCGAGGGTGACTGCACTGCAGGGGCAATTGTTTATTTGCAGGCAGGGACACCTTCCTGCACATAAACAATCAATAATGGTGATTTGCTCTTTCTATTTGTGCTGCAGAATGCAGTACACATAGAAAGAGCAAAAAAAGAGGAGAAATTCATAATTTTTCCTTGATCGTTATGCTAAGACCAGGTATTCCTTGGTGTTCTTTTTTGTGTGCTGCCTCAGCCTTGTAGATTTGGGGCAGCGTCAAAAAGCAATGGATGTTGCAATGGAAACCCCACTGCAACAGCCAGTGCACGACACTTTGCGACAGAGGACTGGGGCGTGAAGGGGCATATTTACAAGGTGGCCCACGTAAAGAGGCTTCGAACCACCTTGTAGATATGGGAAATGGCGCTATGCCAACAAAACATCAAAAAAGTCATTCTCCGGTGGTGAATTGGGCTTGTAAATATGCCCCTATGTTTCATGTGTGATCAAACATCAATATCGCATTTATAAAGCTAATGGTGGCCAATAGGAGTCCTAAATGAAGCATGAGAGATTCGAAAAATAAACATTGGAGTACAATGGACTTAACATCAGCAAAGATGTGTAAATACAGTTTGTATTTTCTTTTTTGGCTCGCGTGCACAATGTTTTTGGGCATGCCATTCAAAAACATCCTCACAAATTACTGCATTGCAGAGCCTAATACATTCGTTAAGTGGCTTCAAACGCTTTGACAATGAGCTAGCCTATTAATGCTAATTTTTTTCTACCAAGTTTGTGCCCAGAGGGAGATATTTCATTCAGCAGTTCCAGTTGCTTTCGGTTTTCTTCTAGTTTTTTTACTGCTTATTTTTTACCTAATAACCATAGTCTGGGATCCATTTTTGGAACCAGCGGTTCTTGATTCGCGGTGTACTACTTAAACTTACACTTAGAACAGTTAGCTGAATTTTATAAATCAAGCAATGTTAGCATCCAACTCTTTCCATTATTTTTAAACATGTTTTAAATCCTCTTTAACAAAAAGAACAGTTTCAACAGTTTTTAATTCTTATTTTCACAAACGATAAGTAAATATGAGGATTTATATTTGGATTGATCGGTAGAGGTCCAGAAAGTAAAGGGAGTTGTAGCAACATGGCTTCAGAAATAAACGCGTGGGTATCCTAAATGGGACTCCAAACACTATTCTTCCTGAGAACGATATCAAGTGTGCAAGATTTTGCCTCGGTTCAAAAATCTGCAAGTTATTTTACAAATATCTGGGGTAGGTTAATAAAAAAAATAGGCGCTATAAGTCGATTGGGAATTAAACCTACCGTGAAAGTTGGAACTAGGAAGCCATGTTAAGAAAGCGATTTGCGTACCTAAATTCAGTTTATCTGCACAAATGACATGTTTACATTCACAGATTGATTTACTTCTGTGTAACATTATTCCAACATTGTGTAGTTTTGTGTAGGGAGTAAATCTGTTCCCAAGAGCTTGCAATGGGTGGTCTAGAGATGTGATGCTTTTCATATGAACACATGAAAAGATGGAAGTTTGTGAATATGTACAATCTTTTGCAAAGCCTGGTTACTGCCAAAAGACACCCTGAGGGTCACGCTAGAAAGAAAACTTTACAAATCCACACGTATGCTAAGAACAGGTGCGGATTTTCTTCTTTTGGACATTCACAAGCATTCATCATAGTATGCCTGGAAATCTGAGCCTGGTTCAGGTTTCCAGGAAAAGTACTGGGAATTTACTGTGACACATTCCCAGTTCCATTTCCCCCTTTTGGATTTTTTCATATTGTACAATGTCACATTGGGAAAATGCAGCTCAAAGTGCAAATTAACATTTCTTCCTTTATTTTCTTTTTTCTCCAAAATGAAAACACTTTTGTCTTCTGTAGACTCCCAAGATGGAATTTACAACAGTGTCTCAGACACTGTTTGTGATTCCTAATGGGGTCGCAAATAACCTGCCTCATTAATATTCATAAGGCAGGTGGAGAATTGCAACCTCATTGGGAATGGCCAGCAATCACAGGGATGGTGGCCTGCTGGGGTCAGCAGACCACCATGTCTGTAACTGGTTTTTAAATAAAGCAGTTAAAAAAAATGCAGCCTGTTTTCCTTAAAGAAAAATGGGATGCATTTAAAAAAGAAAAAATGAAATGTTTCTTTTTAAGTTTCTTAAGAGTAAGCAATGGTCTTTGGGACCACTGTTTGCTCTCGAAAAAATATTTTCGCTGCTAGTCACAAAGGGGAAGGGGTCCCCTGTGGGCCCCTTTCTTTTTGCAAGTGGCTTAGCACCTTTTTGATATGGGTGGTTAACTGTGTTTTGCGACCGCAATACAATCGTACATTGAAGTGCAACTCCCTATTAGGAAGGGACACCCTTGACAAGCTACTTCCTAATAGCAATTCGCAAACCCTATTTTGCGAGTCAGTAATAGGTTACCAACTCGCAACATAGGGTTTTTAGATAGGGCAGGCCAATTAATTGGGCACAAACTGGCCGATTGTCCGTTTGCGACTGAAAAAAACGGTCGTACATCTGGCCCATTACTCTGTCAAGTGCAAGGGTGAATATTTTTTGCAGAGTTAATGTAGTGGGAACAGTCCCAAAAACTGGACTGGAGAAAATGTTTCCACAAAGGAAATATTTGGAAGCAAATGGGAAAAGATTAGCAAGTAAAAATACACGTTTTTAAAGACTTTACATCACAGTGTATTGTAATTTCATTTATATAGCATTTACTACCCCTGACGAGGCATCAAAACGTTTTTTCGGCGAGTAGTACGCTACTCCGGGACCCATAGAGGATTAGTGTTGAATTAGTATAGTGAAACATGCAAGTAAATTTTAATTGGTGTATAGGTTAGTCGGTTATTTGGATATGGAATGATAGAGGAGGATAGAGGAGGACAAAGGTTTGTATTTATTTATCGCTCGATTGTTGACGCATGCTATTCAGGAAGCCTATAAAGGATTAGTGGTGAATTAATATGGTGAAATATGAGGTAATTTGAGTGGTGGATATTAGTCTGTTACTTGGATTGAGAGGATAGCGGAGGGATAAAAGGGGAAGAAAGATTTGCAATCATATAGCACTTGTTACCCCTGATGGGTGTTGAAGCGCTTTTCTGGCGAGTAGCACGCCACTCCGGAACCCATAAAGGATTAGTGTTGAAAATTAGTATAGTATATGAAGTAATTTGAGTAGTAGATATGATATTCAATTATTTGGGCAGTATATTAGTATAGTTGAATATGGAATATTGAATTTTAGAAGTGAACATGTTAGTCTGTTAATTTTGATTGAAATGGATAGTGGAGGGATAAAAGAGTGAAGGATTTTCTTTTTTTTTCTTTTTTTTAGGTCTTACCAGTAGGAGGAGGCTTTTGGATGAGTAAAAATGAGTTTTGGAGGGGAGGACTCAGAGGGAAGAGTTTAGAAAGGTTTGTTTTAGGGGATCAGTATAGTAAAAGAGGTGTCAGATGATGCAAGGAGGGGTACAGTAGGGGAGAGTCTAGAAAGGGTTATTTTGGAAATCATAATATTGGTATGGGGTTTGGGATAAATGAGAGAGTGGATGTAGAGGATATATTGATAGATGTATAGGATGAGAGATAGGGTAGTGCATTGGAAGGAGTAGTAGAAGAAGTTTGGAGTCAGAAGGTTGGGCTAGAAGATATATTGAGGGAAGTATGGGCTGAGAAATAGGGTAGTGCATTGGAAATGCTAAATTAGAAGAAAGTGATAAATATATAGATCCATAATTACAATGAATGTATATAGATACATAAAGGAGGTAAGTATATGTAGATTAAAGATATTGATAGAGGCACAGGATGAGAAATAGGGTAGTGCATTGGATCTGCTTTTTCATGAGAAAAGTAACAGACACACAGATCCAAGTACATGGACCTGGTGTGGAAATCCCAAATGAGGGAAAATTCGTTGCAGCGTTTTTATAGTAGCAAAGCTTGATCTTGCTAGTTTATCCACTTGGGCATTCATTGACAGCTTGGAGTCCATGGTCATTTCGAGGTTTCTTACTTCCTTCGATACTTTAGGCAGTGATCCCAGTTCATCAGGCCATGCGGCAAGCGTGTTGTAATGTTTCCAATCGCCACATGTGAGTATTTCAGTTTTTGAAGCATTCAATTTGAGATGGGTCCAGGTCATCCACTGATCCACGGCTCTGAGACAGCTGAAAATTAGTGATTTTCCAATGTCTTTGGGGCATTCCAGTTGAAGGAGTATTTGCGTGTCATCTGCATAGTTATAGCACGTAAGGTGAAATTTATTGATCAGTACTGGTAATGATTTCATGTAGATGTTGAAAAGCATGGGCGAGATGATAGAACCTTGAGGGACCCCTGCTTTTGTGGAGTACGGTTTGGACCAGATAGGTGGGGTATGGATGACATTAGTTCTGTTTTGAAGGTAGGATGCAATGAAGTCTAGAGACGTTCCGTTCCCTCTATGCCGGCTACATAGTCTTTGTTTCAGAGTGTCATGGTCAACCGTGTCAGAGGCAGCTGAGAGGGCCAAGAGGAGTCGCACAGCAACCCACATTGGGGTCAACTGTATTCTTTAGGTCATCCCAGATGGCAAGGAGGGCAGATTCAGTGCCTCTTCCCGGACAGAATCCTGTTTGGAAGTCTGAAAGTATGTCATTCTCTTTAATGAATTGTGACATCTGGGCGAACGCTGTTCTTCTATCAGTTTGCCCTGCATAGCTATATCTCAAGAGGAGTAGCTTTGCAAAGTTTTTTTGTTCCTCAGGCTCAGGTTGTGTAGTCAGATGTGAATGTGTACATTCATTCAGCCTTAAAACATTGCAGAAATTTAGGAAATTAAGAGTTTGCCCTTATACAATGTTTTGAAGGTTCAGGAGAGGTTTGGGATAGTCATGAGCTGCACTTGCTCGGAGAAAAGTAGAGCATCAGTTTATACGTTTGAACTGCCTGTAATGCATACATTGAACTTGGAATTATTTCAAGTTAGTTAAGAAACTGACGAAAGTACATCTTGGAAATAGTGAACTGCATTTCCCCTTCTCTGTTTCAGAGTTTGGCTATCTGGAGCTCATTGGAAATTCTGAGTTAAATGCATGAAACGTAGACCGGGTACACAAAGATAAACATACTTTTCTGTAAGTTTACTATCTTACTGGAATTCACAAACTCAGAGTTTTCTTTTCCTAATAGTAATTATATGACTGTGGAGATTCCACACACAATGGCAGAGACTACACAAATAAAAAGAAAGGACTGTCCTACTTTTCTATGTGTGGAGTTCTCCGCCCTGACTGCGGAATCTCGCAGTCATAAAATTACTCCTAGAAAAAATTAACTCAGAGTTTGTGAATACCCACAAAAGTAGTACATTTACACGAGTGTGTACGTTTACCTTTGTGAATCAGGGCCTTCAAGTGCTAACATACACAGACTCAACTCCAAGCCATCCAGTGGTGTAACACAAAATGAAACCCTCCCCTGCAGAATGTGAAGAGATGCTGCTAAGTCTCCCATATCTCACAAATATTCATTGGCCCTGGACTGATTGTGGGCCCTCTGAAGGGCCTCCAGGCCCTTGAATAGTTGGAGCCCCCTGCGCCTCATGACCAGCAGGGATCTGCGTTGTGCACCTTAAGCGAGTGCAACTGTTCATGAAGCATCCCGGACTAATTTTCAATCTAAACCTGAAAAATAAATCTGTAGCTCGGCAAATAAGGGTTGTTGTAAGGAATGTCACAGTAGGCAGATACTTTATTACAACTTGTTATGATTAGAAATGGATTACCTCTATGATGTAACTATGACCAGGGCGGCTTTAGTGCGGGTGACGCCATGTACAACAATAAGTTTTGGCGCCCACCTTCCCCACAATGACCTCCGCCTCAAATTTCCTGACTACCACTGGTCAAGAGTGCCCTTTATCTCCCAATAGCCCCTCTCTCACATATATTTCATTTACTTAATTTGTTTTAACGTGCTGGTAAAGGCTGGCTTTACTAATAAGAATCTATATCTACCCAAACAAACACTTTTTAGCAACATTGGGAATAGTTGATGAAAGATGGGGGGGGGGGGACCATAATGCCCGGCCAAGTAAGTAAGTAAGTAAAACTTTGTTGCATGGTTTTAAAAAAAAACTTGCACAATACAAAAGATAACACATTTTTGATACTTATTCAATTGATAGAATTATGGTAAAAATGAAACACTTGTTGAATAACAGCAAAAGTAAAAACAGAAAGCCCAGCCCACCATGTATCCGAAATCTCTTGTTTCTGCCCTGCACCTGCGGAAACTGTCTCGTTCAAGATGGGACTTGCCAGGTTTGTAATTAGCGGACTGAAAGTGTCCAGCCAATGTGCACTACCCTTTATTTGTGTTAATTGTGCATTTAGAGTTCAGTCCAGTTTTCTCGAGGTGCCCATGGGGCAGTATTGTCCTTCTTATGGGGGTCCAAGCATCTGTGCCTCTGTCTGAGCTGGCAATTGGGATCTCCCCTTCCCTAGTTTTTTTTTTGCACTGTCCATAAACCTCACCAGTGCGCACTTTAAATATGTATTCCGTGGGTCGAAGAAGGCCAGTACTGCAGATCTGCATGATCTGACTTCCTTATTGTTCCAGGCCCTCCGCAGGAGAAGCCTTCTTTCTTTCAGGAGGCTAGGGCACAGGTACACAGCATGAATTACATCTTCCCTATGCTTGCCGCAAAATCAATATGTCTCCGGGGCTTGTTCTCTTTTCCATTTGGGGAAGTGGCAAGACAGGTTAATCACCCCCAGTCTTAATTTTAAGAATCTGAGTTTGGTGCGTGTATTAAATGTACAAGTTAAGTAGCTCTGAGGTGTCAGCTGATCATATGTGATGAGAGTCATCCAACCATGGCTTCTTTTAGCAAGGCTCGCCTTATCTTCCATTGAGGAGAGCTTCTTTGTGCATTTTTTCGCCAGCCTTTTGAACTCATGTTGGCTGACATGTAGGTCTCATACTTCACTCAGGCCTAAGGTTTTTAAGACCACGTGACAAATATTGATACCCCGCTTGCCATTGTTTTGTTTTCAGATCAGACCATAGGTGTTCTGCTAAGCTACCTTCTTTGGGTAGCCTCAGCTTGTGACAGCACATTAGGAAATGCATCATTCTGCCCAGAGTTTGCTTACAGATGCCCAGTTCCAGCCTGATTTGTGCCGGTGACGTGAAAGATGGTAAGTGAAAGACTGTTCTGAAGATGTTTGCTATAATTGTGTCCAGTTGATCACTGTCCAATCCCTTAAGCACCTGGCTTCCATATGTTAGTGTTGGGATGACTTTTGCCTGCGCCACCTGTAATGTTGGAGCGAAAGTTGGGCCAAATAGTTCCTTATGGATGGAACTGAGAGCAAAGGCTAGTGCTGTCGATTCCTTTTTTTGTTCTCCCAGGTGGTTTTTGTATCTTCTGTTGTTATTGAAGATCACTCCTAGGTATTTATGGCATTTGGCTTCTGTAATTCTTTAAGAATTTAAGACCCATGTCAGCTTTGCCCTGCCCTATTTTATGCAGTTTGCATGCAGCTCTTTGATGACAGTTCGAAACCGTCAATGTCCTATATCAGGGTTGTATCTTATGAGCCGCGATAACACAAGGACCTCTGTAACAATAGCAGTAATCCACTCAGCTATCCACATAAAATACAGATCCGTGATCTGCAGAGTACGTGTTCTTTGCAGAAGGCACAATAACCCTCTGCCCTACTTTATGCCCCAGACAAAACTTTAATCTCTCTCTAACAGGAACATTAATCTAACAAATTGTCTTGACATTTTTATTGCTGCCTAATACTGGAGGCACAATTAACTCTGCAGAATGTGTTTTGAAATCGTAAATTATTGCTAAATTCAGCACCCCCTCCTGAGGTGAGCGTCACCTTTCAAGGTCAATGCCCAATGCAGCTGCACAGGTGGCACTGCCCTAACGGCAGCCCTGAGTATGACTAGGATTGTTAAACAAATGGTGCAGTGGCACTTACCGTATTGGGATGCTCCCGTCGATGTTCCATACATTGGTATGTCCTTTAGAACTTTCATTGGAATTCATTTTGAATGTTCAGATGGCTTGCCTCAGAAAAAGACTCAGCTGGTGTTGAAGCTGGATGAGGATGCACTTGTAATAGAATAAACGTATATTATCCCACATCACTATGCTTCTGAAACGTTCTTGCATCTTTTCAATGGCGATAAGGACGGCATAGTTGTGCAGGGGACAGCAGTGAGTTCTCACCCCTGTGGAAATTGATGAAGATTCTTACCTAGCAGACAGGTCTCAACCTCTATGAAGAACTTCTTTTTCTCTGCTGGGTGGGGTGCTTAAATCGTTATCCTGTGACTTTTGCTAGCAATTACTGGCCTTTGGTTAAAATAAATTGTGCTCTTGGACAATGTCTACATATACTCTAACTCTTGTGCAGCGTGGTGTTTCTGAGGCTCTTTTGTAGCATTGAGGCAATTTGCACGACTATGGGGGTGATCTAGCCCATTCACGGCACCTCCTAAATGTGGGCCCGATTGAGTCACTAAACACTACGGGGCAGATTTACAAGCCCCTTGTGCCTCATTTGCGCCGCCGTTGCGTCACTTTTGTGACGCAGCGGTGGCGCAAAAGATGCGCCATGGTCGGGGTATTAACAACGTGACGCATCTGGGAGATGTGTCACGTTGTAAAGCCCTGCGCTATAAGGAGGCATTCCAGCGCAGGGGGGGCGTTCCTGCGCAGGAACGCCTCCTAAAAGTGGCTGAGTGAAATCTACAAGACTTCACTCAGTCACTTTTAGGCCAATGCTGCCTCACAACCCTGCTTCTGGTTGAAGCAGGCGTAAGGCTTGAGGCAGCATTGAAAGAATAGGGATCCCCCAGAGCATTGCTGGAGCTGCGTCGCGCTTGTGACGCGACTCCAGCAATGCGTCGCCTTTACGGCACAGATGCGTGACGTATCTGTGCCGTTTTGGCCCCTTGGTGCGCCGCATTGTAAATGCGGCGCATCATGGGTGACGGAGCTGTGGCGCACAATTACTGACGCATCCCTGCTAATTTGCAGGGATGCGTCGGTATTTGTAAATCTGCCCCTACAGCTATTTGGGGCACTAAACAGACGCTGTCACTTCTCATATTGGGGCTAAGCTAGAGTGTGTTTTGTGGTCTCAGGAAAAGACTTGATGATGAAATATTGAGGTGGCAGACTTAATGATATACGCAGAAGATGCTGTGACTCACAGGGGAAGATTTGGGGACAGTGGCGGACTTGCATTACATGCAGGAGAAACAGTCTGAGGAGAAATGTGGTGGCAGTGGTGGCTTTAATGAAAGCGCAGGGGACGTGGTCTGAGGAGAATTTCAGCTGAAGTGGCGACTTCAACAAAAGCGCAGGAAACATGGCCTGAAGAGAATTTTGGCAGCAGTGGCAGCTTGCACAGAGTGCAGGAGATGTGCATTGAGGTGATGCAAAAGGAGGCAGTAAATTGCATGTTCAGCAGCAGTTATACCCAAAGGTCTGAGACAAAATGATGTCTTTTTGAGAATTGTTTCTTGAGGAACTGAGGGGCATATTATCAAGACAGGTGATAAAATGATCGCCGTTTTAGCGGCATAAAACTGCTGCTAAAACGGTGATAATGGGCTTGATAATATGCTCTATGGAATTCCAATTGAAGCCCATGTTAAATGTCCTTCACATTTAACCTGGGCTTCAATTGGAATTCCATAGAGCATCTTATCAAGCCCATTATAGCAGTTTTAGCGGCAGTTTTCTGCCGCTAAAACTGCGATAATGTTATCGCCTGTCTTGATAATATGCCCCCTAGTTTGATGAGGAGCCTGATTGTCACTGCTGCAAGATGACCCTTCTTTTCCCCATCCTTGTGCAATGCTGGCTACATGTAATGCTAACTCCGTTTTCTCTTAAAGGCAAGGCTAGTTATTGAACTGATATTCTCAAAGACAAGGTGGCAAGGTATTTCCTCTAAGACTAGTACAAAAGTTCATGGAGTGAATGAATGTTATCTCTTTTGACATTCACAAAGCATATTTTCATGATTTTTTTATCATATATGTATGTAACACTATAGAAGTGTCTACCAAGTTACCACAGTGTGATTTGCGGGGTTTTCTGTGCTTAGAGTCATCTGGAGGCAAAGGAAGAATAGTTGCTTTGAATCCATAGCTCCAAAAGAAGCAGAAACAAATTACTAAACCATAGTAAAGGAAGCCTTAGCTTAATTTTGGGCTACTAACTATTATAAATATTACTTGTGGGGTTTATCTTTTTGTCTAAGGACAGACCATAAACCCATTATTACAGATTGCTCTAAAAAAGATATTGAAAAAAAACACACTTAGAATTAGCAAATGTGCTTTGAGCCTGCAAAGTTTCAATTTTAGAAATGTGTATGTTCCAGGTTCAGATTTTTTATCTCGTCTACAACTCAAAAATACCAGTGAAGACCCAGAATAGGAATTTCCAGCTTTCAAGTAAATTTCCCAGCCATATTGAAATCTGAATAGGAAATTACATGACAATGGATGAGGTCAAAGAAAAACCATTGAGAGGGGGCACAAGAAATGTAAGGACTACCTTTCGAGTTGCAACCTTACTAGAATATAAGGGAATATTTATCCTTAGCAGGAGGAAAGGTTGTAATATCAGGAAAGATTGTTCTCACTGAGAGAAAGAAAGAACGAATATGCGAATTAGCAAATGTTGGCCATTTGGGGAGACATCTCACCAAAAACAAAATGAGAGATGAATATTGGTTCCAGTATATGGGTTCTTTAACAGAACAGTTAGTCAAAGATGGTCATGCATGCAGTGTTAGTGACAACCCCACTCTTCTTCTAAATCGTTCTGCTGTCTTTTCACAACTCACATTTTATTATAATTAAAAAAGAATGAGTATAGACGGTTGTCAAGGGGATAGGGTAGGTATGTTAAAAGGAACACAGTCTAAGTTACATTTATAGGCAACGCCCAATTCGCTTGAATTGAAAAATAGAGAGTACCCAATTTAATTGAGAGGTAGACAATGTTTATATGAACACAACTTCAGGAACACAGTGTTGTGCAATTTCATTTAATTTTGTAAAACAGTATGAGTTGCATTTTCCAGAGAGGCATACTGCCTGCCTTATTTGCACCCCCAGTGTCATAGTTGTGTGTTTGTGTTTTGTATTTCCTTAGTAGCAATATGATTTAGACACCAAACAATGCCAGTATTAAACCAGTATTAAATAGGGACATTATTTACTGGATCATTACATAAACCAGGGAAGTTCAAGGAAAAGATGAAGCATTAAAACAATCGAGTAGGTCAGTACATACATTACTTTATAACATAATTAAAATATTAAACATTATAAATCAGAGTACAGGAGAGAGAGAATTCTGAAAGTAGGAGAGGACAGTTAACAGAATGTCTTTGTAGCAAGATTTCATTTACAGTTAAGGAATTGCCCTTTGAGAGCGTTTTTAAAGCTTGAGAGAGTTTAGATCAGTGATCAAGGAGACCCTTTTCCTTCGAGGTGGCTAAGAAAATGTAAGGAATGGTAGGAAGATTTGGTGTGTTTACAGGTTTTGGAATATGTCGGAGATGAATGTTAACAGATCATGAATGGTTGTGAATAAGAGAGACCAAGTATTTTGACCAGGTGGTAGAATATTAATAATAATAAAATGTTTATAAAAGTGCTACATGTAGCAGTTCTATTGCACTATGACTCATTTGTTTTCTACTGAATTTAAGATACTGGCGTGTCATTGGCAGGCACGGCCCGTGCAGGGCGTTATACCGGGGCGGTGACGTCAGGCGGGGGAGGGTCAGGGTGGGGGGTTGTAAAATGTGGGATATGAACCATTACAGGTGAGTACCGAAAAAAAAAAAACCGAATTTTGTTACCTGCACTGCATCGCCAAATGTGATGCAGCGCGGGCAACATTTTTTTTTTTTTGGTACTTACCTGTAATGGGCCATATCCTGCATTTTACAACCCCCCACCCTGACCCTCCCCCGCCTGATGTCACCGCCCCGGTATAACGCCCTGCACGGGCCGCGCCTGGTCATTGGTGGATGGAGGCTAGATTTTGCTTTGGTGGAGTGAAGATCTTTCGGGTTGCATATTTGATGAATTTGCTAGGGGGATATGCTTTGGGAGCTCCACAAGTACACTATTACAGTAGATGAGATTCTGCATGCCCACTGGTGTATTCAGCACATTGGATCATAGAATGGGACTGAGAGACAAGTCTTTCTTAAAGAGTATAATTCATATCTGATGTGGTAGTTGTGTTGGATCTGAAGAATGGTAGGAAATATTTGTGTATAATAATACTACAAGATTCCTAAAGAGCAAAAAAAGAGCAAAGACATCAGAGGAAAACGTGATCACTGTAGCAAATAGAGATGGGTTGGATGCCCATTGTGAAGAGGCCAACAGGCTCCATCAAATCTACTACTGGATTCCACTAAATACAAAAAGGGCAAGAATAGTGAGAATTGAAACTCAGATTTGAAGAACTGATCTTTAATGGGTTGCAAGGTTGTGGGAAAATCAAAGAATAGGTTTTCTGTTTACTTAACAGAAGACTCTCCAGGAAGAATCTTTAATTCTTGTGATGTGCATGCCTCTCATAATAATACATTTGGGGCCAGATGTAGGTAAATTCAATTTAGGGAGTCCTTAATAGCGAATTTTACCGAATCTCTATTAAGGACTCGTTAAATTGAATGTAGGTAGGAATCGCTAAAATATTAGTGATTCCTTAATATTCCTTTATAACGAATCGCTAATTGAGATTCTTTAATAACGAATACCTAGCTATTCATTCCTATGGGCTGGGAGGCCCATAGGAATGAATGGGAAGATATTCACTATTTGCGATTCAGTATTAAAGAATCGCAAATAGCGGGAGCTATTTCAAGGGTGCCAGGGTGTAAAAAGGACACCCTGCTGAACCCCTGAAATGTGCATGTGTGCCACATGGCACTTTTAAAAAAGCAAAAAAGTGCTTTTTTGAAGGAAATCGCTAATTACCACCAACTTGAAGTTGGTGGTAATTAGCGATGCCTTAAGGCTGAAGTGCACTTTTTTTGTGCTAGTTACTTTGCATTTAAGGAATCGCAATTTCCAATTCCTTAAATGCAAGAGCAAAATAAGGAATTGCAATTTTGCAATTCCTTATTGTGCAAGTAGGTTTAGACTCACCTACATTGCTGTCAGCCAAATATCGGTCGGTAAAGCAGAAATTCTGCGAATTTATGCGTAACCGCTCGGTATTTGGCCACCTACATCTGGCCCTTAACGTGTCAATAAGGAGATTGTTCTTATTTATACTTCAATTGACAAAGTAATATTAGTCACACTGTGTAGGGTACGTCTCCATGTAGTAATCTTTGTGATTAAGGAGAGAGTGTGATGAACACAGCATTATCAGTGGAAAACAAAATATATCAAGTCTGATGGCAGTTTGAATTGGAAAAGGCGAGCAAGTAGAGGGTGATGTATCATTGAGGAACTTATCTTAAGAATTAAACACTCATTAACAGAACTAATTGCCCTTCAAAATTAAGCTTGTGCAGAGAATCGTGTTACTCCAAAATTCGTCAACAATGTGAAAGTCAAGCTGTTGTATTAATAGTGCTACTCACTTGGTTGCAGTATTCAGGCAGCCATTCTGATGGTGTTTGGAGAAATTGATTGAAAGAGTGACCCTTGCCTACCTATTCATGTTTCTCCCACAGATTTGCCATGAATGTCCACAGAATTATACATTAGAGGCCGGATGTAGGTCGGTCGGTAACGGCCGAAAATCGGTATTTTCGGCCGTTACCGACCGGTATTTAGAAAATGGTATGTAGGGCCAAAAATTTTACAGATTCGGTAAATTTACCGATTGGTAAATTTACCGAATCTGTAAAATACCGAATCGGTATTTTTACCTATTCCTTAATTTCGATATGTAGGTGGGACTCTTCTGAGTCCCACAACCCTTACCGAATCTGTATTTTACCATCAAATATATTTGATGGTAAAATACCGATTCCGGTGTGCATGCACATGTGTGCATGCACACCTGTGCCATATGACAGGCAGACCTGCCCTTAGGGCAGGTATGCCTGCCACATGGCACCCAAATCTTTTTTGGGGGTGCTAGAGGGTGTCAAAGTGACACCTCCTGCACCCTTGTCAAAATCGGTATTTACCGAATCGGTAAATACCGACCGGTAATGCCCCATTCATTCCTATGGGCTTCAAAGCCCATAGGAATGAATGGGGCATTACCGGTCGGTATTTACCGAATCGGTAAATACAGATATTTACCGAATCGGTAAAAGGAACATCTGGATGTTCCTACATATCCACCCCTTAGATTTACCGATTTTTAATTACCGAATCGGTGCAATTCGGTAATTAAAAATCGGTAAATCTATTTTACCTACATCGGGGCCATATATCCTAAGATGCAGAAAGTGCTTTAATGAAAAAGCTCTGAACAACTTTACTTGGTTTCCGATAACCCACTATATATTAATATGAAAGTATGATTAACCATGCTGCCTTATCTCAAAGACCTGGAGTATTCCCAAAGTTTTTTAATTTACAGGCGTACCATATGGATAAAAAGAGTGGGCAGCCATACAAAAGCACTATATGCATGACATCAGTTCCAACTTTCCAGTGTAGACAGGCATAGCAAATTCATTAGTACTGCAAGTTTCCAGCATAATAAGCAATCACAGTATGGCAGTAGCAATTGAAACCCATGTTGAACAGATACGGGACTCTAAGAAGCTTTTCAAGACTAATCACACAGAACTTGTGGAACTATATCTGTACAACACACTTTCATGGGATGAGAAGATGCTCTTGCAGTTGTCGAAACATTGCACGTACACATTAGAAGCAACCGTATTGCCAAATAGGTAGTGGAGCAAGCCTCACTCACAAAACTGGTGCAAAAACACCTTAAAGCTAACATAGAAAAAGACATCCAGCGGCAAATAAGTACCAGTGCAAGGCTTGATGGCACAAAGCAGGAACAGCATGGATGTGCAACAATGCAAGAATCCCTCAAAAACACATTGCAACAGTAAGCGGCAGAACATGTCCCCCATACAAAAAAATTATAAAATTGGAAGCAAACGTAAAAGTCTTCTTCAATATAGCCAAATAACAAGGACAGGGAGATAGAGTTATCAGGAGGTTGAGGTAAGGGTGTTGGAAGGGACTGATTTATTAGGCATTAGTTCTGTGGTTCTACTCGCTTGCAATACCAAAGGTGGGTCAGTGTTCAGATCAGCATCAGCATCCATCATAGATAGATGAGATCAAGCATCTGCTTTACTGTTCTTCAAGACTGACCTGTAAGTGGTTGTGAAATCATAGTCTAAGAACCATAATGCCCATGTCGTGGAGATAAGGTCTTAAACCATCACAGAAAACCTAAAGTTCTAATAGCCATGTACATCTCAGTAGTGTTTTGATACCCATAAATAGTGTTCCCATTCCTATACCTAGTTTTTTAACGCTAGCAGCTATTTATCTGTACTATTAAATAGCACATCATCTAGAGAGAATTTTAACCCCTCCGCTGTGCCAAGCATTTCCCGCTGGTGCGGAACGTTCTATTGCGCGGGCGGGGCCGGAACGTTCAGCGGACGTGTGCAGCACTACCAAAGGAGTGCACAAGACATCCGCTGAACGTGCGCCGCAATGAAGGGGTTAATATGATACAGACCACAGGGTGTAGATGACTTCCATGAGAACTCGGAAACCCTGTCTCGAGGGATAACCAGGTCCTAGCAGTACTTCATCATGAACAATGTAGTGCAAAGGGGCATCTGTCCTCCTTGGCGCTAGTCCTGCAAGTCAGTCCCTTCACATCAACACTGCTGCCAGGCAGCTTGACCAGACAAGTCAACGCCGTCTCATCATCCTGCTTCAATATCCTACGCATGCTCAAAAAAATCTTCCGCTGGATCCCCACCAAAACAAGAAAGACAGTCACCCACGCACCAGTCACTAGTCGACTAGATTATGGAAACAACCTTTACGCCGGAACCACAGCCAAACTACAGAAAAAACTCCAAAACGCCTCAGCCAGACTCGTACTGGACATCCCCCGTCAAGCACACATTTCTGGTCACCTGAAAGATCTCCACTGGCTTCCCGTCAACAAGAGAATAACGTTCCGTCTCCTCACCCACGCACACAAGGCCCTCTACGACCTAGGACCCGAATGCCTCAACATACGACTGTCCTTCTACACACCCACCCGTCAACTACGTTCATCCAATCAAGCCCTCGCCGCAATCCCGCGCATCAATAGATCCACCATGGGAGGAAGATCTTTCTCCTTCTTGGCGGCCAAGACCTGGAATTCTATCCCCACTCACCTCCGCCTTACACAGAACCACCTCTCCTTCAGAAAGCAGCTAAAGACCTGGCTGTTCGATAAATAGTGTACCCACCCTCACTCAAGCGCCTTGAGACCCTCTGGGTGAGTAGTGCGCTATACAAATTTCTGAACTTGAACTTGAACTTGAACTTGTGGTCCGCTTGTAGTGCAGTGCCTAGTCTTCATGTGTGTTCTCCCAAAATGGCTGCAGGTTTGGACTGACCTGATTTGGGCAGGTTCCAACGATGAGAACAGGGGCACTCCTCCTCTCTGTTCGTTCTTCATTCTCATTGCACATGTTTAGGCCCTTTCTTCACAAGACTTTCAGGACAGTTTGTAGAACCTTCCTGTGGCACACCATCTTTTTCATGTCCTGTCATTACTTTTAGTACAGCGTAAAAGTGTCAAGACTCTAAATAATTAAGAGGGTCAATGCACAGGGTCTTGAATGTCTGAGTCTTCATAAGAACCTTGTGAGTCTTTATAGGACTAGTCCAAGGCAAACGAACAAACCTACGTGAAAATGGATTCCAGCTTAAAACATTTTGGGCCTTATTCATAAAAGTAAACTTGCAATTTTGTGTAAGTTGGCAATTCACAAAGCAATTTTACGGGTAGTATTTTTATGAGGCCCTATATTTTTATGAGAAGAGTCTTCGCCACAAGTGCAGAGAAATACCTATGTGAATTGCAAAAAATCATAAACTTACACAAAAGTGTAAGTTTACCTCTGTGAATCAGACCCTATGGGTTTATTCTAAAATATGATCATTACAGAAAACAAAAAGTAATGAGTTAGTTAATCATGATTTAGCTCAAACAAAATAATCAAAGTCATAATCTAAAAGAGGACTAACATAAGGTCATTCCAAATCTCAAAAGTACAGCATCTTCCATAGGGTTTTCAGATAATAGAAACACAAGAAATGCATAGAATAGCATTACATAAATGGGCTGTTCTATTAAGATAATTTGCATACTCTATCACTAAAGACCACTTACTTCCAACGAAGAAATAAACATGAAATGAAACATTTCATCATGAGCTTTTTCTGGTTATTCAGAAGATAGCCCTCTAAATTAATACTTTTCATTCTACCGAAAGGAAGCTAGCAAACTGTTATTTAATAAGTCTGAAATAAAATGCTTTTCTGTAACAGAACACATGTGCTTAGCCTGTGCACTGCAAATTAAAGGAATGATTTGACATTTTATGTAATGCATCATTACAATGGACTGCTAAGCTATTTAATTGCATACATAGAGCCTCATAAGGAAGCCTTGAAAAGTTACAGGGCAAAGAAACATCCTGAACACTACTTCCCCAATAGAACACAAAATATTGTATTGCAAACACCACTGCTGAAGCTTCTTCACACACATGCATACAGAAAGGCTTTGCTCATGTAAAATAAGTATGCACCATTATTCTGATAATGTAAACAGTTGTCAATGCAAGCTAACTCGGGCATATTGATTATAGCTAAACCACATTTATATTAGGCATTAGTTCAAATTAGTAAAACTCTGTCTCAAAAACATAAGCACTCTATGAACAACATTAACAATGACCCCTGGAGACTTTTTACTGAAGATGCATTGCGTTTGAAATTGATAGACCATAGAAAATTGTGAAACTTAACCTACTTCAACTCCTTTGGAGAAAGAAAGGATAAAGCAAGACGTACAGGAAGGAAAGAAGAAGATAAAAGGGAAACATTTGCAGGGTGATGTTGTGAGAGAGAAGGAGTTTGAAGAGAAAGGGATAGAGCGGGAAGATGAGAACGTAATAATTGGGAGAGATATTTAGAGAAGGTTTAACCTGGAGAGATGCGAAGAGGAAGAAACACAGTAAGGAGGTATGTGGGGTGCAAAAAAGAAGGAAAAGATGCAGAGAAATGGAACGAGTTTGGGAGTCAATTAGAGGAAAATACGATGCAGAGTGGGAGACAAGGAAGAGAGAGGAAGAGTTTATGAGGGAAGAAGTAACACAACACAACTCTCTTTCAACGAATACCCTGAGCCACCAGATATGGTGGGGGTCCCTCAGGGAACCCGCCAAGTGTAAAAATCATTTTATTTTGACACAGACTCATCAGGGGATCTGCAAATCTGGTGCAATAAAAAAAAATCAAGCATAGACTCATGGGTTTGCTTTGGAATAACCTTGTGTGGGCCTAGTCCCAGGGGTATACGCTAAACATAGGAGGGGCGCATGGGACCCCCCTTGAATTAATCAAACCCCTGGGGACCACTACCTCCCCATGGCCATTATAATTGCACTCAGGCCCACTGAGCTGACCCGCAACCCCAGGGACTGCCACCTCCCCATGGTTAATTCCAACTCTGTGGGGGGGCCTCGCAGACCCACCCTGTCCCCGGGAGTGCCACCTCTCCGGGGCTATTTTAATTATTAGTGTGAGCGGGTCCACTGAGCCTGCTTGCAGCCCCGGGAACCGCCACCTCCCCAGTGCACACAGTTTTTTTTTAAAGTAATGTGTGGGAGGCAACAGGGCCTCCCCGCTGCATTGGATACTGCCACCTCCCAGTGGCACACATACATTAATTAAGGGAGTCTGTTCCAGCCCCCCAGACCACCACCTCCCTGGGGCAAATTTGAACAAAGGAGGGGGTCCATGTGGCCCCCCTCCAGAAACCCTACATGGCCCAGGGTACTGCCACCCCCCATGGCCGGCTCTAGCAATGTCCCAGGTGCCCATCCCTGGGACATTGCAGTTTGCTATGGCTTGGTGGGACATAGAAACACTGCTGTGCTTCATAGAAGTGAGAGTATGAACATGTTCTTGCTTGCACAAACCAGAGCAAAATTGCTTTTGGACAGAGGGAGCTGCTTGTTAGCAGCTCCCTCTGTCCATAAGCAATGCTGGTTCCCGCAGGAGGTGGGAAGCCAGCAGGGACTGCCGAGGCCTTCAGGTCCTGTGGATGATTTCATCAGTGATGCCATTAGTGTTGTCATTTGAGATGTCATCAGTGATATCAATGACTATGTAATGAGTGATGTAATATGTGAGGTCATAAGCAGTGCATTGCAGGGGCGCGAGAACTGCAGTCTTTTTCTGGTTTTGTATGAGTGAAACCTGAGACTAACTATAACGTCTCTGTAACCTTTGTTTTTTTCAGTGAATTCTAAGGTTTTTTTAAATGCCATTTCCTAACTATAATTTACCTGTAACCTTTGTTTGTTTTAGAAAAATATATATGTATGGATCTTTCTGCTGCCTTTATAGTGATTTATCTAAAAGAATAGCCCTGGAATGGGCATGTTGTGTCCTCGTCACACAGATGTGCTAGTTCACTACTATTTTAGATTGCAATTCCACACCTGTGTATTTAATTCAAAATGGAGGGGTACCTGCACTTCTCAGCAGAAGGCCAATACTTCCAGTGGGTGAGTGCTGTCACATCTTAGAAGCACAGGGGTACTCTGGGATAGTGAGTACTAATACTTTCCCATTTTCATTTGAAGCACTGAAGTTTCCCAGTATTCCTGATGGAGCCGATAACAGTTACTCAACACATATGGAATTCCCATTGGAGGTGTTGTCATGTGTCCCCTGCTGCTTGAAGGTGCCAAAATAGTGGGAGGATACTGAGAAGGAGAGTTAGAAATTAGTGATGGAATCAAACCCATAAGTACCATTTCCCCAGTAATTCCTCACTACTCAGGCTTCAACCTGGAATCACTAATAATTCTGCACCTTCAGAGTTAGTCAGACCCTGGTATCATTAGCTCTTGAGGTGTGGAATTAGCGTTACTGCACCAGCTACTTGTGATGAGGTCTTAAGTGCTCAAGCCTCTAGTTAAATTGGCCTAACATCACACATGGGTAGTATTTATTACACTAGCTGGCATCATTCAAAATTGTATTGGGTATTACATAACATGTCTAGCAAAACACAATACCAAAGTTAAACCTTTTTTTACAAATGTGCATATTTACACATTTTCATTTGATTGGGTAAACTAGGTAAGAACACTTGGCAGTCAACCCACCCGCAAAACAGAGGTCAAAAGTATGGGCGTTTGCCTAGACAATCAACTCCCAATGGCCACTCAAGTAAAAAAGCTGCCGTCGTCATGCTTCGCCATACTAAAAACCCTAGGAAAGCTGCTGAGATGGCTACCTGAACCATCTCGTAGGATAGCGGTATAAGGCTTAGTCATGCCACAGCTTGACTATGGGAAATCCCTTAACCTGGGAAGTCCCAAAGCAGTCATAAAAAGACTCCAAGTTATCCAAAATGCTGCAGCCCAGATATTGTGGAAAGTCCCAAAACACCACTCTGGAACAGGGGCACTGGCTAGCATACACTGGCTGCCAGTGCTTAAAACAATACATGTAAAAGTACTCTGCCGGGCCCTTCGAGCGATGCATAAATGGATCCTAAACTGATCCAAAAACTACTTACTTCTTACAACCCCTCCAGATTACTGCAGTCCACTAATCAGCAACTCTTTGTAGATCCAGGATAGTGAGAGCTAGGAGTGGTGGTCAGTCCTTCGCCTTCCTGGTCCCTAAGTTTTGGAATGCACTTCCACAGCACAAAGGACAGATTGAATCAGAATCAACATTCAGGAAACTATTCAAAACCACTTTGTTGTAACCGGAATGGCCAACATTGATATTCTTCCTTAGCTGTTGCAGCACTTGGAGGCCCTTCTTGGTAGCCATGCACTTTATAAGTTCCCATGAATAGAACAGAATAGGTAAATGTATACCACAAGAGCCATACAAAACCTAAAGCTTATACAGGCAACTTGAGCCTACTGTCCTGGGAAAGTAACTTCTTAATCATGTAGATTTCTTACATTACTGGCACACAACTCAACAGGATTTATTATTAGTCAACTTTGAACCGGGTAAGGTTTGAGTCAGACTGAAAGGATAGGACGTTTTGACCTTCCATTGTTTTTACAGATGTTGTCCTTATGCTTGCTGCCTCACCCTTATCAGAGGATGTATTGCCATTTCACCATCAGACGTTTCCCTAACTGAGATAATTTACTACCTTTTATAACACAATGTTTTGTTTGTAACACTGCCTTCTCAGTCGTTTCCCTTTTCTCAACATAGCTCATATGTGTGAGAGAGAGACTAGGGGCTACATGTAGGAATCCATTTTTCTTTCGCAAATGGTGTGAATCACTAAATTTGGCCCTTTGCAAATGCCAAATAGCCTTTCTAGATGCATGAAAGGCTTTGGCAGTGCATTTTAGGTAATCAAAATTTTTGGTGATTGCCCAAAATTGCAGCTACAAATAAAGAATAACAGTTTGTGAATCTCTAAGCATGTGTACCAAGCATTTTCTAAATGCAAACTGTGCATTTAGAAAATGCAATTGCCATCGACTCCAAGACAATGGTAACCATGTGCAATTTTTGAAAATGCACAAAAATTCATTTTCATTTTTCAAAGTGTCATGTTGTGCACACATTCCCCTAGGGCATGTGTGCGCTTTACATGTTCACATTTATTTGGTGTGCTTCGTGGGGAGGGGGGCCTTAGGCTACAGGGCACCTTTGCTTTTGCATTATCTAATTTGCAATTACCAATTAGGTAATCACAAATTAGGTAATGTAAAGCCATTCACACCTGTGGGCTTTTAGGCCCATAGGGATAGTTGGAATGGTATTACCTAATAGTGATTACCTAATTGAAATTGCGATTCTGTAGGAACCACTATTAGGTAATCAGTATTTTCTAACATACCATTTTGCATTCCTTAAATAGCGATTTCCTAAAATTCACTATATAAGGAATGCAAAATAGATTTTTGATACACGTGGCCCTAAATTCTTAGTAAAAATAGATGAAAGATAAAGTTCAATGTTAAGAAATAGTTGGTTCATTCAAAGTTTACAGTCACTCACTAGGCCATTATGGGGTACCTCAGCGGTGCTGATGTATTCTTATTTCAAGGCCCTGGCCTATTTAGGTGGTGGGAAGGCCATCGCCACCTGTCTGAAGGCCTGGAAAAAATGTCCGGAATGCCGGATCAAGAGCCTGGCTATGGAAAAAGATCACTATCCGTGACAGGTGTAATCTTAAAAAAGGAAAAATATATCCTTTTTCTTGAGTCCCCTCACTCACCGGAGTTGCCTCACGGTGACATGCTTCATCATTGGGGCCATCCCAACCCGCTGCGGGTTGAGGTGTGCTGCGACTTGCGAACTACGTAGGAGCACTTGGAATGAGGACTATGTGTGGTGCAGTGCAAGAAAGTGAGTGGAGTGATGTGAATTAAAAATATCTGACTAGTGGGCGGAAATATTTTATTCTTCTCCTAGTAGATATATTAAAAACGGGGTGGGTCTCTAGGTATATCCGGTGAATCAATGTGTCTGAACCCTAGAAATTTGCCAACAAGTTTCTAGCTGTCCCCTCAGCTCTTCTTCGGGGCAACACAAGGACCTGCCCTGTGCTTACCACTCCAAAGTGTAATGTGAAAATAATGCCTAACAATGAGTATATAAATTAAATATACATACGATACATCAATATTCTGTCATGTATCTGCAAATGGAAAAAGAAGAACATGGTTAGGTGGTCTTGCCCTGCCGATAGCTGGGTCTTCATTTTTCCACGTATTTGTAACTGAAATTATTTATATATTCGGGGCTACTCAGCTTCATAGTATGTTAGCGTAAAAAATTGTGCTGTTACGCTAATGTCACCCCGAACCTGTAAAAGAATGCTTATATACACCAATAGTAACTGTATATAGCCCTCGTGTCAATACATGCATCTGGAGTCCTGTGAAGGAAGGACTCCAAATGCATGTATTGACACGAGGGATATATGTCCAGGAAAAAGCTAGCGACCTTGTCGCATAGTTCCTGGCTCTCTGCCACTTGTTGTGTTTGTGGATTTGCCAATTTATAAACAATGTTAAATAATTCTTTGGCTGAGTTTTCAGCTAGTTTGATTTGATCTGCAAAAAAATCTTGTTTAGTTTTAAACAATAATTGCTTGTAAGCCTGAATGCTTTCTTTATACTTTATATTTTCTTCTACCTTATACTCCTTCCTCCACTCCCGCTCGAAACGCTTGCAAATGTCTTTCTGGGTTTTTAGTTTAGGAGTATACCATGGAGCAGAGGGGTAGGCCCTTCTAGGATATATGTTTTTTTTTTAGCAAGCCTATCACTAGCATTAATAACCCACGCATTAAATCTAGTTGTGGGTTCTTCCACATCTCCAATTAAAGAGGGCAGATTATGCTCCACGAGATCTGACAGATCTTTACCTTCAATACTATTCCATGCCCGCATAAATCCGGGCTTTGTTAAGGGCTTATCATGCGTCTGGCTATCAGAATAGATGACCGTGAATAGTATTGCTCATTGGTATGACCATGCTACTGGTCGCACCTCTAGAACCGACATAAGTGCGTGGTTTGAAAAAATCCCATCCAGTGTGTGCCCAGCCGTATGGGTAGCCCCTGCAACTAACTGCGTTAGATCCAACCCTTTCATGAATTCTAACAGCTCCATGGTGTCCAGGTCTGAAGTGGCCTCCAGGTGGAAATTAAAATTGCCCATTATGGTAAACGATCTGTTGCTTATGCCTTCCTCCATGAGGTTACTAACTAAATCGATAAACTGTTTCCTAGGGCCCGGTGGTCTGTATGCCAGGACCCCTCTAAAATTCACCTGATGTGAAAGAGAGAGGGCGAAAGCCAAAGCTTCGCACCCCTTCCTTGAAATCGTTTCGAATGTGGCATTAATGGAGTTGTGATATATGACTGCCAGCCCCCTCCTTTCTTGCCCTGCCTGTTCACCGTATGGCAGAGAAAACCTGGGGGCGAGGCCTTTATCATGTCTGGGCCTGAGGCTGCATCCATCCAGACTTCAGTGATAAATGCCACTTTCACTCCCAGGTCCTCTATCAAGGTGGCACATTCAGTACTGTGCTTAACTAATGACCGGGCGTTGAGCAAAACCCCTTTTATTCCCTGTGAACTAACACTCGTTATACACGCCCGCTTTGATAACCCTCCAGTAATTTTACTAAATAATGACACGGGGAGACTTATGTTACAATGAAGACAGGAGGTAGGATTTTTCAGTGCTCTTTCATCTAAGGAAAGACATATACAGCCTGATTTCCTGCCCAAAGTATTTAGCTGAACCAAACTGTTTCTAGAATACGTTAGTATCATTGATTTACCCAAAGGTAAACGGGCAGGGGTCCTGGCGCTTGGCGCGGGCCGGCGCGAACGGGCCAGACGGGCTTGCCTTTGGCGCGCCTTGTGATTTCTGCAGATTAAGGATGTGATTGCAAGTAACAAGGAATGTGAAGTTTTTACTGATTTGAGGGTGGTGTATTATATTTACTATCAGGGGAAGGTTGAGCCAAAAGTATGAATTGATTAGTAGAACGAGTGCAAGTGCATCAAACAGACAAAAGCAGCGGGACAATGGGTGACCTCAATTGAACTTAGAAAAGTTTCAACCTTCCGGTTAAAATTTCGATTTGTGTATGTGTGACTGAGAAAAGTATTCCATAATTTGTGTATTTGTTTTAGGAATGTGTGGTTCTGTATTTTTGTATAGCTTTTGTGGTTTAAATCTACAAAATTTTAAGGCCGGGTTCCCTGGCTTCGAATTCGTCGAGGGTCTCTGGATTCCATTAAAGAGTCAATGGGCGTTCCCCGGATTCCTGTGGGCCCACAGAAGTAAAAAATTTAAGAACCAATGCTTAAAATGGCAGTGAGTATAGTTTGTATTTCTTCAGCCGATAATAAACTATACATTTCTCCTCAAATTCAATTATTAATGTATGGCAATCTAAATTTGGAACCCAACCTAATAAAAGTGTGACAAAAACGTCTGTGAAACCAACAATTTTCCTGAGAGCTCATGTCAGCTTAGTTCACTGGTGGAGAAGCTGTTATAATAAATTGGAATCTGCTCGCTGTGTGTATGCTTGGCACTGTGGCATTTGCATAAGGTTGAGGTGATAACACTGTTAGTCTGTCTGACTTACAACATGGCACTTGTCACCACCTGCAAATTGAGCAGCAGAGAATCAGATGAGTAGATGGCAGCAGCGAGTATGTGTAGCGGAGCCGAGGGATTGAGACTTCAACATATCAAGTAACACTCTGGGTAATGGCACGTGTAAAAGGTGAAAGTAACCATGTCACAATGTTCAGTGAACTGAAATAGAAAGCGAAGGCCTAAAATAGCCCCAGAACACCGTGGTGACAGCAGTGCTGAGGTAATGAATCCTCAAATTCATTGATTCAAAGGCAGAGGGAGAACGACTTTGCATTAATATGCTACCTAATGTTTAATTCGAGGAGAAGGCAGCATATAGGATTAAATCGCAAGACTGCTGAAACTTCTGCTGTGTAGTGGCAGACGGCTGTGTGCGGTTAGAGTAAACTGAGGTTGTAAAATTGGTAAACTAGAGATGACCCTAGCACTCAACCTAGCCACCCCCCCCCCCCCCCCGCCCTGAGACCCTCGCGGGTGAGTAGTTGCGCTTTACCGACCCCTGATTGATTGAGAGACAATGTTCACAGCCTGAAACTCCTTTGATAATGACTGCACTGCAGCACAGCATGTGTGATATAACCACATTATAGAAACAGAACCTCTGCACACATTATTGTGATCAACGAGGCACAAGGACATGAAGTGAAAAGCATCATAATTGAGACAAGCACTTCTCAAGTAACAGAATCTTGCTAGCAAAAGACGACTGAGTTATAATATGTGCATAGATTATACAAGGACGTGAACAACACTAACTGCATAGTAGTCTGCCACACAGAAATTCCAAATATATTGCCTATTCAATTATTTATTGGGTTGTCGCTTATGGCGTTCGTGCACCAAATTGTATAACGGCGCTTTATGTATTACTTGGTTTCATATTTCATAGAATACATTTTCAAATATGTTTTGAGTACAATGCAAAGGTAAACTCCCGTATTATTACCACGCTACAGCTTAATTGACTCATGAAAAAGATTCATATTTTCTCAAACATTTCATTCTATTACCCCTCTACAAAAGAAAAGAACTAGGTCTAAATTCACATTCCTAGTTACTGTGATTCTGTCTCACTGCATAGATTTAACCCCATGGGCCCTGGTCAGGATTAAATACGTTTGTTTATATTCAATACACATGAACACATACTTGCCCATTCCACAGTTGGGGGCCATACCCCACTGCACATGGCCTCTGGACCTACCCTACTTCCCAAGAGCATGTGCCAAATACAGGTACTCCACTGCAGAAGCCCTACAGCCAGGCCCTGTACTCAACCAGCCATGGTTGGTCAACACTTACTGTGGAGGGCCATTGGCCATGTAGAGCAGTGGTTGGGCAACCTATGATGATGGCCAATCCGTACTGCGCAGATCCTTATGCTGTGCTCAGTAGGGGTTCCTTTCTTATATTTCTACTTTTTGAATAAAAATTGTTTTTTTTCACAAAATAATGCATTTTTCTTAGGGATAAAATGGCAGGCAAGTAATTGGCTTTCTTAGTAATTTCGATTTTATCATGGCAAACTTGTTTTACTTTTTTCCATATGTCAAACCACTGAGTTCCTCCTAGCACTCTTCTGTAGCCGGGCACCTTTAATGGTGCTCATCCCATTGCTGTGGACATATTTTTTCCCACGGTGACAATCGTAGATTTTTATTGCATAAATCTAGATGTTTAAGGTGGAGGAAAACACCCCCTTTATCATACAATCATTTACAATAAAAAATTAAACCGCATACTTTAACCGTGGTTTAGGCAGTAGGTCTCACCTTCCCTGCCGCCCAACCTCTTGCTGCTGTCCCACCCCCACTGTATATGGTGAGCATTAAGGAGGTCAAACAAGGGCCTATGTGTGTGTTGGTTCACAGATTCTGAGCAAGGATTCACAGACCTCTATCGCAAAATCGATTTTTTTATTCCTTACCCAGGGGACATACCTGACCCCGCCCCTTTTAGCTCCTTCATTTTTGTTTTCAGGAATTGAGCCCTAAATTCTGTAGTGACAGGTGTAACAACATTTCCTCTGTTGCGGCCAACTAATCAGGAAGTTTCCATTGGGTCCAAGGACCCACGCGAATAATGGTTTATTAGTAACAGTTGCTTAAAATAACATGTTTTGCTAGGGCACTTTTATTTTGACTAGCATGGTGTATTTTTAGTCCCATAGATAATACAGCTGTACGACCATGGGACCCAGTGAAGCCTCTACTCTGGTATCATTGAATAGCCATGGGTGTCAGACACATAGCATGGTTCCCCACCGTGGTGTTGCAGACCCATGCAAGCTTCACTTGCAGGTTGTAGGACCACAAAACAGCTTTCTGTGCCATGGGACCAACACTAACAAATGATGCTTGCAAGGGAAAGCAACACCATGTGTTAGTTTGTGAGCAGCAGAGGTCATTGGCTATCTGCTGAGGGTTTTGCAGAGGGCCTAGATGAAGGCCAAGACCTCTGTCATTCCCCATGATGCCCACAGCTAAAGACCATTCAAAGCTGGTGGGGGTTGCTTACCTACGTGGGGAGTTTGTCAGATACCACCAGTGGAGGTTTGGACATATGTTGAATGCTATGCTTAGCAAGGGTTGGTTGCTAACTACACCAGAGGGTTGGGCCAAGGGCCTCATGAGATGCCTGGCCCTATATCAAATGTCCAGATTCACAGATACAAATGCCATACTAAGTGAGGGGTTGGTCACCCATAGGAGCATGTGTGCAGGCCTTGGTTGGCTAGAGGCCCAGCCCTATGGTCATGCCCCCTCTTTGCATGTCAGAAGGATTGGGCACAGGGCCTGGCATGAACACTGTGTGCTGTGCAGGTGTGTTTAAAATTGATTAAATAAAGTATATTTTTTAATTTTTTAGGGTGGTAATATAGGACCTGGGGTACATCTGGAAAACGCGTAAGGATGCTATCCCAGAAACTGTGAGAAAAATGAGGATTTGACTGGGTCCTCAGTAATACCATAGTACTTACAATTTTAGGTAAAAGGTTTTCAGTACAAATGCGACCTGCAATAGGATAGCTAAAAAAAGCCTTTTATGTTTATAATGTGTTGTGCATTGTTCAAGGGTGAACTGGATACATTTGTTCAAGTTGAGAAAGATCTTGTTTGATTATGAGGTGGATGCTATGGTAGATGGACCCCATGTCATAGTCTCGGAGAAATGCAGAAATAACTTTGTTGACATGTTTCTGGAAATTCGCAACATTGCCACTTTTGCCTTTGATATATGTTGATATACACAAATACTATGTGGGGGGGGGGGGAAATATTAATCAACTCAAAGTTTCTTCATTGCAATTGATATAGCTACCCCTCTGATTGTGCCCATAACATTTCCTCCACAGTGTGCTCACAATTGAAACATTGCACTGCTACCAGAGGTAGAGACCTTAATGTGGTTTCATCCCTCTGTTTGAAATCCATGTAACGTCCAGATAGGAATTCTTGTCAATGTCACACCCTTTGGTGAACTCACCACACTAGAATACAAGGTAGTGGTCAACAATCTCTATGTGCACCATGGTGATGGCATCCTGACAAAGACCAGAGAAGAAGCTGCATCAGAATGAGAAGTGTTATAGAAGAGTGTGAATTTGAAAAGTACAAGTTTGTTTTATCGCTCTAGCTTCCTGATTGACTACTGTTAAAGAGGTAGAACAATAGGTTTGGAAGCAAGAAAATGCTATTTGTTTTGATAATTTTCTTTGGGAACAATGCACTATTAACTATGGAGTTTGCTGGTATTGGTTTAAAGTTATTAACAGAAAACAACTAATCATTGATTACCTGCAGTGTTCTGTTGAGCAGCCTATATTTGGTGAACATTTGACCTGAGGCAAGCTGTTAACATGATCTCATTTGGTAATCTGGGAAAGTGCTGAACAGAAAAGGGGAGGTTTTGCTGTTGGTTCAAACTGAAAGAACTTCTGCAATTGAATATGTACCTTTCTATACAAGTGGAATATGAATAAATAACACACTTAATTACACCTTTTAAATTAAACTAGGGGTGTACAAAATTCGCTTTCCTTGTTTTTGAGTAGTTACACAAAATGTTGAATATTATAGTAACATTTCGTAATTAAACAAACTGCCATATTAGCACTTGAAGCTATTTCTGACTTAGTTTTGATTTTTGTGCTAAAAATGAAAAACAACTAAAGCGCTGCAAACATCAGCCACTCTGTTCTCTCCGTTACATTCGTACCATCTGCTTGCGGGTACATTTTTACAGTGAATGTCGCATTTGCATTATTTTTTAAACTGTGACCAGCACATAATTATGAGTGAATAATAAGACTTACACACAATTGGAGAAATTACACTAAATTTGCCCTGAATTACACAAACCTGGTAGTAATATAATGGTATTGATTTTTAAGTTGAGATATGTTATCTATTATAACCTTCCCTTTCCTTTACAAGAGAAAAGAAATAAGACAAGATTGAGGTAAGAGAAGTGAATGGAAGTGAAGGCAAGGAAGGACACAGCAACGCCCAATTAAGAGAATGTAAGGAATGGAGTGAATTTTTGTAATGTTTCCCTGTCATAGGTAAATGTTTAGCAAGGTATAAGATGTCCTATATAGGCGTAGGTTTTTGAAATCTACCAGTCACACAGATATATTCTAAAAACTATAATCAATGACAAGTATGCACCAATGGAGGTATATGTAAAGTGATGTCTAGGGTGTATAATGTATGTACACATTTTTTGGCCACCATCATTGACGTACAGAGTGATGGTTACACAAAAAATGTAATAAAATATGTAGTAAGGCATAGAACATAGAATTCATTGTAATATATTTGAGTTTGATCGCACTATGTCAAATGCACTGTCGAATATTAAAGAGACTTTTAGCCTGCTGTCAAGTATTAAATTATTGTTTGAAGTTCCTGAGCCCAACCTATAGATCAAATTCACAGGTGAAGATCTATAATGAGGGAGAGGGCCGTGAATGAATGATATAGCCTGAGGTAGTAGGGCTAGAACACTATTAAAACATTCCAGTGACTGTAAGTAACATATTATACATACATTTATGCATATTATGCATTTAAAAGAGAGAAAACCAAAGACTCATACCCGCTTCGTGTACACCAATGTAGGCTTTAAGGCACCAAATAGCTCATTCTAAAAAGACACCATGATTCTGCAGTGCTAGTCAGCCAACTGTAAAAGTCCAAATCTGGCAGCATCTCTACATTCCTCTCATAAATTCTGAAAAAGTCAAATCCAACTCAACCCACCTTAAACCTGTTCAAACCCCCTTCACATACTCTCTGAAAATGTGGTTGTAGCTAGGCTGTCCAAAATAGTGAAAACTGATTTTAGAAATTAGACCAAAAATGCACCTTCCACGATCATCCGCTGAAAAACACTTCTGGACAATATTCATATCTTGGTGAGCAGAAAAAAGAGTTTAACCTAGGTAAAACTATATGAAACACTTTGCTACTGACCCATAAAACTAGCAAAATAATGCTCAAGTTAGTCCTGAACAATACTAAAAATTGCAGTTTTCACACAGCCCTTTTGCACCGCTTTTCTTTGGAACATTCCCAAAACACTGTTCATAAGTATATGTTCGACATGTCTACTATGGAGAACAAGAGCTAAAAACACCCCATTCTTAGTCCAAAACATGCATATCGCAAACAGCGTAAGCAGGTCTCAATTGAGTTGAAACATGTGAAATGACATCAAAACACATGAAATTGACCCAAAAAATGGGGAAAAGTATTAGAAGATTTTTAAAAATAAAAAAAGGTTCATAGAAAAAAAAGTTCAAAGGGAAGGACCTTTAAAAAACTCTCCTTTTGATTACTTGGATGCAGAGAGTAGTGTGGCCTATGGTCAGCCAGTGTAGAATACATTGTGTAACTAACGGGTATGTGCAGCACAGTTTTCACACTTGTTAAAAGTGCAGTGTTCAAGTATGTTGTAGGTAAAATTATAGATCATTAGGTACAAGAAAGTACTCTTGGATTTAGATAGTGGACTTAGGTAATATTCTTTAATTGTAGAAGATGGGTCACATGATCAACACATATGATTTACATAGAGGATCTGTGTCAGAAAAAGGAAAAATATATGATAAAAAACCATTGAACTTCACTAAAAACAATGGTTAAAGGGACTGTATAGATAGGCCTACTAATAAGATCTTAACAAATGTTAAATAAAACCCTGAAATTCAGTGAAAAAAAAACAAAAGTTAAAGTTATGTTCCAGTTAGGTGCCGAAATGAGACGTGAAATTACCATTACTGTTACAGGTAGCTCCCTACAGAACTTTAATTGTGTAGTGTATGTATTGACTTGGTTGGGCACCAGTCTAGTGAGTTGCGTTTGCTCAGGGCTAGTAGAATTTTGCCCATCATTTAATGAGAAATATACTTTGTGACCCTGTCATGCCCTGATTATGACCTCACAGATGACATCATTTATGACAAGACATTGATGACATCACTGAAGATTTTGACAGAGTATCCCATCCATCAAATTCACAATAATGCCATTAGTTTCTTGCGCTACGATAACAGGGTGAGTAGCCACTGACCTCTGGCTCAGGTGGAGTGCTCCCAGAGTGATAACTCATACCTTCAAACTTTTTTAAAATCTGTTTGTCCCACTCAGTGCACAACCCTGAGGTAGGAGAACATTGGTCAAGGATCCATAAACCAATGGCAAGGGGGACTGGAGCCTTGGTAGACCTCCCAGTGGTTTTGCAGACCCAGCACTGGGTCTTTGAATCCCACTCCTCAATGCTGTATGTGAATGTAGGCCTTTCACTAACACGTTTTTTTTAAATGATGAATGTTTATGAGTAATGTGAATAGTAGTATATATTTATGTGTATGTTATTTCGATAGCTCAAATCTAGCCAAAAAGGCAGCAGTGCACTATGCATGGTCAAAGGCAAGCTTAAAGTTGGTGAGTAATAGGGTAGGAAGCTAAGTTGTGGACGTTTAATACATTGTGATTTAGTGTTCTTTAAAATAATCAAGTCTTTCCTAAGTTTTGGAGCAGTGCTGGGGCAGTTTGGATGGATATGGGAATGTTGTTGCCTATCATGGGTCCAGAAATGTTTCTGTTTTTTTACACGTTTTCATCTACAGTCTGATGGTGTTCTGGCTCCTAGTGTACTGAGAACCACCAGAGATGTTATGTTATGTTATTTCCATTTTTTAAAGCGCAGAGCTGCCCCAGCAAAGGGGTGTCCTGGCGCTATATCTGGAAAAGAAACACAACTCAGTCAGGGCGAGAAAAGAAACCAAGCAGAGAAACCCTAAGAACCAATGGGAAAGATGAAGGCCAGTAACTCATCCAGGGCGCGAATATGGGCAGGAAGAGAGTTCCACGGCTTGGGTGCCAACACTCTGAAAGAACGACCACCTGCTCTACTTCTCTTAAAACGTGGAACAACGGCCAAATTTTGCCCGAATGACCTCAGCTGCCGAGAAGGAGCATAAGGAGTAATAAGATGCTCCAGTATCTGAGGCGAAGATTGTTTCAAAATTTTAAAAGATAGACATAAAGTCTTGAATTCAATCCTCTGAATCAGGGGTAGCCAGTGAAGCTTACGGATAGTTTCTTTGGCCGAACAAAATCTAGGAAGGCCAACCAGAGCCCTGGCAGCCGCGTTCTGAACGCGCTGCAACCTGGTAATTTCCGCCAGGTTAGCCCCGAGCAAAAGTGAGCTCGCATAATCGAGTCTAGATAGTATGGCAGCGTGAATTATCAGCTGTCGAGCAGGGGCGTCAAACAATTTCAGAATCGGCCTAAGACCGCATAAGATCCCAAAGCAGGTGGCTGCTACTTTTTTTGTATGGATGGAAAAGCTAAGGGAGGGGTCTAGCCACACCCCCAGATTTTTCATCTCAGCTGCCGGAGTGGGAATAGGGCCCAGTTCTAACGGCCACCATTTGTCGCCCCAAAGATTGCTCTGCTTGCCCACGATCAAGTCCTCAGTCTTTTTAGCGTTAAGCTGTAAGCAATTGGCCGTCATCCATCCTGCCACTGCACTGAGACCCTCACGAAATCTGGTAGCCTCAGGGTCGGAATCCCCACTAAGTGCTGTCCCAACGCTTGGCGACAGCAGCCAGCGGCTACACATAAAGATTAAACAAAGTGGGGCTAAGTGCTGAACCCTGCGGGACTCCCTGCTCAATGGTGTAGGGTTTCGACTCGAATGGTGGTTTAGCGACCCTAAAGGTGCGATCGGTAAGAAACGACTGAAACCAGTCAAGTGCCACACCATTAACACCAGCTTCTCCCAACCGCTGCAGAAGTATTGCGTGCGATACAGTGTCGAACACGGCACTGAGGTCGAGTAGTACCAGTGCCGCAGTTTGACCCGAGTCCAACACGGAGCGCAGATGTTCTGTCATGGAGAGAAGTGCGGTCTCGGAACTGTGACCAGCATGAAAACCATTTTGCGAAGGGTCCAGAATGTTAGCAGACTGAAGATGGTTAGACAGAATGCCATTAACATGGGCTTCTGCTACCTTCGCGACCCAAGGGAGAAGGGAGATGGGTCGATAGTTCTCCAGTTTGAGAGGGTCCAGTACAGATGGGAGTGCCATAAGCTTGTTTCCATTTGGGAGGAATTATGCCCGAGGAAAAAGATAGATTTATAAGTTGGCGTATAGGGGGTAGGCATAGTGAGGCTGATTCTTTAAATTGCGCTGGTCTAAAGGGATCCGCAGGTGACCCGGATTTGACTTTGGCTACCAGTTTGTCAAACTCCTCCTCCGATAAGTCAGGAAGTGTGGATAGGGCCAGGTTAGCACTAGGAATGGAGCACTGATCCTCCATTGTCAGACTAGTACTAGGGAAAGAGCGATATATATTGGACACTTTTTCCACGAAGAAGGCCGCAAGATCTTCACAGTGTGAAAGTGAACAGATCTCAGCCACAGGTACTCTGTTGGCCGTAAGATCTTTTAACACTATGAAGATCAACTTCGTGGGATTAGAGCTAATATTGAATTCATGAGAGTAATAGGCTGCCCGCGCCCTACAAATAGCTCTATGATAGTTCTTAACTTTTGCTAAATAATAGTTTTTTTGCCCAGCCTCATAGGTCTTACGCCAAGCTCTTTCCGCTTGCTTACACGTTATCTTTAAAAGCCGAAGAGAGTCATTATACCAAGGGCTAGGTTCTAACAAGCGACTCTTGCTCCAAGCTGCAGGAATCAAGGAGTCAAGGGCTTTAGTGACCCATTCACAAAAAAGGTCGTAGCCAGACTCGACACCCTCAAAAGCGCCTAACGGGAAACCACCGAGGAGATGATGGAAGTCAGCTAATTTGAGTTTCTTCCAGGGACGCCTAAGAATGACTCTATCTGATACTTTAAAAGGACGATCCTTGATCGTGACATGGAGCTCTATCAGATGATGATCAGTCCAAGCTATAGGTCTTGGCAGGAGGACCTTAGCCACAGTCAAGTTTGTGAATATCGGGTCCAGAATATGCCCCCCCCCCCGTGAGTAGGGTGAGTGACCAACTGGGAAAGCTGGAGTGCCTCCAGGTCCGCGAGAATGCTACTAATCGCTGGGGTGTGGGGAGTGTCAAAGTGACGATTAGTCCCCGATAATGCTGAAATTAGCCGACCCCAGTGCAAGAGAGCTTGCGAATTCTGGGAGAGCTTTCCTAAAAGACACATCACTACCTGGTGGTCTATAAATCAGCAAACCAGACATAGTGAAATGATGGCTGATCGTGATGCAAAAAATATGCACTTTCACAGCCAGCTATGTCCAGAATTTTCCAGGTACAGGGGTAGCATGATTTAATTGGCATAGCAATCCCTCTCCCCTTGAGTTTCGATTGTGCGTGAAAATAGAATATTCCGAGGGGAGTGCTAGATTTGGCACAACCATGACCTCATCATGCAACCATGTCTCGGTCATGAAGAAAATATCCGGAGTCTCATCAGATAGCAAGTCTAAAATGGCCTGATGATGCTTGGCCAGAGATCTGACATTAAGATGCCAGATTTTTAAGTCACAAGGGGACTGAGAGATTATGGGAGGGGCGACTACCGGGGCGTCACCCAAAGAAGGATGCACCGTGTGAGCTGAGATGGGAATATGAAAAGGAAGCGACAGCTTACCACAAGGGCACAGAAAAGGGCCACAAAGTGGATCAAGGGGTGCATGTTTACAAGGTATAGAGAGGCTCCGTAGCCTAAGGAGGTCTGCCCTAGAGTACATAACTATCGTTGATGAAATGTGCAGAGTCTCTGGTGCCCGGCGCTTCCTTAGCGCTGACAGATGCAGACGGGCAGGACTCTGGCACGACTCAGGCGCGAAGAAGGTGCGCTCACTGCGCGCTAGGCAGACTGGTTTAAGTAGGCTGACCGCGTGGCTACCGGAGCACTAGAGCGCTCAAAATGGCGCCCAAGAAATGTCCCCTCTACTAGCAAGATATCGGCCGATTCTCGCAAAAATCGGAAGCCCCAGGACCGGACCCGCTAAAACAGCGGTGATCAATCAATTATAGCATGGGTAAGTGGGAGAATACCAAGTACATAAAATCAGGGGATACAGAAATAAAAATAAACCAAGATACAAAAACGGGTAAATTAAAATACCAAGCGCCTACAGCACAGCGCAAGGAGCGCGAGAGTCCTGAAATGCTCTGAGGAGCTAGGGTACCTTGTCCAGGCTGACCCCAAGAAGATTCCGCCTTAAGTAGGCTGACCGCGTGGCTACCGGACCACTAGAGCGCTCAAAATGGCGCCCAAGAAACGTCCCCTCTACTAACAAGATATCGGCCGATTCTTGCAAAAATTGGAAGCCCCAGGACCGGACCCGCTAAAACAGCAGTGATCAATCAATTATAGTGCAGGGAAGTGGGAGAATACCAAGTACATAAAATCAGGGGATACAGAAATAAAATTAAACCAAGATACAAAAACGGGTAATTTAAAATACCAAGCGCCTACAGCACAGCGCAAGGAGCGCGAGAGTCCTGAAATGCTCTGAGGAGCTAGGGTACCTTGTCCAGATGGTAAGCTTCCCTTCAAGGTAAGCAAGGTGTTGATTGTGATGTCTTTGGAAATGGTGCAGCTGGGTTTGCTGATGGTGCGGGCTGGCAAGTGGAGACAATGGAGTTTCATTATGATGGGTGTGATGTGGTGATGGGAGTGATGTGAACATATTTCCTGGAGCCCTGGATGAGACATGCTTGTCATCTAGAATGCTTCAAGTCAGTACCAGTGTGGAGTCTAGGAGACCATGGAGTAGAGCAGTCGCTTCCTGAATTAAATTGTTTGACTTTCTTTAGTAGCGAGAGCTGGTATCAGGCCACCTTTCTCTTTTTTGGCAGTGTGTACCTAGAAGGAGAGATTGGTATCCAGGATGAATCTATATGATCTGGCATTTGGTGAGAGTTGGCGTTCGAAGGTGTCAAACTTTGTTATTCAGCCACATTTGCTGCTCTTGTCAATTATTAGGAATTAGGCCTTGGTTGGCTTGAGCTTCAGGTAGGTGATAGACATAAAGCTTTGAGGGGTGTGCAAGAAATGTTTGAAGTGTTGGGTGTGTATATATATATTCCATCAAAACTCAGAGAAGGAGCACTCCACATCCTGCATGGTTGAAAGTTGCCCCGTCCAAGAGTAAGGCATGAGGATTGTGGTATTGGTGGAAATAACTTGCCAAGTGCCAGAACCACCGAACCTGCCAGTGGTTTAAGCCCGCCTTGCTGAAGGGACATTACTAAATGAATTAGTGCCTACTACTTCAACATTATTACCAACCACAGGGGCAGCCCAACACACCTGAACCAGGGACAGTCACTATATAATTTTAACAACGGTTCAAGAAGCAATTTGCTTAAAGATACAATATTTACACACAAATCCAGACCACAGGCAAAACAAATAAGTAACAATATAGCAAAAGGAAATAAAAAGAAAATAATGCCCATATCCAGAAAAACAGTTTCTGAAAAATTGTCACAAATTTATTACATATTATAAAACAGTTAAGACAATAGCGCTCAAGACAATATGCTGGTATACAAACAACACATATCATAAACCAGACAAGTGGCAAACGAAAAGAAGTCTCAAAGAATGGTTAATTTCAAATTGGCTGCATCTATCCTTATTCAGGAAGTCTTCTTGAATTTGCCGCTGCGATAAACGGGCTTGCCTATTGCTGTGTGGAAGTACATTGGTGATTTGCTCACCTGGCTCTGGATACTATCTTCCTATTCATAAGTATAGATGCAGCCAATTTGAAATTAACCATTCTTTTGGACGGGTGGAAATCATACTCGCCCAGTTTAACGGAGAACACATTAATTTTGTACATGTTGTACGTTTGTTGTAACATGTATTTTTTCGTTTGCCAATTGTCTGGTTTATGATATGTGTTGCTTGTATACAAATAAGCATCAATATAGCAAAAGGAAAGAAAAAGAAAAAATGCCCATATGCAGAAAAACAGTTTCAGAAAAAATATCACAAATGTATTACATATTATAAAACAGTTAAGACAATAGGGCTCAAGACATTATGCAGGTATACAAACAACACATATCATAAACCAGACAAGTGGCAAAAAAAACGAAGTCTCAAAGAATGGTTAATTTCAAATATATATATATATATATATATATATATATATATATATATATATATTACCTACTGGCGGTCGCCAGTAGGTATATATAGTTAGGATTTTTTCTCTATGGGATTTTTGAAAATTCTATGTCTAATAACTTTGGCGTTTGTGGACGGAATTGGCTGAAATTTTCAGGAAAATGGCACATTTTGTTTTTGAGCAGCCCCTGAAAATTTGGGGGGGGTTCGTCAAGGAGGGGCCGAGAAAAAAGGGGGGTCCCAAAACGCGTTTTTCCTATGTTCATTTCCATAGGGCGGTTGGCCTCACTTTTAGCCCGAACGGCTGAATGGATTTGCACGAAACTTGGCAAAATTGTAGGCACTGGTAGCCCGATGTGCCTTTGCTAGGTCTTAATATATGTGCTCCAGTGGATTTTGAGAAATTAACGTTCAAAAAAAGATATATATCTGTAACAGCGGACCGGGCAGCGCTCCAGTTCGCGTACTTTTCGCGTTATGGAGCTTTGTGAAGCGAAGCTGATTGGTTCTCCGGCATCTGTAAACATTCCAAACAGTCCGTAGCGGCCGCCATCTTGTCTCTCGGTAGGATCGAGAGACAAGAGGAGGGCAAAGCGAAGGGGCAAATGACCATAAGGGGGCGTAGTAGATCCTCCCTGACCCCCTAGGTTTGATGTGGAGGTTTTAAAAGGGCCCCGCGGGGCAAAAAAAAAAAAGAAAAATAATAATCGAACGGCTGAATGGATTTGCACGAAACTTAGCAAAATTGTAGGGACTGGTAGCCCGATGTGCCTTTGCTAGGTCTCAATATATGTGCTCCAGTGGATTTTGAGAAATTAACGTTCAAAAAAAGATATATATCTGTGACAGCGGACCGGGCAGCGCTCCGCTTCGCGTACTTTTCGCGTTACTGAGCTTTGTGAAGCGAAGCTGATTGGTTCTCCGGCGTCTGTAAACATTCCAAACAGTCCGTAGCGGCCGCCATCTTGTCTCTCGGTAGGATCGAGAGACAAGAGGAGGCCAAAGCGAAGAGGCAAATGACCATAAGGGGGCATAGTAGATCCTCCCTGACCCCCTAGGTTTGATGTACCATTTTGCCAAGTTTGGTGTAATTCCGTTCAGCCATTCAGGCTGTAGACGTATCTAAATGTCCTATGGAAAATTGCATGGGGAAAACACATTTGAAAGTGTTGAAATTTAGAACCAATTAAAATGTTACTTTGGTTTTGTATTTGTGTGTGATGAAAGTTAATTGGTTATGTATATATCTAAAATGAGAGGAAACCACAGCCATTTTGTGATACTACTGTTTGAGGTACATTTGTGAGGAATTTTTGGTGCTCAATTTCTGGTGTTTGATTTACACAGTACTAACGCTTCTCCTACTTTCAAAAAGGTGAGTTGTTAATTTGTAAGGGGAACTATGTTGTACACTTTAAGATAATTTGAAAAATGTTTTCTGTTATTTATTTACAGTCCTTCTGTTATACTAAATACTTGATAAAGTTAGTTTTATATTATGTATTACTAAAAACGATAAATGAAAGTGATTATTTTTTTCTGCAATTTACAGCAAGAAATTTCAAAATAAAATGGATCACAATGAAGAGACCGTGGCAATTTCTTTTGAATTATCCACTACATTTATTGAAATTGACAGCACCAATAATGAAATATTCTCACAAGGAGGAGATGACTTGAATGATTTTTTTGATCAATCTCTTGACGGCGAATTTATCGAATGTTTGGAGACCATAGAGTTACAAGAATCATCATTGCAGACTTTTCATGAGGAGATTCCTGATGAGATGATTGAAGAGGAAATTCCTGATGAGGACATGTTACTAGTTCTTTCAAATTACGAAAATTCAGAAGAATAAATTTATATTTAGAAATCAAAAATTGTGTGAGACATTATTCATTTTTATTTTTAATTTATGAGGTTGTAGCGAAGTGATTGTAGTATAAAATGAGACTTATAGTATAGAGTGCAACATTTTTATGTTACATAGTAAGTTTACTCATATTTACTTCCCTTCTCCCACTATATTATCTCCAAAGTGTATTTGACATCTCTTCTTCATCTCCGGCCTCCTTTCTCTCACTGTCTGTCTCTGATGCATCATATCGCTGCCATTTTGTGTAATTACAGAAGAGAGTAAAATAAAATAGTTCAGAACGTGAAAAGGGGGCAAAGTAGAGTACCCCTCACCCCCTAGGCCTTCTCAGGCGGTCCCAAAAGGATCAGTTCCTGCTTTCCTGAGAGATTATGGTATGAGTTCCATATACCACAATAACTTGCATTACAACATGCAAGATATCTATCTCCTATTACCAACTTTTGGAGATATTCGCGCTAAGCGCGAATATCTCCAAAAACTAACACCTGCCCAGAGCAGTTCTTAGCCATGTTATCCAATGGGAGGTGGATAACATGGCTAAGAGCATTAGCTCGGTAATGCATGAATATCGCGGACTTTTCAGCGATATTCATGCATTGCGGCCGTTTTTTATCGCATTTGCGATAAACCTTGATAATAGCAAGGTTTATCTGCGATAATTTCTGACGATGCTTAGCGGTAAAAAAGTCGTTGCTAAGCATCGTTAGCGATAAATATCGCTTAACTTTGGTAATATGCCCCAACGTCTGTTAACGTTCGATTCGAAAGAAATCAGGAAGTGTTGAAAAACATTGTCTGCGCCATCTTGCCTTTTTTCAAATGCCACACTTTTGTCGTGCACGGCAGCCATTTTAGATGCCTTGACCAGACCCACTCTCTGCACGCTGTCGATCCGTAGCATGGCTCCCCACCCTCGCAAGCATCTCCCCCAGGCACTGGTCACCCCCGCTCTCTGTCTTATGCATGGGCAATAAACCTCCCCCATCTGCGCTACTCTTCCCTGAGAATCACACTCTGTGCCCGCCCGACACCTCCCTTTCGCCCTATTCACTACCGCACCCTCTGACACTCCTCTTCCTCTGTGTACGATTGTCCAGGCCGGTCCCAGGCTATCAGCTAGCCCTGCAGATGTAGTTTATGGCCCCAGCTGTAAAGAATCACCCCTCTTCAAAGGAGTTATAGTAGATCAAGGCCCACACCCGATGAGATCCGTCACAAGGAACAATGGTCAGTAGCGGTCGGTTGTGCGAATAGTCCCAAGGCAGCACAACGTCCAGATTTCTGGACGGCACCCAATTGATGTTGCCTGGGTGCCGCACTGATTTGGGTATCCGGCGTGGGGTGTCCCGGGGGGTGGGTCGTCAGTAGCGGTCTGTTGTGCGAATAGTTCCAAGGCAGCAGAACGCGCTGAAATGTGGATGGCACCAAGGTGATGTCCAGTAAGTTGCCGCCCTCCGAATAACGGCGTGGGGCGCCCCGGGGGGGGGGGCAGTCCAAAGTTCCGTTAAAAGGGCAAAGGAAAGGATCGGTGGTTTGAACCATCAGTCAAAAAGGGGAGGGGGTGCAACAATTTTTCCTACCGGGTCACACTGTGCTTTCACCGGAACTGATCCGAACTGTGGTCTGCAGGATTCTAGTCCTTCAAACTGAGGCTGGCGCCAGCATGGGAGCACCGACGTCCCGCGGCTACAGTTTCGTCACTCCACGGGCGATCATGGCAGTCATTCCCCATCGGGGGTGTCTGCGGGGGTCGGGGACTCCCGCGGCTCCTCTAGAATCTTCAAGGTCGTGGAGGACTACGGTGGTGGAGTCAACCAGTGACCGGGCCATTTCTTTATGCTGGGCCCGCTCTTGCCAGGTCGACCGCCATTTTGAGAGTTCGGTAGCTACCGGCGATCGTGGGGTCAAATGAGCGGACGGGCTCCACCCTGCCGGGCGAGACGTTGCAGCATCGCCACAGTGGAAGAACCCTTTTCCGGGCGCCTGGAGCGCTGAGGGTGCAGCTGGGAAGCCTCCACCTGGGGAGGCGGGAGAGGCCTGTTCGCACCGTCTCTCCCACCCAGTGCACCCCACGGCGTCTCGCTTGACATTTGTTATGGCCGGACCAGGCGATGAGGACGAGGGGGGGGTCAGAGGCATGTGCAAGACATCCCCCCCCAGTGTTGTCGCAGCCATTATAAAAGAAAGAAGAAATGTCCCGTCCGTCTTTGGGCCGGACCTCCGGTGGATGGCGGCCGGACGCCCTTTGCTCTGGCCCCATGAACGGGTTCCTTGGCTCATCCGGTGGGGCAGGCCTTGGCGTGTGGTGCCTCTCCTGGGCCTTTCGTGCAGTGGCCTCTCCACTCCCAGGCCCTCCATGGATGCTGGCCCAGACTGGGAGAGAGAGGCTCTAAACTGCAATTCTCCAGGGTTACCGCCACCGCGGCCGGATCCCGTCGGCCTCGGCCTCTGGTTGATGGTGGCCGGACTGGGAGAGAGAGGGGAGGGTCGAGGACACAGACATTCCCCCCCTTGCAACTCTCCAGGGTTGTCGTAGCAATCCCCCTGGCCGGGTCCCATTGGCCTCGGCCTTTCCTCCGGCTACACCCTACGTGATGATCTTCTGCCGACGGTTGGCAGCAGGACCCGCCTTATATGTGTTGCTTCCGGCTGGGCGTAGCCGCAAACCTGTTGCACTTTGGAAGTTTCCAGAATGGGGCGGATGTCTGCTGACTTGTATCTTTCCCAGTTTGCCGTTATTTGGCCGTGGCAGGCGGTGGGACAGACAAGTTTTGGGGCAGTGAGGGGCGATGAAGCCTCGTTGCCTTGTGGCCGTTGCAATGTCACACTTGGTTTCTCTTACTGTTTTCAGGTTTCTTATTACGGGCTTACTTCTAACGTTTCTTGTTTCTAGGACAATAATAGGTTTTATCATTACGTATTGTTATCGTTTCTTTGTTTGTTATTTAATAAAAAGTTCATCAGTGGCCTACTGATTTTCGTTTTCCTATTCCTTTCTTTCCAGGTTGTTTCATGCTAAAGTTTCTGTTAACAGGATACAGTGATCACTTCGTTATTATTGCATATGTCCTTTTCACTAGGGGTGCTCTCTGGTCGGGCCAGATGACCTATCTCTAGTAAATGGTCCGGGTGAAACAGGTGCATCAATCAGTGGGGAGTAGATAGGCATGACAGATTACAACGGGGGAGAAAGGTCCGCATTACCTACCCTTTCACTACTTGCAAAGATTTTCCTACGTTTATTTGCAAACAGGGAATACCTCCAAAAAGAACCAATTCCCAAACAGTCAATGTTCGTGCAAACAATCAATCAATGAGGAACGAAATAGGCACGACGTGTTAAAGGTTTGCGTTACCTACCCTTCACTATCTGCAAAGGGAGAGAGAATATTCCTATTCTTCCCCGTTTGCAGGCAGAGAAGATCCTTAAGAGAACCAACTTCGAACAATTCAATGCTCGATTCAAACAATCAACAAGGGGTACTGTGAACACAAATGAACGCCGCTTATGTACATACACATTGCTATTTTCAACAGGTTGTTCCTAATGTTTCTATTTTAGCGAGGTCAAAAAGAGATCCCATTAGTGGCCTACTGATTTTGCTCGATTCCTTTTGTTTTTTTACACGATTTTTCGCTATCTGCAAAGACTAAACAGAGTATTGCGACTCTGTGCTTGTTTGTAAATAGAGAATGAACCAAAGAGAACCAATTCTAAAACAGTAAATGCTTGGATAACAATCAATCAAATGGAGAGAGAAGCAGGCACGACGGATTACAACGGGGGCAAAGGCCTGCGTTAACTACCCTTCACTATCTGCAAAGAGAGAGTACTCCTAATAGAAATGAGGGGGGGGGGCAGCATTGAAAGCAGATCAGTGTGCATAAACACGAAAATGTTTTTTCTTACCACGTACTTGACAATCGACAGCTTATGATATTTGCTATTAAAAAACCATTGAAATTCACTGAAAAAACCATAGGTTATAGACCATATATAGTTAGGAATTAGCATTTACAAAACCTTGAAAATTCACTGAAAAAACCATAGGTTATAGACCATATATAGTTAGGAATTAGCATTTAAAAAACCTTATTTTACTCACACAAAACCATTGAAATTCCATATATAGTTAGTTGTACTAACTATATATCGCGCACCCGCAATCCACTGCTGATCATGTCACATATTACATCATTCATGACATGGTCAGTGACATCACTGATGACATCACTGATGACATCTCAAATGACATCACTGATGACATCACTGATGACATCTCAAATGACATCACTGATGACATCAGTGATGACATCTCAAATGACATCACTGATGACATCACTGATGACATCTCATTTGACATTACTGATCACATCACTGATGACATCATTCATGTGATAATACGATGAACCTCTTCAGACTCTAATATAACCTTAGATACACTCAGTGTAAACACAGACTCACAGATTGTCATTCATCCATGAAGTTACACACACACACCTAGTCAGTCATGCAAACAATCAATCACACCTCAATTTTCCCAACTATACAGTTATACACACCTTACTTATTCAAACATATACTAAAACATATTTACTCTCTTATACAATCCTGGATACAAGTTCACAATGATGCATACAGCCACTCACACATTCACTGGCTCTTATGCACAGTAATTTATATATGTCAAGTCTCACATGTACTGTGTTTTACATATGTACTTACTTTGACATGTAGCACTGAGATATCCATTCACTCACCAATACACTGATGCACACAGTCAACCGCCCATACAGCTGTTTCCACATGCACTTTTGAACCCATACATCTAGTGAATCAACGGCTCACACATCTATGCACAGAGTCATACACCTCCCAGCCACCCACACATACACTCAGTCTCCCATACAAATACTTGGGCAACCAATCAATAACCCATATAGTTACTCATATAGCTACTGAACAACACATGCAGCAGTTTTCAGAACAACAGACATAATGATGCACAAATTAAGACAGTTTAGTCACTAACCCATGCACTCAGTGAGACACATTTAATCACTCACTCATACAGTCAGTCATGCACCTACTAAATCCTTCATCCAGACACTTATACATCCACTCAAGACATATTTTAACTTTACAGAAAAATACAGTCACTGGATGTTGTCATCAGTGATGTCATCAGTGATGTCATTTGAGATGTCATCAGTGATGTCATCAGTGATGTTACTGACCATGTCATGAATGATGTAATATGTGACATGATCAGCAGTGGATTGCGGGTGCGCGATATATAGTTAGTACAACTAACTATATATGGAATTTCAATGGTTTTGTGTGAGTAAAATAAGGTTTTTTAAATGCTAATTCCTAACTATATATGGTCTATAACCTATGGTTTTTTCAGTGAATTTTCAAGGTTTTGAAAATGCTAATTCCTAACTATATATGGTCTATAACCTATGGTTTTTTCAGTGAATATATATATATATATATATATATATATATATATATATATATATATATATATATATATATATATATATATATATATATATATATATATATATATATATATATACAAAGCTCCCACCACTTCCGGAACCTCAACAGCTGTGAGGAAGGCGAAGAAGGAGACTCAGACCCCAACGGCTCGTCAGGCAAGCAATTTCTTTTTATTTATGGTTTCACCAAAATCCCACGTGCAACGCGTTTCGGTCTATTCAAGAGCCCTTGTTCACATACAGCTCAGCACTGCACCATTATTCTTTTATACATGCAAAAAATGTGTGTATGGTAGCCACCCACTTCCTCTCATTGCGGTCACATGTCCATAGAAATGGACAATAGACTCGTTGTAAACATTTCTCTTAGGTTAAACCATCGGAATCTTATATATATATACATATATAACACATATTTATTTTTCAGAAAGACACACATTCACTGGATGGTGTCATCAGTGATGTCATGAGTGATGTAATATGTGACGTCATCAGCAGTGCATTACACGCGCAAGTTATAGTGAGTCCAACTAACTATAACGTGGAATTTCATTGGTTTTATATCAGTAAAATTTCCAGCTAACTATAACTGGTGTCAAACCTATGGTTTTTTCAGTGAATTTCATAGGTTTTGTAAATGCTAGTTCCTAACTATAACGTGTGTAAAACCTATGGTTTTTTCAGTGAATTTCATTGGTTTTTAAAATGCTAATTCAGAAATATCTCGTGTATGCAACCTATACTTTTGTCAATAAAGTTCTGGCAATATTTTTTTCGGAAAAAATCTGTTTTCTTCACTGTTCAAGTTGCATAGAGACTCCTTGTAAAGCGATACAGAATTAGAAAGTCTGTAGCTTGCCTTTTTTTCAATGCATTAAAATGTGTCTATAAATAAAAATAGCCTTTCTAAACTTTCGTGCACGACCCGGTGTGCGCACTCTCGGCAACAGTTCTCAATAAAATGGATAGCGCATTTCCAAGCTTTCGTGCGCGACCGACTGGGCGCACCCGCCTATATATTTCGTGAAAACTTTGCAATCTGAACTTATTGAATTTCTTCATAGACCCATCAAAGAACTTATAATACGTCAAAGAGACTAAACCTAGGCTTCTTTTTTAATATTATGAAAATTTTCATTAAATGGAGCCGAATGTCTTTTTAAACTTTCGTGTGTTACCGAATGTACACACCTTGGTATTTTAAAAAAATATATAAAAGGTTTTATACTTTAACAATTGTATGCTTGAATCGAGCTCAAAAGATATATTAAATCCTAATATGTTTGAATTTACTTCTTTTCACGTTTTGAAACTTCGCTGAATTAGACCGCTACTTCCAAATGACGTACGTGACTAGATACTATCACCGCGTACACGTCCTGAGACGCGCATGTGAAGTCATGTGACTTGAAAACAACACTTCCAATTGGTTCTTAGTAGTTTTTATTCTGCAATTTACACGGAGGACTCCACCCACTTCCCTCACTATCTTTTGTACTCTCAAAAGAGAACAACGTTCAACATCCTTCGGAAGACTTTGCTGAAATGGCTGCCGCCCCGCATTCATCTTCCGAATCTGAAGGAAATGAGCGACTACCTTTAAAAAGAAAAAAGGAATCTTTTATTTGGCAATTTTTCACTTATCCTGAAGAACAAAAGAAAGTTAATGCACCAAAAGTTACCTGCACGATATGCAATAAGGTTCTCTCAAGAGGAAATCCAAGAAAAAAAGATTCCTTTTCCATACATACCATGGTGCGGCATGTCAAACAAGTGCACCCTGTTGAATTTGCAAAGGCATCGACAAGAGCCCTGGCCACGCTTTTACCATCAGAGGTGGCCAGCACATCTTCTGGTGGACGACCTGTATCTCCATCGAGTGCTGTGATGGACTTGAGACCATATCTTGCAAAGGTGCACATGAAATGCAACGAGTGTGGAGAAATTCTTCTGTACGGAGAGCAGAGCCTCATTCTTACTAAACTAAAAATTGAGAGTCATAAATGCCCCGAGAAAAGATAAATTTCTTCATTTCATTTCGATCCTGTGTCACACATGAAAATGTTGTTGCAAGTTTAAAAAATCAAACACAACCTAACACTTGTTTTAAAAAAAAAAAAAAAGTTCTTTTCAGAACTAACTCATTGTACGAAAAAGAGCTCCAGGAGCATACTATAAAGGGGGTTTATCTCCGCTTTTTTGGCTTTCGTTCGTGCGTGACCGTGTGCGCGCACTCGCCTATATATTTCGAGAAAACTTTACAATTGCAACTTATTAAATTTCTTCATAGACCCATCAAAGAACTTATACTACGTCAAAGACCCTAAACCTAGGCTTCTTCTTTATTATTATGAAAATTTTCATTAAATGGAGCCGAATGTCTTTTTAAACTTTCGTGTGTGACCGAATGTACACACCTTGCTATTTTCAAAAAATATATAAAAGGTTTTATACTTTAACAATTGTATGCTTGAATCGAGCTCAAAAGATATATTAAATCCGGATATGTTTGAATTTACTCCTTTTCACGTTTTGAAACTTCGTTGAATTAGACCGCTACTTCCAAATGGCGTACGTGACTAGATACTATCACCGCGTACACGTCCTGAGACGCGCATGTGAAGTCATGTGACTTGAAAACAACACTTCCAATTGGTTCTTAGTAGTTTCTATGCTGCGTCAATACCTACGCCTGCTTCAAGCACATGCACAGTTTTGAAACAGCATGGGCCTGAAGGGAAACGACCACTACAACGAGGCCGTTTCAACCTGGGCCTGAAAGTCACTGAGTGAAATATCATACATTACAGTCAGCCACTTTCAAGACACATTCCTTCAGAGGAACACTTACCGTTTATTAGAGGTAGATCGTCCGACTCCACCGGAGGACACCCCTAATAAAAAAGACATATATATAAAATGCGGACTAGCCGCTGTATCGTACTAGCAAACTTTAACTTAAAAATCGTTAGAGAAAACAAAAAGAATAGAGCAAAATCAGTAGGCCACTGATAGGATCTCTTTTTGACCTCGCTAAAATAGAAACATTTGGAACAACCCCTCATGAGAAATATGAAACTAGTGAGAGAAACCGAGCTCCACGCCATGATGGCTGCAACATAGCTCGGCGCCGCCGCCCACCCCGCCCAAAATAACGACAAACCCTATGCAAATATTATAAATAAATACAACACACCAGCAAAGTAACAGAGTAAAACGTTTTATTAAATAACTATTTACATGCCAGCCTGCTGCAACATGAAAACAACACTTCCAAAATGATCGACTACCTTTAAGAAGAAAAAAAGAATCTTTCATCTGGCAATTTTTCACTTATCCTGAAGATCAAAAGAAAGTAAATGCACCAAAAGTAACCTGCACGATATGTGACTCGTTTCTCTCAAGAGGAAATCCAACAAAAAAATATTCCTTTTCCATGCATACCATGGTGCGCAATGTCAAACAAGTGCACCCTGTGCAATTTGCAGAGGAATCGACAAAAGCCCTGGCCACGCTATTACCATTAGAGGTGGCCAGCACATTTTCTGATCGACGACCTGTATCTCCATCGAGTGCAGAGATGGACTTGAGATATTTAACTATATATGGTCTATAACCTATGGTTTTTTCAGTGAATTTTCAAGGTTTTGTAAATGCTAATTCCTAACTATATATGGTCTATAACCTATGGTTTTTTCAGTGAATTTGCTCCGCCGCCCACCCCGCCCAAAATAATGACAAACCCTATGCAAATATTATAAATATATACAACACACCAACAAAGTAACAGGGTAAAACGTTTCATTAAATAACTATTTACATGGCAGCCTGCTGCAACATCGATCCAAATGCATGACACTGTTCCTGTCAAGGTAGCATAGCTGGCGGCCTAGGGGTGGAGGACCGTTGTGCAAATACCCCGGGGAGGACTCTGGGTATGCTTGGTCCCTGAGATTCTTCGATGTCACTGCCTTCCACAAATGTCATAAGTCCTGGATGTTGGGTGCCATAGTTGAGGGTTTGACCTAAAGACACGTCCTGCGGTGCCCTGGTCCAACCATCACATATACCTGCGCCAGGAGACGGCGTGGGGTGCACTGGAAGGGAGAGGCGGCGCGAACGAGCCTCCCCCACCTCCCCAGGTGGAGGTTTCTCAGCTACACCCCTAAAGACACGTCCTGCGGTGCCCTGGTCCAACCATCACATATACCTGCGCCAGGAGACGGCGTGGGGTGCACTGGAAGGGAGAGGCGGCGCGAACAAACCTCCCCCACCTCCCCAGGTGGAGGTTTCTCAGCTGCACCCCAGCACTTCACTCGACATAGGCGGCCGGCTCCCGGGGTCCGGCGGAACTTTTAGCCTTTTGGTGACTTTTCCATTCTGGACCTTGTCCCACAATCCGTTTGACCTTAATACACGTCCTGCGGTGCCCTGGTCCAACCATCACATATACCTGCACCAGGAGACGGCGTGGGGTGCACTGGAAGGGAGAGGCGGCGCGAACGAGCCTCCCCCATCTCCCCAGGTGGAGGTTTCTCAGCTGCACCCCAGCGCTTCACTCAACAAGCTGAGTTGCGCCCGCTCCTGCGGCACATTGCCTCGCTCGGCCAGCTCAATTACGCCTGCTCTTGCAATTACAGCGTCTCACCCGCCATCTGGCTGAATTGCACCCACTCTTGCGGTACAGCGACAGGCGGCTGCCACGGAGCTCAGGAAATGGCGGTCGGCTCCACAGACTTGGGCCTGGCCTGCAAGGATGACTCTGGACAACCCTGGAACTCGAACGCTTCACTGCTACGGCATGGGCCCCATTCCCAAAAGCGTCCCATCAGCCTTGAAGATTCTACAAGAGTCACCGGGGCCCCCGACTCCCGCAGAGTTCCGGTGGGAAGCTTCTGCCATGATTGCTCGCAGAATGGCCACGACGTAGCCACGGGGTGCTCTCATGCTAACGCCAGCTTCAGTCTGAAACATCCAGAAACACTGTAGACTACCAATTCAATCAGTTCCGGTGGAGCCCCAACGACGTATCGCATTGTTGCATAATGCGTCATATGACACGCCGCGTTAGCGCACCCGGAAGTCCTCCGGTGCGCGAGGCGCGAGGCGCGAAGCGCAGCTTCCCGGAAGCAATCCGGGGCGCGGCGCGGAGCGCGTAACGTAAGCATAACAGGTCATGTGACTTGTTAATAAAGCTTTTCATTGGTTTAGAAATATTTTTATGAGCATATTTGACTATTTTATTAAAGACACTACACATAACCTGTTTTTCAAGTTATGTTTAATTTTAAATGAAACGGTTTACATTTTCACTTTTTATTTCCAGTAAATTTTTAAAATAAATGTTTATAGTTCCATATGCTGAAGCACGTCAGCTTCCCACCCTATGTCATACAATTCTGACAAATCGGCATCCTCATCATGTTCTTCATCATCCTCAGGATTTAAATCATCTAAGGGATCCACTTCCACTGACGTTTCAATGACAAGTTCAACGATAAGATCGAGATCAACGGATTGCTCATTATCACTCATGGTTAATGTTGTCGTTACCTTTAAAGAAAGAGAACAACAATGAGATGTTGCAGAGTAAGAGACAAATCTCAGAGACTATAATAGTAAACAGGACTCATCTCTTTTTAACCTTGGATAAGCCTCACCAACTCTGTGTCCCCTGCTCATACTTAAATGTAAAGGGGCAGATTTATGTTAACTGGCGCATCCCCAGAGATGCACCAGTTAATGTGCACCGCTGCTCCGCCACCCATGGTGTGCCGCATTTACAATGTGGAGCACCATTGAGCAAAATCAACACAGATGCGTCACGCATCTGTGCCGCAAAAGCAGCACATTGCAGGAATAACGTCGTAAGCGCGACATGTCTACTGCAATGCACAGGAGCAAGCCACACACTGCATGGTGCATCACTCCTTATGCCTGTTTCAAACAGGCGTAAGGATTTGATTCAGCAATGCTATAAACCTGACTCAGTGAAATCTTCTAAATTTCACTGTGTTAGTTTTACAGGGCTTTCATGCAAATGAATGCCCACCCTGCAACAAAACGCCTATATGAAACCTGACGCAGGTTTCATGTGGTGTAGAAAATGAAAATGTATATGTACATAAGCGGCGTTCATTTGTGTTCACCCTCACCACTGTTGGAGTTAAAGCGAAAGTCACGGCACAGTGGCCCCGCCATCTTGCCCCCTTTTAGGCCCCATCACGAACATAGATAGCCCCACATAGCAAAACGTGATCTTATCGCCTGCCCAACTTCAGATCTGACCCCCCCCCTTTTGCTCTCATGTCCTGTCGGAATGTCCGGCTGTAGATTACAATCACATGTTACATTTGGGAGGGGAAACGACATCAGAGTGACAAATATTAGAAATATACCACACGACAGCAAAATAACAGGTTAAAACGTTTTTATTCTTGAACAAAATAATATTAAAACAACTATTTACATGACAAACGGCCGCAGCAACAAACCCACAATGCATTTCGCCGTCTACTTGATGCCGTCCCTGTCCCTCCTTCCCCAAAGTAGCAATGTTGGGCTACTTTTGGGCTGCTTTCTAGTAGGGTTTTTGAGCGTCAGAAAGTCTACAAAAGCCGTCGGCAACGGCCTGGGGTGGAGAACCATTACGCGAATAGTCCGGAGGCGACACCACGCGCCAAGGCCTGTCCCCAGGATGAACCAAGGGATCCGTTCCTGGGGCCGTGGCAAAGAGCAGCCGGCCGCCATTAGCCAGAGAAGGCATGGGCCCTACCCGAGTTGTAGTTGTCTTCCCATTCTCTTCTTCTTTCGGCGCCTTGCAGGCCACAAGGGGGGGATGTCTTGCATATGCCTCCGACCCCCCCCTCTCTTCATCGCCTGGTCCGGCCATAACAAATGTCAGCAAGACGCCGTGGGGTGCACTGGGAGGGAGAGGCGGCGCGGACGAGCCTCTCCCGCCTCCCCAGGTGGAGGCCCCTCAGCTGCACCCCCAACGATCCACGCACCCGGCAAAGGGTTCGTCCACTGTGGCGGTATAGGGACGCTCCACAAGCCCAGCAAAGGACTCGCCCACTGTTGCGGTACAGCGACGCTCCACTCACCCAGCAGGGTCTCGTCCACTGTGGCGGTGCAACGATGCTTCGCCCGACAGGCTTGAGTCCATCTGCTCCTGCAACCCAGTGACTGCCGGTGGTTGCAGATCTCCTAAAAATGGCGGTCGACTTTGCAGGAATGGGCCTGGCGTGAAAAGTTGGCCTGGTCGCCTGTTAACCAGAAAATGGGCCCCTGTCTTTCCTTTCAAAATGCTGCCAACAATATTTTCTGAATGGAAGACACCTGTCCAGAGGCGTTCTCCTCAACTTTGAAGATTCTACGAGAGCTGCGGAGGGCCCTCGGCCTCCGCGGGCCTCCAACCGCCCCCGATGGAAAAGGACTGCCATGATTGCCCGCAGAACGACCAAAGCGTAGCCACGAGACGGTGGCGCTCTCATGCTGACGCCAGCCTCAGTTTGAATGACCAAAAATCCTGCAGACTACTGATTCGATCGGTTCCGGTGGAACATCAGTATGACCCGGTAGGAAAGATTGTTGCCCCTCCCTTTTCTTTGATTGATGGTTCATGTCACCGGTCCCTTCTGTTGCCCCTTAACGGAACTTCTGGACTGCCGAAAGAGATTCTGGTCCAACCCCGAGTTGGTGGAGACATTTTGACTATACTTGGGCCCGCCTGACCCCACCCAAAATGGCACCGATATAAACGAAACTCGCAATTCCCCGTTGTGTTCCGGATGCTCAGACTTCAGATCATGAAATATGGATGCAGTTCTTGAAGCACATGGCGGGAGGGGATGAGTATTGCTTGAACATTCGGACAATGAATTGATATTAAGTTCTGACGCATCATTAATTACAGTATTATTGAAAGGTCGATTTTTCAACACTGATGGTACTTGTCCACAATGAATTTTCGATATGATTCTATTGCACTTATCGTACCTTGATGAAATAAAATGACCACCGACTCAGTTATGTTTTCCTCAGATAAATATGCCCTCTTGTACAGCCCCAGTCTGCTCCGTGGCTGGCCCACGTAGTTTTAGGCCTGCATTTGTGCGTCATCACTTACGTGGTTGTATGCCTGCATTTGTACGTCATCATTTTTGAATAAAGATTTTGTGAAAACCAAATATAATAGTAGCTCTTGAATTGGTAAGTTCGAATACAATGGGGCCGATTCACAGAACTAACTTAAGACAAAATCCTAAACTTACTACTTTCGTTATTCACAGGAGTTAGGACTTTGTCTTAAGACAGACTTAAGACAGACTTAAGACAAACTTAAGACAAAATCCTAACTTAAGTCTGTCTTAAGTCTGTCTTAAGACAAACTTAAGACAAAATCCTAACTTCTGTGAATACTAAAAGTAGTAAGTTTAGGATTTTGTCTTAAGTTAGTTCTGTGAATCGGGCCCATAGCCATTGTTTCCGATCTACGTAAAATACAGGCGAAATAAAGCAAGTCGGTTACTGAAAGGTCAAAAATCAAAGTGCCTCAGAAATAGTGAAAATGTAAATGATCCAAGTCTGTTACGTGTATTTTTTTCTTTTGTGCAACATAAGGCAATCGATAAAGGTCCCGGTGTTCTGTTTTACCTTGTATGCCACATATCTCATGGAAATTGTTTCAGGTGTACACAAAAGAAAAACTCGAATTACTAACAATTTTTGGGGCAGATTTACAAACCCCTATCTCCATGGGAACGTCACTTTTTGCGATATTCCCGTGGCGATATGGGTTTCGCCCTATGTACAAGGCACCGTTGAGCCACTTACTATGGCTTAACGCTGCTTTGCAAATAAGAACCACTTTCATGCAATACTTAACGTGAAAGAGGTGGGCAGTGGGTGTTGCGATGGGCGTTCCACTGCAACAGCCATTGATTTTTTAACGCTGCCTCCTATTTACAAGGGCAGCGTAAATAGGAGACTGCGCCATAATTAAAACCAGGAAACACCTGGACTTAACTTGACGAAACGAGGATAAATGCTTTATTTCTCCTCGATTTTGCTTTTTTCATGTGTGCTGCCTTATGCAGTACACATGGAAAAAGCAAAACGCCTTGGATTTTTTATTTTCAGGAAGGAGGATCTTTCTGTACATAAACAATCTTCCCCTGCACGCAGTCACACTTGCACTATGGTGCAAGGGTGCCTGCATTGCCGCTACCCTGCTAAGTGTAGCGCAAGCGCAGGGGGAAACACAGGGCTGCACCATATTCTTGTAAATATGGCCAAAACCCTCGTTTCCGAAGTGGTGGACCGTGTCATTAAGCCAAGGAGGATAACGACACGCTCCTCCACTTCTGTGAATTTACAAAAAACTAAATAATTTAATGGGAAGATTGGTGCTGCATCCCAGTGAGAAACCTTTACATGGCTGGTTTTATTTTGCTGTTCGAGGCTCCTGCTCCTGCAAGGGCCAGTCTGGAAACCAAAAGCAGCCCTAGAAAATGTTTTCAGACCAGTCCCCATACGGTGCATACCAAGTGCAATGAGTGAGCCTGACCACTACAGAGGGTGCTTTGGAATGCTCTCCCCCAAAGGTTTTTGGGAAACAATGGTGCAGTCTACAACACAGTTATCATTACAGATTGAATTTTATTAGCTTTCAAAGAATAGTAAAAACTCTCATCTCTCCAGCAGGTACATTTATCACTGGTGTTATCTTGACACTTTTATTGTTGCTCCAAAACTGATAATTCTGCAAGGAACTTTGAAGTGCTTTTAAAACTGCTGCCTGCGGACCCCCTGAGAATGGGTCAAGGACCCCTGGGGGTCCGCGGACCACAGTTTGGGAAACACTGGTCTAACCACTAGCATTTTCATGTATCGTTCCTAAACTGAAAAGCCAGAGACCTTCATCCATTTATTAATATATAATGAGCCTTATTTATGTTAAAAGTAACGCACCGGCGGTGCAAGGCCTTCATAAATCTGCCCCAATATACTTCCTCATAAGAGTGTATAATTAATTTTGCTAAACCATATTCATTTTTCATCAACTATACCGTTTGTATTTTATGTACTAGTGGCTATACCAATTACTTTGTTTTTTACAATGTCTGCACTCGTATTAGATAAGAAACTTGTCTTGAAAACAGTGCATTTCTGAATAAACATTTCAAATATACACGTTCTCTCTTTTAATCCATAATCTCAACTAAAATGATTGTATATTGAAACAGTATTCATGAGTTCCACGTAACTTCAGCTGTACTAACTTAATATTTTCTTTTGTTGACCTGATTTACTCATACTAGAACCCACAGGCCTATAACAGCCCGTGAACCCTTTCTTTTACAGTACTTGACAAAACAAACAGTTACAGACTTACCTTTACCAATGCTTTGTACGATGTACAACAGTGACAGTCACAAAATAGATATTCGTTTGATGGAAGTCTCAATTATGCTGCTATCACTGCAACCAAAATTCAATGGCACAGATATCCAGTCAATACAGACTCATATATGTCTCTTCAGCCAATCATATTTCCTCCCTCAAAATTTTGTATTCAAATTCACATTTCAGTTGGTTGTCCCTCACAATATTTTCAATGTCACATAAAAGTCACCCATCACCCACTGCCATCTCTGGCTGTTTCCATTGTAAAACCTCATTCTGCACCTGGCTGAAGGCACAGGTCAAAAGTTCATATCTCAACGTTCTACAGCAAACTAACAACACTGTTTTCCCTCCAGAAACACCTGCCTATCCACAGCTCTGTTACATGTCATTTTTTTCACACCCAATACTACTTTTTCTTTTACATAACATTAACATGCAACGTAGTCTTCAATCTTCACGTATTAGAATCAACCAATCATCTTTTGTTTTTCAACCACACCAAGCCTCATCCATTTTTTTTATCCTGAATTTCAGCTTCTAACTGCCATTCCACTTCCACAACCCATCGGAGCATGACTGCATCTGCCTTGAAAATGAAGGTTTGGCTTTTAGGACACAGCTATATTCACTGGAGTGGAAAATATGCAGCAAGCAGACAAATTTCCAACCTTGATTTACCAAATGTGCAGATAACGTTGATTGGGCAAAGAGGATTAAGATGTCACCAATTAATACCATTGGTGAAAACTTTTATGCATCTCCCAGAACCAGACCTTATAATTGTGCACTGTGGTGGGAACGATCTAGGCACAATGACTGGGGTAGGTCTGGAAATGCTTCTAAAAGACACCTTTAGACAATTGATGACACTTTTTCCTCGAACTGCCTTGGTATATTCCAATATATGCCAAAGACAGAAATGGAATTGGTCCAATCAACATTGTGCACAAATTGAGAAAGCAAGGAGACATGTTAATAAATCTGTTTCTGCTTTCCTCAGAGATTATAGCATGGGTTCTATTTACCACAACAACTTGCGTTACCACATGCAAGACATCTATAGGACAGATGGTGTTCATTTCACGGATGAGGGAAACAAAATCTTCCTCTGCAACATCAGACTCTGCATCGGTACTTACTTATAAATGCAGAATCAACTCAATAAACACAAGGGCTCTTTTCAGAGCCACCTTATATCAAAGCACTCAAACTTCTGATTTATCTCCATTTTCACACTCTTGTAAATAGGTGTGCGCGCCCTAGTGCGCGCACCCCGCAACTTTTTTTCCGAAAAATATATATATATATATTTTCGCCTTTAAGGACCTTACTGCACACCCTGAGAAAACCTACGCAGCAAAACAACCTCTACCTTCTCCCCTTTCCATGTTCCAACGCTTTGAAATGACAATATATTTACTCGCAGTGACAAAATGGCGGTCAACACTTCCTGATTTCCTTCGAATCGAACGTTAACAGACGTCACGCAGCAAAAAAAAATTCCGCTCGCGCGTAGCCGCTCGAGTGCGCGCACCCGTCCGCGCTTATAGATATATAATTGACTTTAACTCTAATTTTCTCAGCAACTACTGAACGGATTTACACCATTCCACAAAAAGCGTAATCTGCGAGCCGGACTCTACAGTTTTGCCAAATTTCTTATAAATCCATTCAGCCGTTCGACCTGTAGCCGTGTCTAAACGTCCTATGGAAAATAACATGGAGAAAACACGTTTTGGGACCCCCCTTTTATCTCAGCCCCCACTTCACCAATCCCCCCCAAATTTTTAGGGAAGGAGCGCAGTGGACCGAGCCATTTTCTTTGAGAAATTCGCAAAGATTCATCCACCAGGGCCAAAGTTAATCCAAATAGAATGTTGACGATTTCCTATGGAAACTAGATCCTAACTATAACTACCTACTGGCGACCGCCAGTAGGTAATATATATATATCTATATAAATATATAAATATATATATATATATATATATATATATATATATATATATATATATATATATATATATATATATATATTCACTGAAAAAACCATAGGTTATAGACCATATATAGTTAGGAATTAGCATTTAAAAAACCTTATTTTACTCACACAAAACCATTGAAATTCCATATATAGTTAGTTGCACTAACTATATATCGCGCACCTGCAATCCACTGCTGATGATGTCACATATTACATCATTCATGACATGGTCAGTGACATCACTGATGACATCACTGATGACATCTCAAATGACATCACTGATGACATCACTGATGACATCTCATTTGACATCAATGACCACATCACTGATGATATCATTCATGTGACAATACAATGCATCTCCTCACATTTTAATATAACCTCTGTTTCACCCAGTGTTAAATACAGAATATAATTTTTGAAACCATTGACACACCAATACTAGTTACTACATACGCACTCACTGATTCCTACGTCTACACACACCTTCACTCATTCACCCATACTATCATTCATACATACAATCACTCATCTTTACAACACTATCATATGCACTCATACACCTATACAGACACTCACAGTCTGCCACTCATCCATGGAGTTACTCACACACCTAGTCAGTCCTGTAAAGAATCAATGACACTTCCATTTTCTTGTCTATACAGTTAAACATAGAGCACCTTACATTTTCAAACATATACTAACACATACTTACCTTGTTATACAATCATTGATACAAGTACACATTGATCTGCACAGAGTCACACACCTCCCAGCCAGCCACACACACACTCAGTCTCCCATACAAATACTTGGACAATCAATCAGTAACCCATATAGTTAATCATATAGCTACTGATCAAAACATGCAGCAGTTTACAGAACAACAGACATAATGATGCACAAATTAAGACACTTTAGTCACTAACCCATGCACTCAGTGAGACACATTTAATCACTCACTCATGCATTCAGTCATGCACCTACTAAATCCTTTGTCCAGACACTTATACTTCCACTCATTCTTCAATATGTAAGACACATTTTAACTTTACAGAAACATACAGTCACTGGATGTTGTCATCAGTGATGTCATCAGTGATGTCATTTGAGATGTCATCAGTGATGTCATCAGTGATGTCACTGACCATGTCATGAATGATGTAATATGTGACATCATCAGCAGTGGATTGCAGGTGCGCGATATATAGTTAGTGCAACTAACTATATATGGAATTTCAATGGTTTTGTGTGAGTAAAATAAGGTTTTTTAAATGCTAATTCCTAACTATATATGGTCTATAACCTATGGTTTTTTCAGTGAATTTTCAAGGTTTTGTAAATGCTAATTCCTAACTATATATGGTCTATAACCTATGGTTTTTTCAGTGAATTTCAATGGTTTTTTAATAGCAAATATCATAAGCTGTCGAATGTCAAGTACGTGGTAAGTGAAAACATTTTCGTGTTTATGCACACTGATCTGCTTTGAATGGTGCCCCCCCCCCTCATTTCTATTAGGAGTACTCTCTCTTTGCAGATAGTGAAAGGTAGTTAACGCAGGTCTTTGCCCCCATTGTAATCCGTCGTGCCTGCTTCTCTCTCCATTTGATTCATTGTTATCCAAGTATTTACTGTTTTAGAATTAGTTCTCTTTGGTTCATTCTCTATTTACAAACAAACACAGAGTCGCAATACTCTGTTTAGTCTTTGCAGATAACGAAAAATCGTGTAAAAAAAAAGAAAAGGAATCGAGCAAAATCAGTAGGCCACTAATGGGATCTCTTTTTGACCTCGCTAAAATAGAAACATTAGGAACAACCCCTCATGACAAATACAAAACTAGTGAGATGAACTGAACTCCACACAATGATGGCTGCAAAACAGCTCGGCTCCGCCACCCACCCCGCCCAAAATAACGATAAAGAACGGCTGCCATGATTGGTTGCGGAATGACCACGACGGAGCTACGAAATGGTGCTGCTCTCATGCTAACCCCAGCTTCAGTCTGAAACATCCAGAAACACTGTAGACTACCAATTCGATCAGTTCCGGTAGCGCCCCAATGTAACCCGGTAGAGAAGAACTAGCCCTCCCCTCTTTGACTGATGGTTCTTGTTGCCTGTCCCTTCTGTTGTCATTTAACAGAACTATTTAGCCTGCTGAAAGGGGTTGTGTTCCGACCGCTGGTTGGTGGAGACATTTTGACTATATTCTGTACCTGCGTTGTCGCGTAATGCGTCATATGACGCGCCGCGTTAGCGCATCCGGAAGTCATCCGGGGCGCGCAGCGCGTAACGTAAGCATAACAAGTCATGTGACTTGTTAATAAAACTTTTCATTGGTTCATTTTACTTTTCTTATTGTAATGATGAAAGGCTTGGTCATATGACCTAAAAATTACGCTTTTCATTACTTCCGAACATTATTTTTTCTTAAATATATGTTATAATGTTCCAGGCTAATGTACTTTCCCGGAAATTTTACAACTGTCCTGCAAGTAAAATATATTCTTTTTTCGAGAAAAAGAGCGTTTCTTCGTCCCATGACGGAGCCGTTGAGCAAAAGAGGGTCGACCTGCTGTCTTAGTCGCCGATACGCCTGAATATGAGATTCTTATCGATCACTTTATGTTGCAGGAATAGAAAACACAACAGCCCTTGACCATTTATCTTTACTGCGTTCCTTCGTATTATACCTTTTACCCTTCATGTAATTGGTCTGCTTTATTTCACTTGCCTTTTAATGATTCTAAAACAGTGACTATTATTAAAAACTTTACCAATGTATATACTACTACCATGTTTTCTTTTAAAAACCTTTATTGTGAAAATTTCATTATACAAATACGAGCCTATAACCACGTGGGCCGGCCACGGAGCAAACTGTAATCGTATATGATGAATAGACATTTACACTGTAGAGGAACGTAACGGGCGGGCCATTAGGTTGCAAGAACTAAGGTGTCTAACAGTTACGGAATCGGTGGACGTACATTTTATAATTAAAATACGACAGGGCCAGTTACAATAAAATTATCTAGATATACATTTGCGGGCAAGTACCATGGGTGACGTTAATTCGAACTTTCAACAGTACAGTAATCAATAACACATCAGAACTTAATATCAATAGGGATGTCGAAATATTCAATCAATTCTCGTCCCCGCCCGCCATGTGCTTCAAAACTGCATACGTATCTCGTGATTTCAAGGTTCTGCAACCAGTACACAACAAGGAGTTACGAGTCCCATTTATTCTGGCGCCATTTTGGGCGAGGACGGGCAGGTCCAGGATATAGTCAAAATGTCTCTACCAACCATCGACTATGATGATGTTCATATGCTGTATTTATTAGAGTAACACTCATCTGTCCACATGAAATTAATTTGCCACAATCTAAACATGTCATTTTAATCTTTCCAAAGTTCTTCTAAATATTTGGGACCGTTTCCCTTGCCTCTGAAGCTCTCAGTGCCACTTCTTTGATGAATGTACTAGCAGGTCAGGGGTTCTCCTCCAAATCTCTCTTTTATGCAGCACTATAATTAATTGGTGCCACCTCTCCATATGACGATGCATGGTATAGTTACCACAACTATATTTTTTTTCGGTTCCTCTGGAGAGTTCATCGTGGCAGATGAAGCGTGTAACGTACCGGGCATTTACCTTTTTTTGCATGTACAGGAAAGGAAAAAAAAATCGAGCGTCCGAGTTCTAAGGTGTCCCAGGGCCATTTTAGTGGACCAGGCCCAAATCCAAAGAACAGGCCGCCATTTTGAGAGTCCTGTTGCAGCCGCCTGTCGCTGTAGCATCAAGAGCAGCCGAAACTCAGCTGAATGGCAACTGAAACGGTAAAGGGGCGCCCCACTACAGCAGACGAGCCAGGCCCAAATCCAAAGAACAGCTATCTCACAGGCTAATGGGGCGACCCACGCCGAGTTTCAGCATTGTAGGATGACCACACAAGTACAGCAACTTGCTAGACATCACCTCGGTGCCATCCGGATCTCGGCGCCCCACTGCAGATGAAGTGCCTCTCAACTATGAAACCACCACGGTGACATCCGGATCTTGGCGCGTTGTGCTGCCTTTGGCCTATTCGCACATCGGTCCGCTACTGACGCCATCTCACAGGCTAATGGGGCGACCCACGCCGAGTTTCAGCATTGTAGGATGACCACACCAGTACAGCAACTTGCTAGACATCACCTCGGTGCCATCCGGATCTCGGCGCCCCACTGCAGATGAAGTGCCTCTCAACTATGAAACCACCACGGTGACATCCGGATCTTGGCGCGTTGTGCTGCCTTCGGCCTATTCGCACATCGGTCCGCTACTGACGCCATCTCACAGGCTAATGGGGTGACCCACGCCGAGTTTCAGCATTGTAGGATGACCACACCAACTTGCTAGACATCACCTCAGTGCCATCCGAATCTTGGCATCTCAACGCCTAGTGGTATCTTCCATACAAAAAATATTGTTACGCTGCCTTTGGCCCCATTCGCACATCAGTCCGCAACTTAGACATCACCTCGGTGCCATCCGGATCTTGGCATCTCAGCGCCTTGTGGTGTCAGTCAGAAAATATTGTTGTGCTGCCTTCGGCCTATTCGCACATCGGTCCGCTACTGACGCCATCTCACAGGCCAACGGGGCGCCCCACGCCGACTTTCAGCATTGTAGGATGGCCACACCAGTGCGGCAACTTGCTACACACCACCTCGGTGCCATCCGGATCTTGGCATCTCAGCGCCTTGTGGTGTCTTCTACACCGGAAATATAGTAGAAAATATTGTTGCGCTGCCTTTGGCCCCATTCACACATCAGTCCGCTACTGACACCATCTCACAGGCCAACGGGGCGCCCCACGCCGACTTTCAACATTGTAGGATGGCCACAGAAGTGCGACAACTTACTAGACACCACCTCGGTGCCATCCGGATCTTGGCGCGTTGTGCTGCCTTCGGCCTATTCGCACATCGGTCCGCTACTGACGCAAACTCACAGGCCAACGGGGCGCCCCACGCCGACTTTCAGCATTGTAGGATGGCCACACCAGTGCGGCAACTTCCTACACACCACCTCGGTGCCATCCGGATCTTGGCGCGTAGTGAAGCTGCAGCAGCTGCAAATAAGCTTCAGACAGTGTTACAACCGCTGCTCAGAACTCTCAACTATGACACCACCTCGGTGCCATCCGGATCTTGGCGCGTTGTATTGCCTTCGGCCTATTCGCACATCGGTCCGCTACTGATGCCGCCTCACGTGCCAACGTATTTTCTCCGCATTTTATACCCTATGCCGCATAACAGGTCATGTGACTTGTTTATAAAACTTTTCATTGGTTCATTTTACTTTTGGTTTCCTAATGATGGAAGGCTTGATCATATGACCTAAAAACAACACTTTTCATTGGATGAAAACTTTTTTTTTTCCCCCAAACGATGAAAGCCCCACCTTGTTTCTGGATGTTTCAGACTGAAGCTGGCGTCAGCATGAAAGCACCACCATCTCGTAGCTCAGTCGTGGTCATTCCGCGAGCAATCATGGCAGCCGCTCCCCACCAGAAGCCTGCAGGAGTCGGAGCCCCCAAAACTTTTGATGAATTCTCAAGGCGGAGGGGACGCTTTCGAGAATGGGGTCCAAGACCTAGCAGACAAGCGTCCGATTTCCAAGGTGTCCCAGGGCCATTTCAGTGGAACAGGCCCAAAAAGGAAACAGCCTGCCGCCATTTTGAGAGTCCTGTGACAGCCGCCTATCGCTGCACCGCAAGAGTGGGCGCAACTCAGCTGAATGGCGGATTTTGACACAGTGGACCAAAAGCGGACGGAATGGCAACTGAAAAGGTAAAGGGGCGCCCCACTAAAACAGATGAGACTCCACCTGGAGCGGCCCGTTCACGCCGCCTCCCCCGGGGCGCTCCACGCCGTTATTCGGAGCAGCATTGTAGGATACCAAAACCAGTGCGGCAACTTACTGGACATCACCTTGGTGCCATCGTTCTGCTGCCTTGGAACTATTCGCACAACAGTTTGCTACTGATGACCCACCCCCCGCGACGCCCCACGCCGTTATTTGCTGGGTGGCAACTTACTAGACATCACTTTCGTGTAATCTAGATTTCGGCGCGTTCTGCTGCCTTGGAACTATTCGCACAACAGTTTGCTACTGATCACCCACCCCCCGCGACGCCCCACGCCGGAAATCTGGACGTTGTGCTGCGTTGGGACTATTCGCACAGCCGACCGCTACTTCGTTGTTTTTCTCTAAAAATGTTTATATGTTATTACTATTTTTGTTTTCTTGTATATATTTATAAATTATTAAAGTTTTATAATCTTACTACTTTGTCGGAGTGCTATATATTTTTAATGTGACACATAATTGTAAAAACTTTGATGTACAAAGAGTCATCCCTGGAATCTTCCGCTTCACGCTCGGTCCCCTCCCCAATCACAATACAGGATGGTTTTCAGATAATAGCAACGCTTCTGCTGTGACGGATCTCATCGAGTGTGGGCCTTGATCTACTATAACTCCTTTGAAGACGGGTGATTCTTTACAGCTGTGGCCATAAACTACATCTGCAGGGCTACCTGATAGCCTAGGACCGGCCTGGACAATCGGACACAGAGGAAAAGGAGTGTCAGAGGGTGCGGTAGTGAATAGGGCGAAAGGGAGGTGTCGGGCGGGCACAGGGTGTGATTCTCAGGGAAGAACAGCGCAGATGGGGGGAGGTTTATTACCCATGCATAAAACAGAGAGCGGGGGTGACCACTGCCTGGGGGAGATGCTTGCGAGGGTGGGGAGCCATGCTAAGGATCGACAGCGTGCACAGAGTGGATCTGGTCAAGGCATCTAAAATGGCTGCCGTGCACGACAAAAGTGTGGCATTTGAAAAAAGACAAGATGGCGCACACAATGTTTTTCAACAATTCCTGATTTCCTTCGAATCGAACGTTAACAGACGTTGGGGCATATTACCAAAGTTAAGCGATATTTATCCCTAACGATGCATTGCAAAGATTTTTTTACCGTCAGAAATTATCGCAGATAAACCTTGCTATTATCAAGGTTTATCGCAAATACGATAAAAAACGAGCGCAATGCATTAATATCGCTGAAAACTCCGCGATATTCATGCATTACCGAGCTAATGCTCTTAGCCATGTTATCCACCTCCCATTGAATAACATGGCTAAGAACTGCTCAGGGCAGCTGTTACTTTTTGGAGATATTCGCGCTTATCTCGAATATTTCCAAAAGTTGATAATAGGAGATAGCGATGTTAGCGACTGTTTCCAGTCGCTAACATCTTGGCATGCCCACTTTGCATGTCATTAGTGATAAATATCACTCACATGCAAAGTGGGACCCAAGATGGTCGCTATCTCCTACTAGCCGTCGCTAACTGGTGTTAGCAACAGCTAGGTAATACACATATAATTTTATCTCCGCGAAGCGGAGCGCTGTTACAGATATATATCTTGTTTTTGAACGTTAATTTCTCAAAATGCACTGAAGCACATATATTGAGACATAGCAAAGGCACATCGGGCTACCAGTCCCTAATATTTTACCAAGTTTCGTGCAAATCCATTCAGCCGTTCGATTATTATTATTATTTTTTTTTTTTGCCCCGCGGGGCCCTTTTAAAACCTCCACATCAAACCTAGGGGGTCAGCGAGGATCTACTATGCCCCCTTATGGTCATCAGCCGTTCGATTATTATTATTATTTTTTTTTTTTGCCCCGCGGGGCCCTTTTAAAACCTCCACATCAAACCTAGGGGGTCAGCGAGGATCTACTATGCCCCCTTATGGTCATTTGCCCCTTCGCTTTGGCCTCCTCTTGTCTCTCGATCCTACCGAGAGACAAGATGGCGGCCGCTACGTACTGTTTGGAATGTTTACAGACACCGGAGAGCCAATCAGCTTCGCTTCGCAAAGCTCCGTAACGCGAAAAGTACGCGAAGCGGTGCGCTGTTACAGATATATATCTTTTTTTGAACGTTAATTTCTCAAAATCCACTGAAGCACATATATTGAGACCTAGCAAAGGCACATCGGGCTACCAGTCCCTACAATTTTGCCAAGTTTCGTGCAAATCCATTCAGCCGTTCTATTATTATTATTATTATTTTTTTTTGCCCCGTGGGGCCCTTTTAAAACCTCCACATCAAACCTAGGGGGTCAGCGAGGATCTACTATGCCCCCTTATAGTTATTTCCCCCTTTGTTTTGACCTCCTCTTGTCTCTCGATCCTACCGAGAGACAAGATGGCGGCCGCTACGGACTGTTTGGAATGTTGACAGACGCCGGAGAACCAATCAGCTTCGCTTCACAAAGCTCCGTTGCGCGAAAAGTCCGCGAACCAGAGCGCTAACCGGTCCGCTGTTACAGATATATATCTTTTTTTAAACGTTAATTTCTCAAAATCCACTGGAGCACATATATTGAGACCTACAAAAGGCACATCGGGCTACCAGTCCCTACAATTTTGCCAAGTTTCGTGCAAATCCATTCAGCCGTTCGGGCTAAAAGTGAGGCCAACCGCCCTATGGAAAACTCAATGTTAAAAACACGTTTTGGGACCCCCCTTTTTTCTCGGCCCCCACTGGACGAACCCCCCCCCAAATTTTCAAGGGCTGCTCAGAAACAAAATGTGCCATTTTCCTGAAAATTTCAGCCGATTCCGTCCACAAACGCCAAAGTTATTAGACATAGAATTTTCAAAAAACCCATAGAGAAAAAATCCTAACTATATATACCTACTGGCGACCGCCAGTAGGTAATATATAGATATAGATATATATAGATATAGATATATATAGATATAGATATATATATATATATATATATATATATATATATATATATATATATATATATATATATATATATATATATATATATATATATATATATATATATCTATATATATAGATATATATATATATATCCAACACACAGGAAGCACCAAATGAGAGAGGCCACAGGAGGCAAAGTACAGTTGGTTTTTCTTTAATTGATCGGCAACTTGCCAGCAGTCACCCCACGAATTTAGGCATCAAAGTCATCTCGCCAGACGCGTTTCAGGATTCACTCTTTTCTTCAGTGGCTTGGCAGCAGGAATGAAGCGTTGCGCTGTTCGCGCACAATTTTAAAGTTCCAACCTCCCACCCACAGTGGGCGTGGCTGTCAGCACATCCTCATGGAAGTTGTAGTCAATGTTAGATATTCCCCCAGTGGGTGCGCTTTCACTCCTCAATCTTCTGCACTAAATTAAACACCAAGTGGGTTGATGCATAGTTCATGGAGCATTGACTGCCCCGCTTTCCAGCTGTCGATCCAGACTACGTCGCACCCACTGGGGTGTCATAGGACAACTAGAACAAATTGTTTGGGATCCCACATATGTGCTCATTACCCTTGACATCACTAGCCTCTACACTAGTATACAACACACTCAAGGCATAGAGGCGATTAGATATTTTCTGGACAAAAGACCAGCAAAATATATGGAACACAGCATCATGCTGGTCGAATGTATAGATTTCTGTCTTAGAAATAATATCTTCTTGTTCCAGAATGACTTTTTAAAACAAACCAATTGGCCTGCGATGGGAACCTGCTTCGCCCCCAGCTACGCGAATCTTTTCGTGGGCTGGTGGGAGGAGCAGGTGGCCCTAGCGGGCACTATTCAAAAATGGGCCGAGCACATTGTGGTCTGGCGTCGATACATCGACGACCTCTTCTTAGTGTGGAGGGGCTCCACCACACAAGCAGAGGAATTCATTACTGACCTCAATAAAAATCAGATGAATCTGAAATTTACATCTAACATAAGTACCACTATGGTACCTGGACCTCAGGGTCTTTGTTAACAAGGGAGCTTTAGAAACCGCTCTCTACAGGAAGCCAACAGCCGGCAACAGTATCCTGCACGCAGGGAGTAGCCATCCCCCTAGTTTGATCCGCAGTATCCCCTACGGCGAACTGTTGAGATTGAGACGGAATTGTTCGCTATAATCTGAATTCATCTCAGCAGCTCAAGCCTGTATTGTTATATTCCGCACCAGGGGCTATGAACAATCACTTCTGGACAAATCCTTTAGAAGAGTATTGAAAATCCCTAGAAAGCATCTTCTAGAAATAACTCCTAAGAGAAGTGAGCATTCTGACCTAACCAATAAATTCCGCATGATCACTACCTACTCAGATGAGGCAAACAAGCTGAGAAATATGCTAACAAAAAACTGGCATATATTACGTACCGATCCTATTATAGGTATGGACGTTCCAGCTAAGCCACTCGTCACATTCAGAAAGCTCAAATCCATCAAAGATAATCTTGTCCAGAGTCATTTAATGCCTGTGAAACCTAAAACTAGCGGTACCCTGAGAGACATGAGGGGATTTTTTCCTTTTGGCAAATGCCGGGCATGTGAAAACAGCAGACGTACATTGACGTACAATGTCCCAGGCCTAGGGAGACCCAAAACCATCAACAAATTTATTACATGTACCACACCCTTTGTAGTATATTGTTTGATCTGTCCCTGCGGATTAAAATACATTGGGAGTACCATCAATAATGTAAAATTGAGGATACTCGAACATCAACGAGCTATTACCAACAAGGATATAACTTATCCAGTAGCTCGGCACTTTGCCAAAATGCATGGGAGTAACAGGGAGCTGTTACGATACTTTGGGATTGATCATATACCACTGAATCTAAGGGGTGGCGATAGACTGCTCAGTCTTTGGAGACTCGAGTCTCGGTATATCATAGATTTACAAACTAAGACTCCCATAGGACTGAATACAGGAGAAGAACTTACAGTACACTTAGGAAAATAAGTTTGCAATCAATAAATAGTGTGTTCTGTAAGTCTGTCTCAGCTATAGAATCATCTGCCAGTGTAGCTGTCACATATTACCTGAAAGATCATCTGTTCAACGAAAATTGTGAATATTATGAAATCAGAGGCTTTTTTCTAATTTTCTCTAATTTTCTCTAATTTATTGTAATAGATGTATTGTATTACCAAGTAATAATTATTTGATGCTACCTCCAGTTTGAATCTAGCAAAAATACACTAGAATGCAGTTAATATCTTCGGATGAAGATGCATTCTGGGTTGTATTACCCCTTTCTACATAAAGAATTTTTCATTGAGCTACATTTGAATTAAGCCGATACACGGCTGCATTTCACTCCAAAACCTGTATTATGTATGGTGGATTTATTTGGTGTTCTGTTGAGCGTTTATTTGGTAATGAGGCCAGTGATATGCGGATACACGGCTAGATCGTTTCTTTCACTGGCAGTGGCTATTAGCAATGCACTAGGGGGCAGTGACAGAATTGGGATTACACTAGAAATGTATATATTGTTTCTTTTGCCTCTCATGGTTTTTGTGTAATATTATGCAAAACATGTACAAATGCAAGCTATTTATTCATGGCCGCCACACGTTACCATCGCTAATAAGACTCTGTGTCCGTCCTCTCTTTTGATTATTGAGAGGGCGCCAACAAAAAGAGCCGCGCGCAGTACATTGTAGACACTGAAGAAGGACACCGTCTGAAACACGTTTGTCTATCGCACTGTTGTTACTGGCGAAATAAAATCCTGCTGTCGCCAGTAGGTATATATGGTTAGGACCTAGTTACCATAGGAAATTCCGAACATTCTATTGGGAATAACTTTGGCGCCGATTGAGGGATCTGTTTGTAATTTTCCTTAAATTTGCCTCGCTCCGCTCCGCTCCTTCCCTAAACATTTTGGGGGGATTCGTCAAGCGGGGGCCGTGAAAAAAGGGGGCAAAATGGTAGGGACTGGTATGCAGCAGTGCCTTTTGTATGTTTGGTGTAAATCCCTCCAGTAGTTCTTGAGAAAATTGAATTTGAAATTTTTCAAAAGGCATTTTCTATGGGACCTTTAGACACGACTACAGCCTGAACGGCTGAATGGAATTACACCAAACTTGGCAAAATGGTAGGGACAGGTAAGCAGTACAAAGTACAAAGTAGTTTATTGTGTTGATTATTTAAAATCTTACAATATTACACATCTAATAAAAGGTATAAAAAAAACATTAAAAGCTATATAAAACACTTAAAATGTCGTTGCATCAATTTTGTAGTCAGTTAGACTTTTACAATAGTTGTGCTCCTAATTTCATTTTAACTATCTTTAGGAACTTTACAAAGGCAGCATTCAAAGTGATATCATTCGAGTGCAGGCACCTAATCAGGGCCTGCCTGCATGTCCTTATGCCTCGTACCCTGAAAGGAAACTTAAGCAAGGTTCTTCTCTCCTGCAAGAGTTCAGGGCAAGTACACAGTAGATGGAGAATATCCTCCTCACCACTATTACACAGTCTGCATTTGGTTTGGGTTACCAGTCTCTCCCACGGAGGAAGGTGACACAGGCCTGGCATTATTCCAAATCTTGCTTTAAGCAGCACTTGTTTTTTTTTTCCGACCAGGGTATTTCCAGATATTGTTGAATTTCCTTCTTTTTATAACCGTTTATTATCGCCCAAGCGTGTTTTCTCTTAGTAAGGATAGCTTTGTCGTTTAGAATGGATAGATGGCTAGCAGTTTAATTAATTATTTTCTTAAACGATGTCTTGGTTATATTATTTTCACATATAGACAAGACCGCAAAATCCCTTATTGCTTCACTAAGATAATGCCATGCAGTAGAGTTAGTGTCGTTATTTATTTCTCGCCATAGCAGGTGCGATATCTCATTTTCATGGTCACTTTTTATTTGATTCCATACTTTTATAAAGTGGCCTTGCCTTGCATAATGTTGATTGGTTAATCCGAAATCCAACCTTACTTGTGCAGGGGACGCATTCGCGGGGAGACGAAATAGGGCCCGGTGCGCTTCAGGTATGCAGTAGTGCCTTTTCTATATTTGGTGAAAATCCCTCCAGTAGATGTTGAGAAAATTGAATTTGAGCAAATTATTTATCTATATGCGCTCACCGTACGCGCACCATACGCGTACGGTACGGGTACCGTACGCGTACGTGCGTGTACCCTTACGTGCGCGAGAGAGTTTCTGATTGGCTGGCAGTCGACTGTCAACATTCTAAACTGTCCAAACCAGGAAGTGTTGGCCACCATCTTGTTTTTCAGGAGAAGTGAGGCACAAGAAAGCCCAAAACAAGAGTGGAAAACACAAAAAGGGGGCAGGGTAGAGACCCCCCAACCCTCTAGCCCTTCTCAGGGGGTCCCAAAAGGACTCCCAAGGGCAAAAAAAAAAATTTCGAAAAAATCGCGGGGTACGCACACCGTACGCATATGGTACGCGTACCGTGCGCGTACCCCGCGATTTAAAAATAAAAAAATTGCACTTGGTGATCCTTCTGGGACCCCTTGAGAAGGGGGTCTCTACCCTGCCCCCTTTTCGTGTTTTCCACTCTTGTTTTGTGCTCTCTTGTGCCTCACTTCTCCTGGGAGATGGCTGCTCGGGTGGTCCCAGAAGGATAATAACTTATATAAATGTTCTCCGCTAATAGAATTAGCATTTACAAAACCTTTGAAATTTATTGAAAAGAAATATAGGTTTCACGCCTGATATAGTTAGGAATTAGCATTTAAAAAACCTTGCAAATTCACTGAAAAAAACATAGGTTTCAGGCCTTATATAGTTAGGAATTAGCATTTAAAAACCTTGCAAATTCACTTAAAAAACCAAAGGTTTCAGGCCTTATATTGTTAGGAATTAGCATTTAAAAAACCTTGCAAATTCACTTAAAAAACCATAGGTTTCAGACCTTATATAGTTAGGAATTAGCATTTTAAAAACCTTGCAAATTCACTTAAAAAAACATAGGTTTCAGGCCTTATATAGTTAGGAATTAGCATTTAAAAACACCATTGAAATTGCTCCTATATAGTTAGTTGTACTAACTATATTTCGCGCACCCGCAATCCACTGCTGATGATGTCACATATTACATCATTCATGACATGGTCAGTGACATCACTGATGACATCACCGATGACATCTCAAATGACATCACTGATGACATCACTGATGATATCTCATTTGACATCACTGATCACATCACTGATGATATCATTCATGTGATAATACGAAGCACCTCCTCACACTCTAATATAACCTTTGATACACCCAGTTTTAAATACATACTACCATTCTTGAAACCATTGACACACCAATACCAGTTACTACATACGCACTCACTGATTCCTAGGTCTACACACACATTCACTCATTCACTCATAGAATCACTCATACATACAGTCACTCATCAATACAACACTATCATATGCACTCATACACCTATACAGACACTCACACACTGCCACTCATCCACCTAGTCAGTCATGCAAAGAATCAACCACACTTCTATTTCCTCAACTATACAGTTATACACACAACACCTTACTTATTCAAACATATATTAACACATACTTACTCTCTTATACAATCACTGATACAAGTACACAATGATCCATACAGCCACTCGCACATTCACTGGCTCTCATGTATAGTCATTTATATATGCCAACTCTCACATGCACTGTGTTTTACATATGTACTTACTTTGACATGTAGCACTGAGATATCCATTCACTCACCAATACACTCATGCACACAGTCAACCGCCCATACAGCTGTTTCCACATGCACTTTTGAACCCATACATCTAGTGAATCAACTGCTCACACATCTATGCACAGAGTCATACACCTCCCAGCCACCCACACACACACTCAGTCTCCCATACAAATACTTGGGCAACCAATCAATAACCCATATAGTTACTCATATAGCTACTGATCAACACATGCAGACATAATGATGCACAAATTAAGACAGTTTAGTCACTAACCCATGCACTCAGTGAGACACATTTAATCACTCACTCATACAGTCAGTCATGCACCTACTAAATCCTCCATCCAGACACTTATACATCCACTTCAATATGTAAGACATATTTTAACTTTACAGAAACATACAGTCACTGGATGTTGTCATCAGTGATGTCATCAGTGATGTCATTTGAGATGTCATCAGTGATGTCACTGACCATGTCATGAATGATGTAATATGTGACATGATCAGCAGTGGATTGCGGGTGCGCGATATATAGTTAGTACAACTAACTATATATGCGAATTTCAATGGTTTTGTGTGAGTAAAATAAGGTTTTGTAAATGCTAATTCCTAACTATATATGGTCTATAACCTATGGTTTTTTCAGTGAATTTCAATGGTTTTTTAATAGCAAATATCAAAAGCTGTAAAATGTATTCTTCTTTTAAAGGAAAAATATATTTTATATGTATTTAATATAATTTTTTTATGTATATACATTTTTTGAGGGAACGAATTTATCAACTATCATGCTGAAGAAGAGTGTGGGAAAAAAAACCAAAGAGGAGGACTAAGAGGAAAGAACAATCAGTTCAAAAATACAATTGCTTTAAAGCATGAAGTGCTTTTCCACACATTTACATTTAAATAACCCATATTAGAACATACAAAATATCTACAGAGGAGACGGTGAACATTGAATTTTAGACTCTTCATTGGTACCTACATGTTGGTACTTACATCACCCACACAACACAACAGCTCTATTCAGAGCTACCCTACCTCAAAGCACTCTAAAATATTATTTTAATATTTCCCTTGGTTTTCCCCTTGTTACGCTTTCCGGAACGCTACCCGGTGCGCGGACCGGGCGCTAACCGTGCTTTTTTTTTTTTTACATATATGGGCTTCCTCAGCCACCCTCAGAAAACCTAGGGGGTCAGGATATGTCTCCCGTGCCCCCTTATACCGATTCCCAACATTGTTTATTCTCCATCTTGTGACTAAATTCGTCCGAAACACAAGATGGCGGACTCCCGTTACGCTACCGGTGAGCTACCCGGTTCGCGTACCGGGTAGCGCTTCCACCGCGAAAAATCGGAAAAAAAAATATTTTATTTTTTTGCCCCGCGGGCCCCTTTAATAGCCCCCACATCAATCCTAGGGGGTCAGGAGGGGTCTACCTTGCCCCCTTTCATTCATTTCCCCCTTCGTTTATTTCCACCTCTTGTCTCTCGATCCTACCGAGAGACAAGATGGCGGCCGCTCCGGACTGTTTAGAATGTTGACAGTCACCGGAGAGCCAATCCGCTTCTCCTCGCGAAGTTCCGTTACGCGTCTGGTACGCGAACCGGGGCGCTAACCGGGACGCTGTCACAGATATATATATTTTTTTGAACGTTAATTTCTCAAAATCCACTGGAGCACATATCTTGAGACCTAGCAAAGGCACATCGGGCAAACAGTCTCTACAATTTTGCCAAGTTTCATATAAATCCATTCAGCCGTTTGAGCTAAAAGTGAGTCCAACCTCCCTATGGAAAACTCAATGTTAAAAACACGTTTTGGGACCCCCCTTTTTTCTCGGCCCCCGCTTGACAAAACCCCCCCAAACTTTCAGGGGACGCTCAGACACAAAATGTGCCATTTTCCTGTAAATTTCAGCCAATTCTCTCCATCAACGCCAAAGTTATTCAACATAGAATTTTCAGAAATCCCTATTCAAAAAAATCCTAACTATATATACCTACTGGCGACCGCCAGTAGGTAATATATATACACATATATATATACACATATATATATATATATATATATATATATATATATATATATATATATATATATATATTCCACTCCAACTCCTCCTGATTAGCCAAGAAGATATATATATATATATATATATATGTATATATATATATATATATATATATATATATATATATATATATATATATATATATATATATATATAACATTTCTATGGCAAAATGAAACCCCTCGTTTTGTTCCTTTTCAAATTAAATGTATTAAGTGTTACCACTTTATTCCAATCAAGATGACTTCAGGTGTGCCATACCTTTGTCATAAGTAAGACTGTTAGCGTTCTAGTTGTTCTTTAGAACACTCTGGGACATTCTGTCATTGGGCTATAGTTGGGCTACATCTGGCTGATATTTGGGCTACATTTGGGCTCTTTTGTCTCTGGTGGCCATCTTGGGAGACTGCATATCAGAATTTTTTTAATGAAATATAAGAGGATTTGAGAAGTCACTCAAAATGTGTCCTAATTTTTCTTTCTTCAGCACTAATCATAATTTCTATGGCAAAATGAACCCCCTCATGTTGTTCCTTTGCAAATTAAATGTTTTAAGTGTTAACACTTTATTCCAATCAAGACGACTTCAGGTGTGCCATACATTTGTCATAAGTAAGACTGTTAGCGCTCTAGTTGTTCTTTAGAACACTCTGGGACATTCTGTCACTGGGCTATAGTTGGGCTACATCTGGCTGATATTTGGGCTACATTTGTTTTTTTTTGTCTCTGGTGGCCATCTTTGGGCTACATTGGGCTACATTGGGCTACATTGGGCTACATTGGGCTACATTTGGGCTCTAACATATATATAGCCCAATGTAGCCCAATATATATTTTTCAAAGTTAATTTTCGTAAAAACCACTGGAGCATATATCTTGAGACATAGCAAAGTCACATCAGGCTACCAGTCCCTACAATTTTGCCAAGTTTTGTGGAAATCCATTCAGCCGTTCGAGCTAAAAGTGAGTCCAACCGCCCTATGGAAAACTCAATGTTAAAAACACGTTTTGGGACCCCCCTTTTTTCTCGGCTCCCGCTTGACGAAACCCCCCCAAACTTTCAGGGGACGCTCAGAAACAAAATGTGCCATTGTCCTGAAAATTTCAGCCAATTCCGTCCATCAACGCCAAAGTTATTCAACATAGAATTTTCAGAAATCCCTATTCAAAAAAATCCTAACTATATATACCTACTGGCGACTGCCAGTAGGTAATATATATATATATATATAACATTTCTATGGCAAAATGAAACCCCTCATTTTGTTCCTTTTCAAATTAAATGTATTAAGTGTTACCACTTTATTCCAATCAAGATGACTTCAGGTGTGCCATACTTTTGTCATAAGTAAGACTGTTAGCGTTCTAGTTGTTCTTTAGAACACTCTGGGACATTCTGTCATAGGGCTATAGTTGGGCTACATCTGGCTGATATTTGGGCTACATTTGGGTTTTTTTCGTCTCTGGTGGCCATCTTTGGGCTACATTGGGCTACATTGGGCTACATTGGGCTACATTTGGGCTCAAACATATATATAGCCCAATGTAGCCCAATATATATTTTTCAAAGTTAGTTTTCGTAAAAACCACTGGAGCATATATCTTGAGACATAGCAAAGGCACATCGGGCTACCAGTCCCTACAATTTTGCCAAGTTTTGTGGAAATCCATTCAGCCGTTCGAGCTAAAAGTGAGTCCAACCGCCCTATGGAAAACTCAATGTTAAAAACACGTTTTGGGACCCCCCTTTTTTCTCGGCCCCCGCTTGACGAAACCCCGCCAAACTTTCAGGGGACGCTCAGAAACAAAATGTGCCATTTTCCTGAAAATTTCAGCCAATTCCGTCCATCAACGCCAAAGTTATTCAACATAGAATTTTCAGAAATCCCTATTCAAAAAAATCCTAACTATATATACCTACTGGCGACTGCCAGTAGGTAATATATATATATATATAACATTTCTATTGCAAAATGAAACCCCTCATTTTGTTCCTTTTCAAATTAAATGTATTAAGTGTTACCACTTTATTCCAATCAAGATGACTTCAGGTGTGCCATACTTTTGTCATAAGTAAGACTGTTAGCGTTCTAGTTGTTCTTTAGAACACTCTGGGACATTCTGTCATTGGGCTATAGTTGGGCTACATCTGGCTGATATTTGGGCTACATTTGGGCTCTTTTGTCTCTGGTGGCCATCTTGGGAGACTGCATATCAGAATTTTTTTAATGAAATATAAGAGGATTTGAGAAGTCACTCAAAATGTGCCCTAATTTTTCTTTCTTCAGCACTAATCATAATTTCTATGGCAAAATGAACCCCCTCATTTTGTTCCTTTGCAAATTAAATGTTTTAAGTGTTAACACTTTATTCCAATCAAGATGACTTTAGGTGTGCCATACTTTTGTCATAAGTAAGACTGTTAGCGCTCTAGTTGTTCTTTAGAACACTCTGGGACATTCTGTCACTGGGCTATAATTGGGCTACATCTGGCTGATATTTGGGCTACATTTGTTTTTTTTGTCTCTGGTGGCTATCTTTGGGCTACATTGGGCTACATTGGGCTACATTTGGGCTCAAACATATATATAGCCCAATGTAGCCCAATATATATTTTTCAAAGTTAGTTTTCGTAAAAACCACTGGAGCATATATCTTGAGACATAGCAAAGGCACATCGGGCTACCAGTCCCTACAATTTTGCCAAGTTTTGTGGAAATCCATTCAGCCGTTCGAGCTAAAAGTGAGTCCAACCGCCCTATGGAAAACTCAATGTTAAAAACACGTTTTGGGACCCCCGTTTTTTCTCGGCCCCCGCTTGACGAAACCCCGCCAAATTTTCAGGGGACGCTCAGAAACAAAATGTGCCATTTTCCTGAAAATGTCAGCCAATTCCGTCCATCAACGCCAAAGTTATTCAACATAGAATTTTCAGAAATCCCTATTCAAAAAAATCCTAACTATATATACCTACTGGCGACCGCCAGTAGGTAATATATATACACATTTATATATATATATATATATATATATATATATTCCGCTCCAACTCCTCCTGATTAGCCAAGAAGACATAACAGCACTCGAAGACGTATACTGCCAATCACGCTGAGTTTATTTCGCGAGAAGGGGCTCACACAGACGCGTTTCGGCGTGCTGCCTTCGTCAGTGTGTGTTACACCAGAGTGCATTTTCAACATGTTTATAGAGCTTTCAGGTGATCAGGGACATACACATAGACATTGACAAGGGACTTTCACCACTATGCTCAAAGAGTGTATATATACACATATATTACCTACTGGTGGTCCCAGTAGGTATTTATAGTTAAGACCTATTATCCCTAGGAAATCCACAACATTCTATTCCCAATAACTTTGGCGCCGATTGATGAATCTTTGCTACATTATCCAAACTTTTGGCCAGCTCTGGTCCGCTCCGACCCTGAAAGTTTCGGGGTGATTGGTCAAGTGGGGGCCGAGAAAAAAGGGGGTCCCAAAACGAGTTTTCCCCATTCAATTTCCCATAGGACCTTTAGCCACAGCTACAGCCCGAACGGCTGAATGGAATTACGCCAAATTTGGCAAAGAGGTAGTCCTCAGTTCCGACTTGTGCTTTTTACTTATATGGTGTCAATCTGTTCAGTAGCTCCTGAAAAAATTACAGTTAAAATCATTTATATATTTATGGGCGCGGTGGATCCGCGGAGGATGCGAGGATTCTCATCGTACCATAAGCGCACCATCCCAATCACGCACTGAATGCTTATTGGTTGTCAAGTGGTTGTAAACATTCAAAACCAGGAACTGTTGGCAGCCATTTTGTGCCTCGATAGAAGCGAGGCTGAGGAAATCAGTGGAATATGTGTGCAAAACGGAGAAAGGGAACAGGGTAGAAATAATGTTACACTCTAGACCTGCTTAGGGGGTCCCGGAAGGACCCCCAGGGGCCACATTTTTTTTTAAGCCAGCAGGTGTGTGTAGGGTGCGGGGACTGTGCCGTAAAATAAATAATATAGAGTTTTTTTAAATAATTAGTCCCCACGGGGTTACATACAGAGGGCAAAATTTAAAATTTTTATGTGGGGCCCAGAGGGGCCCCCCAGCCTCGGGGATCGTCACCTGGGGGCTAAAAAGAAAAAAATGGTGGGGGGAGGGGGTCAAAGGTCCTCAAAGCCGCGGGGACCATCACCACTCAGGGTGTATTGTGGGAGGGGGACTACGTGGCCCCCTCCTGGAGCACTTGAGGGCCCTGCTACCCCCCGGGACTACAAAATAAATCATGGGTGGGGGGCTGTAAGATCACCAAAGCCTCGGGGACCACCACTCCCCGGGGCTTTATGTATTGTGGGAGGGCCGGCTTTTGCAGTGTCCCGGGGTGTCCATCCCGCACTCCCATAGCAAGGCAATCTGTAATCTCTTTCAAATTCTAAAGAAGATTGCTATTCCACATGGGGAGCGGCATGTTAGTAGCTCCTGATGTGGAAAAGTAATGCCGGCTCCCAAACGCGTAGAAGTTGTGCAGCAAAGGCGCTGGAGTCGTGCAGCCTACAGTTTATGAGTCGTGTATCCAGCGCGTGCACACCGGGGGGCTACACTGAACGCTGCGCTAGGTGCGCAACTTTTAATTTTCCCATTAAAAAATAGCCCCTATCAGTACTTTCTATTAATCCCGGTGATCGTATCTCCCGGGTCTTATAAAAAACTGTTGGAGACCGTGAGGGGAGCCATAATGCCCCCATGGTCCCGCCGGCTTCCCGCGTTCTTCGGGAGCCGGCATCGCTTTTCCGCAAGGGGAGATGCTAAATTGCATGTGGAAATGCAATCTGCCTTGGATTTTGAAAGTGAGAACACATTTCAGTGCTCTGTCTTTCAAAATGCAAACTAAGTTTGCTATGGAGGGCAGAAGGTGTGAAACTCTCGCCCTCTTATAGCAAACAGCAGAGCACCTGGGGTAGGCACCCTGTGACCCCTCGAGGGCACCATGCGGAGGGCCACGCAGCCAGCCTCCCACAATACACAAATCACCAGGGGTTGGTGGTTCCCGGGGCTTGAGGGGCATCATTGAGGCCCCCACAGTTCTAATTTTGTAGGGGGGGCCTTGGACCGAAAGTGGTGCAAGGGGGTTGTAAATCTGGTACACAGTGTTTTGTTTTACTTTGCTTTTCTTTCTGTCATGTAGAGGATCCAGGGTAAATATAACGGTTTATGCACAGCCAGTACCGTTCAACCCTACCCCCAAACGGCTTTCTGGATGTTACCATAATAACTGTTCATGGAACACTTACTTGAGCACAGAGGATAGAAGTTCACCACACTATGTTGCTAATGGAAAAAGTTACTATGTTGGAGTTTTAAAACTTTTCCATAGGAACCGTTAGTCGTAGCTATAGACTCTGGATAAGATCTGGTAAAGTTAGCCGCAGAATTATACTTCAAATTATAAATATCATTTCTATTAGGGACCGCCACCCCACCAAAAAAAGACGTATATACTTTTTTTTATTAACTTTTATTAAAACAACAATAAATAACTGGACATGTAACCTAAAGATAACAATACAATAAATAAGTAGAAATATAACTTTAACAAAACAATATAATAAACAAAATGTGATATGGACTCCAATAGAATTACGGTAGGTAATCTGCAAAACAAAAAAACAAATTAGTGTTTAAAATTAGATCGATGTGAGTAAATGAGGTCAAATATTACAAGTCAAGGTAACAGTTGACGATATTTTCTTATTTTTACGTGTGCAGTGTGCCTGATACATTTCACTTGTCTTATAGGCCCGCGTTCCAGCGGTGTCTGTATGGAAGTGCCTAATGCATTAGATTGACTTTACAGATCAACAGGTCTTTAAAATGATTCCAAAATAAGACAGAATTAGGTGAGAGGTCAAGTCATTATGCAGGACAATATTCTTTAGGGCTTATTTACAAGACTCTTGCTCCACTTTTGTGTTACTTTTCTCTTGTTGAAAGTGAGGCAAAGTGGCCCAAGGGGCTTGTAAATAAGGTCTTTTAATTCTAATGCATTTAATCGGAGGGATTGTATATCTAGGCCGCTCTGCTTACCTTGTGACCAACAGAGTTCACAACTTGAACTCAGCGTTGGTTCTACACGTCAGAGAGGACAGCAGAGTCCATAACTTTAAAAGAGAAAGAGAAACGATGTGAGAGAAAGTGAACTAGAGAAAGACAGAAAAAACGACATTAAAAGTGTGAGAGAGAGAAAGTTATAGATGGAGCAGTTAATACTAGAGAAAATACTCGTAGCTCACCTTTTGCCTCCGTTGTGTGTCCAAGGACGTGCAGCTTTATAGTGCACCCTCCAGGTTAGTGATCTGAAAGATAGTATATAGAGTTAGTAATAGCATAGTACATACAAATGCACACGTATATTTTTGGTTTATTTTTTTGTACACTCAGGATAGTATATTACAACAAGTTCCACTGTAAGGAGGTGTCTGTGCGCTGTTTTTTTCCAAAGTACTATATCTTATGCATTCCCACTGCATAGCTGTGAGTTCTCAATATTGGGTATCTAGACTGTTGCACCCCATTGACTCGCATAATCCGGAGGTGAGTGTTTTTCTTGGGAAGTCAGAGGCAGATTTAGAATCTCCTTGCGCCACATTTCCCATCTTAAAAGTAACACAAAAGTGGCGCAAGGGGCTCGTACATCTGCCCTTCAAACTGTTGTAACCTATCTATTCTCACTGGCCGGATATAATTGTACATTTCTACGCAGTGAAGGTGCTGCATACTACCCTCTTTCTCCTTTCACTGATGACTTATCGTTGTTTCGGAAACAAGCTCCGTTGCTCACCTTGTGCCATTGACGTGATTCAAAGAGGGTGCACTACATGTCGAAGCAGCTTTCTCAGAAGTTGTTTTGATGGCCACGCATCATCGCAGAATCCTCAAACGTTGAGTTTTAGAGGTGTTGGGGGGACGCCAATTTGTGAAACACAACCTGTAAGATAAAAAGGAAGTTAACATTGTGTGTCCTTTTTTTATCGAAGGAGAGAGGAAGTGAGAGAGTGACTGCAAAGAATATTCTCATCTCACTTTTCTGTCACCCGTGTGTTTTTCACCACGTGCCGGAACATAAGGCACCCTGAAGTTCTACATCTAAAAGATAGTAAAAGAAAGATGTTATGATTGGTAATTGTTACCATCTTAATGTGGAGTTGAATGACATCGCCCTTTCACACACGTTCCCTCTCACATTTAAAAGAACTATTTGTATAGTTTATATTCCGGACGTTTGACCGATTATTAAAACTTTCCTGCTATTGGAAAAAAAACATATACATGCAATTTGATACACTATACAGGACTGCGTTCGTCTAAATCGCTGCGCCGCTTTTTTGTATCCAGTCTGCTACAGCCCTTCGAGTCCCACTGATGCGCACTCAGGCCTCACTGCTCACCTTTTCGTGGACAGGACACCTTCTACATCATGTAGTACCAATCTGCCACTAAGAAGTCTCACATATGGTGCTGAGTCTTGATATCTCTATAACTAACAACATACTCATGCTCTCATCATCATCAGCGCAGGTTCTTCACCCGCTCAGTCCTTCCGGTACCACTAACTCAGTAACGAAAGAGGCCACGCACATGGTGGTGGGACCACTGTTCGGTGGTTCGGGCTTACATGAGGCGTCTGAACCACCAGCAGGGGTCATCACAGCGCTTGCTTTGGGAGCAACTCTAAAATGGCGTACAGCACGTGCGCCCCATCTTTTTTATAGGTACGGTCATGTGTGTAGTGATGGATGCGTTGGATGGGTGTGGTGTGGGTGTATACCAGCTGTGAGGGAGTGTGTGTGCCGTTCTGACAACTAGATCTGGAACTAAGAAATCACTACAATGGAAATCTGGGCCATGTTTAGTTTTTGTGTTTTCCTGGTAGCGTAAGTGGAGTGGGCTGATTTGACGTACGCTAGTGCTGCGCGAGGCTCTGAAGCATGATTCCGGAGCTATGGGCGTGGTCCTGTTGTGCGCTATATGAGAAATTAAGTTATTCGGGTGTCCGTTTTGTAGTGCTGATGTAACCCGGGTCTTAAAAGCAAATGTGTCATTATATCTGTAAAGTTCTACAACTTGGCCAACATGGAAGGTACGGGGTATCACTGACTCTATATTCGTTCATAGTTGTATACATAAAATATGGTAGACATGACCTATTTCTGCGATTATGAATGTTTATTGTACATTCAGTGGAGTGTTGTAACTGTAGTAATACAGGGCTGTGAAAAGTTGAAGTTGTAGTTTTTAGCACATGAAGGGCAGCTAATATATATACATATGTTGTCATTCAGGTACACTGTACAACTTGATGCTGGAAATCAGTGTTCGAGTGACGCAGTTGCGTGCACATCCAGTTATTGTAGAATAATCACGTAATTTACACGTGCCTGAAAATGTATTGTAAATATGGTGCTCATGTAAATAGCTGGTATAGTTTTGGGTTGATTTTGCGCTATATAAATATACTTTAAAAAAAAAAGAGGAATAGCCCACACTGACTGTCACAGGTAAGTTGGTTGCATACGCTATTTATAGCACAATATAATGTGGTAGGGCGGAGGTGCAGCATTTTACAAACACAATAAATAAATACACAGACACATATAGATAGTTGAAGTCGGTACGGGCCCGTGTCCTCGACTCCATTTTATTACGTTGTTGTTAGTAACAAGTAGAATAGTAATCATGATATCATATACAGATATTTAATCATAATGGTTTATGACTTCTGTTGTAAAAAGGTAGGAACATTGTATGTGAAATTATATACAGAACATTCTATCGTAAAGGGTTCATGAGTCGTGGCGTACTGAAGTAGGTGAGGTTTGTGTGGAGCCTGCGATGATGCTTGGTTCAGGCAGACCGCACTGGTAAAAATGTGTTTTGACTATTGAATTTTGCCTTAACAAGGGCACTTGGCGATTATTTACGGTGTACTGAGTTAGTGGTATGTGTGGTGTTTATCGTGTGCTCACCCTGCGATGATGCGTGGTCTGAGCAGGCTGCACTCAAACCATTCACTGTTGCATACGGGACTATATGAACTTTGAGGGGGGGAAACTGGCATCGATGGTTATCAATTACTCTGTAAACTAGGTCTACTGATTGCCCCCATAACAAATTAAACGATTGCATTTCATGTAGTGCATTCTAACTTTTCTCAAAATGGGGACGTATGTCTGGTGGCGATGTTGAAGGTGATGTCCCAGAAGTAATTGGTATTGCCGATGGTGGAGGTACAATTTGCCGCAATTTTCTACATTCTTTGTTATCATAGTTCACAGAATGCAACGATTGAAGGTGCTTGCGCATACTAGCAGCGCAAAAGCACTATTTTTTTCTCTGCTTTAAATTAATTAACGCTGAATTTAATGCTGTCTGTAGTGTAGATGAAAAGGTAAATTCAAGTTGTGAACCCTACTGTTCACAGTGTACATGGAAGCTAGTAGTCAGTACAGTTATAGAACAATGCTTTTTTCACTTATTTTAACAAAATCTGTATACAGTATAAATCTCTCTGCATTAAATAAATCAAGGTTGAAGGAGGCATGTGCTCATGGCGGCAGACATGTGGCAGGGTGAGGACCTTCGCTGCGGCGGAGTCTCTTGTCTTTGCAGAAGTGAACCACGCCCAAGTCATAGCCTAATTATTTATGGTCGTACTTTGACGTTGTTTATGTTGGACTAGCCCACTCCGCTTCTGTTTCAACGGAGGGGGGGTGAACACAGCTACATATTCCCCAGTGTCTGAGATAATATGGTTGCGTCCACTATTCAGTACACTACACGTATCAATGGTATATGTACATACTGAAAATGTTTTGATTTCTACGGTAAAAAAAAAGTTTTTGATGTTCGAGCTCTTTCCATTATACATACTTGGGTGCCACATCTATGTAGATTAAGCTAGTGTACTGATGAGGGGATATATTATTTTGGAAAAGTTTGTTGTCCTGTTTTGCGCTGCCTCTGAGGTAGTAGGGGGGAGGGTTCCGTGGGGATCGTTGTGGTGATCGTGGCACTGGGTATTGTATTTTGTTGGGTGTGGGAAGTGTATAATAAGAAACTCTATCACATATTGCTCTATAAACATGGGCGTGAGTTGAATGTAATTCACTCAGTACATATTCGACGTTCTTACAGTAATTAAATGTTGATGTTAATTTGTTAGTGGTAAGTGGAACTATTGCCTGATTTTTTTAGGTAGCATGGCAGATTTGGTTACTTGTTGAAAATATAGGGAAGTTGTCAACATTAGGAATTGTCAGTTAAAAAAACTTCAAAATTCACTGAAAAACCATAGGTTTCAAGCAGGTTATAGTTCGGAATTAGCATTTAAAAAACCTTTGAAACTCACTGAAAAAAACCATAAGTTTCAGGCAGGTCATAGTTAAGAATTAGCATTTAAAAAACCTTAGAAATTCACTGAAAAAATCATAGGTTTTAGGGGTGTTATAGTTAGCGGAGTGTGAGTGGGTGCGTTAGCAATTCTGTGGATGTTGTCAGCAGTTATGTCATTTGAGATATCATCAGTGATGTCATGAGTGATGTCACTGACCATATCATGAGTGATGTAATATGTGAGGTCATAAGCAGTGCATTGTGAGGGCATAAGTTATAGTTAGCACAGCTAACTAAAACTGCTGAATTTCTCTGGTTTTGTTGGAATCAAATGTCAGCCTAACTATAATGTCCCTGTAACCTTTGTTTTTTTCTGTTAATTTTGACTTTTTTTTAAATTCTATTTCCTAACTATAACGTCTCTGTAACCTTTGTTTTTTTAGTTAATTTCTATGTTTTTTAATTAGTAGCTGTGTTTGTAAAATGGTGGTGAAAGTGGACAGGGCCTCTGATCAGCTCTCACAAATCCTGCTGTGTCACACTTGCTAGAGGTAACAGGAGGTTTTCTAGGTCCTTAAGGACCCTCAGCTTCCAAGAGGTCTTCATTCCCCAACCAGTAGAGTGCCAGTAATCCTGCCCTGTGGGATTTACTGGAGGTAACAGTAGGGTGTGTTTGCCACTGCGGTCCCCCAACAGCCAAAGAGACTTCATCCCCCAACCAGCAGTGCTCCAGGAGGCATGTTTGCAGACTGGTGGAGAAAGAGGGCATGGCCTCCAATGACCTCTCAGCAATCCCAATGTTTGGGGCTTACTGGAGGTGGAAGGAGGGCTTGTTGGTCCCCAAAGACCCACAGGAGCAAGGGGACATCATCCCACAACAAGTAGTGCACCAGGAGGGACGCTTGCAGAGTGTTGGAGAAAGGGGGCATGAACTCCAAAGTGCTCTCAGCAATGAAGCTGCTTGGGACTTACTGTAAGTAGCAGGAGGGCTTGTTGCCCCCCAAGGACCCTCATCATCCAAGGGGACTTTATCCAGAAGTGTGTTTCCAGAGTGGTGAAGACAGGGGTGGAATCTCTGGAGACTTGACAGTTTTTTCTTTTACTTTTACTTTTAATTTATTCGGGGAGGTGGGCCGCATGACCCCCTTCCCTGGGTCATGTGCGTCCCTGGGACCCCGTCCCCCAGGGCCAGGCCTATTTTGAATAGGGCAAGGGGGACACACGGTCCCCCTCCCTGGGCTGATTTCAGCCCTGGTAACTCCATTCCCCGGGGCCCAGCCTTTAAAAAAAAAGTTTTTAACAATGTAAAGGGAGGTTGGCCGTGCGGCCCACCTCCTGGTCCAATTTAAGCCCCTGGGGACCCCATCCCCGGGGGCCCGGCCTCTAGTGGGGGTGCCCTGGTCCCACCCAGGGCAACCAAGTTGTTGTGTTGGGGACTGTGGCGGCCCCTCTAGGCTCCCACAGTCCCTGCCGGCTACCCACCTTCTGCAGGAGACGGAATTACTTCTGTCAAAGTGATTGTGCTGAGCTTCGAGCAGGCAGGAGCAAAGCGCTCTCACTTGCTTAAAGCAGAGCAGTTTACCATGACTTGGCAGGAGTGGTAAAGCTCCTCTCAAACCAATGCAAACAGCTGTGCCCCGGGGGTGGGCATAGCAGGAGCTGGACCTGGGGGGTGCTGGTCTTCAGGGCCATGTATGGCTCTAGGAGGGGGGCTGCACAGCCCCCGCCTTTGTTAGAAGTTGCCCCAGGGAGGCAGTGTGCCCTGTGGCTGTGGGGGGCATACGCCCCATGCATGCAATTTGTCTTAAGCCCCGAGGAAATAGCAGTCCCCGGGGCTCTGGGAGGTCCATCCCCCATGAAATATTTGCAAATTAAGGCCTGGGTCCCCAGGCATTATTTTCAAATTAAGCCCAGGGAGGTGGCGGTCCCCTGGGAGTGGGGTCTAAGACACCATCATATTAATAGATAATAATCCTGAAAAAGACACGCGGGAGACCGCATTACTTTTTATTTCAATTTTACCACAGATCTGCTGGTCCACCAACAAACTTGCGCTAAATTTGAATTAAAAGAATGCTTTCAACCCCGGGTTCGGTCCCTGTGGGACCCCTCCCACAATATCTGGTGGGTCAGGGTATTCCTACCCTGCCTCCTTTTCTTTATTTTTTATAGTGGTATTCAGCTTCAAGCCACGTCTCTAGATGGCTGCCAACAATTCTTTTTTGAAGAGTCAGCAGACAGTATTGGTTGCCAATCAAATTTCAACACAGGGACTGTGGATCCACGTCTCCACTGCTAGGATCTCCTTCCCAGATATCTATATTGTTTTAACTTAAATATCTCTACAACTACTGAACGAATTCACACCAAATTCCAAAAAGCACACTTTCTGGACCATTCTGCCAAATTTGGTGTAAATCCATTCCGCGGTTTGGGTTGTTGTCGTGTTGAAAATATCAAAGGAAAAATGTATGGGGACAATGCGTTTTTAGACCCTTTCTCTCTTCTCGGCCCCCGCTTGAGGGATCACAGCAAAACTGTAGCAAGAGTTTTGAAATTTCGTAAAAATTTGTCAAGATACGCCAAAGTTGTTGGAAAAACAAAAAACGCTTTTCCTATGGAAACATGGTCCTCACTATAACTAAATACAGGCAAGATATACATGTGTGTGTGTGTGGGTGGGGTGTGGGTGGGTGTATATATATATATATATATATATATATATATATATATATATATATATATATATGTGTGTGTGTGTGTTTAAAGGTGAGCTGTGGTACTGGCTCAAATTTAACAAACCACTGAAATTCCACAGTTAGGATTAGCAGAACAAACTTTTACTCATACCACCACCTTGCTCTGCGTATCACGACATCTTTGATGACATTTCTTATGGCATTACCACTGACTTCACTGATGGCATCACTGCTTCTCATTTTAGTGTTAATAGTGTTTTCCTACATGAAATCTTGCTTTATAGATTTTGATTTGTGCTTTACCTCCTTTTCAATTATTTTTATTTGAATGGAATGGTCCTATGCAGATGAAGGAAACACTTTGCTTGTGAGTCTGCACTAGATTTTAAATCCAGGTGTAGAGGTAAAGAGGCCACCAGTAAGCACACTGACTGTGTCACCAAGAGGTGGCATATAGTCAAAGCAGGGGATCACTGTCTCCCTTCTTCTAAAGCAGGCTGAGTGCTGCTTGCACTGTAAAAGACAAAGAGGTTGCTTGAAATAGGGGCTCTGTCTTTCAGGTTTGCAGTTGCCCTGAGGGCAGTACAATATAACCAATAGGGTGCACTGTCCCTGTCTGAACCTGGCCCACCTAGTTAATGGTTTGCTGTGGCAGAAACAGGGAGAATGAGCCCTTTACACAATGCGACCCCTGATATCTGCTGTTCCTCACAAATGACACATCCCTTCACTCACCTGAAAATAGTAATTAGCTGTAGGCACACTATCTCTCGTGCACTTAAAAGAGTCAGTCAAAAAAATCTGCATGCATATTGCCCAATGAGCAAATGAGATAGTATTGATAGTCACAGAAGCTGTAAGCATAGAGTCCAAAGTACACTTGGACAGTCTTAGATACACAAGATTACATTTTGAACACATATTGTCATACACAACCAAACATTCTTGATTTAGTCACCAGAGCTGTGTTTCTCATGCACACATGGGTACTGAAATACTTCATTAGTCAGCAGTTGAAATAAAGTGACTCTTTTTTGGGGGGATGGGGCTAGGCTTCACAGAAAGCCAGATGCCAATTATCACTGCTTTAATCCATTTTTCTTACAACAGTTTTAACTTGAGTTGCATTGAACTCATTCATTGATTGAACCTTCTTGCACTTTGCCAGAAAATCTGTTCCCGAGTCAAACCTCTAATGAATGATTAGTTCCTATATTTCCTCTCTTAACTTTCCAACATGATCCACTTGCTTATTTATTTTTTATCAAAAAAACAGGATTAAAAAAAATATGATTCTGTTTTGTAAATGCACGTTATGAATAATAACAGCAAGCCAGGACATGAAGGAAAGAGCTGACTGAGAAAAAGATCTCCAAACATTGACCCTTTTTTTTCCTAACCATGTCAAAACCATTGCTAATGGGGTACGAGTTTATAGAGCGACAAAACATTGAAAACGCATTTATATAACGCTTAAAACTCCTGATGAATCCTTGAAGCTCTTTATGAAATACAATTTATAGAATCTGTTCTATAAGGTTTTGTGCTCTGTTAAGTAACACATCTCAATTGAAAGTCACTTCACTTTCAGATAAATGAGAATATCATTGTATATTTGTGTCAACTTGATACTTCCTCAGATTAAATCCCCGAACAACAAATATAGCCACATCACACTCAATCCACCTCAAGAATTATATTTGAATTTGAATCAGCTTTTAATAAGGCAGAAATATTATCATTTTGTAGTGCTTCCGGTGCTGGTGGAGAGTACAGGAGGGAGGTACAATAAAACTGAGAAATCGGAGTGCATGTACAAGTTATTAAATCATAATTTCTGCACCACTACTTTTTGATGCACTTTGAGGTAGTCCCCTGTATTGTGTACATAGAGAGCAATACCTGTCTCCATTCAAGTGTAAATCAGTAAAAAGCAGAAGATGTTCCTTGCCCTCAGTGACTGATAGCCCAAAGAGTCATTGTTGTTAATTCGTCCATGGAACCTACAGATCGAAGTATCTGTGCTGGAATGAGTCATTTTGTATGAAATCATGTTTCTGAAGCCATTGTCAATCAGTCAATCAACATCATGCTTTTAGTGTCAAAAGTGTTTTTATTGAAATTCGTAACAGGCATATAATAAGACAGTTCTGTGAGAGAAGTAAACTCAGAGCGTACAGTGCGGGCGGGACAGACAAGCATGTCTTCCCTTGTGTATCAGATGAAGCAAGGAAGGTACGCCCAATTAGCGATGCAATGTCACGCATGGAAGAGCAAAAGATTGACATAAGGAAGAAAACACGAACCAAAACCCTCCCCCCCTCCCCCACAAAATCCCCCCTCCCTCCGCCCCGACCAGTGTGCCCACGAAGGTCAGTGACACCTGCATTGAGTCGCGGGAGCAAGACGAGGCCATAATTAGTAGAGTCACCGGGAGTCACCGGTGGTGTTAGTGAGACGCAAAACCCTAAGATACCTGGGGCAGGTGATTTCATTGAACTCCTTGGATAAGAGGGTCAGCAAGGGGAGCCATGTCTTGCGAAAGGCGTCTGTGGAGCTGGTGAGAGTGGCATGGATACGCTCCATCCCAAGGGTGAACCACAGTTTGTGGAGCCATCCGGTGTGCGTAGGTTTAGTTGTAGTGCCCCATAGTGACAAGATGTGCTGTGTGGCTGCCTGCATAGCGATGCCCATCTGCCGGCCGCGTAGTGATTTGAGGGGAAACATTAAAGCATTGGGCAGACCCAACACGGTGTATGCTGGGAATCTCGGGACTTCAGTCTCGAAAGTGGAGTCTATGTCATCTAGGACCTGTTTCCAAAAATCTCCCAGCTCGGGGCACCCCCAGAGGATGTGAGTCAAGGTACCATGTTCCCCGCACCCTCTCCAGCAAAGGTCGCTGCGCCCCGGGTTTCCCTGGTGTAATCGGACCGGGGTAAGGTGCCAATATATGGCGAGTTTGACTGCAGTTTCCCTTGCTTTGGTGTTTCGTGTAGTGTGTGAGGCTCTATGGTAGATGTATCCCCATTCTTTGGATGACAAGGTCCTCCCAAGTTCAGCCTCCCAGCGCCTTTGACCAGGTGATTTAGCCTGAGAGGGTGAAGGGGCAAGCATTTTATAGAGTTCGGAGACGAGGCGCTTATCTGTTGACTTAGTAAGCAGCCACCTCTCGAAGTCCGTCATGGGGCGGCCCGCCAGGGCAATGACGTTCGGGTCTGTGAGCCAGTGTCGGAGCTGGAGGTATTGGAAGAAGTGGGGGTGTTCTATCCCGTATCCTTGTTTAATGTCGTCGAAGGAAAGGAATCCGTTCATGTCAAAAAGATGTCCCGCAGCTCGGCACGCCGAGCCCCGCCATTGAGAAAATGCACCTGGGCCCTCACCTGGGGGGAAGTCAGGGTTGTCCAGAAGGGGAGTGAAAGGGGAAGGGAAAGTAGTCAGTCCGCATTTGAGCGCTACCCGGTTCCACACCTGTAAGGTCGTGCGAGTGATCGGGGACCGTGACATATAACTGGGCCTGTGGTGTTTGGCCAGGAATGGAATCCGCCACAGCGGCGTCTGAGCCATAGCTCTATCTTGGAAAAGCCATCTCTTTTCCGATTCAGGCCTGTACCACTCCACCAGGTACCGGAGTTGGGATGCCTGGAAGTACCGCGCCAAGTCCGGGATTCCGAGACCGCCCTCATCCATGCTCTTGTATGCAAGCAATTTGTGAAGTCGGGCTCTCCTCCCCTCCCAAATAAAGCCAGACAGTAAGTCTTGTAAGGTTTTCAACGTGCCCGCAGGAGGCACAATGGGAATCGTTTGAAATAAATATAAAATCCGCGGCAGGACTGACATTTTTATAGCCGCCACTCTCCCCAGCAGAGAAAGAGGTTGTTTGGACCATCTCGCCAGGTCTGAGCGGATCCGGGTGACAAGAGTTGCGTAATTAGTGGAGACCGTGAGGTCAGTTGAGGGAGTCAGGGTGATACCTAGGTATGGTACCCGGTCGACCACCTGTAGGCCGCTGAGGTGACCCAATGTCGGGGCCTGCGGGCGCGCATATTTGCCTAGAGGTAAGATGAGGGATTTTGCGATATTAATGCGGAAGCCTGAAACAGCCCCAAACGAGTCAAGTTCCTCCATGAAGGCAGGCACCGAAGTAGCAGGGCTGTGTATAGTGGCTATGACATCGTCCGCGTATAAACTGATAGGATGGGGTTCGCGCCCGAAGTCGATGCCCTCCACCCTCGGATTGTCGCGGACTCTCTGTGCTAGAGGCTCGATATACATCGCGAATAGGAGGGGGGAGAGGGGGCACCCCTGCCTGGTACCCCGTTGGATCTCGAACGGGGGCGAGCGCAGGCTCCCCAGGCGAACCGTGGCCTGTGGATGATGATAGCAGCCCGCTATGCGCGAGCAAAAACGGTCACTGAGACCGAACCGGCGGAGTACAAGTTGCAAATAATCCCAGTTCACGCGATCGAACGCTTTCTCCGCGTCGATGGCTAGAAGCGCAGAGTCCGAAGCTCGAGAATGCGTTTTGTCAATAAGGTGGAGCACCCGTTTGGTATTGTCTGCACACTGGCGGCCTGGAACAAAGCCAGATTGGTCCGGTTCCAAAAGACCAGGAAGGCACGGACCAAGGCGGGCAGCGAGGATGCCTGTAAAAAGCTTCAGGTCCAGGTTCAGTAACGAGATTGGGCGGAACGCAGAGCAGTGCGTGGGTTCCTTCCCGGGTTTAGGAAGCACTACCACTTCAGCGGCTAGCATGTCCGGAGGTATGGAAGCCGCCCCTTCGAAAGAGTTGAAGAGGCGAGCGAGCACCGGGGCCAAACGCCGATTGAAGAGCTTATAGAAGCCCGCCGAGAAGCCGTCCGGGCCCGGGGATTTAAGGGGGCGCAGTCGAGAGATGGCAGCTAAGACTTCTTCCTGGCTTATGGGGGCATCAAGAGCTTCCGCGGTAGACTCAGGGATCTTTGTGATAGCCACAGTATTGAGGTACACTTCAATATCCCCGGACGGGACATCCTCCCCCCCGTACAGGGAAGCGTAGTAGGAACGAAACGCCTCAGCCACTTGGGCATCGTCTGTGAGCACTTCACCATTGGTGCCAACCAAAGAGGTGAGTTTGGCCCGTTGGGTCTTAGCCCGTAGAGCACTGGCCAGTAGTCGCCCAGTTTTGTTCCCTCCAACATAATAAGTATGCCGTAGGCGAAGAGCCGCAAACTCCGCCCTGTCCGTGTCCAGACTGGCGAGTTGGGCCCGAGCAGCTTTTAGCTGTTTCCACACACGAGGGGCACATGTGCGGCTATGCACCCGTTCCAGCTCCGCCACCCGCGCCGTAAGTTCCTCCCTCTTGCTTTTGCGGTCTTTAGCTTCCGCAGCCGAAATAGCTATGAGCTCGCCCCACACGACCGATTTCAGAGCCCCCCAAAGAGCTGTCGCTGAGATGCCCGGTGTGTCGTTGGTAGATAGGTAAGTGTCTATGCATTCCCCAATACGTTTGGTGACATCAGGGCGCTGTAGCAAGGGTTCGCGGAGGCGCCATGGGCCTCGAGGGCGTCGAGGTGCTCGGAGAGCGAGGGAGAGTTCCACCGCGTCATGGTCACTGAGGGCTGCGGGTGTGATGGCAATGTCCTCAATGGTCGTAAGGAGATCTGAAGAACCCAGGAAGTGATCGAGCCTGGCGTAGGTGTGGTGCACATGCGAGTAGAACGTGAATTGTGAGGCCGTCGGATGACGTGTCCTCCAGAGGTCTACCAAGCCCCTTTCGGATAGCCAAACATGCCCGGCAGGTGACAGGGCCCCAACGTCCCCATAGCGGTGGCCAGATCGATCGGCATGTGTATCCATAACAATGTTAAAGTTCCCACCCAGGAGTAGGGGTGTGTGTGGTGTCTGGAGGGCTTCGGAAATGGCGCCTTTTAAGAAGGCCTCTTGACCTGTGTTTGGAGCGTAAAGGGTGCCGACCGTGAGCGTTGTGTCACCCACGGTGAGAGTGTATGCAAGGAGGCGGCCTTTGATTTCCCCCACCTTATTACCCACCCTCCCCCTAAATGAGCTAGAGATTAGGATCGCAACCCCAGCATTCTTTGTTGGGAGGGAGGAAAAGAATTGTTGCGGGAAGGCTCGCGAGCGCATTCTGTGCCAGTCCTTTTGGAGGAGACGCGTCTCTTGTAGCAGGCAAATAGTGGCTCCAGAGTTTTCCAAGTAAGAGAGAACAGCTCTCCTCTTGATCGGGTTGTTGAGCCCCTTCACATTAAGCGTTACAATCTTAAGGGAGTTGTCTGTCATCGCGCAGTGGGTGTGTGATGCAGCGCTGAGGGGGCCATAGGCACGTCAAGGGAGCACGTGGCAGTTCTCGGTGAGTAGTGTATGGTATGGTCCCTGTTTGTGTCCAGGTATAAGCCGTTTGTGTGGGTGAAGACTCCAAGTCGGCACATGCACCCTGGTGAGGGGCCGCTTCGCGCGAAAGCTGAAGTAGCGAGGCACACTGGTCCCCACCCCGGATCCCTCCCTAACCCAACATCCCTCCCAGAAACAGCCGGCAGCCACCAAAGTATGCAACTCAGCACAGGCAAATAAGGACAGTAGTAGGCCGCGGCATAATAACAAAACCCCAAACTCAGTTCCCCCCCACCCAAACCCAACAAAAGGAAAACTTGTAGTCCCAATCCCGTCAAGGCACACAGGATCGTGGTTAAGAACAATGAAGGGGTCATTTCCGATGGCAGCTTCACCGGGCCCCCCGCCCGAACCGCCAGTCGTCAGGGCTGAGCAGGTGCGATACACAATCTCCAAAGCAAGAGGTAGTATCACTCTGGGGAAGAGGTCTCTCTGATCACCTCCGCCACCGCAGTCTCACGCTCCCGGGAGATGGCAGAGGCATCGGGCCTGAAGCGCTGAGGAGGGGATCGTCTGCGGCTTACAGTCTGCCAGCCCCCTCTGGAGGAGCCCTGCGAGCTCTTGAAAACCGGTTCATCATCTACTTGGTCAAGACCCAGGAGACCACAAGCGTCTTTAAGAGATCGGAGCTGTTGTAGCCGTCCGTTCCATTTGAATATGATTCGAAAGGGGTGCCCCCAAGAATATGAGATTTCTTTTCCCCGCAGGAAGTCCGTGACCGGCTTGAAGTCCTTCCTTTTCTGTAGAGTCGTGGCGGAAAGATCTTGGTAAAGGGCAATGGGATGGCCTCGAAACTGGACGGGCTGAGCTCTCCGGGCTTCCCGGAGGATCCTCTCTTTAAGCGGGAAGTCTGGAAGGAAGGCCAAGATGTCCGGCGGGGGGGCTGGGGCTCTGCGTGGCAGTCCTACGCGATGCGCCCTGTCAATGCGGATGTGGAAATCTTCTGCCTCCCCCAGAATGCTCCTGAAGAGGGCTTGCAGGTACGCAGTGACATCAGCCCCCTCTTCTTTCTGAGGGACCCCCCGGACCCGTATGTTGTTCCGTCTGGAACGGTTTTCAAGGTCCTCCGTATGGGCCTGGAGGTCAAGGTGCTGGTCCGTGAGTCGCAGGACTTCTTGCTGGAGCAGTTCGATCTCGGAGCTCCTGGCTTGATCAGCCTCCTCGACCGCGACCACCCGTTCGCCGAGGCCCTCCACATCCCGCCGGAGCTCCCTCACCTCCCCCGCCACCTCCTGTTGCAGGGATTTGAAATCGTCCCGTAGCGAGTTGAAGAGCGTCTCCAGAAAGGCTTTGGTGATGGGCAGTTGGTCATCTTTGGCTGCCGATGACGCCTTCCCGGCCTCAGGGGACGGCGGGTCTTTGCCAGGCTTGGGTTGCGATTTAGACAACAGTTCAGGGAGAGTTTGCGATCCTTTTTTGCCTCTTTGTCCTGCCATGGCGCGGGAGAGGGTATGGCCCCGACAGGCAGTTGAAGATTGGAGCGCTTGTGCTGAGAGGGGCCGGAGAGGAGGCAGACGGGGAGCGGGGGGTAAGGCAGTGTCCAGACCTCCGTGCACGGGCAGGGACCGGCGGCCTCAGACGACTGTAGGCCCAAGGGGGGGGGGAGGCAAGGTGAAAGCCTCCGCCCGACCGGCGAGAGACCGCAATGAGTGGAGTGCGGCCCACCCCCCCAGAGAGGCGCTCCAAAGGTACCAGTCAGGGTTCTGTAGCGGGGGCCCACAGGGACGTCCGTACGCCGGGGACTCGGTCGTGCCCCCCGAGCTCCTCCACTCCCTTTCCCACTCTCCTCACCTGTGGTGGGTCGGCGTGCTCAGGGACTCCGGTCGCCAGGCCAGGACAGCCGTGTCACCGGAAAACCAGGGGGGCAGTGTCCAGAGCCCCCTCGGATGCGGGGCCAGTCGGGGCTCCGGTCGGCCTTCAACGGGACTCCAGGCAGGTGGGGGAGTGAGCCAGGCCCAAAGCCGGGGCCTCGATGTGCACAGCCGCCGGGCCGCCCGCTGGGTCGCTGGGGCGGCAGCCTCCGCCTCGGGCGACGTGCGTGACAGCCTGAGATGCAGCCGAGGAGGTCCGCTGCAGAAGGGGCGGGCCGGCTCTCCTCCGGAACTGCTGCCGGCCCGGTGCACAGGCCCACCCGCGGTATGCGAGCAGGCCAGAAGCCGGGGTCTTGCGTAGTCCGCCGCCGGGTCAGGATCAGGGCGGCCCGGGCAGAGGTGCTGGCGTAGCGGCAAGCCCCCAGGGCCCGAGCGGCGGCAGCGGGGCCCGGCGAAGCCTCGCTGGATGACCAGGAGTGTCCCACCACACAGGGGGGCAGCGAGTCGCCGGCGGGCGCCAACGGGACCCCCTCCGGTCCAGCGGTGCAGCCGCCGCACTATGGCGCCAAGTCCGGGCTCCGGCGATTCCACCGCAGCAGGCGCGATGGGCGTCCGTCTCTCGGTCGGCTGAGCACCGGCAAGTAATTCCTCCGACCTCCGGGTGCTAAGAGCGGAGAATTGCGGCTATGCTAGGCGATATGGCGGGATCGGGCAGGGAGCTCCGGAGACCTGCGTCCGATCACGCCGCCATCTTGGACACGCCCCAACATCATGCTTTTGACATGTACTTTCAATGCACACATTCGTCAAATGTCAGAATAGAACTCTCTCTTGACTACCCCCACCCTTGATGAAAGAACATCTATCTTTGTGATTTCGATCTGACAGCATCAGCATGATCATCAAACCATGTACAGGTGTTATTTTGGATTTAAACCTCATGCCAGTGGATCACATCTTTTTAGCAAAATATTTTTGGAATGGCCTAAAATAAATTGTTGCCTAGTAACAAAATGCATCCCTTAAGTTTTATTTAGGTATGCTGAGCAGTCCTAGCTTCAGTCCCCCACAGAATAGAGGCAAGTACACCTCCTGCTACAATTGGTGGCTAGGCATTTGCCCTTATAGTCCTAGTAATTATTTTTCTCCTCTACAGACTATCCACAGTCCCCAGGATTAAATAATTTCAGAGGGTAAAGTTAGTGGGAACTGATGGGATCAAAGTTCCACTGCTTTCATTTTCACTAAATTTGACTACTATTTTCACAGTTCCAGTAGATTTGTTTTTTTGCATCTAAATTAATTGTACTTGAGCCACTTGTCAAATCCAACAGTTTCAACGCATCTCTCCTGCATTGCTGGACCCAGTTCTGTGACAGTATAACAATTATAGATACTAATGAAGAGAGTTGTGTCAAATTTGCAAATGAGTTTTAAATCATTCAGGATCCAAAAGGTAGATGATCAATCATGGTAGTTTGGTCAATCAGTACAAAGGATTGGGTAGTTGAGGGTGACTGGAGGGGTATCCTGAAAGCAGAAAGCCGAGCATTTATTTAGTTCAATTGAACAAGTGTTAATTAGCTGGTTAGTGGTAGATTTAACCATTGATCATTTGAAAATATTTTATAAATCATTCTAGCTTGGTATTATTAAAACACATTTTACTCGATTACTTCTAAGCATTAATGCCTTTTCTTTAATTTGCTGTTCATATGAAACAATTGACGTGCTATCTAACAGGCTGATATTGTATTTTCTTTTAATGTACAAGACTGTGATTAATTTAGCTTCTAAGTCCTGAATTCTCAGTTCAGTTTGTTCCATGCATTCTGCCATACTTTATGTGTGTGTCTAGTGGTTTATGAACCAAATACAATAAAGTATTTATTATACACACATTTCTTATTAACAAAGACATACGTCTTTTTGGGAGTGATGCCCGTTAAGAAACAGTGCAAAATTAGTCACCTTAAGTCCTTCAGTACATGTAATCATAATCATATTGCACTATGTATAGTCAAATGAAGCGGTAGGAAATCTTTACAACGCAGTCATCATCATCAACTTTACTTCGCATTTAAATAAATGCATGCAATTACATAATATAATAAATAAAATACTTCCAGCAAAAAATCATCGCATCCAAACAGTTTGTATCCATAACTCATTGATTTAAATAAACATTTATAGCACCAGTAAAAATATAAAAGATAAAAACAGCCAGTAAAAATGTGATAGTTGTAATGATCTGAAAACTATAAATGTTAAACTAAACATTGCGGTGGCCGTAGCAAAACGATGCACTTTGGTTCATTTAGTGTGCACAGACGGTTACAAACCAAAGGAATACAAGCAATGAAAACGGGCCCCTAATGGTATATACCTTTCTGATCTTTAAGACAGCTAATAAAAAGAATGCAGTCATGAAACATATGTATGGAGTTTCCAGTTGGGGTAATACTTCGAGAGCCTGATTGTGCGACCATAAGCTAAGTTTGCTCAATAGTGGAATGTTACATCTATTCCTCTCAGTCTTATAAAATGTATAAAAAATAAAATATGAGACATAGATTGAAAGACCTCACAAGGACATAAAGACAACTGGTTTACCAAATAAACTTGTGCAGGACAGCCAACCATTAATGGAATATAATTCAATTTAAACCGTACCAATCCAAAACAGTGTCTGGTATTGGTAAGAAATGAAAGATAAGATGAAGGCACATTTGCAACAAATGGTGATGCTCGGTAACTAATGACTGAGATTTTGGTTCGATTTTTTAGCCATCTATCTTGGGTACATTTGGCAATAAAAAGTTCTTTTAATCTGGTTGTAGGAAAAGCCATGTACTGAGACGGTGAATCAAACAATATCGCCAAATCCAGCTCACTAAAAGACTGTTTCACATAAGCCAGCCAGGTACTCAAGGAAACTCGGTCCAGAGATAGGATATCCTTTAACATGATTTGATTTAATTGGACCGTTTCCCTTTTCCAGATCGATAACCACGCTATCAACAGAGCCATTTTAAAAGTATCAATTATAAATGGGAAGCCTACTGCCTTATTGACTATAATGTTTGGGAACGAACCAGGAATAGACAATAATCTTTTTTTAAAAATGTGTCCTCAATAACTTGAAGGCAGTCAACGTGTGCTATGCCCCAAATTGCTGTACCATAGGTCGCTATGGATAATGTTTTTGCAGAGAAAATTCTAACATCTCCTTGATCGGTTTATTCCCTAGGTTTATAACAAACTTCCAGAGACCAGCTGTACATTTGGGCAGCTGATTCACTCTGTTTCTGACCATCTCAGACCAGTTTAATTTTTCATCAAAAAGGATGCCCAAGTACTTAAAAGTTTCCACTCTCTCCAGGGTTTTGACATCTAGATGGAGCCCCATTAGTTATTTCTTATCCCTGCCCATAGCCATCACAAAAGTCTTAGATTTGTTAGCATATAAGCCTAACTCTGCCATCTAAGCCGAGTACAACTCAATAGAAAGCTGTAAGGCCATGAGAGTTCCGTCCAGTAAAACAGCGTCATCTGCATCGAGCATGAGAAGCAAGGTTAATGAGCCTGTCGCTGGAACATCCTTGCATTTTTCACTCAGCTACTTGGTTAATTTGTTTGTATATAAAGAAAAAAGAAAGGGAGCTAGGACGCAGCCCTGTCTCACCCCCTTTTCAATCCTAAAAGGTTTCAAACATTCTCCATGTTTCCCATACCAGCTTACTGCCTCTGCTCCTCTATATAGTTCTCTAATAAATAAAGTTATGGAAGGATCCACACCCATTGTATCCATGAAGCGCCACAATTTACTGTGGGACAAACAATCGAAGGCCGTGGATAAATCCATAAATGCCATATATAACTGTCCATATGTGGCTGCGACAAAGGCAAGGTTGAGGTATTGGTCAATACTCCCCCTCCCCTTCCTGAAGCCATATTGAGCTTCCACTAGTACGTTGTTCTCCCTCGCCCAGTCCTCCAGCCTATTGAGTGACAGTCTGCGCATTAGTTTGGCCATGCTGTCCAATAGGGAAATCGGGTGGTAATTAGCAAGATCTGCACCATACCCCTTCTTGTAAATTGGAATTATCAAAGATTGCCTGCAGGATTGCAAGGGGCCAACATTAGCTATGGTTTTGAAAGCTTTGGTTGAGACCGGGGCCCACAAACGTTTGTTAGCAAGAAAGATGTCCAACGTGACCCCTTCTAGGGCAGCAGTCTTCAACACAGGCGATTGACCACTTTCCAAAAAGCCTCATTATCCTTAGATAGTGAAGCCTGTCTCAAGTTCTCCCAAGCTTCCACACATAGCATCCTTTCATCTCCTGCCTAGCACATGTATATATAGCAGTGAGATTTCTACTGAGGTTTTGGCCTCTAGGTAGCAATTTAAGTGCTTTGCATAATTTAGCTGAGGTTTGAGAACATTTATTTTCAAACCACCTAGGAGGCAGGGAATAGTTTTGGAAGACTGGGTGGGTAAATATATCTCTTATAGATGTTAAAATGTTACTGAAAGCTCCCACAACTTGATTTCCCTTGGTTAATAGGTCTAAGCACAAACAGATCTCCTGGAAGGAGGAGGATATGATTTTAGTCAACGATAAGTTTGAGTCAATTTTCTCCCATTTTAAAATATAACCATTTTTCCTGGTTAAGAATGGTTTGGGTGCATATTTAACTCCAGCTTTTTTGAGGAAACACCAATTAAATGAGAAGTGTATTAAGGCATGGTCGCTGAATTCAGTCATCAGCACCTCAAAGTTCTTAGCGCTGCTTCTGGAGGAGACAGAAATGACTAATAAATCAATAATCGAAGTAGAGCCTGACCGATAGAAAGTTGGGACCATTTGACTCGTACTAGTGCATATTGGATTTGCAATTTCTAGCTCCCATGCCAACAGTAAACTATTTAGTGCATTACCGCAATTTATTGGTTGAAATGTCAGATCAGAGTCCCCTTTGAATTGGTTACCCCACAAATACGTGGATCAGTATACTGACAAATATGTGTATTAAAATCACTAGCCTAGACAATAAATAGTGGTCTAGGGTGATGTGAAATCAATTCCTCCATAGTACGCCACACTTCGTCAAACACTTCGGTTAAATTAGCAAAATTGTTGTTATAAAAATGTATTAACAATAGATCTACCCTCATCTGTCCTTTCGTCACTAAGATATGAAAACGAGGAGAGCTGTTAAATAACGGGATGGTATTAGCAATAAGTGTTAGTAAGCCCCCTTTTGCTCTACCTGAGTTTGAGGTAACTGCTGGGGTAAAAAATTAACAATATCAATTTAAAAAGATTGGGTTCTGCTCCCAAGTTTCTTGTAAGCAGATGAGTTCAGTGTTCTGCAACTCGCTTTGCCATGCTGGACTACCTTTTTCATTACTACAACCTGCTATATTCCATGAGAGGAGTGAAATCTCTCCTTGATCAGACTTAGACAGAGACACACCCTTAAGGCCAGTAATTTCCCCACTGGGCGGATTATGTATACCTTGCATCCTAGAGACTGGCCAGCAAATCCCATCAAGTTCCCGTTCACTAATTGGTGCCTTGTGGTCACCGCTCACCGATATACTGGGCAAATGCAATGAATTAAGAGAAGGAGTGAGTCAATCAATCAATCAATCAATCAAGCAAGCAAATTTATATAGCGCGCTACTCACCCGGGAAGGTCTCAAGGCGCTGGGGGGGAGGGGTCCGTTACTGCTCGAAAAGCCAGGTTTTGAGTTGCTTCCTGAAGGAGAGATGGTCCTGGGTCAGTCATAGGTGGATGGGGAGGGAGTTCCATGTCTTGGCCGCCAGGCGGTGGCTCAGCGAGTGCGTGGTACGGTGGCGACGGCGAGGCTGGTCTATCGCAGCTGGCGGGTGGGCGTGTAGAAGGTGAGGCGGTTGTTGAGGTACTTGGGGCCCAGGTAGTGGAGAGCCTTGTGTGCGTGGGTGTCAATCGCATTTATCCATATTCTCCAGTGTGGCAAATCTGTTTGTTATATGTATGTTGCTATTGCCCAGCTGGGAAATACTTACTAAATGATTGTTACGGGAGATCTCAGACTTTGTATATTGTTTTTGTACATGGACGGTGGCTTATAAAAGAATCCCAATGGAACAGTAAAAATCTGACTGCTAGCAGTTTACTACAGGTAGTTGTAGTAACAAATCCTCCACCAGCCATCAATTGTCAAAGTTAAGAATGATGCAATCATTTTCAATCGATTTTGGGTCTGGCCCTACCCAGGGGATTCTGCTGCCCATAATCAGGTGATCTTGTATAAGGTGACCTACATTGGCAGCTTGCGACAACCGATGCCGATCCTTGGCCATTAGTTGAAAAGTAGATTCATTTTAATTTGCTCTAAGTAGTGGAACATTTCCCATGAGTAGTAAAAAGGGACATGCTGCTGGTGGTAAATCCCAAGTCAGAGCTGTACTTCTCTTCATAGTAATAGATTGCTGCTCATTATATGTGCTAATATTTGGGACTGCACATACAGTAGCTATATTATCTGCAAATCCCACCTGCTGCGAACTTCTAATAAAGCCAGAGGGATCTGGGTTCACCGTGGCAGGTTTTAAAGGGTACCCTAATTTCTTTAAAGGGGTCCCATCTGAGCTTAGGAGATCTGCAGAAAAGGTTTTTTGGTGACTCTGGCACAAGTTATAAGTAATAATTCCATGGCTGGAGGTTGCGTTGGCTGAAGCTACAGAATCCCCCCGTCTGTATCACAGGCTGTATCAATAATTTATTAGCTAATAGGTCAGCAAGGGTACGATCAATAGCATCCAATCGAGAAAAAATTGGTTCTATTAATTTTAAAAAGTTTGCTTGGAATACTTGGCAGTTCAAAGTCAATATAGCATTGTCCTGTCCCGTGAACTTGGTGCTGAAGTCGGCGGCCCCTTAGCCCTGAGGTGAAACTGCTGCTGGTACCATACACTGAGCGGGTGTGCCGGCCGCACCTGGAGCAGGTCTTCACTGCATGGGCCCGGCGGTGGTGGAGCCGGACCGCACGGGTCTACGCGAGTCTCCAGCTATGGAGGCCTAGGCAGGCCCCGCCCACCGGTGAGCTCTGCCACCTGCAGCATTCAAGAAGCGGCCCTCTGGGGCGAGGTCCCTGCTGGAGGACACATGGAGGGGCCAGTAAGTTGTGGTCATCGGCACTGTGGGCAGCGGCCCTCTGAGCCCATAGGGGAACTGCCAATAAACAGGGCCGCATACGGCAGATCGGCCGCACCTGGAGGGAGGCCTAGCTGGCCAGCCTTGAAGAGGGGGACCTGGACGAAAGAGCACATACATGGCCTTGACTACGGGGGCTTGGGTGGATCCTGATCATCAGTGGCCCCTACTGTTTTAGGCCCCTGCTGCCTGTTTGTGCTGCGGAGGCAGATGTAGTGGAGAAAGGAGCTCAGGCCCAAAAGACTGAGTGAGGAGGAGAGCGTCTGGATCGAGGGGGCAGGAGGGACTGATGCAGAGGTGATTTAGCTCCCGGTTGCCCCGGTGAGTGTGAGGCATCCCCTGGTGACCTACATGAGGCACAGGTCATTGGAGAGCAGCGAGTGTGGGAAGACACCGCCCCTCCTTCCGTGTGTCTCCTCCCAAGTATCGGGGGCAGACCAAAGCGACAGCGCCGGGGAGCATGCAGACTCCTAAGCCTAGATCAATTGCCAACCACCCTCATGCTGTGAGGAGCCCCTCTGCAATAAGGCAAACCAGCAGAGGTGACCGTGTGGGTCCCTTGGTTGGGTGAACTCTGTCCTGGCGAGACCCAAGGTATGAGGGCCACCCCTGCTCATCATGACCAGAGAGGCCCGGGCCTGGGCTTGAGGGCTGCCCTGACTGGACAAGAGTGCCCAATGGCTCAAGAGGACGAGCAAGGGGAGGTTGCCATTTAGCAGGCACTGGTGAAAGGAATAACCTATGCACCTCTGTGTGGTGCCTTAATGGCCACAGGACATTCATACTAGGCTTGCACATCTCCTAGATGAAAGAAGCAACTCGAAGATATGGCGGCCACCAAAGGCAAAAAGGACAGATAGTCGAAAGACATGCTGCTTAAATCAACATCTCTGCAGGTGGAGGGCCAACCCATAGCAAAGGGCATGGATAAGGTGTAGGGTGAAGAGGGACAGGAGGCCCCATTTAGCTGATCTTTAATAGAATCACTTTTCTCCTCCCTGCGGGAAGACCTGCCTGCCATGAAACTCTCTAGGCGGATTTGCAGGAGATATGCCAAGATGTAGACTCTTTGGGGGAAAAAGTTAGTACCCTAGAGGAGCACGAAACAGGTCGTGACGAGTAAATTGAGAGCCTCCAACAAGAAGTTCTCAAGCTACAAGAACAGAACCTTGACCTTCAGGCCCACACCAAGGACCTGGAGAACAGGTCCCAGCAGAACAACATCTGCATCCACGGCACGACACAGGAGGATGGGGACAGTGACATCGAAGCACTGGTAGAAGACCTCTTCCGCTCAATCCTAGGCAAGCCCTCAGATTTCCCAATCAAACTGGACAGCAGCCATAGAGTTGGTCCTAGGAGAGTAGCCTGAGCCCGTCCAGTGGACATTTTGACCTGTGTACATGATTACCACCTAAAAGAACATATACTTCATGAAGCTAGAAAAAACACAGCTTTCCTATACAAGGTCAAAAACTCACACTATACCATGACTTGGCAGCATCCACCTTAACCAAGCGCAAGTCATTCCACCCAATCACAACCCACCTAAGAGAATCCTGCATCAAGTACTGATGAGGCACCCTTTCAGACTGATCTTTGACTTCAAGGGCGAGCTTAGATAGATCCGCTCTCTCTCAGAGGCTTATAAGCTTTTAAAAATCGAGGAACCCACAGTGGACAGGCTGCAGCAGAAGCACCAAAGCCTCAGACGCTGCAGTGGTCATGGATGGACCAATATCATGTCCACCCAGCCCAGTGTTGCGTCCTGATTTAGACACTATAACCAAGGAACGGCAGGCCATCCTGGCATCCCTGACTGGAGCATTTTCGGAATAGGCACAGATAAACTGAAGAAGAGAACTAGTGGTCAGTTTTTGGCTCCCTGCCTATTGTTGGAACTGCTTCACACGTGCACATGGGTGGGGAGGCACCGGCCACTAGTACCCTATTTTCTTTTTCCCAGGTGTTGTAAACTCCAGACATTGTCTGTCAGATGATTCTGTACCATATCCACGCAGTTGTGTTGGGATTTTGTTAATATTTATTTGTGGGCTTTCCCCCCTTTCTGTGTCGTCACCCCACCCCACACACACGCATACGGCACCTGCTGGACCCAATCCCCACTAACTCTGGGCAAAGCACTACACTATGCTCGCGTAGTTTGCAAAGTTTGCGCTACTTTGCACTACGCGAATTGCACATAGCACTGAGCAAACACGCGAAGTGTAGCGTAGTGCAGCAGTCATTTTCTGCTTCCTCGCGGTCCTCAACGTCAAGTTGCCGATCGCGAGCGTGGAAAATAAACCTCCCACGGAGATTCTCAACATGGGGAGGTCAGGTTTCTCATTGCGATTGGTCACGTATGCTAGCGACCGCATGCGATGAGAAACTACCAGTCCACGTTGAGAAAGCTGTCGCTCGAGTAGAAATCTATTCGAGCGGCAGAAAATGACCACTTGCACTGTGCAAGATGCAGTTTGCACTGATTGCGCAGTGCGACAAGCATCCGGCACTGTGCAATCAGTGCGAACAGCATTTTGCACAGTGCACTGTGCAGTTCGCGTACCTACGCATAGCTCACGTAGTGCAAAGTGCACTTCAAGCAGCTACGCGTATCGCTGCTTTGCAAACTACGCCCAGGCTTAATGCCAACACAAAGGATCCCACTCACCCATAAGCATCATAGATACATATCCACGCCTCATTTTCATAGTGCATCCAGTCCCCAGCTCATATATCGATGAGCGTTAGAATCCTAAACTTGAATGTAAAAAGGCTTAATAACCCTACTGAGCGCAAGGCTATCCTGTCTTACCTAGAGAACTCGAACGCGCATATATGCTTACTGCCCATTTAGTGCACAGCGATACACAGAGACTACGCTCCAAGGCCTTCCCACAACATTATTTATCTTCCCTTCCCACCAAGAGGGCTGGTGTTGCCATACTTATATCTAGCAATTTCAAAGGTGTGTTGGGGCAAAGATAGCTGAGATCAAGGGAAGACTTCTGGCTCTCTTTATAGCCTTAGGCACAAATGCTTTCACGTTTACCACAAACTATGCTCACAATGAGGGTCAGGAGATATTGCTTCGAGAGGCAGTCGCAGATCTAACATCCTCCCTGGACCGGCATATACTTATAGGGGGCGACCTGAACACTGTGTTCAATAGTCACCTAGATCGCTCAGCTCAGAGACAGGGACAAACTGGGGCCTTGTCCAAGTGGGGGCAACAGTGGCTACACGACCTGGGGTTACTTGACATCTGGTGCCACTTCCAACCTGGCACAGCCGATTACACCTTCTATTGCCATGCCCATAAGACCTATGCCAGGTTGGATTACTTCCTAGGTTCTCGGTCCCTCCTCTCCTTGATGCAAGATCCAACTATCGAACCTAGGGTGCTATCAGACCACGCAGCATTAATTCCAACATCGACATGCCCCCCTACAACCCGGCAATCATATTCCTGGAAGCTAAAGGACATGCTCCTCCATCCCCCTGAAGTCATTGCATGCTTAACTAAGACGCTTGAGGACTTCTTATCGATTAACGAAACTCCGAACACTTCTATGGTATCCTTATGGCAAACACTGAAACTAGTGACTAAATTCCCACCTCCTAAGCTGACAATAAGATGAGCGGGGAGAAAAGGGAGGAGCTCTCCAAACAAGTTCTAGAATTAGAAGGAATACACAAACAGACTGGGGCTCCTCGGGGGGGGAGACAGTTAGAAGCTGCGCAAACCCAACTAGCTAGCTTAGACCTGGATAGGGCGGAATACACTGCCTTACGCCTAAAATACCTGGGGCCTTATTTATGAAGGCCTTGCGCTACCGGTGCGTCACTTTTTCCCATTTTAAAAGTGACGCACCGGCGGCGCAAGTCCTTCATAAATAAGGCCCCTGTTCTATATGGGGAGACAGAAGCGGCAGCCTGTTGGCCCACAAATTACGCGCTCAGCGTCAGGCAGCAATGGTTCAAAAGGTCTGCTACACCCAAGGCGTCTTGAACTCAATCGGAGACACCTCTGAGATCCCGCCCACGGTGCTCTTAGCATCGGTAGTCATTCTCCCTAAGCCTGGCAAGGACAGTCGGTACTGTGCCTCCTATAGGTCATTGATGCCGGGACTAATAGATCCTGACCAGGCCAGATTTGTGGCGACCAGACAGTGCAGTGATAACACTAGGAGGCTGCTCCTCCTCCTGGACAAGGCTCATCACCAGTCAGTGGAGTGAGTGATGCTGTCTGTCGACGCCGAAAAGGCATTCGACAGAGTGCATTGACCTTTAAAGAAGGCCTCCCTGGAGCAGTTTGGGGTAGGGAGCTGCTTCTGCAGACTGGTGTTCAGTAGCTACAGCCATCACTCTGCTACTGTTTGAGTAAATGGCTTTACATCAGACCCCTTTCTGACAGTAAGTGGAACTAGACAGGGCTGTCCGCTATACCCATTGTTGTTCAACCTTATACATGGAGCTGCTAAAACAGAGGGTGCAGGAAAACCAATGGATTATAGGGGTCCACTTTAGAGGAGAGCGCCGTACCATCAGCTTGTAGGCGGATGACATCAAGTCAATACCGGCTTTCTTACCGTACTAGAGATGTTCGCAACCGCATAGGGCTTCCGAGTCAACGTGTCAAAATCGCAAGCCCTGGGGTTCTATTACAGCCACCTACTATTGCCATACTTAAACAGGCCTGCCCCATTTGGTGGGATCAGAAAGCCATACCTTATCCAGGCATCAAACTGATGCTATCCACTCAAGTACCAGTACCGCTCGCAACCATTGGCCTCTCCTGGTTGGGCAGGGTGGCAGCTCTCAAGATGGGCGTTCTTCCCAAGATCTTGTACCTTTTTCAGACATTGCCCATAAACCCCCCCCTCCCCCCCCGGCATGCTGAAACAGCTTCAGAGTGAGTTCCTTTTCTTTTTTTGGGCAGGTAAGAAACCAAGGATGAGTAAAGACACAAGCTTTAGACACTCTGGTGAAGGGAGCATGGAGATCCCTAATCTAGATCGCTGCTATAAGGCCACCCAGCTACGACCCTTGCTAGAGTGGTCTCGGAAGGAATCTGAGAAACACTGGCTATTCATGGAGTGAGCATTGGCTGGCCAGTCCCTCCGGAAGATTCCCTTCCTACGCAAAGCCTCTCGGTCCCCTGGGCTATTTAATTTGCCGATCAAAAGGGCCACCCTAAAGGCTTGGGACACAACAGTTATATACAGCTGCCTTACTACTTTCCCATTGTCGCTCACCCCCATAACCAATAGCCCTGATTTCACCCCGGGTCTTGACCTGGTAGCTATTAAACACAGGGACAGGGAGGGACATAGATTAATAGGTCACCTCCTAAGCAGACAATAGGGTGAGCGGGGAGAAAAGGGAGGCGCTCTGCAAACAAGCTCTAGAATTAGAAGGAATACACAGAGGAGGGCTCCTCGGGGGGGGAGGGTGACAGTTAGAAGCTGCGCAAACCCAACTAGCTAGCTTAGACCTGGATAGGGCGGAATACACTGCCTTATGCTTAAAACACCTGTTCTATATGAGGAGACAGAAGCGGCAGCCTGTTGGCCCTCAAATTACGCGCTCAGTGCCAGGCAGCAATGGTTCAAAAGGTCTGCTACAACCAGGGCATCAAATATACACAAGAAGTGGACATTTCGTGTGCATTCAGACACTTTTATGGAGAGATATATAGGAACAGGATTACCTTAAATACCGTAGAGGTATAACCCGCTCACACTTAACGCCACACCAGGCCTCCTCCCTCGACAGTCAAATCCATGTTGAGAAAGTTATCTCAGCTATAGCCTGGCTCAAGCCTTTCAAATTCCCAGGCCCAGATGGGTTCACCGCCATTTTTAACAAAACGTTTTGCTCCATCTTATCTCCGATACTGACACGACTCTGGAACTCAATCGGAGACACCTCTGAGATCCCACCCACGGTGCTCTTAGCATCGGTAGTCATTCTCCCTAAGCCTGGCAAGGACAGTCGGTACTGTGCCTCCTATAGGCCTACATCTTTGTTAAACATTTTGCTCAAGCTATTTACAGTTACTCTTGCGGTAATTGATGCCGGGACTAATAGATCCTGACCAGGCCAGATGTGTGGCTACCAGACAATGCTATTAAACACTGGGATGGGGAGGGACATAGGTTAATAGGTCACTTTTTCGATGCCGAGGGCCCCTTGTCTTTCGAAGACTTCCGATCTGATTTTGCAATGCCTTAAACCGAACAATACCACTGCCAGCAGATACGCCACTGGATAATGCAGCCCCAGATATGCCAAGGTGTGGAGAGAAGGTTTACTCCTTACGGGAAGTGGCTACTCTCCAAGCAGTCAAATACACAGCTTATTAAGGAGCTTTATCACATGCTACGGCCACTGGAACAGCCAACCAAATCTACAGGTCAGAAGAAATGGGAGATGGAATTGGGGAGGACACTATGTTTCTGAAGGAATGGGTGGGATATCTTTTACAGGGACAGACACTCAGTGCGCAATATTTCTAGCATAGAGTCTGCCACTAAGATAATGACGTACTCGTATCTCACCCCCCCAGACTGCACATGAGCGACCCTAGCCGCTCCTCTGGATGCTGGAGGGGATGCAGAGCAGATGGTACACTGATCTACCTGCTATGGGAATGCCCCACTCTTGCTCAGTACTGGGAACAAATTGTAGATGAGATCGACAAACATCCTGGGTTTGCCCAATACACTCACATTTCCTCTAAAGTGCCACAAGGCCAGGCAGATGGGAATAGCTCTGGGAACAGCACTACAGAACATATTGTCCCACTGGGGCACACACAGAGTCCCCACGCTACAGGGGTAGTTGGACAGGCAATAGTATGTGCTAGGTATGCAACGCATCTCCTTCTCACTCCAGGGGGATGGGGCCACCTTTGCTGAACGGTGGCATCCTTTTGTATCCCTGTTATTCTCTGAATTCTGCTAGCTAACTTTCCCCAGATACCTGCGACTGCAAGTCTCACCGCGCTGCGGCAAGACCCAACCCAACCTCCAACACACTGAAATGTCTTGTGCTATTCATGCTCTTCTTCTTTCGGGACTGAGGGTATAGAGGGGGAGGGGAGATCTGGGGGGAGGGAAGTTGGGTTGTTGTTTCTTGTTTCTTTTATCACCCTCTATATAGCACTGTCAATGCCTACGGCCCCCAAATGGGGCTATGTATAACTCATTGCATCTTGTTATGTCCTTTAAATGAATAACAAGATTTAAACCTAAAAGGAACAAGCATTTGCAATGCAATAGGTCTCGCATTAGGAAAGTTTGAGCTATTGGTATTGTAAATGGCAAAGTTTTTATTTATGTTTTTTTTTTAAATAGCTAAATTAATAGCTTTGTCATTTACAATGCCAATAGTTATAACTTTCGCAAAGTCAGCCGCGTCAGTAGCATAACACTAGATGATTCAAGTTAAGTCCTGAGTCCAGGCTCACTCAACAAAAGCAAAGACTGCCCAGTCCTGTTGAAAATTCCAGCCTGCAAGTACCACCACTGCGGCAGCATTTCACTCGCTGCGACTCTACAGGTCATTACAAAAACGAGCCATATATTTTACCACTGTTATAGAATGTTATGCGAAGGTCAGCCATACCCCGGCATTGAAATGAGCAGTATGCGCCCTGCGCCGCTCATAAATAATTCCACTGTGAAGATGCCTTTGTAAAGCGCCATCCCTTCCTACCCGTGTGTAATTGAGCCCCTATCCAAAGATAGTTAGAATGGGATGGATTTCAAGTTACAATTGTTAGTCGGGAAGCAAGTGGGTTCTGGGGTCTTATCCAAGATAGCAAGATTATGGGGATCAGTAAAACAGTGCCTGAACATTAACATGATTAGGGACACCGGAAAAGTGTTACTGCAGAGGCATTTTCCGCATATATAGAGTTCTCCACATAACCCACCAGTTGTTGCAAAATTTAAAGATTTTAACAAACAATGTTTCTGGTTCAAATAGATTCAACGTTATTAAAATAACCCATACAGGTTGCAATGCAATGTGAGACAATTTATTAAAGTTAACTGGTCACCTTCAGATGTTAGTTGCTGCATTAGCGATTTTGTTTTGTAATTTTTTTGAATTAGTTTAGAACAGAAGAACAGTAGCAATATCAAGCCGTATACCTTCACGTTTCGTCCATATCGCTCACAGAGATGCACTCACAGATGTTGAAAGCAGTCAGAATGCAGTGTTATAATTAGTAATATACAAACGTCTGTGGCAACTGTACATAGGTCATAGAACTCAAAGTCTATATATTGGATTCATAGAGAGGCATGAACTTGACTATTTTCAATAAAACAACTCAACCATCTATTACCCGCATCCAGGTGGGGGGAGGAGGGCGGAGGAGGCGCGAGGGGGGGGGAAGAAGGGGAGGGGGAGGTGGCGAATATATATTATTACAGCCTCTTATACAAAAGAACCTGCAATCCTGGCAATATGATTATTTTTGCACTCTATCAGTCAAAAGAGAAATGAGAGCACCTCGGTGGATGTTTCTACAGCTCGCGCCGCCGGCCTGCGACCAGGAAGTCAGGCAGGCCGGGCGGGACAACAGGAAACAGGAAGTAGGAGGGCGGGAGCCTACCCCGCCTCCCACAGAAGAGCCGCGATTGTTTGGAGCACCGGAGCAGGCAGGAGCCTACCCTGCGCCCCGGTGCCGAAGAAGGGAGGAAGAGTCCTGCTGCCGGTGAGCCGCTGCACCAAGGAAGCCGGTGAGTGGGGCTTCGCCTTCTTGCTGGGCTGCGAGGGCGGGGGCGTGTGTGTGCGCGCGCGTGCGGCAGCGGGCTGTGTATGTGTTTGAGCGTGCGTGTGTGTGTGTATGTGTCTTGGAGTCTGTGTGTATGCGTGTGTGTGTGTGTGACTGTGGGGTGGGGGGGAGGGGGTTGCCTGTCTGGGTGCCTGCGTGTCTGTGTAAGTGTGTGTGCGCGCGTGTGTGTGTGTATGCATGCGCGTTAGGCTGGGAGTATGGGAGGGAAGTGCGCGGCGCAGGACGGAACATGCGCGTTCGCGCACACAAATCCATGAAAAAAGCGCGTACCACTTTCTTGTCCGTCCTTCCCCCCAGACTGATAACTATACGTCTCCAGCTGGACACATGCATCCTTTGGATGCATTACCAGCGAGACCCAAAAATTGATTTTTGTGCACTGAAATTGACGGAGGCCCAGTGCCAAAATGCATCTGTTGTTTTGTTAGTAGCAATAAACTGAATGCTAAAAGTCCTGCAAGTGCTCGTTATCTGTTCTTGGACTGAAATTGCTGAAAAGATTAGGCGAGTCTGGCCTCACGGCAGTGATGTCATTTGAGATGTCATTAGTGATGCCACTGACCATATCATGAGTGATGCAATATGTGAGGTCATAAGCAGTGCATTGCTTGGGCCCAATTTATAGTTAGCTCAGGTAACTATAACTGTTGAATTTCTATGGTTTGGTATGAGGAAATCCGAGCCTACCCTGTAACCGTTGGGTTTTTTAGTGACTGTATATATAAAAACAAAGGTTAAAGGGATGTTATAGTTTGGAAATAGCAATATTTTTTTTTATAAATTCACAGAAAAAAATAAAGGTTACAAAGACGTTATAGTTAGGAACAAATTTCACTTGTACAAAACCATAGAAATTCAGCAGTTATAGTTACCTGAGCTAACTATAACTTATGTGGGTGTGTAGTAGCTGTATGGGTGAGTTTGTGGTTGTGTGAGTGACTGTATGGGTGAGTGACTAGTTGTATGAGTAGGGAGTAGCTGTGTGGGTCTGTGAATGGTTATGGGAGTAGTTGTGTGGGTGGCTGAGTGGGCGTATGATCGAGTGAGTGGGGGTGTGAGTGGTTTTGTGGATGATGTCATCAGTGTTGTCATCAGTGATGTCATCAGTGAAGGAATTTCTTCAGCCCTTTGTTGGCTACTTCATTTGACCCTTTATTTACCTTGTATTGTCTGAATCAGACTTACATTATTGCTTGCTTTTAACCACATCGCTGCAGCGGCTATTCCGCCGCAGCGCTAAGGGGCGGGGGTCGCGCTGCGGGCCCATGCTGGTGACGGAACCGCTCTGTCACCAGCCGCGGTTGAGCTGTGCCCATGAAGGAGCGGTTCTGTCATGGCCCCACCCTCTTAATAGAACGCGCCGCGCAAGCGCGAAATCAACGCCACGCAGGCGCGTCGGGGTGGCCATGACGGAACCGCTCCGTCATCAGCACAGCGCCACCGCGGCTGATGACGGAGCGGTTCCGTCATCAGCACGGAACCGTTTAAAAAAGAAATGTAATCTATCGCGAAGGCTTGTTCTGTTACCTGCTGTACCAGCCAAGTGCTGACCTTACTTCTTGGTTAATGCCCAAGAGGGGCACCCGATCATGGAGGGTGGGGGTGGGCGAGGAGATAAGGCAGCATCCAGCAATTTAATTCCGGATGCAGTGTGGGCGCTGGCATTATAGGAATTACCAATGCCCTTTGTTGGGTAATTAATTTTACCCTGTATTTACCTCGTATTGTCTGAATCTGAATCGCATTACTGTTTGCTTTTTAAAAAAACTTTTTATCTATTGCAAAGGCTTGTTCTCTTACCGGCTATACCGGCCTAGTGCTGACCTTACTTACTGGTTAACGGCCAACAGGGCACCCAATAACGGAGGGCAGGGGAGGAGCTAAGGCTGCACTCAGCCATTAAATGCTGGTCGTAGCACGGGAGCAGGCATTATAGGAATTGCCACTGCCCTGTGTTGGTTCCTTCATTTTACCCTGTATTTACCTCGTATTGTCTGAATCTGACTCGCATTACTGTTTGCTTTTAAAAAATAAACTTTTAATCTATCACAAAGGCTTGTTCTCCTACCTGCTGTGCCGGCCAAGTGCCGGCCTTACTTCCTGGTTACCGCCCAACTGGAGCACCCATTCACAGAGGATGGGGGAGGAGTTAAGGCTTCCCCCAAGCCATTTAATGCCGGTCATGGTGCGGGAGCGCAGTGGACGCACACAGCAGGCATTCAGACGGCGCGCCGAAGGCAAGCCAAATCTGCGCCCGTATGTGGCTGTCCGGGGCCAGTCACTATGCCCAATTTTCAAGCTACACGTCAATTTAAATGAAGCATTTGCACTGTAAAGACTACCTTCTTATCCCTCTATTTGCCCCAGATTAGTTAAATTGGGGATTATGGAAATAAGGGACTTCTCCCTGTACTGGATCACCTTCTCTCTGTTGCAGATAACACCTCGAGGCCAGACATACACAGGACATCTGAACTTACAAATATATATATAAACACCCGCTCCCTGGTAAGGCATACATTGGATATATTTCACCTACTGGACTCAGCCAAACCAGATATTCTTTTATTAACCGAAACCTGACTTTCACAGGAGTCCTCCCCCAATATTCTTGCTGCCCTCTCCAACAACTATTATATTCTCCAGGCTAATTGGCCAGTTGGGAAAATGGGGGGAGGGGGAGCCGTTATAATCCGTCAAGACCTGAAATTTACAATGTTCACTACGCTAGACATCACCTCTGTGGACAATCTAGTTAATAAACTTGACTCTGCCTTGGCACCCTAAATCTGTGTACTGTGATATAGGCCTCCTCAGAACATGCCCCTTTCCTGCAAATATTGGAGGCGCAGATTGCCCACTTAATATTCAAACATGCTAAAATACTGCTGATCGGTGATTTTGACTATTGGGCCAATGATGTAATGGGTGACAAACACTCAACAAAACTAACCGATGTACATAATGGGTTGAACGGTATCCAACATGTGACATCCCCAACACACTTGATCAAATCTGGACATCTAATCTGACGGTTTCCGGACTGACTGTGTCTCCTTGCACATGGTCAGACCACTTTCAAATAAAGTTCATGATAAAACTACATCTAAATCCCTAGCCAAGGAAGGACTAATGGCTAGGAAATAGAACCTCATTGATATCAATACCTTCTGCAGATTGCTGGCGAACACGGCACACGTCAACCAGTCATCTGTCAACCTAAGTGAGGAAAACATCACAGCTCTGCTAACAGCAGCTAGCAATAAACACGCCCCCTTCAGGATAATAGAAACAACTATGCATCATAAGGCCCAGAGACGGTTCTCATAAGATTTAAAAGTCCAAAAATTAGCCCTGTGCCAAACTGAACGGAAGTGGAGACAGAACTACTCCCCTGACAATAAAGACATTTACTTAGCCCAACTGAAGGAATATAAACAATCCATCCAACATTCTAAAGCCACTTACTTCTCCATAAAGATCCTGAACTCTACCAATAAATCAAAAGAAATATTTGCAATTGTCACTAAGCTATCCAACACTGCCAGAGTTACAATAAAATTAACTCCCTTCCAGCTGCTCTGTAACTCTTGAATACTTTTTTCATTGACAAAATCACTACGATTAAAGCCAGTATCCTTATTAACCCTTCATGTGAGGCTTTACCAACGGCCATGAGTAACCCCTGCTCCCTGCATAGATTCCCTGCAATCAGCAGAGAAGCCTTCGTGGAATTATTGATCAGAGTTATGTCTGGATCCCCTGCTGACAGCTGTCCCCCTATATTTTAAGACAAGCTTTTACTGCAAATCCTGACCCTGCTCTCTCTCTTTTGAATGATTAATTGATACAGGGTTGTGTTCCTAGTGACTTTAAGAAAGCTATCATAGTTCCCCTTATAAAAAAAACTGGGGCAGATCCCCTGATCCCACTAAACTATCGCCCCATATCTCTGCTCCCCTTCCTGGCCAAGGTATTGGAATCCCACATGGTGAACTGGCTCTGTTTATTCATCAAACAGCCTCACTTCCTTCACTCCCACCAAGCAGGTTTTCGTCCCTTTTATTCAAATGAGGCAGTAATACTGACGGTGTTGTATGAACTAAGGAAGGAAGCTGAAAAGGGCACCACTTAGGCCTTGGTGCTTTTAAATCTATCTGTGACCTTTAACACAGTCGAATACGGAAGGCTGGTGGACCGTGTCAGGGATGCAGGATTCCAGGGTCTTGCTCTCAGATGGATTATGTCCTTCTTGAAGGGCAGTTCCCAGTCTGTCCACCTCACCCACTTTACAGCGCCTAATGTTAATTCAACTTGCGGAGTGCCACAAGGATTCCACTAACTTGCACCTGTTCAATCTGTACTAACTTCCTCTGATTCTGTCCCTAAGAGAAAGAAATGTGTGCATGTTTAATTATACAGATGGCCTGGAAATTACCATCGACAATACGTCTGATTCCATTCTCAATTTCCAGCCCACTATGCTGAACATACGCAACTGAGCTCTCCCCCAGCTCCATCTTTTGCAGCCATGAGCCTTGGTGTTACAATCAACTGTGGCCTACCCATGAAGTCCCAGAGTGGGACGGTAGTCTCAACCTGCTTCTTCCAGCTGTGGAAGATAAGGAAAATCAGCCGACTCCTCAGGAGGGAAGCTTTGGTCCAGACTGTCTTATCTTTGGTCATTTCTCACATTGACTATGTCAATTCACTTTATTTTGGTGTACGCATGCTCTACAAATAATTTTAACATAACATTTTATCAGTGATGTCACTGACCATGTCATGAGTGATGTAATATGTGACATCATAAGTAGTGCATTGCAGGGGCATAAGTTATAGTTAACTGCAGTAACAATAACTGCTGAAATTCCATGTTTTTCTATGAGTAAAATCTGAGCCTAACTACAACGGCCCTGTAACCTTTGTTTTTTCTTAGAATTCCTAAGGTTTTTAAAAATCTTTTTTCTACCTATAACGTCCCTGTAACCTTTGATGTAGATATATATTTATATATCTATGTACATTTATATATATATATATATATATATATATATATCAAAGACCACACAAATTCTCCGCACCTCCGCACTCACATTAGGCGAACAGAGAACCACAAACCACTGGAAATGTTGGCACTAATTGTCGCAGGGTTTCTGTTCTCACACAGAACTGTGCACAGAGGATTGGAACCTCGGCGAATTAGGGTGACCCAAAACTCACCTTAGTATCCAACTTACCCCTTACCGAGCTAGCTACAGTGTCTCATTGGTCTTATCAAACTCCCAATGTTTAGACAAACCAGAACATGAACTTACAGTACCTCAGGATACGTGGAACTCATGAACACTCTTTCGTTATACTAACAAGACAAACCAGAACATGGAGTCAAGAAGAACACATGAGCATTTGAAATGTTTATTTACTAATGCCGTCTTCTCAGGCGCAGTATCTTAGATAATACAAGTATACATATTATCAGTAGCAAAATTACTAGCATAGTTACTAATCCATAAAAAGCGAATGGTGACAGCAAGTTAACATGCTGTAAATGAATAAAAGTTAACAACACTTATATCTCAACCTCCCTAACACACATATTATATTATTTGCTAAGAAGGTCTCTTTGGGTTGTTTTAGGGCGGGCCCATACCTTAGTTTCCTAGCATGAAGGAATCACATCAGCATACACCAGCTCTCTCTTCTTGTGCACCGCATCAAGTGTGTTTTTTGTGCCCCAAGCAAAGCAATATAAATCCCGCCTCAAGCCCAGAGTTGGCAGAAGCTGCACTTATGTTATGACTATGAAGGCGTGGAGATCAGACCTCATAACAATCCTGTATCGTGTTGTTCCTGAAACTTCAGCACTCTCTGTGCAGACATAGTTTATTAAGCAAAGCTGATATCAGAGCAATAACATATTATTCTCAAATAAACCACAGCAAACTACTAGGTTGAAAGCTAAGTCAACAATTAAGTGTCGTGTGCAGAAGTTACAAAATGGAAAAATGGCGTTTAAACTTCCAACGCGCCTATGCTAACTTAACACGATATAAGGATATTCAGGAGCTACATGACATAATCTTTATTGCTCCTCAGAATGATGCATTTCGGACACCACTTGTCCTTGATCACATATAAGAGAATGCAGTTCGCCATTTTTTTTATATATGCTGTGTACTGAAACCACGTGGTATATAGACATAGTAAACACATTAGCACCCTGTACTGCATACAAATCAGCCTGTTTTCTTTTTTATCACATTTTTGCACTTCATCAAAATGGTTCATTTCTGTCATAATTAATGGCTTGAGGTGCACATTGTGTTTCATATTTCTGGATTCATGAAATAAATGGAGTAATAAACAATGTTTTTAAAATGTTTAAAAAATCATCGTAATTACATTCTATTAAAAAACTTTAAGTGCATAGTACTCCATAGGTAAATAGTTAAGACATGTTTATAAAAGTAAATAAATAACTATAACAATCGGACACTTTGTATTAATGGCTAAAATCTCGCAGTAAGTTGCATGTCCTAACATAGGAAATCCTGGCAAGCCACTGATCACTTTATAGCCACGATGTTATATAAACATGTGCAAACTATCGCATAACATAATGGAAACCTTCCAGTAGGTAGTTATAGTGAGGACCGAAGTTTCCATAGGAAAAGCGATTTTTGTTTTGCCAATAACTTTGGCATAGTTTGATGAATCTTCATGACATTTTTCAAAAACATCGCAATTTTGGTTCAGCTGTGGTGTTGAAAGTTTTCGGCAGATCGTCAAGCGGGGCCTGAGAAAAAAGTGGTGTCCCAAAATGCTTTTTCCCCATGTTATGTCTAGGGGATTTTTCATTTTTTTAACATAACTAGAGCCTGAACCACAGAACGGAATTGCACCAACTTTGGCAGAAAAGCTAGATGTTGGTCCTGAAAGCATGTTTTTGTGATTTGGTGTAAATTCATTCAGTAGTTTCAGAGATATTTCAGTTTAAAAAAATATAGATATCTGGGAGCCCAGAATCCTACTGAAACCCTGTTGAAATTTGATGAACCCAGTCCCACAAAACATCTAAAAAAAAGAAAGAGGGAAGGTTAGAAAAACCCTAACCCTCTAGGCTTCTTGGGTTGTCCCTGAGGGACCCTGCTGGGCCCATACAAATACATACGAATCCAGTGAAATTCAGTCGTTTTAGTTAGCCGAGCTAACTATAACACACGCCCCCACAATGCACTGTTTATGATCTCACATATTACATCATTCATGAAATGGTCAGTGACATGACTGATTACATCACCGATGACATCATCCAGGGACTCAAAGGGGCTGATTGAGATGCAGCGCTAAGGGCCCTGACAGAAGGCCGGACCCTTCCTGGCTGCAGCGTGATGGGCCGCTCGGTTTACTTTCCGACCACCACATTATGATGCCGGCGCTCGGAAAGTAAACTGGCCGGTCGTTCCAGCTGGCTTACAACGGACTCATGGAGCCAATTAGATCTGGTCCGTAATCTCAAAGGGCAGCCTTTCTGCCCTTGGGATTACGATGAACGCTTTCCGAAATGGTTACCCAAACTTTGCCTGAAGTCACGCTTCGGGTGCTTCTGGCGTGGCGAGCCTCTCTGCATTACATTGACCCTGTACACCCCATTGTGTTGTGGTACATGGCTCCGGGAGGTCACCAATCTCTCTGGGTTTAGGATCTCATTGGAATTTCACAACTGGGGGATGTCTGGGGTGGGAACCACATACGCACCTTTTAGGATTTGCAAGACTCAGTACTCTCTCCACGCTTCCCAGTTTTACTGATACCTACAGTTACACCATGCCCTCCACTCTCATATCTCAGAGGACACCACCCTGCCACAAAGGTAAGTTGTTATTTTGGAAAGTGAAGTATGTTGTGCACTTTAAGTTAATTTGGGAAAACATTTTCTGATAATTATATACTATCCCGCTGTAATAGTTATAGATTGAGATAGGCTTCTCTGTTATAGTTATGGATTGAGTTAGACTTCTCTTGTATAATTATGAATTTACTTAGGCTTTATCACATACACTTTTTTATATTTCTACTTCCAGCCTGATACCATACACTGCCCAAAGATAACTTCTCTGTTAAAAAATCAAAACTACCTGTCTGAACTTAAACCCAACAGCGCCCTATCTCTACTGATATATTTATTTTTTATGCAATTTACAGCAAGAAAATGGAAGGAGTACAGAATATTTCTTTCGAAATTGTTATGGAAAACAACCCTGAAGAAAATATTGCTGAGAATGTTGACTTTGACTTTATGGATGAGTCTCTGGACCATGAATTACTTGAGTGTGTGGAAGCAATAGAATCACAGAATGAAAATGAGGACATTCCAGACAATATATTGTTAGAAGTTTTATTAAATTTTGAAAAAGAATCAGAAAAATAAATTTATATTTAATAATCAAAAATTGTTCGAGACATTATTCATTTTTATATGTAATTCATGAAGTAGTACCAAAATGATTATAATATAAAGTGAGACTTATAGTATACTGTGCAACATTTTTGTGTTACATAGTAATTTTGCTCTTAGTTACTTCCTTTCTCCCACTTTATTATCTCCAATGTGTATTTGAGATCTCCTTTTCATCTCCTGCCTCCATGTTGTTTCTGCTTTCCTGACAGACTATAGTTTAGATTCCATATACCACAATAACTTCTGTAACAACATGCAAATTATCTACAGAGGAGACAGTCTACATTGAATTTAAAACTCTGCATTGGTACCTACATGCTGGTACTTATATCACCCACACAACACAATAACTCTATGCAGAGCTACCCTACCTCTAAGCACTTTAAATTATTATTTTACTGTTTCACTGGGTTTTCCCCATGTGTGAGGAAGGGGGGGAGGTGTGTGTGGGGGATGTGTGGGGTGTGTCTGTGAGGTGTTTGCGTGTGTGTGTGTATGGGGGGTGAGGTGTGTGTGTGGGTGTAGATGTGTGGGGTGTGTGGGTGTGGATGGGGGTGTGGGTGTGTAAGGTGTGTATGTGGGTGTGGGTGTGTGGGGTGTTTGGGTGTAGGTGGAGGTGTGGGTGTGTGAGGTGTGTGTAGAGGGTGTGTGGGTGTGGGGGGTAGGTGTGTGGGATGTGTGTGTGTGGGATGTGTGGGTGTGTCTGTGAGGTGTGTGTGTGTGGGGGGAGGTGTGTGTGTGGGATGTGTGGGGTGTGTCTGTGAGGTGTGTGTGTGTGTGGGGGGAGGTGTGTGTGTGGGATGTGTGGGGTGTGTCTGTGAGGTGTGTGTGTGTGTGGGGGGGAGGTGTGTGGGTGTGTGGGTGTGGGTGTGGATGTGTAAGGTGTCAGTGTGGGTGTGTGGGGTGTTTGGTTGTGGGTGGAGGTGTGGGTGTGTGAGGTGTGTGTGGGGAGTGTGTGGGTGTGGGGGTGTAGGGTTATGTGTGTGTGTGTGTGTGAGATGTGTGGGTGTGTGTGTGTGAGGAGTGTGTGTGTGGGTGTGTGTGGGTGTGTGTGTGGGGAGTGTGCGTGTGGGTCTGTGGGATGTACTTGTAGGTACCTAAATCAGCAACAGAACCCAAAAGCTCTTTTCAGAGCTACCCTACCTCTGATCACTCAAAATGATTATTTTACACAAATTTTTTTCACTATTTTTCACCATGGTACGCTCCCCGGTGCGCGTCGCTGGCGTTCCCCCCGCGAAAATCGAAAAAAAGTAATATTTTTTGTCCTGCGGGACCCTTTTATGGCCCCCACATCAAACCTAGGGGGTCGGGGGGGGGTCTACCCTGCCCCCTTTTGAGATGGCGGCCGCTCTGGACTGTTTCGAATGTTGACAGACACCCGAGAGCCAATCAGCTTTCCGCGCGCGAACTCGCAGTGCGCGCCGGGAGCGCTCCCCGGTGCGCGTACCGGGGCGCGCCTATAGATATATATTTTTTTGAACCTAAATTACTCAAAATCCACTGGATCACATATCTTGAGACATAGCAAAGGCACATCGGACTACCAGTCCCTACAATTTTGCAAAGTTTCGTGGGAATCCATTCAGCCGTTCGGGCTAAAAGTGAGTCCAACCGCCCTATGGAAATTAACATGGGGAAAACATGTTTTGGGACCCGCCTTTTGTCTCGGCCCCCGCTTGACGAATCCCCCCCAAACTTTCAGGGAAGGACTGGAGCGCCGCGAAGCAAATTTGAGGAAAATTTCAGGCAGATTCCTCAACCGGCGCCAAAGTTATTCCCAATAGAATGTTACGATTTCCCTATGGAAAACAATCCTAACTATAACTACCTACTATATATATATTATTACCTACTGGCGGTCGCCAGTAGGTAGTTATAGTTAGGACCTAGTTTCTATAGGAAATCCACAACATTCTATTGGGAATAACTTTGGTGCTGGTTGAAAGGGGGGGTCCCAAAACATGTTTTCTCCATGTTATTTTCCATAGGACGATTAGACACGGCTACAGCCCGAACGGCTGAACGGAATTCCAAGAAATTTGGCAAAATGGTAGAGTCTGATTAGCAGATCACCCTTTTGTTTAAATGGTGTAAATCCCTCCAGTAGTTGTTGAGAAAATTGAATTTGAAAAAATGTATATATCTATAAGCGCGCACCGTGCGAGCACCGTACGCGTACCGTGCGTGCACTGTATGCGTACCGTACGAGTATGGTACGCGTACGATATGTGTACCCCTCGATTTTTCCCAAAAAAACAAAAACTATTTTGGACCTTGGGGGGCCTTGTGGGACCCCCTGAGCAGGCCTAGGGGGTCTGGGTGCTTCTACCCTGCCCACTTTTTGAGTTCTACACGTTTGTTTTTCTGCTTTCTTGTGCCTCAGTCTACCGAGGCACAAGATGACTGCCAACAATTTCTGTTTTGGAGTGTTGACAGACAGTGGCAGCCAATCAGCACGAGCTGCATGCTCATTGGCTTTCAACACTTCAAACCAGGAAGTGTAGGCAGCCATCTTGTGCTCGGTAGACCGAGGCACAAGAAATCAGAAAAACAAAAGTAGGAAACAGTTCAAAAAAGAAGAACGGAAAGTGTCGTCTTAGATCTCTTTCCAAGGCGTCAACCCGGTGGCCATTATCCAAAGTTTGTAAAGATTCTGTAAATATCCCGCTACTGTAGGGTGAACGCCGAGGGTCAAGTAGTGACCCGAGTTGAAATAAGAAGTAGTGGTGCCGCACCTGTGATAGGGTCCGGTTCCACGTACCGTCAGCAAGAAAGGCGTCCCGGGACGACACTTTCCGTTCTTCTTTTTTGAACTGTTTCCTACTTGGGGTTTGTAATAGCAATTCCAACGTGGAATTCGCCGCATCAACTGGATCTACTCATGGCCTTCTGGAATTAGGTTGAAATTCTCTGATTGAGGTCACGAGCCTCGACTTAGCTTAGAAGAGATTACTTCCTGGTCATCTAATTTGGCTGACCCACGAATTCTGCCCCTTAGGAAACCTATCTCGCCCTGACGAAGTTCCTCAAGGCAAATGGGAACGAAGCGCGTTGGCTGTGCCTTTGCTACATGAATAACCTTTGAATAAAGAAGAAGATATTTATAAATCATTTTTGTTACTGACTTCATTTGAGTGCACCTTCCATTCTGTTTCTTTGCATTGTGGTAGATAATACATCCTATAGCAGCGAGTGTTGGGAGAGATTGCACCACTCTAACCTCTGAGAACTTTAAGATCCGTTGTGCTTGACCTTGTCTGCTGCTTTTGGTCTTTTGGTTACATAATTGGTAATTAATTTTAATTGATTAATTGTTAAATATTTTAATTTTAGTAATTTATTTTCTGTTGCGGGTTGTGGGTTTATAGGGGAATAGGGTGGGAAGTAATTTAATTATAATTAATTAAATATGTTAATTAATTATTTGATTGGTATTTATTTGGAATAAATTGTCAATTAATTTTTAATTGGTAAGTAATTAATTGTTAATTGATAATTATTTTGTATTATTTGATTAATTGATAATTACGTGAATAATATTTTCTTTTTAGTAGCGGGTTGTGGGTTTATAGGGGAATAGGGTGGGAAGTAATTTTATATAATTAATTAAACATGATAATTAAATAATTGGTATTTATTTTAAATAAATTGTTAAATAATTTTTAATTGGTAATTAATTAATTCTTAATTGGTAATTAAAATGTATTAATTGATTAATTTATAATTATGTGATTTATATTAATTTATTTTCACTAGATTGGGGATATTAACATTTACACCTATGCTATTCAACGCTTTCCCTACTGTTGCACTCTCTGGAGTGGGAATAGTAATTTTTACCCCTACGCTATCCAACGCTTTCCCTACTGTTGCACTCTTTGGAGTGGGAATAGTAATTTTTACCCATACGCTATCCAACGCTTTCCCTACTATTGCACTCGCTGGAGTTGGAATAGTAATTTTTACCCCTACGCTATCCAACGCTTTCCCTACTGTTGCACTCTTTGGGGTGGGAATAGTAATTTTTACCCCTACGCCATCCAATGCTTTCCCTACTGTTGCACTCGCTGGAGTGGGAATAGTAATTTTTACCCCTATGCTATCCAACGCTTTTCCTACTGTTGCACTCGCTGAGTGGGAATAGTAATTTTTACCCTTACGCTATCCAACACTTTCCCTACTGTTGCACTCTTTGGAGTGGGAATAGCAATTTTTATCCCTACGCTATCTAACGCTTTCCCTACTGTTGCACTCGCTGGAGTGGGAATAGTAATTTTTACCCCTACGCTATCCAACGCTTTCCCTACTGTTGCACTCTCTGGAGTGGGAATAGTAATTTTTACCTGTACGCTATCCAAAGCTTTCCCTACTGTTGCACTCTCTAGAGTGGGAATAGTAATTTTTACCCCTACGCTATCCAACGTTTTCCGTACTGTTGCTCTCTCTGGAGTAGGAATAGTTATTTTAAACCCCTACGCTATCCAACGTTTTCCCTACTGTTGTACTCACTGGAGTGGGAATAGTAAATTTAAACCTCTCGCTATCCTACGGAAAAAATATTGTCTATGTTTTGTTAATAATATGTATATATATATATATATATATATATATATATATATCTCAGAAACAAGAAGAAGCCACACTGCCGTCCCGGGTCCCCAGGAAGAACAGAAGACTCCACGATTCCAGTATCAGGCAAAGATTATTTATTAAGCAGCGCTTAACAAAAGCGTGAAAACTGACGCGTTTCGGGCGGATGCCCTTGATCACAGTCAATTATAAACCCCTCACACCTGAACTTTTAAACTGCTTGTGCATACCATGTGACACCTATAAACACTGAAAACATACTTTCATTACGTATATAATGGCATGAGTTCGGGATAAGGGGAAAAAAAGACACATAATAATAACGTGACTTAATATATATGTTTTAAAATATATTTTTTTTAAGTTACAATAATTATTTATTAAATAGTACTTTAAAATTACTTTTAAAATATTTTAAAAAATCGATATTTTGACAGTCTATATTTTTTCCCATCGATATTTTGGAGTCGATATTTACCTGTTTGTAGATTGGAAGTCGATATTCTGTCATTCGATATTATTACCTTGATATTTTGGTAAGTCGATATTTTGACTGTCGATATTCTGTCAGTGATCCGAATGTGTGAAGGGGTTCATGAGCCTGTGACTGGATCTGTGAGTTGGTGAATAAGTGTCTGAGTGGGTCTCACTATTAGTGGGTCTGTGAGTTGATGCATGAATGTCTGAGTGAGTCTCTAACTGGGTGTGCATGAGTGTCTAAGCAGGTCTCCGAGTGGGTGCATGAGCATCTAAATAGGTCTGTGAGTGGGTATATGAGTCTCTGACTGAATGTGTGAATGGGTTCATGAGCCTGTGATTGGATCTGTGAGCTGGTGCATAAGTATCAGAGTGGGTCTCACTATTAGAGAGTGTGTCAGTGGAACAAAAGTCTCACACTAGGTCTGTAAGTAGATGTATGAGTGTCTGAGTGTGTCTGTACATGGGTGCATCACTCTCCAAGTAAGTCTGTAAGTGTATGTATGAGTTCCTGAATGGGTATGACAGTGGGTACATCAGCATCTGAGTTGGTATGTGACTAAATATATAAGTGTGTGAGTGGGTATGTGAATGGGTGTATAAGTGTCTCAGTGAATATGTGAGTAGGTGTGTGACCGTCTCCGGTTATTGTGTACAAATACATCTTTTTTATAGTTCTACCAATATTGGTACTTGGGGGCTGCGCAGCTGGTTGCAGCAGTGTCCCAAATATCACACAAAAAAATCTATTTCGGGCACATAACTTGTGTCCATAACACCCCCATTCCTCAAACATGGGGTCAGAGTTCCTCCATTCTTAATCCTTATGATAGCTTTTTCAGACATTTTCAGCCACGGGAACCATTCCCAATCAATAAAATGGTGGCCGCAACACTTTCTGTTCAGGTTACGTCCAGCCAATCGGAGCATTTCCTTGGTGCATACATTTGCGAATAATTGCGGAATCGTCGCGAAATATCAGTGACCAGAGATATCACTATAATTTTGGGATTAAATGTCTCAAATTCTACTGAACAGATTCACACCAAATAGGCAAAAGGCACTTTCCTGAACCAACATCTACTACCTTGCCAAAATTCTTGTAAGTCCATTGAGCGGTTTGGAATGTAAGTGTGGCTAAAGGTTCCAATGGGAATTAACATTCAAACTCACCCTTATTTTGTACCCCAAATTCTCGTTCCCGACTGCATGGATCACCCCCAACCTTTCTATGACAACCAGAACCTACATTGACACTTTGGGGTCGATTCCGATTCGGTAAAAAAAACGTCCGTACGATTTGTATCCGGAGTCCTCTCAGTACGAATCGTACCCGTCCGTCCGAGTCGCGAAGTATGATCCGTATTCCGTGAATCCGTCCGAATCGTCGCGATCCGTACGTATTGCAAGGCTGAAACCGTGAACCGTACAACTCGTACATATACTGTACGACTCGTAAACATACCGTATGACCTGACGAGTACGATCCGGACCGGGGTATGAGGAGGATGCGATTCGTACGGTCCACGTCAGGTAAGGGTGAGTCGTACGGAAAAGCACACAAACACATACACACCGTACGGTCCGTAGCCACCATGATCGCAGGGGTACGCACCGTACCCCTGCGTTCATGGGGTGTACGAGCCGTACCCCCATTGTATGATCGGTGTATGAGCTGTACCCCCATTGTACAATCGGTGTACGAGCCGTACCCCATTGTACGATCGGTGTACGAGCCGTACCCCCATTGTACAATCGGTGTACGAGCCGTACCTCATTGTACGATCGGTGTACGAGCCGTACCCCGTTGTACGATCGGTGTACAAGCCGTACCCCATGAACTATGGGTGTATGAGCCGTACCCCCATTGTACGATGGGTGTACGAGCCATACCCCCATTGTACGTTGGGTGTACGAGCTGTACCCCCATCGTACAATGGGGGTACGGCTCGTACACCCATCGTACATGGGGTACAGCTCGTACACCCATCGTACAATGGGGGTATGGCTCGTACACCGATCGTGATCCCCGAGCACCATATTGGATCAGCTGAGGAGAACAGGGGAAGAAGCAGAAAGAAGAGTTCAACGATGGGAGCCAATTGGCTGCACTTGACGGGAGCTTAAAATCTGTGAACAGCCCTCTTTCACCTCGATGGTTACGGCTTGGAGCTGGGCCGCAATGACTATTTAGCTGAGTGAGGAATGTAAGGCTTTGTTAATTTTACTTTTATTTTATTCAGAGCTTGACGTAACATGTTCAGGTGCATAATTCAGTCCCAATGTGTTAAGAACATTTACATTTGAAGTTAAGAGTACATTAGCATCTGAGTGGGAGAGAGAACTTTTTGACATAATTTATTTTGAACTTTCAGCTAAATAAATTATGAACAGTTGAGATGGAATAAAAAGCCAACTTTTACATACCCGAGTGCAGACTTTTCTTATTGAAGGAGGAGAAATTTGGTGTGTGTTTACAATTGCTTGCAGTAGCGCTTTTACTTGCACCACCAGCAGTTTGGATGCACATCAGCAAATCCAAGGATTTTTGGATATATATTATATATATAAATATATATCTTTATTTCAGTTCGCAGACCAATAAAAGAACTTGACAATAATTTATTTTATTTAAACACGAATATTACATAAGCAATTATTTAAAAGACATAATATGAGCAAAGAATAAAATAGAGAATACATTTCAAGGATAAACATTTTTCAAAATAGCCAAAGAGCTTTCACTGCTAGGAGCAGCTTACTTTTAACCTGTATAAAGTGTAAAGTGCATACTAGAATGACACAATCAGAAAATGTAGTTTGATTAAAATAGTTCTAAGAATGCAATGTCACATTAATTGGATTGAATCATGGTCGATATTAAAATTTTAAAAAAGGCATTATATAATGTACAAACATTAACATTTTAACCCTCTCATTTTCTGTAAATAGCTCACTGTGAGTTAAAATCTGCTAACGCCAAATACAATTAATCGTGAGCTGCCTGACTTTAATATTCTTACAGCCTTCATATATTTCCAGAGACATCAAACCCAAGCACAGCGGCTTTATCCATTTCCTTCTCAGATTAGCATATACCGGACAAAAAAATAAGATATATGCAATATCTACCTCTGTATCCAACAAGCATAGGGTGCATTTCGATTCCCTTCTCGATGCTTGTTGGGAAGACCACTCTGCTGTGAATGAGTTAGTCTGAAGTGTCTCATTTCGGAATTTCAGATAGAGGGTTTCTGCTAGCTGGCGCCGCTCCTGTTGTGAATTGAGATATGATCCAGCCCGGAACAAAACTTCAATATGCTGGTCATTTTGTATATCCTCAGTCAAGACAAGGGTTTAGCTATACCCTGGCTGAACTATGTTTTTCATTGATATTGGGCCCCATAGAATGTTTCCTGCCCCAACTAGCTTAAAGAAATCTGACAAGCAGCTAGTCATATAATGTCATGTAGAATTCTATAGCTCACAAAGAATGGAGGGTGTTTTTAATATAAGCCACACACAATACTATTATGTACTTTTAGTTTCAGAGGAGATGGTATCTTATTTGCATCTGTAACTCTCACGGTGGGAAAAGTCACTTCTTTATAGTTTCAGGAATGGCACAGTTTGGTGCCTTTTATGTTTTCATGATAACTTGAAGCGTTGGGGGAGCCAACTACTAGCCTCCCCTTGCGATGGGTTGGCTGAGCAATCCTTTGTGCATGTTATGTTCTTTTGCAAATTTTACAGACTTTTCTTTCAAAGTGCCATAAACGTATCCTGAAATCTCTTGCCTTCCAGAAATGTACAGACGCTCTCTTATATTTGCAACTGCTAGGCAGCTCACTTGTTTGTCTTAATGTGTGTTGTTGTTGTTTTTTTTTAAACATTCAGTTAGAGACAGGACATCTATGGATGGTTGAGTAACTTTACTGGGTTAGCTGTTGAATCCATGGTTTGATATTTGGGAAGGGGTGGTTTAATATTCACTTTGCACTTTACTTACATTTTATTGTAAACATTTTATAGAATTGTGTTTTCCATGTAAGCAATAATAGTAGTAAGAGTATTCATTATCTAAATTGTCTTTTTACATAGTTTCATATATATATATATATATATATATACGTCATGTGATCAAGTCCCTTCGCGGGCTGAAACGCGTCATGGTCGACTTGGTGTTTGGGCTCCATTAAAAGAATTTTTGCACCAGTCAAGGGTTTGTCTCGTCTTTGCAGGATTGCTTTTGAAGACGTTGTATGCCTTATATATATATATATAGAACCTGCAAGAGCCTAGAAACCCGAGTGACCTGCCAAAACAGCAGAACGCCATCTGTCTGGAGATCTACGACGGCTGGAGAGTAGTCGGAAATTTCCAGGTAAGACGGCTGGAAGCTGGAAGTAACGGGAAGCGGGTGAGAAAGAGAGTTCGGTTCATGGGAGAGGGAGACCCGGTGTATGACCAAATATACACGCGGGCAGTGAATCTATGCAAACGAAAGATATTGAACTAAACACAATCAGTATGTCTGCCGAATGGGAAAGGGAGAGAGAGGAAGCTGCTGTGGATGTGTTCACAGACACTGATAAAGGCATAAGCGGCAAAAAAGCTCCCAGCGCTGAGGCACAACCTACTGTTCTGGATGAAACACGGAAACTACTCATTGAATTGGAAAAATTGCGCAAAAAAGAGACTGGCAAATGGTGGGAAGTGAAATCACTAACAAGATACTTAGAAGTGGGAAGAATCCCTAGAGGACTAAGAGTCTTAGTAGCCCCAACTTATGAGGACCCAGACCCGGAAATACTACAAATGTGGGCGGAAAATAGCGCCAAATCCTCAGAAAACATGCTGAAAATTCTAATCCAGTTCGCAGTCAGTGACAGACAGAAAATGATAATTCGTATCAATGAAATAATGCAACAAATTGAGCAAAAACCAAATCAAGATGAGATAACTAAGAGTCTAAACGAAATCAAAGAAAGAGTTCTGCAACAGGAGACAGAAATAAAAGAACGCAAAGCGATTAAATTTCAGCGAGACCGTAATGACTATCTAAGCGGGAGGATCTACACTTTTGCTAAGAAATATGATCAAATAAGAAGGCAATCCCCACCGAAACCACAAACGAGTGGAGCCAACACAACAGTGGAACAAAGCGAGAATGAACTAAGTTCGGAATATGAAACAGATGGGGAGACATGTACAGGCCCACCACCAACACCTGCACAAGAATTGGCTTTTTTAAGACTGCAGCGCCTCAGAACACTGAGGCCCCGTTTTCCATCAAAACAGGATTTGGGCGCAGACAAAGGAAAATCGAACAACAAAAAGCAAAAACAACAACCAAAAGCAGGAGAAGAAAAAACAGACGGTGGAGAAAAACAAGGTCAAAATCAAAAACAGAACAAAAAACAAAACAGACGCTACAGACGGCGTTAATGGCAGTACAAGATGAAATAGACAACACAGTCATTAATTTAACAGATATGGAATTCAACACACAAGAACTTGAAATTTTATCTCTAGGATTGTCTTACTGCTCTAATACTAACTTTGATTATGCCCAAACGCGAATCGATTTGTTTCAATATGTCCGAAAATTAAAATTGCAAAAGTATTTTGTAAACGCTAAAAAACGACCAATCTCATCAAAACAGATGGATGAGCATGCTCAACAACTGTCAGTGGCGAATATGGAAGCTCTGCAGGATTTGATAGATCTTGAACAGCAAAATACAGAGGAAGGAATAACACCCAGTGGGGCAGCATCTACATCAGAAATTAACATTTGTGCTCCAGTCAAGACGAACTTCAAACCCAAGTCTCAATTCATGCCAATAATGGGCAAAGACAACCTGGATCTATTCTCTGACAATGTTATTAAAGAACTAAAAAACTTGTCCCTGCAAAGCACAAAAGAATATTGGCAAGAAAATCAAGACCACAGAAGGAAATATAATAACCTAATGACAAAGATCAAATCCAGATCAGATGTGGTAGTCAGATGGTCCGACAAGGGGGGCAATCTGGTACTGTGGCCCCTCCAAATGTACAACCAGGAAGCCCTGACTCAACTTCAAGACAAGGAATGTTATATGAGGGTAAGTCCCACCCACAATGTCGGTGTACAGGAAAAGTATCACAACGAGTTGTATAGATGGAAGGGAATGGGCCTCATCAGCAAGGACGAGTTTAATTACCTAAAGAATGACTATCCGATCACACCTCAACTTTACTTAAAACCTAAAGTTCACAAAAACGAACAAATACCACCTGGAAGGCCAATAATATCAGCAATTGGCAGCCTTTTTGAAAAAACGAGCATTTTCATTGATTCCTTCCTTCAACCAGAGGTCAAAAAACTGCCTGCCTACATCAGAGACACGAGTGACTTTCTGGCAAAAATCTTTGATGTTGACTGGCATGACAACTACAGGTTCATGACACTGGATGTCCAGTCACTGTACACCAGTATTAGACACCGGGATGGCCTCAATGCAATGAAATATTACCTTGGAAACAGACCCATTGAACTCTATCAGCACACAAAAATGGTATTGGAAATGGCAGAGTGGTGTCTGACAAATAACATTTTCATCTTTGACAGACTCCATTATAAACAGCTCCAGGGATCAGCCATGGGTACTTGCTTCTCCCCCAGCTATGCGAATCTACACATGGGCTGGTGGGAGGAGCAGGTCCTAGGAGTCCAACATAGAGACATTATGTCAGACAATGTAGTAATGTACAAGAGGTACATTGATGACATTTTTATTCTATGGCAAGGTAGCGCTGAAGAAGCAGAAAGATTTGCTCTGGCTCTAAATGAAAATGTATTGAATCTAAAGTTTACATGTAACACAAATGCTGTCAATATTCAATTCCTTGACTTAGAACTGTATGTACAAGACAACAAAATACAGACACGAACATATAGAAAGCCTACCGCAGGGAATGCCCTGCTACATGCGCACAGCTTCCACCCTACACCACTAAAACAATCAATTCCCTATGCTGAGTGCCTGAGAATGACACGGAACTGTAGCACCAATGAGGGACTCTCCAATGCCAAACTAGAGTTGTTTAAAAAACTCAGGAAGAGAGGGTACACTAACAGCACTTGCCAAAGGGCGGAAGAAAAATGCAGAGTTAAAAATAGGAAAGATCTAATTTTCCCAGAGACTGCAACACAAATAACAACTGAGCCCAACAAGAAAGATCCTCCCAGATTAATAACTGGTTACAACAGATATCATAGTAACCTACGTAAAATCCTGACAAGACACTGGCCCTTAGTTCGGGGGGACCCAAGCATAGGTGAATCAGTGGGCACCAGTCCTTTAATAACCTTCAGAAAGGCAAAATCCATGAGGGAAGAACTAGTGTGCAATGCGCCAGCACTCAAAAAAACCAAAAATTGGTTAGATTCCCAAAGGGGCTTCAAAAAGTGTTCAAAATGCAAAGCTTGTACTCATGGGGTGAACACTACCAAAGTACAAGTCCCGTTCAGGATTAAACCTTATATGCTGAGAGACGCATACACATGCAAGACAGACTTTGCAGTCTATGTACTATCATGTGCATGCGGCAAGAAATATGTAGGTTCCACCATCCATCCAGCACACGTACGGATCTTACAGCATTTGCGAGCAATCGCCAACAATGATCCAATGTACCCGGTGGCCAGGCATATACATGAGACCCATAACGGTAATGCTAAAAATATCCAGTATTTTGTAATTGACAGCATTCCGAAAAACATAAGAGGAGGTAACCGCCCATTAGCGCTGCGCCGCTTGGAGTCAAGGTACATCATACTCTTAAACTCCAAGATCCCATTCGGCCTGAATGCGGACGAAGCCTTAAGTGTCCATCTATAACTAGTAGATTCTAACACATCCATATGGCATTCCTTTGCCCTGAGTACCATTCGATGAACATCTGCAGTTCATCTACTACACGTTTCACGGGTTTAACATGGGCACAATAAGAGCACATCTCAGACTCATGACGTTGTCTGAGTACACGGCATTCCTCACCCCCCTTCCCAACCTCACAAACACCTAGACACTTTGCAACAAAATACAAAGAACTCCCCTCTATTTAACTCTACATAGAGAATTACTGTCTGGATGTTGTTTCATAATAGGCGACGCGCAATACCTCAACCCCTTCTCTTGACGCGGTATGGTGTATATTGTCTAATGTCACTTACTTTAAATTTATAACAGTGATTCATGTTGTAAACAGTGATAGGCGTCAGAATATCTGTTGCTGCCGCGTAAGACCATACAAGTCACTAAAGCCCACTTGGGCAGCACGACTAAGTATACGGCCGCATGATTACGAGCGGCAACCATGGGCATGTAAATCACACAAGCCGCGAAGCGCGCTAAGTACCTACACAGCGGCATGGTTAGGTGTATGGTTGACGGGGTTGACTCGAGACGGTCTGGTGGGTCCAAGCATGCATGCGGTCATGAGCGGGAAGTCTGTACGACTATGAAACAGGCAAACCAGATGACCTACTAGGACAGGTCCTTTTATTAGGAACATCCATGGTAACAACACGGGGAAATTGTAGCAAAGTGTGCTAAAGTATTATTTTTCTCACTGGAATTCTAGTAAATGCTTTTAATGGTACCTACATGTTAGCTGTGATTTTTAACATGCTACATGACGAAAAGGTTGCGAATACTATTTTAACACACATATTTGGGTGATTGTATGAATTTATATTGTTTGAAAAACATTTCTGATGTAATGCTCGCCATATGTGTAAAAACTGAGAAAAGACTTTTGTCACAATACAGGTTTTGCCTTTAATGTAACCATGGCAACATCTGGATTTAACCTGTATGCTAATTAACAGACACACCCATGGCTCTCTTTGTATAAATTTAGAAACCTAATGTAGATGCAGATGTAGTGAACAAGGCGGCAACGCCGAAACGCGTCTAAGCAGATACTGATCGAATAAATCGAGTTTGGATTCAGATTCATGGTGTCAGCGCCTTCTTTAAACCGGACAAGTTTGGCAAGATGGAATATATATATATATATATATATCGCGTAGTACCGCGTTTTCACTCCATGCGGCCGCGCCAACTCGCCCTTTGTTGGTGCAAAGTAAGTCGCGTGACGTTTCGGCTCCGTAGAGCCTTGCTCACATGACAAAGTTTTGTATGCGAATGCTCTTTTTAAAGTGCCAGTGATTAAGAAAATCTACACCACGTGATCATTGCATTTTAGTGGACATAGACAAAATACTGCATAGATGCTGTTTGTTGGCAATTCAAGTCCATGAGTCAACACCACATTGGTAATGCTACTTCTACAAGTCAACATAAATATCGGTAAAATACCTGATTATGCAAATAAATAGTAATTACAACAACCAATATATAAATGGACAGAGTATAAAATTGTTCTCAATCGTATCCAATGGCTATAACCTACTAAATACATACATTTTACATGTACAGCCAGAATTGCTATATGTGTATGTCAATCTTCATATCATAATCATGTAATGGGCAAAATCTTATTAGTTGTGCAAAATACGCAATACGAGGTTCATATAAAGTGCAAATGCAGGTTATAATGTGCAAATTACGCAATGTAAACCAATTTCAAAACGTTACTTCCAATGTTGAAGGTAACATAAAGTGCAAATGCCTATCTCCAAAGTGCAAAATCGCTGTGCTTAGTATTGTATGAAAAATTCATATATCGCCCATTGTATACCTGAAATCTAGTGCGTGATATCCATCATGCTACCAGTTTCAGGTAGCCCTTAAATATGAAGAATGCTTGATATTGGGCTATACACCTGGTTCATAGTCACAGATTTACTCCGATACTGTCCAGTTGTTAAGTTTAAAAACATATTGTAAACTCCTAGAGGTTACTAGTATTGCCCATGTTGAGATATATGTTATGACAATATATTGTTTGCATCTAAGGTATCAAATAATCAGTTGATGTCCACTGTATTGTGATAAAAATTAAAATAAAATTACCCCAAAAAAATAATTTTGAAAAATAAACTCAAATACCTATAAATAATCGTTCAGATTCAGTAATTTCCTAACATATAATTGATCACAATGTGACCAAATAATTACATTCAGTTCAGCAGCTTTGCATAATACATTACACATAGAGTGTTTATGCCTATTAGGTACATTGATGTTCTTGGAACAAGTCTAAACTTGGTGGACAGTCAAATACTCAAACCAGCGGTAATGAATCTACTTCAAATTTATAAAGTGTTTACTGATAAACTTTCTACAAGTCCTAACTGTATGAAAATACAGTTCCCAGAGTTCAGACTCTGATGCTAATCACAACCTAGTGAATTTCCAAATATCAAATGATTAACTGAGATGTGGCACATAAGGCAGCTTAATAAACATTACAGGGGTTACGGTAGACAGGTGTACAAATCTTCCGTGATATTGAGACCCCCCGGTGCCTTGGTATCAAGTTGTAAAATGTAAAGGGTCTCAAGTTTCCTGAGTTTGGTCTCCCTGTCACCTCCTCGCCTGCTGGCCGTAACGGAATCAATGACAAAGTATTGAAGGCTGGTGTTATCGCCCTGATGACGATCTCGGAAATGCATCGCCACCCGATATGTATTGTCTTGGTGGACAATAGCACGTAAATGTTCCAGTATGCGTTTATGCACGGGTAACTTTGTGCTACCCACATACCTGAGTAAACAAGGGCATTGTAAAACATATATGGCAAATTCAGTTTTGCATGTCAATACTTGGGTGATGAGGTGTTCCTGGCCACTAAATCCATCTGTAAACGACTTCTTATTTATCCCATGAATACAGGACTTGCAGGTTTTACACCTGAAGAAGCAGCTGTTATTCTGTAGCCAGGTAGTCCTCTCAATAGTCTCAGGGCAGGTATCTACCAATTGGTCCCTGAGGGAGGGTGCTCTACTAAAAGTAAGTGAAGCCCTATTTGGTAAGGTTGCACCTATAATGGGGTCACTCATGACCAGAGGCCAGTTTCCATTGATGATATTATATATGGAGTGACTTATGGCGCAAACAAGTGGGCCAATCCCGGGTTTGCACCATGGCGGTGCCCAGTGATCAGGGCAGACGGCTCAAATGGGGCAGGGTTGTGGAGGAAAAGTTTATGGACACTCTACTTCCCAAAATTGAGGGACCACTAGAAATTTGCTTAGATCAAACAACTTCGAATCACCAAATTATTACAGCTTTTAACTTTATTTGTGCACAAACCTCCAGGGATCTCACAAAACCTTTACCACAGTACCCTACAAAGCCTCATAAATGGTTTGACAACAAATGTTCAAGGTCTCATAGAGATCTGAAACTGGCCCTTAAGGCTAAGGATAGAGATAAAGAACTAATTTCAAACTTGAGGCGGGCCTATAAGGCAAACGTAAAGGCAAGGAAAAACGAAATTAAAAATAATGCTTGGAATGATCTTCTTAATGTAGATGTCCTTAAAAACAGTAAACAATTTTGGGACATCATTAATCATTCTTTCTTTTCGGGTGATGACAATTTGGTTACAGATTGTGAAATTCCTGACGAGAAATGGGTACAGCATTTTAGCAATATATATGGAGGTAAACGATCTAAAACCACAGGTATTACTGAGGTAGATCACTGTTTAGCCACAGTAGAGTTTACGGAAGAGGAGGTTTATAAAGCCATAATGGAATCCACAAAAAACAAGGCACCTGGCCCCGATGGAGTGCCGGCGGACTTTTTAAATATTGCCCGACACTTTGGAGCAAAGTATTGGCCAGAGTGTTCAGAGTAACAAACGAAGGAACTCTCCCTGAAACATGGGCAACATCTATTATTGTACCCATCTTCAAGAAGGGTAACCGGGAGGACCCAGGGTGTTACCGCCCGATTTCTCTTATCGACTCTACCTTTAAAATCTTAGGTAGAGTTTTATTGGTTAAATTAAGGGAAAATTTAGAACAGCATGGGGGGCTCTCAAAAATTCAATATGGGTTTCGTGAAAATAGAGGGACGCTGGAACAATGTTCCAATCTTCACCTTCTGGTTTCCAGGTATACGGTGGCCGGGGAGGGGTCAGTATATTTGGCTTTTATGGACCTCTCCTCGGCCTTCGACCTGGTGAACAGGAGTAAGCTATGGACTCTCCTTCTTAAGATGGGTATAGAAGAATGTCTGGTAGTTTTATTGCTAAGTTACATCAGGACCTTAACGCTAAAATAAGAGCCACTAAGGATGGAAGGTGTACCGACAGCTTTAAATCTGAGAAGGGTGTGCGCCAGGGTTGTATCCTGGCCCCCCTTCTCTTTACCATCTATATAAATGGGCTGGGGAAATACTTAGAAGCAGGAATGGCTGACGTACCGCGTGTAGGAGGAGAACAGATATCAGCCCTCCTATACGCGGATGACGCCGTTCTAATTTCACAAACCGGCATCGGCCTAGAGGCCCTTCTGGACCGTTTTGGTTCCTTCATGGAGAACTTAGATTTGAAAATTAATGTCTCAAAGTCCCATACTATGATTATGGGACGTAAAGTAAACATGTTGCATAAAAAATCCTTTATCTGTAAGGGTCAGATTCTCTCTAGGGTACCGGTTTTTCCATATCTGGGGGTCCTTTTTGACCAAAGAGGGTCCTGGGTTCCTCAGATTAAAGCAAAGAGTCTCAGCCTAGCATGCTCATCCTCAGCTCTGTTGGCCTTCACTAAAAGACTAGGAGCTAAACCAATGGAGGCAGTGATTCAAATATATAACAGCAAGTGTGTCCCAATCGCTATGTACAGTTCCGCTATATGGGGATATGCAGACTTGGTAAAAATACAGAGGGTGGAAAATGGTATCATTAGGAATATTCTATCTGTCCCAAACTCCACACCCACCTTCTCGATCCATGAGGAAATGGGCCTGCCTCACATTGTTGATAAATTAAAACTAGCCCCACTTCTTTTCTGGGCTAAAACATGGCTGAACCCCGAGCTAACGCTAAATCATGCCATTCTTAAAGATGTTATCTCAAGGGAAAATGCCATGAGAATCCCCTGGCTGAAATATATTAAATCCACTTTTTCTATGCTGGGGAGACCAGAACTCTTTAATGACCCAATTAACATCAGAAGGGAGGATATTGGATGGGTCAAGCAGGCGTTCTTGGAGAGGGCATACATGGCAAGAGAGGAGTCGGAACTGAGGAAACCCATGGTAAGGGCGCACACAGTCTTAACGACCACTCCCTCATTGGAACCGTACTTAAAAATAGTGACTAATCCACTCCATAGACTCCTACTCACAAAATTTAGGATGAACTTAATTCATTATTCATTAGGAAATTTCCCTGTGTGGTCAAGGCCTGAGGATGGACCACCCTGTGGCTGTGATCAATTTTCCGTACAAGACACCCTCCATTTTATATTTTTCTGTGGATTTTACAGTAGGGAGAGGATAAAATATCTACTGCCTGTCTTAAAAGCTGCTGGCTTTACTCAAATAAGGCCAGCTTTAATTTTCCTTCAGATGCTGCTAGATACCCACACTATGTTCAGTGTTGCATGTTATTTAACAGCTGCACTCAGATCAAGGAAGAAAAGATTACCTAAGAAAGCCTTATCTTAAATTCAAATTTGGTTTTAAACTGAGAATTTTTAACAAATTGTAATAATTTTTAATCCTTGTAATTTTTGGTGAAAGGAAATTAACATGTCGAAATGTAGTAATCAGATCAATTGATGTTTTAAATTGTATTTGTATACTGTCCTTTTATGATTTTAACAAAAATCGAATAAAGAGTATTTTGACTGATATTATATATGGCCTTGTGATGTTTGCTGAATCCAGTAAAGATTCTAAAGCAGTTATCTTTGTTTGACTGCTGTTTTGGATCCATCAGCCCAACCTCTTTACAAATGCCATCAAGGGTTCGCTTGGCAAGAAGATCCTGTCTAATGTGACTCATATACTTGATTCGTGCACTCTCAATTAGTGTTTTGGAATAGCCTCTCTCCAAAAATCTCATTTCACTTGCTTTTTGGGCTGTCTCTAAATCTATGGAGTTACTCCACACCCTCCTCATGCACAGCATCTCTCCATAGGGTATACTGGCAATAAGATGTGCCGGATGGGCACTCCCAGCATGGAGGATGCTGTCCCTGCTGTAGCCTTACGAAGATCCTGGTTTCCAGATTACCATTGTTGACATAGATCTTCGTGTCCAAAAAAGTGACTGTTTTCCAACTTAAAGTGGCAGTAAATGCAAGATTTAAGTTGTTCACATTTATATCTTGGATGAATTTCAAGGCCTGTTCCTCACTGCCTCTCCAGATAACCAGCAGGTCATCGATAAATCGATACCACCCAATGACATTAGTTTCAAGAATTTGCCGATATTCAGCCTTGAGGACCAGCTCCTCCCATGCTCCCATGTGCAAACAGGCGAAGCTTGGGGAGAAGCTGGCCCCCATAGCCACACCCTGTAACTGGCGGTAAATGAAATTGTTAAACATAAACACATTGTTTGATAAACAGAACTCCAACATATGTACTAACATGGTATTGTAATCATTGAAAAGGTCGGAGCGCCGAGATAAATAATATTTAACAGCTGCCAAACCAGCTACATGAACTATACTTGTATAGAGGGACTTGACAGCCTGTGCCAATAACCAATCCCCCGCCACCCATTCAATGTGCTGGATTTTCTGTAAAAAGTCTCCTGTATCCTGTACATAGGAATCAAGTGAGCGTACATATCCTTGTAAAAAATAGTCAATGTAGATTGATGTGTGCTCCAATAAGCCACCCCTGGCAGAGATAATAGGTCTGCCGGGGGGGGGGGGGGGTTCATGATATCCTTATGCACTTTAGGAATGAAGTATATTAGCGGAGTTACAGAGTTTTCAACTTTCAAATATTTGAATTCAGCGTCCGATATCATTTTGGTGGTCTTCCATCTCAGAAGCTTGCGGTGGTACTCGGCTTTGATGGTATTAAGTGTCTGAATGTAGATTCTGTCATAACACTGCCGATCATTTAATTGATGATAGGCCTCTGTATCATAATCTCCTCTAGTCATAAGGACGATATTGCCGCCTTTGTCACTTCCTCGGATAACTATGTTTTTTTCTTTCTTAAGGCGGGACACACATGCTTCATATCGCTGAGATTGTTTGTCATATTTCCTTTTGAGTGTGCATGTATTTCTTTGCAAATCCTTGAGTTGTTTCACTGTATTTTCGTGAAAGATGTTGATCGCATCACGAGGCAGAATAGGACTGAACACAGAAGGAGATTTAAATGGAGTCTGTGCAGACTTACGGTTTCCCAAATAATCAATTTCACCACTGGTGTTGTAGATAGTCTGTTGTTCCTCATAACCCACCCCATCAGTGTTCCAAAGCTCAACAATGTCCTCAGAGATGGGGTTCCTGGGATGTCCATAGGATCGGCCTTCCAAGTATTTTGTGTTGGAACTCTAGTTTTAGATTTGAGGGCATAAAATTTGCGCAGTTTCAGTTTTCTAACTGCTTTGCATAGGTCACACCTCGTGGCAGGATAATTAAAGTTGCAAGGTGGTGCATATGTCAGTCCCAGATTAAGGATACTCACCTCGTTGGTAGTTAATTTGAGGGGAGTCAAATTAATGATTGTCTGATTCGTGGGGCTTGTAGTTGTCACTGGCTCGTAGGCCCCTGTCCCCTGCCCCTCTTTGGTTTCTGGTACCCTCCTCCTCTTCCTCGCCCTGTGCCTCTGCCGTCATTTGTAGTTTGCCCACTGTTTCCGTAATATTGCCGGGTGCGAGGTCTTAGAGTTTGTAGTCTTTCTTTGCATAAAAAACATATCTCCTGACCCGGTGATGGTTTAACTTGGGCTCCCATATTCGCCTGATTACAAAGTTCAGTTTCAGACTCGGTATCGACATCGGAGCTCAGAGCTGAGTTAGAGGAATCTGTTTGTTCCTTCTGTTTCCTGCTTGGTTTGGACTTGAACGCAGGTTTAGTCGCACCACCCCGCATTGCATCATACTTTTTGGAAAACGTAAAGATCTGACCCAGATCGTAATCATTACGGTCCTGTTGGAACTTGTAAGTCTTTCTTTCCACAATCTTTGCCTCCTCTTTTTTGAGTCGCGCATTCATTTAATTAGTTAGCTTAGTTTTCTCATCCTGTTCGCCCATAGTTTCCAATTGCTCATAAATAGCTGCTATATCAGTCAGTAATGCCGTCTGGTCAATGTCAGCATATTTAATGAGGATGAGTACTTGTCGTCATGAGGCTTCTAAATTACTTTCTGCCCACTGCCTCATCAACTCTGGGTTTGGATCCTCGTATGTGGGGGCAGTCAGGATTCGTAAGCCACGAGGAATGTGGTTCACCTCAATATACAGCTGTAGAGATTTTGACTCCAACCATTTAGCCTGTTCACCCTGGATCTTTTCTCCAATGTCTTAAATAAATCTTTTAGTGCATTGCTGCTGCTACTGCTGACACCATCATTTACCCGACCCCTTATGTTGCTGGGGATGGGGGAGCTGTCAGAAAACATCGTGAGTGCAGCTGCTTCCCGACTTTTAACGCTGTCTGCCGACATACTTGTATTCACTAAAGTTAATAAGGCATCTTACCTGAACCCAATATGACAATTGCGGCTCAGCGTGTCATTTGCACAAATTCTTCCTCCCGCAAGTGCTGCTTATTCAGTGTCCCGGTGTATGCCGAGTGATTGCCGAGTACTAGTCGAGGTTTTTTGTTGCCTCCAAACAACCTCCGTTCCACAGGCTCGCAAACGCACAGTCACCACAGTAATTCGTTACTCGCGGCAGGGGGAGTCAAACGCCAATCTCCTTCCGGAGCTTGCAGAATCCAGGTGAAACCCGTATGTAGTTCTGAGTAAGGTGGTGTTCTTTCGTCGAAGAGGGTCCCGGGTAATGGCAGTCCGGAACTCACCAGCCACATATATCACGTAGTACCGCGTTTTCCCTACTTGCGGCAGCGCCAACTCGCCCTGCCGACAAAGACTTCACGGACACGGACCTGTTCAGTGCAGAATAATTTATTGGTGCAAAGTAAGTCGCATGACGTTTCGGCTCCGTAGAGCCTTGCTCACATGACAACGTTTTGTATGCGAATGCTCTTTTTAAAGTGCCAGTGATTAAAAAGATCTACACCACGTGATCATTGCATTTTAGTGGACATAGACAAAATACTGCATAGATACTGTTTGTTGGCAATTCAAGTCCATGAGTCAACACCACATTGGTAATGCTACTTCTACAATATATATATATATATAGTTCCAAGTCAGCATAATGACAACTCACAAACCACTAAGCTTTAGCATTCTCAGAGCCACCAGGAATATGCTGCATGGTGTCTACATTTTATCACAAGGTTATATGCAGCACATCCAATGTCAGTATAAATTTCCAGATCAGCTAGAATAATTTTTTGTGAAATCTGCATATTATGTAAATCCGTAGTTATGTTGTAAACTCCTCAACAGCAATTGCATTTATCAACAGGCACTCACCATCGTCCATTGTTTTATTAACAACTTATTTCTAAGGGAAACAACCGTTACAACGCAACTATTACAACGGACTACTTTTACAACGCAACTATTACAACGCAGGATCCATTACAACGAACTACCTTTACAACGCATGTTTTTACATCGCAGATGCCTTTACAACGCATGCCATTACAACGTAAGTATTGGTAAGTATGTAATTATATTAAAAATGTTATTTAATATTTTTTATAAAAATAAATAATTATTAAATATTTAATATATTTAGAAATAAAATATTATTTATGTAAAAAAATAATTTAAATAATTCTATTATTAATTAATATTTTTACCCCTACACTATCCAGCACTTACCCTACTATTTCACCCCCCTGGAGTTAGAATAGTAATTTTTACCCCTACACTATCCAGCACTTACCCTACTATTTCACCCCCCTGGAGTTAGAATAGTAATTTTTGCCCCTACACTATCCAACACTTACCCTACTATTTCACCCCCCTGGAGTTAGAATAGTAATTTTTACCCTACACTATCCAGCACTTACCCTACTATTTCACCCCCCTGGAGTTAGAATAGTAATTTTTACCCCTACACTATCCAGCACTTACCCTACTATTTCACCCCCCTGGAGTTAGAATAGTAATTTTTACCCCTACACTATCCAGCACTTACCCTACTATTTCACTCTCCTGGAGTTAGAATAGTAATATTTACCCCTACACTATCCAGCACTTACCCTACTATTTCACCCCCCAGGAGTTAGAATAGTAATTTTTACCCCTACACTATCCAACACTTCCCTACTATTTCACCCCCCTGGAGTTAGAATAGTAATTTTTACCCCTACACTATCCAGCACTTACCCTACTATTTCACCCCCCTGAAGTTAGAATAGTATTTTTTACCCTACACTATCCAGCACTAACCCTACTATTTCACCCCCCTGGAGTTAGAATAGTAATATTTACCACTACACTATCCAGCACTTACCCTACTATTTCACCCCCCTGGAGTTAGAATAGTAATTTTTACCCCTACACTATCCAGCATTTACCCTACTATTACACCCATTATTATAAAACACCTAAATTATAAATATATATATATATACATTTATAAAAAAATTAAGTAAATTAAAAATTAAATTAAATTATATTAAATTTAATTAATTACATTAAAAAAAAATATTATATACTTACCTATACTTACGTTGTAATGGTTTGCGTTGTAAAAGCATCTGCGATGTAATATCATGCGTTGTAAAGGTATTCGTTGTAAAGGATCCTGTGTTGTAAAAAATGCGTTGTAAAGGAAGTCGTTGTAAAAGTATGCGTCGTAACGTCATACATCCATTTCTAAGAGGTAAACCTAAACATTAAAATTATAGTCAGCGTCCATTGTTAGCTGTACTTTAAATAAAACAAAATCTTCTTGGTAACTATTTCAAAATAAACCTGTAATGTACAAAACTTCATATTAGACTATGTGATATGGTCCTATATTGCCACCTTGGGGTTCTGTTGAAATTTACAAATAACTCACCCAAGTGGTTTATGGTGTCATCTAAACCATAAGACCTACTGATAACTGCAAGTTATGTTCAGATTTTTTCCTCACACCATGTACCAACCTGGGACCTCACATTACTGAGGCCCACTCAGTCCACCAACTAAAGTTCAGGCAGTAAAGGCATTGTGGCTTGAATCTTACAATTAAAAACACACCGCTTTGGAATGCCCTTATAAGAAATACAATTCTATGACCAAACCACCTGCACATCAGGGAATACAATTAAACTCCCATCACGTGAAGAACTATGAAAAACAGAACAGACTATGGTGAAAAGTCAAACCTTCCTGGAAAGCCCTTTGGGTTTTTAAAATTGCCCTCACCCAGTAAATAGTGACATGCTTCATTATACGGCTGCTGACACACCCTGGTGCAGACCAACACTAAGGGTGGAGCGCATATTTTGAAAACTTTTAGAGGGATACCTTTTGCAGAAAAAGTAAATAAAACTGCCCAAGAGGGTGCCGCAGTAATTTTATTCTTGCCTCCCTTTGGCAGGATTAAAAATTATTTGGGGTTATCAGAGAAAAAACATCCCCATTAGCCTTACTGCTGGTATCAACATGTTTCAGCCATAGACAAATATCCAGCTGGGTCAATGGCCTTCCTCATGATTCACAGTGAGGCTGAGCTGCTCAAAGAAGTCTATGACTAGAAATGAACAGCATATGTTCAACGATAGCTTAAAATGGGAAGAGGACGCATCATATATTGTGACCTACGGATCTTGTCACAACTGCCAAAAACTCTCCACTGAGAGGCACACAGGCAATGAAGCAACCCTGGTACATTGCCAATGTGTGATAGTCAGAGGAGAAAAAAGAGAAACATTACAGACAAATGCCGCTATGTAACCTGAAAAAGGGGCCATAATCGCAAAGGTAAATTTTGTCGACATAAGTTTGCAACTGAATTTACCTTTCTTATGCCTGCCATAAATTCAGACACTCTGTTCATCACCACCCCCTTTTCTGAATCATTTTGTCCACCATAAGCGTGGAAGGGTATACTCAGATGTGAGTCCCTTGCTCATTGCACCATCAGGATTCAAGCAAGCCGGGCCGACGACGGCTGAAATGCCAGAAACCGGTCCCCGGAAGCTTGTTTCCTTCCCAGTATAAGAATTGGCTTGGTAGTTTGGTTTGCCCTGTTCCCATCATGCACTGGGACAGGAACAGACTAATTTGCATATAGCCAGGTTCTGAGCTGGGATGGTGCAGTGAGCTAAAAAACGGTGATGGATCAAGCCCTGATCTTTGGACTGGGTAAGAGTGGTCTGCTCAATTCAGACACTCTGTTCATCACCACCCCCTTTTCTGAATCATTTTGTCCACCATAAGCGTGGAAGGGTATACTCAGATGTGAGTCCCTTGCTCATTGCACCATCAGGATTCAAGCAAGCCGGGCCGACGACGGCTGAAACGCCAGAAACCGGTCCCCGGAAGCTTGTTTCCTTCCCAGTATAAGAATTGGCTTGGTAGTTTGGTTTGCCCTGTTCCCATCATGCACTGGGACAGGAACAGACTAATTTGCATATAGCCAGGTTCTGAGCTGGGATGGTGCAGTGAGCTAAAAAACGGTGATGGATCAAGCCCTGATCTTTGGACTGGGTAAGAGTGGTCTGCTCAATTCAGACACTCTGTTCATCACCACCCCCTTTTCTGAATCATAAATTCACAAAAGCATGTACATTTGTGTGAATACACACATTTCTCTCCTTTCCCTTTTCACTCTGGAAAAAGTCAGATTTTCAGTCCAGCCCAAAAATATTTTCCCTGTGGGGGAAATAAAATATGCATTAGTACATGCAATCATATTTTCCCAGTTCTCTACTAGGATAACTCCTTACTGGGATGATAGCACCTTGTATAAATAGTCACATGTCTTCTCCAAGAGTAATCCTGGAAATTTGCACCAGATCTTTTTAGGCATAGTCTTCTGATTATTTGTGACTACCACATCAGAAAAGTAAGGGCAGGCAGAGGTGAAGATGTCTGTCAGTACTCTTCTGGCTTTATTGGTTAGGAGGCCCCACAGAGTTCGTAGACAAATGAGCAGTGCAATTTATCTTCGAAGCAGACTTGAAAGATTGACAGGACTTTAATCTGTTTCATGGTTTTCTCATCCTCCACCTTTAATAATATCGTCTCATCTTACTGAATTGAGAGCTAAAGTCCAGGAGCTTGACATGAAGGGCTATATGTTAATAACATGTAATACAATGATAGAAGTATAGGAATCAGTACTACAGGAGTACTTTCTTACATAGTGTTACATGCCTTTGTCAATAGGCCCTAGAACTTTCAACTCGCTATTAGTAAAGTGCAAAGAAATAACTTCTGTTGGTACTAATTGTATATGAATATTGCCTGAATATTCCCTGGTTATTATTGGATGTGTTAAATACCTCACCCTTCATTAAGCTTCAGCAGGTCAAACCTGCCAGAAGGTAATAATGGACAACAATGTGGTATTTACCATAAAACACTGAAGAATCTCCCTATGTTGGCCATGGTCGTCTTTATAACAACACTGTGATTTTTGGGAAAAATGTTAGATGGTACACTGGAAAAGGTCTAATAATTGTGGCAAATGTCCTCCTCCACCCCTTTTTTTAACGAGTAACTGAAGTTAAATATGTGGCCTTTTTTACCAGCGTTTTTAAATATACATGAACAAGATGTTTTCAATTATGTTTTAATGTATGCAACGGTTTTAATTAATCATGCTTAATAAAATACTACTACCATAAAACACAGACTTTCGTTCATTACATTGTGGCCAAAATGTGTATTTTACTTCTCAAGAACTGAGAGTAGGTGCTTTTTATTGTAATTAATAAATTCTAAACCCGAAGGTATTGGATTTGACCAGGTGAGATAAACAGCAACTACACCCCCGATACATTCGGAGTCTTTGGGCACATTCTTATGCTTAAGGACTGGATTTTATGAAGACATACACTCGGAATAGAGGACTTATGTTACGCCTCCGACTCCAGGCATTGCAGTTGCACTTATTTTGCCTTTACAAATAAGGAGCGACCATATGAAAATAAATTGGGGACCCACCCAAAATATGACTCTCAGGTGCCTAGCAGCAAGAACTAGTCTCCTTTGAATGGAACCAGCAATGCCAGGCGTCATCAGGGAAGGGCAGGTTGGCTCTGTGTGGCACAGTGAGTGCTGAAATGTGTGTCCAGTCTCATCAGGGAGGTGCACATATAATTCAATGACAGAGCAATGGACATACCTCGACCACTTACAGTAACGGAATGAAAAATCTAAAAAGAAATGGATTTCAAAAGATGAAATGTTAAGAATTAGGAGAAATTGCTCTCCAAACAATCCCAGAGATGGATAAGCCACATTCCAAACTTTTTTCGCCCCACCCCAAAAAAAGGAGTCCAGCCTGAACTGATATTCTACGTCCACTTTTAACATAGCATCATTAAGATTCATCTTGTGTGAGACAAGGACTAGGTATACCTGAGACAAATAAGGTGGCGCAAGGCTCAGAATTTAGAACCCGGATTGGGCTTGTATGTTGTTTTGTCAAATGATCATTCTCACCTTCAGCTCCATGGTTGCTTAAATGATTTAGAAAGTATCCCATATCTACCTTATAATAAAAGCGGGTTTCAACAGTTGACAGCAGGAACACATTTAACTTGCATTTTTTAAAGACTCAAAATCCATTTCAGTAGCATTCAGGTACCTCTTTGGGCTAACGCGTGCAACTGATACAAGCTGTAGTAAATGTAAAATTCTCATTTAGGGAGCAGTTCTTCAGATTTAAAAGAAAACTGCAGGTTGGCGTACCCTGCTCTTTCATTTACTAAATCATGAGAGACTTGTCAAAATTGTCCCTCCTTTCCTTTTACAATCTCAATGCAACGTGTATCAGATTAACGAGATTGTGGCACGTCTCAGTGTTTTTCTAACTACGATTTATGATTCATTTAAGTGTTTGTGTCCTCTTCTATCTCCATCCACCTTCTATTCTCACACCAATTTTTATACTTCGTGAAAGACGATAAAACGCCTATAAAGATGCATCACTGGTAAAGGATTGCTAAAACAACCATATCTACAGTAGGGTATGGCCGCGGACTGTTCCATTTTTTAAATCCCACAGCAAAATACATCAATGTGCTACACGATGATATTTTCGCTTCAGCATTTAATTAACTTTGCTGCATTTTAATAATCTTTTTTTCAAAAATAATTTTGAAAGCATAATACACACTAGCGCAATTAATTGTACTATATAACATGCACCAAATAAATCGTGTAGTAGTGTAGTTCCTACTTGATTGTTACAAATGCAGATTTGGAAGAAGTGAGCATCATTTGCCCTCGCTTCTAAAAGAATAATGGTCTGATCTATCATACTATAGGCTTTTTGCGACCCACCTAGCATAACTTACTATTCAGTTGCGTCACATATGAATATTCATAGAGGGTCGCAAAACCTCCTCCCTCATAAATATTACGGGGGAAAGTCAAATTTGGCATCCTCTACGAATGACTATGGATGTTGGTAGAAAGGCTGCATAGACCTCTATAGCTGTGTTAGCATTCCTAGAAAATGCAGCATTTTTAATTTTTTTTTATTTAAACAGCTTTAAAAACCGTTATAATTCTGGAATATACAACGTGGTGGTGGGGGTGTGGAAGGTTGACATGCAGGGGCACCATGGATCACTTTCTGCTCCCCCTCAACTCTACACGACATTATTCACAAAGAGGAGGCTATCCACAGGGGCAGTTTCCCTTTTGCAAATCAGTTACCACCACAACTAAAGGGCTGGTAACTGATCAAAGGTTAGTAACAATTAGAGTCACAATCCTATGATAAATCCCAGGGGGCAGATCTACAAGGAAGTGCTGCAGCGTGGCACCACAAGCCCTTGCACGCTGCAACACTTCCGAAGCACAGGGATGCAACATATTTACAAGAATATGCTGCATCTCTGTGCTTCCCCCTGCTCTGGCACTCAAATTGCAGCCATGCGCTGGTGCAGGCACCCTAGCACCATGGTGCAAGGATGCCTGCATCGTGGGGAGATTGTTTTTGTGGAGGAAGGGGCACCTTCCTGCACAAAAACAATCTCTACAGGCATGTTCCTCCTTCAATGAGTGCTGTAGAATGAAGCATGCATCGAAAGAGGAAAAAATGAGGAGAAATGACAAATTCACTCTAGGGTGGAGTAGCATTCAGACGCATCTTCAGATTTACGATTTCTCGTAAATCTGGAGATGTGTCTTATTCCATGGGTGTTGCATGGGAATACCCACAGCAACACCCATGGAACGCCCCTTCAACGCAAAGTGCTAGGTGTGAGAGGAAAAGTCACGCATGTTGGCTTTTCCTCTCCTTGTAAATATGGAGGAGCATCCTGCGCCACCAGTACATCACCAAAAGTGACGTACTGGTGGCACAGGGGGCTTGTAAATCTGCCAACTTGTGTCAAAGTTGCATTAACCTGGCAATCCACAAGGAGTGATGTTGATATCCAAACTTCCCTGAACTCATTGGCAACCATGGAAAGCATAACTGGGCCTGTCAACAGTAGATCTGGGGTAGCTGTAATGGGATATGAGCGAGAGAAACACACACTTGATGTCTTCACTTTGCCTTTTCTTACTTCTACACACAACCTACACTGCAGAGGTAATGATATTTACAAGAGGAAATAACATTTAAAGCCTGATTACAAATTTGGCTGTCCGACTGTCCAAAAACCGTGTCCCCTGCCACCAGTAGCCTACAGCGCCGGCAGTTTTTAGACCGCCATATTATAAGTTGACAGTGGGACCCATGATGTGTCTGTGTTGGTGGGCAATGGTTTTCCATGTCTATTGTTGCATGTGTATACATGTCGACTGCACATTCGTCAAATGTATATATATGCATGATACATGTTGAAAAATACCACCTACCCATTGCTGTAGTCCGGTCCATATGCGGCCAGTCCACCTATGGGTAAATGGTGCAAAAAGGACTCATCTGTAAATCGTGGCAAACAGGGTCATATTCTGCAGGGTGAAGATGCTGCAGTGAAGGGGGACCTGGAGAAAGGGATCCATGTCTAACTATGCCTGGAAGAACAGGACAGGGGTGAGTATGCACCCCAAATCCTTCATAACTGCTGACTCAAAGCTGGTGGTCGGACCGCCTCGGTCGGCTCATCAGGAAGTCAACTTGTAATACGGATGGCGTTGGAGCTCCTCACTACCACCCTGTGGCATCTGCCTTTCCCCAACGGCAACCCCGGCAGTCTGTAGTGTGCTGGCAGTGTCGGTGGTTCAGCAGCATTCTTCGGAAATGTAATCCACCCATCTTGTAATTAGGCGGTCGGACCACCGAGCTTGCTGCAGTCAGACCACCAGCGCCGGTACGGTGGTTCACGGACTGTCAAACTCATCATTATAAGTCCCTTAGTAATAGGTCAATGATGACATATGATATACTTTGTGACAATCTTGTTATAATGCAGTTTCTATGGTTCATGAAAGTTCGCTAACTTGTTGTAGTGGAAAGAGAAAATAAACCTTTGTATTATATGCACTGAATAATCTGAATTGTTGTACATGTTCTAACTATGACTACTTTCAGGGAGTTAGAAATTAAGACTGTGATCTTATTATTTTTCAATATACATAGTTCATTAGCAGCATCCAAATGAATACTCAATGTTATGTTGTTGTGTTTTGATTTAGATTCCGTATGAATTTCCCGATTCATGCCCTTATATAGGTACAATTCACCTTGCCCTTATTTAGGTATAGAAATCCAGCCCTTATTTAGGCATTGCTCATGCTAACCAAATACAGGCATGGCTACTTACATCCGTTAATCTACGTCACAACGAGTTCTTGGAAAACCAGACTCTTAAGCCTTTAGGACTTCCCCTTGCTTGGATATTGATTTATCCAAGAACTCATTTATTATGCATGAACATCTATTCCTTAGGGGTTCATTCATCATCTTCTTATGCCCGACATTTACGTCAATACTGGCATTCCTAAACACCTTCAAGGTATAAATATGCCTTCACTTGCCATGGCAAATCAAGGTTCAATCCACGGTTCGACTGCCTACTTGCACAACGCGGTTCGCCACGGCAAGTTCAGAAGGAAGTCCAGTCCCCAACTGACGTACTGACCAGACGCTGCCATCCTCCTTGCTGAGAATCCAACTCCAATGTTTCTGACTTTCCTTGCGGGGTGCTAGAGATCGAGACCCGGGAAAGAGATTCCAACCTCTCTCATTCTAAGGTATGGAGAAGACTAGAACCTAGAGGGACTCTTAGCAACTTTAGTTAAACTAAACTATAGCTGAACAGCACCTACTTCTTCCCTCATACTACACTTAGGTTAGGTAAACTGGTGTAGGATTATTTTAGAAGCCACAGATGAGTATTTTAGCCTGTGTTATTTATGTATGTATTTTTATGAATATATGTCATAGCTACAGACCATGCTATTTCAGTATAATTTAATCCTACTGCTACGCTGTACTTATTATACTTCGCATTCTGTCTTGCGATTGTAGCAGTTCATATCTCTTGCATGAGAAATAAGACTGTTCAATAAACCCTTTTTATTGAAACTCCCGTCTATATATTCCTGTGTAACTCTGTAGAAACGAAGCATGCACGATTGACTGAGTGAAACGGTTATCTATTGTTTTCATGACTCTGAAGAGATTGTTCCGACTCTAAGGGAAACAAAGTTGTCATGTTTATGCTATTGTCAGAAACCAATCTCTTCTTGTTCATTCGAGAAGTTTCTAGTGACCTCTGAGTGAGCTGGCACACACAAGTAATTAAATTTAATGTACTCGATAGAGACATACTGACCTCAGTCCTTTGCCAAAACTATAGTGTATATTGTTCCAATGCGCAGAGTCTGTCAGGGATATAGGAACTACACTACAATGTTTTCACTCTTGCAAATATGCATCCACTACTCCATCAAGTGGAGGATTCACTAGTTTGTCTTTTGAGCAAGTGTAATAGAGTTATTAATTCTTTAAAGAAAGATTCCTGTGTAACGGAGTTTGAAATACTAGAAGGAATAATCCATTACTAAGGTGCAAATCACAATCTAAATCCTTTGTGCAATGCAGCAACCGACCGTCTGCGTTGCGGTGCATGAAAGGGAAAGGTCGGGAATGCACCATATTTACCATTACATGGTGCATTCCTGTCCTTTCCTAGTGCTAGCTCACTTTTGACTGCCTAACACCAACACAGGCATCCTTGGGTCATGTTGCAAGTGCGCCTACACTGTGGTCAGGAGTGTTTTTCTGCAAAAAAGGGCCCCTTCCTGCACAAAAACACCCTGAGAAACATTTTCCTCTTTCCACGTGTGCTGCAAATTGCAGCACATGTAGAAAAAAGAAAAATTGAGGAGAAATACAAATATCAAGTAATTTATAGACCAATATGAGGAAAACGTAGCTTGTATGATTAAATTGGGATGTCATCAGTGATTTCATAAATTATGTCTTAGAACATTACATGAGTGATGTCATATGTGAGGTCATAAGCAGTGGATGGCGGGGGTGCTGCTAAGTATAACTGATGAATATCTGTGTTTTTTTGTTCAAAATGTTAATGTTGTCATCTAGAAATTCAGCTAACTATAACATTATTTTAAGAATACCAAAGTTTACAGAGATGTATAGTTAGGTCAGTATTAATTCGTACAAAACCATAATTCAGCAGTTATAGTTACCTGAGGTAACAATAAGTTAGGTCGCGCAATGCATTGCTTATGACCTCACAAATTACATCACTCATGACATGGTCAGTGACGTCACCAATGACAACATTGATGGCATCTTAAATGACATCATTGTTGACATCATCCAGTGAGTGTGTGTTTCGTAAATGTGTCTGAGAGATAAACATATACATTAAGCTATTTCATGAGTTAAACTACAATTATTATTGTACTCTTAATGAGTGATACTGTTTATAATATATGTGATATGACTGGCACTGTGACTCACTGTATTAGTGTGGTAGTGTATGTCTCAGTGGCTGAAGGGGTGCCTGTGTGAGTGAATAAGTGGGTGTGTGAATAGTTGTAATGTAGCAAGTTAGTGGCTGTGTGAGTGACTATAGTAGTGAGTGATTGGCTGTATGGGTAGGTGAGTGACTGTGTGTGTGGCTTCATGGGTGGGTGTGTGTGTAAGTAGCTATCTCATTGACTAAGTCACTGTGTGAGTGGCTCTATGGGTGGTAGGTGAATGTGTGTGTGAGTGATTGTATGGGTGACTGATTGGCTGTATGAATGGCTGTATGAATAAGTGACTATGTGTGTAAGTGGATGTATGGGTAAGTGAGCAGCTGTTTTAGTGTGTGTGTGTTTGAGTTGCTATTTTCCACAGTAAGTATCTGTGTGAGTGGCTATATAAGTGAGTTAGAAGATGCTTGAGTACTTACATCGATGTGTGAATGGGTATGTAAGTGGTTTTATGGATGAGTGTATGGATGTGTAAGTGTCTATGGATGAGTGAGTAGCTCAGTTAGTAGCTGTATGAGTGAGTGAGTGGCTCTGTGAGAGGCTATATGCATGTGTGAGTAGCTATATGAGTCTGTGTTTGGGTGTCTGAGTAGCTGGATGGATCAGAGTGGCTGTATCGGTGAGTGAGTGGTTGTATTAGTATGAGTAGATAATGTGAGAGAGTGTGTGTGTCAGTAGTTGTATGGGTCTGTGAATTGGTTTGTTAATGGTTGTATGAGTGGTTGCTTGAGAGACTGTATGGGAGTGTTAGCAGGTATGCCAATGGTTCTGTGGATGGTGTCATCAATTATGTCAACAATGATGTAATTTGAGATGTCATCAATGATGTCATCAGTGATGTCATTAGTGATGTCACTGACCATGTCATGAGTGATGTCATTCATGAGGTCATAAACAGCACATTGCCGTGGCATAAACCATAGTGAGCTCAGGTTACTATAACTGTAGAATTTCAATGGTTTTATACAAGTGAATTCTGAGACTAACTATAAAGTCTTTATAACCTTTGTTTTTTTCAGTGAATTTCAAAGGGTGTTTTTTATTCTGTTTCCTAACTATAACGCTCCTGTAATCTTTGTTTTTTTCAGTAAATTTGTAAATTTTTTATAACATCCCTGTAAACATTTGTTTAATTTCAAATTTACAACCTTCATATGTCTTCAGTAAGAGGTGTGCAACACTAAAGTCATTGCATGCACTCAACAGAAACCTAGCACACTGCATGCAATTCAAATGGTGGGACACACACAGAACAGCCCTGTCAAGTGCCACACATCTCTTGTTAGAGTAACACATATTAGAACATTGGAATGTGGAGCACTCCATTGAATACAGTGGAGTTCTCTGAGCTTCTACTAGCCAGTAAAAGCCCGCAAGGCAACATTCCAATGTTTACAAAGGCCTTTCGGAGCCCGAGGGGATTTAAACCCCCTCGTGCTCCGAGAGGTCTTTGTTTTATTTGTTAGAACATTCTGCCATCTAGTGGCAGAATGTTCTAATAGCCTTATATCCCTCCGTAGATGGGCTATACCGGCCATTAAAGTCCCACTCCCTTGTTAAAGCTGGAAGGGCCTTTAATGGCCGGTATAGTCCGCTACAGTGGGCTATATTAATAATGTTTCTGCATCCCCACAAGGATAGTAGATTATAATGCAAATGTGTGGAACTTGGCAGGGCTACTGCAGGCTGCAGCAAGGGAACATAAAGCTGACCATTATCTGCTGGGCAGAAGCACTGCTTGCTGGTGACTGAAGGTGAGGCCCTTTTAGTTACAGCCTGATACCATGCAGGCCATGATCCCTCTCCTCTGCTGTTCCTTGGAGACTGGGCTATGTGCCCTCCACCTCCTGTGCAATGGTACAGGAAACAACGCATGCATGTAGCTGTCTGTGGAACGCAGTACAGTGAGTGTCCTGACAGAGGCCATTTGTCAGCTTTTCAGCTACCTATTAAGCTTCTGGATCAGTCATACCATGTAAGATCACGCCACCACCCAGGCAAACTAATAAAAATTAACTGCAAATATTGCATACCCAGCAGGGAAAATTACCTCCTCTTCCGCCAAGGGTGGGCACTAGTCCAGCTGACATCTCCAAAGTAGTGATTGAAATGAAATGATTACGCACTTGTATAGCGCACGACTACCCGTAGGCATCTCGGCGCTTGTACGAATACCGCCGAGGAACCCTTCCTGGCCTTTCCCTGTGAGGAGCCCACTCCTGGGCACCCCCAAGGTGAAGTCAGGCATCCTCAGCATTGTTGGGCCGTTGTAGAGATTAAGCAAGCTATTGCCCAGAGGTGCAGAGTGGGACTCATGATTAGAATTGGCACCGAGGCGAGAATTATCAGGTCCGAGGAAATTGAGCCCGAGACCCGCCGAGGCAGGAATTGAACCCTGGTCCCGGCCAGACTACTGCATCAGGGTCTGCCGCTCTAACCATTGAGCCACATTTCTCTACTCAAAGCACCCTCTGAGCAGACAATGAGGGCACTCAATGCTTGGATCAGGAGCTATTTTACTGCTATGGGGTGATGATGGATTGATACAAGACTGCAAAAAGATTTTAATAAAAGTGTTTCCATGAAATTGTCACGCATAAACAAACTACAAAGTTGTCAGCTATGACAGCTTTGCAAATGAGAAGTAATCCAAATTGAGATTGTGTCCACCCTATTTCATACTGCTATTTTTATCAGGGATGGATAATGACAAATCCCTGTAACCCCAAGCTAGAAAGTAAGTATGATGGTATTTTGTTTTGTTCTGGGAGTCCCACATTTGTTGCAAACAGTGCTGTCATGTATTTCCGGGGCTGAGGGAGAGTTGCGGCTCTGGTGTGTTTTTTGGCAATAGTTAAAAACATATATAGAGACTTTAAATGTATTGTTTAAGGTAAGTGGTTTACTAATAAAGAGATAAACATGCTATAAATAGAAAAAAAAGTAATTAATGTTCATTCACATTTTGTTTTAGATACGCAATGATGTGGCTGCATCATCACGAATCCCATGTGACAGGAAAAAAGGGTTTTATTAGTTGAAACACCTTTCAATGATTTATAGAGAAAGGTCCCTCCAATTTTCTGTATTGTTTAGTAGTGGGTGTGAATGTTCATACTTCTCTATTTCACTTCTTCATTTTGGGCCAAATGTACATAAAAAAACTGTTTGATTTCCTAACTGCAAGTTTTTGTGATTTACAATTAGGAAATCACAAACACTCATGTCCAAATGTGTCTTAGGCACATTTTGTGATTTCCAGTAGGTTGCAAATAGGTTTACCTCATTAATATTCATGAGGTAGGTCTTGCTTAGCAACCCATTGCGAATAGCCTGCACTCACAGGGATGGTGGCCCGCTGTGTTTTGTAGTGCAGCTAGTTCTCCTTAAGGAAAACAGGATGCATTTCTAAAATGCAAATGAAAAGCTACCTTTAAATTTTGTAAGAGTAGGCCCTGCCTACTCTTAAAAAATGTTGGGCCCACATTCACTAAGGGTGAGGGGTCCCTTGTGGACCCCTACCCCTTTGTGAATGGGTTACAACCAACTTGAAATTGGAGGTAACTGTGAATGTTTTGCAACCACATTCCCGGTCACAAAGCATTCCTACTTACCAGTGCAACACACTATTAGGAAGGGAAACCCTTAACCCACCTCTTTCTAATAGCGACTCGCAAACCCTATTTGTGATTCGGTAATAGGTTAAAAAGGGGCGTCGCCTAGTACCACCTCTCAGCAATCCCACTGGTGTGGCTTACTGGAGGTAACAGGTGGACTAATTGACCCCTAAGGACCCTCAGCATCAAAGGGGACGTCATCCCCCAACCCAAATTGCGCCAGGAGGTGCGTTTACACAGTCGTGCAGAGAGGTGGCGGGGCCTCTCAGGAGTTGCGGTCTCCTTTTCTTTCCCTATTTTAGGAAGGAGGGTAGTGTGGCCCCCCTTCCCTTGATCCTTTGTGGGCCATGAGGACCCCATCCCCCAGGGCCTGTCCCATTTTTTCCTAACTTTATATAAAATGGGAGGGGGCATGTGGCCCCCCTTCCAAGGCTGATTCCGCCACGGGGACCCCATCCCCCAGGAATGGACCATTTTAAAAATTATTCATTTAAGGAATGGGGGCCATGTGTGGACTTCAGCCCTAGGGACTCCATCCCCCGAGCCAGGCCAATGTTTACATATTTAAACCATAGAGAGGGGGCTGAGAGGCCCCCTCCCCTAGGCCATTTTTGGCACAGGGACCCCATCCCCCGGGCTTGGTCATTTATTTATAATATTTATTTTCAGGGAGGCGAGCTGTGTGGCCCCCATTCCCAGGCCGATTTCGGCCCCGGGACCCCATCGCCCGGGGCCTGGCCATTCTTTTTATTTTTAAAGGGAGGGGTTCCGCATGGCCCCCCTTTCCTTGGCCAATATTGATACCAAGTATCCCATACCCCAGGGCCTGGCCTCCTTGATGGGGACCGTGGTGGAGCCCCAATACCCTCACAGTCCCTGCCAGCTCCCCACCTCCTGTGGGAGCCAGTATTGCTTTTGGACAAGGTGAGCGGCTAACATGCAACTCCCTTTGTCCAAAACAATGTGCTTCTCTTCATGGAAGCGAGAGCAAGTTTCCTGCTTTCGCTTCCATGAATAGAAGCATAGTTTGCAATGACAGAGAGGGAATCCCGGGATATTGCAGAAGCCGGCCCTTTGGGGTGGAGGTACCCAGGGCCAATGAGGGAGTAACGTGGACACTTTCCAACATATTTAAAGCCTCGGGAGGGGGTGGTCCCCGGGGCTGGGTGTCCACTACGGACCCCACATTTTTTTTAGTCAATGCCCTGGGGAGATGGTGGTCCCCAGGGCAGTGTGAGGGTTGCAGAATCCCCCCCCCCATTTTTATTTAAATTGAAGCCCCAGGAAGGTGGCAGTCCCCGGGGCTTGGGGGGGTGTGAGGCCCCCCACATAATTACAAACATGCCCCGGTGAGGTGGTGGTCCCCTGGGCAGCATGGGGGGTAGTAGCCCCCCACATATAATTGATACAAGCCCCGGGAAGGTGACTCCCCAGGGCGCGTGCCCCTGCATAATATTAATCATGCCCCGGGGAGGTGGCGGTCCCCCACGGACCCCCGCTACATATATTTTTTCTTTACCCCAGGGACCTGGCCCACCCAGAGGCTGATTGAAGCGAAGCTTGGGGCAGGTATATGGACAATATCTTCAATATCTTGAAGGGAGTGAGGAAACATTGGAATCTTTCCATTCCCACCTAAATAGTAATCAACACAACATTACATTAACATTGGAGTACAGTAAAGAGAGTATTTATTCTCTAGATTGTGAACTATATATAAACAATGGACACTTAGAATCAAGGCTATACCGTAAAACCACAGCAGAAAATTCTATCTTGCATGCAGAATCTGAGAATCTGAAAAGACAGATAGACAACATACCTTATGGTGAATTCTTGCATGGTAAACACATTGTAGTGACCCGAAAGATTACGAATCAATAGCCAATGACATTACACAGAGATTTGCCAGAAGAGGATATGACCCAAGAATCATAGAGAAAGTGAGAAAAAGAACTCTAAGAATACAGAGGGAAGAACTGTTGAAAGTTAGTAAAAAGGAGGAATCTTGAGGGGAAAAATCTAGTGTGGTATATCACAACTTATAGTGAAGGAAACAATAGAATATACCACACTTTAAGGAAACACTGGGATGTGTTGACCCTTGACAAGGATATGGACAAAATAATATCTACCAAACCTAAAATGATCTATAAGAAAGAACCTACTCTAAGGAAAATATTGAGTCCTAGTGACACAGTGAAATATGAACTTCCCAATGTTGATAGAGAAGTAGTAACTTTTGGTAACAGTACAGTACCAGTAGGATCCTATAGATGCAACAATTGTATTTGTTGTAAACATGTAATTGAATAATCCAAAGGCTTCTTTGATAGTAAATATCATAACAAATATAATATTGGCTCATTTATCAATTGTAATACCAACAGTTGCATTTATGCCATGACCTGCATTTGTGGAAAAAGGTATATTGGTTCCACAAAGCAAAAGCTTAAAATAAGATGGATGGAACACTTACTTACATGTGGTGAAAAACTGTGACACCAAATATCCCATGGCCATACAATTTCGAGACAATCACAAAATACAAGAGATGAGTGGGATTTGATTTATGCGGATTGAACATGTCACACTAGATAGATGAAGTGGGGATTAGAGAGAAAGATACATATGAGAGAAACCTTCTGGTTTAATAACTTGCAGATAATTGAATTTGGACTTAATGTGGATAGAGAACTACATATGGTGCTATAGGAACTAGATCCATTCAATTTTAGACGTGGATAGCTTATATAAAGTGCACATCAGTTAGTGTGATCTACAGATTGAAGTATTAGTGGATATACAGAAATTCCACCATTACAAGAGGAACTTAATTTCATGTTAATATCTAAACTGACAAATTGATGGATATTAAGAGTCATGTTGAGAATCTATACACTGTATGAATCTGACTTAAGTTTGCGCAAGTCTCTCGCTATTTTTTAAGAATGTCATGAAAATTAAATAAATAAGGTAGTATTAATGATTAAACTAATGTTTGTCACAGTATAAGACACAAACACTAACCTACCATGGGAACAGAATAGAATAATCAGGGGTTAATAATAATAAAAGAAAAACGCCTAATTCCTCCTGAACAAACCTAGAGACAGGATAAATTAAATGGATTGCTCGCCAATAATGTGAGAGCTCGTGATCCATTGTGAGAATAATCCTGAGTAAGACTGCAGTAGTCTAACTCTTGGTAAGCACTCGATTGCAGTTGACTAACTTTAGTGGAGACGGGACGTTCAATGGATTAAAGCAAAACAGGGTGACTTGAGGTTGAGGTTCGCTCCTATAGCGAGAATCAATTAGTTAACTGATTTATTTTTCTAATATTGTATTTTTTTTTAAACCTCTAATTTTGGGGATATTAATGTATTCTTAAAAAGGCATAATTGAAAGATATAGATTAGGTAAATTAAAGGGATGATAATGTAACATATTTGTGGTACCTCATAAAAGGAATTTTAGAGAGAGATTAGTACTGGGTGACTATAGTTAATTGGCCACCGACGTGGTAGCATAAGATACCGAACATGAGTGAGAAGAACAGGGAGACCTACAGTTCGAGTTCCCGACCAAGCGCAAGTGGTACATAAATATTCAGAAACATCTTTTACATTTATAAATTTTTGGTAAGAATAAAGTATTCTTTAACTGGCTTAATTGTGAGAAACAGAAAAGGAAAATAAAGTGCTGATAACGCAAGTTATATGTGGTTCCTCATAAAACTAATTTTAGAGAGGGATGTATACCGGGTGACTACAATTAATAGTCGTCCGATGTGGTAGCACAAGAAATTGAGCATGAGTGTTAAGAATAGGCCGGATTGGAGATTGTGTCCCCTATTAAGCACAAGTTGTACAGAAATATATTAAAGCTTTTTTATTCTTTATCATTTTTGAATTGGCAGTTGGTTTTATAGTTTCTGAACTTATTTTGCAAAAACGGATTAACAATTAAGATGTGAATAAAGTAAGAGATAATTGCTTTAGATAAGTTTGTTAGTCAGTCATTCATATATATTTAAACAAAGCCCTGCTTCGTGCTTTCACAGGTGATGCCAATTAAGGCCACAGTAGAGTATAAAAAGGGAGGTGAGCCAAGTCTGAAAGAGTGCTGCTTTTCCTTCCGACAGGAAGGACAAGGCTGACAGGCAGGTTACAGTAAGCAGGATATTTGGTGAATTGAGGGGACGGGCTATAGCCATTAATGTGAGGGTGGCATGTTTTAAATTTGGACAAAGACAATAGAAGCCTAAACTCTTTAAAGGAGTTGTCTGTGAAATAGAAACTACACCTGCATACTAAACCAAAGGCTTCTAATTTGGGGAGAACGGGCAGTATAGCACCCTGTAACTGTTAAATCAATCAAGGAAATTATATTTATGAATATTGAAAAACCTGAACCAGGGGTTTCCTTACACACAGACGAATAGAATGGCTGATTAATGCAAACTGTGAGATTAAGATATTAACTTAAGCAAGGGGCATAAACACCCAACTGTTTGTCTTTAGGACCTAGAAAGCTACTATATATAGAAATAATAAATATATATTGAACTGCAGGTGATGGCTATTTTGTTCCGTTCACAGACCCTTATCAAGGTGAACAAATTTATCGATTCCTATTGATAGATTATGTTTGTTTGTAGCAGTCCTGAAGAAGCGCGTTTGCCATTCGCATTGAAGGGAATTCCATGGCTGATGAAGCCGCTAAGGCAACAGTCTACACTGCTGCCATTGGGGTAATCACTCATTCTAGTACAGGATTACATAGAGATATCATAGTGGCTGTTAATGCCGTGCACAAAGGCACACAGCTGTCGAAAGGCTTTCCACTGAAGTACTCATACAAGTTAGATGCACAAAATATTCTATATGCTCAGATTCCAGGAGTGGGGTTACAGTTATATTTAACACTGATCACAGATTACGGTTAATACTAGCTGTGAATGAGTGTCTGGTTTCAGCACATGCAGGGGTTACTGCTACAGTCTGGTTACAGAAGGAGCATTATTGGTGGCCAGGTCTAACTAAACATAACAAGGACTTTGTCCTAAAATGTGACATCTGCCAGCACATGAAAGGTTCAACCATAGCAGGTCCACCACAGACACCTCTATTGACCTCAGACAATCCTCTGGCAGTTGTTTATTTGGACTACTGCAGCCCCTTACATTCAGATGGGGCCTACGAGTACCTCTTGGTTGCAGTGGATTTATGCTTCAGATTCCTGTGGGTCTGGCACAGCACTCAGCTGTGCTCAAACTGTTATAAAGGATTTGCAAGTCTTCAGCTGGACGTACGCAATTGGCACACTACATTCTAACCCTGGGAAGTTTGGGTGTAGCCTTGCGGTAGTTCTCCCCCTATCATCACAAGAGAAATGTGATCATTAAGAAGAGAAAATGTGACTTAAAACAGCCCTGAACAGCAAGGGTATTAGGCTTCGGTCGCAATGGGGTCAATCACCTATATGGGGTCCAGAGGGCACTCAATAATATGCCAAGAAAATCACAGGGGGTTGCACTCCATATGAAATCCTGTTTGGTGTGAGAATGTGGGCACCAGAAATCAATGTTAGCACAGTGGCGGCAGAAACACCATTTGACATCAATTAACATTTGGCTGTTTTACAGGAATTCAACAAATTCCGGGGTGCTCAAAGTCACTTTCAAGTAAAACGCACTGCCACTGGAAAAATGACGATTGTACCATCAAAAACCGGCTGGGTCCCGAAGACTTCGGACATGGTCAGGGAAAAATGATTGACAAGAAAAAATTTGGGCCATCCTACAGAGCTTTTGTAACTGTCCTGGGTGTTGAGGTTACCAGACCTGTAGTTATTCATCCTCTTGCCGGCCGCCAAGACAAAAGGTTTGTCTCACTTGATCTGATCAAACCACACTATGTGGTCAATTCCCAACAGTAGGCCATTTGGGCTCCTGGGTAGCCGCCACACTCCTCTTGCTACTTACTGTTCAGGAAGTTCAGATAGAAGCTTTAATAACTCTTAAAGATTCCCTCTTCAAAGAGAAGCTATAAACAACAATGAAGTAGTATCCCTTCCTTTTGAAACAGCTAGAACTGCACAGTGAACAAGTACAGAAACTCAAATTTCAATTCGGAAAATTGATTACGTGTATGTAGATATGCCGATGTCTACGTGAATGTGCCACAGATCGAGTACTCTCCCAGTTCTTCAAAACCTGCTGAGCTGTCAAAAATAGACTGGATGGCTTTTGGCTACTTCATGCATTATGACGACTTCTCATCTGATTTAAGTGAACCTGAGATACTACCACCTCTTCCTTTCAAACTATGAATGAGTGCTTTCTATGTTTGGATAAAAAAACATACTTTATTATTCCTTGGTTACATCTCTGGATTACAGTTTGATTACTATTTTTGGTCCTCTGGATTGGTGAATGTATTTTTTCCTACTTCTGAATGGACACTATCTCCCAGAATGCTCTGCAGTCCTAGTGAGCTTGGTGCTGAAACCACATGCATCATTTCATGTGAACTAAGGACCTGTCCCTAGTGAACATTACAGCAGTTCCAGTTCAGGACAGAATAGAATAGAGTGGTACAGGGTATCATATGACGTGTATTGTTCTACTGAACTTTTACAAATGCTATATATTTTTTTTATTACCTTAAATGATATCATCATCTCTTCTAATTTCTCTGCTGATTGGGACATTAAAACTGTGCACAATTTACTTTCAAATGTAGAGCAATTGTCTGCATTTTCTTCTGATGAATTGTATGATGGTACATATAATTTTGGCTACATTGTTTGCTATCAACAGTATGGTCACCATTTATTACACAAAGCTAGTATCCCATGCGCTCTTTATAATTATTCTCAATGGGAAAACTGCCCAACACCATCAAAAGGTAGTTCAAAACATTTGCAAAAAAGTTTGCTTATTTATCCAGTTTTGACAAATCAGACCCTGCCTCTTATTACTATAGCCTTGCACCTACACCAGCAAAGAAAAATATTCTAGCAAATACCAAGCTGATATAATATGCTTCCATTATTTCCCAACGGTCTGTACAGGGTTTTGACTTTTGGAAAGTCACCATAGACACATAATTTGTCTGGGGGACAAAAGATTTGCAGGTTGAGGGAACTACTGCCTTATTCAGAGATGCCTCATACCACATCAATTATTTTTTCTGAATAAAACAGTGCAACAGACTTCCTGTCTTGGAATAGCCAAGATGTAGGATTTGAACACAACTCGTATTCCCACATTCTCATGCTTTGAGAACTGGCAGCAATTCACACAATACAGTGAGGATACACTAGATACCATGATACAAAATACGTCTTACAATTCATCAGACCCCAATTGGAAGGGATGGTTGGTTTGGCCTGAGGACACAAATGGGTGTCAATCTAGATTCCCGAGCAACACAGAACAGTTCAATATCAATAGGCCTGATCAGCGATATGTACCATCAGAACACTCAAGGGTGGTGAAATCATATTATGTTGGAAAGCTGTGCATTGTTTGGCTCAAAACCTCAACACCCTCTCAGGTGAAGCAACACTTGTCCCTTCTTTCTGATGATTTGGTTCTCAGGGATTTCTTATTAAGTCCTGGGAACCCACCTCAAAAGCTCTTCTTGTATGCAATATATAACGAGCTGTGAGAAGTTTCTCAACAGGAAGCTGCTGAGAGACTGCGTGAGACTGTTAGGGTTAATGTAGAAAAGGCTTTAAAACTTTGACTGTGGCTGACAACAGTATGACAACATTGCCATCCTGAATGTATTCACTGTGCAACATAGCATCTTCTGCATTTGATGTAATACAGCAAGATATGCTCATTTTACAACATGAGCAATCATAATTATGGTCCATTGTGCTATTAAGCTAGAAGCCGCAAACATTACATTCCGGCCACGTGCCGTGGTGTTATATCAACAGCACAAGTCTGTTTTCCTCCTATGAACTAACAGAAAGACAGTTAGATAATGGCATGGAAGAGATGTGAAATATGCCCTGTTGCGCATTCAAAAATTAGACCAATTACCTTTCACAGTGGCTGAGTCACCATCCACAGCACAAGTCTGTTTTCCACCTATGAACTAACAGAAAGACAGTTACATCACCCTACCAGTCACAACTTTTAACTTCCAATATTCTCTATAGTACCAAGAAACAGGCAGATATGAAGTGCTAGGTGAAGGTTATGTGCATGAATATTGGTAATTACCTTTCATGCTTAGATGCAGGAATGGGGATACTGATGTTTTCTTTAGTGGTTGCGACTGTGAGAATTCTTTAAGTGGGTCCTTAGTGTGCAAGGACATTTTACTTCATGGAGCATGCAATGCTTCAGGTGGAACTTGTCCTGTTATCTGAAGGGATCTCCAGCAGCTGTGATTCATCCATTTTTAAGCTGCTCACCAATGGGAGCTATCTGATGCTGAATGATCAAGGTTGCTGTGGAATGGAGCCGGGCATCGCTTATCTGGTAACGGTTAATTCCATAGTCACCTGTTGCACACAATTACTGTTTCCACCTGCCTGCACAGTAGGGAGGCAACGATATGGCCCTCAATAAATGTTTCAAACATACGCTTTTATTCTCTGAGCAAACTGAAAGCGATGTCTTTTTAAAAAGATGTGGCCTTAACATCAGCCAGAGAGACATTTGATTAGGGGTAGGTGGCATTTGCGTAATCGCGGTAAAAATCTCCGCAAACAGGCAGAAATTACGCGGAATTGCTTGTTCACAATGCTTTTTTCCTGTTCGCAATTGCTGTTTGCGTGCTCGGGGGGAAATATTGAGAACGCGAACAAGCAAAAAAATCACGGAACTCAAAAATTGCGGCAATTTCGCGTTCTCCACCGAACACGAAATTACCCAAATTCTGCACATTCCACGAGCGGAACAGAATTTACCTCCCAGGCCTACATTTGATCTCTAGGTTGCAAGGTCCTCATCCGAGATACAGACGCTACTCCACAACAACTTCCCACAGCATTTAGGGTAGCTGGTCCACCGTATCTATAATATGTCTGATACAAAGGGAATAGTGCTCTATTTTAAATGTAGTCGCTCTGGACTGGTTAGCACCTTTCACACAATTTTTGGAGTTACACCATCTTTCATACACTCTGTGTTGGGAAGCATTTTTTTAGGTCTCCCGCCAGTCCTGATACTTGTGGCAGGAATCCTGATTTTTCATTTTTCTACTCCGCAATGGACATCCCAGTTGAACCCAGAATAGAGACAGCACTGGCTGTGCTACAGTGCTGTGAGTGCATTATACACTGCTTGGGCACACCTCAGCTTCGAGAACTGAACAAGCACTGGTCTTATCTTTCAGGCCTGTTTGGCTTCACTGCGTACAACCTGTATTCTGCTGCCTGCTGTGCAGACATGAATGCATGTTAGATCTATGCCTCAGATCACAATCGGTTGCACCACTGGACATTCAAGTACTGATGGAACTCGTTAAAGGCCCTGGGGTATTTTTGTCCCAAACGTATAACATTGCTGATTTATGCATTCTTCAAGCCACCCTTGCTCCTAGTGAACTGAATCCCAGCTCTATGAAACACTTACAGGATGCAGCCCTCCCTCAATGGCTGCTGTGGGAATTGGATGGAATCACCTTTGCTCTATAGACCTGCTTCAAGGTGCGCCTCTAGGAACGTCATTGCAGCTGAGAGCAGCAGCAAAGTTGCCTCTACCTTTCGGAACACATAAACAATTGGCTTTTCTGTATAGTGAGAACAATTTGGCCTGTTTTTAAACAGAATGAATCAAAACAATGTTTGCTTTTTTTCTAGGCACCATGGCTTTCTGAGTGCTTGGCATTTCAAATAGTAGTCATTTTAAGGCATTTATGAAAAGTTTACAGGCAGGCTTGCTTTTAGATGATGTTAAAAGTGGTTCTAGACCTTTTTAGTTTTAATTTGAATGTGGCCTGCTGGCTTTTAGATAGCTTTTACATATTGACCCTTAGTATGAGGAGTGGGTGTTATGTACCCATGTTAGGCCCAAGTAACAGAGCTGCACACTTTTCTTACATTGTCCTAATTCTGCACAATAACATGTCTGCTGTAACCTTTTGCACATATTTGCTTATGCGACAATGTTGGATTAATTTCTCTGAAATTACTTTGTTTACACATCTAGCTTTGCATTACGTTATCATGATGCCTCAAACACCATGTTCAAAGCCTCTTGATGCATTAAGTACAAATGTTGTTCTATCTTCATCCACGGGCGACAGGGCTATTCACATATCCATAACATCACTAATCTATACGCAGATCACAAGGATGCTTTCAATTATAAATAATTAGCATCCAAAACAATTAGCTGAGGAGGCACTTCAGCTGACACTATGGGGCCCTGCCTCCTGAAACATCTCCGTGAGGTGTCCAGTTTGTGACCAAGACGGGCTCCTACATTCTCTCCCACCAGGTAATGGGGTTAGATCGTCCCTTATGGGCATTCATGGCTTCACACCTACACACACTCTAGGTACATGTAGAGTAGGATTGCATAGTAGGAGTACATCTGATTACTGCCGTGTTCATATGTCTGCATATTTACACTGTTTTAGCATCATGGTAGAACTGTATCTACTATTTACACTTTTGGTGCTTGTAATCACTTTCATCTGCTTCTGTCTACTGAATATTGCAGCACATGTATTCTATACAAGAACAACGTTGGTTCAATAAATAAACTGAAAACGTCCCACTGTATTTTTTTCTGAGTACTAGTAAGCACGAGTGACTGAGCAAAAGGTTCTGATCTGTTTCCACAATTCCTATGGGGTCAGGGTTGTCTTGTTCAGTGGTTGCCAGAAACCATTCGCTCCCTGGTAATGTTCAGGGGGCTTATGATGTCACTGTGAGCTAGATGGTCTCTAGGCCAACTTAGCCTGTGGTGGTGCTTAGAATCAGTCTGAGCACCTCACTCAAAGTTGATATGGTCCAACAAATGTGCAGCTGCTATGGATTAGTGGGAACTACACAACAAGGGCAAAGCAAACACCAGCCTTCAATAAACAGGCTGGACACGTCTTTAAGTGCGCCATCAGTGTAAAGTGCATACCAGCCTGCAATGCCAGGCCTAACACGTCTTTAAGAGCACTATCAGTGCAAAGCACATACCAGCCTGCAATTGCAGGCCGAACACGTAATTAAGAGCCCCATTGGTGCGAGTGCACACACTAGTCTGTAATGGCAGGCTGGTACCAGGTCTTCAAACATAATAGGTGAGTGTGCACCCACTGGCCAGCCATGTCAGGCCTGGCAGGTGTTTTAGAAACCCCAGGTGAGCACCGCTTTCTACCGTGTGTAGGACTGCCACACACACTTTCTCATTGCACTTATAGTCGAGAAGTACACCAGGCCCTAAGGTCTTAACTAGAGTATCGCCAACCCATAGGAAGTATCCCATCGGGAGAGCTGAACCTCTAGGAATGGAAAACCCAGATGGCGGTTCATCCCTACCCAGACAAGGCACACCCAGATGCACCTACCCAGTCACTAACCTACCCCGGTTTGGTGGTGGCTACTTAGTGAGACCAGCCACACTGAGTATGAGCCATTTTTGACAGGCTATTCAGGTGGGTGGCACAATCAGGGCAGTGTCTCCCTATTAGCCAGTGCTGCAACCTCCCAGGGTATGTGGTGTACCTTTTTACAGGGCACTCACAGGTAGGACCCCTAACCCAATAAAGTAAGCACACTATCCTGACATTTACAGGAAGGGCACATGCTTTTTCCTGCTGCAGTACAGTGAAAAAGTGCCCAGAGTCCTATGGTCAGGAAAAGAGAGTTGACAAAAACCAGGAGGAAAAAAAGCAAAACATTATAGGGAAATCCCGTTAGGAAGGACCATGTCCAACAGATAGTGTCTCACAACTAAGCATATTGAGGCACACGTAAATTCTTGAACATTAATACTGTAACATGGGATGGCCCTAACATTTCCAGTACCTGGCCTGAGCACTTATTTTCTCCACCCCAAGGGAACGGTTGTATTACCAAAGGGACAACAGTTGCTTGTGCCCCCCTTCAGACACTCACTGTACCAGCCTCCAGGCGGATCTCTGTCCCCTTTTTGAAGTACAGGCAGGTGCAGCCTGCACTATATAAAAAGGAACAATAGCTTCTGTCATGTGCTCCATCTTTTACTAATGCACTGCCCCCTGCGCAGTCACAAGTTTGTAGCTGCCCTAGTTGCAGTGCATTAATTGTAATAGGTGCAATATCCATGTTTGCGCTTTGCGCACCTTTTTAAAAGTATCCTGTGTCACAATTAGGTACAGTATACTCATTACATAATAAGAGCCCAATGTTTTCAGAGGGCATCAGAAAAACAGTCTTGGTCGGACAAAGACTCACAATAAGAAGGGAGTCTGTTACAGAAAAGGATATCCACACAGATAATACCTCACATGTAGCGCCTCATACAGGCAGTAAGTTTCACACATGCAACTAGTTTCAATGAACTAGTATAATACAAGAATAAAGTGCACAATTCCAGCAGGACTTTAACAGACTGATTATACACAGGCAGACACTCATGCTTGTAGAGTGAAAGATAGAATCATGAAGAATTGCCAAGGACCAGAAATCACCTGTTTTCACTGGACAGTGCCCATTTCCTGGCTAGATAGAAACAGGATGTGGTGGAGAAAGAGATTATACCGATGGAAATTAGAGCAGAGCCAGAGTCTCGGGAACAAAGATTAGCTCTACCATTTGAAGTAGCAGTAATGAGTACTAGTGAGGGGCCTATATGGCACTACCCTATGAAGAAGTATAACTGTACTTGCCTCCTGTGGTTATTCAGTATACGATAACTGATGTACCTAGGGGCCAAACAAAAAAATGCTGAGAGCCTCAAACATGCAAAGACTGTCACATGGGTAGAATTTTTCATACAGATTTTCTCATATATCTAGAGAGACTCAAATTCCCTCATACAATCAACATTTCTTTTACAGGGGGAGCGCATTTGAAGGCTATTCATTTCACACTGGAGGAGAGTAGTAGTGTGGGGTAGAACATCTTCTTCAGGCAGCCTATGCAACCATAACAATACATTTGTTATTCCCATGTAAAAGAAATGACACTTAGTGTCTTTATTATAGTAGGCACACAGTCGGTCATGGAAGAAGGAGTGGCTATGTTGAGTGTAGCACACATGCTCACATAGAATCTGTTGCAGATGAAGCAGCTGCAATGCATCATACAGGCACACAGGACTTCCCATGGTGACCAGTCACATAACAAAACTATGGCAATACAGAGACAATTCCTGGTTTCACAGGTGGAGCTCACAGAAGAAAGAGCAGCAATTTGGATAGCAGGCCTGCTGGAACTCACATTGTTATTGGTTGCAAAATAGGAATGGGTAATGCAGGACACTCAGGCTTTGCTGGCTGTCCACAGGGGATGTTACAAGTCAGGCTAAACAAGAGTTGCAGACTCCTATTCGTGGCAAGTTCACTTTTTCTGACCTCATCAGGCCAGGCTCTCGAAGCACCAGGCAGTACACTCCATTATCTCTTTCAACACCAGCAGCAGATTTTCTTGCTCGAGGATATGATCCTGACCTCTAAAAGAAGTAAAGAACATAGGGGCATATTATCAAGGGGGTTTATCTCCGCTTTTTTGGCTTTAACCACCAGCTAGCGACAGCTAGTAGGAGATAGCGACCATCTTAGGCCCCACTCTGCATGTCAGTGATATTTATCACTAATGACATGCAAAGTGGGCGTGCCAAGATGTTAGCGACTGGAAACAGTCGCTAACATCGCTATCTCCTATTACCAACTTTTGGAGATATTCGCGCTAAGCGCGAATATCTCCAAAAGCTAACACCTGCCCTGAGCAGTTCTTAGCCATGTTATCCAATGGGAGGTGGATAACATGGCTAAGAGCATTAGCTCGGTAATGCATGAATATCGCAGACTTTTCAGCGATATTCATGCATTGCGGCCGTTTTTTATCGCATTTGCGATAAACCTTGGTAATACCAAGGTTTATCTGCGATTAAAATCGCCGCAGCTCAGCGGTAAAATGTTGTCTCTACCCAAGCAATAGCGATAATTATCGCTATTGCTTGGTAAGATGCCCCATAATTCTTCCTTCAATGCTCACATTCTGCTACTTAAGTGAGGAGAACGCCTTGAAGTCAAATGCCAAAAGTAGATATGCTGCAGGGCTAGTTTATATCCAGTGGTAGGTCAGATGGCCCAGATCCAACTGTGCAGTAAAATTCTAACATTTGGGGGAACCAATTAGCTAATAGTATATTTTCCTTAGGTTGCGGGTGAAAATATCCCTCTAACTTTGTAATTGTTCTCCAGGAACACCAAGTTCTAGATATGGGGAGATGGGCCATCCTCCTACACAGGTGATGTGCACATCTCCTACACATCCCCTGTGTAGGAGGTGTGCAGTCTTTTTCTGGGTCACTGACCATCTATTTGTGCAGGTGTTCCTCTGGCCAGGTCACAGACTGAGTTGCTCAATTTTGCCTGTTCAAAGCCCAAGCTCCACCTCAGGTGTTCAAGTTAAAATGACTATAACCCTCTACTGTAATCAGCTATCACAGCTTTAAGTTGTCAAGAGGCCATGTGCTAACTCGCTAGATTTAGTCACCCTTGAGTATTGACCTTATGCCTTGCTTCCTCTATCCCCTTATTTCAGCCCCAAAGATATGACCGAGTTCCTTTAATCACATATCTCAGCCCGAGCATCATAGTGAGCGTCTAGAAATCGAGCTAAATTGATTTTCATTACAATGGAACATACACATTGTCTCTCAACCTCCTACATTACTTCGTCAAATCTCGTCAGCCTTCTTCGATGTGGCTATTTAAGCCACGCCCCTTGGGAAAGCTAGCATTTTTACTTCAGTACCCTAAAGGAGCAAACAGAAGGAGATGATGAACGGAGTGCTGAAACTTTTCAGACACTCACCCCCAGTCACAGATCTGTGTTGAATCTATCATCGTTCTTTAGCTCACTTCGCAACCCCAGTTCAGACCCAGTCATATGTAAATCAGTCTTACCCATTCCTCATGGGAACAGTCCAGCCCAAACTGCCAAGCCAGGTCTTCCCTGGAATGGAAACAAGCATACTGGGACTGATTTCGAGGTAACACACTCATCTGCAACATCACTCGAGCATTCTGGGGCACACTGGTTGAGAATCTTGAGCCTTAACAAAGCCACAGACCTTCCATGGTATCTTCACAGTTCCAAGTTGCTGGTCTTTAACACCCTCCTTGCTTCTTTAACCTGAAAGTGTAAGAAAAGGGGAAAAACTAGTACTATACACCGCGATAAAGCCTTCTTTTTGAAAAGCTGTAATAATAATTCATCTACAGTGCAATTTTGCTTAAACAAAGGTTATTGGGCAAGAATAAAGTGACAGTGAATTAACTATTATATGCGCACAGTGCATTGTCACAATCTGGTATACTTGTTCAAACAAATACGACATATATTGTGATAAAGAGTGAGATATCACCTGTGAAGGTTAACAGAGTGTGAAAAAACCTTCAAAGAACTATCTATCATTTTAAGAAAACTGTTGAGAACTAAAATGGGTTGGTCACTGAAAATTCTATAGTCTGCAATATTAATGCTTGAATGTATTTGTATTTAGAAACATATTTAGAACCATGTAGAGTGAAACCTCAGTAGGAGATCCTTGAAGCAAAATACCTAGAGCAGACCAAGACCCAACTTCATGAGTACAGTAACCTCCTAGTACGGCTTCATGGGCGATTAATAGTAAAGATACAGCCTTCCATGCATCCTCTGGTAGATGTTTTTGGAACCCATCTTTAATTTCTGGGGTGCATACTATTCTATGTAAAACCATAGCAGACCTGAATGCTTGGTATGGTTCGGAAATTGCTAGTTTTGAAAACCTTATGCGGAACATCATCTTGGATGTAAAAAAGGTTAGATGTCCCCCGAAGCGGGTATACATGCCTAGTGCCTTGTGCACACTGAATAAAGAAATAAATAAATTAGTCCGAGCCCAATTCTTAAGTAGATCTGGGGAACGGGAAAAAGAACTTTTGAGGTTAAAAAGAAAGAGAGTTAGATTAAAAGCGAAACTAAAAAAGGAAAAGGAAGATTTAGTATGGATCAATCTAAGGGAAGCAGTAGCGCATGGTAAGATCCGCAAATTTTGGTCCATAATCGGGATGGGATGTGGCAATAGATTAACTCCTTGCCCAATCCCTATTGCCGAAGATGTTTGGTCTACCTATATTTGGGATCTCTATGGGGGGTATGGTACTTTAGTGGATACTAGCCCCCCCGATTTATTCTCCGAAGGAGAAATTAAGTATCCATCAGAGGAAACAATAGCTGCGGCCATAAAGAACATGCGCTCGTCTGGTGCAATGGGGCCGGACGAACTCCCCATGACGGTCCTGAAGCAGGAGCCCTCCCTCTGGAGTAAAATACTTTATCCTCTATTCAAATCCTGTTTTGATTCGAAGAAAGTACCAGCATCCTGGAGGGGTAGTATCTTGGTCCCTATCTTTAAGAAGGGCGCAAGGGATATCCCTAGCAATTATCGTCTGATTGCTCTCCTCGACTCAGTCGGTAAGATCTTTGCGAAGTGTCTTTTAAATCTACTTTCGGACTGGGTGGATGAGAATAATATTTTACCACTCGAACAAACGGGATTCCGTAGGGAGCATGGCACTCTAGACAATTTGACCACCCTTCATGTGATATTGGACAAGTATACGCAAGTGAGAGGGGGAGTTGTGTATGCAGCCTTCATTGATTTCTCCACAGCGTTCGATAGAGTGGATCGTAGAACGCTGTGGAGAAAATTATCAACTCTTGGAGTACCCCCATACTTGCTAGAACTTGTTCGCACATTACATACGGAAACCTGGTGTAGGGTGTTGCAGGGGGGAGAAAGGGGTCTTTCTGATCGTATCCCTTCTCTAAACGGCCTGAAACAGGGTTGCCTTTTGGCGCCTCTGCTGTTCTCCCTATATACGCAGGATCTACCTGCAGCTGTATCTGTCTGTGAGGGCATTGCCCCAGTGATAGGGGGGGCCTCCATTTCCTGTCTGATGTACGCCGACGACATTCTTGTTTTGGATTTAACACCTAAAGGTTTAGCAAATAGGTTGCAAGCACTCCACGCCTTTGCAGTTTCCCACTCTATGAGGATTAATATATCTAAAAGTAAAATTATGTGCATAGGGGGAAAAAGATGTGCCGTTCGGAAAATTTTGGGTGGACCATTGGCGGTCAAAAGCTGGAGGTAGTCAAAACTTACACCTTTTTGGGAAAAATTATTGCGGCCAACCTGAGTGAGAGGCCTCATATTGATCAATGTACTCGAAAAGCCCTCGCACATGGTAAAGGCATAAATTCATTATACGTAGCGACCGGTAAAAGACATTTTTCTTGTATGCTTGAGGTTTATAGGGCTAAGATCTCCGCTACCCTTCTTTATGGTATTGAACTCGTCGAGTTAAAAGTCTGGGATTTCTGCCATAAAACTGAAGGGAAACTCTTAAGATCCTTGGCTTCATTAAACACCAATTGCTCTTTGGCAGCTTGCAGACTTGAGTTTGGGCTAAGGAGCAGTTGGGTGCAGGGATTATGTGCCCTGGTACGTTGGGTGGCCTCACTTGCCAGAGCAGAACCGGGGACGATGAGAGCCCTACTTAAAAGCGAATTATTAGGCAACTTTGAAGAGTTTTCACAACTTGTAAAGAATTTCAGAAAAGCGGTGACTCTTCTGAAACTAGATGAAAGTACTTTGTTCCGGCACTCTCAATCGCATCTAAAAATCCTGTTAAAACAGGCATCTTGGGAACTATGCTTTGAATTAGATAAGAATGAAATACAAAGAAAAGGGGGTTGTGATCTTCTTCTTAACTCATATGTTGCCAAGAAAGCCCAAGCCTATGTTTTATGGAATATACCTCATGGCATTAGAAGGTTGTGGTTCCTCCTTCGTCATGACCTATTACCATTAAATGTACTTCTATCTAAATGGTATGGAACATCTAAAATGTGCAATTTTTGTAACTTAAGTATACAGGATCGTATGCATGTTTTGCTGATTTGCCCGGTACTCCGCACTTTGCGCCTCAAATGGCTAAAACCAATTTGCATTCGCTTGGGTATATCCAATGTAAATATCTTCTTACAATCTTTATACTCGCCCTTAAATGAAATGTTCTGCTTCTACATTTTTAAATTTTTTAAAGGATTTTTAGATATTTATTAATACGTTATCTAATTTAACTTGTGTCAGCCTTTTGTTGTACTCTTGTTGATGGATGATTCATGGACTTGTATAACATATGTTTATGGAATATTATGTTTGAATTTGTAGTTGCTCTTGAACATGTCGTATGTCTTTTTATGTGGCCCTCTATGAGAGCCAAAACATAAATAAATAAACTTTGAACTTTGAGTACAGTAACAAAGAGATCAGAAGCTGATTGAATATAGGGAATAGTTGATGTAGCCAAAACCAGAGAAGGAGAGAAGTTAAGGTAAAAAGAAAAATTTGTAACTCATCTTAGCTTCCAGTTATGTCTCCCAAGGTATAAAATCATCTGAAAGTGCCCTACAAGAAAACCCCTCTCTATAATCCTGACCTCATCTTTCATTGTGGTGACATAATTACCAAAGAGAGAGTCAGGCGTGAGGAGCTACGTTCATAATGTCTCTGCAAGAATAACGGAGCAAGCTCTTTCAAAGTGAATACCTGATCCATTTCATTTTCAGTAATAGTGTCTTGGCCTGATTATGGTATTGGCAGCCACCTTTGTTAAACGGGGTATAACGACGGGTGGACTACAACCACCCAAAACTCTCTTAGTAAGCAAAATGTCAAACTCATGTGGTGCACTTATCAGAAGACTTGTGACATGAAGTGTCCACAAGTTAACTTACCAGGGCAAGTATTATATATTGTGACTTGGGAGCACAACAGGCGTTTGCGCTCCCTTTCAGCACTCCCCCAGGCTCAAATGTATTACCGAAGCCCCTTCCAGGCAATTGTGGAGTCCCTTCTGTGACACAGATAGCGGTGGTGCAAAGTGTGTGCCAGCACTATTATATGAGGCCGTTCCCTCATTTGCCTGTAGGATTATCCCCATGCAAATGAGGGAACTACTTTGCGTCTGCGCCTGTGCCGAATTATGGATGCGGGCGCTGAGGCAAACATGCCTTTAGGGGATGCACTGAAAGTGTGCCACAAATAATGGCTCTTTATCAGTGCAACTCCTAAATGCAACCCTTTCCGGGCGAGAAAGAGGGTCCTATGGACCTCCCAGACATTCCCTTGCAGGCAGGTGCATTCACTCACTTCACCTGGAAAATTTTAGTGGGTTCACATGTTTAAGCCAGAAACATAACTCAGAGTTTAATATTGTTTTAGTGAATGTTTTCATTTTTTTTTTGTTATGTACTCAGGGGCTTATTTATGTTTCCTGCCGCTAAAATGGCGATAATTTTAACGAGCTTCTTGCTGATATGCCCCTGGGTGTTTAAAGCACCAACATCTCCAGAGTACATTATATACATATGCTTTCCCGTACCATATCAACAGTTGTGACCTGCCGAAATGTAATGAGTGTTGAGGTATTTGACACATCTGATAATTATTGGTTGTAATAGATATAACCAAACTCGTAAATCCAGCCGTGCATAAAAAGGGGTTTACACAAAGATCGGAATCGCCGCCCCACAGGTAATCTGGCCAAAAAAATGTATCTAGCCACATACCGAACATTGTGATAAGGCAAAGAAGCAAGAGAGACTTCCACTCATGTATGCGCCCAACACAATGCAAGTAAAAAGGAAAATACATCAACCAACCTACGTATTTCAAATTTGAAGAGTGACACAATATTTCAACTATGCCATGAAATTAATTTCAACTATAGCCCAAGTGGGCACATACAAGCAGATCTCATTTTAGTCCATGATTCTTAAAAAAAACTGTCCCAGAGAGAGGCCCAGTGGACCTAACTCCAGTAATAAGCCATCTCAAGTCGGAGTTTATGTATGACCTATTGAGTTGCTGTATTCTGACCATTCATTAGTATTCTGTTTCCATTTCCAGAAATTAATCAAATGTAGCACCACTATGGGTCAACTGGGTAATCCAACTACCATTTTTTCGTTTCTTCTCTCCAAACATCTTATGTAGTGATTACACCACGTCATTGTTTACTCCTCCTCCTTGGACCTGTTCCCTCAATTTGTATATTTCCACTTCTGAATGTCTTTTTCTTTTGGTTTCAAAAAGTCTACTTACAGGGATAAGCCTTTCGCACTTACTGCTTGTTCACGCTTCCATATGGCTACAACGTGTGAGATGCTTGTTTATGTTGACCAATAGAATACTTTTTGTGTGACACAACCAAATTTACTATATTAAATGCACTATATATTATTCTTTTTTATGGTTGAAATGATAAATAATAGCCGTCACATCGTGTGACAATGTTAAAGAGACAGTATTCACATTGTCCACAATTTTGTAATACATTCTGAACAGAGCAGAGAATTTTATGAAGTGCTTTTCATCACGAAATGTATGTAAATTAATTGCATTCTTCTTGTTTTCTATTAATGATGCAGAAGAGTTTACTAAGGGGTCTGTCGTGGAGCTCCTTCATTCAGTTCAGAGATGAACGGGCCCATGAATTGATTGATTTGTGTCACAGACTCCTTGGAGCCTACTTCAAGTTGAGCTACTTGGGCAGTGTGTGAGTACTCGCAGATTATTGACAGAAGGTAATGCCTTCTTGGAGCCAGTGTCAATCAAGCTGTGTGGAAGCCACTGAACCTACTTTAAGTGAGTGGCTCAAGGTTCGCAGAGTACGCATAACGAGTAATACTTATGGATTTTCCAGGGTGTCATAGGCCGATTAGAAATATTCCTATGTTCTTCCTGATGTACAGATACGATCTCAGAATGTCTTCCACTTAGGTCTATCATGCTACCTTAGAAATTCTAGGATCCATTCAGGCCCTGGTCAGAAAGGGGAGGACCCTATTTGTAATGTATACCTGGGCTACCCCTTCTACAATTGTTACACATGATAGACTTGGTGTCGCTCCAAGTGATGACCTGTTTTTAGCACACGTTTTTTGAAACGGTGGCTTTTTATTTTTTTGTTTAATTTTATAAGTGATGTCATACTTAAAATAAGTTTATTGCATTACATGTGATGGAACACGGGAGGGATTTTTCTCTCACCTACTCATCAAACATAAACCCAGTTACAGCTGGTGCAGGTAAGCGCGGTGGGGCGGGCGGGGGGGAGGACTTGACAGATGACGCAATAGGGAAAATGAAATAAATAAAACTGTATGCCGACTTTCCCCCTCCGCGCTTACCTGCACCGGCTGCTACTTCCGACCCCCCCCCATGCAGGTCAACGGATCTTTGATGTCGATAGAGATGTAAGGAGCTGTCAATATAAAACTTTATCAATTATCAATTCTTCAAATTCAGTCAATAAAGATATTCAGTGTGAGTTAAAGGGTTTTAGATTTTCAGCTTTATTAAAGTGTTATTTTCCAAATCTCAGCATCAAAGGTTATTATAATTGATCAATCGATATTAGAGAAGGGGAAAATCAATATATTAATCAATAGCACAATCAAAAAATGCAACAAACGAGTTCTATGAATAAACTTCCCCGTTCTAAATAAATCAAAATGAACTGCAAGGAGGAATGAAGGCGTCAGCTCAGATACCCATGAAGGGTTCTGACAAACGAATCAAGCATAAGGATGAAGCTTTAGCACGAAAAGCTGGAAAGTTTTCTCAGCTCTAATAACAGTAGACCAAAAAATATAAGCTAAGACTTCTCATATAAAGAAAGCCAAGAAACTCAATGAAGAGTCTCCTTTCATAGAGTCCGGATAAGGGACACACACCTACTATTCTAATTATTCTAAGAACACACACAAATATAAATGCACACTTTCTATTTTGTAACATTATTATTCTTTCTTCTTTATGTTGAGCAATAAGATTTAAGCAAGCTCCTGGGAACAGGTTAACTCCCCATATTCTCACCAGAGCACACACATATTTTAACCATGTGTCATTGAATGTTGAGGCACATCCTTTCCTATTTTACAAAAACTTCTTCCCATGAATCATCATCCCTGTCATCCGCACCTTTTGCAGTGAGAAGTTTGGTATCATTCATCTAATACAAACAAGTGTCTATTCACTAGCTAATAAACAGTAGGGTCCGTAATTGCAACTTCTGCAGCAAAGAGAAGACAAATCTCTTTCACAATGGTTGTTTAATGTGAAAAACAAGCCTTTCAGGATTAATATATTTTCATATTTATTCATGGCATCATCGGTTATGTCGAGTTAAGAACCCATGCTTAATTTCTGTTACAGGCCTATAGTTTTTTTCAAGTAAGGTTGCCTGCTACAAATTTTGGATTGAACACATTTCAGTTTTAAACATAACATCGGCATATTATTTTTAATAAAGCATTTTGCAAATGACAACATTTGTGGCCGCACATGTCACTTGAGGTGTGTCTTCTGTTATTCAGCTCGACTGGCATGAAAGCACACCGATTGTGTATTTCCTAATTAATGTAAGGAATAGAACAAGGAAGGGGATGAGGAGGTAATGGTTGGATTACTTACTGGCAATTTCCTGTACCCCAATTCTCCCTTCCTCGCCCCAGTATCCTTAAGTTAATTGCCTGCCCACCTAAGGTGCTTTTTAAACGGGTAAGTAAGATGGTACTTGGGAAAGGATAAGCTCTAAATAGGGCTTAGGAAGTCTTTAAGCAATCAATAAATGGGTGGCATCAGGGTGGATTGGAATAAGAAGAAAGCCTGGGCCGGTATGTGTTGACCAGAAATGTGCTGGACTGAAGCGGCGGGGGACTGTGTTCTCATTAACATAAGTCCTGGGGTGAGGATAAGAGAATCAGAGTAATGAAGGTTACAAGTAAGGAATCCAGCCATTATTTTACCTTTGCATGATCAATTCCTGATTGAAGGCTTGATCACGATTGAGAATAGACAGAAAATGTTAAAAGGGATAGAGAATTGCTCTTACATGCAAGCACAAGGGCACATACAAATATCATATGAGCACACAATTACTGTTTGTTAAAAAAAGGGTGTTAAAAGGAAAGATTTAGATCTATACATACATATATACAAACATGGAACACATTGCACAAACATAAACCTTACCATGCTTTAGATTTATTAAATTTCCACGTCCTCACCCATGCATTATGCGGTATTTGCATTCTCTTGAATTACTTTCTGGGAAAGATTCAACACATCAGTATCTGATGAATATTTTGACTGCTTGTTAATTAATTCTCAGAGCAAATGGCTGTTGTCATCTATACAGTCATCAAGGTTTTCCTGCGTGTTAACCTTGTCTTCACTGCTCTGTCACGTGCTTTATTGCACAGGACTAAAAAAGTAAGTAGATTCATCAACAACATCTGCCTTGCACTTCTGCATCAAGGAACTCATTACATCTTGATGGTACCAATAATGCTTGTTATTCTACGCTTATAACTATTTCCTTGTAAGTAGAATCTACTTTCACTTTTCAAATGTTCTGTTAAATTTGCAGCACTCTTCTAAATTCACTGAGGCATAAGTATTTTGTGTGTGTGTACGGAGGGAGAGGTTTTAGTCTATAAAGGGAATCAAACGAACGAGGCCAGAGTGAGGTGATTACCTGCTGGGTTTGGAGAAAGCAAGGTTCAAGTGTTCCTTGCAAGTGTAGTGCTCTTAAGCAGGGCTGTATATATGTATATATATATATATATATATATATAAATATATATATATATATTCACTGAAAAAACCATAGGTTATAGACCATATATAGTTAGGAATTAGCATTTAAAAAACCTTATTTTACTCACACAAAACCATTGAAATTCCATATATAGTTAGTTGCACTAACTATATATTGCGCACCCGCAATCCACTGCTGATGATGTCACATATTACATCATTCATGACATGGTCAGTGACATCACTGATGACATCACTGATGACATCTCAAATGACATCACTGATGACATCTCACTTGACATCAATGATCACATCACTGATGATATCATTCATGTGACAATACAATGCATCTCCTCACATTTTAATATAACCTCTGTTTCACCCAGTGTTAAAAACAGAGTATAATTTTTGAAACCATTGACACACCAATACTAGTTACTACATACGTACTCACTGATTCCTACGTCTACACACACATTCACTCATTCACCCATACAATCATTCATACATACAATCACTCATCTTTACAACACTATCATATGCACTCATACACCTATACAGACACTCACACTCTGCCACTCATCCATGGAGTTACTCACACACCTAGTCAGTCCTGTAAAGAATCAATCACACTTCCATTTTCTACTCTATACAGTTAAACATAGAGCACCTTACGTTTTCAACCATATACTAACACATACTTACTCTCTTATACAATCATTGATACAAGTACACATTGATCTGTACAGAGTCACACACCTCCCATCCAGCCACACACACACTCAGTCTCCCATGCAAATACTTGGGCAATCAATCAATAACCCATATAGTTACTCATATAGCTACTGATCAACACATGCAGCAGTTTACAGAACAACAGACATAATGATGCACAAATTAAGACAGTTTAGTCACTAACCCATGCACTCAGTGAGACACATTTAATCACTCACTCATACATTCAGTCATGCACCTACTAAATCCTTCGTCCAGACACTTATACATCCACTCATTCTTCAATATGTAAGACATATTTTAACTTTACAGAAACATAGTCACTGGATGTTGTCATCAGTGATGTCATCAGTGATGTCATTTGAGATGTCATCAGTGATGTCATCAGTGATGTCACTGACCATGTCATGAATGATGTAATATGTGACATCATCAGCAGTGGATTGCGGGTGCGCAATATATAGTTAGTGCAACTAACTATATATGGAATTTCAATGGTTTTGTGTGAGTAAAATAAGGTTTTTTAAATGCTAATTCCTAACTATATATGGTCTATAACCTATGGTTTTTTCAGTGAATTTTCAAGGTTTTGTAAATGCTAATTCCTAACTATATATGGTCTATAACCTATGGTTTTTTCAGTGAATTTCAATGGTTTTTTAATAGCAAATATCATAAGCTGTCGAATGTCAAGTACGTGGTAAGAATTTTTTTTTTCGTGTTTATGCACACTGATCTGCTTTGATTGCTGCCCCCCACCCCTCATTTCTATTAGGAGTACTCTCTCTTTGCAGATAGTGAAGGGTAGTTAACGCAGCCCTTTCCCCCTTTGTAATCCGTCGTGCCTGCTTCTCTCTCCATTTGATTGATTGTTCTCTTTGGTTCATTCTCTATTTACAAACAAGCACAGAGTCGCAATACTCTGTTTAGTCTTTGCAGATAGCGAAAAATCGTGTAAAAAAACAAAAGGAATCGAGCAAAATCAGTAGGCCACTAATGGGATCTCTTTTGACCTCGCTAAAATAGAAACATTAGGAACAACCTGTTGAAAATAGCAATGCGTATGTATATAAGCGGCGTTCATTTGTGTTCACAGTACCCCTTGTTGATTGTTTCAATCGAGCATTGAATTGTTCGAAGTTAATTCTCTTAACGATCTTCTCTACCTGCAAACGAGGAAGAATAGGAATATTCTATCTCCCTTTGCAGATAGTGAAGGGTAGGTAACGCAAGCCTTTAACACGTCGTACCTATTTCATTCCTCATTGATTGATTGATTGTCCGAACATTGACTGTTTGGGAATTAGTTCTTTTTGGAGGTATTCCCTGTTTGCAAATAAACGTAGGAAAATCTTTGCAAGTAGTGAAAGGGTACGTAATGCGGACCGTTCTCCCCCGTTGTAATCTGTCATGCCTATCTACTCCCCACTGATTGATGCACCTTTTTCACCCGGACCATTTACTAGAGATACGTCATCTGGCCCGACCAGAGAGCACCCCTAGTGAAAAGGACATATGCAATAATAACGAAGTGATCACTGTATCCTGTTAACAGAAACTTTACCATGAAACAACCTGGAAAGAAAAAAATAGGAAAACGAAAATCAGTAGGCCACTGATGAACATGAACTTTTATTAAACAACGAACAAAGAAACGATAACATAACGTAATGATAAAACCTATTAATGTCCTAGAAACAAGAAAACGTTAAAATATGCCAGTGGTGAGAGACCAGAAAAACAGTAAGAGAAACCAAATCACCCCTCGCTGTCCCACCGCCTGCCACGCCAAAAAAATCGATAGACTAGGGAAAATGCAAGTCAGTAGAACATCCACCCCCACTCTGGAAACTTCCAAGGTGGGGCAGGGTTCCGGCTACGCCCAGCCGAGAGCAGCCCATATAAGGCAGGTCCTGCTGCCACGCCTCGGCCAGGAGATCCTAACGTAGGGTGTAGCCGGAGGAGAGGCCGAGACCAGCGGGACCCGGCCAGGGGATTGCCTTTACAACGCTGAACAGTTGCAGGGGGGGGGAATGTCTCCTCGACCCTCCCCTCTCTCTCCCAGTCCGGCCGCGGTGGCCCTTGAGAGTTGCAGGTAGTCCCGCCACATGCTCTTCCGGTCCGACCACCAACGGTCGGGGGGCCGAGGCCGACGGGATCCGGCTGCAGCCGATAAACCAAGAAACCCGTTCATGGGGCCAGAGCCAGGGGCGTCCGGCCGACATCCACCGGAAGCCCGGCCCGAAGACGGACGGGACACTTCTTTCTTTTATAATGGCTGCGACAACACTGGAGGGGGATGTCTTGCACATGCCTCCGACCCCCCCCTCGTCCTCATCGCCTGGTCCGGCCATAACAAATCTCAAGCGAGACGCCGTGGGGTGCACTGGGAGGGAGAGACGGTGCGAACAGGCCTCTCCCGCCTCCCCAGGTGGAGGCTTCCCAGCTGCACCCTCAGCGCTCCAGGCGGTGGCATCCTAACAACTACAGTGCTGCACAGTTTCGGAACGACCTAGATAACGGTTCTTCCACTGTGGCCATGCTGCAACGTCTCGCCCGGCAGGGTGGAGCCCGTCCGCTCATGTGACCCCGCGATCGCCGGTAGCTGCCGAACTCTCAAAATGGCGGTCGACCTGGCAAGAGCGGGCCCAACATAAAGAAATGGCCCGGTCACTGGTTGACTCCACCACCGTAGTCCTCCACGACCTTGAAGATTCTAGAGGAGCCGCGGGAGTCTCCGACCCCCGATGGGGAATGACTGCCATGATCGCCCGTGGAGTGACGAAACTGTATCCGCGGGACGTCGGCGCTCCCATGCTGGCGCCAGCCTCACTTTGAATTACTACAATCCTGCAGACCTTACTTCCGGTGAAAGCACAGTGTGACCCGGTAGGAAAAATTATTGCACCCCCTCCCCTTTTTGACTGATAGTTCAAACCACCGATCCTTTCCTTTGCCCTTTTAACGGAACTTTGGACTGCCTCCCCCTCTTTTACATTTTCTAGAGAAAACAAAACATTAACCACTACATTAGCATAGCAGTTGACACCAGAACTGTTTTCAAATTGAAAACCAACAACATCTTCAACAGAATCCTTTTTGTTTCTGCTGTGACCCTGCTACAGCACAGGCATTGTCCCCAGCAGTAATTCTGCAATGCCGGTAAGAATAGCTGTGGTGCCTACTGGACTCACTCACCCCCGCGGCGCCCCACGCCGTTTTTTGCTGGGCGGCAACTTACTAGACATCACTTTCGTGCCATCTAGATTTCAGCGCGTTCTGCTGCCTTGGAACTATTCGCACAACAGACCGCTACTGACAAGAATATTTCATTATTAGTGCTGTCAATTTCAATAAATCTATTGGATAATTAAAAAGAAATTGCCACGGTCTCTTCGTTGTTTAAATGTTTTTACTGTTTTTGTTTTGTTGTATATATTTATATGTTATTAAAGTTTTATATTCCTACTACTTTGTTGGAGTGCTATATATTTTTAATGTGACACATAATTGTAAAAACTTTGATGTACAAAGAGTCATTCCTGGAATCTTCCGCTTCAGGCTCGGTCCCCTCCCCAATCACAATACAGGATGGTTTTCAGATAGTAGGAACGCGTGTGCTGTGACGGATCACATCGGGTGTGGGCCTTGATCTACTATAACTCCTTTGAAGAGGGGTGATTCTTTACAGCTGGGGCCATAAACTACATCTGCAGGGCTAGCTGATAGCCTAGGACCGGCCTGGACATTCGGACACAGAGGAAGAGGAGTGTCAGAGGGTGCGGTAGTGAATAGGGCGAAAGGGAGGTGTCGGGCGGGCACAGAGTGTGATTCTCAGGGAAGAGCAGCGCAGATGGGGGAAGGTTTATTGCCCATGCATAAGACAGAGAGCGGTGGTGACCAGTGCCTGGGGGAGATGCTTACGAGGGTGAGGAGCCATGCTACGAATCGACAGCGTGCAGAGAGTGGGTCTGGTCAAGACATCTAAAATGGCTGCCGTGCACGACAAAAGTGTGGCATTTCAAAAAAGGCAAGATGGCGCAGACAATGTTTTTCAACACTTCCTCATTTCCTTCGAATCGAACGTTAACAGACGTTGGGGCATATTACCAAAGTTAAGCGATATTTATCGCTAACGATGCTTACCAACCAATTTTTTACCACTAAGCATCGTCAGAAATTATCGAAGATAAACCTTACTATTATCAAGGTTTATCGCAAATGCGATAATAAACGGCCGCAATGCATGAATATCGCTAAAAAGTCAGCGATATTCATGCATTACCGAGCTAATACTCTTAGCCATGTTATCCACCTCCCATTGGATAACATGGCTAAGAACTGCTCAGGGCAGGTGTTACTTTTTGGAGATATTCGCGCTTAGCGCGAATATCTCCAAAAGTTGGTAATAGGAGATAGATATCTTGCATGTTGTAATGCAAGTTATTGTGGTATATGGAACTCATACCATAATCTCTCAGGAAAGCAGAAACTGATCCTTTTGGGACCGCCTAAAAAGGCCTAGGGGGTGAGGAGTACTCTACTTTGCCCCCTTTTCACGTTCCGAACTATTTTATTTTACTCTCTTCTGTAATTACACAAAATACCAGCGATAAGATGCATCGGAGACACACAGTGAGAGAAAGGAGGCCGGAGATGAAGAAGACATGTCAAATACACATTGGAGATAATATAGTGGCAGAAGGGAAGTAAATATGAGTAAACTTACCATGTAACATAAAAATGTTGCACTCTATACTATAAGTCTCATTTTATACTACAATCACTTCGCTACAACCTCATAAATTAAAAATAAAAATAAATAATGTCTCAAACAATTTTTGATTTCTAAATATAAATTTATTCTTCAGAATTTTCTAAATTTGAAACAACTAGTAACATGTCCTCATCAGTAATTTCCTCTTCAATCATCTCATCTGGAATCTCCTCATTAAAAGTCTGCAATGATGATTCTTGTAACTCTATGGTCTCCAAACACTCGATAAATTCGCCATCAAGAGATTGATCAAAAAAATCATTCAAGTCATCTCCTCCTTCTGACAATATTTCATTATTGGTGCTGTCCATTTCAATCAATGTAGTGGAATCATTCAAGTCATCTCCTCGTGACAATATTTCATTATTGGTGCTCTCAATTTCAATCAATGTAGTGGAATCATTCAAGTCATCTCCTCCTTGTGACAATATTTCATTATTGGTGCTGTCCATTTCAATCAATCTAATGGAATCATACAAGCCATCTCCTCCTTGTGACAATATTTCATTATTGGTGCTCTCAATTTCAATCAATGTAGTGGAATCATTCAAGTCATCTCCTTGTGACAATATTTCATTCTTGGTGCTGTCCATTTCAATCAATCTAATGGAATCATACAAGTCATGTCCTCCTTGTGACAATATTTCATTATTGGTGCTCTCAATTTCAATCAATGTAGTGGACAATTCAAAAGAAATTGCCACGGTCTCTTCATTGTGAGCCATTTTATTTTGAAATTGCTTGCTGTAAATTGCAGAAAAAAATAATCACTTTCATTTATCGTTTTTAGTAATACATAATATAAAACTAACTTCATCAAGTATTTAGTATAACAGAAGGACTGCAAATAAATAACAGAAAACATTTTTCAAATTATCTTCAAGTGTACAACATAGTTCCCCTTACAAATTAACAACTCACCTTTTTAAAAGTAGCAGAAGTGTTAGTACTGTGTAAATCAAACACCAGAAATTCACCACCAAAAATTCCTCACAAATGTACCTCAGACAGTAGTATCACAAAATGGCTGTGGTTTCCTCTCATTTGACATATATACATAACCAATTAACTTTCATCACACACAAATACAAAACCAAAGTAACATTTTAATTGGTTCTAAATTTCAACACTTTCAAATGTGTTTTCCCCATGCAATTTTCCATAGGACATTTACATACGTCTACAGCCTGAATGGCTGAACGGAATTACACCAAACTTGGCAAAATGGTACATCAAACCTAAGAGGTCAGGAATGATCTACTATGCCCCCTTATGGTCATTTCCCCCTTCGCTTTGGCCTCCTCTTGTCTCTCAATCCTACCGAGGGACAAGATGGCGGCCGCTACGGACTGTTTGGAATGTTGACAGACGCCGGAGAACCAATCAGCTTCGCAAAGCTCCGTAACGCGAAAAGTACGCGAAGCGGAGCGCTGTTACAGATATATATCTTTTTTTCAACGTTAATTTCTCAAAATCCACTGGAGCACATATATTGAGACCTAGCAAAGGCACATCGGGCTACCAGTCCCTAATATTTTGCCAAGTTTCGTGCAAATCCATTCAGCCGTTCGATTATTATTATTTTGTTTTTTTTTTGCCCCGCGGGGCCCTTTTAAAACCTCCACATCAAACCTAGGGGGTCAGCGAGGATCTACTATGCCCCCTTATAGTTATTTCCCCCTTTGTTTTGACCTCCTCTTGTCTCTCGATCCTACCGAGAGACAAGATGGCGGCCGCTACGGACTGTTTGGAATGTTGACAGACGCCGGAGAACCAATCAGCTTCGCTTCACAAAGCTCCGTTGCGCGAAAAGTCCGCGAACCAGAGCGCTAACCGGTCCGCTGTTACAGATATATATCTTTTTTTAAACGTTAATTTCTCAAAATCCACTGGAGCACATATATTGAGACCTACAAAAGGCACATCGGGCTACCAGTCCCTACAATTTTGCCAAGTTTCGTGCAAATCCATTCAGCCGTTCGGGCTAAAAGTGAGGCCAACCGCCCTATGGAAAACTCAATGTTAAAAACACGTTTTGGGACCCCCCTTTTTTCTCGGCCCCCACTGGACGAACCCCCCCCAAATTTTCAAGGGCTGCTCAGAAACAAAATGTGCCATTTTCCTGAAAATTTCAGCCGATTCCGTCCACAAACGCCAAAGTTATTAGACATAGAATTTTCAAAAAACCCATAGAGAAAAAATCCTAACTATATATACCTACTGGCGACCGCCAGTAGGTAATATATATATATATATATATATATATATATATATATATATATATATATATATATATATATATATATATATATATATATATATATATATGCCCTGTGAGGACTCTAGCAGTTCCCAAGTGCTGGGGAGAGGCCATGGTCATCACCAGTTGCGGCCTGTGAAGGGAGTTCTGTGGGGCGGAAAAGAGGGGCGGGGGAGAGGCAGGGTGGGGGGTAGTAAACACCCGAATATGGATGATTGGAGGTAAGTAAACAATTGAATAAATAAAACAAATTTTGTGGCGCTCGCTGCTTTGCATTTTGCGATGCAGGGCGCACAACTAAATGTGTTTTATTTATTTAATTGTTTACTTACCTCCGATCATCCATATTCCGATGTTTACTACCCCCCACCCAGCCCCTCCCTGCCTCGCCTTTCCGCCCTACGGAACTACCTCCATGGGGCCGCAACTGCTCACCACTACAAAGAGACTTTCCTGCATGGGAGAGCCGGTGCCATTGGTAGAGCTGGAGATTCACGGCCCCAGCCTAATGCCTCTGCGCTCACGCTGTATTTCAGATGCAGGCGAAGAGGCAAAGAATCTGTCAAAGGGTGCGATGACAGTGTGCCACCTGAAAGCATCCCTCTGGAGGTTGGAAAGGGGGTCCCGGCCCCCCTAGACTCCCCCTTGTAGGGGGGGTGCAGTCATTGACTGCACCCGGGTTGCAAGGGGATCTTTAATCCCATTTAAAAGTGCAGACGGGTTGCCTCCTGCACTGTGAAAACACAAGTGGCTTTAAAGCAGCTTCTCCGTTTTGAACATGAATGCACTGTCCCCAGGGCAGCGTGAGTTCATGACTGCTCTATGGGCAGCGCGTTCACCATAAAACGGTGCATTTCCCTTCATTGCGCTGGGAGTACTTTTTTAAAGGGGCTCCCAGCGCAATGAACGAAAATGCACGGTATGTATAATGTGGCCCCAGATCTGCAAACCTATTAAAGGCTATGCAGTGCATTTTTGCCCACTATTGGTAGTATGGTCCTGGCACCTGCTTTATCTGTGGCTCGAACGTGATGCTGCCTCTCCACTATAACTACCTCAGACATTGTTTGTGAATCCAGTCCGACACTACAACATCTTTGATTCACTGAACAGAATTGTTTATTCCTGCCATCCTGCTGATGAGGGCTGAAAGCCATAACTGGTCCTAGGATGCTGGTTTCCTTTTTTAAATTTTTTTTTTTATTGAGAGGTTTTTCCCCTATTTTATTGTAACATGAGCAGGGCACAATAAATGCAATACCTTAAAACATAAGCTTATTCATACATAAACAAACCAGGATGCTGGTTTCCAGTCCAGGGAGGACCTGGCCTGGCAGTTCGGGCTGGATTGTTCCCATTGGGCACAGGGTCAAGACTGATTTACATGTGGCTAGGTCCAAACTGGATTGGCATGGTGAGCAAAAAAATGATGGATTTAGGCACAGATCTCTGTACTGGGGTGAATGTATGACATTGTTCTGCATTCTGTCCATCAATTGTCCTTTTTGCATTTGTCACCCCGAGTGGAACAGGTATGCCTAGGTGTGGGTCCCGTGCTCTCCATGCTACTGGAGCCAAGCTATCCTGGCTGATGAGGGCAGAAAGCCCAAAACCGGTTCTAGGATGCTTGTTTCAAGTCCAGGGAGGACCTGGCCTGTAATTCGGGCTGGACTGTTCCCATTGGGCGTAGGGTCAAAACTGATTTGCATGTGGCTGGGTCCAAACTGGAATGGAATGGTGAGCAAAAAACGATGGATTTAGGCCCATATCTCTATACTGGGGTGAATGTATGACATTGTTCTGCATTCTGTCCATCAATTGTTCTTTTTGTATTGTCACCCCGAGTGGCACAGGTATGCCAAGAGGTGGGTCTTATGCTCTTCATGCCACTGGAGTCAAACTATCCTGGCTGATGAGGGCTGAAAGCCCCAAACCAGTCCTAGGATGCTTGTTTCCAGTCGAGGGAGGACCTGGCGTGGCAGTTCGGGCTGGACTGTTCCCATTGGGTGCAGGGTCAAGACTGATTTGCATGTGGCTGGGTCCAAACTGGAATGGAATGGTGAGCAATAAAACAATGGATTTAGGCCCAGATCTCTGTACTGGGGTGAATGTATGACATTGTTCTGCATTCTGTGCATCAATTGTTCTTTTTGCATTGGTCACCCGAGTGGGACGGTTATGCCCAGACGTGGGTCCCATGCCATCCATGCCACTGGAGTCAAACTATCCTGGCTGATGAGGGCTGAAAGCCCGAAACGGGTCCTAGGATGCTTGTTTCCAGTCCTGGGAGGACCTGGCCTGGCAGTTCGGGCTAGACTGTTCCCATTGGGCGCAGGGTCAAGACTGATTTGCATGTGGCTGGGTCCAAACTGGAATGGCATTGTGAGCAAAAAAATGATGAATTTAGGCCCAGATCTCTGTACTGAGGTGAATGTATGAAATTTTTCTGCAATCTGTCCATCAATTGTTCTTTTTGGATTTTTCACCCCAAGTGGGACGGGTACGTCCAGATTTGGTTCCTGTGCTCTCAGTGCCACTGGATTCAAGCTATCCTGGCTGATGAAGGCTAAAAGCCAGAAACCGGTCCTAGGATGCTTTTTTCCAGTCCAGGGATGACCTGGCCTGGCAGTTCGGGCTGGACTGTTTCCATTGGGTGCAGGGTCAAGACTGACATAAACATAAACATAAATTTCTGCTGTAGCTATGGTTCTGTATTCTGAGCGCCGAGACACCCCCGGGTAGTTGCGCGCTATACAAATTGCATAAACATAAACATTTGCATGTGCTGGGTCCAAACTAGAATGGCATGGTGAGCAAAAAAACGATGGATTTAGGCCCAGATCTCTGTACTGGGGTGAATGTATGACACTGTTCTGCATTCTGTCCATCAATTGTTCTTTTTGCATTGGTCACCCCGAGTCGGACGGGTATGCCCAGACATAGGTCCCATATCCTCCATGCCACTGGAGTCAAGGTATCCTGGCTGATGAGGGCTGAAAGCCCAACACCAGTCCTAGAATGCATGTTTCCAGTCCAGGGAGGACCTTGCCTGACAGTTCAGGCTGGACTGTTTCCATTGGGTGCAGGGTCAAGACTTATTTGCATGTGGCTTGGTCCAATCTGGAATGGCATTGTGGAAAAGTAAATTTTGCCATGTTGTATGTGCCTACGTGTTCCCCATCTTATACTATATGTGCATGATTAATATGCATATGTATTCCCTTATGATCGATTAAAGACGCAATTATAGTTGTGTCCATCTCTAGTATGCCAGTTTCCAGTTATCGTGAATACAACGAATATCAGGCCTATGTAAAGCTACGTTGCCACGTTTTTCAGTGTGCACGTTAATTCATTGAATTGTCCCCGTTTCTAGGCCTCAAAAGGGCCTCAAAAGGGCCCGGACTCAGATTCAGCTCCTGTTTCCTGAACCCTCTCCGAGGAGCAATACAGCCCCCACCTGTATCCCTGACCCTTAGCTTACTTTCATGCCTCGCAGTGCCCGGCTCGGCCTGGCTCTGCCTCTCAGTCTGCCAAGAGTATGTTATGATTCTAGTTATCAGTCCAGCCCTCCTTCTCTGCATTCCTAAGCTACTGAATCGCATCAATAGTTTCCGTCATGGTCTAGCCTTTACGTCTCCATGTAAGAGAAATACTGTATTAATTTTCATAGAATATTCCCTGCACCCGCACTACATGTAGAATTATGTATGCACCAGTCTTAATGTCTGTTAGCCTTTGCCCTGATAACTTTTGGATTCTATCAACATGTTCTCTAAACACTAGATACTAGATAGGCTTTAGGTACATGTCGCTCTGACACTCCAGACTTTCGTCTCCTCTTCTAGTGCAGAAGTCATAGCCCCAGCTCCTCCTGGTAACACGTCATTGCCAGCTTGCGCGCACCACTAGGTCAGAGGTCCCGGCTCCTTAGGTAGCCCCCTCTATGTTTCCGCCCCGTTTATGACATATTCTGTTACGTCTGCATCACATGTCTATGTATACGCCCTGTTCACGCCTTCTTGTTACCTCATTCAGTCCTTATCTTTCGCGACTGCTAAAAGCCACGCCCACTGCTACGCCTACTGTACTGAATGCTATGTATTTTGTTTAACTATATATACTTGTGCACTGTTATTAAAAGTTGGTTATCATTCCAGATCCTGCCCCCGGCAGCTGCCATCCTATTCCCGTGCAGGTTGTCCTGTTCCTGTCCTTTATGCTATATTAAAACCTGCAAACTCCGGCTACCTCGTATCTTGACTCTTATTTATTGAGCTATCTATTTGTATGAGTATCCTGAAAAATAGTACCGGTAATTAATTATTTATTTACCACATAATGGCGCCCGAACAGGGACCTGCCCTTTCCCCACGCGCCGGAGAAGCCACGCAGGCCCCCTGATCCTCTGCAGCCGTGACGGAACCATCCTGCGCAGCGGCAGATATTTCTGCCTCAAGTATCCCTCAGGTCCACGGAGGAGACGGAGGTTGCGGTCCAGCATCCAGACGAGGCGGTGGAGGAACGCGGCGAGTCCCGACCAGAGCCCAAGCCGAGAGTCCAAGGTCCGAGGTATCCGGAGGCCCACCTGTAACTGAAGTCCGAAGTTCGTCCGTCCGTCGTCGTAGCAGTCCAGTCCAGTCCGAGGCCTTCCGTTCTTGCTGCCCGGTGAGTACCGTTGCAGGGTCAATTAATTTGTCTCTGGTCCGTGGGTTTGGGTACACAGATCCAACACGAAGTGTCCACCTAGGTGGATGCGGGTCCTGACGTGTCTCTTTATGGGACCGGTAAGTTTCGTACTGTTTCAGCAGTGCATCTAGTCTGTTCTAGTAAGTTCTGTTCTCGAGAAATTCATGTGTTCTGTTCTCAGTATTTCAGGTAGTATCTTGTCTGAACTGTTATTCTAAATGTTATTTCGTGTGTTTTCAACGTCGTGGTATGAATGATTCGTATTGCAGTTATTATTGTGTTCATTGTGTATTGTATTGTGTCCAGACTCCAGTCTAGTCATGCCTCTGTTCTCAAAATTACGTCAGCTAAAAACTAGAAAAGGTCTGCTCGAGGAAGCAGTTCCTGTCCCGCCTAGGGACAGTCCAGGTCATTTTATGTATCATAAGCATGGCATAAGTGCCATATTATATCTAGACTTATGGGTGGAGTACACCAAGGAATTAGAGGAAAAGTATAGATGGCCCGTATCGGGTACATGGGATGCCGAGTGCATCATGCGAGTAGAAGAAGCATTATGGAAAAAGAAAGCCAGACAGTCCCAGAAAGACGCCATCGAGTTATGGCGCAAAGAATCTCACAAAAGAACAGAGAAAGAAATCAGAAAGTCAGAATTAAGTAGAGAATCCTCTGAAAGAGCCCAAGAAAGGGAATTAATAGAAATAGGTGAACGAGTTAAAGCCGAACAGTCAGACAGACAGAGAAATGCCCTCATTAAGGGTATGTATCCTCTTCTTGCCGAGGGCTTGCCAAAAGCAACCCCGGAAGCACCATGTAATTTCCCGCCGCCATTAGTTCCGATTAAGCTACGTCACAAACCGACCGCAGCTGATATTTTTCTCTCATCCTATTTGGACGACACAGTCCCAGAATATGCAAATCCCGCTCCGCCAGCTCCTGTAAATAACGTAATTCCTGTTCCTCCAGCCACCGGGGCACCTGTTACAGCACCTGTTACGGTACCCCCGGTCCAGCCCGTAGTACAAGTACCCGCTACATCGGTCACTCTGCCAGCACGAAGAGTATCAGTCGACGATTCCAGTTTAGGGGCCGCGGGGGGAGGTCCTCCTGGTACCCCGCCGCCACACAAACGTGTAACATTAGTCGAGTTACATGAACGTGCGTTACAGCGTACGCCCAAATATCAGTCCGTTGCAGATATCAAGCGAGCTCTTACCGAATGCCGTTATGATCCGGTCCCAGGCGATGATAATATGGTTATATATTCATTGCGTGTAAGACGGGTGACCGAGTATTTGGACACCCTACCGAATATGAAAGAAGATCTAGACAGAATATATCGTTTCATCCGTACAGGAGACGATCCAGAAAGTATTGGCGAAATCATGTCTCTAAGGAAAGCTGAGACCCAGCTCATGCTGTTAAAGTTTCTAATCAATTGCTTAATAAGGGAACAAGATTGTCCGACTAAAGATCCGACCGAAATGAAAGTTCTGACAAGGTGGAGTGATAATATAGCCGAGGGTAGACACAGGACCCTTAGTAGTATAGAGAGTATGTACAAGAAAATTCGCAAGGAAATAATAAGGTTACACGTGCAACGTAAAACAGCACAAGTAAGCGAGAAAGAAAATGACTCTTCTACCGAAGAAGTAGAAGACGAGAATACCGCCAGAATAGCGTATGTAGGTAAATCTAGATTTCCAGACCGACATTCACGCCTAGAACACAAGAAAGTCTTTCATCATCCAGCACCAGAACAAGGTTCTCTAGAACAAGTATTTCAAGCTACCGATCACATTCTGAAATCACGAATCGGTTGTAGTGAACTTAGTACCATGCATGAACAAGAACTAGCCCGATCAGCAGTCCGATGGATTACTGATTCTACCACTTTTCCAGACGAAATAGTGGCACAAATGTTTCTGAAACTGCCCCCAGCCGAGCAGCGACTGGTGGGTATGTATATGATCCAGCACCTCATTACACTGTATGAGGGTCAACATTCTGATCCAGGTCCGTTACATGATGTCCTGAACGAGTTACTCCAGTATAAATGGGAAGGTTTAGGTACCGATTTAATTAGTGTCATTCTAGAGCAGCGCCACAAGTATAGAACGTTTCTGAACCCACATTTTGTTCACGTCTCACCTCCAGAAAGTAAACCATTTTACATAGATAGACAGCATCCGTTACGAGAAGTACACCCAGTTAGGACACCAGATGGTGAAATGCAACGAGTATTTGTTTACACCCCGATTACGAAGATGGAACTCTTAGAGATGAAAAAGTTAATTCCCTGTCACGACAAAGATCCAACAGGGTTCCACCGTGAATTAAAAGACATGCTCCGTATGGGAGAATATACGTATCCAGATATTATTAAAATGTTAAAGGTCCTGTTGCCCGCAGGGGTATATGAAAAACTCAAGGAAAAAGAATGGGAGGTGGGAGAGAAAAAGATCGATTGGGCAGTTCTAGAAGCTGAAGATAAGATACGAGTACCAGGTACCGGTCTTGGAGATAAATGTAAAGAATTACCAGAGTTATTGATTCAGGTTTTGCCTAGGTTATTAGCCACGAAAAAGGAAGACTGGGATGCAATCTCAGCATGCAAACAGAAACAGGATGAAGATACTAGTGATTTTTATTCTAGATTCGAGAAATGCTTTATAATCAACAGTGGTTTGAAGACAGGTAGCGAGTCATACCCTCATCTTTTTGTTACTAAACTAGTCGAGAATTCAAGCCCACAAGTGAAGAATCGAGTTTTGAAAGTCGAAAGTACATGGCAAGCTAGTACCCCGTCACAGATGCTCCAGATGCTCCAGTATCACCAGAATAGAATCAGGGAAGAGCAAGAACACGAAAGGAGACGTATGAAAGACACGAAAATGAAAGTACTAGTTGCACAATCTGTTCCACAAGACAGTCAGAAGAGGGGTCAGAATCAAGACAGTCATCCTGCAGCTCCCGTTAAAGGGACATGCAACTATTGTAAACAGCCAGGTCATTTCATAAACGAATGTGCAGTTCTGAAACACAACATAGCCACTGGTAAAACTAAAGAAAGACCACGTCCGCCTAGACAAGAACAAGTTTCACAGACTTCTCAGTCACCACAGAATGCACAACAGACAGTTCCAGCACCGCAGCCTATAGCTGCAACACAGCATGTTACACAGCAAATGTACCAGTATGCCCAGTCAGAGTATCCAGATTATCAACCGTATTCATGAAACAGCCTAGAGAGGGAGGTAGGCTTGCCTCTCATCGAGATACCTGTAGATCAAGAGGGTCCCTATGTTCATAGTCAAGTATTAGGGAAAGACAGAAAGTTTTTGATTGATACAGGGGCAAGTAGGACTACTATCAGTCATGACGAGGTTCCAGGGGCTCCGCTCTCAGGCTCTAGAAATGTTTCCCTTGGATTTTCAGGAAAACCTATTGTAAACGAGATATCAAAGCCAGTCACTCTAGAAGTTGGTCCATTGTCCCGAACTACTGATTTGTTACTTACGAAGTCATGTCCAGAAAATTTGTTAGGCATCAAAACATTGAAAGAATTAGGTGCAGTTATTTGCTGTTCCCCAGAAGGAATACGCTTGTTTTTAAGGGACTTTAAAGGTCACTATGTATTACGAGATTTTGATCCAAGATTGTCAAATGTACCGCAGCATTTATGGGCGCAAGGTCCAACTGATGTAGGTTTTATGCGAATCACACCCCATCGTGTGACTCTCAAGCAAGGTATAGTCTTGCCACGAATCAGACAGTACAGATTGCCACCTGAGGCTGTAGCAGCCTTATCCAAAATTATTGACGAGCTTATTGCTCAAGGAGTGGTTGTAGAAACTGACTCCAATGTATGTAATTCTCCTATCATTCCAGTCATGAAACGTACTGATCCAAATGCACCTCCAGTATATCGATTAGTGATTGACCTTCGAGAACTCAATAAATGTATCATACCCCAGTATCCAGTAGTCCCAGATATTTCATCTCTATTGACAGCTATTGATTCTGAAGCTATATTTTTTACAGTAATAGACCTCAAGAATGCATTTTTCAGTGTTCCAATTCATCCAGACAGCCAGTACCGTTTCGGTTTTTGTTTAAATGGAAGGAGCTATAAATTCACACGAGCTCCTCAAGGTTTCACAGAAAGTCCTAGCATTTACAGTCAAGCACTTAAACGACAACTAGACAACATTCACATGCCAGCTGACACTGCCTTGCTCCAGTATGTCGATGATCTACTGATCACAGCCCGTTCTGAGCGTGAATGCGAGCGAGCGTCACTTACAGTTCTGTATTTCCTAGCCGAGATGGGGCACAAGGTGTCCCCTTCGAAGCTCCAGTTCTGTGTCCAGCAAGTGATCTACTTAGGCCACTTACTGTCCAAGTGGGGTAGGCAGTTGACACCAGACCGTATCCAGTTAATAGCGAGTCTTCCACAGCCCAAGACACAGAAGGAGGTACGTGCTTTTATCGGCCTTACTTCTTACTGCAGACAGTGGATTCCTCAGTATGCATTTCTAGCTAAGCCACTGATACAGTTAACGACACAGGAGGCAGCCGTATCGACTGTCCTCCCTTGGACATCTGAACATACACTTAGTTTTAATGAATTAAAGAAAGCCTTATGCCAAGCACCTGTTCTAGCTACACCGAACTACAGTAAGCCTTTTACACTTTTCGTCACAGAACGTGATGGTACAGCATTATCTGTTCTCACACAAGATCAAGCCGGACAGTACAAGCCCTGTGCTTATTTTTCAAGCACGTTAGATCCAGTGGCCCAGGCTCTGCCTGCGTGCCTCAAGTCAGTTGCAGCCACAGCACTAGCTATCAGACAAAGCGATTCCATAGTATTAGGACATTCCCTGACAGTACAAGTTCCACACTCCGTGGAAGTTCTTTTAAACCAAACACAGACTCAACACTTGACAATTGCACGTTTAACAGGTTATGAACTGACACTGTTCCAGCCACACATAGAAATTAGACGCTGCAACGTTTTAAATCCTGCTACACTGTTACCGTCAGTTACTTCACATTCTGCCACACATGACTGTGTGGAAGTCATTAACACCATGACTAAGCCAAGACAAGACCTGACAGACATTGCTTTACCTAATCCCGACCTGACACTTTATGTGGATGGTTCATGTATGAGAACTAGTACAGGAGAACTAGTAGCCGCGTATGCAGTGACTACTGACACTGAAGTTATTGAAACACACCGTATTGACACCCTGTCTGCTCAAGCAGCAGAGATAGTTGCTCTGACCCAAGCCTGCATACGTGCCAAGAACCTGAAAGTAAACATATATACAGATTCACGTTACGCATTCGGAGTTGTACACGACTTCGGAGTGCTCTGGCAGGAGAGAGGTTTCATGACTTCTCATGGAACCAAGATTCAGCATGGTCTCCTCATTCAAGCTCTGTTAGATGCAATACATTTACCGACAGCTATCGCTATCATGAAGTGCAAGGCACATACGAAAGTTACTGACATCATTTCCCAAGGTAATGATCTAGCAGATCGAACAGCCAAGCTTACAGCTCAGACACCAGACATTCCAGTTAACAAGACACAGACATCCATTCCAGAACAGACTACTTGTATGACAGTTAAGGACCCTACACAAGATGTCATAGACATACAGTTACATGCTACTCCTGAAGAAATCAGGAAATGGTCCGAACAAGGAGGGGTCCAGACAGATCAGGGATGGGTGACGAAGGGAAAAGCCACATGGTTTCTCCCCGACTCTATGGTTCAAGTCATTATCAATACCGCACATAGTCCAGCACATCTAGGAGAAAAAGCTATGTTAGACAGTATCCAGAACCTTTGGTTTAACAAGCACTTACGAGCTGCAGCCAAGCAGAAAGTCCGTACTTGTATGATATGTTGTCAATTCAATCCAGGTAAAAGTGTCCCGGTGGAACAAGGTGGATTCCAGCCTCCTGACCACCCTTTTGAAGTCCTCCAGATGGATTATATTCAGATGGAGCGATGTCGAGGTTTCAAGTATGTCCTTGTAGTTGTATGCGCTTTGTCCAGGTGGACAGAGGCATATCCAGTTCCAGATTACACAGCCGCGACCACTGCCAAGCAGTTGGTTCGTGAATTTTTCCCTCGTTATGGACTCCCTAGGGTCGTGTATTCAGACAACGGCCAGCCATTCTCATCTGAACTCATGAAGCATGTTTCCCTTTTGTTAGGGTACCAGTGGAAGTTCCATTGTGTGCGCCATCCTGAAGCAGCCGGTCTCGTAGAGAGACATAATCAAACTCTGAAAGTCCGTATTGCTAAGACATGTAAAGAGAAAGGTGTAGACTGGCTAGTAGCCCTGCCAGTTGCTTTATTCTTCATGCGCATGGTCGCACATTCCAGATCAGGTCTGTCTCCTTATGAGGTCGTATTCGGCCGCCCCCCAAATATGTGGGGTACAGCTAGACCCCACAGTATTACAGATGTTTCCAGTAATATGCTGACAGATTACCTAGCTTCCTTGATGTCTGCCCTACACTCTTGTCGTTCACAGGTTGCCGCCGCATTTCCAGACAACACCGAGGTGAAACCGCATGAGGTCATCCCCGGGGATTTCGTTTTGATAAGGAACTTTGATCGTTCAAGTCCGCTGGAGCCCCGCTGGAAGCAACCTCAACTAGTCCTCTTGACCACCCGTACGGCCGTGAAGTTGGAAGACCGTAAGGGGTGGGTCCACCTGTCCCACATCAAGAAGTTCCATGGACTACGAACTAAAACTTTTTCAAAGGATTGTTCCATTTCGAAAGACTGCCCTATTCTCAAGGACTGTCCCGCTACTGACTTTGAAATCAAGCCCTCCCTGTTAGAGAAAACTCCGCAGCAGGAGTATAAATCCAAACTACGGTCTAGTAAAGTAAGTCAGCCAGTTTAATTGTCTAAGTCCCCCTCGGGTGAAACGGTTAGACAGGTATCTGACATGTATGAGATAGACCCCCATAGTGAGAGAGTTAGTCAAAACTCTATCAAATGTATCATTGTTCTAAGTTTTCTTCTATTTTTGAGTTTAATGGTTACCTGCACAAGTTATGCATTACATTTATGTTTTCCAATTTCTCATGTAAATATGTTTTCTAATGCTACAGTAGAGCACACATTTAGTGATCTGCCTCCTCACGAGTTATCCTATCGTCTTGCTATGCGTAATAACACATTCATCAGAATGTTACACTATTCACACCAGACCAGCAATGCCACTAATTGTTGGGTGTGTGGTCGACTCCCCCCTTTCCAGACACCGAAGGGAGTTCTGCCACTCTTTCCTTATCCATTTTCACATAATGGTTCGTGTGGAGCATGGTCCATGTTAACGTCATCTTCAAATGATATGTCCCTTCTGAATAGAACATGTTTTCCAGACAAGCAAGGTCCCCCCCATAGAACAGGGTTAGATCTAGAAAATGAAGTTTTTAATTTAGGTAATTATTCTTCGAATTTTATGGTCCTGAATGTTCAGTCTGATACTACTCCAGACTTACCTGCTATTTCAGTACTACCAGTCAAAGGCGAATTATGTGTCAGAAAGAATGGTTCCGCACATGTAGGACATAGTGATTGTACTACTACTGTCGAGTATAGTGACAGTGGGAAATCTATTTTCAAAGCCTCACGTCATTCTTATTTTGTGTGTGGTCAGACCGAATATGTTCGTCTGCCCCTCGATTGGGATGGAACATGTTACATTGCCTTCCTACTGCCACCAGTTTTCCTAGCCCCATCTGATTATCATAGAAACACACATCTAGTACACGTCAGACATAGAAGGGAGATTGAGTCCCCAATTGTCGATCAAACTGAAACTACTCTAGAACAATATCAAGATTTTAATAAAGGTTTCTTCTTCTTTATAGGACCTATCCAGAATAGTACGTTAATACGTAGACTAACCAGAACCCTTGAAGCAGTAGTGAATGAGACTACTTCTGCTCTAGGTAACTTAACCGAAGAGCAATCTGCTATGAGATTTGTCGTGCTCCAAAATCGTCTCGTTCTTGACGTCATACTGGCCGATAGAGGAGGAGCATGTAGAGTCATCGGATCTAGTTGCTGCATTTTCATTCCTAATAACGCGCCGTCTGTTTATTCAGCTATAACCAGACTTCATAAAATTGCCCATCAGTTACACCAGAATCCAGGCACCTGGACATGGTCCGGTTGGCTCTGGAGTATAATTTCTGCCTGGGGATGGAAAGTATTGTCATTCCTAGGTATAGCAGTAATGATTATTTTCAGTTGCTGCCTCTGTTTACAATGTGGCCCTGCGATTTGCGGCATTTGTGCTACCTCTTGTATTCCCGTCCTAAGTCCCGTTCCAAGACAATTCGAGACGAGCAAATGATGCTATATGAAATGATAGATGGTATCATGAATATTGATGTTTCCTGATGGAAACGTAGGGCACAAGGAGGGAATGTGGAAAAGTAAATTTTGCCATGTTGTATGTGCCTACGTGTTCCCCATCTTATGCTATATGTGCATGATTAATATGCATATGTATTCCCTTATGATCGATTAAAGACGCAATTATAGTTGTGTCCATCTCTAGTATGCCAGTTTCCAGTTATCGTGAATACAACGAATATCAGGCCTATGTAAAGCTACGTTGCCACGTTTTTCAGTGTGCACGTTAATTCATTGAATTGTCCCCGTTTCTAGGCCTCAAAAGAGCCCGGACTCAGATTCAGCTCCTGTTTCCTGAACCCTCTCCGAGGAGCAATACAGCCCCCACCTGTATCCCTGACCCTTAGCTTACTTTCATGCCTCGCAGTGCCCGGCTCGGCCTGGCTCTGCCTCTCAGTCTGCCAAGAGTATGTTATGATTCTAGTTATCAGTCCAGCCCTCCTTCTCTGCATTCCTAAGCTACTGAATCGCATCAATAGTTTCCGTCATGGTCTAGCCTTTACGTCTCCATGTAAGAGAAATACTGTATTAATATTCATAGAATATTCCCTGCACCCGCACTACATGTAGAATTATGTATGCACCAGTCTTAATGTCTGTTAGCCTTTGCCCTGATAACTTTTGGATTCTATCAACATGTTCTCTAAACACTAGATACTAGATAGGCTTTAGGTACATGTCGCTCTGACACTCCAGACTTTCGTCTCCTCTTCTAGTGCAGAAGTCATAGCCCCAGCTCCTCCTGGTAACACGTCATTGCCAGCTTGCGCGCACCACTAGGTCAGAGGTCCCGGCTCCTTAGGTAGCCCCCTCTATGTTTCCGCCCCGTTTATGACATATTCTGTTACGTCTGCATCACATGTCTATGTATACGCCCTGTTCACGCCTTCTTGTTACCTCATTCAGTCCTTATCTTTCGCGACTGCTAAAAGCCACGCCCACTGCTACGCCTACTGTACTGAATGCTATGTATTTTGTTTAACTATATATACTTGTGCACTGTTATTAAAAGTTGGTTATCATTCCAGATCCTGCCCCCGGCAGCTGCCATCCTATTCCCGTGCAGGTTGTCCTGTTCCTGTCCTTTATGCTATATTAAAACCTGCAAACTCCGGCTACCTCGTATCTTGACTCTTATTTATTGAGCTATCTATTTGTATGAGTATCCTGAAAAATAGTACCGGTAATTAATTATTTATTTACCACAGCATGGTTATCAAAAAAGGATGTATTTAGGCCCAGATCTCTCTACTAGGGTGAATGTATGACATTGTTCTGTATTCTGTCCATCAATTGTTCTTTTTGCAAGCAGCAGCCCGGATCATTGCTTTATTCACCGCTTATGCCATTGGACTGTAATTCCCCATGGGGAAGGAATGGGGACAGCAAGAGTACTACAGCTTTGAATTTGGAGAATATTAGAGGTTTCTTTCAGGGTGGGGCGATGTACAGTTGGGAACAGGTCAGTGCGCAGAGTGACAAGCCTACTGTCCTTGCCCAGTTTAATTGTTACAGGGTGCGCCACATGATGCGTGACCTCCTGGGAGAGGACTTGCTTGAATCCCCCAAATTGCTAATGTATTTGCACCTATTATATATGGTTACACCAAACCACAATATTGTGAAACTCTATGCGTTCGCACAGGAGACACAGTGGCCTGGAATTGCAAAGATTAGGTTTGAATGGCAAAGGGATTTGGGCATAGCTATCAATAGCAAGCATTAGACCTATTGTTACTTGGTTGTAAAGTCCACCTCTCTGAACAGCCGGCACCGGTAACTACATTTCAAATATCTCATCCAGGTGTATTATTTGTAGGCCCGTCTGTCTGTATATGCTTTACTCAACAACTCATATTGCCTACAGTATGTTGAGGGAGAGCAAGGGTTTGCCCATGTGGCTTGGTTATGTCTAGGAGTACAACGGTGTTAGCAGGCAGTGCTGGTGGGACTTAGAGAGATTACCGATGAACACACTGAGTCGACCTCCTTATCCTGCTGGGATACGACAAGTGGCTAATGGCCATCAGTCTGTATTGCATTGGGTTTGGGCTGTCTCTGACGCTGAATGACTGACATGTATATATGGTATATTGTAAAACACAGTTGGATACTTATCACAAACTGCTTCAGGCTTTCAGACATCCGAAAGATATATGGGGGCCCCATCTGGCTTTTTGACACTGATGTCAGGAGTGGGGAAGGATGACCTGGCAGCTTTGTGAGCAGGATACCAGCGGCCAGAGAAGAATGTTAAACCTGCTTAATGTGTGGATTTTTCCATGAGCTATGAAGTCTCATGTAGTGCTAAATATGTATAGCTGTGTCTGATGTTATGCCCTGCTGGGGGAGGGACAGGGTCTCTGCTCACACCGGGGAGATGTGATGCACATGCGGAGGCTATTATGGAAAATGTTTTTGTCATTTGTTCTGTTGTATTTCTTGACAGTATTCTTATAACCTTCACTATTTAAATCATAACTCGTTCGTTTGCACTTGTTGCATCTGCTTGAAAGCAGTTCGGGCTGGACTGTTCCAATGGGGAGCAGGGTGTAGCCTGATTTGCATATGGCTGGGTCCAAACTGAGGTGGCTGATTGAGCAAAACAGCAATGGATTTAATCTAGATCACTTGACTGTGGGTGAGTGTTTGAAAAGTTGCAGCACTGCGTCCATCATCTTGTTGTGTCTGATTTGACCGGTCTGTGCCAGGCCAGTGAATTACGTGCTGTTCTTCTCTGTATTGTTGATTAAAAATTAAAATAAAGTAAACAAAAAAGCTAACTCTTGGTTCAGAAACCGTGCTTTGTGTGATTTATTGTAAATCCGCTCATTAGTTATTGAGCACTTAAGTCTCAAAATGTAAAGATATTTTTCTCTGCAGAGGATCCACAAGCCAACAGATCTTGAGATAAGACACACAGATTGGGAAAAACCAAGGACAGAAAAAAAGAAACAATATGGTTTTACCTGCCATTAAGCCTGCTCACTCAGCACTGAAATAGAAAGACAAGTATTCAGCTCCATATATTTCAACACAACACCATTCAATTAACTGCCACACAATCCAGAAAAGAAATCCATGCAATACAACTGCATTGCACACAACACATTTAAACATCTCATAATCCCACACCACACAATTCAACTACACAAACTTCCATTCCACATCATTCGACTTGATGCCACATAAACACAATCCAATAAATTCGACTCCACATATTTCCTCTCCGCTCAATGCCACATAATTCCACTTCACACAATATCACGCCACGCTAAATAATTTTACTCCTCTACAAACGATATAATGACATTCCATACAACTCAATTCAACCCAAGATAATTCCACAAAAACATAATTCTACTCCAACCTACATAATTACACTTCTCACCACATATTTACATTTTACATATATCCAGTCAACTCCAAAACACAATATTACAATCTACAATATTCAACTTTGCAACATGACATATAATTCCGCACCATATCATACCACTCCACACCATGCCACATAATTAAACTCCACATACTTACACTACACAACACACCACAATATCCCACTAAACACAGTTCCACAAAATAGCATGCCACAAAGTTCCACACAATTCCACACCACACAATTCAGTGCCACATAATTTCCCACCATGCAACATATTTACAGTTCACATAATACTACTCAACACTGCAAAATTGGACTCCACTTAATTAAACTCAACTCAATACTGCATAAATACAACTCACAAAAATGCACACTTTGCCACACAACAACAATCCACATGAATACACGCCACACCATGCCACATAATTTCACTCAACATATTTTCACTCAACACCATGTAGTTCCATACCACACAATTAAACTTCACACAATTCCATTCCACACCAGATAATACCTCACCAACCACAAAATTCCACTCCACAACATAATTCCACTAGATGCCACAGATATCCAATCTACAACACAGAATTCCACATCATGCCACACAATTCAACACCTGACCAAACCACATAATTCCACTACATGCCACTCCATGACACACAATCCCACTCCATATAATTACACCCCATGACACCCAATCCCACTCTACAAAATTCCAGTACACTTAATACTGCATAATTAATATTCAACATCATGCCACTACACACCATGACATATAATTCTACTACACATAACTCCACTCAACACTATGCAATTCCATGCCATACAATTCCATAACAAACAAATCCAGCCCAACACACATGTGGCCAAACCACATACATCCAATCCATAACAAATGGCTAAAAGACATTTACATTGGCCAATAGCTCTTGAAATGCTCAGACCTATTGGCTTTGAGAATGCATGTTTTGATTTGCTGTAAATCCATTCTGTAATTTGAAGATATTAAGGTTTGGAATGTATAGATATGTTGACATTTGGGTTGAAATTCAAAATGAAAGCTTTCTGATTGGCTGAGGGGGCTTTTTTGAAGTGAATGCTCTGCTCGGTTGACTTCAGCTAGAAATGTTGTGGCAGCATGACAGGACTCAGGTACTAGGTTCCCTTTCCAGACAATGTTTAAAAAATATCATATATAAGGGGGAGGGGTAGGGATACCATGACCCTCTGGCCCTTGTGGAGTGCCCCATGTGCCCAAAATAACAAAAAAGAAATGGACATTGTAGCAATACCACATGGCTTTTGATGGACAGGGAAAATGAATGATAAACACATTTGGGGAGTGGCTGTCTGTGTGGGGTTGGACTCCAGCAGGGGTTGGACACAGCCAGCCCAACCTCATTCTGTGCATGGCTGTGCATGGTGTTTTTTTCTGAATAGCATGCTGCTCACACTCAGAGGTAAGTTATGTTGAGTTTACATATGAATACTATTATTATATGGACAGTTACAGCTACGCAGGTGCTTGACACTATCTAATCTTACTCATTGGCGGTCACTTTGGCTGGTTAATTAAGAAGCCATTGCAGACCCTTCTGTCCTCCTGTCACCATAGTGAATCAGTGATATCAGTGAGTTAGTGTTCTCTGTGACGTTTTCTATGTAGCTCATATAGTCCCAAGCTATTTCACAGTGATGTGTAGTATGCATCTATGCATTGCAAAGAAGGGAGATTGAGTTGGTCCATCAAGAAGGTGAGATGAGAATCAAAGATCATTCATTGCAATGCATTAGTTCCAAATGTATGTTTTGTGAAGGAACTTTGGAATAGGTATTTTAGAATTAGCATGGCTAACTCAACAACAGTCAATAGACTAGAATCTAGTAGCATAGGTGATCCGTTTTAGATAAATACAATGTGACTGAGTTTGCCTCTAATAATAATTTTGTGGAGATTACCTCTACCATTTATCTATTTTTTATCCTCTTCATTTCATACATCAGCACCCCAGGGCAACAAGAGAGAAAGTTCAGAGGAGAGTCCGGGAGGAGAAGCTGACCCCCATCACCATCCCTGAGAGCTCTGCTCAGCCTGGTAAGTCCTATTATTTATTATTATTATTTCCCAATGTTTGTTTTTATGATTGTTGTGGGCTTAGGGTAGAATCTTGGGGTATTGAAATGTTGGTGCTGGGTTCCCAGACAGGAGTTTCTGCCTGGAGCTTTGTGTTGCCAGTGAGAAATAAAGTTGCTCTGACACCCTTATCTGCTGTCTTCTTTTCACATGCCGATGAGGACGTCATACAAACCCATGCGTGCAAGGACAATGGATTGGCTCTTTTTCATTGGTCCATTATGCTACTTTTAAATTTTGCCTTGCTTATTTTTTTATCCTGTCTACCTTTTTCCAACTCCCACAAACAATGTTTGTTTCATTCCTGTTATTCGTGCATTATCTTTATTTCCCCTTAAGTCATGGTTTTGTTTTTTAGTAGCTGACTTTTCCATTCTGTACTGGTCTCTAGTTGACTTAACTTCGGCTCCATTGGTAATCTTTCCCTCGCTCCTACATATCATTTGGTACTGTATGACTAAGAAAGAATGCTTGTACTCTACTGTCTACTGTGACGAATACAGAACCAAGTAAGCTAGTATTATAAATAATATTCACCATGCATGTTTGTTGAGATGGCTTTCTTTTCCTTGCTCATGCTCTATAAGTTAACAAGAAAAAGGCCATGGTCATGGACCACACCCCGCCATCCCAATGTTATGCTGTTTAATTCATTTATACAGTATACCAGCAGCTTCCATGACAGTGCAGCATGACTGTAAAGTATGAGGTCCAAATTCGTTTGCCATTCAACACCATGTCTCTTTCATTGACCATAATTCCACAACTTCCTTGTGCTTCAATGACTCAGAGTCATCATGATCATCATAGGCTTTAGCTCTGCCCCTCTAACAGAAAAAGGTGTTGGCTGGTTTTACTATCTGGCTTTTCCCAGAGTGATATTTTTGTTAGACAATACTACAGTGCTAAGTACACTGTAGTGATGTTTTGTTGTTGTTTGTTTTTGATTAAAAAAATGAACAGGAGGTGTATCTGGCATCTAAAAAAAAGTATTATTTGTTTTATAGCCACACCGACCAGCAATGCTGCAGGCTCAAGTACTGCTGCAGGAGGAGGAGAGTCAGTTGGAGGAGGAGAAGAGGTGGCAGGGGCAGGTGGTGGTAAGCCACATTGCTTGCTTATTGACAATTAGTATTATCCTCACCAGCTACAAGGGCATCGTCGTTATTGTAAATACCCTGCTTTACCAGCTGCAGCGGTGAATGTGTTAAAGATTCTTCTATCAGCAACTCAGCAAAAGCTCACATAATGACCACTCAAAATTATGGTTTGAGGAATCGGGAAAGAATGGGAGGTTAAAAGAAAGGATGGGTGAAAAAGTATTTGAGTGAAAGGATGTGTGGGTGGGTGAAAGGGTGGGTGGATATTGCATAAAGGGATGGGTGGGTGAAAGGATGATTGAAAGAAAGTGTGGATACTGAATGGATTGGAAATGTTAGTGAAATGCGTTCCAAACTGAACACACCTCTTAGTGGTTCACTCCTTTATTCTTTCTAAGTTCTTCAGTCCCAGCCTACCAACAAATTGAAAAGTCCATTCTTGCCATATGCCACATTTTATGGCCATGTGAAGTGATACTAAAATATATTTCAGGGTTTCCCATAACAGATTTATTTTACTTCTGTTAACTTTTGTCAACTGCAGTGACTGATTAAGCCAAAGCTTAATAGCCAAATGACAAATCGATGATCAGTGACACCCCTCTATTCTATATCAAAAGCTCTACCTACCCACCTAATCCCTTTATCTTACTGTGCAGATGAGTAAGTCAAGTTTACTTTCCTTACTGCCCAGCAACTGAATTTGTTGGAAACAATTTGTGGAGGTGGATGAGACCAGTGAGTAAAGTGGGACTAAGTGACTGATTTGATTTTGTGCCAAACGTGAGAAATACTATCTATAGGGCCCATGCCTTTCCCTGTAGTTCAGTGCACCGTTTTCACCAACATCTACTTACGACAGACAGGATAATAATATCCACATTTTTTATACATGAGGTGCGTGGTGTAGATTATTCATCTGCCTCTTTGGAGTCAGGGTAGAAAGTGAAAGTCATTTGGAGAAGAGCAGGGCCATTGGAATTAAAGATAGATATTTGTCAACTACAGCTGCCCCAGATGCAGACAGTAGCAAAGTACACAACGCACTGGTTAGCATGCCTCCATTAATTTAGTACAACACAACTTGTACTCCATAGTGCATAATGCCTTACTCATTAATGTGAGGTCATTTATTTGTATTTTTCTACTCAAGGTATCTGTTTAGTTGTTAGAAAAACCTTTACAAGAAATAAAATCCAAATCACAGTTTTTTTTAAATTTGCTATTATTCTGCCTTAATGCTTTTCTTCCAGACAGTAAGTGCTTTTTATGTGAGGCATGTGTGGGTGAAATATAAAAATGGCCTTTTGACTCTCCTAATCAGAATCACATCAAATTCAATGGCACTAGGGGGACAGAAATGCATTACTACTGTGTCACTCACTAATTTTAGTCAATTGTTTGCAGAGACAATCATTTACAATTTGTCTTTTTTCATTTTGTTTTTCTGGATATAGCTACACCTGCTGGTCCACCTGTAGCACCCACCAGGCAGAAGACAGTGGCCCATCTGGGGCAGGGGAGGCTGGACCTTATTCAGCCAGAATATCGGCGGCTTGTGGCCCGGGAAGAGGAGGAAGAGGAGGCTGGAACAGCTGCCTCTAGGCCAAGCGCCCATGCAGCCTGTCAGCCACAGCCTTCCGGCCGTTTCATTGTCAGCGTTGCCGCCAGATGTCAAAGGCCCATCGTGCAGTGGCTGGACCACATGCAGAGGTGTAAGGAGACCCGGCTGGAAAGAATACAGCAGAGCCTGGACCAGCTCTAGACCAAAATGGACAATGCCCTCTTTTAGCCCTTTTTTTAAAAAATGTTTTGTTTTGGTGGGAGGGGCATATTGTGGGTAGAGAGGGTAGATGGGGAGTTGGGACCTGGTTTTGTTATTTGTTGGATATTGGTTGCGAAATGGGGATGAGTTTGTTTGTTTGATGAGAGGGGTGGGCCTGTTGCGGGTGAAGAGGGGGCGTTTTTGTTGCAAAAAATAAAGGGAAAAGTTTTATATCTTCACGATATATGCTTGAAATACTTTTTTATGTTTTACTTTTCAATTCTGCCTTAGTTTTTTCTCAGCCTGTTTATTTTCTAATCCTATTATAAAAGTGCACACTTATTAGTTATAGTTAGTTATATACCTCTGTAACTATCTTGACCATTAAGGGGAAGGCTGCCGTAGACCTATATTGCCTACAGAAACCAATTTAAATTATTCCTATGCAGTAGCAGTTACTTGCTTACATGCTAACATAACTAGTTCACTTCAGTCCATAGTTCTCTTAACTAAATATAGGTGAAACAATAACAGGGAAGACATCACAACTTCACAAGCGAGGTCCCACTCCCATCTGGAGAGATCCAACTGTAGGATTAATCAGAAGGATTATCCATTGAAGGCAAGTACATGGAAATAAAAATACTGCATCAGAGGGTTATAAATTATATCACAGCTTTACAAAGAATTGAGACCAGACTAATACATGACACAACAAAGAATAAATGATGGTGATAAAATAACCAACTATTCCACAAGTAACTTCTTCTTAGAAATGGGAAGATACAAAATCCTTGAGTAATGAAAAGTGGACTCAAGGTCTGGAGTTGACGAGTTTAAGCGTTTATTCAACACAAGCCCTGAATGATGATGTTGATGACTGATGTTTTTCTATATCGAAAGTATGGCTCCCTTTTATGTGTGGGTCGATAAATGGGGCCAGTGTGGGCTATTGCTTAAGTAATAGAAGATCCTGCAGTGAGTTTGTATTGCTTTCACCACATCTATCAAACCAAGCGTGTGATGCATTCATGGTTTAAATTAGGTCACACCTCAATAAATCATGCAGCCCAGGGGGAAGGGTTATGAATTTGATGAATGGATGGGAAAGGGGATATGGGGAAAGTTGTGACAAAGATAAACAATGCACAAGGAGAATCTGGGGATGAGCAGCACATCTTCGTCATCAATCTGTTGTGGAAGGAAACGAAGGAATGAGTATGACACAGTACAATTAAATGCATTGCAAACAGTCCTTTTGCTCTAGAGACCCACGTTATCAGATATCTAAATGTTCTGTCTTCTAGGTTTGAAAAAAACTAATTATGGAGGAGTGAACCCACCCAGTTCTAAAAATATGATTGTTAAAAGTAAAATGAAACTGTATCGCAAAATTAGGTGGTTCATCTGCATTCTCCTCAGTAATTTCCATCACTCTTGGGTGCCTGTCTGGGCTGGTCTGGTAGGTAAGCAGATGTGATGAGCTCAGCTTTCACCTTTCGTTCATGCAGTAGATGAGAAGGCATGTGGATTGTAAAACCGAAACTGTAATTCAGAGTGAAGGAGAAGGACAGAAGAAAGGTAAGCTTCATAAGGAATGTGACAAGAAGACTTAGAGGCAGAACAATAAACAAGAGGACTCAGATTTTCACTTTTGCCACCAGTGCAACACACACCCAGCAGCATTCCATAAATCAGCGTCCCTCTCTTCATTCCACATAGGTGAGTGCTAGGCCTCAGAGTCCTGGTTTCCCTTTGAAGTCGATAACTGCTTTCTTTTAGCTGTTGATGAGGTAGTTCCACCTTGAATTCTTCCATCCTGCTCCTGACTCTGAGTAACTCTGTCCCAGTCATGACCCTGGGCAAGATAGACGTGTAGTGCACTGCTGTTGAAGAACAAGTAGAGAAACAGAATTGCAGTATTTTGCATTTTTGTTTGTTAGCTAAAGTGACTATTCTGGCCACTGAATAACTAGAATAAAAGAAGTGGACCCCGCACGAATCATCACTCATCATTGCAATAGTTGTAGTTACCTCTTCTAAGCCATGCACGGGTAGGTTAGGTAGTAGGTGCACAATTGCATTTTTGACGCAGGCAACACATTGGAATTTGTTTTTTTCACTCTTGTAAATCAACAATCTTCTTGGTCAGCCCAGCTTAGTGATGCAAAAAAGGATAGGCATGTGAGGGAGGCAGGTATTGTCTCCAATGTCATGAAGGAATTGTGGAGGCTACTTCACTGCACACTGGTCTAATTGAAATCAGCAATATATGTGACTAAAAAATGGTTGGGCAGAATAAATCTGACACAAACATAATGTTCCACTAGCTATTTTAAATTATTTTTACAATGAACGAAGTTTAACAATAAATTATTAAAACGCTGGCATACTCAGTCTGGGAAGTACAGTTTGTCCTCAAACACAGGTGGTTACCAAGACTTTGATCAGCTAACACACTTGCTTCTGACTAATCCTCCTCCTTATCCTCCTGTGCTGTTTCAGGAACTGTGTAATAAAGTGGTATGAAATGTTGATTAATGTTGATCATAGTCAATCTCTCTACATTTTGGGACAAGAGATTGGTCTTTCTCACTGTTCAACTGAGCCAGCTGCACTGAACACATGGTCAGCAGACACACTAGCTGCAGGACAAGCCAGATACTTTACTCCCAGCCTACTGAGCTCCAATCATTGGTGCATCTTCCCATACCAATATATCAATGGGTTTTGATCCACATAGACCTCTTTGGATCATCCAGATACTCCTGGAACATCCTCTGTATTGTCATTGGTGCTGCCACTTGCTCGACCTCTATTGTCATCATCCCCTCTGCACTGGACTTAAGCCCTGCCAATTGAAACCAACACAATGCAGAGGTTGGGTCTGGTCCTTCTGTTGTTGCAGTGTTCTGGTTGATCATGTTGTTGACAGCTGTGAGATAAGACTGTCCTTTCGTGAAGTTGCAGGTGGCCCCATAGAACTATGGGTAAGGAGAGAACTGTAGGGTGGGTTTCTAAGTTCCAACCATTCTTCTTCCAGGTCTCACGCTTGCTCAACATCCACCTGTGTATTTTTAAACATTCCCTTAAAAAAAGGAATGAAAGCGGGCAGTATTTTTTATGACCGTGGATCAAGTAGTGTGGCACAGATGTACTCTTTGGATGAGACAAAGTTGTCTTGCAGCTTTGCAAGACATTCGAATGAGTAAGCTCTCAACCAAGGAATACACGTCTGAGTTTTTGTTCACACCTGCAGGGTCGAACCTTTCAGACACCTTCTTTAGGTGGTCCTGTATGAGATGTAACAACTAGAGAGCTTGGCCCATCATACTATCCTCCTTGCTAACTTCCTGTGTGAAAGCCTAGAAAAGGAGTTGCATCTGCATCTAGCATTTGTGTGGGCCCCATTTCTCTGCATCCATGGTCATATGTTTCCCAACTGCATCACATTCTCTTTGAATGCCATAGTCATTGATCTGTTTGTACTGCTCAAACATATGTTGCTACATGTAATAGGTTGAGTTCCAATGTGTTGGCACATCATGTAGCAGGGCTTTAACAGGTACTCTATGAGCATTCTGAATAATCGTCAACTGCTTCCGGGTTTAAAAAAAGAATGGCTGAAATGAGTATAGATTTTTCTGCTGTTCATCAGTATGTTGCTTACTATATCTTACTTTTTTTTAAAAAGTCTTGCACCACCAGGTTGATGCAATGGGCCAAACACGGGACACTGAACTAGCCACCATCTGCCATGTCCTCGACTATGTTACTGCTATTTTCCATGGCAACAAATTCAATTCTGACTATCATTGCATGCCTCCGAACACTCTTAAAGCTTTCATCAGGGCCAAGACCTGAAGATATCATTTGCTTTACCCCTGCAAAAGAAGTCCAGTGTGCAGTGATGCACATGTAATCAGTCACCTGACAACTGGTCCACATGTCTGTCGTTAGGTGGATATTATAAACAACACTTTGCTGCAAAGCTTGTCCAACCAATTGCAGCACATCGTGACACAGCGCTAGAACAGCAACTCAGTCAAAATAGGTCTGACTTGGAACCTTCCATTTCAGGTAGATGGTTGCCACAAATTCTAAAAATCCCACACCTTCCACAAAAGATAAAGGGAGGAGGTCCAGAGCTAACATTTGTGCCAGCTTCCCATTGCACAAACGTGCCAGTGGGTGGTTGTAGTCATAGGGCCCCTCCTGCCAGAACATGCCCGTAATAGTAGCCTGTATTTTTTTCTTTTTTCCCGGGATGACTGACAAGGGTGACTTTTGAGGAGTAGGTGGTGGTAATCTCAGTGGCTGTTGTGGTGGGGAAGTCACTATATGCTGTGGTGTCTCCATCTGAGTCTGAGTCTTATGCCACTGTGAAGTCACTGAGGCGGATGAATCTGCTTGTGCACTGCTGGGGACAGGGCTTCTTTGTGTAAGGATGTCATCATCTTCTTCTCCATCATCACCTCCCACGTGATTGGGCTTGTACCTGATGTTCCCTGACTCTCCTCACCTTCACCACTATGACCATGATCAGCAATTTTTTTAAGGTGCTCCTCCCACCGGATTGCGTGCCATTTTCTCAAATGGCTTACCTTGTTGAACTTTTGTGTGCATACTGGAATGTGCAATCCCTCTTTGCTAAGCATAAAAAAGTTCCAATCTCAGTAGGAGTACTTTCTTACTGTGCCACTTCCAAAGCATGAAAATGAACTGGAGGTAAGGGGGCATGTCGTCGATTGCATCTCTTCAGTGCATACTTCTACTGAGGTAGTGGTTAATGCAGCCTCCAACTGTGGCTTTGCAAATATGAAAGCTGGCAGTGCTACCTTTGCCACAACCCTTGGAGCAGGTTGAATGCAATGTCGGTCTCTGTGTCACCTTCCACAATGACTAGCTCGTCATCATTATCCGCTTCATCATCCCCTTATTTAATTCCAAGGCTCCCAATAACTTTTTTTCCATTGCCTCTCCAATGGTCTCCTGGACTCTGCCGGGGTCCACTCAATGTACCTATTATCATCATCAGAAGTGGTGCCTAAAGATGGTGGAGTAGTACACTTCCTTTTCCTTTCTGGTGGACCGGGAGCCAATGATTATAAAGGAGCAGGTTCTTGCTCGGCAGGATGTTCGACTTCCAGTTCTGCTCCAACATCAGGAAGATGTACTATTGGTGGCTATGGCTGCTATCCACTTTGCTCTGTTTCCTGAATCTCATTGGGTACTACTTTGCAAAAGGGACAAATCCAATTTAACATCACTGCTCGGCAGTGTCGCCATTATAGCTGTGGCTGCCTCCCTGAAGCTTAGGTTGGGTAGTGCTGTTGATGCAGGAGTGCTGCTCTCTGCTTGCTCTCTGGAGGCTGGTGCGGGAGGCACACAACATGGTCCAACAAGCGTTTGGACCACACTCCACTGGTGGAATGCTGCTTCTTCTCATTGAAAAATTTCTTGGAAGTATCTTTCTTTGGAGTCATCTTAAAGCTCTCAGTTGGCAGTTGGATTAAGCTGCACAAGCAGAAGAGATTGAACGACTGGAGTCACTGTACATGCCTTTTGTTTGGCAGTACTGTGGGTGATGTCTCTTCTCTTGTGCACCTAAAAGCAAACAAGCTAGAAAAACATTTAGTGAAAAACGACTTTGTTCCAGTTTGAATTAGTATAGACAAAGGCAATATTAGTGTGGTTGGGTACTTAGGTAATAACCATTTTAAAGTCAAACCACACCATCATACCATAAATGTAATTGCCCATCAGAATAGCATGCAATATACAGGTAATAACCATTTCAAAGTCAAACCACACCACCATACCATAAATGTAATTGCCCATCAGAATAGCATGCAATATACAGATAAAGCTCTTTCCTTTATGTCAGCAGACAATGTGGTCCAGGCGGAAATGGAATAATCATTACACAAATGAATGATGCTGATGTGTCTCCAGTGCACTACAGCCAGGCTGTCAAGGAGGAAATTGAATTGTACCTTAAATGCTGAATGTTGTTGCACAGCTGTGCACCTGTGATTAAAAAACATACAAAAAAGAAGTAAAAAAAAATATAAAAAATGTAAAGTTCAAATAAAAATAAGATTTAAAAAAAAGAAAAATTAAAAAATGTAAAATGAAAAGACATTTCAAATTTCTTTTTAGAAGAAAATTAATAATTGCCAGCGTTTGTATGGGAGGTTGAGAAGAAACCTATTGTGAGGCAAGGAGGTGCAAAATAAAAAAATACATGTGAAGTATAAGCACTGTTCATCAAAATCATATTCTTAATATGCACACTACAATGCTCCTGAAGCATATTATTAAACTAATATCTTACAACCATCTATGCAAGCCTGTGGCAAAGGCACACTGGCTAGATGCACAAACATGGCTACTACTCAGTGCCACATGGTCAAACAAGAGCAGCAAGCAGTGAGGCACTGGGAACAAAGAACACATGAAAGCCTATGGGAAAGGGGCATTGGCTGGAAAGCACAAAATGGCTGCCAGCCAGTGCTACATGATCAAACAGCAGCAGGAAGCAAGGAGGCATGGTGGACAAAGAAAACATGCAAGCCTATGGTGAAGGCACACTGGCTACATGTACAAAATGGCTTCTAGCCAATAAGTCAAACAACAACAGCAACAAGGAGGCATGGGGAACAAAGAGAACACATTCAGGCCTGTGGACACAGACTCCACAAAGTGGCCCCATGCCACATGGCATAGAGAACAATGACAAATCAATACATTTCTCAAACGTAGACAACATTTTGAATTCAGCAGGTGGTGATTTATGTAGATTGTTCAAGGTTTGTTTGTTAGAAACCAACAGTGAAAATAAGAAAAATTGAAACTGAGTTAAAAAAACAGCCGTTTGTGCCAACATTTTCATCCGTAACTTCTTCTAAGTATGACACATTTTTAAAAGTAATATACTGTTACATCCGCTGGACTCTTTTTGTTGTGGGGATATATAGGACTTGTAGGTTCACCAAGAACCCGAGGAACCCAAAGCGAATAAGTGAGCAGCGTCTTGCAAGCGTTTTTCATTGTGTACCGGGTATATAGCAATTTATTTGGTAAATATTTGCACATCTCCAAAAGTGTGGGTACCAATACTAGCATTTGAATTATACGACATTTTTCAAAGTGACTTCTTTTTTACACATTGTCTTACATTTGGAAGACAGAAAGGCATAGAAAGAGAAAAGGTAAAAGTTGCTCTACAATACTGACTTCTCCAAAGTCTTCCTCACTTGTGTGGGTAAGCCTAGTGCCCGTGACAGGAAATGGCCCAAAACGCAACGTGGATACACCGCATTTTTACAGTGAAAACAGAACCTTTTTTTTCACAGTGCTTAGCTGTGGATTTTGAACCCTAATTCAGCCGGCACCTAGGGAAACCTAGCAAACCTATACATTTTTGGAAACTAGACACCCTGAGCAATCCAGGATGGAGAGACTTGAGTGGCTCTCACCAAGTTCTGTTGTCCAGAATCTCTTATAAACCTCAAACTTTGTAAAAAAAACATTTCCCTCAAAATTCTGTGATGTAAAGTTCTGGAATCTGCATGGATCCACAAAATTCCACCCACCCCAAATTCCCCAAAATCTTCTGATAAAAATGGTACCTCACTTGTGTGGGCAGGCCTAGTGCCCCCTAGAGGAAATGGGCCAAAACGCAACGTGGATACACCACATGATTACAGTCAAAATGGACCCTTTTTATGCAAAGTGCCTGATTTTGAACCCTAGCTCAGCCGGCACCAAGGGAAACCTAGCAAAACTATACATTTTTGAAAACTAGACACCCAGATAAATCCAGGAGGGGGTAACTTGTGTGACTTTCACCATGTTCTGTTACCCAGAACCCTTGATAAATATGGTACCTCACTCGTGTGGGTGGGCTAAGGGCCTGTGGCAGGGAAGGGTTCAAAACCTATTGTGGAGACATCAAAATGACCTATCACAAAAAGACCTGGTTTTGCAAGGGGGGCAATCTGGGTTTTTAGTCCCGGGCTTGGCAGCCATCTAGGGAAACTACAAAACCCACACATTTGTCAAAACTAGACACCCAGGGAGTCCAGCGATGTATGGCTAGAATGGATCCCCCAGTGTTTTCCCACCTAGAATCCCCGGCGAACCTCAAATTTAAATGAAAAAAACTAATTTTTCTCACATTTCCGTATGGGAAAGTTATGGGATCACCGGGCTGACACAAATTTCCTTCCCCCCAGCATTTCCCCAGGCCTCCCGATAAAAATGGCACCTCACTTGCATGGGTGGGCCCATGACAGGCAAGGGCCCAAAACGTATTGAGGAGACATCGAAACTAACTATCACAAAATGACATGGTTTTGCAAGGGGGTCACCTGGGTTTATGGCCGTGGAATCTATTTTAGGGGTGGCACCCACCCCTAATTTCAATGAAAAATAATCTCTGGTATCTAGTGGTCTTTCTGCCCCCCAGGAGGGCAGAACGACTTAATTTTGCGGGGGATTAGGGCATTGGCATGTTCATCTTGGGCAGCTCCTACAATGGAAATAAAAAAAAAGGTATCTAGTTGGCTTTCTGCCACCCCGGGACACAGATTGGGGGCTACTGCCCTCATATACCCGCCAGGGGGGCAGAAAGGATGGTTAGTTCTTTTTGCAATAGGGGGGCTCATTTCAGTTTCGGTTTCACTGAAAATGACAGTGCGACTTGCTCTTCCCCAGCTCCCAAGGCTGTTGAGGGGGGGGAATAAATCCTGCACCAGAGGGATTCCAATTACAATGTGTGAGGACAGCTGGGCTCCCAGCCGTCCTGAGCATGGAAGGGGTTAATTCAGCAATGCCAAAGAAAATTTACGTGGGCTGTACAATTTTTACAACATACATCCTTCCAAGGCATCAAATATTGCCCCACCTTTACACTTTTTGTACACAAAATAATGTGAGATACAAAACAAACACCACATCTTTAATTTAATTCAATGCCATCCCAGCCCTAAATGATGTTTTAAAACAACATATACCACAAAAACAGTTATGGCACCCATGTCCAGCACTGGACTGGTCCTTCTGGATGGCCACTTTGCAGACTAGGCCACATAGTAAAATACATAAATAATACAAGCGGCAAAACAAATCTCAAGCGCGCGAACAGAAAAAAAACTCTGCCTCATGCAAGAAAGGTGGGGTACTGAACTCTGCGCTCCTCCACAGAATGTGGAGTGGCCAAATACTGCAAACTCCACAAGCAGAGTTTACTGCCCTGGCCCAGTCTGAGATGTAAAAGGATGTATTCTTACTAACTCTGATGTGCCTTTGACTTAAACGTTTTACCTTTTAAATAGTAGCACATGAACCTGGAAGGGTCAGGTCTCAGTTGATTCCAAACATCAGGGGGACTTAAAGACATAATGGGCATCCTAGGACTTAATATGAATTCACACTACTTATGGCAGTCTCGTGCTTGTGTGTTATGTTATTGGAATTGTCCTTCTCTCCAGGGTGATCCCCAATATTTTACCTTCACCCTCCTAATTTTGAACTCGTTTTTGTTATCTTTAAGGACTCTGCACACTCGAAGCAGAGTAGTCAAAGGCCTACTCAATGGAGGTGGTGAGCCCTATTAATCACCATTCCCTGACATGAAATATTACCACTCAATAGTTGATTGTCCAGTCTGTGCTTATTCTTTTGAAAAAGGAAAAGTAAATTTATTACACGCACACTACTCAATACCACGCAGTCATTTACAAAAATACATAAGGCTGGTTAAAATACCTTTTAATGACATTGTGTAATCCTCACTGGCCCCCTACAGAAGTCAGGTTCAACAAACCACAAATCAAAAAAATCACCCTCTTATGAGCAACTGCAATATTTAGATATAACCATGAATGAAGGTACTTAATACTGGCAATAAAGTATATGTACTTTGATCACGAGTGACTGTCCTTATCATTATCTAACCAAAGAATATCACCATAGGAATAAATGCAATTAACTATAACCATGAGCGAGAGCACTGGCAATAAAGCATAGGTACTTTGATCATGAGTGGTTGCCAACACCAATGTCTCAGGAAAGCATTTACCCAAATAAACTTCATTTGTGCCTAAGTGTTACATATAAATAGTTGTAGAATTGAAAATGTAGTGTTAAACTCTGCCATTAGAGGGCATCACCTTCTGATCACCAACACAAGTAACCATGCATTTCACCCCTAGAGGCGTTGAACCACATGTACATTGTTGTGCGACTCCTCCAGCTCCCCCTCACTGCTCTGCCATCTTTGGTGGTGGCCTCACTGTCCTGGGGCCACCAGGAGAAGAAAAACAGTTGTTTTGCAAAACCATGTAGGACTTTATGGGGTGCTCCTCACGCACATCTGATTGTCCTAGGCCCCTCATGGCATTCTAAAAGTGCAGGGAAAGGTCAATGCTGCTTCCCTGTATTTGCAGCCAAGAGATGGGGTCCTAGGCCTCCCTCAAGTATAAATCCGACCTAGGGGTTAGGATCCCCAGGCCCTCTGGAGCGTCAGTGACGGGGCCGCATTCACACTCTCTCCGGGCTCCATTTTTCGAGAAGTGAGGCACGTCTAGCCTATCCTGGGTGCCACGTCATCTCTCCATCCCTGTCCAAACCTTCCTGTACAGTCTACTAGGACATTTCAAGATGGCATCTCTCAGGAGTCACTTGCCATATCTGCTCTGGGGTCCTAAGCTCCACCCCTCGCTGATATCACTACCAGAGCCTTTCCGAGAAATTTTTCAAAGGAATCCCCTACTGGATGGCTCCAGAGGTCTGGGCTCCCACCTTTGTTTAGTAGGCTTGGGCAGGCTCATCCCTGTCACAGTGTGACATCCGAGTGGTTGATGCAGGGCATTCCATCCCCCCTTTTCTCCTCAGGCGCTAAGTGAAGCACTGGTAGTTGCGATCTTTGTGTGGGCAAGCCATTGTTCCTGTCGCTGGAGAGAAATACAATTAACTTAACACAACAGGGTGACAAAAGGTCTGGGCTCTAAACCTGAGCTGAGCCAGACAAATGTGACATTCCCGGATGACCCATAAGCCTGTACAGGTACCTTTTTGGAACTTGATGAAGAGATTTTCTCGCGCAAGATGCTCCCCAATTCAAGATGTTTCTGGTCTTTGTAGGCCGAAGGGAAGCGAACCTGCACTATATGGCAGTCCTCCCCATAAGTGTACAATGCAGGGTCACTACAGACAAGACAGTAAACCACACTATCCTTCCCTATGAGTTTACACTAGAATTATGAGGCCTAACCCAGGTCAATTATCAATCCTTCAGAGGAGTCCCCTCTGCTCCAGGCTACTTGTATGCAGTTACCAGGCAATGCACGTGCATAACCAGCTAAGTGCCCCTTACCCTTGCTGCATCAGAGCAGCCTTATCATAAAAGGCAGACAATGGTGGTAAACATGCTCAGTCAATTTATATCGAGTTTACTGTGTTGAGTCGCATGCTCCCCCCACAGTAAAAGGTCGAAAACCAGGTGATCAAAAAGCATCAAATCTGGGCAGATTTGATGAGCAGAACCATATTCTCACACCTCTTTAATTGTTAACTTGGATTTCAAGTAACAATTCCGATTTGTCCTAACAATTTTGTGCCTGCAGCCTGCATCCTGTGTCACATGACTAGGTGTATCTAGCAGTTGTTCTTTTTGTATTGTGCCCAAACAGTTAGACAAAGGGGAGAGAGGTGTTGCCAGGATGTGCCATCTCTGACAACTTGATAGGGGGGCAGACCTGTCACCTACCACACTTACACACCACAAGGACTCTGCCTGAGCACACTCACAATGGGTTAGACACTAGTCTTTTGTGACATATTGGACCCTCGAATCCAACTCTTTGGTACCTCTCTAGACCCGTGGAAGACTTAGAAGGACTGCTGTGCTGCTCTACAAGGCCTGCTTCCCTGCCGCCCTACTGCCCTTCTATCTGATTGAAAAGGACTAGACCTGCATCTTGGACCTAGGACTACCTGAGCGAATCTAAGGGCTAGTTGGCTGGCCTTCTGATCAGAGCCCCAAGGACAAAAAAGGCTCAAAAAATCTTGAACCCAGCACCTGTACTCTGTCCATTGTGAGTCCTGCCCCCAAGTGGTGCCACCCCAGTCACTGATCCTTAAAAGTGGGCCTGAAGGATCTCTTCCAGACCAACCTGTGGTCCAAGCAGAACTGACGCAGCGCAAAGCATTGCCTCAGAGCTGTGCATCAGAACTACCTAGAGCGCGACTAATCCCAGACACCAGACGTCTTGGAACAAACACTGCATGATGCATCCTGGACACAGGACCTTCATCCCTGCAGTTCCTCGTAACCGCCACTGTGCGATGCATCCTCAGAGCATCACAGCCCTACAGCTCCTTTAAACTGCCTCTGCGCAATGTATCCTCAACACAGGACCTCACAGACGCCGTTGAGTGACACAGTGTTGTATGGCGTTTTAGGATCCCGAGCGAAATTTCCCGATTCATGCCCTTATATAGGTACAATTCACATTGCCCTAATATAGGTATAGAAATCATACCCATATTTAGACATAGCCAATGCAGTCCAAATACAGGCATGGCTACTTCCAGCCGTACCAAAACGTCACATCGATTTCTTGGAAAATCAGCTTAAGCAGTCAGGGACCTTCCCCTGCTTGAATATTGATTTGTCCAAGAACTCATGGACTTTACAAAGAACTACTATTCCCTTGGGGTTCTTTCCTGACATTATCATGCCTGTCAAACTAGGCACTTTCAAGGTATAAATATGCCTTTACTTGCTATGGCAAGACACGGTGGTTCGGAGCAGCTTGACTATCTACTTGCCCGACGCAGCTCGCTACAGCAAGTGCCGAAGGAAGCCGACCCTCCAGCTGACGCACTGATCGAGAGGATGCATTTCTCTCGACGAGAATCCAGCTCCAGTGTTTCCAAGCTCCCCTCACGGGGTGTTGGGAAATCGAGTCCCGAGACAGAGATACCAGACCTCCTTCATTCTAAACTAAGGGATGGAGCTGATTAGACCCTAAGAGAAATCTTGGATAGATTCTTGGCAAAGAAAACCAAACATAATACACACTGTTGAACTCCTTAGGTCACACCCTATTCAGAGGAAATACTTTACCTGGAGACTGAAGATAAATCTATGAATATAAATCCAGGAGGTAAGAAGTAATTGGTATACAAAAATAGTTAAATAGCTAGGTACCTTCGTAAAAATGAGTAAACTAAATGTGGATTTTATGTTATAGAACCAGTACTAATCAAGAAGCATAATATTCATGAAGTGCTAATCTTGGACAATCAGATGAGGTAATTAGTCATCATTCTCCCAAGATTGTAGAAAACTAGGTTATCTATATAAATATGGAGACCTATGAGGAGATAGGAGACAGAGTCATGATTTACTCCCTCCATATAATATTGATGTTCTTTAATAGGTTAGGCACCTGGTTGAATGGCAGGATATCTTACATGGATATTAGTGTGATTGATTTTACTGAACTCTGTATATGTAAATTTCTCAAGTATATATCAGACTTGTAATTATATTTGATGTATATCTTTTATAGGTGATTGTTGTCATTAAGTAGAGTCCTGTAGAAGGTGGTATATGGATTTCCTTCTACCGAAATGCTGTGTCGACAATTACATGCTATACAGCATTTTTAAATTAAAGTGACATTTATATAAACTTTTTTTCACATTTTGCTTATTTGCACACTGTGCATAAAAAGAAAAAGTTTTACTTTAAACAAAACTGACTTTTTATAAAAAATTGTGTTTTTCCTAAGACACAGTATGAATACACCGATACAAAGGGACACAGGAGATAATGTGCATAGTGAAGGCCAATAGAATGTTTTGTTAACTATTTAACTGTCTTGTATATGTATATTGAATTAACATAATAAATATTAGACATGTTTGCATTCAACTGGGTTCAATGTTATTAGATTAGAGAGTATGTGAGTTTTGATAGATGCATGAATATACAAATAAGGTTTAGAAACTGGTATGTGGGAGATATTCTTTTGATCATACTATAGTGCACCCTGTCCCCTACATTTGTAAGGGTATCTCTCAAACTTTGGTAATGGTGACCTGGTAATCACATCATGTGAGGTAGGACCTGGGCTCGGTTGAAGCATCATCTTCTTCTTTCATCATGTATCTTATCTTATCTTGACTTTTAAAGCACTTAGTTACCCTGAGGCTTTCCAGTGCGGTGAGTCCGAAACTGTGCCCATACACGTGGGTCATGTGGTCCTCATTAATTAGGATACATGCAGGTTTACAGCCCTTTTCCGAACCGGGCCTCACCCAACTCCATACTTTAACTGAATGAGATTGTATTCCATAGTTTGAAAGAAAGATCTTCCACCCAATTTGGCCTTTTGAATGTGTGGTACTTTCAGGAGACTCATGTTGGAGGATCTTAGAGTCCATTTTGCAATGCAGGCTGTCAGTAGGGCTCTAATCATATGAGAGCCCTTCCCATTTATTGCCCTGTTGATTAAATATTGAATTTTAAATTTATTTCAATGTTCCACCGAAAGCCAGTATAATGGGGTAAGGGTTTTCTTGGCTGAGGAACCTTTGGGTATCTTATAAATGATCCTAGCTGCAGCATTCTGCAGCACTTGTAGCCTTTTTTTAACTGCTTTTGGAGAGCCGAGGTATCGAGAATTACCATGATCCAGGTGTAAAAAAATCAACGCCTAGACTACCTCTCTTCTGCATTGAATGGGCAGAAGATCAAAAACGTTCCTCAGGGTCCTAAGTATGGTAAAGGAGGAATAAGTCAGTTTTTTGGCTTGGACTTCCATCACTCTGGTGATGCTTCATTTTAGTTCATGTTTCTTTGCTCCCTTTTGAGATCACACTTGGCATTGTTGTGAAGATGCTACTTTTGAATCAAGAACTTCTAATTTAGAGCTTCACTACAGTTTGGCATAATGGTCTCCAACGTTCAGCAAAACATCAGCCCTGCCCTTGCCAACCCTGTGTTAGCCCGCCCATCAGATTCCTCACACTTTCAGCAAAAACTTCATGCCTGGTGGGCTGCTAACTCGTGGTAGCCAACTCAAAATTGTTTTTATTTTTCAATAACAAACCCATAAAAGCTGTCTTTGTTTTTAAGCAATGTTCCTGATACACATTGAGTCATCCACTAAAAGTGAGGGACGTTATAGCTTTTCTTTTTCGCAACTGCAATGCCATGTCTCCCACAAGCAAATAGGAAAATTGTGCATCGTAAGACCTGTCCTAAATGTGATGAGTCTTCTGACAGTGAAATGCAAGGGGCCCTGTGGCTGACTAGCAGCCAGCAAGAACTTTCTAATCGCGTAGTGTTCCACCATCGGATATGTGGCGGTTCCCTGCCTCTATAAGAGGTGAGGAACAGTGAGTGTGGTGAATCAGGTAATCTGACAACATTGAAGATATCCAATTCTTCACACTTTATTGGATTCCAAATGAATTTCTTCAATACCTTGACTTAAATAAAATTCATAAAATATGACCTGTTTTTACATTTTAAATATGTAAACGGAATGCTTCATAATCATTTACTGACCATATTGTTGTCCAGAGTAAACATAAACATTTGATGTTTCTCCAGTTTGCAAAGTGAGCTTTGTGTCTCATTGCTAATAACAGTTCTTGGCTAATATTGACCCTTCCACAGTGAAAATGTTTCCAGGCACTGAAATACCAACCATATGTTTTACCAGGTCATGCAGTTTAAGTGCAGTATTTGTCCACTGTAATTTTTATCTGATTTTAATATTTGGAAATGTACTCAATGATGTATTTAATATACCAGCAAATAAAAAAAATATGGAAATGTTGCTACAATAAAAAATTGTTGGAATCATTAGTGGTCAGTAACTAAATGAGACCTATTTGGCCAAGATATTAAAACACCCAATTCGTCCCTCCATTGTTCATACTTTTTTCATAGAAGTTCATCTCATATCTGAAAGCCAAGCAGAGGAAGCACTGGAGGTTCATACTGCAATGTGCTCAACAAGCCCAGAACGCCATGGGGAGGAGGGGCCATCAATATCAGCAAAAAACAAGAGAACATTGTCAGAATCCACTTCATCACTTTCTACATTTCAAAACTGCAGCACAAAATTAACCTACAGACGAAAGAAAGCACCCACTCACCAGACAAGCAGTGAAGGTACAGTATCTTGCTCCTTTTTAGAGGTTCATATGGATGTATTTAAAACAAAAAAATATTTTTCTTCTGCTATCATATGTCATGAGGGGAAAACCTACCTTCCATGGTGTTCCTCAAATTGCTCACTTCAGCAGGCATACTGCCTGCTGATAAGCTCAATGATGGATGATGGTCTCTCCCAAACAAAGTAGGTTGAAGACATGTAGTGTTAATGTTTCAAAATAATAGGCTGTAGGGAGGTAGGAGTCCGTCTTTGTATGCACTCTATCTGAGCTCTCACTAAGTCCAGCAATGTAGTGCCCAAAAGTAAATGTACATTCCAGTGACAAATATTGGTTTTATCGTTGCTACCTTGGCATAAGCAGCAAAGCCTCCATCATAGACGTGTGCTACCCATGAACAGCAACAATAAACTAACATTATAGCTTAAAGCAAAGTAATGTTCCTAAATCAATCTTAGTTAAAATGTATGATTACATTATAAAAAATGGATACAAATGTAGCAATGATTAAATCCTTACAAATGAAGTAAATCTGGTGCAGAGATCAAGAGATATTTAAATAAATGCGTAAGGCATTATATTGAAGTAGTGTTACAGTACCAATGAGCTTGTTAGGGCTCTCAAAATGTCACTAGGGAATAGAAGAACATTTGTTTTTGATACTGAATCAACATGATGGCTTGTGGGAACTGTTGTGCTCATTCACAAACAAAAGTTCTATTTACATGCAACAGTAATTGATCTGGTTTGAAAATCTGGCAAAAGCTAATTTTCTGATATTCGGGAAATGTAGCAAAAGATGTATTACTTTTTTTCTGTGCTTCAGATGCCTCTAACTTTTCAAGGGCTACTTTTTCAGGATAAGACCACGTGTGAAAATACTTTTCTACACTCCTTATTATGTCCACTGCCAAAGGTACAGTTCCAACAGTCCTTGGTGATTCCTCCTATAAGGATGTCCTGTATGCTTTTCTTCCTGTTGGAAAGCAAAAGAGGACATACATTGATTTCACAAAGTGCCAGACACTGGGCCAAGAGGAGCAGTTATTATGCCTCTAGGGAACAGAGACAAACATCACGCTTAAAGCAGTGGGGGGGGGAGATACCCTGAACCTTGCCAGGTAGGTCGCCCCCCCGCTGCAGCTCCACCAGCGCTTGAGTGCCCCTGTGCCCGGTATCCACTGTGCCCAGTTTTGCTTTTGTTTCCTGTGTGCCCATTCTTTTCCCTCTGTCTCATTGTGTGCCCATTCAGCTTGTTGCTTGTGTGCCCATTTTTCCTTCTGTTCCTCGCTTCTCTGTGCCCATCCCGCTCGCAGTTCCTGCCACTGCTGACCCCTGCCACCCGCCTCCCGCCTCCCAGCTGCTCCTCCCTCCCACCTCCTCTTAAAATGGCAGCTGCTGCGCAGTGAGGAGAGTGACCCTTGACCTTGCCAGGTAGGTTGCTCTCCACCCGCTGCAGCTCCACCAGCTCTTGAGTGCCCCTGTGCCTGGTATCCGCTGTGCCCAGTTTTGCTTCTGTTTCCTGTGTGGCCATTCTTTTCCCTCTGTCTCATTGTGTGCCCATTCAGCTTGTTCCTTGTGTGCCCATTTTTCCTTCTGTTCCTCGCTCCTCCTTGCCCATCCCACTCGCAGTTCCCACTGCTGCTGCCCCTGCGGCCCCGCGCCCATGCGCTGACCCCTGCCACCCACTTCCCGCTTCCCACATGCTCCTCCCTCTCATCTCCCCTTAAAATGCGGCAGCTGCGCGGTGAGGAGAGCGCCCTTGACCTTGCCAGGTAGGTCGCTCCCCCCTGCAGCTTCACCAGCACTTGAGTATCCCTGTGCCCGGTATCGGCTGTGCCCAGTTTTGCTTCTGTTTCCTGTGTGCCCATTCTTTTCCCTCTGTCTCATTGTGTGCTCATTCAGCTTGTTCCTTGTGTGCCCATTTTTCCTTCTGTTCCTCCCTCCTCCATGCCCATCCCGCTTGCAGTCCTGGCCGCTGCTGCCCCTGCGGCCCTGCCCCCGCGCCCATTCGCTGACCCCTGTCACAAGCCTCACGCCTCCCAGCTGCTCCTCCCTCCCACCTCCCCTTAAAATGGTGGCCGCGGTTGGAGAGCGACCCTTGACCTTGCCAGGTAGGTCTCTCCCCCCGCTGCAGCTCCACCAGCGCTTGAGTGCCCCTGTCCCTTAAAATGGCGGCCGCTGCGACTCCCGCCTCGAAGCTGCTCCTCCCTCCCACCTACCCTTAAAATGGTGGCCGCTGTGCGGTGAGGAGTGCGACCCTTGACCTTGCCAGGTAGGTCGCTCCCCCCACTGCAGCTCCACCAGTGCTTGAGAGCCCCTGTGCCTTAAAATGGCAGCTGCTGTGCGGCCGCACGCAGCAGGTACGTCGCTGGCGCGCCGCTGGCGCACCTAAGGCAAGCCCGTCTGCACCCATCCGCGCCTGGACCGCGCCCAGCGCCAGAACCCCTGGCCCCCCCACCAGCCATGAAGACCACCTCCAATACAACGCCAGCACCCTCATCGCTCTCCACCCAGGACGAACCCCCACCTGCTGCAGGGCCACCCGGAAGCGCACCCACGGTCTCTTCGCCTGCCAGAACTGCAGCTTCTCCTGCATCGAAGATGCAGAGACACCCGCCACGACAAAACACAACCAGCTCCGCTGCATCCTGATTAACACCCGCTCTGCATGCAAACATGCCGTCGAGCTTTGGGACCTACTCGACACCGCATCTCCAGACGTCGCCTTCCTTACCCAGACCTGTATGAACTAAGCCTCCTCCCCAGACATCGCAATCGCCATCCCCGACGGGTACAAGATCGCCCGTAGAGACCGCACCAACAGTGTCTGAGGAGGAATCGCCATCGTCCACAAGAAGACCATCAGGGTCTCAACAAACACCGACAACAGTCTCAGCACCGCTGAACACGTGCACTTCCAGATCCACACGGACCTCAAGACCACCCTAAGAGGCACCGTCGTCTACAGACCACCCGGATCCAGACCACAATTCTGCGACACCATCGCCGACTTCATCAGCACGCACGCACTGACCTCCACCAACTACATCCTCCTCGGAGACCTGAACTTCCATCTGGAGAACAACAGCAACTCCTCCACCCTGACAGACAAACTTGCCAACCTCGGACTAAAACAGCTCGTCACCACGCCGACCCACATCGCCGGACACATGCTCAACGCTATCTTCTCCTCAAGCCCACACGTCTCCGTCAGCCACGTCTCTGAACCCACCTGGACCAATCACCACTGCATCCACTTCACCTTCCGGAAACCAGTCGCACATCACAGCACCCTACAGATCCCCCGGCACTGCTGGGGCAAAATCACCACAGTAGAACTACAGACAAACCTCACACTCAACCCACGGACCAACCCCACCAACCCTGACGATGGCGCGAGCGCCCTCAGATAATGGATGGACGACTGTGCCAACACCTTAGCCCCACTGAAAAAACAAACCCTCAGTGACACCAGCAAGAGAGGCAACTGGTTCACCCTGGAACTCCTAGCATCTAAGCGCACCTGCCGGAAGTTATGGCACAGCGAGAAGTCGCTTGGCAGCCGCGCAGCCCACAAAGACGCCATCCGCAACCACCACCACCTCATCAGGACCGCCAAAAGGACCTCCTTCAAAGACCGCCTCAACAACAATGCACACAATAGCAAGGAGCTCTTCAATGTCATGAAGGAACTCTCCAACCCCAGCTCCAATGCCAATGACACATCCCCTCGTCGCAAGCCCTGTGCGACTCCCTTCTTCCACCGCAAGATTGCCAACATCCACAACAGCTTCGACCCCCGGACTACCCCTACTGGCCCCAACATGCAGGAACCACCACACCCCACCGACTACGACCCCCTGACAACCCGGGCCAACGTGAGCATCGAAGACACAATCAAGACCATGGGCACAATCCAATCCGGCTCACCCGTCTGACCCTTTTCCACACCACATCTTCAACAAAGCCGGCAGCTCCATCGCACCCCACCTACGCAACATCATCAACCTCTCCTTCGAGACCGCGACCTTCCCTCAGAGCTGGAAACACGCTGAGATCAACCCTCTACTGAAAAAACCCAAGGAGGACCCGAGCGAACTGAAAAACGTCCGGCCCATCTCCCTGCTTCCGTTCCCAGCTAAGGTAATCGAGAAGATAGTCAATATCCAGCTGACCTGCTACCTCGAACACAACAGCATCCTGGACCCCTCCCAGTCAGGTTTCCGCAGCAACCACAGCCCCGAGACCGCCCTCATCGCCGCCACAGATAACATCAGGATCCTGTTGGACAACGGCGAGACGGCGGCCCTCATCCTTCAAGAACTCTCCTCCGCCTTTGACACCGTCTGCCACCGCACACTATGCACAAGACTCCACGACGCAGGGATCCGAGACAGGGCCCTGGACTGGACCTCCTACTTCCTCTCCGGCAGAACCCATAGAGTCCGCCTCCCCCCTTTCCGATCCGAAGCCTCGGAGATCATCTGCAGCGTCCCGCAGGGATCCTCCCTCACCCAACGCTGTTCAACGTCTACATGGCACCTCTCGCACGCATCACCCGGTAGCATGACCTCAACATAATCTCCTACGCAGACGACACGCAAATGATCCTCTCCCTCACCAAGGACCCTCTCACCGCCAAATCCAACCTCCACCAGGGAATGAAGCTCGTCGCCGAATGGATGGAGATTAGCCGCCTCAAACTGAACACAGACAAGACGGAGATCCTCATCCTCAGGCCCAACCCCTCAGAATGGGACGACTCCTTGTGAGCTGCATCACTGGGGACACCACCCGCACCCACCACCCACACACGCAACCTGGGAGGCATCATCGACTCAAAACTCACCATGACCAAACAAGTCAACGCTGTCTCCTCCACCTGTTTCAACACCCTACGTATGCTCCGCAAGATCTACAGATGGATCCCGACAGACACTAAGAAAACAGTCACCCAGGACCTAGTCAGCAGCAGAATCGACTGCGGAAACACCCTCTACGCCGGAGGCCGGACCAAGCTCATCAACAGACTGCAATGAATCCAGAATGCCTCTTCACGCCTAATCCTCAAAGTCCCGCACCACAACCACATCACCCCCGACACCCGGAGGAACCTGCACTGGCTCCCTGTCGACAAAAGAATCTCCTTCAAGCTCCTGATCCACGCACACAAGGCACTCCACAAGACCGGCCCAGCCTATCTCAACAGCCGACTCTCCTTCTACGTACCCAACAGGAAACTCCATTATGCAGACCTCTCCCTGACTACCGTCCCACACATCCGTAAAACCACAGCCGGAGGCAAATCCTTCTCCCACCACGCTGCCAAGACCTGAAACACCCTCCCCCTCATCCTACGACAAACCGAAGACCTTCTAACCTACAGGAGACAACTCAAGACCTGCCTGTTCGACCAGTAGCAACAGCACCCCCTTTCTCCCCTCCCTTCAGCGCCTTGAAACCCTTGCGGGTATGTAGTGCGCTTTACAAATTAATTGATTGATCGATTGATTGATTGATTGATTGAGTGGTGTGTTACAGTGAAAGAAATCCGAGGAGCAGAGAGCTATTCTGTAATGAGCCATCAGCAATGTATTTTTCACACATTTTTTGACGCAGGGCAGTGCAGTAAGTCACTTTGTTGTTTTGCACTGCTTCAAAAGGAGAGAGCAGGAATGCATCATATCTATGTTACATGGCGCATTCCTATCCTTTTCCACTGCACTGGTGCCATTTTGGATGCGTTGCGCCAACCTAGGTGCCCTTGCACCATGGCGCAATGGTGTCTGCATTGTAGGAATTATTGTTTATGTGCAGGAGGGTACACTTTCCTGCACAAAAACAATCAATGGGGGTATTTTCATCCTTCTATGTGTGTTGCATTAACAGTACACATTGAAAGAGGGAAAAACTAGGAGGAATAAAGTTATTTCTCCTCGTTAAGCCTCCCCTGGAGAGGCGTAGGCTTTGGACACATTCCCAGGTTTATAATTCCTTGTAAACGCATCAAAATCCATTGCTGTTGTGTGAGACCATCCACCGGGGCGCCCATGGAACAACTCCATATCTGCGAAGCCATGAAAGGCTGTGCAAAGTGGCTTTGCATGGCCTTGTATATATGGGTCTGCACTCTGTGCCTTCGGTGCAGCAAAAAATGTGACTCAGCAGCAGCACAATGGGTTTGTAAATAAGACCCTAAGTGTCAAACTGTGGGGGTGGATGGAGGGCTCTAAATTAACTCAAAAGTATCTACACCCCTATCTGATAGAGGATCACACTGTCAATACTTTTTGACTAGAGACAAGGGCCAAGGTAATGCAAGGAATGGCCTTCCACACGGGAAAGTCTCAACCAAGCAAAGAGAAGAGAGCATATGTCTACAGGAATATAGTAATTTAGCTGCTGTATGACTAGAGAAACCCAAATACAGGGGAGCGTTCTCAGTCTGTTTAAAAAACTATGAGTATCACAGTCAGTTTTGAAAACAATAGATTGTTTATCTGGGAGCCAATGAAGCATTCGGGGGGACTGTTATGCATGAACGAAATGTGCAGAGCTTGCAGGTCACATGCACTGCCACATTTTGAATTCTTTGCAATTTCCATTGTGAAGATTCTTACAAACACATGTTGAAGATATTACAGTAATCTTGTTTTGGCAGAATACAAACTGGAACTACCTGAGCATGCCTATAAACTGGCAGAAAAGAAAGAAACTAATAAGTAAAAGTAGAAAGAGGAAACCAAATCAAGTTTGTGCCAAAAGAGAAAGATACTTTTCAACTCAAACTATTAAAGATTTTACATTAGATGTCAGAAGCAGATGGGTACCTAGAGGATTTGGCTAGATAGAAGGATTTCACTGATCAATGTGGCTCTAACAAAGCAATCTCACTGATTTATTAGTTCTCAGCTTCAGATGGTTCGGCAATATCCAATATTGAAATCTTACGAGACAGGTTGACATTCCAACAGATGAAAAGGGAGCCAAAGAATGAAGACTGATAGTGCACCAATGAGATCAAAGAATGAATATAGACATTACAAAACATAGATGAATGTGAGGAACCATGAGGGAGCCCACAAGAAAGGGGAAAAGACAGAGAGGGGAAATTGTGAAGACCCTGTGTCCAATGAGAGTACAAGAAGAAGAAAAGCAAGCCGCATTTGAGCCTCTGACACCACTCTGATCAAGACGCTGGAAAAGTATGGAATAGTCCACCATATCGAAAGCAGGAGAGGGGCCGTGGTATGTAAGTAATAAGTATACATCCCACCAGAACTTTTGCATGCAACTACAGCAGTCAAAACCTAATCAGAAGATTCAACTGGGGGGATTATGCCTTGAGAACACATATGATCCATTAATTTCTTTAAATCTTCTCTAACTGAGAGAGGTACTGGGCTTACCTTTTGGACAACAGGACAAGCATTGCTCTTGATCTTAATGGCATGTTCAAACCCTTTTACTGATCCTACACTGTTACTAAACACAGTCAAATAATTCATGTAGTCTAGGGTCATGTGGTTCAACATTATTGACAGAAGACACAGGCTAGTCACCGAGGACTACTGGTTCGGAATGTCCAGGTCTAAGTATTATACCCAAACCAGCCTGATATTGCCATCCTAGTATGTCACGTCCATTAAGTGCAACATATACTTTAGTGAATATTTCTCTTCCTTTAATCTTTATGAAGTCAGAAAAATAACCACTCATGATTATGTCATATTCACCGAATGCCTTAGGATTAACATCGGTGGGACTCAATTTCATGTCAGATCACAATCTTTCAAACGTTTTCTCTGCTAAAATAGTTATAGGTCAACCAGAATGTGCCATTATATTAACTTCAATTGGACCAATAAATACTTCACATATTGGCCTCTTGTTCTTTTTGCAAGAGTCTTTTAACATACTAATTTCAACAGACAACGAAACAATATTCAAAGCATTACAAATTGACTCATCCTCAACATTAAGTTGATTGACTTTGCTTCTATCTTTTGTAGCTCTACATACAGTATAAAAATTACCAGTTTTTTTACAATTGTTTCACCGTTTGCCATGTGCTGGAGAATTAGGATAATTCTCCATATGGACTTTTTGAACCATATCTATAACAGGCTGCATTAGGTTTTTTCTCAAATGTTTTTTTTACTTTATTTCCATTAGTAACAGTGTTAACTTCAGGTTCAATATCAGTGTTAGCAGCAAGATGCATTATGCTAGTGTCTGTTATAGAATTAGATTTACCACCTTCAATTAAGATTTTTGAAGAAGTATCAGAACATTCAATACCTCTTGCAATCCCCATAACCTCTTCTAACGTAGGATTTTTGCAGGTAAGTATGCGCTCCTATATTTTTTTGTTGAAACAATTGAAGACCAACTGATCACGTAAGTAAATATCAAGATTAGTACCCAATTCACACTTAGAAGCAAGTACTCTTAAAATTGCTAAGCAATCTTCAATAGATTCATGTTGCATTTGTTTTCGTTTAAAAAATATGTCTTTCAACCATTACAGATGGTTCATCCAGATATTTTTTCCCATGCATGCTAATGCTTCAGTGAACACATTCCATTTTTTATCTCCAGAAGGTGCAGGAATGATAGGTAAATTATCAAAAAGTATTTGTCCTGCAGTACCAAGGGGATTAAATATTAAGGCTTTTTTTCTTGATGGCGGATATTTTGTAGCGTCAATAGCTTCAAGATAATTTTCAAATACCCTTGACCACTTATGCCAAGGTGTGGTGGGTTTACCTGGATCTTGTAAGAAAGCAGGAGGATGTAAAATATTGTTTGAATTAGCCATAAATGTATACCAAACCTGAAAAGAAATGAAGTTAAATATGATAAATATCAACAAACTAATGTAAAAAAGTCACCGCAATAAATCTTGTCAGACGAGGTGAGTATCAATTCGTAAATCCAAGCGATGAAACGTGCGCTAATCACAGAAACAAGCAAATTAATGACAGTTGCGATGTGTAAATCCAAATAATGTAACGGGTGCTTGTCACAGAAACAAGCTGAAGAAAAAGATGCAATGTTGTACATACACCCGTATGTATTTAGAAATATCCCAATGTCTCAAATTGGCCGCCAAAACGTGTAAGACGTGCTGACGTCAATACATGCTGTGCGTCTATTTTCTAAGGTGAGTGAAGCAGGTTGTCTTAACGTGGCTAAACAGATGACGTAGGAACGTAGAGACAAAGAATGCACTCGTACGAGCCAGATACAACATAGAATGCGGGTGCAATGGAATGCGGTGCCGATGCATGGTAAAATACGGGCACAGTGGAATCCAGTGCCAGTTCAAGGAACAATAAGAGCCCAAACGGCAAAGTAAACCGTTAAAAAGTAAGAAATTCCTCACAGCTGCTGAGTGAATCCATATATGTCTGTTTTTCCACAGCAATGTAATACATTTTTGTGCAAATGCAGTTTTCAAAGAATAATTTGCTGATGTTGAATAGAAAAAGAGAAACATGGTGTTTCATAAATCCAAGTGGTCGGTAGGTCCAGCAATCCTTTAAGATCCTTGAAAAATAGCCACAGAATTGTGGCCAAATTTATTTAGTGTGGAAGAATGAAGAAGCAGAGGCAGCAAAGAAAGTTTCCATAAATGGGAAGAAGTTTATTCTCTATTACAGGACCCACGACTGGCTAGGACAGGAGCTAGGCAAGAAGTGCCTTGAGAGCTCAACATTCCAGAACACCAATCATGACATGCACGTAGTGACATACAAAGAATTCCTTAAAGACAAATGCACAACTAAGTATAAATATTACTTACATACCACACATTTAGTTTTGATTCTGTACCAAGAGTTACTCCAGGCACTTCGATTTCAGGTCAAGGAGATTGCATACATGTCCCTTCTAGTTCCGGCACAATTGGAAATGCTTTAAGCAACCCCCATCAGACCTGAGCATACCAACATACTCATGATAATTCCGGAAATTAGTCAAGAGGCATTCATTAAACTGTGTGAAAAAGTTAAGTCCGGCTCTCCAGCCGACCCTTTAAAACCTGCACAATTTAGGGAAGCGTCAACTCTTATTCTTTAACCTCTTCGACAGATTATTAACTCCTCTTTGAAATCTGCGGTGATACCAGCAAGATGGAAACAGGCCTGGGTATCACCTATTATAAAAAAAACTACATTAGATCCCACTAAACCGGAGAATTTCAGGCCTATCTCCCTGCTTCCCTGGCCTGCAAAGGTGACTGAAGCACACATCAATAAAGTCCTTACCAGCTTCCTCCAATCCAATAATATTCTGGACGCCTCTCAACACGGCTTCCGAGCCGGTCACAGTACCGAGACCGCGCTCTTAAGCGTGACGGAACATCTCCCGTCCATTTTAAACTCGGGTCAAACGGCGGCACTGATCCTGTTGGATCTGAGTGCCGTATTTTGACACTGTCTCGCATGCGATTCTGTTGCATCGGCTGGAAGATGTGGGCATCGGAGGGCAAGCATTGGAGTGGTTCAGAGCCTTCCTAACAGGAAGAAGCTTCCAGGTTTCCACCCCGCCGTTCCTTTCTAAAGCACATACCATTGACCAAGGAGGTCCTCAGGGCTCGGCTCTTAGCCCTACGTTATTTAATCTTTACGTGCAGCCACTTTACGTGCAGCTATGGGAACTTGATATGGTCTCATATGCTGACGACACACAGCTACTGGTAGCCCTGATGGAGGACAACGTGCACAATGCCACCAGATTTAAATGCGGCCTCACGGCCGTAGCAGACTGGATGACGCTTAACTGTCTGCAGCTTAACGCCAGCAAGACGGAGGTTTTACTAGTGGGGAAAAACGCATCTGCCTGGGGAGGGAACTGGTGGCCCGATACTCTAGGGATCCTTCCTGTTTCAAAAATGGAGGTAAAAAATCTTGGAGTATGGATCGACTCCTCTCTCAGCTTCTGTACCCACACTAAGAAAACAGCTGCCACATGTTTTGGGATTCTACGGTATCTCAATCCCATTCTGAAATTCTTTGACCCGCATACCCGCCAGCTTATAGTGCAATCGACTATCCTCTCCCGTCTTGATTATGCCAGCTCCTTGCTGTTAGGTGCTAACCAGGCAGAGATCAATAGGATACAGCGGGTCTAAAATGCGGCAGCAAGAAGCTTAGTTGGCTTACTGCGTTTCCTTCCATTAACAAGTACCCTGAATAAACTCCACTGGCTACCAGTGGCTAAACGGATCCAATTTAAGGCTCTTTGCCTATCATTTAAAATCATAAAATTGGAGACCCCACCTACGATCTGTGCACTACTTACCCCCTATGTGCCCCCTCAAGCCCTGCGATCGGAATGCCAGAACCTTGTAATTGTACCACGTGTGAAGCGCTCAAGGATGGGCGGACGTTCCTTTCGTTTCATGGCTGCTAAACTATGGAACTCCCTGCCACCCTGGATATGTGGCCTAAATGATTTTCTCACCTTCAAGAAAGCCATCAAAACACACCTTTTTCCCTAGAAGATCTGGTTATGTTCGATCTGCGGTGTGACTGGTGACTGAAGTTTCCTTGCTTTTTCTGGAAGCGCCGGGACGCCCCTTAGCTGGGGCAGCTGGGCGCTGTAGAAATGTTCCTAACATAACATAACATAACAAGAGGGGATGGACATGGGAGGTAGAGGAGCAGTAATAGAATTAGAACAGCTCCTGTCCGCTATAGAGATTATGTCATTAATTGAGTCACAATATACCAGAGTACTTTTCATTCCATATTGTAATGTATTAAAAATGTTTTCTTGTTTATTTTATAAAAAGGGGGATGTGTGGTATGTAAGTAATATGTATACTTAGGCGGTCTTAATGTGACACATAATGAGATAAGTAGAAAGCCTGTGACCTATTGGTTAAATATGATCTACACCAGTCTAAGGCTCTGCCCCCAATCCCAATTTCCTGCAGCCTGCCCTGAAGGATGGTGTGGGAAACCATGTTGAATGCTGTGAACATATCTGAAAGCAGTATAGCTGCAGGCTGTGCTTCATCTGTCTGCATCCATAGGTCATCCACTACAGCCAATAGAGCAGTCTCTTTGATCTGGGAGGGGTGAAAATCCTATTGAAGAGCATCTAAAATCTGAGCATTCACCAATTCAGATAGAACTTGGTTGACATGTCTCTCTAAGATCTTATTGGCAAATGGTAGAAGGGAGATAGGTCAAAAGTTGGTAAGTAGCTGAGGGTCAGTGGTAGGTTTTTACAGTAGCGGTGGTATCAGTGCTTTTTTCTATACTTCACGAAACACCCCAATATGTTAGGAACTATTGCACACCACAAGTAACGAAAGTTCAAGAACCTCTGCCACTGCTTTCCACATTAATAGGGGGAGGGGATCTAAGGAAGACTCAGACTTTAATGTAGTGGTGATTCAATTAAATGTCTCCAGAGCCCAGTTATCAAACAGAGTGTCCTTATTGAAGTTAACTGTTGAGTAGAGCAGCTTCTTGCCCTCTTCTCCAGTGTTCTCCTCATGTCTGATGTAATGGTCACTCCTGAGGACGTGGATCAGTGGATAGAGTGAGAGATTCTAAAATGGTGGAGGCCATGCTTTTAAAGAAATTAGAAAGATTATCACCTACACTTGTATGTTTACTATTCTAGTTGCTGCACATTTAGGGTAGGGAAAAAAACTATACATCTGCAACATCTCCTTTGTGGAGTTTTCCACCCCAAAGATTTTACTGGTGTAGAAAATCGATTTTTAGTGAGCTACCAACTTCTTATAGTCCTTCAATGTCTTCTTCAGTTTATCTCCTGCTGAACTGCAGTAATCAATGTTCCAAATGTGTTCCAACTTTTTGCACCCCAGTTTAGCCTCCCTCAAGAGTGCTGTGTACCAGAGTGTGGTGGGAAGGAACCCAGTATTTTAAAGATCTTATAAGGCACCACTGTATCTAAGACTGAGTTGACCTACTCAGAGTAACCTACATATATGTCAGATGGTGATTCAGGACATACTATGAGGTCAGAGTCCCAAATCTCTAGAACAAACCCTGGGATGGTATTTATTTATTTTTAGTTATTTATTGCTATTTTATATAGCGCGGGCTTTACCCGAAGGTATGGGAGCGCTTTATATAAGAACCAGTTTCAATACATAAGGACTTAGGATTGCATAAAAGATACAAACAGAAAAAATTGCAAATGTACAAGTTGTAAAGTCACACAAGGAAGAGAGTCACTCAAGGAAGCGATACAAATGGATAAACTCTAAGCGTCACATAGGAATGGTAGAGAGTACAATGGTCTACAGCATGTACTAGTGATTAGAGTTATCTCTATATACATATATATACACATAGTAGATTTGGGTAGGTGTAGGGAGGGATACAGGGGTATGGAGAAAAGGCAAATCAGAAACATTAGAGGATCGTCAAGGGGGAAACGAGGGAGAAGGTAAAAAGCCGAGGGAATGGACAAGATGGCGGGCCAGGGTCAGGAGAAAAAAGCGACCGAGAGCAGCAGCAAAATGGCAGCCAGGACAAAAGGAAAAAAAAGTAAAGAAGTCCATGAGAGTATGGTATTTTAACTCACTAATGCTTCTTGTGAATGGTAGACAAAGGCTTATTTTTGTCCATGTTTTTGGACATGGCCTTGACATAGAACTGTGAAAACGAGTGGTCTGTCTAATCCAATGGAAGTCTTCCCTACAGGAAAGGGGTTCACTAGGTCCAAAGCGAATGCCCTTTAATATGAGCAGAGCCCTGTACAACCATGTCTAATCAAAACGCATCCAAGCCATTAACAAATTTGTCAGCTGTGGGGCTCAAAGGGGGATCTGCCCAGATATTAAAGTCCCTCAATACCACTAAATTGGAATAAGCTAAGGAGGATGGAAGGACCAAGCATAAAAACAGATCGATAAAGGGCCATCGGACAATAGAATATCATGCTGTGAAATAATATGGAGGTAGAAGTATGAATGGAGAAACCTACAATCTCTTCCATGGGAAAGGTGGCAGAGAGCTAAAACCCTAAATGAAAATGTATTCTGCAAGATATTCACCACACCATCCCATTGGCAGTTAGGATGGGAGCGGAGCATGATATTGTAGCCCAAAGGGCACATAGCGTCTATATCTGGACTACTGGTGTCTGTGAGATACGTTTCCATAGTAAACAATACATCCAAAGACCCAGACCCTACAAGCTCATATTTCAGAGACATGGCCAACTGCTGACCGTGCATTTACCAATGCATTGTTTGCCCTTCATTCCTCCCCTACTTTTCAGCATTGTTTTATTATTCATGTAATTGCAGTTATTGCAGTTTTGCCCTTGAAACCCAACTCCTCATTTGTGGTAGCTGAGAACTTCCAAGCTTTCTCCTTCTTATTGTTTGCAGAAACTCCGTCCTGGCTGTGTGAGATGACTCTTGTATATGATTACAACGGTTAGCCACCTTACTGGGACTTTCACAGTTTCCAGTCCCTGCCAACCCAATCCAATGTCCAGCTAGCACATCAACTCAAAACATGATCAGCAATTTGCTCCACTAATCCGGGGAAAATTGTGGACTCCCACCCCTGCAAACAATATTACCCCTCCTACACTGCAAGAGCCCATCAACCCTGATGTCAGTGCAGTGGAAGCCAAAAAAAGGAGTGGACATATGGCATTTTGTAAATGAAATTGTAAATGAAACCTTCATGAAAAGGTATTTAAAAGGGACTGAATGATTGTATTTATAAAGTAAGACATGCATGTTTAAGTTTGACATGTCCCGACAATGAAAAATGCCTACATCCATTTTTCACTGCTGTAAGACTTATCTCTCCCATTGACTAACAAATAGGTTACCATACTACATTTAATTAGAGATAGGTATGGATTTGGTGCAGATAGAAACATGCTGTTTGCACTCCAATGAATTATAATTTAAAATCCTCTTTAATCGTAAAGTCAGATTTTAAGTAATACTTCTAAATAATGCCACTATTGGAAAGTTGTCCTAATCAGTTTGTGCCTTCTACAAGTATCCTGTGTCACATGACTCTGAATGGCTCTGCCGTTGAGCCACTCATCAGAACACATCTGGACTTGTGGACATTACTTAAGAAGGACTGCCTCACTGTCAGAGGACTGCCCTGCTGCTGAGGACTTCCTTGCTGTCTGAGAAAGAAGAGTGGACCTGCTTCCCTTTATCCCAGGCTAGCCTGCGTAATTCCAAGGGTCAGTTGTCTGATCTACTGTGTGAGATAAAAGGAGAAGCACGCTCCAGAGGCCTCCCTGCAAATTCACAGCTGACACTGCTGCATTGGACGTGCAACGGCCGGCTAGCCTCTGTTGAAGTGAGCCCTTGATCTCCAAGAAGCGTGCTCCCAGGTCCAGGACCCTTGACTGGTATCAGTTTGAGAAGAAAAGGTGAAATTGTTTTACCCAAGCTTCAAAGAACCCCCGAACCTCCTACTCCATGGTGACTGAAGCCTTATTTCTGCTAACTCTCCCCTTGTCGCATCATCCTACCAGTACGTGTCAAGCAATCTGCAGGAAAAACAGTGTCAAAGACTTTCTTACTCATGCCAATGAAAAGCAACGGCTGAAGTATAATTTAGCCAAAGTGTAAATACACTCTAAAGACTACCAGTTTTACCTTTCATCTATAAAGTAAGCTAACTTTCTTTTTGGATTCTAAAGGAATTATAAAACCATATTCGGTCATAATCAATTTATTGCGGATCCCATTTAACACAGGTTTCCTGTGTGCAGATTCCATGCTGAGTCAGATAACAATCTTCCTCACTGAACCTGCTTAAATATACACTTAGTAAAACTGGTGACATTTCCTTTGCAGACATTATGTACAATACCAAACAATTTGGCAAAATTACGTACTATTATGCAAAATGTTGATCCGGTATTTTCCTCTATTTTGTAGCGTGAAGTTTGACTCACCCGTTTGATTTCAAGAAATTGTCAAATAATTACCAGGGGTAACTAACACTTATAGGACCACATGTAAGAAGCAATTTTGCATTTGCAAACGAGATGATTCTCAGAACCGGCCCATTTACGGACACGAAAAATGGCTTTTTAAATGTATCCAACCCTATTTTGCAATTCAGTAACCTGTTACCAAATAGCAAAATGGGTTTGCGATTCGGTATTTGGAAGGGGCATGTTTAGGGCGTCCCTTCAAAATACCGAATCTTTGCGGTATGTATGAATGTTTTGTGACCCTTAATGTGGTTGCAAAACATTCACATTTTACCACCTACTTCAAGTAGGTGGAAACCCATTTGCAAATAGGAAGGGGTCCCCAAGGGACCACTTCACCTTTGTGAATGTTTGTAAAAGCATTTTTTAAGATCAGGCCGTGATCCCACGGACCACTGCCTGGTTTAAAGCATCTCATTTTCCTTTAAGGAAAACGGGATGCTTTACGAAAAAAAAGTTTGCTTTATTTAGAAGCAATCACAGACATGGTGGTCTGCTGATCTCAGCAGGCCACCATTCCTGTGAATTTTGCAATTCCTAAAGGGTTGCAAATTGCGACCTACCTTATTAATATTCATGAGGTAGGTCATTTGCAACCCATTAGGAATCACAGATAGTGTTCAACATACTTTCATACATTTTGTTTTGCATTTTCCTAATTGCGAATCGCAAGGATTCACTTCTAGTGAATCCCAAAACCGTTTATTGATACATCTGGCCCATAGTTCTCCAATGTACGAAGCTGGCTCTCTACATAGTGTACTAAAATAAAGCAGACTGTGCAGAGAGTCCAGTGAGTTTCCTATTGGTTTACAGAGGCAAAAGTCGATAGTACTAACACTCTATTTGTGGTAGCCTGGCAAGCAATAAGAGGGCATTGCTAAACATGTGTTGTACTCACAGAGGCAATAAATGAAACACACACTCAAGAATAAATCTTGATTTTTATATAATTTTTCAGACCAAGAAATTCAATTTAAAATAAGTACTTTAAAAGTGATGAATTTTTATAGCTCACAAAATAGATCACTTTTGTGCACAATTACGCACCATTGAAGTAATTGGGGAAAAAGACAAAAATGCATATAAAATCATACAGTCAACTTTCTGGGTTGACCTCTTGGATTTCTGTAGTTAGAATGGCCAGGTCCAATGTTTCACCAGCGGATTCTCAGGAGCGTCCCTGATGCGCCAGGAGCAGGGTGCTGAGGTCATTGGTGGCTGGTGCGCTACAGGAGAAGGGGCCACTTGAAAATGCACTGCACAAGGCGACTTATAGGTAAGTTCTAGAAGGCCCACTTGAGGAACCTAGTCGCAAGGCCTCAGGACCATAGGTGCACATCTGGTTAGTCATTACTGGGGTCCGTCAGGCTGGGTGCAGAGCAGATAGATCAGCCGGGCAGCATGCGTCAAGATGTCCTTGCGGTCTGGAGCAAGCAGCTTGGAGAGGCAATTTTGGAACAGCTGGGCCACTAACGAAGTGGGTCACAGGGGTCTCAATGTACCTCTATGGGTGCGTGCTTCCTGGGCAGTTGGAGTCTGCAGTGGACTCTTTGTCTCGGTGCAGATTAAAGGGGGTCTGGTACCCAAGGTATAGGTGCGGCATGCATCTAGTAGGTTCTGGTGTTGCCAAACTTTGTGGAGGAACAGATTTAGCCCTTTGGAACTGGAGTACTACTTTTGGTCTGGTGTTGCATCAAAGTCACCGGGAAGCAGCATGTCTGTGAGACCGTAGTCTGAGGTTCGGTGCCTGATGTTGCAGGGGAGCGGAGCCTCTGCTCCAAGGGAGGTTCTTTGGCAATATGTCAAAGACTGGAGGTGTTTCAGGCTTCTTGGAGTCTGCACAGTGCAAGGCAAGGTAGTACACCATGATTTTTGAGTCCTTCAGGCAGAATTTGGTGCCAATTTCTCTGCCGCAGGGCTTCAGCTCTGGCAGCAGTTCCTCTTGGTCATTTCCTCCATCAAATATAAGGTTCAAGGTCCAGGGGTGACACCTAAATACTATACTTTGAAGGGGGAGACAGATAGCAGCCAATGGGCTACATGCCTTTAGGGTGTCTACACCCTCTAAGGGACCCCTTTCTGTTGGAAGGGGCACTACCTAGCCCTGATAGGTTATTTTCCCACCATCTCAAGATGGTGGATTTTTAAAAGTAGTGTCTACATCGCCTGCCGCATCTTAGGGGTGGTGCTGGCTGAATGTGGGCACTCCTCATCTTACCAATTTTCCCACCTGTCCTCCCAACAAATGTGGAGCAGGAGAGGGGGGTTGGTGTCCCACCCTATCTAGAGAAGCGGGGTTGCACTTCAAAGGCTGCACCGCCTTTGAAGCTTCCCGCTCTGGAACACCATTCTGGCCTACAGGAGGTGTGAAACACCACCTCCCAAAGCAGGCTTTTTTTTAAGCCTCTGAGAGCGTGGGCTTTCACCCCATGAGGTCAGAAACATGTCTGGTGGTGGCAGGGTGGCCATAACTACTCAGAGACCACCCCATCACTTGGTAGGTTTTCAGGCGACCCTCAAAATCACCTCAGGCATCCGGCAAAAAATGGGGGCTAACCGTTTCAAAAGAGGCACTTTCCTACATCCAGATGTATTCAAATCTGTAAATATTACAAATGAAGAGAGTTCACCAGGTGCACAATTATGGATTTGGAATAGTGATGTAAACATCCTTTAGCAGTCCCACCACTAATCCTGAAAGTATGATTATGGAAATTATAAAATAGAGATAATTGTCCTATTTACATATCCCCTGTGTCAAATTAAAATGCAACTAATGCTGCTTTTTTGAATCAGGATTTGGAACTTACCTTTGCACATAGTTCTTTTTGGTCCACCAAAAGTTCAATACATCTTGGAATCATTACCATAATAATTTGAACTGTAAAGCATTTTGAGCTTTGCATGGAACTCACATGTGTCTGCTTTGAAAAAGGGTTTACACAGTTGTTGGATGGGTATAAAGAAATAAGAGGCATGTTTACCAACACGTCACCTTGCTGCTCTGCGCTGAGTGACAGGTACAGGGCAGGAATGCGCAACCTTTTACATAAAATAGCGCATTCCTGTCTTTTGCCAGCGTGGTGAAAGGGTGCCTGCTTTGAAAGCAGGATTGTTTTGTGCAGGAAGGGATGCCCCCTGCATAAAAACTACCCCCTGAGGCATTATCCTCCTCCTATGTGTGTGGCAGAACACAGCACACATAAAAAGAGAAAAAAACGGGAAAAATAAAGATATTTTTCCTTGTTACACCTCCCCAGGGAAGGCATAGCAGTTTTGACGCATTCCCAGGTCTACCACTTTTTGTAAATCTAGGAATGCGACAAAAAACCATGTGTGTTGCCTGCGAACACCCATGCACCAGCCATCGAACACATCAGCGTTCTGGGGCAGAGTAATTCAGCACTTGCGTGGCTTGATATATCGCACTTAAGGGTTGGGTTGCGTTCGCACCCCATTGGGTGGGAAAAAATTGACGCAACCCTATGATAAACATGCCCTGCAATGTTTAACTAGTATTACCACTAATGGCTCGATTATTAGTGTGCCACATATTTGCAACCCCTGTGCAAACACCTGTTTGAACAGCAGTCATATTTTCAAAAAGTGCGGAAATTACCACACTTGGTAACTATCAGCTGCGATAAACCATTCACCATTAAGTCTGCCCTTGTTAAATTTCTGCAGGTTAAACCTGCTAAAAATGATTGAAGTATAGAAGCCCCGGAAAAAGAGGAACATGTGGATTTTGGTGCAGAAAGAAAAAAAAAGTGCATTTTATTCCCCATATGAATTGGGAAACGTAATTGTTTATAATTATCACCCCTGAAAAATCCCAAAAACCTGGGGCATCGAATTTCACAAGTGTTGAAATTAACATATAATTCTCTGGGGTACTCATAATTAGGCCCTTATCAATTCTATTGTCAAAAGGATAGTGCATATTTCATGTATTATGCGACCAGGGCCCTGCCAATGCTCTGTCTATCCCAACCCTCATACCGTGCTCATTAAATCACCTATGTGGTCCGTGAATTCATTTTTTTCTTGTGTGAGCTCTGAACAGTTTATCAGTTCTTTTGTAATCTTTATCAACCACAGTTACTTGATAGCTTTGCTTACCATTTCCTTCGCTTTCCTTTCACATATTTCATGCTTCACTGGTTTAATTTGTCTTCTGTTTGCAACCTCATTTGGCATTTTAATTAAACGCTACATACATTCAGACAGAAAGTGAATGCTTCTTAACCAGATGCAGCTTTCCAAGGGCCACAGGCACGCTACGATTTTTTTACATGCACAAAGCATTTCCTAGATACTTTTATTATTCAGTCACTTCGAAACAGGTGCTTTGTCTTGAAAACTCGTTCTTCCTTCCATGTTCGAATACCAAATATTGAAAGTGGAGTCCAAAGCAAACGCAGAGGCAGCAGTTGCATAGTGTAATTTAGGATGATTTCGGGCATTTTGGGTTTACACCACTGATTTGTTTGTAGTTGAGGGAGCGATTATTAAATGGCAGTTTATCATTGACCGAAAGTCAGTGTAAGCTATTAAAGTGTGCATCTACAGGGGAGGCCATGGAGCCTGCATCCAAGATGGCGACCTGAAACGCGCTCTGCCGGTCCTACTCTATTAAGTTGCTTTTCTGGCCGCTACGGACTGCTACCAATTTTGTTTACCTTACGGGCATTGTGGCACGTTGTAAAGTAAGAAACTACAAAAGAGGTAAGTTTTAGTAGTTCAATCCATGAAGTAATTCTTGCTCAGCCAACTCTTCAGTAACTGTTCCAACAGTCTAGAACACTCCGTTACTAGGTAGCAGGCCCGAGCATTACAAGTTTAAAGGAAAACATATTCATCCATTACATTACTTACCTAGCCATAACACACGTCCTGTTATCAAAGAGGCTGCTCTGTCTGGCTGCCCAGTGGGTCCCAGGCAGATCGTGTTGGGGTGGCCTGCAAGGCCTTGTGAGGCATGAGCTCTTTGATACCCAGGTCCTCTACTCCGCAGGGGTTGCTGCCAGCTGAGAGTGCCGCGCTAGGGAGCTTGGTCGGGATCTGTTGGGGCTAGGATACAACAGTTGGAAGGCCAATATAGTGGCATTAGCTGTGGACAGCTGTGCCTCCCTCACTACTTCTTGGAACGCATCAGCGCCCAGCCTTGTGACTGGTGGCGTCACAGCCAGGAGTCATGGTGGTGTGATATGTTTGCCTTCTATGGGTTCTGACCCTTCCTGGAGTCCAACTCGAGGTCCTGTTGTTACTTTGGTGCCGAGGACTGGGCGGGAACTGGTGACTACCATGTAAGTGGTTTAATGCATCCCCCCACACTTAATCCTGCACCTGGAACCGAGGCAGCAGCAAGGGGTTGTCTGCTTATACATGCTGCCATTTTTCTTAGGGCTCCTTAGATCCCTTCTGTGGAGTGGTAATGTATAGCCATGGCTGATCTAGGCATGCTGCCATTGTCAAGTAGATGACTGTTGGGGCGAGGGGACGGCCACCCACTATCCTGTCTACCATATGGCTACTGCTGAAGTGGGAACACCTGCGTCATGTCAAACCTCATTCAATGTACTGTACAGCGCCATATAAACTGGGTGCACAGGACTAGTGCATTGAGACGTCCAAATTAGTGCACAGTTGAAAAGGGAGACAACTCGTAGGTAAGGTTGCCAGCTTCCTTTAATCATGTCCAGTCTCCCAGCTCCTCGGCAGCAACTGCCGAAACACCAGCATTCTGTGTTCCATGCAGGAAACGCCACAGAGGAGATGCACAAGATCACAAGCACAGATTCTAACACACACCCCTTCCTTCACATGGCAAACAAATGTGATGAAAACAAAACTAACAAAAGCAGCAAAGGAAAAGGACAGAAAAAACATAAATTGCAGGGTTAGCACGGTTAACAAAACAAGCTGTGCAAAATTCAATACCAGACATAGTCTTGGAATCGGGTGGGAGCAGCACTTGCTCTAGAAGAACTTTCACAGGAAACAATTTCTCTACCTGGAACATGTACAATTTTGCTGCCAGGAATACTTACCCTTGGACCATCTCCCACAGGAGGCACATTCGTGCAAGGGGTATGGAACTAAAATTTCCCTCTTACATACCGAGGCTCGACTCTGGCACTACGGAGACAGCACGTTTGTTCCAGATCTTACCATTCTCCAATGCTACCACATGGTCTCTCACCGCCCTCACTCTGACAGTAGCAGAAAAACGATATGATTCCATGCGAACAAGGACAGGTTTCTTCACTATCACCCAGTCCCCACCACACACCGGGGATATTCTAACACATGCAGATGCATACTTGAATTGAGCAGCGGCCCTGAAATCAGCCACGCTGTCCAACTTCTGCAGATCAACCTCGTTTCTTAACATCCAGTCTGTATTCATCTTGAAACTTGCCACCCTATTCATCAGCAAGGTGAAAGGAGACATGCCAGTACTCACGTAAGGGGTGGTTTTCATTGCCCATAACTTGTTGGTGATCGTCGCCTTCCAGTGCAAACCATTGATCAAAGACAACTGTAGCTGATCCTTTGAAAAAACGGTTCAAGCACTCAACCAGACCGTTGCTGCGGGGATGAAAAAGGGAGGTGAGGATATGCTTGATGCCATGTTCCTTTAGGACTTCACGCATCTCTATGGGCACCAGCTGGGTGCCGTTGTCAGTCACAAGCTCTTCCGGGAATCCCTCCTGAAGAAAGATGTCCATGGAAAAGTTGATGATGGTCCCAGAATTGACACCGTCCACAAACCTCACCTCAGGCCATTTAGACATATAATCAATAAACACCAAGACATATTTCGGAGAGTTACCTATCATGTCAAAAGGACCAGCCACATCAAAAGCCAACTTGCACCAAGGTGAGTTCTTTACAGCAATAGGATTGATGGGAGAAGGTTAGGTAACGTGGGTTTTGTCATTCAAAACACATGCACCACAATCACGCACACAATGAACTATGAAACTATCTACATCAGGCCACCAGAAGTTCTCTCTAACAGTCCGCTTCATGGCACGAATGTCCAGGTGACCTTTATGAGCCAGGTCCAAAACTTTATTGCACATGCTCACAGGCGCAACCAGTAACCCACCCCCTCGCAGAATTCCATCCACAAGGGACAATTTGTCGCATACTCTTCTAAAGGGGATCAGCTCAGGAGTCAAATTCATATTGTTGGGCCAGCCATGAACCACAAAGTCCATCACCCAGGAGATCTCAACATCCTCGGACACAGCCAGCTTCCAATCAATTTCGGAAAGAGCACCATCAACAGTGTCAGCTACAGCGCCAACAGCACACACCATGTCCAAGTCCCCGATCAAAGTGTCAACAACTACCTCAGTGAGGGGTAACCTAGACAAACAGTCGGCCACACGATTCTTCACACCAGCCACATACTCCAGACGATAGTTAAACTCATTCAGTCTATACTGCCACTTGGCTATGCATGTTGTGGCCCCACCACCACTTTTGGTGGTAAAGAGATCCACCAATGGTTTATGGTCAGTTCTCAGAACGAACTTGTTCCCCTACAAAAAGTTCCAGAAATACTGTACACCCCACCACAAAGCTAGAGCCTCCTTTTTGATTGTAGAGTAAGTGTTCTCCATCCCCTAAAGTGCTCTAGAGGCAACAGTGATGGTCTCTTCCCTATTGTCACATCTCTTCTGCATAAGGACAGCCCCTAAGCCCACATTGCTGGCATCTGTGGCGAAAATGCAATGATCGTTGACGATCAATAACTTAAGGGGGCATGTCTGTACAATTTCCACCTTCAGGAGCTGGAAGTCAAGACCACACTCAACAGACCACACATCCCTAGCATTCTTTTTCAGGAGCTCATGCAAACATGCCTTCCTATCTGAGAAGTTGGCTATGAATTTGACCTAGTATTCAACCAACCCTAGGAAAGAACGAAGTTGGTCCTTATTTTGTGGTTCAGGTGTATTTTGGATGGCATCTAAAAACTTTACTTTAGGTTCAACACCCCTCCCGGAAATGTGGTGCCCCAGGTAGTCTACACCTTCGTGGAAAAATGTACATTTGTCCTTCCTCAGCATTAACCCACTAGATCTGACAATGTCCAATACTTGCTTGACTCCGGTATCGTTCTCAAGCTCGGTTTTCCCATGAATAAGGATATCGTCTTGGAAGAACACGACTCCTGCAGTGCTCTTAAACAAACTCCCCATGAGGCGCTGGACCACTGCAATAGCGGACAGCAATCCAAACGGCATGCGTATTTATCGAAATGTACCTTTGGGTGTCACAAAGGACGTGAGGTGCCTTGAGTCCTTGGACAATTCCACCTGGTGCTAAGCAAAGGAGATATCAAACAAGGAGAAGTACTTGGCACCCTCCAAGGTTGCCAGCATCTCATTGATGTTGGGCAGAGGTTGACGGTTCACCCATATACAAGAGTTTAAGTTGCACAAGTCGACACATATTCTGAGGGACTTGTACGGCTTGCGCGTCAAAACAAGGGGGCCAACCATTAGGACCCCTCAATATGCTTAATCACGCCCATGGTGCACAACCACTCCAGCTCAAGCTTGAGTTCACACGTCAGCTTAACGGTACATTGCGCACCTTGTGTGCAACAGCCTTGGAGCCATCCTTAAGAACAATGCGGTGTTGAAAACCCTTCAGCTTTCCCAGCTCACCACTGAAAATTTTAGGATTCTTTCCTATCCAGTCATCATTGGATATCCGTCCCACGGTGGCTGCATGGACAGGGGTGACAGGGGAAGATTACAGTAGAACTGTTTGGCTTCCTGTCTCGATAAAACTATGTCTAGATGGTTGGGATCCAGAATGATCCCAAGTACTCCTTGCTCCTCGCACCCCAATACATTTACGCCATCTTTCACAATGTATACAGTTCCACAAGCAAAAGCTCCTTTGTACTCTAAGTTACCCTCAAATTTGCCAAGAACCTCCACTCTTTTTCCGCCATAGGCAAAGATCTTTATGCTGGACTGGTCGACTGGAATGTCACCCAATCTTTCAAAGTCCTTGGTATTGATGAGGGTAAAAGGAGAACCAGAATCAGCAAGAAGTTTTACATTTGTGGTAGTCAGACTTATCTCACACACAGGGGATTTCCTTTTACGTGATTCAACCAAGGAAGCTTTTTCCACAACACCATCCGACTGTAAGAAAGAAGAAGACAACATTAATAAAATATTATCCTTGCTTTCTTCCCCAGAATCAGCAGAGTCCTCCTCAATGGTTTTTACAGTTTGCAACAGCCCCTTGTGTGCTACAGTAGACTTACATATACGTGCCAAGTGTCCCTTTTTCCCACGTTTGAAACAAGTTTGGGTCACAGCAAAACAAAACTTGGAATTTCCTAGGTGTGACTTGCTCCCACAACGATCATAAGAGAAGTTGCCCCTCTCAAGTTTAGGTTTGGACAAACTAGGAGCTGGTGTAGGAATGCAAGGCACAACCGAGTTAGCTCTTTACACGTTTGCTGTTATGTTTTGAGCTAATCATTTTAACTTCATTCAATGGCACCCCCCCCACTCATTTCTTTCATACAAAGCTGGGAATGCTCAATGTTTCTAGCTAAGGTGAGAGCAGTTTACAAGTCTGGATCTTCAGAAGATAAGAGTTTTTCCTGAATTTTCCTATTGCAGGTGCGTTCAATTAGCTGATTGCGGATTATCCCATTCCCAAATTCCCTGTAATTGCAGTGGTAGCCAAGGTTCTAAGAGCGGCTACGAAATATGGGCATGTTGCAAACGTGAAGCATAGTCATCCACAATTAAAGAATCACCATCATCACCTGCTCAGAATCTCCAGGGGTAAAGTCTTTAAAATGCTTCTCCCCTCGGAACCCAAATTGTACACTAGTACGGCTTTCTTCTTTTTTAAGTGAAAGTGTCCCCATCTATCACCTCAAGATAAGCATGAAATGTCTCCTTCCATTGCTTCCAACTAATAGGAGGAGAACCAGGTGATTGCAAAAAGGGAGGTGGTGCAAGCACGCGATCCATTGGATGGCCGTGCGTGGGTGAGTTGCTGCCCCATAAGTCACAACCAGCAAAAGGTCAGTTTGCACGTAGAAGTTATGAACATGTAAATCCACTACCAGCTATGTTGTGGATGCAGCCAAAATACAGTTAGTGGAGAATAGGTGTGCACATCACCGACGTGCAAATTATGAAGTTACCAATTATGTATAACAATCTGACACGCAAGGTGTGCGTGCCAACGTTGCAATGAAATGCATGTTAAAACTTGCAAACACTGCCTCCTAAAATGACACGTTGATGCACATGTGTGTGTTATCTAAATTGACTTACCTCGCTACTGCAGGTTTTATCATGCTCTTACGTGACATGAAGGAGAGTCTTCAATCAATAAATAGTAAGATTGACACTCAGATGACTCAAATAGATTGCTTTAGGAACAAGTGGATAAGCAGGATTATACAGTCACTCAGGATGAGGCCAGACTATCAGAGGTGGAAGATTTGCAGCAGAAGACAACTAAACTCTCACCTGGCTTGTTTGTGACCTTCAGGCAATGGGGTCAAAGAATGAGGACATCTTACTCTAACAACATTTGTGTCACAGGAGTGGTGAAATCTACTAACACTGTTACATGGAACTCTTTCATCCATATGGCGGCATACTATCAGGCAAAGCAATTAACATTTGTAAGTACTTTAATGGATTTTCCCAGGGCGTGTGTGTGCACCATCCAGCATTGGTCACACATTTGGCATTGAAGTTTGATGCAGTAGAGGGCCTTTGTTTTTTGTTTATCTGTACTTGGGTATTCACCGATGTATGGGGCTGATGTGGGTGATCGGGTGGAGGGTGTGAGTTTTGAGGATTGCTAGACCTGGCATCTTTGGCATGATTTCTTCTGACATTTTGCTTCTGACCTCCTGTTTTTTACTGTGTGCTGCCTTTCATTTTCACTGATTTAAGGTCTCTGGGCACTTTACCACTGCTGACCAGTGCTACAGTGCAGATGCTCCCAGTGTGAATTGTAATGGTGATTGGTTTATCCATGATTGGCCTATTTGATTTACTAGTAAGTTCCTAGTAAAGTGCACCAGGTGTGCCCAGGGCCTATATATCAAATGCTACTGGTGGGCCAGGATTGTGCCACCCACATGGGTAGTCTTGCAAACATGTCTCAGTGATTCCTTGTGCATTTTTAAACTGACATTTCAACCTGGCAAGCAATCCAATTGCCTGGCCCACACCTTCCCTTTTATTACATGTAAGTAACCCCTAAGGTAGGCCCGAGGTAGCCCCATGGTTAGGATGCAGTGTATTTAAAACATAGGACATGTATTGGTGTATTTTACATGTCCTAACAGTGAAATACTGCCAATTTCAGATTTTCCCTATTGCAAGGGCTATCTCTCCCATAGGGTAACATGGTGATTGCCTTGAAATATATTTTAAGTGTAATTTCCCTTTGGGAGCTGATAGAGACTTGAGGTTTGGGTTTCTGAACTTAAAATTTAAAAGTACATCTGTTGATGAAGTTGATTTTTAAATGGCTGTTTGAAAATACAACTTATGGAAAGTGGGCATCTTCTTGCTTAACCATTCTGTACCTCTGCCTGTCTGTTGAATCCACGTCTGGGTTAGGATGACTGTTGGGCTCTTGTGCATTCACTCTAGACAGTCACACAAAGGGAGCTGAGGTGTGCCTTGCATATCCTGATGGGCAATCAGCAGGCTGATGGGCCTTCCTGAGCTAGAGTGGTGGGAGAAGTTGTCACTGACTCCTGAATATGGTTGTGCCTGTCCTAACACACAATCCTATCTCCATCCCCCTATAGTGTGTCTGGAGCCTGGTGAGGGAAAAGCAGGGCACTACATAGACTTTCCTTTGAAGTTTGCCTACCTCAAGGGCAGAAACGGGTATATGAATTGGACCTCTAACACTCATATCAGAGCACTTCTGTACTAAAGGACATTCTATCAGGAAGAAGAGCTGGATGCTGTAGGTGGGACTGCCACTCTGCCGGTTGCTTTGTTGTGCTGGCCTGCTGCTTGCTACTTCTATCCTGGGAGTGAAAGGACTGGACTTTGCCTTCTGTATCCTGCTTCTGAAGTTCTCCAAAGGCTTGTGCATGCTTTCTTCCCATTAATAAGTCTCAGGTCCATCATAAATGCCACCTACTAGTGCCTGGGCTCTTCTGCTGAGAGCCCTGACTTTCCAAGTTGTGTCAAATTTAGTTCCTGGACTCTTGAAAGGAGAATCTGGTGCTCTGAAGAGAAAATTCACACATCGACTCTCAGCACCCATTTTCTCAATGCAGCACCACCGTGCGGCTAAAGAATCAACGCATTGCCTGCTTTGTAGCTAAAAAATCTCTGCAGCCCGAGCATTGTGTCACCAACATCCGAGGCACCCTCTCTGACTCCAACACAGCCCTGCTTCACCACTGAAGAGTTGACATGTCACCTGCTTCGCTGCCACTGCATTGACACAGTGCTTCTGTACTTTGGAAGCACCATCCCTAACTCTTCATCGAAGGTGCACAGCAGTAAGGTTCCAAGGTTGCATATATGGAGCCCGACGCATCACCTCCAATTCCAGTAAGGAACCAATACATCACCTTGTCAGAGCCAAGCAAATCAACACCGTATTTAAACAGGGACCGTTTCTCCCAAGGTTAGAGTACAGAAGGCAGTTGTAATACCCTTTAAGAAAACACCATGGTTCCATGTCTTTAAGGCTGTTGAAGTTGTTTTTCAGATTTTTCCATGGCCCAATGTGCTTAAAATCTAAGAAGGGGGCTGCTGGGAAAGAGTCAGTACAGAAAGTAGCAGTCTAGTCTTTTGCTAAGAGAAGAAGTAAACCTGTTAACTCACTAGCGCACAACGCTCGAAGCACACATCTACTGATACCTTCTGAAGAGGAGCAGCGTTCCTGCTTCACGCTTTCCTTGTGAGGTGAATTCTTCTCAGGAGAGTAGTGTCTTTCTATCGCTACTGTCCCTGAATGTCCAGTTCTATCTAGGTTGTTTATGAGAGCTGGTTTCCAGTAAGAGTGAAGAAGCCGTGAATATTCAATGCACTACCAAGGCATGAAGCTCACAGATCTGTCAAGACAGCTCAACTGTGAGTGAAGTCTTCAGTTCATAAATTAATACTCAAGTTTTCAGAAAGGGGCGAGAATATAAAAGACTTAAGAACATTTCTGAAAAGACTTTTTTCTTTTGTATCTCAAAGGAATAGTTTATGAAAGAAAAATATACAAGCTCATTCTTTTTTTTTCCTTACAACTATTTTTCTATTAAAGACATTACTTACTAATGTGCTAGAAAAAGGAACACAAGGCTATCAAAGGACATTATTAATTTAATGAACTCTTATATATGCATATATATTAAAAATAAGGTAGTTACCTCTGTTGACACCAGACAACCTACAAAAGAAGATGAGAAAAATAAGAATAAGGAGAGCAAAGACAGTGCTTTAAAAAGAAGAACCTACAATTCATCTACAACTATATATAAATGTTCAAAATAACAAGAGAGCCGCTAAACCACTCATAGAACGAGATAATAGAGACAGGGAGAATAGATTTAAGGTAAACTTTAGATAAGTGATAATAGAAATTAAAATTGTCTTTTATGTTAACTGGTGCCATAGAAGACGCCTGACTAGGAACCAGTAGAGTAGCGGGAGGAAGTGGCACATCCAGTGGCAGTCTCTTTTTATCCTTTTTCCTAATCCCCTTTTCCCCTCCTTATTGTGAGTAGCAGATAATATTTGAATACTGCTTGCAATGGAGTTTGGGATTTGGAGAATTATCTTCTGCTTCCGTGGAAAGTTTGGCTCAGGTACGTGGACATTGACACACCTCCCCCGACAGTTAGGAACTGGCGCATCACTTCCCCAGTGTAGCAGTAGGGATCCAATGCATCGCTGCCCTGGACAGTATGGAACCAACACATCGCTTTGCTTTTCAGGCACCCCACTTCCCCTGCGCCTGTTTTGTCATTGAATTTTTATGCATCCATACTTTGTGCTTAAAGAAACACATCCATAAATTTCTATGGACTAAGCTTGCTTAATCCTTGAAAATTGATATCTTGGCTTATGTATGTTGGATTTTTGTAATTTTAGTCTTCATTTATTCAGATAAATATTAGCTATTTCTCTAAACTGGTGTGGACTCCTTTTGTAGTGTGTTTCTCTTTCTCTGTGTTACTGTGTGTGCATGTACAAATGATTTACACATTGCCTCTAAGATAAGTCTGAGGACCCATGCCAAGCTACCCAGGGGCTGAGCAGGGGTTATGCTAGCTGTGTGACCCCCCCCCCCCTTCCCCGACTAGAGTGAGGGTCCATACTTGGACACAATGCAAACCAGTGCCAATTAGAGACCCCATTTCTGACATTGGTGGTCAGTAGTGAGGATAGGACTTGTGTTTGTACTTAGCATTTGTTTGGTGTACTACCTACATATCACAGATTTTACCCTTCTTTGCAACTCCTGAGTTTTGATCCACAATCATGTTCCAGGCTGGTGAGCAAGCAATTGGAGCTGCAGACTTGGTGTTTGAGCTAGAGAGGTTGGAGATCAATATGGTACATCAGCTCAAATAGTTCTGCAAGGAGCATAACTGTCCTATTAGGGGCCTCACTAAAAAGAACAAGCTTCAAAAGGTGCTGAGGGCCTGGTAAGAAGCCAACAAGGCTGGTGAGCACCCAGAGGAAAGGGATAATAATGTGGATCTGGAGGAGCAGAGCCTGCATGAGGATTTTGTGAATCAGGATCCACGTGGGAGAAAGGCACCTTCCAGGGCAAGCAGCAGTGTTTCTTCCAGAGGTGTGTCCCCTGAGTAACTGGAGGACAGGCAGGAGGCTAGGAGGCATCATATGGAAATGGAAAAGCTCAACAGGGAGCTCCAGTTGGAACTAGCCAAACACAACAGAGAAGCAGAAAAGGATAAACTGACCAAGGAGGTGGAAAAGGACTGACTGGTGATAGAGGCGAGAAACATGATTTTAGCTCAAGAGCTGATCTTGAATGAGCTGGATTTCAAAAGCAGGTCTAGTGCAAATGGTGGCAGCCGTTCTACAGTGCAGTCTAAAGGAAAGGCATATAAACCCAAGGATGTAGTGAATACAGTTGTTGTGTGGAATACAATTAAGCAGCGTTTTAGAGGTGGCATTGAGATTGAACAGGAACCCAGAGAGAGCTTAGGACGGCAGGCCTGTGGAAGTACATCTAAGTAGAAGGGGTTGACACCTTGTTGGCATTATAAATAGAAGGCCAGATTTATCCTGCCCTGAAAGAAGCCCTAACCAGAAGATATGGTATCACTCCAGAGAGTTGCATGGTGAAGTACAGGGAGAGTGCTAAACTGGGTTCCCAAACGTAGGTTGAGTATTTTGATTTCTACCTCAGAACACTGGATGGTTGGGTGAAAGGCAGATAGGTAACCGACTATCAGGGCTGTATAATTTGATTGCAAGGGAGCACTAGTTTTTTAGTCATTGTTTTCCAGAGGTGCATTTGATTCACAGAAAGCTTACTGACCGCAGGAAGTTTGCTAAGGAGGCAGACCGCTGGGTCAACACCAGGGTCCAAAATAGGCTTTAAGTTGGGGAGTCAGCCAAAGGTGGGCATGGTCCCCAACAGGTAGAAGAAGGGGTGGACATGAGTAATAATGGTGAGCTCTCTAAAGGGCCTCAAATAGTTATTCCCACTAGGAAAATCTGGAGGGAAGGGAACCCTGATGTGCTTTGACTGTAACCATACAGGGTACATTAGAGGGAGTCCCAAGTGTACCAGTTGGCAGTCGCCAGGGATGGCCAGTGTAGCACTTGGGGAGGAGTTGGTCAAAGGTGAGTGTGAGGAACCAGGTGAGCTGGTCAAGAGAAACCGAATGCCTGATGACACTATTAAATATAGGCAGTGGATGACCATTAATGAACAGAGGGTAGAGGCTCCAAGATAGACAAAGGAGCCAGTGTGACTGCTGTCAGGTGTCACCGGGTGTCTGAAGAGCAAGTGGTCCCTGGAGTACTTCACCAAGTAGTTGCAGTAGACAATAGCAAGTGCTTTCGAAAAAAGGGTCAGGTTCCCTTTGAGTGGGTGGGAACTCAGGTCCTTTAAGGATAGTTGTGAGCCCATACCAACTTTATGTCACTGTACATGAAGGGCATTTGGAAGAAGTGTGGAATTAACTACAAATTCACCACCCTTACCACCCTCGGAGTAATGGATTGGTTCAACCAATCCATTACTTTGGAAAGCATGATTGGTTGCCTATCAGAACCCATGAGGCATAAGTGGAACGTCCTTTTACCATGTCTACTTTTTGCCTACAGGGAGGTCCCGTAGAAGGTGGTTGGCTTCAGCCCTTTTGAACTTCTGCATGGGCACCACCCTGTGAGGGGATCTCTCAGTTTGGTGAAGGAGGACTGGGAGCAAGCTACAAGGAAGCCACCCAGGATGTATTCAGTTGCATGGTGGCCTTTTGGAATCAGACATCACCCTTCAGGAAACTCGCTCAGGATAACCTAGAAGCTAGGACATGAAATGTTGGTACACCTAAATACCACACTGGTTGAGTTTCAGCCAGGTCAAGAGGTGTGGGTGATGGATCCAGTAGAACTATGCACTCTACAAGACAAGTGGTTTGGCCCATTTGAGGTGAAGAAGCACAAGAGTGACATCACCTACCTGGTGGACTTGCAGACTCCTAGGAGCCCCGTGAGGGTCCTGCATGTGAACCACCTCAAACCGTAATTCGAGAGGTCAAAGTTGGCTATGCTCTTGGCTACTGATGAAGGGATGGAAGAGAGAGTGAACCCCTCCCTGACCGCCTATCTACTCAGGAGCAGGAAGGGTCAGTAGAGGGTGTGATCCTCTCTTCTACACTAACCCTAGAGCAACAGAGTGACTGTCCCAGTTACTGAGACAGTTTGCATCTCTGTTTTCACTCCTCCCCGGAGTCACCCATTGGGATGACATTGACACTTGGAATTGTCCACTGGAAAAACACAAGATTTACAGGGTGAAGGTTAGCATTAAGGAAGAGGTTTCCAAGATGCTAGTCCTAGGGTGGATTGAGCCCTCCAGCAGTCCTTGGTGCAGGCCAGTGGTTTTGGTTACAAAGTCTGCCCACCCAGTCTCACTCCTGAACTGTGGTTCTGCATGGACAAACGTGGGCTCAAAAACGTCAACAAGAGTTATTCACACCCCATCCCCTGATCTCATTTATGAGCTGGAAACTGCCAAGTTTCTCAGTACATTTGATTTAATATCTGGGTACTTGCAGATTGCCTTAACCAAGGAGTGCCAGAGAGGTCAGCATTCTCAACACCGGAAGGGCACTGACAGTTCCGTGTTATGCCTTTTAGGTTAAAGACTGCCCCAGCCACATTCCAGAGGTTGGTCAATCAAGTCCGGGCTAGGCTGGAAAACGTCAGTGCCACCTACCTTGAGGACTTTGCAGTCTTTAGCTAAAGTTGGGAGGACCATTTGTACAAATTTCAGGAGGTGTTGAAGGCCCTGCAGACTCATTATCAAGGCCAGTAAGTGTCAGATAGGTCAGGGGTCTGTGGTGTACTTGGGACACCAAGTAGAAACGCGCAAGTTGGGACCCCTAAAAATCCAAGATTGGCACCATTCTGGGGTACCACCCAACACCCAGATAGAAGTCAGAACCTTCTTAGGCCTGACTGGGCACTACCGCACATTCGTAAGGGTTATGACCCAATTGCTGCCCCTGTGACAGAGCTGAGTTCAAGAAAGCAGCCAGGTCAGGTGATCTGGACTGAGACAAGCCAGACCGCTTTTGAGGCAACAGCTACACTGTATCACAAAAAAGATCCTGTGCAACTGCTTCAAATTGACTCGCACGGCCCCAGTGGGTGTGGCCACTTCACAGGCCTTCTGGTCTCGGCAGTTGCACTGGACCAGTTTTTTTGCTACAGTGTAGCCGTTGCCATTGAAAAAGGGTCTCATTGACTTGAAACGCGTCTGGCAGTTTGGCGCTTTATTTCTGATGACATCTCTTATTTCCTGTGTGCAGCCTTCGTGTACAATAAACATACTCCCTGCTAAATATACAACAACCTGTGTAGTATCCTTCCCTTAAGGGTGGTAGTAATGTTAAGAAAGGAAATATGTTACACCTCCACCCCACCACACTCAGTGGCAGGAAAAAGAAAATCCCTTTTTATAAAAACAACCCTCACCCACTCTAGTAGTGGTATGCTTCATCATAGGGTTCACCCTTACTCCTAAAGGTCAGAGTTGCATCAACTGTGTTCCAGGGAGCTCCTTGAAGAATTTTGTTTTGAGGGGTAATATACTATTAGGTAAAATTCCTCATCTACTCTGAGGTATCCCTTAAAAGGAAGCGAGGATTGGAAGTTTAAAACTATATTTACACAGGGCAAGCAAGATATTATCGTCATATAACCATAGTGTTAAAACCCCAACATGTTTCTGCCCTATACTAACATAGCTCCTCGGCATTCCTCAGGGCGAACGAATGAAATGGTTCCCCCAGTGACGCACTAGTGTGATGATTTTTTACAGATCATGCGTGGCAAGCAAAGATAAGGTTTTGCATGCAGTTAAAAGAGGTGTACTTGCCATTTTGGATGTACCTGTGAAGAAAGAAGAAATAACAACTTATCTAGTAAATATCTTAAAGCATGTGTAAAATCAGTGGCATGTTTATAACCTTCTCTTCTACGAGTTCTGCTGTAAACTGCCAACATTCTTTATTGCACTCCTTATTTTCAGGAGCCATATCGTTGGGTTACATGGATTATCCGCTCTGCGCCTGCTCTGCTTATTTCATGACCACAGCTCCCCAGCTTGGTGCTACTCGTCCTTTTGCCTGAAATTCTGAATAATCAATCTCTGTGTATTGTACATAAAGTATACCATTAATGCATTGTTTAAATAGTCATTCCAGTGTATTGAAAATCAACAAACTGACAACAGACCGAATGTCTGTGACATGCAAATGTGATTAAAATAAAAATGTTCAATAAATGTTACATTGCCAAAACAACGTACCATAGCGATAGGTACAAATGACCCTACAAGGGGCAATAGGGGTGAGCCCTGTAGTCATTCTCTTGTTTTTAAATAGTAGAGGGAACAAACAACAAGTAGCTGTGAAGTCAGTAATGCTCCATGTGACGTTTCTTGAAAGAATTACTGTGAGCTTGGCTGTCACAAGAAAAGATCAACGGGGTCCAACAAAAGCCCTTTAGCTGTCTACTTATATCATCAGGGGTCCCTGCCCTCAGCGAACCTGTTCTGCACACCACTCTCCTTGGCTGGTAACTGCAGTGGGTGCTTGTTATCCCCCAGGGCTCCAGCCAGCTGTAAACAATATTCAGGTCACTTCTTGACCTATGCAATGTGAACATGGTGCGAGGCACGCACGTTCACGTAATCACTTTTAGCTGCGTTCTATTCGAGATCTGCCCACTCGGAGATCATAGAGGACATTGCATGTCGATGTGGCTGGGTGCACCTCTATGACTTCAAAGTACGTAGGGGTGCGATCAGGGATGACGTGAGATCACGTGTAGCCTCTAACCGAGGGATGTGAATTTAACGCGTCTAGGACTAGGGAGGCGGAGATCCCAAAGAGGCCTCAAGTAAAAGGCCTCACATGTAGCAGCATCCATGAGGCTCAACCTGTGTTTGTGTATGAAGCTGAGAAAGTAAATACACATTTGTATGTTGTAAGAACTGGGACCACCAGTTCTCCGGGGGGTAGCTTGGCTCGAGCAGGAAGGCGGCCAGAGGCTTATGTGTAAAGCAGCTACTCAACACACGCATCCACTGAGACACGAAGTGGGCGCAATAATGGAGACCACACCAGTAGTTGTGATTGAAAATCAAGTTCTTTTATATAGGCTTTAGATCAAGCATATAATGCATTCACACAGCATTAGCATTTCATTAAAGTATCTCATTAGCACATTGCAGGAACACCTTTCAAAATACATTTCCTGTAAAATGGTAAAACAGTTCATTCAGTACTCTCAGTATAGCAGAAAACTCCCAAGAACACAGCCTGTCACGTTAAACTCTTCAGCAGGCTAGAAGGTAACTTCATAAACCATGGATTAACCGGTAGGAAGAAATCATAAGCATTTCCTCTTGTAAATATCAACAGTCTTGCGACCAAAATCAGATCATCAGAGTAAATCAATAAGTACCACAATCCGGCCCCATCAGGAACTGTAGATGCCCGCCCCTGCAAGAAATTCAGTACCGTGAAAAGGATCACCATTCCATGAGCAGACTTGTAAATATGGCATAAACATGAGCACTACAGGCCGGAAACTGGCAATATGGCAGTTCAATGCCGTGGGGTAAGTGTCTGTTCTCAAGCCTCTCAGCTACTCGAGGCACATTAGGGGGGCCAACGGGGCCCAGTCACAGTTCACCCCGGGGGAGGGGTGACCTCGGGCCTTCCCCGGCCTACCGCCCTCCTCCCCGGGGGTTACCTTATGCTCTTCGGCCCTCTGGGGCCCTTGCGAAGGCTTTGCTCTGGGAAGGGGTCCGCGACCCTCCCAGGGCCTCACTCGGCCCGGCGCGGTGTAGGAGCAACTTCTAGGCACCAGCGCCGGGGCCGGGGCAAGGCTGACATGCGGGGCTGAAAGGAGGGGGCACTTAGGCTCCACGGCCCCCTCCGCAATGTTTCCGGGCCGACTCGGGCCCACCGGCAAAGTTCCGAGGCCGGGGCCGTTCCGTCCAATCGCGTCGCCCGCCTCGAGGGTACGCCTGCCTAGGCCAATGGCGATAGGCGCCTGGGGGCGGGGCGGAGGAGCTCCCCGGTCACGTGGGGGAGGACAGCTTGGCTTCGGCCTACCGCGGCCTGATGCGCGGAATACGTCGGCCCTCTCCTCACATATGGGGGCCGCCGAGGGGGGCAGTTGAAGCTGGTGGCGGTCGCCACGCAACGGCCGGGCAGCCGCGCCTCAGGGGAGTCGCGTGGGCCTCAGACGGCACACACAGCCCCGGGCTGCGGCGGTGAGTGGGGGAAACAACAGCGCCTTGCGGAGGTTATGTCCAGGCGCCGCAGCGCTACCCGGGGGCCAAATCAGTCGGCTCAGGAGAGCGCTTGGGGGCAACTGCAGGCAGGATGATTCCTGAGGAGAAAAGCGCCTCAGGATTACAGCGCTTCACCGGGGTCTATAGCGCTTGAACCACGGAAGCACAGTTAGCTCAGGGCAGGCAGGATGATGTACAGCGCTGGTTAGGGGGGAGCAGAATATAGCGTTTCTCCCACAGCTCAGCAGGGACAGCAGAGCAGTTCAGTCAGGGGAGAGGCAGGTTGGGCTAGATGGGTCCAGGTGAGGGCAGTGAGTGCGCAGGGCAGCACAGTCCAGTACCTGGTTGATCCCCAGCCGTCTCTGGTCACAGGGAAGTTTTCTTCTTGGCGCTTGGATGGTTCTGCGCCCTTAGATGTTTGTTTTTTGAAGTGGGGGGGGTGAGTTGAAGGCTTGATGAGTTTTTCCTCAGTCACTGCAGATGGACCCTGGGGTTCCCTAAAGCTGGGCCAGATCAGGGGGCTAGTCTAGGACACCTCACCCAGCTTAAGAGGCAGCACCTAAATCCTGTCACTCCCAGTAGCATAGATTCCTAACTAGGCCCTCCCGCCTAAAACTCCTGCGTGGGCTCCCCAGGTCAGTGATGCCCCAACTGACTAGAAAAAGTTCCCTCCCTTGCTTAAGTATGCCCAGGTCAGGTGACCACTCTCTAAGGTGGCAAAAATCAACTCCGCCTTTCTTCTGGAAGGTTCCAGGAGCTTCCCCACTCTACCTATGGACAGCGGATGGGTGGCTGGCATTGCAACATTGTATGGGGATCCAGCCTGCTCCTGGCAACTCGGGTGCTACACTAAAAAGACCACGCTGCAGTAGCAGAGGCCAGTGGCAGCCATGTTTGAAGTAGAGAGCACCTGCACCCTAACACAGATTATCCATGAAAAGGTGCCCGAAGACCTAAGGGCCAACAGGAAAAATGAGGCAAGGGCAAAAAAAACACAGGGAAAGACCACCCTAGGGCTGACAGGTCTAACATACGTCCCCCCAGTTGAAAGTGGGGAGAGCTACCCAACCTCTAGGGAGTTCTCGTCACTAAGGCGGAAAAACCGGGAGAGACCGTCAGCGTTGGCGTGGTCAGCTCCGGGCCGATGTTCCACCCTAAAGTCCATCCCCTGTAGGGAAATGGACCACATTAGCAACTTAGGGTTTTCGCCTCTAATCTGCATGAGCCAGCGAAGGGGACGGTGGTTGGTTTGAACTAGGAAGTGAGAGGCAAAAAGGTATGGCCTCAACTACTTCAAAGCCCAGACCACAGCAAAGGCTTCTCGCTCGATGGTACTCCATCGCCGTTCCCGAGGGAGGAGTCTTCTGGAGATGAAGGCCACAGGTTGGTCTTGGCCATCATCGTTGAGTTGCGACAGCACGTTGCCTACGCCATGCTCTGAGGCATCTGTCTGCACGATGAATTCGTTTTGGAAGTCCGGAGTGGCCAGCACCGGAGCGGTGCACATCGCGCGCTCCAGTGTTTCGAATGCCTCCTGGCAAGCAGCCGTCCAGATGACCTTGCGGGGCTGCTTTTTGGACGTCAACTCGGTCAAAGGGGCCACGATGGTGCCATATCCCTGGACGAGCCTGCGGTAATAGCCAGTGAGGCCGAGGAAAGCTCGGACCTCAGTCTGAGTTTTGGGGGCTCCCAGGCCATGATGGTCTCAATTTTGGCCTGGAGGGGTTGCACCTGACCTCCGCCCACCAAGTGCCCCAGGTACACAACAGATCCCTGTCCAATCTGGCACTTGCTAGCCTTGATGGTGAGGCCAGCACGTTGTAACGCCCGCAGCACCTCCTGGAGATGCTGCAGATGGTCCTCCCAGGTGCTACTGAAGACAGCTATGTCATCCAGGTACGCCGCTGAGAAGGACTCCAGGCCAGATAGCACCTGGTTCACCAACCGCTGGAAGGTGGCCGGGGCATTCTTGAGCCCGAAGGGCATCACTCGAAATTGGAAGTGGCCCTCGGGGGTGGAGAACGCTGTCTTCTCCTTTGCTCCATCGGCCTTGGCAATCTGCCAGTACCCTGATGTCAAGTCGATGGTGCTGAGGTACTTGGCTGCTCCCAGCCGGTCAATCAGCTCATCTGCCTGTGGTATCGGGTGAGCATCTGTCTTGGTGACAGAGTTCAACCCCCGATAGTCCACACAGAACCGAAGTTCTGGTGTGGTGCCCGGTGGAGCCGCTTTCGGCACCAGCACAACCGGACTAGCCCACGGGCTGCTGGAGGGTTCGATCACTCCCAGCTCCAGCATCTTGGTCACCTCACCCTGGATGCTGTTCTTCACTTTCTCGGACAGTCGGTAAGACTTGGTTTTCACTGGCGGACTGTCCCCTGTGTCCACATCATGGGTACACAGATGAGTAATTCCAGGCGTGAGGGAGAACAACGAGGCGTGCTGCGCCAATACCTGGCGGCAGTCCCTCTGTTGTTCTGGGGTCAAGGATGGGGAGAGGACAACTTCCTCCACTGAACCATCCTTTTCCTGAGCCGCTAGAAGGTCAGGAAGAGGCTCACTTTCCTCCTCGCTCCCATCCGTCACCATGAGAAGAGCAAGCTCCGATCGCTCATGATGAGGCTTCAGGCGGTTGACTTGGAGCACCCTATGGGGCTGACGGGGGGTCTTCAAGTCCACTACGTAGGTGGTCTGGCCTCGACGCTCCACAATCTTGTATGGACCAGTCCACCGGTCGTGGAGGGCACTAAGCTCCCCAGGCTCCATGACCCACACCTTCTGTCCAGCGTCCAACTCTACCGTCCGAGCGTTGCGGTCATACCACTCCTTCATGATGGCTTGGCTAGCCTCTAAGTTGTCTGAGGCTTCTTTCCACAGCTTGGCCATCTGGCTGCGGAATGCCAGCATGTAGCTGACAACATCACGGGGAAGCTTCTTCGAAGCCTTCTCCCACCCCTCTTTGACCAGACTGAGGGGACCCCTAAAGGGGTGGCCATAGAGCAATTCGAAGGGGCTGAACCCGACTCCCTTCTGTGGTACCTCGCGATACGAGAACAACAAGCAAGGGAGGAGGACGTCCCATTTCCGCCTCAAGTCTTCTGGCAGGCTCCGGATCATCCCCTTCAAGGTCTTGTTGAAGCGCTCTACAAGCCCGTTAGTCTGGGGGTGGTAAGGAGTGGAGAACCGATAGGTCACTCTGCACTCCTTCCACATGGCCTGCATGTAGGCCGACATGAAATTCGTGCCTCTGTCCGACACCACGACCTTGGGGAATCCCACTCGGGTGAATATCCTCATCAGGGCCCGCTCCACCACAGGTGCAGTAACGGTCCTCAGAGGGATGGCCTCCGGGTACCGAGTGGCATGGTCCACCAATACCAAGATGAACCGATGTCCCGCAGAGGTCGGAGGGTCCAACGGCCCAACGATGTCAATACCGACCCGCTCGAAAGGGGTCCCGACCACCGGGAGTGGTTCCAATGGGGCCTTCAATTTGGTCCCAGTCTTGCCACTGGCCTGGCAAGTCTTGCAGGTCTTGCAATAGGTGTCAGAGGCAACTCTCATCCTGGGCCAATAAAAATGTGGGACTAGCCTAGCAAAGGTCTTGTCCTGGCCCAGGTGTCCGGCTAAGGGTATCTCATGCGCCAGTTCCATCAAAAAGGCTCGGTAGCACTGGGGGACCACCAAGGCCCTCGAGGATCCATGCACCGGAACCCTTGGCTCACTGTACAGGAGGCCATCCTCCCAATACACGTGATAGCTGCCAGTCTCTTGGTTGACCGCTTGGGCTTCGGCCTGTCGCCGCATGCCTTCAAGCGTGGGGCACTCCTTCTGCGCCCCACAGAATTCCTCCCGGGTAGGCCCTCCTTCCACATGCCACTCGGCAAGGGTCGGCAAGTCCCCCACGGGAACGACATCCACCTCCACGGACTCCGGGGTTACCTCCGCGGGCTCCCCATCCATCACACGGGGTGTGTCCTCCACAACACTCTCCTCTGGACCGGCACTGGGTTGGGCCGTTGTCTCAGGCTCCAACCCGGGTTGAACTTCTTGCCGGGCAGCCATGGACCGCGTAACTACGCAAGTCCACCATGGTAATCCCAGCATCTCAGTGTGGGCCTTAAACTCCACTTCCTTCCAGGCGGTATGTTCGAGGTCATTACCGAGCAGACAGTCCACAGGCAAGGCAGGGCTGATTGCAACTCTCAACGGGCCTGACACTCCTCCCCACTCAAAGGGAACTTGAGCCACGGGATAGTAGCTAATTCTGCCGTCAGCCAACATGGCCGGATGGTACACATCAGGAACAACCTGGTCAGGGGATACCAGCCGCCTCACTACGGTGGTCATGCTGGCTCCTGTGTCCCTCAGAGCCTCCACCTCCTCCCCATTGACCTTCACCCTCTGCTGGTACTTAGCAGTATTCGATGGTAAGGGCGTCACTGGGACCATCTCTCTATCCCCAAGTGAAACCAGGGTCAGGCCTGTCCACTCCTCTTCCCTATCTAGGGGCAGCTCCATCCCAAGCGCTACGCTAGCCACCCCGGGACTCTTGCCACCAGTGGGGGCTGGGGGTCGTTTGCGACACTGGGCATCTCCCTTGTAGTGTACGACCTCTCCGCACTCATAGCACCGGACCACTTTTGGCTGCTGACTCTTGTCAGGGTAAGTGGGTTTTGGGGAACGGTTCTGAGATGGGGTACCTACTCCTTTCCCAAACTGTCTAGTTTGTGGGCCTCGTGAGAACTCCGGTCTTTTATCTCCACCCTCTTTCTTCTGAGGGCCGCCCTGTCCTCCTTTCGGGCCATCTCCCCCGGGGCCCTTGTGTGACACCCGGGTGCTAACCCAAGTATCCGCCTCCTCCGCAAGCTCACGGGGATCAGTAAGCTTGCGGTCCACCAGATGTTGGCGCAGCCCCGGAAAACACTTATCCAAGAGGTGCTCTCTCAAAAAAAAGGTTATACAGACCCTCAAAATCACGCACCTCGTTGCCACGCACCCAACCATCCAGAGCCTTACGGGCATACTCAAAAAAATCCACCCAATTCTGCGTGGACAGCTTATGGCTGCCACGGAACCTCTGGTGATACCTTTCGGGGGTGAGGCCAAAATGTTTGATAAGCGCCTCCTTCATGGGGGAATACCTAAACTGATCTGCCTTATCCAGATACAGGAGTGAGTCCCTGACGTCAGGAGGTATATACCGGTACAAACCACCTCCCCAGTGTTTCTAAGGCACCCCATGGGCAGTCAAGGCCACTTCATATGCCTCCAACCACCTGGCAATGTCATCCCCCTTGGTGTAGCTCGCTATCACCTCCTTAGGTAACCAGAATCTGGGCTCCTGCTGAGCCTCTGGTATGCTGCCACCATTCGGACTTCCTGGCGCACCCAACTGCAATGCTTTCAGCTCCATTTCCTTGAGCTGGAGCTCGTGCGCCAGTTTCCTTTCCTCCATAGCTAGTCTTTCTCTCTCTAAAGCCAGCTTCTTATCTTCCCTTTCTATCTCCCTCTCGTGCTCTAACTTGGCAAGCTCCCACTTTAATCGCCTCTCCTCCCTCCTGTCCTCGTACTCCTGCGACGATACACTCCCCCTGGATACACTACTCCCTGCCCCGGAACGTCTTCCTGGCAACACATTGTCTGACATGTCAATGTTGAGTAGACCTGGGTCTTCGTGAGTGTCCGCCTCCCCGTGTGTGACCTGTTCTCCCTGTTCCTCATCCTCTCTCTCCCCTGGGTGGGCCCTTACCCATGCCCTCAAGGCGGTACGGAGCTCTTCTTTGACAGCTCCTGTCCCCACAGGCACCCCCATCCCCTGACAAAACTCCCTTAACTGCACTGCCGTGTACCTATCAAGGTCAGCCAGCTGGAACTCCATTCTGTCAGGTGGGGACCCAGATAACCTGAAAGAAAAATTCTAGGTCGTAGGCAATAACGCTGGGTCACACAGGTTCCTACACACTTTGCAGGCTAGACAGTGGTGGGCAATCGGGTTAGCTTGTAGCACGAGGTGTCCAATTAATTGCAGCGCACTCTGTCTCACTGCAGGGTGTTAGGTAGCTACAGGTCCTGGATCCCACAGCTCGCCACCAATGTAAGAACTGGGACCACCAGTTCTCCGGGGGGTAGCTTAGCTCAAGCAGGAAGGCGGCCAGGGGCTTATGTGTAAAGCAGCTACTCAACACACGCATCCACTGAGACACGAAGTGGGCGCAATAATGGAGACCACACCAGTAGTTGTGATTGAAAATCAAGTTCTTTTATATAGGCTTTAGATCAAGCATATAATGCATTCACACAGCATTAGCATTTCATTAAAGTATCTCATTAGCACATTGCAGGAACACCTTTCAAAATACATTTCCTGTAAAATGGTAAAACAGTTCATTCAGTACTCTCAGTATAGCAGAAAACTCCCAAGAACACAGCCTGTCACGTTAAACTCTTCAGCAGGCTAGAAGGTAACTTCATAAACCATGGATTAACCGGTAGGAAGAAATCATAAGCATTTCCTCTTGTAAATATCAACAGTCTTGCGACCAAAATCAGATCATCAGAGTAAATCAATAAGTACCACAATCCGGCCCCATCAGGAACTGTAGATGCCCGCCGCTGCAAGAAATTCAGTACAGTGAAAAGGACCACCATTCCATGAGCAGGCTTGTAAATATGGCATAAACATGAGCACTACAGGCCGGAAACTGGCAATATGGCAGTTCAATGCCGTGGGGTAAGTGTCTGTTCTTAAGCCTCTCAGCTACTCGAGGCACATTAGGGGGGGCCAACGGGGCCCAGTCACAGTTCACTCGGGGGAGGGACGACCTCGGGCCTTCCCCGGCCTACCGCCCTCCTCCCTGGGGGTTACCTTATGCTCTTCGGCCCTCCGGGCCCCTTGCAAAGGCTTTGCTCTGGGAAGGGGTCCGCGACCCTCCCGGGGCCTCACTCGGCCCGGCGCGGTGCAGGGGCAACTTCTAGGCACCAGCGCCGGGGCCGGGCCAAGGCTGACATGCGGGGCTGAAAGGAGGGGGCACTTAGGCTCCACGGCCCCCTCCGCGAAATTTCCGGGCCGACTCGGGCCCACCGGCAAAGTTCCGAGGCCGGGGCCGCTCCGTCCAATCGCGTCGCCCGCCTCGAGGGCGCGCCTGCCTAGGCCAATGGCAGCGCAGCACCCGGGGGCGGGGCGGAGGAGCTACCCGGTCACGTGGGGGAGGACAGCTTGGCTTCGGCCTACCGCGGCCTGACGCGCGGAATACGGCGGCCCTCTCCTCACATATGGGGGCTGCCGAGGGGGGCAGTTGAAGCTGGTGATGGTCGCCATGCAACGGCCGGGCAGCCGCACCTCAGGGGAGTCGCGTGGGTGGCGTGAACGCCGCGATGGGCGCCAGGCCTCCTCAGGTGCCTCCACGGCACACACAGCGCCGGGCTGCGGCGGTGAGTGGGGGAAACAGCAGCGCCTTGCGGAGGTTGTGTCCAGGCGCCGCAGCACTACCCGGGGGCCAAATCAGTCGGCTCAGGAGAGCGCTTGGGGGCAACTGCAGGCAGGATGATTCCTGAGGAGAAAAGTGCCTCAGGATTACAGCGCTTCACCGGGGTCTATAGCGCTTGAACCACGGGAGCACAGTTAGCTCAGGGCAGGCAGGATGATGTACAGCGCTGGTCAGGGGGGAGCAGAATATAGCGTTTCTCCCACAGCTCAGCAGGGACAGCAGAGCAGTTCAGTCAGGGGAGAGGCAGGTGGGGCTAGATGGGTCCAGGTGAGGGCAGTGAGTTCGCAGGGCAGCACAGTCCAGTACCTGGTCGATCCCCCAGCCGTCTCTGGTCACAGGGAAGTTTTCTTCTTGGCGCTTGAATGGTTCTGCGCCCTTAGATGTTTGTTTCTTGAAGTGGGGGGGGTGAGTTGAATGCTTGATGAGTTTTTCCTCAGTCACTGCAGATGGACCCTGGGGTTTCCTACCGCTGGGCCAGATCAGGGGGCTAGTCTAGGACACCTCACCCAGCTTAAGAGGCAGCACCTAAATCCTGTCACTCCCAGTAGCACAGGTTCCTAACTAGGCCCTCCCGCCTAAAACTCCTGCGTGGGCTCCCCAGGTCAGTGATGACCCAACTGAGTAGAAAAAGTTCCCTCCCTTGCTTAAGTATGCCCAGGTCAGGTGACCACTCTCTAAGGCGGCAAAAATCAACTCCGCCTTTCTTCTGGAAGGTTCCAGGAGCTTCCCCACTCTACCTATGGACAGGGGATGGGTGGCTGGCATTGCAACATTGTATGGGGATCCAGCCTGCTCCTGGCAACTAGGGTGCTACACTAAAAAGACCACGCTGCAGTAGCAGGGGCCAGTGGCAGCCATGTTTGAAGTAGAGAGCACCTGCACCCTAACACAGATTATTCATGAAAAAGTTCCCGAAGACCTAAGGGCCAACAAAAAGAAAGTGGGAAAAATGAGGCAAGGGCAAACAAACACAGGGAAAGACCACCCTAGGGCTGACAGGTCTAACATATGTTTTTCTCAAATGGTGTATTATGAGAAATATAGTCCCTCAACCTGTTTTATAATAAGAGGCTGGGATTTTTAATACATCTGCATGGTTATTCACAAGTAATGCATTATGGTTAATGAAGTCCCTCCGCAGTGGAAAACATCATGGACATATTCAAAAGCAACAAAGTGTAAAAGGCCTGGAAGGTGTTAATATAAGTGTGGGTGATATAATACCCATATGACTTATTTAGGGATCTTGCAGAATTAGTGTGGATGTCCTATCGTAAATGCAGTTGTTGCCATGGTATGTCATCATTGAGAAAACCCTTGTCCATCTGAAGTCTATAGACACAACTTTGCTCTTTTTCTAATAGCTTATTGCTGATATCCCGTTGGGGTGTCAATTTCTCTATAATTGACCATTTGAGGTCTCTGACTGTGTAATTTTACGCCAGGAAATGTGCAGTAAGTTTAGTTGATGGTCTTCTGCAATGAACAGTACTTCTATGTTCGTTTATCCAGACTTCAGCTTCTCAGTTGTTATTTTGGTCTATCGGAGACCGCATGTAATGATTAAAATTACAATGCTGCTTTTGCAGTTAGCATGGGCTCTTTGCTCCCACATGGACACCAGGCCCAGATCGAGTGTTCTAGATTGTTCAGTGAGAGGGCACACTCAGCAATTGCCACATGGGTGGGGACTTATCACTGGGGGGAGATTCCCCAGAGCGGTTTGTCGTTCAGATGCTCCTTCCCAGGTTTTACTGTGAACTAGTCTATCTCTAATGCTTTTATTCAGTCTGAATGAGAACATACGTTTTGGAAAGGATAGCTCGTTGGATGTAACTTTCCGCCAGTTTTTGTTGACTATTTTCTTGATGCTGTTTGACAAGCAATTATAAGTACTGATGAAGATAAGGGTGGCTGTATCTTGTCTTGTGTTGGTTTCGAGAAGAGCCCCCCTCTGGATATTTTGTATCCGTTTTTGGACTTTTTAATTACTTTCTCGGGCCAGGATTTTTTTCTGAGAACCTCAGATTCTCTTTTGAAATCCTGAATGTCAGAACAGTTTCTTCTGATGTGCAAGAATTGTCCTACAGGCAAGTTCTCCCTCAGTGCCGGAGGATATGCACTATTAAATTGCAGGAGTCTGTTGTGATCCGTAGGTTTCTTGTACAGGGAAGTGGTACGCTTCCATCTTTAGCTATAATGGTGACGTCTAGAAAGGATAGCGAATTCCTGCCCACAGTCAAAGTAAATTTGAGAAAGGGATTACTTCCATTAAGCCATGTCATGAAAGGTTTGATAGTTATATCTGCGAGGCGCCAGATCATCAGTACTTTGTCTATATATCACCATCACACACGGATATCTGCACAATATGTTTATTTTTGTCCAGATGTTTCCTTCCTAAAACCAACCCACGTAGAGACAGGCTATGCTTGGGGAAAAAGTGTTTCCCATGGATGTCCCAAGGCGCTGCAGGTAAAACCGATGTTGAAAGAGAAGAAATTCTCCATGAGGGCTAGTTTAGCCAAACTCCTGATCCAGTGGATTGGAGCTCGCCCAGACCCATTCTTGGGCCAATAAAAGATCAGTGATCAACCTAAGGCTCTCTTTGCAGGATGGTCATGTAGAGGGCCTCAACACCTAAGTACAGAATCACTTCTGTGGTAAGGTCAAATTCAATTTCCTGTAAAAGATTAAGGAGATGTGTTGTGTCTTTTATGTATGACTTTGTATTTGTAACTAAAGGTAAAAAAAAAACACTCAGTGAATTCTGACAGTGGTTTTAAGATAGAGCCAATTCCAAATACTATAGGTTTTCCTGGGAACAGGAGTCTTACTCTGTGTATTTTCAGAAGTGAATAGAATTGGGACATCTGAAGTTCACTGGTGATGAGAAATTCTTGTTCCTTTCTTGTGATCCATCCATTTTCCATGGCCTCATCCAAGAGGGTGGTGATGGTATCCCTAAGGTGGACGGTCGGGTCTGATCGTAGGACCGGCTAGTTTCTCCTATCCTGTAGAAGGGGTGATACAGGCTTCTCTATATTCAGCCTTAACTTGGATAACTATGGTTCCCCCTTTATCTGCTGGCTTATTTACTAGGGGTGGGCAGAGTTTGTGGAATTTTGCCCACTCCATGCTCCGTGCGAAGTGCGGAGTTCCAAAAAATTCTGCGAAGTGATGCGGAGAAGGATTTTGTTCTCAAGCAGCTTGCCAACAGTAAGTTGGCAAACATTTGTGAGAAAAAATAAAGCGCTAGACCTCCACCTGGTGAGATTTCTCATTGAGGGCGGTCACAGCAGATCACTACTGCTTGCATTGAGAAATCTGCTGTTCACGTTGAGGAAGCTGCAGCTCGAGTCAAATGTCTACTTGAGCGGCAGAAAGCAATAGTACCATCTGGTATGATGTGTAGTGCAGTTTGTGCTGATTTTACAGTGCAGGACAAACTCCTGGCCCTATAAATCAAAAGGAGCAGCACGACTGACCAGACTCCGTCACTGGCGGAACTCCATGAAGTGAGGTGGAGCTTTCTGGCACTTCGCGGAGTTCCGTGGAGTAAAACTCTGTGAACTCTGCCCAGGCTTATTAAATACAAGGTGATCCCTTTTGCTGAGGGAGTGCAAAGCTTCTCGCTCTTGTCCAGTAAGGTACTAAAAGGTATTCTCTCTTGGGTTTAGTTATTCGACTTGTTTGATGACAGCCTCCTCAAAAGCCAGATCTTCCAGCGGGACAGTGGATGGGGTAGGGTAAAACCCTGTTTTTTTTTCTTAAATTAGTACGGCCCTCATCAATGTTAGTGATAGGGGGATTCTGAAAGAAGGCTTTCACTTAGATTTTCTGGAAGAATTCTGCTAGTTCCCATCGCATTTTGAATTTATCCATCCATGCCGTAGGAACAAAACCCAACCCTTTGTTGAGTACTGCCAGTTTAGCTCTGGACAGTTCTTCCGTGGTGAGGTTAACCACTCTATTGAAATGCCACTTGGGCTTGGGTGTTGGGTGCCCCGTGTGTGACTGTGGGTGTACATTCTATCTGCTTTGCCGCTCTCCCACTGTATTTTCCAACGCTCCTCTCAGTTGAAATATTACAAAAAGTTTCCACATGAGAAGGTATATCATTATACCAAAGAAGGTTATAACAAACATTATGCCTCTGCTGCAGAGTCTACAGGGAGAAGTGCCTCTGAATATTTCCATTCAGACACTAATGAGTGGTCCAGAGACACTCTAACCAAAGTAAAAGAGGAGGACCGAGACAACAGACAAGAGGGGGGGTTCTACAACTTCACTTACCCACCGAACCAGATGTTCTTTTATCCTGGCCCTTTCGGACCCCAACCTTTACAAGGTCCCCCCAAGCCACAACTAATGTTCTTCTTCCCAAAAAATCTGCATTTTTTAGGAAGTTTTGAAACCATTGCATACCACTTAGTGGCGAATCCTTTTCAAAAGCTACAGTAATCACTTCAGAGTATGTTATGGCACGGAGTGGCATTTGGCTGTGCTATTTTCTTATGCAAAATACATCCTTGCATCCATTTCTGGATGTGAATGTGCATTTTGCACTATGAAAATAGCACAAAATTCCAGCTCTGCCCTGCCGGGGAACTCCACAAATTCTCTCTGAATTTTTGTGCAAATCTACAGAATTGTCTGGAATCAAATTCCACCAATCCTAAACTAACACACAAATTTGCTCTCAAGCATCTCAAAAAATCTGCACATAAGAATGACTCCGATACCGAGGCCCAGAGAAACCAGTTTGATGATAATGATTGAGGATGTGAAGGGGATGGCTTGCCTGATTTTCATTGTCTAATGAGATTATACCCCACTGCATAGCTGAGGCATGGCAAGCTGACTTTGGCATGGATGGGTATCGGATCACCTGTGCGAGTGTCTATTACCTTTGTATTTGCCCCATCAGAACAGAGATATGGCCTTTGCTGCAAACGTGGCTGCCCCCCCCCCCCCCGGATTCATGCCTTTGGCGGCCTGGTCCACCGGGGACTCTCTCCCGGATGGCACCTTAGATCAAGAGTGTTCTTTACTGTCTTGGCCACCCGCTGGCCTTGATACTGCCAGGCTCTCTGAACACCTCTGAGATGATTCTCACATACTGCACCCACTGCCTCGCTTGTGGGCATGGTTGAATGTTCCCAGGTTTTGGGATGACTGGGGATGGATGTTTCTACAATGAATTGTGTTAGTTGAAGAGGGTGCAGGAGGGGAGCTTGTTGATGATTTTCACCTACACTATATGATGAGGCACTACCCCACATCTGAGAGACTCTGTTGATTCACTGCGAATGGTGCCTGGAACTTGGGCATCCCCATTGGTGTAACTGAGGACCTGGAATAGACAATGATATAATGCCAGGTATTACACTTTTGACATAGAATCTCTGGGGCATGGGTGACTCCCTAAAGGTCAGCCAACTCCCTGCATACTTTAGATGGCAGCAGGTTTCCTCCAGAAGCTCCATCTCACTGAATGTAACCTTACTAGACTCTGACTGGTTGGATTGGTGAGATTCACATTGCCACATACTCAGCGTACACCAGGGGGGTGGCGATCATTATGTGTTAAGGGCTGAGCTGGTGCGCACTTCATGAGATTGTGGACTGCGAGGGGCACCATTTAATTCTATTTGATATTCTTGAGGGCAAATAATTGGTGCTCATTTGTGTATTTGGCACCAATATGAAAGTTCAAATGTCTTCCCCCTTGTCTGAGTAAGATACTGGAATTGGCTTGCTTGACATTATTTGGGGGGGGCTACTTTAATGTGACGTTAGATGTGGCACTGGACAAATCACAGACGGGTTCGCCAGTCACACTCAGGACAGGTGCACAGGTTCAGGTTGTTATGCAGGCCCAACCGCTGCACAATGTTTGGTAGGATCGACATGGAGTGATGGTGGTTGGCACATGTTTCTAAACCTCTTGGGGAGCATCGACTACTGGATATGATCTGAGAATGTATCTGCCTGGTCTAAGGTGATCAACCATGTGCCCTGTAAACTCCCTGATGACGCCCCAGTGTAACTCACTCTAGACCTGACCGAGGCATACACCAGTGCCTTTAGCTGGCGACTCCAGCCAAATGCACTTAAATACTCTACTTTCCAGGCATACACAAAAATAGCTATTCTTGAGTACTTTTCCATTAATATTAGATCAGTGAATTCCATGGGGCTGCTGAGGGAGGTTTTTTAAATCTATGTACTTAGGGTGCTTATGGCAAAACAAAGGGGGTTACTGAGACACCTGTTGAGGTGACTGGCCTACCTGGGGGGTAGTTGTTAGAGCGCTGCACAAATTATGTATCTGCTGGTGATATAATAAAGCAATGTTGCCACTGTGCACTCACTTCTTCTTTTTATTCTCCACTCTAATAAGAGTGTGAACTTGTGCGTCCCTATCAATATGCCACGTCCATTGGCGTTGATTAGAAATGATACAAGAGTGCTGGAAGGGATAGTCCCTCCAAGCTGACTGGCGCACTCATTATGAAACTCCAAGGTTCTTTAACCTAGGTTAAATGATTCTCTTGAAATTAAAACTTTATACCAAATTTGTCTCCAATGTTGGATATTTAATCATTCCAATAACATCTGTGTTACACTACTCATATTCACAATTCATATGGGGTGACATCTGTTCATTCCTGGTTAGCAACCAATCCGTATACAACCCAATGCATTCCGGTCACCACTGACCCTTCATCAGGGGTTACTATTAGTGAACTAAAAAATGAATGAAAGGGGTGGCTTTACTTAGCTGTTCACATGTACTAAAACATGAAACGAAAAATAAAATTCTCAGATGGTTAAATTACAGATAGTGCTCATCAATATGGTGACCTGACCTCTGGTCACTCCCCACGCCGCACGGCTCCTCCTGGTTGCCCATGACTGCCCCACTGCTGCTGCTGCCGAGAGTTCCCCGCTGATGTGCCCCTGGTACCTGTTAGTTGGTACTGTATTTTTGCTCTGTTTTTCCCCATACCTGGCTGTTTATTTTTGTTTTATTGTTCCCTGATTGCCGTTCCTTTGCGCCCTTGCCCTCTGTGCCCCCCCACTCCCTGCTTCCCGCCGCTGCTCCCCTGCGGCCCCGCCCCCTTTTTCCTTCTGTGCTCTGTGCCCTCACCCATTGGCCACCCCGCTCCCGCCTCCCAGCTGCTCCTCCCTCCCACTTGGCCTCTTATGGAGGGCGCCGCGTGGCAGTGAGTGTGACCTGACCTCTGGTCACTCCCCACGCCACACGGCTCCTCCTGGTTGCCCGTGACTGTCCCACTGCTGCTTCTGCCGAGGGTTCGCCGCTGGTGTGTCCCTGGTACGTGTTTGTTGGTACTGTATTGTTGCTCTGTTTTTTCCCCATACCTGGCTGTTTATTTTTGTTTTATTGTTCCCTGATTGCCGTTCCTTTGCGCCCTTGCCCTCTGTGCCCCCCTGCTCCCCGCTTCCCGCCGCTGCTCCCCTGCGGCCCGCCCCCTTTTTCCTTCTGTGCCCCGTGCCCTCGCCCATTGGCCGCCCCGCTCCCGCCTCCCAGCTGCTCCTCCCTCCCACTTCGCCTCTTATGGAGGGCGCCGCGCGGAAGCCCAGCGGACGCGCGCAGCGGGCGCGCCAGAGGCAAGCCCGTCTGCGCCCGTCCGTGCCTGGACCGCGCCCAGCGCCAGAACCACTGGACCCCGTGCCCCCCACAACACCAGACTGCACTACAACTCCAGCACCCTCCACGCACTCAACACCGGACGAGACCACCCCTGCTACCAGGCCAGCCCGAAACGCACCCAAGGGCCCTTCGCCTGCCGGAACTGCAGATACACCAGCATCCAGCTCTACAAACCACCAGCCAGCGAACCCAACCACCTCTGATGCATCCTCCTCAATGCCCGCTCCGCTCGCAAGGACGCCATAGAACTCTGGGATCTCCTAGACTCCACCGCTCCCGCCTCGCATTCCTGGCGGTGACCTGGCTGAACGCCACCTCAGCACCAGACATCGCCATAGCCATCCCACAGGGCTACAAGAACTCCCACAGAGACCGCACCAACGGAGTTGGAGGGGAATCACCATCATCCACAAGGACACCCTCAGAGTCTCAACCAACACCGACGACACACTCACCACCGCCGAGCACATGCACTTCCAGATCCACACTGACCTCAACACCACCCTCAGAGGGACTCACGTCTACAGACCGCCCGGACCACGACCACCGTCCTGCGACACCATCGCCGACCTCGTCAGCACCCACGCCCTCGCCTCCACAGACTACATCCTCCTCGGGGACCTGAACTTCCACCTCGAGAACAACAACGACGCCAACTCCACCACCCTGATCGCCAACCTCGCCAACCTCGGACTAAAACAACTCGTAACGACACCACCCACGCTGCTGGACACACACTGGATCCCATCTTCTCAACAAGACCCCACGTCTCCTTCAACCACACCACCGAACCCCACTGGACCGACCACAGATGCGTCCACTTCACCTTCAGGAAACCCACCACACACCACCGCACCCAACAGCTACCACGCCGCTGCTGGGGCAAGGTCACCAAGGACCAACTGACTACCACCCTCGCCCTGAGACCACTCGCCGACCCCACCGACCCAGACACCGCCGCGACCAACCTCAAACAATGGATCAACGACTGCGCCAACACCCTCGCCCCTCTCAAGACCTCCACTACCAACCAAACCAACAGGAAAGCCGCCTGGTTCACCGAAGACCTCCGGACCTCCAAGCGCACCTGTCGGAAGCTGGAGAAGAAATGGCTCCACGACCGAATACCAGACAGCCACACAGCCCACAAAAGCGCCACCCGCAGACACCACCAACTCATCAGGACCGCCAAGAGGACCGCCTTCAAGGACCGGTTAGACAACAACACACACAACACCAAAGAGCTCTTCAGCATCATGAAAGAACTCTCCAACCCCAGCTCCAACACCAACAACATCCCACCATCACAAGACCTCTGCGACTCCCTGGCCACTTTCTTCCATCGCAAGATCGCTGACATCACGACAGCTTAAACTCCGACACCCCCACAACCACCACCGATTCCACCACCCCTGCGATCACCACCCGCACAGGCCGCCTGACTGCCTGGACTCACGTCAGTGACGAAGACACCATCAAAACCATGAACTCCATCCACTCGGGATCCCCATCCGACCCTGCCCTCACCACGTCTTCAACAAAGCCAGCACAACCATCGCACCCCACCTCCGGAAAACAATCAGCAGCTCCTTCGAGACAGCAACCTTCCCGGTAAGCTGGAAGCTTGCCGAGATCAACGCCCTTCTGAAGAAACCCAAGGCCGACCCCAAGGACCTCAAGAACTTCCGGACCGTCGCCCTGCTCCCGTTCCCGGCAAAAGTGACAGGGAAGATTGTCAACGAACAGCTGACCCGTTACCTCGAAGACAACAATGTCCTGGACCCATCCCAATCTGGCTTCCGCAGCAACCACAGCACCGAGACCACCCTCATCGTCGCCACCGACGACATCAGGATCCTGATGGACAAAGGAGAAACAGCCGCCCTCATCCTCCTGGACCTATCAGCTGCCTACGACGCTGTCTGCCACCGCACCCTATCAGCGAGCCTCCATGACGCCGGAATTCAAGGGAAGGCCCTGTCCTGGACCACATCCTTCCTCTCCGGCAGAACCCAGAGCATCCGCCTTCCTCCCTTCTCCTCAGGAACCACCGAGATCATCTGCGGCATCCCACAGGGATCCTCCCTCAGCCCGACGCTGTTCAATATCTACATGGCTCCACTCGCCCACATCGCACGACAACACAACCTCAACATCATCTCCTACGCCGGCGACACCCAGCTGATCATATCCCTCACCGAAGACCCCAACACCGCCAAAGTCAACCTCCACAGAGGAATGAAGGCCATCGCCGACTGGATGAGGGACAGCAGACTGAAGCTGAATTCAGACAAAACGGAGGTCCTCATCCTCGGACCCACCCCATCAGCCTGGGACGACTCCTGGTGGACCACATCACTAGGCACACCCCCGGAACCCACCGACCACGCACGCAACCTGGGTTTCATCCTCAACTCCTCCCTCTCCATGACCAAGCAAGTCAACGCCGTCTCCGCGTCCTGCTTCAACACCCTCCGAATGCTCCGCAGGATTTTCAAGTGGATCCCTCCCGACACGAGAAAAACGTCACCCAGGCCCTCATCACCAACAGACTCGATTACGGAAATGCCCTCTACTCAGGAACAACAGCCAAGCTCCTGAGACGACTACAACAAATCCAGAACGCCTCAGCATGACTGATCCTCGACATCCCCAGGCGCAGCCACATCGCACCCCACCTGAGAGGCCTGCATTGGGTCCCAGTCAACAAGAGGATCACCTTCAAACTCCTCATCCATGCACACAAAGCGATACACAACACCGGACCATCATACCTCAACAACCGACTCAGCTTCCACACCCCCACCCACAACCTCCACTCGCCCACCTTCGCCCTCGCCCCAGTTCCTCATATCCGGAAAACCACCACCGGCGGCAGATCCTTCTCCTACCTCGCTGCCAAGACCTGGAACGATCTCCCTGCCAGCCTATGACAGACCCAGGACCTGCTGGCCTTCAGAAGACTTCTCAAGACCTAGCTCTTCGATCAGTAGCAGCCCCCCCGCGCCTTGAGACCCTCACGGGTATGTAGTGCGCTTTATAAATGATTGTTTGATTGATTGACATCATAGATAAAGATGGTACCACCTAAATAAGCATGCTCACAAGGGGGGTCAATGATCAGTGAGATTCAAAAGTGTGAAACAAAACATCAGTGTGCGCTATTAAAAAAGTGTCCTTCTGTGTGAGTTTAATAGTTGACCTAAAACGCATTTATGTGACGTGTAGCATAGCATAATCATACGAACTGTAGAAAGTGACCCGATAAGTTTAAACATGCTCGAAAAAGCATCTGTGCAAACAAATAAAAGTGCCAGTTTGTGAGAAAAAATATGAAGGTGACCATTTCAAACGATATTGTTTGTGCCTTAACGGATACAAAAACCTTACCGGAGTGCTTGTTGTGATATTGATGTTAAGTAATACTTTACACGCATAGAATCAGAATGAAGAATGTAGCTATGCAATGTTCTTTTAAAGAACGTTTGCTTAGGAATTGCATTGTTTGATTTCTTACCTGTCAGTTGAATGCTGGCTGTTGGGGGATGAGGTTCATTAAACCTTACCTGCTTTCTTCAAATCTTTGAGTCTTCTTTTATTTAAATATGGAAAACACCACATTTCTCTGGCGACGATCGGGTGCATGGGCACCTCAACACCAGTTATGTAGAATCCAGGAAAAGTGTCTCCTCCAGCGGCTGTTCAAAAGTGTGAAGGGAAGCGTGGACTTCCCCAGCGGCTGATGTTTGCGTTTGCAGGGTGCAGTTTACAAAGAAGTATCTTCGTCCGATGTGTGGTGAGGAGAACGGAGGGTGGCATTTATGATGAATTGCACATGCGTTTCATAACTTTATTGTAACTTGGCCGCATCGCATTAGCTCGTTGGCGTGCGTTCCACCGACGTGAGGCTTTGTGCGTTCTAGTGACGTGGGAGTTGGAGGAATGGTCTCAACGTCATATTATCAGTGCCTGCATACCTGTGATGCCAAATCACGTAACTAGGTAACAACGCAACGCACATTTCAGAAACGTGAAGCAAAAGATTAATTCTCTATTCTTTTGCGTTCCAGCTGCGTAAGGACGTTTTCACATCAAGGAGCCATTTTGTTGGTCAGCATCAACCAATGACTAGTTAATATTCATTTTCGAGAAGCCATTTTAGGAGATTGGGATCGCTTCAAGGATCGATGGGTGAAATACGTCATTTCATGCAACACATATGATTGTTTCAATGCGCAAACATCTCAAATGACCGATTTCACAGAGCGAAGCTTAATAATTTTATTGTTGTCTAATTAGAGTTCATATTAACTTGTTGGGGCAGATTTATGATGCCCTTGCGCCTCCTTGCGCCGCAATTGCGTCACGTAATGTGACGCAACGGCGGCGCAAACAATGCGCCCTATTTACAACGTGACGCATCTAGGAGATGCGTCACGTTGGAAACCCCTGAGCCATAAGGAGACGTTCCTGCGCAGGGGGGGGGGCGTTCCTGCGCAGGAACGCGTCCTAAAAGTGGCTGAGTGAAATCTATGAGATTTCACTCAGCCACTTTCTACCTCAATTCCTTACGCCTGCTTGAAGCAGGCGTAAGGGTGACGCACAATGCATAGAATAGGTGGCTCCTGTGCATTGCAGGAGTCATGTCGCACTTGCGACATGACTCCTGTAATTCGCCGCCCGTACGCCGAGAGATGCGTCACGCATCCTCACTTCCTTGCACCATGGTGCGCCGCATCATAAATGCGGCGCACCATGGGTGGCGGAGCAGTGGCGCACTGTGGCGCATGTTAACTGGCGCATCCCTGGGGATGCGCCAGTTAACATAAATCTGCCCCGTTATATTTAACAACGGATAATATTTACTTATCTAACTAAATTTTGGCTATTTTCCTGGTGTATTCTTCGTAAGATGACGTATCTTCTGTGGAAGTTTCATCTTTTAACAAAGGAGGTATTCTTTTAATTAATAAATTACTATATTTTTGTGCAATTTTGCAATCGTATCTAGCATACATTATCTTTTTTTAGTAAGAAATAAATAACTGGTGACTGATGGTACTGTTTATTTTTCTTTGAAGGTATCTGCAAAGTGATATCATTAGGGCTTAATTGTTTATATTTCTTTGAAGGTATCTGCAAAGTGTTATCATTATGTCATGATGCAAAATGTAACACAACCTCAATTCTTCTTAATGACTCCAGATGAACCAAATGTGAAATGTCAAAAATGGAGAAAAAAAATTTAAATTATGCCAGAGTATGTGGTACCAATTTAAGGGGTCGATTAGGATGGCGGACGGAAGAGCCACCGCGGCCCTGGAGTAGGCGGAAAAAGCCTTTTCCGTGTCCGCCTGCCGCGGATACTCCGTCCGCCATATCAGGATAGGAAAACGTGTCAAATTTCCGTCCGCGACGGAAAAACACGCTCCGCCGGCCAACTACACACGACCACGCAGCGGACGGAACACATCCGGACGCTCCGCCGTACGCACTGACGTCGAAGACCGTCCCCCAAATCAAGATGGCGGAAAACACACATAAAACCGCTGCGGAAAAACAACCTGTCTTAACACGGCGGAATCCCCACAGCGAACATAGGTGACACAGCCGAGATACCCACCGCAAGCTGACCACCACCATGGACCCGGCGCTACACGCTTTCCCGATGCTCTTCGCGATCCACCACGTCCTAGTCATGGCCTACTATGGACGACGACGCAGGTAAGGTACAAACCATTGGCTGTCTGGAGGGGAATACCAGCAAGGGACGTGACGTAGGGAGGGGGAGTGTCATGTTACCGAAACCACTGATGAGAAGCATATACGAATACACATTAGCAGTACGCAAGCAGGAATGACAACGACAGACCACGAGACTTGATAGACTACCTTTATTGTCAAATAATAGGGGTCAAATCACAGTGTATGCGTGAACATGGGCAAAGTGGGCACCAGAGCAGGTACAACATAGCAGGTAACGAGAGGGCAGCATGCAGTATCAGAGCATCAACAGGGCATTGTGCATTACAGAGCAGGTACATCAGAGGCAGGTAACGAGAGGGCAGGTTGCAGTATCAGAGCATCAACAGGGCATTGTAGAGTACAGAGCAGGTACATCATAGGCAGCACGTGAGAGGGGCAAAGTGCATCAACAGTCCATTGCACAGAACAGGCCCATCAGAGGCAGCACGTGAGAGGGGCAAAGTGCATCAACAGTCCATTGCACAGAACAGGCCCATCAGAGGCAGCACGTGAGAGGGGCAAAGTGCATCAACAGTCCATTGCACAGAACAGGCCCATCAGAGGCAGCACGTGAGAGGGGCAAAGTGCATCAACAGTCCATTGCACAGAACAGGCCCATCAGAGGCAGCACGTGAGAGGGGCAAAGTGCATCAACAGTCCATTGCACAGAACAGGCCCATCAGAGGCAGCACGTGAGAGGGGCAGTATGCAGTATCAGAGCATCAACAGGGCATTGTGCATTACAGAGCAGGTACATCAGAGGCAGGTAACGAGAGGGCAGGTTGCAGTATCAGAGCATCAACAGGGCATTGTAGAGTACAGAGCAGGTACATCAGAAGCAGGTAACGAGAGGGCAGGTTGCAGTATCAGAGCATCAACAGGGCATTGTGCATTACAGAGCAGGTACATCAGAGGCAGGTAACGAGAGGGCAGGTTGCAGTATCAGAGCATCAACAGGGCATTGTGCATTACAGAGCAGGTACATCAGAGGCAGGTAACGAGAGGGCAGGTTGCAGTATCAGAGCATCAACAGGGCATTGTGCATTACAGAGCAGGTACATCAGAGGCAGGTAACGAGAGGGCAGGTTGCAGTATCAGAGCATCAACAGGGCATTGTGCATTACAGAGCAGGTACATCAGAGGCAGGTAACGAGAGGGCAGTATGCAGTATCAGAGCATCAACAGGGCATTGTAGAGTACAGAGCAGGTACATCAGAGGCAGCACAACTACGTGTCCCTACCAACCCGTCACAGGGACCACAAGAGTGCCACGCAGTTCTCAATGGACACACCATGTGAATTAACATTTGAGTGAAGTGTACAGCACGTCACATCACAGAATCAGGGGGGACTGCGTGAACTACCTGCCTCGGACACACTGGCAGCACCAGCAACAGGAGTGTGAGACACAGCCACAGCCCGAGTGACACACACATGGGCCACGGACCCAGACACACTGGCAGCACCAGCAACAGGAGTGTGAGACACAGCCACAGCCCGAGTGACACACACATGGGCCACGGACCCAGACACACTGGCAGCACCAGCAACAGGAGTGTGAGACACAGCCACAGCCCGAGTGACACACACATGGGCCACGGACCCAGACACACTGGCAGCACCAGCAACAGGAGTGTGAGACACAGCCACAGCCCGAGTGACACACACATGGGCCACGGACCCAGACACACTGGCAGCACCAGCAACAGGAGTGTGAGACACAGCCACAGATGTAGTCACTGACACGTGAGCCACTGACCCAGACAGACTGCCAGCACCAGAAACAGGAGTGTGCAACACAGCCACAGATCTTCTAACTGACACGTGAGCCATAGACCCAGATACACTGCCAGGACCTGCAACAGGAGAGGGCACAACTGACACTGTGCCACCATCTGATACATGAGAGTCAACTGCACCGGCGCCACTGGGACAACTGAAATGATGAGCCACAGGGCTGTATGGGCCAGGAGGCAGGGTGGGCCTGGGAGCTGGGGATAGCTCACCTAGAGCCAAATCGGGGTTTGCAGGTGTCAATGGTGTGTGTCTGCGTTTCTTAGGGAGGTGTGAGTGCACCCTGGACAGGACAGGACTGCCAAGTGGTGGGGACTCCAAAGAATCACCACCCAGCATAGGTGGAGCAACTGCTGCCGGGGATCTGGTTTCGGGGGACGTGCTGGAGCCTGCTTGTCGTTTGCTCTGTGCCTGCCGCCTGGACTCGGAATGATGTGTAATGGGGGATGCAACAACAGGGGACACCCTCCTCTGCTTCTGACTGGCCTGGATGGGAGTGGAGGTATGGGGGGACTCCGCCGCGGAGACATCAGTTTGGCGTTTAGTAGAAAACATCAGCCTCAGTGCAGCCAGGGGTGAAGTATGCCTGTCCTTGATTGCGCCATTGTCCATGCTAGATGCCTTGTCCGTAGGATGTGCCTTATCCTTAGGTGGAGTGTTGTCTCTGGATGTAGCCTGTGCCCTGCTCGCCGCCCTGTTCCTGCCAGCAGACTTGTCGTCTGTGGTGCACCTGCCTCCAGCAGACACCTGCTCCCTGTGTGTGTCGCTGCCCTTGGGAGTGTTCCTATCCACTGCTGTGGGCCTGCTCTTGGGAGTCTCCCTGCTCTTAGTAGGTGCCTTAGTCTTCTCACTGTCCTTGGGAGTGTTCCTATCCACTGATGTGGGCCTGCTCTTGGGAGTCTCCCTGCTCTTAGTAGGTGCCTTAGTCTTCTCACTGTCCTTGGGAGTGTTCCTATCCACTGATGTGGGCCTGCTCTTGGGAGTCTCCCTGCTCTTAGTAGGTGCCTTAGTCTTCTCACTGTCCTTGGGAGTGTTCCTATCCACTGCTGTGGGCCTGCTCTTGGGGGTCTCCCTGCTCTCAGTAGGTGCCTTAGTCTTCTCACTGTCCTTGGGAGTGTTCCTATCCACTGCTGTGGGCCTGCTCTTGGGGGTCTCCCTGCTCTCAGTAGGTGCCTTAGTCTTCTCACTGTCCTTGGGAGTGTCCCTTACCTCTGCTGTGGGCCTGCTCTTGGGAGTCTCCCTGCTCTCAGTAGGTGCCTTTGTCTTCTGACTGGCCTTGTCCAAGGAACAGTCCATGGACATGTGAGTATCCCTTGCCTTCGGAGTACCTTTCGTGTTGAATGCCTGTGTAGCTCCGGAAGGCATGTCCCCCAACAACACTTGTGGATCCTGTGTGTGTACTCCAGTGCATCTGACGTCGTCTACCTGAACAGATTTAGCTGATCTAGGGGATGGGGTCTGTGCCCTGCGTGCCCTGACGTGCTGTCTGACGCTGCTTCTAGTGCAATAACCTGTATTTGAGTCCTGCTCTGAATAATCACTACCCCCTGAGACATCCAGCGGTGTAGATGGGGAAACAGAAGTAGCACCCTGTTCATTCGACTGTACTATTGCAGACGACACACTGCTTGCCAATGACTGCACTGTCCTGTGTAGACCTGCAAGATCGCCATGCATCCCTTCCATGAATGCCACCACCTGCCCCAACTTCCTATCATGATCCTGGAAAGCATTTGTCATATTGGTCTGACCCACACACAGCTGTCGCAGCAGATCAACGGCCTCAGCACACAGTGCATTTTGGCTCACCGTGGCAGGGGCAGCGGTGCCTGCACCGAACGCCACTCTGCTCCCCCTACTCCTTCGGCCACGAACAATACATGGTGCAGTTGGCGGAAGTGTGGGCCCTGTGTGCTGTCTTCCGACAGAAGGTGATGAGTGCCCACTCCCAGTCTGTGACAACAGTGCAGGCTCACCAAGAGTGTCCGACGAGGAGGACGATGGTGTCTCCACATGCGAGTCCTCAGGGACGGTCCTGTCCCCCTCTCCGGCGCTGGCCTCCTCCGTGTCAGTCTGCGTGTGTGCGAAGTCTGAGCCGGACTCATTTCCTCGGCTACTCTCCACCGTCTGTGGCTGAGTGTCCTCTGTCAAAGCTGAAATGCACAGAAAAGATGTGTGAGTCATGGGCACACTCACGTACAGAAGGAACAGGATAGCCAAATCACATAGCAGACAAAGGTTCATGAGCCCTCAGCCTGCACATGGCCCACCCCTACCAGTCATCCTCACATTTTCTGCCATGGGGACATGGACCACTAGGGGATGTGCTTTCACACTCAACTACTAAGCAAGTGGCGTGTCAACATGGCGGACCTGGATGTCAAATGAGTACCACCCAATGGGACCAAAATGCCATCACAGGCATACATACGCAACACGGAACTCAATAGTGTGTCTGTGCACCAATACATGCATAGCACTCACAAGTTTCCTACACAGACAGTATGCTCACCGCTAGTTTGCTGTTGATCGGCACTCAGACGTTCGGCCAGGTCAGGATGCGTCACTGCAATGATACGGTGCATGAGAGGGGTCATGGAGCGTCGGGCCAGACGGGGCGTCCTTGGAATCAGGCCCAGTGTTACTTCCGCTACATTCTTGCTCAGCCTGGAAATGTCGTCCCAGCGTTTGTGGCAGTGTGTATGTCGTCTGTTGCACACCCCCAATGCCCGTACTTCCCGTGCTATGGTCCTCCACAGGTCCTTGCGAAGGTGCAGCTTGACCTACCATGATGGGAGACAAAAGGGTTTAAGTCAGTGGACAGGTGGCCTGTCACACACATAGGGGCAAGACGTTACTGTCAGCAGCCATGCACAATCAGGAACATATGTCTAGCCCACACTACACAGCTAAGATATAAATAGGCCTGATCATTTGGCCCCCTCATGCACACCAACATGTCCCACACTGCACTTACCACCCGTCCCGGTGCGCCGTAGAGGCGTCCATAGTTGCGGAGTACACCGTCCACGAGGACATCAAGCTCCGCGGCGGTGAAGGGTCGAGACCGGATCTCTTTGCCACTCGACATGGCAAGATCACGGAGTATGGCACTAGAGCAGCAGTCGGTGGTCAGCTCAGCAGCAGCAGCAGCAGGTCGAGGTGATGGTCACAGGCAGCAGTCGGTGGTCAGCTCAGCAGCAGCAGCAGCAGGTCGAGGTGATGGTCACAGGCAGCAGTCGGTGGTCAGCTCAGCAGCAGCAGCAGCAGGTCGAGGTGATGGTCACAGGCAGCAGTCGGTGGTCAGCTCAGCAGCAGCAGCAGCAGGTCGAGGTGATGGTCACAGGCAGCAGTCGGTGGTCAGCTCAGCAGCAGCAGCAGCAGGTCGAGGTGATGGTCACAGGCAGCACTGGTCCCCAGGGTAGGAAGTTTCATGTTGGCCAAGACACATATATAGGGCCCTCAGCACGTGTCAGTGGCATACGTCGCCAGCAATTGGTCAGCCCTGGAAGCGTGATCGTGAAATGGGCCAATGACTGGCCCTGTTGTTGCGGTGCACAGCTTCCGCTACTTGCGATTGGCCGTATGCGGCCAGCGTCCCTCTTCCCATTGGCTGCATGTGCAGGGACCGTGACGGGCACACATCGGCAACCGCACGTGCAAGCTTCAGGCACGGATGCTTCAGTTGCAACAATGTACTATCACTGGCGCCTCCATGGCGGTGCACGTACACAGCGGGGGAGGTGCAGGCCTATACACCCTGCAGATGTACTCAATGGACATGCCAGTTCATGACCCCCCTTACAGTCACCTTGCATCATCCACCGTACACCGGCCGGAGCGGCCGGCCCATGAACATCCGCCGTGCCCGGCCATGAACACAACCGCCATGGCCGGGCACGGCCATGAACATCCGCCGTGCCCGGCCATGAACACAACCGCCATGGCCGGGCACGGCCATGAACATCCGCCGTGCCCGGCCATGAACACAACCGCCATGGCCGGGACCGGCGGTTGTTCATGGCCGTGCCCGGCCATGGCGGTTGTTCATGGCCGGGCACGGCGGTTGTTCATGGCCGGGCACGGCGGTTGTTCATGGCCGGGCACGGCGGTTGTTCATGGCCGGGCACGGCGGTTGTTCATGGCCGGGCACGGCGGTTGTTCATGGCCGGGCACGGCGGTTGTTCATGGCCGGGCACGGCGGTTGTTCATGGCCGTGCCCGGCCATGGCGGTTGTGTTCATGGCCGGGCACGGCGGTTGTTCATGGGCCGGCCGCTCCGGCCGGTGTACGGTGGATGATGCAAGGTGACTGTAAGGGGGGTCATGAACTGGCATGTCCATTGAGTACATCTGCAGGGTGTATAGGCCTGCACCTCCCCCGCTGTGTACGTGCCCCGCCATGGAGGCGCCAGTGATAGTACATTGTTGCAACTGAAGCATCCGTGCCTGAAGCTTGCACGTGCGGTTGCCGATGTGTGCCCGTCACGGTCCCTGCACATGCAGCCAATGGGAAGAGGGACGCAGGCCGCATTCTGCCTTTGGGAAGTAGCGGAAGTTGAGCACCGCCATGGCGGCGCCAAATATGTGATCTTGTCAGACGCTGCACCGTGATGTGTTGTGTGCAGTTGCGTCATGAGGGATGTGAGCGTGATTGTGAAAGGTCATATGTCATACAATATAGCATGTGTGTCCATACAATGGACATCGGTCGGCACACAATGGCCAACAGATGTGCATTCGTACGTGTTGACGTCGGGTTTGACCCTACAGACGTTGTTACATCTTCACAACTACACAGTACATCACGGCTGTGTGGCCAATTCATGCATCTGTTGTCGGTTTATTGTTGTGTCGAGGTGACTACAGTGGTGGTGGTACACATGCATTCCGTGTATGTGATTTATACGTTCTGTCACCATGCATGTCATTACCGTATGCACATCATCATTGGTGGTGGCATTTGTGCTTGATGACATGGCGTGTGTAAACTTATCGTTTGTGTGCATGCAGTTGCATGAGTGTCTGTGATGTGTCTACGATACATTAGGGTGACGACTGGAGTTATGTCAGTAAGGTACACATGTGATGGAGTTGTACACGTATGCGTCGTTTGTACGTTGACCTAAGTTACATCTCTCTCCCACACAGGAGGGCTCCAAATGTGCATCGCCCATACACTCAGCTGGAGGATATGGTAGACGAGGAGGTGATTCGGAAATTCAGGCTGGATCGACGTCGGTTGCTGGAGCTTGTGGCTCAATTGGCTCCTCATCTGCAGCCACGTAGAACGTATCCTGGCTCGTTTACACCCACTGCAAAGGTCATGGCGGTACTACATTTCTTCGCTACTGGCACATTTCAGTATACAGTTGGAGGTGCCGGGGGTATGTCACAGGCAATGTTCAGCACGGTTCTTCGGGATGTGTTAACAGCTATGATGCTGTACAAGGATGAGTACATACATTTCCCACGTCCGGAAGAGTTGCCAGCTGTCAAAGCTGGTTTCTATGCACTGGGCCACATACCTCACGTTGTGGGCTCAATTGATGGCACGCACATCGCGCTCATTCCACCACGGGCACGCGAACAAGTGTTCAGGAATCGCAAACACTTTCATTCGCTGAACGTGCAGGTGGTGTGCCTGGCGAGCAACATCATCTCCCATGTGTGTGCAAGATTTCCTGGATCCGCACATGACGCCCACATCATGCGAACCAGCAATGTCCCACGACTCATGGCAAATCTGCCACCCGGTCAAGCGTGGCTTGTTGGTGAGTGTGCAGTGGGGACTCTTGTGATCTCTGTGTTGCATGGGGTACCCACCATATCTTGTTCTGATGTTTGTCTCTGTCATCCCCCTACATAGGCGACTCGGCTTACCCAAACCGGCCCTGGCTCCTCAGTCCCCTACGTAATCCGAGGACGGCGGGTGAAATGCGGTACAATGAGGCACATGGAAGGACACGGAGAGTCATCGAACGTACCTTTGGACTGCTGAAGTCTAGGTTTCGGTGCCTCGATAAGACCGGAGGGGCACTGCCTTACTCACCAGGAAAAGTATGCAAGATCGTGATTGCCTGCTGCATGCTCCACAACCTGGCAGTACGCAATGACATTGAACTGCTGTTGGACCCTGAAGACGAAGGAGTTCCTCGGCCTCCCATCCCACCCATGTCGACTGATGAGGATAGTGGTGAGGAGGAAGGTGTGGACCAGAGGCGCCAGCTCATTGATCGCTACTTCCCTTGAATGTGAGTATCTACCTCTAGTGGCGGTTGACAATGCCTCATGTATGTTTTCTGGTGTTGTGTGGATATGGGGTTATTCAGCTGGGTGTGGTTTGTGATGGTTGCACATGTGTGTCTTCATGTCTTTGGACATAGGAGTGTCCATGATGTGTGTGCTCCCATCCCATGCTTGTGTGATGGTTGTCGTTTGTGTAATGTTGCTGTGCATTGTGTTGTGATGTGTGTGAATCTCTTTACTGACGTGTGTTTGCTGTCTCTGGTTTTCTCTAGGTCACTCCCGCAGCGCCATGATCATGTGCGACTATGATCCCTGTACCTGTTTACGTCTGTATCTGATGGCAATCATGTGAATAAACATGGAGGCAAAACATCATTGTGTGAGTAAATGCAATTTATTGACAGGTTGTGCTTTTGTGCTGGTGAATATTTACAAGTAAGTGGGAGGGAGGGAGTTGGAGTTGTAGGTAATGGCAGATGAAATTTCCGTGCTGACACCACATTGGGGGGTGTCAGGCTAGTCCAGCAGACCAGTGGCAATGATTGTCTATGTGGGACAGGATGGTTTGCAGGGTGAATGTCTGGCACAGGCAGTGGCATTGTCAAGGTCGTCCCCTCTTGGAGCGTGTGCCTGGCGCTCCAACACTGCTCTCAGCAACTTCCTGCCTCGGCCGCCCCCTCCGTCTCGGAGGTGGTACAGAGGCAGCTGGGAGGGCAGGTTGGTGATGGGCCACATCCGTCGCCAGGGGCTCAGGTGGTGGTGGCGGCGGTGGAGGCGGAGGCGGAGGTGACGGGGGAGGCGGAGGTGACGGTGGCGGTGGCGCTGACACACATGGTGGAGGGGGGGGGGTTGTTCCGGGCAACCCATTCCCTCCACATCGTTGCCTGCTGGCCCATGATCACCAACATCTGGCCAAGGATGCCAGAGATCTCGCGCAGGCTGTTGGTGTTGTCCACTGAGTCCTCGTGAACACGATCAGCGTTTGCCTGGGACCGGTCGTATGAGGCCTGGCACCTGGCAAGAGCTTGTAGGGACTGTGCCACTGGCTCAGGTAGCTGTCCCTCCTCTGACCGGCGGTGTGTGGGTCGCCTGATTGGCAGTTGTCCCGTTGCCTGTGTTTGTGGCCCACTCACCCTGCTTGTGTGTGGGGCGGTTGGACCAGCGTTGCGCGCTGGGTCATGCTGGGTGGCACCGGCAGGAGTCGTGGTGCTCGTGGTAGTGGTGGTAGTGGTGGTAGTGGTGGTACTGGTGGTACTGGTGGTGGTGGGGACTGTGCAGATCACAGAGACGGGTGCCGCGGGAGTCACACATGCGACGTTGGTCGGTCCCGGGAGTCCCTGTGAGCCAGATGGCCCTGGCTGCGTGCTTGGTCCCGCTCCATCCTCCGCCCCGGAGCTGCCTGTGTCGTCGTCGGCAGAGAGTCCTGTAGGTGTGGGAGGCGAGGCTGGCGGCCGGGTACTGCTTTCCCCAGTCAGTTGACGATCACCTGAGGGACAAGATCGAGCAGGTCAGTAATGTGGACAGTACATGGTTACATTGATTTGTAGACATTTCTGTTTCCTGTCGCACACACCCCACCCTCCACCACCACCGCCACCCTCCCCGTGCACATGGGGGCCTGTTGGGAGTTGTAGTTTGGGCCTCTCACACACCCCACCCTCCACCACCGCCACCCTCCCCGTGCACATGGGGGCCTGTTGGGAGTTGTAGTTTGGGCCTCTCACACACCCCACCCTCCACCACCGCCACCCTCCCCGTGCACATGGGGGCCTGTTGGGAGTTGTAGTTTGGGCCTCTCACACACCCCACCCTCCACCACCGCCACCACCACCACCACCCTCCCCGTGAACATGGGGGCCTGTTGGGAGTTGTAGTTTGGGCCTCTCACACACCCCACCCTCCACCACCGCCACCCTCCCCGTGCACATGGGGGCCTGTTGGGAGTTGTAGTTTGGGCCTCTCACACACCCCACCCTCCACCACCGCCACCCTCCCCGTGCACATGGGGGCCTGTTGGGAGTTGTAGTTTGGGCCTCTCACACACCCCACCCTCCACCACCACCACCACCCTCCCCGTGCACATGGGGGCCTGTTGGGAGTTGTAGTTTGGGCCTCTCACACACCCCACCCTCCACCACCGCCACCCTCCCCGTGCACATGGGGGCCTGTTGGGAGTTGTAGTTTGGGCCTCTCACACACCCCACCCTCCACCACCGCCACCCTCCCCGTGCACATGGGGGCCTGTTGGGAGTTGTAGTTTGGGCCTCTCACACACCCCACCCTCCACCACCGCCACCCTCCCCGTGAACATGGGGGCCTGTTGGGAGCCATGGACATGTTAGTGTGTTGGTGTCCGACGTGCATGGGTTGGGGCGTGGGGGATGTTTCTTCTCAGTTGTGTGAGCCTGACCATGTCGTGCTGATCGTGGTGCTTGGTTTGTACTCACCAGTCTCTTCTCCTTCGTCAAGGCCGTCTAGGCTCTCTGGGTGTAGTATCACCAGCACCTTCTCCTCCCAATCGGTGTAGGGTATGGGCTCCGGGGGTGTGCCACCGCCAGTAAGATTGGCTCTGGCGTGGTTTTTCGCTCGGATGCCCTTGACCCTGGTCTTAAGGTCATGCCACCGCCTCTGAATGTCGTGCTTGGTCCTCGGCACAGTCCCCGACGCATTCACACGAGTGACGATCCTGTCCCACATGTGGTTCTTTTGCGCCACGGTCGTCTGCTGGACTTGGGCCCCGAAGATGTTGGGCTCCACACGGATAATTTCATCTACCATTACCCGCAACTCTGTCTCCGTGAATTTGGGTTTTTTTTTGGGTGCCATGGTGTGTGGTGCTCAGTGTGTGAGTTGAGTGAGTTGGGAGGTGCAGGTGTGTGGTGTGTGATGTGTAGGATTTGTGTGGTGGGTGTTTGTGTGGTAGGGTGGTGGGTGGGTGTCTTCTATGTGATTTTATGTGAGTTAGCAGTGTCTCGAATGGCCCTCTTGCTGGCAGCAATGCTGTGGTGCAAGGGATTGTGGTTGTGTGGGGGTGTCTTTTTATAGTCGTGTCTCGATGGTTGTTGGCAGTCAGGTGGTAGGTGGGCGTGTTGACTTGTGTGCATTATTGGATAATTGGGACGTGTCATGGTGGCTTGTGCTGGGGGGGGGGGGCCTTGTCAATGTTCGTATGTTTGCTTAGGACTTGCGGTGCACTTTCATACATTTGTTAGGCGCTAGGGATGTTGTGCGTGTTGGCCTTCCGCCCTGATGCTGTGGTTCTCGTTGCATTGTTTCCGCCGCGGACGTGGATGGCTGTGAGTTCCGTTGTACGGGCGGATTTATCCTAATTGCGGCCACGGAGTATTCTCAGGGATGGCGGTACATGTTTTATTTTCCGCGGTCATTTCCGTCCGCGGCAGTGGTTGTTCATTGGACTCCGTCCGCCGCGGACGGACTTGGTTGTGTTCCGTCCACCGCGGACGGTGTTGGTTGTGTTCCGTCCGCCGCGGTCGGAGTTTCGTGACATGAATATCCTAATCCCAACCGCGGTTTCTCCACGGCGCAGCCGGGAGTAAAATTTCCCCCACCATGGCGGACAGTACCCATTTCCGTCCGCCATCCTAATCGGCCCCTAAGTGTTGAACGTAAACATTCATTATTATTACACTACTGTCTTGGTGGTGAAGGGCAAGAAGTTTTAGAACATTTACCGGAACTTAGTGCAGCTGAACAAAGAAACCTTAATGAATATGAAATATGTATTCTACAACTTGATCGTCATTAACTCCCAAGGTTAAGTACTATAAAGGAGAGATACCATTTCAGTCTTCGAGAACAACAAAAGGACGAATCAGTTGAAGAATTTGTGTCAGCACTAAGGAAATTAGCTTCGTCGTGCAAATTTGGGCAATCGGTTGAGGAGAGAATTAGGGATCAATTTGTTTTGAAATGTGCACATGGCAATATAAGAAAGGAACTATGGTTTGTAAGATGAACCTCCTTTAGAAGAAGTATTATCTATTGCAAAACAAGTAGAACACATGATGAAATCTGTAGATGAACTTAAAGGTGAGGAGGATAAATCTACCACATCCGAAGCAAAAGTTGAAACTAAAGTTAAGGGAAGTTGTTTGTCAAGTTAAAAAGGATAACACGGTGAACTGTGACAAAAGTAATTCTATGTCTCCTAGTACTAGTATCTCTACACAAGGAGGTAGACCTGTTTGTTTTAGGTGTGGACGTTTTGGACATTTAGCTAATGCTTTTTTCTGTCCTGCCTTACGAGTAATATGCAACACATATGGTCGAAAGCGTAATTTTGCAAAATGTTGCAAAAGCAAGGCTAATAGGGGTGATACCACTACAAAAAAACAACCACAAGTAAAAGTAGTCGCGTTTCAAGTTGATGGGAAAATAGCAGAACATCCCTCACATATGGTGGGAATTGATGACATCCTACTTAATTTCAAATTTGTTCTCATGTTCTCATCTGACAATGATAGGAGAAGATGTTTTCCATCAACATTTTATAACAAAGTTAAACTTGTTAAAAGTGATCTTTCACCTTTGGGTTATGGAGGTATTCCAATTAAAATGTTGCGATATTTCCTTGCTACCATTGAGTTGTAAGGTTTTATGATTACAGGAAAGATGTATGTAGCTAAAAGTGGTGATTCCCTTCTAGGGTGGCCTCATCAACGTTTACTTGGTGTACGGCGTGATCCTAATGCTTCACCACAAGTTCAGGTTAAAAAAGTAGATGATTTATCCTCCATGTTTGCGGATCAATTTTCAAATTTATTTAGAGATAGTCTTGGTTGTCTCAAAGGATATAAACATCGTATTAAGTTAAGAGAAGGTGCTGTGCCTGTAGTTACGAAGGTAAGGAGAATTCCATTAAATGAACAAGCTGGTGTACAAAAAGAAATTGAGAAACTTGTGAATATGGGAGTTATTGAACCAGTGGAGGCCACCGAGTGATTGGCTCCCATTGTTGTAGCTAAGAAAGCTAGTGGCGAATTAGGCCTCTGTATTGACTTGCGCTCTTTGAACAAGGAGGACATCCTAGACAAATTTCCCTTGCCAAACATTGATGAGATGGTAGGAACTTTAGTTGGCGCAAAGTACTTCACTACTCTTGATTTGGCCTCAGCCTATCATCAGGTAGAGCTAGATGAATCCTCTCAAGAGTTGATGGCTTTTGTGACTCCCATGGGTATATATAAGTTTCGCAGAATGCCATTTGGCCTTATTTCCGCTGCCTCAGTGTTTCAGCGAATGATGACAAGGATTCTTAGAGGGCTTTTGGGTGTCAAATGCTACCAAGATGATATTTTGATATATGGAAATTCCATGCTATAACACAATGCACATGTTTGTGCGGTATTGGAACGACTCAGAGAGGCTGGTTTGTCACTTAGAAAGGATAAGTGTCAGTTTGGGGTAGAAGAAGTGAATTATCTTGGCCATCGCATAACTGGACTAGGTGTATTTCCCAAAAAAGAATTGGTAGATTCTATTACCAAAGTCTCTGAACCAGTTAATAAAGAAGAACTTCTCTCTTTTTTAGGCATGGTTACATTGTATAGTAAATTCATTCCAGATTACACAGACAAAACTCATAGCTTGAGAAGACTCACGGTAAAGAATGTAGCCTTTCAATGGTCAAGTGAGTGCATGAAAGAGTTTGTTTCTATCAAGGAAGAATTGAGAAAAGCCCCTTCCATTCATGCGTTTGTTCCTGTTGATCCCACATACATTTTGACAGATGCGAGTGATAAGGGCCTAGGTGCAATCTTACTTCCAAAAAATAAATGGAAAAGAGTCCTTAATTGCTTGTGCATCTAGGTGCCTTAGGGGATCAGAACTTAACTACTCAGTTATAGAAAAGGAGTCATTGGCCCTATATTGGGCTTTAAGGAAATTCAGAAATCTTATTTGGGGAACCAAGATGTATGTGTTGTCACACCACAAGCCTCTAAGAAAAGTATTTTTTTTTAAAAAGTCTTGATGCTATCTCATCTAGAATTAGGAAATGGATAATTTCTCTACAATAATAACATTTTGAAGTTGAATATATTCCTGGAGTCATTAATAAATCAGCTGATTGTCTTTCAAGATTAGTTGATGTTAATGAGTGTGTTGAAGATGAAGGGTGCGAAGAAGAAGTTATTAAGGTATGTGAAATTACTGATGGCGCAGTTAGTGAGAATGATTGGAGGTCTGAATTGGATGAAGATGATGAAATAAAGAGAGTAATAGAATTGTTAAAGGATAACAAACGTTTAGAGAAGCCTTGGTCTCTAGTTGGTGAAGAACTCTCAGTAGTGGATGGCATGCTTGCTCGTGGTACGAAATTGGTTCCTCCTGAGGGTATTAGGAGTAAACTCCTACGTTTTGCTCACAATGGTCATCTAGGAATTGGAAAGACAAAAGAGTTGCTGAGGTTACAATTCTGATGGCCTGGCATGGACTTAGAGATTGAGAGGATGGTTAGAGAGTGTGTTGAATGCTGTGCCAGTAATAACATTCTTAAGACCAAACAGATACCTATGGTTTGCAGGAAGTTGCCTAATCACCTTTGGGATGAAATTTCTATTGACATTCTTGGACCTCTACATGGTGTGAGTGACACTCCTTATCTGATTGTTGTTCTAGATCTTTATTCAAGGTGGATTGAGGTGGGTGCTGTTAGAGATATCTCTTCAGAAGCTGTTATCAAATTCTTAGAGGAAGTTTTTAAGAGAGAGAGTTTTCCCAACAGCATTCTCTCAGATAATGGTCCACAGTTTTGTTTGAATGTATTTAAATGTTTTTTAGACACATTTGGTATTTCTCACAAAAGATGTGCAATCTATCACCCAGAAACTAATGGAGCAAAGGAGAGAGTCAACAAAACTCTCAAAGAATGCATACGACTTGCTAGAGTCAATGGTTTGAATTGGAAAGATGCACTGCAGGACAGAATTACATTTTACGGCATGTCTCCATATTCTACCACTGGAAGATCCCCTTTTGAACTATTTAAAAGAAGAATTCCCAATACTAAATTGTGTCCTGGGTGGATGGAGTTAAACAAAGGTTTGGTGGACAACCGTATAGGACAGTGGAGAAAGAGAGACTTAAATAAGCAGATTCATAGAAAGTTATATTTTGACGATAAGAAATGTGCTCAGTTTCAAGAAGTGAAAATAGGTGGTCTTGTAAAAATCAAAGCTCCTGCTGGTTTTCGACCATGGTCCAAATATACTAATGTCAGACCGGTTGTAAAAATCTTCAGGAATGCTGGCAAAACTAGTGACGGGAGAATATGGAATAAAAGTCGTATTGTAGTTGTAAATTCTAACATCTCTTTACCAGATGACCACTGTAGGGATGCTAATTCCTATTCCAAGTTGTCTAGTACTTTGCATTCTTCCACAGGTTCTTCTGGAGTTCCTAATGTTATTCGAGAAAGAAGTTAAAGATAGCGCAGACTTCCAGTGTATATGAAAGACTATGTTTAATAATTTGTTGTCACTTATGCTACTTTAGGCATTCATGTATCTTTCTTTGTTTTAGTTATTTTGTTTTCTTTATTTTTCATTGTTGAGGAGGAAGATGTGTGATATTGATGTTAAGTAATACTTTACACGCATAGATTCAGAATGAAGAATGTAGTTATGCTATGCTCTTTTAAAGAATGTTCGCTTAGGAATTGTATTGTTTGATTTCTTTCCTGTCAGTTGGATGCTGGCTGTTGGTGGATGAGGTTCATTAAACCTTACCTGCTTTCTTCAAATATTCGAGTCTTCTTTTATTTAAATGTGGAAAACACCACACTTGTGTTGTGCCTTATCGAAGGTTTAGCGAACACCTAGGTACACTACATGTGACATGTTACGTGAGCAAAGTAGAATGCTCTAATTTTAAAGGGAAATGTGCATACGTACGCAGTGAATCAATAAAGTTAATCCGAAACAAAAGTGTGACTCCAAAAATGGAAACCCAGTGTTAAGGCCCTTCATAGAGAATAAAGCAATGCTTATGCTGATATACGAGTTCTCAACATGAATAATGTGTGACATACAATAACGAATGATGAATGTGAAACGAAATATGACAATCTGTGATAGAAAATCAATTTCAAACTGGTAAACGACAGTCTATATGAAATTCATAGAAAACACTGATATTCCAGTCTATCATTCATCCCCAAAGGCTGCATTGCTTGTGATTTTCTGATCCCAAAAAATTCAGATCTGGCCAGCATTTTTTGCGGATCTCTATCGTTTTTTGGCTGCAGCACTTCTAAAATGGTAAATCGCAGTTGCACAGTATATGTCTAGCTTCCAGCCAATGTGATGCCACAGTTGATTTTAAGTTTTGGAGTTCCGTTGCTTTTGTGCTCATGCAGAAACAATTGGTCGAAAAGGTGGATTTAGCAACTGTTTATGAATTTTTGGAAGCATGTATATTTTAGGACGGCGTGGATACTGTGTAGTAATAGAATTTTTAGTATTGCCGTTGATCAATTTCATCTCTGATGCTCTTGTTAAAATTTGTTGTAAAATTCCCTGATATACTTTTGTGGGATCTTGACCTAGTTTAACGTAAGTGTTAGTGTCCATCCATGACCTTCATTTCATAAAATTCTGTGTCCATAACGACCAATGTCTCACCCTTATCTGCTTTCTGAAATGTAAGCTGCTGATTTTTTGCCAGGGTTGTTAAGATGCTCCATTCTTTAGGACTGAAGTTGGATTTTCTCGTTGTCTTAACTTTATTTGTTGCAACTCAGCTTTGACCAATCTTTCGAAAGTATCAATTGATTTATGCGTGGTGGGAGCGCAAAATGAACTTTTCTCTTTGAATTCTTTGAATTCAAATTCCTAACAGGAACTATAGCTGGTTCCAAAGTGCTAAAGAAATGTTTTAATCGCAATGTCCTAACAAATTTGAAAAATTAAATCTCTGTTTCAGTCAAACTCGTGTGGTACATCGGTACAAATGAGGTTCCTTTATTCAAAAGCGCTAATTGAGCATATGTCAAAACTGATTTTGACATTTTTACGGCTAGATTAGTTTCGTCTTGCTTCAAAGGTTTCTCATCTCGCTTTCTGTGACGGGTTTTTTGGCTCCTCCTTGTTTTGGATGGTCTTTGTCTGGTTGGTAATTTGACGCCGGACTTATGGATAAAAAAGCAGCTTTTGAAGCTTGCTGATCACCCGAGCTATTCTAAGGTAGACTAAGATGGTGATATATGCATAATTGCCTAGTATCGCTGAAATACCAGGAGGAGGCAGACAGGGAAACACATTATTTACATAAGGATGTTGCTGCTAGACGATATGGGGAGGGAGATAGAGCTGGCAAAACCCTAGCACCATTGCTACAAGCAACACAGACTAGTGCATACTTTACTGAGATCTTAGACAATGTGCAACAACCCCATTACACTTTCAGAGACATTACCGGGGTATTACTTTCAACTGTATAGCTCAAGTCCCAAACCAACTCCGAGTTCTCTTGGAGAGTATCTTATCAATATTCAATTGTTATGGCAGGATAAGGACAACAGACAATACCTTGACATGCCGGAGCACTGGTGGTCTGTTTCTGACTCCATGTGAGACATTCCTACCTACTTTACTTAAGCCTGATAAACCTGCCACCTTGTGAGATTCCTGCTGGCCATTATCAATGATCAATATAAACAATAAGATCCTGGCATGGCTAATGGTGGATAGATGGCTGCTACTCATTCCCAGTATAGTATGTCCAGGCCAATCTGGTTTCTTGCTGGGCAAAGCCACCTCCCACAATCTGCAGACCTTATTCGCCGTAATGGTCACCTAGACCACTGTCCTGTGGGACGCTGTTGTTTTTCTTGACACAACTAAGGCCTTCAATTCCTTAGAGTGTCTTTATCTCCTCTCATTGCTGGGATAGATAGGTCTTAGCAGGGGTACCTCCGATGGATTCACCTCCTCTACGCTGCACCAACAGCACGTCTTCGGGTGAATGACATGTCTTCCCAGCCCTTTTAATTTGTATGGCACCCAACAACACTGGCCACTATCTCAATTCCATTTTCCATAGAAAAGGAGTCTCTGGTAGCGCGCCTCTGTCAGGATCATGCTGCACATGGCTTCTACTTTATGGCACTGGGGCTTGTAGTGTCCATGTATGCTGATGAATTGACAGTGTATGTTAGGTAGCCAGCAATAAACCTACCAAACATAGCGCAAGAATTCATTCTAATAGGGGGCCTCACTGTCAAGAATGCTGAGATCTACAGTGTGCTTAAGCCCAAGAGATTGTTAAGGGATCTGAAATATAGCTTAGTTACAAGTATCCTCAATGGAGAAAACATTGCCCCTTGTGGAAGCTCCTAATCAACATTGTGTTGCAAAGATTGCAAAACTATCATCACAAAAAAATTCAAAATGGCTGTCGCAATTCAGAAGAATTGCATACCGAGTCTAGTTGCTGAGGATACCTGAGTTAGCATTACATCATCACATGCATGCACCAAGCGCGCCACGCACTTCAACTGAGATTCCTGTCAGAAAGTAGTGTTTCTCTTATGCACATTTGTAAAGCTGTTATTAGTGTGCATTTCTGTTTCTCGAATGTGCATGTGCATCCTTTTAAAAAAAAGGTAAAAACTGAGCAGAAGTGAAAAGGACTACATGAAAGAATTACTTACAAAACGGATTTCAACTATACAATCTAATTCCAAGGAGAGAAACTTCCCCTCAAACATTACAGTTTTATAACCTAGAAAGAATTATTGATGTTTTATTGCACAGTAGAAGAATATCAAGTTAGCATAGAGAGTGTACATGCAGTGGTGGAGTGGACTGATGACTATTCTTCTGCTCCTCTGAAAATCACCATCAGGTACCATGACACTCACTGGGATTACAATTAACTGGTCTAAATCAATTAGCTTCCCTCTGATGGCTGTAAAGCTGCCATTCAACACTGATTTTCTCCTCAGATGGGCTGATTCTGTGGTTAAATACCTGGGGATCAGGGTGAGCCGAGACAGAAGTGAACTGTGAAGAGAAAATTATGGATGGGCCATGGCTGGGACGAAGGACCTGATTACTCAGTAGGTCAGTCTTCTACTCTCCATGGATGGAAGAACAGCAAAATAATCCTACTCACCAAGTTCTTTTACATTTTTGCCAATCTATCACTGCCCCTAATGCAGACCTTTTCAGAGAGACTGAGGTCTTTACTAATCATTCTGGCTTGGGACAGTTGACAGCTTTGATTGGCATGGACGGCTCTGACTCTGCGATTTGAACGGGGGTCCTGTGAGCCATTGATGTGGATCTCTACTATAATTGCGCACAAGCTCATTATACACACCATTTAATACACTCAGTACCTTTCACCCCGCATGTGACTACTGAGTAAAACGTCATTGCACCATGCCCACTAAACCTAGTAATTTGCATGACCCCGACTCACCCGACTGGCAGCACAGACACAGTATGTTGCACGATCTGGGCTTGGGCTGGACTCTGCATGAGGGTGTGCCTGCCAACCTTGTATTTACCTGCACTACCCCTGGCACAGAATGTAACTTTCCCCCCATGCTGGAGGACAAAGCACGTAGACAAGCGTGTTGTCTCCAGTTGACAACCATGGACCTCTGCACCAATTCCACATTCTTAGATTTGGACATCAATTCAATTCAATTCAAAACCACTTTATTCGATTAGTTAAAATCATAAAGGCATTCTATCCAATTACATTTTATAATCACAATTAAAAAATATAGATAGTCATATTTACAAAAGATACAATTCATATAAAATATTCTTAAAATTCATCAGGTGCACAGATTTCCAGATTATCTTATCAAATATACACATAATAAATTTATGGTTCCATTGTCTAGTCAATTAAATCTTTTTAAACTCTACCGACATTAAGAATTACTTTTGCTCTCACTCACAAATCATTTCCTCCAGGTGTCTAGTTTTTTTGTTGCGATAGATGTTACAATAAAATTTGCTACCCCAAACATGACAACCGAGGATTCCATCATCTGTAGGTAAATTAAGGCAGGTTTAACTTGAATAAAACCCATATTTTTCAATAATGGTAAAATAAACCTTTTCCTTCCTTCCATATAAAATGGACAAAAGAACACAAAATGCATAGTGTCCTGGTATGAGTGGTAATCACAATTACAGGGGCGGCATCCTCCGGTTTACTCCACTCCCTGTAATTTCCCAATAACATATGCAATTGATTAAATCGAAATTTAGTTAAAAGCCATCTATGGTAGGGTTTAGTAACTATAGTCAGGTATGGTTGAATAGACATTGTCAAAATCAGTAAATAATGAGCCCTTACTGTCGGCTTACACAGTTCCTTGGCTTCACGATCCAATTCCCTTAATTTGATAAAATTGGTTTTTACCCAATTAATATCAACTTTAACTAGGGTTTCAGGGTTCAAGAATATTTCGGGTCGCCCCAGATAGTTAGATGATGCTTTGATATATGACAACCATTTTATTTCAGCTGCCTTGTCTAATGTCAAGCAGGCCCTGATAATCTTTTGATTTAAAGTCAGGGCAGGGATTATCCAAATTTTAATCCATTGCAGAATAGGGGCCATATTCAAATAATCTGAGCTGTAACCCACCCCTAACTCTCGATGAACAGCAAAGCTGGGAGTTGATTGAGGGAGGCCCAGCATAGCTCGTAAGAATTTGTCTTCCTCCCTCTGTATACGGGTTACATCCTTGTAGCCCCATATTGCAGCCCCGTACCTTGCTATGGCTACAGTTTTTGCTTTGTAGATAGACAATATTGCTTCTCCTGGTTTGCCTCCCAATCTCTTAGCAAAACCAAGAATAGCAAATGATGATCTCTTTATGGCAGCCACTTTATTTTGAGATTTGGGGGACCCAGGAGCCTACGTCATCAAAGACCACTCCTAAGTAGGTGAAAACCTTTACCTTAGTAATTATATTGGCATTACATGACACTGTTTTGAACTGCTTTCTACATTTCCCTATGGACATAACATGGGATTTATCCGTGTTGACCACCAAGTCCAACTTTTCCATGAACACTCCGAATGAGTCTAGCAATTTTTGTAGGGCGTTAGGTGTTCTTGCCATAAGTACTGTATCGTCCGCGTATAGGAGTACTGGTAAATACTTTCCTCCCATACGCGGGATATCTGTTGTTACATTTGCCAGGTCTTTCTCTAGAGAGTTAATGTAAAGTGTAAACAACATTGGTGCCAATATACAGCCTTGACGCACCCCTCTGCCTGATTTAAATAAGGCGGTACATTTTCCCTCTTGCGTCATTCTGATCGTGGCTGATAGATCCCTGTGTAGCTTGGCGAGAAAATTTACCAGAGCCTGATCTAAACCTAGTTCCAGGAGTATTTTCCACAGCTTTGATCTATTGACTAGGTCAAAAGCTGTGGATAAGTCCATAAATGCCAAAAAGAGTGAGCCCTTTGATGCTATTGTATATTTATTCACTATTAAGTGTAGGTTTAGGCATTGATCTTGCGTGCCTCTTCCTGTTCTAAACCCATATTGGGCGTCACATAAAATATCTTTATCCATCACCCATGCATTTATTCTTGTTAAAATTACTTTTCCTAATATCTTGATCGATGTGTCGATCAAGGAAATCGGGCGATAACATTTTGGGTCCCCTCTCTGACCCTTCTTAAATATCGGTATTATGATGGATCGGGACCAAGTCTTGGGAAAGGATGTGGGGCTAGAGTTAGCTGCTAGGTTAAAAACATTTGCAAGTATTATGGACCAGAGCTCGGGGTTAGCTTTATACAAATCAGATGGTACCCCATCTGGTCCTGGTGCTTTCTTAACAGAGGTTTCAGTTATCGCTAACTGTACCTCTTTGATCGTGATATTCTGAACGGGGCCCACTATTTCTCTAGGTAAGATCTCATAACTATAGACTTGGACATGCTGAGGGCTGCTGTGAAATGCACATCCTTGGATGTCCTCCTCTTTTCCCGCCTGTGTAGTGTGTGCTGATGGCTACACCCGACTTTCCCTCAGCGGCTGGCCAGGCTCCCTGCACTGATATCTTTCTAACTGCGACCTCCCCAAAGAAACTCATCACAAGGCTCTACACCACAATGCAGGTGACGGCACCCGCCGCCGTTCCTAAGATGCATGCAGAATGGCAGCGGGACTTAGCTGCAGACATAATGGACCAACAGTGGAACTATTGCTGCTCCCAAATGGGTGCACTATCCCGAAACTATAGGCTGCACCTTAACCATGCTAAATACTGTACAGAGGCTATATTGTATGCCCCTCCAATTGTATAGAATGAAGCTCCATAAAGATATGCCATGCCTGAGGTGTGGCGTGACTAATGCCAGCTTCCTCCACCTGCTGTGGCAATATCCCCACAAAGAGAGACTATTGGGAAAAAGTCTGCAAGATAATTAAAGACATCACTGACACAATACTATCCGTCTCCCCAGTGGTAACTCTGCTGGGATAAGTAGTGACTATACCACCAGGGGTGCACCTGCTCATTGCTATAATGCTACTATTGGATAAACCATGAATAGCGTCACACTGGGAATGGACAGCTGCACCCAAGATAGATGACTGGCTCTCAGACACTGTGTACTGCCAGGAACAGTTGACAGAGTATTGGCTGTTGGTGCTGGCACCTAACAGACCACATGATATATGGGCTCCCCTTAACCTTTACCTAGCGGCGCGCTCCACTTGACAGCTAAACTATGGGACATAGTTGGGGTGGAGCTGGGGGTGCTGGCCATTAACGCTAAGTCATGGGGGAAGGGAACTTTTGGACTGCCTAGTGAAGAATGCCTAGGACAAAGGACAAAATTCCCCGCCCTGCCCAAAAAGATGGGGGTGACCTTTGAGTTTGTAATATCGGGAACTGATATAAACTACTAGACCCTCAAAAGGTGCAACTAACTAAAGACTTTGACCCTGCATTATTTCATCCAGCATGTTCATGTGTGCTATCTGCTCGCATTTGATTGTTGTTTAATTTAATCTTAACAAAATCAATAAAAAGAACTCTAAAGAAATGGTAGCTATTGCAGCCTGTGTGGGCAGTTTTAAACTGCCATTTCGACCTGGCAAAATAAACCTTTTGCCAGGCCTAAATTCCTTTTTAATGCATAAAAGTCACCTCAAAGTTAGGCCCTAAACAGCCCATAGAGCAGGATGCAGTGTGTTTACAAAGTTGGACATATACTTTAACTTTTACATGTCCAGGTAGTGAAACACTCTTAAATGTATTTTTCACTACTTCAAGACCTACCTCTTCAATAAGATAACATCGTGTTATCCTCTTACATTTAATCAGTGATAATGTTCAATTGGGAGCAGATAGGAATGTTGAGTTTGCTTTCTGAAGAAGTGTAACTTAAAACCCACTTTAATTGTAAAGTCGGATTTAAAGTCACAATTCTGAAAATGCTAATTTTAGAAACGAGTCATTTTCTTGCCCCAAACATTTGGTGCCTGCAGCCTGTATCCTGGGTCACATGACTTGATGTAGCTGGCAGTTGGTCTTTGTGTATTTCTCTCAGACATTGAGACAAAGGGGGAATCGGCGTTAGCAGGATGGGCAATCTCTGATTTGATGAGGGGCGGAGCTGTCACCGACCAAACTTGCACATTACAAAGATTCTGCATCAGCACACTCACAAAGGGTGTCACACTACTCTGTTGTGCTCCTAGACTAGCTGCGGCCAGGCAGGGAGGCTGGGAATTTTCACATACCTCTGTAGGGTAAGGACTCTAAAAATGTCGTCCACTTCAAAGTGGCACTGGGTATGAATAGTGGCCTCTCTGACCCAACTCTTCAGTACACATTGGGACCAGTGGAAAACTCTGAAGAAAGACTGCTGTCCTGCTTTACTGCAAGAAGGCCTGCTACTCTGCTACCCTGCTACCTGAGTGAGACGGACTGGACATGCATCTGGAACCCAGGACGGCCAGAGTGATTCCAAGGGCTAGTTGGCTGGCCTCCGATCAGAGCCTCAGAGACAGAAATGCCCCAACCAACTCAAGCCTGCGCCTGGACCTTGCCTGCTGCGAGTCCTGCTCCCCAAGTAATACCAGCCCAGTCCTGGACCCTTGAAAGATTTGCGTAAATGCTTTCTACATTGCCTCTAAGTTAAGCCTGACTGCGTTGTGTCAAGCTACCAGAGGGTTAAGTACAGGTTAATTTGGGGTTTGCTAGTTCTTCGTCCTGACAAGAATTGTGGTTGCTACTTGAATAGGGATTCAACTGCCCCCCCCCCAGCAGTAACCCACTTTCTCACAGTACCTTTGCTGCACACTGTCAGGGAAGCCATGTTGAACTTTAATATGATTCAATTGGAAAATGAAAGTGATTAAGCCTTTTTGTGACAGTAAATCGAATTGTGTGTTTGAAAAGTCAGCAAAAACGTTACAGTAAGTAGACAATGAATATCAACGTTTCTGCTCTGCAATTTGCCATAATTTGCTTTTAAATATTTAAATGACTATGGAATGTTTAGGCGATTGCTCTTAATTGCCAATATGTATTATTTATGTACACCACTACACTCAAGATCGCATAAAAAGTCTCACTTATGCATGCAGGTTTTATTAAAAGTGCTATGTCCATTAGCACATTTCATGGCTGTGGTCTGATGAGAATGTAAAGTAACTTACACAAGTGCTGAGTACGTACTGCAACATTCTGTCTTATTAAAACATCACCGGAATAATAAATGCTTTAGAGTTACGCACATTTGAATACCGTTTATTCTCGAAATTGTTCTACTGAATTAACATTAATAAAAACAGAAAAAAATCTACTTTTGCAGAAAAATGTAACCTTTTTGGGGGGGGGAAAGTAGATATGAATATGCCTAAATGTTCATCTGCTCGCTTATTCACTTCATGACCCCTTTCCACGATGTAAGACAAAAATAATCATAAATAGAAGCTCCTGTACCTAATAAGAATAGCCTTCATTACACCACGGACTACTGAGCAAAACGACTACATTTTCTACACTGTAAATTTCGTGCAATTAAAATGCACCGACTACACCTTGTAAATGTTTCCATTTTATTGTTTCTTCACTTCATTTACTTAGGAAAAAATATACGCAGGTATTTATGAAATATAAAACCGGGTTTAAATCCTTACAATTCTTTAGCACTGACTTTGTTGTTAGTTGTGTTTCTCCGAGTCTACATGGATCTGGCCCCATTGAAACACAGTTAGGCAACTACAAGGATTACTAGGGACAGGATAACTGTGCACTTTATTCAGACATCAAATATTTTCATTATCTGAGCAAATCTGATTTTAAAAAACGGCCTTCCTATGAACATTTTTGGATGATTTGAGAGCTAAGGTTGGATTTGGTCCATGAGCCTCAAAACAACTTTTCAAAACCCTTATGGCCTCATTTACAAGAAAGTACCGCAACGCGGCACCACAAGCCCTTTGGCTGCTCCACCTGTGGCACTTTCAAAGCATAGGGATGCAAAATATTTACAGTAATATGAGGCATCCCTAGGCTTTCCCTCCTGCACTGGCGCACAATTGGTTGCCATGCGCTGACGCAACCATCTTTACACCATGGTGCAAGGATGCCTGCGTCAGGGGGATGATTGTTTGTGCAGGAAGGTGTCCCTTCCTGCACATAAACAATCCGAAATGGCGTTTTTCAGCTTCTATGTGTGCTGCAGAATGCAGCACGCCTAAAAGAGGAAAAAAAACGAAGAGAAATTAGTAAATTTCTCCTCGTTGCGCCTCCCTACGCCTCCCCTGGGAAGGCGTAGCATTCAGACGCATTTCCAGGTTTCCGATTTCTTGTAATTCTGGAAATGTGTCAGGTTCCATGGGTGTTGCATTGGAACACCCACAGCAACAGCCATGCAACGCCCCTTTCACGCAAAGTGCTGCGTGTAATGGGGCCATATTTACAAGGACAGGAAAAGCCACACAGGTTGACTGTTCCTGCCCTTGTAACTATGGTGCAGCAAAATTAACCAACGGTGCGTCACAAGACGTGATGCACAGGCGGCACAAGGGACTTGTAATTAATCCACTTACGTTTGCTTCAAACTTACTGGGGACTGTCATATATTCCTACCTGGCTGACGGACACTGCTTCCTGGGCATTGCTGGTCCACTCGCTGCCGCACTTCATCACCTTCGCGGCCGCCGAGGAGGGGATTGCAGCACTACACTGACCAGGCTCCCTAGCGGTTCCCCAGCGGCGGAACGCCGCCACGTCATCTTTGCGCCCGGAGGCGCTTTAAATTGCGGCCCACCCCGGCAGAGCGGGTGTTGGCTTCAAACTTACTGGGGACTGTCATATATTCCTACCTGGCTGACGGACACTGCTTCCTGGGCATTGCTGGTCCCCTCGCCGCCGCACTTCATCACCTTCGCGGCTGCCGAGGAGGGGATTGCAGCACTACACTGACCAGGCTCCCTAGCGGTTCCCCAGCGGCGGAACGCGGCCACGTCATCTTTGCGCCCGGAGGTGCTTTAAATTGCGGCCCACCCCGGCAGAGTGGGTGTTTGCTTCAAACTTCCTGGGGACTGTCATATATTCCTACCTGGCTGACGGACACTGCTTCCTGGGCATTGCTGGTCCCCTTGCCGCCGCACTTCATCACCTTCGCGGCCGCCGAGGAGGGGATTGCAGCACTACACTGACCAGGCTCCCTAGCGGTTCCCCAGCGGCGGAACACCGCCACGTCATCTTTGCGCCCGGAGGCACTTTAAATTGCGGCCCATCCCCGCGACGCGGGAGCGTCGCCGGGCTAAGCCTGGGCAAAGGGCGGGCCCTCTGTGGCCCTCAGAGGCCCCAAGAGACTGGGCTGGGCCATTCCACTTGGTCCCATCGCGCCCTCCGGACTCTTACCAAGGTGACTCTTTGTTTACATTCTTGACTGATCTACGGTGTCATTAGAGACATATTAATTTTATTATTAGACACATCTATTTGTACTATCTGTTTAAGTTTTGTAAACTGCACTTCCCTTGACCAGGATAAATCTATATTGTCAGTAAGACGCAGTACCACCATAATGAACAAAAGTTAGATCACCCCAATGTCGACTCGGTCTACCTCTAGGCAGAAGACCCAAGTTACCACTCCCCTCCCAACCCTGACCGCGATTGACAGAATGCTCCAACAAACAATAGGAGTCGTTGTCAACGCGATAGAAAACACGGAGAGGCGTCTCTCACTGCCCCCAAGTATGTGTCTTTCCACGCAGAAAGCTCAGGATGCACTTGTAACAGCTAACACATCCACACACACAGCATACTCTCAAGAATCCATCCTTATGGAATCATTTGCGGGCTTCCCAGACACAGAGAACAGGCAGTTAGTCCCTCTAAGTATTACTCCTCCACCTGACTTTGTTACCCGGGCAAGCAGGCTATCCACAACACCTAACATCCAGTCAACCGCAGATTCTCCTACACATACCGATGCTTCGGTAGTAGTAGTAGCGGAAGCCTCTCGAACTCTTAACAGCATAACTTTCCCAAATATTTGTACTCAAGGGATAGGGAACATAGGCACCACGACAACCAGGAGGAGGGTGAGGATGACACAGAAACCTAGGGCAAAATTGAAATACGATAAACATAAATTTAAGTATAGACCAGCACATCAAAGCCAGTTGCTATTTGTAGAGAATAGTATAGACCCCCAAATAGTCATCACCGACAGCAAGCTGACCAACAGGGCAAGTGGCAACGACACCTATTTAGACACTACCGAGGGGAAAATTGAGGACCTGATGAAGTCCCTCATACTCCCCCTGACACAAAGAGTTAAAATGATGGCAGAGAAAGTAGATAAGATGTAAGAAGTTCTCTTGCAGAACAACGAAATGTTGTTAAAGTATGCTAAAACCCCTCAAACACAGGCTGTTCTTACAAATATAACTAAGCAACCGCGCCCTGCCGCTAATAAGAACACTCGAGTTGTAACATCAGGCCCAAGTAAACTGCCTAAACCCTTACAGCCACCGAAAACAATAGCTAAGGGACACATGGAGCCACCCAAGGTATCATCAGCGGCACCGGGTATGAGCCCAGATGTGACAGTTACCCTAAGTGTGCCGCCAAGTAATATTGGGCCAGATACCATAGAGGGGGGGGCGAGTGCGAGTGGGCAGCAGAGGTCCTAAATAACAACAACAGTAACAGCCGACAGGATCACCCCATTAGCCCAGCCCCAGTCAGTCAACTCCTACGTATTGACCTGCCACCGGAATTCTATCTCTATACCGTGATCATGATAGGAGTTCCAACCTTAGGTATAGGGAAATTTGAGGGCCAACTAGAGTTAAAAAACAAAGTTAGTCATTTGCTAACTAGACATAGACCTATCCCTCAAGCCCTAAGTGGTCAAATCCTACAGGTGAGAAGAATAGACTGGGTGGGACAGGGGAAAAAGGACTACGAGGGTGATTGCATAATTATAAACTTTAAAGATCGGCGGGTGGTTAACTACTTCAGCGATTGGAGGGACGGCGACCTAGAAAGTAGAATACAAACTGTAGATCTCAGTTATTTTTATTCGCCGCCCTCCGCGGCCCAAAGGAACCCAAATCGTCAACCGCCACTGAGAACGAGGTATTACACCCCACATGATTAACATCAAATGGCACACGGTAGTATGTACCCCAACTACATCTCTGGACAAGGGCACCTTGATCACTATAACAGCCAGTACAGGGTACCCACCTTTTATCGGTTTGCTGCCTTCTACGAGCAGGAAGGCCTTGAGGGAGTGGATTTACTTCACGAAATACCGCTTACACCTGCTAAAGATATTCTCCCACACCCCCGACAAAGTGTAGACATCAGGGGGTTGGCACAGGAAGCCGAGGTATTTAATCCAGCCACAGGGAATACTAATAACCATCAGCTGAAGAACATACTCATGGAAACAATCATCACTGAGGGACACCTGTCATTAATCAATGGCCCATCAACACTTAACGAGTCAGTTAACATCTTGCTCCCACAAACCCACGATCATATTCAAACCCACACAAGTAAATGGAACTGTAATATGGATCTAAGATCAGTGGTAGCAGATAGTCCTGAGCCAAGTCCTGCTAATTCCATCAGCAAAGCCTCAAGGGGCGAAGTTCCTGCTCCAGAGGAAACAACTGTAGCGAGGCAAAATGTAGTTTCATGGAATATTGCTGGTTTAGCCAGTAAAATCAACGATCCATCTTGGGTGTCCTTTATAAAATCCTATCCTCTAATCTGCCTACAAGAGACCTGGCTGGTAGGAAACAACATATTTATAGAAGGATACAAAAGTTTTTTTGTGCCAGCAGAGCCCTCGAGGAGTGGCAGAGCTAAAGGGGGTCTTGTTGTGTATATTGATCTAGCACTAACATGCTCTGTCAAAAGATTTCCCTCTAGTGATAATTACTTTCAAATATTGACGATCAAAAAGGGGAAAGACTCACTAGCACTGATACATTTCTAAAACGCTGTTAACCCTAAAGGGGGCTGTAAGATCGTGGATTTAGATTGCTTTCTTAGGGACAATATGGAAAGACTCCCACATCAGGTTGTCATTGTAGGAGATTTAAATGTACACCCCTGTGGGAATCCAGCTACTACACCAATAGACTTAATGGGTTGTACCAGACTTGAAGGCTTTCACTTCGATCATACCCCTCGTGGAAATTCGTTGAATGCCTTTATGGATGATTTTGATTTACTTACCGCCATGTCCCAGGTGAATGATCACACTCTCTATGAAACGCCTACCTTTAAAGGATGTGCGGCGGGTTCTTACATCGATCATATACTTTATACTAGCAACCTTAGTTCCCATATGTATGACTTTAAAATTTTAGAGAACTCATTGAGTGACCATAATCCTGTTTGTATTCATTTAGGAGGTACGTTCCTCAACGTACAAGAAGAAAGGCCAGACAGTGGGGCTTTAAAATGCACCGACGGTAACAGACGTTTAAAGTGGGAAATGGTGAACTCGGCCCAACTTTACGAAAAGATTAACAGGACATGTAATGATGAGTTATCCACCTGCGTTTCTCCCGCACCATCAGCACAGGAAATCCTATCAGCCTTTAATGGCATAGTCATTAAAGTCGGGGAAATGTTAACAGTACCCTCTACAGGTCGGATTTGTAATGTGCCAAAGTGGTTTGATCACGCTTGCTCTAACGCAAACCATGATCTAAAGTAGGCTCTAAAAGCTAGACCAAGGGACCCGGTAAACACTAGGGCAGCTCAGCTTGCCTACAAAAGGGCTTTGGTTAAACGCAAAGCAGAAGTAAAAGCGTCCATTTGGGAAAACCTGCTAGACCCTGCAATACTTGGTAATAGTACTAAATTTTCGGGTATTATAAACAAACCCCTGTTTGAATCCCCAGGTGATTCCCCTCTAGGCACTAACATATCCGAAGATGATTGGGTCTCCCATTTTAGTTGTATTTTTAATAGTGATATATCTCACCCTATATATGACAAAGGTGACCTAGGGACTAACCCCCTGCGCTTCACGATTTGTGAGGTGGAGAAGGGCATTATGGGCCTAACCAGTAAGAAAGCACCCGGCCCGATGGTCTGCCCCCGGACCTCTTTAAATCAAGGACATCACTCTGGGCACCCGTTCTCTCTGCTGTATTTAGTGCAGCGGTTGACCATGGATGCCCAAAGTCTTGGGGGCTGTCCACAATAGTCCCCATCCTTAAAAAAAGGGACCGTAACAGCACACCCTGCTACAGGCCAATATTGTTATCCGACTCGGTCGTAAAAGTAGTAGGTGGTGTAATCCTGAACAGGTTAACAACCTGGGCTGACGAAAATAGCATAATCTCCCCAATTCAGTATGGCTTTAGACCAGGCCATTCTACCACCTCTCAGTGCCTCAACTTATACATTGTTTTTGGGAAAATCACGTTGGCACGTCAGGGCACAGTCCACATGGCTTTTATGGACCTCTCGTCAGCCTTCGACTGTGTCAACAGGGCCAAACTATGGGAGGCTATGAGAAATATGGGGGTGGAGCAGACCCTGGTCAATTTCTTGGCGGATTTACACCAGGACACACGAGCTAACGTGCGATACACCCAGGACCTGAAGGTGACCAGGGGATTCTGAGTACACCGGGGTGTAAGACAGGGCTGCATCCTGGCCCTGTTTCTTTTTAATGTATATATTAATAACTTGGAAAACACTATCCCTATGTCGGACGCAAAGGGCTACCTGTCTTACTTTATGCGGACGATGCCGTCTTGCTGACAAGGACCGCAAAAGGGCTTCAATTCCTGCTTGACACCTTTTTTACCTTCATGAAATCCCGGGATCTCTCCATTAATAACTCAAAATCATTTGTTATGAACGTAGGTACAGCACATAACAAGGAGTTACCATTCTATGTAAATGGGGAGAAGATTCCCACGACCAAAACTTTTTCATATTTGGGGGTCCTGTTCGATAACCAACTGAAATGGGGCCCCGCTGTACAGAAGAAAAAAGGGGCGATATCACGGGCAAATGCGGCAATTTTTTATTTTGCGAGGAAAATGGGGAAACGGCCAATTGCCGCTCTTTTAAAAGAATATCAGGCCAAGAGTGTGGCAATAGGCTGTTATGGAAGTGAGTTATGGGGGCACACAACTGTTAAGGACTTGGTAGTAGTGGAGAACAATTTTATGAAACAGCTCTTGGGGGTCCCGAGAGGAACTGCAAACTTCATAGTGCACAAGGAGCTGGGCTCTCCTTATTTAGGTGACATCATTGCACTTCGGCCTTTAACATTCTGGCTGAAGTGCTGGCTAAATAAGGACCTCCCGCTAAACCACCAGCTCCTGAGAGAAGCACTGACATGGGATAATATGTTAAAAATCCCGTGGCTAAAATATCTGAAAAAATGTTTTTCCGCACTGGGGCTTCCTGAACTCTTCTCAAACCCCATTCCATTACTGCAACCGACGTAGAGTCCGTGAAAAGCACCTTTTCTCTTTCGCAGCTCTTTCAGCGGGAGGAGGTGGAACTAAAGAAAAGCAGTAATAGAAACTATGTTGTCCTACAGACCACACTAAGCATGGAACCTTACTTAACTTGGCCAATGTCGAGCTTTGACCGTTTCTTGTTAATTAGGTTTCGGCTGGACCTCTTTCATTTGTTGCTAGCTGTTCCAAGAGGCAGCCACCAAGGCCAAGTGCTACCTTCCTGCGGCTGCGACTGTGTGTCTCCGCAGGATTTGGTGCACTTTTTATTTTTTTGCCCTTTTTATGATATCCCCCGGAGGGTTTACCTCAAGCCTCTTCTCAAAAGACTGAACTTTATCCAGGTTAAACCCGCCCTTTGTTACCCAACAGCTGCTAAATAATGAATGCACTTTATTCGTAATTCGTTTTTTAAAATTAGCCTTAAAATTTAGAGTCAGCATGGATGGTTAACGTTTGTTACTGTTGTATGTATCTTTTAACCGATCAATTGTGTTTTATACCTGCGGTCAAAGCGGTTTTTAATCATTCTGTTTTTATGATGTTTTTTAAACTGTGCTTTTATGGTTGTTCTGCTAATAACCGAATAAAGATCATCTGAATCAGTTACTTTCTCAATAGGAGATACAACTGCAATGAGGGAGATTTAAGTGTGTAGGACATGGGAAAAGATTGAAGGTCAGAGTGGTGATCACCAAAACCCAGCACAATAAACTGCAGCAAATCAACTAGGTGGGTGAAAAGACCCCTGCTAAATTCCGTCTGCAACCTTGAGATCATCTGTTTCATTCCAACCTGATGAATTAGTTAGAAGAGCGAAGTCATCATTTGTAGATACACATCCACTTTCGGGACATCTGTTTTAACCTTAGGTGGCACGTTCTTATTGCTTTAGGATAACCAGTGGGATATATTCACTTTTACAGAAACGCCTGTGTAGTTTACAGGTTATAGTTTCCAATTTCTGTGAAATACCTATGTGTTTGTGTATGGCTATATCTCTAATAGGTTGCATGCTGCAGTATTGTTAAAGTAGCCCAGTGGAGTAACAAACTTACTGCAGGGAATACATTCCAATGAAGGTATTGAAAAGACAGCCTGCCATTGTATCGTTGCCATTAAATTAACCTGCTTGTTCCATATCGATGTTGGCAGTCGACGATTTTCCCTGTGACCTATTGAAAGCATTCATCTTTCTATTTTAACGGCTGAAAAAAGGAGGTTCATTTCTAGTTTTATTGCTTGCTCACTTCAAAACATTATTTGAAGACTACATACAGATTGCACTCAGCATCCATTGAATAGCTCCAGGCAGAAACTGCTATCACAATCTGTGTTCTTTACTGAAATGGTCAGATATGTTGAATTACTTCGCTGAACAAATTTTAGGTTATTCAGGGGGTACCTAAGTTGTTTTGCCACAGTGTTTGGCCAATGGAATTAAGAAATGATGGTTTTTCGATTGGCATTTTGATCTGGGTTTTCCTCCAAAAGATCACCTGATTCAACACATTTACTGTAAACTGACGGCTCAATTCATGATACAGTTTAAGTGGTTGGAATGAGAATTCTTGCGTAAATTGCCAAATGCCCCGTTCCACCCACATTCGAGTTTATACCGGGGACCATATGCGTTTCTAATGTTAAGGCCACAGCCAGCTCCGTTTTGGGGAACCATTAGCTGGTTACACATCTTCTACCAGGCATCCATCATTTCATCATGATGGCGGGCATGCTTTCAGTAAAACAATTCTATCACAACGGCAGAGATCTCTTAGTATGGAGGGAGGTGTGGCATGTCAGAGGTGGGGCCTCTTGCTGCAGGTTTGTGGACCATCTACCATAGGAGAAAGAGATCCCTGCCTTTTGTAACTGCAAGACCTTTCAGCTGTGTTTAACGCTAAAGATCACCACTCACTCATAGTCCACCACTCACTGCTTCATACTCTGTGATCAAGAATGCAAATTAAAGGTGCTGTCTTAAACTGGTTTCCATTGTTCATTTCAGCCACATCTCTGTTTTGTTGTTGTAGTACTTTATTCGATAAAAACATTTATCATAAAAGTAAAAACAAATTTCGAGTACCAACAACCTTTAAAATTCATACAAAACTGGATACAGATTTTATGTGCATTAAAAACATATATACCCTCAATTGAAGTCATCTTTAGCTGATTTGATCTTATCTGCCACGCTCTACCCAAATATTTCGCGACCCCACACACCAAATGCAATGATGTAACATCTGTTGTAAGAATGCGCAGGGCGTTAAGATGCTGTCTGAAGCCAAGCTCCCTACAAATTGGCCTAAGCCACCTTCTTCTTACACCCCTATAGGCTCTACAGGCGAATATAAAATGTGCTAAAGACTCTTTGGGGCATGGGCAACATGGACATGTGGTATGATCATTAGACATTAGACTTCTTTGAATCAACTGCACCCGTACTGAAATGCGGCATTCCACCATGCATAGCCCTTTCACCTTAATTATTATATCATAATTTAAAACCCCTGTCTATAATACTTCAAGACAAATGCATCTACATGTACCAATATTCTGATAAGGCTCAGCTACATCTTTGCGTCTCAGACTCTACCAGCATATCTAATTGAAAAACCTTCCTTGGTATGTAACTAACTGCCTGTCATCATTCTCTTTAACAATTAATCCTGCCAAAATTAAGTTTCTCCTCTTGTCTCCGGAGATTCTCAACCACCCATTCCAAATATGTCTTGATGTCCTTCACCCTCTGGGTATTTACCCATCCCTACTCACATATGGGAAATCTCTCAGCTTCATTATCATTGAGGAAAGGCTTAGTCTGAATGATAATGTCACCAAAATATTTAAATTTGTCTCCTACAAACGCCATCGATGCAGGAAGTAGAAATATTTTATGCCACACCTAGACTTCAGAGCTTCTATACAGGTGCTTGTCCTGACATATCTAGCTGGGTGAAATGTAGTCCTTGAGAAATTGGGGTGTTGGTTGAATGGGGTATGTGCCCTGATAAAGCAACAACCACAATACCTTGCAGGGTCAACCACAAAAAGTAATTGAATTAACCTGTGCTTAACGCTGGGGAGCTTGGCACGAAAAGCGGTCAGGAATAACCTTGAGGGAATGTGTAGAGTAGTTATGCAGCACATAAATAGTAATAATGTGAAAACAGAACACAGGAAAAATCCCAAATCAATTTTGAAAACATAGAGTACATTTTAATAAATGATTTGACAACAACACAACAAAAATCTAATCAGTAGAACCGGAGTTATGAAGTTTTATGAAGTTATGAAGTTATGAAGTTTTAAAGTTTGAAGTGAAATCTAGCGCCTAATAGAGCCAAGCCCCAACCAGAGACATCTAGTCGCATGAGACTGGGTCAAAGTCAAAAATTTAGGCTGACCATGATAGAGCTGGTCCAGATACAAAAGGAGGGTTGGGCCTGGTCAGCACTTACCTTCAAACTTAGAAACATTCTTGAAGCTTTATCGTCGGATTGCCTTGGGTCGAACCCACGGGGAAGATTTCTATGTTCGGATTTAGCCGCCGAAATGGGAGTCAAAATACTCCAGCAGGATGAAGCAGGGGGCTCTAGCTGAAGACAGTTCAATGAGGTTGGCTACCCCTTTAGCGAAGGACCACTGAAAGAGACTTGCGGCTGCAGAGAAGAACTTAGGGGGAAAAGCCGCAAAGTCAATCCAACCATTGATGCACCTTGGGCAGAAAGGCAAGTAGATTGGTCTTGGTCTCTTCCTGGTTCTCAGAACACCTTTTGGCCAACATTTGTCTAAGTCCTCAATTTGGGGAATTGGACATCTGGGCACCTTTGGGACGACAACCAAGGGTCAAGTACTGGTGTGACACCTCCTAGGGGTTCAGGACTCACTCAGGTAGAGCCCAGGTGGAAGTTCACGTGGTGGGAGCCTGTTATGTCCCTGTGGCTCTGAACAGGAGATGAGCAAACTAGCCCCTGCAGTCACTTCTGGGTCATCCTGGGTGCAGGTGTAGATGCAGGATTCAACAGCAGGGCTGACCTCTGAGGGGTCAAGGCAGTCTCCAGACAGGAAAGCATTCCTTCCAGATACAGCATCAGTCTGACACTGCAGGTGGCAGCAGCAGCTAGTTCTCTGAGAGTCCTTCCACAGGTCCAGTAGTGAACTGAAGAGTGGATCTGAAGGTCTTATTTTTATACCCTGGTGGCATTGTCCTGGAAGGCAGGAACATCTTCTGGAAAGGTTCTTTCAAGTGCATGGCATTTCCTGACTCCCCTGCCCTGGCTACATGCTGGCTGCAGTGACAATACAGGGTTGTTAGGCCCTTTGTGTGAAGGCAGAGCATAGGCTGTTCAGTTGTTAGTGGAGCTGTGCTCAGCTCCACCCCCTCATCCTGCCAACAGATGGCCCATTGAGGCACACCTAATTCTGCTAATGTGTGACTGTCTGGGAGAAACTCACAAAGTCTAAATGTCAGCTACACACAGTTATGTGACCCAAGACAGGATGCAGGCACAAAGGACTGATGGAAGAAAAAGGCCAACTTTCTAAAAGTGGATTTTTCATAATTGTAATAAAACACCCGGCTTTACTTTTAAAGGCAGTTCATCATTACAATTCTATAGGTACCACATATGGCAAAGCCACCTGCTCCCAATTAGGAAATAAAGCTTAATAAATATAATAAGGAATTCCCAGTGTTATCCTATGAGAAGGGTAGGCCTGACAGTTTTGAAAACAAATTTAGGATTTTTCACTAACAGGACATGTAAAACTTAAAAAGTACCTGCCCAACCTTTCAATTGCATAGCACTCTGCACCATGAGCTACCTAGGGCCTACTTTAGGGGCAACAAATGTGTTACAATAGGCTTGGCAAAGGGATTTAAATGCCAAGTTAACATGGCTGTTTAACTGCAATAGCAAACCTGGGACATGTTTTAAATGTCTACTTAAGTGTTTGTCTCAATTAATAATCCAGGCCCACTAGTAACATTTATTTTACGGGCTCTCAGTATTTGGTATACCACTCTACAAGGGGCGTACAATTAAATAAGCAACTTCCCTCCTGCCACACTGTTTTGCTCACCTGTCGCCTGATCGGTCCATGGGGACTGCAACGCTTATCTTTTGCTGTTTCTGTCAGTTCCATTCATCTACGCGACACAAGGGGACTACAACTCCCAGCTTTCCCTGTGAGGCGCACTGCCACTTGCATCACAAGGAAGCGCCAGAAGGCGCTTCAATACGGACGCGGGCTCCCTTTAATCGGGTCCCCGGTAACTTCCCTCCTGCCACACTGTTTTGCTCACCTGTTGCCTGATCTGTCTGTGGGGACCGCAACGCTTATCTTTTGCTGTGTCCACCTGTTACATTAATCTTTGCGGCAGAAGGGGACTACAAATCCCAGTTTTCCCTGCAAGTCGCACTGCCACTTGCGTCACAAGGAAGCGCCAGGAGGCGCTTCAAAAGCAGAATCGATCACCCGCAGTGCAGGACGCAACCGGGCCAAACCGGAGCCAAGGGCAGGCCTATCTAAGCCCGTCTGAGACTGGCAGAGGCTGGGCTGGGCCATATCATTAACATCTGGGACTCGAGGTATCCAATAGCTACGTAAATGTTTTGTTGTTTATTTTTTTGTTTTGCACCTTGTGCCTTGTGCCTTGTAAAATGAGTAAACACAAATATGCTACAGGGCAGAGGGTGGTGGGGACGCAGTTCTATTGAGTGCGGAATCAGCATTAATACCTGCGATCGAGCTAACAGAGAGTAGGTTATCATTAGAACCCCAGCCACCTCCAAACAAAACAACTCACGATGGGCCTTCTCCTCTATCCCTGCAACCTAGCAACGAAAAAACTCCTCCCTATGAAAACATTACGTCAGACAGTGAGATAGATTCCACCTCCTCCCCCAACCCAGTAAGCACAATTAATAACTCTTCTGTAACAACTAGGGGTCAGAAGGCTGGCATAAGCCATAATAACAGCCAGGAACCACCCACTAAGAAGAGGAAGGGTAGGGGTACACAGAGACAAAATCACTAAGCGAACACCCCAAAGGCTACTAGACGGAAAGTTAGAAATAATGATAGCGATGTTAGCCAGGGGCCTGTCCTAACACAGTTGCCAGCAGTAATAAATAGCTCACTAACTCCCCTACAGGAGGATGCCTTTTGGAAGAGGTTGGAGACAATGGTATCTGTTTGTTAGACCCACTGGCTCAATAACTAGCCTTAATTGAGGCTTATTAAATTGGAGGAGTCCTTTGCTAGTAGCATCAAAGATGATTATAATACAGCTAGATGGGGGACGCCTTGTTTACTAGGGAAAATAGGGGAAATAGTTTAGCGATAAGTAATCACGCAGATTCACCGTCTAGTGGCCAGCACCTAACACAATGTCCTAGCTTGTATGTTAGTATGGTTGGAGATCAAGCTCAGAGTCATCCCCCTACACAAATATCTTTGCCTCCCCAACTAGACCAGCCGAGGCCATCATTACAACTCTATGGCCTACATTCTGAGAATAACCAGGGCTCAAAACCTCCGAACGTGGCACCTGTAGTCGCGGGAGGCATTGCACCGATAGATGGGATTAGAGCATCTGCACCTCAAAATACACTTGGCTATAATTAGGGAAATTTAAGCAATACAAATCTAAACTTGAAGCTACTGCATATACGATAATATTGGCAAATGTCCCGCCTCTTCCTCATAACACCGCAGAGCATTGTTCAACTCTAAGGAACAAGGCACTACACTTATTGACTGTCAGGACTGGGATGACTAACATTAGTTTTTAAGAGTTCAAAATGGCTCGCCGAATACCTTGGGTATGCAACTCGACCAAGTCATTAGTAGGCGATTGTCTGGTTTTAACTTTTAGATAACCTAGATTAGTACAGTCCATTTTTGACATGGCAGGGAATCAGTTCATCTCGACCCAGAGTATAAATATATTGTCTCAGGTATTTTTATCAACCTCCCTGAGCCTTGAGTTATAACCCTGTGGGGGAATTAACCTTAAGGAATGATTGGCCTAGATATACTATCCCAGTGAGACATTGCTATGGCATTTTTAGATCATTAGAAGATCAAAATTGACTTGCCCCCTCTCCAAGGTCTTTCCCAAACCCCAATGCTGGTGAAAATAGATATTGTGGGGCTAAGGGACATAAAGATAATAACCTGGTGGTCCAGGACCAATCAACTCCCCATGCTCAGGAGGCACAGGACATGGTCACCATAAATCCAAGCTCGAAGGATACTTATGAATCTATAGCTATTACCCCCTTAGAACAGCTGTCTAGTAGAGAAAGCAGACTAGTTAACACAATAGGCCTACCAGCCTCATACGAAAATGCTGAGAGAAATACTGTAAAATAACATCCTGGAATGTTGCTGGGTTGCTGTCTAAACAGACAAACCATCTTTTCGGGGAATTTATAATGATTCATAACATTTTATGTTTTCTAGAGTGGGCAAAGGAGGCAATCCATATCAATGTATTTAAAACAGTCCATATTCCAGCTATCGAAGGCAGGAGTGGAAGAGCAAAAGGGGGGCTTGGAATGTACATATCCAATAGGTTGGAAGTGAAAAAGATAGAGCTTTAGGCAGAGGAGCTTTATTATCTATTGATTTTGATCCGTGCTGATGGAAACTATTGTATATTATTGATACATTTCTATAACAATATACCCTCAGATAAAGTGAGAGAAACCTTAATGCAACAATGTAATAACTTGACGGCCTTATACAGTAAAAATCGTAGAGATATGATGTTAATCATGGCAGGGGACTTTAACTGCGCCTTGTGCCCAAGCGAGGGAAGTAAAACCTGTGGTATTGTAACTGAAGAAGGTATTAGTAATATCCATTTCCGTCATTCCCCATTGGGGGATTTGTACAACAACTTTATTTTTAGTATGGACTTGGGTTTTGCTAACAAGTTAATTAATATCGACAGATTACATTCTTTTCATGTGGCTAATAACTCACTGAGCGATCACTTTCCACTATGTCTCTCAGTTTTCATACCATCCAGTAAGTTGCATAGTCAAGATGTAATAGACCAGATTTTATCAGACATTTCTATTAATAAGATAAATGGCTACAGCCTGTGCTGGTCGATGGTGGACCCCACAGTAATCACCAAAAAAGTGATTGACAAGTGTAGACCAGCTTTTGACACTTGTTTGAGTGATATAGTTACTCCAGTTAGTATCCTCTCCTCTTTTCAGCTAATATCAGAGGCCGTAAGAGAGTCGGTATATGTCTCATCCAAGAATAAAAGAAAGCCCTATGGAGGGTTCGACTCAAAGTGTGCACGGGCCTATTCTAATTTAAAAAAGGACCTACATAAGACTCCTAAAAATGTCGTAAATATAAGAAGTGTAAGAGGGGAATAAAGAGTGGTCCTTAGGGAAAGAAAAGCCACAATAAGAAATGAAGCCTGGGAAACTCTTCATGAAGCCTCTAAAGGGGAGACTGCTTGGCCTTTTGGAGGGTGGTAAAAGCACCTTTCCTGAACTCCGGGGAAAGGCAGTCAGTAGAAGTTGCTATATCCGAGAAGCAGTGGATTGACTATTTCTCGGGGGTGTACAATACAGGCGAAATCCTGCCACCCACACCGAGAGCGTTCATATGGAATCCACTAACAAGTATGAGGCCCAGTATTTCAATCTTCTGTTTACACTGGAGGAGGTGACACGTGCGCTTTCATTGAGTGTGGGGGAGCAGAGTTTAAATGTAGCTATTTTAGTTGGAAATTACACGCGGGTGAAGAAAGGCAGATTGTTTTTAGCTTTCGTTGACCTTACTGCCACTTTTGACCCTTTGAGACATGAGGAGCTGTGGGGTAGCCTTGAGCAGATAGGGGTGGACACACAAGTTATTAACTTCCTTAGACGCCTATATTGTGATGCCAAGGCGGGAATGCATTTTGGCTTGGGTAGAGATCACACAGCCTCATTCCCCATCAGGAGGAGGGTCAGGCAAGGATTTGTTCTGCCCCCTTTTCTTTTTAACCTTTACATTGACGGGTTATGTGAGGCACTGCTTAAGGATAACCAAGACTTCCCACAAATAGCTGCACATCCCATTCCCGCACTTCTCTAAGCAGATAATACGGTTTTAATGTCCCGTACCCAAATAGGATTACAACAGGTTTTAGACAGTTTTACTAAGTGTTTGGGCCACTTGGATCTTAAGGTTAACACTTCAAAAACATATATAATCAGGTGTGGACTAAGGAGTCAGAAGTGCAGGGATATGTTTTTGGAAGGACAGAAAATTGAACACACTAAAAATTTTGCATACTTGGGAATACTCTTTGACCGTAGTGATTTCTGCGAGGAAACTTGGGAGAAGACCGCCAATGGAGTTAATACAGATTTATAAACTCTGCAGCCATGTATGGAGTGGATGTGTGGTATTTTGCGGATACACAGCCGCTGCAAATAGTGGAAAATATCTTTTTAAGATACATTTTACCTGTTCCCAGTAGCCTATCTGCGTATGTTTGCCACTCGGAGCTGGGTCTGACATATATTTCAGATCTAATAAAAATGGAGCCCATTCTCCTATGGCATGGGATCTGGACAAAACCTGAGACAAAGTTAAATCAGGATATTTTAGCAGATAGCCTAAAACTTGAAGGAGCTTTGTTGATTCCGTGGCTGAGGTTCATCAAATTTTATTTCAGGTCTCGGTCATTTAGAATATTATAGTAGCCCGAGAACTATGCAATCGATTAGTAGAAAGGAATTAAAAAGAGAGGGCCTCTGCTCCTGAACTCCATAAGACTAGCAACAGAGCGCTTAAAGCCTACTGTCCAGCATAATCAACTGGTTTTATCTTCTTTTAGTATTTAGTTTTATTTATTAATTTTACCTGGTGGCTATGACAGGTTTTTATTAACTCGATTTAGGTGTAGTATTTTCCACAGGCTCGTGAGCTTTCCTGGTATGAACGATTGGTCCCGAGTATTAGGACTGTGTCCGTGTGATAATTAACCCTGGGCGTAGGCCAATGCTACACATGCATAGTTTGCGTAGTTTGTGCAGCTACGTGCTACGTGAATTGCACGTAGCACAGTGCAAAAACGCGAAGCGTGGCGGGCATATTTTGCTTGCTTGTGATCCTCAACGTCAAGTTGGCGACCACGAGCGAGCAAAATGACATCCCGGCAAGACTTTTTCCTCGTTTGCGATCAGCAACATCAAGTTGCCGATGGCGAGCGTGAAAAAATAAACCTCCCGGCGAGATTCTCATCACGGGGAGGTCAGGTTTCTCATTGCTAGTGGTCGCGTATGCTCGCGACCGCTCGTGATGAGAAACTACCAGTCCGCATTGAGAAAACTGCCGCTCGAGCACAAACCTACTCGAGCGGCAGAAAACGACCACTTGCACTGTGCAAGATGCCGTTTGCAATGATTGCACAGTACACACAAGCATCCGGCACTGTGCCATCAGTCCGAACAGCATTTTCCCTACCGCACAACGCAGTTCGAGTAGCTACACGTAGTTTGCGTTGTGCGAAGTGCACTTTGCGTAGCTACGCGTAGCGCGACTACGTGAACTACGCCCAGGGTTTGTGACAATTGTTCAGAACAATCAACAATTTGTGTCCTTCTATTCTGTAGATTTTATAGTAACCTTAGGAAAGCCTGGATTGTCCCAATCCTAAAGGAGCTGGGGCTGAGACAATGTTGCCCTGCACTACTTGTGCTGCAGCTCCTGGACGATGTACATAGAGTCTGGAGCATAGGCATGTTTTTTTAAAAAGTACTTAGCCACAGGAAATCTATTATTTAGTAATCATGGAGACTAGTACGATTGCTTGTATGATAACACTTTTAACATTAAATCTAACTATGTATTGTATATGAAAGTTTATTGTATTTAATGAATGAACAGTTTTTATGCACTGTTATGATTGTCTCAAAAAGCAATTGAATAAAGTCTTTTTGAATTTCATTGAAATATGAAAATCAGGTGTAAGCCATTCAAGCCATGTCTTAGGGAGAGAGCACAAACACTTAAGCACTAATCAGCATTGGTAAAGTGCACAGAGTCCTAAGGCCAACAAAAACAAATTCAGCAAACATTGGACTGAAAAAAAGTAAAAGGCTTGGGGGTGACCCTTCAGAGGGGGCTAAGTTCAACACAGACCTAGGTGAACTCCTTGACCCATCCACTACGTCTCTGAGAACTGTCCTCCATGCTGCTGACTGGCTTTTAATGGGAGGCAACATTTTAGTACACATCATGCCCCTCTGAAGACCACTCCACTCACTCCACCTAGATGGTTCAATTGAATTCAAGATTGCATGCATAGCACATATGACAAAACACACCAGAATTCACCATATCTCAAAAACAAAGGGTAAAATGAATTGACACTTTGTGTCACCCCAAACATTAAGGACTTGTTGAAAATTCATAGTATTAGTTGGATTGCTTCACGTTAAGAAGGAAAAGATGAGGAGAGTTTCAACTACCTATCTTTAAAGAAAACAACATCTAGAGAGGCAACTATAAAAAATAAAAATAACTAAACGAGTGATAGTGACAAACATTTATGGCACACTATACAGCTTGGAAATGTGTAGGCATTGTGGGCAGATTGATGGTCGTTTTGACAGGCATGGTTATTCAGTTTTGGGTGGGAAAGGTAAAGATTTTGTGCTCTGTGGCAGCAGGACATTGGCAGAGTCCTTGAGCTGTCTATTGGGGGTCCATGGCAAAACTCAGAGAAACGACTACTGATGGGCCTTTTGATGGTCAGACATGCAGTTTTGATGGTAATGCATTCTTTTTTTTATAGATCTTCTTATTGATTTAAAAGAAACAGTACAGGTTACATTTGGCTCTATAATCATAGCATCATAATGCACAAAATTCAGGGACGATTTCTCACAGGGGCTTTCGTTAAGGTTCTACCACTCATATATGTCCATTACTTTGTCTCTATTTTAGCTCCATCTCAGTGGTGGGGGAGGTACATAGATCACCACGGTAAATGTTCATTTGCCCCACTTTTTATCCCATTTCGTGGGATACCCTCTGTTTTTGAATACTTCTTTTTCGGCGATCATACATTTCTCCATTTCCTTAGCATACCCACTCGAAGTTGGCACCTTGACTCCTCCCCAATGTATTGCTATACTGCTCTTAACCAATGTGTATCCCAGGGTGGCCCATTACTGTTCTATTGCACTAAGGTCTGTTGCATCCCATATGTTGAGGAGCCCCAGTTTTGGTGTTAATTGTTTGTCTTTGCAGATAGCCGTACACATGTATCGTGTAGCTCTCTCCCATAGTGACTTTATGTGAGTGCAATCCCATAGGATTAGGGGTGGGTGGAATTTGCGTAATCGCGTTATGCAAATGTCCGCGAAACGGTAAAAAAATTCAGCGAACAAGCAGAAATTCCGTGAACACGCGGAATTGCTTGTTTGCGATGCTTTTTTACTGTTATATCTCACGAACACGCATTTTGAGAAGGCGAACAAGCAAAAATTTCGAGAAGCCGCGGAACTCTGAATTTTGGGCAATTTCGCGTTCTCCGCGGAACGCAAAATTACCCAAATTCCGCGAGCTGAACGAAATTGACCGCCCAGGCCTACATAGGATATGACAAAAGGTAGCCTCCTGCGAACATTGACAGGGGCAATGTGCATTCTCTCTACACCCAATATTTCTGAGAGATGTCCCAGTGAGATAGGTTCTGTGTAATATCTTTAGTTGGATGAGATGAAATTTAAGAGGGATAGCTGCTTCCCATGGCGACATTAGTGGAGTTTGCCAATCCTCTTCCTCCAGTGGCTTTATATCATCTTGTCTCTTGTCTCAGAGGCTTGGAAGTGGGTCGGGCAGATTATTGCTTAACTTCCTATATATTAGCGATATTCCTTTTTTCGGTAAAGGCTTAGATAGTAATCTATTTTCCAACGGGGATATCTCCGGTATATCCCCTGTTGCGGAAAGTGCGGCTATCAGGGATTGATGGATTTGTAGGTACCGGGCAACCTCAATCTCGTCCAGGTCATGCTCTTTTTGCAGTTCTGAGAATTGTACACTTTCCCTTTTTCCATAGGTGGCCTATGGTGGAGATACCTATGGTGTTCCATTTATCAAAACCCAGTTGGTTACAAAGTGTCCCAAGTCTCTGAGCCGGGGGGTGGCCAGAGTCAGGGTGACCCGCCAGCCAAGTTTTTTATTAGCTTGGCGCCAGTTATCAAAGGTTCGGGTGGGAGGGCCGAAATATTGGCCTCTCTTGGCCTTGGAATATAGAGCCCCAACACACCCTTCTCTCCCCATCTTATATTTGTCCAAGAGATAAGCGGGTTCTGTTGGGGGATGATACACCCAGTAATTTAAAATCCAAAAATGAGCATGAGATCAAAAAATTGTCACATGAATACAAGGTGCACTTTTCACCAGCCCTACAATTGGAGCCGTGCAATTACAACAATTATTGTGTTTAATCAAGTCATTGATGGTTTAACATGTATTGCAAAATAACAATTTATTCACATCAGAATACGAATTTTCAAATTTATCACAATGACTGTGTTTATTTTTAACATTGTTCCATTTGGAAACAGTACATTATCAAAAGCTATAGTCTGTTTTCTAAATATTTTGCCTTCTGCACATGCTTTTTGTGCCATTGCCAGTTTATAAACACCGCGCTAGATGCAGTTTGACTATGGCGGCACACAGGAAGGAGGTGGAATGACCAAGTCTAGCTTGACGAGTTAGTAAGTACGCGTTTTGTTGAGTATGAGTACCTTGGAGCCTTGGTAGGAATTGAATTTTACACTTGAGCGTAGGTAAAGATCGGGTAATTAGTGACTCGTCTTATTGTTTTCTGTAGCCTGGAGTTACAATTAAGAACGTACTGCTGCGAATGCAGAGGCAGTCAGAAAAAGCAGGAGGTAACTTTGCATTTTTTTAAATAATTGCATTGAGCTTCATAACAGGAAGTTGTGTAATATGGCTGGTTTCCAATATTTATGCTTTTAGAAAACGTCATACAAGGCATTGAGGTTGGATCGTTCTCTTTTTCACCTATCCCAGGATAACATTGATTGGAGAGTCAACAGGAAACTTTGTTCATGATAAGATAGGAAGAACATCAATTTTTCATGTGAGTTATATTTTTTTAGCCAACTTCATTGCAGGTTCACTGTGATATAGGCTATGACATCAAGTCCACAGAAGTGGCATGTTTTCATGTGGTTATTCTCTTCGTTTTTTTAGAGTTGGAATAGTTGTCGTAATATTTCTGGATAGGTAAGGCATTAGTTGTTAACTACACTTTTTTGAGTCTTTGGGTTGTAAGGAGCGACCCTTGACCTTGCCAGGTAGGTCGCTCCCCCCCGCTGCAGCTCCACCAGCGCTTGTGTACCCTCGTGCCCGGTGTAAGCTGTGCCCAGCTTTTGCTTCTGATTCCTGTGTGCCATCCCATTTAGATCTGTTCCACTCTGTGCCCATTCTTTCTTCTGTGCCCTCTCACTCGCAGTTCCCTTTTGTTCTGTGCCCTTCTCGCTCGCATTTTCCTGCCGCTGCTGCCCCTGCGGCCCCGCGCCCATACGCTACCCCTGCCACCTGCCTCCCGCCTCTCAGCTGCTCCTCCCTCCATCCTCCCCTCAAATGGAGGCGCGCCTAAGGCAAGCCCTTCTGCGCCCATCCGCGCCTGGACCGCGCCCAGTGCCAGGCCCCCTGGCCCCTGCACTAGCCATGAAGACCGCCTCTGCTACGACACCAGCACCCTCGTCGCCCTCAACCCAGGAAGGACCCACACCTGCTGCAAGGCCACCCCGAAGCGCACCCACGGTCCCTTCGCCTGCCGGAAGGGCAGCTTCTCCTGCCTCGAAGGTGCCGAGACACCCTCCACGACAGAACCCAGCTCAGATGCATCCTGATCAACACCCGCTCCGCATGCAAACACGTCGTGGAGCTCTGGAACCTACTCGATACCGCATCCCCGGACGTCGCCTCCCTGACCGAGACCTGGATGAATGAAGCCGCCTCCCCAGACATCGCCATTGCCATCCCCGAAGGATACAAGATCAGCCGCAGACACCCAGAGGAGGAATCGCCATCGTCCACAAGAACACCATCAGGATCTCAACTAACACCAACAACACTCACAGCACCGCCGAACACATGCACTTCCAGAACCACACGTACCCCAAGACCACCCTGAGAGGCACCCTCGTCTACAGACCACTCGGACCCCGACCACAGTTCTGTGACTCCATCACTGACTTCATCAGCACGCATGCGCTGACCTCCACCGAATACATCCTTCTTGGAGACCTGAACTATCATCTGGAGAACAACAACGACAGCAACTCTTCCACCCTGATCGACAACCTCGCCAACCTCAGACTAAACCAGGTCCTCACGACACCGACACACATCGCCGGTCAAACGCTTGATGCCATCTTCTCCTCAAGCCCCCACGTCGCCTTCAGCCACGCCTCCAAACTCACCTGGACAGACCAACACTGCATCCACTTCACCTTCCAAAAACCCCTCACACACCACTGCACCCCACAGATCCCCCGCTGCTGCTGGGGCAAAGTCACTGAAGAACAACAACAGGCAAACCTCGCACTCAACCCACCGACCAACCCCATCAACCCCGACGATGGTGCACGCATCCTCAGACGCTGGCTGGACGATTGCGCCAAAACCCTAGCCCCGCTGAAAAAGCCAACCAACAGAGACACCAGCAAGAGAGCCAGCTGAATCACCCCAGAATTCCTAGCATCAAAGCGCACTTGCCGGAAATTGGAGAACAAATGGCACAGCGAAAAGACGCCGGACAGCCGTGCCGCCCACAAAGACTCCATCCGCAACCACCACCACCTCATCAGGACCGCCAAAAGGACCTCCTTCAAAGACCGCCTCAACAACAACGCACACAACAGCAAGGAGCTCTTCAACATCGTGAAAGAACTCACCAACCCCAGCTCCAGCGCCAACGACATTCCACCATCGCAAGCCCTGTGCGACTCACTCGCTACCTTCTTTCGCCGCAAGATCACTGACATCCATGAAAGCTTCAACCCCCGGACAACCCATACAGGCCTCGTCACGCCAGACCCACCGCACCCCATCGACCACGACTCCCTGACAACCTGGGCCAAGGTGAGCATCAAGGACATAATCAAGACCAGAAGGAGAAGCACCCAGCCTTCCCGTTTTGGAGAGCAAAATCGGCATAAAACGCGGCTGTAGCACTTCGAGGCACTCGAGCCCCCCCCCAAATTACAAGCATGAACAGATTTTAGAATTTCCAGCGCCAGAGATGCCACAACTCGAGTAGCCCCCGCGCGCTCTTCCATTGGAGATACATACCTCACTGAAAATAATTCGGGATTTTTGAGCAAAGAACCAAGTGTCATTATTGGTCCTGAGGAGAACCCCTACAATTGCCGGGGTTTGAAACGCGTAGACCACATTGGTCTCGGGTCATTTAAAAACATTTCTTGTCAAACAACTGTTAGCAAGAGACTTGGAAACCCTATTTGATTTGAAAATATTCCAACATTGATAAACGAAGAAGACTACTTCTCAGAGTGTACAACCTATGTTCCTTTTTGACACCGAGACCTATTATTGTTTGTTGTTTTTGTTTGAGTGAATGAATTCTGGTGAATAACCGGCCAAGAATGTATGAAGCGTGCAAGTGTTAAATTCACAGTATTATTCGTTTTTGTATATATTGTATATAGAATTGGTTTGTATTTCCATGCACAAAAAATTGCGTTTAAAAAGCAAAGAAACCTAAAAAGAATTATTAAAAGTCATTTGTTGCAATTCTTAAAGCAAGTTGGTTATGTTATATTCATAACAACCTTCTTCTTCACAGTTTGTCAGCTTCTGACTGAAGTTCTCAGCATTGGCGTCAGTTTTGTTTATTTATAATCAAGACCATGGGCACAATCCACTCCTGCTCCCCGTCCTACCCTCTTCCACACCACATCTTCAACAAAGCCGGCAGCTCCATCGCAACCCACCTGCGCAATGTCATCAACCTCTCCTTCGAGACCGCTACCTTCCCTGAGAACTGAAGAAACCCAAGGCAGATCCGAGCGACCTCAAGAACTTCTGGCCCATCTCCCAGCTTCCGTTCCCAGCAAAGGTCATCGAGAAGATAGTTAACATCCAGCTAAGCCGTCACCTTCAAGACAACAGCATCCAGCACCCCTCCCAATCAGGATTCTGCAACAACCACAGCACCGTGACCGCCCTCATCGCCTCCACAGAAACATCAGGATCATGCTAGGCAACGGCGAGACGGCGGCCCTCATTCCTCCTGGACCTCTCCGCCACCTTCTACACCGTCTGCCACCACACGCTACGCACGCACCTCCATGAAGCAGGGATCCGTGACAAGGCCCTGGACTGGACCACCTCCTTCCTCTCCGGCAGAACTCAGAGAGTCCGACTCCCCCCGGTCCGGTCCGAGGCCTCCGAGATCATCTGCGGCGTCCCACAGGGATCCTCCCTCAGCCCGACGCTGTTCAACGTCTACATGGCACCACTCGCACGCACCGCCCAACAGCACGACCATAACATAATCTCCTATGCCGACGACACGTAGCTGATCCTCTCCCTCACCAAGGACCCCCTCACTGCCAAATCCAACCTCCACCAGGGAATGAAGGCTGTCGCCGACTGGATAGAGGAAAGACGACTTAAGCTGAACTCAGACAAGACGGAGATCCTCATCCTCGGGTCCAACCCCTCAGCATGGGACGACTCCTGATGGCCCTCCTCACTGGGGACACCCCCGGCCCCTACCAACCACGCACGCAACCTGGGAGTCATCCTCGACTTAAAACTCACCATGACCAAACATGTCAACGCAGTCTCTTCTACCTGCTTCAACACCCTCCGCATGATCTGCAAAATCTACAGATGGATCCCGACAGACAAGAGAAAAACAGTCACTCAGGCCCTAGTCAGCAGCAGACTCGAATACGGAAACACCCTCTATGCCGGAGCCCCTACCAAGCTCATCAACAGACTGCAAAAGATCCAGAACGCCTCTGCACGCCTGATCCTCGACGTCCCGCGACGCGACTACACCATCCCCCACCTGAAGAACCTGCACTGGCTCCCCGTCGACAGAAGAATCTCCTTCAAACTCCTGATCCACGCACACAAGGCACTCCACAAAACCAGCCCAGCCTACCTCAAAAGTCCACTCTCCTTCTACGTACCCAACAGGAAACTCCGCTTTGCTGACCATGCCCTGGCCACGGTCCCGCGCATCCATAGAACCACTTCCGGAGGCAGGTCCTTCTTCCACCACGCCGCCAAGACCTGGAACACCCTCCCCCTCAACCTACGACAAACCAAAGACCTGCTGACCTCCAGGAGATGACTCAAGACCTGACTTTTTGACTAGTAGCAGCAGCACCCCCCCCCCCAGCGCCTTGAAAGCCTTGCGGGTAAGTAGTGCGCTTTACAAATTAACTGATTGATTGATTGATTGATTGAAGGAGCAGTCTTATATTTATCTCAACACCTAAAGTCTTTGGGTCATAAAGAGCAGTTCTATTTCTATTTCAACACCTTTCACATTTCAGTCTGGTTCTGGTTTCTTAGCGTACAGGCCATACATACTCCTGTAACTTACTTTTTATGGTACTTTCTCATGATAAGCTTGAGGGACCCATGATTACCTGTAAAATAAAATAATTAGTTATGCTTCCATATTGTCATCGATTAAGGAATTCCTTTGTTACTTTTAGTGTGCACCTGACGAAGGGTTTTCCTGAAATGCATTGGGATTGCTAAACACTACATGAAGTTGGAATTCTGAAGAATGGATTCACATCTTTTGATTCATTGTCCAATAAATTAGAAACTGCATATCATCAGAATTTGTTTTGTAAAAGTGAATGATTGAATTTTTTTTGAAAATTCTTATTCTAATGTGAATAAGTTGTTATTTTGCAATATATGTTAAACCATCAATGACTTGAATAAGCACAATAATTGTTGTAATTGCACGGCACCAATTGAAGGGCTGGTGAAAGCGCACCTTGTATTCCTGTGACAATTTGTTGTTCTCATGCTCGTTTTTGGTTTATTGCCTGACAGGAGCTGGTCAGGGTAACAGGGTGGCGCCATTTAGAATACTTTTCATTCTATAAAATAAAAATTCACACTATTAGCGGTGTGCAGGTTATAACCCCATTATTGAGTTACACTCAGTAATTTACCACCACCAGCTGTGATGCCCAATAGTAAAGGCGCACATCAGGGAGTGCAATCCCCCCATCGTACCAATGTCTAGTTAATTTATGCAGGGCGATACAGGGCTACTTACCATCCCACTGCAAAGTCCTGATTTTGCTCTAATTGTTTCTAAAATATGACTTGGGGAATCTATGCAGGCAGTTCTGGGGTATATACAGGAACTGAGGGAGTGCCAACATTTTAAAGAGGGGGGCCCGGCCCAGCAGGGAGAGGGACAAAGTCCTACAGTGTTGTACATCATTTCTCAACCTGCCCAGGGGCGCTGCCAGATTTTTAGTGTAAAAAAGATTTGGATCTTGGATTACAAGAATACCAAGGTAGCAGAACCACCCCTCCGCTACCACAACTTCGCAAGCCTGCGGAGTCTCAGGACCGGCCAGTGGATTGGGAAGATCACTGACTTTGACCTGTTCTTAGAATAACCCGAGTATATACCGACATTTTTAAAAATGTTTACAATTCTACGTAATGATTTTGCTGGTGACGCAAGACAAAGCAGGACTTCATCATCACACAGGGATATCCTGTACTCCTGTCCCCCAGCCCAGTTCAACCCTCTTAGTAATTTGTCTCCTCCGACCCATGCTGCCAGCGGCTCTAGCATCATAGAGAAAATCAATGAAGACAGAGGGCATCCCTGTCTAGGAACCCCTTTTTCGTGGAAATATTCTTGACTTGTGATTATTAACCTTAATAGGGCCTTTTAAATCCGTATATGAAAGCCTAACCCGCCAAAGAATTTCGGCCCGAACCCTAGACGACTTAACACCTCAAAAAGGTATGGCCACTCGATTGAGTCAAACGCCATTTTGGCGTCCGAGGAACAATATTATGGCGTCTTCTTCTATTACCTGTTTTCGGCCTAACATGTTATGGAGTCGGCGGATGTTTAGGGCCTTATTGCGGCCAGGCATAAAGCCGGACTGATCCGCTTGTACACTTGAGGTAACAATGGGGGCAAGTCAGGAAACCAATAGTTTTGCTGGGATTTTAGCTTCAACATTTATTAAGGAGATCGGTTGGTAAGACCCACAGCTGTCGATGGGTTGCCCCTGTTTACTGATTACAACAATTGAGACCAGCCTCTGGTCCTCCGGAAGGAGCCCCTTGTCTTAGCTCTCTGAACATTTCCCGCAAATGAGGTGTGATTAGTGAAACAGTTGATTTGAAGAATTCAATAGAGATCCCATTGGCCCCCATTGCCTTCCCAGATTGTATGTTACTTATTACTATGTGGATCTCATCTTCATTGATATCCTCCTGCAACGAGTTTCTATCGTTGGGGGACAGGGTATGTATGTCTGCCAGTAGCTAGTGTGAGTCCTCAGTGATGGTAGCGACCGAGAGAGTGTATATACGCTCAAAATAGTCTGCAAAGGCCTCTGCAATCTCCTGTGAGTGGAGATAATCTGGGCATCATTTATACAAAATCGGTGGACCCAACGCTCGGCCAGCTCCCTCCTTTCCAGCCATGCAAGCAATTTGCCAGATCTATCCCCAAGCTCATATAGTCTACGCATAGCCGTAAATTTGCCTCCTGCCTTTTCTTTAACCAACGCTCTATATTCTAGTTGTTTGACATTTAGTTTGTGCCTGGTGGCCTCATTAGGGGACTGTGCGTACTCTATTTCATGGATTGGGGCCCAATCTCAAGCTGTGCTCTCTGAGTTTACTGCTTTTTGATGTATCCCACCTTGAGTGCTAATGCCTGGCCCATCACAACCATTTTAAAGGCCTCGCATATTATTTGGGTAGAGTCCACAGAGCCGATGTTGTCTTTGAAATAATTTTCAGAATGCTGTAGTAGGCTCTCTTTTATATCGGGGATCTTAAGTAAGGATGGGCGTAAAGTCCGTTCCGTTCGCGGAATTTGCGGATTTTCTGCAATTTCGCGGTCCGCGAATCTCGCAAAATTGCAGAAAAATCCGTGAAATCGCGCTCGGGACGGATTTTCAAAAACTGAAGTACATGAAGCACTTACAGGGTTACAACAGGTGCCCAAGTTGAAGCTAATTTCTTTGTAACCATTTACAAAATGGTTACAAAGAAATTAATTTCAACTTGGGCACCTGCAGTAACCCTGTAAGTGCTTCATGTACTTCAGTTTTTGAAAATCCGTCCCAAGCGCGATTTCACGGATTTTTCTGCAATTTCGCGAGAATCGCGGACCGCGAAATTGCAGAAAATCCGCAAATTCCGCGAACGGAACGGATTTTACTCCAGAGTTGTTGTCTACTTGCAACTATTCTCTGACCCTGCTCTGACCCTCGAAGCAGGGTCAGAGAATAGTTACAAGTATCGCACAATGCTCCAGGCTGTCACAAAAATTAAACCACAACAGGAAGCACTTACAGATAAGGAAGCAGGTGTCGGACTTGAAGCTCGAATTCAGTAACACATTAAGCAGCCCCCGGTTGAGACTGGGCAGGTGTGCTTTCTCCCCATAATCAATACTTTGACTGTAGAATTTTGCCAAATTTTAAAATTGTTTTTTATTTCTGTATATGCTGCTACAAATAAAATTGTTTTAGATTGTAACCCAGGTGGGAGGTTTGCTAATAAATTGTGTATAAACTTTTAATCATTCCAGCACTAGCGTTGTTTACTTCATATGTTGTGTGTAGTTAATAAGTTGAAGCCCCGTATCATTGTCTTTTGTGACCAGCAGATATTCTAGCTAAGTATTAGATCAGTCCTATACCCCTGTTCAGCACTCTAACAGCAATCCTAGCCTGCGACTATCTTAACAGGGTTTGCTTTTTTGTATGTCTTTCTCCCCATAATCTACAGTGGTGAACCAGAGGGTGCTGTGATGAACCAGAAGGTGCAGTTGTGAACGAGAGGGTGCTGTGATGAACCAGAGGGTGGCAGTGGTGAACCAGAGGGTGGCAGTGATGAACCAGAGGGTGCTGTGATGAACCAGAGTGTGCCAGTGATAAACCAGAGTGTGCCAGTGATGAACCAGAGGGTCGCAGTGATGAACCAGAGGGTGACAGTGATGAACCAGAGGGTGGCAGTGGTGATCCAGAGGGTGGCAGTGATGAACCAGAGGGTGGCAGTGGTGAACCAGAGGGTGTCAGTGGTGAACCATAGGGTGGCAGTGGTGAACCAGAGGGGGCAGTGATGAACCAGAGGGTTACAGTGATGAACCAGAGGGTGGCAGTGGTGAGCCAGAGGGTGGCAGTGAGGAACCAGAAAGTGAAGCTGTGAACCAGAGGGTGCTGTGATGAATTAGAGGGTGGCAGTGGTGAACCAGAGGGTGGCCGTGGTGAACCAGAGGGTGCTGTGATGAACTGGAGGGTGGCAGTGATGAACCAGAGGGTGGCAGTGATGAACCAGAGGGTGGCAGTGATGAACCAGAGGGTGCTGTGATGAACCAGAGGGTGGCAGTGATGAACCAGAGGGTGACAGTGATGAACCAAAGGGTGGCAGTGATGAACCAGAGGGTGACAGTGATGAACCAGAGGGTGACAGTGGTGAACCAGAGGGTGGCAGTGGTGAACCAGAGGGTGGCAGTGATGAACCAGAGGGTGGCAGTGGTGAACCAGAGGGTGGCAGTGATGAACTAGAGGGTGGCAGTGGTGAACCAGAGGGTGGCAGTGGTGAACCAGAGGGTGTTGGTGCTAAAGTGCCCGGGAGCCCGGTGGGTGTGAGCCCCTACGCTGCTGAGCTGCCCAGGGATTGTGAGCCCACGCGCTACTGAACTGCCCCATGGCCCAGTGGATATGAGCCCCCGTGCTGCTGAACAGCCCTCTCAGTGTGAAAATGATTCATGCTCAATTGCCTGGGAGCCTTCTGGGTGTGAGCACACATTGTGCTAAGTGTCCCCCTGCCCCCAGTACATATATACCCGTACCGCACAGCACCATTATGCTCTTGCACCATGAAGTCTGGTGCCTGGATGCTCCTGATCCGTGTAGGTGGTACCACCGTCTGGTGCAGTCATAATGTAAAGTCCTAACTTGCTACACAGCACCAATAAACACGTGTCCCCCCTGGCACCGGTATGCGCATGTACCAGGCGTGGAGCACCCGCATGCCACTGCACCCTACTGCCCAGCGCCAGCATATGCCTGTACGGGGCAGTTTAGTATGAGATGGGACATTGTCCAGCAGCAGCAGCTGCATGCGCCTGAACCCACTGAGCAGGATCAGAATGGCTTTGTACCAACACGTGCAGCACAGCTATTTTGGACATCTGAAGGATTCTGGAGTCCTGTGCCAAACGTATTTTTGCATTCATGAGTTTCCCGAGCGCCATCCCCGTGTAGCTCCTGTGACAAGGAGGCTGCTTTTTCCTCATCTGCTGCTCTGCTCGGTCTCTGACCCTTTATAAACAAGATGCATGTGAACTCACATAGAAGCCCCGCCCGTTTGGCCCCATCCAACACACACTAGCGGTATGAAACGTCTTTCCGCCCGTCCCCACTATAATGGCCAGCTCACTCAAGGGACCTCGGTGCCTTTTGGCGCGCTGGCAAAGTTACAGGCACACGTGGTCACATATTTGTGCAAATGGCACAAAAATCCGCGAGTTCGCTGGAAAATTCAAGAACTCGCTGACTTTTTTTGCAATTTCGCACGAGTTCACGGACCGCAAATTCGCAAATTTAGCCCATACTTAATCTTAAGCAGCCATGGATTAAGTGGAATTGTGTTTCTGTGGCACCGATCATTGTAAGTGAATTTGGCACAGGCTGGGGAGTGGTCTGAGATGCCCCACGGAAGACAGCGTTGTTCCCTAAAATTACCTATGTCTGCTGAGTTGGTTAGGAGATAGTCTATGCAGGAGAGGCTATTGTGGGTGCTCAAAAAATAAGTGAATCGAGAAATATCCAGATAGAAGTGGCGCCATATGTCCGTAATTCCCATTGCATTAAGAAATTCTGATAGGGGCATCGTGAGTCTTGTCGGGAAGCGTACTGGTTGTCCGTCTATCTGATCATTCAGTGTCATATTAAAATCTCCACCTAGAATTCAACGCTCAAATTGGCAGGTCAATGACAATCTTTCCCAGGTCTGTTAGCACTACTTTACCAAGCGCCGGTGGGGCGTATACCAAAATAATGTTGAGTGGCCTTCCCTTTTGCGAAATGGAGTTAGTGCAAGATTTATTTTAATTAGGATGCCTGTTCCCCTGGAGCCAGAGGTAAACCCAGCGTGTACCATTTGCTTATATCCAAACATAGTCAGTACTTTGCAATTGTTCCCCACCAAGTGTGTTTCCTGTAGTAGAACAATATCAGGGCCCTGTCATTTAAGGTACTGTAGTTCTATCCCCCTTTTTAATTTATCTCCCAGCCAATTGTCATTCCATGTTCGGATGGTCAATGACGTTTCAATGAGATTAGCAGTCATTGAGCATCCAAGTGGAATATGTGTGAGCCTGGGGATAAATTATCAGATGCCAAATCTTCGAGGGCGGTCCCATCTGTAGCCCCATGGATGGTTAAATGATGTATTTTGGATCTAACCCTTGTTGACAATGTGAATATGTGTATTCTGTAAGTTTTAGTGCGAGATTTTAACGATTCCCGTAGATGCTGCGTACTGACCTGCGTATAGAAAAACAAAAACAAAACCCCTCCCACCCTCAACTGTCCCCCCATCCCTGCCTCCCTGCCAGTGGATTTTGAACTAACCACTAGCCCAACAAGGCAGAGTGCCTGTCGCTTCCCTCCTGACTTGTGGCCTTGGTTTAGCCTTTACCTCCCCCGCCCATCCCGGAATAATTCAAAACTATGAATATAATATTTTGTAGACCATATCCCAAAGCAAGTAGACTCATCATTTGTGTGATACTTATAATTGCCCCCCACTTGTTGCAAAAGTCAATCGAAAGTGACAGGGACCTATATAATGTCTTAACCAGTAGGGCAAGTCCAGATACCACCATGTTTCAGTTTAGCTCAACTTATCTGTACAGTATTCCATCCATCAGTGGGCAAACTTCAGTGTCTGTTTAGCTCCCAGGACCTGGGTCTGCAACTTGGCTAGTTGGTACACTGATTGCTTCGCAGGAGGGTTCAATCCTGTTCCTTCTTGTCTCAGGGTGTCTTTCTTTTCCGGAATTGTTGCCATCCCTCCAACCAGTCCCATGCCTCCTATGGTGAAAGAAAAAAACAGTTTTTGCCATTGGCTTCGATGCGCAGTTTGGCAGGGAAAATCATAGCATATTTTATGTCTCTGAGTGCTCTTTTGACCTCCAGGAAACTGCACCATTGTTTCTGGATTTTTATCATGAAATCTGGGAAAAATGATACAATACTCTTTTCTAGTTTGACTGATGGAGCGCTACGCGCTGTCTGTAGTATGGCATCCGGGTCTCGTAAGTTGAAGACTCTGGCCACTATCAGTCGAGGAGGAGCCCCTGGTTTTTGTCACCCTCCAGGAACCCGGTGAGCCCGCTCAATTGAGAATTAGTTTGAGAGGTGCTATGGCCACAGTTGTTTTGTAACTAGCTCCTCAATCAAGAATTCCATTGCTGGGCCCTCCGCTCGCTCCAGCACCCCCAGGATGCGCACATTGTTCCGACGTGCTCTGCCTTCATAATCATCCAGTTGTGCCTCGATTTTATCCTGCCTTTCTAGTAACTGTTGTACTTGTCGCTTGAGTTGAGAGATGTCAGTGGGGATCATTTTGGTTTCATCCTCAACCTCTTTGACTCTGGTGTCCTTTTTGCTGAGGTCTGCTTGTATATGAGAGATTTCAATGTTTACGGAGTCGAGCCGTGACTCCAGGGAGATCTGTACACCATTGATGGCGACCATGATATCTTGAAGTGTTAAGTCGGACTGCTCGGAGGGGGATTGTGGCTTGGATTCCTGTGTGGAACCTAAGTGGTTCCCTTTGAAGGAAAGGATGAGGCATTGGTTTAGGAGAGATGCTGTCTATAGTTACTGAGGTAATTGAACAGCTATTATCCTGAATAAGAAAATGTCATGAATGCCAGATTCCAGCTGTTTTCTATCATTATGTTTATTTAAGAGAACGATTAAAGGCTTCACTGATTGCTCAACCTTTTATCCGATAACAATTGATTCAAATGTTTTATTAACATTTTATTGCATTGTTTGGACAATGTGTTTCCTAATTGTGAGAAATCTTGTGTAGGCGATTACAGGGCAATCACATGTCAATGAGCCCCATTGACGGCCTTTTAACTTTGGTAATAAAGGGGGGCCCTAAACGGAGATACCAACAATTCCGTTTAAGCACTTGGCTTTCAGAATTTCGAGGGATAGCAGTCCAAGGTGGGCTTTAAACTCTGAAACTCAAAGCAACAATACCCGATAAATTAATGTTTGAGCAGTGCCTTCACTTTAAAAGGAAAAGTATATTAATGCACGCATAGCTAAATATTACGTATATGTTTCATGGTGAGAACCAACAATGTGTTTAAAGGGGCCACCCAGAGTAACCAGGGTGCAAATCATGTACCCCAAGGATTTATTACAGGAAAACAATGAACCCAAAAGTGTTCTCATTACCTACACGGTTCAATGGGACAGTTTGTAAACGGGCAGGTCCTAACCTTGAAAAGCTGTTTTTTTTAACCCCGTACAGGCCTATTGCAAAATATATTTATTTTATTTCTGTTTATTGTAATAAGGCACAACTCACTCTCAACTGAGTATCTCAGCGCTGTGCTGATTAGGCAAACAAAAAAAACATTTGAAAACATTCAGGTTTTTAGCAGCTTCTTGAAGTTTATGAATTTGGGCAGGTACGAAGTTGAAGAGGGAGTCTATTACAGTGACGTGGGGCCATATATGAAAATCTTTGGGGGCAAATGCGAAGGGTCTGCAAGAGTGTTTTGTTTGAGGAATGTAACTGTCCGGAAGGCTGGTAGTAACTAAGTTGTGAGTGCAGATAGACAAGATAGGCCTTGTAGAGTGCCTTATGCATCGGACATCAGAGTTTCAAAACAGCCCTCTTTCTAATGCGACTAATGCAATTTTCTTAATCAATTTTCTTAAAATGGGGGCAGATGATGACCATGCCAGTAAACTGCAGATATGACTTTTCACAATCAAAATTATTATGCCTACTTTATCAGCAGATTCACAATTAGAAAGAAAGGGATTTATCAACACCTAAGGTTTTCAACTTGTGAGGCCAAAACTAATCGTCACCTAAGCCTAAAGTATGTAAAAAGAAAACATTGACATTAATTAACTTTAGGTCTACTTTGGAAGACCAAAACACACATTCATGCCAGACTCAATCCTTTAAATACTGGTGCCCCCAGCCAACTAGTCTACATATGTTGTTCCGGGAGGCCTTTCATTTCATCAAAAGTGCCACTTCACGTTTTGCTTTAATGTGACCCCGATGGCTATTGTTTTCAGAGACAGCTATTTGATTTTTACAGTATGGATGCCCCTCCCCACCTCAGGCTTCTGCACTACCTGCAATGGCAGCGGGAGCGCACGGCGAACTCCTTTGCATGAGCATGTCAGTTTTTCAGCCACCTGACACTCTCCCTCTTCGTCCCAGTCTTGTAGACTGTCTGCTCCTGCTCTCCATGTACTTTTTGTCTCTGCAGCACAGGGAACACGTTTGCAGGCTATGTTCCTGTTGCCCTTAGTACATACCCCAGAGTACAGGGGTCATATGGTGAGTCTGAGGGACTCCCATACATCAAGGGCCCAATGTCCAACTACTCTAAAACAAATTGTGCTATTTATTTAATATACAGATAATGTACTTACCATCTGTCTGCTGATCTAACTGGTATAACAGAATGAGTATCAAGGCAACAGGTATCTGTTTTTAACTGTAAATCTGCTGAGTGTTCTGTCTAAACCCATTCTCAATTCTTTCCACATGGCATTCACAGTTTCAGAACATCTTCAGAGTTTTGTGTAACTTTTTGTGAAATGCAGTATCTCTATAAGCAGTCAGGCACCTGTTCCAAGTTTGACTATCGAAAACACAAAGCTTTTCACCAAGCAGCACCAGTGTTCTGAGTGCACCATCAGATTTTTCATCTCTAAAATGAGCAGGGAAATGCTCAGCGTGCAACTGACAGGAGAACAGTAAGTCTATGCCACAGATCATTATAGAGAGACCTTTCACCAGAGAGAGTGGGTCTCAACCTCTTCAGAGCCTTATTAAGCTATGACACCGGATACATTGCCCTAATTGATGCTGGTAGCAATGCTGCAACCCTGGCTAACCCTAGAGGTATCTGATCTCCTAAAAACCCTTACCTCCTTCTTTATGGTCTATATCTTTGAGTTTGGGCAGAAACAAGAGATGACTTCACTGAGTCTGATAGAAACCTCAAAGATTTAATTATTTGGAAATGGATTACAATATCATAAAATCGAACGTCTGAGGCATCAAAACCACAAAAAGAATTTGCCTCTCCAACCCCAGTTTACTATGCAGCATAATCAGCACGTTTCCTATATATACCATCATTATCTGTGGATTTGAAACTGGCTCCCACTGGTTTAAAGAGTTTAGCAAAAGTAAGGGGCTGACAACAGAACAAAAGGAAGAACAGCATTCTAGAATTTTTGTGTGGTTCCCAGGTAAACTAAAGAAAAGGACAGTGAGGAGGCCAAAGTGGAATGGTTAGATAAGCAATTTTGAGATCCAGCTTGACCATCCAATCCCCTTCTCTCAAGGAATCCTTGAGACAGTGCATTCCCGCCATCTTGAAGTGTCGGTAAAAGGCAAAACCATTTAGGAACTTGGGATTTTCCATTCAATGGAACCTTCCTCAATCATCAGGAATAAACTGCTGACAAAACATGGCAAAAAGGGGGCTTCTCAGTTGCAACTTTTTTTGTAATAACAGAATTATCTGCATGCACTAAATTGTAATTTTGGTTTAAAAATATACCAAGTTTTGGAGGCACCAACTGAAAATGAGGAGGCTAAAATAAAAAACTTTAACCTTGAACTATCTGGATAAAGCTTGTATCTTGTGTTAATAACCTCCATTGGTGGATATAGAGGGCAAGTCTATCACCCAGCTCTTCGTAAGGGAAAAAGATGTAATGCAATTTGTAAAAGGAGACCTGAACCCCAGCATCAAGGTATCCTGAGGTATGAGCTTTTCTAGAGGCATGTTGCAATGGTTCAAATAAACTCTGCTACTGAAAAGGGTTGGAGAAGTGAGTGTCCTCCAGACTAGGCAAATACTTTTTTGAGATGTTCTTGTCCTTTATCTAATTAATATGATCTACTTAATGAATCTATCGGCAAATGAGTTCCATTAGTTTCACCCTCCAATTCTTTACTTTCAAATTCTGCAAGACCAGGATCCATCCTCATACCAAGGGATTTTGGACCCTATGTACTATTTACTGGTCACAAACTATTAATCACAATTAGTGACCTGTAAAGAATTTTGAAGATCTGGCCTTTGTACTAATAGGCGAGTCAGAATCCGATTTGCCTCACGCCTAAAAATGGTCAGAAGACCACCATGTAATGGTTACGTTTTAAAAAAGAAAACTTTTTTTAAAATTGAAGCCATGTTTTTCCTAAAGGAAACATGACTGAGTTGCATAGGAAAAGGTCATTTTCCTAATGCTTGTTTAAGAGTAGACCTCTTCAACATTTTATATATATTCACTATGTGAAAGGGGCCTGACAGGACCCCTTCACTTTTGCGAAATGGTTCAGCACCTCTTTTGAGGTGTTGGTAAAAAAATGAGTTCTTTGTGACACCATTTCAGTTGCAAAACATTGATACATTACATACCAAGTTGATATTTGGAAGAAACGCCTACAACAAGCCTCCTCCTGATACAGAATCTGTATCTATTCCGAATCCCATTTTAAGAGCCCAAAAATCAGTTTGGGTCCCTAAAATGCGATTAGTGAATAAGAAAATAATTTTAACAGTCACAAACATGGATTTGGGTGTTGCAACTGTCAAATTGCTTATCACATCTGACCCTTCTTTCTTTCAGCTAAAATGGCTGAATTAGCATTGTCTTGTCAACAGATGGATCTTTATCTCCTACATTAAGAGATGGCCCAGACATGGAAACTTGTTCCGTCAGTCCCAGGATCTGGGTAAGAGTAACTAAAATATAAAGGAATTTGTCGTGACTCAGTTTCAGTACCTTAATTTTCAAGCACAGACTAGCAACCAAGCACTCTACAGGGGGTACGCTCCGGTGGCGCTATGTGGTGAGGAGAGGACATAGGAAGGAGGTAGGGGCGAGAAGTCAGCCTATCTCAGGTAGTATTCCTTAAGAGGTGAGTTTTCAATTTCTTCTTGAATTATACGCAAGTTGATGTTGTTTTGATGTCGGTGGGGAAGTTGTTTCAGATCTATCCCATTTTTGTTACTAAAAAGACCTCCAAAGAGCAATCGATGTCTGGTATAACAGCAATTTTTGAGCTGTATTGGGAAGTAGGACAGCTGATCTGTTCATTCCATTTAGACTATAGGGTTGCAAGTTCAATGACACACACAATTTGCTGTTGTAGAGAAAAAGCCACTCTGTTGAAATATGGTGCTTAATTGCATTAGGGTCAAAATAGGAGATCCCTTGGGCATTCTTAATGACTCCAGACCCCTGACTTTGGTGAAGACGAAGAGCATTTTGAGTAATCTTGTTCCATCAACATCATTGTCATCATCCACACCCAATGTGGATGTGGAAGAAATAACATTAGGTGGAGAAAAAAAGCAAGACCTCCCCTCCTTCCTTCAAGAGGGGACACGGCAGTATCAAAAAAAGATTTTTCCTCTAAATCAAAGGAGAGACTGTGTCCCTGACATCCTTTAATACATATAGACTTGAATTGCTAAACAGCAGTTTATCAGGAAGTTTAATCTTTGAAGATGGTCTACCACTCGCTGGCTCATCTTAGAGTAAAACATAAGATTGCACATTAGTCCCTCAGGGGTCATCGCTTAGCCCCACTCTTTTTAACATGTATGTAGCCCCTCTTGTTTAACTGATTTGTTCATGTGGCTTTCAAGCCCTTTCATTTGCCAATGATACCCAGATGATTGTACCCTTCTTTGACGACTTGTCCTTTGTAGCAAATAAGTTTAGTCACTGGATGACCAGGATAAACACCTGGATGTAAGAAAATGTTCTAAAACGTAATATGAACAAAACTGAGTTGTTGGTATTTGGGGCACAATAATCTAGCTGGACCAATACCTGGTAGCCAGAATAATGTCGCTCTCTACCTACCCCTTTGAAAAACCTTGGAGTAATTTGTGACACATCTCTTAATTTTGAGACACAAGTAAATAATACTGCAAGTGCATGCTTTTAAATTATCAGGAATATGAGAATATCTTTCCTTTTATCCTGGCAGAAATGCATCTTTCGGTGGTCATTTCTTGACCTCCTCCTGATTTGACTCCTACAATGTCATTTACCTGAACACTAATGCATCCTCCATGAATAAACTAAAAGTTGTGCAGAATGCAGCTTCATGCCTCATCCTTTACATCCCTAAAAGTATCTCAGTCATAGAAGGCATTCACACTCTTCACTGGTCTCCAATTAGGAAGCACATCTCTTTTAACCCTAACTGTCAAACCCACAACAACCAGCTCGCCAGGTACTCCATGCCCCAGATTGCTTAGGACACCAGCACATGGCCCTTGGGACTATCGCTGCACCTGTGCACTGTTTAACGCTATGATTGATCCAGCAGCATACTTTGTCAAACACCACAACATTCACCTCGCCAGGGAATCCATGTCCCAGATTGTTTAGTGCCCCAGGAGACAGCCCGCTGGACTATTGCTGCACCTCACTACTATTTAGCGCTATTATCGAACCCACAAAGTGGGGCGCATGCGGGCCTGTCCTGTGCCCATCAGCACCAGTAAGAACCAGGGCATTCCCTTACTTGGCACCCTTGCTGGATGTTTATTGTCACTTGCACTTCTTCCCATGAATATGATCCACCACCCAGATATTGCAATTACCTTCAGAATGCTTCAGAGCTACCAGTCTCTCTTCTTCAGAAAGGAATTACAAATCAGGAACACCATTGATCATTGCCTACATGCAAGGCAAAAAGCGAATGGATGCATCATCGAGCGGGAATAAATTCCCCAGAGGGCAGGGCTCTGCTTTCCCTCCAGGAGGCAGACGGTATACTCATGATTGGCCTCGACAGCCCTTGTAAAGCTGTACATCCCCCATAGCACAGGACACATCATCGGAGGGACTTCATCCACCAGAAGGATGCTCTCTACTTTCCCGCAAGGAGGCAGATGGACTACTCCTGATTTGTCCCAACAGCTCTTTTTGGGTCGCACATCATCCCACAGCACAGGCTGCATCATCTCATGTCATGAATCAGGAAGCATTGTTGATTCAAGTTACTGTTGTCTATTGCCTATTGGTGCACTGCCTGTGTTGCCCCGACTGCTGTATAGCTTGGCCACATTTTGCTTATACACCATCTTGTTTAAATGACAATGGGATAAAGGAAGACAACCACCAGTCCATCAGGTTCTCCCGTACAGGCGAATCCCACCAAGCAACCCAAGCATGCAGCTACTAATTGTGTGACCAGGAACATTGATACCCTAATTCAAGAGGTGGAAAGCATACTATAATCAAAAGCCGCCAGTAAAGATTGCACACCCAAAGGGGGAAGGTGGCAGAAAAATATTTTTTAAGAAGTCAATGATACGTAAAGACCCTACTTTTACCATCTATATGCAACATAAGGAGCAACTTATTCCCTCTGACTCATAGAACAATTCAATCACAACATACAGTGGATCCCCAAAAGTAATTTCAAATGTTTAGTGCTACAATAGATACGAGATTCTTCAATTTGACCATTCTTCTGACATCCAAAATCTTTCTCCCACTGTCACCCCTGTGCTCTGTTGTAATCCTCCAGTGCTGGAAGAGACCATTAGCACCATTCAAGCCCTGAGCATCAAGGTTGATATTCTAAATAAAATATTGCTTGACATAATTGTCACTCATGGCAAAATATCTAGGGAGAACTCTATTTCCTATCAAGGAGCCCATAATGACTACTACAATCCCATCTTCTTCTGAAATCCCAAAAATATTCCCATGGACACAATCTGAATGTCAGTAAAGAGGCCATGAAAAGCCTAATTTCCCGTACCTCTTGTTTACCAACAACAGCGATGGTGCTTAATCTTTGTAGCAGGATCCACACTAGCATCCACTTAAAGCTTTGACCTCTTTCAAGGGGAACAGACATAGAAAACATAAAGATCCCTCGTCCCTCACCTATTTCTGGCACGCTCCAATGAATGTGGTCTGCAACTGTTTGTTGTCCTTTCAAGCTCCCTCACATACCAGGGACATGAGTACTTTTGACCTGAGGCAAGCTATACTGTTTTATGGCAAAACTTCATAAATTAACTCCCTGTTCTGTCGAAGGTAGAGACTCTGTTAAAAACAAGAACCTGCATTGGATTAGGAATGTCAGACACTAATATTCAATTGTTTATTCTGATATTGTATGAAATGAAATGATTACGCTCTTGTATAGCGCACGACTACCCGTAGGCATCTCGGCGCTTGCTTAGGGAACCCGTCCTGGTATTCCCCTGTGAGATACCCCGGCAGGGTGTCCACAAGGTGAAAGCCAGGCATCCCGCCGCGAGGGGCCGTAGTGGAGATTAAGCAAGCTATTGCCCAGAGTCGCAGAGTGTGACCCCGTGAGTTGAGTAGGCACCGGAACGAGAATTATCAAGTCCGTGGAATTTTTGAGCCCGAGACCCGCCGAGGCGGGGAATCGAACCCTGGTCCACGGCTGATCTCAGCTTCCAGGTCTGCCGCCTCTAACCACTGAGCCACGCTTCTCCACCATATGTAATTTTCCTTGTAGGAGTGTGATTGAAACATGATTGGGATAAAACCGGCTGTGCCATAATTGGTGGAGTGTCTGATTTCCTTATATCAGTACACTCTTCCTCCCAAAGGCTCTACATTTTCCTTTAAATTGACGTCCCAGTAGATGGTAAGAATGTGGGAATAGATGGGTTGGGCAATTTTAGAGCAAGGAATGACAAGGGCCCACTATCCAGAGCTCAGCCATCTTACCCTGCTAAAAGTGGTTTGGCCGTTGTGTACTGACTATCCAATGTTCCTGTTCCCCTAGTGGCTGGCAGGACCCTTGAAGTTCTTGACCATAATATACAGCTTGCTCATAAGGGTAGGGTGGCGTTTACCTACCTTGATAGGGAGAGGACTGCTCTATTCCTATTGTATTTAGGAATTGCATTAGGACCCTAAAACCTGCTACAGATTCTCACCCAAGTATAAATTCTTCCTCCCAGCATTTGACAAATGACATTCATCTAGTTAGTTGAAATACAGTTGGAAATAAAACTGAATTGACAAATCCAGATTGGAGTGGTTTAATGGATAATTTTCTTCATGTTTCAGGAGACCTGGGCATTAAATACAGTCTATAGACAGGGTTTCACCGCATTCAGCAATGAAGCCAAAGCCTCCAAATCAGGTAGACCTTCGTGAGGTCTTAAGATACGAACTAAAACTTCAGTTGATTACAAGATTAAGGTCATTGCCACTGATTCTAAAGACCTTCTTCTTCTCAAATAGATTCCAGAGGTAGATATCCCTCATTTATTAGTCAACATTTATAATAGGTTTTCCCCCTTTAACAAAAATTACCAAACCACGAAAACCTCACATTCTCTGTTAGAAACTCTTGGGGCAGGACATCATGTGGTCGTCGTAGGTGATTTTAATACCTCTTTTGATCCCTATCCTCCTATATTAGCCTTGCCCCAAATAGAAGATGTATGTTGGAGAATTGCCTCACACTCTAACCCTAGGAGAAATGCTAGGATGAGCTCAGGTGCTCTTCAGATTGTAGACCTAGCAGTGTCTTATGGTCTAAGAGCATGTAATGGCCTTTCTATTTCAGATAAAACAGCCAAACCAACATTTAAGGGGCAGGATTATAAAAGCAACATCGACTACATACTGCTAGATGTTAGGATTTGGCGCAAGGTCGCTGACATGGAGATTATTGATCGCAACGATAGCAAGCATCCTTCTCGTACATTGAAATTGAAGGGGTCCGTAATTAGCAATATGGCCTGCCCTGCACAACATCTATTAGAACACTTCTGACTTATAATAGGAGAAATGTGAAGGGGGAACATATATAATTTTGTGATCACCCTGAAAGAGACTGATAAAATACTCAGTGCAGCTTTGACAGAATTCAAACATCTGGATTGTAAGTCTCCCTAAATAATGGTAGTACATGAACATCAGTTTTACACTTTGAAATAATTTTTGTTAAAGAGATCAACATATGTAAAGAGGCACAGAAAACACATGAGTGGTTTAATCAACACTGCAGGGAGTCCAAAATTGATCTGATTAAAGCCAAAAAAAGTAATATACTCTCTGATATTACTTATTCCATACCCAATTACGCTAATTTAATTAAAAGGAGCAAGACTCAGTGGGAAGCTAAGGTCTGGGAAGGGCTATTAGATGCAGTGAAGGGAAAGGAAACCAGATTATTCAGGCACTTGGTCACTCACAATGAATGTAGGAATAACACCCGTCTTCAGGGTCATGTTACTGTGGAGGAGTGGGTCAAGCAATTCACAACTCTTTATGCAGAGCCATTGCTGGAGGAAAGTATCAATAGCCAAAGGCCTCCCACTACTACTTGAGAAAGAGGAGGGGATCTTGTGATCTATACGCTAGAAGATATACGTAATGCACTTTGCCTCTGACATGTTTTGCTCTGAACCTTTGATTTGGAGCCCTTATAATAACTGTTTATCAAATGCAATAGTATCAGGTGTCCCATACCCATCTTGTAGAAAGGGCCTGAAATAATCGCAATTTACAAAAAGGTACTCTAAACAAGATCCAGAGAATTATCACCCCTTAAGCCCTAATAATGGTGTTCAAAAGATATACAATAAACAACTGACTACATTTTGGGATTGGAAAAGGCATAATGATGTCCTATCACACTTCCAAGCAGGCTTTAAACCCAATATGAGTACGGTCTATGGTTGCTGACCATAAAATGGAAAAAAGTTGACATTGACCAGGGATGGTTATTTTTTGCATTTGTAGATCTACTTGGCACGTTCATTCTTGTTCCAAGAACTATACTTTGGAAAGTCCTTGGCAGACCAGGGGTCCCTAGTGGTTTATTGTCATTGATCCAACAATTGTATACAGGCAATTTTCTAGAATCAGGTGGGGCCTGGGAGGGGAGACTACTGAAGACATCCCAGTCAGGCAAGGTGTTCCCCAGGGATGTATCCTGACGCCAACACTCTTCCTACTATTTATTAATGCCTGCAACTTTTAATAAATACTTTTACAGATTTTATGGAAGAGGGGGGAAAGACAATTAACATTGCCAAAACATTTACAATGAGCTGTGGTTATGCAGGAGGGGAACAGCAAATGTTTTATTAAAGGGAGTACACTACAAAGTACTAACTATTAGCTATTTGGGGATCCCGTTTTTATCTAAATTGGACTGGCAGCGCCAGAGGGAGATCTATGTCTAAGTTAGGTAATAAACATATTGGCCAGATGCTCACTCTTCATAACGCTAAAACAATTTCAACTGGAATGTATGGCACAGGGATTTGGGCTACAGGGGACAAGAGCATTCTACAGATAACAGAATATACCTGTTTAAGGAGATAATTGTCAGTACCCTGCTCTAACCCGTCATCTATCATGCACTGGGAGTTAGGAGTTGATTTCCTTTCTTATATTCTTGAAATTAAACCCCGATTATTGTGGCAATCTGTCTGGTCCGAACAAGAAAATATGTTCACTAAGATAATTCTTAAGGACTGTATTAGCCTAGAAATGATTAATAGAATCCTGTGGTTACGGAACATAAAACAAGCCCTGCTGAGACAGGACCAGGCAGAGAGGGATCTGTGGTTTCATCCAGAGGATACTTTAAGGTATAAAAAAAGAAATAAGAGAGCATATGCTTGGAGTTTGCCGTAGGAAGAGAACACAAGTAGATCTTCCCAAGGCTACGGTAGGGCGGTACAGAGCATGAAATGAGGAGTTAGGATACAAACTGTACCTTAGGATAGTTAATAATGCACAGCACAAGTATTTTTTAACCTGCTTCCATCTTCTTATTTTCTATTGTCTGACTGCTTTTCCTAAAAATGGGAGCTGGGGCACACTGACTAGAAAATGTCCATGTGATAACCGATCAGAACAGTCAACTCAGCAAACAGCACTTTTTTGTAAACTTTATTTGATCCCCGGGAAATCCCTTCTTAAACCATTATTTTTACAAGAGAGAATTATTCACCATCAGGTGGCTTTTACATTTTTGTATGAATTAGGAGACTCTAAGGTTTGCCCTATTTCTCTTGAGAGTAATCCATATTAGAGATATTTTAGATGATTCAGGAAACCGGAAAACTTGATAAGGGTTAATGTACTAATCTTAGCTCATTGATGATTTCATTGGGGCTTCATGGTTATAAATTGGTCTGATGTATTTATGCATGACATTTGCACATAATTGGTGATTTCATTGGGGCTTCTTGGTCATATGTAAACTATGGTAATCAGGAATACATTTTAACCTTACAATTATAAATTGGTCTGGTGTATTTATGCATGGCGTTTGCAAATACATTTATTGTAATTATGATTAATGTTTTATTTAACCCTGGGCGGAGCTTGTGAAGTAGTACTCAGTGGAATTTCACAGAGTTAGTGGAAAAGTCATTCTGCAGAGCTCCATTGCCTGGCAGAGTTACATCCGCATCCCCCATCCCCTACATCCCCGCACCCCTCCCCATAATAAGGCCTGACCTTACCTGCTCTGGGCCTCCTCCTGTCCTTGGTGGGTGGGTATGGCGTACCACCTTCCTTCCTGGTTCCTTCCTTTCTTCTCCCCTGCTGCCGGCTGCACTCGCCTTCCGCTGCTCTGGCTGGCTCCTAGAATTCAATTAATAGGAAGAACGACAGTGCGCATGCGTGAAGGCAGGCCTGACCCAAGGTTTTGCAAAGTCAGATGGGGCAGCTGTTCCATCTCTGTGACTGACACCAGGTTATAGAACACTTCGCCTGCTCACATCTTTAAGCTCAACTTATTTGTCTTGTTCAAAAAATATTTAAAAATTTGGCTATTTTCATCCTAGTTCTTCTTGCACTTTAGCAGTTGGTGAGTTGTGATTCTTCAGTCTAGTGCTTAGATACAGTTGGGTTTAACGTGCTCTACAAAAGCAAATTTCATTTAATTTCATAGTATTGAGGCAATTAGGAAAATGTATAGTCAGTCTGTGCAACGATTATAGTAGCAAAGCATGAACTGAATCATTCATAGTGGGAATGATAGCTGACATAGCAGTTTAAACTACTGCACTGACTGTAGCTTGAGCATCCAGTGAAAGTGCATATGTTCTAGGAAAGCCTTCCTCATTATTGGATGAACATAGGGAGGAATAACCAGATGCCTCTTAATGGTTAGACACACTGAGTTTCCTCAGTCTGCTTTGATCATAAACCGCTAAAATAGAAAATAAAAAATATAAATAACTGAACAGGAAAAATGCCTTCAGTAAAAACAAAAATAGCAGCTAAATATAGATTAGAAGCCATCTGTCATCCTGGATTAAAAGTAAAAAAAGTATGGTTCTAATATTTTTAATTACTTATAGAAAATTATTATGAATTGCTATACGTTTTTTAAAATGACACCTTATGTTCAGGAATAAAGCTAAATTAGTCGCCAAGCCACTTTTAGTGTATTTGTTGCCAGACCTTTACCGAAGGACTTGATAATAAGTTTGTAAATAATAATATGAGTGACTTCATCTCTTTTTCAGATAATATGCAAGAATTATCTTTGAAGGAAAACGATGATTCTGCATTTTTTTCAGTCTTTTATCTTCCCGTTTGTAATTCTTGCTATTTTAAACAGGTCACATGTTATGCGCTACAAATAATTAATCAAATCAAGTAAGCATATTTTAACTTTTCCTTTTGTTATGTGCAGACTTTCATGATTGCTTCTCCTTTTCTTCTTAGATGAATGCGCCTCCCTCATTCTGACCTGTTTATTCTGCCAGTTTTGTAACTTCCTCTTCATGTTACCCAAGACATGTGCAACAATAGTGACTAACATGTGCTGTCCATCTCACATATACTACAACGCCTCTGATGAAGATCTTCTGAGTAATGACTGTAACTGTTCATGTGATGTTGACTGCAGCATTTTTGATGCATGCCATGATGCCAGCGAATGTCTAGAGCTCGCTTTGGAGATCTCTGAAATGTGTTACCGTTAAAAGTAAACAATTATCTCTAAGTTGTCTCAGTTTCCACGTCATTTGTTGACTAAACTGTATGTAAATAGTTGGTATGAATAAATATGAAAGCATGTACTGTGCACGATACAATTGTGCATGTAGTCTCTTAGGGCCCGATTCACAAAAGTAATCTGAGACTAAATCCAAAACGTGCCACTTTTAGTATTTACACAAGGCATTTAGTAGTAGTAAAGTTAGGATTCTTAACTGTACTACTACTGAACTGAGACATAATCCTTACTTTATGACTTTCGGTATTCACAAAAGGCATTTAGTAGTAGTAAAGTTAGGATTCCTAACTTTACTACTACTAAATGCCTTCTGTAAATACCGAAAGTCATAAAGTTAGGATTTTGTCTCAGTTTAGTAGTAGTAGTAAAGTTAGGAATCATAACTTTACCACTACCAAATGCCTTCTGTGATATTAAGTTTAGGATTTTGTCTCAGATAAGTTCAGTGAATCAGCCCCATTGTGTTTGTTAGGCAAGTTGATAGTATAGTTAAGCTATATTCATGAAATAGTATTTAAAAAAACAATACTAGAAGCAATAATTCAAAACTAACCTTTCTAATAAATATGCTTTCTGTTACCATTAACATCTCACACTATCTGTGATTCTTTTATTAATATAATGATGCGTCACTAAAGATTCTTATATAGTTAAGGACCTTTAACATTTTCTCTGATTCGGCAATATATAGACATTATAAGTAATAAACAAACATTTAACCCTCATTGGACCACAACAAGAAAACACTTGTGAAGTTTAGACAGCTCTGTTATTTTAGTTTTTGTAGAAATTGCATATCATTTTTAAATTGTCCACTTTTTTTCCTTTACAGCTTTAAGTTTTGTCTGAGGAAGGCAATAAAAACGAGTATGATAACCCCCCCTATTTCATGTTGTTGCATTTGAAAGTGCAGAATACAATGCAAATAATATTTACCAAACTTAGGGCCAGACAAACAAAGCTATTTAGCTGTCGCAAAGCCTGAGATTGTAAATCACATGATTTGGATCATTACCTCCTCTTAAAGTGTGAAAGTTAAAAGAATCAATTTAGGGAAAACAGGTTGCATTAAAAAAATTCTTTATTTAAAAGCAATCATAGACATGCTGGTCTGTTGACCCCAGCAGCCATCATCCCTGATGGCTGTTATTCCTAATGGGTCGCAAATTGCAATCTACCTCATTAATATTCATGAGTACATCGATTTATGACCCACTAGAAATCTTTCATATAAAAATAAAACTTTCATACACTACAATTTAAAAAAATTCAAAATAATTTCAAATTCTATAAAAGCGGGTCAAGAACTAAAATTAACGTTTCCTTACAGCAGGACAAGTTCTAAATTTCATCAGAGAACCCATCAACTTTGATGGAAGAGTATTAGAAGAATACAGAATGGTCACACATGGGCCTGATCCTGTCCTTAAATTGCAAAAATTTGATATGTGTCCATACATTAATGACCTCTACGGAGGAGAGACCCCTACGAAGCATTATGGTATTGGCTCATTAGGCAATATAGATTATATTAAATGCCCTTTCAGGACTCAGGATAATGGACATGATTTGAGTGCTACTTGTAAAAGGCACAGAACTATAAAGATCATGGACAAAGAATGGTTGAAACAAGACATGGAAATGAGGTGTGTTGCGGAATTATTTTACGAAAAGGAAGTGAGATTATGCACCATGTGGCTGATACAAAAGATTGTGATTCATATAATACATTCTTTGCTTGGGAACACTTGGCCTGAACAAGGCCTAAATGTCATCTTGAATGTAAATCCAGCCATGATATGTGTTTCCACTTCCTCTCAAAATGCCCCAGTATAATACTATGTGTTGCCATGCTGTTCTTGAAGAACTTCAGCGGAAGCTTCTTGCTACACTCAAGGCTCTTCCTACCTGCATTACATTAGACCTATACATTTTATGAGACTGTCATTGTTTTGGGTGTAACTAGATTTGTACTGGTGCATCTGATGACATTAGGTAAAAAAACGTGATTTTAATATTTACATGTAGGATGATGTTGGGAGTGTGCTACATAATGTTGAATACATTTTGTGTTCTAATTTGTCAATTTGTGCATTGGCATGATCACCTTATGGTGCCACTGTGATTTACACTGTCTATTTTGTTAGTTATATATGAAGCTGTTTCTGGAGGTGAGCCATGATCCTGAATCCCTTGACTTAGAGAGTCTTTTGATCATGACTTAGAATAATTTTGCTTTGAAACTTGACTTCAAGCCATTATTTTTCCTGCATCGGATGGTGACTTATGGTAATTACTTATATTGATTTAGCATGCATTTTGACTATTATTCCTGCCTTCTTTACTGTACTTTATTATTTAATAAATCTTCATGACTTCACAACAGAAAGTCTCAAGTCACTTCTTGATATTAGGCTTATTTATTTGACTATGCTAATTTGTTTGCTGTTAAAAATGTATCTGTTGGGACACATTGACACATATATGTTTAAGGTTAACACTATCTCCAGTCCTACATGATTTAGTTTAGATTATATGATAAGATAGTGTAACCATGGCTAATACCAGCTAGACGCTAATACTGGTTGCAATTTGTACCACTTTTCTACATAGTAATAGATGTTGGTTTAGAAAATTGAATGGATATATAGACTTCAATGTCTGATGCTGGTAATCAAAACTTTAGCTATATTAAGAGTTTAGTGTAGGATACATTTACAATGAGTAGCTATTGTATCTTACTTATGTTCATGCAGCATTGTCAAGCAGAATAATTTTCTCTGTGAAAAAATGTAATGACTACACTGAAAGATTTTAATTTGCCCTATCACTGAACAACTATTAAATGAAGATAACATTAATGGGAAATTCTAGTCAAATATTTGCAGATTTGATTTTTGGAAAGTGTTTAATTCAGGTATGAAAGCATAAACAGATAATTCATGCTTAGAATGTGTGTTCGATACATCAGCGGTGATACCATTCTTTTGCACTCTCTTGCAAACTGCCAAAATCACCACATTGGAAAGTTACCAAACTAAAATGTAGCTTCTGAAATGACGGGAAACATTACTGCTCTAGCAGTGACAATGGTTAAATGATTAACAACCTCTCACATTTATGCCTCCTTCAGCTAAACCCAAATCTTGCACTCACATTAGATTGAAACTGGAGATGAGAAGTGAGCGGATAGAGGGCTTTGAAGAAGAGGTGATGATACCAGTCCATAGAGTGTAGTGGCAGTGAACATTTGAATTTGGCCATAGCACAGCGACCTTTAGCTATCCTAAGCATACTAAAAAACAGATGTAACAAACTTTATGGTCCTCCATATATACAACATGTGCCAATTTGTTAAATCACCCATCTAAATCACTGGAAAGATTGTAAAGAGAATCTGGAGAAAGGTTCAGGACAAGGAGAGACAGATGAAAAAGGCAACAGCTATATTCTTGTTGTAATAATATACACTTTAAAGCCTTTATTACAAGTGAATTGTGATATGTGAGGTAACTCTTGTTATATGAGTTTTGTGATAAATATCAGCAGCAAAAACCTGTTGATTATATTGGGGATAAAAGTGCATGGAATTTACCACAACATACAGATTTTGGTGCAGTAACCAACAAAACATTCATGTTATGCCCCAAAACCTCACAGTTAGGTGGTATTTATAGCACATGATAACTTCTGACTAAGTGGAGGCAAATTTTATCAGGTGCAATAAATATCACATCAGTTATAGGGCCACTCAAAAAGAGGACCTTAATGTTAACCAAAACTCTCTGCTGAAACCCATATTCTCAACATTGAATAGCAGTGAGATCAGTCAGATCAATAATTTCAATATGAACTAAAATGCAAAAATCCAATTTTAAGGAAGTAAGGGGAGAAGGGAGCAGGAATTTGAGGAAGCTGTCCGTAATCTCCCAGCCACCTTCATTTACATTCACGTAAACATAGTCCACATTTAAAAAGGCATATCATAACATCATGAAAAACGGTGCAAACTCTAAAAGACAAAGAAGACATGAAAATAAAATGGTTCCACACTAAAGAAAGGAGGGCAAAATGATAAATCTTCAATGAACAACATTAATGGTGGAGGCATACAAAATTGAAGTAGTTTAAAAAAGGTAGCAGAATCTCATGAGATGCAAGGTATTGTTATTAAAAATACAATAAATATGACAAGTTACAGTAGACTGGAACTTGTGCATGAAACAGGCAAAATAAAACCTCACCCACATCAGCTCCTTCCTGGAAAGGTTTGGGGACAGACAAAAAAGGGGGTCCTAAAATATGTTTTCCCATTCATTGTTCCATATGAAAATTGAACAGTAATGCTGCAAAACCTGCTGAATACAATTAAACTAAATGTGGCAGAAAGCAAGATCTTGGTCAAGAAAGCATGCTTATTATGATTTGGTGTAATCCATTCAGTAGTTTTTAGATTGAATGATCAATAAATATATATAATTAACGCTGCAGAAGATCCATGGAGCTGACAGATCTCAGGATGAGATCTGTCTGGCAGCCACTACACCAACAATGATGTGGTGGCAGATAACTTAGGATTCAGGACTCGGTCACTTGTCCTGGAACATTTGTAAAATAAGATATAAGGGTCATGATAGAGATAGCCTGCCCCCCTAGGGCGGGAAGAAAATATATGTTTTATAAACAATTTACCATGAATTTGTGGTGGCATTTCAGAACCATTAATGATTACATCAATGTTGACAACACTGTGCATGGCGGGGGTGTAAGTTATAGTTAATTAGGGCTCAAGATATAGATACTTGAGATACCTATAACAGGTGACTTTCTTTGGTTTTGTTAATCTAAAATATTATGTCTTATCTGGCACTTTCTCCCAGCTACATCCCTTTAATCTTTGTTTTTTTCAATGAATTCCTAAGGTTATTTCAAATGTAAAGTAACATATTATTACAGATCCAAACTATGTCACTTTAACCTTTGTTTTTTTTATAGACTTTAGAAGGTGCAATATGAAGGGTTATTTTAAGTGAGGCAGACTTACTGACTTTGTCAAAGGTCACTACACAAAAATATTAAAAGTGGGCATATTTGCTTTATCAAGGAGTTTGCATATTAACATATATAAAGAAGACCTATTGTCCGTGTAAAAAAAATCAATAACTATAATCAAATGTATATTCCATTAATTCACAAAAACATATTTATTTTAAAAAAATCATCAACATATCTTTGAGTATTTTTTAAAGCACCCCTTTCCCTTATTAATTCTTATATGCCTCCCCTCTGGCGCCTGGGCCCTGGGCCACCCCAGGATGTTTTTTGGGGAATAGTGCGGAGCCCACACTATTTTTTTTAATTTTACCATAGATCCTCCATGAGTTTGTGCTCATTGTTTTTGTTCGTTTTCAACCCCGAGTAGTCTATCTGGGATCCTCTGCTCCAGGACTAGGCAGGTTATCCTCAGCCCTCAAGTCCTAAAATGATTGCAACCCCATCTTTTCTGATCTATCAATATCGAGGGTTGTTTGGGCGTGAAAGCTGAACTTTTCTGGCGCAGAGCTTTACATCCTTTGTCAATGGTTTATTCCAGACCTTACACTTTGCCTCCCCGCTGTCGACTAGTCATGCTTCAACTACATCCTGCTGCTTGCCCAGCTGAAGATTGTTGTCTTCAGAAATGTTTCTATGTGTGCAGGCAACTGTTAGACTGTGGCAAACCTGGTCCTTGTATCTAACTTTTGGTCGGCCTTAACCTTACCCTTGTCCTTGTCATGTGCAACCAGATAACCATTTGTTGGTGCCTAATGCTTTTTGCCAATTTGAACCTCAAACTTTAAAATATCATAACTTCGGTTGAACTTATTGAATGTTTGTGATTTTTATGTAATTTTATTTATTAGAATTTGCTCTATGCTTCTAAAGTGGTTTGTGATTTTTCCTGTGTTTTGTTTTGTCTTTTATGCTTGTCCTTGTGGGAGTTTCAAACATTAAGGGAATACTAATTTCTCATTCAACTAACAAGTTCAGAACCAACAAAATTGTTTTTCAATATGCAATTAAATAATGTTATAAATAAAGCAAATAAACAGATTTGTTTTGCTAGAAAATGTCTCCTTTTTATGGTCACCCTAATTTGTAGCTGAGTGTTGTTGCTGGAATATAAAGACTGCACACTGGGTACTGCTGTCAAGTGCTCAATAAAAATGCTGTGTCCCATAAAACATGTAGAAATTGTTGTATTTAACTCGCCTACAAGGACCTACAATATGGTGTGGAATCTGCACCAATAGCATGGAATGTTACGAAAGTTAAATGTCATTTCTGGAATGCAGCGCTTATTTTGCCATCCACTAGCCTGACATGCAAGACATGGCTTTCAGCCTGTCATTGTAACCTGACTGTTGTAGTTTACACCTGCAATTTAACCTGCCAAAATATCCCTTTTGATATGAGTAACACTTGCCATTTAAATTTTAGCAAGTCACCACTATGTCAGCTGCGTAGCCCACAGGGTAGGGTACATGGTACTTAAAAATAAGTCATGTTGAAATTTAAGTACAATGGGCCCGATTCACAAAGGCAATCTGAGACAAAAGTCTAACTTTACGACTTTTGGTATTCACAGAGGTAATTTATAAGGGTGGGCTTAGTATGCGTAGTGGGGCTATGCGAAGCTACGCAAAGTGGGTGAGAAACTACGCCAATGCGCATGCGCGGTCACCCGCGCATGCTAATTTCTCGCGCATTGGTATCCAAGATGGCGGCGCGAATGAGAGGAGGGAGCCCCTGGATGCAGCGGACAAGGTAAGTGCCTTTTATTTACTTTTCTTTTACTATTTACACAAATTAGGTATTTAGGGGAGGGTGGGAGGGAGGCGGGTGGCGGGCAACTTCGCTACACCCACTGAGTGGGCGTAGCTTTGCCTGCTACGCCTACTTTGCAAAGGGCGAAGTAGGCAACACTACGCCCACTCTATGGGTGTGGTGAAGTCGTTCACCCAAGGTTAGCCATTTACGAGTCGTATCTTTACGTCCGCAGTCAGGCCGGACTCTTCAGTCAACACTGAGGGAAGTGCAAATCATGGACGGCCTGTACCATGATGCAAAGGAGCAAACTTTTCTGGGATATAATGTAGTGTCTGGCTACACCCTTTTCCCTGCCCAAACTGATTTTCATGACCTCCTCTACCATTTATCACACATTTCTAATGTTCCTTTTTGTAAAAAATGGTACTCCCGCCTATTGATTACACTTCATCCTGCCCAAGCCGGAGAGTGCGGCCCAAGCAGGAGAGTACGGCTCGGATGTGGATATTCCGGTCTGACTAGGAATTTAAAGATACGACTCATAAATGACCGCCGTGAATATCAAAAGTCATAAAGTTAGACATTTTTCTCATATTTCCTTTGTGAAACAGGCTCAATGTCCCTGCAGTAATAAGTTTCAAAAATCAATTTTTGCTATAGAAGTCCCTGGCTGTCCTATGGGAAAACTAGATATTAGTTGTAAATCTCAGGTTTGGGAAGAGCTAGAATATAAATTCGCCCAATCTTTTTAATATTTTTTTTAATCACAATTCAATGATGAAGTTGGATTTTTAATAAACATTAACGGCTGGTGCCAGCCATAAATGCCTGGGTTTTATTCTCATAACACAACACTTCCTAGATCTTTGGAAGAAATGAAGCAAACCTGAACCTTCTGTTTGAGGCCTGAAGGAGATCTGAAGGGTTGGACATGCTCCTGCTTGTACCCAGAAAAAAAGAAATTGGACTCCAAGCGTGAGTTGGGTGACCTTCTGTGTAGCTAAAGGGAAACAAGACACTTTGGAAGGCCTTTTTCCTAAAGTACCAATTGACCACTAGCAACTGAACCCTGCTGTTGGCATCTGCCTGAGCCCCTCAGTGTCTCCGATTTCCTGCTCTGAGTTTCTCAGGACTAAAATGTTTACTTCCGCGGTTGTTTGGGCATCAGAGGAAAGTGCAGAAACCTTTCCTTCAGAACTTCAGTGGGACCCACCGGAAAAAGTATCTGACCAGCAGTTCAACAGAGCTAGATTGAATTTCATATTTGTCCGCCTCATAGATCCCTGCACCTCCCAAAAAAAGACTAAGGGGGTCATTATGATGGTGAAAGGCCCACCACCGCCAGCCATGTGGTGGCGGGCCTTGCGCCAACAGAATGCGATTTCCCCCCGCCACATTACGATGGTGGGGGGATCCCGACTGTGACTGTGGCGGACGCAAAGACCATCCACCACGGAACCGCCACAGGCAAGCGTTCCGATTGTCTGGTGGAGCGGTCTGCATCCCTGAAATGGCAGGCACTGCCTGCTAAATTAGGATGCTGGCTTCAGCCAGCCTTTCCGTGGTGGGTACACCGCCATTGAAAGGCTGGCAGGATTGGTTTTGGGGGCCTGTTGCGGGTCCCCCTTGTGTTTGGTGGTGGTGTCTGTGTACCATGGGTGCCCCCTACATTTCACTGCAGCAAGCGCCAGGCCCCCTGTAGTGCCTGCTACGTAGTACAGTGAAATGCACAACATGCAATTTTAACATCGCTGCGGGTGCTGCAGTCAGCAGCACCCCCCGCCATGTTAAATTGCAAAATGTGACCGCCATGGTGGTGGTCGCATCCTAATTGGGTGTGCAGGACTGCCACATGCATGGCTGGCGGTCCTGGTCCCCACCACGATGGCGGGCCGGCTCAGGTCCGCCTCCATCGTAATGACCCTCTAAGCGACTAATTTAGATCTTGGCAGATCTGCTCCTACTGTTGCTTTTCCGCTGGACTCTCCGTCCACCTACTCAGCGGTCTCCCTGTTCTATTTAGGTGCTGGCGGATCGATTGATGAGAGTCAGTCCAAGCGCCACCGTCTCTGCCAGCTTTTTCCACCTGAGTCAATGGTGCGATAGGCAAAAGTGGCTGTCGGAGGAAGCACAGGCATTATTTCCACTGGGCCAATCACGATGTGCCTTTCTGCCAACGTAACAGTGGCGGGCAAACCTCTACACCTGATTTGGCAGTTTTGAAGAGATATAAGGCAGAACTAACCTTTTTTCTAATTTTTTCATTTCGTTTTCCATCATGGACCCAATCGTCCAAGTCTTGCCTTTGCTGCTGCTACTTGACCATGAAGCAAATCAACCCTGTTGTCGCCAGAATCAAAGGTAGGCTTCTTTTTAACTTATCTTTTGAATTGTCTGTTTACAGTAACCCTGGGCTCATGCATTTTTAAATCATTCTTACAAGCAATATTTTACAAAACACACCTGTATAATTTGATTTTATTTGGTGCAAACTGCCTTCAGGATAATGCACGCAGAAATTGACATTAATCAAAACATCAAACAGTGTCCATACGGGTGTGTTTAATTATTTTTGGTAAACTATCAAATTATAAACATATGCATTACACATTTTGGAATAATGTAAATGTAATATAATGTAGGCATTGCAGTAGACAAGGTGAACATTTTTTAAAATAACTGTAAAATCAATGTTCGTTCTAAACTCAAATCATCTTATATAATAATTAATGTAACATTTCCTCTTGTCTAGTGCATTTTCTGTATTTTATTAAATTTTGTCTCATTTTATTAACACCGTCTATGCTCATGACGAGCTCAGCTCGTCAAGAGGCACGGTGCTCGTGTGCTCATGACGAGCACAGCTTGTCATAAGCCGTGGAACTCTCACATGCGGGGATAATTCCCCTGCTGTGCTGAACGTTCCACTGAAACGGGTGTGGTCATGACGAGCTCAGCTCGTCATGAGCACACGAGCACTGTGCCTCATGACGAGCTGAGCTCGTCATGAGCACGGGGGCGCTGTGCACACCCCCGCCCCCCAGCACAGCAGGGGAATTACCCCGCTGCGAAGGGGTTAATGGTGTAATGCATATGTGTTCATTTATATCACTTATCAAGTTCAAATAAACCCACTTGTATTAACAATTCTTTTTATAGTGTAAGTGTCCATTGTCATGATGAATGCTTGCACCAAAATGTAAATGTCCATCACATTCTTGATTTTCAAGTATTTGCACTGTACAAATTAGACATTTTAAAAAATGTTTGCAATTCCTGTCATAAATGTAAGTACACATATACCATTCACATTTTCATCATTAACATTTCAAGAATCAATGAACTGTAAATGAAAAATGTTAGGACAAAGTTTGTCAAATTAAAACAGTTTTTTTTAATCAGCAAATGAGATACTTCTCTCATATATTTTTCTTTGTTTTTCAACATGTAACCAAAAAGCCTTTCCATTCACAACAGACTGTTGTACTGTTGCCCGAAACTTGCCTCCTATACATACTGCCAAAGGGTAAACTCCTTAGGACGGTGCACCTATTGGGCACATAGCAGTCAACTCAAGGATCTTTATTGGGAGGGGTAGGTCTAGGTTTGACAGGGGTTAGGGACAGGTAAGAGGTGAATTTGGGAGGAGGAATACAGGTAGGATGATGGGAGAGGATTGGGTTTGCGAGGTAGAGTGAGCAGAGTGGGTGATGTGCGTGTGTCTATGTTTTGCAGTTGCATGTGGGTCTGGTGTATGTTGTGCATGTTTTGATGTGTGTTTTTTGACAATGTTTGTTGTTCAGGTGAATGTGTGCATTTGGACTTGGTGGATGTTACTTTCAGTGTAGGTGTGTTTGTGTGTGAGTGTATTATGTTGAATGAGTTTGCTGTTGAGGTGGTTGGTGTGGTTGTGGTGCTTGTGGGTCTGCTGGTGGATGTGGTGTTGGTTGTGGGTATGCTGTGATTGTGGGTGTGGTCATAGTTGTGTGGTTGTAAGCGTGTGGTCATGGTTGCAGGTGTTATGGTAAGTTGTGATGCTTGTGGTTGTGATGATGGTTGTGGGTGTGTTGGTGGTTGTGTTGTTTGTGGCTGTAGTATCAGAAGTGTGTTTGTTGTTTGGGTGTTTGTACGTATTACCTTGTGGTTTTGTGTTTATGTGTTTCTGTTGGTGTGGGTGCCTGCACAGAAGTGAGTGGGCTTGGGCTTTGAAGATATTTTTTTGATTAACTTTATTGGCATTTATGAATAACATAGACATCATATGCAGGCAGATACTAAGATAGCAATGTGTTTCCACACCCTTCCCTCCCAGTCATAATAAAGGAGCAGAGCATATCGCCTTTCGTCATTTAGACTAATCCCCATTACAATTCAAGGAGAACAAACAAGGAAAAGTCAACATTCCCGGCTGCTGTTCCACATTTGTGGTGCCTCGTATACATAATATACAGTTTATGATGCCCACATAGATCTTGCCAATCCCAACTCCTGAGTGCCCCTCCCCACCCTTACCTCCCAACTCCCACTTCAAACAAAGAGCCTCAATATCAATGTTGCGGTTTACATGATTGTCGCATGTCCTTCACCAGCACTGAGCATAAGTTCATGCCAATTCCATTTCCAGGTTCCCCCCTTTAATGCAACTATGTCTCACTACCAGACTCCTGAGTTCCTGGATTTTGCTCCTCTTTAAGTTCTGCCAGCATTTGGGACCATGCTCGGAGACATCCTCTAATTTTTCATCTTTACGAACAAGCTTAATTCGCACCCTTTCCGTAGTCGTCCACTCACATTTATCTTTCATCTACTCCCCTACTTGTGGTGACCTAGGTCTGAGCCATGTTATAGCAATGCTCTGCCTTGTCATCACTAATCCCGGTGTGAGGAAGCACCTGATACATTTTTTGCATTTGGGATGAGGTAATAGGCCCCGTAGTATATGTCGGATTGTTTTAGGGATCACCCAACCCATGGCTCTCTGAAAGTGTGTAATTATTGTGTCCCAGTATGAAAACAGTGTGGTGAAAGTCTAAACCATCTGAAGAAAGTCCCCCACCTGTGATTTACATCTCAGGCATTAATCACTGCGGGTAGGGTAGATTGTATGTAGTGTGCTCAGGGTAAGGTATACTTGGTGCACCAGGATTTATTGTAGGAGCTTAAAACGTGCATTAGAGCTTACTGAGAGAACCCCTTCCTGAACTCGTTCCCCGTCTTTATCAGACACCAGTTCCTCAAGTATGGTATTCCATCTCCGCTGTACCGGTAGTAGTCCGTATGGTAAATCTTCTCTTAAGGCTCTATACAGATGTGATACTAACTGTCTACCCTGCACCATGTATAGTATTACTTTCAATGTGTTAGTACTAGGGGGTTCTGCCGGAAACGCCGGACAGATTTCCAGAATCACACTTGAGATCTTCTCATACTATAGGAATTGTCCTGTTCCCAAGTCAAAGGCAGCTATTTCCTCCTCTGGGGTAATAAGCCTGCCATCCATATACAGGTCGCCTAGTGTTTGGCATCCTCCCTCATTCCACCTTCGTACAGACATAGAGCCCGCTATACAGGTGAAAGGGCGTAACACCCAGAAGAGCATATCAGGAGCATACAGGGCATGTTGGACTACCTTTCGTACCACGGTTTCCCAGATCAGGGCCACATGTTGTGCAATATATGGGACCCGGGGAGGAACACCCCCTCCATGCATCAAGATTTTGGGCAGTGTGTGACTGTCATGTTGTAAATGGGAGGCCATGTAGAAGAACTGACCCCATGCCCTCTGCAGTGTTGTTAAGCGTACCCACTTACGTGTATTACCCCATAAGAGGTCTATCAGGAGTTGCTCAAGTGTTCAAAAAAATAATGTCTTGGGATGATGTACAGTGAGTGTTGCATCGCATATAGACACCTGGGTAAAACTATCAGGTTTATGGAACCAGAAGTGACAAGTCCCGCCAGAACCACATGGAGTGCCGTATCCCGTCGATTACTTTGCCATTGTTGAGATCAAGGTAAGCAGTGGCCATATTTGCCAGCCGTATCCCCAAATACCTTGTCCCTTCTCCTGCCCATTGTAACTCCCCCTTGTGCTGTTTAGATTGTGGCACTCCTGCTAATCTGCCAATGGGGATTAGCTTGGATTTTCTTGGGTTGATCTGGAGACCAGATACTTCTCCAACTCTCTGTAGCTCTGCCAGTATTTCTTGGCTGGCGTAGATAGGCTAGTGTATCATTGGCATATGAAGAGACCACATGATTGTCTTACCCAGCCTGACTCCCCTGTCTCCCAGCCTGTCCAGCGGGGCAGCCGCTAGTGGCTCCAAGGCCAACGCAAACAGGATCTGGGGCACACCTGGCGAGTACCTCTACAAAGCGCAAATGGCACGGACACCAAGTTCCCCATCATAATTATTGCCATAGGGGTTGTATAATATAGTCTAGTCCATTTAAGGAACTCCCTACCGGCCCGGACTCTCGGTGGAATTGCACTATTTGTGGCCCGGACCTCCACAGAGTCGAAGGCCTGTTCTATGACCAACAATGCTAAGGCATAATTATTGTCCATTTAGCACGGGGCATGCCATTTGTGCCAACCTTTGCAAGTTATGGTTGGTGCTGCGCTTAGGTATGAATGCTACCTGGTTACTATGAACAATATGGGAGACCCAAGGGAGAAGGCACGCTGCCATGATTCAACTAGGTTTTTGTACATCTATAATTAGCAAAGAGATCGGCCTGTATAAATTGGCTAACAGGGGATTGCTATTAGGTTTTGGTATCATGGCCACCAGGGCATCAGTCATGGAAAGTGGAAGTGTGCCCAACGCAAGCACTTCATTATAAACCTCCATCAGGTGGTCAGCCAGCAAGGTGGGAGAACTTCTGATAGTAGTAGTATTAAGTCTGGGCGGTGAACTCCGCTCCGCTCGTGGAGTTTGCGGAGTTTTCTGCACTCCGCATTACGCGGAGCTCGCAGAGTTCTTTCCCTTGCTTGCGTGTATCAACATCAAGTTGACGAGCGCAAAGGAGGAAAATCCACCCCCGGTGAGATTTTCCCTCGTTTGCGATCATCAACATCAAGTTGGCGAGCGCAAGCGTGAAAAATCAACCTCCCGGCGAGATTTCCCAACTCGGGCGGTCATATTTCTCAATGCAAGTGGTCACGTATGCCTGCTCGCATTGAGAAAGCTGCAGCTCGAGTAAAAATCTACTTGAGCGACAGAAAGGAAGCAGTGCCCGTACACTGTGCATGATGCAGTTCACTATGATTGCACAGTGCGGACAAGCACCTGGCTCTGAAAATCACCGCGAACTGCATTTATCTCAAGAAACTCCGCTGCTTGCAGAGCTCCACGTAGCGTGGCAGAGTTTTTTTTGCACTCCGCCCAGGCTTAGCAGGTAGTCCATTGGCCCCTGGGATCTTAGCGGTTTTAAGGCACTGGATAGCCAACAGAATTTCCTCTTTATATATCGGGGCATTTAGGGTCCCCTTCACCTCTGAATCTAACTGGAGGAGCCATACCGAGTCCAGAAAGGCATGGATCTTTTCTTGTGGTGTAGAGGGTCGTTGTGAATATACATTCCCAAGGTGAGCAGTCAGGACCTCAGCAATTGCCTTCTGTAAGAACACCATGTTTCCTTCACTATATTTAACCTGTACAATGGGTTTGGTGTCTGACTCGTGTTTAACAAGACGAGCCAGTAAAGCTTGGTTCTATCTCTTTCCATGTGTAATCTCTGTTGGTGTGTAGAATGCACATGTTTTTCTAGTCCATGCAAATGTATTAGTAATGTTTCCCGTGCCAGCCACCACTCTTCCATTTTGTGTAGGGCCCTTAGTATGGTCCTACCTAGCGGCACCCAGTACTGTTTCCTTTTTAGCTATGTCTTTTTCCAGCTGGTGGCGAACGCCATACGAAGTTTAATACATATCCCCCCTGATAACCACCTTCATGGTCTCCTATTTGAGCGCGTGACTCGAGGAAGAGCCCCAATTTCCCACAAAATATCGTTTTAGGGCTTCTGATGGCTGCAAATGGAGTGTCTGATGAGGCTTCAGTCCTGAGTCTCCAGAGAGGCATGGCAGAGAGAGCTCTCGTACCGCTCAAGCTGAGCAGGATGAGTGAGTCGTTGGACCGATACCTAGGTAGATAGGTTATTCCCTTTACCACAGGTCCCAGTTCAGCTGAGAGGAGCCAGTAGTCTAACTGGCTAAAGGTTGAAGATGTGGGGTATTAACGGGAAGACTGTTGGGTTGATTTCTGACGTTGGCACCATACATCAACCAGATGCAAGCCCTCTATAACATTTCAGAGGGTCTCTGCTAGTCGGGGCTTAGTACAGGCCTAGGGGGCTCACATCACAGTGCATAGTCCCATAGGGCACAGTTAACGTCACCTGCCAACATCATAGATGTCCCTAAATATGGGGCAGCTGCTTTCATCAGGGCAGGGAAGACAGACGAACAATCATCATTGGGGCCATACACATTAATAATGCCATCCAATTTACCATGAAGGATAACGTATCTCCCATCTGGGACCCCAGCAGTGCTTCTTTAAACAGGGCTGGGAGTCCCCCAGACATGTGTCTCCTGCAAGTATGCTATGGCTACTCCATAGCGCTTCAAATATTCGACTACCCTACTGCGTTTGATAAAGACAGCTAGAACATGATCATTCCATGTAATCAATTTCTTCATGGGCAGCCATACCACATATGATCCTTTACCACCCAATTTTTGCGAGTAGAAAAACAACCCCAACCAAGCCCTATCAGAACTAATCACCCCCCTCTCCTTGTGCAGTGTAGCACCCCCCGGCCGCAAAGGAGACAAGGTAAGGTTGTGCATGCGTAGCCCCACCCCCCTACAACACATAAATCAGGTAAGAACAATGCAACAATGATATCCAGTCTGCATCCCAAGTTTCCAAGTATCTGTACTTTCCATTATTGACCAGAGAGAAGAGTCTAATAGTCTCTTGCTAAGCAAGTGGTAGGCTCACTAGTGGGCTATGAGGACTCGCCTCTAACTCCCAACTAGGTGTCCACCTCTGGGGGGTGGACCCCCGTTGACCACATGTATCCTGCATCTTAGGGCACCCAATCCCGCTTATCATTGAAAATTACCCGCCTGCATATGATAGTATGATAGTATAGAGTCTTAATCATTTCCCCCGGCAAACAGTAGTATTCTCATCTAGTTCAAGCGTCTGTCTCCAATTCTTCCTGACTAGTTGTCATCATCTTCATGGGTGTTATTATCCAAAATTTGTGCCAAGGAGAACTCCCCGAGTCGAGACAGTGTCCCATGCCTGTAAGGCGCCATCCAGGCACAATCGGATTCTTCCTGGGCTCTGCAGTTTGCCATTGTAGAGCCTTGCGTTCTGTGTTCCTCTGTTCCATGGCTGGCAGTTTGAAACAGTAGGCCGGGATGAGTCAGTTGAGGGACCTACACATACCTACGGGTGTCACTGAAAGTCCAACCATTCACTGGCTTCCGCCGCTTGTAGGATTGTGTAATGTAGTCTAGTGGATGGCGGGTGGAGTTAGGGGAGGAGCAGGAACGGGAGGAGCTGGGGACAGGAACCAGGGCAGTTAGAGTAGGGACAGGGTGAGAGCTGAACATAGATAATAAAGGCTCCAGGTAAAGTATAACCAGCGTCTGTGGTTATTTGTAGCACGATGCTACAACTGGCGACGAAGGTGGGATGTGCATGACTGCAACCCACAGAATATCAGAAGAATTCCCTGTCCCCTGCAGCGTCGAGAAAAGGAGCTCACTGCCGTGTGGTGCAGCTGCCTGAAGACAGAGGACAGCAGCAGGTGACCCTGCCCCTCCAGTGACCGTGAGGAGCCCAGAGGGAGCCACTGTGACGAGCACTGAAACGCTCGAGGGAAGAAGCTGTTCGCGCTGAAAGCGCGAGTCCCGCCGGATGCATGCAACTTGGCACCCTTGAAGAAACAGGAGTCGGGAGCCCACTCCGACCCTGCCTAACACCCCCAGAGCGAGACGAACGTATCTCGGTGTGGAGGACGCTGTCCCCGAGAGACTGCTGGCAAGCGCCGCTGAACGCGCTGGAGCTGGAGCCCGGGTGCCATCAGAGGTCGGAAAACCTCACGCCCGATGCGTGAGCTTTGGCACTCTATCGGCGCAGAAGAGCGGGAACTTGGAAAGTAAGGTGGGAGCCCACCCCAAAGTAGTGAAGAGTGCCCAGGGTGAAGGAAAGTGCCCCCAGAGGACCGGCTGGCAGGCGCTAGCAAGCGCGACGAAAGCGGAGCTTGAAACGGAGCTCGAGGAGTCCCGGCATCGGAAACCTCACTCCCGATGCGTGAGCATTGGCACGCGATCGCCGAGTGAGCACGGGACCTGGTGAGACGCCGTGGGAGCCAACCCCAACCTCACCTGACTGTGGAGGACGCTGAGGAAAGCTGAACCTGAGGCGTGCTGCCCCTGAGATCGACTGCCGGTGAGTCCCGTGTGAAGGAACTGGGGTCGAGTGAAGAGAGAGAAAGTAGTGCATGCAGGCAACTACGGCGGCCATATTGGAGTCAGGCAAGCCAATGGGACATCTCTGTGAACATCGGGAGCGGCCATCTTAGAGTCAGGCGCTTCTCAGGACAGACCCCTTGATTGTAGTACAGCGGCCATTTTGAAGTCAGGCACACAGCAACAGAAACAAGCACTGACTAGAGCAAATAAACAAGCATTGGTGACTGTAACAAAACAAACATTAACACATACAAACAAGCACATGCAAATACAAGAAGCAGTCTAAGAAGACAAGCATTGACAAAGACAAGGAGAAAAATAGTATAACAAGCAGTGAAATACAAGGACAGGCATTGGCAAGTCTAGAGGAACAATCAGCGGCAAAGGTATAGGACCAAGCACTGACAAAAGCAAATGCGCGAACACCGACAAACGAACAAGCCAGAGTCAGTGCAAGGAAGAAACAGCAAACAAGCACGAGCACCTACAAAAGAGATGCAACAAACATTGGCCAACGCAAGTGAGGAAAAGAAACGAGCACAGACACATGCAAGAGCTAGGTAGAAGCGACAAGTGGACCCAAATAATCACGTAATGTAGTCTAGTGGTTGGGGGTGGAGTTAAGGGGAGGAGCAGGAACGGGAGGAGCTGGGGACAGGAACCAGGGCAGTTAGAGTAGGGACAGGGTGAGAGCTGGACATAGATAATAAAGGCTCCAGTTAAAGTATAACCAGCGTCTGTGGTTATTTGTAGAACGATGCTACACCGCTGAGAAGAGCAGGTTGACCTCGATTGCAACTGTATCCGTTTTATGTACCATTTCATCATAGGTGGTATGAATAGCTGGCAGTACATCCGCTGTAGAAGGTCTTGAGCCCACAGTGGTTAGCGCGTTTCCTGGTCAGTCTGTCAGGGGCCTGCCTGCGCCCCATGGCCAGAGGGTAGGGGATGTGTATAATTTGAAATGTTATTATCTTGGGCTGCTCAGTTTCCTTTTTCCTTGACCATGACAACAGAGTTTGTATTCATTTATATTGGCTGGGGAGCGCAATTACTCCTTTCCTGTGTTTTCTGGTAGCAACCATTTCAGAGCATTCATAAGTGCAGTGTGCGGCTCCAGACTCCTTGTCACTTCTCATTAGCATGTGCTGCATAGCACAGTGTCCCTTCCAAGGTCTCTTTATGGTGAATGCCTTGCCCACTACTTTAAAGCAGCTAGATATAAGGGCAGATACACCACCCCCTGGTGTGTCCTATTGGCAATATCAGGCCTCCAGCTCCCTCCGGACAGCGTGTTGCTTTATCTATGTAATGCACACGAGGTCTATCATAGGTAGCTTGAATTCTTAATGCCAGTCTCTTCAAGGTGCTTGGCGAGTGTCTCTTGTCTATTCCAGGCTGCATTATGAAGGCCCCACTTCTGCAAAGGCTGTGCTCCTCCTTACCACCCCCCTGCAGACCTCTAGCATACTGTGTCTCCAGGGAACATCCACTATAATCAGCTCCTCAAACATCCCACGTCTGTGATCGGTGCCTGCTGGCAGGGATGATCCCCCAGGTGAGGTAGTAGTATGATCCATACAATTCCTGACCGACCCACCGCCACAGGGCTGTATATCCCCTACCCCGACCAACATGGGTGCTCTGGATGAAGTGCGGTCTAACATTTCGAGCAGAAGTGGGAGTGTCTCGTTCGTGGCTCAGGGGACACTGCACACCGCACCTTCTCACTTAATGGTGCCACACTTGAGTTCAGGTTCCTTGGCTACACCAGCTATGCCCGCGCCAGCCCAGCCCTTTCCACTCGTCACTCGTCCTTCTTCAGTGCACCCCATGCTTCACTTTGGGGAGAGGATGTAGCCTTATGGCCAGAGTGGTCGACCTCGAAGCTGGGGAACCAGGTTCGAGTCTCGGCAACGACACTCAACATCCTATGATTCTGGGCAAATCACTTAATCTCCCCGTGCCTAACAAAATTGAATGTGTCCTTCTGTAACACATGTAAAGCTCTCTGACACCCGATTTCTCTGGTCTTAAAAAAAACTTCATTGCAGGGTGGCCAACCCTGAAATCAGCTGGCAGTCACTTACATCAGTTTTGGGGCCAGTAACAGGAGACGCCTTCTTTCCGCCTGGGCCAGCCTCAGTGCCTGGATTACGTCAGGGAAAATGGTGGCCGGCACACAGTAATTTCTCTGCCATCTCCTATGACTGCAGTAGCTCACAAATCACACCAGCATGCAGGTGCCGGGGGTACAGATGGACATTGCCTGTGCCAGAGGAGGGTAATCAATAGCCTGGGCATTCAGGATGTTGATGGATTAGCTTAGGCAGACGGGAGAACCGGTAGAAGCGTCTACTCAGCTATCTTGCCAGGCCACCAGTTTGTTTGGGCTTGGGGTGGGAATTGGGATTAGGGTTGAGAAACAGACCTGAGATGGAGCATGAGGTTGGGAGGCTAGGTGGAGTGAGGAGGCTATTTCTGCAAACGGTCTCTGCATGCCAGACAGTGAACTGTGAATGCCATCCAGAAATGCAACCATTTGTTGCATTTGGCAACTAAGGCCCTGGATGGCAATCACTATTGCAATCTGGCCTACAGAGATGCTGCGTAAGACGTCAATAGCCTCCTCAATCAGCACAGCCTGGGTGACAGTTGCAGGGTGTGAGGTGCCTGGGGTCAAGGAAACCGCATCCCTTCTAGGGGGTGGGGTTTGTCCAACTGCGGAAGGCAAGAGAGTGGGTGGAGGTGGGTCTCTGGGTTGTTGACAAGAATGTGGTTTGTTCAATTCCTGTAGGGTCCACCATGACTAGGTACTGGTCACTTGTGAAGGCCTCCAAAGATGATGATGAGGTGGCAGCCTGCGTTCCAGTTCCCTCACCCTCCGTGCCAGCGGCAATATGGCTGAGAGAATTGTGGGATAATACAAATAGCAAAAATCTTTCATATTTGGTATTAAAAAAATATATTTGTATGGTAATTTGTATTGAAAATATGATATATTGTCTAAATTAACATAATGTTAATTTTGTGGATTTCACTTGAGATTATTAAATATGCATATCTATGTATAGTAATACACACAAAATAAAAAATAGTGGTCCTCACAAACAACACATGCTGATTTTGGGGTGTTGTCTAATTATAATGTGTTTATAAATACACACAATAATTTTTCAATGTAATTTAAAAAGAACTGAAACTTCACTTCAATTACTACACTTGATGCAGGAACTAAAAGGGACATTTTAGCCTGTATTTAAATAAAAAAACAAGTTAGTAAAATAACGTTTTCAGTTTAAACATGTACTTGTTCCTCTGATGAGTTGCACAGCTGGCTGGACTGGGACAGGACCTCCATAGTCAGCAACTCCAGCTCCTCTGGTGAGACGTTTTGGGCCATGCACCTGCTTTTCCTGACATCATGGCTCCCAGAGGTCGGAAACAACAACACAGTTTGTTGGATGCAGTGTTAGGAGGCAAGGGAGCTTTTTTTTAAACTCTCTGCACATCTACATGGCACCCGTAATCATCAAGAGAGACGGACACTTCCATTGGCTTTAATGCGCTGCTGTCATAATCGTTAGGCTATGGCTGTGTCCGCCATGGAGTTTTACATCCACTACCCAGTCAACTTTCACCAATGTCTGTCTAATTGCAAATGTCCTGACAGCAAGGTCAGGCACTCGCCATTTTCGATTGTTACAATAGTTGTTGTGTGATTGTTGAGTGCATCACTACCACTCAAAATGGTGGCTACTTTGTAAACATATACAAATTGCTAATGTAATTCATTTTTTTAAATAAAACAGTATTATATAGAGCATTAATGTGGTTAAATGCGATAGATGTACGGTTTTGTTTATGCTTCCATTGATGGATTTTTTTTATGTAAAACATGAAAAAATAATAGTAATGTGTAAATAATCCATTTATAAACTATCATTTACACATTTCTTGAAAAAAGTTATAGACATGCCAAAAATGTATTTTTAAAATAAAAAAATCAATAATAAATGTTGTGTAAAATTGTTAAAAAAACAAATATATTTTCTTACAAATACATGACATTTGTGTTATTTATCAAAAAATATTGGTGAAAATGTAATAAAACGTTTTTCATTTTTTGATGCAGACATATGAACCCAGGGAGAGTGCCATCATTGAAGAACAGGATATTATCAAACAATTCAGATTGAATAGGCAAACAATTATTGATGTATATTCTCTCTCGCAATAGGAATCCCACAACAATAACACCAATAGTTAAAATCATGGCAATACTTCATTTTGTGGCCACAGGATCATTCCAATACACTGTGGCAGTATCTGTTTGAATGTCACAACCAACATTCAATGGTGTGCTATAAGAAGTTCTTTCTTCAATGATGAGACACATCAAAACCTTCATACAGTTTCTACGAAATGAGGATTTTGCCACTGTGAAAAGAGATTTTTATGCTTGGGGTCACATGTGGCTGGAGCAATTTATGGCACACATATTGCCTTAGTGCCAAAACATGAAAAATTTGCATTTTGTCTTCTTACCAGATTTGTACATCACAAGCGTGTATGTGCATTTTCCAGGATCAACACATGATTCCTTTGTACTACAGAGCGGCACCGTGTCCCTGCAATTGTCACAACTTGGACCTGAGAGGGCCTGGCTTGTTGGTAAGTACAATCTGCCAATATATTGTTTGTTTAATATCAAGTTTAATGATCTCAAAGACTATTACATATTTGAGCTAAAACAAAATGTTTATATAGGAGACTCAGCTTATCCTAACTGACCATAGTTGTGAGCACCCCTGAGGAATCCAACAATGGCAGGGAAGTCTGCTTCAATGAGGCCCATTGAAAAATACGGAGGCCAGTGGAGCAGTCTTTTGGGCTTCTAAATGCCAGATTTTAGTGACTTGAGAAGGTGTGCAAAATCACCATGGCCTGCTGCATATTACACAACATAGCCCTGCAGCGAAAAATTCCAAAAATTGCAGAGGATGGAGAGCATGACGAGCCAGGGGGTGAGGATGGTGAAATGCCAAAGGATGATAATAATGGTGAAGAGGAAGGAATGGACTTATGTCAAGATGTTATTGAGAACTTCTTCACATAAGTGTAAGTATCTGTTTACATAGTATTACATTAAATGTTAAACCAACTTTAATCTAATGAGAATAAAAGTGTGTGCTGGTCATTTTTATTTAGAAAGGACAAGTTAAGTAAAATCCAGGGCAAAGATGTTTGTTGATCAACGTTTTGACACATTGACTATTATGTCCATTTACATTGTTTATCTTTGACTGTTTAAAAAATGTGTGCTCAAAATTATTCATTTGTAATGTGTCTATTTTATAATGTAATACAAATGATCTTTTTGTTTAGATCTGTTTTACGTTCATTCTCCATGTCATCTATATTTGGATATTTCAAAGTTGTGATATTTGAAGTTATATGCTGCTGTTGCGAAGTACAAACGGAACATGGGTTGATCCTGTAAAAGACACACAGACTTTGGGTGTACATATCTTGTACAACGACATCTTGCACAGTAATTGAATATATTTTTAAAAGATTACATTAGACTTGATATCTGCTGAATGTTGCCACTAAGCCAATTTGTGCTGCTTAAATTGCTCTAACCACTTGTGTAAGTCGACCCAAACCATACTAATCTCCCTTCACAATAACAAAATCTTCATTTTGTGGTAAGTGTATGAAGTTGTTAATGTGTCTCATCATTGTAGAAAGAATTCCTTGTAGCATACCACTCAACGTTGGTTGTGGCATTCACCAGATACTGCAACATTGTATGGGAATGATCCTGTGGCCATAAAATGGAGTACTGCCATGATTTTGACTGTTGATGTTATATTCCTATTGTGTAGCTCGAGCTGATGACATAAATCAATAATAATTTTCCTATAGAATCTGATTATTTTGAATATATTCTGTTCATCCATGGTGGCAAAGTCTGGAACTGCAAATTCAAAAATGGCACTAGGGGGTCTATTAGTATGAAAAATGTGAGAAACATCACCTACATAAAATATATTTATGAATAAACAATCATTTACAATTTTAAATTTTAAAATGTATGATGGAAGGAAAGAAATTAACAAATCGATAAAAGTAATATAAAACCAGTCTTTGACTTGGTTAGTTTATATTTTATTCAACCAAACCAAATAATCTGAAACAGGATGTAAACAAAAATAATTTACAAAGTTAATCATTGTGAATGAAACTATTATTGAAGAGCAAAATTGTTTGAAATCCAAGGTACAAAATACATCTGGCATAAACAAGGTAAATCTGTCGAGAAAATAGTTCACAGAGTGAATGAATAGTCATACAGAGGAGGAAATTAGGTTGCTAATAGAGGTCGTGCCATCCTCTCCTGGTGGTCCAGCTGAATGCCCCCTCCTGAGGGGGGCTGGTGGATCCACAGTTGCAGGGACTTAGGTAGGTGCAGTGGTTTCCTCTCGTGGCAGAGCCTCCCTTTCTGTGGCTGAGGCAGATGTAGTTTGCCCAGATGTTGCTGCACCACAAAAAGGGAAAGATGTTGCTGGAAAAGCCCTACATATATGGGTAAAAATATCATACAGTACCCCAGTCAGAGAGCCCAAATTGGAGTTTAGCTTCTCAATCTCTATATAGTGCCTCCTCTGCAACATCTTCATCTATCAGAGCTCTATAAAGACCTGGCCCATCTTGTCTTGGGACTCATGGAGGGATTCCAAGACTTGGGCAACTGTGGCCTGGGTGACAATGAACCTAGTGGCTTCCCTTGGTGGGCCCACACACTCCCTCCCACGACCCCCACCACAACTACCCAACGCCCTTGACCCAGTGTGGCCCATCCCACTGGTTACTGACTGAACTAAAGGTGGTGGAGTTGGATCAACAGCAGCCAGGCAAGGGGGGCACAGAATTGGGGTGATGTTCCTTTGGATACAGGAAGCGGAGGTATCCAGAGGCTGAGTTGTGGTCACAGCTGTGGTGGGAGGTGTAGGTGTGGGCTGATTGGAGAATGTCTGGAGAATGTCTGACAGAATATCGACGGACAAAAAATCAACCTACAAAAGTATCAACGCAGAAATTTTGAAGTCAAAAATATCGAAGTCCAATCTACATAAAGGTAAGTAAGAAATATATAGAAAAAATACCGTTGGCAAAAATATCGATGTTCAAAATATATTTTTTTAATGCTTTAATAATAATGTAAAATTAAGTAAATAATACATATAATTAAAAGAAATATAGTTAAAAATAATAAAACATATTTAAAAATGATAACTAATACATATAATTTTAAAATAAATTAAACATATATAGGAGAAGTGTGGCTCACCGATTAGAGCGGCAGACCCTGAGGCAGAGGTCTGGCCTGGGACCAGGGTTCAATTCCCGACGCGGCAGGGTCTTGGGCTCAATGTCCATGGACTCGATAATTCTCGCCTAGGTGCCTACTCTAATCATGGGTCCCACTCTGCAACTCTGGGCAATAGCTTGCTTAATCTCCACAATGGCCCCGAAAGCGCTAGAATGCCTGGCTTCACCTTGGGGGTGCCCAGTAGGGGGCATCTCACAGGGAAAGCCAGGAAGGGTTCCACAGCGGTATACAGCGCCAGGATGCCTGAAAGGTGATAGTGCGCTTTACAAGTATACATACATTACATTACATTACATATATATATAAATTAATATACATACTTTCTCCACATAGTGCAACATTAGGGAAAGCGTTGGAGAGCGTAGGGGTAAAAATGACTATTCCCACTCAAGAGAGTGCAACAGTAGGGAAAGCGCTGGATAGCATAGGGGTAAAAATTACTATTCCCACTCCAGTGAGTGCAACAGTAGGGAAAGCGCTGGATAGCGTAGGGGTAAAAATTACTATTCCCACTCCAGTGAGTGCAACAGTAGGGAAAACGCTGGATAGCTTAGGGGTAAAAATTACTATTCCCACTCCAGTGAGTGCAACAGTAGGGAAAGCGCTCGGGAGCGTAGGGGTAGAAATTACTATTCCCACTCTAGAGAGTGCAACAGTAGGGAAAATGCTGGATAGCATAGGGGTAAACATTACTATTCCCACTACAGAGAGGGCAACACTAGGGAAAGCACTGGACACCGTACTTTTTAAAAATAACATACTTATAAATCAAATAAATATTGTAATTAAATAATGATTTTTTAATAAATTTAGGAAAAGAACTACTAATATATGAAAAATAATAATTACTTTAATAATATTAAATACTTACCACCCTATTCCCCAATGTTCCTAGTCTTGGGCGGAGGTATCCTCAGTAGCATTGGCAGATGGTTGTCCACAGACACTAGGTGTTTGACCGATATTAAACAAAGATGTAACAAATCTGTATTACACATCAAATGATTTACAAGCAAGAAATGAAGCTATCATAAAAGTAAAAAGTGAATTCATATAATGAATATACCTTCCAGCAGTATTGTGATAAATTACAAATACTGTTTGCATTACAGACAAAACTACTTCTAAAAAGGAGGTAAAATTATGTCCTGAAATGGGGACAAATTAGGAAGTATACATACAATTTTGCAAATATTCAGCAACACACAGTAGAGTGATGAAATGCAAAATAAACCATTGCAAGTTCTAGCAGGGTAAAAAACGGATTATTAAACAACTTTGAAGGATACATGGCATTAGTCATCAATCAAACATTGCAAAGTACATTTATCATCAAAACAAATTACATACAGCCTACAACATAACATACATTTCAAATGTTTTAGGCAACCTACTTTGATTTGTGAAACAAATCAAATCAATTTAAAAAGTAATAAGTTAATGACAACATGCAACATTAAACAAAAAATGACATTTTAAAACATAGCATAAAACAGAGATTGATAACTACATAACACTTTAACATATGTGAAAATATTTAGGAAAAGAGAGAATGACCATAATCACATTGCAATATTATTTTCACAAACAAAAACAAGGCATCATGGTAGTCATTTCAATTGCACATTAAAAACAATTGCAAAATTGTAAGTTGAACATACCTAGTAAAATATATGCAGTAAATAATGAACAGACATTTAGAATATGAAACACATGAAAAGTAATTATGTGAAAAAGTACTTACATGCCCAACAACTTCATGTGATGTTAAAGGAGATTGAAATATGTAATTGTAAGTACAACAAATTAGATTCGAACAAACAGAGAAACAAGGCAAAAGACAAAAAAAGTGTAGAAAAACACACAAATTGACAACACATATTAACAATTAGTAAAACGAGAGAAACAACAATATTGCTCCAACATTTATGTATGGATTTATATGTTTTAGAAAGGTGCAAAACACATTAGTAACAGCTAAATTAAAAGCAAAAAGAACATTTGGGTTTTGTGACGCATTAAAGAGTAGAACTATCAGTCTCCACTCTAGCAGGGATTCCTGTCAATCCTTCAGGTTGTAGGATCTGCAAGACGTTCTCCTGCCAGGGAAAAAGTTGTAAGGGGGGCAAGGAGAACCACCACCAGTCCTCTGGGCCTTTAGGTAATGCTTGGAGTCCAGGTAACGCATCCTCCCCCGCAGGCCAATCCACTATTCTGCCCCACATTTGCCTCTAATGAGCTATAGTTGTATTTTGTACTTGGGCACCAAACAATTGTATCTTCACTCTTACAATTTCATCCACAATGACTGACAAATCACCTTCAATAAACTGTGAATTTCTCCTCCCTGCCATTATGAAATAAAAAACTTAAACTATTGTAATAACCCACAAGATATCTAAAAAATGTGCAGGAAGAAAGTTCTGCCTCAGTGGGTTGGCTATGAACCATGGTCTGAAATGGAGTGTGTTTTATAGTGTGGTACGCAGGTGGAAACAATTTGTCAAAACACATCAGGTGTGTGATGCTAGCATCCATCCAAAAGCCACAGGAATAGTACAATGTTGAACGCGTCCCACCACGGAATCACTCTGTTGGCAAACCACTGCTAGAACAACACCTGCATAACTGAAATGTAAATATGATTAGAGCAATCCCGCTGCACTTATGGTGATGGAGTAATGTTAGCCAGAAGAGGAGTCCGCAGTGTTGACAATGGTGAACAGTTTGCGCAACAGAAAACACTCTGTCTACGTGGACAGTTCCATGGCAGCTACTACAGTTTCAGTTTCATCATTTCTCTTGAAGAACATGACAAAAAGTGGGACTTCCCGTCTGTCACAGACCAATTTTTTTTTTCAATTGAAAATTGTGCTGTGCAAGAAACTACCTGCACTATTTTCTCAGCTTTCAGGTACAGATGGAGTTATACATTTTTTTTTCCAATTTTCCAAGAGGTAGTCAATTATTCCTATTTTTGAGGTTTCTACTCAATGGTGGTTTGTGGTGGAAATTGGTGTAAACCCCAAATGGCCAAGCATTTCTGGAAATTAGGCAACATTCTGAATTCAGCAATTGCTCGTTTGTATATATCCGTCAAGGTTTTCCCAAACAAAATAATAATCAGAAACAAAAACATATGAAAATAGGTAGGAAAAAAGAGGTAGGTGACAATGTTTTCATTTGTATTTTTTGTGGTCTGCCACGGGGTTCTATGCTGATTGAGCGGAGGGAAGTGGAGCCACTCTAATTAGGCAAGAGCTTTTCTGGCTGAGTTGGCATGCTGGGGCAGACACTCAGCGGTTAGCATGTCAGCAGGCTGCTGGTTGTGTTCATCCTTTTTACTACTTTTCTCTTTGCGACACATTGATGTTTTTAATTATTCCCCAATGTTTTTTTAAATTTGTTTACCTACCTTAAGCCACTTCCCCGGTCTGCTGTGGCGTTCTATGCCGATTGAGCTGAGGGAAGTGGAGTCACTCTAATCAGGCAGGAGCGCTTCCGGCTGAGTTAGCAGTCTAGTGCCTGAAGGAACAGCCATGCATGCTGGGGCAGACGCGCAGCGGTTAGCCTGCAGCAGGCTGCTGGTTGTGTTCGTCCTTTTTACTATTTTTATCTTTGACCACATTGATGTTTTAAATTATTACCCAATGGTTTTTAAAATTTGTTTACCTACCTTAAGGCGCTTCCCTGGTCTGCCGTGGTGTTCTATGCCAATTGAGCGGAGGGACGTAGAGCTACTCTAATTAGGCAGCAGCACTTTCGGCTGAGTTAGCAGCCTAGTATCTGGAGGAACAGCCATAATTTGGCATGCTGGGGTTGAGAAGCAGCCGAAGGTGCACCAAAGGCAAGCCTGTCTGCACCCGTCTGTGCCTGTACTGTGTACCACGACCCCTGGTTCTTGTATCAGGGAAAAGGCCGACAAACTCACTTACCCCAGAGAACAGCACCTTAACATATGGGACAGGGTAATACTGCAGCCTGTTATCTGCCCCTCAGTTTGGGAAAACCCTTAAATGACAACATTACTGGCTGCCATTTCTGCAACTTTCAGCCCACCTCCTTGACATCAGGCGCGACGATCGCTCAGGGTGTCTCCCTTCCTTCTTGCTTGGATAAGAACACCCACTTTGGATTTCTCGTTAATGCCAGATCACTTATTAAAAGTAAAATTGAGATCGCCGACTTTATTTCTAATCATGAGCTGGACTGGGTGTTTGTTACAGAGACCTGGGCTGCTCAGGTCCTGATCTGGTTGATGCTATTACTCCGGGATATACCATCACCCGGCTTGATAGAGCTGGCAAAATTGAGGGGAGTTTGGCCATCATATATGACTTCTTACACCTGTTTTATGGAGCCATTGTCTATTCCTACAGCTCTATGTGAAGCATTATTTTTCTCTTTTATTTTGTCCCCGACCAAATCTTTTGCTGGAATTTTGCTGGAATTTTGGTATATCAGCCACCAGGATCTAAGTCTTCTATTACCCTGGAGGTCGCTCACCTCATAGAACCCTATCTTGTAAAGCAAAACCTTACCCCTTGGGAGATTTTAACTTTAATTTTGATAGCGACTCTTGTAAAGTCTTGCATGTATTTAAAGACACAATGTTATTTTGTGGTCTTTCACAATTATAAAGGACATCTACTCATGATGCAGGACACATTCTTGTTGGCGATTTCTCAAATGACCATCGTGATAGGGTGGATGAACCTCTTTCCCTCACTTGGTCTGACTATCATGCTGTTCCTTTTTCCCTTTTCTTCCCCTCCACACATGAAACTGCCACAAGGGGTATTATTAAGGTGTTTAAAAGAAATTGGAAAGATATAGGGAAGGAATCTTTTGTAAACAGCCCTTGAACTACCGAAGAATTGAGAATACATGAATAATTGAATTCCAATAAAAATGTACAGTGGATACGTCCATACTGCGTTATTGTGATTATTTCTGAAACCTTTTGCAGGTGTTTAGGCGTGTTTGCTATTCATGCTTACCAAAATATCTAACTCAAAGACTACAACTGGTCCAAAATGCGGCTGCGAGACTGTTAATGCGGGTTCCTTTTAAGCACTCGGTCTCTCCGTATCTTCGGTCACTCCACTGGTTACCAGTAGCCAGCAGAATCAAATTCAAGGCACTCACGTTGGCCTTTAGATCTCTGTTTGGCACCTGTCCCAACTACTTGAAAACTAGGCTTCCGAGATATACCCAGGCCCGCTCTCTTCGATCCAACTGCCGCGTTCTGCCTACCGTCCCACGAGTAAAAAGGGTGCGGTTGGGAGGACGTACCTTCTCGGCCAATGTGGTGACACTTTGGAACACTTTGCCCCCAGTGATTCAGCAAGCCCCCTCCGAGCTTTGCTTTAAGCCGATGTTAAAGACCTGGCTTTTCACCCAACCGCGCTAGGCGTTACCACACCAGCCCTCGTGGTCAAAACTGTTCTTCAGCGCCGGGACACCTCCTAGTGAGGTAGCCGTTCGCGCTATATAAAATGCAGTATTATTATTATTATTATTATGCCCTACTAGTGTTTGAGTTGTGCGACACTTAGTGCGCTGACAAAATAACTCATGAGAACCCAACAGAACCTTTTTTGTTTATTACTCTGTACCCAGGTTCTGAGGGACACAGGGTCACCCCGCTTTGTTATTAGATTGCCCTATAAGCCAGTCTGCCCGGGCCATGAAGCAGTACAGGAGGGCAAAACACTAAAGACATTCATTTCGAAGCACCATGCATCACCGCCAAGGCTATTCTGGGCATGGAGGCTCTGTTACTCCCACATATACGGACTGGCAGCATCAATTAGGAACCTTTTCATCCTCTCCAATCACTTTGCAGACATGCTAAATGCTGTACTTGCCATCAGGGCAATGTGATAGGACCAAGGTAAAACGCCACAGATGTAAACACACGAAAAAGACAATCCTTCGCTTGGACGCATGGATTCACAGCAGATGGCATGCCAAGGCAACTGGTTAGCATTGCCTTTAACAACGTGTCATCCTCAAATGAGCACTGAACATATTAGAGTAAATGTGTTGCTTGTTTTATTATATACATTTCGTATGGATTAACGTCTGAAATAAGCAACCATGCTCAAAACTACTGAAGCATGAGACAACCACAGGCAAATACCATATTTGTCACACTGTATCCTGCTCCAAACTGTCAACCAGAATACTTCTGTTTGAGAGGCAAAAATCTGGACAGAAACGTCTTTGAGGATACTAACTATATACTACGTTCTGTTATGGCTAAAGTGTTAGGGTTAGATTCTAGCATCCCCGTATAAATTCACATTCTACCAATTACATAGAAACTGCAAGATTCTATTTACATTGTACACAGCTAACCTTGGAGGTATTTATCATGTGGACACAGGATCATTATGCAAGGTATGCCTTTCCATTTGTTTTCTGAATACCTTTTAATGTTTTCATTTTGTTTGCAGGTTTGAAGCCAGAACTAATAGTTTATACAAAGCACAGTAACAAGTTATTTTCATCTCCATGTCACGAACATAGCATTAATAGGAGCACAGATTAGTGAACACCTCACCCTACCTGACATTTAAGTCATTTTCACCAATGAGAAGATGGATATTGAAATCAACATCTCATTTGAGAGGCATATATGGAAAACTGACACGAGGCAGAAGCACAAGAAATTAAACTTCCACATATGGCACATGCTGAGTTCTTGGTTTCAGCAATACATATTGCATATTAAAATATGTTATTTTTTTAGCGTCCGCTATATTTAGGACCTAGCTTTAGAAAGTAGTATGGATGGTTACAACAGCATAGACTGAATGCAAGTACATAAAGGGTTCGCGTACAACACTGCTGGGGCGGGTCTGGGGGGAAGGTCAGAGATAATGGATACCCTGGTGGGTAAATAGTACCGTGTAAAAAACAATAACACTGGTTACTTTCCTTGCTGTGTGAATAAACAATGTATTTTAGAACAATCCGGTAGAGTAACTTAAGCGGTGATATGTATTGGAACACAACTGACCATGACGACATGTCACTTTGGGTCAAAGCAGCTAGGATGAGCAACATGTAAACTGCTTGAAAACATAAAGAGAACTCTGTTTGTTAGCTCGCCTTGAGAAGACTCTTTTTTTAAGAGTAACACGATTGTAATGTTGTTTTTATTTGTATAAACAGGAAACGAACAGAGCTATTAAGCCTTGAGTGGCACTTGGATTTGAAGGGACTCTCAAAGCTCTTTCCTTTGCAATTTGTAACTCCAATAAAAAGGAACACTCAAGGTATAAATACAAGGTCAATGATTGTGCGTTCTCTGGAGTGCTGGTGGCTTGAACTTGGATGTCAGAGATCTACCCTTCAATGGCTAATGTATTTGCCTCCTTGTAACAATAGAATGGTGCCCTTTTTCTACAAGCAGGCAATTTTATATCTGTGCCTCAAGCATTCAGTATCATTATGTTGATGCTGGTAGGTTGTGCGTAGTGGAATTCTGCAATAAAGCTGTGCCACAGTGAAACGCTTTATAATGAACAGTGCTGTTATTGTAACCAAAATACATTCTTTATTTCTGTATTTTCTTTGAAATAAAAAAAAATACTTTTCTGCAGATGTATGTGATCCAGTGCCCCTATGGAAAAACTGTCTCACCAACGCTACCCAACTCCACAATACTCACCATTAATCATAAATCACTCACAAGGCCCATTAACAACCGAGACAATTTTTGAGCATCTGAATCATGTGACCTAATTAATCAGAACCTATACACTGATTATTTACACATTTATATACAACTGCAGTTTATCTTTTCTTAACATGGTTTTATGCAAAAATCATGTTAATTAAGTCACTTTGGCAAATGGATCTGCTGATGGTAACTAGACCATGAATAAACAAGACCAGCTTGTCATTTCAAAAATCTATTTATTAACTTTATTATTCAAGAAAGAGCATTTTATTAAGAGTCTTTATTTATTAGCAATTTAGCAGCATCTATTAAGGAAAATGAATTATTGAACTGACATCTTCAAAGCAAATCAGCATGTATGAGTTAAAGCAAAATAACAGTTTTCCATTCCCTAAGTCCATTTCCCTGACTATAACTCGCTCCACCTAAAAGGAAAAAGTCATTTAAGCCTGTTATCCTTACATGCGCCAAAAGTCCATCAGCACGACACGCCCTTCTGGAATCGGAAAGCGAGAAGCGCCCTCCTGCCCATGGGGGCAATTTTTATCCCTTTTCTGCCTAGCTAATCTCACTAAAAGTATATTTTTTCTCTGCCATACAATGTTCTTATTGACTGATCGATGTCAGCACATATGGTGTCACCATTTTTCTCCAAGCCTAGAACGGGCTTTCTTAGAGTCCATTGTCTCTCATTCTCAAGTCACGCAGCTTCCTCAAAAAGAAACATTTTATAAGTTACAGGCCGTGACTTCCTTAGCTTGTCAAACTTTGCCTCTTCCTGTCCTTGGGTCAATCTCACCAAGAGCACGTTAAACAACGTTCATTCGAGCTTGCAAATATTTTTCAACGTGGAAAATGTTCCATGCAGGACTCCTGCTCTCTCTGGACAGGACTGGGCAACACCATCTTTACTGCATTCTTTAGGCCTCACTTGAAAACTATTATTTAAACAAACACAAGACATCAATGAATTAGAAAATTGAGACCCATTTTGTTACCCACCCCCTTTGCTAATTATTAACCCGTTAATTTATGTTACCTAGCTTAAGCACAAGCCACAGAATTCTCCACAAACTTATGCCACATAAAGACGTAAAGACATAACATAAGCACACAAATAAGGACATGCCATTAATTGAACAGCCGCATTTAATACTGACAAAGACAATAGACAAGATGAGTTTATTATTTTCAACACACTTGCTTATGCAACAAAGAACACATGTATTAATCCCTCGTGTCATGTAAATGCATTTTAATCTGGGTTGGTTAATAATTCACCAACAATCAATTAGTACGGTTATTATTATGGAAGTTTAACTTTGCGAGCCAGAACAAAATATTATTCTGAAACTCACTCCATCAACTCCCTCATCTCGTGATTTCAAAATCACCAAACTCCACCCAAAATTTTCAGCTAAAATTTAATATCCTTGAACATGTTTTGATAATCACAGTATTAGTATTTCTAAACTTTCGATTCTGCTGTATGTTTGTAACTCTCATAGTGTGACCTACGAAACTCTTCTAATTCAATCTCTTTCTCCTGTTCTTTTCTGAGCTTGTAAATCCTCTTCTTTTCCCTAAGATACTTCTTTCTCTTGTGTAACATGCAACTAATTTTTAGCAGAAATATCACAAAAACTATAGCTAATAAAGGACACAGTATTTTGCCTAAAATTGAACTACCAATCTCTTGAAACCAGGTTTTGATTGCTGCAAATCTTTTGCTCAAGCGTTCTGAAAAATCTTCATCTTCTAAAGGTACTATTTCTGAATGTAACTCTGTAATATTCTTGATATACATCTCAATATTCTGACTCTTATTTGGAATATATGTACAGCAATGCTGGACATGTAAAATTCCACAAACTCCTCCCTCTTTTGCTAAAAGAATATCACGGGCAAGTTGGTTCTGCATAACCATCGCTCTCATGGCAATAAGTTCAGTATCAACTAATTGAAATCCACTAGCAGTATCAGTAGACAATATGTCAACAATTGTAGACATTTTTCTGATTTTCACTGCATTCAGGGTTATACCTACAAAAGGTATTACTGCACCAAAAATATCTCCCAAAATTTCTGAAAAACTTTCCCTTTTGAATCTACTCAGATGATTGCTAATTTCAAATGAACCTTTTGTATTTCTATCTACATGAAAAATCTTTGGAAAAACTAAACCGATATAGCAAGTGCCATACCAGTGATCTGGGAGATTATAATAGGCTTTATCTCCACACACAAAATACATTCCAGGAAAAATTGGACCTTTAAATCCCCAACCACCCAAGATCTGATAAGTGTCTTCGCATTGACTAGCACCCACAACATAATTATCAAATAGAGTATTATCTCTTCGAATACGAAGCTTAAAACTAACAGGTTTATCTATGTGAATAGCAACATTTTCATTTCTACTATTTAGCTTTTCATCCTCAATTTGCCAAAACTTAGATTTGGTTTGTTTCAGCATTTCATTTCTTTTATAAATTGCCCTTCTCTCTTCAACAAGGTTTAAGAAAGATTTCTCTTCAGCTCTCAATTTACAAGTTAGATTGTTTCTAAAAGCATACTCATAAGTACGTTCATTAGTTACAATGAAAAATTCCCTCATCTGTTTAGCATGTTTATGTTTATTCAAGCTTTTGTCAACCTTTAAATTAGCAAAAATGTCGTCGTAGTTTGAATATTAGTACTCTAAATGACCTGTTTGATAAAACAGACTAGCTATAACACTACAGGTTATTCCATAAGTAAGGGGCAGTATATTATATGTAACCCCCTCAGAAACAGAAGCAGGTAATTTTACACATATGTAGCAGTCTTTAACATCCATTACTTTAACATATTCAGATAAAAGCCTTGAAAAAGTATTACTAGAAAAATCACCAACAGATCTATCTTGGTGGATCTCTGGTTTATGCTCAATAACTCTGTTAGACTTATCTACAACATTATTGCTATCTTGTTTAGCCACAGCTTTACTAGTCATATTATTCTTGTATTCTTCTTTATCAATGCCAAAAGGAAAAATGACAGCTAAAATTAACCAGACCAAAACTAATAAAACCACACATATAGACGACATTTTGCAACATCTCCTTAAAATGGAACACCTCGAATTGCTATTAGTATAAGGCATCTTTACTTTCTAACAAGAGCCTTACAAAAAAATCAAAAATCAAAAATTTGTAAATATACACCCCCCCCTGTTTTTAGTTTTTTTTACATCAATGTGTTTTTCCAGCTAACACAATTTCTTCGACCTTGTGTCACCTAACACAATTTCTTCAGCCTTATGCCAAGTACAAATTTCAACTCTATATAAAAACAAAATCAATCATTGTCACTGGTATCATCCAAATCTTCCTGACTACTACTATTCACCTCCACCACAGGTGGGATGATTATATATGTCCACTCAGGGGACTTGTACTTCTGGTTAGGTTTCACTATTCTCTTTGCTCTACTACTAATTACTTATTTTTTCTTTCCTGCTTGAATTTTCTTGTCTGTATCTCCTTTTTGACTTGAGATCTCGTTAACCTGCTCCTTTGATCTGTTCACCAATTTGAATTTTAAACCTTCTTCTTCAATTGGAACTAGCCAATTATCTCCTTTTCTGAATATTTTCTTCTTTGGTTCAGATTGATTATACTCTGCTCTCCAAGCTCTTTTTCTTGAACTTCTCAGTTCGGATTCATTGTCACTTTCATCTGATTCAGTATCTGATATTTCAAATCTAAATCTTGGTTCTTCTTTACTCGGCAGTTTCACTCTGTTAGGAACATCATCCTTATAGCTGGTACTCGGAATTTCGTCTTCTTCTTCTTCTTCAATCACTTCCAACTTCCCAGTTTCAGAATTTTCGTTCCTGCCTTCAGAGCTCCTAATCTGCTTTTCAATACTCTCCTGATTTTGATTCTCTACTTGATCAGACTCTTTTTCTGCTTCTTTTTCTAGAAGATCTTCATCATCTTCAGAGTCTTGTATCACAATTTCTTCAATATCTTCATTCAACGCCTCATTCGCAATTGAATTTTCCAGATGTCGACCTTCCTGTCGATCTTCAGTATCTGGATCTTTTTCAGGTTCTTCTTCAGAATCTGAATCAGCTGTGGTGTCACCTTCGTCAGGATTTTCAGGTGGAGTTACACGAATGGTGTGACTTGCATGAATCCACCTCTTCAAACCCTTACACTTTACTGCATTAGTTGTAACAAGTATCACCTGTCTTGCCTTCTGCCACCTGGGTACTAGGCAGTTTGTTCTCCGGTGAACTTTTGTTCTCACCCAGTCACCGGGTAACAAATCATGAGCTTGTTCCTTTTCTCTTGTTAACACTTCAGTTCCCACCTGATGGAACACAGAAGTCACGACGTCAGAAAGGTTCTTGCAATAATCCAAAATTACGCTATCATTAATGCTCATTATTTTGCCAACTGGTACAAAAGCTTGTCTCATGACTATTCCCATGAGTATTTCATGTGGACTTAAACCTGTCTTTTTATCTGGAGTACTTCTCAATGACATCAAAACAAGTGGAAGTGCGTCAGTCCACTTCATCCCTGTAGCAAAACACATTTTGGCTAATCTATTTTTGATTGTGCCATTCACTTGCTCAACAACACCTGATGCTTCTGGTCTGTATGCACAATGCAGCTTTTGCTTAATATTCAGTGCTTCACAAACCATTTGTAACAATCTGTTTCAAAATGTGTTCCATGATCAGTCTCGACCGTCACTGGAAAACCGTACCTTGGTATGATTTCCCATAAAAGCAATTTAGCCACAGTAACTGAATCATTGTGACGTGTTGGGAACGCTTCCACCCATCTTGAAAACAGACAGATAATCACTAGGACGTATCTCAATCCATTGTGGCGTGGCATATCAATGAAATCCATTTGCAATCTAGTAAAAGGACCACCCTCCCGTCCTATGGTTCCCATGCTCACAACTGTTTTTCTGTTTGGGTTGATCTGCTGGCAGATCAAGCATCTCTGACACAAAGATTCTGCAATTAGTCTGAACTTTGGATTGTACCATGTCTGCCTAAACAACCTAATCATTGAGTCTCTTCCAATATGTCCTTGACCATGATACATTCTAGCCATGTCAGCAATCATGCTATCTGGCATAACTGGTCTGTCATCTTTGTAAACCCAAATTTCATCTTTCTCTCGCTGTCTACAACCTGCTTATGACCATTTGTCTTTTTCCTCATCATCTGCCTCATCTTGTAAATCTTTTACTCCTTGCCATGTCTCAACTACAGATGTTAGCATAAGTGAGTTCAAAACATGTTCATTGTTTTTCTCCCAATTGATTGACATATATTTTTTCGCACAGAACCTTGCAATCTCATCAGCATAAGCATTTCCTTTTGTAACATAGTCCTCGCCCTTTTTATGTGCTGTACATTTCACGACTTGGCAGTTCGGGCTGGACTGTTCCCATGAGGCACAGGGTCAGACTGATTTGCATATAGCCATGTCTGAAATGGGGTGGCTGAGTGGGCTAAAGAATGGTGATGGATTAAACCCAGATCAGTTGACTGGGGGTGAGTGTTTGATTTGCTCAAACGCTCCGTCCATCATCCCCTTTTGTATCGCTTTGTTCGCCCTAAGTGTGGCAGGGTATGCTCAGACGTGAGTCCCTTGCTCACTTTGCCACTGGATTCAAGATAGCCTGGCTGATGAGGATTATGAATCCGAAACCGGTCCCAGGATGCTTGTTTCCGGACCATGGAAGACATGGCTTGGCAGTTCGGGCTGGACTCTTCCCATGAGGCACAGGGTCAGACTGATTTACATATAGCCATGTCTGAAATGGGGTGGCTGAGTGGGCTAAAGAATGGTGATGGATTAAACCCAGATCAGTTGACTGGGGATGAGTGTTTGATTGGCTCAAACGCTCCGTCCATCATCCTCTTTTGTATCGTACATTTCACGACAGCAATTTTCTCTGGAAGCTGAATTCCATCAATTAACCTTTTAATCAAATCAGCGTTTCTTATTGGATTTCCCGCAGAAGTTAAATAACCTCTTTGAGACCAGAGCTGGCCATAGTCATGGACTACGCCATATCAATTCAATTAAATTAGTCTTTATTTTGACTTTTAGTCATAAAAGACACACATTTACATATTAAAAATCACATTTCATTATCATTACATTCTGTTAGATATTTACAGGGAAGTACATCATAAGATCTTCAAGTTAAGATTACCAAGAACATGGTGTTTCATCTCGACCAGTTAAAAAAATAAATACTATGTTTAGATAAAAGACTTTTAAAATTGATAAACATGATATTCCACAGATATACCACAGTAAAATTATATGGGCTGCAATGCTTTCAATTTACCACTTCGGATTGTCCACATCCATTTTAAGAATTTTGCAAGCGCAATCACCATCGTGTCAGAACAATCGGTTTGAAATATCCTCAGTGCTACTGTCCCAGTCTGAATCCCCTTTTGGATACATATCGACCTAATCCATTCGTGGCGAGGAGCTTTGTACTCAGGGCATGCAAACAGGACATGCGCTATGCTTTCCGAGTGTGTTATACAGAAAGGGCACATATGGTCATGTTTGCTAGTTGACCATTTGCAAGTAACCGTGTTAAGTGGAAGAGTTCCTACCCTAAACTGATGAAACAGTTTCCTGTCGTATGGCGTTGTGATGAGATCCCAATACCTCTCATACGAGGGAGTATGTTTCAGCTCCAAAAAAGCCTTGGTAAGCGAAGAAGCAGTATGTGACTGAAACTCCTCTTGGGATATCAGTGCCCAGTAGGCTTCTTTTAACTTGAGTTTTGAGGGGAAGATACTCTCCTGGGGATTTTCCCAAAGATCCCCCATACCTAGAGCCTTAAGTAGGGATTTAACCTTCCTGAACCATAAAAGTTTACCCCCAGAATCCATGTTTCGTGTTTCCTAGATTGCTAACGCATAATGAGATAGTTCAGGCGTCACCCACAATCTCCTCCAATATGCAATTGGTCTGAACCCACAAATGTCCTGTATGCTTTGACTCCCCAAATCCAAGCGTAATGGTACAAGTGGTGTTGAATGAGGGAGCCCTGTTATACAGCGGAGAAATTTATTATGTGCATTTTGTAAGCCTGTTGTATCAGAAAACCCCCACAGTTCTGCTCCATACAACATTGAGGATCTAACTTTAGTGTCATAAATTTTAAGTACTGGGGCCATTGGTTTGGTAGCTGAGGACTTAAACTCTCTTATTAGAACACCAGCCAACTGTGCATGCTTGGAAGTTAAATATGACATATGTGGCTTCCACTGGAGCCTGGAGCCTAATGTTATGCCCAGGTAACTAAAGCTATCCGTCTGTTCCAAGAGTTCCCCATTCATGGTAACTCTGCCCCTGATGTTCCTGTGCTTATGCATTACCATGAATTTTGTCTTTGATACATTAACAGATAGCCCATAGTCGTTACAGAATTTTTCAAAGCAGCCGATTGCTTTCTGAAGCCCTTCCTGAGTTTTGGATATTATAAGGGTATCGTCGGCAAACATTAACCGGGGGACCGAGATACCATTCTGTTTAGGTGCATCTGTGTAGGTGTCCCTATAATAATCTGTGACCCTGTTAATATATAAAGTAAATAATGTGGGTGCCAAAACACATCCTTGTCTGACACAAAAGACTGGATTGTTTGGCAGCCTCTAAGCCACCCCAAAATGATCTCTACTGAGGAAGCATACTATCCAGAAACACAAGCCATGTCTCGTGTCTAGAGACACCTTTTACTAAGCACCTGCTTGCACCAACCTTGGTGCAATACTTACGAACTTTGTCCTGAATCGTGTGAACTGCATTTACCAGAATGCAAAGGGGCGACCCGGCTGAGAGGTCAGGAGTGTGCTCCCTCCCTGTTTCCTGTTTAGGGCTCCCGTGAGCCTCCATAGCTGACGAGCTATAGGCGAAGCACCTCCGCGCCCGAGAGGCAACGAAGCCTGGATTGTTTGTCAGCCTCTTAGCCACCCAAACTGATCTCTACTGATGAAGGATATTATCCAGAAACACGAGCCATGTCTCGTGTCTAGAGACACCTTTTACTAAGCACCTGCTGGCACCAACCTTGGTGCAATACTTACGAACTTTGTCCTGATTCGTGTGAACTGCCTTTACCAGAATGCGGAGGGGCGACCCGGCTGAGAGGTCAGGAGTGTGCTCCCTCCCTGTTTCCAGCTTAGATGATGTTGTTGCTTTTCTTAATTTCAAGACCTTCATGAGCCTTTCAGCTCTCCTGCAGGCTCCTATGACCCTCTCAGAGTGATGCCATGGTGCTACCCTAAATGAGAGATGAATAAGCACACCTGAAACGCAAACAACCTCTAGAAGGTTTGTAAAGGCTACAAATATATGTTATTCAAGGTCAAACAACAATGTCCATTGTTATTCTTTTCGGCCAGGCACTAGCACCTATACGTAACACAAGAATGCAGCTATTGTTTATGTGCACACATGTCCTAGCGCATAGACGAGTACATGAGCCACAAACAGACACATGGAACGAGAATTCTGAGACAAGGGCACTGCATCTGATGAAATGTACAGCTTTCATCTGTGCATGCTAAGTTACGGGGTCTGTCGATAATCCCAGAGATGTTTCATATAATCATTTAGCTTTATTAGCAGGGGGGTTAGGTTACACTGTCTTATAAACTGACAGCACTTTCCATAGACTATGTATTATTGACCATGCAAACAGTATTTTTATTATGCATTTGTTTTCTCAGCATGATAGTTTAATGATAGTTTAATAATTATTCTAAACTTCCTTGATGTCTCTTCTTTATCTTATTGTGGAGAAGTGCGAGTGCGAGAGCGAAAGGGTGTGTCCTGTTACTATGATTCCTGAGAGGGTCGAGAGCGTTGTGTTCTGGGGTGCCAACCCACTTGTTTCTCTGGTATGGTTAGGAGGTCAAGTGAGGCACTATAGCTAGTCGGGCTCGGGGTTATGAATACTGAGGTAGTAGGATGACTCAGTGCCTAGAAGCTGATGTTCCATGGTCCCAAGCATAGTTCTGTTCGAGAGCAGAATCCCTGCAACAACAGAACCAAGAAATCAGCCAAGTGCCAGAAAATTGGAGAAGACAAGAAGACAATGGCATCATGCTTGCCCAAGTAAGGAAGAAGGAATTGGATACTTCTTTTATGGAACCTAGAGCTCTAGAAGTTGCTTTAAAATGGTCAGGGAGGCTGACATTCTGTATTCTTCTGGAAAATCAAGTACATAGGATACCTCAGAGCAGGATTACATGAGCCCTGTGGGACTGAACTTTTAGCTGCGTTAGAAGGGATAGTGAAGCTTGTCTTCCCCTTGGAACCATGGGTTTGTTCGCCAAGAAGTCGCCCTTACAGTTTGTGATCTTTGGGAGTATCAAGGAAGAATGTATTCAACTTTTTGAAAAGTTGAGACCTAGAACTTTTTTGACATCAAGAGGACCAGGACAAGAATGTCTACACAACAAACATAGAGACCTTGCCAGCAAATTTCCCTGGTTCTTCTCACTTGAAGCTTTTTTTAGAGCTCATTTCAAGGCTCTTGCAAAGACTACAGAAACCCAGTACTTGACTTACTGGGGCACTGTCCTGCTGTGGCTCCTGGTTTTGCTCTCCTGAAAGATTTTGAGCACTACTAACAGGCATGGCAATAGCGAGAAATGGTGGCAAATATATTCTAGCTAGGAGATGACTTTTGTGGCTAAAGTATGTTTGTCTCACTCAGTGCTTTGGGTGCCAGAAATCAAGACTTCAGCTGGGCTCCAAATTTGATGAACTTTGCCTCATGAGGTCCTCAGTAGCCACAACATTCTGCCTTGCCACACTGGATGATTGTTATTTCAATATGACTATGCTAAGTCAAAAGGTAAAACTGGCAACTAGGTGAACTGCTAAGCATGGGCGTAAAATCCGTTCCGCTTGCGGATTTTGCGGATTTTCGGCAAATTCGCAATCCGCGAACTCTCGCGAACTTGCCGAAAATTCGTAAAATCCGTGCGAAGCGGATTTTTTGCTTGGTCGCACTTGCCAACTAGAATACTATACAATTTCGCGGGAGTAAACACTTGCTAACACGTAGATGCGGCGGGCAGTGACAATCTCGCTATTGCGAGATTGCAAAATTTGCAATTTCGCACAAGAAATCCACCAGCAGGCAGAATAAACCTTGAAAATTATGATTTTTATCAGAATAACTCCTCAGGTTGACATTTGCCTGCACTTTTTCTTTGCAAGGAGTCCATTTTTGGGGGGGGGGGGGAAGGAAGTACCCCACAGTCTCCAACGTCCTGTTCCTGTCCAGCAGGCTCCTCCCAGTGCTTTCTTCATGTGCTGGTCACTTTGATTTGGATCTTGACCTGGAAGGGTTACTTTTTGTGGATGCTGCTGGATATTTGGATTTTTGCAAAACTGAAAGCACTCAGCAGGTGCAAAAGTTCAATCTTATCATTAGTAACCTTTCCCTGTAGTGCTTCCTGAGGGGCCCCTTCAGAGTTCAGTTGCCTACTTGCAACTATTCTATGACCCTGCTCTGACCCTCACAGCAGGCTCAGAGAATAGCTACAAGTATACAACAAAGGTCCTGTTAAAAAAAATTACACTGCAACAGAAAGCAATTACAGACAAAACTGAAAGCACTCAGCAGGCGCGAAAGTTCAATCTTATCATTAGTAACCATTCCCTGTAGTGCTTCCTGAGGGGCCCCTTCAGAGTTCAGTTGCCTACTTGCAACTATTCTATGACCCTGCTCTGACCCTCACAGCAGGCTCAGAGAATAGCTACAAGTAGGCCACAAAGGTCCTGGGAAAAAAAATTGCACTGCAACAGAAAGCAAATTACAGATAAGGAAGCAGGTGCCAGCCAGACTGGAAGTTTAAATTCAGTGACACATTAATCAACCCCAAATTAATTCATGTCAGTTGAAGCAGGGCAGGTGTGTTTGCTTTTTTTCACCCCCATAATCTACAGTGATAAACCAACCAGAGGGTGGCAGTGATGTACCAGAGGGTGGCATGGGTGTACCAGAGGGTGGCGGTGGTGAAACAGAGGGTGCTGTGAACCTGTGATGATGAATCAGACGTAGAAACAACATAGTCGCGGCAGTTGCGAGCCGACAAGTAAGTTCGCAATTGCGAACTGGCACACAACCCTCGCGAACTGGCAGAAACCCTTGCGAACACAAAAAAAAAAATCCGCAAATTCACGAGAGTTCGCGGATTTTGCGGATTGCGAATCGGTAAATACGCAAGTTCGCGGATTGCCAATTTGCAAAATCCGCCCATGCTTAGACTTTACCCAACTCATGCTTCATCACAACTCAGCTGAAGAAGGTTCCTAGATGCCTATGACCCTGTCCCCTTTACCCCATTGACTTACATTGACGTCCTCCTTCCAGATAATTTTTTGTGGATGTTTTTGCTTTGTCTTATATACGTCCTAACCCCCCGTATCATTTTTGGGCTTTTGGGTGTCTTTTAATATTTTCATTAAATATTTGTCCAATGTTAATAAACAGACTTTATTTTTAATTTCCTGATTTCAATGTTGATTTGGTGCTGCAGAAATTCAGTTAACGCATTATCTCTAAGAGAAACTTCTTTTGAGCTACAGCTGTAAGGCTTAAGCCCAGAAGTTCACATTCAAATCTGTTCTTTACTTTGTGAGAGCTGGATGACTTGACTTGATAAGAGCTCAGAAAAGTATCTCTGCAGTCAATAGCGACCATTGAGGTCACTTCCCATGCAGCCACAGCACCGCCTGTTGTGCCTGTGTCTCAGCTCGCTGCTACTGCCTGTGTCACGAGTTGGAGGCCCAGGTTACTCCCTTGTTCTGAATTGCTTTTGTCTTGTGTTTTGCATTGCTTGTCTGCTGCTTTTGCCTTCAATATCCTGTTTTTCTACTAATACTGTCTGTGCCCCTTTTTACCTTCTGTTCCCTTTTTTTTTTTTTTTTATATTTTATTTTATTGGGAATCAAAGTGCATCACAGAAATAACCACAAAACATTAATAGATAGTCCGGACATACATAGATAGAATTGTCAACAAGCTTGATGTAAAAAAGAAAACAGACAATATATAAATATATTAACTACAGATGATACAAAAGGTTTGATGCATAAAAACCTCCAACGGTGAATTGTACAAGACCTGAATCAACTGGTTCAAAATTCATGGAACAAGCCTTAGATAAAACCTGATGATAAAACCAGTGGAGTGCGAAAGATGTAGCTCAGGCTATTAAATTGGTCTGCCTCCAATTTGTAACCGGGGCCCAAAACCTTCTTCCAAAGTCCCGTATTTTCCGCCCCTTTCGCTCATACAGACATGCTTCAATGTTGTGTATTCCAAGAAGCCTGGAGAGCCACATTTGAAAGGTAGGTGCTACAACATCCTTCCAACCTGCTGAAATCAAGATCCTGAGCACAGCCACGGATATGAACACCAAAGCTGCTTCATCTTTCCCCAGATTTAAATTAGAGTCTGTTCCCAAGATCATCAGGGTAGGGGATAGATCGATCTTATGACCTAGCAGCCCCTCCCAAAATGTTTCAATCTCATTCTTTACTGGGGTCAAAAGTCTGCAATTAAAAAACATATGCAATAGGTCAGCTTGTCCATCCCCACATCTTGGGCACGTATCATCTGCCCTAACCCCCCATGCGAATAATTTTGCTGGTGTATAATACAGGTTAAACACAGTTTTATAATGCTGGGCTCTTAAATTTGTGGCTCTAAAAACCTTTTTATTTAATAGAAGGGCCAAGTCGACATCTATATCTGAGTTTCCCAGTTTCCTAGACCATGCTACCTCAGTCTTGTCAACATCGTCTTGTATCTCTTGGATAAGAATATTATAAAGGGTCCTGATTTTTTTACAACCACTCGACAAAGCATCTAAAAGGGGGCTATTATTGGGAGGAGGAGGTCTTGGTTTTATAGCCCTCAAGGAGCGAGCCAGTTGGACATAGACAAACCAATGATTGCTTGGGACACCGAAGCCGTTTTGTAGAGCCTCGAAGCTTACAATCCCTTCTCCGTCCAATAATTCCCACAGAGTCTTAATGCCCAGCCCACTCCAAACTTTTACGATCCTTTCTACACCTAACCCTGAGAAAAGACTAGCATTATATATATGAATATATGGATTAATTTTGGGGATGTGACAAAAATTTCTGCAAGCCTTCCAAACCCTCCAAACTCCATCAATAATCTTAAATCTTGCTTTTTTATAGAATCTTTGATCCACCTCACAGAGCAATAAACCCATTGCCTTTCTACCTAGCAATAACTCAAAAATAGAAGGGGGCTGCTGTACTTCGGGGCTTAGGTCACTGTGGGGAGCCACTGGCTGGAAAAGCATGGTCATTCGGGTCAAGAGGCATGTCCAATGATATAGTCTTAGATTGGGGAGCGCTAGTCCGCCCCTTTCTTTTGGAAGAGACAGAAGGTTTGTGGATCGCCTTACCTTCCCGAATTGCCAAATAAATTTGATAAAAATAGATTCAAGATTCGTGATTATTTTCTCGTCCAAGAATAGAGGTATGGCCCGGAAGAGATATAATATCTTAGGGAACATTGTCATTTTGACAGCATTTACCCTTCCAATCAAGGAGAGATGTAGCCCATCCCATCTTCTCAAATCAGTCTCTATTGATTTAATGAGCGGTAAATAATTTTCTTCGACTATCTTCTCGACTGTGGCATTAATTGTCACCCCTAAATATACAGCGGCATCCACATATCTTGAATCTAGTTTAACCATATCTTTTGTGCAGATAATCTGGGTCTTTGCTTCATTTAATAAATACCCTGAGCTGGCGCCAAATTGATTTGTCAACTCAGACAGAATAGTCATTGCCTGCTGGGGATCGGAAGAAAATACAGCAAGATCATCAGCATATGCTAGAATCTTATTCTCAAACCCGTTAATGACAACTGGTTTTAGTCTAGAGCACCCCAAGATAGCCTGAATAAGAGGATCAATATAAAGAGAGAACAAAATCGGAGAACAGGGGCATCCTTGACGGGTTCCCCTCTTTATAGAGATCAGTTCCGATTTCTCGCCCATGACTGTAACTCTAGCAACTGGCTCTTGATACATCGCTCTGAGCGCTCTGATAGTTTTCTGCCCAAAACCTCTTCCTGCCAAAACCCCCCAGAGAAAGCTCCAGACCACACGGTCGAAAGCCTTCTCTGCGTCGAGCAGGATCATGGCCATCTCCTCTCCCCTGGCAGCATGGGCGTCAAATAGAGCAATCGCTCTGTTGGTATGATCCGTCGTACCACGACCTGGGACAAACCCATGCTGCCAAGGGGAGACGAGACCGCCAATAATCCTGCCCAACCTCAAAGCCCAGATCTTAGAATAAAGCTTGGTATCGGAGTTGATCAATGAAATTGGTCGGTATGACCCCGGATTCTCACTAGGTTTCCCCTTTTTATGGAATATAATGATGTTCGTCTCTTTCCAAGAATCCGGGATCAGCCCAGTACAAACAATCCCATTAAAGAGATCTACCAACAAACCAATAATTTCTGATTCAATGCGTTTGAACACTTCCAAGGGAATGCCGTCGGGTCCGGCGGCCTTCCCTGAGGCTAACTCCTGAAGGGCAGTCCTCACTTCCATTTCGGTGATATCCCTATCAAGTGCTTCTTGAAGTGAGGCTTCCAGGCGTGGACCTGTGTCACACATATTTACCTGCTGTCCTCCACTTCTTGTCTCCTCGTCATATAATCTCTGATAAAAATCTCTGAACACCTGTAAAATCTCTTTTACTTCCGTATATTCCCTACCGTTTTCAACTATCTTCCTGATTACATTTTTAGACTGCTCTTGCCTAAGACGTAGAGCCAGGGCTCTACCGGCGTGTTCTCCTGTTTCGTACCGGTTGATTCTTGTTGCCTGGTATTCCCCTATCGCCTTCTGGGTAATGATTTTCTGGAGCTCTGCTTTAATGGCTGTAAGTGCATTATGACTGTTGTTACCATCCTCACCAGCAGAGATAGCCTTAACATGCTCTTCTTCAATATTTGTAAGCCTATCTAATAATTGAGATTCAGCCATCCTGTCCTCTTTCCTCAATTTTGCTGAAAAACTAATAGTTTCGCCTCTCAAGGCTGCTTTAAACGAATCCCACACCATATTGCGGGATGAGCTATACCTATTGGCAGAGAAGTAATCATCCGACCAGCTCTTAATATGTGTAACAAATCTGACATCCTCCAATAATTTCCTCTCAAAAGACCAAGGAGATCTCGTCCTTTCGCCACACAACCTTTTATATATGATTATCAAGGGATTGTGATCCGAGAGCACCCTCGGCAGCCTAGATATAGCAACTCTATTAATTTCAGAGGAGGAAATAAACAAATAATCCAACTTGGAATATTTCTGAGCTGGGTTTGAAAAATAAGTAAAACCAGGGTCTTGGGGCTCCTTCGTACCCCAAACATCAACTAAACCCAACGAATCCATCAAAGCTCTAATCGCCCTAAAGACACGGGGTTTCCGGCCAGCGTAATTTACCTTCCCGCTCCAGTTAGCTGAGATATTTAAATCTCCACATACTATTACAGGTGTCAACCAGCCAGCTAATTCCACCTCCAGAAGATCGAAAATCTCTGGGTCGTCCCCATTTGAGCCGTATATTGCGCATAGGGTAAAGCCCAATTCTAGTTCTACAATCACCCATCTGCCACAATTGTCTACCTTCACCCTTTTAACACCTCCCAAAGATTTCCTAACCAAAATGGCTACCCCTCTGATCATTGAGGATTGCGATGAACAGGCGACCAGATCAAACCCATTTAAAAACAGAAGGTTCCTCTTTGCCCAGGGGATATGCGTCTCCTGGAGACAGAGAATATCGATTTTATTAAATTTAACAAAGTGAGACAATCTTTGTCTCTTTCTCCAGTCATTTAGCCCCCCCCACATTTACTGTACAAATTTTAATGTCTGACATCCTGGCTTTTAATTTGACATATCAACAAATCATGAACCTTAAATCCGTTAATCATTATCATCTGCTCCCCTTGTCCGGATACATTCAAAACCAACGTGATGCATTTTAAACTCCCTTTTTCGATTTTCAACTTTTCACACCCCTCCACCCCCTCCTCCCCCCCCCCCTCCAACCCACCCCCCTTCTCACCTCCCTCCCACTCAGTGAGGCGCGCAGATCTTGTCTGTGCATGTGACGGATGTGCAGTTTATGCGGTGAGGACAACACAAAAACTCCTCTTTAGTACCTAAAAGCCCATATACTGAAAGAAGAAGAATCTGAGAAATATACACACATTTGAAGCCCCTATCCAATAACTAGTAACCTCTTCCGTCTCATAATACTCATTAATACCAAACTGAATAACCCCCCAAAACAGTGAGTCTATTGTCTGTCTCTATTTGCCCAGACTGTCAAGATATTCCTTGGCCTTAACTTCTGATGAGAAGTACATTGTTTTTCCTTCGTTGATAATCTTTAATTGGGCAGGATTTATCAAATAAGCCTGTAGTTTCTTGTCTTGAAAGGGTTTTATCAACCCCCTAAGACGCCAGCGTCTTTCCACAGTCGCGTGGCAAAAATCTGGGCGGACGAAAAATGACTGCCCATCGCAATTTCTCTTGGCATCGGGTCTTGCCCTCTCCGCTATCGCCTGTCTAAGAACAAAGTTGCCTAAAAATATCAACACTGCCCGGGGTTTGTCCCCTTCCTTCGCGTTCCTTCTTAATTTAAAAGGGGTGCGGTGCACTCTTTGTAGCTCCTTTTGCCAGTCCCAACTAGCCAGCTCAGGGAAGGCATGCTGGAAAAGTTTAATGATATAGGCACGGATATCTGATCCTTCAACTCCCTCCGAAATTCCTAAGACTCTCAGGTTATTTCTTCTTAGCCTGTTCTCCATCTCCTCCAGCTTCCACTGAATGTCTGTCACTTGGGAGCATTGAGCGTCGACCTTGGATACAGCCTCTGCCATCTCGGTTTCAGTAGCCACCACCCGCTCTTCCAAATTTGACACTCTGTCCCCCGTAGTGGCACAGGCCTTAGAGAGTTTCCGCACCACTCCCTGCATTTTCCTCATTGCAGCCTGTGATTTCCGACTGTCTTGTCTCGTTTCTTCCCTATGTGCAAGTATCTCGTGGTGTATTGTCTCAAGCAGGGACATTTGAGTCTGTTCTTTCCCGGGGCTGCCTAGGAGAGGCTGGGCTGAAGAATGGTCCCAGCTCAGTTCCCGCTGTACCACATCTTGACCCCAGGCAGTTTTTTTTGATTTCATGGCAGTGGCTGGCATATCGCCCTCGGGATCAGGATCGGTATCTGAACCCACACAGGAGCTATGCTCATCATCCTCATCCTCTTCGGACCACTCTGCCCCCCCTTCCGATACAGAGAAGAAGGCCTCACTTGGATCATTCTCTTTTTCAGAGCAAACTCCTCCTGTTGCCTCATCTAGCACTGCTTCTTCAGCTATAAGGGACTCTAACATACCAGTTATCTCTGCTTCAGCAGCGGTGTTAGCCTCGCCAAAACATTTCCCCTGTGTATGTGAGGTGTTAACGGGCTGCTCTGCCCTAAGAGGGGGGACCATAGCCTCCAAGTTCTCGTTGCTAGTGGGCGCAAGCTTTACCACCTCTGTTGGGCCATCTGCTCCAGTCACAGTTATTTCCTCGTGCAATTTGGTTGGGAGGGGTATAGCATGATCCCCCAAATCATGAGCCTCATCTAAGACGATGCTCTCTCCCAAGTCCTTAGACCCCTTCTCCTTACCCGCTTTGACCAGCATTTCGAGAACGGAGGCAGTTGCCAGCCGGGTCTTGGGTGCTCCTTGCTGTCTCCTTCTTTGCTGATCCAGTTGGGGAATTTCATCCCCTCGCGTAGCATCTAACGCTACAATATCAGCTTCTTCTCTCTGTGCTTTTTTTTTTTAATTTGCCTGTCTTCGACCCCAGGTTCTGTTTCGGTGCCATCCTGCCCTGAAACAGCAGGAGCCAATTCCTCTGCCAATTCCTCTGCCGGCTACAATCGCCTGCAGTCTCTCTGTGCGGCTTCACCTCGCTCCTACAGCTGCAGCGGGTCCGTCGGCTCCGCGTTGAGCCCAGCGTCCGATTCAATCGCTGGCTCCGCCCTCCGCCCGAAACGCAGCAGTCGGGAACGATAGCCTCCAGAACCGCCCTCAATGTCCGCCTCTCTGCGCCGTAGCAGATGATTGCCGCCAGCATTGCACTTAACCCAGTCGAACCAGCATACGGGAAGCCTCGAGCACGGGTACGTTAGCAACCGCGATTATACAGTAGCAGGCTTCATCATGCGCTAAACTTCAGGGCTTTCATCAGGTCGGTGTCCTCACCGCAGCTCTGCACCGGCCACTTAGGCGGCCGCCATCTTGCCCCTTTTACCTTCTGTTCCCTCCGCCGTTCCTTGCCCATTTTTCCCGCCGCTGCGTCCCTGCAGCCCTGCCCCTCTCCTCACCCATTTTCCGCCCGCTTCCACCTCCCAGCTGCTCCTCCTCTTATATGGCGGCCATGCGCACGGATGCGCACAGCGGGCGCACCTAAGGCAAGCCCGTCTGTGCCTGTTCACGTCTGGACCGCACCCAGCACCACAATCCCTGGTCCCTGTGAACACCATGACACCTGTGTCCGCTACAATGCCAGCACCCTCCATGCACTCAACACCAGACGCTCACACACCTGCTTCCTGGCCGCACCGAAGCGCACCAATTGACCCTTCACCTGTCGGAACTGCAACTTCACCAGCATCCAACCCGCCATTCCACCCCACAAGACAGATCGCAACCACCTCTGATGTATACTCCTGAACACCCGTTCCGCACACAAACACACCATTGAACTCTGGGACCTGCTCGACACGTCCTCCCCAGATGGCGCCTTCCTGACTGAGACGAGGATGAACGACTCTTCAGCACCCGACATCACCGAAGCCATCCCGGACAGCTATAAAATCACCCGCAGAGACTGCACCAATGGAGTAGGAGGAGGGATCGCCATCAACCACAAGTCCACCCTCAAGGTCTCGACCAACTCCGAAGACACCCTTAGCACTGCCGAACACCTGCACTTTCTGATCCACACCAGCCCCAACTCCACCATCAGGGGAACTCTGATCTACAGACCCCCCCGGACCCCGGCCACAATTCAGCGACTCCATCGCCGACTTCGTCAGTATGCACGCCCTCGCCTCCACGGACTACATACTCCTCTGAGACCTGAACTTCCACCTCGAGAACAACAACGACGCCAACTCCACCACCCTGGTCGCCAACCTCGTCAACCTCGGACTCAGACAGCTCGTTCCAACCCCCACCCACATCACCAGCCACACGCTTGATCCCATCTTCTCTGCTAGCCCGCATGTCCCCTTCAGCCACACCACCGAACTCCACTGGACCGACCATCTCTCCATCCACTTTACTTTCCATAAACCCACCACGCACCACCGCACCCAACAGATCCCCTGCCACAGCTGGAGCAAAATTACCAAAGACCAGCTAAACACCACCCTCACCCGAAGCCCACCCTCTGACTTCACCGACCCAGCCGCCACCGCCAACAACCTCAGATGCTGGATTAACAACTGCACCAACATTCTCGCCCCGATCAAGAATCCCTCCAACAGACGCACCAACAAGAATGCCAGATGGTTCACCACGGACCTCCATACCTCCAAACAAAACTGCCGAAAACTGGAGAGGAAATGGCACCACGAACAGACACCGGAGAACCAAACACCCCACAAGGACGCCATGCGCCAACACCCTCACCTCATCGGATCCGCCAAAAAGACCTCCTTCAAGGACCGCCTAGACAACAACGCGCACAACAGAAAAAAGCTCTTCAACATTGTGAAGGAACTCTCCAACGCCAGCTCCAAAACCAACAACATCACACCATCGCAAAACCTGTGCAACTCCCTTGCCTCCTTCTTTCACCACAAGATCGCAGACATCCACAACAGCTTCGACAACCAGACCATCACGGCACCCAACGACACCATAGACCTCACAACCATCACCCACGGTGACCCCCTGCACGCTTGGACCAACATCAATGATGACGATACCATCAAATTCATGAGCACCATCCAGTCAGGCTCACCCGTGCCCCCACCACATCTTTAACAAAGGGAGCGCCACCATCGCACCCCATCTCCGCAAGGCCATCAAAATCTCCTTCGAGACTGCGACCTTCCCAGAGAGCTGGAAGCACGCCGAGATCAACGCCTTACTGAAGAAACCCAAGGTGGATCCGAGGGACCTCAAGAACTTCCGGCCCATCTCCCTGCTTCCGTTCTCGGCGAAGGTCATCGAGAAGACCATCAACAGACAGCTTACCCACTACCTCGAGGCGAAGAACATCCTGGACCCATCCCAGTCCAGGTTCCGCAGCAACTACAGCACCGAAACAGCCCTCATTGTCACCACCAATGACATCAGGGCTCTGCTGGACTACAGCGAAACCGCGGCCCTCATCCTCCTGGACCTGTCAGCCGTCTTCGATACTGTCTGCCACTGCACCTTACGCACTTGTCTCCACGACGCAGGAGTCGGAGGCAAAGCACTGGACTGGATCACCTCCTTCCTCTTTGGCAGAACACAGAGCGTCCGCCTCCCCCCTTCCAATCCGAAGCCTCCAAGATCATCTGTGTCATACCCCAAGGATCGTCCCTCAGCCCGACATCGTTCAATATCTGCATGGCCCGCTCGCCCATATTGCCAAACTACACGACCTCAACATCATCTCCTAGGCCGAGGACACACAGCTGATCCTCTCCCTCACCAAGAACCCACTCACTGCCAAAACTAACCTCCAAGAAGGAATGAAAGCCATCGCCGAATGGATGAAGAACCGCCGTCTGAAACTGAACTCAGGCAAGACAGAGATCCTCATCCTCGGATCCACCCCCTCAGCCTGGGACGACTCCTGGTGGACGACTGCCCTGGGAACCGCACCGACACCAACCGACCAAGCACACAACCTTGGATTCATCCTCGCTTCAACACTCTCCATGCCCAAGCAAGTCAATGCCATCTTGTCCTCCTGTTTCAACACTCTCCGCATGCTCCGAAAGATCTACAGTTGGATGCCCACTGACACAAGAAAAACGGTCATCCAGGCCCTCATCATCAGCAGGCTGGACTGTGGAAACGCCCTCTATGCCGGAGCCCCGGCCAAGCTGCTGAAACGACTGCAATGCATACAGAACGCCTCTGCACGCCTGATCCTCGACATCCCTCGCCAAAGTCACATCACACCCCACCTGAGAGACCTGCACTGGCTCCCCGTCAACAAGAGGATCACCTTCAGGCTCCTCACCCACGCACACAATACATTCCACAACACAGGACAGGAACCTCAACAGACGATTCTCCTACACCCCGAACAGACAGCTCCGCTCCGCCGACCACTCCCTGGCTACCGTCCCACACATCTGAAGAGCAACCACCGGCGGAAGATCCTTCTCCTACCTCGCCGCCAAATCCTGGAACACCCTTTCCATCCTCCTACAGCAGACTGAAGACCTACTAACCTTCAGGAGGTTACTCAAGACCTGGCTCTTCGAGCATTAGCAGCACCCCCCCAGTACCTTGAGACCCTCATGGGTGAGTTGCACACTCTACAAATTTATTGATTGATTGATTGAATAATCCAGTTTTTCATGCATATCAAATGGACATTGTTGTATGTCCATCTAAAGAAGGGGTCCATTTGACTGGGAAAGCTTACATTTGAAAACATGAATTAAACTTATAGGGATAACATTTTAGCAAGAAAACTTTTTTCTTAACAGTAAAGTATGCTACAGTCACCTTTAATTCAAACACAATAATTACCTTTTTTTATTCATTGATTTAGCCCTACATTCACCTAATGTAGATAATTTCTGGATCAGTTGGAAGTATACTCTGAAGTATGCCAAAACGCATTGCATATCCATTAATTGGAGACACTGATCTATATAAATCTAGTGAGTTACTGAATAGGGCATGCTCTTTTGTTCAATCTGGACCAGACCATGGTAACCAGATGACAATAGTCGGAACATTTGCAGAAACATATGTGCACAGTCTTTCAGATATGTCCAACATATTGGGCGGTCAAGTTGTTAATGAGCCAATATAGACACAAGGGGGCACATTAGGATGGCAGGAGGACTCTGTCCGTCCGCCATCCCTTCGTGCAAAGGGACCACCCGTCATAAGGGCGGGTGTCCCGTGGGTGCCATTAGGATGCGCCCGCCACAGTGGCGGGCGCATCCTGCATTCCTAACATTGTGGCTGGTGGTGCACTCAGCACCGCCCACCACAATGTCAGGAAGGCATGTTGTGCACCTCCATGCACAACATGGCAGGAACTGCGCGGTGCCTGCCATGTTGTGCATGGGACTGCAGGGGGGTACCATAGGTACCCCCCATGTTCACCCCAACACCCGGAATCCCTGGGGCCCACAACGGGTCCCCCAAGCAGACTCCGAATGCCTTTCCGTGGCGGCAATCCCACTTCTAAAGACTACACTTTCTTTCACATACACATACAACATATTCCTGAATAGATCATATTTTTATGAGCTAGGCATTGCAGCCAACCGTTATATCCAGTAAAGTTCACCCAATCTCCATTTCCAACCACGCCATGTTTGAAATCGGACTAGATTGGCCGGGTCAGAAGTCATCTATTTGCAGTGGATTTTTTCCAAGTCACTTGACCCATCATCATACCTTTCGGGATGAACTTAGGTCAACAATTAGAGACAATTTTCAAACAAATCCCCCCAAGATACTAATTATACCACACATTGGGACACCTTCAAGGATGTAATAAGAGGGAAGTTCATAGCTTTAATGACCACCCTCACAAGGCAAAAACCTACTGAGCGTTTGGCACTGGAAGCCGAGCTACTTCAAGCTGAAAGAGCCAATAAGAATTCGCCCATTCTTCTGTTGCAAGGGAAAATCACTACACTTAGGGGTAAACTTACAGCTATATACTCCAATAGAGCAGAATTAACACTGCTACATCTCAAACAAACTGTATGGGGGAAGGGAAACAAGGTGGGCTCCCAGTTAGCTCGATAATTGTGGGCAAAGCAAGAAAAATAATACAGAGGTCCTATTCGGGATGTAGAGGGGACTTTGACTCACACAGAGGGTGACAAGGCGGCTACCTTTAAGAGGCACTATACATCTTTATACTGTAATGAATCAGTGCTCAACTCCTCTCAAAGGGAGTATTTGGCTGGTTCCCCACTCCCTCTGACTTCACGGGCTCAACAGGAACTATTGGATGAGCCTATTCGGGCAGATGACATTCCGCTAGCGATTGGCTCTCAAGAATTGCCCAAATCACCAGGGCTGGATGGGATCACAGCCCAGTCTTACTAAACTTTCAGCGCAGATTTGACCCCACACCTGACCCCTCTTTTTAATTCCTTTTTGGAGACACACGCAGTCACTCCCTCTGTGGGTGAAGCTCTCCTTGCAGTTATTCTAAAATTAGGGAAGGATCCTAGTATATGTTCTGCGTATCATCTGATTGCTTTGTTCAATTTGGATGCAATGTTGTATACTAAGATATTAGCTAACCGATTAGAAGAGGTCATGCTGGATCTGATACACCCTGATGAATCAGGAGTTATTAAGGGAAGACAGACTCATGATAATTTATGATGAGTAGTCCATTTCATTGAAAAGGAGCAGAGATGGAAAATACCAGCTGTACTTTTGGTGCTAGATGCCAAAAAGACATTTAATCAGGTTGATTGGTCATTTCTCTTCTCCACTTTATGGCACTTCGGACTCGGCAATATATGTAGTATGAAGATCAAAGCTAATTATACCAACCCTCACTCGAGAGTGATGGTTAATGGTGTGATTTCTGATTTGTTCTCCTTGGAGAGGAGTGCCTGACATGGTAGGGTAGAGTTAATGCTATTAAGATTGACAGTCTTGTTGCAAGAGCTTTACCTCTTTCAGGGCCTTCCTGTGGAAGTGGACAAACAATATTTTCCTTCCCTGTAATCCCAACTACCATCTTTCATTACAGCAGAAACATATAGCCCGTCTTTCGAATAAACTATTAACGCTTCCTAAAAGTGTGGGTCGGCTTGCGCTCTCAATTGTTTTTGTTATATTATAAAGTGGCACAACTTAGGGTGATCTACAAATGGTCCATGAGGGAGTTGGATAAGCACTGGCTCCATATGGACAGTACGATAACTGGTAGAACAATGTTGGATGTTATCTGGAAACCTAGAGACCCTAGAGTCCCTAATGCCTATTTAAGTATGCCTACTAGAACTACACTGAAGACGTGAGATGAGTAAAATGACCTTCCCATTACCATATAAGTTCAATTGAGTCAATGGGTGACAGCGCCTGAATACAGACACCCAGCCACCAGGGACTTATTTCGTGTGGAGAAATTTGTGCACCATCTGGGGGCATCCTAAGAGAATATTTAGTTTTTATATTCTCTTCTTAGCACGGTGTCCGCAACTCATATACTGAGGCATAGGAGCTTCTGGGACCAGATCTTAGGACACAGAATTATCTCAACACAATGGGTAAATTATTGAGTGACATCCCTAGATACAATCGAGCACTAGGCTTACGAGAGGCTCACTACAAAGTTCTTTACGATTGGTATCTCTGCCCGGTAATCTTCACAAGATATATACAGAGATATAATTTTGATGTTCGAGATGTTGTGGGCTTGTGGGACATTTCATCTATATATGGTGTGATTGCTCCTTGATGTGACCATATCAGAACAAGATCTTGACTCAAATGAAGGAGATTTTGAGATACCCTCTTCCCCAGTTCCCTGATTTTATTCTGTTGGGACTTTGTGATCCTTCTTTAAAACACCAAACTTTGGGTGGCAAATACATAATGTGGCTTTGTTTTTGGGCAGCCAATATGGCATTGGCTGCTACCTGGAAGAAACCGTAAGACCCCTCTCTATCTCAGAGGCACATCTGTCTGTGGTAAAGTCTTACCATGGAACATTTAACCTGCACACTTAAGGACTCCCGAAAACGGTTTGATTCCCCTGGTGAGATATCTCTTGGTGGGCTTGCTGCTGTTCTCATACCACCCACATACATAGGATCAGCATCTATTCCAGAGTTGAGCCCCCACCTATTTGGCCCTTCGGCCTGCTGCCTTTTTCAATCATCCACTTCTATGGTTTTATGATTTTGACTTTATGTGTGCTACTTATTAGTGGATATCATTGAAGCTCTGTGTGAGCATGTTTTATCTTTTTTTTTCTTTTTCAGTTTCTCCTGTTTGCAAGTATTTCTAAAAGGAAAAATATTGAAATGGTCAATGGGGTGGTGTACTTTGACAGGCAAATAATGTCTGCCTTATGCAGTAACTATTATTTCTGATACTGCTCACTAATATGGCATTGTCTTGGTACATGGTTCAAATGATGCTATGCTATCCTGCTTCCTGTATGTTGATGGAATCAATAAATACAATTTGTGAGAAAAAAAATTATCCAAATGTTTTGTTAAGTTAGATATAATGTTACATTAACAAGCAAATATATACCTAAGTACGAGACCACTACCCAGCTTTTAGTCACATACTTCTCGTTTTCATACTCCATATTAACGAACTCTCTTACCACTACAGGAAAAACAACCACAACCTTTCAAAACCCGAATCACACACTTGCTCCACTAATTATACTTTTCAGGCGCCAGTCAGAAAGTTTACTGTGTTTTTTGTATTACTTATATGATGAAAATCCTATTGTTTTGTGATAAAATATGCTCCTCTTTAAGGTGCTTTGTATTACCATACGGCCTAGCACTCAATGGAGGGCTACGGTTTAACTTGTATCTTTTCTTCTAAGTCACTAAAATAGCTACATTAAGGTCCTGATTACAGGTGGAGGTTACATTTTGATTCCCTGCACAAACTCCTATTTTCTCAGGGATCACATTTCTGAGATTTGTGGTAAGCAAGCAATTCCTGCCAATTATCAGGTTTTTGCAGCTACCTGTTTCAGTTTAAACAAGACCGAATGCAGGCAAAATGAAGTATTCCTCATTTCTTGCAGTTAGGAATGACAGGCATGAGGAATATTTGTGAGATCCAGGCCTGTAAGGGTAGAGGCAGTGCAGCTACTTTATTGGAAATTGCTATAAGTTCATTACCCTTCGTGGCCCCTGACAGTGTTGAACAGCAACTGACCGACGCCATGCACAGGCTCCCCTCCTTGGGAAGTTATTCATGGGCACCAATAGAAGTCAAGGCATTGTAATAAATTAAGACAATTATCATTCATGTAACTGCATTGTCCTGCTACTGAAAGCAACTGTATTGTGTTTGGACATATAGGGCCACATGTGTGAACCAATTTTACGTTTGCTGTTTGTGAATGCAAAAAAGGGCTTTTTACATGTATCGAACCCCATTTTGCGATTTGGTAACATGTTACCTAATCGCAAAATGGGCTTGCGATTCGGTATTCGAAAGGGGCGTATTTAGGGCATCCCTTCCAAATACCGAATTGTAACGGTATATATGAATGTTTTGTGACCATGAATGCGGTCGCAAAATAGTCTCAATTTACCACCAGGGCTGGACTGGCCATAGCGGGCACCAGGCAATCCCCCGGTGCGCCGCACGGGTGGGGGCCGTTTTTGTTACAGGGCCGTTTTTGCAGCATAGCACTTTGCCAGGGCCGTTTGTGGTTCTCAGTCCGGCCCTTGCCTGTTTACCACCAACTTCAAGTTGGTGGTAACCCATTTGCAAATGGGAAGGAGTCCCCAAGGTACCCCTTCTCCTTTGGGAATGGTTGTAAAAATGTTTTTTAAATCCGGCAGTGGTCCAATGGACCACTGCCTGCTCGTATAAAATGAAAAGAAAACATTTCTTTTTTTTTTAAAACACAACACGTTTTCCTTTAAGGAAAACGGGCTACATTTTTTAAAAGAATTGCTTTATTTAAGTGACCCCAGCAGGCCACAATCCACGTGATTTTAGCAGTTCCTAGGGGTCGCAAATTGCGATCTCCCTCATTAATATTAATGAGGTAAGTCGATTTGCGACCCACTAGGAATCGCTATATGAAACTCATACAGACATATTCATCAAAGTAAAAACCGGTTACAAATGGGCAGATTCTCAGAATCTGCCCCTTTGCGACCGGTATTTTTGCATTTGGGATGCATCATCCCAAATGCAGAAATCGCAATTTAAGCAATCTCTAAATTGAGATTCCTTAAATTGCGATTGCATTTAAGGAATCCCAAGTTGAACTTCATGGTAATTTGCTAAAACTTAAAAAAAAAGCACTTTTGTGCATTTTTCAAAGTTTCATGATGCGCACACACATGCCCTTAGGGCTTGTGTGTGTGCAACATATGTGCAGAGATCAATTTCAGGGGTGCAACAGGGTGTCATTTTGACACCCTTGCACCCTTGAAATTGCATGAGCAATTTGCGAGTACCTACTGGTACTCGCAAATTGCTCAGGCAATCTCCAATTCATTCCTATGGGCCTGTAGGCCCATAGGAATGAATGGGACAGCATTCCTTAATTGAGACTAGCAATTTGAGAGTAGCAATTAAGGAATGTTTAGGAATCGCTATTTTAATAGCGATTCCTACATGCATAGGCTTTTGCTATTCCTAAATAGTGATTCCTTAAAAATCGCTATTTAGGAATAGCAAAAGGCTACGTTGATGCATGTGCCAGATAGAGTTTCATACATTGAAAATAGCGATTTTCAGAAAATCGTAATTAGGTCATTGCTATTTCTAAATTTGATACGTGTGGCCCATGGTTTTTTCACTGCAGTGTAACCCTAAGACAGTTATGCAGGCAAAAAAAGGTGCATTTTGCCTGTTTCTACATTTTGATGGAATTTCTCCTACCCCTAAATAGGAATTGTTTACTGAACCCGGTAAAAACAGCACCCTGAGGCATCAGTATTTACGAAAACGATCCCCAATTCACTCAGAATCAGAACCTTAGCTTCTGATGCAATAAAACAACCCAGTCAAACAGAACCCCTTTACTATGTCTTTATTACAAAAGGTACAGTTTTGCCTTAAAGTTATGTAATCAATCATCTGTAACGTATTACTAAAGTGTAAAGTGACCTAAATCTTTAAAACACTACATATCTCAAAGTATGTAACTTCTAGATAGTGTGCTTTTAAATCTTCTCTTGAAGGAACTAGTTCATTGACAGCATCTAGGAAGATAATTCTGTAAACATCCAATTCACAAGATAACTCAAATGCACATGCAACTTGTTCAGCGTGTAGCTCAAATCATCTTTTAGCACAGATATGCTTGACATTTACAATTTTTCTGAGTATGCTGATATGAGTTCATTCTTTTCCCTGACGGATTCATCCAGAGGCAAGCGTTTCATAATGTTGGTTAATATTAATAATGTATGACAAAACATCATCTTGCAATTAAAAATGTATTTATACACTGCTAAGACATGCTTATGAACATGATCTAGTTTTAGAAATGGATTAAATGAAGTAGACAACATGTTTGCTACATTTCCAGCAGATGTTTCTACAGCATTTCTACTTACTATTGAATAGGATGCCAGTTTAAAGGGCATTCCCTAATTACAGATGCCTGCGTGAATATTTTGTTCGATGAAATGTTAAAGCTGAATCACAACAAAAGAACATGTGTATTGAACTTTGTACTAATTGGTCTAATTAAATACCATAACAGTGTTGATTGATATTCTGAATTTCATTATTAATAGTTTAGAATATGTCCTCAACAAAAAGCTTTCTAACCCAGATACCAATTTCCAATAAATTAAGAATTAAAAAGAATTCAATTTATTTGCCTCTTATTTATTAAGTTGTAGTCATGCAATCTAGCCCGAAAGAGAATTGCAACAAATGCAGGAGATAGGTCTCTGTTTTGATGTCACATGTGGATAAGCTTTCACAATCTCCTTTCGGATACATTCAATAAACAAGCATTGAAAATGCAACCGGTCGCGCCTTTGATTAAGTTAAAGCCATTTGCTTTGCTAATAGTATTGTATAGCAAAGCAAATGGCTTTAACTTAATGAAAGGCGAGACCTATTGCGTTTTTAAAGCTTGTTAGGATTGCTCTCTGAGTTTGCAGAGACTCAGCAGCTCAACGCCAAGATCTCTGTGAAGCCAGGAGCCCCTGCTGCTATCTGTAGGGCCACATCAGTAGGGTCTGCAGGGACTTCTTATACTGCGGCTGGCATGCACTTCACACTCTGTGTGTGTGTGCCCACCCCACTTCTGCTGCACATTAAGAGCTACTGCTCATAGGTAGGAAGGGATATATCTTCCAACCAAGAATGCATTAGATTCGCAGAAGATATTGTCACACATTTCTTCAAACAACTTACATACATTCAGGGACTCTTAGCTCTGGGGACTTATGCGTCTACTTTAGAAACCTGTGTTTGACCTCATGGCGACAGGTTCAGATCCTAGAGGGTGCACTAAGTTGTTCATCCTTCCGAGGTCGATAAAATGAGCACAATTTTTTATCTAGAAAAAAATACAGCTACATTGCGTGAAGGTGCGCTGTAAAACTACATGCAATTTATGTTACTTACATGTGTGTAGACACACACACGTATTCAGAGTCACCCACGCGGGATCTGCAGTAGTTTCTTAAAAGCAGTATGGTTTTCAGTCGCAATAACTTCACAAGTGCGCACTTATGCTTGCGTTTTAGCCCTGGTCTGTACTGTATTAAGTATAAAGACACACACACTGGAGCGCACACACATGGATACACACTGACATACGCACACACACTGACAGAGACACACGCACACAATACACACACACACTGACAGAGACACACACAATATGCATACACACTGACAAAGGCACACACAGACACGTGCACACACGCACAATTACCTGTTGGGGATCAGCTGCTGTTGTCCACATGCGGGTCCTGCAGTTCCTCACTGGTGCATACGAGGGTTTGCCCATATATACCATGCATCGTGTGTTGACAGAGCCCTTTCTCTGCACAGTGTAGTACACAAATGGCCGTTGTTCTGGGAGTGTGCTTCCTTCCTTCCCTAAACACCGCCTGAGCGCTCCTTTTGTTAGCACCTCGAAGCTTCAGGCTGCTCTCCAGGGGCCTGTGTGCTGCAGACAAATGACACACCTGCTGCTTGTGCACTCCCTGACAAAGGGGGAGGCTCACCTTACTGTTCCCAGAAGCCTCAGGGGGTCGCATTACAGGCCCTGCGCCTGCTAGCAGCAAGGAGAGGCACTGTGTGAGACACTGCACAACCAGGACACACAGCACACGGCCTCTCTGCTGCTTTGTGTTCTCGGCTGAAAGAAACAAGCGAGCAGGACTGAAAGAAACGCCGTGAGCGTGCACATTGGCTGTCCGGGAGCGCACATGTTTTGTCTCCCTTCCGCACCAAAGCGACAACAATAGAGGCTCGCCAAGGCGAAGCAGCGCATGCGCTGTGTTCGCTAGGCGAGGCCTAAAAAGGGATTCAGCTATTGTAGCTTGACTAAAACTGTTAGCAATTGCCAGAGAAAATGTGAATATATAATATCACACCAAAAACATATTACTTGAGAAATAAAATAAACATAAAAGAAGTCACCTTTTCTAAAGAACAAAAATTTATATAAAAAAAGAGAAAAATCATACCATCATTTAAATGACCTATTGGTAAGCAAATGCAAACAGGTATTGTGGTAAACGCAATGAAAAGAAAGAAATATCCAAAAATAACGAAGTGTTCTTCAAAAATCTCACCCGGTCACTGGCATGTCAAGTGGCTAAATAGCTGACTCACAGGAGTATGTCCATAGTTTCTGGAATTTCACTTAACAAGCGTAATTCAAAAGTTTGTAATTTAGATTTTGCTTAGATTTACCAAGTATACCTCTCCTTTCTACGTTATTCCCTGGTATTCTCACCCTTCTGACAGAAATTGGGATCCTCCTCTACCCATCATCTAATACATCATCTCCCTCTTCCCTCAAGTAAAAGTCATTTGCATAGCATTTTCTAAATTCTTTCATTTCTTGACTGGATGAGAAGCAACTGCCTGTAGCTCAACTCAGACAAGATTGAAGTACTGGTCTTCGGCAACAAGACCTCCCCAATGGACTCCACCTGGTGGTCGTCAGAGGTAGGACCAACACCCGCATTCACAGGCCACACAAGATATCTAAGGATAATCCTAGATGGCAAGGTCAACATGACGGTTTAAGTCAATGCAATGTGTGCCTCCTGCTTCCACATTCTATGCATGCTGCAAAAAATCTTCAAATGGTTGTCTCAGAACACAAGACGAACCATCATGCAAGCACTCATCACCATCAGGCTGGACTACGGCAACACTCTCTACTCCAGAATCTCCAAATATCTCTTACACAGACAGGCCATCCAGAATGCGGTTGCAAGACTCGACCTCCCAAGCCGTACCACAACACACTGCATCTTAGGAAACTTCACAGGCTCCCCATTCATAAGCACAGTCAATTCAAACTTCTCACGCACACATACAAATCCCTACACAACACAAGACCAGACTACCTGAACAGTCGCCTACACTTCACCAACCCACCAGACACTGCGCTCGGCCTCATTTTCACCCGCACATATTCCCTGCATCCTCAAAAGCAAAACTGGAGGTCACTCAATCTCCTACTCACACCCAAGACATGGAATGACCTCCTTCAGTTCTGCAAAGCCTCCTCCTCACTTCTTGAGTTCTAAAAGAAGCTGAAGACCTAGCTCTTTGTATAAGCACATGGGGTCCACAAACCTGCACATATGCCTAAGTGTCTGGATACCCTATCCGGGGATTAGTGCACTATACAAATCAATATAACATAACATCACCAGCATTCTCAATCTCTTCACCTCCCATTCCATCAATTAATCACCTAAGGTGGCTTTAACCTAGACACTGATAATCCTTCTAATAAAAAGCACTCATGCCTCATAAAAGCTGCCTTTCCTTTAATTTAAAACAACATGTGATGGGCCCCACTCACTCTAAAGTCCCTTTGTGAATAACGAAAGTCGTAAAGTTAGATTTTAACTCCACAGACAGCAACATGCTTTTACAAATTCAATCCAGCATCATAAACCTGCAAAATGGAGTGCTGCCGGGTTCAGCACCAAGTACCACATTATTCAACCTTCATATCATTCCATTAGAAGTTATGATCCATGCCTTCAGCTATATCTATTTTTCTATGCCAATGAAACTGAAATTATCATTAGTCTAAAAGGTGATTTCCTTCTTTCCAGACCGAATTCAGACTCTATGGGTTCCATTAGGATGGCGGCACCCTAGCGGCAAACGGGACCGTCCACCATAAGGGCGGGGGTCCCGTGGGGGGTATTAGGATGTGCCCGCCACAGTGGAGGGCACATCCCCACAATACTAAAAATTATTTGAAGCATTTACATTAACAAAGCGGCAGGCACCGCGCGGTGCCTGCCGCTTTGTTAATGCAAGTGTGGGGGGGTACCACAGGTACCCCCCGTGTGCATACCCCTACTCTGCTTCACTATGGGGGCCCGCAGGGGGCCCCCAGAGTGAACACCGCCTGCTTTTCCATGGCGGCATTGCCGCCGTGGAAAGGCATGACACACAGCCCATTGTAATATGGCCGGCGGTGTCTATTAGACACTGCCACCATATTAAACTTTTCCGCCCCGGCCGCAAAGCGACCGGGCGGAAAACAGGCGGGCGGCGTTCACTGCAGCTGCGGTCCCCTCCGCCATTGTAATGTGGCGGGGGGGAATGCAGGGATGGATGTCGGGCGGATTGCCTCCGCCAGGGTGGCGGTGGCCACCGCCACCCTGGCGGAGGGAATCTGCATGATATCCTAATGGACCCCTACATGTTCAAGAAAGAGGGTTTAATATGAATAAAACTGACATTTCGGTGTTTGCCCATCCTTCTATCTGGGATTTCAATGGTGGCTTGCCAGGTTTGCTCCTCTTCCTCCCCCTACCCTGTCTGCCACAAAGCTCTCATTTCAGAAACATATTTCTAAACTGTTTTTCTCCAGATTCTTTCTACTGAAGGTTTTAAGTAAAGCCTTTCCACTTCTTTCTGGGGACTGCTGAAAAAACATCATCCAAGCCAATAATATATCTAAATTAGACTAGATAAACTCAGTATTATTGGACCTTCCTAAAAATCGTATTCACAGACTCCAATAATTCAAAACTCTGCTGTTCGCCCACTTCTAGGGATTAAACACATCACTCTATCTGTCCCTACATACACAAGTTTTACTGGCTTACTGGAGAGGATGGATGCATTTTTAAAGCTCTCTGTTTATGGCATTGGGCTCTCCATGAGGAAATGCCTATCTAGTTGAAACATTTTCTCCAGGTATATTCACTTCTACTTTTTAAGGTCCTCTTCTACCAGACTTCTCTCTATTCCATGGATCAAGAAAACAACTGTGGCTTTCTCACTGCAACACTCTGGAATGAACTACTTTGATTTCTTTATCTTCTGCCCTCTTAGCTCCAGTTCCAGAAACATGTGAAGGTACTCCTCTTCTCTGACTAAACCACTCTTGATCATAGATACTTCACTGTATCACCGTACAGCAGCAGGACGATTCAGTAGGTGTGTGCTTTACGAAATATCAATCAATCAAGATGTGTTTAAGGATGAGAGTGCTTCAGATAGTGAATATGAATTCCAAAGTAGTCAAATCCAACATAACTGTTCAGGCAATTTTTCCTAAGGAATTTGATATTTATTAGCATTGCTTCCACCTTTCTCACAATACATATTACCATTGATTTCAATTTATCCTTAAAATTCATGTTTTTTGCAGCAGAGCTGCCAAGAGCCAGTGCACAGTTTGAAGCTTGATGATGTTCACCTTAAATATTTATGAAAAATATTCTTCTCCACAATTCAATACCATGCTAACCTACATTAACAAGGCAAGGCATCCTAGTTGTGTGCTGTTATATTACAGTTATCTAATTACAAGTTCAGTGGTCAGGTGGGGTCAGCCAGAGGAGTCTGAGTGTCATTATATGCCTATGACATTTTCCTATAAATTGAGATGGCTGCATATGACATACATCTGCTCCTTGGGGTGCTGGACCAGTTTGGTGCAATATGAGGCCTTTTGCAATAAAGCTAAGCCTTGCTTGTTTCCCTTTCATAGAGGGGTATTCTACAATCAATCACTGGAGTTAGCTTACAGTGAGCTGGCAGAACCTTTAGATTCTTAGGGATAAAGGTATTCCGTGAAATCAAAGACACATTACAAGGCAAACTTGAGAATATCTGACACATTACAAGGAAACCTTGTGACTACCATAATGAAACCACCTCTATTGACAGTAAGCAAAATAGTGCTTTCTAAAATGATAATCCTCCTTAGGCTTTTAACCGCTTTGCAAACGTGCCAATAATATACTCTCACATATTCAAATCATCGAATTTGATAGTAATGGAGCTAGTACTGGGAGGAGGCACAAATAAAATAGTCCTTTGGAAAAATACAAAATCCCTGAACAGGAGGCCAACTACTCACGCCTTGAGACGTACTACATTTCCACATAATCAACCTGCTGGTGTAAAAATACCCAATAGAGGACCAACCGACATTTATTAGTTACAACAAGGGGTGGTGATGGACAGAGTCTCTGAATTAAGCAGAGTACTCTCACCCAGTCAAGAGATCAGGGCTAGATCCAACACCGTTTTTTAGCTCATTGCACCATCCCAGTTGTTGTAAATATTTTTGTCCACCCTTAGCGTGGAAGGGTATACTCAGACATGAGTCCCTTGCTCATTGCACCATCAGGATTCAAGCAAGCCGGGCCGAAGACGGCTGTAATGCCAGAAACCGGTCCCCGGAAGCTTGTTTCCTTCCCAGTGTAAGAATTGGATTTTGTAGTTTGGTTTGCCCTGTTCCCATCATGCACTGGGACAGGAACAGACTAATTTGCATACATCCAGGTTCTGAAACTGGGATGGTGCAATGAGCTAAAAAACGGTGTTGGATCAAGCCCTGATCTTTTGACTGGGTGAGAGTATTCTGCTTAATTCAGAGACTCTGTCCCTCACCACCCCTTGTTGTAAATATACATTTATTAGTGGCACTTCTCTAAGTTGTCAAGTTGAAACAGCAGTGCTGAGTGATAACTCAACAGCGCAAATGTAGTTAAAATTTTAATCTTGGCTAAACACTGTTGGAAACAATTGTTAGTCCCACACAAAGGCTAAAGTTACTTGTGCTCCAGCAGGCTTGTTATGGTTGTACTCAAAATTTATCAGACGTGAAACAGCAAGCCATTCACTACCCTGACACAATTCAAGAATTGCTCATTTGGAGACCTGTTTGTAGAACTGTAAGAAATGGAGTTGCTAGTTGAGGGGATTGACTACAAACCTCAACGAACAAGCTCAATCCTTGTTGGGGTGAATCACTAAAGTTGCTAAATTAACCTGAGGTCAACCCCCTGATAGTTCTGGCGCAGAGCAGACAGGCTTACCTTAAGGCAATATGTAAAGTATTTATGCAGTAGTAAAACAGCAATACATTCAAAACAAAACACAATAAAAATCCCAAAACAATTTTGAATTTTGATGTAGATTGCGATGGTGTAAGAGTCAGGTGTAGGGTCAAGGTTTGACCCTGTCAGAAGATTTACATTTGGACTCAGCCTCAAAAATGGAAGTCCAAAATCTTCCGCAGGGTAAGGCATCAAGCGGTAAACGAAAAGAGCTACATGTGGTCAGATAGCACCTGGATGATGTTGCAAAGTCCTTCAGGGCTTGTCTCAGGTCTCATACAGCAGGTTCAATACTCTTCTGTCCTTCCTCAGGTCCAGTGGTGTTCTGAGGAGGGTGTTGGGTATGCCAACGTTTTGCCTGACACCAGCTTGTGGGTGGGGTGACTCCAGGTCCCTTCGTAACCCCTCCCTAACCAATTGGGTGAATGGTCCAAGGGGTTACCCTTCCCAATTGTGCAACATTTCCTATGAGCTCTACTGCAAACCATCACACAGTGACCCTCTCTGCCTAGATACAAGATGGTGAAACCCTTCTCCCCTTGTTCAGAGCCTTGTTCTGAGACTTTTCTTCTGTGGTCACTTCAAACCAGTTCAAGGGCCACTGGGATTGGAGCCTGCTTGAATAGGGAAACAAAAGAAGGAGGTTGTTCTGATGTCATCTGGGATCTGCCTGTGACAGAGAAAGCCCCTTTTGAAGTAAATTGTTTCTAGGCACTGTAAAATGGTCATCCTGTCAGTGGAACAGAAAACACCTCCCCGCACCTAGGACTTTGCCTTTACTCTGGAAACAGTTTTCCCACCTCATTTAGGGCCTGAGCACTTAGAGGACGGCAGCTGGAGGCTCATGCCAATTAGCATCCAGAGGCTTTAGAGAGGGGAACGGTAACTTTCTAAAACTACTTTTTCCCTAATCTGTATGAAAAAAACTACTTCACCAGTGATTTGTTATTTAAACAAAATAATGCAAAGCGTTCTGGAATGGTGTTTCTAGTGATCTCCTAGCTAAAGTTAGCATTATTAAATGTAATATTGCATTCTAGTGTTTCTCTATGGAACAGCCAGTATTGATACAATGGAAATCGTTTTTGGGTGCCAGTCACTGTAAGGAAGTGTTGAGGATTACATTTCTATACGTCCTACTTTTAAAGAACTAGCACCCTGCCCTACGGGCTCTATTGCCTTCTTTGCGGTGAATCATTGTTCTTTAAAATGAAGATTTCGGCTTGTTAATAGATTTATTTTAATACGTTGAATTCCAAGTCTTTCATCTGCTCAGTCTGGCTGCAATGGTAGACTTGAAACGATGTTTGCACTGTAGTGGATGGTATAATAGGTGTTGTAGTCCACTAACTTCCAGGACTAGGTTCAACCAAGTTAACAACACATGTAACACATGCACTGTGCTACAAGATAGCAGGGGTAAAGTACATAAAGTTCTACAGCCAGCAATAATAGGTAGGGCAAAAAACTAGGGGTACACCTCCCAAGATAGTCATTTACTACAAGAGCAAAAACACAAAATACTTGATGAAATAAGACCAGACAGCATCTGCCGGGGGTCAGTTCCTGACTTAGAGTGCTGCCGCTGAGCCAAGAAGCAGATACGAATAAACAATTCACAGATAAGAAGAGGCAATAGTTTCTTGAATACCCCTAATATCCAGGAATGTGAGGCTTATGTTAATTCAATGCAATATACTTCACAGGACTTATTTGACATCATGCAGGCTGTTAAAATGCACACATTATAGGAAACAGACACTTGCCTGAGTTGATCTAATACAGATGCCAATTTAATGCATGGAAGTTTACTCCTCTGTACAATTACTGGAAGGAGGTCACTAATATGGTGTCAGAACTTATTGGAAACCTGGGCCCCATTTATGGCATTTTGGCATAGGGCATTGCAGCAATGCAACTTGCACACTGCCCTATGCCAAAGTGAAAGGGCAGGAATGCACCGTATGAAAGCAATACTGTGCATTCTTTTCTTTTCTGCCTGCGCTGGTGCCATATTAGCACCCTTGCACCAATTTAGGCACCCTAGCATCATTGTTCAAGGGTGCCTCTGTTGCAGGTAGGATTGTATTTGTGCAGGAATAGGCACCATCCTGCACAAAAACAATCCTGCAAAAAAACAAGAAGAAATTAACACATTTCTCCTCATTACGCCTCACCTCAGTAGGCATACAGATTTGATGCTTCTCCAGGTTCACATCACTTTGTAAATCAGGGGCAGCGACAAATTCTATGGGTGTTGTAAGGGAAAACCCACTGGAACACCCATGGAATGCCTCCCGGGCGGATAGTAAGGTGATGCAGCGGTGTGCGCTCCATCGCCTTACTCATGATTTATGAGGCCACTCAAAGCCATGAAGGGTGGCTTTACATGGCTTCATAAATCTTTAAGAGAACCCTGCTTCACGTGTGTACTACTTTACGTAGTGCAAATGTGGTACAAGGCTCTCAGGAATAAGACCCCTGGTTTAGCTGAGACAGAGAATTGAGCGCTTCGTATTGGGCCTAAAGGGGCAATACTAAAGATACCAGATGTATCGATCTAGCTCAACTAGTGGCTAAACATCATATTGCTATGGCCTGGAAATCCTCACGTACACCTCAGATGGGAAACTGGGCTAAGAATTGCTCAAATGGTCAATCATGGTCAGCGACATTTTAATACATACTCAAAAGCAGGCACAGCAGTCTCGGAAGTATGTTGCTAGCAGGAAGGAGTTATAGTGATGAAAGTTCACCATATTGGGTGAGAGAGTACCAAGGTATGATTAGATGTCAATAAAAAAGTTTTGTATTTGATCGGTTAGAAAATGCACATGATTCTTCTATTCATGTAAACTGCAATGACATCAACTACCCCAATCCAACTCAGTTTAGGGTCAGCTTACCAAATGTCTATGTAGTCAACAGTTGCTGTTATGCCTGTTCAATGATTATGTAAATTACCAGCCATTCTCGACATCACGGCTTCTGCGTAAATGAACTTGTCAAAGAATTAAATGTAAGGGAATGGTGTTGATTTGTATAAATCAGTAAATAATTTTAAAAACCTCATTCTGGGCTGTCCTCGTCTTTCAATTTTAACACACCAGTCTTACAGAAGAAGTGGCTAAAATATGAAAAAATGCATACTGTTTTATGAGAACACCCCTTTGTGGTCTGGTTAGTATACGTCAATCCACAGGATGAAATTCTAGAGGTAAAAAAATGAAACAATCTGGGGGCGTGGCTTAACACCGTAACGGGATGGCCCCCCTTTTGCTGAGGCTCCAGTGCAGTTGAGTAAAAGGGTCTAGCAAATGTGTGCCTACAGCTCCATTCTCTGGTAGATGGCCTGTCTCGTTTCATGGAACATCTGTTGATCATGAAGGTGCGTTGTGGCATTGGTGCCTTTTCAAATTGAAAATTTTTACTGGTAAAGTCAGGGGGCATGCTGAAGAGAGGATTACGCCGGCCATTTAGTTTTTTGTATAATGAGCACCAACTGAGCTATTGTTTTCTCCACATCTCTCCTGATTTCTTCTACACACGGTTGTTCTTTAATAATTCCACATTATATGGAGAAGTGGTGGGGCTGGATGCATCATCTTCTTAATGTACTTGCATGGAACTTTTCATAACTGTGAGTGGTGCGCAGACAAGAAACATGTGCCACCATTTTCTTTATAACGGCTAATGTTGGTACTGTTTTCCTTGCAACTCTCTTCTCACTGTGACATCACTCTTGCTTCTATATTGGAAAAAATAATAGTCCAACTACAATATCCTCTTTATTTTTGTTGCTGATGTTTTTTTCATTAGCAGTTTTTGCTGTCTACCAAAGTTATCCGGCAATCGCTCTATCATAACTCACTGACTGTTCGTCTTTATATAAACTGCTAATATTGCACAGAGCTTCTCTGTGGCGACAAGCTGATAACATTATGTTAGGGAAAGACCAGGAATCTTAAACTACATACTCCTACTTTATTGGTTGCGAAGTTCCATGCTAAGGTTGATACCTTTAACACCTTTTCTGTACTTGAGAATATGGAAGAGAATGTATGTACTAGTCATGGTCTTTCATGGCCTTTCTCTAACATGTCTGGAGCATCCACATCTACTACTAAGGTATCTTCTAAGCTTCCTTCAGTGTCCACCGTCTCCGCAACCAAAAGAATACAACAAGAAAATCCTCCCTCCGCATTAAAGCTACTACCGCAATACCAATGGAGCTACTACTTGAGGAGATTAGGGCACTTCAACTTTTAGATGAGAAATGGTCTAATGTAGAGAACAGAGCAAGTCAGGTGGAGTGGAATGTTGAAACTCTTGAGGAATCAATGCAGACTGTTAAAGTATTGCAGACTGAAGTGATGTTCTGCAATACTTGGAATTGGTGAACCATGGCAGAAAAAATCATTTCGCATTTATAGTCTGGAAGTTTTGGACCCCGCCTCTTTCGTTTAAACATTTCTTCCCCAGATCCTCTATCTTTCTCTGTCGCCTCCTTTCATCATATGGAGGGGCATAGACTTGGTCATCCATCTCGTATTGCTTCAACTTCATACAAACCTAAAGGAATCATCATCTATTTCCTGGAATATCTTAATCTTTTTAGAATCTTCAAGGCAGCCAAAGATAAAGGTCACATTTTGTGGTCTGGCTGAATTTTTTTTTTGTTGCACACGACTTTGCCAAAGCTACAGTGGACAGAAGGAAGACAGTCATACAGTCCCTAGTGGTCTCGCATTTGCACTATGGGAATTCACTTTTCCTGGTATCTCCCAAATACATGGTGAGCAGAACACAGATGGTACAAAACACAGCAGCCAGGCTACTTAGAAGCATACCCAGGTATGAATCAGCAAAAGGTGCCCTGAGACTACTTCACTGTATACCAATTGAGGCCAGGGTCAAATTTAAAGTGTTATGTCTAGCACATAAAGCTATGAACAGCAAAGGGCTGGTCCCCTTCAGAGCACACATCACCCCATACACACCAGAAAGAGCTCTAAGATCCTCCACAGATCGTCTCATCAAGACCAGAAGGATAAAGCGATCTAGATGGGGAGGAAGATCATTCTCGCACCTAGTGCCAAAACTCTGGAACTCCATGCCTAAAGAACTAAGACTACTCACAGATGAGAAAAGCTTCAGAAAAAACTGAAGACATGGCTGTTCCCTGGATAACTCTATACTCCACCTGTTATCAATTGCGCCTCAGCGCTGGGAAGCTCATGGGAAGCTATGCGCTATATAAAAACCTTATTAACAGAGACAGTGGTCCCTAAAACAACCAAGTCAATTCAATGAACATAGACTAGATAGTTCTATATTGATGTCCAGCCGGACAGTTTTATTCTTTTGGATGATTATTCATATCAAAATCTAAAAAATGTAAGTGGGACACCAGCCGGTGCCCGACTAAACACACTCCACCAAGGGGGACATACAACATACATTGTAGGCAAAACAAAGGGCAGTCTGATTGGCATAAATTATATACATACCATTCATAAAATACACATATGCACACAAAATTATCAATAGATTAGTGACATTTGTGTATGTTGTCGACGATGTTTCGAACTTCAATTAATTAAGAGTTCATCTTCAGGACTATTGATCCTTTGCCTATTCTCAATGCAAGCCCGTCAAGCTGATAGAACAACCACGAATGGTTTAGGATAACTTGAATTATCAAATTTCGTATTGCCTGTTAAAAATTATGGGCGGCAACAACACCGATTAACACGGTCCTCAGTAGAAGTCCGGTATGATTAGGACAAAATCCGGTAACGATGCAGGAAACGTCCACAATGGGGATTCAATTTCCAGAAGGGGTCGTTGCCCAGGGCTTCCAGAGTAGCGGGTCCTCGATGGGGATCAATTCTGCTTACGACTGAGCGCGAGTTCAGTCGTAAGCAGAATTGATCCCCATCGAGGACCCGCTACTCTGGAAGCCCTGGGCAACGACCCCTTCTGGAAATTGAATCCCCATTGTGGACGTTTCCTGCATCGTTACAGGATTTTGTCCTAATCATACCGGACTTCTACTGAGGACCGTGTTAATCGGTGTTGTTGCCGCCCATAATTTTTAACAGGCAATACGAAATTTGATCATTCAAGTTATCCTAAACCATTCGTGGTTGTTCTATCAGCTTGACGGGCTTGCCATTGAGAATAGGCAAAGGATCAATAGTCCTGAAGATGAACTCTTAATTAATTGAAGTTCGAAACGTCGTCAACAACATACGCAAATGTCACTAATCTATTGATAATTTTGTGTGCATATGTGTATTTTATGAATGGTCTGTATATAATTTATGCCAATCAGACTGCCCTTTGTTTTGCCTACAATTTATGTTGTATGTCCCCCTTGGTGGAGTGTGTTTAGTCGGGCACCGGCTGGTGTCCCACTTACATTTTTTAGATTTTTATATGAATAATCATCCAAAAGAATAAAACTGTCCGGCTGGACATCAATATAGAACTATCTAGTCTATGTTCATTGAATTGACTTGGTTGTTTTAGGGACCACTGTCTCTGTTAAAAAGTACTACCCATAGGTCCCTAACGATTGCACCTTGGGTTCCCTTGTTTTGCAAAATATATAAAAACCTTAAACATAACCAATAATTAGAGTAATAGGATCACCTTTGGCTACATCCTTTCTTCTATTTTCACATTGGGTGGCACTTCCATGGCCAGGGGTGAGAAAGCTAGAGAATACTTTGGATGTAAGCTGCAAATTTTATCTAAAACTACAGTAGCAGCTTTGCGTGACATCACCAGTCAATTGGAGAGTATGCTAATATTTTCGGAATAGACCAGATATGCAGTTGATTTTATTCTAGCTAGGAGCGGTGGTGTATGCATAGTAGTGGGCAACCAGTGTGTGGTCGAGATCAAGAATATGGAAAAGAATATTACCAAACACATACTAGATATCCTTGAAAATGTCAAAGGAATGGACAGTGGGAATTAGAGTTGGTCTCTTTTTGGCAGCTGGGGCTGGATTCTCGAAAAAGTGATTTATCTTGTTGTGGTATTGATGCTTTGCTGTATTCTCGTTCAGTGTCTCCCCTTTTGTTGTTCTTATTGTACCACCGTTCTCATGCCCAAAAAGAAGATATCAATTCATGATACAAATGCCGCTATAATGATTCAAAAGGATATTGAGGACCTGATGAGCATTGACAAAGGGATATTTGAGAATTCATCCCTCCTTACTGTTTTACTTCCTGATGTTGATAATATGGAGTGCTCATAACAGTTTAATAATAAGATTTCTTATTACTGTTTATAATTTTCTTTTCCCTTGTTGCCATTAGAAAATGTTTTAGGTCACGCTAAAAGGAGGGGCCGTTAGAATAAAAATGTTTGTGCTTACACACATCCCTATGTAAGTTAGCATTCGCAGCGCCATTTTGTGTGCAGGCGGCATTTTGTTTGCAGGCGCCATTTTAGGCAGCTTGAAACTGATCTCATCTAATTCCGAGAAGTGCTCCCCTTAGAGTTTTGTTTTTTGATTTCTGTTCTATTTCAGTAATGAATACCCTTCTCACTAGATTGAGGCCTTCTTCCCCTTGTTTGGTGGCAGGCTCCGGATGGAACGACCTTGCACTATGTTTCTTTAGCAAGATATGATTGCTGAAACTGTTTTATCTATATTTCGCTGTTTAGCTGCAGCTGCCTGGAAAATTACACTGTGGGCGTGTTCTTGCCTAGCTATGAAACGTATATAATGTATCTTTATGCTTGTTGACTTCAGTCCTCTCAGGAGCACTCCTAGCGCCAGTACAGATGGAGCTCCACTCTGAGTGCACCAAAATAAACAGTTATTTGTTTGTATTCTCTACTGTCTGACCAACTCTATATTTGGTACAGAAGGCTCAGAGGTGGTCATTAGTGACCCGGTGACTCTAAATGGGTTACTTCCTTCAGGTGGTTATGGCGGTTTCTGTGTTGTGGTTCCAGTGGAACCCAGATTGGGATGGGTCCAGGAGGCCTTTGTTCTCAAGGCAGTTTGGAAGTTGGCGGTTAATGGCCTTTTACAAGACTTTGGAGTGGAAAGGGAGCAAAGAAATGGGCCAGTAGTTCTTGAGATCATTCGGGTCTGTGGATAGTTTTTTGAGCAGTGGTTTGACTTCCATGTGCTTCTATTCCTCTGGGAATGTAGCCGAGGTGATGGAAGTGTTGAAGATGGTGGTGATTTCTTTACTGATAGTATTATTCCCAGGTTAAACATGCAGTGGGTGTTCCTGAGAGGGTGGAGTTCATGATGGCAGAGGAGGTCTGCATGGCGAGTTGGTCTCATGTGGTGATCCAGAGGTTTGGGTGGGAGTCGTTGGGATTGAAGATGCTGACTTTGGGGGTCTGGGGGTCAAAGTGTTTGCAGATGGTGGAGATCTTGCTACAAAAGAAGTCTGCTCAGGTAACAATGTTTTTGGTTGCTAGGGGGTTGGAGAACTCCTTCACAATGCTGAATAGTTTGTTGCTGTCGTTAGAACTTGCTTTGAGGTGGTCAGCTAGGGCATAGCTTTTCCTATCGTACAGGTGCTGGTGGTAGTTGTTGAGTACCAGCTTGAGGGTGGCGCAGTCTTTGTTTTGTGGTGTACCAATTAGTATGCTTGGTAGCTCTGTCTGTTTTGTGGATTTGATGGGGGTGATTTGAGGTGGCTGTGCAATGGAGGGATTCTTTGTGGATGATGGCTATTCCACCTCAAAGTTTGTTGATGTGGTCCTGGTGTATTATCCTATAGCGGTTGGGCGTGGCAGTGGCGATGTCAGTTGCGGATGTCGGATTTAGCTAAGTCTGGGTAAGGAAGACAGCATCAGGGTGAGGGAAGTAATGGTGTCCCAAGTCTTGGAGGCATGTTGGTGAAGCGATCAGGTGTTGATTAGGAGGCAATGGAATTTTCCCAGATCAGTGGTAGTGGGCAGGGGCCCATGAGCTGAAGTTCTGATGCCACAGGAGTAGAGACAGTAATGGCAGGAGAAAGATCCTACCGTTGAGCATAGAGATGCGTGGCTGCAGTTGCCGTTGCGGGGTCTGGGGTTCAGGGCTAACTTTTCAATGCTGGTATAACTGCAGGTGGGTAAGGTTTCAGGGTTCCTGGTACAGGGAGCAGTCCAGGTTCTGAAGGGTGCAGACGGGCTTGCCTTCGGCACGCCAGCATCCCGTCCACTGCTTGGCCTCACTGCTGCCTCCATTAAGTAGGTTCCTGGAATGGGGCAGGACGCTGGGCGGGGTCAGTGAGTGATGGGGAGAGGGAGGGAGAGCAGCATTGAATGCGGGAAAAACGAGCGGCAGAGAGAACACTGAAGATGAAAGAAAAGTGAGGAGGAAAGCAAGTGTTAGGTGGGAGGAGAAATTAGATAAATGATGGAAGAAAGCATAGTCAATAGGAGGGAAAATAGGGTTAATCAGAGGAAAAACGAGTAGTTAGTGAGGAGGTAAAACGTCAAATATAGTGGATGAGGTGGGGAAAAGGGTGTTTGGGGAGAAAAGAATAGTTTAATTACAAGAAAAAGCAGTAGTTAGGGAGTAGGAAAAAGGTCAAGTACAGTGGATTCAGTGGAGAAAACCGCAATTAAGGGAGAAAAGATGAGATTAATCGGAGGAAAAACGAGTAGCTGGAGGGATGCAAAATGTCAAGCACAGTGGATGCAGTGGAGAAAAGCGCAATTGGGGAGAAAAGATTAGGTTAACTGGAGGAAAAACAAGTAATTAGGGAGGAGGGAAAATGTAAAATTCAGTGGATGCAGTGTTTTAACCGTACAGGTGGTTCGGGCAAGGATTCTCGCGCGCGCGCTCAAGTTGGCAGCAAAGGAACGTTAATAAGACTAGGCAAAAATGCACAGTTTACACATAGATACCGGCATATTGCACACATGGCACAAGCCTCAGACATTTTAATTAATCTTTGTAAATGGTACCGTTTTTGTTTCAAACTACTTATTGTGTTAACGTTGCAGATTGTTTACGTAACTCCCTACTCACATGCTATATCAAAAGATATATATTTGTGTAACCAGCATAGTGCACATTAGTGATTGTAGTATTTATCAGATTATTATATTTTTCTAATAAGTTCCATTTCTTAGCCGTGATACACGAATACATGAGTGAGCGTTTTTAAAATATAAGTGCAATTTCCATTAAAACTATAATTAATGTAGGCAAACTGATGTATAATTAAGGTATTCTTTCATGTACAATTTGCTGTAGAAATGTCTGTTCTCATTAAGGAGGAGATACACTAGTTAGAAAAAGTCTTTGCTCTATATCAGTGTGATTTTAGAATTTCTAGAATAAAGTCTTAAACCATAATACAAGAATATTGTGCAAACATGAAGCAAATGTGGTCATTCCTTCCACTACTTACTGTACACGTCTCAAATTGACTAGAAATATATTGATCGTTCCTGAGATTAAAAAAGAACAAATAAACGTGAATAAAAACTTGAACGCGATGCTATTTCTCAAGAAATTGTGTGCCTGTGACTGTTCTGCAAGGCTACGCAAGGAAACTTTGCTTTTGCTGAATTTGTGGCACTACATTTGTCAACTGCAGTTTATTTTTGTTGGTCTCACATAGTTATGTTCATGCTTATTAGGAATCTGTCGGATGCTCTTTGTTGCATGCTCTTCCTAAAATGGCTTTGGATTTTGTCTGTTACTTTGTTGAGTTTGTATGCATGACTTGTAGATATATCAAGCATTGCAGGGGCGACAGTTACTTCACTGCTGTTAGCATTGGTCATTAACAAGCCCAAGGGAAATGGGAATGTGCTGTACTTAAGTGGCCAGATATATCATCCTTAAATTATAAAGGGATGCTAATTGCTTATCATTTCATGAGCTGTAGCAGTGGCCTATTTCCAACCTAAGCTCCATCTATCTTGTCCCCTCCACAGAGCAATAACCGAGAAACCTCCCACCTGCCGTTCAGGTAGTTATGGGGCAGGCATCTGAATCAGCCATACTAATGATTATTCACTCAAGAAAAGGATAAAAATGGCACTTACACAAGCAATAAACCATCGCAAAAGAAGCATTTCTTCTGACATGACAGCCAGCTGCCACTTTGATTGAGATTTCTTAACATTCTCTATTTTTCCCTCATTCTGTATTATAATTATTCTTCAAAACAATAGGTTTTCTTGTGTGGATGGCAGTTGGATAGTATTGTAATGTAGTACCACAAAGGCAGAAAGGACATATGCTCCATCTAATGTGCTGCACCCAAATGTTATAATGGCTGCCACGTGGATTTTGGGTGCTAAATTGTGCTTAATTACTTTGTGCAATGTGTTACGTATTTGTTCTACATCAGTCTTACAGAAACACAATCTGAGAAATATTTTGAAAGTGAGTTACCCTAGCAAGACTCGCTTCAAACATTCAGTCAATTTTCTTTATTTCTCTATATTTCATTGCAAATAAAGCAAAATAACAAGAACAATCATATTAAAACTCAAATATGATCACATTCGTCAACTGACAATATGAACTAGTAATAAATATCTTTAGAGATCGTTTTCAATTATTTAAAAACTATGTCATACCGAGAACCCATCATTAAAATTACATAATCAACAAATATTAAAAAATAAATAGAAGAGCCTCCAAGAGCAGATTTCAAAAATTGTCTCAGCTCGCCTTTTCTTCAGTGCAGCCCAGAGGAATGACGCCAATGAGTAACACACCAAAGGATCACCTAACATTTGAAAAAAGTATATGCAGGCCTACCATTCCTAAAATTAAACTTGTGCAAAATGAGAATTATAAAACTCTTTCTCTGGGCAGTATAGAAAAAACAAAAAAATAAACAATATGTGCAAATCTGTGTGTAGACAACCTTCAACCATTGGATGTGGACATGCAGTGACAAATCGAATTTAAAAATCTAAATAACTAGATCATAAGGGCATCTGTAAACGGTTAGATGAAAACCACTCTTGGGCCCTTCATCACTAAGGCGGTTTTAAATTCCAGGATGTGTTTTAGCTCCTATTACCACACATATCAGAATTTGGAGTACTATAGTCATTACAACACGCCGTAATTACCCCCTGTTCATTTTGCTGGCCAAACCTGCTGAAATATGCAGGCGGTACATGCCTGGTAAATACAGATACATGCATGCATGTTATCTTCGTCACCAAACACGACATGTAAATAGAAAGCAAAAGTTAACCAAAAACATCCATCGTTTCAATGTAAAGCAACAAGATGAACGCATAAAGCAAGCGTTGCTGCAAAAGAAAATGCAAATTAAAATATGGTACAGAGAGTAGGGAGCAAGATGATGGTATCCATGAGCAACGAGGAAGTAGAAAAACGCAGGTCAGTGTCGATGACACATACAGAGACACCCACATGCACAGCAAGTACACATAACAGTCACACATGGGTAACATGATCACGCATATTACAAAAGAAGCACACACGACAACAGACAGAAATTTATAACACCTCTCAGCAATGTGCAAGTGAGTAAAAGACAGTAATTTAGGTCCCGATTCCCTGATTTCTGCGAGCAAACGAAACATTTGAAATGTTAATACATTTTTGAACTTTTGTATGGATTTGGATATTATACTGTTTTGATTTTTAAAAGTTGACTATTTATTTTAAAATTGTAATTGCTTCACAGTAAAAATGAGCCGAATCATGTTGCAACATGTTGTAGGATAAGTCTTTCTACTAACGTGTTTGATGCTGTGAACTCGTGAATTATTTGGTAGCACAGACAGACATAGCAAATATACCAAATGACCTTGTGTAGTTAAGAAAAGGTGAAGATTATTAATCAACAATTAATAGCATCACGTCTTGATGGAATTATATTTTTAACACATTGGCAAAATGATATAATAAAATCCCAACTGATTCAGAAAACGGGTTGCCAGTATCGTCAACAACTTTACAAAAACCTTCAAGTATTTCAGCATACCCACGTACAGAAATTTCAGTATCTTTGGAGGTAACAGAAACATTGCTCTGTAGAGTGTGCGAAAAAATTCCTGTTATTGTTAGTGCTCAACTTATTCGTCTTGAAAAACTCTCACTGCCTTTAGTTTTGTGAAATAATTCATAATGGCTTCTGTCACCATAACAATCAGAATGAACTGACAATTTCAGTAAATGCAATATTACATTAATGTATTTGTGTATTTATTTATTCACTTAACATTTTCTACTGTGCTGCTGCATGCGAATAACTTTAGTGCATTTACATACAACACATATAGATCTACATATGACGCATTCCTAATAACATATCTTTAACTATCAGTACAAAGTGCAGACCCGGCTGGGCATAATGGGGCAGAAACATGTCGGCCTGATATATAACTAGATGTATAGAGGATCCAGTTACCCGATCCACATCTATACACCAGTGGTTTTAATAATTTCCCGCAAAGTGAGTTTATGTGACTGCAAAATCATGGTCAGCATTATTCCACATAGAGCCTGAAGAGGCGCACCTTTAAATATTTCCTGTAATCCAAGAGAGAGGTTTGAGTTCTTACTTTAGGTGGGAGAAAGTTCCAGAATGCAGCATCCACCCCAGTGAACATCTGACTTTGTGCTTCGGAGGTTTTGATCTTCAGAGCTTCAAGATAAAGTGAGCCTATCGTTCTTAGCTCCCATTTGCAGCCAGATACGATGAACAGGTTTGTCAATTAAGGAGAACTTTTTAAATGAATTTCTCTACAAACTGGACTCATATTCTTGAATTTAAGACTGACTTCTTAACAGCCTCTGCCGGTCTGAACATTAGTCAAGATTGGGTTACATGCTTTATGTAAATGTTAAAAGTCTATCTGAATCAAATAGTGGAGAAGGCCAGTTGTATTCTAGTACACTTGGAAGGGAAACTACATACACCACCCTCCAGTGCATAGCCCTTGCAGAACTAGCCAAAATTCAGGATTTGTTAAGAGCAACCACCAATGAGGACAACATGGTTACATCTCCCTTCACTAAGGTAATCACAGACAGTGCCTGCAGACCAGGCATTGTAAGTACACCCTTCCTCCAGAGTCTTTTATTAGGAAACATCGTCAAATCTTTCCCCTGATTAAGAAATCAGCCATAAAATCAGAGGGTCTCATCAATTTCAAGGGCACCACAAATCTCCTCCCTGAGTGAATGTCCCAGAGAGAGGGTAATTTCTACACAATTGCAATCTCACAAACACAATCTCTTATCTGGCTCCAATCCACTCAGTAGTACTGAAACTGTCAAACCTAAGGTGTGCTTGATGTCCTCCCTACCCTTGACAATGGTGACCTCTGCCTCCTAGTGCTCTAGAAGTCTTGGCTGCCTTCACTACCATTCATCACAGATCAAAATCCTCATCACCCACACATGTATAAATCATGAAATTTGTCTGATCATTCTGGAAAGCCAACAGCAGTTCATTCATATCAGCCTCTCAAGATTGCTGCTTTTTAAGTCTGCCAAGATTCCATTCCTTCCCTAACACATTTCTATCACTTGGTGGAGCAAATGAGATCTTATTTGTGAGTGACAGATCCCACTTTCACTAGAATGCTGTTTAAATGCAAATCTCTAAACCTTTTTTCGGAAGTTAACATCAGCTGACACCATTAACAAATGATATACCTTATCCTTTTATGAATATCAGTGTCAAGCACCTACCGTAAATTCAGGCCCACAAAAGCAGAAGTTATTACATGTTACTAACAAGATGAGAAACCTACATATCTAATCCTGCCTCACTCTATGGACCCTCAAGATTCTTCCATACAACTGCACCCAGGAACTCAATGTTGCTGAGACAGTTAGAACTGCAATGATTTGAATGCGGGTTTCATGTTGACTAACACATCTACTTGAGACTCATATTGTAGAAAAAAGCAGGGAGTCCATGTCCAACTGTCTCCCTCACTAACATTTTTATGTAGCTACTCGGTGCCTCATAAAGTCACATGTGAATGAGACAAAGCTCTGTTCATATGTTATGTTATGTTATGTTATATGTTATGTTATGTTTTCGGCATTTGTGTTGCACTGAGTCTGCAGTTACTATGGCCATATCGAGCTCTTAATCATAAGCGATGGTGCCCATGCCAGTCAAATGTCAACATAACGTGATGATATGGGATGATATATGTTAATGTGTTCAGGTCCATGTAAGGTTCTGCATGATTTGCCTTGCTTAGCGTTAGGCTGAATATGGTTTGATAAGTAAAGGATAATTTGGGGTCGTGTTGAATGGCTTGGAGTCAATTTAAAAGCACGGATATTGGGATTTTATTATTCTATTGCTGTCAAAGAAAATGTATCCAAACGGCTTTGCAGATAGCTTGTGGTACTGGAGATCAATAAACTATGTCTCACAAACAAAGATATTGCGAGCTTGTTAATGCTTGAGAAATGGTCACATGTGATCGAAATGTAGGTGGCATATCTGAGTTTAGTTAAATATATAGGACCTATTGTATTCTGATAGAAATTTAGACGGTGAGTATTGTTGCAACTAAGCATGGGCGGATCTAGCGGATCTCGCGTACGCGAAATTGCGGATTTACGGATTCGCAATCCGCGAAGATACGCGAACTCTCGCGGATTTGCGGATTTTCCCGTTTTTTGTGTTGGCGAGCGTTCGCGCCGATTTTGGGACAATTTCGCAATTGCGAACTTACTTTTCGGCACGCAACGGCCGCGACTATGTTGTTTCTACGTCTGGTTTATCTCACAGGTTCACAGCACCCTCTGTTTCACCACTGCCACCCTCTGGGACACCCATGCCACCCTCTGGTACATCCTCACTGCCACCCATTAGGTTTGTTTATCACTGTAGTTTATGGGGGGTGAAAAAAGCAAGCACACCTCCCCTACTTCAACTGCCATGAATTAATTTGGGGTTGATTAATGTGTCAGTTATTTAGAAAGTTCCAGTCTGGCTGGCACCTGCTTCCTTCCTTATCTGTAAATTGCTTTCTGTTGCAGTGAATTTTTTTTTCACAGGACCTTTATGGTTTACTTGTAGCTATTCTATGAGCCTGCTGTTTGGGTCATAGCAGGGTCATAGAATAGTTGCAAACTCTGGAGGGGTCCCTCAGGAAGCACTACAGTGAATGTTACAAATGTTAAGTTTGAACTTTTGCACCTGCTCATTGCTTTCAGTTTAGCAAAAATCGTTTTTTCTGCAATTTCGCGCGTTTTTTGGGGCGCGAATCCGTGCGAGATCGATTTCGGAAGCCGCGAATGCTTGCGAATACACTAATTTTTTTTTTGCGACGTGTATGTTCGCGTGCTTTTGTGCGTGTTCGCGAGGCGCTTGTAGCTATACGTTTTCCAAGTTACCCTAGCGGTCGTACACGGGCGCGGCCATCTTGTTTGCGTGACGTAATTCCGTTTCCGGCCGCTATGTGTAATCTCGCAAACTGTGCTGCTCGCTAGTACAATTTCGCGCGTGGTCGCGAGGAAAATCTCGCGCGAACTTCCCCACGCGGTCGTGAACGGGCGCGGCCATCTTGTTTCTCATTCATTGCTATGGTTCTGGGCATGCTTTCTGTATCCTCTCTGAATCTCTGCCATCCTTTGCTTGTTTGAAGTTTATTTAATCTATTTTACTTATTATCTATCCCTCTATTTTTCTAGCTGTATATTTTTGTGTTTTCTGCTACTTTTAGTTACTTTTAAACTACTTTTTTAAACTCTTTTCTTTTCTTCTTCACTATTCTATTTCTTCTTTATCATTTAAGTTTATTTCTGCCCAGACCATGGTAAAGGGAGCCGGGAAGCACCCTGAGAAGGGGAAGGGACCCGCACCCCGTGCCCGGCTCCCGTGCGGGCGTTTGAGGGGGGAGCAAGTGGTGCCACGGGAGATCTTCAGCGCGGAGGAGGTGGCCGCGCTCATCTTCCACGTCCAGCGCCGCCTCCCCAAGACGATCCTGGGAGGCGGCAAGATCGCAACTGGCTATGGCATCCGGGAGCGCCGGAAGCGGTGGGAGAAGGTGTGCCGGGCCATGTATAAGCTCTCTGGGGTCCGGCGCACATATAACCAGGCCACCCACCGCTGGACCGATGTCATGGACCGGGAACGGGACTTGCTGGACGCGCTCGGCGTAGAGGTCCCCGGGCTTGGTGAGTAGTAGTAGCTATTCATCACTACTCTGTTTTATCCGGCTCTGTTATTTGCAAATCTTTGTTCTTTACCAAGAGCAATAATGCTGCCGATTACATTGTAGGTAAATTATATTTCAAAATCTTCTATGCATTTCAGGTGCACTGCTCTCCTTCTCAGTAGCCTTGCTTGCTACTATGCTTATTTGTTTTGTAAATTGTGTTCATTTCATTGGCCTGAGAAATTATGTATGAGTGTAGTGTAAAGATAAGAACTGCGTAATGCTAGACACTAAGGGTCATATTTTCAATTGTCAAAATCAAAAAGGACTAGCTAAGTTTACGAAGGAAAAGACTCAAAGGAGTACGTGTGTCAAGGAAACCAGTAGGTTTTTTAGAAAGCCCTCACCCACCAACCTAGTTGGTGGCATGCTTCATCATCGGGCCCACCACAGTGGCACCTAGCGTGCCCCGGGTGTGCTTCAACGCCAGATTACTGCGGAGCTGGTATACTTGCTGAGTGTGCAGTGTAGTGAGTGTGAAGGTGAAAATTAAAAAACCATGCAGATGGTCCCAGCACCCGAGGGTAAAACAATATTTTAATTTACTGGGTCTCTGCTGGTGTATTAAAAGGCAGACGGACAGGTTGGAGTATGGATTATGACCTCCAGTGTCCTGTGTGGTCTACATGTTTCAGCCTCGCCTTTCTTAATTTAAAACAGGCTTTCCTCAGGACCAAGTGAGTATGTGTAAAAGTGAGTTAAATAAATAAACTAAATTATAGTGAGTGTGTTTATTTTACTATGTGTAGCACTCCCTAAGGTGCTATATGGGTGAGAGGGGGAGTCCCTCTCGCTTTGCTACATATAACATAAAAGGAAGACAGACAGGCGTACAAGGTAGAGTCACATTAGCATTGTATTGCAAGTTTAGCCGTCATTCAACCGTCTTATAAGGTGAGTGAACGAACTATGTATGGCTAAAGTGTGGTCTTGTCAGTGGCAAGACTCATGTGATTTTTATCTAGAAGCCGGTTGTTGTGGTGAGCTAAAAAACGGAAAATACCAATGTGAGCTTCAGGTAAGTGAAAGAGTATTATCCTCACACAGTATTTTGCTGTTCAAAGGCTCCTTGGGTCGCCTGGCAGAGAAAAAAAAGACCCTAAAAGAAGGTTGTGATAGCTTGTAAAATCATCCGACCTGTAAAGGAAGACCTCAACACCTTACCCCAATAGTAGCTGTAGTGCGCAGCCTCGTTACTCACGAAATTGTCGGCCTGGTTCCTCCTTGGACCTATCGTCCTTCTGCGGCGCCCGGTTGTGAGAGGAGGGCCTGGCCGGCATGTTTATAAAGCCTCTGTTATTGCCTGCACCTGTGTAAGTGTAGAAACAAAGGGAGGGGTGCCATTGCGCGAAGCGCCATGTCATTGTAGCTATGCGCCTGTGTGAGGGAGTGGTGGCCCTTGCTCGGCGCGTGCGCCTTAGCGTATTGTCCTCCGCGCATGCGCGAAAGAGCAGGGAAGGTGCCCGGCTACCGCGCATGCGTGGGGTGGCAAAACGAGCATCTGTTGGTCTGGGAAAGGCGCTGGGGGGCTTAAAAAACGCACGTTATTACACGTGTGGACTGGACAAGCCCAAGGATGTTTGTGGTTTATAAAAAAATGTTAAGAAATTAAAAAGACACAGTTTTTGGAGGGCACTACTGATTGGTGATGGTTCAGTGTTAGATTGGGTTAGATTGAAGCACAGTGTTATACATTAGTTTGGGAATAGAGAAGACAAAGGAAACTTTTTTTTTTAAGGCTAATTCATGATTCAGGTTGTAAGGGAATTCCAGGGTATGGAATCATTCAGCCCCCCGATGTGGGTGGACAGTCTGTAAATCCAACGTTGTTCCTTTTGGAGGAGATATCTGTCATTGTTTTCAGTCATGTCAAACTGTTCAATGACAGTCCAACTGAAGTCATTCGGGGTGTGGTGTTGGGACAAGAAATGGTCTGTCAGTTTACTTATGTTCTTGCCACATCTGATGGTGCTCCGGTGTTCCGTCATTCTGGTCCGTACCTTGCGGGTGGTCATCCCCACATATCGTAGGCCACATCTGCATGTTATTAGATACACCAAGTTGGAAGAATTGCAGTTGGTGAACTGACGCTGTGTCCATATTTTGCCTGGTTCCAGATCCAGGGTCTTGGATGGAGATGTTAAGTGGCATACACTGCAATTATTGCACGGCTGGTGTCCTGTAAGTTTTGGTAAGCCCCAGGCATTGAGAACAGTGTTGTCTCTCGGGGCATTGTTGGGTCTGGGTCTAGTGTGGACCAGGGAGTCTTTGAGATTTTTCGCTCTCTTGTATGCGAACCTGGGTTTTTCCCACCTTCTGCTGCCTGAGTTTATGATCTTCCAATTCTTATTGATTATGTTGGAGACCTGGTTTGATACAGTATTGTAAGTGGTGACACAGGTCAGGGTTGGTTCCTCAGGTGGTCTTGTTGTTGCCTCGAGTAGGGCCTCCCTATTTTGATTTCGTGCCCTTTTACAGGTGGTGTTCAAAATCCTGGTGGGGTATCCCCTATCTTCCAGTTTGTGGATCAAGGTGGTCGATTGTTGTTTGAAGTCCTGGATCCGACTGCAATTGCGTTTGAGTCGCAAGAATTGACCATAAGGGAGGTTTTCTCTTAGAGGTCTGGGGTGGAAGCTATCAAACCTCAGGAGGGAGTTTCTTGATGTGGGTTTGTAGAAGGTTGTGGTTGTTAAGCCATTCTGGTCTGCCTTTATGTTGAGATCTAGGAAGGCTAATTCAGAGGCACTGCTTGTACTTGTAAATCTTAAGTAGTTATCACAGGTGTTGATCCACAGGAGGAATTCATCCAAGGTTTCTTGACTCCCTTCCCAGATGATCAGGATGTCGTCGATATAGCGACGCCATATTCTGATATTTGCTGTATAGGGATTGGTGATAGTCTGTATGTGTGTTTTTTCAAAATGGGCTACATAAAGGCCGGCTATGCTGGGAGCGAAAACGCTCCCCATGCTTGTCCCATTGATCTGCAGGTATAGTTTGCCCTCGTATTCAAAATAGTTGTCCTTTAGTGCAAGGGTTGCACATTCCATGATGAAGCTACGAGGAGTGTGATGGCACCAAGTAGTACCCATAAGGACTTCGTGCAACACTTCCAGTGTGGCGTCCTGTGGAAGGCTGGTGTATAAACTCTCAATGTCTAGTCCGACAAGGAGTTGGGTTTCTGGGTTGAAATTAGTGTCTTTGATCACGTTGAGGAGATGTTTGGTGTCCTTTATGTATGATGGTGTCTGTTGGACTAAAGGGTTCAGGAAGAAATCACAGAAGCATGACAGGGGCTCTAGGAGTGATTGGATTCCAGACACAATTGGTCTGCCCGGTGGGGGGTTACCCCTTTGTGTATCTTAGGTAGTGTGTAGAAGTACGGGGTCTTAGCACTTTTAGTGCATAGATAGTCCGCCTCTTGTTTGGAGATGTGTTCAGCATCTCGGGCATCCTTTACCAGGGTCAGTATCCTCTTGCGTAGTTCCTCGGTGGGATCTTTCTTAAGTGGCCTGTAGTTTCTGGTGTCGCTTAGGAGTCTACGGCATTCGGCATCGTAATCCGTTTTGTCCATAAGCACAATGCCTCCACCCTTGTCAGCAGGTTTTATGACAAGTGTTGGGTTAGTCTGTAGGCGTTTTACTGTTTCACGTTCTTGGCGAGACAGGTTGTTGAAGGTGTCTTTCTCCCGTATGTTGTCCACCTCCGTGTAGACCGCCTGTTCGAAGGCAGCAATCTCTACTGGTATGCTGGCGGGTGGTGGGACGAAGGTGGACTTGAGTCTGAGACCTGTCTCATTGGGGATCTCCTCTTGGCTGTTGTCAGTCTCCGTTTTCCTTTCAAAGAATGCCTTAAGTTTCAGTTTCCTAAAGAACTCAGCTAGTTCCACATGTAACTTAAAGTGATCCAGTTTGGCTGTGGGAACAAAAGAGAGGCCTTTGTTCAGGACCGCTGTCTCTTCCTCTGTTAGTTGTGTGCTAGAAATGTTGAACACAAGTTGGTCTTTAGTTCTCGGCGGTGCTGCTATTTGCTTGGTCCCGCCTGTTCCTTGGATTTGTTCCTTGTGTTCGAGCTCACTGGTTCCGCCTCTGGTGCCCAGTGGACCTGTGGTGCATTTCTTCTCTTTCCGCGATTCCTTCGGCCCTGTGATAAAAAAGGATATCTTTGATTCTGATTCCCTTGGAAGAAGGGCATGTGTCCTGGTGCGTACATTGGTGGGAAACCATAAAATTGGGGTGGTATTGGTCCAAACTGCGGTGGCCCAAAGTTATGGTTCTGTGGTGGTCCCTGCCATGGTTGCTGCCAGTGTTGACCTCGTCGGCCTCTCCCTCTAGATTGATTTGATCCGGTACTGGAATTGCTCGAGACCGAGCTGTTGTCCCCGGAGCTGTCAGAGTCTTTTTTGGCGGGAGTGTAGTCATCATCCGCGTAAGGGTATGTCTTTGTGAAACTGAATCTCTTCAGATCCTTTTCGAAGTACTTAATTTTTGTCTGAGTCAGATATTCCTTATAATCTGCCATCTCGCGATTCTGGTCCTCTAGCTTCTTTTTAAATCCAGTTAGGGTGGTTTTGAAATGGGTCTCTGTTGCTTGTATTTCGATCATAATTGCGTCTGAAAGTCGTTTGGCTGTTTTTATGATCAAGACAAGCCAGTCCCTGGTGCAGTGCCAGGCGATCTGGGCCCAGTCCTTTCTAAAGGTCGCATCATCCAGGAAAATTCTGGGAGCGTTGGTAACTATGAGACCTTTTGGGGCAGTGTTGGTGCGTAAGTATTGTGCTAGAATTACGCCATGTAAGATGGTCCGTATTCTGTTCCTTTTCTTCTCAGTTAGTGTGTCCCAATCAGTAGTCTGTGCAATGGTTGTGGAGATGTTGAAGTCTGCCAGGAGGGATGGGTCGGATAGAATTTCACTGACATCATCTTCAGTGAAAGTGAGGCCGATATGTTCTGCCATGTTGTTGTTTAAAGATATATGACTCTCGCAGCTGTGCGCTGCCTAGTATTACTGAATCAAAGGAGAGAGTGAGGACTAGGTAAGCTAGTCCGGATCCCCACTTTTATATGTCAAAATCAAAAAGGACTAGCTAAGTTTACGAAGGAAAAGACTCAAAGGAGTACGTGTGTCAAGGAAACCAGTAGGTTTTTTAGAAAGCCCTCACCCACCAACCTAGTTGGTGGCATGCTTCATCATCAGGCCCACCACAGTGGCACCTAGCGTGCCCCGGGTGTGCTTCAACGCCAGACTACTGCGGAGCTGGTATACTTGCTGAGTGTGCAGTGTAGTGAGTGTGAAGGTGAAAATTAAAAAACCATGCAGATGGTCCCAGCACCCGAGGGTAAAACAATATTTTAATTTACTGGGTCTCTGCTGGTGTATTAAAAGGCAGACGGACACGTTGGAGTATGGATTATGACCTCCAGTGTCCTGTGTGGTCTACATGTTTCAGCCTGGCCTTTCTTAATTTAAAACAGGCTTTCCTCAGGACCAAGTGAGTATGTGTAAAAGTGAGTTAAATAAATAAACTAAATTATAGTGAGTGTGTTTATTTTACTATGTGTAGCACTCCCTAAGGTGCTATATGGGTGAGAGGGGGAGTCCCTCTCGCTTTGCTACATATAACATAAAAGGAAGACAGACAGACGTACAAGGTAGAGTCACATTAGCATTGTATTGCAAGTTTAGCCGTCATTCAACCGTCTTATAAGGTGAGTGAACTAACTATGTATGGCTAAAGTGTGGTCTTGTCAGTGGCAAGACTCATGTGATTTTTATCTAGAAGCCGGTTGTTGTGGTGAGCTAAAAAACGGAAAATACCAATGTGAGCTTCAGGTAAGTGAAAGAGTATTATCCTCACACAGTATTTTGCTGTTCAAAGGCTCCTTGGGTCGCCTGGCAGAGAAAAAGACCCTAAAAGAAGGTTGTGATAGCTTGTAAAATCATCTGACCTGTAAAGGAAGACCTCAACACCTTACCCCAATAGTAGCTGTAGTGCGCAGCCTCGTTACTCACGAAATTGTCGGCCTGGTTCCTCCTTGGACCTATCGTCCTTCTGCGGCGCCCGGTTGTGAGAGGAGGGCCTGGCCGGCATGTTTATAAAGCCTCTGTTATTGCCTGCACCTGTGTAAGTGTAGAAACAAAGGGAGGGGTGCCATTGCGCGAAGCGCCATGTCATTGTAGCTATGCGCCTGTGTGAGGGAGTGGTGGCCCTTGCTCGGCGCGTGCGCCTTAGCGTATTGTCCTCCGCGCATGCGCGAAAGAGCAGGGAAGGTGCCCGGCTACCGCGCATGCGTGGGGTGGCAAAACGAGCATCTGTTGGTCTGGGAAAGGCGCTGGGGGGCTTAAAAAACACACGTTATTACAAGTGTGGACTGGACAAGCCCAAGGATGTTTGTGGTTTATAAATTTTTAAATTACCGGCGCATCCCTGCAAAGTAGCAGGGATGCGGCAGTAATTGTGTGCCATGCCACCACCACCCATTGGCCCAAAACGTCACAGAAGCCTTACGCATCTGTGCCGTAAAGGCGGCGCATTGCTGGAGTTGCGTGCCAACGATGGCGCAGCTCCAGCAATGCTCCGGGGTACCCTATCTCCCCAATGCTGCATCAAGCCGTACGTCGGCTTCAAGCGCGCAGGGTTTGACTCATGCATCATTGTCTTAAAAGTGACTGATTGACATCTTGTAGATTTCCCTCAGCCACTTTTAGGATTCGTCCCTGCGCAGGTACGCCCTCCCTTGCGCCGGAACGCCCCCTGATGGCGCAGGGCTTTACAACGTGATGCATCGCCCATAATTTTTTTTTTTAATATATACGCCGCACCAACACCATGGCGAGTCTTTTGTTCTGCCGCTGCGTCACAAAAGTCACGCAACAATGGAGGAAAATGAGCCGCAAGGGACTTCTAAATCAGCCCCAACAGACTGAAGTCCAGTCCTTCCTTTAGACACATGGCTATAAGAAGAAATAGTGGTGGTGGTGGGTGGATTGATAGTTTGAGTATTCACTGATCTGCAAGCAGGATGGACTTTGTCTGTCACTTCGCGTGCTGCGGACTGCTGCCTGCAGTGCCAGGCCTAGGCAAACCTCTTTAGTAGTCTGTTTATTGAGTTACACAGATCCAAATGAAAGTGACCAGGAGATGGACAAAGCACTGGGAGGAGCCTGCTGGACAGGAACAGGAAGTTGGAGACTGTGGGGCACTTCCTTCCTCCCCCCCCCAAAAATGGACTCCTTGCAAAAAAAAAGGCCATGCAAATGTCAACCTGAGCAGTGATTCTGATAAAAATCATAATTTTCTGAAGGTTTATCCTGTTTGCTGGTGATTTTCTTGTGCAGAATTGCAAAATCTCTATTTCGCGAGTGCGAGATTGTTCCTTTCCGCCGCAACTACGTGTTCGCAATTGCGAACTCTCGCGAGGTGTGCTGTGCAAGGTGGCAAGCCGCGATTACGTATTCGCGGGTGCCAAACTCCCGCGGGATCACGCAGCAAGATCCAAAATGGAGCGGCACTCGCAAAGAAAAACAACTCGGCAAACGCTAAATGACGGAAAGTGAACGCCGTGCACCACGCCGCGCGCCGCAACCAAGCAAAAAATCCGCCGCGAGCGGATTCACGGATTTTCGACAAATTCGCGAGAGTTCGCGGATTGCGAATTTGCCGAAAATCCGAAAAATCCGCGATCGGAGCGGATTTTACGCCCATGCTTAGTTGCAACCCTCTGATAGTCATAAATATAATGAGTATAAGATCCGTGTTCGTGAGCTCTTCTGTCTAATGTGCTAATTTTGGATTCTTTTGTGTGGTGTGTTTTGGTTAGTAGTCTTAAGAGCCATCTGGTAGCCAACTACATAGAATATTTGAGTTGTGGTGGGTGTATGGGGAGCATTCTGTCCCATAAGCTCTGTTGTTTATTCATGAGGGGCATGTCTTATTGTGTTATTGTAGAGCCTTGTATAGAATGACATAATGGCAAACTGGATGTGCAATGTTTATATGTTGCTTGTCTTCTCGGAGAGTACTGTTGTAAGGTAAGTGATAGTCAGTCACATGGTTGTCTTCTACCTGTGTTTGTAGTGTAGAGTATTTGTGAAAAGTGCTGCCTAAAATGTTCCATTAAGATTGTGATCTTTTATGTGGCAACAATAGAAACTATGCAAGTATTACGTTGAGGTAGTAACTCCTATTCCTAAATATTGCTTCAAAATAAAGTATGTAATCGAGTGAAAAAACAACTAGTGCATGGCTACCTGACTCCTCTGTGACCAAGATTATTGTCACTTACTATAAAGCCAGTACAGATTTATTTAAACAATGATTGCACTTCATTAGCTATTGCTACAAGTGTGCATCATCTTCAACTCATACTTCATCTTTCATAAGGCAATGATGAAGAAAATGCTATAGTACTTGTTGAGAAACTCTGGGGAATATTTACAAGGAGATAGAGCCAACAGAACACCACTTTAGAGATGTTCTTTTGGTGCTACACCCTTCTCCATATTTACAAAGCGCGCTAAGCAATTTTTTGTGGGCGCATCGTACCTGAGACTCTAACGAGTTTCTTTTCATTTTCCTACAAAGTAGACTAACATTTCTTGCCCATCGCACACCTTTTCTTAACAACCAAACACCCCATACCGCATGTCAACGATCTCGGACTAGTATCTCTTTCTCCTAACATATCTTTCAACGATGTTGTCAGGTCTCCCTGCTCTCTATTTGGTGCCCAGCACCTTTGACAAATTAGGTCTACCCTAAAAATCCCATCTGACTGCAACCAATGCGGTGAGTGGTGCTCTATGTGTCATTACTATCTTCATAAAATAGTAGAGATAGGAATAGGGTACTTGTTAGAATTGGGGGTCTCTAGTTGGCAGAGGTAGGTACCTTTGTCCAAATAGGGGCCCTTGCTTCTAGTCAGGATAAGGGGGGTACAATCCTGGATAACCCCGCTCACCCCCTTAGTAGCTTGGCACCAGCAGACAGGCTTATCTCAGAGGCAGTGTGTAAAGCATTTGTGAACACATACAGTAATACAGTGAAAACACTACAAATGGACACCACACCAGTTTAGAAAAATAAGTAATCTTTACTAGACTTAACACAAGACCAAACGACAAAAATCCACAATACAGTAATAAAAAAAAGACTTTAAAATGGTAGGAAATAAATTAGTTCAATGTAGATGGTAAATGCAACACTTTACTCTCAAAGTACCTTCGATGCATCATGTAAAACAAACAAAAGGGTTGCAGGGAAGTTGATGCTCCATTTCTTACACTCAGTGGAGTGGATGCGTCTGTTCCTTACTGCTGCGCAGGGGAGTTGAGGCTCGCCTCCTTACTGTATGGGGAGTTGATGCATCGTTTCTTACTGCGGCCCTGTGATGATGTGACAAGATAGCGCCCCGATGCGATGATGATCCGGTGCGATGCGACAAAATCGCATCTTTGATGCAATGCGACAATGTTGGATGCGATGCGTGCACGCCCGACGGCCATGCAGCGAACTCGGTAACTTCTGAGCCTTGACAGGCACTGTGCTATGCTTCTCTGGTGATGCAACGGCGACCTCTGCAGCTGCGACACACTTCTCCAGTAATGCGACATGCTTCGTGGGTGATGCAACGTCGAACAGCTGCTGCGGTGGCACGCTTCTTCGGCGATGTGACAGCAACTGCTGCGGCGGCGACAAGCTTCTCATCATTGCGTCGCACTTCCAGCTCCCAGCGACACGCAGTCTTCTCAGAGGGCCCAAACAACAGTCAGCACCTCTCTGAAGGTAGAATTCTCAGCAAGGGAACTCGGGGAGCTGGTGGTGAAGTCTTATATCCCTGAGACTTCAGGCAGGAGGCAAGCACACTTCAAGCCCTTGGAGATTCTTCCTCAAGATTATGAAAAGTACACAAAAGTCCATTTCCACTTTCCTTGGCAGTAAAGTAACCACTGCAGGCCAACCCCAAAAATAGCAAACCAGCACAGGGACAGTCTCCTAGTTCACCTTCCTTGGTTCTTCTCCTTGGCAAAGGTTCGCCTTGATTCCCAGAAGAGATCTAAAGTTCTGGGGTCTGGGTCCCAATATTTATACCAGTAAATCCTTTGTCCTCTGAAGGCAGAGGGTGCCTGTGCCCAGCCAAAACCAGTTATGTGCAGCTTTCTGGCAGGAGGCGGAGACAGCATTGCTGAAAGCAGACCTGGCCCAGGTAGCTGAAAGGAAATCCCTCCCCCTATGCTCTATTCTATTAGGGCTCACGTTAGTGAAAGGAAAACTCCACCCCCCACTCTCTGTTTAATGTAGGTCCTATTCAACCCAGCTCTGACCCAACAGACTGCTGGAGCCAAGGCCCTCTCCAGCGCCCTGTCACTCACAAACCAGACATTGAATACCCAAACCTAGCAGAGGCAGGCTGCATGGTTAGGCAAGAAAATACCTACTTTCTAAAAGTGGTATTTTCAAAGACAGAGTAAAAAAACACCTTTACTAAAAGATGTATTTTAACATTCTGAGTTCAGGCATACTAAACTCGGATTTCTTGCTAGTTCCCTGAGTCAGTTAGGATTATAAATTGTTATAATCAAACTGCCCATTCTGGCCTACAGGAACAGGTAGCCATGCAATAGTGAAAAACAAAATTGGCTGTAAATCACTATCAGGACATGCCACACACATCAGGGTATGTCCTACCTTCTACATACAATGCACCCTGCCCATGGGGGTACCTTGGGCATACTTTAGGGCTGACTAGCATGCAGAAAAGGGAAGACTTAGGGAGTTGCAAGTGTGTGCACTTGCCAAGTCGACATGGCAGTCCCAGACTGCACACAGGCTCTGCAATGGCAGGCCTGAGCCACATTTTACAAGCTGCTTCAGTGGGTGGCACAATCAGTGCTTCAAGCACACCAGCAGCATTTGATTTACAGGCTCTGGGTACACATGGTGCAATGTACTAGGGTCTGACAAGTAAATCAAATAGCCAATCATGGAGTCACTAATCCATTACAACAATTTACAATAGGGAGCACTTGTACTTTGCCACTGAATAGCAGTGGCAAAGTGCCCACAGCATCTAGCCCAGCAAAAACACAGGAGGCAAATCCAAAAAAACATGGAAGCGAGACCCACACCAGTGGTGCCACAGTACTTATAACAACAGAAAGAAGAAACAGATCTGGGGTAATATCATTGTTGTCAACTCAGAACTACCACATTGCTCCATCACATTTGTAAACCCAAAGCAACCCACGACTTTCCTATACTTAAACACCCACTTCAGTTTGCTATCTTTAACAGATTCAATTGCACCTGCAGACTTTTCTTAAGTCGTTCACTAATAGTGAAAAGATGTGCTGATTTCCAATGCATAGTTATAACACATCCTGATACTAACACCAACATAAATATAAATTTTGATTTACCTTTCCATGAACCAAAAAGGGATTCTGAGCTACTTACTAAACCGACTACGGGCTCTGGAGATAAACCAAGTTTAAGTTCTTAGTTTAAATACATAAACATGTTGTACCACTAAGCTCTAAGCCTTGGACATGGAGATGACACTTGCAGCCACCCTTGCAAGCTATGTTTTTGCATGTAGGATGTGTGGTCTAAACGTTGGCACCCTCATTACGCAGAAAAATAGAAGTGAGACATAACATTCACTTACCATAAAGATGCATGCCCCTGAGATGTGCAACTCTAGTAGTTGTACAAGTAGGCTACTCATATCCTTCCAGATCTGCTCATTTAGTTCTATTATGTTCTCTTGTACCCAATCAATCAATCAATCAGGGTAGCGCGCTTCTCACCGGTGAGGGTCTCAAGGCGCTGGGAGGGGGTTGTGTAGCTCCGGTTCAGTCAAAGAGCCAGGTCTTGTGGCTCTTGTTCTTCCTGCAGGTATGCAGAGTAGGGGAGCGTCTGGTGTTGGCCGGGAGCTCGTTCCTTTTGTAAATTCGTCAATGTGTACATATAGGCTTCTTCACCCGCTTTCTTTATTTCTTTGATGTTTATTGTCGTATTGTGGATTTTTAGTTTTTCACCTGAACCTCTTGTTGGGTGTAATAATCGATTGTCCCTGGTTCAGGGTGGTTGGACAGCCCCTGTAGTCTATCAATGGGAGCTCGTTCCAGGCCTTTGCTGCAACGCCCATTGTGCACTATTTTCTAAAGGGTTCCCAAAGGGAAAACATTCTTCAAATGCTTATACAAAAAACCGATACACATTGATCACTATTTAGAGACTAGCATTACCAACAACAAAAACCATCATCAACCATGTTTTGCCGCACAGACCAGCTCCACGGTTTTCATTGACCTTTATTAAGGAAATCTCTAGTGTGGGGGATGCCAACATTTCACCACCTGCAACGCATTAATGAACACTAGATTGATCAGGGTCTTATCATAACTACAAGTTTTCTGTGACGACACGGCATAGATAATACAATTCAAGAATAGAAAGTGAGAGGCATGGTTTAAGAAGTGCCAATTTATTGGTATTTATTTTGCCAAATAAATAGTGGAAATAATCTTGCTGAAAATATTTAATGTGGCGAGTGCAGAGTGATCTTGAGAATAAAAAACTGAAATATAGACAATAAAAGGGTGTATGTTCACATAAGGTACCAGAGTAGACTGGCCATGCATCCAGCTGCGATTCTGCATACATGAACATTTTTTTAATCGTTTTTTAATGAAACATAATAACTGAGTATTATCCTTGCTTTGTCTATTTGCTACAATTTACCTAATTCGTTTTTTATTTATTTTTTAATTAATTTACACATTACATGTTTTATATTTTACCATATAGTTGTATCCTTCTTATACCCCTTCCTATCCCTTTCTGAGAGCAAGCCTTGCTTGACCTTGGCCCATGGTACAAAGAGTGAAACAATTAAGGGGTATCATTTTGGCCCTGAACGGGATCCAGACTGTTCTGAACATCCTTCATCCGTATGCACAAATTGTGCAGGTCGCCTAAGAGTCAATGTACTACGGAAATGCATTTGCCACCAACATTTGATTTGAGTTAAAAACTTAGCTTACAGGCTGAACTCCACTATGGTGGCACGATACACTAGACCTGAGTATTGGTTTGAAACCTGAACACGTTTCTGGCATTTATTAATGTAATTTCAAATAAAGTAAGGCAAATCTCTCCTTTTTAAAGTAAACCCCAGCTGCACAGTGTTCTAACTTAACACATAGGAGCCTTAGGACAAGTGTATATTTTGTAGGGTAATCAGGTCTAAAAATGTGGTTGGAGGAAGCCTACTTTAAATAAATTTGACTTGGAAAAAACAGGTGTCATTTTGTGATACATGCCCAATTAAAGAAAGTAAAATGATTAAGTAACATAGATTTTGATTTTATATTTCCCAAGAATGACATTTGGCAAGAGTGTTACTTTTCTGCCTTTTAAACGTGCAGGTTAAACTGGTGTTGGTTGTCATCTGCTGTCTGCCTGGTCTCCTAGAGTAAGTCCTAATGAGGTTCTAAGATTCCGTCCTTGAAGCTGGGATGAGATGTGAAGGGTTTGAATGGGCCACACCTATCTAAAACTTTCTCAATGCAAAATTCTTTCTGAGTGGAGCTTTGACCCTATTCTGGTTGACAGTTACATATCATTAGCATTTTTTGGCTGATCACAGGCATCCCTAAGAAGCTAGCAGCTTGTTACAGTCTTCTGTTCCAGCAATGAAGTTTGAGACTTCTCAATGAACAGCTCACACACAGAGCATCCATATTTCTATTGGGGCAGCTAGAAGTAAAAATGGAACACCCCAGCAAATCTCTTAAAAATTGGGGGTCACAAAGATTACCTGAAGCCTTATTCCATGGGAGTGATAGCACAAGAGTGCCATGAAAGGGTGTGATGTACTATTATCATAGAGGGACTAGATAAAGTGGAATCTAGATAGGAAATACTTCATAACTTAGCCATACGTTTGAAAAATGCAGTTGGAAATGTGCATGTGTTTTATGACTTGTACAGGGAATTTAGTTAATCACCAGTTTGTCTATCTCCAACAGCACTTTTCCCTTCACTCCCAACTAAGGGGCATATTTACAAGTCTCTAGCACCACTGGAGCATCACTTATTTGACGCTCCAGTGGTGCTGTGTGCTGGCCCATATTTACAAGGCCACACTAAGTCACCCTCAATCAATCGATCAAACTGCATTTGTATAGCCCAGCACTTGCACACCTAGGGGTATCTGAGTGCTGTGTCTCCATCAAAGAGCCATGTCTTGAGTCTCTTTCTGAAGTCTGCCAGCGAGGGGGCTTTGGGGAGCTGGAGGGGAAGGACATTCTAGGTCTTGGCAGCAATGTAGGAGAAGAAGCGACCACTGCTGCAGCTGCAACAGATGTGGGTGTGTGTGCAAAGGCAAGTGGAGAAGAGCGCAGGTGTCTGACGGGTTGATGGAAGTTCAGTTGATGATTGAGGTAGGCAGGTCCTGGGTCATGGAGGTCTTTGTAGGCGTATATGAGGAGCTTGAACTGGCATCTTTGCTTGATGGGGGAGCCAGTGGAGGTCCCTCAGGCGGGGGTGATTGGGGGCTGATGTGGATTCATTTGGGGAGGTCTAGGATGAATCTGGCTGCCTTATTCTGCATGGTCTTGGGTCTTTCAAGGAGCTGGGTGGAGATGCTGGTGTAGAGGGCATTACCATAGTCAAGGCGGCAGGTGACAAGGGCCTGATGGCCTTTCTGGTGTTGGTTGGAGTCCTTCTGAAGATTCTGCAGAGCATGCAAAGTGTGTGGAAGCAGGCGGCGGCAGCTGTGTTGTCTTGTTTTTTAATGATCAGTTGGTTGTCGAGGATGATGGCGAGGTTGCGTGTGTGGTACGTCAGTGTGGGTGTGGTGTGGGTCCAAGTTCTGCAGTCCACGAGCTGTTGTACCATGTGGGTTCTTCCCTAAAATCATAATGTCAGTTTGTCGGCATTGAGTTGGAGGCAGTTGTCTCTTATTCATTCGGCTACGTTGGTCATGGCATTGAAGAAGTCCGTTTTGGCGTTGGAGAGGTCCTCAATGAATGAGGGAATCAGTTGAGTGTGCTCTGCATAGGAGATTATGTTGAATCTGTGGGATCTGATGACATCTACAAGGGGGGTCATGTAGATGCTGAGCAGGGTGGGGCTGAGGGATGATCCTTGTGGTAAGCTGCTTATAATGTCTGTAAAGAAGAAGGCGATCCACTTGAGGACGTCCTGCTGTATGCCTGTGTTGTGGAGTCTGTTGATGAGTGTGCTGTGGGAGACTGTGTAAAAAGCTGCAGAGAGGTTGAGGAGGATCATGGCCACGGTTCCTCCATGGTTGAGGAGTGTTCTGATGTAATCTGTGGCATCAATCTGCACAGTCTCAGTGCTGTGGTTGATACAGAATCCTGATTGAGAGGCGTCCAGCAATCAGCGCTGTCTCAGTGCTGTGGTTGGTACAGAATCCTGATTGAGAAGCGTCCAGTAGGTGGTTTTGTTCCAGGAATTTGGTGAGCTACTGGTTGATGGCTTTCACGAGAACTTTGGTGGGGTAAGGGAGCAGCGAGATCGGACAGTAATTTGTGAGATCTTTAGGGTCAGCAAAGGCTTTCTTTAGGAGGTGTCTGATGTCTGTGTGTTTACATCTGTCTGGAAAGGTTGCTGTGGAGGTGGTGATGATGAAGAGGTTGGGTTTGTTGCAAGGTTGTAGAAGTGGTGGGGGCAGGGGTTGGTGGATGCCCTGGAGTGGAGTGAAGACATGATGGCAGAGGAGGTCAGGGCAGTGAGCAGTGACCAGGTGGTGATGATTTGGCTGGTATTTGCTGGTTGGTTGAGGTTGTCAGGGTCGAGGGTGGCAGGTTGAATGCTAAACATGGTGTAGATGTTGGTGATCTTGCTGTGGAAGTAGTCTGAGAGGGGGTTGTAGTGTCCTTGGGAGGGGTGGATGGTGTTCTCTATGGCTTTTGGGTTTGGAGAATTCCTTGACTATTTTGAAGAGTCTCTTTGCGTGCTTGACTGCGGAGTATATGCCGGTGGTAGTGGCTGCTTTCTTGGCTTCATTGATATGCTGATGATTGTTGCGGGGTGTTATTCTGTGAGCTGCTCTGTCGGCAAGGTCCTTGGTGGTGTGCCATTGTTTGTCCAGTTGTTGGCAGTTGCAATTGGTGGTCCTGAGTTCTGGGGTGGAGAAGTGTGGCTCACTGGTTAGAGGGGCAGACTCTGAAGCAGAGATCGGGCCCAGGACCAGGGTTCAAGTCCCGACACGGCAGGGTCTTAGGCTCAATGTCCACGGACTCGATAATTCTCGCCTCGACGCCTATTCTAATCATGGGTCCCATGCTGCAACTCTGGGCAATAGCTTGCTTAATCTCCACAACGGCCCCTACAACACTGGGATGCCTGGCTTCACCTTGGGGGTGCCCAGGTGGGGCATCTCACAGGGAGAGCCAGGAAGGGTTCCACAGCGTTATACAGCGCCGGTACGCCCCGTTGGGGCAGCTGTGCGCTTTACAAAAAAAAAAAAATACACTACTACCAACTGGCATATTTTCGGATTTCAGGTTGGGAGGTGGTGAGGGACTGTGGCCGCTGAGTCTCAGTTACTTTGCTCCAGCTGTGTGGTCTGACGCGTGATGATGGTGTGCTGGGTATCGGTGATAGAGAAGTGTACAATGATGTGGTTAGTCCAGGTGAATTCTTTGGTGTGGCTGAATTTGATTCTGTCGCTGGAGGTAAAAATGGGTTAGATTGTGTGTCTGTCTTTTTGTGTGGGTTCGGTGACCAGTTGCTCATGTTCTCCAGGAGGGCAATGGAGTTGGCATTGTCCATGTGGAAGTTAAGATCTCCCAGTAGTATTTAGTGGTGAGACTCGATTGCTAGGAGTGCAATGAGGTTGGGGAAGGCGTAGCAGAATGTTGCTCGGGTCCCAGGGTCTCTAGGCAAGGGTGCCTCTTATTGTGGTCTTCCCGCCGGTTTGTAGTAGGAAATTGAGGCATTCAATGAGAAGTGTGTGGTCATTATTTGTGATGGTGCATCTGATGGTTCTCTTGAAAATGAAGGGGATGGCTCCACCTTGTTTGTTTGCACGCTTATGGTGTATCATCTTGAACCTTTTGGGAGTGACAGTAATAATTTCAGTGTTAAAGGAGGGGTTGAGCCATGGTGATGAAGGCAACGTCTGTGGAAAGGTTGGTGATGGTGTCCCAGATGTCCATGGAGTGTTTGCAGAGTGAGCAGGCGTTGAGCAGGATACAATGGAGTGGTTGAAAGGAGTTCTTGGTCTTGTGGGCAGGAGAGGAGTGGGATCTTTCATAGGTTGTGTCGCAGAAGAAGTGGCAGGAGTCAGCAGGTGAAATGTTCTTTGGTGGCTCGTGGGGAGGAGGAGATGCAGCTGTTATTTCGGCATCCGGTCACCAGGTCCAGGAGTACCTTGACTGTGTACTGTTGGGTGGTGGGAGAGCCAGGGGTCCTGACAATGACAGTTGTCCAACCAGCATTTATTGGCAGCGTACACATTGCTCATATCCGCAGCATGGTGGCCTCCATTTTTGGTCTCGGTAGGTGGCTCAAGTGCAGGTAGCACAGGGACAGCAGGCAGTGCAGGGACAGTAGGTGGCGCAGGTAGAGCACACAGCACAGTGGCAGCAGCCAGCACAGGGTCAACTGCATGGCTTTTCTTGGCCTTGTAAATATGGCGGAATTTCACGTATCACGTTGTGTCAAAGGGGCATGCAATGGGTGATGCTGTGGGCATTACACCGCAGCACCTATCGCTTTTTGACGCTGCCCTACATTTACAACGATCTGTAAATCTGAGGCAGTGCCAAAAATGATGGCATTGAAACGCAGGTGTTAGAGTGGCGGAACAAGGAGAAATACTTTTATTTCTCCTCGTTTTGCTCTTTCTATGTGTGCTGAATTCTACACACATAGAAGGAGCAAATCACCTTTAATGATTGTTTATGTGAAGGAAGGTGCAAGGGAAAACACAGGGTTGTGCGTACTCTTGTGAATATGGAGCATCCCTTCATTTATTTAATTACGCTGTGTGGCGCTGCCAAATTGTTTGCAGTGCCACACCATGTCTTTGTAAATATGACCCAGAGTGTCCTTCTTTTATCAAAAGAGACTGTTGGAGAAATATCTTGGACTTCACCACACATTATCTTATCAATACCCTCAAACATGTTACAACAGAAGTGACTAAAAGCAAAGATACAGTGAGGGACATTGGAAAAAAGAGAGGACTATTGATTCACAGCATTTCTCCTGTCCAAATTGCACCTTTCCTCTAAGACTAGTTATTGAGCGTGGGTAGTTGTGTAACTGTACATAGAGGGACTCAAGTGCAACATTATTGCCTCTGCACTGTTGGTTTTTCAAAACCTTATGCTTCTCTTTCTTTTTTTCTGCTCCTTTTGAGGGATTTCTTGTGAGGTGCTTTTCTTTCCAAGTAACACACCGATGCTTTCCTCCTTATGTTTATCATATATGGCGCTTTCTGATTTCATCTAAAAACAGTATGTTGTTTTTTTCACAAGTAGTTCTTTCTCAGTTGGTCTGAACTTTTACTTTTCAAAATGGATTAGAAACATTTTGATTTGAAAATAATCACTTGGGATTGAATTCAATATTACTATAAATTTCTCCGATTTCCAGTTGGTGCTTTTGTAGCTACTATGCCATTACTGAACTGAAAGTCACTTGTTAATTTTGTATTTGATTTTTGGGGAACTCTTTTTTCACAAGATTGACTTGAAAAATTATTTAAAGTGGTTTGCAGGGACCTGAAACTCAAATCTTGGATCACCACAGCAGGAGCAGGTCACAGTTGTATCCTCTGTTTTCAGAACACCACAGGCCGGGTGGAGCTCCATATACTTGTGGTTTAAATACAACCTCGCCCAAGATGGTCACCACATCCCCTAGGAGGCCCAAGTCTCGTGAACCTTGCACCAGTTGTTCCCCGATTGAGTTGAAAACATAGGTTAAGATTGATCTTGGTCTACAAAGAAATTTAAAAATCCCTGGACATCAAAGGGACATTAAGAAATACTTTGTGATAATTTATTACATGTGCAATCCTTGTGCTGAATGCTACCAATCTAATGATTGGAATGTGACTTTTGTGAGGCGGTAAATCCTTAAAAAGAGAGTGAACATATGCCTTCTGCTGGTGATGTGTGGTACAAAGAATGCAAAAAGAAGAAGATGGCTATTGAAGAACTACTTCTGCATGGCAAAGTATTGAGGAATATTCAATTCAATTCAATTCAATAAACTTTATTTGGCTCAAAAGAACCATGAAAGTGCACAGTGCAGATACAAATAATACATGTTAAAGCAAACAATGAGCAATAAAAACATTTATATTTGTCACAAGGTACCCTAAAAGACAAAGTCAACTTCCAACTAAAAGCAAATAAAACCATGAAACAGCAAAAACCTCTAAAAAGTCCTAAAAGAGATTGTGCTGGAAAGGGTTTTTCATGCTGTCTAAGGAATCAAAAGCTGGTGAAGATATTTAGAGGCCCTGAGACATACGAACATATGGTAAAATAAATGTGTGATAAGCATACAAACAGTGCGTATCAATAAAATCAAATTACAGGCAGCGACATTGAGCCTATTGCTGAGAGAATATACTTAGTCAAGGTGCATGATGCACCTCAAACAGACCACAACACGCAGGGATGAGCTAATATGGAAACACACAGCGGCTTGAACCTGCTTTTTCTCTGGTAAAGTGTGGGGTACCATGTTCGAAAAAGCATGGCTTAGACCAATTCCCACAAATGCCTTCTCTGCATAAGCCAGTCAGGGCATAGACAGGCCTTTATCATATGCTAAGCAGTCACTGATTATATCCCTTGTAAGAGTAGCTGCTTCCGTTTTCCACATGGACAGACAAAGAAAAGGCAGTGGGTCTAAAATCTGTCGATCATATATCTTAATTCCAACTCATTGTGCCAGATAAAGTGTGGAGGGGGGGCACAGCATCTTCCTACAGAAGGGGTTTTCCTCTGTTTGAATCGTCCACACTCGCCTATGCCCCAGGTCTCCGCTCTGTAATAAGCCACAGGGACACATTGAGAGGTATAAATCTTAATCAAATTGAGCCCAAAAGTCTTCCATCTGGTAATGATTGAAGGCGAAGTAATGAGCCAACTTCCTGTAAACTCTTCTCCCTGCACTGTGCTATGCTTGGGGCCCAAGACCCTGTTGTGCTAAAAATAACCCCTAAATATGAAAAAGTGCAAGTGCTTGTAAGAAAATTATGTCATCCGCAAACATCAGCACAGGCAAGGGAACACTTTTTATCATGGGCACGTCCCGAGTACAGACGACCTGTTCGGGCATGAAATTATCTATATACAAACTGATCACCCACCGATTGATATTTAGTTGATTTGACAGTTCCCCATTTTGTCCAAATGTGACCCTTACCTACGTATTAGTATGCAGCAAGACCAGTATATGAACCAGTGTTATTTCCCTACCCAAATCTAGTAGGACTTCCCAGAGCTTCAACCGATTGACTTAGTCAATAGCAGTGGAAGAGTCCATAAAGGCAAGATAAAGTGGGGTTTGTTTTGCCACTGTGTCGTTTCCTAGGATAATATTTGAATTGAGGCACTGTTCAATGGTACCTACCCTTCCCCTAAAACCATATTGACATACGTTTAGGACAGTATTATCTTCAGCCCATTCCAGCACTCTGTTGATCTTTGCAGGAATGGTAATTAGGGAAACTGGTCGGTAACACCCTGGCAATGACATATCCCCCTTCTTGAAAATCGGGACAATGGTGGAGGATGCCCAAAAGATTGGTACATTACGATGAGTCAAACTATTGAAAACATTTGTCAACAGAGGGGCCCACAGATCAGTACTAAATTTGATTATATCAATCGTAACTCCATCTGGACCAAGGGACTTGTTGCTAGCACTCTGTTATATTGCAGCTGTAATTTCCTGCCAGGTTACCTGCAAAATGCAGCTGAAAGAGTTTGGCGTAAATCTGGAAAAAATTTGCCACCCAGTTTATTCCATCAATGTAGCATCAGATTTAGGATTGATAGACCTCATAATTTCTACTTTGCCCCAGAATAACCTGCTATTATTGGTAGGAGCCACGTTGGCTAGTGTGTCCCATTGCTTGGTGATTACTACCTTCCAGTGCCTGCCAGTCATCAGTTTAGAACTCTTCCGGAGGGTTGCTATTTCTGCATTATCCTGCGGGATTGAATGAAGTGCCTTACTTAATGCTTGGTTTGCAGCCAAGCATTCCTGGTCAAGCCAATACAGCTCAACACACACTACTTTGCATGGTTTGAGAACAGACTTCTTAATACCAAGGCACGAAGCCTCAAACAAGGCAACAATCCATCCCATCTCTTCATCATCAGCCATATATTTCCATACATGCTCCATATTCTTAGCCACAACTCTTCCTAGTGCTGAGTGTGGATCTGCAAGCCTCCAAACCTGCCTAAGGCCATCAGTAGATGCTTTCAGATCACAATACCTGGAATCTACTGATAGTGTTTCGCAGGGTGGCAGCGTCAAAGCAGCAGTTAGAGGGTTATGATCACTAAATTCAGAGTTAACTGTGGTGCCATATTCCAGTAAATCTGTTAAATTATGGGATATAGAAAATATAATCAATTATAGACATGCTAGACCCACCCTGGAACGTGGGTAACCTTAAAGTCACCTATACCACCCACATCTAATCCAGAAAGTAGGCCAACTTTAGAAAAGTGAGCCCCAGCTCCTTCTCTCTCTAATCTATTTCTCCCCCCTCTCGTGCCCCCACCGTTTGGCACATGTTTAGCATTTTTGCATTGAAGTCTCCTGTCAGACACAAATACAATTGGCGACCCTTGTTCGAAGCAGCCTCCACCATAGTGTTGATAAACTCAAAAAGGACAAGGGACCTCAAGTTAGGGATGCTTTCAAAATCGTTATTGTAAAAATGTACCAGGAGCAAAGTCTCAGCCGCCTTCAAAATTACTACTCGAAAATCAGAGCAAGAGGTATCTACAATCTCTGCGTGGCCACCCAGTGACTGTTTAATCCACACACTCAGCCCACCAGGCGGGTGACCAGAGCGGGATGGAGAGGCGGGTACATTCAAGCATAAAAACCAACCAAAAATAATAGTATTGAGCTCTGTCGCCTGAAATATCAGAATATCAAAGTTTTTCTCAAATCTCTTGACAGGCAATGAGATTTTTCTTGGTATGAATGCCGGCAATATTACAGCTCATTATTTTCAGAGAAGACCTCTTATAACAGGGACTGAGTGGCTTGATCGCAAGCATTGTTGCCCATAATCAGACTTCAAAATGGGTGTATCAGCAGGCACTTTGCTTAAACTGTGCAAAGCCAGTTCTGACCATAGTCAGTCAATTTCATTTGGGTCAGCAAGATGTGCAAATCTATTATTAACTGGTAGGCTCTGTCTTGGTTGGTAGTCACAATTGATAGAATATGTGCATGGTCGCTGGTTGGATGGTTTGTTAAAGTTCCCTAAGGGCAAAGCTAAAATTCTCATAGAGATAATTGACCCCCCATCACACAACCTTAGTAGCCTTCTCACTGTCAACGGGTGGTGGAAATTCACTAATAAGCAGTCCCCCTGAATAGTCTTTGGAGAGGGGACAACCCAGCTGATGCTGCGCACTGTTAAAATGTCATTCCTCACTGCTGTAGTAAAGTTTTTACAGGCACCAAGCCAATGCGTAATTTTGTTGTGAGCCTTCACCCCTGGCTCTGAATTGGAGGATATTATGAAGGGGCACCTGCCAGTAACAGGACATACCCGAGCGCCTAAGAAGGGAGGTTTATTATAGCGGTGCTGGGAGTAATATCAATGCCGCTGCTTACTTCAGCCACTGTGCACCTGCTCTTGCTGAAAAGGCCTGATTATCAATACCAGAGGCCATTCCACCTTGTGCCACCCTGGAACTCCTCATACCATCACCATTGTTTGCTCCTAACTCAGCATGTATTGAATACCTCTTAGTGTAATACAAGTAAGCTACCCTTGTGGTTTCTGCCGCCTCTGACGTGTACGGCTTACATTGGCAAGCTATACCCGGCTGATGAATATTCTGATCACCAATGGGTAATGGGGCTTTGGAGAGTTTAATCATTTGTGCTTCTATGGCAGCCAGATTTTTCTTAATTGGTCTAAGATGCTCTTGCAGAATTTCTGGATGTTTCCCAGTGATCTCCTCAAGGTTCAATTCTGCCACCCCACCTTGTTTTTTCCCTAACTGGCCTTTGGCTTTGGCTGCAAGGTGTTAATCCTGTGAAGCTTGGCAGCAGGTTCCCTTGGTGAGTAAGAGATGCTTGTGCTCAGGGATGCCAAGCAGACACAGGGGTTAATCTCTACCACCATAGTTTAAATCGTGGCTTCCGAAGGTTCCTCATTAATCTCCTTTGCAAGGCAGTTTTTCTTCAGACCGGAGAATGTGCCCTCCACTGTACTGTTGCTGACTGGTAGCTCCCCATGCCCCTCCCCTATCCCCCTTGCTCACCTCCCAGCCTCCATGGACAATATCCTTCATTCAGTGCTATTTCAGTTGCAACCACTCCTATGGCCCGCTCAAGCATCGTGCCTACTCAATAGGTCTATGCGGTAGCAGAGGTTTTCCTGTTGCCTTGCTCTTACCCATAACAAGATGTAGTCTGAATAATGACCTTGCATGCGTTGATATAAGAGGAGGGACCTGGCCTCCTTAGGTCTTTGACGGGTGCAAGAAGGCCTTTTATCCTTTAAGCTATTTTATGAAGTTGCTAACACACCATCTGTATTGTTACTTATCATCAACTGAGTCTAGCTGCAACAAATTCTTCATTAAAGTCAACAAATCAAACATGTATTTTTTATATTCAATTCAATTCAATTCAAGTAAACTTTATTTCGATCATAAAAGACCATAAAAGTTATACAAATAGTTTTATCTTTAAAAACATATAAAAATATACTTAAAAAAAGAGTCATAATTAAAATCCGATCACAAGAAAGTTCATTGTGGTGTAGCAAAGGGTCGAAAGTGAGATGTTTCATGTTGCTTTAGTGTCCCTGATAATTAATGCACGTGATCGCCACATTGCCATCAAGAATTTTGCCATCACAAACACAGTTGGAGCCGCTAGATCTGTCTTGAGGACTCTGTAGGCCGGAGCAAAAGTTCGGAAGCCCAAATTCCTCAAGTAAGGGACCAACCAGTAGCTCCTAATTCTAGTGTAGGCTCTGCAGAACAGGACCACATGGAGATCGCTTTCCAGTTTATAATTACATGCTGGGCACGCCCCTGAGTCCAGATTACCTTCCCAAGATTTAGTGAGGGACCTCAGGGGAAGAGAACCGTACCTCCATTGCATGTAGATCTTCCGTACAGACACAGGTGTCATACCGTCCAGTACATATTCAGGACTGTAAGAGTCTTTTATCTTTATGAATATGTCAGTTAGGGATCCTTCCCGGAGAGAGTTCGTAGTTTTCTGAAGCCTAGCACTGTAAAATAAGTTTGAGAGATCTTTTCTAGAGAGCCTTACTGATGCTGCTTCCGGGTTGGACCATAGTTCAGGTACTCCGAGGTAGATACACATGTCCCTGATATATTTTATCCAGGGGATTTTTGTGGCATGGGTTAATCTAAGGAGTTCCTGCAGTTCATTTCTGTAGTGCACCAGATCCTCACTGCTCCACAGACGCCTCCAATAGGTCAGAGGTTTCAGGCCCAATTCCTCCGTGATTGGTCGTAGAGCCAAATCCAATCTTAGGGGGAGAAGTGGAGTACTCGGGGGGAGCGCAGCCAATTGTCTTATAAAGTTGTTTTCTGCGACCTGAACCGTGTGTAAGGGTATATGTCCCCATAACTCACCCCCATAGATAATCCCCCCCCTGGCTTGGGTTTTATAAATGTGGATGGCGGGTATCAATGGGCGTAAGGGTGATTTTTTAGCTATTCTGGTAATTGCACCTGCCCTCTGTACCAGTTTTGTTGTTGCTTTTGTTTTATGGGGCAGCCAAGTCAAATTCTGATTGAGGGTTATGCCCAGATACTCTATTACTTGGACTCTTTCTAGGGTTGTGAGTCCCAGACGGGGATTTGGGCAGCTTTTGGGTTTGGGGCTGAGAATCATGAATTTGGTCTTGGTTGGATTTATTTCTAGACCTCTTTCGTTGCAAAACCCCAGAAACCCGTTCAGGACCCTCTGGAGCCCCATTGGTGTTTTCGACAGCAGCAGGGTGTCATCTGCAAACATGATTGCCGGCACCCTGCTGCCATTTAATTGCGGAGCATCGATGTTAATGATCCTGTTCAGGTGATCTATCACCCCGTTCACGAATAAGCAGAACAGGGTCGGGGCCAATACACAGCCCTGCCTCACCCCTCTACGGACTGGGAATCTGTCAGTCAGCCTGCCGCCCTTTCCATATCTGACTCGGGCATAGTTATTTGAGTGTAGCCTAATTAAGATGTGGAGGATGTCTCCCGGGACGCCCAGATCGGCCAGCACCGCCCACAATCTAGCCCGGGGAACTAAATCAAAGGCGGCGCGGAGGTCCACAAATACTGCATATAATGTCCCACCTTCTAAGAGCACTGTCTTCCAATAAATAATACTCAATCTGAGTATTTGGTCGACTGTTGAAACTCCTTTTCTAAAACCCGCCTGGAAAGGGCTTAGAATGTCTGTCTCCTCCATCCAGCTCAACAACCTGTTGAGAATTAATCTGCCAAACAGTTTTTGAGACACATCAATGAGGCTGATTGGGCGATAGTTGGCTGGGAGCAGGGGCGATCCCTTTTTGAATATCGGGACCACCTCCGCTCCCAGCCAAGTATCTGGTATTTTCATTCCCCCCAGCACTGCATTGAATAAAATCATGAGATAGGGTGCCCAGATTCCCGGTTCGTGCTTGAAGAGGTCGCCCGGTAACCCATCCAATCCCGGTGCCTTCCCATAGGATAACCCAACTATCGCCAACCTGATGTCTTTTATAGTAAAGGGTTCGGCGGTCTGTCCCTGTATGGTAGTAGGCAGTGCTACTTCTGTCCCCTCATTCTCTTGGGAGTATAGCTGCTCAAAGTGTTTTTGCCAGACACTTGCAGCAATGTTAGGTTCAATGGCCGTGGGAAGATCCCCACTTCCGTGGTTAATTATTCTCCAGAATCTACGGGAGTCCCTTGTCGCTAGGGACTCCGATAGATTCTCCCAATGCTGTATATCCCACTCTATCCTAGCATTAGCTACAAGTGTTTTATAGGCCCTCCTTCCTTCTAGAGGAGATCTCTTCCCTCGGACCACCTGCCTTTATGGTATGTAAGAGGTCACGTTTTGCAACTCGGCAGGCACTGTTGAACCAAGTGTCTTTGTTCAGTCCCTGAGTTCTGGGTAGTCTGGTGCTGAACAGATCTGCTTCAAGCTTCCTAATTAAGTGTTCATGTACCTGCGCGAGGTCCTCACTAATTTCCTTAATGGAGTCTAAGTTCCAAAGATGGAAGGCCTCCTCTAGGGTTGGCATAATTCCCATGTACAGGGAGGCTAACTTATCCTCGCTGGATACAAGCTTTTCCCATCTTACCCTCCTCCTGTTATTCTCCAAGAGGTGTCCCACTCTTGTCTCTTGCCCACTTGGCGCGCCTACATCCAAACGGGGAATGGCAAAATCTAATATTAATGCATTGTGATCACTGTCCTGTCTCGGCATTACTCTGAAATCCGTCACCCCTTTCCAAGCGTGCAACTGTACCAGGAAGTAATCTAATCTGGATTGCCTCCCGGCTCTGTTGAACGTACATTTACTCGGGATATCCGACCTAGTTCGGCCGTTGCAAGCTCTCAAGCCATAGGTGAGATTTAGAGTGTTAATTTGAACGGCCAGCGGTGTCCATGCTCTAGGAGGTGGAGCCTCTGTGGGGGGAACCTGCCAACGTGAGTCCTCCTCTAGGGAGGGACCATCAAGTAGTCCAGGTAGCGGTTCAAAGTGTGAGTTAAAATCCCCACCGATTATGTATGGTATATCCTCTGAGATGGTTTCTAGAAGGCTGGACAGTGCCTCAATGGTTTTGGAAGAGGCAGCTATTGGGACTGGCCTGGAGTAAATATTTATTACAAGTAATTTGTAAAGTCCTGGCCATTCGAGTAGAACCGCCAATATATCCTCCGATTCCACAGTATATCGGGAAGCTGAGCAACCTAGGTCAGAAGTCACCCAGGTTGCCAGCCCTCCCGATGGACGGCCTCTTCCTCCCCAGCTTGCTTGTATCGAGAATGTCTAGAAGCCCCTGTACGTAGTCTCCTCCCTTGCCCAGGTCTCTTGGAAGAGACAGATACTTTGTGAATTTATTAGTTCAGCCCATGACTCTGAATCTATTTTGTTGGCCAGGCCTGCCAGATTCCATGAAAGCAGTTTAATTATTTGAGGGGCGTGTTGCCCAATCTGCCTCATGGTTTGATTAGGGAATTCACTATCATTAACAACATGTGCAGTTTGTGTGAGTAACTCCCCCTTTCCGTCATTAACAATTGCTTCTCCACAACCTTCCTCCACAGTCATGATATCATCGCCACTGTTCATGTCAACTAACCTCGTTCCAGCATTCGGATCCGGTTCATTACAATCCCCATATTGATCCGTGCTATTACCTTCCCCCCCCAGTATTCATATGATCAGGGGTTTGTCAACATCCCCAACCTGGATCTTGCCATCCCCCCGAAGAGTTATAGTTCAGGCCAATAAGATGGTTTTGGCACTGTGGCAGTGGAGCATGTGGGGAAATCCTTAGCCATGGGGGGTTAGAAGGGCAGTTTTGCTCATTGAGCAAACCAGTCAGAACACTAGTGGGACGTGGATAAAAGAAAGTGAGATCAACAATGTTGATTCCTCCGTTGTTTATGCCCCATCCCAATCCTGTTATGCATCCTACCACCCTTGGATCTTGAAAATTAACCACAATGCAGTCCCCCCCCCAGACTTTTGGAGGTACAGCCTATCCAATCTATTCTCCTCACCCCTAATATTAGTCCATCCACTTCCCCTGGTAGAGGCCGGTTCACCCTTAACCAGTGCATAACCTTATTTTTGACCATCTGGAAGGTTTCTCTCTGTCCTATTAAGAGTGGTGGAAGATTTGTAAGGACAGCTACATAGGGAAAGGAATCAGGGGTAAGGTTCATTGGGGGTTTCTTTTGAGGTGGCTTTATCAAGAATGGTAAGGGAGGTTTAAAAGCTACAGGAGCAGGGCGGGGTGCAGGTTTACTTGCTAGGGGCTGACTACTAGTTAAAGGGACAGTAGATGAAACAATGCCTGTACCAGAGGATGCGTTACCCACCACTCCCTCAGCTAGCAAGGAATTTAGACTAGGCAGCATAGGTTGAGCCGCCGTCTGGGATGTAATTACAATATTAGGACAGTTGTTGGTAGAGCCCGTTGGAACTGAATCTAGAGGGTTAGGTGGTCTCTTCCCAACCTCACTGCCTGACTTAGGTAGCACTGGGGAGTTAATTTGTGACCTTCGTCCCTTATCCTGTGTTGCACATTGGGTGTTATTCTGGGGCTTACTACTTTCAACTAGCCTTACTTGAGTTTTTATAAGTGCCTTTGTTGAAAAAAAGTTATCTAGGGTAACCTGCTCAAAGTGATCTAGCCGATCAGATAAGTTGCTAATTCGTTCCTCTATTGGGAGCAGAATTGACCGTAGCAGCCTTTCCAGATCGGGTAACAGGTTGCTAAGAAGTGGCGGTGTAGCAGCCGGTGGCAAACCTGTGTCAGAGGAATTAATGATGCTGGAGTCTAAACTATCTAGTAGAACAACGTCTCCCTCTTGTGTACGTTCCCCACTACGGCTTGCTTCAGTGTCGTCCTTACTAGGGCACATGTTTCTGCCAACTTTCCTAAGTTTGTGTGGGGGTTTTACTGGATAGCATTTTTTAGGAGCAATATTCCTTTTTCTTTTTTAACCTGATTTTTGTTGGGGAAAATAAACCGGAGCCCTTGTTTCTGATTTACATATTGTAAGATCAGTATGACTTATACTAGAAGATGTTAGTTCTACCGCAATACCCTGATTATGTTCATTAGTAGTGATATTAGGGCATGTTTCGGCAACCACAGGCAAATTAAAAGATGATAAAGGCGTTACCAATGCAGGATAGGTTTGTACTGAGCGCTTGTCCGTAGGATTTTTAAGGAGTTCAATGGATAATCTACGCTCAGCACGCCTCTCTGCAAGCATTATCTCTTTGTCAATGTCTACAGTGGGCCGATTAAAATATTTATCCAAGGGTCCAATGACTGCAAGCCCGGGCTCGACCAGTTGGGTCGTCGTAATGACACTGCTTGGAGATACAGACATACTTGTAAACGCCAAACTTTTACCAGATCTTATAGTTTGGCACTTATCTGTCACTGCCCTTTCCTTGATGCAGTATATTCCGTTGGGGTCGGTGTCAGAGGGCTGGCCCAGCCCGGCCTCCCTCGGCCCCGGACGGCCACAGACGGTCCCGCCCTTGTCCCGGGCTTCTCCCGGGCGCGCTCCCGCGCAGCGGCCCGTGTAACTCCTATTAACAGATTAGGAGAAAATTATGGGCGGGGCCAGCAGGGAGAGCAGCCCAGGTGGGGCGAATAGGGCTCGCAGGGACTCCTGGTAGGTTGAGTCCCTGCCTCCAAGCTCGCAGCCCTGCCGGCAGCACCACGCGCCCCGAGGTCACAGCTCCTCTCCCAGGTCAGCAGGGGATAGATATAGGGCGCTGCGGGACCCGCAAAGCGGGTCCGGCGAGGTCTTTCTCCCCCACAAAGGCAACCACAAAGGCAAGCAGTCAGTGGCAAGCAGCAATACAAATGGCCAGCAAACAACAGCAAATCTGTTCCCAATTCATTGGTGCGTTGGATGTTTGAAAATTATTAGGCAAAAGTAACTTTTAGAATATTATCATTAACCTGCCTAAAGACTCTGCAGTGAAATTTATATTAGCATCCAGCTGCATCTCTCTGATAGCTCAAGCTCTGAATGAGGTGTGAAAACTGCTCCCAAAGCAGATGCAAAGGACAATTTGTGTGGAGGTGTTGATCATGTATGTGCTGGCAAATAATTAATTTTTACTTAAAAGTGGCCTCCCTTGTCACCAGCAGATGTCAGATCACACCTGGTCAGGCCCTTCTTTTGTTCCCTAGTCAGGAAGGCACTAATCCCAGTGGAAAGGGATGCCCCTCAGAACCGGTTTGGAGTGACCACAGAGGAGGGCTGCTCATTACCATAGCCACACGTTTGGGTGGTCAAACAGGCTTTGCACACGCTACAAAAGTAGATAGGGTTGCCCCAGGCAACTTCTACTCCATTGGCTAAGGAGGAGCTGGTAAGTCACTAACAAACAATCTACTTGTGCTGTAGGAAGCACCATGCCCACTGATATATTGCATTATGCTAGAAACATTTCTTCAGGAAAAATATTTTGCGACTTGTAATTGGTCAGGATTGAAATGGACAATCCAAAGCCTTCCCAGTGGAAATGCAGGCATTGATTAATTCTCCTATGAGCATTTTCTACTTATAGCACAAATCTCCTCACCTTCCATCCATTAAGTGTTGGTAAGCAAGGCACTATCATTTTAATGTCAGGCATTAACATGGTAAGAAGATTGGAATATGAGCAAATGTCACCTCAATAAAAAAGTCTGAGGCTTTATGTAACATTATGAACCATGTCAGGAATAGGCATGGGCATAGTTTGCAGACTTTTGCTACGTGGAACTCCGCAAAATAAAAAAAACTCTACGAAGTTCCATGAGTTGCAGAGTGCAGTGCGAACTTCAGATTGTGTTGGTATTCCTGCCGCTCGGGTAGAAATTCTACCTGAGTGGCAGCTCGGTCTAGCAAACTTACTGTTCACGATCGCGAACTTACCATTTGCGAGCCGGGGAAAAACTCAGCTGCACATCGCAAAGTAGAGTTTTCTTCAGTCCGCAAGCTCCAAGGACTGCGGAGGGCAATAAATTCCGCAGACTCCGCGGAGTGAAGTTCACCACCCAGGCCAAGGTGTATATCGTTGACATTTGGCTCGTGTTAAAACTTGCCACATAGAAAGATGTGTAGACACCGGTAGAGTTCAACTTTCATTAATTTCAACCCATACATATATAACCATTGGATAATACACTGGCCGCACCCACTGGCACTAGCCATCGGATCTCCATTTAGGGGTCACAGTCACACTGCTCTTGTAAGCCGAATGAATTACTCCAAACCATTTTTCTTCTGTATTTCTCACTAAATGACTCTGACGCCATTTTAATAAAACATTCATCACCAACATCGTTTGTTCCTCATCAATTGGATTCAAAGTGTACATTGTTATTTGGTATGTTTAAATAGATCACCTGCAAATGATTTGTCAGAACATTGATATTTTCTTGTTCAATGGATTGCATGTTAAAGCTTAAATTGCAATGTGCATTGGTTTAGTGCCCTCTAAGAGAAGAGTTAGGTTCTGCACATGAGGATCACAGGAGCACATCAGTCATGTGTATCAGAATGCCAATAGCCAAAATATCATTATCCAGAAATAACATATACTAAATAGCATGTGCAAAAATTAAATTTCCTTGGGTGCAGATTTTCTATCATTAACTCCAATTGAGCCATATTTTTGTAAACAAAATGAAAGAGGAAACTGAGAATTGTTCAGACTTAAGTTCCCTAAGTAAGTCCACTGAGAATACCAAGACTACTAAGTAATACCCAAACCAAGTCCCTTGACATGTCAGTCCAAATGAGAAAGTCGGAGGCAGAACTGAATCACAGAGGTCACAAATCCTTCATTAGGACCACCAAGAAGTGAGGTATAAAACCAGCCAGGCATTACTCAGACAACTGTTCAGATCATGTAACACAGCACAGTTGTGCCAATGTTGCCCCATACAATAGGTTTGGCTCGTTTCTTCTGCCTTGCCTTGATGAGCAAGAGGTAATAAAGGAATAGCCCTGCAAGGAGAATGTGGATTCTGCTTCTATCAATAATTATTGTATGATGCTTGCCTCTAATATTAAACTAGGACTTACAGACAGTGCTCCTAAGGCCACCTGGAATCAAACCAGTTTGTTTGATAATAATTTCCCTGTGGCCAATAGGAAGAAATGCCTTGAAAACTAAACCAAGGGACAAGGCTCTATTGACATGAATACAAAGAAGCAGTCCTTGTTTTGAAAGTAAAGATTAAACTCCAGGTCTAGGAAGCCCTAATGGAGGCAAGACAGAGCAGGGACAATGTGGCTTTTGGTGCATTATCAACCACTTTTACTTTAGAGGTGTTGATCAAGGTGAGCTAATCTCTGTGATCACTCCTTAGGAATGCATTTATCACTTAGCTCCATTTACTCACCAAGTGGGGTAAAGGCGGGAGGATGCCTGATGTGTTTAAAAGTGACTCTCTTTTATCAAGTGCTGTTGGCAACATTTACCCTCTTGTTTGTAGCTTGGAAGAAGTTTTCATCATGAATAATGCTAATAGCAGTAAGAAAGCCCCCATAGTCCAATGGAATCCTTGTAGATTTGTTCAAGGAGTACCTGAAGTTATGAGCTCCTCTTTTAAATATTGTCCTGTGTGCTTCTTGGTAGCAGACACTCTAGCTTTGTGGTCCCATTCTGTTCTCAGTCCCTTATTTAGGAAGAGGAATCAGACAGAGACTAGGTGCTAAAGTCCAATATCCTTGCTGGGCTTACTTTGTTGGAAGGATCCTGCTCTCAGGACCTTAAAACTTGGGCGGAAGAGCACAAGGTGCTTTCAACCATTCAATATGGATTAAGAAAAGGTATGTGCACTGTGGAGCAGTGCCTCAACCATATTCCAATAATAAATAAATATGCTATGGAGAAAAATGGGGCTTTGTATAAAGGATTTACGGACCTCTCCTGCACATTTGAGTGTGTTAGTCATAATAAATTGTGGGTCATCACGAGAGATATAGGCGTAAATCAGGACATTATAAACCTGTTGAAAGAACTTTATCCATCTATCTCGGCAGTGGTTATATATGGAAGAAACTGGGAATGTTAAGGCTTTTGGAGACCACAGGGGGGAGATGCATGGCTGTGTCTTGCCACCCTTCCTCTTAATCCAGTAGATTTGATCCTGTGTTTCTGGGTCCAATTGATGCTGAGTATTTACCTCCTTTGCTGGACCAATTTCAACTATTTACATACTTGCTAACTTGGTCCTCCGATGGACCTTTTTGTGTTGCACTGAGGGAAAAGAAAGCTAGCAATTTGTGTCTGTTCAATTCCTTTTCAATTAACAGTGCAACCAGTTTGGCCAAACAATGAGGACTACGACTTGGTAACCAAGTTCAAGGGTGTTTATTTCAAGTTAGTGATCTGATCCAAATATATTACTCTTAAGACCATACTATATAAGTACAAAATTGTAACTGCAAGGTCATGCCTCCTAAGGAAATTTGATCTGGACAAGAATCGAGCATATAAACAGCTCTGTAGCCTCAATACATAATAACAACATAAGAACCTGGTTTTCAGAAAACAATTTCAGCTGCTCCTTTAATGCATTAGCAATGTAAGTTTTTCAGGCACAGGTTAAGGCACCTAAAAACTCAGAGTTCAGAAATCAGATGACTCTGTAGAAAATGTTAGGGATAAGATAAAAGAGTACGATACGAGAAGTATTAGCAATAGTATTGTGTAAGCTCAGTTAGGAAACTTCAATAAAATAAGAAATAAGTGTTGACCTAAACCACACTTAGGGACATTAACAAGACATAGGGAAAGGTTCAGGTCTGTATGGAGTCTGCAGAAAGGGGTTCTGCATAGATGTTCAACATGCAGTCTGCAAGAAAGTCCAATCATCTACCCTCCTGACTTAAAGAAAACTGCAAGTTATACTCGATGGAGTTCAATGGTAACTCCTTTTGGTTGCATCATCTTTAGAAGCCCATTGTATTTGTTTCAATGTCTGTATGGATTCACATGCTACACTCTGTACTCTTGGCCACACACTGAGAGTTAAACATAATAGTCCATTATTCGTCTACAGGTTTCTCATGTGCTTGTGTTAAATTCTGTTCCCAGACATGTGTCTATTGCTGTTACAAGGAATATATCTATTCTAAACTAGCAATGAATGAGAACAACTGCAAGGAAAGCAAGTCAGTAAAAATATAGAAGCACTGCAGGTTCCATGAAACAAAGATTCAGGCCTTCAGAGTAAAGCTGCTAACTTAAGACATTAAATCAATGATACATATTTAATATGTGTGTGCACATTTAAACATATATGTATATAATATTTCTTTAGTACTTTTAGTTCACTTTGTATATGTCATAAAGTGAGCAATGAAATTGCAGAATTGCAGATATCAGATCTACATTTGAAAGTACATACATCTAATATTAATGCATATAGAGACTAAACTTTATCATTTGAACTATACTAATGTCCTAACACATAAGGATAATTTAAAGCTAAGAATGATATTTCTAACAGTTACACAGACCAAATAGCACATGTTTATGAATTGTGTGTAAAGCTTCAGCAATGGGCAAAAGAGGATGGTTTAAATTAAACTACACATTGTAAATGTTTCACCTTTTTAGTGTAGTATGCATTATAACTATAAATCCTTTAAGTTGAAATGAATCTTATGTTATTATTACATATCAGCAGGCCAGGGTGTAAAATTACACTCCATTCACATAATTCAGGAACTCCGCATTCCGCTGGGAATGCAGAGTTCCCAATAAACTCTGCACTCCTCCTTGTATTGGATTTTTTGTTCTGTTGGCACACTCGATTCATGTTTTGGAACGTGCTGGTGAGTGTGATGAGTCTTGCTGAGCACTTATGACTGCTGGCGAGATTTACCTGCCACCTGCAAGTGCCAGGTGACTTGCCGGCAGCTAGCGTGGTTTTAGGCTGCGCTGGCAGCATCCAGTGCCTTTTTCTGATTATAGCAAGTGCAAGGGAGTGACCACGGTTGCATCCCCGAGCAGATTTTCTTCTCGAGAAGCTTCTAAATCTAATGAAAAAGAAATCTTTTAGTTCATACTCTCCTCCAACTGACTTTTCAAGTTGTTTTTTTGTGTGAGGAGGCTTTTTTATTTTACTTTTCTTTCAACAAGGAGGAAGTGACTCAGAGACTCCAACTTCCTGTACCTGTACTGCAAGCTCCTCCAAGTACTTCGTTCATCTCCTGGTCACTTTTCCTTTGGATTTGGAGATGGAAGGATTACTGCCATTGTCTGCTACATATTTACCATTGAATTTAAGCGATATCACAATTATGTTCAAAAACTGATGTTTAAAGGTGTTGTTTGTTTGACAGAGGGCATGCACCAGAATTTATTTGTACTTTCATTCAATTTTTTAAATGCATTGTGGTGGTTGACCTGCAGGTTCAACAGGGGCCTTTTAGTTATTTTTCAGCATTAAGGTTTTTTTCTTTTGTAAAGGAAAAATGTTGCACAGTTCAGTAAATTTTCTCCATATTTTTTTTTATAAATGTGCTGCCTTCAGTTAATTCAGTATGTGGCCCAGTCGGCCAATGGGCCTTGCAGCGAGTAGGCCTAGTACAAGTCATGGGTGCATGAATACACTGTTTCTGTGGTTTCTGTTGAATTGAAATATCGTTTATGGTATGGATGGCATTGGATTAAACTACAAAATGGGGGTTTATCAAGTTTTTTTCGGTAAAAAGTGAATAGGTGGTATAATATATATTTAATGCCTTTGGAGGATGTGTGTTGTTGTAAAATTTTACAGCACAGTCAATTTTTGTTTTGGCATTACTGAATCAATGCTGTCTTCTCCTGTGTTCTCAAACCTCCTTTGTCTAGCCAGTGTGTACATGCGTTTGCCATTGGACACCATTTGTCTTTCTTCCTATTGCCATGTGGCCAGGGGCCATTTTGTATAGTCAGTGTCCATAGGCCTGCATGTGTTCTTTGTTTTCCATGCCTGCTTGCTTTTTGTTTAACCATGTGGCCAGTGGCTATTTTGTGTAGCCAGATAGTGTGCTTTAGCCATAGGCCTGCATGTTTTCTTTTCTGTGGCAATGCCTCCTTGCTGGTTGTTGATGTTTAACCATGTGGCTGGTGGCCATTTTGTGTAGCCACTATCAGCCAGTGTGATGTTACCATAGGTCTGTATGTGTTCTTTGTTGTGGCCATGCCTCCTTACTGGTTGTTGTTGTTTGACCATGTGGCTAGCAGCCATTTTGTGTGTTCACTACCAGCCAGTATGCTTTTGCAATAGGTCTGCTTTATTGTGGCCATGCCTCTTTGCTTGTTTTGTTTTTTTGACCATCTGGTTGTAGGATATTTTGTGCAGCCATCCTTTTTCCAGATTTTAAAGAGAGATTGATAGGAGAAGGCAATGACTTTAAGTATATGTTAATTGTTTTTACTTTTCCCTGATGGTTTAACATCTAGCTTGAGGATCATTGTGTATTATTAATATATTTATTAACAGTTGTATAATACATGCTTCTAGCACTTTTTACCTGCAACCCCTTGTCTCCCAATGGGTTTCCAATAGTCCCCTAGTACACCAGCAATTAAATATTGTTATTTTTAATTTTTGTTATTTTTTAATTTTGTTAGTTATTTAGTTTTCATTTACATTTTGTAAAGGTTTTTCCAAAACCCATCCACCTCCTACCCTCCATAATCACACAGTAGCATTCATGTTTTAATGATTATTGCTTTCTCCCTGGACCATGTGCCTGCCATAGGTTAGATGTTCACCAACCCTGCCAGCAGCCCAGAGCCACTGGTTACTTATCAACCTGGCCCTTACATTTCAAATACCATGGACATTTAAGAAGAAGTCTGAGAGCTCACACAGCCCAGCTTATTTACCCACAGCCTGAAGCAATATAGCTGTCTTCACTGGTGCTTTCTCCTCACTTTCAACTCAGTCCTGATGAAGACCCCACCCACAATGCACCAATTTTGCTGTTCTGTTTAGGTATATATGACTGAGAATATATATCTGCAACTGTGTTATGATTTGACATTTAATGCATTTGGCAGGAAACTGTCTGGATAGTCCATTATCTAATTATTTACTGATATATATATATGTGCACTACTGTCCTTTCTCACTATCCCTTCCATACACGTATCACGTCACCCTTTTTGCACCTGCTTGTTGAAAAATGGATTTTTTGTACTTTATATTTTGATTAATTTTAATGTTGTGATGAAATAAAATCACATGCATTGGTGGAACAGTGTATGGTGGTGCTTTACTTTGTTCAGATACAATAGATTAACTCTTGCTTTGTCTATCTGTTTTAAATTGCTCTCCACTATGACATTACCTTATTGTACCACTATTTACCCAGGCCCAGTGGTCGCCCGGGTTGCCCCATTGCTACATAAATCTTTTTGCCATAGGTGCACAGCACACAGCAGCATTAATTTTTTTAAGGGTTATTCCATTTACTCCTGGACCCCTGCCTATGGTATGTGCACAATGCACACCAGCCGTATTTTTTTTTTAAGGATTATTTCATATTTTCCTACACCTCCCTGACTGCTAGAGTTTTCTCCCTAAGATACATGCTTTGCACACAAAGCAAACCTTTGCGTTGTTATCCTGATTGTAAATTAAATATTATGTTCGGGTGGTGTGGTTTGACTATGAAGTACACTGTTATTAATTATTTAGGATAAAATGATAACTTAAGTAACCACACTAAATTAAATTGTCTATATTAATTCAAACTGCAACAATGCCACATTTCACTAAAAGTTGTTCATCTTTGTTTGCTTATAGGTGCACAAGAGACATCACCCACAGTACTACTGCCAGAAAGTCACTTATGTCTTTCAGTTTTTTCCGCTTGTGCATCTAAGTGCCACTGCCAACTGACAGCTTCAATATGGCCCCAAAGAAAGCTGCTGCCAAGAAAGTGGCCAGTGTGGAGGAGAAGAAGAAGATTTACGCCACTGGCTTGTTGGCCAGAACCTTTTTCGGCAAACTTGAGATTGCTGCACCGTTCTCCGGGGTGCAAACTGGAAGCAGCACTCCTGCATCAACAGCACCACCCCAACCTAAGCCCAATCCCATGTCTGTCAACGAGGCAGCCACTGCATTCATGTTGACACCAACGAGCAGTGACATTGAATTGCTTTTGTCTCTTTCTCAAAGGAGTACGCAATCGTTTCAGGAAAGTGGACAACAGCCGCAGCCAGCGATGGATCTTACTGACGTCGGAGCAGAAAAGGAGATTGAGTTTCCTGCTGAGCAAGAACCTCCTCTTTCACAACCATTGGCTTCCAGATCTTTAGCAAGAAAAAGAAAGGGTACGCCACCATCTTTTCCAAGACACCCTTCTAATGATCTAGACACATTTTGGACCCTGGCTGAGTCCAAGACATTCCAGGAGAGTCTCAGGACAAAGAAAGTACCTGTAAGCCTTCCAATTATGAAGGGCGGTGAGGATGACAATGAGCCATTCATTGTGGAAGTTGGCATAGACGAGACTGACATTAGCCTTCCTATTCAACATGCTGCAAGGGACGTGGCACCCCCATCCCCGCCTGCGTCAGCTGCAATTTGTGCAAGGCACACGCCTAAACCTTCATCTGCCACTTTCTCTGTAGAAGTGTGCACTGCTGAGAGCTAATCGTAGATACACCTTTATACCTCCACTTGTTCGGGAATGGCAGTTGCACCAGTGGCCCAATGAGAAAGTGGACCTCCCCAGTTTGGCCCCCTGGACCCGGAGCCTTCCCAATCGGGCCCGTGGGGGTATCCATGGTTCCCCTTACAAGCCATGCACAGTGTGGCAGGCACCAGGGGGTTCCTTCCACAGGGTGCCAGATGTACCCAGTCATCCCTTTCTTCAATGGGAGCCTATGCATTTGGTCGGAACATAGGCTCCCATTGAAGTCAATGGGAGTCCAACTAAATCACATCTGGAAACATCCGGATGCTTCGTACTCGGTCGGTCGGACTCTCCTGATCTGAGTCGGTCGGGAACCATTACAAAACCGATTAAGTCTGAAAGAGTTGCAAACCACATCGGAATCAGGCCCTATGTGTTGAACGGGAGAAACATATGGTTACTGCATATACAGGTCTCCAGTAGAGCCCATGTTTGGAATCACATTTGGTCAGAACCCGATTGATTATGACAGTTTATTAATTGACCTGGTTCAAATTTAGTATGATTCATATAATTCCATTATTCCCCTGAACGAATGATTGGTCATGTGTGAATTTGCCCTGTCCCTGTGATGGAAAGGCTGCATACAGCACTTTCCATGTCCTTTTGTTATGTAGTTTTTATATCAGGCCTTGGGTGATATTTTTTAAAACTGGTATTCCTCAAATACAATCTCAGGAATTGTTGGCCAACATTGATTCTGTGGAAAATTGTGTAACTATTACCGATTATAGTTATATGTTATATGTGATATGTTATATGTTATATGTTATATGTTATGTTATAGTAGTAATAGTAATATATAAATAACAACAAAGGAGTGACTACAGATTATGGCAGAAAACACATAAGGGCTAGTGTCTTTAACCAAAAAGGAAAAAGCAAAACAAAGAAAAGTCAAAACAAAGAAAAGCGTGACAGATGTGTATCGAAAAACCATAAAGGTTTCTAAGAAAACCCTCACTCAGCCCTAGTGGGTGACATGCTTCATCATCGTGTTCCACCGCGTGGGCCGAATGCCTACCCAGTGTGCTGCAACACCTGCAATTGCAGTGGAGCTTGTTTTTCGTGAATCGTGGTGAACTAGTGATAGGTGTGGTTAAAACAGAGCGTACTGTAGCCAGAAATTAATTTTAATAAAGGCACAGCAAGCTCTCATTAAAATCAATTAAGGACAAACATTTGGCCATTAGTGTGAGCCAACTGTGTCCAAAAGGTGATCAACGTTCGACATGTTTCTGCTCAAGAAAGCCAAGTCGGCTGAGCTTTCATCAGGACCACAGAGAAAGAAGACCCCACTGGGCGGTGTTCACATGCTAAGGCGTACCCTAACCTCAGTGGTGAAGGTGCAGGAAATGTAAAATTTATAAAAACTCACAATTTTATACCGGACTTTCCTGGCATTTCCAGGTGTCCGAACGTGAATGCAAATCGCGCTTCACTCCATGGGACCAGTGGTGGGGGTTACTTCACGTTGGAGGTATTCGCTCCAAACGGCTCCCCACCTGCGACCTAGTTTGCTCGCATCCACGGCCCGAATTTTTCAACATTCGGGCGGTGGATGCGAGCAAACCAGATGAAGCATGTCACCCACTAGGGGTGAGTGAGGGTTTTCTTAGAAACCTTTATGGTTTTTCGGTACACTTCTGTCACGCTTTTCTTTGTTTTGCCTTTTCCTTTTTGGTTAAAGACACTAGCCCTTATGTGTTTTCTGCCATAATCTGTAGTCACTCCTTTGTATCTTTGAATTGGGGTATTGGAGTGTCCCTTAAACTCTACCTCTCTTGTTGTTTATAAGTAATAGTAATATAGCCTTATGTATAAGCAAGCGCCTGGGAAGTATGGTCCATGCCTAAACAAGCACCTATTGATTAGACTCTGTTCCATGTTTTTATCCTGCCTTATTTCTGACTCAATACGGAGCAGTCTGGGGGTTTACTATCTCCCATGGATACATATTGCTGTGGTTGCTGTGGTTGGGAGGGGCTCCTTTTTGTATGATCTGCTTGAGCGGTATAGATTATGTATGAACTGTATATATTTTTTTATTTTTTTTAAATTGACATTTATGAATGTGTTACTATGAAGACGTACATTTATGAATTCTACGTGAATTCCAAATAAACAGCTAGATGCATCAAACAAAAATCCGCTCGCAAAGGGGTAGATTCTCAGAATCTGCCCCTTTGCGACCGGTATTTTTGCATTTGGGATGCATCATCCCAAATGCAAAAATCGCTAATTGAGAAATCGCCAAATTGCGATTATTTGCATTTAAGGAATCTCAAATTGAGATTCCTTAAATGCAATGCATGAAAGTTTTAAAAATAGCGAATTCGCTAATAGGGCATGCAAATTACCATGAAGTACAACTTCATGGTAATTTGCAAAAACTTTGAAAAATGCATTTTTCAAAGTTTCATGTTGCGCACACACATGCCCTAAGGGCATGTGTGTGCGCAACATATGTGCACAGATCAATTTCAGGGGTGCAACACGGTGTCCTTTGGACACCCCTGCATCCTTAAAATCTCAATCTCAATTTGCGAATCGCTAATCGCGATTCGCAAATTGAGATTGTCTTTCCATTCTGAGGCCCATAGGAATTAATGGGGAGGTATTCCTTAATTGCGACTCGCAATTTGCGAGTCGCAATTAAGGATTTCTAAGAAATCGCTATTTTTTTAGTGATTTCTTGATGCATTCCATTTTGCTATTCCTTAATAGCGAATCGGTATTTTTAGCTATTAAGGAATCGCTAAATGGGTTGTTGATGCATCTGGGGGAAAGTTTTATTGATTGACCTACAGGTAATTTACAGCCTTACATGGCTCTGTGTGGTGAGATAAGTTGGCAGGTCAGTAGCTCAGAAACTCTTAGACAAATTGTTAGTTGACAGGAGGCTTAATTCAGTAGGAGTGACAGCACAAGCATGCACAATGGACACCACCACGACCAGAAGTTACACGTAGCTCCAACCAGGTCCAGGGGAAGTCAACATGGAACCTCCAACACAAAACGTTCCATGATGTCATGGGAGTGTAGGATGGCAGATCATCCCAATTTGTCAATCATCCATCCCGAGCTAACCACTATATTTGTCTGTTTGACTTTAAGTACATTATGGGATAACAGTGGTGTAAACCGTGTAAGACACACTTGTTGATAATAATAGAGCATTAACGATTATAATCTGTGTATTGCTATTATATTTTTGTGCCTGTCTACATTTGTACAACCGGAATGCTATTCGCTCAATTGGAAAGAATGCCTTTAAACACAATATATTCGACGTTGAGAGAAAACGAACCTCGGTTTACGATATTTTTGCATTTCACTTTTTTCTGTGATAGATGTATTTCTTGCTGATGATAACCATATGTCTCGTTCAGCAATGACTAAGCCTCATTTGAAACAATGTAGCATTGTCAGTGTGTTTCTGAATGCTAGGTGAGCTAATAGGCACATGCGCATCGCAGGTCTTTAAATCTCTCCGCCCTGGTTTGACCACTGATATCATCAGTGTGAGACATGCCTCCCATTACAAAAGTCCTACATTCAGATGGAAGAAAGAACAATGATCAAAATGTTAAAAATGTCGTTGAGTTGATGTATAGGTGAACTCATCTTTTTACCAGTAATAAGTATTTGCGTTAGAGAACTCCTTTTACCTAGTAAGAACTTGTAAAATGACATTCAACCAAGTACACATCTAGGGACAACTTCTGTACTCCAGGCAGCTTTTGTTTAATGTTCTCCTTAAAAAGGAAATGTACGCTTGGGAGCTTGAAATATCACGCACCTTCTCTTCTATTAGCTTGTTTGTCTGCCACTGCCAGATTACACATTCACAAAATTAGCAGTTACTAGCGTTTGCGTTTTTCCTGTTTTTAACTTTCTGTCATTTTTCTCTGTAAAACACAAAGCAAACAGCTCTTAAAAATAATATAATTTACTGATATCCCTTTGATCTCCATTTTCATCTGTAATCTACAAGATAAGTAAAGTGCAAGAATGTATGAAGCGACGAAAAAATATAGAGCAGCTCTGTTACATTTTTTGTAAGCAGATTCCTTCCTTATTGCGTGCATTTCGATGCATTTTTAAAATATTTCTAATAAATTAACTCTATTGAAAAAAAAGATGCACATTTCTGCAAGGATCTTTTCCCACTGACAAAATACTGCACGTGTGAACACCCTCGTTAAATGGTGCCATTAACCTCCTAGGTTTTGAGTTTTACTATATGCATTAGCCTATAAATGGACTACTCTCAGATATAATTCACTTTACATTACAGATTAACCTCTCCACAGCTAAGTGCCATATACATAAAAATATTTTCACAGGTTTTTATTAAATTTTAGGAGTGAAGGTTAAAATTACAAAATGACTTTGATTCAATAAGGTCTGCCCCGTTTTAATAACTCCAATTCACTTTTACTTCCCTACACAGGTTTCTGATTTACCAGCGGAGCATTTTCATGGTCCTTTTTAAAATACATGCATGGCTATTTTTTAATTACAATATTTTCAGATTTCTTTTGAGAACTCCCACTTTCATGTTCTATCATGTATGAATTGCTTGCTATTTATCTATTGCAGGAAGACATTTCCACCCTTTTTCTGAGGGGTTTGAATGTTCATGTGATTGAGTAAAACTCGCATGCACATTTAAATCCCTAAAAAAGCGGGGGCAACGTCTTGCTTAAATTAAATAAATAGTGTTGAAAAAAGTGCAGGCGAGTGATGTAAATGTGGAGCTGAGCAAATTAATTGAGTACAACTACAAAGTAATAGCACCTGTTACACCTAAGGCCTTGCAATGACAACAGTGCAATATGAAGGACTATGTACGAAAAATGTTAAATGGATGGTGAAGTTGAGAGGGGAAGAAGCTGAGAGTGTTTGTGTGCGGGAGGTTAATTGTAGTATGTTGCAGGTGTTCACTTCCCTTTGAACTCATTTTTTTCACCGATTACATGTGATTTTAAAACGAATTACAGGCCATGATCACAGGTTAAGGGATATAACGACAGAATGTGCACTTAGCAGTTTTTGTACTCGGAAAATGTAGCACACAACACAGACAATCTCTCTCATCGCATTGTGAATAGCACATCGCTTTGGAGGAAAAGTTCACATTTTGATGTTAGAATTTAACAGGAAAACAGATGCTCCCTTGAAAAATGGGTATGATTTTACCATCTCAAATGTTTTTTTTTTTTTTTTTTAATTTCGAATGATTTTATTAGGAAGAGAGTTTTATATACAGAGTACAGTGTACAGAAATGCATTAGAGGTAGCATGAGGGCAAACTTGGTCACATTGTACGCCGGTTGGGTTACATACGGCATCTCTAAGAGCATAATTGTGGCATGCACCAGTGTCTCTAGGTAATCGGGCTCTTGGGGTACGGCGTCATAAGTGGGCTAGTGTTTGCCCCCTAGGATGGAAAAGAAAAACAGAGGTAGGAAAAGGAGAGAGAGGACAGAGAAGGAGGACCGAGTGGTTCAAGTGGCGGTTAAGCCGTCCAGGCTGCCGCAGCTTGCTGTAAGTGTGTATTGGGTGCGGGGTACCGGGCCCCGGAGGTCTGCCTAAGGGGGCTTGTGTGTGGTCAGGTAGTTGTCCAGGGAGAGCCACATCTCACCTTTGGTGTTGGTGTTGGGTGTATGACTAGAAGTTATGTTGTCCGCCCCCCGTAGGAAGGTGATCCAGTTGAACCAGCTTTTGAAGGATGCCTTCCCTGTGTCTTTCCAGGTTGTTAGGATCGTCTTAACCGCCCCCGTGAGCAGGAGGTCAATCAGATCTCCGTCAGTTTTTGGATTGGATTTCGGGGTTATTTTAAATTTAGAAAAAAAAATCAGTTCTGTGACACAGATGTGTAATCCAATAAATTACAATATTTTTTATAAACAATGGAAGTATTTGATTAACTTTGAGAGGGTTTCAGATGGGGTAACAACCCTGGACTGGTGAGCAAAGATCTATGTATTCTTCTGACGCCTAGAGGTTTTCTCTTCTGGTGCTAGGCTCTTTCATGACGTTTGGGGCAGTTCAAGCTGAAGAATTTTAAATGTTTTCTATTGATGATATTAATCTCAAACTGTCGTCCTTTGCAGGTCTGGTTTGAGGACAGTTTACCTTTCTCTTCAGTCTCATGTAATAAAATAAGTAATAATTACAAAATACAAACATATGCATATATACATGTAAAAGGGGCAGTGGTTAGCCCTTTCATCCATTAGTATGCTCAACTGTCAATCACATTTTGCCTCCATCCACTACAGCACATAGCATGGGCAGAGGATCAGCCATCTTCAACCATTAGCTTTTGCAGTGAAAGTGACAGGAATTTCCCTGATCACGTGTCGCATGTCACATCTTACTAAAAACAATCGCAGTTCTGACCTGGGGTGGGGGGGGGGGATATTTTAATTCGCCAATGTCTTTTTTCTTTCCACTCTTTACCTTTTTTAATTTTTTTTATTGTCCTTGTGTATGTAATTAAAAGTCAGAAGTGCCTTTTTTCATTAACGCAAATCATATTTTCCTGTGATGTGTGTTAAAACTAAAAAGATTTTCTAAGCCTGTCCAAAGTACACTTTCCTGCTAAGAAGCACACATGGCATTCTATTTAATTTATATGTGAAAGTTATTTATTTATTTTGCATTTTCTTTGTATAATTGTTTAATGATTTTCAGATAAGAACATAACAACCATAGACAAATGGCATATAATATCTCAGCCAAGAGGATTGTTTACTCCATGACACTCATACGTAACCTTTTTTAAATTACATTTCAATTGTTTGTCTCCTCATTGCATTGCAGGCTTAATCATTTCAAAATGCTCCTACTAGGGCCCCTTATAGCCTCATGATTTTTTTGCAACCTCTATCCTTATATACAATTTCCTCCACCTTTCCACAATAGTCCATACCCCTCATCATTGTTCATGTGTGGATGTCACCTCGTAAATCCCGTGACATGCTATATCTCGTGTTACTACCAAAAAGCTGATTGTTATTAGAGTTCAGGCACTCATGGAACCCTTCCAAACCTCCATTATGCCAAGAAAAACTATTTTAGCATCTAATGCGGTCGGCCTATCAACAACTCACAACTCTGATGTATCACGTCTGATGTAATTGGCCTCAATATTGAATAATTGTGGGCTTCCCATATTGTATGGAAGAATGTACCTCAAACATTTTTACAGCGCAGTCAGCTTGAGTTTTGGGTCCTTTCCATTTGCCATAACCTTAAAGGGTTATTGTGAACGTTCTGGAACCACTTAATTTGATGGCTTGAGGAGATAGCCAGAGACTAAGAAGACTGCTGGGAACATATTTTCAAGCGCCTATCGCCACCACAACGTCACTTTCAGTGATGGTGATAGGGGCCTCGCCTTATTTACAAGGCAATGTTAAGCCGCTTAATGTGGCTTAACACTCCCTATTAAATACGGTACCCTTTCACACTGTATTTAGCATGAAAGGGGAGGGCAATGGGTGTTGAGGTGGGCGTTCCACCGCGACACCCATTGATTTTGTCACTGCTTCCTATTTACAAGGACAGCGTAAACAGGAGGCAGCGCCAAAATTAAGACCTGGGAAAACATGGTCTTAAACAGGCGAAACAAGGAGAAATTCTTTATTTCTCTTTGTTTTTGCTGTTTCCATGTGTGCTGCCTTGTGCAACATACATAGAAACAGCACATTGCCTATGATTGTTTATGTGTAAGAAGGTCCCCTTCCTGCACATAAACAATCATTTAAAAAAACGCTACTTCTATGTGTGCCTCATTAAGCTGCACACATAAAAGTTACAAAAGGCAATTTTAAGATTGTTTATGTACCGGAAGGGGGCCTTCCTTTACATAAATAATCTTAACCTTAACAGACTATGGTGCAAGGGTGCCTGCATTGGTGCTGGGCAGCTAAAGTTAGCACCAGTGCAGGGGGAAACGCAGCGTGTCATTAACCTTCTTGGCTTAACGACACGCTTCGCCACTTTATTGTAAATATGCCCCTTGATCCCTTCCACTAATCTTCCTCCAGCTACTTGAAGTCTCGTTCACAACAGCCACAAGAGGTCATTTGGGGGTCCGATGTGTTAAGCATTATGTATCTATAGATTCTAGAAATTTCCTTTCAGCTTAGCTGATCGACTAACTTTAGGCTAAGGTGTTAAATTAAGGAACAGCTTCTAATTTATTGTTGTGTGTTCAAGTGCCTAGCATAGCTGCAAATAATGGAAAATTCGACTATTTTGATACTGCTATCAGGTCCCAGGACTGTAAACCACTCAGCTTAACTATGTCAGTAAGCCATGTCAAACGCCATAGGGATGTTTCTTTTGTTTTTTTCCCCTGCCATTTAGAGTATTTCAAGGCATCGTGCTAATATATGGGGGACACTCGAGTGGGGTAAGGTACAGCATGCAGGATAGCTGCTTCCAGTTTCCATGAAAATGGCATCACTATGTGGGTGCTGGCATGGATGGAACCCAGAAAACCATCCCAAGATGTTTCTGAAAGCTGGAAACCCAAGGAAGTCCAGCATGGTGTGGCATGCATGGATCCAATAAACATTTCTTGTTCAAAATGCTTTACAACCATCAACCATTGGTTAAAAACACACTTGCTCATAATGCACTGGGAAAAATTCCTGATATTTGTGTGAATGGCACAAGCTCCACCACCAAGCATTTTTTCAATTTTCACTATGAAATTAGTACCTCACATGAGTGGGTGGGCATATGCCGAAGCAAAGGCTCAAAACATAACTAAAGTAGGTCCATCTTGATTTGGCAAAAAAATGAGATCCGGGCAGATGCTGGCATATAGGAAAATCTACCAACCCTAAATAAAATTGGAGTTCAGAGTAGGGTGGCTTGCCTACATCCCACCAATTATTATTAACCATAATGCACTACAAACATCTCATTTTTGCTGATATTTCTCCGATGGAATGCTCTAGAATTGTTGGAGTGTTGAAAAAGTTTTTTTTTTTTTTTTTTAATTTTTATTCCTTTTATTCGGTTACCACTTATTTGCAACCATAAAAAGTACAGGTAAAAAACTTATCAGAAAATAAAAATTATTTTACATAGCAAAGAAGTAAAAACATATATGCATTTACATGAAAACACTTAAATCAAACAAGGGTTTCTCTTATTTTGATAGTAGTTTTTAGGAATGTGGCTATACATTTAGCAGAATGAGTTGAGTTCAAAAGTTGTAAAGAAAGGTAAGCTGTGTGACAGGACCTATGACCAGCTGATCGGAGAAGTGGTAGTATCCAAGTTCTGCGTGGGATCTTATAATATGAGCAGAAAAAAATAATATGAAGAGTTGATTGGGTCGATACTCCATCACACGGACAGTTCATAATGTCCTTCGACCAATACTGTAAACGGGGAAAGGAAACCAGTTGAAAGAATGTATTAAAACGAAATCTTGTCAAAAGATATTTTTCAAAATTAGACAAATAATATGTTAAATACGGTTGTATAAAATTGACTGGTTGAATTGCTTGGATTTGTAGATTAGAGTGTTTTTGAATCTCAGTTGTACTCCGTAGTTCTTTTAAGTGGTCCATGCCAATTTTCTTTAGATCTTTCCGGGATATATCCTCCACACTCGGTGGGTCATCAAAATACGAGCTCCGACCTATGTCTTTAAAGAAGTTCTCCACATAAGCTAGCCAGGGAATCCTCCGCCAGTTTGTTAAGGCCGTGCAGTCCTCGATCAGCGAGCGAGTCAGGTGACATTCTGGTTTTGACCATATACGTTGCCATAGAAGGATTGGTTGGACACGTATGTAGTCCGTGATGTAATCCATTCCAAGCTCGTTGTGAGTAGCATAATTTGGCGCGCTTTGTGGAAGGGCCAACAAGTATTTGGCAAATCCGTTTTCTACCACTTGGATCGAGTCAATTGGACCATGGCCCCAAACACCTGCGCCATAAGTAGCCACGCTATGACATTTAGCGTAGAAGATTTTTAAAAGTTCTTGGGGAGCAGGTTTGCCTAGTTTCCTGGAGAAGGAGATCAGGGCCTTGGTCGCTCACTGGAAAAGAAGTTTTCTACTGGCAGTGGCCTGCCGCCAGTTTAGAGAGTCGTCCACCAGTATCCCCAAGTATGGGTAGGCAGACGTCTTTTCAAGTCTTGAGTTTTCCACAACAATCACTCTGGGTTTCTTTACCCTGGGGCCAATATGCATAGTAAATGTCTTTTTTATGTTAATTTTGAGACCAAGGGAACCCATGAAGGAAGAGTATTTGTCAAGTTGCTTTTGTAATTGATTGAGTGACCTTGCGAAAATGACGGAGTCATCTGCATAGAGCAGCGTTGGTATAGGACGATGTTTGATCTGGGGTAAATCCTGGCTCCCTTCAAGCATGGCCTGCTCGAGACCGTTGGTATAAAGGTTGAACAGGAAGGGAGCCAGTACACAGCCCTGCCTTACCCCTTTTTTGATGGAAAAGGATGGAGACAACTCACCATTTACTCCAAATCTGACAGACGCCGTTGCCTCCCCATAGAGTTCTCGTAAAAAGGCTATAAGGGCTGGTTCCACTTTGAGCTCGCTTAAAATGGCCCACAGTTTGGAGTGCTGGACACAGTCAAAAGCTGCACTAAGGTCGACATAGACTAAAAAGATGTTGCCCCCTTTTGCTGCTACATATTTCCCTGTCAAGAGGACAAGGTTCAGAGCCTGCTCCACGGTTCCAAGACCCTTCTGGAAACCGTATTGCAGGTCGGTCATGATGTTATTTGACTGGGCCCAAGATTGTAGTCGGTCCAGTATCACCCGGCCTGCAACTTTGCCTATGGAGTCCAGAAGGGAAATAGGTCTGTAGCAGACTGGGTCGTTGCGATCACCCTTTTTAAAAATGGGCAGGAGGATTGATGTCGACCAAGACTTTAGAAGCCCGGTAGATGTTACAGCACAGAGGACCTGGGTGAGGAGGGGTGACCAAAGTTCAAGGTTGTGTAAAAAGAAATCTAAGGGCACACCGTCGGGTCCTGGGGCCTTGCCCGGTTTGGAGGCCCTTAGAGCTTTGTTAACCTCTCCGTGGGTGAAGGTTAGATTGATCGGATAGGTAATCCTCCCTGGCACGTTGCCATTTCTCTGTTCATCTTCCGTGATAACCGCTTCAGAAGTTCCAAAGATTTTCGAGAAATGGGAGACCCATTCGTCAGCGGTTATAGCCACGTCCAGATGTTGGGCCTTCGAGGAATCAGCCAGAAATGGGGATCTGAGAACTTGCCAGAAAAGAGTGCTGTCTTTATTAAGGCAACTAAGATGGAGCTGTGCCCACAGATTGTTCTTAATTTCTTTCCTGCGATCCGCTCTGGCTGTGTTATAGAGTTTCCGTAATCTGGAAATTTCTGCAATGTCCCTCAAAGGACTGCAGAGGGCGGCCTTTAGGTTTGAAAGAGCCTTACGACATTTTGCATTGAACCATCTTTCGGAGTTGGGTTTTTTAGTCCTGGATTTTCGGATAAACTCCTCCCCAATAACCTCTAAAATTTTTGGGAAACTTATCACAGTTGTTATGGGCGAAGTATCAACAGATAGGCAGTCGTGAACCCAGGGAGTGGCTTTATCGAGAACTCGTTCCGTGATTTTTGCCGGGTCAACCTTGGCCCACTTGACTGAAAAGCCATTCACCTTGTTCATGGTTAAGGAGCTTTGCATTAGATGACTAGTAATAACTTTATGGGTCTTAACATTTTTTGGTGAAAATGTTACACTAATTGGATAGTGATCGCTACTCACATCTGTTCCAGTAAGGAACTTGCTCAATTGACCTTTCAAGGTCTGTGAAATCAAGATATAATCTATTGTGGTTGATGCCCCTCTACCATGAAACGTTGGCGAAAAGTCTTTTGGGGGCTCTACTAAATTGTTTGCGTACTCGAGTTCTAAGGAGAAAAGGCACTCATTAAGTTTATTCCCACTAATGGAATGTACAAAATGCGTCAGTGGGTGACCATGATCATCCAACAGGCCGCAATTCCCATTGTTGTAGTTTGGGCATAATGCAGTATTAAAATCTCCACCCCAAATTATGTATACGGTGGTTGAATATAAATCGTTTTGAAGGGATTCTAAAAAAGTGGTAACTTCACTTAATAGTATTATACAGTCCTTTGCTTCGCAATTGTTATAGTAATTGATCAGAATAAAGGTACTGTTTTTGTTAAAATGTAATTGTAATATTTGATAGCTTGGGTCTTCTTTAAGTATACAAATAGTTAAGGGGGACAGAGTGTTAGCAACATAAACTGCCAAACCACCCTTTGGTCTGCCCATAACTCCTTGGATAGCTGGATTATGGAACGTTTTATATCCAAGTAGGTGTTGTGGTGTCGTTGCCCAGGTTTCCTGAAGGCAAAGTATCTTATAGATAGACAGTGAATCCAACCATGATTGGAGCGCCGTCTTGGCCCGTAGGCCAGCGACATTCCAATACACGATTGGAATACTCAGATGTTCTGCCGAGATTACACCTGATGTGTTTGTATCAGTATTTTGGAGCTGATGATGATTTATGGTATCTGCTCCAATGGAGGCCTCCGGTGACACACACAACCTTCTACTTGCGTCAGCTTGTGAAGAGTCAACCGAATAACCAACCTCGCTAATAATTGGAGTGGTTCTTTTCAGTAGCGTCGGGAGTTGATTGGTAATCGGACTTAATTTTTGGCCAGGGCTGGAGGGGATGACAGGAGAGATTGAGGCCTGGATCTTTTGTACTATGTTGATTGACGGTCAATCTACCATATCCAGACAATCATAACGATTTCTAGTTGGAAAGCCCTGCCACTCCTCCATCTGGAACTGGGGTCTTCTTGGGAGCCATGGCTGCGTGTGCCAGTCCTGTGGCTGCCAGTCTCTATTACTGTTCCTTTTCGAATAAGGCACCTGGTTCCATTGCCCATCAGGGGGTTGTTGCCAGTTACCTGTGGGGAAATAGTTTTGAATATTCTCTGGAGGGTAAAAAAAGGAAAGACGGTAGGCGTCAATACCCCCCTTTTTTTCCAGGAATGGCCACGAGCAGATGTGGTTAACCGTGTTAGGATCAGCACAATTGACTATAATGCAGTCACCCTGAATTGATTTTTGTGCCTCACCTACCCAGGTTACTCTACGTACTGTAACTAACCTGCTGTTATGGTGCCGCTGTAATGGTCTATTTAAGCTTAGCCACTGTAAAACTTTATTTTTAAGTGACCAAAAGGATTCATTTGTGCCTTCAGTCAGTTCAGGAACTCAGGTGAGGACGACCGTATATGGAGACGCCTCGGGAAGGAGATGCGCTGGACGCCTTGGGCGCATTCCCCTTTTTGGTTGCTCAGGGGGGTTTGTTTCCAATGTTTTAGGATGTACAGATAACTGTTTTTTATCGGCGGGTTTATTCATTTTGTTCCCCAAACCTTGTGCGACCGGGTTCTGGACCGTACTTGGTCCAGCCAGAGGCACGGCCACAGGGGGATTTGACACAAGGGGTGCTAGGGGGGCTCGGTGTGTAGATGAAATATTTGATGAGTTAACCACTGTTGCCATCATACTAACGGGACCTGGTAGGGACACTTGTGGAGTTTGTACTGGGGGTTTGGGTTTCCCTATCCCTTGATTTGTCTGCTCTCTGGAGGACTTAATGGGTATTTTAGAGGATAATAATGCCATATGTTTTTCTAAATTCCTCAAACCTAGATGCACAGGTTTTAATTGCTCGTTGAGGAGTTCCCTAATAGTGGATAGTAGGAATGGGGTGGCATTACAAGCTGGACAGAAGATTTCAGGCTGAGAAGGCCTATTGAGATTGACAGTCGTGTTCTCAGTGAGGGTACTAGTTAATAGGGATATAGGTGCAGCTGGTATAGTAGGACTGAAATGAGCAGGTAGGGATAACTGAACCCCCCCTGACTCGGGTGGAGCTGCAGAACTATTAGAGTTGCAATGTTGAGTGCCGTTTCCCCTCTTTGGTACAGCGCCCTCTCTGATCCCACGAAGATGATTATCTATTGAGAAACACTTGAAAGGGGTTTTTAGAGATTCAGATTATCGATGCGCGCTACCTCAGTTATACGTTACAGGGTTTGGATTGACACGTAGGTATGTAGTGCGTGAAGAGCAGGCGGAAAAACACCCTTAACCGTCTAAAAAGTCAAGGGACTAAGCAAATATATACAGTTACGCTCTCGCTACTACAGTATTTTATCACACAGACAGTACAATGACTGGTAGTTATTCATAGAGACAGAAGCAGATCCTTTGGTGTTTTCTTGGTTACAGCAAGAAGATGTTTATTTTCTCCAGACTCTTGAAATTTCATACAAAGCCAGCCGACACGTGTTTCGTCGTGTGCAGTTGAGTCAACACGACTCTTCAGGGCTGATGATACAAGAATGACATATGCAGATTTACTTATGCAGCTAGTCTAGGTCACATACTGCAAATGGTGACAAAGTGCAACCAACATGCAGTAGTGCTGTGCGTCTGGGTTGGCGCATGGTGGTCGTGTATAGTGATGAGGCCACATACTTAGGAAGTGTGTCTCCCCAGGGCTGTGGGTGGTTGCCCTTGGGTGGCGGTCTATTGTCGTGCGATCTTGTGGCAAAGTGCTACAGTGTGTGGTCACATATCACTCAAACACGGTGATCTTGCACTTAAAAGGATTGAGCGGGGGTGAGTCGATTGAAAAGTGAAATTGGTGAGCTATTGTGAGGGGGTGTTGGTGAGGGACTCTAGCGGTAGCCGGACGTGGTTAAAAACAAGCTATTTCTAAGTGATTTGTAGAAGCAAGCGAGGTGTTCCGTTACCGCGCAAGTGAAGTTGTAGTTTTAAAAAAGGGTAAAACATTGTCTCTCGACATGATGGATTATTTACCTTAAAGCTCAGTATAATCTTGGCGATTAGGTCTGGACTGGTATTCAAGTGTTAGATCATTATGTCATAGAGAGACTGAAGGAAAGAGAAACATAAAAAAAGAGAAATAAAGTGATTTTTAAATAGAGAGGAGGAAAAAATCAGGGAACACAATCTAAAAGGGGCCATGACATCCATTTGGTAAAATAGATGGCTGAGAAACATACGGTTTCCTTACCGATGTTTAGAATATCAGTGACTAAAATAGAAACTGTGCGTTCTTTACGGGTAGTCACGAAGAAAGTACTAATTTTTTAGGCAGTCTGCCTAGTTGGTTGTCAGGAATCTTCACCTTTCTGTTTGAGCAATGGGCAGTGAAAAGGAGAAAAAGGAGAAAAACGAAAGTCATAGTGGCTCCTGACAACTCTAAGCGCGTAGTAGCGCGGTGCTCAAATGATGCACACTACTGCACATATGCTGTTAGAGGGAGTTTAAATAGACAAAGTACCTGACTCTTGGTGTGCGTCAGGCAGAAACCGGGAGGGGATCCTTCTGGTCGCAAGAACACTGGAAACGGGTGCGTTTCTAGTTTGGCGGTGCGCTACAATTGAAAGGCAAGAGCACGAGTTAGCTCTCAAAGAGTCCGGTTCTGTACGTTTATAGAACAAGCATTAGTGACGGGTAGCAGATGGCTCCAGATCTGTAAAACTGCTTACCCGTATTATGGTCTCCCTCCTCCTTAGGTTCCCGGTCGCCGTCTCTCGGTACGGACACGTGACCGAGTGGGAGGGGTCATTTTATAAAGCAAACTAGACATAAAAGATGTCTTGTTGGCAGTCATATTTGGAGAAAAGGAATCCGCCATCTTGGAATGGTTAGGTAGTGCGGCGACAGAATGTATTTGCACCGAGGCACCCACAGTTTATTAACCTCATGGGGAAACATGATTAGATCCTTAGAGTACGAAATATCGTACCTGTGGTTGGTTATGGCGCGCGAATACTATGGATCTTGGAGTGTTTGAAAATAAAATTAAAGATTGACATTGAAAAGGAATTCGTATCGTTGTCAAAAGGAAATAATAAATGAAATGTACACCGGCAGAGGAGTGTTTCATTTCACCAAACTTAAGAGGGTGAAAGTGAAGAGATACGAGAGTAACTGTTTAATCGTTGGTCTTTATGTCTGTTTATTTAAAGATACTAAGAAATATAGATGTCATGGCCCCTTTTAGATTGTGTTCCCTGATTTTTTCCTCCTCTCTATTTAAAAATCACTTTATTTCTCTTTTTTTATGTTTCTCTTTCCTTCAGTCTCTCTATGACATAATGATCTAACACTTGAATACCAGTCCAGACCTAATCGCCAAGATTATACTGAGCTTTAAGGTAAATAATCCATCATGTCGAGAGACAATGTTTTACCCTTTTTTAAAACTACAACTTCACTTGCGCGGTAACGGAACACCTCGCTTGCTTCTACAAATCACTTAGAAATAGCTTGTTTTTAACCACGTCCGGCTACCGCTAGAGTCCCTCACCAACACCCCCTCACAATAGCTCACCAATTTCACTTTTCAATCGACTCACCCCCGCTCGATCCTTTTAAGTGCAAGATCACCGTGTTTGAGTGATATGTGACCACACACTGTAGCACTTTGCCACAAGATCGCACGACAATAGACCGCCACCCAAGGGCAACCACCCACAGCCCTGGGGAGACACACTTCCTAAGTATGTGGCCTCATCACTATACACGACCACCATGCGCCAACCCAGACGCACAGCACTACTGCATGTTGGTTGCACTTTGTCACCATTTGCAGTATGTGACCTAGACTAGCTGCATAAGTAAATCTGCATATGTCATTCTTGTATCATCAGCCCTGAAGAGTCGTGTTGACTCAACTGCACACGACGAAACACGTGTCGGCTGGCTTTGTATGAAATTTCAAGAGTCTGGAGAAAATAAACATCTTCTTGCTGTAACCAAGAAAACACCAAAGGATCTGCTTCTGTCTCTATGAATAACTACCAGTCATTGTACTGTCTGTGTGATAAAATACTGTAGTAGCGAGAGCGTAACTGTATATATTTGCTTAGTCCCTTGACTTTTTAGACGGTTAAGGGTGTTTTTCCGCCTGCTCTTCACGCACTACATACCTACGTGTCAATCCATAGTATTCGCGCGCCATAACCAACCACAGGTACGATATTTCGTACTCTAAGGATCTAATCATGTTTCCCCATGAGGTTAATAAACTGTGGGTGCCTCGGTGCAAATACATTCTGTCGCCGCACTACCTAACCATTCCAAGATGGCGGATTCCTTTTCTCCAAATATGACTGCCAACAAGACATCTTTTATGTCTAGTTTGCTTTATAAAATGACCCCTCCCACTCGGTCACGTGTCCGTACCGAGAGACGGCGACCGGGAACCTAAGGAGGAGGGAGACCATAATACGGGTAAGCAGTTTTACAGATCTGGAACCATCTGCTACCCGTCACTAATGCTTGTTCTATAAACGTACAGAACCGGACTCTTTGAGAGCTAACTCGTGCTCTTGCCTTTCAATTGTAGCGCACCGCCAAACTAGAAACGCACCCGTTTCCAGTGTTCTTGCGACCAGAAGGATCCCCTCCCGGTTTCTGCCTGACGCACACCAAGAGTCAGGTACTTTGTCTATTTAAACTCCCTCTAACAGCATATGTGCAGTAGTGTGCATCATTTGAGCACCGCGCTACTACGCGCTTTGAGTTGTCAGGAGCCACTATGACTTTCGTTTTTCTCCTTTTTCTCCTTTTCACTGCCCATTGCTCAAACAGAAAGGTGAAGATTCCTGACAACCAACTAGGCAGACTGCCTAAAAAATTAGTACTTTCTTCGTGACTACCCGTAAAGAACGCACAGTTTCTATTTTAGTCACTGATATTCTAAACATCGGTAAGGAAACCGTATGTTTCTCAGCCATCTATTTTACCAAATGGATGTCATGGCCCCTTTTAGATTGTGTTCCCTGATTTTTTCCTCCTCTCTATTTAAAAATCACTTTATTTCTCTTTTTTTATGTTTCTCTTTCCTTCAGTCTCTCTATGACATAATGATCTAACACTTGAATACCAGTCCAGACCTAATCGCCAAGATTATACTGAGCTTTAAGGTAAATAATCCATCATGTCGAGAGACAATGTTTTACCCTTTTTTAAAACTACAACTTCACTTGCGCGGTAACGGAACACCTCGCTTGCTTCTACAAATCACTTAGAAATAGCTTGTTTTTAACCACGTCCGGCTACCGCTAGAGTCCCTCACCAACACCCCCTCACAATAGCTCACCAATTTCACTTTTCAATCGACTCACCCCCGCTCGATCCTTTTAAGTGCAAGATCACCGTGTTTGAGTGATATGTGACCACACACTGTAGCACTTTGCCACAAGATCGCACGACAATAGACCGCCACCCAAGGGCAACCACCCACAGCCCTGGGGAGACACACTTCCTAAGTATGTGGCCTCATCACTATACACGACCACCATGCGCCAACCCAGACGCACAGCACTACTGCATGTTGGTTGCACTTTGTCACCATTTGCAGTATGTGACCTAGACTAGCTGCATAAGTAAATCTGCATATGTCATTCTTGTATCATCAGCCCTGAAGAGTCGTGTTGACTCAACTGCACACGACGAAACACGTGTCGGCTGGCTTTGTATGAAATTTCAAGAGTCTGGAGAAAATAAACATCTTCTTGCTGTAACCAAGAAAACACCAAAGGATCTGCTTCTGTCTCTATGAATAACTACCAGTCATTGTACTGTCTGTGTGATAAAATACTGTAGTAGCGAGAGCGTAACTGTATATATGATTATCTATTGACGTGTCCAGAGTTTGACAAAGTACCAGATTAGGAGTAGCCTCCAAGTCATCTGAGGAGAGGGAGTCAGATATAGATTGGGTGGCCGAGAGGTCCACTGTAGAAGGAAGCATGTGGATATCGGCTGAAATGTTAGTTGGGGTCATCAAAATAGGTAAAATAGAGCCTTGCTGGTTGGGAGAGGGCGCAGTAGCCAAAAGGCCCATAGAGGAGCGCTTGGCATTTGCGAGATCTAAAGATACTCTGCGTTCCAGGATGGAAATGCTCTGGTTAATGACATCGTTGGTGCGTGCAATAAATTGGTCTATCGGCCCGGTCAAATGGGTGACAGATTGAACAGTCTTGGCGTTTTTCCGGGTACCTCGTGTCATTTTAGGGTAGTATATAGGTCACAGTAAATGATGGAAATACAGTACTCACTCAGGTCGTGGAAGAGTAAAGGGGGGGTGGCCCGGTCCGGTCCCTCACGGTCACTAACGGGCAACAATGGGCCCGCCCTTGGTCCGGGCTTCGCCAGGGCGCTCCCGCGCGCTCTCGCGACGCGGGCGGTGACACTGCTTTAAAGCGCCTCCTGGCGCGTCCCTGGCTTGCCCGGCGCTATGCCTGGTGGTAAGTGTAGTCCCCTCACAGCAGCCACTCGATGCTGTTGGTGGCGGCGGGGGGACTACAGGCAGGGCAGGGCCGGCGGCAGCTGGGCAGGGGTTACAGTCTCTTCCTGAGAGGAGAACAGGAGAAAACAGCGGAGCTCCTGCTCGAACGCTGTTGAGAATATGCGGGCAGAACACCCACTCTGCAGGCGGTGACGCTGCTTTAAAGCGCCTCCTGGCGCGTCCCTGGCTTGCCCGGCGCTATGCCTGGTGGTAAGTGTAGTCCCCTCACAGCAGCCACTCGATGCTGTTGGTGGCGGCGGGGGGACTACAGGCAGGGCAGGGCCGGCGGCAGCTGGGCAGGGGTTACAGTCTTTTCCTGAGAGGAGAACAGGAGAAAACAGCGGAGCTCCTGCTCGAACGCTGTTGAGAATATGCGGGCAGAACACCCGCTCTGCAGGCGGTGACGCTGCTTTAAAGCGCCTCCTGGCGCGTCCCTGGCTTGCCCGGCGCTATGCCTGGTGGTAAGTGTAGTCCCCTCACAGCAGCCACTCGATGCTGTTGGTGGCGGCGGGGGACTACAGGCAGGGCAGGGCCGGCGGCAGCTGGGCAGGGGTTACAGTCTTTTCATGAGAGGAGAACAGGAGAAAACAGCGGAGCTCCTGCTCGAACGCCATAGGGATGTTTCTTTTGTTTTTTTCCCCTGCCATTTAGAGTATTTCAAGGCATCGTGCTAATATATGTGGGACACTCGAGTGGGGTAAGGTACAGCATGCAGGATAGCTGCTTCCAGTTTCCATGAAAATGGCATCACTATGTGGGTGCTGGCGTGGATGGAACGCAGAAAACCATCCCAAGATGTTTCTGAAAGCTGGAAACCCAAGGAACTCCAGCATGGTGTGGCATGCATGGATCCAATAAACATTTCTTGTTCAAAATGCTTTACAACCATCAACCATTGGTTAAAAACACACTTGCTCATAATGCACTGGGAAAAATTCCTGATATTTGTGTGAATGGCACAAGCTCCACCACCAAGCATTTTTTCAATTTTCACTATGAAATTAGTACCTCACATGAGTGGGTGAGCATATGCCGAAGCAAAGGCTCAAAACATAACTAAAGTAGGTCCATCTTGATTTGGCAAAAAAATGAGATCCGGGCAGATGCTGGCATATAGGAAAATCTACCAACCCTAAATAAAATTGGAGTTCAGAGTAGGGTGCCTTGCCTACATCCCACCAATTATTATTAACCAGAATGCACTACAAACATCTCATTTTTGCTGATATTTCTCCGATGGAATGCTCTAGAATTGTTGGAGTGTTGAAAAAGTTATATCATCTGTTGTTTTTTTGCCTTTGCCTTGCCTAATAGAAATGATAACCGACCCTCATGTATTTTGGTGGCGAATTGCACAGGACAGCAATGGCCCGAAAATGCAACCATCTAAAAGTCATCCAACGTGAAAAATTACAGTTTTTCAGATGCGTTTAGCAGCGATATTTGAACACAGAGCCAGCCAGGACTCAGGGAAAATGACCCCCCCAGATGTTTCTGAACATTAAAGACGTGGGAAAGTTCAAGATGGTTTGATTTTGTGAGTCCTGGAGAAGTGAGTTTGACCCTTTACATGCATGGTACAACTTCCACGGCAGCTGTAATCCTGTCACTGTTCTCAGGGTTTGTATTTGTGTTACTGCAACAAGTGGCAACAGTCATTGTTACCCTTATTGCAGTCGCTTCTTTTCTCCCACCTCCCTTCCCTGCTGTCTCTAATAAGCTACTTCCTCAACTGGAGCACATGAAGGCACAATAGTGGCAGTACCCAGCAGTACAATTTCACAGAAAGGTAGCAGCGAATCCCCCTTACCAGTTCACACATATAACTCCGCACAATAAGTATGCCCAATCAGAAACACATTATGATGTATTTTGTATTGCTTGCTACTTATTTCTGATGTTTGTCCCTATTATTTTCCAAGTTATCCATCAGTATTGTATGGACTTAATAGCAGTAGAGTGTAGGTCCTCTTCTGATCTGGTTCTAGTGTCCAGTATCCTACTGCACTGCACATCTCACCTTATTGAGGACATTTCCAACTTCTCATTACGTTTTTTACGTCTTTGGCTTTCTCCTACTTTTAGTGGCTTCGCTTTGTACACTGCTGCTGATTTTTTTTTTTAAACTTGCTTTTATTTCAGGGCACGTTTAGCAGCAATATACAGTACGATCACATACAGAATACATATTGTACATAAATCAAGTTGCAGACGTGGAGCAAATACTTGCCGCGACATGGAATGCAACCAAAATGCTTAAGGTGCTGCATATCCCTATTAAGCTGAACAAGTGACAGTGATACAATGATCAAAGAAAAACATAACCATTAAAAACTTGGCAGCGAATGGCAGAGCAGTACTTCTCATAAATCCTCTAACAGTGTCCATCCCATATCCCCCTTTAAATGGATCCATAATGTACTCAGTAACAAATTGCAGAGGCCACCAGCACCTACAGCCTGCGTGGCAGGGTCCCAGTCTGTGAGAGAGTGTCAGACTGCAGCAACCCCCATGTCTCGGGCGGCATTCTCGTCCGGGCAGACGTCGCGCCTCCACTACTCCCCATTCAGACATATCTGCTATCCATTTGGGCAGTTATGGGGGCACGGGCTGCGTCCAAGGAATCGCAGTGCGGCACTTATCAGCACTAGCCTCAAGTTCAAAAATGTATATTGCATTCCGGTCCTTGCCTTGGGGACCAGCAGAACTCCAAGGAGACAGAGCTTGATTGTTGCCTCGGCCTGAAGGCCCATGGTCTCTCGAAGTGTCTCCAACACTCCCAACTTGTAGGTCTGGAGCCGAGGGCAGTCCCATGTCATACGGGTAAACGTCGCCAACTTAACTACATAACAGGGACACCCCGGAGACCATGCTAATCTGAAGGGGGTCAATTGGGGGTGTAGGTAATGATAATGTATGAGTTTGAAGCAAGCATTGCTGGCCACTTCCCGGAACTGTGCGAATGCTCGCTTCCATTGACCATCAGTGAGGGGTATCTGCAGGTCCGTCAACCACCTATCCCAAATGCAGGAAACATAGACACAACAATTGACTTTAAGGGCTCTCTATAAGCGATACACCAAGCCACTAAAGGAGCCTGGTTTGAAAATCACCAACAACGTGTGGGACTTCATAGGCTCCTCAGGGATGGAGGTCCAGAGCTCACGTGCTGTGCATGAGATTTTTGCATATTGCAAAACATTTCACTGGGACCTGGACATATTCCTGTGCGTCAGCAAATGAGAGAAAGGTTCCATTAAGGTATAGGTCGCCCGCCGTGAAGCACCACCTCTTGAACAACCCTGTCAAGTCCATCACAGATCGAATATGGCAAAAACTGCGCAATCATTACAAGGGCAGTATTTGTGCATATGGCGCTTTCCACAACACCACAGTGACCGCACGTTCCCAGGCCACCGCGTCCAGGCGAACTACAAAGGGATAATCCAGAGGGGTACAAGATCCCATCATGAGACACCCCGGTAGACCGTTCTCCCGTCCCCAATCCGCCAGGAGGTCCTTCTCTGGATTGGAGACCTCCGCACAACATAGCGCTGCATATTGATGAAGAACAGCAAGATAATAAAGATGTAGGTCTGGGAGACTCAACCCCCCATCCATATCTAACTTCAGAATTTCTAATTTTACCCTGTCCACACCAATGAGAAGACTGTTAAGGGTTTCGCTGATGGATCTGGAAATAACGCAGAAGGAATTCTGCAGAACATACAAGCAGAGCGGTAGGACCACCATCCGGGCCAAGGCCACACAACCCATGATAGATAGGGAAAGGCAATTCCAGAAACTAATAGATGCCTGCTCCAATATTCAATGCATATTGGGTATCGGCAGAATGTGACAAGGGAATTACTAGGTACCGAAAATGATCGCATTCCCATCGAAATTCCATTGTGAGGAGGTCAGTCACCTTTGCACTGATTAGTGCAGCAAGTGGGAATACAATTGACTTCTGAATATTGACCTTCAGTCCCGATACTACAGCAAATACCTATAGGTTTTCCAGAAGAAGGGGCACTGCCTTTCCTGGGTGAATCATATAAAGCAATGCATCATCCACGTACAAAGATACAACATGAACCCGGCTGCCCACCATGACGCCCCAACAAGCCATGTCCCATCACAATTGGATTGCCAAGGATTTCATCACATGGGCGAATAAGAGTGAGAACAATGGGCAGCCCTGCCACGTGCCCCGTTTGATAACGAGAATTTCAGAAATTACCCACCATTACATACCCTAGCAGTCCATAGGCTGTACAAGAGGCGAAATTACCCACCATTACATACCCTAGCAGTCGATAGGCTGTACAAGAGGAAAACCCAGGAGATGGATTCCTGGCCAAGGCCCATTTGTGTCATCACCTTCCATAGGTATTCCCACTGATGAGTATCAAAGGCAATTTCAGTGTCTAGAGCTACAGCGGCAGCACAGATGCCCATAGTTTCCTTGGCGTGCAAGACATGAGATAATCTTTGTAAGTTTGTATGTGTACCACGGCCAGGTACAAAACCGCATTGATCCATGTGGACCAGACGCATTGCCAGTGCTTTAGCCAGTATTTTAGTATCCACGCCCAGAATTAATAAAGGCCGATAAGAGCCCAGCATACACGGGTCTTTGCCTGGTTAAAGGAGCTTTACGATTTGGGCATCTCCCTTAACCAGTGGTAGAAGTCCAACCTTCCTGGCTTCCCGCAAGATCTCCAAAAGGCGAGTAAGTAGGACGTCTGCATAGGTCTGGAAGTACTCCACTGGCAGACCACCAGGGCCAGCAGCGGGCCATGCCGGTCACCGCCTCTTTCAGGTCCTTCAACTGAATCTTTGCGTTAAGACCTTCATGTTGGCCATCAGTGAGGCTGGGGAGTGCAAGCTCATCCAAAAAATGCTTCAGGACATTCGGGCCACCATCACCTCCTCTTTGTAGATTGATGATAGTTGAGCATGCAGGACAGAGTTAATATCATGCTGGATAGGCACATGGCTGCCATCTGCCTGTCGGAGCATGAAAATGATCGGGGGCACTCGCGCTTAAGAAGCCAAGCCAATAAGCGCCTGATTTGTCCGCCTCCTGGTGAAGTAGTTGGCGGTATTCACATTGTACCATGCAGTCTAGTCTGCCCTATAATTCTCCTACCCTGCGTTGGGCATGCAGCAGTGTCTCTCCATCAGGCCCCGCTTCCTGCAAGTTAGCCAGGGTATCTAACGTCTTGGTTAGGTCTCTCTCAAATTGTTTTCTCAGCCCACCCACCCTAAATCAGCATTCCCCACATGTCACAACCTTTAAGGCTTCCCATTCTGTCCCTTTTCTATTGGTGGATCCTCAGTTGTCATCAAAGTAAGTCCTTTTCACCTCCCCTATCTCCTTCTGAATGCGACGTCCTTAAGGGTATCTGGCTGCAATCAGAACAGAGGAATCCAGGGGAGCGACATTTCTGCCCTCACTCCAGAAGGGCGGGTGCATGGTTTGAGAGGTGTTGTCCCAGCACCTGCGTATGCAGTGCCATCACAGCGCTTCACCTGAAAGTAGGAAGTAGCCCAATCTGCTAAAAAACGTATGTGCAGAGTTGTAACAGGTATATTGTATCGTGCGCCCTGCTTCCGTGTATCTCAGTCAGTCCATAACCCCCAGAGTGCAGTCAGAATGTTTGGCTTAGAGGGGACCATAGGACGATGTCTGTCCATTGAGCTATCCAAGATGCAATTGAAATCCCCAGCCCACACCACCAGGGTACCCACATAGGGCAACAGAAGAGCCTCTGAGTGTAAGAAAATATCACCGCCGTTGTTGACATTTGGAACATAGATATTCAACAGGCAGATTTATTTACCATCGAGCTCCGCATGTATCAAAACATACCTCCCCTCTACATCAGCCTCACTACTAAGGACTTTGAATGGTACTTGCGGGGCCACCCAAATAAATATTCCTTGGGCATAGGTTGAATAGGTCGCAGAGAACATCTGTCCTCTCCATTTGTTATGGAGCTTAGAAACCTCTGGATCAGATAAGTGTGCTTCCTGCAGCATAGCTACATGTATGTTGTGTCGATGAAGGTAAGAGTGCACTCTGTATTTCTTAATGAAGGAGTTAGCAGCTGAACATTTATTTTATTAATAAGGAGTAGGCTGCACCTTGGATACGGGAAGAAGTTAAAAAAAAGAATCTGGTCGACTAGACAGGAAAAGAAGGTTCAGCCACTGCTTTAAGTCCTTGACATGCCTACTTGGATCCCACAACTTTGGCTGTAATGTTTGGGCTGGAAAGGGCGCCTCCGACCCAATCTACCACACCTCTTCGACTAACATTGAATGTTGACTTACCTATATTGTTTTACAATGGATTTGTTTTTTAAATGACTCCTGATCCCTAAATCGACTTTTTCTAGATGTTTGTTCAGTTTACTCATTACACTTCTCTCTTCTTGTTTTAAAAAAAATGTCATTAATTAATTCTTAGCTGCATTGTTTTTTGGTACTGTCGTGCAAGTGCTAGTGGCATTTTCCCTACTGAAGTCTTGTATGTACGTATGCGATATTTGAATAGTGCAAACATAAGTCTGTAAAGGATTGAACACTGAGATACTGTCACAATGTGAATAAAAGGGGAGTGCTGGATTCTAACACTAGAGGTTGATTTTGTACTGTCTTGTGGCTTTCTTTAAAAGAAATGTGTGTGCTGATCTTTTCAATTTATGCCAAACTATCATGTGTGATCATGGTATTCTTTCCGAGAAGAAATGTATCTAATATAATTCAGATTGTTTTGGCTTCTGAGCAACACAACCGCAACTCACATCAAGATTGAAGCTTCATTCTGATACAGCTTACCTTTTGGATGAGATAGAAGTCATGGGAGAGCATCTCAGCAGATTTGCTTGTTATATGTCAATAAACACAAGTTCACAAAGTTATGTTGTATCACGTTATGTCATGTTATGAAGATTTGTGTAGAGTGCTAATCACTCATGAGGGTATCTAGGCTCTTAGCAGTTGTGTAGGAAGTGGTGTTCCTGGGTGCTAGTCGAAGAGCCAAGTTTTCAGCCAAATGTGGAACTCAAGCAGCGAGGAGGAGGCACTGATGTGATGAAGAAGATCGTTCCATTCCTTAGGGGCAGTGTATGAGAAGGTGCGACCTCCAGCTCTGCATCTGTGTATGTGTGGTATTTGTGCAAGTAAGAACTGAGCGGAGGTGTCTGGTGGGCTCGTGGAAGTGTATGTGGGTGTTGCTGTATGCAGGGCCTGAGTTGTGGAGTGGAAGAGAAGTATGAAGTGAATTTGAATGTAGATTGGGATTCAGTGGAGCTCCTTGAGGTGTGGGGTAGTGTGAGTGGGGGATAAGAGTTAGAGGACACGTTTTTCATCATTGTTCTGGATGGTTTGGCACAGTGTGCATTGCCATAGCCTGCTGGTGATGAGGGCTTGCTTGAGCGTTTTTCTGGTGTGCTCTGGTAGCCCTTTTAAGATCTATCACAGCAGCTTCAGCAAGTGGACACATGATGTGGTCACTGAATTAACCTGTGCAATCATGCTGCGTTTTTCATGCAGGATGATTCCCAGGTTCTTGGTGTGCACTTGGGGACTGAGGCGGATCCTAGATCTTCCAGTCCAGTCACCTGGCGGAGTCTCACGTAAAGGACTTACTTCCAGAGATCACAATTTCAGTTTTGAAAGTGGTCTGCTTGGGGAAGCTGCCCTTCATCCATGTGACTACTGAAGTCATGCTGTTGTTGAAGTTAGTTTTTGTAGCTAGGTTTTTGTCTAATAGGGAGTATAGATGGGTGTCATTCACATAGGATAGGGTGTTGATGATGTGGGCTCTAATGATGTTCACCCAAGGTTTCATGTAGATGTTGATCAGAGTGGGGCTGATAGAGGATCCTTGGGGCACTACAGAGATGAGATTATCAAAATCTGAAGTCTAATGCATGAGGCAGACTTTTTGTGTTCTTCTTGTGAGGAAAGAGTAGATCCAGTTGAGGGTGGTGCCTTGTATGCCTCCTGCATTTTTCATGCAGGATGATTCCCAGGTTCTTGGTGTGCACCTTGGGGACTGAGGCGGATCCTAGATCTTCCAGTCCAGTCACCTGGTGGAGTCTCACCGAAAGGATTTACTTCCAGGAGAGTGATCTCGAGCAAGATGGAGTTAGTGTGAGCTCTTGCGCTGCTCGGCTGTACACACCAGATGCAGAGATGATCGACTAGCTGCCTTGCGTCAGTATAGGAGATGCTGAGCTGCCGTGCGCACAGACTGCCTGTCACTCCGAGACAGCGGAAAACGCTGCGGCAGCCTTTCAGATGTCTTGGACTGCTTCGTCCATCTACAGGACCCGCAGAGGAGAGCAGGGGGTCTCACAAGAATGTCTCCAACTCACTCGCTGACCCGCTGGCCTGGGGGCCAAACTCTGGTGTTTACATGTGGTTTGCGGGAATAGGAGCGAGGCACTTGACAGGAGCACCGCAGCGCTGGTTTGGAGCTGGAACTGGAGCGCTTGGTTTCCTTTGGCTGTGGCTACGGCTGTGTCGCTGATCCTTACACACAAGCCTCAGGATTGCCCTTTAACATCGGAGGAACCGAAGCTTACATCTACCACAGACATCTGCACCGGCTCGGAAATGAGCGTTCGTGGGGCAAGGAAAGGGCTCAAACAGAAGATGCCCGTAACGGTGAAAGATTCCTCAGGAGGAGAAGGCGCTGGAAAGACCAAACACGAGCAGGTCAGTGGGGTGAAAAAATCTAACCTGGGCAAGACAGGGGGGGGGGGCCTCCACAAAGACTGTAAAGATTCAGGACTTACACCCCCGTGAAAATCTTCGCAGTAGCCAAAAGCCAGGCTGCCAGCATTAAAAACAGCATAGGAAGACAATCCCCTACCCTACTTAAAGCTCTCCCACGACAGGATGGCGCTACTATCGAAGAAGGCCCAAAGGAGACTGAATTTACCAGCGCGGTTGTAACCGAAGGCTTAGGCTTAGGCTCCAGCAATTTCCCAGGTAGTTTTCTTGAGCCTACATCCACCCTACATACTCCCCTCAGGGGACGTGACCACAAGTACGTTCAGACTAGGGAGAACCCCGGTACCTCTGCCCCTCCTGCTCCACCAGACACCTTACTGCCAGTTCTGCCCGCCGCTCTAGGACAGCCGGAACCATCTGAAGGAGCAAGCAGCAAAGGTGCTTGCACCCCCCTAGCTACCACTCACGCTGGGGCACAATCAGCGGACACTTAATTCGCCATTCAAAACCTGGAAATCCCTCTCGGAATACAAAACCCCTGGACCCCAGAGGCTGGCCCTGAGCACTTTTACTCAGTCTCAGACAGTACACCCAGCTCCTCTGGTGAAGGGGGGACAGAGGATGACGATGTCGACATTGCTAGCGAAGAGGACAGCGAGGCCTCACGTGACAACACCGACACAGTTGTGCGCCCCAAAAAGCCAAAAAGTAAGAGCAAGCGGCGCAGTCAACTCAAGTGGGACTATTCTGACTCACAGATGTCCTACCCTTTGGAAGAAGATAGCCAGAGCCAACCACAGTGGCATAGCGTGAGAAGTCTACAAACCGAAGCAGACAAGACGGCCGAGCCCTCGCTTGCAGCTATACTAGCCTCTATCAAGGAATTCCAGGAGGAGGTGAGGGCTGATAATCGGACAGCTAAGAATACAGTCAAAAAAATGCAGGGGGTCTGAGAAGACTGAATAAAACCTGCACGATATCAGCAATTGGGTGGGCATGGTAGAAGCCAGAATGGAGCATCTGGAAACTGAAGCAGTGGCCTCCAAACAGCTGATTGAATCCAACACCGCTTGCCTTACAGATCTGATGGTCAAGATGGAAGACCAAGAAAATCGCCAACGCAGGAACAACCTCCGCCTGATTGGTATTCCAGAGGGGAAGGAGGGGGAAGATCCTAGACAATTCATTGTCAAGTTATTACAAGACTCCTTCCAGAACATCCAGGATGGGATTGGAACCGAGAAGTGCAGCGAGCGCACCATTTCCCTTTTTTTCTGAAACGGCAGTATAACAGCGGAAGCTCAAATGGAGGTCAGCCCAGGGTGTTCCTGGTGTATTTTGGCAATTTTCTTTTAAGACAAATGGTGTACGATCAGGCCCGTCCTGATTCCAAAAAAGGGGCCAACGGGATCACTTTTTTGCTAAGGTAGACTTTTGCCATCAGACCGTGGAACGGAGATGGCACTTGAGGCAATTGATCTCCCCCTTCCAGCAACAAGGCACAGAGGTATACCTTATGAACCTGGCCAGGCTGAAGGTCATCCTCAATGGCACCACCAAGGTCTTCTTGTCTGAAATCAAAGCCAGAGAGTACCTGGAAGAAGTCAAAACTAAGAAGGGACATAAATGACTAAGTTATTTTCTTTTTTCCATGCTGAAACACTCTAACACGCACAGGCTGGGCCATCTGAAAAGACTTTTCTTTCCCTATACACAGCAAAAAAAAATTACTTTAAGTTAATCTACTCTGGTTACCGCTAACCTCAGTTTTCTCTGATATATCCTCTTTTATATGCTCTATGGTATGCTGAGAATCTCGACCCTTACCTCTCTTTTTCTTTGTCTCTCTTTCTCTCTTTTGGGAGCTAAAAAGGGAAATAACTGGGGGAAGGGGGGAGAGAAGGGGCGAGAAGGGGCAAAGAAAACGGGAAAAGGGAAAAAAAAAATATATATACATCTTAGCACTTTACTTATCCACATAGTAGAGCCAGTGGTCGATCATAGGTTTGGTTTCTCTCTTCTTTTCTAACTGGTGTGGCCAGCAGCCGAGGCTCATGACTGACCACCATCATTCAGGCTTGGCCTGATTGCTCATGTAAGGGGTGGGTGGGGAGGGTGGGGGGCTGGGGGTAAGGGGACACAGGACGATCACTCAGACGCAAAACTATCCACAACATTCTCAGGCAGCACAACTACATTTTTAAGCATATCCACAAAATTCAAACAGTTCAAAGAAATAGTTTTTAAAAAAAACACGCATCGCATACTACTACCCTCACACTTTTTAGATGGCTAGTTTAGACTCACTACGTATTGTTTCAGTCAACATATGCGGACTAAATGATGCATCTAAACGACTGCGGTCCCTCGGGGGGAACATTATATGCTTGCAAGAAACTCATGTAGAACACTCAGAAAAACACATACTACACACCCTAGGGTTTAAGGTAGTGGGCGCCACAACACAGGGGGCCAAAACTAAGGGAGTGGGAATCTTAGTCGAAAGAAGACCTGCCACTAGCAACCCCCGAACCAAATCTGATCCCCTAGGGAGGTGGGTTATTACCGAGCTTCTACTCCCTAACAACTCATCTATTACCCTTTTCTCAATTTACAGGAGCAACGCCGATGACCCCGGAGCTCTTAGCCAGGTTTCTGGGGAATTAGCACACTGGCCTACTCCCATTGTGCTATGCGGTGACTTTAATATACACCTACCCTGTAATTGGGTAACTAGTAAAACATGGAGCTACAAAGGTAGGAAACCCCTAGTCTTCCAGGCCTTAGTCAATCTTGCACAGACTCATGGACTAGTAGATGGTTGGGCAAGCAAAAACCCTACGCAACCCGGATACACCTTTTATTCTGCCCCACACCAACTACTAGTAAAGACTAGATTACTTCTTTATCTCAGCTTCCCTTGCCAACAACTATACTATTGATATTACACCCCGTTTCTTTTCTGACCACAACCCTCTAATGATCAGCATTAAGGGGCTTGGGCAACCGAAGGAGGCTACTAAGTGGAGTTTCGAGAAAGCGCTCCTATATGACAATAGTTATATAGCTCACATGCAGAGATGGATCCAGGAGTTCCTGGAAATAAACAACGGCTCTGCCTCTCAAATGATAGTTTTGGACACTCTAAAGGCGGGGATCAAAGGTGAGACCCTAAGGTTCTCTATTCAGAAAAACAAAAGAGAAAAAACTCTAATTAGTGAACTACAAGACAAACTAAGAAAAGTTGATACTGAGTTAACTGAAATGATTCACGCAGGACAAGACTGCCAGTCCACTTAAAAAGAAGCAGTCCTGGCCAAAGCCGAGATAGGAGCTGTCTTCATGGAAAAAATCGCAGCAAAGTGGGCAGCCACAAGGGAAAAGAACTACGAGTGTAGTGACAATATCGGGCATCACATAAACGCACAGGTGCACAACACAATTCAAGACAGTTTGAGATATTGAAAAGTCCAATAATCACAAAAACAAAATTATTAATTTTCTTTGTTTTGGTTCTTTTTTATTCCAATTAAGGTGAAACGACAGAAGATTGCACAGCTGACGCGTTTCGTCCACTAGGGACTTCTTCAGGGCGGTTCTATCTTTACGGGATCGTGCTGAACTGTCCTATTCGTTATATCCGTCGCTTATCGAAGGTAGTACTGGAGCTGAGTGTATTTAAATCGATGAGACCAATAATATTGCAATATTATACGAAGATCAAAAGGAATGAAGGAAACCGGTCGGGAGATTCAACTCTTAAGTTGCAGACTGGGATATGTATGTGTCCCAAGATAAGATGTCCAGAGTGTGATGCGGAGGTCAGTGTCGGTCTATCCGTGTAATTGACAGATCCTAGGTGCCGATTTGTATGTTATTTTGAAAGAACATGCATCAAGAAGGACTAGGAACGACCATCAGGGGGCTATTCTACTTGAGGGCGAGTCTTGTGGCAGTACATATGATCTCGTGTCCAAGGATCCACGAGGATAAGGACTCAATGGGTAATAAGAGCTTCTTGCCTCCGAGAATGGTGATAGGTACAAAAAATGACCATGAGAGCCAGGACGATTCGTGGTCAATTTTTGATTCCTAAGAAAGGGACTTACTGAACACGTCAGGAGGGTGATTACCCTGTTTGACGCTGCACAGGCTGCTGGAGACCCAATGTCACTTATTTTACTAGACGCCGAAAAGGCCTTTGATCGAGTCTCCTGGCGATTCTTGTGGAGTGTAATGAGCAGTATGGGGTTTGGTGATAAACTCCTCCAGCCAGCACAAGCACTCTACTCTAAACCAACAGCTAGTGTTACTATAAACGGACAACTCACCGACCCCTTTAACATCTCTCGGGGCACCAGGCAGGGTTGCCCTTGCTTGCCGCTTGTTGTTCGCCTTATGTCTGGACCCCTTCATCAAACAGATAGAGAAAAATGACAACATCTCCCTAGCCAGTTATCAGCGTAACAACTGCAAAATCCTGGCTTACGCTGACGATCTCGCCATCACTTCCCCGGACTCTGCTGACACCATATTAGCACTAGAACGAGAGGCCCAGAAAATCGGGAGACTATCTGGATACGCCCTGAACAAAAATAAAACACAAATATTAATAAATAGTAAAGTTACTTGGACTGATGACAGGGTGGCGCCTAAAGATAAATATTTGGGGGTGCTTGTCTCACCCAAGCTGGAAAAAATAGTAACAGACAACCTGGTACCCCTTGCCGCCCAGACTAAGAAGGCACTAAAACGGATTGACAATTTACATCTAACGCTATTTGGCAGATGCAATGTCATCAAAATGACGTACTTCCCGAAACTGCTCTACTTTTTCCGCTGCATACCCTTGGAATTTAGCAAAAACAACCTTCTCAAATTTCAGCAAATCTTTACCCAGTTTATCTGGGCTTACGCCCAACCCAGACGAGCCCTAAAACAACTCTCACTTCCAAAAGAAAGAGGAGGCTGGTCCTTTCCCAACATCGTTTTATACTACTGGGCCTCAGTATTACAGTATAGCTCAGAACTAATAAGAGAACCTACTCTTTCCACAACACCCGGGTTCCCTTCACCTTTCAACTTTTACTGGGGGAACAACATCGGGGATGTTTGCTCCGTGAAATATCATATGGATACTATAAACATGTACGGTTTAAGATGCTAATGAATTCGTATAAAGTTTTTCGTAATTTTCGAAGAATCTTCGGAATTGGCAGATTTAATTTTTACTCTCCCACTTTTAACAACAACAACTTACCAGCTGTCTTCGGAACGTCCTACTTTTCCGATTGGCACAGGGCTGGAATAGTGAAACTCAGGCACTTAATTACAGCTGAGGGAATTAAATCTTTCGCAAGTTTACTGTCCAAATTTAACTTGAAAAATCAAGATACTTTTAAATATATATCCATCCATGGCTATCTTTCCAGGAAAGTCGGGGGTACCACCGGGTTCTCAGAGGTTGAACTTATACACGCATTGCGTAACACCACAACCCCGCGGATTGGAAGCATATATAATATGCTCAACAGGCAAACCCCAGATGACTTAGAAACCATTTCTAACAAATGGCACACCAAACTCAACTCCTCCCAAAGTATTTTCTATAATTCTTTAACTTTATCACAACAGATTTTAATTTCCGCCAAGCTACAAGCACAACACTTTAAAACTATTTTTTTTCTGTGTATGACACCCAGCAAAATCATCAAATGGGGAGTGGGCAAAGGAACACTATTCCCACGCTGCTCTGAAGTGGGGGCTGACTCACTACACATTTTTGCAACCTGCCTAAAACTAGCCCCTTACTACTCAGAATACAGGACTTGCTTAGCGCAATAGTTAACCAACCAATCTCTTTAAACCCCACAATTATTCTCCTGGGGACACAATCCGACTCACCGAGGATTAAGGAAGAAGGGCTGTTTTTTATTGCAATAGCAGTATGGAGGATTTGTGTTTCTTCTGGCTGGTTAGATACTGATCCCCCTTCTTTCTCTCAATGGTTGGCCAGGCTGGTAGCTTTCTTCCACCTAGAAAAGAACGCTGTATGCTGAAAAAGGACGTAGAAAAAGGAAGAAAGGCTTGGAGGTTTGGGGAAAATTCTCTCTTAGTATTGAGCAACAGGGGCAACATGGTTAGGATGCGTCATAGATCCCATGTCGCACATCGGACCTCTTATTGAGCCATGCCCTTTTTCTTTCCTTTTTCTTACTATCTGTCCTCGCTGCTGCCAACCATGTTATTCTTTTTTGCTTTCTCCTGGCTTTCTCTGTTTTCCCCAAATCTTTGCATCTGTACAGTTGGTAAATATGGTCACGAGGGGTGGGAGGTGGGGAGTTGTAATAACCACTTTCGTTTGGATATCTCTTTGTTGTATCATGGTGCAAGAAAAGCAATACAAACTTTAAAAAAGAACAACAACAAAAAAGGACTTACTTCCAGAGTTCAGAATTTCAGATTTAAAAGTGTTGTGCTTGAGGAAGCTGCCCTTCATCCATGTGACTACTGAAGTCATGCTGGTGTTGAAGTTAGTTTTTGTAGCTAGGTTTTTGTCTAATAGGGAGTAACAATGGGTGTCAGTCACATAGGAGAGGGTGTTGATGATGTGGGCTCTAATGATGTTTGCCCAAGGTTTCATGTAGATGTTGATCAGAGTGGGGCTGAGAGAGGATCCTTGTGGCACTCCAGAGGTGAGGTTTTCAACTTCTGATGTCTAATGCACGAGGCAGACTTTTTGTGTTCTTCTTGTGAGAAAAGAGTAGATCCAGTTGAGGATGGTGTCTTCTAGTGAGAGCTAAGCCGGTGAGGTTTTTTTCAGTTGGGCATTGACTGTTATGTGCTTCCTGGAGTCACAGAGGGTGTCTGTGTAGGTATTCATGATGTGGGTGAGAGTTTTGCTGATTAGTGTTGAGGCCAGGTTTTAAATGAGATAAGGGTATGGGTCTGTTGAGGCCCCAGAGTAGACCATTCTCATGGTGTTGAAAATTTGATGGTGTTCCGTGTTATTATAGGCATTTTATTGTATATAGACTAATATCAAGGTTGGAAGGGTCTGGATGGGGGTCAAAGTTTTTGTAGATGATCCTGATTTTGTCGGTGAAGTGGTCCAACTATCTGTCACAGAGCTCCCATGAAGAAGTGAAGTTGTTGGAGGTAGAGGTTGGTGTGGTGAAGTCTTTGAAGATAGTGAAGATTTCTATGGTGCATTTGAAGCTGTTTTCTTTGTGTTCCACTTGTGGTGTGCCTTGGTTCCATGATCTTCTGATGATAATGTCTGAGGGCAGCTTTGAAGGTTTTCTTGTTGTTGCTGTCCTGACTGGTTCTCCATTTCCTATCCAGTTGTTTGTAGTTACTTTTTGTTTCTTGGAGGTCTTTCTGTACCTGTTGTCCTGCTTTCTGGTGCATTTTTGGCAGCTGTTTGTGAGGGGTGCCAGGGAGTCGGCACAGACAGTTATTCACTTATTGATGTGGATGATATCAAATGTGAGGTTGGTGTGGACTTGCATAATGTGTGGGCCCAGTCGGCTTCTGTGATGCTGCTCCAGGGAGGTCGGGCTGGTTGATAGTGGAGGGTTTCCTGTGGTCTGGAATGTTTACCAGGAAGAGTAAAATGTTGTGGTCAGCCCAAGTGATGGATGTATTGGGTGTGAACTTGACCCTGTTGGAGGTGGTGTATACAGGATGGAGGGTGTGCCAGGTGCTGTGGGTTGGTTCAGTGATATGTTGGTGAGTCTGAGGTTGCCTAGGCACTCCAGGAGGACTGTGGTGTTCAGAGTCGGTCTGTGCTTCAGGGTGATAGTTAAGGTCTTGTAGAAGAATGTAATCCTTGTGTTTGATGGGGAGAGGGTGGAGAACTCCATGGTGCTGTGCATGAAGTTGGGTCATGGCCCAGAGGGGTCTGTAAATGAGGACCCCCGGACACCTTTCAGGGTGTAGTTTACCGTGATGTGGAGCTTGAAGTGGAGGAGTTCTATAAAGGGGGTTGTGCTGTTGGGTGAGCTGTGCAGTGGAGTGATTCTTTTTAGAGGATCACAATCCTTCCTACCGACTTGGGTTGTTAGTCTTGTCTGGCGATCTTGTATCCTGCTAGGACAGTGGTGGTGATGTCTGAGGCCAACGTGGAAGTATGCCAGGTCTCCCTGAGAAAGAGGATGTCTAGGGTATCATAGCTGAGCAGTTTTCGGATCTCTGTCCCATGTTTGCTGAGAGAGTATTGTATTGCATACATTCTAGTATTTCTGAGGGAGCCTGTTTTCGCGTGGAGCATGTTGGCATAAGGTGGTGAGTCAATGTGCAGGTTGGTGTTGATTGTAGGTCTGGTAGCGTGTTGCATGTGAAGAGTCAGTGTGTGCATGAAAAGGGCCCCTCCCTGGAGTGTGGTGTGGCACAACAGCTGTGGGGTGACGGCACCCTGGGTTGAGAGCTTGGAGAAGCTCCGAGGAGTGCCACAGGGGTGCATTTGGAACAAGGTTTATGGCGCTGTGCGAGATCGAGAAGCAGACAGCGTGGGTGGGCTTGCATTTGGTGCTTCCACACTAGGGTCATCATTTCTATCTTCACAGATGAATGTACACAACATATCTGCTTTAACGTATCCATTATATAAAGGAAACATATAGGAATATTGAACAGCTATGAATTTGGAGTGTGTCAATTGGGATTTTCAAAATAGAATCTGCTGAAAACTTGAAACTAATATATCTAGTTACATAGGACATGAGAAAGCAGGAACTTGGTAAATTAAAGAGAGAGGCAGGAAAGCTTGAGTGAGTACTAGTGGACTAAATTAAAGTGTTTTAAGGTACACAATAAAATGTGAGGAGCCTTTATTCAAAGGAAGATGTGTTAGTCTGGAATACTTCTTGTCAGAATGTTAAAGAGGACAATATATACAATAGGAAAATTACAGCAAGTCAGGCATTTGTCTGGATAGAATGGGGTGGAAACAATAATAAATAGTACAGCTAGGAAGTGCTGCTAGAAGGGTTGATCATGCATTTCACTTATTTTATCAGACCTAACAAAGACGTGATAAGTCTAAAAACATTGGTCATCAGCAGGAATACTTAGGCTAGGAATGAGCAGTCCTGCACAAGAGGAGGGTGACGTACTCATAGACAAGAGCATCTGGCTCAACTGTGGAGTAACCCAGTGCAGATGGCAATATTTATAAGATGTATAAGGAGATTTGTGATAGTCCAGCTGTAAAAAAAACTGAGATTTTTATTCTTCATGACTAAATCTGAGGCATGTTCTACATCATGCCAGAGAGTTGCAATTGCTATTATACATATTCCAAGGACAGAAACAGGCGCCTCTTATATGCCAATGGCTTTATTAAGAGACAATAACAAGTTCTTAGTAAGGTAATTTGCAAGACAGTCAGTGCCACTAGCAACGAAGTATATCCATTCCCTTCAAGCATGGCATTTTTAATAGAAACCCTGGAAAGTGTGTCTAGGGAAATGTCAGTGGTGAATAGTCTATTAAACACATAAAGAGAACTAGGTAAGATGTATTAACTAGCCGAGTTCACTATATGGCTTATTTGTTCTTATAAGTATTTAATTTTCAATTTTATAAACAGTAGTTAAATAGCTGTAAAAGTTTAGATAGAAGATAGACATGAACAAAATGAAGATAATATTGTCAGTACCAAACCACAAAGCTCTATTTCACTGTGCATCAAAGACAATATAGCAAGGCTATTATTGCGATACAGAGCAAGGCATATTTTCGAGGACATAAAGTAAACATAGCCAAGTCTCATGTGGCCCTACTAAATTCAGGCATGGAGGTTTTGTCACAGGAATGAGTTTGCATAAGGAACCAGATCCTAACAGGTAACTTGCAGTTTTCTTTCAGATGATTGAGAAGGTCTAAACCATTTATGCCAACTGTGCGTATGGCCATCCCGGTTCCTCACAATTTCTCCAACATGTTGCCCTCACATTGTGCTTTGTCTAGTTATAACAGTTGTAAAGTATTTGCTGTGTGATTTGTGTATCCCATACAAAAAATGGAGAATAGTCAAATATTTACTTTATGAACACAGCAATTCCTCAAAACCGTATATATTTTTGAAATAGTGCTTAAATATGATTAAAATAATAAGGATATTTAACTGCAGAGAAATAATTTAAAAAGCAGTAGAGAGCTGTGCCTAAAATGTACCTAAACAAATATTGATCAATTTGCCTAGGCAAAATATCCTAATGCTTATAGCTGATATTGTCACATGTATTTCTTCAGTATCTGCATACAGTTTACAAAACATCAGAATTTGATTCCCCTTAAAAATACAGGATCATGGCCAAGTCCAATGTTCTAATATTTAATTTTAAATGTTTGAATCTAGGCTGATCTGTGCAAAACAAAGGCAGATTTTTTGCTCATTGCTTTCTGGAACTTTGTTTCTGTATGCAGGAGATATATATGCCATTGAAAGTGGATCAATAGAGGCTTATCCCTAACCCTGTGACTACTGTTCACTAGTATAATAGACTGGAGAGCAAGGAGTCACCCCAGGGTATGGAAATAGGTAGCAGTGGTACAAAGAGAGCTAAAGCGAGATGAGGGATATAATGGTTACAAAGTCAATAGAACACATTATATTCTTGATAATTCAGCCTCTCCCCACTGCCAGGCCTCCCAAGTAACTTACCTTATCTAAATTGTGCTGATGTTGACGATCTGTATTACCTGAAGCAATTTCTAAAAAAATGGTGCTAAATCATTTTGGTGTATGGTTATAAGCTAGCAAAACTTCACTTCAATGCAGCCAGTCAGGGAGAACAACAAATATAGCTGCACTGGATCATGAGTGGAAATGATTCAAAAATAGAGACAGCGGGAGAGAGGTTGAAAGCAGAAGGGAAAATTAATCAAAGGACCTTAAACAAGAAAGAAAGTAAAGCAGGAATTGGAACTTTGTCTGAACAATTACCAAAATAGCCAAGTCATGAAACTAAAATCACATCTGGTCAACAGAAGCACTATTGGCACGTTATCTTTTGTACCAAGGAAGTTGGTGAGAGTGACACTGCCCTTCCATGGTGGCGCCTTTTATAATATTTTCCCTGAAAATAAATTTGTTTTAGGTGTGCTGACTGGGTTTGTGAGAGGTGTTGTGCAGGGCTGCAAGATTCCTACCCTCAGATGAGACTCTGCTGGCAGACAATCACTCACAATTCACCTTGAGGAGTGCCCATTTGTGGGACTTGCTGCTCTCTGCATGGTCACCCCAAAACATTTTGCCTTCAACACTCTTCTTTTCTTTTTTGTTGTCTTTTAAGACACTGTGCACTTTACCACCACTAACCAGTGCATTGTGAAATTGGCGTAAAACTGATTGGCACATTTAATTTAATTGCATGTCCCTAGTATATGTGCGCTGGGTCTCTACATTAAATGCTGCTAGTGGTCCTGCAGCTCCCCTTGTGCCATCTGTTTAAGCTGCCAATTCAACCTCGCAAAAAGAACCTTTTACTAGGCCTAAACCTTCCTTTTTAATACATATAAGGTAGACCCTAAGCAGCCCACTGAGAAGGGACATGTGTTTTTACCATTAACATGTTCTGGTAGTGAAAAACTCCTAAATTCGTTTTTTACTACTGTAAGGCTTAATTCTCCCATCGGATAACATTGCATTACTTTATTACATTTAATAAGTGATAACATTTTGGGAGGAAAAGGTAAAAGGGTGATGTTATGGTCTCTAAAGAATTGTTACTGTCTACACCTCTCATGTGTGTTCACCTTTTGCCCTGCAAAGGAGACATCCCATTTGAAGCTCGCATTTGAGCTCACACCTTGTTTAGCTTCCTGCCAAGGAGAGGTAACACATCTTCCAATTGCATTACTCTATTGTGTCCTTTCTTGGTAGTCTTTCGCACTTTCCCCAAGGAGGGCAGCAGGCTGTCTTGTGGCCAACATCTGTGAATCGATGCTGGAAATCTTGGGCAACAGAATGGCAATTTCTAAAGTTGCCTTTTATTAAATAGTTACATTAAATTGGACTTGGGTATCAAATCCGGTTAAATGCGAAGATTATTTTGACACCTTGACTTACCAACTTTAGTAGTCCCATTCGAAAGTTAGTACTGCTAAGTTGTCAGCCTATAACTCTGTTCTCAACAATGGGGCAACTACCCGTAACACAATAAATACAACACATTGGGATTTTTACTGGTTGGGCACATACAAACACATGCCTCACCTTTTAATATACAGCACCTTTCCTTATGGTTTGACAGATCTACCTTAGGCGTGACTTATATCTATTAAAAAGAGAGGTCTGAGCCCTGTTTATTTGAGTGTCTAAAAAGTCATAAATATAAGATCAGTTTATGAATTGGTGGTGAATTTCTCATGTGCTGTGTTTCTTATCAAACTGTTTTGGCACTTCTAAATGCTTTTACACTTGTTCCTTTCCTAAAGTCTGACTGCTCGAAGCCATAGCTATCCAGGGTTGAGCTAAAGCTTTACAAATGAGCCTGACTGGCCCCAAGACAGTTTAATGGGTGTTAAACCTGCCATCCCGGGCATGGTTCTTCCTGTTTTGCTGACTTTGTTTTTGCTGGCTTGAGGATTGTGTACACATTACCATTGTTGACCAGTACTAAAGTGCTTGTGCTCTCTCCTAAAACATTGTAAAATTGGTTTATACCCAGTTGGCCTCTTTAATTTACTTATAAAGTGGAACTACATATGCCCATGGTCTTTCAATTAAATCCTACTATTGGGCCTGCAGCATTGATTGTACCTTCCACTTAAGAAGCCCTTTAAACATGTCTCAGGCCTGCCATTGCAGCCTGTGTGTGTAGTTTCAAACTGCCATTTTGAACTGGCAAAAATAACCTTTTGTCAGGCCCAAGCCTTCCCTTTTAATACATATAAGTCACCCCTAGGGCATACCTTGAATAGCCCAAAGGGCATAGGGCATTGTATTTAAAAGGTTTGACATGTACTTTTGAGTATTGCACGTCCTGTTAGTGAAAAAATCTTAATACTTGATTTTCACTACTGCAAGGCCTACCGCTCTCATAGGAATACATTGGAGTTACCTTATTACATTTAATGGCTGTAACTTCCAATTGGGAACAGGTGGACAGATCGAGTTTGGTGTCTAAGGAATTATAATTATGCATCATCTTTAGTTTTAGATTGAATTTGTAGTCACAATTCTGAAATGCCACTTTTAAAAAGTTTTGGCCGCAGAGAGGGTTGTGGCCCTATTGCACTCAGCTAGAATGGGCTGGTAAATACTGAAAACATAAAGGATCTAGCTGACCGTTTTCAGTGCTGTAATTTATTTAAAGAGACTAAGACCAATCTCTAAAATGTTTTGGTCTACATCATTTAATATATCAATTCTTTAAACAAATTTCACGTTGAATAATTTTGTCCATACAAACTAACACAACAGTCTAACGCAAAATCTCAAACTATGAATACAAATAATATGCGACTTCACAAACAATGAATACAAATAATTAGAAGTTTTCCGTCAGTATCAAAACAGTAACCCACATTTCATTTCATATAGTGTCAATAGAATATATTGGGGTTACTGGCCAGAGGGGACAAACATTATAGTGCAACAAGGGGTTTATACATTTGAAAAACCTAGTTAGCTTTGTTGCATCTTATTTCGTAAAACAACTCTTTCCCCAGTGGTGAAGTTGTGCCAATGCTTTGCGGATCCCCCGATGGTTTCTGGGATTCTCGCCATGGCTAAGATAAGGAGGACTCTAAAGGTTGAACATAAAAAAGAGGAAAAAGGGATTTTATCTTAATTCTTTCCTTCATATGATTAATCTGCTATTTATACTAACCATTGGTGGAGAACACCGCTCTGCCCATGGAGTGTGCGGCGTTTTGCCAGAGCGCGGCGTTGGCAAAACTCTGCACACTCTGCGGCCAGGCGTAGTTGCCCCGCCGCCTGCCTCCATCCTCCATTTTAAAAATTAATTAAAAGTACAGTAAAAAGTAAAGAAAAAAGACTTATCGTCACTGCGGCGTCCCCGGGCTGCCTTCCTCCTCTAGCTCGTGCCTAAGGTTGATCTGCACATGCGCGCGCGCCCACACATGTACATTTCTTGCGAGAAATGCACATGCACGGGAGCGCGCGCGCGCGCATGCGATGATCAACCTGAGACGCGAGCAAGAGGAGGACAGCAGCCTGGGGACGCCCCTGTGAAGGTAAGTCTTTTTTCTTTACTTCTTATTGTAGTTTTAATTTATTTTTAATATGGGGGTTGAGGCGGTGTGGCGGAGTGGAGTTTATCCTCAACTCCATGGACTTCCCTTTAGTGCCGCTCTGTCAGCTCTGCTCAGGGTTAAATTATACCTTGTATTTAGGAAAAAAAATCGGTACCTGTTAGCTGTATGATCTAGAGCGTCTCTGCATTAATTTTAAGGAACTGTATCACTCATGAATTCCAGTCTGAAACATGAATGGATACAGGGTTTCATTTTAAGAAATATTGAGTCTTATGCAAACATTAATTGATGCTGGTATACATTATAGCTTGCAGGAGCCAAAAAACGTTCTTTTAATAGAAAAACTGGGGAGCGTTTTGTGTTTAATATGTTCTCTTTGAAAAGCGTTCTGTTAATATCAAAAGCAAAGATGGGAGGAAATGTTTTTTTCTGTCATGACCAATTAGCCATGAAATCCAATGTTGAGCTTACTTACAAAAGTTTGGATTCGGGAACACATGTTTGTTTTTCTGAAACTACAGACTTGTGAGCAGGCTATTATTTGTATTCCGTGGCAAGAGTCTTATCGTGTTACAAAGTCGCACGGAGACATTGAAGCAGTCATTAGTTTGCTGCCTACAACTCCAGGGTGCGAGGGGCTCTACTTGCTCAGCTGTTCATGGCTGCCTACCACCAAGCCTGATTACATGTTGGGTACTTCCGTTGAAGTTGTGACGGACTCACTCACCTAAGTCATTATCAGAATGCATCTTGGTAGATGTAGTTTACCACAATTGCATATTTTGAGGAATTTTGTGAAGCCAATTCCAAGCTTTATGGTACATTTGGCATTGTTGTGTAGGAAAATCACGTTCTTAATATTTCTGGCATCTCACTCAACCCTGAAATGGCACTGTTATATTTCAAAATTAAATAGGCCTCTTTTTGAAGTAAACATGCCTCCACATCTCCACCTTTGGGGGTTGGCTTGATGACGCTCAGTACTGTCTAGGTAATATCTCTCTCATTATGATTAACTTGAATGAAATGGCTAACTATTGGGGCATTGGCGACCTCGAACTTAGTTCTCAAAAGAGTCTCCCTATGTATCAGCCAATTATTAGCTCTTCATCTGTACTATCCTAGTATGCCTCCATAAGAAAATCTTGGTGACAAGACATTTCTGGAAGACAAGCAAATTCAGACCAGCGCTGTAATCCTTCCCTCCTCTCTCCATATTCACCTCACTCCATTTAAGTGGCAAAAATAGTCTACATCCCCTTCCCCCTGCCTGTCCCACTTATGCACACCAGCTCCTGTCATGAGGAGGCTCACGAGAAACCAAGAGTCAAAATGTGATGACACTTAATGTCAAGGAAGCAGAATCCTAAAGGACGTCACTAAATAATCCTACATGGTCCACCAGCTGTATACAATAAATAGAGACAGTCATAACTCGCAATGACACGGTCATTCAATCAATCCATCATTAATATTTGTAAAGCACTGCTTATCACCCAGTGGGTATCCGGGCACTGTGCTGCAGAGTCAGCCGAAAAGCCAGGTCTTGAGTCCCTTCCTGAAGTGGGTCAGTGAGGGAGAGGTGCAGAGGTGGAAGTGAAGGGGAAGTGAGTTCCAGTGCTTGGCGGCAAGGAGGTAGAAGGAACATCCTTCGGTGAGGCAGCAGCAGACGTGTGATACCTGTACAAGGGCAAGGTGAGTGGTGCAGAGGTGAGTGGGTAGTAGGTGGAAATTCAGGCAGTGTTTTATGTAGGTGGGTCCTTGGTCAGGAGGGCTTTGTAGGCGTAGGTCAAGAGTTTGAATTGTTATCTTGTCTAGATGGGAATCCAGTGGACATCTTTCAGGTGATGGGGGATATGGGTCCTCTTTGGCAGGTTGAGGATCAGTCTGGCTGCTGCATTCTGAATCATCTGGAGTCATCTCATGAATTTGGTGTAGTTGAGTGATGAATGGATGGTAGAAGACAGTGTCAAAAGCTGCAGAGAGGTCGAGTAGGATGAAGGCGGCTGATTCACCTCTATAGAGTAGGGTGTGGATGTCATCTGTTGTGGCAATCAGAGCTATCGCTTTGCTGAAACCTGATTGGGAGGGGTCCAGCAGGTTGTTTCTCTCCGGGTGTTTGGTAAGTAGGAGGTTGATGGCCTTCTCCAGGACATTGACGGAAAACTGGAGCAGTGAGATGGGACCGCAGTTCTGGAGCTAGATGAGTTCTGTCGCGGGTTTCTTTAGGAGCGGTCTGACCTCTGTGTGTTTCCAGGAGGTGGGAAAGATGGCTGTGGCGATGTAGATGTTAAGGATGTAGGTGAGCTGGCATCTGATCTCGGCCCTTCCCAGGTTGAAAAGATGGTGGGGGCATGGGTCGATGGGTGTTCCCGGGTGGATGGAGTTCATTAGAGCATTTGTGTTTGATGTGATGAGTTGTTCCCATGTGGTGAGCGGGTGGTCAGCAGATGTGGTTGAGGAGATGTTGAGTGGGTTGGTGGGCTGGGGATCGAAGTTTCCGTGAATGTTCGCTATCTTTTTGTGGAAGTGTTCTGCGAGGGCATCTCAGAGTTCCAGTGAGGAAGAGATAGAGTTTTCGGTGGCTGATGGGCAGTTGAACTCTCTAACGATGGTGAAGAGTTCCTTGTTTTTGTTGTGCTGGTCTCAATTCAGTGTGTCAGGGCCTCCTTTTTCATGACTTTGAACTGGATGTTGAAAGCTGACTTGAAGGTGGCTCAATCCGTGTTGTTCCTGCTGGTCCGCCACTTTCTTTCCAGTTGTTTGCATCTATGTTTCGCTGATCTGAGTTCCGGTGTGTACCAGCCTATTTGTTTAGTGGATCTGTGCGATGTGGCTGGTTTGGTGGGAGCGACTTGGCTGGCGGTGCTCATGATACAGGTGTTGAAGTTCTGTACTGCACGGTTCAGGCCTGTGGTTAGGATGGGTGGTCCAATAAACCTTGCTGGAGACACTTATAGTGGGAATTTACAATAAACTCTTGATGAATTTAATTAATTCCTCCCACTGGCTGGTTGAATTAGTGGTCTTGTGCCCATTTTCACAGTATTAAATGCTTGTTGTATTGTATTGTATTGTAATGGTTTTACAAATTATAAAGTTGTTACACTGCTTTTAAGCATTCACATTCACATCTGCTTTGATCACCTGCACTGGTGAAGGACGCATCTTCCAGCCTTTTTCTTTTCACATTAATGGAGATTCATACTGATTACAGATGTTTGAATGACGAAGATTATGTTCAATCAACCATTTAAAATGTATGTGTTATAAATGTGCAATAGATTAGTAGTGTGCTGTCACTATGTAGAAACGACATTTGTTTAGAATCCACTTATGTATTCAATTGATTTATACATGTAGGATAAGGGAATTGATTGCATTGTATTTTTAAGCAATATAAGAATCTTAGCAGAGAAGGCATTCTCAATGTTCATGGTTTACTCTAGTCCCCAGCATCCTCTTTTTTAAAGGACGTACAAACCACCAACCATACACCTTTTGTTTGGGAAAATAGCAACATTTGTTGACATATCGAAAGTTAACAACAGAATTTAGAATGACATACACAAAATAACGTAACAACACCATTACAACATAACTGGAGAAAACACAACAGTCAACACAGAAAGCAACACACCAACCACAGTACATTACATTCCAATAATGCAGCACAGAAACACAGCAACATAGAAAACAATGCACTAGCATTTATGTAACACATTACCGGCTCCAGAATGGTGCTATTATAATACAGTGTTGGTAGATGTTTCCACCCACCACTGCCTTAGCATAGCAAAAAAAAGCACACGAACTAGATTCAGGCACAAATATTTTGTGGTTGGGCTCCCAGATTGAAGACAACGTCCATGATTTCTGGTCAGAAATGTATATTTATGGAAAAAAGATTTCAGTAATCAATGTAGGTTCTCAGAACATTACGTCTTGGTAAAGGTTTGGAAGAGTGGTTTACATTTGCATCTCATCGTTTGAAATGATACATTCGCGTGTAGAAAAAAATGCACTTGTAAAGTGTAGACTGAGCTTCGTTAGGAACAGGCAAGAATGTTGAATATTTAGTTATACCAAAGCAAGATCCATTTTGTCCTAATATTAATACGATGGGATTTCACCAGCTGGAATTGAACAGGGTACCATACTGAAAGTTATAAGGGGATGTGGAAAAGATTGTAGTACTTGGGCTAAATCAATCATTTTTATCAGAATTGAGTTGATTGGATAGATTTTAACTCATGGAATACATACATGCACGTATGCAGATATACTAAACGGTGCAACTTTAATTTGCATACATTTCGCATATTTGACAATTCTGGCATATGAACTATTGTTACAGATTTTCCAAAGTGCTCCAGCAAGTCTATTTGAATTTCCTAGAGCTCAGAGTGACTCAAAAGGGGCTGTAGGATAGAAGCAGACCTCAAAAGTTTACACCTAGGGCTTAGTGAATAAGACTATATGTGATTCGTTTTGCTGCATATTTGAGTAGAGTCGGGGCAATGCCAAAATGGCACGCATACAATGTAGAAAATGGTCTTGTTTATCCTGCATAGGCCGTCATAACAAGTGTCCGGCTGGGAAAGCGATTATAGTCCCTTTTTAAATTTGACACCACGATGATTGGAATCTAAATGGTGCGAAAATGATCGCCTATTACAAGTTGTGCCCTTTAATGTGGGCCAAACACGCGGATTGTGTTGCTTTGCGCACCACAATCCGCATGTGCAGATATTTACTGTGCATATTTCTGTAGTAACATTCTAAAGGTTTCACCTGCAGAAATGTACTTGGAGGAAATTGCGAAACATATGGTAACTTACGCAAAATTCGTAATTTTTATTACAGTGCAAAAAAAATATGTATTTGATCTCTCCTGCTTTATTTGAGCAGGGTTTAACATATATAAGTGGCTTATTTAAAGTTACATTTACATTTTGAAGTGGAAATGCGTTAATTAAACCAATATAACCAATGCCTGAGACAAAGATTGGCGTCATTTTTGCACATTTTGTTAGAAACAAGATTGTATGATTTAATTGAGTTTTCGGGAGAAATAATATAACACAAATAATGCAGTGCTATTTCTGTATGAATGACACCAGCCAGTTTAAATGTTTATTATTACAAAACGTCTCTGTAGCCAATGCCAAGTAAAATAATAAAACATGGTGCTTACAAAATATCTTCTGTATAGTTAAGAAATAAATCTTCCCTGTTTTCCACTAGTGAGATGTAACAAATTACGAAAAATGGGATGAACGACTATAGGGAGAACCCTGAAAAACTGAAAGAACATTTTGTTTTTTCATTACACTTTAAAAGTATATTTCAATGTCGGTTAGAAGTTTGCTTTGCAGTCAATAGTTAGACATTAGAAAGCCCTTCCCTCTCGTAAGCCATGGCAACGTTTTGCACATATGGTGAAAGCCATTAAAAGTCTTTTGTTTATGTTTCGTCTTTAGACGCAGGTGGGGACAATAAACCCTTTTTCTGGAATTAATCAGCAAACCAGACTTGGCAAATAAGGCATTGCTACTTTAAAAACAGTACCAGTGAAATAAAGTAACAACAGGGGAAAATATAATATTTGTTTCCAATAATTAAGTGCTATGCTGCATGGAGTAGAACAATATTTGACCTGGAACAGCATCACATGAATAAAGAGAGAAAACACACACGTGTAGTTGACAAAATTCCAAGTTAAATAGCTTTTCGAAGAAAAATGTATATTTAGGAGACAAAAGGCCTTCATATAATAAGCTACTTCAGACTACTCCCATTGATATTGCCATAGGTACAATGTTTTTAAACAGCTGGATTTGTATTTCATGCCTCTAGAAACTGGTTCAATTGATTTCTTAAAATACAGAAATGTGGACAGCCACATCGTCGGAAAATGGTCGTAATGGTTCTTGAAATTAACATCCTCATTGCCAGCGCCTAATATTCACCTGGCACGAGACCATAGAGTCATTTGCTAAATGATGGTGTATCTTGCTATTTATTCATACTCTTCTGTTGCTCCATGTTGGGAGAAAAAGAAACTGCGGGCGTCATTTATGAAAAGTGACGCATCGCTGCAAGAAAACAGAGATGCGTCACTTTTCATTGCGCCCTCCTTGCGACATCAATGATGCGTCATATTTGCAGTATGACACATCATGTCGCAAGGAGTTACAGATACGTCAGTATTTCTAACGTATCTGTAGGTACAAAAATGACGCATTGCTGGAGTGTGTCACAAAAGTGATGCAACTCCAGCAATGGGTCATTACACATGGACAAGTCCCATTTTAAATGTGCCTGTGTCAGTTTTGCGCCTGCCATGAAGCAGGCGTAAGATATTTACGCATTTGCGTCCTATATGTGGTGCTGTGAAACCTTATAGATTTCACTGCCTCACTTCTATGACCCTTTGTTACATCGGAATGCCCCCTGCATACATTATACCTGGCACACTTATAATGTGACACAAGGGTTTACAAAGTGATGTATCTACCTAGATGCGTCACTTTGTAAATATGGCGCAACATGGCGCATTTTTCACCCTGCTAGTGTGTCCCAAAAATTGGTGCACCAGCGGCGCAAAAGTGACGCAAGGGCCCAAAAATAAGCCCATGCATCTTTAATGCAACTGTGCAATCTCTAATTTAAATTAATATTAAATTAGAAATTAAAATGCGATTAAGGAGGCATAGGTCAGCATACAGGCAGGGCCAGTCTCATGATTTTCGGTGTGAGCGGTGCGTTCTCAGTGTGAACGGGCCCGTTTGCGGTGGTGAGTCTTGATTTATGAGCCCGAGAGCCACACCAAGAGACCAGGACCTTAGAGGAACCAATTGGGGGTCAGGAACTCGCTGCAGCTGGGTCCAATAGCTGGTTGGGAGTCCCTAAGGTTCAGATCAGGAGGCCAGAAGACTAGCCCTTGAAGAACTTCTGGGGTACTGTGCTCAATATGAGGTTGCAAGTCCAGTTCTTCCTCTCCAGGCAAGAGGGCAGCAGGCAGCAGGTTGGCACAGCAGATCAGCAATTCCTCCATAGCAGCAGTCCACCAAATGGCAGTCCTTCTAACAGAGCAGCAGTCCTTCTTTCTGGCAGAGTATCCATAGGTCCGGAAGTGTACTGAAGAGTTGGTGTCTGTGGTCCAGTATTTCCACCCAGTTGTGCCTTTGAAGTGGGGGAGAAGTTTCAGAGGTTTCTCTTTGAAGTCCCCGGACAGCTTGCTTTCCCTACCGTGGCTCCAGATTAACAACAGGGGGTATACATCCCTTTGTGTGGAGGTAGAACGCAGTCTATTCGGTTGTAAGTGGGGCTATGCCCTTTTCCTCCCTTCCATCCTGCCCGTTATGGCCCATCCTGGCACATCTAAGCTCCATATTGTGTGTGGCTGTCTAAGAGGAATATACAATGCTCATCTGTCAGCTCCACCCAGTCATTTGACTAGAGAGAGACTACAAGCTCTAAACAACTAAGGCAAGAAAATGAACCTTTCTAAAAGAGGCATTTAAAGAATTGTAATTTAGAATCCGACTTCACCATCAGTTAGGATTTTAAATTGTGATTCCAGAGACGGCAAACACCAACTGGTTATCTCTTCCCATTGGGAAATTACATATATAAAATGTAATAAGGCAACTAGAATGTGATCCCATGGGAAAGATAGGACTTGCAGTACTGTAAAACGAATTTCAGCGATTTTCACTGCCAGGGCATGTAAAACTTTGAGAATGCATGTCCTACTTTTTACATACATTGCACCCTGCCCTCTGATCTGTCCAGGGCCCACCCTAGGGGAGACTTATATGTATTAAAAAGGAAGGTGTCAGCCTGGCAAAAGTTTTATTTTCCTAGGTCGAAATGGCAGTTTAAATGTGCACAGACAGGCTCTGCAATAGGAGACTGGAGATATGTTTAAAGGGCTACTTAAGTGGATGGCACAATCAGTGCATCAGTCCGACTAGAAGCACTTCATTTACAGGCCCTGAGTTCATGTGGTACCAATTTACTAGGGAGTTATAAGTAAATAAAAAATACAAATTGGTGATAAGCCAATATTACCATGTTTAGAGGAGAGAGCCACCTTTCTGATGGATGGTCTCTGCGTAGATTCAATTGCTGCCCATTAGTCCACTCCTCAAACTCTTGACTTTGAAAAGATCAAACAATTTCAAAACTGTTAGAATGCTCCTATCAGGCTTAACTTCTTTCACCCATATAACCATGGAAATCTGATTCCAGGTTGGTGAGACATTTGCTATGGCACTGTCTCAAGACACCAACATTTTATGCCATATTTGAGCCATTCAAATTAGCTTTCCTCTGCTATTGAAAATTGGATGTTTTACCCACAACAATATTGGCAGTGGTTAGATGCTGTGTAAACATGTCTAAAACATCAAGGATTGTTCATGGCGGATTGAGAGAAGTTACATGTGCGTAAGCTATGTACCACTTTATGCCTCATTAGAATGCCTGTTGCAAGGCGATGTCTTTAAATACTCAATAACGCAGACGGACCAAATTACCTGGCCACTGTGACTGCACTATACCTTGACTTGGAAAGAACGAACAGTCAGAGCTGTTATTATCAACAGTAAGTGCAATTGGGATTGTGAACGTTTATCAATACAGCTACACACTGAGGGGCACATATGAAACGTGGTCCAGCTGTACATTCTTGGCATCAGCTCCCAGACTTGATCCAGTCACCTTTCCTATATACAGAAAGACAAAATATTGGATCTCCTGATGAAGGCGCTCCTAGCGCTGAAACGCGGGTTGAGAAGATCCATCTTCTAGCTACCTTTTTTTCATTGTGTATATATGTATTCATGTTTGTATTATCGGATGTGTCTGGTATCAACCACCAGCTTTTGTGACTTTTTGCTATTTCATTTCTATGTCAATTTGAAATCATGCTTCATTGTTTATATATTGTGCTACTTATCCTTTTAATAATAATTTAAAAAAAATGTATATGTTTGATATAACCAAATGGTCACTACACTGAGTGTCTAGAATAATGCCCTTATGATGAGCTGTTAGATGACTTGAGCAATTTGACTGCCTAGGGTTTTGCCTACAATTATACCATGTCTAAAACATCACTACGCATATTCAATCTACTCTTTAAAGTGGTTTTAAATACCTTTATTCGTGACAATGTTACAGGGGTAGCTCTTTCCGGCAAAAATGTGTCTCAAACACTCAATAGTATTCCTAATGGTGATGTCTTCTGAAACGTCTTTTTCCAACCACTTACTGCTATCGTCCATGATAACTGCAGCAACTTTTGATTCCCAAGGAAGACAGCTGAAATGCCCAATAACATTTATACAAATACTTTACCAAGGTCTCCCAGGATCCTCAAAATGGCTTACAGGAGCAGTACCCCTATCAGATATTTCCCCCTTCCTCACAACCTAACACTTCAGAATCTCTTGTGTTACCTGCTCATATAGTCCTGGCTGCCAAATCTTAGCTCTGAGTGCATTCTTAGTCAAAGTGTTCCCCAGATGGCCCTCATGGACTAGGATGATTAACCTTTTTTATACAGATTCAGGTTCAGGTCGTATCAATCTATTGTCCCTTTTGCACAAATGAAAAATCCATTCAAAACTTTGGTTAAAGGATTGAGGATTGAACTCTATCCAGGACACACTTTACCTACTGTCACACTTCTTGATGAACTGCACCACTTGATTAATAATACACTTTCCTTTTTCCAATTTTTATTTGGTGTGAATTCCAGTGAAGGAAGGTTTTATTGTTTCCAATGTATTCAACATTCTGAATGCTCATTGTTTCCTCTTTTTTGCTCAGCACAAACTCATGGATCTAGTGGTTTTCCAGCTGTAAAGAATCTTGCTTTTATTTCCTTTATTCTCTCATTCATTCCCATTGTTAATTATACCTTCCTTCTATCTTCCTTATATCAGACTCCTAACTTCCTTCGTGACATCCTTCTTTAACTTTGCTCCTGCAAGTAACATGTCAGTAATTCTCTCACCTGTCTTGTTTCCCAGTATTCAAACTCCTACTCCCAGAAGTCCAGTCCCTCCCTATGTGAAGGATGTGCATGTTTGGTTGATGCCTAAATTTAATTAACTTCGATTGCAGTAGATACAAGGGTAATTGTGGGAATTTAACACCCTTTCCTGGTATTCTATTTTTCTGCTCTGTGTTTCAGCCAAATGGCAGGGATGAGCTGAAAGAAGATTTTTCGCTTAGGGAAAACTGTTTGTTCTAGAGTTGTGGATGATCCACCATAGGTATTATATTGTGGTTCAAAATATCCTCATTTATTTTAGAAAGTTGAAGTTGCCAAAATTCATATAATTTTGATAGCTTCGACTTAGGTTAATAAAAGGAGTTTGTGAAATGTTTGATTTTTTAGAGGAAATGTTGTGGAATTATCCAAAATAATGCTTTTAGGGAGTAATTTGGTGTACCACATGACTGTTGTTATGCATGTATAGACTTTGAAAAGAAACGCCTTTTCAGGTACTGCCAGGAGGCTTATTCAAGAATAAAATGACTCTTGGTGAAACATTTCCTGCATGATCAGGTTTCCTATGTGCAATATTTACCTAAAATTGTATGAGGGAAACTTCTACACAGTTTGATACATTTGGTATAACAGAGATTCCTAAATCACACAAATTTCACCAGTGTAAATACAATTTTGCTCAGGCAGAGTCAGGTGGTGCATGGTGGACCTGGAAGAAGCTGACAAAGTCTTTGAAGAAAGTCTTTTCCGTTCTTTAACTAAGTTGTTGGGCAAATCTAATGGAATAGTTTTAGAGTGAACTATGGGGTTATTCAGAATAGTATTATTAACTATTAAGCTGCGTCTCTATTAAGACCTTATGGTGAGAACAACTTTCTGTTCTGCTTTCAGTTTGAAGTCTTTGCACGAGGACTCATGATTCTCAGAGAAGCAATGGATATCCTCTCCCTTACCCATGGGTCAAGGCACAAGAATGTAATCAAACAATACGTGTTGGTAAATAAATGGTAAATCAAATAAAACATAGAAAAATACAAATCAAGTAACACATTGTAGACCAAACACTTGGGCCTTTTATACCAATGACACTTCACATGATTTGCTCACAAATTGTCCAGTGCTTTCATGATACCTTTTACCACTCCTACATATTGGGGTGCATATAGACTGCCATCCGGATCCTCAGCACATAGGGTTTGATTTACAAAGGTTGGTGTATGTGTACGTGTGACTTACTCTTCTAGTACTTCCGTTTTCTCAAGAATGCCAAGAGCAAGGCAGGAGTATTGCAGGTTTGCTCCAGAAATTCTGACTTTTCTAATGGTAAAAACCTCATACAATGTAGGTCACTTGGACAGTATAACTTTAATATGTTTGCAGAGTGGATCCTTGACAAACACATTCTCACTTCTAATCTGTCTAGCTCTGAGGTTAGATGGCGCATTCGCTATCTACTGGGACACCTAACCTAGGTTTCCATTCATATTTCTGCACATTGTAGTACTTTTCAAAAATTCACCAATGTTTTATTTATAAACGTTAGCAGTTAGTAATTGGTAGCTGTTTGCGTTTGCGGCCATAAGTTTAATATTTTCAATATTCCAGCCTTGTTCAAGTTACTTCACTACTAAAGTAATTTGGTTTGAAAACAATTATGTAGTCTAAAACGTTTGACACACACAATAATAAGAATTTAAATATGCGATGTAGTATGTACTTTTATTTCTTCCACTTTTCCAAAGTATTGATTTATAAGGGTCCAAGTAAAACTGCAATACTGCAGGTATTGATTTGAATTAGCTAACAAAACCCACACCATGGATGTCATTTTGATATAAAAAATAATGAGGTCAACAAAATATAATATTCATAGAACTGTTTGAAGAATATAAAATGTAAATACATTTGTCTGCAGCGTGGTTGCAGAATGAAGTATTGTGTTTCCCAATAATTTTGAACTTCTTCCCCGGCAGCTAAATTCAATACCACAACTAATTAGAAGAAAACTGTGAGCAGGTCTTACATTGCAGTTCAATAGAACTTTAAAATATCACATGATGTAAAACCTATATACATTTTCTTTTTCGCTTATTAGATCATTTGATTGTAGCAAAGATACAATGAGAATGCCATCCTCGAAGTGAATGAATGAATGGATGAATAAATGAAGGAACAAGCTGATAACTAAATTAAAGAATTAATACACATGGATACGAGTATACATGAGCAAATGAAAGAATTCACTGATAATTGCCGAAAGTATAAATTATTGAATGGGCGAACATACAGGCAAAAAAAATAACTGAATGGTGCACAGATGTAAACAGGCACTCCTTGTTCCCCGCAGAGTCTTTGTACCCTAGTGTTTAGAGCTGCATTCTCTACAGAGAGTGTGTGTGTGTTTGGGTGTGTGTGCGTGTGTGTGTGTGAGCTAGTGTTTGTGCATGTGTGTGCACGCATGTGTGCATGTGCTTTGAATTCTACAACCTTTGCTGTCCTCCTAGGTTCTGGAATCTTCAGTTGGAGCTTGTTGCAGAGCTTGGGCAGTCATCTATGGTTGGTAGGTTGTGCATACAAACGAACTGAATAGAAGCTCAGATTGTTCATCTGTTTGTGTGGTGAGGAATGTTAGTGCGGCACACACCCTGCAGTTGGTCCCACAAGAAAGGGACTCAAAAGTAGCTGAACACTATTTATGAATTATCCAAAGTTCTACAACTCAGCGTAGGAAATTTGAATAACAAAGAAATGCAAGGAGGATTAGGGTGACAGGTGTATGTCCTTTGGGCTGCTTGAGCCCTCTTGGTTGAACTGTGCTGTTTATCACATTGGACTTCCTGCATTGTTTATCTCAACTGTGCAGCAAACTTTATATTCATTTTTTTACATTAGAGGTGCAGTGTTTTGTGTATTTATTATGGCTACACAGCAGATGTTTCCATTTTTAATGCACGTTTAAAGGGTGTGGTAGTGCACTAGTGCATTGTTTTAAAATATCTGCATGTCACAGGGAGACACCATTCTGCATGCACCCACTTAGGCACTTATTTCGAGGGGCCTCATAAAATGGGAGGAATTTCCCCAAACCTTGAATTACTGATTGGGGGTGGGGGGTGGGGTGGTATTGTTAGCTTTAGGGTGTAAAAATCCATCTTGTTATGCAGTGTACAGCGAGGGCCCGCTAAAAAGGAGGAATTACCACTGGAATAAACAATGCCAAGTCCTGTGCTCCCAGTAATTCACCATTTTCACCCAACTTTCACAATGAGATTTTGACTCTTTTCAGCAGCTGTGGAATCTCCATGTGGCAGTCTCCCCCTGAACCCACATCTCTGATAGAGCCAACGCTATTGCTGCTGGCCTCATCTGGTTTATAAGTACTTTCCTTTCCAGAACAATGAGCATCTTCTCAAACTCATAGTGCATCACAGCTTGCATTTTATGCTAGACAGCACTGCCCTCTGGTGTCACTTTGACTGGGCTAGAGACTGATTAGTTGTCACAAGCAATTGATAATTTTCTAACCCCTAATTTTGACTGGACAATTTTGCATCAAGGTTCCACTGAACCAGTTTCCAGGGTGGCAAAACAGCTGTCAGGACAAACGTTATTTTCTTGCACACTGAGAGTACACCGCCTTAAGCCAGTCCCAGTTTTCTGAAGTTGGAAGAAAATGGCCCACTTTTATCAACTGCTGGTAATGTTCCTCTTGACCACTCCCATAGCCCCAAGGTTCAAAGTACAAGCTTCTAGACAACAGGTCTCTCTCTAGGCAGGGTTCCTTCAGCATGCAGTTCCTGGTGGTTAGCCGACCTCTCTTGGTGTTGGGAATCCTGCAACCCTGGAATAGGTAGAAAGAAGGTCCATAACTTGACCCGAATCGAGAAGTTTTGTTCCCTGGGTGCCTGCAGAAGTCAGGAGTCACTGAGCTTTTTTTCTTCTAGCATGGCCTTTTTCATTCAGATGTTGTCTTACCAGGTCCAAGAGTATTTTGTGGTGGTGGTAGTGTGTCACCAGTCTTATCTTTTGCACTAGCCAGTAATTATAGTACTTTCGTACAACAAATTTTGAATATAATCTTGCCAAATCCTCATCTAGTACCTCGCTGGTGTAATGTTCAAATTATTTTATGTCCCATTTTCTTCCATCTGATGGGGCTCTTCTTCTCCCCTAATGTTAGACCTGTCAACCTTAGGATGGTCTTAGCCCAACCTTTTGCCTGATTACCTCCATTTGCTGCTGTATCTTTTGTTGGCCTTAGTACTATGCAAACTTTACCACTGCTGACCAGTGCTAAAGTGCATGTGCTTCTCCCCTAAACTTGTTATCATTAGTATATACATGATTGGCATATTTAGTTTACTTGTAGGTCCCTTGAAAATTGGTATACCATATACCGAAGATCTGTAACCTAAATGCTACTGGTGGGCCTGCAACACTGGTTGTGTCACCCACGCAAGTAGCCTTTTAAATCTGTCTCAGGCCTGATAATGCAGGGCTTGTGTGAACAGTTTACTGCCACTTCGACTTGGCATTTAAAACCACTTGCCAAGCCCTAAACTCCCCTTTTATTTCACATATGTCACAAGTAAGGTAGACCCTAGGTAGCCCCATGGGCCGGGTGCTTTGTAACTACAGGGCAGGACATGTACTTTTAAATGTTATATGGCCTAGTAGTAACAACCAGCTAAATTAATGTTTCACTACTGTGAAGCCTACTCCTCTTATGGGCTAGCGTTGGGGATTCCTTAAAATGCCTTTTAAACTGTAATTCCTGATCAGAATTGAGTAGCTTTATCATGTTTCATATCTTTGAAATGGTAATGATAAATCATTTAGTGGGAAAGTTGGATTTGACATTACCATTTTAGGAATGCTACTTTCAGAGAGTGGACATTTCTCTGCTCTTAACTTTGCTCTCAGTGCCTACAGTCTTTCTCCAATATACGTCTGGGCTGTGTGACAACTACACTTTGTGCATTCCCTTTAGATAGCCACACATACAGGAAGGACTGGGTGTGACGTAGGACTCATCTACATTCTTCTGCAGTCTAATAGGATTCCTGGACAGGAAGGGGGAGGAGTACATTAAACGTACACTTGAATAGGCTGTGTCTTGTCCTCACAAAAAATGCTGATTCCCCCCTCCCACAGATAGCCTGATAGACAGGACTGGGTTCAAACGGACCCTTGTGCACTTCAGAGGGCTGCTTTGAAGTCACACCCTACATCAAAGGCACTTTTGGGTATAAGTACTGGGGCTCTGATCCTACCAAATCAGGTCACTCCTGCACCTGGGAGGACCTCTGCTGGAGTAAAGACTGGTGTGCTGAAAGGATTGCCACTTTGCTGTGACTGACTGTTCTTAGGGACTGTTTCTCTGCTTCGCTGAGCTGCCCTGCTGCCTGCTAATCTCTGCCCTGCTGAGGACAAGAACTGGACCCTCTCACTTGAACCCAGAGTGACCGCAGGTCTTGGAGGCTTGGCTCTTGTTTTCTGAAGTCTCAGGGGCACAAAAGACTTCCTGCAATCCTGTTGGACTCAGTTGTCTGTGAGTCCTACCCTTGCCTGAGGTGCCCCCTCCAGTCCTGAGAATCAGAAGTGGGATCTGGAGCTGATTTCTGCAAAAAACTACACATTGCCTTGATTGCATGAGATTTTGCACTGCCTCGGCTTGCAAAGCTGGCACAGAGCCTGCTCCACAACAAAGAATCCACAGCCTGGACTGCTCGACGGCAACACTCAGTGAACTCGATGACAAAACATTGCATTCACTTCAACGAATCTCGACGATGTTGTAGGACCCTCACTAGACGATGGCCTGTCTGGGTCCTGTAGCCGGCCTGCCATAGATCGTGGTTGGCCTGAACTTTGACTTTGCATCGGTCCCTTGCAATCTCAAGTAACCTTTTGACCGATAGTGACTTCTAAACACTATTTTTCGTTTATTCTTTCTCGACTTCTAATTATTGGAATTTTGCCATTTTGGACTTGTTTTACTTACATAAATATTCTCTATTGTTGTGGTGTTTCTTTGAGTTACTCTAATTTAAGTGTTGCACAAATACTTTGCACATTGCCTATTAAGTTAAGACTGACTGCTCTGTGCCAAGCTACCAGAGGGTGAGCACAGGTTAATTTAGAGTGTGTATCTGACTTACCCTGACTAGGGTGGTAGTCCCTACTTGGACAGGGTTCAAACCTCTGCCAGCTAGAGACCCCATTTCTAACTCCTAACCATTCTCCAATTCTGATGAGGTGCCTTCTCCTCTGTCAGGATAAACATTGGATTTCCCTCTTCCTGGCTTAAGAGCCAGTGCATATGCAATGATTCAATAGGAGTGATTCCTGACACACCTATTGTCCTCATAAGGCTGTCCTTTGTTTTCCCAACTATTCCTGCCCTCTCAGTTGACAATTTTGTGTTAAGTGGCCAGTTAGGTAATGATAACATCACTGCCTTCCAAGCCATTGTCCTCTGGAAGCAGGATAATTATTTCCCAGCTATGAATGTGTATTGGGCCCCCAGTGTGTAGCCCTGAGCCAAAGTGGTTATTAACAGGTTTACTCAAGGAGCACAAAGTAGTGGAAAGGCACGCTGTGGCACACATGCCATTCAACTTACAACCTACTGTATCTTTTTCTGTACCAACTAATATGATCTTACAGGCTAGTGAAATAAGCCAACGGGTTGAAACACATTTTATTAGTACTATCTTAGTAGCAAACTCACACACTGTGGAGCAGAATTCCATTCTCACAGAGTCCTAATCTATACTACTATTATAAAGAGAGAACTGTGTCCTTTGAGCCAGGTAAACTCGAAAAGTACACCACCAATCACAACACCCAATACAGCGTTGGAAGGGGGAGGTCCAGGAGATGGACATAGTCTATACATCAACACACCATATACATTGGGGGGAAAAGAACGTTAGGGGAAAAGTAGTCTGTATGGGCGTATGCATACAGTGATTATATGCGCGGCGTTCTGCGTCACAACGCTTGTGAGAGGCGCAATGGCGTGTGGGCGTCACGTTACGTAAACGCGGCGTTCGGTGTCGGACAGGAGCGCTGGAAGGAGCAAGGGACCGATACCCGACATGCGGAAGTGCCCAGCTGATGGAGTGCCCAGCGCGGGGAGGAGCCATCGCACAATGCAAATATTGTGAGTAAGTAGTATAGATTCACACTTTACATGTTTGACGGCGTGTAAGGAATCCTACTTGACCGTGTTAGCAAAACGCTCTTTCGTGCTGAACGTGTAAATACAGCGGACTGTGAGTGCAGACGGTGCCACGGCGTGTAAGGAATCACACTTGACCGTGTTAGCAAAACACTCTTTTGCGCTGAACGTATAAATACAGTGGGCTGTGAGTGCAGACGGTGCCATTTGCTTCTCAATCTTAGCTGGGGGGGGGGCCTCAGACATGTAGACCCTGGCGCGCCCCATCGCAGCTTGCACCTCTTCACATTATCCGGGGCAATGTCTTCCATTCCAGTAAAATGTGCACCCCCGCCACCTTAGGATCTGGCACCCTCTGACTGTCGCATGGCACTATCTCCCCAAAACGATAACACCCCCACCCGCCGCAGGATCACCACATCAACAGGCAAGTGAGCCCTCCTTCAGACAGCGCGGTACACTCCAACTGCACTTCGCCAACACCTGCAGGGTCAGAACAACAGGGCGGGCAGGGGTGCCGAGCCACTTCAGCGGGCCTCAGTAAAGTATGGGTTCGGACAGGCACTTCAGAAGTGCACAGCAGATGAAATGCCCAGAGCCGGGAGGAGAGGCGCGGAGGAGTGGCGGGGAGGAGCGGCGATGCTGGTGGGGGAGGAGCGGTGATGCTGGTCAGTACTCTCGAAAAGCCTACCCGGACAACGTTGCGATGGGCTGCTAGTAGCAGCATAAAGAGGGTATAGAAAAGGCAAAAATTCTTAGGTCACCATGCAAAAAAAGAAGTATTTTCTACAACTACCCGTGCCATATTGATACCCTTGGTAGACCCCTTACTGAATATTTATGCCAGGAGTAATAAACCAGCATTCTTTCCCAGGCTAGGGTGCAGCTCAATATTGCTGGCAAACACATTATTGGACGTTTAGTTCAGATGCTTGTTAACACATCCCCTTATCCATCTATATCTATGATAAGTATCGTTTTTGTTCTATGACACTATTCTTCCTTAACTCTGGCACTCCTTCCCTGTCCTCTCATCATTCCATTTATCATCTGATGTGCAAATAAGCTTAGCTTTTGTTTGCTAAAGTAAAACAATACAATAAAATGCATAATTGCAATTGAATTGAACAGCAGGGTCGTAACAGTGGCCCCTGCAGCCCCTGCAGGTGCCTGATTCCTTGATTGATGGATCTTTTTCTTGACACATTTTGCACATCTGTTTTCAAGTAAGGTGCATAAAATGTCGAATTGCATGGACACATTCCCATCCTGAATCACAGAATGACGAGTTAAGGTTTTTCACTGACAAATCACGTTTGCAAATGAGGAAATTATTGCAGTATGGTAGACGAATTGTTCAACAGCAGTTTTTCCTTTGAGTACAGACCGGCTGTGTTCACTAATTTAATATCATGGACAGAATCAAACTGTTGTGTTTGTGAATTTTCCTTGAAGCTACAGGGAGGTTCGCATCCAGGAAATAAAACTAAATGTATTACTCTTAAAGACAATGGTAAGAGTGCTTCATGGGTGGGAATTATTACGGAACACCCCTCTATTTGATCAGGTGGATTGAAAAGGGGGGTTCTCCACTAATAAAAACTAACCCTGGGCGTAGTTCGTGAAGTAGCACTAGGATTAGCTATGCGAAGTGGCCTTCACATTACGCGAGCTACGCGTAGCACTACGCAAACTGGGTAGTAGCCTGTTCGCACTGTGCAAGATGCCGTTTTCAATGATTGCACAGTGCGGACAAGCATCCTGCACTGTGCAATCATTGAAAACGGCATCTTGCACAGTGCGAGCTGTAGTTTTCTGCTGCTCAAGTAGATTTTTACTCGAGCGGCAACTGTCTCAACGCGGACTGGTAGTTTCTCATCGCGAGCGGTCATGAGCATACGGGACCACTCGCAATGAGAAATCTGCCCTCCCCACGTTGAGAATCTCCTGGGAGGTTTATTTTCCACGATTGGCAACTTGATGTTGCTGATCGTGAACGAGGAAAAAGTCTCGCCGGGATTTAATTTTGCTTGCTCGCGGTCGCCAACTTGACGTTGAGGACCGCGAGCAAGTAAAAAATGACCACTGCACTACAGCTACGCTACGAATGTTTGCACTGTGCTACGTGCAATTCGCGTAGTGTGAAGTAGCGGAAACTTCACAAACTACGCGGGCGTAGCGTAGTGCTTTGCCCAGGGTTAATCAAAACATCTCCTTCAACAGAAACAAAAATATGATTATGCACACTTGTTATGTTATGTTATGTTATTTGGGTTCTTCTATAGCGCAACGGCTACTCCAGCAGGAGTGTCCCGGCGCTTTGGCGAAGAAGTCCTTTAGATAGAGGAACATAACTGCAGAATAAAAGGAACAGCGAAGTTAACTGGTAAAAAGCCAGGTTTTTAATTCTTCAGTTATATATTATGCATGTACAACAATAAAAAGTTAATTCTTCAATGCATGTAGTGATGGCAGGAGAAGCTCAGTGAGTGGGGTTCCCAGCAAACGTCTGTGGTCCTCCCATGTTGATCAAAAGCTCTTCCTTCTATACACCATATTGGGCTCCACAAGACTAATGAAGAGCAAGTAGCAGCATACCACCGTCACATTCTATTTGGATCTGCATTCATGCATCGCAAAGCTACCAGACATTGACCACATGTAACATAAACTGTAATACAAAGTTGTTGATCACATGGTAAAAGTGCATTTCATAACAGAAGTTATCATGCTTTTGTCAGCAATTTTGTTTACAATAAGCAAACTAGATTTGCCCCCAGTTGAGACAGGTTCCAGTAATTCTGCTGAGCTTTCTCCCTGACCTCTGATCAAAGGCTTGTTTCCCGAGAACTATTGTTTGATTGCAATTGCATTTATTTGTTCATATTTCTGCAGTGAGCAGGGATGCTGTTTGCATGGCTGCAGAGGCTACTGTGGCTGGTGTTATTTTATGTTATGTTGATTTATATGGCGCAGCTTATCACCTGTGAGTCTTTCCAGGTACTGTAAATGGAACATAGACTGTGTAGTGCTCCTGGTAGAAAAAACAAGTCTTTAATTTGCTGCCGAAGATGAGAAATGTAGGAGCTGTCCTGATGTGTTAAGGAAGTTTATTCCATTTCTTGATGGTGATTAGGGAGATGTGCCCTCCTGATTTGTTTCTGCCGATGCGAGGGACATCTATGAAGGTGAGAGAAGTAGAGCGTAGCTGTCTGGAAGGTTGGTAGAGTTGAAGTCAGTTCTTGCGATATGCTGGTCTAATGTTGTGTAGGGCTTTGTAGGCATGGATGATGAACTTGAATTGGCAACATTTCTGGCAGGAATCTGGTGGAGTCAGCTGTTTGGAGATGCCTCCATAGACTGCGTTACCATAGTTGAGTCAATTGGTTATGAGGGCCTGGGTTACCATGCATCTTGTGTACATGTGGAGCCATTTGAAAATGTTGTGAAGGATTCTGAGGATGAGGCAGCAGGATGCAGTCACAGAGTTGATGTTTATTCATTGGAAGTTTGTATTCTAGGATGATGCAAAGGTTTCTGTCTGGGTCTGTGGGTGTGGACATGGGACCCAGTTAGGATGCCATTCAGGAGGAGTCCCAAGGGGAGCTCTCCTTAATGAAGATCTGGATCTGCGTTTTGTCCATGTTGAGTTTAAGGCAGTTCTCTCACAACCAGTTAGTCACTTTGGACATGCAGGGAGTGAAATTGGTCCTGGTGGTGTTGTTTGTGTCAGCGAGGGAGAGGATGAGCTGAGTGCCGCCTGCATAGAAGACAATGTTGATGTTGTGGGCTCTTATGATGTGGGCGAAGGATGCCATGTACATGCTGAACAGGGGAGAACATAGAGAGCAGCCCTGGGGGAAACTATAGATGAGTTTCTTATGTTCAGCGACATAAGGGAAGCGTCTGACTCACTGAGTTCTGTTTGAGCCGAAGGAGGTGATCCATCTCTGGGTGGGCCTTTGAATACCTGAGCACTGTAGTCTGGCGACGAAGGTGCCATGGGAGAGGGTGTTGAAATCGGCGAGAGGATGAGCAGGATGAGAGCATTTCCTCTCTGTCCATGATTGACCGGATGTCATCTGGTGTTGCTCGGTGGGCAGTTTCCATCCTCTGGGTGCTGCGGAACTCTGACTATATGTAGTCCAGGAGGAGGTGCTGATCTAGATGGGCAGGGAGTTGCCTGTTGAACTCTTTCCCTAGGACTTTGGCCAGGAAAGGAAGGAGCAAGATGTGTCTGTAGTTGCTTAGTTCTTTCAGCTTGGCTAAGGGTTTCTTCAGGAGAGCTGTGACCTCTGCATGTTTCCAGGTTTCCAGGAAGGTTCTATTGAGGATGGAGGTGATAGTGGTGGTGAGGTTGGCGCTGATCAGAGCTCTTTCCAGGTTGCACATGTGGTGAAGGCAGCAGTCTGTGGGGGACCCTGAATGTATGGTATGCATTATTCTGGCAATGTCTTCTGTGGTGAGAGGGTTCCATTTCATTAGAGGCTGGCCGTTCCTGGTGTTAGTGGAAGGTTGCATGATGATGCCTGTTACGGTGGGTGAGGGTGCAAAGTTAGTGTTTATCTTCAGTATTTTGTTGTGGAAGAAGTCAGAGAGGTCATGTGAGGGGATGATGGTGTTGGTGGCTGCCACTGAATTGGTAAATTCTATGATTATGTTGAAGAGTTGTTTGCAGGAGTTAGGGCAAAATTCTAGTCTAAGCATGAGGGCAGCTTTCCAGGCATCTTTGATATGGGTGTGGTACTCTCTGAGTGCATATTTGTAGGTTTCCTTAGCGGAGTTATCTCAGTTGGTTCTCCGTCTTCTTTATAGTTGTTTGCAATAGTGCTTGAAATCTCTTAGGTATTTAGTGTACCATCATGCTTGGGTGTGAGTTCTTGTATGTCTGATTTTTTTCATGGGGGCCATGGTGTTGGTGCAGTCTGAGATCCAGTTGTTGAAAGTGATTAGGTCGTTCTGTAGGTCACCTGTGAGGATAGGCTGGTTGGATTCAGGATGTCAGTCCAGTCCTCTGCTATGTTGTTCCAGTTGCAACCAATGTTGATGGCTGGCTTTGGTTTTCTGAAGTGGGTGCGTTGATGAAAGATGTACCAAGTAGTAGTCCATTCATGGGAGCAGGGTGAGGTGATTGAAGGTGATCTTGTTGCTGGTTGTAAATACTAGGTCGAGTGTATATCTGGTGATGTAAGTCAGGTCTTGTATGAGCTGTGTGAGTCAAATTGTGCTGAGGTTCTATGGGAAGGTGGTGATGTTATGGTCCGTTAGGTCATCGAGATTAATATTGAGGTCACCGAGCAGTTAGAATTTATTGGATCTGATGGCGATGGGAGTGATGTAGTCGGTGAGGAGGTTATCGAAGGTAGTGCGAGGGCCTGGCGGTTAATAAGAGAGGATGCCCACGATGGTTGTGGATGTAGTTGGAAGTGCATTTGTTGCATGAGAGTGGTCGGTTCGTTCAGAGCAGTTATGAAAGTGATGGTGTCTTCGTGGAGGATTGTGAAACCCCCTCTGGATTTGTAAAGCTTGTCTCTGCAGAAAATCTTGTAGCTGGGAGGGATGGCCTCAGTGAAGACTGGAGTAGATCACGGGTTGAGCCAGGTTTGGGTGAGAAAAAGGATGTCCATGGAGTGTGTGTCGATGAAGTTCCAGACCTCAGTGGCATGTTAGAGATGATGTTGAGGAGCATGCAAGTGATGCGGGTTAGGTGTGCATGGCACATGGAGTGGGAGTGATGCTGCAAGAGAAGCATCAGTGAGCATGTGCGAAAAGTCCTACCATGCAGTGTGGAGCAGGGGCAGCAGTTGTGTAGGTTACCGTTGTTGAGTACTATCAAGTCGGGTGAGGTGTAGCGATATCGCTGGTGGTCAAGAGGACCTGGGTCGCTGGCGCTGGGAGAGATCCAGGCATAGACAGGCTTGACTTTGCAGATGAGCAGCAACTACCATTAACCAGAAGGGGGTCTGTGCACATCTCAGGAAGTAAATGTAAATGTAAATGTACAGGAATTTATATAGCGCAAATCACCAAGCGGTTTCTAAGCGCTTGCTTAGGGAACCCGTCCTGGTATTCCCCTGTGAGATAACCCCGGCAGGGTATCCGCAAGGTGAAAGCCAGGCATCCCGCCGCGAGGGGCCGTTGTGGAGATTAAGCAAGCTATTGCCCAGAGTCGCAGAGCGTGAACCCGTGAATCGAGTAGGCACCGGAGCGAGAATTGTCGAGTCCATGGACATTTTAGGACTCAAGACCCCGCCGAGCTGGGAATTGAACCCTGGTCCCGGGCTGACCTCTGCTTCCAGGTCTGCCTCCTCTAACCAGTGAGCCACACTTCTCCAAGTGACATAGGGCTGATAAGAGAATCATAAAGAGTAGGACTGAGTATATGGAATTAATCCTTTGATGCACATATCACTGTTGCTGACATTTAGCTGTAAACTCTGGCCACTCCCAAGAATTATGTTGTGGACAATCAGCTTTAGAGTAATGCCTGCTGTGACAGACCTCTTTCATGAAGGAAGATGAAAAGGATACGTGCCCACTTCACTACAAGCAGAACCCTAGCATAAAGCTTCAAAGACCCAGACCCTAAATTACATTTGGTGTCTAGAAAAGGAATCCCTGAGTGAGGTGTGAGTAGAGCAGCTGTGCACCGCAGAGGTTGCTGCCTGTGCACAGAAACAGTCCAGCGACCTCCGCATCAGCATGTCGTGATGATTCCATATGCCAGAAGAATCCACCAGTGAACTTAATTGGGCCTTAGTGTGAAAATTCTTTTAGGACATTGGTCCGAAGAGTCTGATCCCAATAGCAACCCACACAGTACCCTTGTACTCAAGAAGAGGCTGCCAGCATTTCTGCGGTCAACTGTTTGGGCTGCGGACCAGACAAAGGAATTACTGTTGTGACCTGTGGGTCTAGCCTGCCAACTGCAGCAGAATGTTTCCCTGAGGATCGCAAGACACCACTGAGGACATCGCACCCTCCTTCAAGCTCCAGTCTGGAGCTGAAGAGCTCTCCCCTTTTGCTTGTGGAAGCACAACTTACCTTCTGTATCTGAGAAGTGGGAGCAGCTCCTGTCGCTGGAACCTGATGACAATGCTGCTCAACAGTAAGAGCCTGCACCTCCAGGTGCTGCTGTGTCCATCTCGACTGACCCAACTTTGCTGTATGTGATCCAGACTTGGGAGACCCTAAGGAGAGAGCACTCACTGACCCATTGAACACTGTCATAATGCCAGAGTGAATAAGATTGATACTGGGCCTTTGGGGACCAGGGAGATTCACTTCTGAAGGTCCTTTGGAGCCATAGACACTTTTGACTGCAAGGCTGAAGAGTCAAAGGGGAACTCTTGAGTGTGGCCTATTAGTTGGCATTCCCTGATGTGGCCACCAGTGAATGGGGACAACTCTTTTTAGACCAGGGGGTTTCTACTTGGCAATGGTTTGCACCTTTGTCCAAGTAGGGACCCTTGCTTCTAGTCAGGGCACAGGAGTTACGCCCTTCGACAACCCTTTCTCGCCCCCTTGGCAGGTTGGCATGAGCAGACAAGGTTATCTCAGAGGCAGTGTGTAGCTCATTTGTGCACATGTACAGTGACACAGTGAAAACACTACAAACAAACACCACGCCAGTTTAGAAAAATAGGAACTCTTTATCTAAACCAAACAAGACATAAACGATAAAAATCCAACATACATATATCAACATATTAAATAAAATAGGTTATTCACAAAAGGAAAGCTTGTAGCCACAAATAGCTCCACCTGGGGCTATTACAACGTTGCAACAGCTGAAAATCCCTAAGTAAAGCACCGACCGCAAGATGCGCTGCATCTGGCCTGGAGTCACACGGACCCCAAAGAACAGTACCTTGGTAAACGATGAAAATAAAGACAGTGCACGGCGTCGGGGAGGTGATGCCTCTCTGGCGCCGGATGCAGTCTGTTCCTTACAAGCACAGGGGAGGTGAGGCATTGGTTCCTTACTGCAATACAGGGTAGCTGAGGTGTCGGTTACTTACTGTTGCTGGGGAGGTGACGTCACGGTAGCATTGAGGCATTGGTTACTAACGATGATGAGGAGTCAATGGATACGGGAGGTCATCAACGTCAGGTATCAGCTCCATGATGATGAAGCACCAGCGTCAGTGAGGTTGGGACTGTGGTGCGCATCAGGGCAGTGAGTTTCAGGGCAGTGCATTGTGAGCATCACAAGGGTTGCACTCAGCTCTGGTGCAGGCATCGGCCTCGGTGACGATGTCAGAGTAGGTATGGTGCGAGATCGGCAAGCATCGGGGCTTCAGTGTGAGTCTGAGTGGTGCGTTGTGCACTTCACAAGCGGTGCCCATGGCTTTGTTGCAGGTCGCAGCTTCGCTAGCCGGCGTTAGTGTTGCTATTTCCCTCTGTGGCAGCTGAAACAGCAGTTCCCGGTGCAGGAGGACAGAGGAAATTAAGTCTTTGTGTCACTGAGACTTCAGAGCAGGAGGCAAGCTCTACATCATGCCCTTGGAGATCTTCTGCAGGACATGCAGCACACAGCAAAGTCTTGGTACTCTCCTTGTCAGAAAAAGCCATTGCATGCCAACCCCTCGCAGCACACAGCGGAAGGGGCTTCTCCTTCAGTTTTGCCCGCTGTTCTCCTTGGCAAAGGTTCCTCTTGAGTTCAGAAGTAATCTAAAGTTCTGGGGTCCGGGCCCCAATATTCATACTACATTTTCCATTGTTCTCTTATGGTAGAGAGTCTCTTAGTTCAGTACAAACCAGTTCTGTCCTCTCTGGTTCAGCTTCCACACAGGAGGTGGAGACACCATTGTGTAAGGCAGACGGGGCCTATTCAGATGCAAGGAAATCTCCTCCCACTACTCTAAATGCAGCCCAGGTCTATTCAGTCCATCTCTGACTCATCCAGGGAAGGCAGGACACACCTCAACCCACCAGTGGCAGTTTACAGCAAATGCACATCTCCAGCCCCTATCACTCGAAAGCCAGCCCGTCAATCCATAACCCACAAAAGGCATCCAGGATGGTTAAGCAAGAAAATGCCTACTTTCTGAAAATGTAATTTCCAAACACATAATTTAAAAAACATCTTTACTAAAAGATGTTGTTAGATCTGGGGGTCTCTAGTTGGCAATGGTTATCACCTTTTTCCAAATAGGGACCCTTACTTCTAAGTCAGGATAAGGGGATTACCCTCCTTATTAACCCCTGCTCACCCCCTTGGTAGCTTGGCACGAGCAGACAGGCTTATCTCAGAGGCAGTGTGTTAAGCATTTGTGAATATACACAGTAATACAGTGATAACACTACAGATGGACACAACACAGGTTTTATAAAAATAAGTATTCTTTATATAGACTTAACACAAGACCACAAATAACAAAAATCCACAATACTACACTTAAGATTACTTACAAGATGATTAAAGTCTCTTAGTTCAAGTTGTTGGTAAATGCGACAAAGTTCTCAACAAAGTACCTGGATGCGTAACGCAAAGTGAACAAAAGGCTCGCAAAAGGGGAGATGCGTCGGTTCCGTGACCCGGGGGAACAGTTGCGTCCTTCCTCAATGCTTGCGCAGAGTAGGAGACTCATCATGAGCCTTACCGGTGCGGAGGTGATGTGTAGATTCTCAGCCTGCAGGCCAGTTGCGGTGCGCAAGATGGCGCCTTGATGCGATGCGATGATCCGGTTGCGATGCGAAAATATGGCGCCCTTGATGCGGCAATGCGATGACGATGCGATGACGCCCTGGCAGCCTTGCGACGACTCTGTACTTTGGATCCGTGACAGGCCCTCCGACACGCTTCTTCGGTGATGCGATGGCGACTCTCACGATGGCGTCACGCTTCTCCGGGGATGCGACAGCAGACAGCTTCGATGAACACTCGCTTCCAGGGAGATGTGATGAAGGCTCGCTTCTCCGGCATTGCGATGATTTCAGCTGTGGCGGCGACAAGCTTCTACTCGATGCGTCGCGCTTCCAGCTCCCAGCGACTGGAGTCAGAATTCCCAGCAAGGAAATTCAGGAGGGAGCTGGAGGTGAGGTCTTTTGTCCCTGAGACTTCATCAGGAGGTAAGCACAGTTCAATCCCTTGGAGAATATTCTGTAGATGAAAGTCCTCACAAAGTTTCTTCTCCTTTCCCTTGGCAATAAAGCAACCACTGCAGGCAAACCCAGCAAACAGCCCACTGGCAGAGGGTCAGTCCAAACTCCTGCAGCTTCCTTGGTTCTTCTCCTTGGCAGAAAGGTTTCTTGTTCCAGAAGTGATATAATTTCTTGGGATCAGGGTCCCAATATGTATACCCCAAAACCCTTTGTTCTCTGAAGGCAGAGAGGCCTCTGCCTAGTTCAAACTAGTTTCTGAGCACTTTGTTTACATGACTCTCTTCTTCCTTTCACTGTGCAGGGCAGAGACATCAGCCGCCCCACAGGAGGTGGAGCCATCACAGGGGAGGGGAGATACAGCTCTGGAGCACTCTGTTGACATGATTCCTCCTCTCCTTTCACAGTGCAGGGCAGAGACATCAGACAAGCCACAGAGGGTGGAGCCAGCATGGTAGAGGGAAGGCCCAGCCCTATTCAGGTCCCAGGTGCAACTCATCCCTCCCATCTAGATGCAGATCCCTCCATTCACCACCGGGCTGCCCCAGCCTGCCTCCTGGAATCTCCCAGCCCTGTCACACACAAACCCAGACAAGGAATACACAACCCAGCGGAGACAGGCTCAAATGCAAGCAAATACCTGCTTTCTAAAAGTGGTATTTGCAAACACAGAATATTAAAATAAACTTTACTAAAATATGTATTTTATTATTCGTAGTTCGGGCATACTAAATTCGAACTTCTACCATGTTACCTGAGTCAGTTGGGATTATAATAATGTAATACTCTAACTGCCCATTCTGGCCTATGAGAACAGGTAGCCTTAAATAGTGAAAAATTAAAATGGCTGTAATTCACTATTAGAACATGCTACACACATCAGAGCATGTCCTACCTTATACTTACAATGCACCCTGCCCTTGGGCCTATCATAGAGATATAGAGATGTCTAATATGAAGCAAAGGGAACGTTTAGGGACTGGCAAGTGGGTGCACTGGCAGGCCTGAGACACACTTCACAAGCTTTTTCTGTGGGTGGTGCAGCCAGTGCTGCAAGCCTACCAGCAGCATTTGATTTACCAGCCCTGGGCACACTTGGTGCACTGTACTAGAGGCTGACACATAAATCAAATAACCCAATAATGGAATCCAATCAATACATTAATTTAACATAGGGAGCACTTGCACTGTGGCACTGATTAGCAGTGGCACAGTGCCCAAAGCATAAATCCAGCAAAAAACATATCAAACCAGAGGAGGCAATCCGTCAAAAATGGAAGGGACACTCACACCAATGGTGTCAGGTCTAACAGATGTGTGACTAAATTCTGAGTTCAGAGACTCCAAACTCCATTTCTCTATCTTGTCCCAATGGGAAGTTATACTTGTAAGCTATCACAAAATATCTCCCATTCTATTCCATGGGACAGATAGCCTTTCAATAGTGAAAACCGAAATACACTGTATTTCACTATCAGGACACGTCACCCACACCAGTACATGTCCTACCTATCACATATACTGCACCCTGCCCATGGGGGTACCTTGGGCCTCCTTGAGGGGTGTCTTACATGTAAGAAAAGGGATGGTTAGGGCCTGGCAAGAGGGTGCGCTTGACAGGTTGACAGTAGAAACTGTGTGCAGACACTGCAGTGGCAGGTCTGAGAACCTTTTGAACTGCTGCTTGTGTGGGTGACACAATCAGTGCTGCAGGTTCACTAGCAGCATTTGATTTACAAGCCCTGGGAACACACAGTGAACTGTACTAGGGATTTATCAGTAAATCAGATAAGACAATCATGGAAACACCAATCCATAATCACAATTTAAATGGAGACTATGTGCGCTTTAGCACTGAATAGCAGTGTTAAAGAGCCCAGAGTCCTAAGACCAACAAAAACAGGGTCAAAAAGAGGAGGTTGAAAAGTAAAAAGTCTGGGGATAAACCCGCTGAAAAGCGAGGTAAAAAAACTCTGAGCACATTACAGGTAGGTGGGTGGGAACAGATTAGCTTGACAACTTCTATAGCCCCGACCTCAAGTGGAATTGTGTTATTGTGTTTGAATTTTGCATCTCCAGGCATGTGTATAATTAGAAAAACAATGCTACTTTTTCTTATAAAAGCAAGTATTTGGCTGGACATTGATTTTTTGTTCATACTGTCTACACTTTGAGTTATGAGTCATGTTCACTCACCTTTATCTTTATCCCCTCTGAGGGAGCCTTGACTGATCGACCACAGTTACCAATGAGAGTCACGTGCATAAGGAGTACTTGGCCCATTTGAGCAAGATCCATAGTCGTTCAGGCTCGGGGCATCAGGAGCAAAAGGCATCAGCCACAACAGTTGGACTAGCAGCCCCTGTGTGCCCCATTAAATGGGTTCTGATGATCATCCATCCTGTGCACCCTCTAGTCCCTTCTGTCTTCATAGGAGTATTCCATGGCCTCTCTCGGAATTGCTCAACATTTCATTAATCATTGGTGTCCACCCACAATATTTCAAGTCCTTATACTGATCAAATTGAAGGCTGACACTTTTTCTTCACCAATTACTAAAAATAAGTTTCTTTACCAACATATTTGAATGGCTGCTGTTCAACAGACTCACCTCAAACTGTATGGTAATAACAAAAATTCACACTGTCCAGGCTGTTTTTTATACTTGTCCCTCAAATCCCATTTCTACAGTTTATAAACTATGTCTACCACAGCCACTTATAAATTATTCTCATCCTTCTCCAGCGTTTCATCATGCTTGACACTACCAACACCTCTGACTTACTTAAATATCATTCCTCATTTGGAATTGGTAACACAGCCCTTAAATGGTTCTTCCCCTAATTCTTCAGCCTAACTTCGCTGCCTTACAGTGCTTGGCCTGTCCTCATTCATTCCTCTTCTAGTCAGTATCTTCAAACTATCTAGCCTGGACCCTGAACCATTCTGACCGTGTACTTCCACCTTGGGTGAAACTGGCACTTCATTGAGCATTTTCTATTATCTCTCAACCAACAACATCCAACTATTTTCTTACTTTCCCTTGCTAGTCAATTCCACACATAAATACTCTCTCGCACCTATCAGACACTGGATGAGTTTACAATCCCTTAATTGATTGATTGATTGACAGGCTGAATGTCGGCAAGCAGCAAACCTAGTTTCAGTTCAGGGGTCTTCCCTTTTGCTAGAATTTAGGGCTACAAACTCCCAATTCACTTTCAAGATTAGTGACAAAAAACAGCTTCTCTATTAAGAATATGACTAACACTACTCTAACTCAACAATATGCTCTTTTCATGTAAATCCCTCATGGTTAATCGCACTTATCAATCTTTCATACCAAAGTGATTATATATTAGAGTGTCGAGGAAAGCAACATCGACCTACACAAATTTCAACTCCAGAATACTGACTGGCACTATTTTGTCACGGTAAGTGTGTATATAGAGAGGTATAGATTTACTATTCTAACTCCACATATATTGATGATATAATGTGGTGTGGTATTAATAACTTGATTGTATAACTCCTCACCTATCAAACTATTCAGTCAATATAAAGTCACCCAAACCTTCAATTCGTCTATGCACCATAAAAGTTCTCAATAAAGCATTTATTTTCAAGATTCATAAAAATACCTTTTGGAAAGATTTCTTCCCACCCTTGTCAACCTTGTTAGTATTATTACTAAATCCCAAGTATTCCATATACTTTGGATCCATATCAAATGGGTTACCCTCAGTAAAGCTGCCTTAAATCTCCTCTCTGCATAAGCATTTAGGCAAAATAATATTAACTTGTATTATTTTAAAAACACATTTAAATCACGTGTATTACCCTTTAATAGTAAAATTATTATTCAATCTCTTGAACCTTACATACTCGTTTATACTACAGAACAAAAACTAAATAGTGTTTCTTTACAATTTACCATCTTGCACCACAATTTCCCAACTTCTCACTTAGAGTTACCAGAGTTATACAATATAGATTTGTAATTCTTTAGTGTTAAGAGTATCAGTATTATCGGTAGAAAACATTAGAGCACCACCAAATTCAGTTTAACATTTCAACAGTTGACGAACAGGCTTGACAAAATAAAGGTATCGAAAAAGGTCCGTCCTTGGAAAACGGCGCCGGGAAACACAAGAGGGAGAACATTAATGATGAGGTGTACCCGCCTTGTTTCGTAATAAACAGCTTTGCCTATTCCGAAGTAACCTGTTTATTCTCTCCTCCCGGTATATATATCATTGTGAAACTATCGAGACTCATCAAGTCTCGCAGAGCTTTTTGTTCGCGTATACCTTGGAAACTCCGGATACAGGATTCCAATTTATGCACTAAACTGATTTGTTTACCTTCGTGGTTACGCCCTTCACCTATGAGGCCCTGAAGATTCGCAGTCTGTTCCCTGCGATGAAACACGTGTTGGCCCATGTATAGGAACAATAAACAGAACCACCACACCAACAACGGAATTTTTCGATACCTTTATTTTGTCAAGCCTGTTCGTCAACTGTTGAAATGTTAAACTGAATTTGGTGGTGCTCTAATGTTTTCTACCGATAATACTGATACTCTTAACACTAAAGAATTACAAATCTATATTGTATAGTGCAGGGGCATTGTTGTTTTCTTAGGCGTCTGCAGGAGGTATTGCCCCCTGAAGCTCGGCGGCGGCTGCGGTGAGGTCCCCGGGTGCAGTACGAGATCCGGAGATGGAGAACTGAGCCGGCGCCCCACTGCTGTGGACTAGGCCGCAATCCCCGGACTTGCCTGCGGCCCCGTCCGACCGGCGTAGCTGTGCGTGTGGCTTGCTGCGCGGGGGTCGCCCCGGTCCCGACGGACCACTGACGCCGCGAAGGACACCGCAGACTGGAGCCGACTGTGGAGGACATAGGAGGCTGGTCCCGCCGCGATGCGAAGCGGGTTTGGTGTGGTATCCACTCGCACGCTGGTAATCGCGACTGCCTTTTTGCACAGTGAGATTGTGAGGCAGGTGGAGACGTACCTCGAGGAGTATTGTACTGCGGCCTGTTAACGTACCAGTCTCGGAGCCGGAGGGCGCCGCGGGGTGGAACGCGGGCCGACCTGCGGGGGCGGCCAGAGGAGGGACAGCTAATCGAGGTGCCCTCTCCGTGTCGCTCGGTATTCGGACGTGGTGAACCAGTGCTGGATTCTCCCCCTGCACACCCCACCTATTCGACATGGGCAAAGGCGACAAGACTCAGACCAAGCTGGCCTTCGATCAACGGCGAACGAAAGAGCCGGAGGCCCAGGCTCCTGCGTCGTCGCCACGGAGGGGTTCCCCGGAGGCTTCTCTGTGTGCGGATATCAAAGAAATGTTGGTGTCCATGGAGAAAGGCCTACAGGACAGCATGGCCTCAATTGGCTCCAAGATTGTTGCCCTCACTTACCGTATGGACCGTATGTCCGAGCGCGTGGACAAACACGCGGAGCGTCTGGACATGTCAGAGAGGCACATCACGGAAGTGGAGGAGGCCCAAACGGAGTGGGACAAGGACAGCAAGCAGTTTGGTAGACTATTGCAGGTAATCCAAGACAAGTCGGAGGACTTGGAAGCCCGCTCGAGGCGATCGAACATTCGTATTACCGGAGTTTCGGAGACGACGCAAACGGGGGGAAAAATTTAGCTTTTCGTAGAGAAACTTCTCACCACTCTCCTGGGAGACGACGTCTTTTCGCCAATGTTCATTGTCGAGAGAGCTCACCGCATGCTGGGACCTCAGCCGCGCCCAGGGGCACCCCCACGTCCAATAATGGCGAACTTATTGAATTACAGGGACTGAGACACGGCGCTGCGTGTGGCTAGAGACAAAGGGCAACTGCAGTACGAAGGAATGAACATCTCATTATATCCTGACTTTACTGCGAAAGTCCAAGAGGAAAGGCGTCGATTTGCCCCATACAAGAAGCAGCTTCGTGATCTTGGACTAGACTACGCGATGATGTACCCTGCGAAGCTGCGGATTAATAGACAAGGTCACTCACATTATTTCACGGACCCCAGGGAACTCCAGAAATCCCTGAAGGTGTGGTCTAAGGAGCGGGGGAACAACCCCAGAGAGCGCGTGGAGGAACAGGAAGAGGCCTCCCACTTGGATGAGCAGGACGAATAAGGCTGCGATTACTCGGACTTTTCCACCGCGAGTTGGCTGAGATAGTAGGGGGGGTGGATACTAGGTGCTTTACCGCAAGGTCCCCTGTGAACTATACTGCATCACTTATGGACGCTCAGGGAGCCTTCGAGGAAACCATGCGGACTTGATTGGGTGAGATCATTTCATTATAGTTGTGTTCCCCGCTGGATATGATGTGCTGATTGTTTGTATGTGCATCTTGCCGCAGAGTGTACACTATTGCAGACTATGGGCGACCTCTAAGCACACTGAGTGGGGGGTAGAGATAATGGAGAAGAGGCCAGCTGAGGACTCCTGAAGTAAATATGTTGACTCATGTTGTTAGTTACTGGTAGGGTAATTGTGCAGGGGCAGTTCTGTATAGCGCGATGCTGCCACATTTTTTTTTTTTTTTTTTTAAACCTTTATTGGAAGACAAGCAGGAGATAGCAGTGGCACATTCACAAAGCATACAAAAAAAATTAAAAAATTCAAAAAAATACAGAGATAGTGCAATGCAGCAATAGACATGAAAGGTCCAGGCGTCATGTCCAGGCATAATACAGTGTAGATATCAATGGAAAAAACACATAACATCTGCAAATGATCTGCGCGCAACGCATCTGCACAGAACAGTCAGTGACCGCCGGGGTACGGACCCGCAGCTTACACTCGTTAAGGAAGAATGAAGAGCAGCAACCCAGTGGACGCCGAACCACCACTCAAGATGTGATCGGATGAGGGACCCCCATCACCACCTCAAGGAAGCAGTCATTGGCCCATCATACCGCCCACAGGGACCGCACATCGTGACTTACACAATCAGCATAGCAATAGAAAAAAGAAACATCTCCATTCACTGCGGACCATAGTGTCCGGTAGGTGCAAGCGTAGTCCAACAAACATCGTATCACTAGCCAACCCCAACCCGATCTTCACTCTCAGAGTCAGAGTCCTGCACCGCCCTAGTAAGGAGGTACACCTGCAACGGGCTCCAAAAATCCCTAGGCCTACAGCGCACGGGCATCAGTTCCGCATACACGTTGTACTGGTCCTGACAGTAAATGACATCGCCCAACCAGTCCTCGAACTTCGGCACTCTGCCCCGCCCCCAACAGCAAGCCACTCGTCGTTTGGCCAACAATAAGGCCACGTCCACAAATCTACGATGGAGTGCCGGCACCGCCTTAGTATATCCCAATAGTAAGACCATGGGGTCGAACAGTACCCCATCCTCAGTCATGGCCTGAAGAGCATCATGAACCTGCACCCAGTACTCCGATATGGGCTCACACTCCCATGTCAGGTGCAGGAAATCGGCACCCGCTGCCCGGCAACGGGCACATCTATCGTCCTCTGACAACCGAAATCTAAGTTTCCTGGCTGGAGTGTAATAAAACCGTTGTATGAACTTGTAGTGTATGATTTTTAAACGGCAACTAGAGGAGATATTGGCAGTCACACCACAACAGTATGCCCATTGCTCGTCAGAGATGGTAATCCCAAGCTCAGCGTTCCATTGTTCCCGTACCCGACTAGCCGGCGTAATCCGTTGCCGCCTGATGGCGCCATACAATTTGGAAACCAAATGACGCCCATCGGAGACTAACAGAACGTGAAGCGGTAGGGTCACGTCCGGCTCCTTAGGGAACTCAGGCAGTAAGGTCCGCAAGCCCTGTCGCAAGCGGACATAATAAAACATCTCCAAGGGGGAACAAATCACATCGCCAAAAAACTGTTCATGGGTACGAAAGGTGCCCTCGCGAAAAAGGCTCCCCCACGTGAGCGTCCCAAGACGCTTGCACATACGCTGGAACCCTGTCTCCTGCAATAGGGACAAAGCAGGATGATATGCTAGGGGTAGTGCAGGTGAATAGAGGAATGAAAGACCCAGTAGCTTCGCCACACGTTTCCAAGCATCCACCGTGCACGTTACCGTTGTCTGGTGTGTATCCACATCCCCAACATTGCCCAGAACCATGCCCTCCAATGGGAGGGGATGGGCGACCCATTGTTCAGCCGCAATCTGCGGCATATACGGCGTGGGACGCATCCAGTGGTATGCATAGTGTGTTTGAGCGCTCAAATAATAAAGTTCAAAGTCAGGAACATCGAAACCTCCATCGACATAGGGCAACGTTAAGGTAGCCCACGCCAATCTCGGTTGTTTGCCCCCCCAGAACAGACGAATCAGCTCCGAGCGGAGACGTTTAAAAAAATACGCTCCAGGGTGATATGGAATATTCTGAAATAGATACAGAAAGCGGGGTAAGATCACCATTTTTATCAGAGACGCTCTGCCCGCCATGGACAACGGCAAGGACATCCATCTCGTAATGTTATCCGCCAGTTTAGTGATAGCGACGCCATAGTTAAGCCTAATAGTCTCCTCTTTGCTCAAAGAGACCACAATACCAAGATATCGTAGCTCCGAATCACACCACTCCAGAGGGTAGTCCAACTGAAAGCGATGTACCGCTGCAGTGAGCGGAAAGAATTGGGATTTCTGCCAATTGATATGAACCCCAGAGACACCTCCAAAGGCAACAAGCTCGCGCAAAAGCGCGTTAAGATTCGCCTGCGGATCCTTCACATAGAGCGTGACATCATCCGCATACAAAGAGATCCCAACTTGGCGCTGAAAACAATTAAATGCACTCTGTTGGTGCAGTTGGCGAATCCGACAAGCAAGAGGCTCAATGGCAATGGCAAACAGGAGGGGAGAAAGGGGACACCCCTGCCTGGTACCTCTTGGGATAGGAAACTGGGGGGAGAGCACACCATTCACGACCACCCTCGCCACCGGGTCAGTGTATAGCAATTTGACCCACGAGATAAAGATCCGAGGAAACCCCATTCTGCACAAGACATCGATCAGGTACCCCCACTCCACGGTATCAAAAGCTTTCGTAGCGTCCAAGAAAACGGCGGCTACCGGGAGCTCCGGAGCTATAGTCGGGATTAGGGAAAACAGTGTTCGAAGATTATGAGACGTCGCCCGGCCAGGCACGAACCCGGACTGATCGGGCAAGACAATAACAGGCATGAGCTCCGAAAGCCGCGCCACCAACACTTTTGCCAGGATCTTGACATCACAGTTAAGCAATGAAAGCGGCCTATAGGATCCCACGTCCAGGGGGTCCTTACCTGGTTTGAGTAACGAGGTGATAGCAACTTCCCTCATAGACCCCGGCAATTTCCCCACATCAAGGGATTCTTCAAAGACCTCACGGAGAACTGGAGCCAGAATATCTACATAACATTTATAAAATTCGGCGGGGAGGCCGTCCAGCCCCGTAGCCTTCCCGTTGTTCAGAGACATGATGGCGCCTCTAATCTCCTCCACTTCAAGGGGCCTACCCAGGAACGCCCTGTGACCATCTGATAGCCAGCAGAGCACCAGATCATCAAGGAATCCCCCATATCTCACATCTCCCGATTGCTGTGTAGTGTACAAAGAAGCGTAGTGATGTATAAATGTCTCCTGAATCTCCTTCGTGTCTCTACAACGCGTGCCATCCGGCAAGACCAGTTCCAACACATCCGAACTATGCCTCTGATGTCGTGTGAGTGCGGAAAGTACCTTCCCAGGCCTCTCACCTTCGCAGTACCTCCTCGCCGTCCAGTATTTCCCCCTGTGCTTCGCCTCCCTGGCAGCCTCCTCCTCGTACTCTGAAAGCTTACCCCTAAACTGATGCATGAGGTCAGGATCAGAACCAGCCTGCATTCTGCGTTCCAGCTGTCGTAAGTCAGCCTCTAATCCCGCGAGAGTTCGAACAATAGACCTAAGCACCCCACAGCTCTTGGAGATAGTGACACCCCGAATCGTGACCTTAAATGCCTCCCATATCTCCTCCACACTATCTACAGATCCTTTATTCCTTGGAAAGAAAGCTTCCACTTCTTCGCCAAGTTCCGCCTTAAAAACGGGATCCAACAAGGCAGAGGGGAAGAGCCTCCAGGGCGGCCGCGGTCTGTGCAGCCCGGGCACTGAAAGTACAACTTTAACCGGGCAATGATCAGAGTACGTTCTGGCTAGATGTATCACATCTCGCAACCCTGCTACCAGCCCTCTGGAGAGGAAGACATAGTCCAGTCTCGCCCAGGGGCGAGCCTGTGCAGTGAAGTGCGTGCCCTCTCTATCCGCCGGGCGAGCATACCGCCAACTATCAATCAGGCCCGCTTCCTCCACAATGCCCCGTAGGACATCCCTGGCTTGTGTATTGTACTGAGGAGTCCCCTCCGATCTATCCTCGAGAGCCTGCATCGCTAAATTGAAGTCCCCCCCCATACAATATGTGAGGCTTCCACAGCGAGAACATGACCCCAAAGTGTAAGAAAAAAAGCAGGTGTATCAATATTCGGTGCATAACAATTGACAAAGAGCACAGTGACTTGCCCAAGCCTCCCCCACAATAACACATACCTCCCTTCAGGGTCCACCAGTGACCCCAATTCTTGAAAGGAGAGCGATCTCTTGATAAGTATAACAGCCCCCGAGCGTACGAGGAGTACGATGCAAACTTCCTCACTGCAGCCCACCTCCCGCCAAACGTAGGTGCAGGCACACGCTGCAGATGCGTTTCCTGCAGTAAAGCTATTTGTATAGCATGCCTATACAAATAGCGTAATACATTCCGACATTTCCTGGCATCATTAAGCCCACGCACATTCCAAGACAAGATCGATATCCTGTCCACAGCGTCAATCGACATCACCCGTGATCAATGTGCAACGGGGCATACGCAAGTAGTGCACTATCCCACTCTCTCGAGGCAAAGTTGCGGGACGGTACTATCGCACACACCCTCCTTTCTAACAAACTCACACCACAATCTCCCCTGCCATCTGCCAACCAAAAAAAACAGATCCCCCCTCCCAACCCCAAACAACAACATCCGTGCAACAGGCACGCAGTCAGATCAGAACACAACGCGCGGCATACACACCGTGTCCCCTCATCAGACCCCCCTCCACACGCAAGAAAAAAAAACAGGCCCGGTGCGGCCGAGGGCGAAGCAGAACAGCAATCCCAGGTCACCGCCAAGACAGACACACAGCTGCAGCTAACCCCGCCACAATCACAGGTATCAAGTGGAACAACACAGCTACCCCCCCTCCCACCCACCTGACCAACCCCAAACCGTCAGGACCCCCAGGCACCCTCCCCCCCCACCCTCCGTCCATCCATCCATTCAACCAACATGTCAAACGCACAAAGAAACTCAAAAGTAATGGGGCATTCCCGGTGGGGTGCCCACCAGAGGTACACATCACCACTCCCTCACACTACGCCGTACTCCGACCCACAGGGCGTATACACGGCCCAGGCGTAGCGTGGGGGTGGGTGCCCGGAGCACATCAATGTCATCAACCACCGCCCCCTAAAAGACCCCCAACAGTGGCCTCTCGGACCAAACCGGCTACCCCCGTGTCCACCTCCAACAGTACAAGGCCGGAAGAGCCTAGGCCACAAGAGCAGCCATACGAATGTCCGTGCACAGCGTGCAACACAGCCGCCGTGCCGAAAGAAACAGATTCAAACGTCCTCCTTCTCCCCCGCTGAGCGATGGCCCTCCCGTTCTTCCACATCCTGCCTGTCGTGCGCGGATCGCTCCCTCTTGAGGCGCTTTACAAAGTCCTCGGCATGTTGCGGATTCGTGAAAAAATGCTGTTTTGCCTGATGGGTCACCCTCAGCTTAGCAGGATACAGCAAAGCATAGTCCACCTGCAGTTCACGAAGTTTTTTCTTGACCGCCAGGAATTTGCGCCGTTGCTCCTGCACCATCGGCGTGAAGTCAGGGTAGATGGTGAAGTGGACCCCCTCAAAGGAAAGCGCATGATTAGTGCGAGCCGCCCGGAGAGCAGCGTCCCGGTCCCGATAGTTCAGGAGACGGGCAATGATAGGGCGCGGTGCAGCTCCCGTGGCCGGACGCGGCCCAAGGGAGCGGTGCGCCCGTTCCACAATGAATTGCGTAGAGAACGCCTCCGCGCCAATCGCGCCAACCAGGAGTCTCTCCACATACGTCTCCATTTTCCCCACATTTGTCGTCTCCGGTACACCTACCACGCGTATGTTATTACGCCGACTTCTCGCCTCCAACTCCTCATTCTTAGCGGCTATTACCCGCAGGATATTGTCCATTCTCGCCAGCTGGGTGGTATGAGTGGCGGCAGTATCGTCATGATCTGAGATGCGCTGTTCCGCCGTAGTCAGGCGCTCCTCATGCACATCCAGTTTCTGCACAACCGCATCCATGCGCGAGGATAATTTGTCCACTTTATCCACAATAGTGGCAAACCCTTGCCTCATTTCCTGCATCATCTGCTGAAAGTCTGGGGTGGGAGGTTGCAGAGCAGCATCAGCGACAAGTGGGGGGGGAACGCGAACTCCCGGCCTCCTGCACTAGACAAGTACCCCTTCTGGCCGCCACAGAGTCAAAGGACAGCTTAGGCTGCTTGTTGTCAGGTTTCCCCATGATAACACGCCCTCAGCGTGTAGCAGGCCCCACAGCGGTGCAAGAGGAGAAGCCAAGGGACTGCAGGGTCCAAAGCCACGGGCTCCCAACGGTGCGTTCCACCAGCCAGAACACGCAGCACACCCAGGCCCCAGACCGGCGTGGAATGTCCGGCCAGCCGCACAGTGTTGTCGCGCCACTCCGAGGATCAGCCCCCACTGGCAGTCCCAAAACCAGCCGCTTCGGTAGTGGCAGAGGAGAGCACCCACAGCTGTAGGCAAAATCAGGCCAGGGGGGCACAACAGTAATTCAGCATATCATATCATAGCGCAGGGAAATAAGCGCCACGCAAAGCCAAGGGCGGTGCGTCCAGACCTGCACCAACGATGACTCACAGATAGTAGATAGCCCACTCAGGACCACGCAGCCTGCGGCCCAGGGCAGGGAACAGCAGTCAACAGGGCAGACAGCAGGATATGGTGCCACCACGCACAAGGAAAAGCGCAGCGCTCCAACAACAGGCGCCAGCGATACCGGCCGGCTCCGCCACCCAGCCACCGCCGTGATGAAAAAGGGCGCCAATGAATGTCCAGGCAGCCGCCTCCAGCACTCGCAGTCCACACTGTGCACACCGCTGCACGTCGCAGGCAGTTTCCCAGCGGACACAAAAGCACCACAGCCGGGGGCACGAGCAGGCGCGAACACCCCGCCACTCCCGCCTGTGTTATGGCCGCTACTCACATCGGGCTGCAGACTTGGCCCCGTCACGTTTCACCTCCGGAGCGGCTCCCGCACCGATGCTACACCCAAGCCTCCTCAGGTCACAGGCAATGGCCACAAGCGTACGCTGCGGCAGAGCGTCCAGCCGTGAAGATAACCCCCAGAGGGGGAGGGGACAGGGCCTTCACCACGCATGCCAGGCCGCGGACTGGAGTAGGCAGGGACGCCGGCCCACGGAGCACCCGTCCTCCAGAGCGTCTGGCGGGGGAAACTTCAAGCCCCCGTATCTCCGGTCAGCATGCTCCGAACATCACAGGATCTGGACCGAGTGCGGCCGGCAGCACCCCCAGCCAGAATCCAGGGTCAGAGCAGGGATTGGCTATGGCCAAAAGGATCAATACGCGGATAAAGGCTCCGGGCTGCAGGAGCCTCACGGCAGTGCGGCCATACTGCAGTGCGCCCTCTAGCGCCCCCCGATGCTGCCACATGGTTACTTGTTTTTTCTGGCAACCTCTGCCCTTGTGCTGTTAGCTCACACGGCCCCCAGAGGGGCTGGATTTGGGACTGTCAGGGGGAACTGCGGGAGGGGGCAGAGGGGGGGAGCAATGAGGGACTGTCTGGCCAGGTTGGGGGTGGTCAGCTGTGGGCGGGGGGAAGTGGGTTTGGGGGAATGTTTGGGTTCTGGGGAGGGGGAGCTGCAAGTTGCGCCACGAAATAAGTTGCCTGATCTTACATATTGTAGACTGCTAATGTCATGTATGGTTCAGCTGCGACTGATGAGCTGGAATGGGAGAATGTTGCTTTCTTACTATTGCATCTTTTTGCGGGGATGACTGATACTGTGAAAGGACCACGGTGGGTGAATCCGAGACGCTGAGAGCGTTGACATGGAATGTGAGAGGCCTTAATGACTATCGTAAGCTTCGGAAGGTGCTAAATTACCTGTACAGGCATCACATCGACCTCGCCCTTATTCAAGAAACTTATCTCCCACTCAACAGCAGGATGCTGACAGCTAAAGGGCTTGGGGGCAATAGTGTCGCGGCAGGGTTCACCACACACTCCAGGGGGGTAATCACGTGGGTCAACCCTAGGTCTCACCTTAAGCTGACACTGCTTACAGCAGATCCGGAAGGCCGCTACATAATTGCCAGATGTGTAGGCAAGGGACACGATCTTATAGTAACCAATGTCTATGGGCCCAACTACGACAACCCTGAGTTTTATGATGCATTAGCCTCGCATTGCAGACCTCATGTTTGCTCCAGAATGCTGTGGGGGGGGATTTCAATTTTGTGTTTGATCCGGACCTAGATAGATCAAAGGGACAGGTTCGTCGACCGGCCGCGGCTGCTCTCCACATGCAGACGGAACTGATTAAACTAGACCTTGTTGACGTCTGGAGATATAAACACCCCACAAAGGGCGGTTTCACACATTACTCTGCCTTTCACGATGTGCACACCAGAATAGACTATTGGCTAGCATCTCAGGCGCTGCTGGGTGGTATTAGGGGGTGTGTGATACTCCCGCGTACTCTATCGGATCATTCCCCCTTGCTTTTGGTGCTTGCGGCTCCGGTGAAGAGAATTCCCCCCTTCATATGGCGGTTTCCTCCTTATTCGCTCTTGGATGAGGTGTTCAGGGGAGAATTGGCAGAGGACATAGATAGTTTTTTTTAGACAAATTTAGGGTCCGTCGATAGCTTCCAGACGATCTGGGACACATTTAAGGTGTATATCAGAGGGATGGCAATGTCTAAACACTCTAGTATGCTTAGATCTATAAGGCAAAGACTGAAGCATCTTGAGGCTTAACTGTTAGATCTGGAAGAGCGGCAGCGGCGCGACCCTGATGCTGACACTGCAACACAAATCAAAACACTGCTTACTGATTTTAATGAGGAGGCCGACAGGGAAGTGCAGCACATGGGCAAGTATGCAATGGGGCGCACATATGGGGAGGGGGAGAGACCTAGTTCACTGTTGGCGAGAATGATGCGTAATGACAGGCGACCGCTGGTAATTAACGAACTGATTACGACCGCAGGAGAGGTAGTCACTGACGAGACGGAGATCCTCCAAGAGTTTCGCGACTACTACACTGATCTGTACAGATCCAAGTCCGCACAAGTAGAGGGACAAATAGACGACTACCTTAGCTACATTAAAATGCCCTTCCTATCCAACTCTCAGAGGGAATTCTTAATGGCGCCCATACAAAAGGAAGAGATTTTGGAAGCACTGGAGGGGATGAGAACTGGCAGTGCTCCAGGAGCGGACGGGCTCACAGTGGGCTTTTATAAAGCTTTTAAGGACAAATTGTCCCACATCTGATAACTCTGTTCGACGATATCTGTGAGGAGGGATGCATGCCAGCCTCCATGAGAGAGGCCCTGCTAGTTACTATTTTAAAGCCTGGGAAACCCCCTAATGCCTATAGTTCCTATAGACCGCTCACCCTGACAAATGTGGACGCCAAACTGTACGCTAAGGTACTGGCTACTCGTCTGGCGTTACTGGTGCCGGAGCTGGTGGCGCCGGAGCAAGCTGGATTTATTCCAGACAGGAACCTCACATACAATATTCGTACGGTGCTTGGGACCATGCAACATGTGCGTCAAGAAAACAAAGCGTTGGCGGTTTTTCTGGATATAGAGAAGGCCTTCGACTCCGTGGAGTGGCCGTTTATGGTGAGGGTCCTCCGTAAGCTGGGGCTGGGTGAACCCTATCTCCAAATGTTGGGAGCATTGTATTACAAACTCACAGCGAGGCTAAGGATAGGGGATAGTGTCACAGATGCCTTTGAAATAAGCAGGGGGACTAGGCAGGGCTGTCCCCTCTCACCCCTCCTATACGCACTTGTCGCGGAACCACTGGCATGCGCGATCAGGTAATACCATAGTTTGAAGGGTGTAAGCTTTCCGACCTACAAAATTGGTATCTCCACATATGCTGATGACACCCTTCTGTATGTTCGTGACCCGGAAGTGAACCTCTCATCGGTGCTGAGGGAAGTGGTTAGATTTGGGGCTCACTCAGGACTGAAAGTGAATTGGACCAAATCGGTTGCGCTCCCATTAACTCCTGTAACTCTACCGTTTGACTTGGAATACCCGCTGCAGTGGACCACGGACTCCATCAGATACTTCGGGATACGACTACACACAGACCCAGACATACTTGTGAGGGAGAACTACAGGGTCGCTTACGCAAAATTAGTGGAGGATGTGGATAAGTGGTGTAAGCTCCCAATATCATTAATGGGAAGGATTGCCATCATGAAGATGGTGATCTTGCCACGTTTCTTGTTTTTGTTTAATAACATTCCCGTGGTTTTATCCAAGGTCTTTTTCAAACAATTGACCCAGGTCCTCATCAAGCTCGCCTGGGGGGGTAAACAACCTAGAGTCCAGTGGAAGGTTCTGATGCTTCGTTATGAAATGGGTGGGTTGGGCGCCCCGGACTTGGAAAGATATTACAGGATAGCTCAGGCAGCTCACCTTCATACATGGATTCATGGAAACCCAGATATCCCACATGTTATTCTTGAACAGCTATTCGCACACCCTTCTCCTTTGCCGGCCACCGTCTGTTACCCGGTTGATCGCGCTACTGGTAAACTGGACTCGATCAAGGCTACAAATCACGCTTGGCATGCGCTGGTACAGGCACAGAGCTGTGAACTGCTGTACTCCCCACTAATGCAGATAGACTGGGCGATATGGCTTGCCCCACTGAAGGAGAAGGGGGTTACTAAAGCGTTGCGGGAACTGGGCATTACAAAGATGGAGGACTTATTCAAGGATGGGGAGGTAAAAACCTGGGAGCAGGTTCTACCATTGCAGGTAGACGCTTTGCTTTTGCAGCGCTTTCAGTTCCATAGGGTCCGGAGTGCGTTGCTAAACCTCTTAGACCCGGAACTGGCAGAGCCGCCCGAAGTCCCGGAGCTCACATACGTGATCAAAACGGTGCCGTCCCGCAAACTAGTCACTAATCTCTATAAACTAGGAGTCCAACACAAGCAGTACCAATATTCCAAGGCTAGGGCAGAATGGCAGCGGGATCTGCAAGTGCAAATTGATGACGAGATGTGGAAGTATTGTTGCACCAGCACTAGGAGACTGTCCCTAAATGGCAGGCACAGACTGATCCATTTCAAGTACATACAACGAGTTTACTATACCCCAGAGAGACTACATCGATACGGACTTAGGCAGTCAGCAGAGTGTGAACGCTGTCGTGCACAGATTGCAGACTTCATGCATATGTCATGGTACTGTCCTGGTGTTGCTAAATTCTGGATAGAGGTTTTCTCGGAACTGAGTCTGATCTTGGACTCTGAGATTCCGGCGAGCGCAGCTCTGGCGCTACTGGGGTATTCCAAGACACTTCCGTTGGCACTGCGACGCTTGGCAGATATGGCCTTGCTCATTGCCAGGCGGGTTGTGGCTGTTTGTTGGATGAGGGGACCGTTACCAACTAAGAAGAGATGGGCCAGGGACATGCTATACTGCTGCACTCAATCAGAACTATACAGTGAGTTACTCCCTCCCTATAAGACGTATCTGAGTGCAGGGGATGAGGAGGAGGCAGAGCAGAGGGAGGTTCTTGACACACTTGACACACTTGAGGAGCACGCTGTCCTTAATTGACGGGGGTCTCCACTGCAGGATCAGGGAGTGCTGAGCAGGGGGGGTCAGGAGGGGAATTGTGTGCACCAGTGGGGTTAATGGGGGTAGGGGGTGACATCCATCATAGTACCACTAATAAGGGGAATTAAACGGGGGGAGTGCTGAGTGGCACAGTACTCAGATTGCCGAAGACTAGACACCGGAAGCGGTGGGAGCCCACTCATGACAGGCGAGAGGAGAAGTCGTTTGATAGCCTACTTCCAGGTATTAAATCGGGGGGGCAACTGTTGGCGTGTTGAGGGTGGGGGGTTGTTGGGGTAGGAATTAAGGATCAGGGTTTTATAGGGAGCCTACTCTTGGATTGCAGTGCACTGGGCTTGGCGTGCTCACGATTTAACTGTGGAAGAATACATGGATGCAGGGCGCTTGCGATGAGTAGAACGCATTAGAACTGAAGATAGGTGCGAAGGCCATAGCATAACACTTCTACTGAATGCCGCCGGGCCCCCGGGATGTCGGCTGATTGGCTGTGTAATCGGTGACCATCTGCGCTACCATTCCGCCTATAACTTGCTGCCAGCCCCAGGGTTGTAGACTGCACGCTGTGTAAGTTGCTTTGCAAGTGAATAAAGGTTTTCAAAATAAAAAAAATAAAAAAAGTATGACGGAAACCTCCTGACAAGTACAAGTTGTGCTCAGTTTTAAATTGGCAGTAAATGAAAATAAGCAAAACATTACTTGGGGTCTATTTTTGCCTTTCTACCTGAGTCTAAATAAGGCTCTTACGTTGGAACAGATTTCCATGTCGTGTCTCTTTAAATCTAAGGTTTTGCTTGACAATATTACACAGTCGAAATTGATGCATTACTTGTTTAATGGTCTCTCATTTTGTGGCCATGTTGTGGAGAGCTTACAGAATATTCCTCAGTTTGACAAACCTTGCTAACTTAGGCATACCATCAACCTAATGTCTCTTCCATAGGGTTGCACAAGGGCATTTTCATTACCCTCCTCTAATTAAAGTTTTCAAGTCGGCAACAAAAAAAAAAGTCGTATAATTCTGAATCTTAGATGTTGAAAATAATTAATTGTACACTTGCCATCTGACCCCATCTCCCCCTCATTTCCTCGTGTATAGTCTTTTCTTTGCTCTCGGTGATTTCAGCAGAATTTTCTAAACATGGCCAGGTTAATGATCTTTCTACACCAACCAGTACTTCCCCTTAAAGGTAAGCTTGTTTCCTCAAATCACAGTGCCCACAGAGAAAGGTACATCTTTCTAAAGGAGAAAACAGTAACTATGGGCTGTTTTAAAGTTTTCACAGTGTGGGTAAGTGTATCTGTTGTTATATTGCAAAAATGCCTAACAAATAGCACAGATGTGTATCTGCAAGCCATTATAAAAGAAATATGAACAAATGTCTATGTTTTCCATTAGGAGAAGAATAGAAAGCAAGTGCAAACGTGGCAAGGAGCAGATAACTTGACTGCAGAAAAGCTAATTAAATAATGCCTCATGTTTCTATTCATATTGCAAAATATATCATCCCAAGATAACGGCATAATGTTAAAATCTTTGTCCTATTAAAAGCTTACATTATTGCTTTTGAAACATAAATTTTAATTGTGGACAGGTACTATTTGAGAAGGCTGACAATAGGAATGACCCAGATTAGTTTGACAGCAGCAAAAGATGTATCACCCCTGGCTGTCTCGAGCAGAAGAAGAATTAGAAACCTATTCCCCATTAACGCGCAACACTGTTGTGCAGGCATTAGGCTCTCCGAAAACATTATCCTTCCATTTGGCATGAGATTGTGTTAGCTCCTATATCGATACACTACCTCATCAAGAACTAAATGGGAGCACTTTCACATCTCACCACTTATATCTAATTAGCTTTTTCGATGTGAGGACAATGATCCTCAATATTTGTCAGCACGTGGTATAGGGCATAGATGAAAATGATATGCTATATGAAAATATAGCATGGGGAGGATTGACGGACTTCTACTCAAGTCAATAAGCAAACAATAATTTTTTAGTGAAGAATTTAATATTCTGGCCCACAGTTAAAAACGCTTTGAGCCCGATTTGCGTTACATTTGTAACACAAACTTGATGCAAAGTATTATGCTGGGATTTACTATACAACACAAATCAGGATTTGCGTTAGGTAGCTTGCCAAAGTGATTTAAAGTTGGACTATGCACTGCATTGAGCCACTTTTCCCTAAGAGGGCATTCCATGGGTGGTACATGGGCATTCAGACACACGTGGGTTTTGACGCAATTGCCTATCTACAAAGATTTGTAGACACAGGTTTGCACAAAAACATACGCCTCCTCGAGGCAGGAGTACTGAGGAGTAATTCTTAATTTTTCCTCGTTTTTCATACCTTGAATGTGTGCTGCATTGTATAACGCTCATACAAAGAAGGAAAAGTATTTAAAGGAACGTTTTTGCTCTAGAAGGGTACTTTTGCAGAACAAAAACTATTCCTAACAGAACAAACAAACCTTTGCACTGTGGCGCAATGGTGTGTGTGTTGGCGAATGGCAGTCTACTGTGTGCCAGCGCAGGGAGACAGGAAACCAGCACCATATCTTAGTAGACATGGCCCTGTTCTGCTCTCCCTCTCTCACGCAATGCAGCAAGTGCTGCGTTGCGTAAATTTATGTTAAATCTGGGCCCCTTGTTGGGTACCTACATGTGCTGATTTGCTTTTTTCCAGGTATTTCACTCTTACTCTTCAGATTGTGCACCTGTGTGTATGCGCTTCATTATCAATATCCCTGTGATTCCTATGGGGTGGTAAGGGGAGTTACTGGTGCCTATGGAATTAGGAGATCCTTAGGGACACCGTAGCTCTGGTGCTTTACACCCAGAGATTTCAAAAACTGAAAACTACTGATGCTCAGGTTAAGCTCAGAAGAAAAGGGACCAACTGGTGAAGTTAGGGGGTGTTGATCCCTATTGTTCATTTAATTCCTCACTTATGAGTGTAAGTTTAGGGCATACACCTCATAATGCACTGGTATTTTCTTCCACCGAGTTAATGCTATTGTATTGAAAACTGCCTGAGAGGGTTTATAGTGGTACACCAGGACAAAGACCAGGACACTCATGATGACGCGTCTATGTGTTCGGAAGTCTGTTTCCGCTGCTGAGGTCAGTTTTGTTAAAACAGGAATATTCCTAAATATCTACCGTCTGTTCTTCTCCAAAGAGTACATGGGAAGAAATAAGGTGAGACTGGCGAATAATAAAGTATTTGTATATCTCGAATAACATTGGCATCACTTTGTAAGTGTAAGTAAGTCAGTATGTACCTCTCATCAAATACAGCGCCACTATGGCCATACTCATATGTATGGACGATATTCAAGAAGGTGATGGAAAAATAATTTGTTCTTTAATCAAATTGTTGATAGCAGTGTATACAGAATTGGTCAATCGGGCCCTACTGTTATTTAAAAATATAAATATATACTTGTAGTATGAAATTTATAGAGTTTACTAGAATTGTGTACTCTAATAGTGTACACGTTAATATCATGGCTTTGAAAGCAACAAATTGCATTAACAAGGATTAACATAATCATGAATACATTATTTTCACACAAATAAATGACTCAAATTCAAATGTATCTTTATTGTTTGATTACTTAAAACCAATAATCTTTTTAAAACCTGTAATTCGTGTATACAAAAAAACAAAAATTTAAAAAGACACACATTGCTACAGAAAGAGTGCAATGATCTTAATAAAAAATTGGTTGTGATTAAAATGTCCAAAAATGGATTAATTGATGTTCGAAGCCTTAGATGTCAGAAGAGTCATGGTGTCGTTTTTAAAATCTGGAAAGAGACAGCTAGACATATATCTTCAAGAAGACATTAAAGGAACTATGAGCAATTAATATTAGGCGAGAAGTAATGTAAATGTAAGTGTCCAGTATTTGTAAAGTGCAAACTATTACCCGAAGGTGTCAAGGCGCTGGGGACCCTCAGGAAAATTAAGCAAGCTGTTGCCCAAAGTCACACGGTGCTGGGCTGATCTGCAGCCGGCCCCGGTGATCGAACCGTGAGCCCCGGGTTCCAGAGTCAGTCACCCTGGCCGCTGCGCCACACCTCTTCCACTGTAATGTTCGCATAAACAGTACTGGATGATCAAGAGTTCGTAAATTTATCAAAAGGCGACATAGAGGTGCAACTAGAGGCAACAAGAAGTGCGGTCCTGTTTTTCCCAGGTGTTTTGGCCGCTCTGGTAACTAATTTGGTGAACCGAATGTTCAGCTTCGTGTTTTCTGAGTTCATCGCAGCTATTATAGCTCTGAGTTTATTCCATTCATCCCACAATAAGGTCCTTCTGTCAATGAGCAATGCGAGACATGCACAGGCTATATGCTCAATTGTTTCAGAGTGGTAGCCACACTCCCTACATTCGGTACTAACACTAGGGCGCTGCCTCTCAGGTAAGTGCTTTAAAAAAGGCCATTCTCCTATCCTCAGGGCCATAGACTTTAGCTTCCAAAAGAGTGCAAACATACCTGATAAGTAAGATGATGCGACCCACGGTTTGAAGTTAGAAACAACTGCCCAGGCGTGTTTCCTTCTCGACAATTTTGCCCTGTCAGAATGAAAAGACTACAGCGGGACACTTCTATTGATGACAGACTTTAGCTCCAGCTGAGATGGATTTATTCCCCAATATTCCTTGACACCGAGAAACTGCAGGGAATGGTCGAGATGGCGCCAATGTTTTTGGCTGGATTGGCTGGTCAATATTTATTTCCAAAGTCTAGCCTCCAGGCTCCTTTCCCAGGAGTTGCGCAATCTGTTGTAAAGCTTAATAAACAAGCTGGCCTAGACACCGTGATGGTCTAGTAAGCCGAGTTCAAGTCTAACTTGGGCTGGCGATGAGGATATTGTCAGGCGGCATGCTCATTAAAAGATTTTGATGGACAATTTATTTAGTGTAATAATTATTGCGCCCATCATGATGCCTTCATCACCGTTAGCAGTGGAGTTAGGCTTGGGCAGAGTAGCTGTTTCTAGAGTTTTGCTGAGGCAACCTCAAATGACAGGGCTTTAGCCCTCACTGCCTCTTTCTGCTTTACAAAGGAGCCTCTGGTGTCCAGGTAAATTCCCAGATATTTGTAATGGGATACTGTTTTAATATTTTTATTGTTGAAAAACCACCCACCTCTCTGCTGCTTCTGCTTCCCATAAGAAATTCTTTTAGACAAGTTCAGTTCAAGGCAGTTATTTGTTGTATAGGGGAGCAGCTGATCGAGTAACCTCTGTAGTCCTACCATTGTGTGACTTAGTAACACAAGGTCATCAGCGTATATAACAGATTGCTAATGCGGGTTCCATCTATTTGTGGGGGATGGAAGTTAATGTTGTCGAGTATGGGAGATAGATCAGAAATAAAAAGGTTAAAAAGGAGTTGCGCCAACACGCAACCTTGTTTGACTCCATTTGCAGTGTGAATCTTCCTTGAAACATGAGAGCCTTCTCCCAGCTTTATTCGTATCGAATGAAGTTGGATTATGGCTTTTAGGAGAGCCAGAAGTATACCCCTGCTCTCTAATTTTTGCCATAGATGGCCCCGTGGCACCCGGTCAAAAGCTGCTTTGAAGTCAACGAAGCAGCAGTGAAGTTGGTTACGTTGGACTGCAGCTTTTTCCATCAAAACGGAAAATGGAAGTAAGTTTCTTGATGTTCCTGAATTAGCCACGAAGCCAGTCTGGTTAAAGGGGAGGCGATTTGTTATTTCAGCCCAGGCCAACAGCTCTTCCAATAAAATGCTGGCATAATATTTAGATTTGACGACGAGGAGAGCTATCATTCTGTAGTTTTTAGGGTCATTTCTCTTACCACTTTTAAAGATAGGGTGGATGATGGCTCCTTTCCAGGACTCCGGGATGTTGTGGTTAAGCCTGCAGTATGAAAGCAGGGGAGCCAAATGTTCTGACTACAAGTCTACATCCGATTTAAACAGGGCTTGGGGAAGACCATTAGGGCCAGGAGCTCCTTCTGACCTAGCTTTACTAATTGTACAAACAATATTATTTCTGAACGCTTCTGGTGCCGTCAAAATCTCCATCATAGAATCTTCAACTTATCCTTTCCATCATTTATTATTACTTCCAGAACATGATTAACTAAGTTGTTAGGCCGGTCCTACCTCTGCGTTTGGCATCAGGTGGTGGTGACTCTGAATCAATTGATGGAAAGGGGCTAGAATAACCGTCCCTGTTTATATGTTCGCTAAAATGTTTTATTAAAAACTGAGACCATAATTCTTCACTTATGTTTGCGCTGCCGTACCCACTTCCACCTAATGGGCCCCTGTTCACTAGCGACCAAAATTACTTTGTATTAGAATTCTTGGTTGCATGAACTAACTTCAGCCAGAACTGATCGGACGCTGTTTGTTTGTCTCTGTATATGGATGACTTGAAAGCTTTTTGAGCTTGCTTGTAGTTGTTAACTATGGTGGCATTTCCTGGGATTTTCGTAACCAGGTGTAGAGCCAAGTTTCTTTTGGATTTTAACTTTTTTGACTCTAATGATATGTGAGGTTGTGTTATGTGTTGCAGAATAAGACTCGTGGATGGAAATTCATTAATAAATCGATTTACAAAAGCTTCCCAGCCATCAGTAACGACACATCTTTTTCACTCAATAAACATAGAAAAGATCTAAATTTTTCCGTCATTGAGAGGACAGCACTGTGTGTCCATTTCATTCCCCTTAGGTTCTCTGAGTGGCAACCTGATAGCGTGTGTGCAATTACCTGATGACGGGGAATGTTGAACGATAGAGTTATTATTTGAGGCCGGTGGTCGTTCTCCCCTTGCGATGCGATGCAATAGCTCTCGATCAAGGAGAGCATTTCAATGCTACCTAGTTTAAAGTCCAGATATGAGTTCTGTCCATGCAGGGGGGTCTCCATAGGGAAACGCCCATTCAATACAATGTAACCCACTCTGCTAAGCTGACGGACAGTGTATTCGCCCAATTTCGAAGGTCTGTGTCCTGCGGGTACTGATTGTAAGGGTATACAGTCAAACTATCGAGTTTTTAATATCGAGTAGACACAATATCGAGTAAAAAATATCGAATGGACATAATATCGACTAGACATAATATAGACAACAAAAATATCGACTAGAAAATTTTAATATGGAATAGAATGGACATAATATCGAATCAAAAATATAGAATGGACATAATATCGACTAGACATAATATAGACAACAAAAATATCGAATTTAAGGTAAGTTAATATTATTTATTATTTTTTGTGTAATATGTAATTCTGTAGCGGGTTGTGGGTGTATAGGGGAATAGGGTGGGAAGTAATTTAATTATAATTAATTAAATATGTTAATTTATTTATTGTTATTTATTTAGAATTAATTGTTAATTAATTATTAATTGGTAATTAATTAAAATATAATTGCTAAATAATTATAATTGATAAATATGTTAATTTTAGTAATTTATTTTCTGAAGCGGGTTGTGGGTTTATAGGGGAATAGGGTGGGAAGTCATTTAATTATAAATAATTAAATATGTTAATTTGTTTATTGTTATTTATTTAGAATTAATTGTTTTTTTTAATCTTTATTTATAAAGTTTTCTTTATGAACAACAAAAAGAAAAACAGTCAGGTAGGTTACACAGATTCGTATCACAATCACTCGACAATCATATAGGCACTTTACACGAGCAGTTGATCCGAGCAGGCAGGAATAAAATCTATACATCAACTCTAATGCAGTGCACCAGAACAGATTCTGCACAATACCAAACAGTAATGGATAATCATATAGGCATTTTTCACGTGTAGCTGATTCAAGCAGGCAGGAAGCATCGATATATCAACCCTCATTCAGTTCGGTAGAACAGAGTCTTCATATTACCAAAACATGAAAAACCACAGTGTGTAAAGATCCCTGACCGCCACCTCAGGCAATCGGCAGTCTATAAGGGGCTCATCCTATACTCATAAACAGGTCTCTACAGTGTCCCGCACGTGCATCCACTGGTGCATCTCCTGATGTGTCAGTAAAATAGGCTATAGTGAGGAGGTAGCTACTGCCCTAGGTCTCGGCTTTCACTGTCTAAGTCTACAGATGTTGCTGCCTGGTGCAATAGATAGGCCTGCAGCGGGCCCCAAATACCGTTTGGCCTGCTCCGTACAGGCAACAAGTCAGCATAAATAATATTTTGATCCTGGCAATAAACCATATCATCGATCCACTCCTTAAACTTAGGGGCTCTCCCTCTACCCCAGCGACATGCAACACGTCTCTTAGCAAGCAACAGGGCAACATCTATAAATCTCCAAATAGACTTAGGCACATTCCGTGTATAACCTAATAGCATAGTTAAAGGGTCTCTATTAATCTCCTCTTCCGTCATAATCTGTAAGGCACCCTGTACTTGTGACCAATATTCGTATACCCCAGGACACTCCCACGCCAAGTGAATGAATCCCGCCCCCTCTACATTACAGCGAGCACATCTATCGTTATCTGCCATGTGAAAGCGTAGCTTTCTAACAGGTGTATAACAAAAATGCTGTAAGAATTTAAAGTGAATGATCTTTAACCTACTGCTAGACAAAATATTAGCTGTATTGGCACAACAATAGTTCCATTGGTCTTCAGTAATGTCTCGGCCCAAATCCACACTCCAGTGCTGTCGCGCCGAACTTTCAGGCCCCTTGCGCTGTAACCTAATGTTATTATACAGTTTAGAAACTAGATGGCGACCATCTGACAAAAGCATGGCATGCAGTGGCAGAACCACATCCGGTTCATTCGGAAAATTGGTCAATACTTCCGTCAAACCCTGTCTAAGTCTGATGTAATAGAATACCTCCAGAGGAGTGGGTGTAACATCCTGAAACAGCTGTTCTCTGGTACGGAACTGTCCATTAAGTAACAGGTCCCCCCATTTGGCAATCTTCGTGCGTTTACACATCAACTGAAAACCCGTCTCCTGTAGGAGCGATATGCGAGGGTGATATGTGAGAGGCAACCCAGGGGAATATAAGTGCCAAGCATTAAGGACCCTTGCTATTCTACTCCACGCGTCTATGGTGCATGTCACTGTAGTAAACGGTGTGTCTATGCACTCCACAGCGCCCTGTATTAGGCCATTAAGAGGAAGAGGGCGCGCGATCCAATCCTCTGCAGCGATTTGTGGCATATAAGGCGTGGGATTGAGCCAATGATAGGCATATTGCGCTTGGGCAGAAATATAATAGATTTCAAAGTCCGGGACATCAAAGCCGCCCCTGTCATAAGGCTGGGTCAGAACGGCCCATCGCAACCGCGGTTGTTTACCCCCCCCCAAAAGAGACGAATGAGTTCCGATCTTAACCGCTTAAAAAAATAAGCGCCAGGGTAGTAAGGCACATTCTGGAATAGGTATAAAAATTGCGGCAGTACCACCATCTTTATAAGCGATGCCCTTCCCGCCATTGATAACGGCAGGGCCTTCCAGCGTGTAACATTGTCAACCAGTCTCGTGATGGCCACCCCATAATTTAACCTAAGTGTCTCCTCCTTACTCAGGGATACCATTATTCCCAAATAGCGAAGATCTGAGTCACACCATTCAAGTGGGTAATCCAACTGGAATTTCGTAACTGCACTCGTGAGCGGGAAGAATTGAGATTTCTTCCAATTTATTTGCACACCCGATAGCCTCCCAAAAACTATGAACTCACGTAGAATAGGGTTAAGATTGATTTGAGGGTTTTTCACATAGAGCGTGATATCGTCAGCATACAACGACACCCCAATCTGACGCTGGAAGTAGTGAAAGGCGCTGTCTCTATGCATTTGCCGGATACGACATGCCAGTGGCTCGATCGCTATAGCAAAAAGCAGAGGGGAGAGAGGACACCCCTGTCTGGTGCCCCGCGTTATCGGTATCGGGGATGATAGCAATCCATTAACAGCCACTCTAGCAGTCGGTTTGGTATATAGCAGCTCTATCCAGTTAACAAACAATTTTGGAAACCCCATCCTATGTAATATAGTAAAGAGGTACGACCAATCGAACGCTTTCGTCGCATCTAAAAAAATAGCAGCGACTGGGAGTTCCGGAGCAATCGTCTGTATCAATGAGAACAATGTTCTAAGATTATGTGTAGTGGCGCGGCCTGGCACAAAGCCAGCTTGATCTGGTAAAACTATCTTAGACATAATCAGAGAGAGGCGTGTTGCAAGTACCTTAGCAAGGATCTTCACATCGCAATTGATGAGAGACAGTGGCCGATATGAGTCGGTGTCCATCGGGTCCTTACCTGGTTTCAACAAGGAGGTAATAACCACCTCTCTCATCGTTCCCGGCAATTTCCCAACCTCCAGCGACTCTTCATAAACCTCCTTAAGGACCGGCGCCATTATATCTACGTAATATTTATAAAACTCCGCAGGGAGTCCATCCAGTCCCGTCGCTTTGCCATTAGCAAGTGTCATAATCGCGTCACGTATCTCATCTAGCTCCAATGGTGCACTAAGGAATAATCTATGCACATCACTGAGCCAGCACAGTGCAATGTCAACCAGGAAGCCACCCATATCCACCTCCGCTGCTTGTTGTGAGGTATACAGTTGCCCATAGTGCAGTAAAAACTCCTCCTGAATCCCCTTCGTATCCTGACAGCGTGTGCCCTCTTGTGTGACAATCTCTAATATATAGGTATTAAAGCGCGGTTTCCTCGTTATTGCAGCCAGCACTTTACCCGGACGTTCCCCTTCACAATACCTACGGCAGTCCAATACTTTCCCCTGAATTTGACTTCTCTCGCTGACTCTTCCTCATACTCGGAAAGCTTGTCCCTGAATGTCTTGTGCATCCCTGTTTCACCCCTTCTTGCCATCTCAATTTCTAACTCTTTCAGCTCGCGTTCTAATTTACTCAAAGTCCTTTGGATGTCTCTCAACACCCCTCCACCCTTGGATATGCAAATCCCTCTAACCGTGACCTTGAATGCCTCCCACACCATTTCTACACTATTTACCGAATCCCTGTTCCTGGGGAAAAACTCTTCAATTTCCACTCCCAGCTCCGTCTTAAAAACTGTGTCTCGCAACATGAAGGGGAGCAATCTCCATGGAGGTCTTATGTTATCATGTCCTGGAATAGTCAGTGGCACCAACACTGGGCGGTGATCAGAATATGTTCTGGGCAAATGTGTTACTGTACCTATACCCGCACAGAGCCCCCTTGTCACAAAGCAGTAGTCCAGCCTAGCCCACGTATTAGCGTGTGATGTAAAATGTGTGCCTTCTCTAACCGCGTGATATGTGTATCTCCAACTATCAACCAACCCGGCTTCCTCTATTATGCCCAATAGCACATCCCTCGCTTGTCTGTTATATTGACCACAACCGTCCGATCTATCCATTCCAGGAACCAATGCGACATTAAAATCACCCCCCCATATGACATGAGTAGCTCCCACTCCCAATACATGTCCCCAAAGTGTCGTAAAAAATTCTGGAGTGTCAACATTAGGAGCGTAGCAACTCACTACCGCAACAATATCAATGCCCAATCTACCCCATATTAGCACATAGCGACCATTAGGGTCAAGAATCTCACCCAGCAGCTGAAACGCAATCGATTTCTTGATCAACACTGCAGTGCCCCTAGAGTACGAGGAATATGATGAAAATTTCCTGACCGAAGCCCATTTACTAGCAAAGTTGGGATCCGCCCGTGGACGGATATGCGTCTCTTGTAACAGGGCTATGTGTACATTGTGCCTATCCAGATAAGCAAGTACATTTCTAGCTTTTCTGGCATCATTGATGCCCCGCACATTCCATGACATTATCAACAGTTTACTCCCTGCTTTATCAGCCATCATCATTTGTGTTACCAGTAACAGTATCTTCTCCTATCAGCTCCGACCACCGCCAATATGTGCCAGAACAGACTCTCCATTGTATCTGCAATTTCGTGTGTAACCCCTGTCTGTAGCAACCAAACTCCCCAACCCCCTCCGCTTCCCATTGACCTTCCCCAACCAAGTCAAGCATACCCCAGTCCGCCTGCTTCCTTCACACAGCCATCGCCATCCACACCTCCCCCATACAGTCCAGCGGCTCCAACATGAACCAGTCTTCAACATCCACTCCCAACAAGGAACAGTGCTAACCTCAATCCTAGCATCTCTCTCCCCAATCCTATCCAAATGGTTCATAACCGACAGTTCCACATTTTTACCCATCCCACCCCCCTCCCACTGAAGCAACCCCAACTCTCCAGCATCCCCGCCCCTCCCCCCACCCATCACCGCAAGCAAACACCCCAACAGCTGCAGTGTAACGAACAATGTGAATGGGGTACACCCTAGCAGGGTCATCCAAGGTACACACTTTGCCACCCCTTTCTCCTCGCCCTTCGATCTGAACCACCCTATGTAGGGTATGTCGAGGGAAGGGGATGGTGCCTGGCATGCATTACCACCTTTATTCCCAATGCCATCCTTAGTATTCTCGACCATCCATGTTATCAGTACGACAGCAGCGTCCCCAGTGTAGTTTCATAACAACAGCACGCAATGCGACACCAAACGTATAGCACTTCAGTCAATAATAAATCCCATCAGACTCCGGGCATATATCAGTCCGCTTCATTTTCCACCTCTTCCTCTGCATGACGTTGTCCACGATCACGTTTCAATGTTTTTAGGAAATCCTCAACCTGTTGCGGATTCAAGAAGAAGTATTGTTTCGCCTGATGCGTGACCCTAAGCTTCGCCGGGTATAATAAAGCATAGTCAATTTGTAAAGTCCGCAGTTTCTTCTTCACTTCAAGAAACTTCCTTCTTTGGTCTTGCACGATGGGCGTGAAGTCCGGGTACAGTGAAAAATTAACACCATCACACGTCAATTGTTTAGCGTTGCTTGCGGCTCTCAGTGCAGTATCCCTGTCCCGATAATTTAGTAGCCTCGCTATTATCGGTCAAGGCGGCGCTCCGGGTTTGGGCTGAGGACCAAGGGAGCGGTGCGCCCGCTCAACATTAAACTGCTTAGAGAAGGCATCCGCCCCCACCGCTGTCAGCAGAATCCTTTCGACATATTCCTCCATACGATCCGTGTTTGTAGACTCCGGCACGCCAACCACGCGGATATTATTGCGACGGCTGCGCGCTTCCAACTCCTCGTTCTTTGCAGCTATTACTCTGAGGATGTTGTCCATTCTTGACAGCCTAGAAGCATGGGATGCCGTAGTATCATCGTTGTCCGAAATTCTCCTCTCCGCCTCTGTAATGCGTTCCTCATGAATGTCCATCTTCTGCACCATAGCGTCCATCCTGGAGGACAGTCGATCCACCTTGTCCACCACCGTTGCGAACCCCTGTTTCATTTCCTGAAGTAGGAGATGCATGTCCGGTGCAGTTGTTTCACAGCTATTGCTCGCTGTTGGCGGGCCCTGAGCACCCCCCACGTCATTCACCGTCCGTACAGTTTTCTTCGATGGCGGGGCAGAATCAAAGGATAGTTTCGGCTGTCGACTATCCTGTCGTCCCATGGTAGCACCCTTAGCTGATTTCACCGTGTTTGAAGAGGATGCCCCAAGCCCTCCGCCTCGTGGCAATCCGGAGTCCTTGGACATTAAATGATACTCTCACGGTGCTCCGTCCACCCGGTCGCCGACGAATCCGCCGTTCGTGCCTGTGGTACACAGCACTCGACTCACTCACTCTGGCACTGATGCACAGAAAGATACTTCGCGCCAAAACGGACCCCGCTCTATTGCGTCGGATACAATCCCCGGTATATGTTAGGTGTAAGCCAGTGAGGCCACGTTCCGAAGAGATCAGTGCCGGCCCCCCGGCATCACTTAAGGTTCAGCCTCCACACACAGTTATTTGCACCTTCGCCCAGTTCACAAATAAAAGTCCATCAAGCGCTTCACATATGTGTCATTCGCCGCTGTCAGGTCTGTACCATACTAGCATCTACGTTCCATCTCACAATATAACGCTTATAGTTCTGAATCAGTTGCAGACCCATCAGAGATCTACACTGGCTACCCATCAGAAGCAGGATAAAGTTTAAAACTCTCTGCATTGTGTACAAGGTGTTGCACAACTCTGGACCAGCCTTTCTCATTCAAAATCTGACTCCTTATTGTCCCACAGAACACTACGCTCATCCACCGCAAATGACCTCATGATTCCTCGTACCAAATCGGTCACCTGGGGCGACAGAAGATTCTTGGTGTCAGCCCCTAAACTTTGGAACACACTGCCGCACTCTATAAAAACAAGCCCATCTCTCTGGTCTTTACGCAAACAACTCAAGACCTGGCTCTTTAATCATTAAACCCAGTTTCCCCCTCTTTGGTTAAATACTGCAGAAATCCCAGCGCCGAGACGCCTACGGGCCATTGTTCGCGCTTTAGAAATGTTATTAATAAATAAATAAATATATAAATGTATTTACATCCATCACCTGTTGAAGCCAAGCCACTAATCCCCAGGGCCTTCTACCCCTATGGGCAACTCCCGCAAACTCACTCCTTCCGGTGCAAAGTCTCTCCACTTAGCTGTAATATGGCATTAGGTACACTCCTTTCCAGCACTTGCAAGTGTCCCATATACTACTCTGTTTCTCAGCGTGCGTCACAGATGCCGTGGGCACTTCCTCAATTCCTACGGCGCTTCCCAGACCACCACGTGGCACCCACAAATCGTACCTTAAGGACTGTCACGCAGCAAGTCTAGCCGCCAGGCCAGCCAAATTGTTCTGCTGCGAGGGCACACCGAAAAAAACAGGCACTGCAGTTCGGTATATCTTAATCCCGCTGTTGCATGTCGCATTCAGGAGGCCTGCCACACACCGCACTCAGTCCCATCCAATTTCAGAGCAGTTCACGTAGACATGCCTCCGGCTGTCTCAATTACGCCGACGAATCCTACCTCCCTCGGCGTGCTCAGTCTCGCGCTCGGCTTTAAGGCTCCCACACTTGCAACGCTCCCCAGCGGTCAACTCCGTGCAGCCCACCCGGCCTCCTTCTAGCGGGGGTGGGAGGGGGGGTCGCCGGCCACCGGCGTAAATGCAGCAATCAGCCGTCGGTGCCGGTCCTGGCCACGCGCTGGATGCACCTTATCGGAGATCTCACTGTGCATGCACCAGAGCGCCGCTGGTCAGTGCAGTTGCTCCTCCGCACTCTTCCTCTGCTGCTAGATATCGATCCGGTCCTGCAGCCTCCTAGTCTCGAGTCCCCCACAGCAGGCAGGCGCAGTATCCTTATCGTCCTCCTACCTAGGCCCACTCGCCTCGTGGGCGCACCGGAGTCCCGTAGTCGTGGTGTCCGGCTTCGCGGTAATGCAGGTTCCGCCTTCGCTATCAGTCAAACACTCCTGCTTCAATATCTCCTCACCCCAGGGTCCGATTCGCTTCAAATTTTCAACGAGCGGAGGAGGAGCTTGGCGGGCATCCGTGATGGCCGCGTGAGCACAGCGCTCTCCGGACCCCCGCCACTCCCGGCATGATATCCTGAACATATCCTGATTTCTCACAAGGATTAATGGAGAGGAACCTGGGCTGATCTTAATATTGTTTTCGGATTTTGAATTGGACAAGGGGCACCGAAGCTACATCGACTCAAACTTTCGGGGCCCGCCTTGGTGGCGCGCCCGGGTCTTGGTGGGGCTCTGTTGCCGTGTCGGAGTTGAACAACAGCGGCAGGGGGACTCGACTCATGGGTCCCCCTCTTAACTTTCGGTTTCGATTCTGACTCAGGCTACGTCTTCCAACGGAGGTGTCTGGCCGGTACTGAGTCCAGCGGCGCAAGATTGCAGTTGAGCCTTTTGTCTGCTTCGTGTCCCTCCGGGCCGGTTCGCACCTCGTCTTGCCCTCGCTGCTGACTTCTGGCTCCGGCGCCCTGTCTTCCTGTGGCCATTTTCACCAGGTCACGTGGGTCCCGTGGGGACGCGGTCTCCGATATGACTGGCAGGGGGGACCAAGAGCGGCGGAAGACCAAGACACCCCTTCGCGGGGGCCCGGTCCAGTCTAATATCATGGACCGGTACACACAGTCGAAGGTGTCCCCCGGTGCCGCCTTGTCTGGCCAGAGTGCAGTGGGGCACCCTTCGGAGGCTTCGGCGGAGCCGTCCCTGCAGGACATCATGGGCGCCATCTCGGGTATGAGAGAAACCATCGGCCAACAGTATGAAGCTCTGGCCCACAAAATTGATACTGTGGCTATTGATGTGAACCTGATTCGGGCCGACTTATCTAAAACCAATGAGAAGGTGAAGTCATTGGACCTCAAGTCATCTAGCCTCACGGCCGACGTCTCGGAGATACAGACGGAGATCGGCAACCTCAGAAAGGTAAACGATTTCATGACTCAACGCTTGGAGGATTTTGAAAACAGGGCACGGCGTTGTAATGTACGTGTTATTGGTGTCCCGGAAAATCCTGATCCGCATTCTGTTGATCTCCTGGTTGAGGACTTGATACAAAACTACCTTTCTCCATCCGGATTGAGCAAATTCTTTGCGGTGGAACGTGCCCATCGTGTTCCCGGTGGCCAGGGCAAGCCGGGCGCCCCGCCGAGGCCCATTGTCGCAAAACTTTTTTACTATAGGGACCGAGATGCTATCCTGCAGGCCTCGAGAGCTAAGGGCCCGGTGGCCTTCGAAAATGCCACGGTGAACTTCTATCCGGACTTCTCACAGCTGGTGCAGAGGCAGCGAATGGGCTTCCGTGGAGTCCAGAAGCGTCTTCGGGACCTGGGTCTGCGATACGCCATGCTTTTTCCTACCAGGCTGCGAGTGGAGTACAATGAACGGACCCTTTTCTTTGATCGACCTGATTCGGTAAATGACTGGCTGGACTCTCTGCCGGACCGGCCTAATTTCGCTGATCCCACCGAGCACCCGGGTGGTGCCGAGGGTGGCGTGGAGAGTTGAACTTGTTATCTGGGCCCCGGTTTCCGTATCATGTAATTTCTTCCTGGGTTCTGTACTTGAGTGATCTGTTTTCTGTGTACTCTCTTCTCCCCTTATTTCTGTCGGGGTGGCGGGTGGGACAGGGCCTTTTCCTCCTCCGGGGTCTTTTTGTAGAATGGGGGTTCTTGGGCGACAGGCGCACTGCATGTTGGGGTGGCTTTTTTGTCTACTGCAGGGGTGCAGGGTGGGGGGTGTTTCCTTGGGTGTTGGGGGGGGGTTGTTGGGGCGTTTGTAGTTTGTGTTTTGTTTTCTCAAGGCGATTCGATTTTGCTACTTGTACTTTCAGTGTCATGCTCATTGGGGGGTGGTTTCTGCATTACTTCGTGGGATGGGGGTAGCGGGTTGAGGTTTATTTCATGGAATGTCAATGGTCTAGGGGATCGTATAAAGCGAGTGGTGGTGTTGCGATGCCTGCGACGTTTGTCTCCCGATATTGTCTTTCTGCAGGAGACACACCTAGTGGGCAATACTTGTCGCGCGATGAATAGGTGGGGCTATCGACTTGTTGCGCACTCAGGGTTTACAACGGGTTCTAGGGGGGTGGGCATCCTTGTCCGGGCTTCTCTTCCCCTTGCGATAGATGATGTGATCCTCGATGATCGGGGGCGTTATGCCGTCCTCGTGGGACGATATGAGGGCAAGACCCTTTCCCTGTTCACCGTCTATGTGCCCCCTGGCCTGCAGACCTCTACCTTCTCTGATTTGGGCCGAGTTTTGTTGGGACTCCCTGATGGTGCTCTTTTCATGGCTGGTGACTTTAATTCTGTTCTCTCTGGTCTGAGTGATCGTTACCCCCCTAGGGATATTCCTTCGACCCATTTATGGCTGGGTGGCTTTTTGGATACCTTTGGTTTGGTGGACTGCTGGAGACTTATGCACCCCACTCAACTTCAGTATACTTTCCACTCTGGGGCCCATGGGAGTTTGTCCAGATTAGATTACTTTCTCATGCCAGCTGAACAGTCGTCGGCTGTCCGGGAGATTAGGCACCTCCCCCGGGGCATCTCGGACCATTCTCCGCTCTGGCTCTGTTTTGATGTGGGGGTGGAGGTGGCGGGCCGGGTGGCTCCTATCAACCCTTGGTACCTGGCCTCCCCTGAGACCCGTGGTCAATTGATTACATCCCTGGACAATTACTTTCTGGAGAACGAGGGGTCTGTCTCTTCTGCTGTGTCCCTATGGGAGGCTTTTAAGACAGTAATTCGTGGGCAGGCCCTGTCCCTTATTGCTGAAACCAAAAAGGCAAGGAATCGGGAGGTGGTGGATCTTGAGATGGAAATACTTGAGATGGAGGCTGACCTGGAATCGGGTGTCACTCGTGCCAAACTCCATGCCCTGGGTCTGAAGCAATTTGCCTATAAGTCTCTGGTCACAGATGCGGCCAAAATTATGTTTAGGGAGCAACAGGGTCGTCTGTATGATGTTGGGGACAAAGCGGGGAAGTTACTTGCCTGGTTGGACAAGAAAGAGAGGGCGAATCGAGCGGTTCCTGTGATTCAGACTTTGAATGGTGTGCGGGTGACGGACCCGGTTGGAATAGTGGAATGTTTTGCGGACTACTTTCGTGTGGTTTACTCCCCAGTGTCGGTAAGGGATGAAGACGACTCTCGCCTCTTGCTGCGCGACATAGCTTTGCCCTGCCTCTCCGACTTGGAGCGGTCCTCCATGGAGGCCCCGTTCTCTGCGGACGAAATCGCGACTGCTATTCGCTCTCTCCGTTCGGGCAAGGCTTTGGGCCCGAACGGTTTGCCAATCGAGTTATACAAACTGCGCCCTGATCAGATTGCGCCCTATCTTCGAACAATGTTTTCGGAGTCCCGTGAGCGGGGAGCTCTCCCTTATGACCAGCGTCTGGCCACGATTGTGGTAATTCCTAAAGATGGTAAGCCCCGGGATCTTTGTTCGTCATATAGACCCATCTCCCTGTTGAATGTCGAGCCTAAGGTTCTTGCCAAGGTCCTGGCTACTCGCCTCCTAACGGTCATTAGTGACTTGATTCATCCGGACCAATCCGGATTTATCCCGCACCGTAACACAGCTCTTAATCTGCGTCGCCTTCATGGAGCCATCGCGAGGGCGGGGCTTCTGACGGAGCCGGCCATTTTGGCTTCGTTGGATGCCTCGATGGCCTTCGACACGATAGAGTGCCCCTACCTTTGGGCGGCTCTTGAGAAGTTTGGTTTTGGCCCGGGGTTCATCGGGTGGGTGAAGCTGCTGTATACCGACCCCCTGGCACAGGTCGTGGTTAACGGTCGAGTGTCGGCTCCCTTTCCCCTTGGTAGGGGGACCAGACAGGGGTGCCCCTTGTCTCCACTACTTTTTGCTCTCGCGTTAGAGCCGCTAGCTGCGTGGATTCGCTGGGAACCTTCTCTCAAGGGTATACGTTGGTCCCCAGATTTTGAGGACCGTGTTTCGCTTTATGCGGACGACATTCTTCTTTATCTTACTTCCCCGCGTAAATCTTTGAATGTCCTGTTTGACGTTCTCGCCTCGTTTGGTAAGAATTCTGGTTTGATTATAAACTGGGCTAAATCCTGCGTCTATGCTATTTCGGGTGATCTGCCCCCGTTGCCGAATAGCTTTCCCATCCAGGTTGTTCAGTCCGGTTTCAAATACTTGGGGGTTTTTATTACATTGGATTCGTCGCTCAGATTTTAACGTAATCTCCTTCCCCCGCTTCAAAGATTGAGGCTGGACGTGGCTCGCTGGCGTAAATTACCCTTGTCGCCGCTGGGCAGGGCCGCCCTTTTCAAGATGATGTCCTTGCCGCGATTCCTTTACGCGCTCCAGAATTGCTATGACGATATCCCCGCTACTTATTTCCGAGAGGTCGAGAGTCTACAAAGGCAACTGATTTGGGACGGGCGCCCACGTATTGCACTTGCGAAGCTCATCATCCCTTGGTATGACGGGGGCATAGCACTTCCTGATATCAGGAGATATTATTGGGCTACGCAACTGTCTGCCATTAACCATTCGATGTATTCCCCGGGTCCGGATCCGGCCTTTGAAATGGACAGACTCCAGCTACCGGGTGGTGACTTTAATAGAGCGCTTTACTCTAGGTCGTCTGGGCTCCACCTTACGGGACCGACTAGGATCGCGGTTCGTGTGTGGCGCGCTGCAAATGTGAGCTTAGGGTGGGATGAACGAGTGACGCTGGCGACTCCGCTTTTCGCGTCTGAGCTTTTGGGATGTCTTTGGACAACGAAGGGGTTTGACCGCTGGGACATGATTGGGATCTGTAGAGTGGGTGACGTGTGTGCGAATGGAACGGTGAAGTCCTTCGAGGCCCTTCGGAATGATTATGACCTGAGTGATAGGGAATTTTTTAGATATTTACAGGTCCGTCATGCCCTCACTTCTGTTCTGACTTCCGCTGTCCCCGAGTCCTCCCCCCTCGAAGATCGTATCCTGGACGGTCATATCCCTGATAGCACTATCTCCTTGATTTATAAGAAGCTTATTCACAATCGCACGGACTTGCTCGTTCGACTTCGGGAGGCATGGGTCGGCGACGGGCTGGAATTGGATGACGAGGATTGGCAATTGGCGCTATCTTCTCCGAAAGAGGTCGCCATTCCGGCCCGTCTCCGTCTGGTTCAGCTCAAGATCCTCCACCGGGTGTATGTTACTGGTCCTCGTTTGGTTGTGATGGGTTTTTCCCCGGATGGCCTCTGCAAGCGTGGGTGTGGGATGAGTGCCATGTTTCTTCACATTCTTTGGGAGTGTCCGAGGGTGGCTGCCTATTGGACGGGGGTACTTGCGGTGATGGCTGCTGTGACTGTAATTGCCCTGGTGCCGGAGGCAAGGAGATGTTTGTTGAATGTTTGGGAACCTACCGATTGTTCGGTGGCCCAAACCAGGTGGGCGACCCTGGGGTATATGGTGGCGAAGCGGGACATAGCGCAACTTTGGGGCTCGCACAGGCCCCCCACTGTCTCCGTGTGGGAAGAAAACATGGACTGGTCTATGTTCCGCGAAAAGACTGTCTACACAGCCAGGGGCAGACCTAGGGCATGGACGAAGATCTGGTGTCAGTGGAATGCCTATCGCGGGGATATTTGTGCTCCTCCCCTGGTGGAGGCCCCTGATGTTCCCTTGTCACCCTAGGTTGGCGTTCCTGAACTTTTGTATACTGTCCTTTGGTTTGATGTATTTGTGCTCCTCCCCTGGTGGAGGCCCCTGATATCCCCTTGTCACCCTAGATTGGCGTTCCTGAACTTTCGTATACTGTTCTTTGGTTTGATTGACCTCCCCGCTGTCCCCCCGCCTTGACTTAGCCTACTGATTGTGACTTTGTATTCCTGCTTAGTGACGTTTCCCCCCCCCTCCAGGGCTGACTCTCTGTGTATTACTCCTTCGCCTTGTTTTTATTGTTTGTTGTTTTTGGTGTGCTTTAAAATAAGAAAAATGTCTTATCCTGTTCCATATTGTGGGCGACATTTTGTATCCGGATTGTGCCTGACCGCCAGAGTGGCGACCACTGTTTTATACCGTGTTATGCTCCGACCTTAGCGGCCAGCCCGTGCGGTTGTAGGCCCATCTCTGTACACATGATTTTGTTGCTCAATAAAAGTTTTTAACCAAAAAAAAACAACAAAAAAAATAATTTTCAACGAGCGTCGGGTTATGGGTCCTCCACAATCGCACCGAGGTTCAGCGGCATTGGAGGTGGTTTAGGCAGGATAGTGGTCGGATATTGGCACAGGCTGCAGGAGCCTCACGTAAGTGCGGCCATGCTGCTCGTGCGCCCTCTAGCGCCCCATTTAGAATTAATTGTTAATTAATTATTAATTGGTAATTAATTAAAATGTAATTGGTAATTAATTTTAATTGATTAATAGATAAATATGTTAATTTTACTAATTTATTTTCTGTAGCGGTTTGTGGGTTTATAGGGGAATAGGGTGGGAAGTAATTTAATAATAATTAATTAAATAATGTTAATTTGTTTATTGTTAATTATGTTGAATTAATTGTTAATTAATTATTAATTGGTAATTAATTAAAATATAATCGGTACATTATTTTAATTGATTAATTGATAAATATGTTAATTGTATTAATTTATTTCCTGTAGCGGGTTGTGGATTTATAGGGGAATAGGGTGGGAAGTAATTTAATTATAAATAATTAAATCTGATAATTTATTTATTGTTAATTATTTTGAATTAATTGTTAATTAATTATTATTTGGTAATTAATTAAAATATAATTGGCAAATAATTTTAATAGATTAATTGATAAATATGTTAATTTTAGTAATTTATTTTCTGTTTAGGGTTGTGGGTTTATAGGGGAATAGGGTGGGAAGTAATTTAATTGTAAGTATTTATATTAATTAAATATTTTTTGTGTCTAATTTTTATTTATTTTTATATTGTAAATTAATTTATTGGTAATTGGTAAATAAGTAGTATTAGTAGGTAATTTTTATTATTAGTTAATTTTTATTTGTAATTTCTTTTTTTTTTTTTTTTTAAAAACCTTTATTTGAGCAAGCAGAAATGTACAAGGATGGGCCTACAACCACACGGGCCAGCCGCTAAAAAGGAGGAAAGACATATCACATAAGCCCGCAGAGGTAACCGTCAATCAACAATGCAATACTCCACATTATATACAGGACCAAAACAGGTTTTATATAAATGAAAGAACAAACATACAAAAAGGCGAGAGTGTATCACTGAAGGTCAGCCCAAGGGACGCAAGGGGGGGACAGCAACGGAGGTGCAATAATAATATCCTAAGCACTAAGGAGTATGGAGCGGGGGGGGGGAGGGGGGAGGGGGGCAGAGACCAGGAAGAAAAAGGGGGGAAGAGCCGGTGATACCAGCTCAGTCCCTATATGAAGAGTCCGGGAACGCCAGCCTAGGGAGATAGAGTAATCTCGACAGTGTCCACAAGGGGAGGAGTACAAATGTCGCCACGGTATTCGTTCCATTGACCCCACACCTTCACCCATGCCCTGGGTCTACCCCTGGCCACATAAACAGTTTTCTCACGGAACATGGACCAATCCATATTATCCTCCCATTGCGAGAGGGCAGGGGGCCTGGAGGCCCCCCAGAGTTGCGCAATATCTCGCTTCGCGATCATATAGCCCAGGGTGGCCCATCTAGTCTGAGCCACCGAATAGTCCGTGGGCTCCCAAACATTCAAAAGACAGCGACGAGGTTCCGGTCGTAAGGATATCCCCGTCACCACAGTCATCAGATCAAGCACGGCCACCCAATAAGCAGCCACCATCGGGCACTCCCAAAGAATATGCAGGAAAGTGGCACGCAAACCACATCCACGCTTACACAGTCCATCGGAGGAAAAGCCCATCACCATCAGTCGCGGTCCCGTCACGTACACCCGATGAAGGATCTTCAATTGGACCAAACGGAGTCGAGCCGGTATCGCCACCTCCTTCGGAGAGGAGAGGGCCGATTGCCAATCCTCATCATCAAGTTCCAACCCATCTCCCATCCACTGTTCCCGAAGCCGGGCCAATAAGTCAGTCCGATTGTTAATCAACTTTTTATAAATCAGGGAGATAGTGCTATCAGGAAGATGTTCGTCAAGGATACGGTCTTCAAGTGGGGAAGAGTCAGGCGGAATCTCACCAGGAGCAAACACCGAAACCAAAGCGTGCCTGATCTGTAAATAACGAAAGAATTCACGACTACTCAGGCCGTAGTCAGCCTGGAGGGCCTGAAACGGGCGCACCGAACCCTTTGAATATACATCCCCCACTTTAGAGATCCCAATCAAGGCCCAACGGTCGAAACCCTTGGAAGACCAAAGACCGCCCAGGCGTTCTGAAGCATAAAGCGGCGTCGCTAATGTCAAGCGACCCTCCCAGCCCAGGCTCACATTCGCAGCACGCCACACAGTCAAAGCAGTCAAAGTAGGTCCCACAAGATGGCGCCCAGCGGAGCGAGAATAGAGCACTCTATTAAAGTCACCTCCCGGAAGCTGAAGTTTATCCATCTCAAACGCCGGATTACGACCCGGAGAGAACATCGCGTGATTAATAGCGGACAGATGGGAAGCCCAGTAGTATCTCTTAATGTCGGGGAGCGCCATGCCCCCATCGTACCACGGGATGGAAAGTTTAGCGAGAGCAATGCGCGGTCGCCCATCCCAAATAAGTTGCCTCTGAAGGCTCTCAATCTCCCGAAAATAGGTCTTGGGGATAGGATCATAATAATTCTGGAGAGCGTAGAGAAACCGCGGTAGTGACATCATCTTAAACAGGGCCGCCCGACCCAGTGGAGACAGGGGAAGTTTGCGCCAGCGGGCAACGTCCAAACGGAGCCTAAGCAACGGGGGAAGGAGATTACGATCAAAACGAAGGGACGGATCCAAGGTAACGAACACCCCCAAGTATTTGAAACCATCCCGGACCACCTGAAGAGGAAGTCTACTCGGCAACGGAGGCAAGATACCAGACAAAACGTATACACAGGATTTAGACCAGTTGATGACGAGGCCTGAGTTAGCGCCAAAGGACGCAAGAACGTCAAATAAAACAGATAGAGACTTGCGAGGGGAAGTAAGATACAAGAGGATGTCGTCCGCATAAAGCGAGACGCGGTCTTCGAAGTCCGGGGCCCAACGAATACCTTTAAGGGACGGTTCCCAACGGAGCCAGGCCGCCAACGGTTCAAGAGCGAGCGCGAACAACAGAGGGGACAAGGGGCAGCCCTGACGGGTACCCCTGCCCAAGGAAAAGGGGACCGACACTCTACCGTTCACTACAACTTGCGCCAGAGGTTCCGCGTACAACAGCCTAACCCAGCTAACAAACTCGCACCCGAATCCGAATTTCTCAAGTGTCGCCCATAAATAGGGCCATTCCACAGTATCAAAGGCCATGGAGGCATCTAGGGACGCCAAAATGGCCGGTTCAGTCAAAAGCCCCGCCCTCGCCAGCGCGCCGTGAAGGCGACGTAAATTCAGAGCAGTGTTGCGATGCGGGATAAAGCCAGACTGATCCGGATGGACCAACTCTCCAAGAACCGAAAGGAGACGGGTCGCCAAAAGTTTAGCCAACACCTTAGGTTCAACGTTTAATAGGGATATGGGCCTATACGAGGAACAGAGGTCACGTGGTTTACCCTCTTTGGGAATGACGACGATTGTCGCCAGACGCTGATCATAGGGAAGCATGTTCCGCTCACGAGATTCTAGAAACATGGCGCGGAGATACGGCGCCACCTTATCGGGGCATAATTTGTACAACTCAATAGGCAAACCGTTCGGGCCCAGTGCTTTGCCCGAACGGAGCGATCGAACTGCATTGGCTATCTCATCATTCGTAAAAGGGGAGTCCAAAGCAATACGGTCCAAGTCGGTGACACAGGGCAAAGCGATATCACGCAGAAGAAGGCGGGAGTCGTCAACATCCCTCACAGACACGGGAGCATATACCACACGGAAATATTCCGCAAAACGATCAACAATGGCGGTCGGATCTATCACTTTCTCACCACTCGCAGACTGAATCACGGGCACCACACGATTAACCCTTTCTTTCTTGTCCAACCACGCCAGGAGTTTTCCCGCTTTGTCACCCACATCATACAATCTGCCCTGCTGCTCACGAAACATCACCTTTGCAGCGTCAGTGACCAGAGATTTATACGCAAACTGTTTGAGACCCAGGGCATGGAGTTTGTCAGGCGTGACACCAGAGTCCAACTCGTCCTCCAAAGCAGAGATCTCCCCCTCAAGTTCCACCACCTCCTTCCTCCCTGCCCTCTTAGCTTCAACAATCAAGGAAAGGGCCTGTCCACGAATCACGGTTTTAAAAGCCTCCCACAGGGACACAGCCGAAGAGACCGACCCCTCATTTTCCAGGAAATATGAATCCATGGACTTGAGCAAGAGGGTACGAGTCTCAGGGGAGGAAAGATACCAAGGGTTAATGGGAGCCACTCGGCCCGCCGCCTCTACCCCAACCTCAAAACGAAGCCAGAGCGGCGAGTGATCAGAAATACCCCTCGGCAAGTGTAAAATCTCACGAACCGCCGATGATTGGGCTGCGGGCATCAGGAAATAATCCAGCCGGGACAGACTGCCATGGGCCCCAGAATGGAAGGTGTATTGGAGTTGAGTAGGATGCAACAGTCGCCAGCAGTCCACAAGGCCAAAGGTATCTAAAAACCCACCCAACCACTGCTGAGCCTGCGGGGTATCTCTAGGGGGATGGCGATCGTGAAGGCCGGAAAGCACCGAATTAAAATCACCGGCAAGAAAGAGAGTGCTATCAGGGAGATCCAACAGAACACGGCCCAAGTCAGTAAAAGTAGAGGCCTGCAAACCCGGGGGAACATAAACATTGAAGAGAGATAGGGTGCGGCCTTCATATCTACCCACCAGGACAGTATATCTCCCACGGTCATCATGAATCACCTCATCAATAGCCAAGGGAAGGGAGGTTCGAACAAGAATACCCACACCCCTAGATCCGGAGGTAAACCCTGAGTGCGCCACAAGGCGGTAGCCCCATCTATTCATCGCATAACAAACATTACCAATCAAATGGGTTTCTTGCATGAAAACAATGTCCGGTGACAAACGTCGAATACATTTTAAGACCACACTGCGCTTAATACGATCACCCAGGCCATTAACGTTCCAGGAAAGAAATTTCAACCCTCTACCCCCCATCCCAACCACCCGAGCCAAGACCCCTCGTCCATGAGCTAGACATCAGAAACAGCAGCAAACACAGGAGCAAATCGCCTTGAAAACAACACATAGAAAAGAAAAAACTTCCCAACCCCCCTCCCCCAAACTGAAGAGAAACACCCCCCACCCTGCACCCCTGCAAAAAGCTAAAGAGCCACCCCAACCTGCAGTGTGCCTGTCGCCCAAGAACCCCTATTCTACACAAAGACCCCGGAGGAGGAAAGGTCTCCGTTCCATCCACCCCCCGACCTCAGCAAGAACAAGAATAACAAACGAAAAGACAGAATGATCGCAATGTAGAGGGACGCCGGCCAACACCCCTGAGAATGTATTCAAAATAAGACATAAGAGCCGAACAGTTAGATCTCCACACCACCTTCGGCACCGCCAGGGTGAGCGGCGGAGTCTGTCTCAGGAGGACGGTCAGGCAATGAGTCCAGCCAGTCATTAACGGCATCTGGCCGATCAAAGAAAAGGGTACGTTCATTGTATTCAACCCGGAGTCTAGTAGGAAAGAGCATGGCGTAACGTAGGCCCCGATCCCGGAGACGTTTCTTGGCACCACGAAACTCCATACGTTGTCTCTGAACCTGTTGGGAAAAGTCCGGGTAAAAGTTCACCGTAGCGTTCTCAAAGGCCACCGGGCCCTTCACCCGCGAGGCCTGCAGGATAGCGTCCCGGTCTCTATAATGAAAAAGCTTCGCTACAATGGGTCTCGGCGGGGCTCCCGGCTTGACTTTGCCCCCTGGAACACGATGTGCACGTTCCACCGTGAAAAATTTTGTGAGACCAGAAGGGGCCAAATGGTTCAAGACCAGATCCTCAACCAGGAGATCCACCGAGTGGGGTTCAGGGTTTTCCGGTACACCAACCAGGCGAACATTGCAGCGACGCGCCCTATTTTCAAAGTCCTCCAGGCGACGGGTCATGAAGTCATTCCCCCGACGGAGATTTCCAATCTCAGTTTGGAGCTCCGAGACGTCATTCGTAAGGCTAGAGGATTTAATATCCAGCGATTGTACCCTCTCATTCGTCTTGCCGAGATCAGCACGAATCAGATTCACCTCAATAGCCACGGTGTCAAGTTTGTGGGCCAAGGCCTCGTACTGTAGGCCGATGGATTCTCTCACACCCGAGATGGCGCCCATGATATCCTGTAAGGAGGGCTCCGCCGATTCTTCCAAAATTCGTTCGGACGCAATACTAGAACCAGGCAGGGCAGCTCCGGGGGACCCCTTAGAATGGGTATAACGGTCCATGACATTCGATTGAACTGGAGCTCCGCGCAGAGGTGTTTTCGTCTTGCGCGTCTCTCTGTCCCCTCTGCCCGCCATTTTGAAGATGCGTCACAGGACGAGCCACCAGGTTCGACGGGCCCGACACCCAAAGTACAGGATCAAAAGTACATAAAAAGGGGGCACAACTCGGGTGGAGGTCGCCAAACCAGCAAATAGGTCACATGAAAGCCCAACAGCCGATCCGCCTCCAAGTCTCAGTCGCAACACGACATCCACAGCCGTGGCCCAAGTCGGAACAGAATCGAAACCGAAACCTAGGAAGGGGGGACCCACAAGGCCAGATCTCCTGCCGTTGTTGTTCAATTGCAGGACGGCTACAGTACCGCACCCCGTCCCGGGCGCACCTCAAGGGCGGAGCCCAAAAGTTCAGAGCACCATAACTCAGGAATACGAGATCCAAATCGATCCCTGAAAAGTGCCAGGGTAATCAGCCAAGCGTCCCCTACACGAATTCTTGCAAGAAATCAGGATTCAGCCAGGATAAAATGTCGGGAGCGGCGAGGGTCCGGAGAGCGCTGTGCTCAAGCGGCCATCTCGGATGCCCGCCAAGCTCCTCCTGCCTTTATTTGTAATTTCAATTGAATAATTAATATATTTTATACAATTTTACAATAATTTAATTCTTTTGTAATTGAAATTAATATTTATGTTATTTATATTTATATATGAAGTATTTACTTTCCCTACTATTGCACTCACTGGAGTGGGAATAGTAATTTAAACCCCTACGCTATCCAACGCTTTCCCTACTGTTGCACTCTCTGGAGTTGGAATAGTAATGTTTACCCCTACGCTATCCAACGCTTTTCCTACTGTTGCACTCACTGGAGTGGGAATAGTAATTTAAACCCCTACGCTATCCAACGCTTTCCCTACTGTTGCACTCTCTGGAGTAGGAATAGTAATTTTTACCCCTACGCTATCCAATGCTTTCCCTACTGTTGCACTCACTGGAGTGGGCATAGTAATTTAAACCCCCACGCTATCCAAAGCTTTCCCTACTGTTGCACTCTCTGGAGTTGGAATAGTAATTTAAACCCCTACGCTATCCAACGCTTTCCCTACAGCTGCACTCTCTGGAGTGGGAATAGTTATTTAAACCCCTACGCCATCCAACGTTTTCACTACTGTTGCACTCTCTGGAGTAGGAATAGTAATTTTTACCCCTACACTATCCAACGCTTTCCCTACTGTTGCACTCACTGGAGTGGGAATAGTAATTTTTACCCCTACGCTATCCAATGCTTCCCTACTGTTGCACTCTCTGGAGTGGGAATAGTTATTTAAACCCCTACGCTATCCAATGCTTTCCCTACTGTTGCGCTCTCTGGAGTGGGAATAGTAATCTTTATCCCTACGCTATCCAATGCTTTCCCTACTGTTGTACTCTCTGGAGTGTGAATAGTAAATTTAACCCTCTCGCTATCCTACGGAAAAAATATTGTATATGTTTTGTTAATAATATATATATATATATATATATATATATATATATATATATATATATATATATATATGTTTTAACATTTTTTTTAAAGTTACATTAATTATTTATCAATTTTAAGTTTATTTAAGTATTTTAAGTATGTTAAAATGTATTATATTTATTAATATATTACTTTAAAATTACTTTTAAGATATTTAAAAAATTCGATATTTTGAGTGTCTATTTTTTTTCCTATCGATATTTTGGAGTCAATATTTTTGTACTTACCTGTTTGTAGATAGGAAGTCGATATTATGGCATTCTATATTTTTTCCTCGATATTTTGGCAAGTCGATATTTTGACTGTCGATATTCTGTCAGGGATCCGATTGTAAGGCAAGATGCAGGGGAACCGCTGAAAAAGTGATCCCAAGGTCCTCAAACGAATTTTGGAAAAAGTTTGTGTTAAAATTTCCGGAAATTAAACAGGGTATACTACAGTAATCACTTAATAAGTTACAAGCAGTTTCGGTCAGACAATCCATTTTGGATTTTTTCTCAGTAGTACATGGGGAGATGTAAACGTTGAGCAAGAGTAACTGGCTGTCTAAAGTGGGACTTCCGGCCACGATACCAGCAACCCAGTCTTCATCAAATTTTAGAAGTTTGATGCATGGGGACAGTCTGATACTATAAAAACAAACAAATAAACGGAGGGTCCTAGGGAATATTTACCGACCACGCAGTTACAGCGCCCTTAACCAAATATACAATACAAAAAAGAGTAACTGTGGGTCAACTATGTGTCGGAATGTGTCTGGATGACTAGCGTATGTGCTTTGGAGATGTTAGGAAAGCACACAACAAGATATCACTCTGTATGGGAAGATATCCATCAGTTACTCACCCTTTGCCGCCCTTTCATCATTTGAACCACTTCCCAAAGTGGAGAATCTTGGTTGTTGCCACCTTCTGTGAGAAAGGCTGTTGTGATGAGGTTAAAGGCTTAAAGGGAAGTGCTGTGTGGTAACTGAGGAGCAGTGCAAAAAAAGAGTTGTGAATACCAAGAAGGAAAGAATGTGCTCTATGATAAAATTGAATAATGAACGCATAAAAACTTTATTCTGGTGCCGTTCATTTCCAAAACTAAAAACAATTCAGTGCAAAGTTGTCAGTGATTAACCCTAATAGTCACTGACCCGATGTGATGGTCGACATGTTTCTGCGGTAGTTTAAAGATCAATACGTATCTCCCGCTTCTTCAGGACCTATAACATTTGCTACTGCTAGACGATGTAATATAAAACAAGGGATTTTTTGATACAGATATCACCTGTTCAAACCTGGTAGTCCTCCTCTAGGGTAAGAGGAACGTGCCACTGCTCGCCTGGCAACAGCTCAGGAAGATAGTGCACCGCTCTGTCCGTCGGTACACTCAACAGCCATCTGGGCTGTATGGGGAGCTGTTGAGTGTACCGACGGACAGAGCGGTGCACTATCTTCCTGAGCTGATAATATAAAATCCCTTGTTTTATATTACATCGTCGAGCAGTAGCAAATGTTAAAGGTCCTGAAGAAGCGGGAGATACTTATTGATCTTTAAACTACCGCAGAAACATGTCGATCATCACATCGGGTCAGTGACTATTAGGGTTAATCACTGACAACTTTGCACTGAATTGTTTTTAGTTTTGGAAATGAACGGCACCAGAATAAAGTTTTTATGCGTTCATTATTCAATTTTATCATAGAGCACATTCTTTCCTTCTTGGTATTCACAACTCTTTTTTTGCACTGCTCCTCAGTTACCACACAGCACTTCCCTTTAAGCCTTTAACCTCATCACAACAGCCTTTCCCACAGAAGGTGGCAACAACCAAGATTCTCCACTTTGGGAAGTGGTTCAAATGATGAAAGGGCGGCAAAGGGCGAGTAACTGATGGATATCTTCCCATACAGAGTGATATCTTGTTGTGTGCTTTCCTAACATCTCCAAAGCACATACTCTAGTCATCCAGACACATTCCGACACATAGTTGACCCACAGTTACTCTTTTTTGTATTGTATGGACAGTCTGATACTAGCATAAATTGAAAGGTCACCACGCAGTCAGCCATACTTACACTGCGATCCAGCAGTTCACTAACAACAGATACCCCACTACTACATAATCACCTGGGCCCATAAACTCACAATGGGGGTCAAATAAGATTTTATAAAAAATGTCAAAAACTGTTTAGGATTAGTCTATTCAATACCTCTGTTCATTTCTTACTAACCCTTCACAGATTCACAAGTTCTTTCCTCTGGTCAATGGACCATAAGTTGAACTAGTTGATGGTGATAATTAACCTAAGCAAAATGTTAATGTGTTAAAGTGGTTTGACTTATAAGGCCATGAGTGTGTTTATGGGACGAAACACTTTAAATTGTGTTCTTTCTGGTACTGTTAGGCCAGGTCTTTCCTTGTCGACATGATCCTATGGTACAATGTATGCAACTGCGGTGACTGCTGAATTCTGCATAATTTGTATTTTTTTCATATTACTCTTTGAAGTGCCGACTATACTTGCATTACACTTATACAGCCTTGTACATTTATTGTTTGGGTTACCTTCCCTCCAATAAGATCATCTAGAAACAGTCGTATTCTTTGAAACATTGTAATTGGTAGGCTGTGGCTCTCTCCACATTATTTATCGGCCTATTCATCAACATAGCTCATCAAATATTATGTACAGTGTCATGACTTTGGGCCCGAATACGAGTTTCAGTGATGCGGGAGCGGGTGGTATGCCACAGCCGCGCCCTGCACTGCCAAGACTCTCCGCCGCCTGACCAGCAGATTACAACTTAAAAGTGGTCTGGCGGCGTGGCAGTCCCGCGGTGGTGCCACTTTCAAAGGAGATGGTGCCTTTTGAAAAAGGCACCGCAATGGGACCGCACAACAAGAGTCCTGCACGGCATGGATTCGAAAGTCCACGCCATACAGGAACTGTTGTGCATTCACACAGGGGGGCACATGTTATGCCCCCCTGTTTTCATCCATATGGGAAGGAGGCACGGGGATCCCTGTAGGTTCTCTTTAGTTTCCTCTCCAATACGGTGTCCATGGAGGAGGAACCTTCATGACACCACAGGCGGAGAGTAAACACGTAATATGCTATACGGAACCGCTGCGTCCAGCCAAGCATATTGTGGCCTCTGACTGCTGCACCACCTCCAGGGAATAGCGGTTCCCTGGCAAAGTTGCTGGTCAGAGGGCTGTCTGACCACCACACTCGTACACTCGTAATGGGGCAGTCATACCACCGGTGCACCGGTGGCTGGACTGCCACCACCGCACCCCAGTAAGTCTGGTTGTTCACAGACCACCAGACTCATAATCGGGCCTCATGTGTTTAGGTGGAATATTGACTTTACCTACTTTAATAATCTTATAGCTTTTGTGGATCATCTTTTAGTGAAGATCCCCACTAGTCTCAAAAATATTCATAACCTATTACTTAAAGGTTTAAGGCCATGCATCAATATACATTTATTTATATATATTTTTATAAAAAATAAAAGAAAGTTTTCAAAAGTGCTTTTGGAAACCTGGACAGCCTGAGGTTTTTAGCTGAACTCCTGCATAGTTTTTGTGAATTCCTCTTTTAATGATAAATAAACTAATTTTGAAAGGCTAATTCACAATTGTGCATGGTGTCTAATTGTAAATGAGAAAATGCTTTTGCTTGACTTCTCTTAGGGCCAGATGTACGATGCCCAAAATAGCGCCTCGCAATTTGTGAGTAACTATGGGCGGAAAATCCGTTCCGCTCGCGGAATTTGCGGATTTTCAGCAATTTCACGATCCGCGAACCTCGCGAAATTGCCGAAAAATCCGCAAATCCGCTCGCGGGCGGATTTCAGTTAAGGCATGTGCTCGAGTTGAAGAAAGCTAACTTTGTAATCATTTTAGAATGGCGCCGGCAAGCTGCCAGAGTTGCAACTTGCAAGTAAGCAACTCTGGCAGCTTGCCGGCGCCATTCTAAAATGGTTACAAAGTTAGCTTCAACTCGGGCACCTGCCTTAACTCTGTAAGTGCTTCCTGTGGGCCAAAAATTAAACCTCAACAGGAAGCACTTATAGATATAAATAAAGCAGGTGCTCGAGTTGAAGCTCAAATTCAGTAACGTTTTATCAGCCAAAAACATTAGTGAGCACGTTCGAGGCTGGGCAAGTGTGCTTTAACCCCATATCTGCCGTCGAAAATTAACTGTAATACCTGAGGGAGGTCTTTGTATCCCTGAGTTTCTCGAGCGCAATCCCCGTGTAGTTCCTGTGACCAGGAGGCTGCTTTCTCCTCACCTGCAGCCCTGCTCGCTCTCTGACCCTTTATACACAAGAGGCATGTTGACATGCATAGTAGCCCCGCACCACACACTAACGGTATCAAACGTCTTCCCGCCCTTTCCCAACTATGATGGACAGCTCACTCAAGGGACCTCGGCGCCTTTTGGCGCTGTGGCAAAGTTACAGGCACACATGGTCAGTGGAGACAAATCTTCTGGCCCTACACACCTGCAGTGTAGGAAAAGAACTATCATTTACCCAACGAGGTAGCACTTACTGGATTAGCCAGTAGAAAGTACTCCAGTTAAGTGGAGGTGTTGCACAAAACGGTGGCATCTTCATGGATAACTATGCAGGGCAGGATTCATTCTGGCACGAGGCTCCTGTCACAAAAATTAAACCTCAACAGGAAGCACTTACAGATATAGCAGGTGCCCGAGTTGAAGGTCAAATTCAGTAATGTTTTAATCAGCCCAAAACATTAGTGAGCACGGTCGAGGCTGGGCAAGTGTGCTTTAACATAGAAGCCCCGCACCACACACTAGCAGTATCAAATGTCTTCCCGCCCTTTCCCAACTATGATGGACAGCTCACTCAAGGGACCTCGGCGCCTTTTGGCGCGGTGGCAAAGTTACAGGAACACATGGTCAGTGAAGACAAATCTTCTGGCCCTTTAAGCAGCTGCAGTGCATATAGCCAGGTTCTGAGCTGGGATGGGGCAGTGAGCTAAATAACGGTGATGGATCAAGCCCTGATCTTTGGACTGGGTAAGAGTGGTCTGCTTAATTCAGACACTCTGTTCATCACCACCCCCTTTTCTGAATCGTTTTTGGCCACTATAGGTGTGGCAGGGTATACTCAGACATGAGTCCCTTGCTCACTGCTCCATCAGGATTCAAGCAAGCCGGGCCGACGACGGCTGAAATGCCAGAAACCGGTCCCCGGAAGCTTGTCTCCTTTCTGGTGAAGAATTGGCTTGGTAGTTTGGTCTGCCCTGTTCCCATGTTGCACTGGGCCAGGGACAGACTAATTTGCATATAGCCAGGTTCTGAGCTGGGATGGGGCAGTGAGCTAAATAACGGTGATGGATCAAGCCCTGATCTTTGGACTGGGTAAGAGTGGTCTGCTTAATTCAGACACACTGTTCATCACCACCCCCTTTTCTGAATCGCAGTGTAGGAAAAGCACTATACATTTACCCAACACGGTAGCACTTACAGATTAGCCAGTAGAAAGTACTTCAGTTGAGTAGATGGAAATCGCAAAAAAATCTGCGAGTTCATGGGAAAATACGCGAATTTGCGGACTTTTTTGCGATTTCGCAGACCGCAGATCCGCAAAATTCGCCCATACTTAATTGCGAGTATTTAGCGACTCGCATTTTGCGAGGTGCTATTTTGGATATACAACAGTGTGTAACACAGTTAGCAATTCCCAATGGGATTTCAAATAGAGAGGCTCATGAATATTAATGAGCCTCTCGCAATTTGCGACCCCATTGGGAATGGGAGGCCCTCCCATGTATGGTGGCCTGCTGGGCTCAGCAGACCACCACGTCTGGAACTGCTTTTAAATACAGCAGTTTTTTTTTTTAAACTGCAGCCCGTTTTCCATAAAGGAAAACGGGATGCATTTTTTTTTTAAAAAGGAAAGTTTTTGTTTAAATTTTTAAGGGCAGGCAGTGGTCCCTGGGACTACTGCCTGCCCTTAAAAATATTTTTCCCTACGTTTGCAAAGGGGAAGGGGTCCCCTAGGGACCCCTTCCCTTTTGCGACCCCATTACCACCCTCTTGAACAGGGTGGTAATTTGCAAGTGTTTTGCACCCACAATTGCGGACACAAAACATTCTTACATAGGGTTCCGCTCACTATTAGGAAGGGAACGGCCCTTACTAATAGCGAGTCTCAAAACCCTATTTTGCGAGTCGCAAAAAATTGTGACTCCCAAAATAGGGTTTGTACATTCCCAAAGCTATTTTTGCATGCACAAATGGGTTAACAAACCCCTTTGTGCATGCAAAAATGGTTGTACATCTCGCCCCTAACCTTTTATTTTTCTTATTTTTAATTTTCTGTGGGGGATATATGTTTTGTCACTGAGAACTGCTTTTACGTATAATACATTTGAGATGTTTTACTTTTACTTTCTTCCCCTGGAAAGGGACTTACCTGTGCTAAATCTCAGACTGCTTCCAGAGTGAGAATGGTTTGTGAACAATTTTGCGAAAACCCGAAACACATTTATTTGTGCGTTTTGAGTATTGGATATTGGGTGTTGGCTAGGAGTATGAGAGACGCCTAATTTCATGTGCAAAGCCAAGTGACCCAATTTAGAGTGGGCTACTGATCAGAATGGTCAGAAGCGTGACCTCTATATGAAGCATGGCAGGATATATATCAATAGCTTTTGATTCACTTGCACACTTGAAACATCTAGGTGAGAGATGGGCTAGTCTGTAAACGATGTCTTAAATATGACGATAATTTGTAGGGGAGTAAATATCTCAATGATGTGTTCTGTTTTTTTCAAAGTGTGACTGGATAAATATATTTGGTTAACAATAATCTCTAGTGGTTTAACATGTTGCACTTTATCTTGATCTATCAGAGTTCTATAAGAGTGATAAGTGTACTGGAACCCAAAAAGTAATTGAAAGATCGCATGGACACAGAATGACTGTGATAAGGTTTATGTAACAAGTTTTAATGTACAGGGACATTGTTTTATCATTTGTCTCAAATTTGCTAGCATTCCCTTCCTAGACACTTTGGGGCTGATTCCGATCCTGGAAAAACGCTGTACAAATCGTGGTATGGAGCGTTTTTCCCATACAACTCGTACTTGTAAGGAGGACCCTACAACCTAGGAAGTACGATCCGTACAAATAGACGCACTCCATACAAATTGTAAAAAAGACCATACAACTCGTATATACAAGCGATTCCGATTCGGATTGCTCTGTACACGACGTTCCCATGTATTCCCGGCAGCAGTTTACAACCCGGCAAGTACGATTCGTACAAACGGCACTCCATACAGCTCTTTTTTTACAAGAGCCAAAAAGTGCCGGAAAAACCTTGTACGCCCCGAAAACAGTACGAGACAGACCCCCTCATGTACCCGTCGTACACCCCATGAATACAGGGGTACGGTGCGTATGTACGGTACGTACGGATGGCACGGAAAGTGAGGTACGGTGCGTACATACGCGATGAAGGAGTACTGGTCGTGTACGCACCGTACAAGCACCGTACCCCAAAATCACGTACATACGCACCGTACCCCAAAATCGCGTATGTACGCACCGTACCCCAAAGTCACGTACGTATGCACCGTACCCCAAAATCGCGTATGTACGCACCGTACCCCAAAATCACGTAAAGATGCACCGTACCCCAAAATCGCGTATGTACGCACCGTACCCCAAAATCACGTACGTACGCACCGTACCCGAAAAATGTGATTTTGGGGTACGGTGCATAAACACGCGATTTTGGGATACGGTGCGTACGCGATTTTGGGGTACGGTGCGTACATACGTGATTTTGGGGTACGGTGCATACGTACGTGATTTTGGGGTATGGTGCGTACATACGCGATTTTGGGGTACGGTGCGTATGTACGCGATTTTGGGGTACGGTGCATATGTACCCGATTTTGGGGTACGGTGCATATGTACGCGATTTTGGGGTACGGTGCTTGTACGGTGATTTTGGGGTACGGTGCGTACATACGTGATTTTGGGGTACGGTGCATACGTACGTGATTTTGGGGTATGGTGCGTACATACGCGATTTTGGGGTACGGTGCGTATGTACGCGATTTTGGGGTACGGTGCATATGTACGCGATTTTGGGGTACGGTGCTTGTACGGTGCGTACACGACTAGTACCCCAAAATCACGTATGTATGCACCGTACCTCAAAAATCGCGTACGTACTTTGCGTACATGCGCGATGTTGGGGTACGCACCATACACACGCCTCGCATGTGGGGGTACCCCTGTACGCCTCATACCCCTATACGACCCGTACCTTGGTATGAGTCGTACCCCTAGAACGAGTCATACCAGGGTACGAGGCGTATAGGGGTTTGCTTCGTTGCCCGGTACGAGTCATTCCCCGTACACAGGCCATTTTCCATACAAATCGTATGCTGAGAACCCGGTACGAATCGTACTTGATGGGTTGGACAGCCTTTTTACAAATTGTATGGTCTTTTTTACAAGTCCGTGTTGTACAGTTTTTCCCGATCCGATTTGTAAGGATCTGGCCGATCTGTATGTATTTTTCCCGTACGAATCGTACTACACGGGTTGGAAGGGACTTTTACAATTTGTATGGAAAAAAATACAAATCCTATTTGTATGGAAAATAAAAATCCAGGATCAGAATCGGCCCCTTTATACTTTAGAGTGGTATGCACAGGTACGTGATGCACAAATGGAATAAACAATGCAGCTAAGAAATGAGGAACTTAAATAACCATTTCACTTTGTATTCCAATGATAGGAGGAAGATACCACAAAAGTAAGGAAGAGTGGAGGTGATTTAAATGGTTTTCAAGAACAATGAACCTTCCCTGAAAGATCAGTTGGAAAAGAAGTTTCATGAAAAGGCAATAGATACTGCTCATCTGAAAGAAAATGTTAAGATTTCCATGTACGACTTCTGAAGTACCAAATTAGGGTGTCCTGCAAGCAGTGCTGGAAAGGAGGCGGGACCAGTTTGATCCCAGATTCAGCAGCTATCATTGAGCAAGATCTGGGCTTGCTTCAGTGAAATGTGCTGATTTTTTTCCCGGTGTAGTTCGCCAACACTGGGATGTATTTAGCAGTGTCATGATGTGTTCTGCTTTCCGTTCTGAACGACTTCAACAAAGAGTTTACCCAAATGGGTGACAGGAGTTGGGGTATATACATATACAAAAAACAACTAATACCTCTGAGAGGTTCTATTGTTCAATAAAATTACATATCTTTTGCGTGATTATCTCACTTCTTCTTGAGTCATGAAACATAAAGATTCGAATTATGTAAGGGCAATAACTAAGACCTTAAATATTTACAATTTTATTTTCTACTTTTAAAGGGAAAAAATTACCAAAAAGATTTTTTTTTTGTTTCTCAAAGATATACCTAATTTTACTTCTCCAAATCAGTCATATAAGAAACACGCTGCACGAAAAGACATGACAAAACAAAAAACAAATATTCACCTATTACAAATGAAAAAACACAGTTGGACCAATTATGTACCTCCTTGCAATATGAAAGGTACTTTGAGTCGATCTTATTTGGCAATCTGAACAATCCAAGCTATCCGAGCAATCTGAGTAAGCTTCTGTTAGACTTGAGCATCTTGGGCATGGTTCTACTCAGACAAATTTGCAATTACTACCCTATTTTTGCTGAACTTGTTTTTGCTGCGAACCAGTGGTAAAGTGTTTGTGCTCTTCCTTTAAAACGTGGTAAAATTGGTAAGTTCTCAATTAGTACACAAAATTTACTTAAAAGTCCCTGGTAAATTGTGCTACATGTACCTATGCCGTGGTAGTGAAAAACTCCCAAAGTCCTGTTTCTCTGTAGCAAGGCTACCTCTCCCATAGACAAACACTGGGTTATCTTATTAATAATTGATAACTGAATTTTAGGAGCAGATAGTGAAATACTTTTCCCTTCATTTGAACTGCAGTTTTAAAATGCTTTATAACAGTGAAGTCAGATTTTATATAACTGTTCTGAAAATCCATTTTTAGAGAGTTGCCATTTTTCTGCCTAAGCCAAATGTTCCTTTCTACCAATGTACCCAGTCACATGACTGTGGATGGCTCAGCTGGTTGTGCATTGCTTCCAGACAGTGAGACAAAGAAAATCTCATTGTGAGGGGAGAGGGTCTTCCTGACAGGATGGCTGGCAAGTGGCAGAACTCAGCCTTGATTACATTTCAAAGGGCTAAACCCTGATTCTGGCCTCTGCATGACTGAGTAATGACCCCCAAGAAGGGCCCTTCCAAGTCCATGTTCATTGGCAAGCGTTAGAGTGTACTCCTCTATTCTTAAAACTACAAGAACTGGACTCCAGGTTACAAATCAGAGATTTTGTACTCTTTGCGTCAAAGACAATCATCCCCAGTCTCCTTGCAAAGACAATCGACTTTGCCGAAATCAGAGTGGGACCTGCATCCAACTGCCGATGCCACTGTCTTGGATACAGACCCCGGACTTTACCACCGAGATCTCCTCATGTCAACAACAAATGTCCCACATTTTCCACCAGCACGAAGCTCCAATCATCAACTAGCTCTTCATGGTGACAGTGATGCCAACACAAAGTTGCGAGCTGGGTCTGAGACTTTAACAACCAGTCATCAATGTGCCTGTCTCTGGCTTCAACCGGCAGCCCAAGTGCCCACAACCTCATCGATGAGTGCTTTTCACACGAAAATTGGATTAAGTTAGAAGATAAACTTTAAGCATGGACGGAAAATCCGTTCCGCTCGCGGATTTTGCGGATTTTCGGTAAGTTCGCAATCCGTGAGATTTGCGAATTTCCCGCAAAATCCGCGAGCGGAACGGATTGGGTCAAAAGTTCAAGCTGACTTTTTGTAACTATTTTAAAATGGCGCCGGCAAGCTGCCAGAGCCTCTAAAATAGTTACAAAAGTCAGCTTCAACAGGAAGCACTAATAGATAAAGTAAAGCAGGTGCTAGAGTTGAAGCTGAAATTCAGTTACACAATCATTAATCACCCCAGACTTGGGGTGATTAATGATTGTGTAACTTAATTTGAGCTTCAACTGGAGCACCTGCTTTACTTTATCTATTAGTGATTCCTGTTGAAGCTGACTTATGGCTGAGGGCAGAAGGGCACAAAGTGGGACAGAGGGCATGAGTTAGGCAGAGGGCAGAAGGGCACAGAAACCAGTGGGGCAGAGGGCAAAAGGGCACAAACAAGAGTGGGGCAGAGGGCAGAAAAGCACAAAAACAAGTGGTACAGAGGGCAGAAGGGCATAAAAAACGAGAGGGTGGCAGTGATGAACCAGGCAAAAAAAAAAACACGAACACGCAAAGCGCCCCCAGAACACGCAAAGCGCCCCACGAACACCCACGAACACGAAAAAATAAAAAATCCGCAAAATTCGCGAGAGTTCGTGGATTTTGCGGATTGCGAATCCGTAAATACGCAATCTCGTGGATTGCGAATCCGTAACATTCGCCCATGCTTAATAAACTTTCCAACTGTATGATCCTGGTCCCTGTATTCGAGCCATTCTCTCCCTTGCAGTTGGACAACACTTCTGACTTTGACCTGTTCCAGCACAACCAGGTAATCACGATTTGGCATTTCACGCTTCCTGGCAGTATTTGAACCTGAAACTTTAAAAATTCATAACTCCATTCTACTTATTGAATTTATGTGGTTTTGGTGTCATTGTATTTAATAAACTGTACTCTGTTCTTATAAATCGGTTTGGGATTGTTCTTGTGTTGTGCGTTCACTTTAGTACTGTTTGAATGCTGTATAAACATTTTACACATTGTCTCTAAGTTAAGCCTGACTGCTTTCATAGCAAGCTACCAGAGGGTTCCGCACAGGTTTATTTAGTGACTTTTGTGGTTCACCCTGACAAGGAATCTGTTTATTATGATCTAATAACCCTATCTCTTTCAGCTTCAATAGTCAATGACCTGTGTCTAGTATCCAATGTTGCTTGTATCAGCCACAGAGATATTCCGATGAAGAATGAATGCTTAATTGGAAAGCTCAAAGCAAAAAACAAACAAACAACTTTGTTCTTGTTCAATTATTTGCCTAGACATGGTTATACAACTGTAAGTGAAATCCAGTTTGCAATAAGCAAATAGTTCAATTTTTGGCAAATGTTGGTATCTAATGCATGTAGGTAAATTACTACACCATAGACCACCAAGCAATCCATGCATACAAATTAATCAAGAATATTGCCAGACAGTTCGTCGAAGTGACTGGCTACAAAGGTATGCCAGTTGAGACCAATATTTTACGTATAGTAATAGGCATAAGGCACATGCTGTGACTAGCTTACAATATTTTAGCCTCTTCGATGCTCATGACGAGCTGAGCTCGTCATGAGCCACGGCGCTCCGGTGCTCATGACGAGCTCAGCTCGTCATGGGCCGTGGAACGCTCAGGTGCGGGGAGAATTCCCCTCTTGTGCTGAGCGTTCCACGGGAGGCAATGCACTTGTGACGAGCTCAGCTCGCCATGAGCACCGGAGCGCCGTAGCTCATGACGAGCTGAGCTCGTCATGAGCATGGGGGCGCTGTGCATGCCCCCTCCCCCCAGCACAGCCGCGGAATAACCCCCGCATCGAAGGGGTTAAGAGTGAGTTTTACCAAGACATGTAAACGGTTAAGAAAGGCCAGTTTGAGAAGAATCCCAGACATGCTAAAACTTTTGGGAATCCTTCCGTATTTTAATAGTGAGAAGAGCTAACATTATCAAAATGATAGTCTTCCCCACTTTGTTGTATAGTTTCAGGGCTTTGCTGATTTATCTGCCTCATTTATTGTAAGCAATTGAATGCCTTGTTTCCCTCATTTATATGCCCTCAGATTCCTGACTTAAACCGGGGTAGAGGAAAATTGGCTTTACTAAAACTTCAATGGCGCTATTTGGCCACATTAGGTAAAACGTTTACCAAATTAAGCTAGGTATAAAATAAGACCCAATTCACAAAGGTAAACTTAGACCTGAAGTCTAACTTTAAATCAGAAGTCTAACTTTAGAAATGAAGTCTAAGGGCCCAATTCACAAAGGTAAACTTAAACTTTAGGCCTAAACGTAGATTATAGGTCTAAATTTATCTTTGTGAATTGGGCACTAGCAGTACGGTTTTTATTGTGACTATTTTAACTCACCCAATCTATTCTTGCTTCAATCTTCAGGTGTCCCATATCATCACATGCACATTCAATATGAGAGTCTTATGGATCTAGAGAAAGTATAGTTGGATGTCATAAAATATTTTCATACTCAGAAAATACAAGTCCAATCTATACTTAAAGAGTGGTTAGATAAAAACATTTAAAATCCAAATGATTTTACTTGGGACAAAATCTGATTGGTACATCAATTATTTATGAATGGTTCACTTAAACATTTTCAACAGCTTTGAAAAGAGTTTTGGGTGACTCAAATTTTTTTTTGAAGTACTTGCAGATTCAATCAGAGTTAAAGGCTATTGATAAGGAATTGGCAAATGCGTTTCTTCCAAAATCACAATAATGTAACCCACTTAATTGTTAATATTAGCACTAATTTGCAGTGTAAAAAATAACACTGGTAGTCATCTAGTTTCCTTTTTAATTTTAATTTTATTTGTGTTTTGAGTTATGTATGGAAAACAAATGAATGAGTATGTTATATACTGGTTGCTGTTTGAGTCTTGTGTAGCATTTGATAATTGAAATGTGTTGGATGTAGATGAATCGTTCTTTTGAAAATTACGAAGCAAGGGATAGAATCAAAGCTACTACATTGAATTTCGACATTTTAGACAACATGAAATAGAATCAAATAGAACAAATCAAATGTCAACATTTTAAAACAATAAAAGTCAGTACGTGAATGACCTGAAGAAGTTTGGACAATTTTGATTAATCTCTGAGCCTATAGGGTGCAGCCACAAGCTGTTTGCCCTTGCCTAGTGAAACAATGATGCATCTTTTTTGGATTACTGCCAGTTCCCTCCAAAGGGGCCAAGCCCCTGAAGAGGGAGAAATTTACAGTCAGGCTTAAATAACTCTCCTTGGATATCATCAGTAAAGTAAGCATGTATCGTCCTTCTTCTGTCTCTCCAATGCATATTCTCAGGATTTGCTTATCAAGTATATTGTCTTAACACAATATGCTTTCCTTTCATTTTTGGGTACCTCTGAACCACTCCTCTGAGACTTGAACATATGATAAAGGGCGTTCACAGGTCATATCAAATCGAAGTCAAATTTGCAACAGGTTTTCCATAGAGGAGTCTTAGAAAGCCAAAATGCAAAATGGCTGGCCATAGCCAATGGGCATTAGGCACTCAAGGGACTCAACATTGTGAGAGGCAATGAACTGTGTCCAACAAGGACTGTGAGCAGGGATACTGACTACTGAAAGAAGTCAAAAGTCACTTCTTGTGACGAGTTTCAGTTGGGCAAGACAAAAGGCTGTGCTCAGTGAGAAGAGACAACATGAGTATTGGGAGCAGGACAAGCTCAAATGTGCACTCGGTGACTGAGCAAAGAATATAGACATAACCTATTTGGACACGTCCTGTGGCCAAATACTGCCATACCGCCAATGAATGTCTTCAGTAGGCAGGTAAGAGGACAGGAGTGGAGACAAGCAGGCTGCATGCAAACAGATTGCATGGCATGGCCAAAGGCCAAGGTTTAAAGGTTTAAAGTTTGATCTTGTTTAGCAACAAGGAGCTTTGATTTTCACTGTTTCTCAATGGCTTCAACTTACTGTTTTTGTATGAGGAATTCAGAGGGACGAGGCAATCCATTCAGGTAGATTTCCTGTTATCTGCTTAATTTAGTAATCGCAAAGCAGAACATAAAATATAAGCATTACACAATTTATGATATAAATAACGTTATGCCATGTATAGCAAAATGGCAAAATAAAAAACAACAAAGTTGTAAATGAATTTATCCTAATGCGAATGTAAAGCGATAATTAAAAACCCGCAGTCTAAAATATCCCAAGGGGGCAAACAGGCAAATATGTGTTGTAACTATCAGTCAATTTCTAATGGCCACCAAGGAAGGCAGCAAAAGGTACCTCCCTGGGAAGCTGTGTGACGTACTTACTTGGGAGTTTAGAAAACTAGAAAACGGCTTCCTAGGCATCCCCATTACATGAACATGGTACACATTGTTGTTAGGGGTGACAGCCCAAGCCATCTCAACAGTCTCTCAGGCAAAATATTGTCAATATCTGTTTGAAGGAGTAGGACATTGATTTCTCCGATTATTCAACATGTACTGGCCATCAAAGGCAATGTTCCAATGGGAAATAGACAATTAAACGTATTATTATATCGTAAATTCCATATATTATCATAAAATCGGGGTATTAAATCAGTTGAAGTCTAATTTAAGCTAATACCCTAGCTTAAATGTGATAACACTTCTCCTCAAGAATTGCCATATTTATAAATTAAATTTATAATATAGCAATTCCTCATAACAAGTGTGAACTACTTTAGCATGTGGTCCATGTAGTAACTATGGGGACATTACAGTCTCCATTGGTACCAAGGAGAATAATGCTAATGTGTCCCATATGTAAAGATAAATAGCGTGAATAAACATATACACGGGAAAACCTATTTACCTTGCTCCATATACTAAATCTCATACATTTTAATGATGCATATGAGTGATAGAACTAATATTGGCAATCGGGGTGAGAAGTGAGTGAATCTACCATGTTTTTGTTAGGAGGGTGGGGTTGTATTTTTTTTAGAGAATATTTTGTTAAATTCTGTTGGCATTTCTCAGTGCTAAGGAAACAGTAATGTTGTGTTGTCCTGTCACTGTTTTGCAGTACCTGACAAAGCCACATGCAAGTATGAAGGCATTAATTGCACTGGTTAAATACCTAGGGTGAAGTGAATTCCAGAGACTGCAAACTGAAAATACATATCTGCTGTTTCAGAATTGATGGCTAATTGTTCCAAGTGAAGAAATAATCATAAATATGTTTCTAAAACTGACATCACAGGCTAGTCTAATTAAAATTAATATGCCAAATTTAAATAATTAGAATCCGTTTACGGCTAAAATATTTTGCTCATTTCTCGTGTGGCCACTAACTAACTGAAACTGGTGTATTTACCCATAAAGGGACCCAGCAGCCAATTAAGCATGACGGAGCTATTACTTATGTGAAATAACATGGGAATAATATTCTGCTTTTACAAAATATATTTAACCAATAAACACATAACATTTAAAGAAGGCTGTAAATTTGTTTTAGTCGTTCTGTGATTCTAATGAAAGGGCAAAACACTTCTTTTATTCAATACAAAATCTCTTTAATCGACTAACTAAATGGGGAAACTTTTGGGACTTGAATGTGGCGAATTGAAATATTATTATACTAATCTGTATATAATATTCTTGTACACTAGGCATGATAACTGCAGAAAATGGTTTTGTTAAGCAATTTATTCGCAGTTTATTTTTAATCTTATGTCCAATTATTATTTAAATAATTTTAGTCTACCAAGCACATAATGCTTTAAAGTACACACTTAGTTTAATGTTTTACTTTTGATGTTTATCATTTGTTCGAAGTGTGATTGGAGAGAAGATTAGTGTGTGGTGTGAGTGCAAAAAGTAGCCAGTGTCATCTCCTCTGAGGACAGATGGTGATCTTTAGGATCCTGCGCTGGCCCGTGATTTCCCTACCGTGTATAAAAGTTTGTTGTTGTTTCAAGGATGCAAAGTGAAGTGTGAGATCCTTTTCTACACACATTACTGCTTTTACCCTAGGGTAATGGGATCCTAGATGTAAACCAATACATATTTACTTTCGAGGACAATTCATCAGATGTCCTCTGGTGGACCTGATGATGTGGACTAGATTTTGGTGGCAGACATATCATATTTGTGTAAATCCAGGCTATGCGCTATATAAATATCAAAATCAAATCATATTTATTAGGCACTTTAAGGGTATCCAATAAATTAACAAACAGAAAAAATCTAAAATGGATGTAAAACCAGAATAGCTACTTCTTGATGTGCTCCCTAAATACATGAAGATTGTAAATTTTCTCAATGGAACTCAATACACTGTTTCCTAGTTTGACAGTCTGGGCTTGTATTACGTATCAGATGCACTGTTCATATTTGCAGCATGATGCATCTTTAAACAGGTGCCTCAAGCGTAAACATGAACGGTGCACCAGATTACAATGAATGTGCTGCCCCCAGTGCATCCACAAACTCGGGGCTGTCCTGGGGGTAGTGCATTAAGTGAAATATGGAGCAGCTGCTTTAATCAACTGCTCCATTTTTCATGTGCAGGAGGGCATATGTCTGTACTTAAGAGAAAGGACAGAGATCCCCCTGCAGGTGGGTGCAGTGAGTGACTGCACCTGCTTGCAGGGGATGTCTGAGGGGTCCACGGGTCCACCTTTGTCCCCTCCAACAGGCTGCCCCTAAGGGGCGCACTGACAGTGTGCCACTTTTTCGTATCACACTGTCAGTGCGCCATCTGATGGCTTTTTTACCTTTACAACCAGGCTCATAATATGGCGCAAGTACAGAGGCAAAGAGATTCCCTCATTAACCATGCCCCCATGCAAAGGAGGGAAAACGCTCTCAAGATGGAGCTGGCAGAACATGTGCTCCGGCGCTATTAGTATTGCCGGGGCTGCACAAGCATCTGCGGCCCCTTCTGTAATGTCAAAGTGCACAGAGAGCGCACAAACTGTGTCACATGCCCGTTGCACCCCAGGGCACTTTGTGTAATGCAGCCCCAGATAGGAAACCCTTCTCTCTCCTGATCTAGTGTTTCCAAATCCTTATCTTCAGTTTGAGACAGTTGGAGCACCTGCCTTCACAGAACGATGAGTCAAGAAGTTTGAAGAAAAAACCCAACTTCATGGGGAGATAGTGAAGGTGTTGAATTGATGTAATTTGCATACTTTCAGGGTATTAGTAAAAATCCTTGTTGCTTAGTAGTTGATCATCTCTCTTGGATGCAACAGTACCTCTGAGGCCCTGCACAGAGGCCAAGACAGTGACTAAATATATATTTTGGTCCCTACACAATTTACAGATGATTGTAATAACATTTAAAAGAATGCCACTCCGATACAGACCCCCAGTGGAGAAAACACAGTGTTCACGGATAGAAAGTAAGCAAATGGCTCCTTCAGATAAAGGTATCATCATTGCTCCACTGAAGAATGAATGGTGTGTGATGATACATACCTTTGATAGTCGGAGTAGTACTAAAATGAGCTACATTGGAAGCTGTTAAGTGCGCTGATCGCACATGAAGAAGCGAGGCAGGCTAATTATGTTTAAGCAGGATGTTTATTGGGCTCTTCCTTCTAAACATGGAAGAATTCAGATATACCTAACTCAAGCAATCGATCAATCAATCATGAAATTTGTAAAGTGCACTACTTACCCGTGAGGGTCTCAAGGCGCTGGGGGGGTGCTGCTACTGCTCAAAGTGCCAGGTCTTGAGTAGTCTCCTGAAGGTAAGTAGGTCTTGGGTCTGCCGTAGTAGGATGGGGACGTTGTTGTCAGGAATCCCTCTATTTGTCCCAGTGGTGCCCTAAGAAAAAACGCTTTGTCCCTTGCAAAATTACCTGCTGCCAAGTACCCGCTTTAGAAGAGACTGAGTCCTGGTTGGAGAGCTCATTTATGTTCTTTTATGCAGGAATTACTGCGTTCTGCCATCTTTGGACTGGACTGGACCGCACCCACTTCCTGTAGTGGTGCGCGGTCTAGTCATTCTGCCAAGAGACATTTCCAAGTCGCTAATGCGCCTGCACGAGTAGCGTGCGGTGCACTTCAACTGAAGTACATTTCTGACAGGAGCGTTTTTGAAGTTGCGCTTCGTTTCAGAGTCGGAAACCTTGGAAATTAGATGTTAGCAGGAAACAAAGGAATTCACAAAACAGTTGAATTAGTGGAATGGAATTTTTGGTGGCCAGGGATGAGACCACAGATACGACAGTTTGTGTCCACTTGTGAGAGATGTCTAAGAGGGAAGTCTGATCGTAAAGCCCCACAAGGTCTGTTAATGCCTATGCCAACTCCACCACATCCTTGGCACATAGTTTCAATCGATTTGATTGTAGATCTTCCCCCAAGTCAAGGGTCTAATACCATTTTAGTAATGGTAGATGTTTGTTCCAAAATGGCACATTTCGATCCTTTAAAACAGATTCCAAACACTCCTCAGTGGCTCAGTTGTTTTCCCAGCATATTGTGAGATTACATGGAGTCCCAAAAGTTTTGGTTTCTGACCTGGGCACTCAATTTGTTTCACACTTCTGGAAGGCCTTCACTAAAAAGTTAGGAATAGATGCTCGCTATTCTACCAGTTTCCATCCTGAAACTGATGGCCAAACTGAGAGAGTTAATCAAGACTTAGAGCAGTATCTGCGACTTTATCTATTAGATCAAAAGGCAGAGTGGTCAGAGTTAGTCTGGGCAGCTGAATTTGCCTATAACAATGCTAAACACTCCTCCACAGGGAATTCTCCTTTATATTTAAATTATGGTAGACATCCAAGCTTAATATTAGAAAATGAAGAAAGTCCAGTTCCAGCAGTTGAAGAGTTTGTGTCAGGAATACAAAATTCATTATCACAAGTTAAGGAGAATTTGACTAAAGCAAAGGCTTCTTATAAGGCTCAAGCTGATAATAATAGAAGAGTCAGTCCAGTTTTCAATCCAGGAAATAAGGTATGGTTATCTACTAAGAATCTTAAGTTAAAAGCAAACCGCAAATTTTAACCCCGTTTTATAGGCCCATTCAAGGTAGAAAAGATGTTAAATCCAGTGACAGTTAAAATCCATTCCCATCTTATCTTAAGGTACACCCAACATTTCATGTTTCCTTGCTAAAGAAAAGTCCACCAAACTTGAGAAGGCAACCATTACCTAGACCAATAGTAGTTCAGTCTGCAGAAGAGTTTGTAGTACCCAAACATTTAGACTCCACTTATAGAAAGGGCAAATTGTATTATCCGATTGATTGGAAGAACTGTGGTCCAGAGGAAAGATCTTGGGAGCTCTAAACCAACATTCATGCTCCAAAATTACCTGCTGCCAAGTACCCGCGTTGGAAGAGACTGAGTCCTGGTTGGAAAGCTCTTTTTTGTTCTTTATGCAGGAATTACATGTTCCGTCATCTTTGAATTCGATTGTCCGCACCCACTTCCTGTAGTGGTGCGTGGTATAGTCATTCTGCCAAGATACATTTCCAAGTTGCTAATGCGTTTGCGCGAATAGCGCGCTGCTCACTTCAACTGAAGTACATTTCTGACAGGAGCATTTTAAATTGGCGCTTCGTGTCAGAGTCGGAAACCTTGGAAAATAGATGTTTCACTGCATTCAACCCTGCTAATAGGGAAGTACTAGAGTTATTTATGCTTTAGAGTGCCGATTTTTTCTGTAATTTTGATTAAACCTTCCTCAGCAGGAATGTATTGAAGGCAAGACGCTGGAGGGTGCCGAATTCCTGTTTCTGTCAGGAATCCTTCATCAAGGATAAGATAACGATAATTCTTCTTGGAGTTCCTTCGGTCAAGAGAAGGGCTCTGAATCTTAACTCGACGCATGAAATATTTTTGGCACTGTTGTGAATTAGAATTTCAGAGAACACTTCACCTGAGAGGAAGTTAATTGAACTTCGGCCTAAACTTTTTTTGAGTCAGAACTTGAAAGAGAAAAAATGAACTCTGGATTGTAGTATTTGAAAATACAGTGTTTCATGTTCTGGACTGAGAAATATTCAGTAGTGAGTTGGACAAGTATCAGCTCATCGTTTTTTTCATCTTTATACATTCTTCAGAGACTAAGAAAACTAAGAAACTTTTAATTAAGACACAACATTATTCTGGAAGTTCCTCAGTATCAAGAATTCTCAACACTTCTATAAAAAGGTGTTGCTATTGAATTGGTAGAGGTTCTTCCAGTGAATCAGATTATTAATTTTTCTAAGTGAAAAAATACTCAGACAAAACAGTCAGAGAGGAGCTAGCCCAGTAGGATACACAGGTAATAAGATAATAATTAGGAGATAATTAGAAATGTTTACATAGAATAGGAATGGTGATTGTTTGTGCTTCTTTTGCAGAAAGCTCTTCAGAACCTAAAAAGAGGAGCCAGTATCTCTTGTTTTGACTTCACTTCCCCTTTCCCCCGAGCTGAAGAAGTGACAACTGATCATTCATTTGTCACGGCTTTGGTAGAAGGGATTGGTGTAAGGCCGTCTGCTCCTGAGGGAATTGCATTCTAAGAATAGAAGCTTGACAGGTGTTCCAGGTCCTGGCGGGGAGATAGGAGAATGATCTACCACCGGCGGTCGCTCTTCGGATGCAGGGAACGGTAGCGAGGGAATGGTCGGAGGTTCGGGGTGCAGAAGGTAAGTGGTCTGTTGAGGTATGGCGGTACGGTGTCGTGAAGTGCCTTGTGTGCGTGGGTGAGAAGTTTGAAGGTGATCCTCTTTACTTTCATTTACTTATATGTCCATAATATATGGTACTACATTCATGTAGGGCCAGTAAATTAAATGTTGCTAGTGGGCTGCAGCACTCATTGTGCCACCCAATAATATAGCACTATAAAATTAGTATCCAGGCCGGTCACTGTAACTTGGGTGTACAGTTTGTTTTTAAAACTGCCATTTTAACCTGTCAAAACAAGCCTTCTGCCAGACCTAAACCTTCCTTTTTAATACTGAAAGTAGGCAGTAAATATCCATAGGGCAGGGAGTATAGTATTTAAAAAGTAAGATTTATAATGTTGTTGTATCTGTCCTGGCAGTGAAAAACCTCCAAAGTAATTTTTCACTGTGGCTGACTTTCTCACAGGTTAGCACTGGTTTACACTATTACATTTATTAAGTGCTAAATTCTTTTAGGGAGTAGCTAGGAAACTGTTTCAATGCATCACTTTAATAGCAATTTAATTTCCAACTTAATGATTGAGTTGGATTTTATATTACTATTTTGGAAATTGCACTTTTGGAAAGTTGCCATGTTCCTGGCTAAACCCAAAAGGCTTTCCTGCCAGTGTCCAGTTGTCATCTGGCCCATGATGACTCTCTTGTGGTGAGATGTATATTGCTCCCAGACAGTGGACAAAGGGACCTGGCAGTGGGGAGGGGGGGGGGCGACTATATCCTTGAAAGGATTTCCTGTGGGGATTTGCCCAGCCCCTTCCTGAGCTTCAAAAGATGCCTACCTTGTCATCAGCAGATGCATCTTACACCCAGTCCTGCTTTCTATCTGGCTCTCTAGTCAGGATGGAACCTAGCCCGGGGGTGGAGGGGGGTAACTGGACTGACCAGAACTGATTTAGGGGTGGATAAAGGCATGCCCTCCACCTACAGCTGTACACTCAGCATAAAAGTGCGTACCATTGATCTCTCCTCAGAACACTCTTGGAACTGCAAATAATTGGAACAATTAATTTAAGGTAGACTGGACCTGCTTTCCTTGAGCCCAAACCCCAGAAGTGACTCCAAGAGTCAGTTGTCAGGCCCTATTGTTTGAAGTACAGGGACACAACAAGCTTCTATAGAACCGTTTCCTGCAACTGACCAGTACCAACTGGATGTGCCCCGGACAGTGCTGCTGGCCTCTGCTGGAGTGAGTCCTATACCCCACGTGGTGTCCACCAGGTCCTGGACTCTTGGCGGGTGTTAGAGTGTATGCCTCCTGTCTCCAATCTGCAAGATCTGTGACAGAAACGTTTTGCCAAATTTCTGCCTGGAAAACCAACAGAGATGTTGAATTACCAATTGGCCTCAGCTTGCTAGTTTACCCCACTGAAGTCTGAGCACAGAGTGCTTCACTGTGATTAACGCCAATCAGAAACCCACCAAAGTTATCCTCTCTGAGTTTTACCACCTTCACCGATGACCACACTGGGACACTGCACTTCAGTAAACCACCATCACTGAGCTTAACCTTGGATCCATCTTGCAGCTTACCCCACTGCCCGCTTGTCGATGACCACTATTTTTCCATAGTATAAAGGTATGCTTTCTATTGGGATGAACTAGATCCCTATGTCTGAAGGGCACTCTATGGAAGTCAGAATTAAGTTTTGACTTTGATCCGGTCTAGTGTTACCAGATTACCACGGTTGGCGCTTTGTTCTTTTTAGTGTTGTTTTCATTTCAACATTTAAAAACATCCTATCCCTGGTTCTACTTATTAGATTTATGCTGTTTTGATGTCATTACATTTATTATAATATTCTCAATTTTTCTAAATTGGTGTGGAGTATTTCTTTAGTAGTGTTTTCACTTCATTACACCACTTATAGTATCTGTTTTGTGGGATAGCCTCAACTTGGTATCCTTAATAGAATTGAAAAAGTTTCTTTAAATTAGCTTGGAATTTTTAAATTCTATGTCAGTACTGAGGGTAATTTCTGTTTTAGTTTTAGTTTAAAATGTCTTTTTTACCAATGAAGCCACTTCTCCGACTGGTTTAAAGTATAATTGTTTGAAACGAAATGAAAGGAACATTGTGCCACCTTCCTGATATTCTCCAAAAGAGCACCCAGTGAGAACGAGTTGGTTGCCTTACCACTTCTAGATTAATGTTTTCTAAACCTGGATGTGTCTACTCCAACTTCCTGAAATGGTCATCTATGCCTTTTTGCCCTGATGGTAGAGGATACAACTTTCAAAGGTTTTTAAGGCAATGAGCAATTGATGAAATCCCTGAAAGTGCTTGTCACGGCTTTTTAAGTCTTAATGCAATTGACCAAACATGATATGGGAGACTCCTTCAATTCAGGATATGAAATCATTTTAGCACACAACTTTTTTCTCCTGGTAATTAAAAGAAAATCTATATGGAATAGCCATTCTCCCTAAGAAGTCTATCATCCTAATGTTTGACACCCTCATACATGAAATTAAACAAAAAAGCATTATAAACTTACCCGATACCTCCTTTCTGGACAAATACTAGCTATTTTGCCACAAAAGAAAAAAGTTCTGAGTTAGTTTGACATCCTACAAATGACACTATTTCGCCATTGGGCAGGGGAATACTTATAGTCCCACTGCTCTGAGTATCGTGCATACTAAGGGACATTCTCTTACAGTCATCCTTTCTATGCACACATAGCCAGCTGAAATGGCTGATTGAAAAGGATATACCAACCTGTAAGATTGGTCCAACATGACAACTTGTGTTAGAAAATTTAAAATGTGGACACATTCCAACCTCGCGAGATCCATCCCTTGTTCCATACACCAACATAGCATTTTCCGCAAGCCAACTTGTATTGCTTGACTGTGCTATCAGGCCAGGCTTCTACATGAAATGGTGAGTGTGCTCAGAAAGTCATGAGAGTGTCCAACATTCCCCATAACCTGCATGCCATTAGTTGAAACAAGCTTTCTAGGAGTAAGCAATCGCAGTCTCCTCCCAGATTCAACAGAATGTTCAGTAGGTGGGGGAGATTGATCAGTGAATCTGAAGAATGTCCCATCAGAACCGGGAGACATAATTGTGACGTTCAGATAATCGTGACCAAAATCAAGTAGACTTCTTGTCTCGTCACTTGGACCTTCATCCGTACAATCAAATCAAATAGGGAAAAGGTCTAGTTGGTCTTTGGTGTCCACACATAATGGAAAGCATTCATTTGTGCTGCCTGCAGATCCAGCTTCCAACAGTAATACCACAGAAGCTGGTGGTCCAGCCTGAAGGCACATAAGTAAGTGTGACATGGACTGCAGGCATCCATGAGTATCTGAAACACTCCTGTGTGTAACTACCAGGAGTGTGCATACTAAAAATGACATGATTGCTAATTTCCTGTCATTTTGTGACATTCAAGAAATTCTGAAATTTGTGCCAAAAATCTTTGCCCATTTCCACAAGGAGATTAGAATTTTTCGTCTGGTGATTTATAAAGTGTACTGTTGAAATGTTGTCCATTCTGGAAAAAACACAACATTTTGCTTTTTTTGTCCCAGATTTGGTGGCAAAAGATCCTGCCAGAAGTTCCAAGCAGTTTATATGTATACCTATTTCCTCCTCTGACCATTCTCCATCTGTAGAACAGATCAGTTTCCACATCTTGTTCCCCAGCCTGACCTCCTGGCATCCAAATGATGATCAGATCTGGAGGAGAACCATAGACTGCCCTGCCATTCCATGCTTTTAAGCCCCCAGTGAAAACCTTCCAAGGCACTGTCTATTAGTACCACTGATGGTGAATAGCGCAAAGCTCTTGTTTGGCATGCGATATTGGGACACTGTATTGCTCTGATCCTGTAGAAATTAAGGCAGCCATGTAGGGTGCACTCCAACTTCTCTTGATTAATCACAAAGCCTATTTCTTCTAACAGAGAAACTGTTAGATGAGGATGCATTGACAATACGCTGGAGCATTGGTGCATGATGACAATAGTGTTGAGGTAAACAATCAATCTTACCCTTGTTTTATTGAGTAATTTCCCTACTGGTCTCAGGATCTTTATGTAGCATCATAGTGCTGACAAAAGGTTGAAGGTAGAAATTTGAACTCATACATTCTCTGTTCTCTATTGAAACTGCTGGAATCTGCAATGTAGTTGAGACAGTGGTATTGCCAGGTACGTGTCTTTCAGGTCCAATGATGCCATCTAATCTCCCAGTCTGCATATTCCTTAGTAGATGAACTCTTTCCATTTTGAAGCATAATATGATCATACTTGTTGAAGTCTTGGTATTTTATTAGCATGCAGAAACCCATGTTTTTTTTGTACTATGAACATGTTGCTGATGAAGCTTGATATTGAACATATCCATGGAACAATCTATGATGCTTGACTATTTGACTCAGTTGCTTTAATTGATTTACACATGCTTGAATCTAAATCATGTATTCATATATTAAATACAATGTGCTGTCTTTTAATGCATTAACTCAGAGGTCTTCAATCTGTGGGGTGTGACCCCCAGGGGGGTCGTGGAGTCCTTGGAAGGGGGTCGCAGATTCTGTCAGAGCATGCAGTTCCTGGCATCGGGCTGATTGAGGGTGCTCACGGCAGAGGCCTAATTCACACCGAGGGGGGAAAACATCAAAGCCTCATTAACAAGTAAAAGGTCTTTTAAAGACCTGTGAAGTACTCAGGTGTGGCTTTTAGTGTCCCTGAAGCTGTTTCAGCAGGGCTCACATACACAAGGGGGGGTGGCTGGGGGAGGAGGTTGTAGCCCTTTGAGTTCAATGGACGTTGAGTGCCTGGAGCTGTGGGTCCCGCCAGTAAAGCACATGAAAGGCCCTCTCCTCTGCCCCCCTCTCCAACACGTCCCATAAATCATTGATTCAAGTCCCAGGAGCCCTCATACCTGGAGAAATGTGCCAGAGTCTGTTCTTCACCGTGAGATGTTGTTACAGCCTGTCTGCCCACGCCCACAGCAGGGAGGCGCAGAGGTGGCCTCCCATGAGAGAAGTAGGAAAAAGATGCAGAGAGATACTGACCCCCCACCCCAGGAGAGAGGCACAGAAAAGGTGGGTGGGTGAATGATGGGTGTATAGATGGATGAAAGGGTGGATGGATGAAGGAGGAATTTATGGATGGAAGGATGAAAGGGTGGATGGATGAAGGATGGATGGATGTAATGATGAAAGTGTGGATGGATGAAGGATGGATGGCTGTGTGAAAAGGTGGGTGGATGAATGATGAGTGAATGGATGAATGGATGACAGGGTGGATGGGTGAAGGATGGATGGATGGATGGAAGGATGAAAGGGTAGATGAATGAAGGATGAATGTATGGATGGATAAAAGGTTGCATGGATGAATGATGGATGAATGATGGATGAATGATGGATGGATGGATGGATGGATGGATGGATGGATGAAAAGGTGGGTGGATGAATGATGGGTGAATGGATGGATGAAAGGGTGGATAGATGAAGGATGTATGTATGGATGGAAGGATGAAAGGGTATATGGATGAAGGATGGATGTATGGATGGATAAAAGGTTGCATGGATCATTATGGGTGGATGTGTGAAAAGGTGGGTGGATGAATGATGGGTGGATGGATGGATGGATGGAAGGGTGGATGGGTAAAGGATGGATGTATGGATGGAAGGATGAAAGGGTGGATGGATGAAGGATGGATGTATGGATGGAAGGATGAAAGGGTGGATGGATGAAGGATGGATGGATGGATGTGTGAAAGTGTGGGTGGATGAATGATGGATGGATGGATGTGATGAAGTCTAACAGGCGCATTTATGCTTGTCGATAGTTGTTGATGATGAGGAGTACGAGTTTCTAGAAACCTTTGTTGGAAGGGGGTCCTTAAGCCTAAAAAGGTTTTACAAGGGGGTCTCGGCATCAAAAAGTTTGAAGACCTCTGCATTAACTTGACTTCTTTAGGCCTGTACTTTCTTGTAAGTTTGTGAGAAGAATTTTTTTTGTGCTTCTCGCTCATGTAACTTTCTTGTACTCTCCCATGACATTCCTGTAGTGTAATGATATATATTGACATATCTCTATGGACACTACCTTGTGACACACTCTCTTGATATTAGCACACGGGAAGTTGCTGTAATGAATGGCTCTTTGTGGACTAATATGTGTCTTGAGAATGGAAAAATGCTTCTCATGATCAGCATGATAAAGAATGCTAATGTATTCACTCTTGCACCTTGTGAGAGGATGATGATCGCATATGGATCAAACGAGGATGGTGTGACAATTGATGTCATCTCCGGACTTTTTGAACTGTAATAGTGATTTTCTGTGCAAAGGGTAGAGAAGATCTTGGGAGAGAAGATCTTGGATGAGCAAGACCTTGAGCAGCTTGCACATGAGCCATTTCTTCCCATTGTTGTGCCTGTTCGCTTTTGCCTTAGCCTACAGACATCTAGATGGCGGACTTTGACCAGATCATATGTCTATGCTGGGAGAACTCTTGCAAAGTGTCCCCTGCTCTTGCTGTTGGCAGGAACCCCTTGCCTTGCGAACTTTCTTTGGACTCCTTGCCTTAACCATAAAATCCCAAATGCCCTGTTGAGCTTATCCTTTAAGGTGCCTTCCTAAAAATCTTTTCCTATGGACTTAAAAGTTATTATTCTCTGTACCCTACTTATGTGTAGTTTTATACTACATCTGTAAGTGTATTCTGAGACTTATTACTTAACTCTTTGAGATACTGATGATTGCCGTGATTTCTCGATATAATAACTAATTGAAACGTGAAATGTTGTCTGAGTTCTTCTAAATTCTATTAATGCTCTTTCCACAGAGACTGTGCATACATTATCTGGAATTCTAATATATATCATATATAGTCATAGATCATTTTTAGAGCATCAGGTAATACTACAAATGGTCTGTAAACCAACAGCAGAACTATTGGTCTTTGAGATTCTTCTAAACTTCTTCAGGAGGTTTGAACTTCCCATTACAATCCTATATATCTACAGCATGGTCCTGATATATTTTAATCTAATTTGTAATTTGTAAGTTGGTTACCAACTATTAGTCCTCAGTGTGTAGCCAACATTCGACACCCTGGATTCCCAATTCCCTCAATGCAATGAGCATGGTCCATTGAAGGATCAAAGCCACTATCTGTGTGACTAAACATTGATATCCACATAAATAATAGTCAAGCCTTTATTGGGCCCAGGTTAAACGCAGGCTCAGGGTGATTCCATCAAGTACATTGTATCCTACGTCTGAAAGACATACTATCCTCCCTGAGTTCAGAGGAACTCTAGCTTCAGTTAAAAACACTGTAAAACATCTTATACAGCGAGGTATTTGGAATATGCCAGTCATGGCTAAACGAAGAAAATCATAATTGCATCTGTCAATATTTGTGATTTAAATGACTCCCAAAAAAGAAGGCGAATCAGCCTTGATGTCCAGTTTTTGAAGGCAGATATCCTATGCCTTCAAGAAACGCACATTGAGGGTAGCAGGAAGGGTGTTTTGGAGATAGAGGGATATCAACTTATCACTCATACGACACAGGAAACTCAGACAAGAGGGGTGGCGATTTTGGTCCAAAAGGGATTAGGAAGCTATCATCGTAGTCTTGCTGATAAAATGAGAAGATGGGTCATTGTGCAAATGTGTTTGGATAATAGGACGTATACTCTTTGTGTTGTGTATGGCTCTGTGCTGGACGACCCTACTTGGTTTGATTGGCTAAAAGTGGAGCTTGTGGGGTGGCCTCTTCCCCTGATACTTTGTGGGGATCTGAATATTAACATGGGCTGCTCGGTTAGTACCCAAAAGGCTCTGTATCACGGGCGGAAACTCAGAGTTTTAAAAGCATTTTGTCAACTTAGATCACTGCACGGGCTTGTAGACGTTTGGGCAGAAAAAATGCGTTCTGACCCTGGTTTTACATATTTCTCCGCACCGCATCAAATGCATGCTAGACTGCATTACTTTTTTGTCTCACAAGAACTGTTGGCTGGCTGATTGATAAGTACATTTCTGAAAGTTATGTCAGACCATAACCCTCTGGTTATGGAGTTAGGAATTTGCGGGAAATGCTCGCCGACACGCTGGACATTCTGTAGGTCTTTATTATGTGAAGAGGGCTACATACAGCAATTGAGGGATTGGATTCCGAGGTTTATCAAGGAGAATGTAGGGAGTACCAATATCAGTATAGTATGGGACACACTGAAGACAGGGGTACGAGGAGAAACCTCTAGGTATGGCTGGGAGGCGCAAAAAAGGGAAAAGATCTTATTACACTCATTATATGAGAATCTGGAGAATGCAGAAGATGATTGAGGTATTAAGTGCCAGGGGAGGCTCGGAGGCAGTACAATTAAAGATCACCATTGCAAGATACGCCATTACTGAGAGATCGTTTACCAAAGCGGCTGGCACATATCTGGCCATGGAGAAGTAGATTCTAGGAAAATAGTGAGAGAGCGGGCCATATGCTGGCTATGCGCACAAGGATAAAAACAGTGCAAACCCAGGTCAGGGAAATTAGAGATCCAGGGGCTGGTTTGTTAAAGGAGCCAGATGCTATCCTCGCTGCATTCAAAATTTGTTATCAAATGCTATATACGGAGGATGTTCAGGTTGAGTGCCAGGAAATGAAAGATTATTTAAGGTGGCAGGTATATGACTGAGGACAAAGGTATCCTAGACGCACCAATTACAATGGACGAAGTGAGTGAGGCTATCGACTCCCTGCCACCGGGCAAGGCCGCTGGTAGTGATTTAATTCGAGGGGAATTTTATTAAAAGTTTAAGACCCAGCTTCTCGCACTTATGGTGGAGGTATTTCATAGAGCACAATTAGATATGGCTGCCCCAGACTCTTGGAAAAGTACTAACATTATAGTTTTTCCAAAAAAGGGCAAACCTACTACAGAATTGGGGTTGTATAGACCAATCATGTTGGTAAACAGTGATGTGAAAATGTACTCAAACATTTTAGCAAAAAGGCTAGCTATGGTTATTCATAAATTGGTTTCTCCCTTTCAACATGGGTTTGTACCCGGTAGGGGGAAAACCGAGCATATTCGACGTATAATTACCCTTTTTGACTATGTGAAGGTGGCAGGAGACCCTATGGCTGCAATACTACTCGACGCCGAAAAAGCGTTCGATAGGGTCTCCTGGCCCTTTCTATGGTTGATCATGGAGAGGAAAGGCCTTGGTAAGGGCTTCATTGATGCAGTTAAATGTATATATTAAGAGCCTGTTGCCAGGATAGCTATGATTAATTAATTCCTTATCGGATGTAATTAAAATCACCCGTGGCACCCGGGAGGGGTGCCCCTGTTCTCCGCTCCTATTTGCTTTGTACATAGATCCTCTAATTCATAAAATAGCAGAGAATAACAGGATATTAGCAGTCCGGTGTGTAGGTGGGGATACGAAGATACTTGCATATGCAGATGACCTTGCTGTAATAACAGCCAATCCACAGGAGGCTATTGAGGAGGTTGAAAGGGAGACCGAAGAATTTGGAAAAATCTCAGGGTACTTTCTTAATAAAAATAAGACAATGTTTGTTAAAAATGCTAAAGCATGCCTGAATGATATACGGCTTGTGGACAACGCTAGGTATTTAGGGGTTGAGATGTTCGCCAATGTGGATGAGATAGTTCAAATCAATTTGGAGCCTTTGTTGCAAAGGTCTCAAGCTGAGTTCAATAGAATGAATTGTCTGCACCTTACACTTCTGGGAAGAAGTAATGTCATTAAGATGCTACTTCTTCCCAGAATTTTATACTTCTTCAGGGCCATCCCTGTGGAAACAAATAAAATTTGTTTTTGGCGTTTAATCAATTAATCTCTAAATTTTTGTGGGCTGGGAAACGCCCTCGTAGAGCACTTAGATACATGACTTGGCCGAAAGACAGGGGGTGGTCCGTTCCCAACTTCCAGTTATACTATTGGGCGGTCACATTACAACATATGCCGGAACTACAGGGGAAGGTGAGAGGGACACTAGACGAAACACCTTATACTTCTATATACAGCCTAATAATGGGAGCAGAGGCTTATGGGTGCTTTATGCGACATATTGATTATTCCTACCTGAAAAGAGTGAAGTTTAAAACGATGTTAGGTGCTTTTAAGATTTGGACCGCAGTGTGGAAGAAACTTAAACTTAACAGGATACATAGATATACACCCCTAGAGGATACTGATTTATTGCCTGATATCTTCCGGGATGGTTATATGAAGGAATGGATGGCTAGAGGGATCAGATATATAGGTGATCTTATGAAGGATAATAATGTGCATCCGTTTGATGTAATCAAGGAGAAATTTGGGATTGACAATAACTCTTTCTTCAATTTTTTACAACTGAGAGATTTCCTAATGAGGAAAGCTATTATGGGCTTTAAAGTCCCTTTACTGGAGCTTGCTTTAGGGGCCTACTCGCCGATTTTGAAATTTTATATAGCACTTAATAATGAAATGGAGGATGACCTAATAAAGCACACGGATCGCCGGCAGGAATTGCTGCAGGCAGTGGCAGGGGATTGTGAGAACTCCTTATCACTGGGCCAGACGGTGGTTTGCTCAGCCAATCTCCAAGTACAATGTTTTAAAACGTGGCAGAATTTATATATCGCTCCAGCAAGAATTTCAAAATGGGGAGGATCTATATGTATACACTGTTCTCCCTGTGGTTGCCTTGCTGCAGATAGTGTGATTATGTTTGCTACTTGTCCTAGATTGTGCGCCCTGCAGGCAGAAGTGGGCAAATATATCAAGAATATGTTTGGGTCTAAGGTTGTTCTAACACCGCAAGTCAATGTATTGGGAATAAGCCATCAAGAAATGCCTGCTCCAAGACGGGCTTCGCTTTTCGCTGCGATGGCTGTGTTCAGGAATTGTATAGCTACTGTATGGCTTGACAAAGAACCCCCCTCAGTACACTGCTGGCTTGGGAAATTTTTAGTCACATCGTTGGGAGAAAGCAGTTTTTTTACGTTCGGGTGCTAAAAAAAAGAAAAGGGGGTTGGAAATGTGGGGCCCAGTCACTAATTGGATTAATGAGGTTTCAGTTTGATATAATTTAAATTATGTTAGATAAATCACTTGGGAAAGTGTAAAAATTGGTTATGAATTATTGGTGTGCTGTATCAAATCTAAAAGTTTAGACTAGATCATATTTAGAGTTAAATTGAACTCTCTGTCTGCCTTTGGGTCTGGGGGAGGGGAGGGTTGGGTGGGAGGGTAGGGTGGTTGGGTGTTAATTTTATTTTCTAAAACTGACTCTTTAAGCATACATATTGTGTACTATTAGAATTGTAATAGTATTTATTTTTCTTGTCTGTGACATTTTGAAGTTTGCTTACTGATTGATAGTGAAGCAAAAATGCATCACAAATGTAGTCACTTTTTCTGAGCCCTTTACTATCACTTGTTCCTTTTTGCCTTTGTACTCATGACGGTGTGTAAGAGGTCAGATGTCTCTGATACAGTTTGAACTAACTAGCTCAACTGGTTATAAGACTGACACATACATATCCCTGACACTTTAAAGTGTTGCTAATAATTTTCTCTTAGGATGTTATTGAAAATGACTGCTGTCCCAAGTCAATGAATATTGAAAGTGGGTATTTAGTCAAAATTTCGAGTTGGAAATGTCGACTGACACCTATATCGAGTTTGAAAAATATGACACAGAAATATCGACTGCAAAAATATTGTGGTCAAGAATATTGATTTTAAGGTAAGAAATATTGGGGCTTATTTATGAGCCCTTGCGTCACATTTACGCCGCTGGTGCGTCACTTTTTGTGACGCACCAACAGAGTAAAAAATGTGCCTTGTTGCACTATATTTACAAAGTGACGCATCTAGGTAGATGCGTCACTTTGTAAACCCCTGCGCCACATTATACCTGCGCCAGGTATAATGTATGCAAGGGGGGTGTTTTGACGCAAGAAAGAGTCATAGAAGTGACGCAGTGAAATCTATAAGATTTCACTGCGCCATTTCTTGGACGCTAATGCATCAAAATCTAAAGCCTGCCTCATGGCAGGCGTAAGACTGACGCAGGCACTAACAACATGGGACTTGCCCATGTGAAAGTACACATTGCTGGAGTTGCGTCACTTTTGTGACACACTCCAGCAATGCGTCACTTTTGCGCCTACAGATACGACAAAAATACTGACGTATCTGTAACTCCTTGCGACATGATGCGTCATACTGTAAATATGATGCATCGTTAGTGTCGCAGGGAGAGCGCAGTAAAAAGTAACGCATCGTTGTTTTCACACAGCGATGCGTCACTTTTCATAAATGAGGCCCATCGATTTTAAAAATATAGAAGTCAATATTGTTTTCAAAAATATAGTTGTTTAAAATATAAATTTTTTAATTAGTGTTATGTATTTTAGTATATATTTTAAATGCATGTGATGTATTTTTTGTCTAAGCCTTGTTTATGTTTTTCAATATATGTGTTCATTTTTTTGTAATTATTAATTTTACTTTAATTATATTTTGCATGTTTTAGTTCCGTAGCGGGTTGTGGGTTTATAGGGGAATAGGGTGGGATGTAATTTAACTATAATAAATTAATGTATATTTATTATTTATTCATATTTAGTTAATTGAGATATAATAATGTTAATTGTGTTTGTAATTTTTTTGGGGTATATTTTATGTGTGGGTTGTGGAGTTTATAGGGGTATAGGGTGGGAAGTAATTTATTTTTAATTAATTAATAATTCATTGTTAATTAATATTAATTAATTGACAATTACTTATAGTAATTGTGTAATTAATTTTAGGTGTGCGTTGTGGGGTTTATAGGGGTAAAGGTTGCAAAGTAATTCATTTTTCATTAATTAATAATTAGTTAATTAATATTAAGTAATTGATAATTGAATATGGAAATTGTGTAATTAATTTTAGATGTGGGTTGTGGGGTTTCTAGGGATAAAGGGTGGGAATTAATTAAATATTAGTTGATAATTAAAATTAATTAAATAATTGATAATTAATTAGGATTTTTTTTTTTTTTGTATGTGGGTTTTGGGTTTATAGGGGTGAAGTGTGGGAAATAAATTAATTTTACTTACTTTATAATTAGTTGTTAAATACTATTAGTTATTTCATTGATTTTCATTTAGTTGTGTAATTATTTTTTTTACATTTCTTTGTAGTTGTGGGTTACGGGGATTATAGGAGTAGAGAGTCGGAAGTTAATTAGGTTATGTTTTTTAACTTGTTTTTTAATTAAAATTTGTTTATTTGATAGAATAGAATTATATTAATTATCCAAATATTTATTTTTGATGTGGGTTGTGAGTTGTGTGGTGTTATAGGTAGGAAATAAATAGGCTACATTTATTAAATATTTAATGCTTTTGTTAATAAATAATTTCAAAACATATTTATTTGCTTGAAAATTATTTATTTATTTTATTTAATATAATATTTATAGGTATTTGTGATATGTATTTAACATTATAATATGTTTCTATTTGTTATATTTAATATTACATATATTTATATTTAAAATGTTTACATATATATATATATATATATATATATATATATATTACCTACTGGCGGTCGCCAGTAGGTATATATAGTTAGGATTTATTCTCTATGGGTTTTTTGAAAATTCTATGTCTAATAACTTTGGCGTTTGTGGACGGAATTGGCTGAAATTTTCAGGAAAATGGCACATTTTGTTTCTGAGCAGCCCCTGCAAATTGGGGGGGGGGTTCGTCCAGGGGGGGTCGAGAAAAAAGGGGGGTCCCAAAACGTGTTTTTAACATTGAGTTTTCCATAGGGCGGTTGGCCTCACTTTTAGCCCGAACGGCTGAATGGATTTGCACGAAACTTGGCAAAATTGTAGGGACTGGTAGCCCGATGTGCCTTTTGTAGGTCTCAATATATGTGCTACAGTGGATTTTGAGAAATTAACGTTTAAAAAAAGATATATATCTGTAACAGCGGACCGGGCAGCGCTCCAGGATGCGTACTTTTCGCGCAACAGAGCTTTGTGAAGCGAAGCTGATTGGTTCTCCGGCGTCTGTCAACATTCCAAACAGTCCGTAGCGGCCGCCATCTTGTCTCTCGGTAGGATCGAGAGACAAGAGGAGGCCAAAGCGAAGGGGCAAATGACCATAAGGGGGAATAGTAGATCCTCGCTGACCCCCTAGGTTTGATGTGGAGGTTTTAAAAGGGCCCCGCGGGGCAAAAAAAAAAAAAAATAATAATAATCGAACGGCTGAATGGATTTGCACGAAACTTGGCAAAATTGTAGGGACTGGTAGCCCGATGTGCCTTTGCTAGGTCTCAATATATGTGCTTCAGTGGATTTTGAGAAATTAACGTTCAAAAAAAGATATATATCTGTAACAGCGCACCGCTTCGCGTACTTTTCGCGTTACGGAGCTTTGCGAAGCGAAGCTGATTGGCTCTCCGGTGTCTGTAAACATTCCAAACAGTACGTAGCGGCCGCCATCTTGTCTCTCGGTAGGATCGAGAGACAAGAGGAGGCCAAAGCGAAGGGGCAAATGACCATAAGGGGGCATAGTAGATCCTCGCTGACCCCCTAGGTTTGATGTGGAGGTTTTAACCTTTTGAATGCTATGGGGATTTTTCCCCTGTGCTGGAAAATCATGATCACCATTATTCATGACGAGCTGGGCTCGTCATGAGCGTAGCAGGAGGCTACTGCATGACGAGCCCAGCTCGTCATGAGCGTCGAAGGGGTTAAAAGGGCCCCGCGGGGCAAAATAAAAAAATAATAATAATAATCGAACGGCTGAATGGATTTGCACGAAACTTGGTAAAATATTAGGGACTGGTAGCCCGATGTGCCTTTGCTAGGTCTCAATATATGTGCTTCAGTGCATTTTGAGAATTAACGTTCAAAAACAAGATATATATCTGTAACAGCGCTCCGCTTCGCGGAGATAAAATTATATCTGTATTACCTAGCTGTTGCTAACACCAGTTAGCGACGGCTAGTAGGAGATAGCGACCATCTTGGGCCCCACTTTGCATGTGAGTGATATTTATCACTAATGACATGCAAAGTGGGCATGCCAAGATGTTAGCGACTGGAAACAGTCGCTAACATCGCTATCTCCTATTATCAACTTTTGGAAATATTCGAGATAAGCGCGAATATCTCCAAAAAGTAACAGCTGCCCTGAGCAGTTCTTAGCCATGTTATCCAATGGGAGGTGGATAACATGGCTAAGAGCATTAGCTCGGTAATGCATGAATATCGCTGAGTTTTCAGCGATATTAATGCATTGCGGTCGTTTTTTATCGTATTTGCGATAAACCTTGATAATAGCAAGGTTTATCTGCGATAATTTCTGACGGTAAAAAAATCTTTGCAATGCATCGTTAGGGATAAATATCGCTTAACTTTGGTAATATGCCCCAACGTCTGTTAACGTTCGATTCGAAGGAAATCAGGAAGTGTTGAAAAACATTGTCTGCGCCATCTTGTCTTTTTTCAAATGCCACACTTTTGTCGTGCACGGCAGCCATTTTAGATGCCTTGACCAGACCCACTCTGTGCACGCTGTCGATCCTTAGCATGGCTCCCCACCCTCGCAAGCATCTCACCCAGGCAGTGGTCACCCCCGCTCTCTGTCTTATGCATGGGTAATAAACCTCCCCCCATCTGCGCTGCTCTTCCCTGAGAATCACACCCTGTGCCCGCCCGACACCTCCCTTTCGCCCTATTCACTACCGCACCCTCTGACACTCCTTTTCCTCTGTGTCCGATTGTCCAGGCCGGTCCTAGGCTATCAGCTAGCCCTGCAGATGTAGTTTATGGCCACAGCTGTAAAGAATCACCCCTCTTCAAAGGAGTTATAGTAGATCAAGGCCCACACTCGATGAGATCCGTCACAGCAGAAGCGTTGCTATTATCTGAAAACCATCCTGTATTGTGATTGGGGAGGGGACCGAGCGTGAAGCGGAAGATTCCAGGGATGACTCTTTGTACATCAAAGTTTTTACAATTATGTGTCACATTAAAAATATATAGCACTCCGACAAAGTAGTAAGATTATAAAACTTTAATAATTTATAAATATATACAAGAAAACAAAAATAGTAATAACATATAAACATTTTTAGGGAAAAACAACGAAGTAGCGGTCGGCTGTGCGAATAGTCCCAACGCAGCACAACGTCCAGATTTCCGGCGTGGGGCGTCGCGGGGCGTCGCGGGGGGTGGGTCATCAGTAGCAAACTGTTGTGCGAATAGTTCCAAGGCAGCAGAATGCGCCGAAATCTAGATGACACGAAAGTGATGTCTAGTAAGTTGCCACCCAGCAAATAACGGCGTGGGGCGTCGCGGGGGGTGGGTCATCAGTAGCAAACTGTTGTGCGAATAGTTCCAAGGCAGCAGAACGATGGCACCAAGGTGATGTCCAGTAAGTTGCCGCACTGGTTTTGGTATCCTACAATGCTGCTCCGAATAACGGCGTGGGGCGCCCCGGGGGAGGCGGCGTGAACGGGCCTCTCCAGGTGGAGTGTCATCTGTTGTAGTGGGGCGCCCCTTTACCGTTTCAGTTGCCATTCCATCCGTTTTTGGTCCACTGTGTCAAAAGCCGCAATTCAGCTGAGTTGCGCCCACTCTTGCGGTGCAGCGATAGGCGGCTGTCACAGGACTCCCAAAATGGCGGCAGGCTCTTTCCTTTTTGGGCCTGGTCCACTGAAATGGCCCTGGGACACCTTGGAAATCGGACGCTTGTCTGCTAGGTCTTGGACCCCATTCTCGAAAGCGTCCCCTCCGCCTTGAGAATTCATCAAAAGTTTTGGGGGCCCCGACTCCTGCAGGCTTCTGGTGGGGAGCGGCTGCCATGATTGCTCGCGGAATGACCACGACGGAGCTACAAGATGGTGGTGCTCTCATGCTGACGCCAGTTTAGTCTGAAACATCCAGAAACAAGGTGGGGCTTTCATCGTTTGGGAAAAAAAAAAGTTTTCATCCAATGAAAAGTGTTGTTTTTAGGTCATATGATCAAGCCTTCCATCATTAGGAAACCAAAAGTAAAATGAACCAATGAAAAGTTTTATAAACAAGTCACATGACCTGTTATGCGGCATAGGGTATAAAATGCGGAGAAAATACGTTGGCACGTGAGGCGGCGTCAGTAGCGGACCGATGTGCGAATAGGCCGAAGGCAATACAACGCGCCAAGATCCGGATGGCACCGAGGTGGTGTCCAGCAAGTTGCAGCACTGGTGTGGCCATCCTACAATGCTGAAAGTCGGCGTGGGGCACCCCGTTGGCCTGTGAGTTTGCGTCAGTAGCGGACCGATGTGCGAATAGGCCGAAGGCAGCACAACGCGCCAAGATCCGGATGGCACCGAGGTGGTGTCTAGTAAGTTGTCGCACTTCTGTGGCCATCCTACAATGTTGAAAGTCGGCGTGGGGCGCCCCGTTGGCCTGTGAGATGGCGTCAGTAGCGGACCGATGTGCGAATGGGGCCAAAGGCAGCGCAACAATATTTTCTGACTGACACCACAAGGCGCTCAGATGCCAAGATCCGGATGGCACCGAGGTGATGTCTAAGTTGCGGACTGATGTGCGAATGGGGCCAAAGGCAGCGTAACAATATTTTTTGTATGGAAGATACCACTAGGCGTTGAGATGCCAAGATTCGGATGGCACCGAGGTGATGTCTAGCAAGTTGCTGTACTGGTGTGGTCATCCTACAATGCTGAAACTCGGCGTGGGTCGCCCCATTAGCCTGTGAGATGGCGTCAGTAGCGGACCGATGTGCGAATAGGCCGAAGGCAGCACAACGCGCCAAGATCCGGATGTCACCGTGGTGGTTTCATAGTTGAGAGGCACTTCATCTGCAGTGGGGCGCCGAGATCCGGATGGCACCGAGGTGATGTCTAGCAAGTTGCTGTACTGGTGTGGTCATTCTACAATGCTGAAAGTCGGCGTGGGGCGCCCCATTAGCCTGTGAGATGGCGTCAGTAGCGGACTGATGTGCGAATGGGGCCAAAGGCAGCGCAACAATATTTTCTGAAGAGAAGACACCAAAAGGTGCTGACATTCCAAGATCCGGATGGCACCGAGGTGGTGTCTAGCAAGCTATGCAGTTGAGTTGTGTGCGCACTTGCGGCGAATAGGTCGAAGGCAGCATAACAATGTTTTTTGAATAGAAGACACCACAAGGCGTTGAGATTCGGTTACCACCGAGGTGATGTCTAGCAAGTTGCCGCACTGGTGTGGCCATCCTACAATACTGCTCCGAATAACGGCGTGGGGTGCCCGAAGGGGGGGGGAGCCGGCGTGAATGGGCCTTCCTAGGTGGAGGCTCGTCTGCTGTAGTGGGGCGCCCCTTTACCGTTTCAGTTGCCATTCAGCTGAGTTTCGGCTGCTCTTGATGCTACAGCGACAGGCGGCTGCAAGAGGACTCTCAAAATGGCGGCCTGTTCTTTGGATTTGGGCCTGGTCCACTAAAATGGCCCTGGGACACCTTAGAACTCGGACGCTCGATTTTTTTTTCCTTTCCTGTACATGCAAAAAAAGGTAAATGCCCGGTACATTACACGCTTCATTTGCCACGATGAACTCTCCAGAGGAACCGAAAAAAAATATAGTTGTGGTAACTATACCATGCATCGTCATATGGAGAGGTGGCACCAATTAATTATAGTGCTGCATAAAAGAGAGATTTGGAGGAGAACCCCTGACCTGCTAGTACATTCATCAAAGAAGTGGCACTGAGAGCTTCAGAGGCAAGGGAAACGGTCCCAAATATTTAGAAGAACTTTGGAAAGATTAAAATGACATGTTTAGATTGTGGCAAATTAATTTCATGTGGACAGATGAGTGTTACTCTAATAAATACAGCATATGAACATCATCATAGTCGATGGTTGGTAGAGACATTTTGACTATATCCTGGACCTGCCCGTCCTCGCCCAAAATGGCGCCGGAATAAATGGGACTCGTAACTCCTTGTTGTGTACTGGTTGCAGAACCTTGAAATCACGAGATACGTATGCAGTTTTGAAGCACATGGCGGGCGGGGACGAGAATTGATTGAATATTTCGACATCCCTATTGATATTAAGTTCTGATGTGTTATTGATTACTGTACTGTTGAAAGTTCGAATTAACGTCACCCATGGTACTTGCCCGCAAATGTATATCTAGATAATTTTATTGTAACTGGCCCTGTCGTATTTTAATTATAAAATGTACGTCCACCGATTCCGTAACTGTTAGACACCTTAGTTCTTGCAACCTAATGGCCCGCCCGTTACGTTCCTCTACAGTGTAAATGTCTATTCATCATATACGATTACAGTTTGCTCTGTGGCAGGCCCACGTGGTTATAGGCTCGTATTTGTATAATGAAATTTTCACAATAAAGGTTTTTAAAAGAAAACATGGTAGTAGTATATACATTGGTAAAGTTTTTAATAATAGTGACTGTTTTAGAATCATTAAAAGGCAAGTGAAATAAAGCAGACCAATTACATGAAGGGTAAAAGGTATAATACGAAGGAACGCAGTAAAGATAAATGGTCAAGGGCTGTTGTGTTTTCTATTCCTGCAACATAAAGTGATCGATAAGAATCTCATATTCAGGCGTATCGGCGACTAAGACATCAGGTCGACCCTCTTTTGCTCAACGGCTCCGTCATGGGACGAAGAAACGCTCTTTTTCTCGAAAAAAGAATATATTTTACTTGCAGGACAGTTGTAAAATTTCCGGGAAAGTACATTAGCCTGGAACATTATAACATATATTTAAGAAAAAATAATGTTCGGAAGTAATGAAAAGCGTAATTTTTAGGTCATATGACCAAGCCTTTCATCATTACAATAAGAAAAGTAAAATGAACCAATGAAAAGTTTTATTAACAAGTCACATGACATGTTATGCTTACGTTACGCGCTGCGCGCCCCGGATGACTTCCGGATGCGCTAACGCGGCGCGTCATATGACGCATTACGCGACAACGCAGGTACAGAATATAGTCAAAATGTCTCCACCAACCAGCGGTCGGAACACAACCCCTTTCAGCAGGCTAAATAGTTCTGTTAAATGACAACAGAAGGGACAGGCAACAAGAACCATCAGTCAAAGAGGGGAGGGCTAGTTCTTCTCTACCGGGTTACATTGGGGCGCTACCGGAACTGATCGAATTGGTAGTCTACAGTGTTTCTGGATGTTTCAGACTGAAGCTGGGGTTAGCATGAGAGCAGCACCATTTCGTAGCTCCGTCGTGGTCATTCCGCAACCAATCATGGCAGCCGTTCTTTATCGTTATTTTGGGCGGGGTGGGTGGCGGAGCCGAGCTGTTTTGCAGCCATCATTGTGTGGAGTTCAGTTCATCTCACTAGTTTTGTATTTGTCATGAGGGGTTGTTCCTAATGTTTCTATTTTAGCGAGGTCAAAAAGAGATCCCATTAGTGGCCTACTGATTTTGCTCGATTCCTTTTCTTTTTTTTTACACGATTTTTCGTTATCTGCAAAGACTAAACAGAGTATTGCGACTCTGTGTTTGTTTGTAAATAGAGAATGAACCAAAGAGAACTAATTCTAAAACAGTAAATACTTGGATAACAATCAATCAAATGGAGAGAGAAGCAGGCACGACGGATTACAACGGGGGCAAAGGCCTGCGTTAACTACCTTTCACTATCTGCAAAGATAGAGTACTCTTAATAGAAATGAGGGGGGGGGCACCATTCAAAGCAGATCAGTGTGCATAAACACGAAATTGTTTTCACTTACCACGTACTTGACATTCGACAGCTTATGATATTTGCTATTAAAAAACCATTGAAATTCACTGAAAAAACCATAGGTTATAGACCATATATAGTTAGGAATTAGCATTTACAAAACCTTGAAAATTCACTGAAAAACCATAGGTTATAGACCATATATAGTTAGGAATTAGCATTTAAAAAACCTTATTTTACTCACACAAAACCATTGAAATTCCATATATAGTTAGTTGCACTAACTATATATCGCGCACCCGCAATCCACTGCTGATCATGTCACATATTACATCATTCATGACATGGTCAGTGACATCACTGATGACATCACTGATGACATCTCAAATGACATCACTGATGACATCTCATTTGACATCATTCTTGTGCTAATACGATAAACCTCTTCAGACTCTAATATAACCTTAGATACACTCAGTGTATACAGACACTCACACACTGCCACTCATCCATGGAGTTACTCACACACCCAGTCAGTCATGCAAAGAAACAATCTCACCTCCATTTCTTCAACTATACAGTTAAACACACCTTACTTATTGAAACATATACTAACACATATTTACTCTCTTATACAATCCCTGATACAAGTTCACAATGATCGATACAACCACTCACTCATTCAGTGGCTCTCATGCACAGTTATTTATATATGCCAACTCTCACATGTACTGTGTTTTACATATGTACTTATTATGACATGTAGCATTGAGATATCCATTCACTCATCAATACACTCATGCACACAGTCAACTGCCCATGTAGCTGTTTCCACATGCACTCTTGAACTCATACACCTAGTGAATAAACTGCTCACACATCTATGCATAGAGTCACACACCTTCCAGCCACCCCCTCACAAACTCAATCTCCCATAGAAATACTTGGGCAACCAATTAATAACACATATAGCCTCTCGTATAGCTAATGATCAACACATGCAGCAGTTTACAGAACAACAGACATAATGATGCACAAATTAAGACAGTTTAGTCACTAACCCATGCATTCAGTGAGACACATTTAATCACTCACTCATACAGTCAGTCACGCACCTACTAAATCCTTCATCCAGACACTTATACATCCACTCATTCTTCAATATGTAAGACATATTTTAACTTTACAGAAACATACAGTCACTGGATGTTGTCATCAGTGATGTCATCAGTGATGTCATCAGTGATGTCACTGACCATGTCATGAATGATGTAATATGTGACATGATCAGCAGTGGATTGCGGGTGCGCGATATATAGTTAGTGCAACTAACTATATATGGAATTTCAATGGTTTTGTGTGAGTAAAATAAGGTTTTTTAAATGCTAATTCCTAACTATATATGGTCTATAACCTATGGTTTTTTCAGTGAATTTTCAAGGTTTTGTAAATGCTAATTCCTAACTATATATGGTCTATAACCTATGGTTTTTTCAGTGAATATATATATATACATATATATTTACATATTTTTATTTTGTTGATGATATTTTGTTTGTTTTTCATTTTGAACTGACTGAAGTGATAATAATAAATATTACCCCCCCACAATCCAACACTTTCCCTATTGTTGCACTCACTGGAGTGGGAATAATACATTTTACCCCTCCGCAATCCAACACTTTCCCTTTTGATGCACTGACTTGAGTGGGAATAGTAAATGTTATCCCTCCGCTTTTCAACACTTTCCCTAGTGTTGCACTCACTGGAGTGGGAATAGTATTTTTTACCCCTTTGCAATCCAACACTTTCCCTACCGTTGCACTCACTGGAGAGGAATTAGTAAATTTTGACCCCTCGGCTATCCAAACCACGATATTGTGGTATGGGAATATTTTTGTTGACGATATTCTGTCAGTGAACCGTTGGCATAGTTTTAGATCCCAGGAATAGTATAGAACAAGTAATCAAAAACACAAAAAACTATTTTCATTCACAGCTATGTCCTATAAATGTGTAAGACTCCAAAACCTTCTGCAACCATGTGACCTGATACATTTTATGGCGTTTATAATCATAGGTGCTATAATCTTTTGCGATTGACATTGAACGCAACTTTTATACTATGGGGCTAATTATGATGGTGGGGGAACGCCACCGCCGTCCCGGCGGTGGCAATCCGCCCATTATCATAACCTGATTTACCCCCCGCCATATTATAATGGCAAGGGTATCGCGGCAGACGCAAAGTGCGTCTGCCACTTTTTTACCAGTCGGCAATCTTTCAGATTGCTGGCCGGGCGGACTTGGGCCACAATATGGTGGCGGTGCCTAGCAGGCACTGCCATCCATATAAGGATGTGTGGCTTTTAAGACCTTTCTATGGCAGCGATGCCACCATGGAATGGCTGGAGGGGATTTAGTTTGGGGGACCATTGCGGGCCCCCGGGTGGGCGGTGCACTGGGGGGTACCCACGGTCCCTCCTCCATTTCCATGCACAAGGTGACAGGCACCTCACGGTGCCTGCCACATTGTGCATTGAAATGCACAACATGGCTGTTTGACATTGCGGCCCTGCACTATGTTAAACTGCTGAAAGCGGCCACCAAGGTGGGGGTCGCATCCTGATTCGCAGTGCGGGACCGCCACTGACCGGTCCCAACACTGAGGGGATGGCAGGCGGACTTAAGTCCACCTGCCATCCTAATCACCCCCTATGTTCCCACTTTAAAAGTCTTTAGAAGCATTCGGCAGGTTTCAGGGATGTGTAAATCTCAGTCTAATACAAATCAGAATCCCAATATTTGAATAAAAGCTCATTCATGATTACCACAACAATGTATCTCTACATTTCGTATCTAGTTCTGTCTTTACCTAGTTTTCTTACCTGGTATTGGGATCAGATCAAAGGGTAAGTGAGCTGGAGAACCTTCCGCTGTTCTTTTAAAGTTTACAACTCAGAAACAACCACCCAAATGGTGAACTGTGACCCAACCAAAAACCGAAGTGCTCTGGGTTGCAAAACAGGGATGCTGAGTTGAATGAAGACATTGTGGACAGTTTACCAAAATTAGGCATATAATGTCTTTCGACGATGTTCTCTGGGTGATAGAAGTTGGATACTGTTGTAATCCCAGATGCCAACAATGATGTAAGGTGGCTTCTAATCAAACAGCTGGAACTCAAGAGTCACTTAAAAAATTCTGAGGTTTATATCTTGGAAATGGCTGCTTTTACTCTAATGTTCATATTTATCAGCGCTGAGGGACCCGGGTGGGACCAGAGTCTACTGGAAAAGAAGATATTATGATTTTCTCTAAGCGTCTTCCAACCATGAGCATTATAGAAACCATAGGTCATGGAATGATTGTTCGAATATTCCTGATCCAGCTTTGCCTGGCCTCTTTAATGAAAGACACCCCAGAAATCCTGTTCATGAATGGTAATTCTTAGTGTTTCTCTATGGCTTAGAAATCACTGATAAAGAGACCCTGGAGGCAGTGGTGAATAATCCAATTTTCCATGCCTTCCTGCGAGCAACTGAGGTGTAGACCCAGACACAAACTACAGGGATAGATATCTCTTTCTTTCACTTCAAAGAACCAAGCACATTTTTGCACTGACTCATCAAGCAGAATCCAGAATGGGCTATGGAAACTCACTTTAACTTGGACACACAAATGACTTGTTATCCTGCTTCTAATGATACTAACTATACTTCTTAGATTTGCCCCAGGTACTTTAACATGCATAGTCTATTCTACTTGCTATGGAACAGACCACAAATTCATAAGGGAAGGTCTTTCCAGGTGTTGTCCATCTCAAATGCTTGTAACAACTGATCATGTTTTTCTGTCCCTTTATTTAGCAAAAGTTTTAAATTGGGTTGGCCCTTATGGTTCATGGCTTCGTTCTTGTTCGAATGACCTCCCTATTCAGTTGTATATCACCTCCAATCATCTTATATTCAAAAAAGCCTTGTAAACTTGTGTCTTTGCTAAGTGATATGAGTATTAATTTAATAAAATTTTTAGTATGCAGTCTATTATTCACCAGCCAATGCCTTGAAACTTTTCAGAGCATACGTCTGCTATATAAGAGAAACACATAGGGGTCAATTCCGATCCGGTAAAATCCCTGTCCGTACGAATCGTATCCGGAGCCGTTTCCATACGACTCGTACAGACGCCGTACGACCGGACGATTCCGATCCCGATCGGCCGACCCGGACGCGATTCGTACGGTACACGTCGATTCGTACGGAAAAGCGCACGATCACCTACACACCGTACGGCGCGTACCCCCCATGATCGCAGGGGTACGCGCCGTACCCCTGTGGTCATGCGGGGTACGTGCCGTACACCCAGCGTACATGGGGTACGTGCCGTACACCCACTGTACATGGGGTACGGTGTGTACCCCATGTACGCTGGGTGTACGGCACGTACCCTGCATGACCACAGGGGTACGGCGCGTACCCCTGCGATCATGGGGGGTACGTGCCATACCCGGGGGGGGCGTTCCGTACCTGTTTCGGCGCGAACTCTGCGTTTACGACTGTTTTCGGCTCCCGTAGGAAAAGGGTCGTACTGCGCGTACCCGACACGAATCGTACTTGCTGGGTCGTAAAAACGTGCCGCGATGTCGCGTACAGCGGGTTCCGAGTGAGATTCGTACGGAGATTTGAGTCATACGGAGTCCTGTACGACTCGTACGGAGTTCGGCACCTAGTACTGATCGTACTTCATCGTACGTACGGGACGTCTATGGATACGATTCGTACGGGGAAAAAACTCTCCGTACGACCATTCGGAGCGCATTTTACCGGATCAGAATCGACACCTTAATATTGAAAATTCCTTTCCTTGGGAAGGTAATTGCTCTATCTAGTAGTTAGGCATGTAATATGGATTGCAATCACTTCATTTGTTGGAAATGCATAACATTTGTCCACACCCCCACATATTTTCATTCTCAGATTGCCATTTTCATATCTCAGCTACATCTTCTTCAGCTTTACCTAGAACTAATGTTTGAATACCTTCTATTTAATAAAAATTGACATAAATATCTCTGTACCTAGCACCTATGAAAAGGAAATGTGACTTTCACAAGAAAGGTTGACATGTAGGTTTGTGGTTTCAGCTTTTGGCTCACTTACAAGCTTATTGTCATACATCACACTGACATTGCATAGACAGGTAACTAGACATATTATCGAATTCAAAATATAGAATAGCCATAATATCGAAGTAAAAATATAGAATGGACAAAATATTTAATGGACACAACATAGTGGTGAAAAATATCGAATTGAAGGTAAGTAATATAATATCAATTTTTAAAATATAGAGAGTCAAAATATCGAAGTATATAATATAGGTATTAAAATATATTGAATTTTTAATAATATCCAATTTTTTAAGTGTTTTGTATGTTAGTATATGTGTGAAAAGTAAATATTAATTTTGTAATTTATTTTAAGTAATGAATTTTATGTTATTTAATTTTTGCGTAATTTAATTCTGTAGCCGGTTGTGGGTTTATAGGAGAATAGGGTGGGAATTAATTTAATTATATTAAATTAAATATACATTTTTAGAAATTACTCATTATTTTTAATTTAATTTTGCGTTATAGTTGTGTAGCGGGTTGTGGGTTTATAGGGGAATAGGGTGGGAAGTAATTTAATTGTACTTAATTAAATATTTGTATTTATTTATTGGTATTCATTTTGAATTTATCATTAATTCATTTTAAATTGGTAATTAATTTGTATTAATTGATTAATTGATAATTATGTTAATTGTATTAATTTATTTGCTGTATCGGGTTGTGGGTTTATAGTGGAATAGGGTGGGAAGTAATTTAATTGTAATTAAGTAAATAATTTGTATTTATTTATTGGTATTGATTTTTTATTTATTGTTTATTAATTATTAATTGGTAATTAATTTTTATTGCTTGGTATTTAATTTGTATTAATTAATTAATTGATAATTACAATAATTGTATTAAATTATTTTCTGTAGTGGATTGTGGGTTTATAGGGTAATAGGATGAGAAGTAATTTAATTGTAATTAACTACATATTAAAAATCTTTGTGTATTGATAATTGATTTACTGCTAATTAATTATTAATGAGTATTACATTTTATTATCAATTAGTTTTTGTTATTGAAAAATAATTTGTTGTTAATTAATTATGAATAGGTAAATAATTTTGAATAACTAATATTTATTTGTATGTCTAATTAATTGATTATTTCATAATATTAAATTGGTAATTAAGTTTAATTAATGTTTTATTGGTATTGATATTTAATTTATTTTTATTAATATATTAAATCATTACTTTCCCTACTGTTAAATACACTGGAGTGGGAATAGTAATTTTTACTTCTACGCTATCCAACGCTTTCCCTACTGTTGCACTCTCTGGAGTGGGAATAGTAATTTTTACCCTCCCGCTATCCAACGCTTTCCCTACTGGTGCACTCACTGGAGTGGGAATAGTAATTTGTACCCCTACGCTATCCAACGCTTTCCCTACTGTTACACTCTCTGGAGTGGGAATAGTCATTTTTACCCCTACGCTATCCAACATTTTCGCTACTGTTGCACTCTCTGGAGTTGGAATAGTAATTTTTAACCCTACGCTATCCAACGCTTTCCCTACTGTTGCACTCTCTGGAGTGGCAATAGTACTGTTTACCGCTACGTTATCCAACGCTTTCCCTAATGTTGCACTCTCTGGAGTGGAAATAGTAATTTTTATCCTCCCGCTATCCAACGCTTTCCCTACTGTTGCACTCTCTGGAGTGGGAATAGTAATTTTTACCCTCCCGCTATCCAACACTTTCCCTACTGTTGCATTCTCTGGAGTGGGACTTGTTATTTTTACCCCTAAGCTATCCAACACTTTCCCTACTTTTGAACTCTCTGGATTGGGAATAGTAATTTTTACCCTCCCGCTATCCAACGCTTTCCCTACTGTTGCACTCACTGGAGTGGGAATAGTCATTTGTACCCCTACGCTATCCAACGCTTTCCCTACTGTTGCACTCTCTGAAGTGGGGATAGTAATTTTTACCCCTACGCTATCCAATTCTTTCCCTACTGTTGCACTCTCTGGAGTGGGAATAGTAATTTTTACCCTCCCGCTATCCAACGCTTTCTCTACTGTTACACTCACTGGAGTGGGAGTAGTAATTTGTACCCCTACGCTATCCAACGGTTTCCCTATTGTTGCACTCACAGGAGTGGTAATAGTAAATTTTACCCTCCCGCTATCCTACAGTAAAAATATTGTATATTTTTAATTAATATTACTTTACTATATATATGTATTAAAAAATTGTATGTTTTTTTAACTTAAATTAATTATTTACTAATTTTAATGTTATTTAAGTATTTTTAAGTATGTTTTAGTTAATTATATTTATTATTTCATTAATTTTAAATTACTTTTAAGACATTTAAAAAAAATCGATATTTTGACTAACTATATTTTTTTTACGATATTTTTGATTCGATATTTTTGTACTTACCTGTTTATAGATAGGAAATTGATATTTTTTCATTCTATATTTTGTCACCGATATTTAGGTAAGTCTATATTTTGGTATTCGATATGTCAGTGATCCGCATAGACCATGAGTGGGACTGAATGTACCACAGGGTGACACATTTTCGTGATATTAGCAAGGGTTAATCTAATTAATATTATTCTAACACTGAAAACCATGATGTGTTTATTTTTAATGTCACCAGTTTCTGTACTCATATCTGGTTTTAATAGTAATTCAGAACTCCCCCATGTGTAATTATGAAAAATGTCATGCAATGACTCATAACTTGGATAAGTGGCTATATTTCTAGAAAGGGTACAAACAAACCATCTTTGCATATGTATTCAATTTGTGTTAGTGCTGTTAAAGTGCTTTCCACAAAGCGCTTTATAAAAGAAATACATCTTCGAACAAACAGATATAACATTTATTTTGTAACAGCTCATTATCACAGCTGCCTATAGGATGATATCAACAAGATCTTTTTTTTAATGTAAAATCAAAGGTAAAGCATATAGATTTACAGGAAAGATACTATGACCCCACCGTCATCCTACCGGTGAATGGGACCACCCGCCAAAAGGGCGGGGGTCCCGTTGTACATATTAGGATGCGCCCGTCACAGTGGCGGGCGCTTCCCGCATTTTTTGCATTGTGTCTGGCGGTGCTGAATGCACTGCCCGCCGCAATGCTAAAAATGCACGTTGTGCATTGAAATGCAGGGGGGTACCATAGGTACCCCCCATGTGCACCCCCCACCCCCGGAGTCCCTGGGGCCTGCAACGGGCCCCCGCAGGGGGACTCCGCATGCCTTTCCGTGACGCCATTGCCATGCTAATATGGCGGGGGGGTCATTCAGGGTAGGATGGCGGGCGGATCGCCCCCGCCAGTCCGGCGGTGGCTGCCGCCAGCCTGGCTGGGGCGATCCGCCCGCCATCCTAATGGGCCCCAAGTTCCAAAGTTTAATTGCAAGTGCGCCGAAGGAGCAGAGATGAAAGGAAGCACAGTGGGGATGGGGCACACTAAAACAAGGAAAAGCAGAACATAGGGGATTAGAAGAATTATATAAAGAGATATGGTGGGGCTGTGGGATTATTACATTTATAGACAAAACAAAGAAAACAAGATATATATTGACCAAAGATTGGTAACCAAAGAAGAGCGAGGGGGGGAGAGACGAGAATGAGGACATACTACTATAAACAAAAGGCGAATACAGGCTTTTTGAGTGGCCTGAAATGAATCAATGAGGTGTTTTTATAAAGCATCATATAATGAAAAGCACCAGTTAAGTCGGGGTAAGGCCATAGCTTGCTAAAGAAATTTTAAGGTGAGAATGAAGAGAAATGGTTTGAATTTATGGCAATTATATTGACGAAAACTGCTGGTCTTAAACACAGAGGGAATCTGTGCAAAGTTAAGAGAGGAGTCAATTGGAACACAAATATTTCAGCCAGTAAAATAGAAAGGAAACTGAAAACAATGAAAACCAAAAGCTGTAGGAAGAGGATAAAATTGTTTAGGCAAACAACAAAACATTTATTTATGTTTAGTGTGAGACAGTGAGAAGCCATTCAGGGTTGAATGACATAATGAGAAGCAGAGTGATGCTGATTTTATAGTGGAGAAAATGTAGAGAAAGAAAAAAAATGAAATCTCAAATACAAAAATGTAAATTAGTGTGAAGAGCAGAAATAATAGAAAATAAAAAAATAGCATATTAAAAAAAAAGGTAAAGGAACTAAGGGGCATATTACCAACGATTAGCGATATTTATCGCTAACAAGGCTTAGCAACGATTTTTTTATCGCTAAGCATCGCCGGAAATTATCGCAGAGATAACTTGCTATTAGCAAGGATTATCTCAGAAGTGATAAAAATCCTCGCGCTAACTGCCAAAAGAGAGATTATCGCTGGAAAACCAACGATAATCTCTCGAAGTTTGGCGTTAGCTTGATGATAGCGGCTCACAAACTAATGATCCACCTTCCATAGGATATCATGGCTAAGTCAGGAAAATACCAGGTGTAAAAAAAGCAGCGCTAACCGCGGTAAGCGCTGCTTTTTTTATCACTAACAGGGTTAGCGGAATCCTTGATAATAGGAGAAATGTCGCTTAACAACATTTCTCCTATTATTTTTCTCTGGAATGCCCCCTTTGCATCTCATTAGAGATGCAAGGGGAAGCGTAGAGAAAAAGGGTGCTAACATGCAAATTTGCGTGTTAGCACCCTATTGCTGATAGGGAGATAATTTTATCTCCGCTTTCTTGGCTTTAAAAGCCCAAAAAGCGGAGATAAATCCCTTGATAATATGCCCCAACATTTTTTTAAAGTAAATACGTCAAGAACATGGCCTGAATAGAGAAGAAATGAGAATAGAATATTCACCTTTGTCAAAATCAGCAGATAAATCGAGAAGAATTAACACTGGATGTTGCTTATTGTGATGAGAGTGAAGGATAACATTAGTTACATAAAGCAGGGCTGTTTCAGTCGAATAACCATGGCAAAACCAAGATTGAGCAGGGAACAGTAAATTATGAGTGTAGAAAGAGAGACATTTAAAAAGAAACAATGTGCACTATAATTTTAGAAAGGATAGGAACCAAAGAAATAGGTCAGAAATTAGAAAGAATGTGTGCATTAAGTGCAGGTTTATTAAGTATGGAATGACTGTAACTACTTTACAGGATGACAGAAAGCAACCTGAGGGCAACTAAAGATTAAACATTGTAATCAAATAAGATAAAAGTTGTCAAAAGACGGATTGCATGATTGAGGATGGAAGAGAGTCAGAAGGAGAGGCAGTGGACTAGTCCCTGTGAAGCAGGGTCAGGACCAAGGCACCAGGAACCGAATGGAAAGAGGAAAAAGAGGATGAAAAAACATCTTTACAAAGGCACCTAAGGGTCAAGAGACAACATGGGGGTAAAAGAAGCAAGAATATGCACTTTTTCTGTCAAATATAGAGCAAAATCAAGATAATCTGCAGAATAAGATGAATTTTGAGAGGGACCAGGAAATGATGAAGAGAGAAGATGGTTAAATGTATGAATTAGTTGACAAGGATCATGAGCCTGATCATGGGTGACAGTGTAAAAATAGGATCTGTTTGCAGCTTACCATTTTTTCTAAAATGTTGGTGGCCACAGGCAATATGAAGACAGGGCAAACATTAATTAGTACTTCTGGGCCTGCATTGGCCTTTTGCAGAAGAGGGACAAGTTTGCGCTCTTCAAAGAATTAAGGATGAAACCCAAATGGAGTGAAACAGAGAACAGTTCCTGATAGATTGGAGCAAAGTTGTCAGCTTCGGTCACCAATATATGAGTTGGAAATGGATCTTCAGGAGATTCTGATTTGCAGGTAGCAGACTACTTCTTCGTGTCCTCTACTGTAGGTGGTAAAAAGAGTGCACACCTTTGTGTCTGTTGGAGGAGGAGTCTTCCACTCAATATTTGCATGGCCACAGCGCAGACATCCAGCGGATGCGTGCAGTGGGCCGAACCATTGACGTGCAGAAGATGCACCTAAGGCAAGCTTGTATGGGCCTGCCCGCAACCCCACCACGCCTAGCACCGCCACCACCATCCTGGTTCAACCATGAGTGGATGCTATAGAGCTTTCAACACGGCATCCACACTGAAAGGTAGGAGGGATGAATGGCCTAAAGCCTGCTCTCCATTCCTCCGAGATTGTGTGGGCCCTATTTCTTGTAGCCATTGTAGATGTAGCCTTTTCCCTATCAATGTAAAGACTATAAGCACAACCATACAGACACTAAACCTGCCTGGTTTTAAAGTAACCCTCATAAATACTTGCTCATTACATAAACATGCTTTATATATATTCAGTTTACTGGAAGAGAGTGAATTGGATGCACTCTTGGTGACAGAGACATTGATGAGCGAGTATTCCTGCCCTGACTTGCAGTTAGCTCTCCCGGACAACTATGTTTGTGTGCATGCAGACAGCGTGGGCAAGGGGGGGGAGGGTGGGGTTGCTATTATTTTTAGAAATCCCTTCCAGGGCCAGAATGTTACAAAGATGCCTCCACACTGGAGAAGATTTTCAGCATCTTTATTTAGAATCTCCACTCTCAGCAATTCCAAGGTCCCGCCAAAGCCCAAGCTTGACAGAATAGATCTCACTTGAAATACTAAGGCAGGCTTCAGCAGCAACTGGTGGAATGCACCATATGACAGAAAATAACGGGGGAAAGGAAGATACCAATAACAAAAATGAAAGGATAATGAGAAAAAGAAACTTGCATTATTCTACAACATTAGCTATAGGGTATATAGGAGGAAAGATCATAACACAGACATTTAGGATAGAGAAGCTGGGGGGTGCAGAAGCCCCCCAGCGCCAAAATATCTTTCTCAGGTGTTCTGGCTTATTGCCCCCAGGTTATGTGGAAGATTTCCTAGCAACCCTTGACCAGGCCATATCCCCCATATGTATTAATTATGCAAATGTTATGATTTTAGATTATTTCATTATATATCTGGACAAGGTAAAAGAAGCCTGGTCTCTCCGCTTTCTGGAATCCCTAGCCTCACTAGATCTGACACTTGACAAGGGCCCCACACACAAAGCAGGTCATGCCATTGATGGTATCCAGCCAAATGCATTGGCTCACTGGGAAAGGCCGGTACAGGTGTTTTGGTCTGATCATTTCTTGCTCCCATTTTCTTGGCCACACTCCTGCTCTCAGGATAGAAGCCATGATCCAATCTATCAGGAACTATCTTCTGTTTCACTCAATTTGGGTGTCATACCTGATTCTTGGAAGTGAGCAAACTTTGTCCCTCTTCTTAAAAGGCCATTGCAGACCCGGAAGTACTAGCTAATTTTTGCCCCGTCTCATTATTGCCAGCAGCTGCCAACATATTTAAAAAAGCGATACACCACCAGCTCACTACTCTTTGGGCCAAAAACAATTTACAAATGGGTACCGTCCCCTGGATTAGGGGGCGTCTCCCTAAGCACCGCTGAGGACGCCAGTCAGCTGAGTGAGGGACCTAAATGATTGTAATAGCCAGTGATAACAATTCTTCTTTGAGTTTACATCAAGGTGAAATTTTATTTTTGTATTAACATTTCGTCTTTCAGATCAAATACGGATGCATCACAAAAGAGTAATTAAATCTTTTGTCATTTGAAACGTGTCTACCCATGCATTTCTGGCATCAACATGGCCCTTCATCAGGGGAGAATGTCTGCGGAGTAAACATGGCAAAGAAGACATGAGGATGCCACTCCTATGAAATTGAAACCTCCACCATATTGGATCATGTTATTTGAATTGTGATAGTGAAAAACCAACGGACTCTAGTGATGACAAACCTATGGTGAGCAAATGAGGTAACATAACGATGAGTGCAGGAATCTAAAATGCACAGAGGATGAAAATCAAAGGTTAAAAAGTTGTAAAAAGTAATCCCAAGTGTTACGGTGAATAAAGAAAAACAAATGAATGAATCAGAAACTGAGAAGATATAGCTTGCCAAATCAGTATGCATACAAGCATGTTAATATGCTGAATACCTTGCGTAATCCAGTCAATGTTAGTAAAAAAGGTGAAGTCTTCTCGTATTTTAGAAATGATCGAACTATAAATTACCGGATCTGTACGCATGATAGACTACTCAAAGCCACGTTCTGATGTGAAATATGCTGGATCAAGCCGCAAAGTATGCAGGTGCCATTTAGAGGTGACTAGTTGAATTGCACGAGTGCACACAACATTCCGAAGCGAAAGTGACAAGAACCGCCAGAGCGGACATGTACTATAACACCATCTAAACAGTATATGTATATAATTAAAGTGCACTTACTTCTGTCAGTGTGTGAAGGTGTCTGGAGATGCTGTGAGCAAGGGTGTTCAAACGCAAAGTGCAGCATGTGCGAAGATCAATGGAGAGTAAACCAAAAAAGAGGACTGTGATTGAGAGCGGATGCGTGATGGGAGAATAAGTGCCATTTTGTAATGGAGAAAACAAGTGTGGGTGTACAGAAAACAATGTCAATGAAATAAACAATGCGTCCAAAACGATCTGCGAAGAGGATAGATGGGAGGTTGAAAAGACCAAGGAAAAAGAACAAAAATTAGAATGAGAATAGATGCAATGAGATTATAGGGTGAGGATACAATGAGCGCAAAATGAGTTGCATGGATAGCTGGCATTGAGAAAAAACAAGATAACACAAATGATCGCTACGATGCAAGTCTAAATGCAAGTCTAAACGTAATGTCAGTTGAAAAAATGGATAAAGAAGAGTGAAGAATACTAATTGCCGTAATATGAGTGTAACAATAATATCAGAGTAAAATACCAGTGCATATGACTCATCATTATAAATAACAGGAAAATTCCATCCGGTCATTAAGACTGTGCGGTTTCAATAAATTTAAGTACTTAATCCAATGGTTCTCTCTCTATAGAAGGTGTTTGTTGTTGTCCCTTACTTCTAATTTCTAGAATGAGGAATTGCAATTGACTGATGTTATGATTGTCCATAAAATGTGCTGCTACCACTGATTTCAGGTTCTTGGTCCGTATGTTGCTCTTATGTTTGTGTATTCTCATTTTAATCTTTCTTTCGGTCTTGCTGACGTACACCAAACCACAAGGGCACTTTAACATGTATACAACGTTGGCGATGTCACAATTCCCATTGACCCGAAGTTTGATGTTGGTACCCTTCATGGGATGAGTTATAGTAGCCCCTTTAATGACATTATTGCAGTTGCCGCAGTTGTGGCAGGGTACAGTGCCTTTGAAATCACAGTTTATGTTATCTTTCGGTCTTGGTGTTATAAGTTCTTTCAAATTTCTCCCTCTGGTATATGCAAAGATTGGTTTATTCTTAAACATGTCCTTAAAATCAGGTTCCGAGGCGAGTATGGGCCAATGCTTTATGATCGATTTTTTTGTGTTGTTGGCTCATGGTTGGGAATTCGGACACCGCTACTGTATGTGTTTCTTTAGGTCTCTTAGAGTAGGTGAGTAGGTCAGTGCGTGATTTTTCAAAGCAACGTTTTTTGGCTTGTTCCAGGTCATTATCAGAATACCCTCTTGTGCTAAAGCGATTAAGCATGTCTTTAGCTTGTTGTTTGTAGTTAGCCGGGTTTGATACAATTCTTTTGACTCTCAGGAGTTGAGAATAAGGAAGGTACAGTGCAATCCAAACAAAACCAGAGATTCTGTTGTTTCGGCTGATTCACCTACTGAGATGAACAGGAGCTTGGCCAAATAATATTCTTCCTCTTCTGCCCCCAAAGGGAAGAAATCTGGGTATTTTGCTTAATTCACATCTCTCCTTCAACTCCCAGGTTGCTTCAGTTGTAAAATCCTGTCTTTGGATTCTTCGCCTGCTCATGTAATTTTTGCACCTGATTCCTTAGGAAGCTCAGGCCACAGTGGTTTGGCCTTTGATACTATTGCATTATTAACAACAGGGGGTACCCGGTAAACCAAGCGGCATCTGGGTAAATATAACTAATTAAAGATAAAAGGATGCCACAGTATTTTCTTCAGGATGATTATTTATCAAGACAAACACTTCTAATTATCTGTCTCATCACAAAATAAATTGTGTAGTATCTATCTGTCATCAAATATAACGTTCATCTAATGGTTATTACAAACAACTTAAAAGAAAGGAAAAAACACAACAAAATATCTGATTTGTAATTTTCTTTTAAAGATCCTTTTTCATTTTATACATCATAAGTACAAATCAGCAAAACACGCACTATTTAATCTTGTGTGAAATTACTTTTCAAAATCCAAAAGACAAATTATCTTATTCAAGATCCAAGAGGTAAAATATCTTATTGTTGTGGACCCTTAATCCAAGGGTTGTGTAAGAAGCCCAATAGTTTATTTACAAGGAAAATACTGGCAATGTCTTTTCTTGGCCTTATTTCCTTTTCGAACACCAAAATAACAAGGAGCATAAGAAGCAAAAACAATGTCTCTGTAGCTTCTAATCACAATAATGCTCCTGGGGATTATATCCAAGCAATATCCAAATCAAAAAAGGTGTCGAAATTAGTGATAACTGTCGACGCGTTTCGGCCTGTCAAACAGTTTCAGGCCTCATCAGGACAATGGGCAACAAGAATAATACAAGTAATCCTAAAAACAAAAACAAAAATTAACAATATCAATAATTACATACTTCTAAAATTTTAAAAAGAAGAAAAGAGACAGTATGTTTCACGGACACAGGCACCCTAGGGGGCCACTCCCACTGTGAGACGAAAAAGTTCCTCAAGGTTCTGGTATCCTTAAATATTTACACACCGAAAAGGGAAAAGGTGATTAGAAAAAAGACCAACACCATAAATTTCTATTCTTATTTACACACATTCAGTAAAAAAGCTCTTTCATCATCGTGCTTATACCCCCAGTGTAATGTTACACAAGTGAATAAAACAACTGGACTCGCCATGTAGTCTTAACCTACCAAATGATAATTTTGCAAATATACAAGCCGATTTCAGCTAGGGTGGTCAAGGGCTGCAGATGTAATTCCAAAGTCGAATGACTAAAGCCAGGAAGAACTCCCTTTACAGTGCACACCTGTGCTTATCCGAATGACTTTCTTTATATAAGATTGTCAGAACCAATTACGGTCACATATAGTGCAGATGAGATAAATGCATTAGTGTCTAAAACACCTTCACTCCTTAGTGGGGATAAAGGAGAGGCCTTAATTGCGAATGTAGACAAAATTGAAAAACTGAAACAACTGAAGAAGAAAAATATACGTACTCAATTACACGCTCGGGTACTTTCTGAACATCTTAAGAACCATACGATTCCTGTTGGTTTGCAGGTAAAAAATATTCCTGTAATCTTCATAACAGATAAAACTTATCTTAATAGATTTGGTGGTGTGGGCACTAAATGTTCCATAGATTGGATGGCCCTCTCTGTTGAGACGGCATTGAGATTGAATGAGGAGGAACTCAAAGCAATTGAGGAATTGGAAAATGAGATTCTAGGGGATAGCACGATTAAAGATGCAAAATAATTACTAGAGGTAGCTGAAAAAACAATTGCAGATTTTGCTATACATAACACCAACCTGAAAATCTCTAAGGTAGCAAGGGATATAAAGAACTTCAAGACAGAAGATATATATCCGTATTTAAAGGACGATTTTTTCACCACAAACAATCCCAGCTCTCTGAATTTACAATATCGTGGTAGGTCCATAAATAAATTCTTAACTTTTTCAGACACTTCATCGGATTCCAGCCAAGGGTCAAATAGTGGCTATCAATCCTATCAACAATATCCAAGATCAAGACCTCCTTTTTTCAACAGAGGAAGGTTCAGACCATGGAGAGGGGGACCGAGAAGGCGGGGATACAATTACCCAGGGAATGTATATCCCCCACAGATGGTATTCCAACCAGGAGACCAATATCAGACTCAGGAACCGGAGCTTTTTCAAACCAGGAGAAAGACCTACAGACGATAACACTTCAGACACAGGATAATACACAGAGAGAGATTATACCGATTTATAATCTATCGCACTATACTTTGTCCGAACAGGAGATATCTATTTTGTCTAAGGGTTTAACATTTGTCCCTACTAGACTACAAAATCCCATTGATACAAAAACGGATGTCTTGGCTTTCTTGAGAAAAATAAGGTTGAAAGCATTCTTTCTAGAACATGAAAGTCTCACAGTACTTAATGTAAGTGGATTAAAAAATAAATCCAAATTCATACCTGATAGTGTCTTACTACTACCAGAAATATTAGTTTTTGAAAACCAGGTGCTAAGAGACTTAGACCTACTCCAAAGTAAAAAATGCTTCTATAGACCTAATTGCAGTAAACTGGAAATGCTTGCACTAAAAAATCTATCACAAAACTCTGATATAACTGTAAAGCCTGCAGATAAAGGCGGGGGAATTGTGCTGTGGGATACTGCCCAGTATGAGCAGGAGATTATTAGACAACTATCTAACCAAATGTATTATAGGTCGTTAGATAAGAACCCCACCTTACGTCTTAAAGAACAAATTAGGAATATCACACAAGAAGGTTTGGACTGTGGTTGGTTATGTAAAAGTGAGTTTGAATTCCTGAACAGCGAGCAGAACTAAATTCCCAACATATATGTTCTGCCCAAAATTCATAAATCATTGACGAATCCACCACGGAGACCCATTGTGGCAGCGTGTGGATCCCTGTTGGAACCATTGGCCCAATATGTGGACATATTTTTGTTCCCATTGGTAAAGGAAATACCAGCTTATATTAGAGATACCATGCATTTGATATCGAAGGTGGAGGGGTTGGAATTTGATCCCAACAAACAATTACTCTCCACCTTCGATATCGAATCATTGTATACAAATATACCTCAGGAGGATGCTCTGAGTGTGTGTGAATTTGTTTTGGACTCAAGGCCACGTCCACACCAAGTGCCGACCAAATTCATTGTTCAATTAGCCCGAATTTGTTTAAAAAACAACTTTTTTAACTTCAAAGACAAGTTGTACCTCCAGGTCTCAGGGGTGGCTATGGGCTGTAGTTTTTCACCCGAAATTGCCAATTTGGTCATGGGGCAATTTGAGCAAAGATGGATATATAGCAACACCAACCCATTTTTACATCTGGTGGGTCTTTGGCGTCGCTATATAGATGATATCTTTATGATATGGAATGGGGATTCTGAACAACTGACCGAATTCCATACTTGGCTTAACCATAGAACCCAAGAGTTTAACTTCACTGTATCAAGTGACCACCTTAAAATCAACTTCTTAGATGTGTACATTGAACACGAGGATGGGAAACTGGCTGTGAGCTTATATACGAAGCCCACTGACCGAAACACCCTTCTGCACTTTAATAGTGGCCATCCTAGGTCGTTGAAAGAAAATGTACCTTATGGCCAGTTCCTCCGTATCCGGAGGAACTGTAGTAATAAAGAACAATACTTTTTACATGCCAATCTTCTTAAAGAAAAAGTGACTTCACGAGGGTACCCCAAAAGATTAATTAAGGTGGCATTGAAAAGAGCGTGGTACACTCCGAGAGAGACCCTGTTGGCACTCAAAGATAAAGACACAGGCAACACTCCGTTGACTTGTGCATTAACTTATGGTCCCAGAGCAAATAAGGTAAAAAAAACTGATCCTAAGTAACTGGAAATTGTTGGGTGAAATCGACGTTCCGAAACCATTATTCGCTTTCAAAAAGGGTTGCAATATTAGTAACCAACTTGTAAGAGCCAAAACTAATGTGTCTAAACAGGGACCCAAAACTATGAGGGATTTATTGGGATTACCCCCAGTGGTGGGCCATTTCAGATGCCACAATTGTGTGGCATGTGAAATGACGCAGGACTCAAAAGAAATTGACATTAATGGAAATTTGCACACCCAAAGAGCATTCTCCAATTGTACCTCGAAAAATCTAGTATATTTTATCAAGTGTCCATGTAATCGAGTTTATATTGGTCAGACGACCCAGACTGTGAAAGCTAGGGTCCTCCAACACAGATCCCGAATCAAGTGCATGACCATAGGGGCTCCTTTGTTCAGCCATTATCAGAGTCACAATCATTCATTCAACGATATATACTGGACAGTATTGTGCGTGGTATCTAATAAAAACACAGTAGATACTGAGACCAAACTAAATCAATTGGAAGCTAGACTAATTGAAAAATATCAGACTTCCAAAACTGGACTTAATGACAGGGATGAAATATGGTCCCTTATCTGCTGAAGGGATTAGCTGGTTCAGGCCGCTACACAGATTTATATTTTTATGTCAATCATGAAATGTACCAGTATGGAGTTGGTTTTTGTGGATTTGTATTTCATTCAAAAATGTTTATAGATGTATTGTTGTTGAATTATGCATATAACAAATGATTTTAGAATGGAAAAGGGGCTTGGTATCACACGAGGTAATGGGTTAAATTCTTTACTTTGCTTTGTAATTATAATTTTCCTTTCTCTTTCTTTAATAATAAAAAAAAATTCCGCTTGTTTAGTTTAGAATTAGTTGGTGTTTAAGACACGAAGAATAATCGGTATGAATGGGTTACAAGCGCAATTGTATGGCGGCCATGTTGGTTGAGGTATGCGGGTTGAATCATAGTCCGTTTTTTATTTCTTCTGGTTTTGACGTTTCCGGTTAATGGAATCCGGTTAGGCGGACTACCGCTTTGAATGTTCTTAGTCCAGCATCCACTTTCCGGAAGCTGGGATAAGCGCCGAGTATTAGAAGACTCTGGCGCGTTTCGGAGTAATGGTGTTGGTCAAATCATCTTGCGGATGCAGGTAATCCCTGTTAAACTCTTATAAGTAGTGAGCGATGTATACTTTTGAATGTAGTTACGCCATTATTTGGATTGCACTCGGGTGTAAGTTTGACTATGGAGGCACTTGTGAGCCGCGGGGATATATGAGTTAGCCCTCATTCCCCTTGTAGTGCGCCCGCATGTGCCGGTGTAAACAGATGTACTTATGATTAGTTTGGCAGATTGATTGCTGTATGAATTCAGTGTAGCTGTTTGGGGCATCTTATGATATTACCTTTTACATCTGTTGATTTAGGTGATTGGATTACATTGATGGAAATTCAAACGAAATTCGGATAAGCACAGGTGTGCAGAGTAAAGGGATTTCTTCCTGGCTTTAGTCATTAAACTTCGGAATTACATCTGCAGCCCTTGACCACCCTAGCTGAAATCGGCTTGTATATTTGCAAAATTATCATTTGGTAGGTTAAGACTACATGGCGAGTCCAGTTGTTTTATTCACTTGTGTAACATTACACTGGGGGTATAAGCACGGTGATGAAAGAGCTTTTTTACTGAATGTGTGTAAATAAGATTAGAAATTTATGGTGTTGGTCTTTTTTCTAATCACCTTTTCCCTTTTCGGTGTGTAAATATTTAAGGATACCAGAACCTTGAGGAACTTTTTCGTCTCACAGTGGGAGTGGCCCCCTAGGGTGCCTGTGTCCGTGAAACAGACTGTCTCTTTTCTTCTTTTTTAAATTTTAGAAGTATGTAATTATTGATATTGTTAATTTTTGTTTTTGTTTTTAGGATTACTTGTATTATTCTTGTTGCCCATTGTCCTGATGAGGCCTGAAACTGTTTGACAGGCCGAAACGCGTCGACAGTTATCACTAATTTCGACACCTTTTTTGATTTGGATATTGCTTGGATATAATCCCCAGGAGCATTACTGTGATTAGAAGCTACAGAGACATTGTTTTTGCTTCTTATGCTCCTTGTTATTTTGGTGTTCGAAAAGGAAATAAGGCCAAGAAAAGACATTGCCAGTATTTTCCTTGTAAATAAACTATTGGGCTTCTTACACAACCCTTGGATTAAGGGTCCACAACAATAAGATATTTTACCTCTTGGATCTTCAATAAGATAATTTGTCTTTTGGATTTTGAAAAGTAATTTCACACAAGATTAAATATTGCGTGTTTTGCTGATTTGTACGTATGATGTATAAAATGAAAAAGGATCTTTAAAAGAAAATTACAAATCAGATTTTTTGTTGTGTTTTTTCCTTTCTTTTAAGTTGTTTGTAATAACCATTAGATGAACGTTATATTTGATGACAGATAGATACTATACAATTTATGTTGTGATGAGACAGATAATTAGTAGTGTTTGTCTTGATAAATAATCATCCTGAAGAAAATACCGTGGCATCCTTTTTTCTTTAATTAGTTTGATACTATTGCGGCTGGATTATGTCAATGTCGTGTACCTGGGAATCCCAGTGTACCTAATCCAGTGTTTACAGGTGGTACAAAATATGGTGGTCTGCCTATTATACAAGCTACCTAAGCACTTGTCAGTATCGCTCCGCCACAAGAAGCTCCATTGGCTCCCAGTGCACAAGCAAATAATGTTTAAACTTTAAATTTAAAGACAATAGAGGAGCGTCAGAAAATTCAGAGAAAAAAGCAAGCATGTAACACCACTCACAGTCCCATTTGACTATGAGGGAGACCGCTTAGGGTTATTCGGAAGGTCCTCACTCACCAACCTGGTTGGTGACATGCTTCATAATCGGGCACCACCAGGAGTGGCCGAGAGCCACCCTAGTGTGGTGAAACGCCAGGTTACTGCGGAGCTGTTTTTTTTGTGAAATGTGAATGTTGGAGTGATTTAAAAATGTACCAATTGTGTCTAAAAAATAATTTTAATTGTTTTGCCAATTGGACATGGATAAAAACAGTGGTGTGGGATAAAGGACCAAAATTAAACGTCCAGATTTATCCTGTGTTGTTGGTCAACATGTTTCAGCCTCAATGATAGTGGTTTATCGGGCATTCGTCAGGACCAGTGAAGTGAGAAGAATGTGATAATAAAAGTAGACCCCAGTGGTATGGGCGCGCTAAGGCCCACCCTAGCCTGGGGTAAAAGTGTTAAAAGAGAATATATCAAAAAACACTTTCTCTAGATTCCGTTTGTTTGGAGTCGAACCGAGTTTATTCTGTCAAACATAAAGAAAGACAAACAGACACAACACAAAAAACAAATAAGGTTAGATATATCAAAATCTGTTGTCATATAGACAAAAAACAGGAACATGCTGCAGTGCTCTAGGGATGTGCTAATGGCCATAACAGGTCTAAAGGTGAACTGAGTGACCATGTGCACGTACAGGTTAATATTAGCCCGTGAAACTGTCAGGACTACTGTCTCTGACAGACACAGTTCAGTGGTCATAGAGAGGAGGGCATTTAAATGGAGAATTTGTAAGGCCCACTATATTGTTACATAGTAACCGGTGTCTACACTATAGGAATATTGTCTTAGTGTTTATGGGCAAAAAAGGTAAGGTGCAGGTAATACCAGAACCATCCTTACAAAACATGCTGTTTATTCTAGCAACATGGGTCTCAGGAGGGGGGGTGGGAGCAATATGCCACACCCTGCAAAAGAAAAGAAAAAACACAAGCCAGGGTTTGGCTATAGCATCAGAACGACAAGAAACGGTACTCACGCCCTCAATGCTCGGCACCCGTTCGGTACCTAGATGAACCATCGAATGCCTGGACCCTGAGGATTGGCCTCTCCATAGATTTAAGGTTTAATATAGGACAAAGAGCTCGATTAGCTCACTCGTCAAGTCACGTAGGTGGTGGGCGTAAAAGACACTGAAAGTGTATTATGACCTCCGATAGGCTGTGATCGCGGTCATGTGGTCGGGCGCTGGGCCAATCATCTATCTGCTTTAGAGACCGGGCACATTACCCGGCTCCAGTGTTAGGCATTGACATAGCAACCCCAGAGGGAGAGCCAACGGGTTATTGAAATCCGAGCGAGCAAAAGCGAAGAAAAGAATAAACATATCGGAACTAAGTGCGTTAGGGAAAACACACGTTAATTCAACGGACTGGATACATGGACATTCATACGGTCTTGTTCATTTGTAAGGATGGAGAATATGAAATGCGAGTTCGTTATGTGAGACAGTGGACCTATAGAGCAGATCATATTCAATTTTGGTAAGGGTCAAGTAAAGGACGAGCATGAGGACACATCTGTCGACATAAGAGATGTACAGGGTCAACCTAGATGACACCATAATCACATAAAGTCCTCTATACAGTCGATAAATTGTCCCAAGAGTAATCTGCCAGGAACAATAAAGTCTTAACAGATGAATTTGGAACATGTTATAACCCCTCGTACTAAGGATGTGAGAGGACATAGTCCAAGACCCAGATAGATTTGAAGCAATCCCCAGTGTTGAACACTAGAAATATTATTTTAAGGGGATAACACCTTCCATTGAGGAGATTCGGCATCATAAGGAGAAGCCTGTAGGCGCACATGCAGTGTGAAATAAACAGGTGCAGGTAGGTTGGTTATGAAGTACAGAGGCCATGGGGATGCTGTCATTCAGTCCCCTTTTAATAGTGCCAAGAGATGTACAGGGTCAACCTAGATGACACCATAATCACATAAAGTCCTCTATACAGTCGATAAATTGTCCCAAGAGTAATCTGCCAGGAACAATAAAGTCTTAACAGATGAATTTGGAACATGTTATAACCCCTCGTACAAAGGATGTGAGAGGACATAGTCCAAGACCCAGATAGATTTGAAGCAATCCCCAGTGTTGAACACTAGAAATATTATTTTAAGGGGGATAACACCTTCCATTGAGGAGATTCGGCATCATAAGGAGAAGCCTGTAGGAGCACATGCAGTGTGAAATAAACAGGTGCAGGTAGGTTAGTTATGAAGTACAGAGGCCATGGGGATGGTGTCATTCAGTCCCCTTATACTAGTGCCAAGACAGTACACCCACCTTTGTTCCTCTTCGAAGAGGATTTTCTGGGTGTTATTGATTGTGTCAACCTTTTCAATAACTGTCCACCCCATATCGTTAATGGTATGATTGTTCTTTGTGAAGTGCTCACTAAGTTTTGTCGTAATGCGACTGCATCTGATGTTGCTCCGATGCTCGCAAATTCGCAGTTTCACTTCAGGTGTAGTCATACCAATGTAAGTTGTTAAATACACCACATTTGAAGAGTTACAGTTGGTATGTGTTCTTTGGGTCCACACTTTGGGGCCGATTAGGATGTCCGCCACCCCTGAGTAGGAGGGACCGTCCGCATGGGCAGCGGCGGTCCCTCCATGGCAATTAGGATGTGACCGCCACCCTGGCGGTCACATCCTGTATGTTTTACATTGCGGCGGGTGCTGCTTGAAGCAGCACCCGCCGCAATGTAAAAAACGAAAGCTGTGCATTTGCATGCACAAAGCGGCAGGCACCGCGCGGTGCCTGCCGCTTCGTGCACGCAAAGGCAGGGGGGTACCATAGGTACCCCCCATGTGCACCCCCCACACAACCTTCACCCAGGGGGCCTGCAACGGGCCCCCAAAGTGATTGTCCGTATGCTTTTCCACGGCGGAAAAGCCGCCGCGGAAAAGCATTACTTCCCCTACATCCTAATATGGCTGGCGGTCTCTGATAGACACCGCCAGCCATGTTAGTGCTTTTCCGCCATGGTCGCCTTCCGACCGCGGCGGAAAAGCGGCGGACAGATTGTGGGACCCACCAGCCATCCTGATTTGGCGTTGGGTCTTTCAGGCCTCCTCGGCGGATTTCCTGCATACTCCGGGCCGGCGGTGGCTTCCGCCGGCCCGGAGTATGCGGAAAATCCGCCATCATAATGACCCCCTAAGTCTTGTTCAAGATTAAGAGTTTTCGTGTGTGTTGTAAGATGGCATATGCTACATTTTGAACTCGGGTAGTGACCGGTAATCTTGGGTAGACCCCAGGCTTCAATGACAGATGGGGGGTTCCGCAAAGCAGTTATCCTGGGGCGTGAATGAACCAGGTTATCACGCAGGCTACGCCCTCTCTTGAAAGAGAACAGAGTTTTTTTCCAAGTTTCTGTTGTTGTTGTTCTGTTGTTGCTGTTAATAATGCGCCAGTGCTTCTGGATGGTTTTTTTCACGCCATTGGATGCCAAACTATAAGTTGTGACGCATGTCAGACGAGTCTCGACCTGGATCTTCGGGGTCTCTTCAAGAAGGGCTTCCCTGCGCTGATTTCTAGCTCTTTGTAGGCCTTAGTCAGGACTTTACGAGGGTAACCCCTATCTTGAAGTTTTTCCGTGAGATCAATCGATTGTTCCCGAAAATCGTCAAGATAGGTACAATTTCCCCTCAAACGGAGATATTGTCCATAAGTGAGATTTTCGCGTAGAGCCCTCGGGTGAAAGCTCGTGAATTCCAACAGATTGTTCTTGGCTGTTGGTTTATAGTGGGTTTTTGTTGTAAATTGTCCATTCTGTCCATTCTGTTTTGATATTACTACATCCAGGAAGATCATCTCGTGCTCATCAACTGTGTTGGTAATTTAACTTTGACATATCAAGCCCTCCACAATAAGGGTCAATTTGATTGGAATGATAGGATCAATGAATTCAGACCAGGGATATTGCTGCGTTTCAGTCATGCTTGGCTGCTAAATGTACGCAGCTTTATAAAGCTACTCACCCTCCGGGTGAGTAGCGCGCTATACAAGTTTCTTGATTGATTGATTGATTGAGTGATAAAGCATCTGAGAGGTGACTCCTTCTTCACGCTATTGATTGCAGGCATGTGCAACCAGCTACCTAGCCATCTGAGATTAATGACAGATGAAACAAGGTTTTAAAAAGCACTGAGAATGTGCCTCTTTAGTCTTTAGGGTATTGGCTTTCCGGATGTTTTTTTTTCCCCTATACCTGCCTCTGATGCCGAGCGTCAGGACACCCCTGGAGTAGCTGAGCGCTATATAAATAATCTTCATTCACAAATTAATTGGTCTTTTAAATATTTGTGGGCTCCCTTTATTCTTGCCAGTGAATGGAAATCTCTTCTCACTACTTGACTTGAGGGAAACACACTTTGTTAAAGTAGATAACATTGCATAAACTCTCCTCTGAATTTACTGAAAGAGAATCCTTTCACAAATTCTAAATTCGAAACACTGTCTTGTGACGTGTGAAGTCCCAGCCATGGACCTTCTGTTCACATCGTTTCTGTAGGAGATTGGATTCATATTTGAAGTCGACAGTTGACCACTTCAAGTAATATTCACAACTCTTTTCTGGAAGAACCCTTAAAGTCACTAAATTATCCTGAGCTAAATATATTTATTTAGTCCGGAGTTTTAATAGCACTAGCCAGACCCGAGGGTAGTGGAGCGCTTTACAACGAAGGTGATGGGAAAATCAATACAAAACGTAACAATAGTATACATATAGATTCGCTGTGAGTCAAGAGTCTCAGAACAGAATGCAGCCTTAATAGCCAAAAAGTTACAAAATAAAGGGGTATTATACACAAGGGAGAGGCAGGACTAAGTTGGTAGGTGGGTGAGGTAGAGGTAAAATCCCTTGGTAGATATGACGTAGAGCACACAGACTTAATGTAGGGCAATGTGCAAAGCATTTATGCAGTTCCAAAACTGTAATAAAGTCAAACACAAATGAAAATCCCAAACTAAATTAGAAAACTAGATTAGACTATAATAAACAAAATGACATGAAAATTAAAAAATCCAACAAGGGGAACCATAGATATGAACTTTGCAAGATTTAAGTAGAAAGAAAACGCACCAAGCATAAGAAAAGCAGCAATGATTGTCAATGGTCATTATAGACAGGGACCCAGATTATATTTCAGAGTGACTGCAATGCAGCCAGGGTCAGACACACATAGTGGATTGGTCAGAGTCAAAGTCTTGCAGTACAAATGTTTGAAAATGTTTCTATGTGTCCAACTGTTCTTCTAGTGCCCAAACAACCACAGGAGTGCACTTGTAAGGCTGAAGGACCACAGGTGACACACGGAGACACTCACAGTTGGTTAGGCAGTTGCCAACAGCAGGATCCAGTCTGGGTACAGTTGCCACTGGTCAGCAGGATACTTCCAGAAAAAGGCCCTTTGCAGCTTGTTGTGTCCCTGTAATCACACAGGATGTAAGTCACCAGGCCCTTTAGTAAAATTTGTTGTACTGTGTTCAAATGGGAGCAGGTCCAGTCGATCAGGGCTCTCCTCAGTCAGAGACACCAGGTCCAGTCAGCCTTTGATTTCTGCAGGGCAACAAAGTGTTCTGTCCAGGGGCCTTGAAATGCCTCATTTATGCCACCTATTGGGTGGGGGTGACTCCTCGGCACTCCCTGAGAAATGGGGAAAAAGTTCTCAGGGGCAAGCCCACACACACACTTTTCAGTTGTTCCTATTTGCCTTACTGCAAACAGGCTCAAAATGATGTGTCAGCATTTTCAAGATGGATGATAATAAGAAATAAGTAATAATGATTGATAAAAGTCTTAAGCCACACTAAACGTGGGCTTTGGGTGTTGTGGGTGTGCAAGGAAGTGTAATTTGTTCATCGCAATAGTCCTACCAAATCAAAAACTAAAATCCAGATTTAAACCGGGACTGTTCCCACAACAAAGCAAACAGGCAGAAATCTGGTAGGGCAAAAGCAGGCTCCTTCAGCAACAAGGGATACACAATCATTTTCCTGGCATCTTGTTTGCTCTCTTTCAAGTGTGCCAAAGTGTTACATGTGGCTCAACATAACTTTCAAGCAGGATTTGGCACTGGGGTGTCAACCACATGCAGAAAAAAAGCTGATTGCAAGTCCCTGCAAATCAGTCCCAAGACGCACTGACTGTTGAAACACCCACAGGCTCTATCAAAATAAACTGTTCAACATAGAATTAATTCCAAACTTCTTTAATGCTAGATTAACTGTCAATTAATGTCTATGCAGTCTCGTAATCAGCAACCATTCGTTGCATTGTCACAAACTAAAGTCTTCTCAATTATTGCTCAACCATTAATAGCTTGGCTCTTCCCATAATAGAACAAAACGATTCCCAGTGCATTTCGGGTTCTAGAGACGGTTCTGCAGGGGCATACTTCCAACTCGTTCAGTCCACTCACTTATTCGATAAGTGGTGTGTGGAGAAGCATCCTTGCATCAAAAATCGTCTTGAGGGCGTATTTCACACTAAAATATAGCACTAAATGATAGATTTACCCTTTGTATAATTTTGCATAATTTTTCAAATATTTTGTGTAATTACACTTTACACAAAAATACACATTAGGAAATTTAGCGAATTTCACACACCCCTTATTTAAGCAAGGCATTTGAAACCTGAGCTCACGACTTGAAGAAAATCTTTGACATAAATAAATGATTGCTTTTTGGCAAATGGCCATATTGTCATTTACCTTAACGTTGCTCTTTTATTCCCAATTGATTAGGGTAAAATTCTGGTACTACAGATTACACAATTGGAGAAAACAGTACATTCTTCGCCTTAACACTTCTCTTATATCCTTGCCTTCGTCGTTTTTATTAAATATATGCTTTCGCTCAGATAGTGCAAGGCTAGTTTTGTGGTTAAAGATTCTTCTTTTGCGACCTTTATACATTTACCAGAACAAAACAGCATATTTGTTCAGGAACAAAATGTAAACTTTTATTAAGCAACCTTATTTTAAGAATAATTGAAAAGGTTGCAATAGTCTTTAAAAATAATATATTAAAAAGCACATGGCAGAAAGTGATGGGCGACGTGACATTTGATGACAGGTTGTAACAGTCACCTGCTAATATGTCAATCACATTTCTATACATACATGTCATCCTGAAAGTTAAAAACATCTATTCATCATGCTTTTATAAAGTCACCTTTTGTTTAATGATGCGCTCGCTGAATACCATGCTAAATGTTTTCAGGTCAAGTAGAATGCCATATCCGTCTTCTTCATTCGGAGTAAGTTCACGCCATGTTGCACTTTCTGAATTGCAGTCTTTTGGCGATATGAGCATGTGATAAACACATAATAATTCATTGCATTAACTTTTAGAGTAATATCGCACATTAGCCAAGAAAGATACTGCTGATTTTTGGTTAATTTTATTTCATTCTTAATGTCACTGAAATAGCTATGCAAAGTGAAACATTACATTATTTGGAATGTATACATAATACTTGTGCTCTTTTTCATAATGAGGAATTGCCTCACACTATCACAATTTAATGTAAATGCTTCAAGACGGTACCCTAAACCTATTTAAATTGCAACCAGGACAAATATATCCACCTGAGTGATCCATTTGTGACAATTGTCCATAAAAGAGCGGTAAGTAGTGTCGCATGTGCAACATCCCCGCCTTCAGTTCTCTGATGCAGGTTTTGTTTCTTTCTGGTCCATAAAAAATGGATTGCTGTTTTCAAACTACATCAGCACGGCTAATAGCCTTTCCCATTAGTCAATTCCATAACGCCATTAGATTGTAAATGCAAACCACACAGGGATGCAGTGCCATAAAATATTAACATGTTAAAACAATATGATTGAGTGTTACTGACACTATACATTTTTATTGACAAATAAATGCAGTGCGTGCTCTCAGGGGTTCATCTCGCCACCTTTCTAGCTTATTGACAATACAGTGATGGTTAGAATACTGTAATTATTATCAATTTGGCTCGAATTCCTTTAATGCACACATTATGTGGCCGCCGTCTCTATCGTGGAGGTGACTGCTCTGGAAGCAATAGTTTTTAATGACCATTTTGGCTCCCTCCTTTTGCTCCTTATTTAATTTTCCGTTCAATTTCAGTTGTTTTGTGTGTCATTTTAGGAGCTTGTTGATGAATTCCTAAGCGTATTTTTGTGTGAACCGGATACAGGGAACAATGGATGTGTCGGCACATTTAGCCTTTAGAGAAGGTAGTTAAAGTCAGCCACCCATGAAAATACTGGTCTTGTGTGCCCCCTCTACATCTACTCCACGACTATAGATGGCGCTTTGTTTCACGACACGCCTTGCTTTAACAGTGCCGTCCACTCTGTTGTGCCTCTCAATTTTCATTGTTCTCTTGCATTATTTTTGCCCTGCTATTCTAACTTTATTGCAATGCCGTACATCCACTACCTTTCATGATAAATGTATCTTGTGAACATGCTTCACTTGTTTATTATACTTTATCATGGCATCGGAGACCTAGTATAGTCAAAATACTTCCTGGCACGAGATTCTTCTATAGAAAATGTCCAAAATACATATTACCAAGAACGGCGATATAATTATAGCCGCTTTAGCGGCAGGAAACTGCTGCGAAAGCAGCAATAAGTGGCTTGATAATATGCCCTATAGAATTCCAATAGAATCACAGGTTCTGGTGTGAAGCACATCAAACATGGACTTCTATTGGAATTCACAAGGGCATATTATCAAGCCCCTCATTGCGTTAGTGGCAGTTTCCTGCTGCTAAAGAGGTGATAATGTTATCGCCGTTCTTGATAATATGGCCCATAGTTTGCTAAGATCTTCCACTGATATTTTTTTCAGCTCCCCAAACAAGCACTAAAGTCTCATCAGACATAACAGTAAATAAAGCCCTACATTGAGGTACTGATGGGGGGCAGCTCACCCAAGGTGTGAAGGTATACTGTCACAGTTGGGTGAGTCACTGTCCATCGCACTGCAGCCTGAATGGTGGATTAGCATGTAATGTCAGATCACTCATCATGGCACAACTGCCTATGTGCTGACCATGGAGGAATATCAAATCATACCTCAGAGCCCAATTATGTACTCGTATGTGTGGTGGAACAGGTCGATGCTCCAGTTTGCTTTGTTGCTGTAGGAATACACTTGTAGTGCTTATTTTAGTGGTTAGAAATGGCTGCCTAGAGGTCATGCTAAGAAACACAGTGCACATTGTGTGGGCTGTTTAATTGCATTAAAATTGCACCAACTGTGTTACGACTCATGTCCTGATTCACAAACGTCAGACCTGCAACATTATGTGGAACCACTGACTAGGTCCACGGTGCCATTCAACTATGTGTAAAGTATTCTGCATGTATGCTCCAATTGCACCTTATGTGCATTTGTTGGTGTTGACGTGCCAGGTCCTTTGCACAAATCTAATAGTTGCAAAACAATCAAATGACTAGAATGTTTTGCAATTCAACCTTAATTCTGTTCTTTTATGATAATATTGACTTCCTGTGTGAAATAAATAGAAAGATTAGGAGAGGGGTGTGGTGAGGGTGGGAGGAATTTGTCACGCTGCCGTACACACACAATGTTCTCTGTGGCATACTTTTGAAAAATACACAGATACACAGGAAGATGACATGCCTACCCATTGCTCTTTTACCTTTTTTTCTGTAAAGATAACAGCCTGACTGGTTGCCCTACAAAAGCATATATTCTTTTCAATGACTACACAATTGTATCTCCACATGCCTTTGGTGCCGGCACAACAGCCCATGTAGTCAGCAGCTCCAGGTGTAGGTAAGCACGGTGGGGCGGGCGGGCGGGAGGGGGATGAAGTCGACAGATTATGGAATAGGATGGATTTATTTATTACATTTTTCCTATTTCATCATCTGTCATCGTCCCCCCTCCCACCCCGCCCACACACTACCCCATCACACTTACCTGCAGCGTCCTCTGCTGCATGTAGTATCTACGCTTTATTTACAAGTGGTGCAGTAGAGTTGTGGGTGACACTGGCATTCAGGAAGAGGATGTCCCCAGGATGTTATGAGGCATTGCATGCTAGGCTTGGTGGAGCCAAGGCACAATGTTGTAAGGGACATCTGTACCTGTGCCATCCTGCCTGTCAGCAATGAATTTTCATTCCAATTCCGAATAATGACAAGTGAGACATTCAGAATTTAGAAAATGAGCCAGAGGGTGTCTGAATATACTAAACACGTAATACATAACTGTAAAAGTGCAAAAAAAGTTAACAATAACCACAGGGAAAAAGAAAGCATTGAAAAGCCAATTAGCCTCACTTGACTGATCATTTTTGGTCATTGCAGTTGCTTTTGCCCGATTATTTCATAATGCACCAGCACTGGTAAAGACATTAGCAGAGATTGGCCAATCTATTTCTTATTCTTTCAGAATAATAAGCATGTTTAATAGCAAAAAATTGTGTTACAATACATGGTGGCCATCCTGAAACTAAAGAAAACGTTCATGCTTTCAAGATGGCAACACATTGCAGAGAGAAGCAATGTAGCAGCCATCTTGAAAGTATGAAAACATTATTTCCTATACTTGTCCATCATGTTGCGTTCCATTGTGTTCCGTCACACAATATGGAAGCCATCTTGGAAGCACTGTAATACTTTCCAGAAGGCCACCACTTTGCATAATGCCACATTATGTCATAAAAAATGGCGGTGATCCTGAAATTCTGAGAAGTAGCATTTCAAGATGGCCAGTTACCACTATTAGTTTTTACAATGGTGGGGAATATTACAGAGCCTCCAGCATTTCCCCCATGTTGCAATTCACTAAATAATCACAAAATCAGCCAGAGAGTGCAAAGGCAATGTCATTTTACAAATTGGTTACTTAAAAAATTAAAAAAGGCTGACGGTAGTAAAGGCAAAAGGTTTCACACACCTGTTTTACTTCAGTCGCTGATAAGCTTAATCCAAACCGGAAATAATCAGTTTTACTGCCACTCTTGCACCTTCTAATTGTTTGTATTCGCAGTTAGACGTGATACAGCCATTAATAGAAGCCACTGCGTGTTGCTTTGCCGTTGGCCCGAGCAGAGTCAGGAGCGTGACAGACAGACCTGTGAGTGGGCTGAGACTTTTAAAGGTCATCCTCAGAACTAGGCCTGGGCGGAACTCACTGAGTTTTGCTCTGCTGAATTCTGCGCAGTTCCCAAAAACTCAGTGAGATTCAACTAAACTCTGCGAATGGGTAGAAGAATGCTTGTCCACCCGTTCGCACCGCAGAAGCACATTCAGGGTTAAAACTCAAATGGCACCACACGGTCTGCATGGGTCCGGCCATTTTCTATTACCTGTTATCTGTTCTCTGCATTGTGCTGCGCCTAATATTTGTGTCCATTTAAAATCTATTTCAATCCTCCCCCTATCCCACTCATCCACTGCTCGTTTTTTTATCAGTTTGTCTTCATGTATTTTCCATTTTGGTCTTTTTTGTAACTTTTTTCTGTGACTTTTTGTACTTTTCTTGTTTTCCCTTTCCACTTCCTTTAGTTCTTCCTTTCTGCTTCTTTTTCTTACTTCCTTCTTTTTTCCACCACAAAACATGTCGGGGGAGCAACAGGCAGCAAGTGGCAGCGCCAGAGTAGCTGCTGCAAGCCGCACACATTGCGGTCACCGTCGCCATTTTTTCAGAGGCAGAGGTGATCACACTTGTTTTTTATGTGCAGCGCTACCTCCCCTCAATGTTGGCAGCTGGTAGGAGGCCTGGGCGGGTGTACACACTGCATGAGCGTTGGCTTCTTAAGGGGGAGAGTGTGCCTGAGCATGCTCCGAAGCACTGGGGTCCAGCACACGATGCAGCAGCTGACGCAATACTGGCCCAACCAGAAGACTCTTCTGCACGGATACACTTTGGCCAGGTTCCCTGCTGCTATCCTGCTTGACCACACACCGTACTTTACTCCCGCTCCCTGGAGGAGGGCGGAGGTATTTAAAATGAGCCCAGGTCCCGCAGCGCGGGAAGACTCTTCTGCACGTACGCACTTTGGCCAGGTTCCCTGCTGCTATCCTGCTTGACCACACACCGTACTTTACTCCCGCTCCCTGGAGGAGGGCGGAGGTATTTAAAATGAGCCCAGGTCCCGCAGCGCGGGAAGACTCTTCTGCACGTACGCACTTTGGCCAGGTTCCCTGCTGCTATCCTGCTTGACCGCATACCGCACTTTACTCCCTTTTCCTGGAGGAGGGTGGAGGTATTTAAAATGAGCCCGGGTCCTGCAGCGCGGGACGCGCGCGGACGTTCCCGGGTGCGACCGCGGCCCAGACTGGCCCAAGACGGGCCTGTCTTAGCCCGTCTTAGCCTGGAAGAGGCTGGGCTGGGCCATATCTCTTGATTTTGCAGCTCAGTCACTATTAAGACTTGCTGTTCGTGTTTATTGGTTGTTGTGTATGAAGAACGATCAAAGGACGATATTGGATATCCCCGACTTCCCTACGGCGAGAGACTTGGTTAATTAAGCGTACTGTTTTGTTTGTGTAAGGGTGCTTTTTGTGTTATATATATATTTACTGAAGATTTATTACTTGCCTTGTTATGTACACCACCTGAAAAAATGTATACCTTTTCATGATGTTAAGCAGTTTCTCTATTGACCGGGTGATAGCGTTCTTTTCTCAGTTTATAATGGGTCAAAGAAAGTACAGGGCGCACCATAGACAGGTTGGGTGGCGGCCCCTCAGCAGACGCTACTTTTCTACCTGACTGGGGCCATGGGGGCAATAGAACAATAAATTAACTCTGTTGAGGAAGTTATCAATATGGAGAAACGAAGTACAGAGACTAAGTCCTCTGTTGAGTTGACTGATGCAGGGCCATCTACTTCAAACCCCTCGCAAACTAATTTACCTAGAAAGAAAGGTACTACAAGTGGGTGTACAGTAAATATTTTGGAACAAATATCGATTAGCCATCATGAGAGTGTTCTCCAACCACCAGGTAAGAGACCACGTTATGTAGAACATCTGCATGCCTTAACTTCTGACCCCGTGCAAGTACTGTTGAGTTTATCACATATAGCCCCGAACAAAACACTAAAGAAAGTTCAGCTCCATTCTAAGCCAAAACAAAGTAAGAAGACAAGACCTGCAGCTGGTGTTGAAAGCTGGAATATAACTGAAAGTGAGTCATTAGAACTTAAGATATAGTCATTGGATACTTTCCTTAGAGATTTCTTGACAGCCTTGATCACTAGGTTAGATAATATTGAGGCGTCATTCTCTAAGCGACTTGACCCCTAACAATTTCATGCACTGAATTTGGTTGATAAGCATAATAGCTGTGTAGATATTGAAGGATATATTCCCTCCCAGTTACATTGTGGATTGATCTGGGTACAAAAGTTCAGAGTAGAAACTCTACCCAGTTAAGTGGTTCGTATAATCCTATACAGGTGGTCCCACAATCGTTGCCCAGCTAGTATACCTATTTCGAAGACATATAAAATGAATCCATTGGTAGTGGGGACTGATTCCGGCTGCAACCATTATTAGAAAGTGAAGAGAGAGTTAAGGGTATATACCCAGCTCGCTTAAAACAGGAAGGCTTATATAAACTGACCTCGTTGGACTTCCCCCCTGCGGTCACCCCATATACTGTTGTACTAGCTAATGTTACGAGCCTGCCTCTAGAGATGGAAGAGCCCTGGGACTCACTTAGAAATAAGTGCCTCTGCTGGTTGGGAACCAAGATAGGTCAGACTGAAAGGCTAGTCTCTGAGTTCAAGATGGCAAGAAGAATAAGTTGGGTGGGTAGAGGGCCAAAGAAGTTAAGTGGTGATTGTGTGGTTTTATCATTTATTTACCCCCAGTTTGTACAAAAGATTTTGTCAAGGGCAGATAACCAGGCTCTATTGGATTCTGACATAAATATTCTTCCCCTGGGATATTTTTATAAACCTACCATTGATATGTGCCCAATCATCCCTCCTGATTTTCATTCACCAAATTATGAACACCGATACAATGTACAAGTCCACAACAGGTTTGATACCCTCCTGTTTTTAGAGGAGGTGGACTGACTGGCAACAGACCAAATAAAGAGGCAGGATGGTAGTCCTGACTATATCTCTTATAATTCTGAGAATATTATAGGTACACAGCAGGGCGAAGTCTCAAAGGCACCAATGTGTAAATATCTAAGGTTATCAAAAGGCCACATTGGGAGCTGTGAGGGTGTGAACAGCACATTTTTAGTGGAAGTGTTAGGAGATATGGAGGAATGTACCTCAAGTGTCACTGCATTTCCCATTCACACCGGGTCACTGACCTTTCAGCACCCTCTGCCTGCTTTAGCTAAAGCAGGTTGATCAGTAGAAGATTCTGGTGACATAAAGGGGAATAGTTGTCAGTTTTTATTTTGGAACGTTGCAGGCTTGAGAACTAAGGTGGCAGATCATACCTGGTATGATTTTGTGAACGGAAATGACGTAATTAGTTTACAGTAGACATGGACTGAAGACGCCATACATATAAAGGGCGTTAAAATCTTTCATACCCCAGCCATCCTTTCTATCCATGGTAGAGCAAAGGGGGGATTATGTTTCTATGGGCCATATGTATCAAGGAACCAATTTGCGATTCTGTAATAGCGATTTTTAAGAAATCGCTATTTCAGAATCACAAAATGGTATGTATCAAAGAAAAACGCAATTTTTTAGCAATTTCTTGATATTCCTTAATTGCGAATTCGCAAATTGCGAATTCGCAATTAAGGAATACTTTCCCATTCATTTCTATGGGCCAGGAGGGCCATAGGAAGGAATGGGAATTTGTTCTCAATTTGTGATTCGCAATTTGCTAATCGCAAATTGAGAATAATTTCAAGGGTGCAGGGGTGTCCAAAGGACACCCTGTTGCACCTCTGAAATAAGCATGGGTGCACATGTGGTGCACATACATGCCCTAAGGGCATCTATGTGCGTCACATGGCACTTTGAAAAATGCTGAAATGTGCATTTTTCAAGGAAATCGCAACTTACCACCAACTAGAAGTTGGTGGTAATTTGCGATTCCTTAAGGGCATTTTTGAATTTTTTTTGCTTAATACATTGCATTTAAGGAATCGCAAAATTTGCGATTCCTTAAATGCAATCACAAAATAAGGAATGGCAAATTTTGCGATTCCTTATTTTGCACCCAAATTCTTTCATACATACCATTTTGCGAAAATGAGTTCGGAAACGCCGAAATTCTGCGAATTTCGGCGTTTGCGAACCCATATGGCCTCGATACATATGGTCCTTAGTCACAAACTTTTTGAGTTCGAAAGAAATCGTTTTGCTAGGAGATGACCCACATTACCAGGTTCTGCTTTTAGATTTTGATCACTTATTAAATCTACTTGTAGTTATTTTTTATAATAATGTACCCTTTGATAGGTTTGAAGGAATTGTGAGGTCAATCTGCACTATTGTACATAAGTTTGAGGCCTCGTCACCTAGAGATGTGTGCATTATTTGGGGAGGGAATTTTAATTGTAGCATTTGTAATCAAGCAGACAGTAGTTGTTGTGGTACTTCTTGCGATAAAAGTTTGTCTTTCCAACATTTTGCACATAACCATTAAGGAGATATATTAAATGAAATTATGTTTGATACAGATTTAGGATTTGCTAATATATTACATTCTAAGTCTGTACCATTTAGGCCTACGTTCAATGGCTGTGGTAAATCTTCATGAATTGATTTTTTTAGTGTTCTGTAGATTTGACTCAAGGGTCTTGGATTTTAACACTCATGGGATATCAGTGAGGGACCATTTCCCCTTGAGCATATCTGTATGCATGAAAAGTAGCCTGGCCCGTAAGAGAGTTCATTTGACCAAAACAGTAGGGTCTATAACCCTAACGAGGCAGAATGGGTATGTGTTAAAATGGGATAAACTTGACCCGGATACGTTTATGAAGAAAGTTATTTTAAACTGTAATGAGTCGATTTTAGTTTGTCTAGACGCAGACTTTTCGCATAAAGCCATTATTGATGGGTTTCTATCAATTGCAGACTTTATTAAGTAGGATCTTCTGAGGAAGTCTAACAAAAAGAAACAGCCCAAACTAGGGTTGTTTGATGCAAAGTGCACCAAGGCCAACTATAAACTTAAAAAGACCCTACATAAAGTACCTAGAATACTGAGGGAGGTTAGGGAAGCTAGATGCAAGTATAATTTGTCGCTAAAAATAAGAAAAACGGCACTCATAGCAGTGGTGTGGCAGGAGTGATACTCTAGTACAAAGACAAAGGACACCTCTGCCTTCTGGAAGGCGGTTAATGCACCTTTTCTGTTGGAGAGTGATAGGGCATCAATTGAGATAACCATTAGTGAGGCAGAGTGGGTCGAACATTTTTCTAAGCTCTACAGTATTCCAGTTTCAACGGCAGTGAAGGAGAGAGGGATCGTTGAGCCCTTAGGTTGTGCACAATATAGTAATGACCCTAAAATGTACTTTGACTTGAGTAAGGTCAATCTAGCTATAGAGGCAAGTAGGGGGGGAAAGGCACCCGGGCTGGATGGTATTCCGGTTGACTTCTTTAAACATAATAGTTTGCTGAGGGGCCCAATATTAACACAAGTATTAAACGCCTGCAGCGCATCCGGGAGTTTGCCATCTTGGTCCGAGTCAGTGCTAGTACCGATCTTTAAAAAAGGGGATCGGACGAACCCTGCCTGTTATAAGCCGATATCATTGCTTGACTCCACAGTTAAAATCATTGGGAGAGTTCTGCTAAACAGACTACAAGATTGGGCAGAAGATCACTCGATCCTTAGTGATCTGCAGTTTGGATTTCACAAGGGTCTGGGTACGGTGGATCAAGGCCTAAATCTAAATATGTTGATTGGTAAATATACTAAGGCCAAAAGGGGCAAATTATTTTTGACATTTGTAGATTTAACCACGGCGTTTGATTGTGTAATCCATGCAAAATTATGGAGAATTTTAGAGAATATGGGGGTGCACAATCAACTAATATCGTTTTAAAGACAAGGGTTTGATTTGGGTTGGGGGAGTGCAGCCGCGGTCGGTAGGGTAGTACCTGCCGGGGCGGTAACATGGGGAGGGGGAGGGGCAGGGTGGGGGTTAGTAATGTATGGATAATGGAGGTTTGCAGGTAAGTAAACATTTAAATAAATCAAACGAATTTCGTTGCGCGCACTGCATTGTATTTGGGGATGCAGTGCGCGCAAATAAATTGGTTTGATTAATTTAAAGGTTTACTTACCTGCAAACCTCCATTATCCATACATTACTAACCCCACCCTGTCCCTCCCCCTCCCCACATCACCGCCCCGCAGGTACTCCCCTACCGTCCGTGGCTGGGGGAGTGTACAAGACAATTTAAGGTGATGAGGGGTGTGAGGCAAGGGTGTTTTCTGGCACCCTTCCTCTTTATGTTATATATAAATGATTTGGGAAGAACGTTGGGGGAGGAATGCCAGGATCTCCCACAAGTAGGTAGAACATCCATACCTGCATTACTGTATGCCGATGATGCGGTCCGCATGTCTCGCACTCCTGTGGGCACCCAGAGACTTGTCTGTAGTTTTTCTAATTATATGTCAAAATTAGGTTTAAATGTTAACATTTCTAAAATGTTTGTAATGAAATGTGGGGCAGGTAGTGAGAAATGTAGAGCAGTATCCTTAGGTACTACACAAATTGAAAGCTGCAAAACTTTCTCTTACCTCAGGATACTCTTCTATAGAAGCGGGACGTGGACCCAGGCAATTAAGGCAAGGAGGTTGCTGTTTTCTAAAGCTGTAGCTGCCTTAGTGAACTTTAGTAGGAAGCTAGGAAAACGGGCACCACAGGCAATATTACAAATTTACAAAGCTAAGTGCATCTCCATTTCTATTTTTGTGGCAGGAATCTGGGGCCTTGAAGATGCTAATCCATTACAAATAATTGAGAATAGGTTTTTAAGATTTTTACTATTTGCCCCTGATAGTACCTCCACATATATTTGTCATACCTAACTGGGCTTGCGCTATGTCACAGATATTTGTAAAATTCAACCTGTACTTCTGTGGCATAAGACCTGGACATCGGAACAGTTGGGGCTGAACAGACAGATATTAAGGGACTGTGGTAGTCTTGAGGGGGCTGCTCATATTAAATTGCATATGTAAATTAAAAATGTTGTGTGCAGGGGGGAGGAGCCAAGCTCGCGTCCGAGATGGCCGCGTTTTAGCTCGGCTCCGATCACTCTCCTGTCTGCAACTAATATCCTGTACTTTATCCTGCCCCGGGAAGTATTTCACGATGTGCAGTGGAACGACGATAACTCACAGGCACTTACCGTTTGCTCCGGTGATTCCTGGGTGTCACGGATCCTGAGTTACGCCCCTGTCTGCTTCGGGGCCTCCGGAGCGGCCGGGCCTGGCACTCCTTGGCGGCGCCCGGGCTGGACGAGGCGCGGTGGCCGGCCCTTGGTGGTGGTGTGGAGTCGGTCGGAGGGGCCGATGTGCTAATAGACCGATTGCGGCCTCCCGGGCCTGGTCCGGCGGTCCTGCGGCCTGGTGTTGGGGAGCTGACTTCCATGGACGGGGTTAACCGTACATCTGGCTCGTCTCCCCTTTGTTCTCCGGCCCGGACATTTTGAGTGCCTCCGCCCGGACTCGGAGAACGGTGCCGGCAGCGTGTGGGGTGCCGGCGCATCGCCTTCTTCTGGAGGCTCCCCTTCCTGCCCTGGTGGCACTTCCGCTGGTGGTTGCCGGTGTCCTGTTTTGCCCCGCTGATATCCGGGCGGGGGTCTGTGTTTGCAGCGGCCCCGCCGGGCTTCTAAGATGGCGGCCGGCCCCATGATTCTCGGCCTTGCGGGGACCGGCGATGCGAGTCCGCCGCGCGGCACGTTTGCTGAATACTCTAAAGGTGAGCCTACGCTCCGCGACATCCTCGCCGCCCTGCGCTCCTGGGGGGCACCCATGACCGCACCGACCGCTATCCTGGAGGGGGGTCCCTTTGTTGGGCTTGCCGGACCCCCCCCGGTTTGTGCGGCTTCATCTCTGTTGTGTGCTGCTGGAACTTTCCTTGGGGTCGTGGACCTGGAGGCTGCTGATGGTGTGGATGTGCGGGGGTCCGCTGCCCTTCTTCGTCCTGTGCCTCCTTCTGTTCCGGAGGTTCCCCGGCTGGATCCCGTCTGGACCGACCTCGATGGATCTCCTTTTCCTCTTTTGCCTCACATGGCCGTACGAAGATCCTGTGACGGTGCCGCTGGACCGGCTTTCTCCGTATCCTCATCGGAACTTTGCCTGTTTTGCCTGAAGTGGTATTGTACTTTCTGGATCATCCGGGTCACGATCGCTACAACTTGAGTGTATTTTTGATTCGACTCCCTGTTCTTCGCCCCCTGTTTTATGTGATCTGGTTCCTGGTGCGCTGGACGATTACATTTTGCGAAAAACGAGGACAGGGTTGAGCTGATCTTGTTTCTGTGGACTGTTATTTGTGGTATGGTTGGGTGATCCGTTCATAATTGTATGATTATGTTTGATACGTCTTTACGTTCCTGGAGCTTATCCATGTGTTTATGATCTTCCCGTGGGCTCTGAGTATTTTCGGGCGGGGGGGTGGGAGCTGAAGGGGTTTTGATTATGTGGCTCCTCTCCCGCTGTTTTTCCCTGTTTTCCCTTCCCCCCCCTTTTTAATCTAAGTGATTCTTTCTTTCTTATATTTCTCTATATTTCGGGTTCTAATTAGGGCGACAGGCACGCTGCTGGGGGGTAGGCCATAGCCTTCTGCAGGGGTGCAGGGTGGGCTGTGCGGGGTGGTGGGGGGGTCTGTTTATTGTATCTTTCCCTGTTCCTCTTTTTGGTTCTATGGCTCTTATGTATCCCCTAATTTCGTGGCGCGGTGTCGGCACGTAGCCCCCCGGGGTGTTTGAGCTGGCATGGCCCTTTTGGTATGTCTGCTGTCACGGTTTACTACGCATTCATTTCTCCTGTTGCCACTAGTTCCATGTGCCGAATTAGTATTGGGTGCTTTGTTAGCCGTGGGGGGCGTGCACTGACGCTGCGCCCTCACTTTCCCCCTCCCCTTTTTGATGTCCTCTTCCTCCCCTTTTTTCCTTTTCCCCACCCCATTTTCTTTTCCTCCCTTGGGTTGTTGTAACGGAGGGCTTTTAGTTTTGTATACGTATTTTTCCCTGTTTTATTATTATGTGCCCTGATAGTGGTGGGTGGGTGCTGAGCAGCGATTGTGATTGTTCTTGATGTGGGACTCACGTTCTGCCTTTGCCAAAATGTATTGTTCTGTTGGTCTTTTCCTGTATTCGAGACTTCGGCTTGCTCACGGCCCACCACGGCCCTCTGGACTTTACAGATTGACATTATCCTGTGACACCCTTTTTTCTATTATAAAATTAACCTACTTTTATCCTGTCCGTGATGGCGACTCAAAGACTTGTTGCCTTTGCCTTTCATATGAGCTATTTAGAAATCCTGTTGTCTCTCCTGTATTGCCTCGTATGTTTCTTTATTGTGGTGGCCGGCCCGGTGGGTTGTGGGCCCGTATTTGTACGCGCCTTCTGTACAATAAAGGTTTAAAAAAAAAAAAAATGTTGTGTGCAGCCCTGGTCACCCCGAATATTTTTGGGATCCAACAAGCCTTTGTGATGTACAGAGGAAAGATCTTAAAGTTAATTGCTTGAATTACTTGGAGGATAAAAGAAGAAATGTTGAAATGGACAAAATAACTGTACAAGCCCACCAGCTTATTGTGTCCACTGCTAGAATTCAGCCATACTTAGGATTGACAATAGGGGAACACAATAGAGTTTGCATGAGACTAAGAATTTTCCATAGAATGATTGGGCAAGAGTGTTGTGCAACTGCCCTTGTGATGATCTGTCTGCTCTATCTACCATACACGTATTGTTGTTTTGTAAATTTTACTCCCATATAGAAAGCGGTGGATTTTGCAGATTTTAAGAATTAGTGGTTAAAGACAATACTGTGCGGCGTACTTGATGTTACAATCATTATCAGGAACTCATACGGTTGTTTTAGTCTTATCATTTTTAAAGAATGTTTTAAGATGCAGAAATTCAATCATGATGTGATTAATTTTATATGTATTAATCTCGATTAATTTTTATGTATACGGAAATCAGTTGATGTTTGTATTTTAATGTGCATTTGTGACTATTTTGTAATGGTCGAATAAAGCTGATTGATACGGGCCTGACCTGTTTGACAGGGAACATGACCTGTTCGACCTGCTTGGTGTTGAGGTTGTGAGGCTCGGTGAGTAATTATTTATTTTTTGTTTTCTAAAATTAAAAAAATAATTCAAATAGCATGCTAGGCACACTCAGAGGTATGTTAAATTTACATTACGACTATTGCTTGATCCAGCTTGAGGTAGCCAGGTGCTCAGCCCTGATTATTTAAAAAGTCTTGCTGACTCTTTTGTCCTGTCACTAAGATAGCGTTAGTAATATCTTTGACTTAGCATTAATATCATTGACTTAACCTTTCTTTCTGCTCATACAGCCCCAATCCCTTGGTGATGTGAAGCATGCATCTATGCATTGAAATATGAAACTGAGTTGGCCCATCAAAGGGAGTTAGTAAGCAACCGTCATTCGTTGCAGTGCATTAGTAGTTCCAAATATAGTTCAAATTTAGGAAATTAGCAATAGGGCTTGGGATTTGGAAATTAAGAATAGGTCAACTCAATACTACTAATACTACAGGTGAACTGATTTAGAAAAATATAATGCTACTACGTTTGTCTGTCAACATGATTTTTAGGAGATTAACTATACCACTAATCTATTTGTACCCAAGGGCAAGAAAGTATCTAAGGCCGGTGAAGGTGGGGCTACCACCACCAGTGACTCGGTGGGTGAAACCACCAATAGCACCCCCCCACAGCCAATGGCGGTCTGGCAGGCAAACTCATACCAGAGCGGTCAGACTTCCAGTGCGCTGCTTTCCGCACTGCCACCATGGGTTTGGTGGTCCAACAGACCACCAAACTCATAATTAGACCCTAAAAATTAACAAACTATTTAAACAATTTATAACACATTCAGTTAAAATATATGCTAATTTACATAAAAATAATACATGAAAATGATATTAACAATGATATTTTTGTAAACAATATTAACAACATAGATATTTTAAACATCGATATTAACAATGTAGATGTTTTAACCTCGATATTACTTGCCTTAAAATCAATATTCTTATCAACAACATTTGTGCACATGATAGAGCTGCATCTCAATATTTGAAACCTGATATTTATGCTCCTCGATATTTTTTGTTTTCAATATTTTGTCTGAATAACTTACATTTTTCTGTAGCTGACCCCTTCTAGTCTGCAGCTTTTTTCTGCTTTGTTAGTAAGCTTTCCCTCTCCCCTTATATATCTTGAGGTACTGTAATACTAAGAGAACAGATTTTTGGTACTCAACTGTGAAGATTGCAAATCCAAACAAGGGCCTTAGCTTTAATCTGATGGTATTCTGGCCTAATTCCTTGCAACCAGTCAGTACTTGTGTGTGAATCATATGTGAGTAATACGTGGCCCTGTGACTAATCCCATCAAAAATCACCCTAAGGGACCAGCAATGTACTGCTACTATGCTACTATATAAACAAGTGTTTGCTCATTTAGTTTTTTTCTGTCTTGATACAGCTCCTGTTGGTCCACCATCTTGGTAGGAGAAAGCAACCCAGCTTCAGTGGCACCAGATGGAGTCTATCCAGACAGAATTTTGTCAGCTGGTGGCTCTAGAGGAAGAGAATACAGAGGCATCTGCCTCTGCCCTGGGCCCCTGTTTCTCCAGCCAGCACCTTCATCCTTGTGAGCTGGCACTGCTTCACTAGGAGGCGGCAAATCTTCACACCTGCATTGATGCTCTTTTTAAATTTTTATGTGTTGGTGGGAGGGACTTTTGATCTGGGAGTAGAGGGTGGGAGTTGGGAAGGGAACAGGGAAATGAAAGGGAAATTATTGTGTTATTTTTTGCCTGAAATCTTTCTTTGTGTTATACTTTGCACTGCTGCATTTTATCTGCTAATCAAAGTGTATACCAGTTAGTTATACCCTTGTCCTATTAACCTCTGTAACTATATTTACCATTAGTGGGTATGCTATTGCCTGTGCCTATATTACCTACAACAACCTAGATAAACATCATCTTACTCTTCAGTAAAAGTTAGTTACTAACTAAACTAGTTCACTTCAATCCATAATTCTCTTAATCGAATAGATGAAGTGAAGCTGTCTCTTTCAATCTTCCAAAACCTTACTGCAGGGTTTCCCAAGGTACCTTCTTAATGATGGTAGTAGTAACAGGCTAGTACACTAACAAGGGAGACATTACAAAGGAGTTCCCACTACCATCTAGGTAAACTCCAACTGTAGAATTATTCAGAAAGATTATCCATCACAGGCATTTGGATTGAAAGAAAACATAGAGTTAGTGAGTTATTTTTTTATGCCATAACTTTACAAAGACTAGGACCAGGCTACCACCTTGACACAAAAACCTGATATTATAATAAAAACTAGCAAAAGTAACAACTTCTGAACAATGAAGAGCTAGTTTTAAATTACAAGTAAACTTATGAAATCTTCTAGTCAAGCAAAGTGGAGTCAGGAGTGGACAAGATTAAGAATTTACTCAACACAAGGTCTGAATGATGATGTTGACGAATGATGTTACAGATCTAAATTATGGATCCCTTTAATGCGGGTAAGTGGGCCTGATGTGGGCTATTACTCAGGTAATAGAAGATCTTGCAGTGATTTGTTGTCACTTTAACCACATCCACCCCACCAAGCGTGTGATCCATTTATGGTTTAAATTAAGTCACACCTCAACAAATCACACAGCCTGGGGGAAGAGCTTTAGGGGTTTGATGAATAGATGGGAAAGCGGAGTTGGGGAAAGGTGTAACAAAGAGAAACACTACACAACAACAATAGTCCTCAGCGCAATGAGCAGCACATCATCATCATCAAATCTTTTGTGGAAGGAAACGGAGGACTGACACAATTGAATGCATTGCAAACAGTCCTTCAGCTCCAGGGACCCACTCTATTATACATCTAAATGTTTTGTCATCCAGGTTTGAAAAATACAAATTATGGAGGAGTGAACACACATAGTTAAAAAAAATGATGAGTGTTAAAAGAAAAATAATACTGTATTGGGAAGTGCACCTGCTTTTTTCTCGGAATGGCTGTCTTGGGTGGCTGGCTGTACTGGTCCAGTTAGTTAAGCAGGAGTGTTATGGAGCTTTCGGCTTTAGTGCAGGAGTAGAAGAAGGCCTGCACATTGTAAAACAGAAACAATATTGTAGAGTCAAGGAGAAGGACAGAAGGTAAGCTACATGAGGAATGTACCAAGACTAAGAGGCAAAGCAAGAGCATAGGCTGTTGTAATCATTCATTATGACTCGTGTGCGCTTAATGGAGAAGTGAGAGCAATTTTACAACTAATCACAGACAATAGCTGTATGTACCAGGCTGATCAATTTCATACCTGTCATCATAAGAATGTCAACGAAACGCTCACTGTTGTGTACTCTATAGTTTTGTAGGACTTTTCATGGTCCATATAAATGACAAGCTAATATTGAAAACCAAATTGATAATTTGGGTATATATTAAAAGGCATGATATTACTGACATGTTTTCATATTTAAGGGCCGGTATTCTACCTGTATTTGTATGGTGAAAGTCTTGACAAAGTCAATAGGCACAGCTTTTCATTCATTCATACCACAGTTGTTAAGTGCATATGTCAGCATAGTGAGTCTTTTTTGAAGGAAGGGATACCTTCCTGAACAAAAACTACTCTTGGAGGCTTAGTCCCCTTTACATGCATGCTGCAAAATGCAGGGTGCATGCTTATAGGAAGTAATGATAATAAACAAGGGTATTTCTTCTCTTATTGCCAGCCTCGGTAGACACACCATTTTGGCACAAAACCCTGTTTACAGATTTGGTAAATCAGGGTTTGTGTCAAAATACACCCATGCCCCACCCATTAAACACCTCCCTGGTGCATGCAATGAGATACTTGGGTGCCAGTTATGTGTTAAGCATTATGGGGAACCCAGGACACCAGAAGCGAAAGACCACACTTGTCATAATAGGAGCCAATTAATTTCTGATGGCTCTGGGACCCTTCAGAACATATTAGAGCAAATCAATTTTTATCTATTAGATTATAAATAATGACCACTTTTTCGAAAATCACTTGGTACAGAATAGCATATAGATTTTTCTCTTATCATTCTGTAGTTATTCATTCAGTCATAAACATGCTTTAAAGTGACCCAAACACAACCATTCTGATAGCAACTAACATATAACAAAACATAATATGATATTATGAAGAACCAATCCACCCTGCAGTGAATTCCTAGCCTAGTTGCTTTCTCTGCACCTCAGTGCTGACTTACACTGAGGACTGAGGTATGGATATTTCTCCAGCACTCATCCATATTAATGGAATAAAAGACTTTAGCCCTGTGCCTAACCTCACTAGTAATACTGGTGCAGCTTAACACTAGTCAAACCTAAAAATGTATTGGCAACTAGGAAAATCAGTCACTGCACCACCTAAAGTAATCGCCTGTACAGAATTGGATGAAAATTACTCACCTCAAGTAAACAGTTACCAGATGGTCATATACTAGACACTTTCAAACACAAAAGATAAGAGGCAATTGTAAAATACAAAGTTGTATCCACGACACTGTTTTGGCTGAAATATGCAATAAGTTGGTTCGTTCAGGCAATTTCATTTATTTCTTTTTATTTATTCTCAACAATAGACAAACACAGACAGCCAATGCGTTTCGCCTGAGACATGGGCTTTTTCAGGGCAATGTGATTGTACTGGCTACAGTTGTGCATTTGAAGAATGCTTATGGCGCACTGAAGTCAAAAATTGTGTTCCACGCTCTTTGCAAACCCTTGGGGTCACAAAATATCAACAACAAATAGGTGTCCATAAACTCGATGCCTTCACAAGGTTCCTTGTCCCATATTATTAGTGTATTTTTAAACCGCCATGCGGTGTTCGGCAATGGAACCAAAACAGTTGTGTTCGCGTACCCGTGTCAGGAGGTTTTTTCAGCCGAAAAAAGTTTTGTGGATAAGCCTCTATTTTACAATTGCCTCTCATCTTTTGTGTTTTAAAATGACTAGCTAGGCCTGCTAATCTGTAAAAGGTATTAAGTTTTTCATGAAAAGAGCATCTTTTAAAAGTGCTTCTGTTCATGTTTCAACACACCTGATAAGCGCAATCCTATTTTTATAAGCCCATTCAAACAAATGTTTATTTTCCCCAATTCCTCATTCAACTTTATTCTGGGCCCAGCCACCACATCCGACACATTGATGAGCAAAGGCCCTGCATCTGTTAAACCTATAAATTGAGTAATAAAGGATTTTCATGTCTTTTTAGTGACAAAACCCGCAAGAACTATTTTTAAAAGTGCATGTTGTTTTTTATGAATTTTAATTCTGACATTTCTTTGTTGCTATCAGATCAGATTTTCACTGGTAGGTACAAATGCTAGTTTAATTAATAATAGTCATAAACAAACCCTTCCCTGGAATTATACCTTGAAAAGGTAATTCAGGTATAATTGCATCCATATGAAGAAGCCTGGGCAGCATCTCATGTCCATTGAGTAATGCTTCCCTTGTCTTTTGTAAATCACAAAAGATTGCAGATGCCTCCTCTTGAAAGTAGGTTGCAAGTTTGTTGCAGTAAACTTCAGAGGAAATGGGAAGTGAGTTTACAGGTTTAAGGAAGGTAAGAGATTTCACTATATGAAATAGCTCCCTTGGGGCATTGAATATCTCAACCATTAATCTTCATAATAGGAAGCTTGTGCCTTTTTAATCTCTAGATGATACTGTTAGCTAACTGTTAGGCAATTTCCATCGTATTTTAGTCTCCACTTACTTTCTAGTTTTTTTACCCTTTTTTAAGGAGACTAAGGGCCTGATTACGATGTCGGACTGACGTGCCTTCTCAGCCCTGAGACCCACCGTCCTCCAGTAGGTGGTCCAGACACCTTAGTACAAAGCGACCAAAGACTGTTTGGTTGCATACTCCCATTTCTCAATGGGAGCTCGTGTTATGGTGTAAACAAGCTCCCATTGAGAAGTGCAGTTCATCCCAACACCCCGTGGCAGGCACCTCAAGGTGCCTGTCACAAGGTGCAAATCAAAAAGGGGGGACCCCTCGGCCCCCAACCGGAGGCCACGCACCCATGGGAGCCCTTCTTTGGGCCCCCAAACAGGCTTTCCTGTATGTTTTCCATGCCAGACAGGCAGGTATGGAAACCATGATGGAAATCGTGCATCGTAATCCCAAGGGTGGAAAGGCCCGCCCTTTGGGATTACAAGCCAACTCCGACTGGCCAAAGGGCTCCACGAGCCCGTAGTAAGCTGGCGGAATGACCGCTGGTTTACTTTCTGACTGGCAGCATCATATTGAGGTGGTCGGAAAGTGGTCGGAAAGTATACTGAGCAGCTCAATACGATGCAGCCAGGAAGGCTCTGACCGTCGTTTGGAGCCTTTATGGGCCACATCGTAATCAACCCTAAATGTGCATTAAACCATAGTGACTTTTTTTCTTTATATCCCTTATTTAGAGTGGAGATGGGAATAATGTCATCCAATGATTCATTAATCCATTTACTTACTGTGGCATTTGCTGCAGAGGGATAATTTCCAAATGCAGGTCTATTACTTGCCAGAGTAGTACGCCTGATATCTTTATTTAACTTTGACCATCGCCTATCTTGACTAGTTGGGTCCTTAATATCCAGCAATGGGGAAGGACCCTCTAGGGTAAATAAAATCAGGGAACGCTCAGTCCAAGTCATAGGAAAACTGCCCCTGATGTTTAAGTTAGATTCATTACTAAAGACCGGGTCTAAGAAATGACATTTGCTATGTTTGTAATTGATAATTGATATAGCATTCACTGACATCAAGTACAGTCATCAGTGAAGTAACCAATTAGTGGGAATGAAGTAAAATAAAGTGATGTAGGAACAATATCAGTGCACCATGAGTTTAAGATTACCTGTAACATTTGCAGATATTTATTTTACTATTTTAGGCTTTGTCACAACTGAATGACAGGAACTGCTACAAAAAGAGCAATACTTTAACAGCCCGAATAACATATAATGAATATTGTGCAAATTGTTAGCATGGAAAAGCTCAAGTGCCATCAATATGGACGAATACAAATTCCTCACAAATTATAATCCAACAATGACAGTGGTATACTTTATAACTAAAATCCATAACAATCCAACTAAGCTTCCGGGAAGACCAATAATATCTGTACAAAAAAGTCTGTTGGAAAACATGTTCCAATACATAGACTATTTTCTACAAGAACATGTGCGCAAATTACTGTTGTACATTAAGAATACAAGTGACTTTCTCCAGAGATTGAAGGATTTTACGTGGCAAGAGGACTACCTCCTTATGACATTAGGCTTTACATCGCTTTACACAAGAATTAGTCATAAGGATGGTATAAGGGCCCTTGAATATTTCCTAGGAGACAGGCCAATGTGGTTATTTCAACACAGCACAATTTTAATTAACATGGTGATTCTACCTTACAATAATTTGTTTATGTTTCAAAATCAAGTGTAACAGCAATTACTTCGAATTGCCATTGGTTCCTGGTTCTCTCCCAGCTATGCCTGTCTTCACACGGACTGGTCGGAGGAGCTGGTCCCCAGGAGAACACACAGGGATTTGATTAAGGAATATGCAATAATCTGGTTATGGCACATTGATGATTTATTTGTGGTGTGGAGAGGAACCAAGGCAAGTGCTTTAGAGTTTGGGTCATCTATCAATAACAATGACATTACACTTTACAGCTACAGTATATGAGAAAATAGTCAACTGTTTAGATGTACCAATCTATATTCAAAACAATAAAATTGAACTAAAGTACACCGCAAAGACAAAAACACTGTGCTGCATGCGAAGAGCTTTCATCCTAGGCACCTATTAGAAAGCATACCCTAAGGGGAAATGCTAAGGCTAGCAAGAATTTGCAGCAACAGCACAGACCTAAAGTTGGCCCAACAAGTGAGTAAAGTTAATTCCTAGCATGAGGTTATTCACAAGAAACTGTAGATTTAGCCATCGCTAAATCAAAGCGGTTAAACAGATTGGATCTGTTATCTAATACTTAGGCCCCCATTAGAATGACAGGCGGACTTTCCCATGGTGACATTAGGATGCGCCCTCCACAGTGGCGGACGCATTCCTCATTTTTAACATTGTGGGGGGCGGTGCTCTCTGCACAGCCCGGCACAATGTTCAAAATGCATGCATGCATTTGCATACACGAAGCGGCAGGCACCGCGCGGTGCCTGCTGCTTCATGTATGCAAATGCTGGGGGGTACCACAGGAACCCCCCGTGTGCACCCCCCACCTCTCCTTCGGGTCCCCAGAGTGAAGACCGCATGCCTTTCATCTCACCAAGCCCATCATAATATGGCTGGCAATGTCTAATAGACACTGCCACCATATTAATCCTTTTCCGCCCCGGCCGCAATGCGACCGGGGCGGAAAAGCGGCGGACGGTATTTCTGTCTGCCGCGGTCCCCCTGCCATACTAATATGGGGGGGGGGATTCAGGTGCGGAAGGCAGGCGGATTGCCCCCGCCAGGCCGTCGGTGGCTACCGCCAGCCTGGCGAGGGCAATCCGCCCGCCATCCTAATGGGCCCCTAAGTGTGCAGACAACTCTGATTGTCAATCATTACCGGAAACTCACAAATAGGTTTTTGAAGCAGAAGGGAAAGATCAGATTAGATTGATATTTGCATTTAACAAACACGATGAAGCATTGCGAAATATCATCAGACACAATGACCACTAGTTTTAAATGATCCCGTGATTGGCCACCTCCTTCCCAAAACTCTCTCTATAACATACAGAAGAGCACCTTCAATGAGCAACTCCCTTGTCAAAAGCAGCCCAGAAATAACCAAGGGCAATAACTGGCTATCACAAAGAAAAGGTTTCTTTAAATGTAACACCTGCCGAGCCTGTCGATTTGGGACAAACAAAACATCATACACAACACGCTTTAGTGACAAAGATTGTATTGTAAGATCAATAAGTTGTTGATGTGTAAAACAACTATGTGATATATGTGTTGGAGTGTCTGTGGGGACTGTATTATGTGGGCAGCATTAAATTACAGGTGCATAAGCTGATACTCCAACACATAGGGGCGATCACTAACCAAGATCCGACTTACCCTGTTGCTCGACACTTCAGAGAGGCACAATAATTTGAAACAGCTCAAATATTATTTGCTGGATTCAGTGCCCTGCAACAGAATCGGGGGCAACAGGGAAGCAGTGTTGAGAAAACTGGAGACTCAAAATATTTTGGAACTAGATTCCAAGTCTCCGGGGGAACTCAATGCCACTGAAGACTTATTTACATGTCTATAACTGAGTCACTAGATAGCGCCAAATACACCAGTAAGGCAATCATCATGTCAAACAAGTGGGGTAGACAGTACTAATCTGATAAAACCGTCAAAATTCATTTTAAAAACATAAATCAACAATAAGGCTTATATAGAAGAAGTGTTGAATAATAAAGTGAATTAAAAAAAACAAATAACAAAACAACCAAAAAAAATAAACAAAATATATTTAGGTAAGCAGTAACAATATTAACTGCTATACTGCCATTGATTTTAGAGATGCTGTATTTGAGCACTTGTCACTTTACATATGGTTGTCCCACAATGCAGCAGTGTCATGTGATCAAGGCCTGCAAAGGCCGAAACGCATAATAATGGACTGTTCACAATAAATACTTAATTTGCACTGAATATTCGTTGTCCGTGCGTGTTTGTACTCTGAAGTTAATGTCAGGAGTGGAGTACTTGAATATTTATTTTACTGTAAACATGTCAGTTGCAAGTCAGACAAAGAATGCGGCTTGCAAAGGACAGACCCAGGTCTTTCTTACTGTTTCTTGCTTTATCCTGTCAAGCGAGTATATAGGTTTTCCAGAGAGGGTTCACTTGGACTTCTGCATGTAGAGAAGAGCTTCCAGCTTTTACTGTTCCATACTTTTTCAAGAGGAAGAAAAACTGATATTGGCTGCTTGATTATGGGTCAGATGTACGTCCCTACCAATATGCGAGTCGCAAATTGCGTTGTTTTGCGACTCACAAATAGGAATGTACAACAGTGTCTCAGACACTGTTTGTGATTCTTAATGGGGTCGCAAATTGCCTACCTCATTAATATTCATGAGACAGGTTGAATTTCAGACTCCATTAGGAATGATTAGCACTCCCAGGGATGGTGGCTTGCTAGGGTCAGCAGACCACCATGTCTAGAACTGCTTTTTAAATAAAACAGTTTTTTTAAATGCAGTCCTGTTTCCCTAAAGGAAAACGGGATGCATTTAAAAGACGAAAAATGAAACATTACTGTTACATTTTTTAAGAGTATGCAGTGGTCCATGGGACCACTGTCTGCTCTTAAAAAATATTATGAACAGTTCTAGAGTTGCCCAAACACTTCTCCAATACAGAATAGGCCTCACACCTATCTTATCAGAAATCGATCTTAACCCTAAATCTAGTCTAAGGGGAATAAGTGGAGTTGTTAGATCTGGCATCTCTTGGTGTGGTTTACGCTGTCTTTTTGCCTCTGACCTGCTGTTTGTGACTGTATACTGCATTTTGTTTTTCTGATGTTAGGACTCTGTGCATTTTACCACTGCTGACCACTACAAAAATGCAGATGCTCTATGTCTTAATGGTAATTGGTTTCTCCAAGATTGGAATATTTGAATTACAAGTGAGTCCCCAGTACAGGGCAGCACCGATTGTGCCACCCACATGAGCAGCCCTGCAAACACGTCTCAGGCCTGCCACTGCAGAGTCTGAGTGTGCAGTTTTAAACTGCCATTTCGACCTGGCAAGTGCACCCACTTTTCAGGTCCAAACCTTCCCTTTTTTTTACATGTATCACTGACTGACCAAGGAGTCCTGTTGTTCCATAGATGAAACCAATGGGAGCATAGCTCCAATGCCATCAACAACTACTTTGTTAGATTCCCCAATGAGTCCGGGGTACCGGACCATAGCACGCCATTTAATTCTGCACCAGTTGTTAGATAATCTTAGACTTCTATCAAAGGGTTCAGTAAAAGAGCTATATATACTATTACCCAGTGTCCGAAGAGTAAGGTCAAGGGCGTTGTGATCGCTTTCTTGTCATGGGATTATGACCATGTCAACCAAGATGGGCCACCGCCTAGTATCTAACAGAATATAATCAATAAGACTAGTGTTATGCATATGGTTAAAAGGGTGTTTCCTCTCCTTATCAGAGACTGTTCTACCATCGTAAGCTTTTACGCCTTGGTTGAGGGTAGGTGCATTCACTTGGGCAATCACTGCAGTTAATTTCTTAATAGGGGTATTGTAAGAGCTGGAATTGACCAAACATGATCTTCTTCACTCATGAAGACTTCAAGATTACCATCCAGCAGTTCGAACTGACAATTAAACTCCTGCAACAATTTTATGTATACCCACAGAAAGACCTGCTAAGTGTGTGTTCAGGAGATCTATAATAGATAAGGTAAAATTAGTGCCCAATGATTGAAAATATACATTATAAATGTGACAAAGTCCTTTAGTTGGAAGTCGCAGACTGACACAAATATGATCCGGGGAACCCAGCTCTATCACCTTGGTCCTACAGGACAAGGTGGTTTTCACCCATATTGTTAGCCCTGCTGATGGCCGTCCCATCCCTAATTGTAGCCAGTAGCCAGGCTACAGTTAGCAAATCTGGTACAAAATTGAGGGGACAGAGACCAAGTGAAAGTGACAAATTCCAAACGTATCTATCAACTGGCAACAATCTGGACATGTTAATTTAGTGGACAGCCCAGCAACATCTTGGTATAGGAAGGTATAATGTCATTGCCATGTACCCGAATAAGAAGTGTAGAAATGTTTAAATAAATGTCATCAGTAGGGTCAGGTAATGAGGCGATATTGCATAAATGCCCTATCTTCTCAGACCATAGACTAATGACTATGCAATTAAAGGGTACTTCTATATGTGCCATATCATAGGAATCAAGATGGTCCAGTTGATTACCCAAAGAATATAGGGACAGAGACACCTCTGCCCCGTTTAAACAGCCCAGACCAACGTTTGAAAGTCAACCAACTTCATTAACACTTGCTAAATGCTGAAACCAGATAGAAAGGGGTAATTCAAATGCAGGTCACATACTGGACAAACCTCTAGTCATAGGGCGTAAGCGGATGGGTAACATACTGGCATTGGTTTTAGCTTTATAAAAGTAAACAAGGGGCACACGTTGGGGACCTTCAAACTGGACTATGCTATTGTGATAACAGCCTAACAAGAAATGCGCAAAATGTGGTGAATGAAAGTTAATGATCACACAGTCCCCTTTGCAGTTTTTTACGGATTTTGCGATGCAGGGCACGCTACGAAATTCGTTGTATTAATTACATTGTTTAATTACCTCCAATCATCCATAAGCCGGTTTTTAGCACTCCCTACCCTGCCCCTCCCCCGCCCACCTCTCTGCCCCACCGCAACTCCCTCCACGGGCCGCGGCTGTTGGTGCCGTAACCAGTGGTGGAATTGAAGGAGGCAGGGACGTCAATTTTAGCTGCATTGGGAATTCCCATGAACGACATCACCAGTGATATTAATTCGATGATTTCAGACTTAAGGCTTTGTAGTTCAGATATTAAAGCCTCACTGTTGGTAGAATTATCAGGTGTTGGACTCACAAAAGGGGGTTCAATCGAAATAGCAATGCCTCTAGGCTGTTGAATTCCCTCTCATTCAGGCACACTGACACCATTAGGGGTTCTTTACATAGCGCAATTGGTTCCAGCTGAAACACTTACATTTCACCTGTTTCCCTGATTTTGGCAGTAGAAGTTTCGACAACTGCATCTAATGAGGGATTAACTATTCCCCTCATTTTTTAGCTCTGGCTGTGGTGGCCTTTAGTCGCCTGTCCGACTGCAGTTTCTCAGACATAATAGTCTTTGGAGCGGTGTGAGTCTTTATTAAATATATCATATTGTGACTGATTGTGGGGATTAGAAGGGGTGGGAGGGATGGGGGAATAGCTGTTGGTGATTCAGATAAAAGAAAATCAACTTCTTCACTGAGTGTATCAATATCTCTAATGGAGCACGTGGGTAAAGTGCTCTGAACACTTGCTCTCTTCTTAATATCTCCTGCGTTTCCTCATTTGACACATAAGAAATAAGCATGTGCAATTGAGAACAGAATCCAAACTATTGATAAAATCTATCACCAACCTTGATAGATGCTAGATGTGAAGGCTGAGGGGCTCTATCAGAGAAAAAAGAGGGATGGCCCAGCCCAGCCTCGTCTGTCTCTGGCGGGTGCAGAAAGGCCCACTTTTGGCCAGTACTTTGCCTGGGTGTGTCCCTCGTATGTACTGCACCCCGGGAAGTCTATGCATCTAAGAGCGCGATTGTAGTCCCTCCTCACACTCCTAGTCCCACCCCAGCAGGCAAGAAGTGAGGAAATACGGGCGAACTAGTGTCCTGCACTGCGGGAAGTCCATGTTATGTTATGCCTTTTTAGTCTTGATATAGCGCATGACTCATCCCCGGAGGAACATCTCAGTGCTTGGTCTGCAGGTACTGGAGTAGAGGCGCATTCAAACAGCTAGATTTTAAGGTGTTTTCTTAATTCAGATAGACTTGAACATGCACGGATAAACAGAGGAAGTTTGTTATAGTGGAGTGGGCCAAGATAAGTAAAGGCTCTACTCCCATGTTTATTAGTGCAAATGGTCATGGCATGGTAGGGATTGATTGCTTGATCGCAGCTGCCTGTTTGGGATGTAAGGAGTATGTCTGTTCTGAAGGTACTTTGGCCCAAAGCCTGACAAGGATTTATGGGTCAGGCACATCAGTTTGAACAGTGGTCTCTTGCAATTAGGGAGCTAATGTAGGGCTCTGAGTGTAGGGGCTGATGGAGTCCTAGGAGGCAGTTCTTTACCATACAGGCCGCAGTGTTTTGGACTACTTGCTGTTTCGATAAAAGTGGTTCATTTGAGGCAAGGCTGATGACTGGATGAGTCCATGTGCCAAAGAGCACGACTGTAGCTCCTCCTCACACCACAGTATGTAGTCCCACCCTAGCAGGCGAACAGGAGGTAAATGCATGCGTAATTGTTGTACTGCGCTGCGGGAGGTCTGTGCACCTAAGAGTGCAACTGTAGCCACTCCGCACAACACAGGAGAACTGGGGGATGTAGTCCCAACCCAGCAGGCAAGAAGGAGGTAAATGCAGGTATAATTTGTATCCCACACTACTGGATGTTTGTCTAAGAGTGAGATTGTAGCCACTCAACACACCATAGGAGAGCTGGGGAACATAGTCCAACCCCAGCAGGCAAGCAGGAGGGAAATGCAGGCAAAATTCATGTTCCATGCTGCAGGAAGTCAGTGCAACTAGGAGCGCTATTGTAGCCCCCCCCCCTCACACTACAGGAGAGCTTGGGGATGTTGACCCACCCCAACAGAAAAGCAGGAGAGAAACCTGGGCAAAATAGGTATCCCACAATGGGGAAGTCTGTGAGCCTAAGCAAGCAATTGTAGCCCCTCCTCACATCTTAAGAGAGCTGAGTGATGTTGTTAGCATTTAAAAAAATGCATTAACTCCAGACTAATTTCAGGATACATCTAATTGTTGCATTATGGGAGATGCAGTATATATATTTATGTGTACCTATTCACATATATTTAGACTTTTTTGGGTGATTTGTAAAAACACTTTAAATGTTTATGTAGTTATGACTTGTATGTTTAATTTTTCCTTTTAAACTAAGCAACTGTGTTTATTTAAAGATCAACACTGTACCAGACATGTTTGTATAACACAGATGTACCATCACAGAGAAAGTAAGAGTCAGAAGCAGAGGCACCTCAAGACACTCAATCTGACATGGGGGTAGGCCATGGACGACCACCAACTACATGACCATCTGAACATTAAAGACTCAGACCAACAGTTTCAACACGGTCAGATTTTCCAGATGGCTCTAAGAAAGCTACAACAACCAGTGAAACACTACAACCTGCTTTGAGGTAAAGACATATGCACAGGAGCCTCTTACAGTAGCGCTGCAGTACTTTTACTCAAAGATCGTCTGCTCATATACCAGTTATGATGAGGCAGAAACCTCAAAATTGTTTGATGGATGAGAGTCCTCCATATTGGCAGTGTAGCATCTACAAAATAAAAACAAAAGATGTGTTAATAACAAAAGCATAGATTCTATCAAAGATGGTTTAGATAAGCTTATAAATACTGTAGAAGAGGGCCAAAGGATACTGTGTGAGAAATTTGATCACTTAACAGAGTAGGTAACCAACTTATGTTCTCGTCTGCAACAGGAAAATGTCTCAATAGGCGCAGACATCAACAATATATATCACCCAATGATGAGTTCACAGTAAATTGCCTTGTCCATGCTACTAGCACTTTATCATGATGCACGGTTAGCATGCACGTTGAGATGGTGCACTATAATGGAGATGTTAAAGTAGACTTGCATAGGTAACCAGTGCCTTAGAAAACATTTAAACTATGTAAATAGCAGCTGTTGTGAAAAGGCTTCAAATCTCATTAGCACCTCTGTTACTGAACACTCATAGTCAAGTTGAAGGTGGTGACATCTCTGCAACTGTTAATATTGCAACCACAGAAAAGGGACGTTTTGGGAGAGGGAGAAGAAAGCATTAGAAACATTTGTTCCAATATTCTGGGGCTGGTTAAGATGGCGGTCAGAAAAGCGCCTGACCGCCATCCTTTCAGGATCGGGACCGTGTCCTGATCTCCAAATTACGATCTGACTGCCGTGAAGGCGGTGGGAAACATGAATTTTTTTGCATTAAGCCTTGTGCTGCAGCCCAGAAAATGGTTGCAGCACAAGCCTCAATGTAAAAAGGCATGTTTAGTAACATCCCTGCACGGTGTGCCAGGCAATATGTGGTGACTCGCTCAGGGTGCATGTATTTTTCGGGCTTAAGATTAACAACAATGTCTCAACCGGTATTATTGGGAATAACAACTTCACAAGTATGCTCAAAACATTACTAGAAAACGAAAAAGGAAGACTCATGGTTTGTTGTAAAATGTGCCCAAGTCATCATGTATCAGAAATAAAGAATTGAATTGCAAAAACAATATAGGACAGTTTTATCAGCACTTTAGGCAGAAATTGCAGGGGCAACCCAAACTCATGTGCACTAATGTGCTCGTGACACGCAAGGTGACGGCGCAAGTGGCAAGTGTGAGAAAAACACCGAACGGCGCAATGTGAACAAATGACAATTATATACAAGAATATATGGTTTATTAAGGTTATTCACAGTCATAGATCATGTATTAGAAGTCATTCGAAATGAACCGTAGTTGACTGGGCGCCGTGAATTGCCCTGGAATGTCGACAGCGTTTCGATCCTAATAATTCAGGATCATCTTCAGGATAGGGTTGCCGATTTGAGGGTGCATGGCTGGTGCGCGAAGAGTACAACATCATTAGTGGAAGAGTCCGGTCAGAGCGGGAGTTGGGTCAGGGGTGGATAGAACTGAAACAGGTGCAGGTGATCCAGAGGAGCAGTGGGTTCAGAGGGTCCAGCAGTCATGACGGTTGATCTGCATTGGGTCTGGGGGACAGGGTTGGAGACAGGATCCACTGTCAAGTAAGAAGGAGTCGGTCCGGGGGGGTGCGTCCGAATGGGAAGAGATGCTGCAAGTGAAAAGGGATCCGCAGGCAGGAATAAATCCGTATCCTTCAAGTTAGCCAGAGATCAAGCGGGCCGCCACAGATGTGTACGGCATGCCGATGTCTAGTCTTTTTGGGGGGCACCAGGGGGAGGTGGGGCCTGATAGTGGCCCCAAAGTCCCTTTCCGTCTGCCTGTACATGACGGTTGGACCACCATATTCAGGCTGAGGGAAATGGACATTGCAATCCCTACGATGGTGCCTGAGCAGGCACCACCCCTATTGTAGGGATTACAGTCCCACTGCTACGCAAACGGGCTCCTTGAGGAAAATCAGCGGTCAATCCCTATGTCCGGTGCTTCTGACTGCCAGATCATAATCCAGCAGTCGGACCGCTTCTTTGGATGGAGTGAGGCCCTTTGTTTGCCGTTGGTTACAAATTGAAATTGTAAACCCTGTCAGGTTTGTTAACACATTGGCATCTGTTTAGAAAAAAAATGCAAATCAAAAACCTGAAAAGAAGGCTAATTTTATTTTCAGCAATAGCAAAACTGTTGTCTTGTCCTTTGTACAAACGAATGAGTACTCGTGTCTGTATGCTGTCATCCTCCTTCTGCAGCTCTGGAGGCATCTTACAGCAGATGGAGTAGTAGATTTGCCTCTTCAATGTCAGAATCAGAATCAGGATAAATAGTGGGGAGTCCCTTTCTATGTGCTATGATATGCAATATAACACAGGTTTCTATGATTTTACAGCATGTGTTAGTGCTATATTGCTGTGCCCTGCCAGTTCTTATGGAGACACTGAAATCTTCCATTCAGAATTCCAAATGATCGCACCACTATAGTGTGTGTTTACTTGTGAGCAGTGTTGAATCATCTATAATTTCGGGGGCTTGGGCTGCCCATACTTAACGTGGTGCGTCACTCCTTATGCCTGCTTCAAGCAGGCGTAAGGGTTTGATGCAGCGGTGCCGTAAAACTGACTCGATTAAATCTTGTAGATTTCACTGCATCAGTTTTACGGGGCTTTCCTGCGAGGGGAACGCCCACCCTGCAACGGAATGCCCACATGAAACCTGACGCAGGTTTCATGTGGCGCAGGGCTTTACAACGTGACGCATCTGCCTAGATGCTTCATGTTGTAAATAAGTCGTAACGTGGTGCCTGATTTACTCTGCCGCTGCATCACAAAAGTGACACAATGGCAGGCCAAATGTGTTGCAAGGGGCTTGTAAATCTGCCCCGTAGTATTGTTGTGATTACGAAACAAGCAAGCAGGTACTCGAAAATAAATTGGATGAGCTGGAAAATTACACATGGAGATCCAATCTTCGAATAGTCGGAGTTACGGAGGGGCTAGAGGGGGCCAATACAGTACAATGGGTCACCTCATTCATTAGGCAAAAAGTAATTCCAGAATTTGAAGGGGACCTGACTATTACTCAAGCGCATCGGGTACCTGCTCACCCCTTTCCTAACTCTACGCTGCCATGCACAATTCTATTAAACTTTTCTGACTTTCGTATTAAAGGAACAATACTATCTAAAGCTATACAGCAAAGACAGTTTTCAGTAAACGAAACAACAAACTGCCGCATCTTCTCGGACATGTCTGCCGCGGCGGCACGTAGAAGGAAGGAATTTGTGAAAATGTTACATCTGTTTACAGCTAATGGAGCTCAGGCCTCTATTTCCCAGCAGTCCAAATTGAAAGTTTTGGTGAAAGGCAAATTTTTCATGTTCTCAGACCTAGATGAAGCTCAGGAGCTATTGAAGGAAATTTCGCAGGGTTATAAAGGGTGAATGAAAAGAAGAAGAATTGAGAGAGAATTCTCTGTCTTAATCAAATGTCTGTGTTCAGTATAGAAACAATGCTTTATTTTACTTTACCCTGGTTATGATAGTCAGTCCTAATGTATTATGTTAAATAAGATCAGATTGTGGATTATCGTACCATTCACTAGACTTCACTGGAGGGTAAGCCTGTTAAATCGTTTACATTGCTGGTGGTGCGGAGTGTTCATGGGGGTGTAACAACAAGTCACCCAGGTTGTTAGGGGAAGGGAAGTGTGGTTAGTGTGGGGGAGGAAGGAAGGACCACATTCAGGGTGGAGGGGCACAGGGGTAGGGTTCGGAGCATTATGGGGGGTGAGGGTCACAGGGGGTGGATAGGGTGTAAAAGCAAGGAAAAAATGAAGTCCTTTGTTTATTTGAACTGCTTTTTCTTTGATCAAGGTTTTTTATATCTCCCTATGAGGTTCAATCGACTGCAAAACGGTGTTAATTTGCTTAGCAAGGAGCAACTGAAGGTGGTATCATTTAATGTAAATGGTTTAAATAATCAAAAGAAAATGCGGGCCATAGAGATGTGGATGAAAACAGAAAATCCTTCGGTAATTCTTTTACAAGAAACTCATATTTCCTCTATAAAATTATCTGATTTCTCTATGTTTGGAGAAGTGTGGCTCAATGGTTAGAGCGGCAGACCCTGATGCAGAGGTCTAGCCCGGGACCAGGGTTCAATTCCCCGCCTCGGCGGGTCTTGGGCTCAAAAATTCCACGGACCTGATAATTCTCGCCTCGGTGCCTATTCCAATCATGGATTCCCACTCTGCAACTCTGGGCAATAGCTTGCTTAATCTCCACAACGGCCCCCACAACGCTAAGGATGCCTGGCCTCCACCTTGGGGGTGCCCAGGAGTGGACACCTCACAGGGAAAGCCAGGATGGGTTCCACAGCGGTATTCGTAGAAACGCCTTGAGACCCTTGCGGGTGAGTAGTGCGCTATACAAGTATCAATTTACATTTTTTATGTTTAAGGCCTGGGCCTCGTATCAAGGTTTTTCCAGTACCTCTGCGTCCCATAGAGGGACAGCGATCTTTTTAAATAAAAATATTCATGCAGAGTTTATAAATTCTGAAAGGGATCAGCTGGGGCGTTGGTGTTGGGCTACATGTACAGTTTAACATAGATAGAGGCCTATAACCTTTGTTAGTTTGTATGCACCGATTGAGGATAACTTTAAGATCTATGAAGAGCTGTTTCAATCTTTGCTGACTGTTATAGGGGATGTGGTAATTGGGGGAGATTTTAATATACTCATTAATCCAATAATAGACTCATCTACTAAGACAAGGAGACAAGTAAAACCTAAATCATTGAAAATTCAGCAGAATTATGGGGCTACGCTTGATGTGCACGATCCATGGCGTAGGAATTTTCCATCTAAGCAGAATTTACGTGCTGGTCAGGCAGATTTAAGTCTTCATCTCGCATAGATATTTTTTTTGGTCTCTAGAAAGCTTTGTTTCAGTCAGCAGAGATTTCTACATAATGGATTTTCAGATCATGCCATGGTAGTTTTAGAGATGTATTTAGAAAACTCAGTAAAAATTCCCAAGCGATGGGTCTTTAATAGACATTATTTAAATGATGAGTTAAGTCTACAAAGGTAGAGATTAAAGAATTTCTTACTCGAAATTATGAATCGGCCCCACTAAATATTATCTGGGACTCGCTTAAGGCTTTTATCCGTGGAATAATCATCGGAAAGGATGCGGCCAACTTAAAGGAATTCAGAGCTAAGGAGAAAAACGTAGAGCAGAAAGTTCAAGTACTTAGCACTATAAGCCTTCACAAGCCATCTAGAGCTAACCAATATCAGCTTGATCAGGCAAAACGGGATCTTAGTGATAATTACTATATTCAGAGTGAAGCTGTCTTTCGGCAACAGCATCAAAAGATATACGAAGAAAGCAACTTCACGGGCAGGTTTCTGGCTTGGCAGGCTAAGGAACATGCTGCCGCCAACCTAATTAAAACTCTAAAATCTCCTCTTACTGATTCAGAGACAGCTGATCCGGTTAAAATAGGGGATACAATGCTTAAACACTATGAATCCATCTATGGTCAACGCCAGAGGGTAGACCCCTTTCTACTAGAAGCCTTTTTAATCAATAATGAACTACCTAAGCTCTCAGACGTTGATCAACAGTCCAAGGCTAGATTATTTTCTAAGGAGGACTTAGAGAGAGTTATAAAAGATCTCCCTAATGGTAAAGCTTGTGGCCCAGATGGGTTTCCATCGGAATTTTTTAAGGTCTTTTTTTCTGCTTTTGACGATTTTTTTCTCACATTAATAAATTATATGTTAGAGGGAGATACAATACCAGATTCCTTCAGACAAGGCAATGTAGTGAGTTTTTTGAAAAAGGGGAATGACAGCAAGGACCCAAATTCTTATCGCCCGATAACATTACTAAATTCTGATTACAAAATAGTAACACAACTTCTATCATTGCGCTTTAATAATATGACAACCAAAAAGTGAGCAACCCAATATACCCTTGAGGTTTTGGGCAATATGTACGGTAGGGTGAAAATACCTTCAAGGGATTTTACTGCTGTTAGATTTTAAACAAAGTTTCAAACATCAATTAGCGGCCGAAGCAATTTGGTGCCGATAGTGCAAAAAACTGCAACAGCAAGTATTTGGTCAATATACATAAGCCACCAAAGGTGATCTTAATGAGAATGAGAGCTAAGAACAGGTGTATATGAAAAATTTTGTATTTAATACTTCACAAGATAAAGGGTACAAAATAGATAGCACTGTTTTAAGAAGTACATTTCATACATATCAATCAAGGAGAACTTCTATATAACAATTCTAGACACTTTTCTACCTATTTACAATTGATTTACTAATCCAGTAGAAAAAGCGTATGTCGACGTTTCGGTCTCTATTGTTGAGTTGTTGAGAGCATCTTCAGGACAATGAAAATCATATCTTGAAAACTCTTCAAAATGTGGAAAAAGGCTGTCAGAGATATTTCGTTTATCTAGTCCCTTCCGTGTTCAGTGCATGCAAAACTGTCAAGTAAGGGTGTAGTCGCTTTTCCAGATATTTACTGGTGGATTAAATACGATCAGTAATGTACTACTGCGTAAAGCACATGGCAAAGCGTGTTCCGATATTAATTAATTATTTTTTGGAAAACGGCAGATCTGCTGTGCAAAGATTTTCGCAGGGCGTCTTACGCTGCTTTTATATTTATTTAAAGGAGACGGCAGGTCTGGCTCGAAGTGCTCAGAGAGTTGTCACCACATCAAGGGTTGACAGCAAAATGTATCCTAATCACTCTGCAGATTGTTTTAGATGTATCCATCATTCTTCAGCTAATTGGTCACAGGTTATGGTTTATTGTGATAAGATTGCAAAATTCTGGGAAGAGATTTTCAGCCATTTCCAGATCAAATGTGGTATCGAAATTATAGTGAACGAGAAATTAATTTTGTACGGTTATGATCCTGATCTGTCTTTTCCCGACCAGGTGGCTAAATTGCTATATATTGCTATGGCAGTGGCTAGATCTCTTTTATTACACAATGGCGTACAGAGCAGATCCCATCTTTTTATGAACGGCTACATAAGAGGAAACGGGTTAAATCTAGTGAGAGGTCTTTCGTGCAACGAGCAGGGGGGTATAAGAAGATTTGAGAAGATTTGGGGGACTTTCTTTGATTAAAAAATTTTAGAGCAGTCATTGATATTACGGGAAATAGTCGTTTTTATTAAGCATGGGCGCAAAATCCGTTCCGCTCGCGGATTTTTCGGATTTTCGGTAAATCCGCAATCCGCGAACTCTCGCGGATGTGGCGAAAATACGCAAATCCGCGCGCGGCGGATTTTTTGCTTGTGTTCGCACTGCTCGCGGTCCGCGGTGCGGGCAGCAACAATCTCGCACTCGCGAAATTACAAAAATGACAATTGGGGAGGGGTGAAGGAAGTGACCCAGTCTCCAACTTCCTCTTCCTGTCCAGCAAGCTCCTCCCATTGCTTAGTCCATTTCCTGGCCACTTTGAATTCGATCTTGACTGGGAAGGATTACTTTTTGTGGATGCTGCTGGAGATTTGGCTTTGAGGCCTTTTGGATTACTTTTGGATTCGAAATTTGATTTCACAAGTAAGTTGATAAGTTGATGTTGTTTGTTTGTGGTGATTTTTGTGTGTGTTTTTCGACTTTTTGGGGTGGGGTTGGGGGCTGGCTATGTTGGTGGGAGGCCATTTTGAGGCATGGTCCTGCAGGTCCTGGCCATGTGGATGGGGTCAAGCGGCCATTTTGAAGTCAGGCAGTGTGCTTTGTGCCCTAGGACTATCCAATTTTTAAACAGAACAGAGTGCACGTGCTGCTATCAATTCTCTTTTGCCTTGACGCTTTTGGCTAAAACATCGGAAATGAAACCAATGTTTTATGTGCAAGTAGTCACTTTTTATTTTAGTTTTCTCGCGTCAATTATTTAATTTTTTGACTTTTTTTGAAAATTATTTCAACCAACGTTTACGTTTTTTCGACCTTATGTACAACACAACAAATATTTACAATATTTACTGACAGATTTTCATCATTCATACGACAAACATACCTCTTCCATACAATGCACTATATACAATACTTAAATCCCAAACAAACAAAGAAGAAAATATATCACTTATTTTCAGTTGAAACAATGAATTATAACAACAAAGCCATATAAAATTTATACAAAATGATGTAAATTTGTGCGATTTTTCTGTCACTCTAGGTTATTTTTGGCTTTTCCAGTCTACGCGTTTTGAACTTGTGTATCTATGGAGTTCCCTTCAGGACCGTAGTCTGTTGAAGAGAAAGAATAGTATTGGTTTTTGAATCTATTTTTACTGTTCAGCTGCCCTCACCTCCACTACAAGCCTCCTCCTCTTACCTCTCAGTTCTTAGGAGACCATACTGGAATCAATTGTTCCCGTCGTGAAAAAAGGGGACCTGTAACATATATTTTGAAACACTTAGCCTTGCATCCATTTATACTGTGCTATCATACTGTTCACTCATGGACCATTCATCTTTCACTTACTTATTTAGCGGACCTTGCTTGTGTGCTGTACTGTTTTATCTATCAGTATGCTTCCACTGCAACATAAGAATTAATTGGGGGCGATTTAGTATATTGTGTTATTTGGATGCGGGTACTTTGTGAATTGTTGCTTTATCACTGGGCTCACCTAATGGAGTAATCACGCTCCGTGGACCTTGGGGTTCTGTGCCTTCGTCCGATCTTGCTGGAAAAAAAGATCATGCGGGGATTATCTAAAACGCTCCGTTTATCCGGCGGCAATCTGCCTGGTTTAGACACATTAGCAGTGTAAATCTTACATGATTCAGACGAGGCGGGTGTAGCGTCCTGTCTCCCTCGTTATATGCCGCGTTCTCAGTGTGAACGTTTTCCGGGTCCGCAAAGGATCATGGGGCATGTAGTTCTGACTGCCTCCTGATATGTGTTGGCGGCCAGGAGTTTGCTCGTTGTTGTTCTTCAGGGTTATACTGTTGTTAGTACTTATTCATCTTTTTAAGTTGCACGAATTAATGGTGGATTGGAGATCTTTTTTGTATTCTTATATTTGCATGACTGGCATACTGAGTCCAGATGGCGATCTCTGGTGCATTGTGGTAGTTGTCGTATTTTTCAGATGGTTGTGTCTATAAAGCTATTAAGCTGATATTTTCATTTCTGCACAACAGCTGTGGGGTGCGCGGCCGGTGTTCTTTTGAGCCTGTTTTTTCAAAGGTGGCGGTTTGACTTGGAATATAATTCAAAGCGGTCCTTTGCTTTGTCCTATAAGTGAATTGTGGTCCTGGTAGTTCAGACGAATGGATTAGTGACTTGTTATTTTAGGTCTCTGTTTAAATGCAACAATTGAAGGACAGTAGGTACTCATTCAGAGTTTAAATATCTCAGAAAGTTCATTAAGGCCAGAGAATGCAGTGTCAAATTTTACAATAAGCATCGCTTCCATTCTAGTAAGTTTTGCATCCAGATCCCCCCCTCTTGTGTCATTCTCCACTTTCGCTATTACTGTCCAAATGAGGTCATTTTCTTTGTGTTGCTTTTCCCGCCAGTGGTTGACCAGAGGTGCTGTTGTGACATTATTCCTGATTCGGGATTTATGTTGTTGTATCCTTGAGCGTATTTCTTGATTGGTCTTACCGATGTAAATTAAATCACATGGGCATCGAATGCCGTATATGACATACCGTGATTTACAGTTCGAGAACCGCTCATGTTTCCAAAAGATCTGCTTGTGTGTGAACACGGACCCTTCTTTAGTGGTGTCACAGCAGGAACAGGTGCCACATCTGTGGTGGCCCTGAATGGGCGGTAATTTTAACATCGTCCGTAGGTTGGGATTTTGTTCCTTTGGTAGGGCTGCTCGTACTAGCTGGTTGGCCAGACTGCCGTTTTTTTGGAACGCAAAGAGTGGCTCATTTTTGAATGCTTGATCCAAATTACGTAGCAGGTGCCAATTTTGTTTGACCACCTTTTTCAAGGCATTGGAGTTGGGGCAGAAAGTGGATACAAAGACCAACCTGTCATTTTCCCTTTTCGTTCTTCTTTCCAATAGGGTCTCTCGCGGAGTCCACCATGCTCTCTTCCGAGATTTATTGAGTAGTTTTTTTGGGTATCCACGTTGTTGTAAATTCGATGTTAAAATGTTCGCATGTCGCTGATATTCTTCTTTAGTTTGGCAGTTGCGTTTTATTCTTAAATATTGCCCATATGGGAGATTCTCCTTCAGGCTCCGTGGGTGACTGCTTTGGAAATGTAACGCCTTGTTGCGGTCCGTCGGTTTTTTATACAGGGTAGTTATTAATCCACCCTCCGAGGGGTACACCTCAATGTCCAGGAATGGCATTTTGTTTTGCGAGTGTTCCATACTGAAAGTTATTGCTGGAAGTCTGTTATTAATCCAGTCGTGGAACTTAATTAATTCTTCTTCTGGACCTGACCAAACGAAGAAAATATCGTCGATAAATCGACACCAATGTGATATCCATTGAATGTAAGGATTGTTGGTATATACAAACATTTCTTCATACTTTGACATGAAAAGTATGGCTAATTCAGGAGCAAATGGACAACCCATAGCCACTCCTCCTACTTGAAAGAAGAATTCTCCGTTGAAGGAGAAATAATTCTTTTTCAGAGCAAATGAGGCCAATTGGAGAATAAATTCTGTTGGTATCTTGTATGGTCTCGGTCTTTCATTGAGAAAAAGTTCTAGGCTACCCAGTCTGCTCTGATTTTTTTCATTATGCCCAGGCGAAAATCGGATTTTTAAAAAAAAAATGTGCCTGTGTTCGCACTGCTCGCGTCCCGCGCAGCAACAATCTCGCACTCGCGAAATTGTAAAAATTACAATTCTGCACATGAGTTGTAAACTACCAGGCTTAGTTATGGGTGCATGCATGATACAACTGTTTTGTTGAATTTTAACATGATTCTGGCCAGGGCATGGATGGCATTGGATTGTGGTGATATTTGTATGTTTTATGACTTTTTGGGGTGGTGTTGGGGGCTTGCTATGTGGGTGGGGGCCATTTTATTGCCTGGTCCCGTGTGGGTGGGGGTCTAGGGGCCATTTTTAAGGCAGCTTGTGTGCTTTAGGCCATAGGCCTGCACCCAGTGTGCTGTGATTTAATTTTTGCAATTTCGCGAGTGCGAGGTTGTTGCTTCACGACGCGAACGTGGCAAAAAACCAGCAAAATCCGCGCCAGGGGGCCCAGAATCGGTCTGTTCGCGGATTTTGCTGGTTTTTCGCCACGTTCGCGTCGTGAAGCAACAACCTCGCACTCGCGAAATTGCAAAAATTGCAATTCTGCACCAGAAAACCACCAGCAGGCAGCATAAACCTTCTGAAACTTGATGGATGGCATTGGATTGTGGTGATTTGATTGGTGTTGTGTTTTTTGACTTTTTGGAGTAGGGGTTGGGGGCTGGCTATGTTGGTGGGGGCCATTTTGAGGCATGGTCCTGGCCATGTGGATGGGGGTCAAGCGGCCATTTTGAAGGCAGGCAGCGAGCTTTGTGCCATAGGCCTGCACCCATTTTGCCTTGCTTTCACCCATTGTGCCCAGGGGGAGTCAGTGGTACATGAAACTATAACCCTCTGTGTGTGTGCTATCTTGGATCAATGTTAAATTCCTGTTTCCCAAAAATTTAGCAATTCTTAATTTTGAAATTTCCATATTGTGTGGTGTGCACGTGTGTATTCATAAATGCCTACTTGCAAACTATTTATTGAAGCGCTACATATGCAACATATATTTACTGATGTTCCTCTGTCTTCGTTTGCTTTTAGGTGCACAAAGTCAATAACTCCGCATCATCGTTGAGCATCAGTGCCAGGAAGAAGTCCTGCTGCGGCCTGCTGTTCCGACATCTGAAGAAGATGGCTCCAAAAAGAGGTGCCCGTAGCTCCTCTTGCAAGAAAGATGTCTCTACTAAGGAGAAGAAGAAGCAAGTGGCACCACTTACCAAGGAGACTGGTGGCTCGACCACTACATTTTTGTGGAAAAAACAAAGGCCCACCATGAGTGCTGCACAGGTAGCCTGTTTAGTGGTTCAATCACCAACGACCAGTGATGTTGGCTCATCGCAAGAAAGTAGCAGCACACCATCAACACAGGTTGTAACTCATCTCACAAGTACTATTCAACAACCAAAGCCGCAACAACAACTGCATGGGCTACTAGTACAAGCACAAGTACATGCGCAAGGAGCTGGCAGAGAAGGAGCTGTCCGAGAAGGAGCTGTCCGAGAAGGAACTGGCCGAGAAGGAGCTGGCCGAGAAGGAGCTGGCCGAGAAGGAGAAGGCCGAGAAGGAGCTGGCCGAGAAGGAGAAGGCCGAGAAGGAGAAGGCCGAGAAGGAGAAGGCCGAGAAGGAGAGGTCCATGGAGAGTTGCAAGTAGAGGTCAGTAAAGAGGCCCATGTAGCGGCGCATGGAGCGGTGCAAGTGCCCACAATGGTTGTTCTTCCAGAAGTAGGGGCACAGGAGGAAATTGACTTTGGAGCCGGGGTATCATGTCAGGAAGACGAAGGCACTCCTCCTGATGATTCATTTTCTCCCAGCTCCCCACCAAGGAAAAGATCAAGGAGTGTGTGTAGAAGTTCCTCTTCAAGCCCCGCTCCATCAGATGATGATCTGGATCTAGATTGGCAACCATCTCCGACGTCTGAGAGGGAGGCACACCATGAGCTGCGAAAGGTATCAAATGTTAAAAGGAAGGGCCCCGGAAAGCTCATACTTATGGATCCGAACGTCGGACTTGATGAAGTGGTGCATTCTGATGTTGTTGAACAGGATGACAGCAATGACCTAGTCATCACACACGTCATTCCAGCCACACCGGCCATGCAGCAGACAGACATTTATACCCTATCCCGACGTCATGCTGAGCGTGACCCTGGCGACGTGGCACTGGTAGCACCACCAACGCAGTCAAGTAGTACAACAAGTTCAACAAAACCTACAGCTCCCATATTTTCTCCCCAGAGGGGGACTCCATCCAGCTCGACTCCCTCAAGGAGGGTTGCTGCAATAATTGCACAACCCAGTAGATGTCTGCAAGGCTCATCCACCACTGCTTCATCTGGCATTGGCAGTATCATCTCGTGCGGCAAAACCAGAAGTTTCCAGTCCCCAGTTTGGAACTTTTTTAGTGTCCATGCAAAGTATGATAACATAGCCGTTTGTTGCATTTGTAAGATTAGAGTTAGCCGTGGTAAGACTGGTACCAACTATGGAACCGGAGGCCAGATAGGTCATCTTCAAAGAAGGCACGCTGTCGAATGGTTGGCGCACCTAGCAAACATCAAGGGAAAGCAATCCCAAAGGGCAAGTGGCCAAAATATACCCATACTAGGTGTTTCATCTGAAGATGACGGGGAGGTAGAAGAAGCGTCAGACATTTGTCCGGTTGCACCCAGTACCCCTGGCAGCACCACACCCTCCGGAACACATAGGAGGCACACTGAGAGTCTGGGAGACACACCAATGCGTAAAATGTCAACACTGAGCAGAAGTTGGTCGAAGAAGGCATCAGCATCATCCAGTAAATTTGTCCAGCGCACCATTTCAGCCATGTTCTCCTCAGATGCGCAATTTCAACGCAACCACCCAATTGTACGCCTGTATAACACTAAGCTGGCTAAAATGCTAGCGGTGGACCTTCTCCCTTTTTCGTTTGTCGAAGGTGTGGGTTTTCTTGAACTCGTGGCAACACTGGCCCCTAAATGGAAGGTTCCTAGCCGGTTCTATTTTGCCAGGGTTGCTGTTCCAGCACTACATAAAGAGGTGCTTGAGTTGGTTGGGGCAGCTTTGCAGAAGAGTGCTGTTCACACTATACACCTGACAACAGACATGTGGACCAGTTGCCAAGCCCTTGATTACATGTGCATCACTGCACACTGGGTCTCTTTTTCAGGGGTTGCAAAACAGATAAATGCAGGTGGTGACTTGGTCGAGATTTTTAAGGGTGCTCGTAAACATGCAACATTAGCCATGTTTGGCATGGAGAAAAGTCATACTGCAGCCAACATTTTGGATGACTTTAACAAAAAGGTCTCGCAATGGCTGCCCCCAAGAAATTGCAAGGTTGGTTATGTTTTTACTGATAATGGCAGCAATGTAGTTAAGGCCATGGAGAACGGTTACTATTTCAGAGTGCCGTGTTTGGCGCACTGTATGAACCCTGTCGTGCAAAAGTTCTTGAAAAAAGAACTTGCAGTCGACAAAATACTGACCATCTGCAGAAGAATATGCACACATTTCAACCATTCTTTTAAGACCCGGAAGGAGCTGAGGCGCCAGCAAAATGTACGTAGAATGCCAGTGAAAGCACTTATCCAGGAGGTGGCAACACGTTGGAACTCAACCTTCTACATGCTTGAGCGTCTGCATGAGCTGTTTCCAGTAGTCAATGAGTATTTCTACAACCTGGGTGGTGATACGACAGAAATGATGCTAGCGGTGGAGCAATGGCAGCTAGTTAAAAGCCTGACAGACATGCTTCGTCCTTTTGAGGTCTTCACGCGTGACGTCAGCAGGGAGGACTATTCTTTGAGCAAAGCTATCCCATTGTTGCTGAAGCTCGAGCACCAAGTCAAGGTGGTATCTTCAGAATTAAACGATGCTGGAAAGAATGAAGCATATGAGTTGGCGCAGAGATTATTACAACGCCTAGTTAGCAATAAACGGCTTGTAAATATCAAGAAACAACAGCACTACATTTGTGCTACTATTCTGGATCCACGTTACAAAAAGCCATTGTTTGGCAAAGTAATAATTCCTTTTGAAACATCAGATGTTACAGAGTACAAAGGTTGGCTAGCTAAGTCAGCCATTCGTTTTGAAAGAGAGCGGAAGGAAACTGTAGGAGAAGACAGTACTACTAGTGAATCAGCAGGCCATCAGGCGTCCCAAAAAAACACTTCTGCATCTGTGCCTGTGGCAGAAGTGAGTGACTTTTCCTCTGAGCCGTTAACCACACCAGCAACCGTATCATCTGCACCAGGCCCAGGCGATATGTCTGAAGCGGATTGGCTAAGTGAGCTAGGGTTTCCTTGTCCCAGAAAGGACACAGAAGTGCAAAGTACAGGAATCTGGGAGGACATTGTTTCAATGGTGCAGGCCTATCTGGATGACTCAACAGTGGTCAATATTACTGAGGACCCATTGGCGTATTGGCATGGGAAAAGAAACATATGGCGAGAGCTCACCAACCTGGCTATCAATTACTTGTCTTGCCCACTCGCAAGCGTGTCTTCAGAACGTGTTTTTAGTTCTGCTGGTGGCATTGTGACTTGCAAAAGGTCCCGCCTCTTGCCCGCAAATGTGGAGCGGCTCACCATGATAAAGATGAACCAGCACTTCATACCACCAGATTACAAAGTACGAGAATGCACGCAGGAAGAAGAGGACACCGACCTACCTGAGGAAAGTTCTCCTCAGTTACCAGAAGTACTACCGACTCAATTTGCAGAGTTTGAGGATGAGCTCTGCTTCCCTGACAGCGAGTTCAGAAAATGAGTCAATGATTCATTAACTTTAATATTAGTCCTTATTCACTTTTATTCCTGTGTGTCTGTCTTTCTTTTTTTAGCAAGTGCTTCATCACATTCACAATAAAACTGTAATCACCCAATCAAACAACAAACCCATCAACAGAACTGTCTTGATTTTGATGCCGCAGCATTCCTCAGGTTCACAACAGTTAGTTGACAAGAACTCAGTCCTGGTCGTCTATCCTCCTCCTCCAGACTCACCCTATCCATTTCCCGTAATGCTGATGCCTGGATTCTGCACAATGAAGAAACTTACGTTGACGAGTCCCCTAAAGAGGGACTGTCTGGAAGTAGTGAGTCATCATTTAAATACATTTTGCTAAGTGTGACTTTTTTGCGTTTGGGTTTACGGGTCTTGGCTGGGCCATTGCTGGCAAGGTCTATTAAGGGATGAAATTGGTTAGGCATTTACTTTGGAAAACATTTGGCCTATTACACGTGAACGTTTAGGCGTTATTATTGCTCGCTTGCCTGTCTTAGGGGTGCTGTCTGTGGGGCTCCTAGGATTTTGGGGTCTGTGAGCACCGCTGCCATATTTCTAATGTTGATTGCTTTTGTTTTGCAGAAAATCCACGCCGGGAAACTCCAGTTGGGGCCCTGCTGCAGAACGCTTTAGGACACTGTGAATTCCAGGTGGAGCCAGCCCTCAAACACAAATTACAGGTAAGATAAGCGTTTGGATGGGAGGTAGTATAATGGAGTATTAGGAGAGGCGAGAGAGTGACAGTGGTACTAGTAGTAAAGTCCTAGGACTCTTCAATTAACAAACTCTGTGACAGGCATTTACTTTGGAAAACATTTGGCCTATTACACGTGAACGTTTAGGCGTTATTATTGCTCGCTTGCCTGTCTTAGGGGTGCTGTCTGTGGGGCTTCTAGGATTTTGGGGTCTGTGAGCACCGCTGCCATATTTCTAATGTTGATTGCTTTTGTTTTGCAGAAAATCCACGCCGGGAAACTCCAGTTGGGGCCCTGCTGCAGAACGCTTTAGGACACTGTGAATTCCAGGTGGAGCCAGCCCTCAAACACAAATTACAGGTAAGATAAGCGTTTGGATGGGAGGTAGTATAATGGAGTATTAGGAGAGGCGAGAGAGTGACAGTGGTACTAGTAGTAAAGTCCTAGGACTCTTCAATTAACAAACTCAGTGACAGGCATTTACTTTGGAAAACATTTGGCCTATTACACGTGAACGTTTAGGCGTTATTATTGCTCGCTTGCCTGTCTTAGGGGTGCTGTCTGTGGGGCTTCTAGGATTTTGGGGTCTGTGAGCACCGCTGCCATATTTCTAATGTTGATTGCTTTTGTTTTGCAGAAAATCCACGCCGGGAAACTCCAGTTGGGGCCCTGCTGCAGAACACTTTAGGACACTGTGAATTCCAGGTGGAGCCAGCCCTCAAACACAAATTACAGGTAAGATAAGCGTTTGGATGGGAGGTAGTATAATGGAGTATTAGGAGAGGCGAGAGAGTGACAGTGGTACTAGTAGTAAAGTCCTAGGACTCTTCAATTAACAAACTCTGTGACAGGCATTTACTTTGGAAAACATTTGGCCTATTACACGTGAACGTTTAGGCGTTATTATTGCTCGCTTGCCTGTCTTAGGGGTGCCGTCTGTGGGGCTTCTAGGATTTTGGGGTCTGTGAGCACCGCTGCCATATTTCTAATGTTGATTGCTTTTGTTTTGCAGAAAATCCACGCCGGGAAACTCCAGTTGGGGCCCTGCTGCAGAACGCTTTAGGACACTGTGAATTCCAGGTGGAGCCAGCCCTCAAACACAAATTACAGGTAAGATAAGCGTTTGGATGGGAGGTAGTATAATGGAGTATTAGGAGAGGCGAGAGAGTGACAGTGGTACTAGTAGTAAAGTCCTAGGACTCTTCAATTAACAAACTCTGTGACAGGCATTTACTTTGGAAAACATTTGGCCAATTACATGTGAATCAACACGATGACAGTGTTCAGTAAAAGAAACTTACTGCAAACCCACCACCCACCAGGCTCAAAAGTAGTAAAAAACAAGTATGCTCAGATAAAGTTTGAAAAAGTGCATTTTTATATCCCTAACAAAATAAACTCCCGCAAGACCATCCCTAACCCCAACAAATAAATAGTCCTTCAAAAGTCCCCAAAAACCCCAACTCCCAATTCCCACCCCCCAAAAGTCACTAAAAAAAGGGCAAGGGACAGTCTAGGGATGCATGTTGTTGATTTTGGCCTCCAGGGCATCATGCCTTAGGGCCAGGGCATTGTACTTCTCCCGGAGGGTGGCGTGATCTAAGCGGAGGCCCTCCACCAAATTTTGGTACTCTTTCAATTTACGGACCTCCGCCTCCAGGTCGCACACTCGGTGGATAGCACGGCGCAAGCGAGCCTTTACAGTACTATGAGGGGCAGCCTTTGCTGCTCGGCGGTGGCGTCTGACAGCACGGCTCCGTTTCGCCGGAGCACTGCGATGACCGGCAGAACGTGGGGTCACGGAGGAGGATCCAGATGTGCCATTTGATGTACTCGACTGCGTGTCGTCCCCCTCCAGTTCCACCAGCCGCCGATATTGGGCAACAGTAGCATCCAGCCTCCGTTGCCGGGCCAGTACAGCCTGCATACTCCTTGTAGGTTTTGTTGTTCGAGTATGACCAACTATATGAAGAAAGAAAGACATAATCTGTAACCAATGCTCTTTAAGAATATGATTAACACAAAATGATTCAGCAGGAAGTACAACTATCAACTAGCCAGCGCAGTACAAAACTATTCAGGCCAGTATCATGGGCGTCCGCAGAGAGGGGCATGAGTTCAACCTCATGGTCATAGTTTTTTTTGTTGCTCTAGATCTACCCCCCTCCCCCACTGACCCTGCCCCCTTCGGTGCGGCCCTTGGCCACAAACCACACTGTCAATTTGGCCCCGAGAAAAAGTTTGTGAGGACCCATGCTCTATAACCACATCCTCCAGATTTAGATTGAATTGTTTATTTCTGGCAATTTTTTATTTTTCCCTCTGTTTTAATGTAGTTGCCAGGTCGTCTGCTGTAGTGCCGCACAAGATTTTTCTCTTCCCCCTATGGGGTTCTTTGTTTATTTATGCTCTATGTCGTGTTAGATTTAAAAACATTTATTTAATACTTGTGCTCAATCATGTCAGGAGTAGGACTCAGGAGATGGTGATGATGTTGCACCCCCCCCCGGAAACATTTCATAGTATGTTCGTAGTTCATACAGTGACCGTCTACTCTCTGTAGATACATATCATATGCTATCTAAGAGTCAGATAGTACCATGATCCAGCTTACCTGTACCCGACACCACCACTGTCTCCTTCCTCACAGTCTGACTCTGTTCTTGGTCCTCTTGCGCCGCCTCCTCCCCAGAGTGGTCCTCGGACTCCGAGTCAATCACCACCACCACATCAGAGCTGGCCCCGCCACCAGATGTTCCACATACAAAGTAGATTTAAGAATGTTAGATTACACCACTCACTAGTATTTGGTCTAGGAATGAAGAATGTGAAAACAACAGAAAAAGTAATTGACTGTCTACTTTAGTCTAAAGTAAAAATGTCCCTCCTTCCAGGGAAGGCTGTTGTCTTGCTGCACTTTTTTGTCACAATTGATGAATGCTTGCTTAATTTTAACACACACCATTTTTCTCTGAACAGACAGAAACTGGACTTCTAAGGACAAGAGCAACATCAACTTCAAACCAGGTGAAAGCTCGGCTCGACCACAAGAAATGTGTTCCATTACTCATCAACTCAGCACCAAGCACTTTTCCATTTCCAGCTAACTTTATTTTAATATATGTGTTTACTTTTACTTTTAATAAAGCTTTTAAACTTGAATAGACTCTGTGGTTTTTGGTCCTCCAGACTAGAGTGACTGAACGAAAAGTTTTGCAATTTTTGCAAGGAGGAGTCCGTGCCGCTGACACTACCAGGTTTATACAGTGTGCCAAACACGCCACTCTGAAATATTATTACTCTGGTCTTTGGTGTCCATAGTTCGGTTTGTGGAGAATTGTCCCTGCAACAGTAGTATTATGGATTTTGCTCTTATCTAAACACTATTTTGAAAAAATTAAATTAAGAACGCTTGGACAACAATAGGTCCTCTATATTTAAATGAAAACTTACTGGGGCCAGCAAAGGAGCACTCGCCGCCCTGGCCTACATCCTCCTCCTTTGGAGCCACAGCATCCTCTTTTTCTGTCCGCTTGCCCCTGGGCGGACCTGACGTACAACATGAAAGAAAGAACAGAAAACATTGATGATTGCTGTTTGTCGATGTCCTTGTCAACCAAATCAAACATTTAGAAAGAACAAGAACCAACTATTTCAGCCAAAAAAAGGGCTACAAAAGAAGGACTGCACCTGAGCCTCTACTCTAGGGACAGATTTACAAGCCCCTTGCAGCTCTTTTGCTCCGTTTTTGCGTCACTTTTGTGACGCAGCTCCACAACAAAAGAGACGCCATGGTGTGGCGTATATTAACAACGTGACGCATATGGGAGATGCATCCCATTCTAAAGCCCTGCGCCATAAGGGAGCGTTCCAGCGCAAGGGAGGGCGTTCCTGCATAGGAACGCATGCTAAAAGTGGCTATGGGGAATATATAAAATTTCAATCAGTCATTTAGGACAATGATGCATCACTGAAACCCTGCACCTGCATGAAGCAGACGTACGGCTTGACGCAGCATTGCTGGAGCTGCGCCATCGTTGCAACGCAACTCCATCAATGAGCCGCCTTTACGGCACCGATGCGTAACGCTTCGGTGACGTTTTGGGACCATGGTGTGCCGCATTGTAAATACGGCGCACCATGGGTGGTGCTGGCGTGCCGCACACTTTGCAGGGATCCGCAGGTAATAGCTAATCTGACACTTAGGGGCATACTTACGAGTTCTGGGCTGCACACCTCCAGAGGTGCACCAGAAGAAATGCTTAACGCAAAACTAACCTTGCGTCACGGCAGATGCGCTGCAATTACAATGCGGCAAACCCTGGCGCAAGGGTAGGCAGATGCGTGACGCATCTCGTGACGAAAGAGGGGCGCATCTCTAGAGTCGCGTCGCAGGCGCAATGCAACTCTAGCAATGCTCAGGGCTGCCCAATACTCAACATACCGCATCAGTCCTTATGCCTGCTTCAAGCAAGCAGGCATAAAGAATTGACGTAGCAGCGTCGCGGAAGTGCCTGCGTTAAATCTTGTAGATTTCACGCAGGCACTTTTGCGAGGCGCACAGCTGCCTGACCGCCACCTCCCACCCCCCCCTGCGTGGGAACGCATCCATTGTGGCGCAGGCCCAGGCCTTAACGTGGCGCATCTCCCTAGATGCATCACGTTGTACATGACTCGCAGGGATGCGCCATGTTTACGTCGCTGTGCATCAGGTAAGGCAGCATAAACGTGGCGCAAGGGGCTTGTAAATCTGCCCCTTTGTGTCTAGCATTACGCAGTTCTGTAAAGTTCACTCATACATTACTCAGCCCAATAAAATGAACACAAAATAGAAAACAAATAAGCAGTGGCACCGCCACAGAGAAGGAGAGCAGTGCACCTGAAATGCACAGAAGATTTTGAAATATTAATTTACCTCTCCTATCAATGTAATCGGCAGCATTATTGCTCTTTGTAAAAAAGTTAAAGCAAACATTTGCAATATAACACACAGAGCAGGAGAAAAAACAGAGTAGTGAGTGATTAAAAAATTGTTACTACTACTCACCAAGCCCGGGGACCTCCACTCCCAGCACGTCGAGCAGGTCGCGCTCTCGGTCCAGGATATCGGTCCAGCGGTGGGTCACTTGATTATAGGTGCGCTGGACCCCCGAGATGTGAAACAGGGCCCGGCACATCTGCTCCCACCGCTTCCGTCGCTCCTGGCGGTTGGTGTAGCCTCCAGCGATCCTGCCGCCTGCCGCGATGGTCTTGGGGAGGCGGCGCTGTACATAAAAAACGAGTGCGCCCACCTCCTCAGGGCTGAAGATCTCCCTGGGCACCACCATTTCCGCCCTAAAGCGGCCACACGGGAGACGGGCACGGGCTGCGGGGACCGTCTTGGGCAGCTTCACACCTGTCTTCACCATGGTCTGGGCAGGTGTTAGGAACAAGGAGACAAAATGAAAAAGAATAAAACTAGGGAAGAAGAAAATAAAAGTTTAAAAAAGTAGTTGAAAAGTAATCAAAAGTAGCCTAAAACACAAAATTTTAGACCTAGAAAACTAGAGGGATAGAAAAAAAGTGAAATAGATAAAAAAAAATCAAAAAACAAGCAAAAGATGGCAGAGATATAGAAGATAGAATCACCATGCCCAGACACATAGGAATGAATGAAAAACAAGATGGCGGCCCGATCACGTGCGCGTAAGTAAGTTCGCACGCGATTTCTCTCGCGAACTCGTGCGAACTTGCATTCGCAAGGCGCTCATTCCGCGAGATTACACATAGCGGGCGGAAACGGAAATACGTCACGTAAACAAAATGGCGGCGCCCGTACTCAACCTTGGGGTAACTCGCACTAGTTCGCGTCTTCCACGGTCGAGTTCGCACGACGCCGCGCCTCGCAAATAGGGCGAAATTACCGAAAAACGAGTTTTGCAAAAGCAAAACCAACGAGCAGGTGCAAAAGTTCGAGCTCATCATTTGTAACCATTTCCCTGTAGTGCTTCCTGAAGGAGCCCTCCAGAATCCGGTTGCCTACTTGCAACTATTGTGTGACCCTGCTCTGACAGTCACAGAATAGTTACAAGTATGCCATTGCATCCTGTTAAAATTTTTTTACATTGCAACAAAAAGGAAAGGGAGCAGACAAGCAGGTGCCAGCCTTCATTAATGTCAGTTGGGGCAGGGCAGGTGTTGTTGTTTGCAAAACTTAAAGCACTTAGCAGGTGTGCTTTGCTTTGCCACAATAATGTACACTCACTTGTCAATCAGAGGGTGCTGTGATGACACCGAGGGTGGCATGGGTGTGCCAGCCAGAGGGTGGCATGGGTGAACCAGAGTGCCAGTGTTGACAGAGGATGGCAGTGCTTTGCTTTGCCACAATAATGTACACTGGTGAACCAGAGGGTGCTGTGATGACACAGAGGGTGACATGGGTGAGCCAGAGGGTGGCATGGGTGAACAAAGAGAGTGCCAGTGGTGACAGAGGGTGGCAGTGATGAAGAAAGCCTTGCAAACAGGCTGGGCACGTAGAAACAAAAAGTTCGCAAAACTGGTGACCCGACAAGTAAGTTCGCAATTTGCGAAATTGTACAAAACCCTCGCGAACTTGCAGAAACCCGTGCGAACACACACCCCAAAAAAAATCCGCAAAATCCGCGAGAATTCGCGGATTTTGCGGATGTTCGCAATCCGCAAATTCGCCAATCCCCAAATTCGCGGATTGCGAATCCGCAAAATCCACCCATGCTTAGTTTTTATATGCTCTATAGCATATTATATGCAGACATTGTGATTCTGATAACTTTTTTTATAATGCATGGTGTATGATATTTGTTTTCTTTTTCATATCTATGTAATTTTTTAGGCTAAATAAGATGAAGTACTGTCGATGAACTGGATATTATTTATAATTTTGTATTGTTTTTTAAGGACTTCGATCCCTAATGTGAATGTTAGGACTAATGACAAAATCAATTGTGCCTTCCCTTATATGAGCAGCAAAAACAATTAATATGATTATTCCACTTGTTATTACATAAGTGTTGAAAGCGATGCAATATCAATTTGCTTTTCTGAAAGAAAGTGTTATTCATGAACTAATGAATGTTAAAATCTCATGTTTTATTGACTCCACAGTCTGTTTTCTAATTTTTGCCCCGATGGGAAAACCTTTCTAGAATAAAACTAAAGCAACACCAGTTTGTGCAAATCCATTTTACAGAAGGAGCAAAAATAGTGCAGATTGATATCTACTGGATTTTGCTACAGTGCAAAGTTTGTGGAAAATGCATATTGACCCTCTTTCTAAGCAGCTAGATTTTCGAATAACATATTCCGAACCAGCCTTTTTATTTAAGGCTGTGAAGCAACCAGAATCAATGGAATCCATAAACTTCTTAAATTGTAGGTAAATTGAATATTTTTAAACTCAAACATTTTAGAGAACTATGTATATTTAGAATCAGATTTTTCTGTTCTGCAGTGAAAATTTGCCCTCACTAATATGTACTCTAACTGCTTTTGAGTTCAGAGACGCTTTAAGGCATGTGGAATTACCCAGGCCACCCCACCTTCTAGGGAACCCACTGATAAAGTGAGTGGTACATGAAAAGGACTCTCTATCTCAATCTCTCTCTCCATCTCTCCGACTACTTGTACTTCTGACTCAGTCTCACTTTAGCTATCCGTCTCTCACCAATCTCTATCTGTCTTTCTATCTATCTTTCTTTAGCTCATTTATCTTGCACTTTCCCTTCCCCCGTCTCCATTATTTCTTCATCTTTCCTTACCTCTCTCTCTTGCTCTCTATTCCTGAGTGATGCCCTATTTCTTACACTCAGTCTGTCTATCGGGCCTCTCTTTCTACAGCTCTACACTCTACCTCACCTTTCTCTTCTTCACCTCTGTCTACCTCTCTGTCTTGTTGTATCCCATTTCTCTTTACCTCGCTAATTACTAGGTCTCCTCCTTTCTGTCTTTCACCTTTCTTGAAAATACCTCTCTCTTTATTGATCACCCTCCACCTCTCCTTCTGCCTCATATGTATCTCATGTCTCTCTCCTAACTTCACCTCACCTTTTCTACCTCGCCTCCCTCTTTCAATCCCTCTCCAGCTATGTATTTCCATGTATCTACCCCATCTCTATATCTCTACTCCACCTCTGTGTACCGCACTTCATTCATTACATCTCTCTACTACACTTCTCTCTGCCTTCTCATCAACCCCTATCCCTCTACCTCTGCTTGAGTCAACCTCTACATCTCGACCTCATCTTTACCATTGTTTGATTCTTCCTCTACATCACTACCTCTCGAATCCATCTTTGTCATGTAACTATCTTTATGTGATTGCATCTCTTCCACCCATATCTCTGCTATTCATTACTCTGCTTTCATCTCACCTCTAGGTATTATTCCTTCTTCTGCTACACCTCTCTCTTGTCTTAGTCTCCTTTACCTCCTCTCTCTCGAACTCTCTATATTTCATCTCTTTCTAATTGTATCTCAACTTTCTATCTTCCTCACCACTCTCTACCTCACCTCTCTTCTACTGCCTCCATTAATTGTTTCTATGCAGAGCTAGCGGTCACTGCCTAGCAAGAGAAATGTACACATAAAGGAGAGGACAGACAAAGCACGGGAAGAGAATGATGGTGTGGGATGTAATGTGGCATTTTTAAAATGGTGGTACACCTGAGTTTTACGGCGCTATAACGGACAACAACTTATTCAAGACACTGACAAAACGGTAGACTGTTTTAAATATACATTTTCCGTGACATTTTCGACTGTGAGGAAAGTTAAGAACGGGAGCTCGAGGGAAAATGTTGCAATTTGTTTGTGACAGTAATTGAAAAGACAAAGACTGCTTTGGTCCCCGGAACTTGAGGACCGTTAAAGGTCAAGAACTGGAATTTGGGAACCAGAAAAGGAAAGAGGAATGGTTGGAGTTTCTGTAGTCATGACGGGACTGAATCAAAACCATCACAACAACAATTAAATTAAGATGAAAATGATCAGATTTCACCCAATATAATGGTGAAAATCCTGGGAGTACAACTTTGATTTTCCCTGTTGCAGCAAGAATGACAATTGTGGAGGGGGATTTATTTACGATTACGTATATCCTACAATTTCAAGGGCCATGTCCATATATCATATTTTAAGATTATTATGCATTATTGCACTAACATTCACCAAGTCAACCTTACTGTGTCTGAACTATAATTGGAACAATTGAATCGCCAGACACTAAATTATGTTTAAAATATTCGAAGTGAAAACGCTTAATATTTAAACTGTATTAGGCTATTGTGTTAGTTTTTTTAAAGTTAAATACAGTTCGCACATGCTCACGTACACAAATATGAATTTCAAAATTTATTTCTGAGAGCGTAGACCAAACACATAAAACCTGATCGAAACAATTCGCGTTTTTCCATGCAATCTCAAGTGTACTGGCTGTCTCTTACAAGCCTTTATCCCCATGCTCTGCAGCTTTAATGTATAAAACATTTTATGACAATTGCCGGAAAGATGCCGTATTTAAGCAACACACAGTGAAGAGTTAAAAGTGAATCCCTTACCTCTTTGAACTGTTTTCTGAGTATTGCATGTACACAGATGCACTTTTGATGTGTTAACTAGAAAAACTGTCTGAAATAGAACAAAGGAGCTGTCACCGAGGCGAAGACACTGACGAAGAACCACACAGTCTTTTATTGAGGAACTGTCAAGGCTGATCCGGCAGCATTCAGGTTGTCTGTAGTATTTATCAAAGACCTAGATCCAAATGAAGGAAATAATAAAAAGGGAACATTTTATCTACTAGACATTTATTTATGGGATCAGAGAGAATATCACATTAAAAGCCATACGGTGAGAACCTTCATGGACTGGGCTCGGCAAAATGCCTGTCTAGTACTTCAATCAGCCACTCTTCACAGTTAAGCAAACCCACTGACGTCTGATAAACATTTACGAGACAGGCTTTCATTTTCTGCCACTAATACAACAATGTAAAACCTTTTCAACTTGCAAGACTACAGAGGGTTGGAAACTGTGACCTAAAACTTCTTATTGACAGTAGGAAATTGTTTTTTATTCTTTTCTTCGTTCAGCAACAAAGATGATTATTTAACAGTCAGCTTACTGCTCATGTAAATTTAATTTTCTAAAATATAAATCTGTCGATTTTTTTTTTAAGTGTTGCATCTGACCATGAATGAGAATTCTATATTTCCAAGGTAAATAAAGCTACTGGTTTCAGTTGCCTGGTCTTACCACATGCTCTTTTAAGGCTTAGAAAATTGCATCTACGGATAAACAAGTATATTCTAAAAAGCTATTATTATTCAGTAGAAAATGATGGTCCAATATATGTTACATCCGTCTAGTCTCTGGCACTTTGAAGGTCGATAAGTCTAAGAGTTTCGATTTTTTTCACCAGGGACACATTCTGACTTAAAAAAACATGAAACATCGCACCGTTTTGGCACCATTCTTTTCACTACACGTGCCTTTGCTGAAAGCACAACCTTTCCGTAACTGTTGATGAATATAGAAAGATGGCCCTTATTCAGAGGATCATGGGCCTCATTTATGAGGCCTTGCGTGAGTTTTGCGCTTCCGATGCGTCACTTTTTGTGACGCATCGGCGGCGTAAAACATGCCTCCTGATGCGCACTATTTACAAAGTGACGCATCTAAGCAGATGCATCACTTTGTAAAACCCTGCGCTACATTATACCTGCTTCAGGTATAATGTATGCAGAGGGGGCGTTCACCCGCAAAAAGCCTCATAATAGTGACGCAGTGAAATCTATGAGATTTCACTGCGTCACTTTTAGGACGCTGTTGCGTCAAAATCTTGCGCCTGCCTCACAGCAGGCGTAAGCACTTTTACATGGGGCTTCCCCATGTGAAAGGAAGCATTGCTGGAGTTGCGTCACTTTTGTGACACACTCCAGCAATGCGTCACTTTTGCGCCTACAGATACGTCAGAAATACTGACGTATCTGTAACTCCTTGCGACATGATGCGTCATATTATAAATATGACGCATCAATCATGTCGCAGGGAGAGCGCAGTGAAAAGTGACGCATCGCTGTTTTCACGCAGCGATGCGTCACTTTTCATAAATGAGGCCCCATGTTTATACGCTTCCCATTTCATTATTTTTATTGTGGCATTAATGACCAAGAAGATATTCAATGTAAAACATTATTGACCCTGAGCAAAACTATGGGTCTGAGCCAAAGACAAAGAAGTGTAGGGAGGGAAATGGGCAATATCTAGAATTATTGACTAGTGAGCAGGCAAATAATTACATTGTAAATGTTGAGCGACTGGAAACTGACCAGTGACGATGTGGAATTTTACAGTATCCTTTAGAACCTAGTATCAATCTTTTAAAATCCGTATTCATCTCACGGACATTCTAAATTAGTTATTTCAGCAAACAATGATGTTAAAGATGCTCCATGACATTGACCTGAGATTAAGGAGCCAGAAGATTATCTAACATTCAAGACCCATGCTCGGCTCAAGATGATGGTTCATTGGTAAGCAATGAAGAGCAAGGTAAGTTTTCAGGGAAAAAACCCGGTCCTAGTAGCTTTTGCAGCAACTTCAAACCACGTCAATCCAGGTTAAACGCGAAACAGGTTGAATCCATCATGGAACCGAACTGCCACTCGATTAATAAAGAAACCCAGCCTTCTTGATCCCACAAATATTTGACCTTGGACAGATTTATGACACCTTTGGGAAACTGTTGGGACTCTCTCTTAAGAATGAATACTTTCTGCTGTTCAGCAGCTCTCTGACTCAAGGCATTCTTCCCAGAGAATGGAAGTCGGTAGTGGTGAAGCTGCTTCTCTAAAATCTTCGCTAAGTTTGGACGACTTGGACAAGCTTCAGCCTACTACTTCCTTGCCTGATATTGGCAAGATATTGGAAAGGCTCACATTTGGGCAACTTTGACATTTTGTTGACCAAAAATGAATTGTTTTAATATTTCCATGCAAGCTTTCTTCCTGGTCATAAAATAATGGTACTTTCAGGCTCGATTCATCTGTGCAGACTTTTGCGGGTGGGAGGACACTATCAGTTTGTCACCCACAGCACTTCAGGTCTTTGTGTGCAGGAAATGGCTTATGAGGTAGGGTTGAGAGGCCACAGGGGCGACATATGAAAAGGAGATACCACAGATTGGAGTTCAGATTCTGAATCATAGTAAACACAGGATCATCTCTACAATTCACAAATTACACAGTTACAACTTCACTCCACATCTGAGAGCTACGAATAATTGCAGCCATTAGGCACCTGGTTGGACACATCCCCATATTCCAAAATGTAACTGTCATTCCATTTGGAGGGGATTCTAAGCCAATCCTTAAAAAGTTCAGCGAAGTGAGGCAAACATACTCCTAGAGAAGTTTGTGGACAAAAATCCAAGATTGCCAGAGACCAATTTGTGATTAAGGAGCATTCCCTCCTCTAACTCCAACAACTACCAACCAGTTAAGCAAACTCTACCTTACAGTCATTTAACAGCTTCTGTTGGTATTCTCTCAGGATATTGTGCAAAGCACTGTGCACAGTGAGTTTTTCAGACCCCCCTCTCCTACAGGAGCTGCATGTATGCAGAGGATTTCAGTCACAAATCGTCACACAGTCAGACAAGGTTAGCCTCCTCCTTCCTTCTTCAGACATTATCTAGGTGTGAAGTCCCCCAGCTTGCTCCCATCCATACATCACACAAGTCAAGGCTTTCTGTCACAGTCACATAAATCTGCATGGGTAACAGTTGCTATTATCGCACATCCACTTGAAGTTATGGCTTAATATTGGGTTTCATTAAACTAAAAAAATGTCTCTTCAAACTTCTGTTCCCATAGTAATACCTACCAAATTACTATGTCTGCAATTTTGCTTCAGTTCAATTAGTTTAGCATCTACTACTCCTTTCTTCTTTTTGTTTTTAAATCTCCTTAATCATGCGTGAAACATGAGAATTTCACCATCACCTAACCTTTATTTTTTTATTTATCATTATGTAAAGAAAATCTTTAATGAAAGATTTTAAAACAATGTTTTTGTTTAAATATTCTTATATTTTTAAACTATGTACTACGTTTGTATTTCTGTATATAATTTTTGCATAGGGGAATAAATTGGGCAGTGAATTAAATGTTTTAATTCAATAAATTTGTTATGTTCAAGTTAAGATGTGTCTATGTTCTAACTTGGAACATTTTGTATAATATTTTTAATGACATGATATCTTTAATTTGATATTTTTGTAATTATTAGTATGCAAACATACAATTCTCACATGGATTGTTTTTTGAATAATGTTATTTAAATATTGGTATATTTTTGTAGATTTGCAGTCATGTTTTTGTGTATGACTTTTTGAAAACTTTTTTGCTTTATGAAATGTTAAATTATTTTTTAAATATTTTTTTAAATTTTAAATACATGTTTTTCATTCATTTTAATATAGTTTTTGATATTAACTGTATGAGTTTTGTAATTTGTTTGTATTTTTTTGCATTGGCCTTTACAAATGTATGTAATTTAATTGTTAAATTTAAACAAATTCTATTTTTAATTTAAGTTAAAAAATGCTTTTTAATTAATTATACTATTCAATTTTAAAGTGAGAGTAAATAATTGCAATTGGTTATTTTTGGGTAGAACTCCAAATGTATCTTTTTTATATTTTTATTCAGTTTGTGATACTGGGATGATTGAATGATTTTCTGTAATATATTATGTGTTCTTTAATATGAAATATAATTTTGTGGGAGCAGGTAATTTTGTAATTTGTTAAAGTACAGGATTTTCCCCAATGTGATTGAGGGTGGAGTAGGGCTAGTAAATCAGAAGCCCCCAAAGTCCATCACCTCCCTAATGTGGTTATTGACCACTGTGCCTTTACTGGCCGGGTCACCCCACCTGCTCCCCACCTGCTCCAGACGCCTCCTGGCTCCTGCTGTCGCGGCCACGAGCGACCCAGCCGCTGCTGAGCCGCCCGCCTGTGACCGTTTCCCGCCGCTGACCCCTGAGGCAACGCCCACCGTCCACCCATTGGCAGCCCCGCTCCCGCCACCCAGCTGACCCGCCCTCCCGGCTCCTGACTTAAGGAGAGCGGCAGCGCGAGGTCTGGAGAGACCACTGTGCCTTTACTGGCCGGGTCACCCCACCTGCTCCCCACCAGCTCCAGACGCCTCCTGCCTCCTGCTGTCGCGGCCACGAGCGACCCATCCGCCGCTGAGCCGCCCGCCTGTGACCGTTTCCCGCCGCTGACCCCTGAGGCCACGCCCACCGTCCACCCATTGGCAGCCCCGCTCCCGCCACCCAGCTGACCCGCCCTCCCGGCTCCTAACTTAAGGAGAGCGGCAGTGCGAGGTCTGGAGTGACCACTGTGCCTTTACTGGCCGGGTCACCCCACCTGCTCCCCACCTGCTCCAGACGCCTCCTGCCTCCTGCTGTCGCGGCCACGAGCGACCCAGCCGCCGCTGAGCCGCCCGCCTGTGACCGTTTCCCGCCGCTGACCCCTGAGGCCACGCCCACCGTCCACCCATTGGCAGCCCCGCTCCCGCCACCCAGCTGACCCGCCCTCCCGGCTCCTGACTTAAGGAGAGCGGCAGCGCGAGGTCTGGAGTGACCACTGTGCCTTTACTGGCCGGGTCACCCCACCTGCTCCCCACCTGCTCCAGACGCCTCCTGCCTCCTGCTGTCGCGGCCACAAGCGACCCAGCCGCCGCTGAGCCGCCCGCCTGTGACCGTTTCCCGCCGCTGACCCCTGAGGCCACGCCCACCGTCCACCCATTGGCAGCCCCGCTCCCGCCACCCAGCTGACCCGCCCTCACGGCTCCTGATTTATGACGCCCCCAGAGCGACCGCGCAGCGTACGCGCGCAGCGGGAGCACCGACTGAGCGCCGAAGGTGCGCCAAAGGTAAGCCCGTCTGCGCCTGGACCGCGCCCAGCGCCAGGACCCCTGGCCCCCACCGATGGAAGCCGACCCGACGGACCTACGACGCCACCGAACTCAACGCACTCAACACCGGCCGAACCCCAAGCTGCTATCGAGCCACACCGAGACGCACCCATGGACCCTTCAGCTGCCACTCCTGCAAGTTCACCTGCAACCGGACCCACGCCACACCAGCACCCACCAAGCCGAACACCAGCATCACCCACCTGAAGTGCATCCTGCTCAACACCCGCTCCGTCCACAGACACGCCGTCGAGCTCTGGAACCTGCTCGACACCACAGCCCCAGACGTCGCCTTCCTCACGGAAACCTGGATGAACGACTCCTCAGCGCCCGACATCGCCATCGCCATCCCGGACGGCTACAAGATCATCCGGAGGGACCGCGTCAACCAGACTGGAGGAGGCATCGCCATCATCCACAGGGACACCATCCGCATCACGACCAACTCCGACGACACCCTCGCACCCGCCGAACACCTGCACTTCCAGATCCACGTCAACCCAAAGACCACACTCAGAGGCACCCTCATCTACAGACCCCCGGGACCACGCACACGATTCAGCGAAGACATCGCCGACTTCATCAGCCCACACGCCCTCCCCTCCGCCGACTACATCCTCCTCGGGGACCTCAACTTTCACCTGGAGAACAACAACGACCGCAACACCACCGCCCTGCTGGACAACCTCGCCAACCTCGGACTCAAGCAACTGGTGACCACCCCCACCCACCACGCCTGACACACACTCGACCCGGTCTTCTCCTCCAGCAAGGACATCGCCTTCAGCCACGCCACGGAACTCCACTGGACGGACCACAGCTGCGTACACTTCAGCTTCAGAAGGACCACGCTCCACCATCACCAGCAACAGGCTCCCCGCAGAAGCTGGAATAAGATCACGGCAGACCAGCTCGCCACCTCCCTGAGCAAGAACCCGCCCACCAACACAACGAACCCCAGCCAAGCGGCCACCAACCTCACGAAATGGATCAGCGACTGCGCAGACGACCTCGTCCCTCTGAAGACCCCGCCGAGCAGACCCGGCAGTAAGAAAGCCCCATGGTTTAACGACGAACTCAAGAGCTCCAAGAAGAACTGCAGAGCACTCGAGAAAACCTGGCGCAGAGACCCAACACCGGACAACATGACTGCCCTCAAGCTCGCCACCCGAAAACACCACCAACTGATCCACACCACCAAGAAAACCGCATTCAGGGAACGACTGAACAACAAAGCACACAACAGCAAGGAACTCCTCAACATCGTGAAAAAGCTCTCCAACCCCAACGCCGGAAACAACGACATCACCCCTTCGCAAGACCTCTGCAACTCCCTCGCCTCCTACTTCCACAACAAGATCGCGGACATACACAACAGCTTCAGCACTCATCCGACGCACGCCATGACCGAACCACCGCCCCCCACCACCACCCTCCGCGCCTGGACCCCGATCAGCACCGAAGACACCATCCGCACGATGAACTCCATCCACTCCGGATCTCCGACAGACCCCTGCCCTCACCACGTCTTCAACAAGGCCGACGCTGTCATCGCACCCCACCTGCGGGACATCATCAACACCTCCTTCAACACCGCTACCTTCCCGGAGAGCTGGAAGCACGCCGAACTCAGCGCTCTACTCAAGAAACCATCAGCCGACCCCTCCGACCTCAAGAACTACCGCCCTATCTCGCTGCTCCCGTTTCCGGCAAAAGTCATCGAGAAGACCGTCAACAAGCAACTGGCCGCCTTCCTCAAGACGAACGGCTCCCTCGACCTCTCGCAGTCTGGCTTCCGAGCCAACCACAGCACCGAGACCGCCCTGATCGCAGCCACCGATGACATCAGAGCCCTGCTCGACAACGGGGAAACAGCGGCCCTCATCCTCCTGGACCTCTCCGCGGCCTTCGACACTGTCTGCCATCGTACCCTAGTACAGCGCCTCAGCAACGTCGGAATCCAGGAGAAGGCACTGGAGTGGATCACCTCCTTCCTCGCCAGAAGGACACAGAGAGTTCGCCTCCCCCCGTTCAGATCTGAAGCCACCGAAGTCATCTGCGGCGTTCCTCAAGGCTCCTCGCTCACCCCAACACTCTTCAACATCTACATGAGCCCCATCGCAGCCATCGCACGCGAGCACAACCTCAACATCATCTCCTACGCCGACGACACCCAGCTGATCCTCTCCCTCACCAACGACCCCGCCACCGCCAGAGCCAACCTGCACGAAGGGATGACAGACGTAGCCAAATGGATGTCGAACAGCCGCCTGAAACTGAACTCGGACAAGACGGAAGTCCTCATCCTGGGATCCTAACCCTCCGCCTGGGACGACTCCTGGTGGCCCCCCGCCCTAGGCAGCGCACCCAAACCAACAGACCACGCACGCAACCTGGGCTTCATCCTGGACTCCTCCCTCTCCATGACCAGACAAGTCAACGCCGTCTCCTCGTCGTGCTTCAACATTCTGCGCATGCTACGTAAGATCTTCCGATGGATCCCCACCGAGACCAGGAAGACGGTCACCCAGGCCCTCGTCACCAGCCGTCTGGACTACGGCAACTCCCTCTACGCCGGAACCACCGCCAAACTCCAGAAGAGACTCCAGCGGATCCAGAACACCTCAGCACGACTCATCCTGGACATCCCCCGCCGCAGCCACATCTCCGGACACCTGAGAGACCTGCACTGGCTCCCGGTCAACAAGAGAATCACCTTCGGGCTCCTCACCCACGCACACAAAGCCCTACACAACCAAGGCCTAGGATACCTCAACAGCCGCCTTAACTTCTACGCTCCCAAACGCCAGCTTCGATCGACCAGCCATGCCCTCGCCGCCGTCCCCCGCATCCGAAGAGCCACCACAGGAGGAAGGTCCTTCTCCTACCTGGCCGCCAAGACTTGGAACTCCCTCCCGACTCACCTCCGCCTGACCCAAGACCACCTCGCCTTCAGGAAGCAGCTCAAGACCTGGCTGTTCGAGCAGTAGTGGACCCCCTCCCCCCAGCGCCTTGAGACCCTCCGGGTGAGTAGTGCGCTATATAAATGCTGTGATTGATTGAGTGATTGATAGGTTTAGAGGTGGAAAAAATAATCTGACCATCCAATGTCCAAATGTTTCCCCAATGTGGTAAAATTCGAAGTTGGAATAGTAACTCTGACCACCCACCCAAAAACAAATGCAAATAACACAATATTTCTTAGCATGGTCAAGTTTGGAGTGGGAATAGTGAATTAGACTTCCCAAATTTCTCCATTGTATCCAACTTTCTACTGGGAATACTGAATGTAATATTCATAAACTGTTAGCATTTGTGTTTTTTATTTTGTACATTCAAATGTAGATGTAATTTAAAGTATGAGTAAGAAATTGGGTTACTCTTTGAGAGGGATGAAACCCTATTCAAGCAGAAACCACAATCCTTGTCAGGTTGAAGTCACAAGCAAACCCCATATTAACCGTTGCTCTACCCCCTTGTAGCTTGGCACAGAGTAATCAGGCTTCACTGAGAGGAAATGTGTATACAGTATTTGTGCTTCACTTTAAACAGCAACACAGTAAAAAACATCACCAAAGGATCCAATACTAGATGTAGAACAAGATCAAAACAACAAAAATCCAATTAGTAGGGCCGTAAATATGCAATTTCAAAGATTTCAGTGCAATTGCATCACAAATCATTAAGTACCAACTGTGGATTTCCGGTCACATCAGATTAGGACAAAGTCACAAGTTCAGGCCAAGTGTGATGTAGAACGGGCCGACTATAGGCACCTAGGCCGACTAAAAAAAAGAGTACCTTAATTTCTGGTTGGAGCTGAAATGATGTGTCAGTTCAGAAGAGTAGCTGTGTCATCATCAAGGATCCCGTCGATAAAGGTTTGCGATGCAAAGTCCAGGGTTTATGAATGTGTCTGGAGTTGAGGCCATGCGCTGGTTCCAAGTAGCTGTGAGGCTGTGATGCAAGAACCTGTGTTGTCATTGAGGCTGCCGTCGATGAGGGATTTGCCATGCCAAAGACTGTGGTATTAGTTATTGTATAAGAGTGTTAGTATATGTTTGAATAAGTGAGGTGGTGTGTGTATAACTGTATAGGTGAGTATATGGGAGTGTGTTTGATTATTTGCATGACTGACTAGGTGTGTGAGTAACTATGGATGAGTGGCGGTATGTGAGTGCCTGTATAGATATGTGAGTGCATTTGATAATGCCGTATTGATGGTTGACTGCATGTATGAGTGACTGCATGGGTGAGTGAGTGAATTTGTGTGTAGACCTAGGAATTAGTGAGGGGTATTTACTAACTGGTATTGGTGTGTCTATTGTTTTGAAAATGGTAGTCTGTATTTTAGAGTGGGTGTATGAGAGGTTATATTAGGGTATGAGGGGGTGCATCAGATTATCACACGGATGATGTCATCAGTGATGTCATTTGAGATGCCACTAATGATGTCATCAGTGATGTCATGAATGATGTAATATGTGATGTCATCAGCAGCGCATTGCAGGGGCACATGTTATAGTTAGCTGAACTAACTATGATGGCCAAATTTCTCTGGTTTTGTACTAGTGATAAGTCCAACTAACTATAACGTGCCTGAAACCTGTGTTTTTTTCAGTGAATTTCGAAGGTTTTTTAAATGCTAATTTCTAACTATAACGTCCCTCAAACCTATGTTTTTTTCTGTGACTTTCAAAGGTTTTTTAAATGCTAATTTCTAACTATAACGTCCCTGAAACTATGTCTTTTCCAGTGAATTTTAAAGGCTTTTTAAATGCTAATTTTTAACTATGCATACATAGGTAGGACATATGCAGAAAGAGAAAGAAAGGTGGAGAAATAAGCAAGAGAAAAGCGGAAAGAGGCAACAGAAGTCCAGAAAAACTAAGAAAGGTACAGAAAGAAGCAAGAGACAGAAAGAGAGTGTGTGGCGAAGAGAGAGGGAGGTACAGCTAGTACGTTGAGTTAGAGAGAGAGAGAAAGAGAGGGAGTTAGGAAGTAAGACAGATAAAGGTATGAGCATACATACACAAACCTATATAGAAACACAGAAGAAGAGGTGTGGCTCTCAGGGGTGAACACACAACAGCTGTCTGGTGGCGCCTCAGATTGCCATCACCATACGCAGAGAGGATGTCGTGCTCCCTCAGATTAATAACACCTCAAGTCCTGTCAGGCTGTCAGCTCCCCAGGCAGCGAGGAAGTACACCACAAGTTAACACTCGAACGTCGGCCAGCAGAAGTAGCAGCACCCATTCCTCATGATGAAGTGGGGTGCCCAGGGATACACAGACGGGAGCTGGATGCTCAAAAGAATGGACCTCCCTCCTCACCCTTTGAGTCCGTCCAGGTGAGAGATCCCTCACCCCTCGGAAAGAGGAGTCCTCGCACTCATAAGGGGAAAAAAACAACCAAATTAACCTGGTGCACGTGAGAGTGAATGCCCAAGATCCCATCGCAGGGAGGAAGTTACTCACCCAGTGGTAAACACTCAGAATCCGAATGCACGTGTCGCTGGAAGCCAATACCAACACCAGGGCACGATTAACTGGGTGTTTAGGGATGGTAATTGAAGTAATTCATTAGCAGTGCAGGGTTTATGCAATGCTGTAGTATTTGGCGCAGCAAACCCCGTCATCTTATAATCACCAGAGTAGTGCTGCTAGCATAACTAGCACATAAATTAGCAACCCTGGTAAAATTCCAGTTGGCCTTTTGTGGCGGAGTGTTAACTGGATCACAGTGGGGCCCATGGGCTGTGTGGCATAGACATGAGAACACGGGCCCATGGGCTGTGTGGCATGGAAATGAGAACACATGCACCACGGTGAGCAACCAAGACACGTGCTAACTGCAAACACCCACCAAACCGAAGTTGCACCACAGGACAGAACTCAATATAAATTATGCCTAACATCAGGGATCCTAATATAAAGTGCTGCTGCTGTCCCGACCGGTCAACGGTCTTTTACATAGTATCACAGACATCCGAGGCATACCGGTACCCGCCTTCTCAAAATATTGCAGCTCTGTGATCAATGCGGAGCAGGACTGCTCGTCCTATTGCAGTAAGCGCCCGGAACTGTAGCAACTGTTGGGCGGAAATAACAGTACCCGCAGTACCCTGAGCCCTCCCTTCTGCCTTGATCCAGATAGTACAATACAACTGGGAGGAGTGCCTGAGAGCGGCTTCTGTTACACTGTTAGACTGACAGCGCGGCGCTACAAGGGGAGCAGCTTCTGGCATTCGAGGATCGCAGGAGTAGCGGGCTCACAGGTGATCCTTCCCTCGGCTGAGAACATTGTGATCAGTGGCAAATGTTGCAGCTTATCCACCAATGTTCTAACATGTCATGTCTGCTTTTGAGAATATAACCTGCCCCTTCTTTCCTGGTGCGTCAATTATCCAAGTGTAAATTACCTAACAACTTTCAGAAAGCTGCGCATAGAAGCACTTTGTTTGTTGAAAGCAAGCGATGGCACTCCTTTAAGCCTTGTTCTCACTTTCTGCTGCTGACAGGGGTCACTGCCGTGGAGTGGGAGCCTGTGAAGAATAAAGAGTAGGTCATACTCACCCCCTCACAGCTCGACCTCTACGCATCCTTCCCCCAGAGCCCTGGCCGACGTGTCACAACTCCGTACCAGCAGGACAACTCTTGGGCCCTGCAAGGAAGAGCAGACCCCCGCTAATGAATTTGCAAGTGCCCCCAGGACCTGGCCAACCCAGGGGATTTTCCAAAATGAAGCATGAGAGCCCGCGCTTCATTTTTAAAAATGGCAGGATTCGCGACTCCAATGCGAATTCCTTGTGGGACCCCCTTAGCAGGCCTAGGGGGTTAGGGTGTTTCTACCATGCCCCCTTTTCTTCTTTTTCACGTTTTTGTTTCTTTTGACTCGGTTAACGAGTCACAAGATGGCTACCAACACTTTCTGGTTTGGAGTGTTGGCAGCCAATTAGAATGAAGCTCGTGGTCAGGAGGGTTTGCGGACCCATCGCTGCCCTAGATATCGAAACTTTTCTTTTTTTTATTTCTCAGGAACTACAGAACGGATTTACACCATTTAAAAAAAAGAACTCTTTCCAAAACAAGACTTACCTTTTTGACAAATTGGGTGTTCAGCAGTTCGGGCTGTAGCTTTGTCTAAAGTTTCCTTTGGAAATTTCCATGGGGAAAACATGTTTTGGGACCCCACTTTTCACTTGGTCCCAGCTTGTCGAATCACCCCAAAACATTCAAGACAGGAGTTTACCGGAGCGCCCCACTAGTTTTGAAAATTTTGGGAAGATTCGTCAACTGGCGCCAAAGTTATTAGGAAAAGTAAAAAATCTTTTCCTATGGAAACTAGGTCCTAACTATAACTACCTATTGGCGACCACCACGCCCCTTTTTACACCTCTCTGTAACGCAGCACTGTGGAGCTTACTGGAGGTTCCTGGTGGACTAGTTGGCCCCTAGGGACCCTCAGGATTCAAGGGGACTTAATCCCCCAACTTAAAACACGCCACAGTGCACGTTTGCACACTTGTCACATTAGGCCCCGTCCCCTCCTTCCACCGCTAGGCGAATGTGCCCCGTGCCACATTTTAAGTTGGGGGATTGATTCCCCTTCAATCCTAGGGTGGTACCTGTCTTAATCATGTGTGAATGCACCACATGATCTTTCAGATTCCTGTTACGTTTGTATGCAAACATCGGTTTAAGAAGTGGTCCAGTGTCTGAATGCAACACATTTAAAATTTGCCAGCTAGAGTACACTGCCTGCCTTATTCCGTCATTCAACATGGAATGACGAGTGATGACGGTTAAAGGAGGCTCACATTTGGTTTTGACATTCTCCAGTAGATGTCAGGGATAGTCATATATATGTGACAACTGTGGTTCTTTTCATGTAGATACACTTTTGAATCAGAAGATAAAGTTGACGTTGTCACATAGAAAATAGAAGTAGTTAACATTGGGTGAGTATTCTCTAATACTATAGGGCTAACTTTGTAGTTAACTTGAGACTTGTTTCAACAGGTCTATTCACCTCCTTTCATCTCCTGGAAGGTTAAGCTTAAACTTAGTCTTGTAATGAGGTTTGGTGATGGTCTTGGCTTTCCCTTTTTGATTTCTAAATGGTTCTTGTATAGCACTTTATAATTGTGTACACTCTCATGGTTGTAGACAAAGCTCAATTGATCAAAAGTATCTTAAAGTATCAAATATGTTTTTAAATTCTAGGTGCTAGTTTGTTCATATACAAGTCTAACCGTGTAAGCTGTAAACTCATTTGGACCTTATTTGATTGGATTTTTCGACCATTAATTTTGACATGTTTATTAAACACAGTTCTTCCCACCACTATTAAAGAAAAACCCTGACGAAGGCTCTGCAGAAACGAGTTGGTAATCGACTATCTTGACCAATGTTCATAGATTGGATTTTATGACATCATCTTGTTTCCAACTCTTGTATCTACATATCAAATTGTATTTAGTGCTTATTAATTTACAATTATAATTTAAGTACGGTTGTAGATTAAAGTAGGGTCTCCTGTTGTGTATTATTCAGTGGTTAGATTCTTATATGTATAATCATGTTCTGATCCAATATTGTGTATATACTGTTTTATCCTATGTAAACAATTGTTTTGTATGTCAAATGTTTTGAAAATGAATTTAATAAGATATAAAAATAATAAATCAAAAATATATTCTTTATAACTGGTTCTGTGTTTTTCGATTGAAAAATAGGTCGCCAGGTAATGAGTTTCAGCTAAAAATATACAGCACTAAACCCAGTGCAGCTTGTTTTCCAATCATACCCATAACATATGTAAGAAAGGGGCGGTTTTATAACCACAGCGGGGCAAGAAGAGGGGCAATCAGGATATATTTAATGAAGCACCTGTGGGGTTAAATAGGTTTGACAAATAACATTAAATTGGATAAGATTAAATCTAGTTTTGGAACTAATTTGTTTAACCCCTTCATGTACCCTTTTCCATTCAGAATCCGTGAGGGGTGTTTCCAAAACTTCATCCCATCTGGCCTGGATCGGAAGCGGGCGTGCAGTGAGATCCACCCTTAGTACCCGATAGATATGAGAGACCAGTCTATGTCCCCCAGCTAGAGTCACAAGGACCTGAAGGGTGGCAGTTATAGTCGGTTCCTCCTGGAACATTGGCCAAATCCCCATTGCCACCGCCAAACGTTTTGAGTATTGAAGGTATTGACCTCTACCCAGGTCAAATTCTGATTCCGCCTCCTCCCTGGTTAGGAATTGCCTATTCAGATATAGATAGCCCATCATCCTACAACCTCCCTGGCCTCCACCCATGTGGAGTTGGACATAACTTGGCCAATTTGTCCAAACAGGATAACTGCCCACAGAGGTTGCCCCACGTACCGCTACTTTAAAGGCAGTTTCTCAGGTGGAGGCCACAGGTCTCACAGTATATGGGAGGTGCTCAGGTACACGAGAGCCCATCATTAAAAGGTCCGGGAGAGGAATAACCTGGTGAGTACCCCTCAGTAACTGTTTCTCCCAGTTATCATTGTTATTAAGCCAGTGTATGGCATATTGGACCTGCGCTGCCATATAATAGAATCTAATCATGGGACCTCCAGTCCTCCTGTGTCACAAGTTCTCTGTAATGTCCGCAACCTCACTCTCTTCCTGTTGCTTCCCCATAGTAGATCAACCAGTAGACAGTCCAACTGTAGAAAGTACTCCCAGGGTATCTTATACACCCTGGGAGGACCACCATTTTATCAGAGCGATACGTCCCATCAGTGATAGGGGTAAAGTATGCCAGAACTCCACTGATTTGCGGATACACTCTACACAGCGTCCCATATTATTGTCTAAGTGAGCCTCATGTGTGTGTCAACCGGACTCCTTAGTCGGAAATCCAGCTCATTCCCACAATGGGCAACTCATCTGCTGCTCTGTCCCCCAAGGTTTCCATAGGGAAAATCTTAGACTTCCCCGGGTTAAGGCAAAAGCCCGAGATCCCACCAAAAGTAGTGAACTCCAGAAGGAGCTCAGGGACCACCTCCCCGGGACGATGGAGATATACCAGTGTATCGTCGGCATACATTGACACAACGTGCACTGTGGGACCCAAATGAACACCCCATTGTGTTATCCTGTGTCGCAACAAAGTTGCCAACAGCTCTATTGCCAGGGTTAAGAGGAGCGGTGAGAGTGGGCAACCCTGTCGAGTACCCCTCCGAAGTGTTAACACTTGGTTGCGGAGACGGATCCGAGCGTCTGTCTATGGTAAAGAAGTCTCAACCAGTTCAAATATTTGTCCCCCAATTCCATTTTATTAAGCACTGCCCAGATATACCCCCATTCAACCATGTCAAAGGCCTGCTTAATATCTAAAAGACATAAGGCCCAGTCCCTATATTGCAGGTGTGGTGCGTGCCAGATATGTACGAGTCGTCTTAAATTATGCGTGGTGTTTTGACCAGGAATAAAGCCCGCCTGGTCATTTTGGCCCAGTCTGGTCATATAGGATCAGAGACGTGCTGCTAGCACTCTGCTAAGTATTTTCTTGTCAACATGTAAAAGAGAAATGGGCCTGTAAGAAGCTGGGGACAAGGGATCTCTTTCCGGCTTAGAAATCATAGACATCAGAGCCTCCATCATAGTTGGGGAAAGTGCCCTCCTCTCAAGAGCCTCGTTGTACACCTCAAGGAGATGATCAACCAACTGAGGGACAAACGTTTTATAAAACTCAGTCGGGAGGCCATCACTATCAGGGCAGTTTGCAGACTGCAAGCTCTTAATCTCAGCTAACACCTCCTCCCTAGTAACTGGTGCTCCTAAGGTCACAGTAAGTCCGAATGAGGTCGCACACTGCTCGTCCCATCAGCGTGTGACCCCGGAGCATGATGTTTGATGTAGTCGGTATCAGCGGGTGCGCTTCTACCCGAGTTTATAGTCTTGAGGGTGTTCACTGGTGTGCTTGCCATCCCTGGACACGTGTTTCGCGTTCATTAACGCTCATCAGCAGGGATTAGGCGTGTGCACGGGGTTGCTGCGTGGGCTGCCGAAAATATTCTTAGGTCCAGATACCTCTTAAGGCGCGCAGGTGCGTTGTCTCGAGGTCGTCACCTCCACCGGCTCAAGGGAGCCTGTATAAATAGTAAGTCCGAATGAGGTCGCACACTGCTCGTCCCATCAGCGTGTGACCCCGGAGCATGATGGTCGATGTAGTCAGTATCAGCGGGTGCGCTTCTACCCGAGTTTAAATTCTTGAGGGTGTTCACTGGTGTGCTTGCCATCCCTGGACACGTGTTTCGCGTTCATTAACGCTCATCAGCAGGGATTAGGCGTGTGCACGGGGTTGCTACGTGGGCTGCCGAAAATATTCTTAAGTCCAGATACCTCTTAAGGCGAGCAGGTGCGTTGTCTCGAGGTCGTCACCTCCACCGGCTCAAGGGAGCCTGTATAAATAGTAAGTCCGAATGAGGTCACACACTGCTCGTCCCATCAGCGTGTGACCCCGGAGCATGGTGGTCGATGTAGTCGGTATCAGCGGGTGCGCTTCTACCCGAGTTTAAAGTCTTGAGGGTGTTCACTGGTGTGCTTGCCATCCCTGGACACGTGTTTCGTTTTCATTAACGCTCATCAGCAGGGATTTGGCGTGTGCACGGGGTTGCTGCGTGGGCTGCCGAAAATATTCTTAGGTCCAGATACCTCTTAAGGCGAGCAGGTGCGTTGTCTCGAGGTCGTCACCTCCACCGGCTCAAGGGAGCCTGTATAAATAGTAAGTCCGAATGAGGTCGCACACTGCTCGTCCCATCAGCGTGTGACCCCGGAGCATGATGGTCGACGTAGTCGGTATCAGCGGGTGCGCTTCTACCCGAGTTTAAAGTCTTGACGGTGTTCACTGGTGTGCTTGCCATCCCTGGACACGTGTTTCGTGTTCATTAACGCTCATCAGCAGGGATTAGGCGTGTGCACGGGGTTGCTGCGTGGGCTGCCGAAAATATTCTTAGGTCCAGATACCTCTTAAGGCGTGCAGGTGCGTTGTCTCGAGGTCGTCACCGACGAGTACCTACTCGCACCAACTTTGGTGAACCACTTACAAACTTTGTTTCTACTCTTTGAACTACACGCACTTCAAATACCAGAGTGCTTAGGGGCGATCCGGAGGAGAGGCTAGCGGTGTGCGATCCATTGTGGTATTCTAATTATAGCGCTCCCATGAGCCCCGAGCTGACGAGCTCCTGGAGATGCACCTGCGTGCCGGAGAGGCATCAGGGCCTGTGATGGATACTTGGCGGCCTTCTCATCCACCCCAAATACTTCTCTACTGATGAGGGAAACTATCCCGAAACCCAGGCCATGTCTCGGGTCTAGAGATCTTGGGGACAACGAGTACCTACTCGCACCAACTTTGGTGAACCACTTACAAACTTTGTTTCTACTCTTCGAACTACACGCACTTCAAATACCAGAGTGCTTAGGGGCAATCCAGAGGAGAGGCTAGCTGTGTGCAATCCATTGTGGTATTCTAATTATAGCGCTCCCATGAGCCCCGAGCTGACGAGCTCCTGGAGACGCATCTGCGCGCCGGAGAGGCATCAGGGCCAGTGATGGATACTTGGCGGCCTTCTCATCCACCCCAAATACTTCTCTACTGATGAGGGAAACTATCCCGAAACCCGGGCCATGTCTCGGGTCTAGAGATCTTGGGGACAACGAGTACCTACTCGCACCAACTTTGGTGAACCACTTACAAACTTTGTTTCTACTCTTCGAACTACACGCACTTCAAATACCAGAGTGCTTAGGGGCGATCCGGAGGAGAGGCTAGCAGTGTGCGATACATTGTGGTATCCTAAGGTCACAGTGTCCGTCTTCCCAAGAGTGGGAAGAGTCACTCCGCCTAGATAGTCTAACAGGGCGTGTGATTGGAGCAGGGCGGCCGCCGTGCCTAACCCGCTACAAGTGAGCCTCAAATATGGCAAGAATGGCAGTTTGAGTTTGCACTCCTTTATCATTATGGAGTTGAAGTACTGGTATCTGTTCAGTTTCGGTGCAAATCAGTCGCGCTAAAAGTGCCCCAGATCTATCTCCCTCTATATAAAGCCGCTGCCTATAAATGGAGGATTTATGTTTCTCCAAGCGGGACCATGCCACAAGTTTTCCCCCTTAACTTGCGTACATTCAGTCATATCTGCCGGGGTCTTGTAGAGAGTGGACTCTATGGTTTTTAATCATGTTTCCAGGGAGACAATATCGGCATTGAGTTGGTGTTGGACTCCATAAGTAGTCTTCATACAGACTCCTCTGATCACATCTGTTAGCGCCTCCCATTCAGTGGATCAAGTGGAGGCAGAATCCTAATTTTCAGCAAAATAGTATCAAATAGCCTCCACCACCCTCTGCACATATTGTGGGTCTGTAAGGGCCTCCGCCTGCGGTCTCCAGAGTGGAATGACGGGCGACCCGGTCCGCTGGCCACTGTTAACAATAGCGGAGCATGATCAGACATATAACGGGGCAAATAGGAAATGGCTTCGGTTGCAGTAGAAAGGCCCGCTGAAAGACAAAATGCTCAATACAGAAAAAGGTATTAGCCGCTGGGGTAAAACAAGAGTACTCTCTTCTATTGGAATGGCGGGCTCTCCAATCATCTCTCAGATGCATACCCTGAAGAATATCAGTGAGGGAGTTCACCATATGGGGTTTAGTACGGGCTTTTGGGGGCTCTCTATCCAAACTTCCATCAAACACACAATTGAAACGTCCAAAGAGGAGAATCTCAGCACCCATATAGGGAGTCGCCGCTTTTAACCCCTTCCATGCTCATGACGAGCTCAGCTCGTTATGCAGTACACTGCTCGTGTGCTCATGACGAGCTCAGCTCGTCATGAACAATGGGAAACAAGGGTCTGCAGCACAGCAGGATAATCTCCCTGGCAGCCAAGGTGTTAAACAGCCAGGTAAAAATCGGGGCAATCCAGATTGGAGGCATAAACGTTAATAATACAGATCTCTTTTTCTTACCAGCTGCCAAACACAATAACATATCGCCCCTCAGGATCTAGCACAGGTTGTACATGGTGAAAGGGAACTCCAGGTGCCACCCATACTAGTGCCCCGAGTAAGATGTTGCATATAACTGTTCCCTCCAACGTTTACGGAGACTTGCTATTGTATATCCCCAAATATGTGTTTCTTGCAGCCCACCTATTGCTTTTTTCTATCTCTTCAGGAAAGCATATATTTTACAACGTTTATATAGGGTTGCCAACACACGAACCTTCCAGCTAAGAGATCTTAATGTCTGTGCTGTCATGGTAACGTTGAAACAAGTGTTTAACAAGCACTACACCCCTGATAGAATCCCCCTGCCCCATGTAGTCCAAGATCTGTGAACTATGGCATAATATGTTGTGATCTGAAAAACCTCCCAATTACCAAACCAACTTCCAAAATACAAACAGTGAAATCCCTTCCCCCCAACCCCCGGGCAGAAGTAAAGATTCACATGCGCAAAGTATAATCCACATAAGAAACAATACACACTGCCCCACACCACCCCTTCCCCCCTATTCCCAACAATACTTTAATGGGTGCATGGCCGCTCTAGGGTCACGACTCGTGGCAGTCATACCTAAGATAGTAATACGTACATTGAAGTGAACGCTGTGCAAGAGAACAGATAACGCCAAGGTGCGAGATTGCTCTCAAGCGACCTCGGTGGATCTGGGCTCTAGTGGGGACATTTCCCTTCCGGCAGCCACACATTATTCAAATATTAACAATAATCAACAAAATGCTCTTCAACTTGTACATGCAAATGAAAGTAAGAGGAGGTGAAAAGGCTAAGTAGTCACCCCAGCAGTTTGGAAAACAACCTCCTAGGCATTTCGGAAAAGGCAAAAACATTACATTTTACTGGACAGCATAATTTCAGTTACTCAAGGACAACTTATCTGCACAGTTTAGCAGTCAGTGTTCAATCCAGACAAGAATTTTTGTGACCACTGCCGGGTCCTCCATCGTCCTGAACAAGATCTGGCGTCAGCGCCAGAGAGTCAGGAACCACCTCCGAGTCCTAAGCTTGTAACATTCCATCGTAACAGACCATGACACTCCCCAGACTCAATGTTCTTCTTTGCGGTTTTTGGCGGGTGGACTGTCTGCGACCCCACAACGAGGGCTGTAAGGGTCGCGTCTCATCCGAGCTCCTAAAAGGGACCAACCCTCGTTTCTCTGGGGCCCTAATGTACAACAAGTCTCTCGCCTCCTCTGCGAAAAGAAGAAAAGGACGTGGCCCTCATTCACCACCCACAGTTTTGCCAAGAAAATAAGGCGGTATTTCAAATTTAAATACCGAAGGCGCTGCTGGTTCTCCATGAAGGTCTTCCTCTGCTCTTGAACACGTTGTGTGTAATAGGGATACACTGAAAGGGAGTGGCCTTCACAGAAGAATCGTTGTCCGCTGCGCAAGAGTTGGAGCAAAAGGTCCCAATCTCTGAAATTAAATAACTTTGCAATGAAAGCCAGAGGGGGTGCTCTATGTCTTGGGGAGCCGCCAATGCTCGATGTGCCCTCTCGACACTGAAGAACTTTGAGAACTGTTTAGGAGCCTTCTCTCGAGTGATCCAGTCCTCCAAAAACAGGTCTACTGCGGGATCCTCCACTTTTCAGGAAAACCCACAAATCGTAGGTTCCCCCTGCAAGACTGCCCCTCAGAATGCTCTGCCTGGTCATCAAGTTTAATAACTTGATGCTTCAGCTCCACCTCCATGGCACTAAGAATCTTAACTTCTTCTTTCAATGTGTCTGTATCATTTTCGTGATTGTTACTCTGTCCGAGACCTCCTGAAGGTCACAGCGCAGCAGGTTGATATCTATGGCCACGGCATTCATTTTTTTTATCATCTCATCCCTGGTGGACTGGACGGCTTGTAGGACATACATCAGCGTCCGTGTCTCCTCAGCTCCCCTGTCCAGAGTACCTCTGTCTAATGCTTGGTTCCCAGTGTTATCGTCAGGACCATGGACCATGGACCATGGCTGAGCATAGTTCAATATTTTATTAGATTGTGATTTCGCTGGCTTGGTACTCGGGGGGCTGAACGGGAACTCGCCCTGTCACACTGCCGCCGAAAGAACAACCAAATGAACAAAAAAGGCTTGGGTCAATTCACTATCTGGACTAGACCCCTCTTAAACTGTAACAATCAAAGTGTCCAGATTGATTGTTTTGCAATTAATCAACTGTGACTTCAGTGCTCTGTTCTAAAGCCTGTGTGTTTTTATTTACACATCTCTTTTACTTTAGTTTTCAAACAAGATTAGACCATTATTTGCATGTCATCTTGTCGGGCAACACATATTTTCTTTAAAGTATTAAGCAATCAAAACAATAGTTCACAAAACAACACGACAACATGTAAAACACAATTAATACAGTTCACATTACAAAAAATACATATATCATGCAAGTTCAAGCACTGAGTCCTTGATATATAAACACAGCTGGCGGACACATATAATAGTCAGAGAGGTTACTGCCTCTTGTTCCTGCCTGTGTGAAAGGCTCAGGGGATGATTATCTCAAGGGTGTTGTCTTTGCGGGGACAAAAAGATATATATGTTCCCTCTTGGCACACTAAAATCTTTCCCCCGTGAGCACAAGCCAATGCGTTTCGGACCCTATCCTGCTCAAGGGTTCTCCTCAGAGCTCGGACTTGGTATTGATAAACTGAAAAGTTAAAACCCAAAAAATTATGTGTTTTAAAATAGTTTCCTTATAATCCTCACACAACCCACCACACTCTGAACATATGTAGATTAAATCTACTTTGTTTCAGCTGCTGACAGGCACTTTTCTTGCTGACACCATTTTGAGTCCCTCTTTCTCTTTGAATCTTCTTGTTCCAGTGCAGTGAAAAATTATTGTACAGTCAGTGTACCCTTAGCTAGTGGCTATTTGTGAATAAACATGTTTAAAAAAGAGAGCAGGAGAAAAAACTCGCGACCTGTACCTTGGTCGTTCTTTGTATTCCAATTGCCTGCAGGCATTAGGACATTTCTGCTTCTGTTGGTGAGATTTACTGAAAGTGAAGAAGCTTTTAATACCGAGCTTCGCGCCGCTCTGCTGTCTCACATGTTTTGACATTACGGGGACCAGAGGGCCCTCCTGTTCTTAGGCTGGGGGTTATGGAACTGATTTCTCTCTCTGTGAGTGCTAACAAGTTGTTAAATACAAGCATTTCTAAGCGTGAATATCCTACGCACATTCTTGGGGGAAAATATGAAAATGAGCAGCACATGATTGCTGCACTCCTTCTCCCACTTTGCCACATGATATACAAACACTTGCCTTTGTGTGTTACATCGACTTTTCAGCTGCATTTGACAGCATTAATAGAGGAAAATTATGGGCAAAACTCTCAAGGTGGGGAGTGGACCCCAAATTGCTGAAACTACTGATGTTACTACATACAGATACCTGGATCCAAGTAAAACTGGGGGCCGGCAACCGTCTGTCCAAAGAAATACCAACTACTAAAGGGCTGAAACAGGGGTGCGTTCTCGCACCGTCCCTGTTCAACCTTTTTATGTCCGACCTCTCCAAAGATCTGGATAACTGCAACCACCATGCCCCAAAGCTAGGGGGTTTTACGCTGTCTAACCTACTATACGCGGACGACTTGATACTAATCAGTCAAACACCAGTAGGTTTGCAACACCTCATCAACACCACAAGCAAATTTGCCGGAAAGAACGGGTTACGTGTAAACACGGAAAAAGGTGATGGCACTAAATCAAAAATCAAAAAAGCAAATATTCCAATGGTCTCTTCAGGAGAACAAAATGGAAATAGTTCAAGAATATAAGTATTTGGGCATAATTTTTGATTCAAATGGCTCCTTCAAGCGACAAGAAACAGCAATAAGGAACAGAGGGACTTCACTGGCCATCGCATTAAAAAGCATCAAAAACAAAATAACGAGCCCAAACTTAACCCCCCTTGCTAGACTTATTTCGTGCGAAACTGCTGCCGTCAATAACATATGGTAGTGAATGTATGAGAGGGAAGGACGAGATCATCTTAGACAACGTGGTCAGCAAAACATTGCGAATACTATTCACACTCCCTCCATACACCTCCCCAGCACAGCTAAGGCTCGAGTTTGGCCTACAGAAGCAGCAAATTGCACGTAAAGGCGCATACGTAAAATGCTGGTACAAAGTAAAGAACGCTGAAACAGACTCCCTGAATGCTCATCTCTGGAAAGAGATGGAAACAAACAAGGACTCCCCCGAAATGGTGTACCTCCAAGCAGCCATTGACTCCCTGGTGCTAAAAGATCTTTGGGTCTCGAGTTGTACTCACAATTGCTTCAAGCGCCTTGTCAACAAATCTGTGAAAACAATCTCGTTGGAAGAGGACAAAGCAGCACTAACCAAGAGGTCCCATGGGTGGTTTGTGATTCAAGGCTACACCAGCGCCTCACCACAGCCATATCTCTGTACCGGCTTTTCAAGGAAGGCGAAGGAAGACTTTTTACGGTTGAGGATGGGGGTAATACCATCCAAAGTTCATCTCCCCCCCTAGATGCGACTGGACTGTAATCCCGAGTGTAGGTTCTGTGATAACGCAAAGGAGGATGTCCTGCACCTGCTGTGTAGCTGTAAAGCTCTAGATAGCGCCCGAAAAAACCTACTAACACAGCTCTGGAATCAAAGACGTGTGCGCACTTGCAGACAAGCCCTGCTGATGAGCTTCAAGGGAGAAGACATTCAACTAGCCAGCAGGCTAGTGCGCTTTATGAAAATAGTCAATACGGCCCTAAACCCAGAGGCCAGTAACTAAACTTGAATTACTGTGACTAGTTTTTGCAATCTAAGACGATTTTCTTCTGATAACTAAAGTCACTACTGATCGCGAAGGACCTTTTCTATTAACGGACAGTACCGTACTAGCTGCACGGCTTCTTTTTCTTTTTTTTAAATTTTTCTAAAAGTGTTTTTTAATTGCTCGCAAAATTGTTATATTTACATTACAGCTTCCTTCTTGTTTTTACTGAGTAATTGCAAAGATTTTAATTAATCATGCAATAAAGATTATTATTACTTGCCTTTCAAGGTTTTCTGCATATCGGTCATAGAGCTCCCCGGTCTTCAGTTGGACAGCATTCACAATGGAATGACAGATACATTTAGTTTTAAATTTGAGTGTGCAACAAGCAACAGCCAGAGTGGATCTCACCTGTTTCAATGCATTCTGGGGATCGTAGTGTGTTCAAAAATGCTGTCTGGCAAATGTTTTACACCCTTGTGATGTTTGATAGTTCATTCAGCCCCTGTATAGCTGTGCCACATTTCAGAATTAGATAAGCCTCTTTTTGGCTCAAAAGTATATCCAGATCTTCCCTCAACTTTTTAAAGAGCTTTAGTGAAGTTTAGCTTTTAATGAGGTTTAGTGAAGTAATTAGAAACATAGGTACAATATATAACCAAACTTGTAAAAAGGATAGCAATAAATTAGCAAACTGAATAAATGATTTGATGGAAGAAATAACACAAAAAAAATCTGTCCTAAATATAAAGCTATTCCAAAGAAGAGCAACAATGATAAAAAAAATTGTACCTGGTGACAAAATAGCGTTTTACATTTTTTAGTTTTTGTCAGAAGAAGGGAGGATCTAGAAAAGGGGAAAGAGGAAGAGAAAAGGAGGAAGAGGAAAGAGGAGAATGAGAACAGAGAAAAGGGGGAAAGAAAAAGGAAAGAGAAAGAAGAGAGAAAGGGGAATAAAGACCTAGCAGTATCTTTCATCTAATGTTGTTTGAAACATTAATATTATAATAATCATAGTGTATCCCAACAAGAAACAGAATTCTAACTGTATATGTGACATATAAAAGAAGAAAAGAAAAAAAAAGTACTCATGGTTGAAAAACGAAAGAGCTATCTTGATTATGTAGTGCAGAGGCAGATAGATAATTTGTAATTTGAGACAAGAGGACATCTTAACGAATAAGTTGTTGAGAAGTTTTGGAAGAAGCTCTGTCTAGTCTATGGTGATAGCAGAGAAGCGGAAAACCAAGCGGAAAAAGAGAACTTAGAAGCATCCTTCCAGTTAGAGGTAATTACTTGAAAGGAAATAGCAATTAACAAGTCCACAAATAAGCCCACCCTTCGAGAATCAAACCAATCCGTAGAGTTACTAGAGTTACTTCCCAAAAAAATGGAGTATATGTCAGAGGGAAATTTGATATTGCAAATAGAGGATATTTCTTCACATACCTTAGTCCAAAAATGGGCAATATTAGGGCAAAGAAAAAAGAAATGTATGAATGAGCCAGGAGTAGTGGGACATACCCAACAATTCGGGGATAAGCCTAAACCATACTTGGAGAGTGATAATGGAGTTAAAAATAGTCCATGATAAATATAATAGAGGGTCTGAGTGGTGCTCGAATTACATGAGATATGATGTATGCGCATCCAAATGGAGTTCCATGTTTGAACAGAAAGAGTATGTAGTAAATAAGATTCCCATAAGAGCTCAATTTTACTTTTAGGGCGACTGGGAGAGGAGAAGTGCAGATATTTATAAACCTGAGAGGCTCTAATAAAAGGGGAAGTGGATAAAGGTTCTATCAGGGGATCTTGAGAAGGAGGAAGAGAACTAGAGAGTAGAGAAAGCTGATCCGTCAAGAGCAATCGTAAAGATTCGTATCTCAGTAACGAGGAAATAGGAAGGTCAAATGTAGACTGGACTTCTTGTAAGGAAAGACAACGAGAATCCTGTATTAATTGCTTGACCTGAAAGATCCTTTTCGTAGCCTACGTTTTCCCAAAAATAGTGCAGTTGGAAATTTTTATATTTTTGTTATGCCAAAGAGGAAAGTCCCAAATATCTGTAAAGGACAATGCGATTTACATTTAATAGGGTAAAAAGTTGAAATTAATTTTGAAATTGTTGGGTAATAAAAAGAACGAGGGGGATGGGTAAGCTGGCTAAGAGGGAAACAGGAAAAGGAACAATCAAAGATTGCACCAACCAGTGCCATACAGAGGGGACAATTCTGTCCAAAGTAGATACGCATGGTAACATTTGGCGGACTAGAAAGAGGAGTGATATTGTCGTAAATTGGGAAAATGGATGCCACCCAGATCTTTAGGATTCAGAAAAGGGGGTGGTGATGAACAGAGTGTCTGAATTAAGCAGACCACTCTTACCCAGTCCAAAGATCAGGGCTTGATCCATCACCGTTATTTAGCTCACTGCCCCATCCCAGCTCAGAACCTGGCTATATGCAAATTAGTCTGTCCCTGGCCCAGTGCATCATGGGAACAGGGCAGACCAAACTACCAAGCCAATTCTTCACCAGAAAGGATACAAGCTACCGGGGACCGGTTTCTGGCATTTCAGCCTCGTTGGCCCGGCTTGCTTGAATCCTGATGGAGCAGTGAGCAAGGGACTCATGTCTGAGTATACCCTGCCACACCTATAGTGGCCAAAAACGATTCAGAAAAGGGGGTGGTGATGAACAGAGTGTCTGAATTAAGCAGACCACTCTTACCCAGTCCAAAGATCAGGGCTTGATCCATCACCGTTATTTAGCTCACTGCCCCATCCCAGCTCAGAACCTGGCTATATGCAAATTAGTCTGTCCCTGGCCCAGTGCATCATGGGAACAGGGCAGACCAAACTACCAAGCCAATTCTTCACCAGAAAGGATACAAGCTACCGGGGACCGGTTTCTGGCATTTCAGCCTCGTCGGCCCGGCTTGCTTGAATCCTGATGGAGCAGTGAGCAAGGGACTCATGTCTGAGTATACCCTGCCACACCTATAGTGGCCAAAAACGATTCAGAAAAGGGGGTGGTGATGAACAGAGTGTCTGAATTAAGCAGACCACTCTTACCCAGTCCAAAGATCAGGGCTTGATCCATCACCGTTATTTAGCTCACTGCCCCATCCCAGCTCAGAACCTGGCTATATGCAAATTAGTCTGTCCCTGGCCCAGTGCATCATGGGAACAGGGCAGACCAAACTACCAAGCCAATTCTTCACCAGAAAGGATACAAGCTACCGGGGACCAGTTTCTGGCATTTCAGCCTCGTCGGCCCGGCTTGCTTGAATCCTGATGGAGCAGTGAGCAAGGGACTCATGTCTGAGTATACCCTGCCACACCTATAGTGGCCAAAAACGATTCAGAAAAGGGGGTGGTGATGAACAGAGTGTCTGAATTAAGCAGACCACTCTTACCCAGTCCAAAGATCAGGGCTTGATCCATCACCGTTATTTAGCTCACTGCCCCATCCCAGCTCAGAACCTGGCTATATGCAAATTAGTCTGTCCCTGGCCCAGTGCATCATGGGAACAGGGCAGACCAAACTACCAAGCCAATTCTTCACCAGAAAGGATACAAGCTAACGGGGACCGGTTTCTGGCATTTCAGCCTCGTCGGCCCGGCTTGCTTGAATCCTGATGGAGCAGTGAGCAAGGGACTCATGTCTGAGTATACCCTGCCACACCTATAGTGGCCAAAAACGATTCAGAAAAGGGGGTGGTGATGAACAGAGTGTCTGAATTAAGCAGACCACTCTTACCCAGTCCAAAGATCAGGGCTTGATCCATCACCGTTATTTAGCTCACTGCCCCATCCCAGCTCAGAACCTGGCTATATGCAAATTAGTCTGTCCCTGGCCCAGTGCATCATGGGAACAGGGCAGACCAAACTACCAAGCCAATTCTTCACCAGAAAGGATACAAGCTACCGGGGACCGGTTTCTGGCATTTCAGCCTCGTCGGCCCGGCTTGCTTGAATCCTGATGGAGCAGTGAGCAAGGGACTCATGTCTGAGTATACCCTGCCACACCTATAGTGGCCAAAAACGATTCAGAAAAGGGGGTGGTGATGAACAGAGTGTCTGAATTAAGCAGACCACTCTTACCCAGTCCAAAGATCAGGGCTTGATCCATCACCGTTATTTAGCTCACTGCCCCATCCCAGCTCAGAACCTGGCTATATGCAAATTAGTCTGTCCCTGGCCCAGTGCATCATGGGAACAGGGCAGACCAAACTACCAAGCCAATTCTTCACCAGAAAGGATACAAGCTACCGGGGACCGGTTTCTGGCATTTCAGCCTCGTCGGCCCGGCTTGCTTGAATCCTGATGGAGCAGTGAGCAAGGGACTCATGTCTGAGTATACCCTGCCACACCTATAGTGGCCAAAAACGATTCAGAAAAGGGGGTGGTGATGAACAGAGTGTCTGAATTAAGCAGACCACTCTTACCCAGTCCAAAGATCAGGGCTTGATCCATCACCGTTATTTAGCTCACTGCCCCATCCCAGCTCAGAACCTGGCTATATGCAAATTAGTCTGTCCCTGGCCCAGTGCATCATGGGAACAGGGCAGACCAAACTACCAAGCCAATTCTTCACCAGAAAGGATACAAGCTACCGGGGACCGGTTTCTGGCATTTCAGCCTCGTCGGCCCGGCTTGCTTGAATCCTGATGGAGCAGTGAGCAAGGGACTCATGTCTGAGTAAACCCTGCCACACCTATAGTGGCCAAAAACGATTCAGAAAAGGGGGTGGTGATGAACAGAGTGTCTGAATTAAGCAGACCACTCTTACCCAGTCCAAAGATCAGGGCTTGATCCATCACCGTTATTTAGCTCACTGCCCCATCCCAGCTCAGAACCTGGCTATATGCAAATGAGTCTGTCCCTGGCCCAGTGCATCATGGGAACAGGGCAGACCAAACTACCAAGCTAATTCTTCACCAGAAAGGATACAAGCTACCGGGGACCGGTTTCTGGCATTTCAGCCTCGTCGGCCCGGCTTGCTTGAATCCTGATGGAGCAGTGAGCAAGGGACTCATGTCTGAGTATACCCTGCCACACCTATAGTGGCCAAAAACGATTCAGAAAAGGGGGTGGTGATGAACAGAGTGTCTGAATTAAGCAGACCACTCTTACCCAGTCCAAAGATCAGGGCTTGATCCATCACCGTTATTTAGCTCACTGCCCCAACCCAGCTCAGAACCTGGCTATATGCAAATTAGTCTGTCCCTGGCCCAGTGCATCATGGTAACAGGGCAGACCAAACTACCAAGCCAATTCTTCACCAGAAAGGATACAAGATACCGGGGACCGGTTTCTGGCATTTCAGCCTCGTCGGCCCGGCTTGCTTGAATCCTGATGGAGCAGTGAGCAGTGAGAGTATTCTGCTTAATTCAGAGACTCTGTCCATCACCACCCCTTGTTGAAAATATTTTTGTCCACCCTAAGCGTGGAAGGGTATACTCAGATGTGAGTCCCTTGCTCATTGCACCATCAGGATTCAAGCAAGCCGGGCCGAAGACGGCTGAAATGCCAGAAACCGGTCCCCGGAAGCTTGTTTCCTTCCCAGTGTAAGAATTGGCTTTTGTAGTCTGGTCTGCCCTGTTCCCATGATGCACTGGGCCAGGGACAGACTAATTTGCATACAGCCAGGTTCTGAAACTGGGAGGGTGCAATGAGCTAAAAAACGGTGTTGGATTTAGCCCTGATCTCTTGACTGGGTGAGAGTATTCTGCTTAATTCAGAGACTCTGTCCATCACCACCCCTTGTTGTAAATATTTTTGTCCACCCTAAGCGTGGAAGGGTATACTCAGATGTGAGTCCCTTGCCCATTGCACCATCAGGATTCAAGCAAGCCGGGCCGAAGACGGCTGAAATGCCAGAAACCGGTCCCCGGAAGCTTGTTTCCTTCCCAGTGTAAGAATTGGCTTTTGTAGTCTGGTCTGCCCTGTTCCCATGATGCACTGGGCCAGGGACAGACTAATTTGCATACAGCCAGGTTCTGAAACTGGGATGGTGCAATGAGCTAAAAAACGGTGTTGGATTTAGCCCTGATCTCTTGACTGGGTGAGAGTATTCTGCTTAATTCAGAGACTCTGTCCATCACCACCCCTTGTTGTAAATATTTTTGTCCACCCTAAGCGTGGAAGGGTATACTCAGATGTGAGTCCCTTGCTCATTGCACCATCAGGATTCAAGCAAGCCGGGCCGAAGACGGCTGAAATGCCAGAAACCGGTCCCCGGAAGCTTGTTTCCTTCCCAGTGTAAGAATTGGCTTTTGTAGTCTGGTCTGCCCTGTTCCCATGATGCACTGGGCCAGGGACAGACTAATTTGCATACAGCCAGGTTCTGAAACTGGGATGGTGCAATGAGCTAAAAAACGGTGTTGGATTTAGCCCTGATCTCTTGACTGGGTGAGAGTATTCTGCTTAATTCAGAGACTCTGTCCATCACCACCCCTTGTTGTAAATATTTTTGTCCACTACAAGCGTGGAAGGGTATACTCAGATGTGAGTCCCTTGCTCATTGCACCATCAGGATTCAAGCAAGCCGGGCCGAAGACGGCTGAAATGCCAGAAACCGGTCCCCGGAAGCTTGTTTCCTTCCCAGTGTAAGAATTGGCTTTTGTAGTCTGGTCTGCCCTGTTCCCATGATGCACTGGGCCAGGGACAGACTAATTTGCATACAGCCAGGTTCTGAAACTGGGATGGTGCAATGAGCTAAAAAACGGTGTTGGATTTAGCCCTGATCTCTTGACTGGGTGAGAGTATTCTGCTTAATTCAGAGACTCTGTCCATCACCACCCCTTGTTGTAAATATTTTTGTCCACTATAAGCGTGGAAGGGTATACTCAGATGTGAGTCCCTTGCTCATTGCACCATCAGGATTCAAGCAAGCCGGGCCGAAGACGGCTGAAATGCCAGAAACCGGTCCCCGGAAGCTTGTTTCCTTCCCAGTGTAAGAATTGGCTTTTGTAGTCTGGTCTGCCCTGTTCCCATGATGCACTGGGCCAGGGACAGACTAATTTGCATACAGCCAGGTTCTGAAACTGGGATGGTGCAATGAGCTAAAAAACGGTGTTGGATTTAGCCCTGATCTCTTGACTGGGTGAGAGTATTCTGCTTAATTCAGAGACTCTGTCCATCACCACCCCTTGTTGTAAATACCCAGATCTTTAGGAGCAGAAAGAAGCACCAGAGAAATGCGAGCCTTCCTACCATTCCAAAGAAATTTACTCAGAATTCTGTGGAGGGTTTTAAAAAACTTCAGTGGTATTTTAACTTGTAACATGGATAAATAAAAGTTAATAACAGGAAGCATCATCATTTTGATGGAATCCAATCTACCCCACCATGACAAAAAAAGGGGAGACCATCTATCTGCCAAATTATTTACTTTTGACAGAACCTCTTCCAGATTAAACTGAATCGTTTTTGTAAGAGTTGAAGAATATGTAATCCCCAAGCAAGTAATATTATTAGTACTCCATTTAAAATCGATTCCTTCAAACATACTCCTTAGACAATATTTGTTTAAAGGAAGTATTTCAGATTTGGAAAACTTCCATTTATAGCCTGATAAGGCCGCATAGGAGGAAAGAAGTTCGGTAAAAGCAGGCATAGAAATAGCAGGATCAGTAACATATAACATAATACCATCTGAATAAGCAGTAAATTTAATGTCAACAGATTTGTGCATAAAGCCTCTGAAAGTAGGGGAGTGACATAGAGAATGGAGAACGGGCTTGAGAGAAAGGATAAAAAGTAACGGGAAGAGAGGACATCCCTTGTAGAGGGGAGTACGAAGATTGAGAACCATTAACAAAAACTGAAGTGGACGGGGAAGAGTATAATACATTTATAAGGGACAACATAGAAAGACCAAAACCATGCCATTTAAGGGAGCGCAGTTAGTGTTACTTATCGTCTATAGTTCTTTCATCAATTCGGAGCAAAGTCCGTTTTTCCAATATGGCCCCCTCGTTGTTCCAATGTGAGTCCGCCATCTTGAAACGAGCCCCGCACCATGCTTCCACAATCTAGCAGGGCGGGGACGTCTTTCTCTTGCTTATTACCCAGCGCCCCCACCAGACACAGAATCCACCGGTCGCGAGGGATGCCGAGTAGGTTTACCGGCAGGGAGCACGTCCGCACCAAGTAAGACCCTTCCCCCCACCTAGGCACCAAGGAGCAAGGGCGTGACTGTTTAAAACACACAGCACACCCGTGTGAAACCCGGTAAGAACAGCGTCGGAAAGTAACATGATTCTTTATTTCCACTAACAGATGGACCACGCGGACCTCCACACCCCCCTTATGTGACCTTGAGGCTTAGCAAAGCCTTCATATACGTATGTGTAACGTTCTGTCATATTTGTGTGTTTCCTAGCGTGATTATAGATGTTCGTGTGTCACTTTAAGCAACTTAACTTTTCGGGTCCGATTTTAACATTATTTCGCACTCGTACTTTAGAAAACATAAAGCACGAAGCATGCGACCATGCACAAGGAAAACTATGTATATATGGTTTTTTATTTTAATCACATGAGATCGTTAAATCCACAGGATCGGCACTAAGAATTACGGCTCATCGACTAGTTGATGCCACATCAAGCATCTAGAATGTGGGGTTAATTAACGACGGGCAGTCAATACATTATAACCTTGTTTTGTCCCCTCTTTCCTCAACAGATGGACCATAGAAATTCTGAGGAGTCGTATGTATATATATATATATATGCTCAACAGACGCCATCCATCACGCTCCATTACCCCACGGGCAAACAACGTCGGAAGGAAACCACAAATGCGTGCAAAATTCTCAGTGCTTTATTCCGTGCTTAAAGTTCAGCCAGCAAAAATGTCATGACGCGTTTCACCTCCCACAGAGGCTTGATCACATGATGTGTCACAGACATAGAAGAGGGTATATATACCTTTTAAAAAAACGGTTAATTACAAACCATTTACAGCTGTATGAATTCTTTCTAAAATGCAATCATAGACATATATATATATATATTGTAGTTCACAAAGCACAGTGAAAACTGTGCCGATGCACTCCACTCAGGTAGCACGTCAATTACTCGAACAGCTGTTCCATGTATCTGTGTTTTGGAACCGATGTAAAGTAAATACCAACTTTACGAGTACACCCGACTGTTCGAGTAATTGACGTGCTACCTGAGTGGAGTGCATCGGCACAGTTTTCACTGTGCTTTGTGAACTACAATATGGCACAGGGTGACCTCTATCCCTGAGGTGCACCGCGATCGAAGTGTCCCGGTGTTTTATGGAGGAAGTGAACCGCAAAAAAAAAAAAAATATATATATATATATATATATATATATATATATATATATATATATATATATATATATATATATATATATATATATATATATTTTGAGTGCTCATTGCTAGGCATTATTTTCACGGTTTTTGGAGTGGCAATCACAGGGCTGGACCTTGTGATGTCCTGAGGAACAGCTGAGGGGTACAGCTCGAAATGAGTTGGCTATCTACTAGGTTCCCGGTCCCATTAGACAACCGGCTTTACCTAGAGACCCACCCCACCTTTTAATATATCTGCTAGGAGGACAAATAAAAGTATTTTTTCGCCCACTAGTAAGATATTTTTAATTTACACCACTCCACTCACTTTTTCACATTACACCACACATAGTCCTCACTAATAGTGCGCCTACGTATTCCGCAAGTCGTAGCACGCCTCAACCCGCAGCGGGTTGAGATGGTCCCTGTGATGAAGCATGTCACCGTGAGGCAACTCCGGTGAGTGAGGGGACTCAAGAAAAAGGGTATCCTCCACCTTTTTCCTTAAAAACACATCTATTTAAGATAGTGACCCTGACAACATAGCTAGGTTCTTTGACCGATACTTCGGATTTTTTTGACATAGGTACTAGTTCTGGAGGGCGAACCTAGCTCACATCCCTCCGGCTCCCCCCTCTTGTTTTTTCTTGATGATGAAGATACACCACCAGTTTTATGGCCGATACAATAGGAACGCTGTAAATTAAGAGTTGTACCTTCTTTGAGACCAACAATCTTTGGAATTAATGATTTTACGAAGGCCAGCATGTCGGACCCCTCCTCTCCCTCCGGAATACCATAAATACGAAGGTTATTGCTTCTGTTGTGATTTTCTATGTCTTCTGTTTGTGTCTTGAGGAGATCAATCTCTTTAGAAATAGCCGCAACTTGAGGTATCACATACTGAGTATCACTGATCCTCTGTTCCACAGCAGACACTTTTGAGTCCAACTTAGACATTTTCTCGTCCAGTCTCTGAAGGGTGGTATTAGTATCCATGACAAAAGGTTTGAGTATCTTTATCTCCTCCATAAGGTCTTCCATCGATATGGGTAGTGGCGACTTGGTAGGCGAATTAGGTTCCTTCTTATGGCGTTTAGGAGGAGCGGCCAGGTCAGGATCCTTACTAGAGGAAGACATATTTGCTGAGATATTTTTCGGACCCAAAAAAGACGAAGGTTCCATGTAGGAGTATATATTAAAAGGTTGAGGACTGCAGAAATAGGCTGCGTAGAGATCATAGTATGAATCTTTCGGCAGCCATCAAGCTTTAGTTCCATGCTTCGAGGCAACAAGAGTAAAATTATTGTCACCCTGCACCGGAAGGTATCATCCAATCAACCAAGAAAAGACTCAGAACATGAAGAGCCATTCTTAGTACATCTGCCAGAAGGAAACACAATGTGGAGAAAAGTGCCTGAGCCATCCATTAAGTATTATTAAGCGAATGCGACCAGTTTTGTATGACAATCCAAAGTACATCGCAAAAAGGTGTTCCATGCAGAAAAGCAGATAGAAAACATAAACTCAAAAGGTGCAGCGTTTCAGTTGAACAATCATATGAAGACTGTGGTGCTGCAAATAAATACAGCAGTTTCATGGCAAATTCATAAGAGAAAAGAACACCTTCATAGACTTAGAGTTCGAGTAAAAAAAATAAAAAATTCCAAAGAGGAATATGACCAGCATAGTTACACAGAGGCATAACATATCAGAAGTCTTCATAGCTTAGATGCGGTTTAGAAATGGTTTTTGCAAGATGTTGCACTTAAAGTCATTCCTGAAGAGAGGTAAATCAATAAGAAATTATGACGTAGGGCAGACACAGGAAATTCTATTGACCACATATTCAAAATTCTTCCAAGTAGCGCGCAGTAAAAGAGAAACCAAGTAAGAAAGAATTGCCTTTGTTTTATCTTATGAAACACTGAGCCATTTTGAAAGAAACATATATTTTCATCAGGCAGAACAACTCTGAAGAGAACCGTCACTCAGGTTCAGGTTGTGCGGAGGACACAGATTGGCGGTCGCGTTCTATACATGAGCTCATCACTGTCATGCCTCAAGCCCCCTCCCAGTGCGCTAGCCCTTTAATTGTGCGCTATAAAGGTATCCTTAACCCAGGGAGCGACGCTTCACGTTCTAGCGTCTAGCTCCGTTGGGTTCGTTTCTGTGCCTGACTTCCTGTGCCTGACTTCCGGTTTTTCCTCCGTCCTGGCGTTCTCCCGCAGTGAGATTGACTTCGGCTCTGTTGGTTCGGTTAAGAACCTTTGCGGGCCGCCTCTCTCGTTCACAAAGCGCCTCTCCACCGCGCTTGTGCAATTTGACACGTTCCGTGTCATTTCCCTATTTTGGCTGCTGTGCAGTGTTCTGATATCCCGCCCGGCGGCCGGGTTTGACTCCGCCATCCGGCGGGATTTCCTCTCCCTACCTTTGCCTCTTTGCTGCTCCGCTTGTCAGCTGGGCTTGTGCTCCGCTGGCGAGCCGGGCTTCCTCCCTCTGTTGTTGGCCTCGTTTACCGCTCCGCTTGTCAGCCGGGTTTTGCTCCGCTGACGGGCCGGGCACACCTTCACCCTTCCTTCTTCCTACCACACCGGAATTGCTCCGCTGCCAGCCGGGTTCTGCTCCGTTGGCGGCCGGGTTGTTACAGGTGTGCTGCCCTTAGTTAGTTAGGGCTTTTCCTTATCCCTTCACACACCACTTACTTTTGGGGGTTATTCAGCTCTGGTGATTTCGTCACCTCATTGGACTTGAAATCTTGCGTGGACCAGAGAGGAATGGGCTACAGCTACATGTTCCAGAAACACGGTAACAGCGCATCCTTGCGCTGCACATTGTAATTGGTATCAGTACTACTGTATTGCAGTGTATGATTCTCTGTTTTGTTTGTTGTAGATGTTGTTTCCACTATCCAGGATATGACAACCGAATTCTTATGTTCAATTAATCCTTTGGGGTGTGCTTCGTGGCAGTTAAGACAGAAGATCAGAGTGAGCAGTATATCTTGTTAGTCACACCATATACAAGTATACTTTAGGTCATTCAACTTATGAAGGTATTGTCTTCTTCACTACAGCTCCAGTTATATCCCTGTCCAGAGGTCCTCTCATATCCATTCAGGAACATTCATATACAAGTAGCTAGGTATGAAAGGTTATGTTGTATAATTGGGAATGTGATTGTCCTCTTCAGATGTAAGAATATAACCCTTTGCATTACAGTCTCTCTTGATTGCCAAGCCCACAAGAAGGTTGAGACGACCAGTCTGAAGACCCTCAACACCCACTTGTTACCCCCAACCTTTCCTTGTTTTTTCCCCCTGTTTTCCCCTGTTTTGCCTCCTGTGCTCTAGTGCTTGATAGAGTCGGAAGGCTACAGGGGAAGGCTGCGGATTATACTTCGGATTCCTGACGCTCCTGCAGAATCATCGTGTATCCTTTACAGAACGTGAAGCCCAAGAGGTTCGTTCTGCCCGAGCGTCATGGATCTCGAAGCGGTCACATTGGCGGATGTGGCAGGTATGTTAGGTAACCTGCAGGTTGAGACTCAGACATTGATGGCCAGAATGGACACCCTGCAGAGACAGCAGGCTTCTGGTGCTACAGGAGGAGGGACATCGGTTGTGCAGGTGACCACTCCACATTCAATACCTCTGGCACCCCCTGAGCGTTTTGCAGGAGAAACAGCGCGATGCGCGGCTTTCCTTAGTCAATGCCAACTACACTTCTCTTGCAAGGCTCAATGTTTTCCCTCTGATCAGGCTAAGGTTGCTTTTGTAATATCGTACCTCAGTGGTTCTGCGGCTGATTGGGCTATTCCCTTAGTAGACAGAGATGACCCCCTGCTACATAACTATGCAGCATTTCGACGAGAATTCCGTAAGCTCTTCGATCGACACATGTATACACATTCTGCCGATACCGAATTGTTAGAATTGAGACAGGGTACTCAGGATCTGGTGGCCTATATTACCAAATTCCGCCGGTTGGTGATTGAGTCTGACTGGCCGGAAGAAAAACGAAGTACCATGTTCTACAGGGGGTTGCGGGAGGAACTGAAAGACGCCTTGTCCCAGATAGTCGATCTTCCTACCTCCTGTAATGCTCTCATAGATTTGGTAGTGAAGATAGACCATCGTTTGCATGAAAGAAAGAAAGAGAAAGGGAAGCATGAGTATCGGTATGTTGCTCTGAAGGAGAAAAAGAGTGCCCCAGAAAAAGCCACGGAAGACAGCGAACCCATGCAGATAGGCATAGTCCGAGGCCCTCTGACTTCCGAGGAAAGACAGAGAAGAAGAACTCTTCGGTTATGTTTGTATTGTGGGAAAGCGGGTCATTTCCTAAGAGAATGCCCAGTTAAACCCGCTCAGTCCAAGGTGTCGGGAAACTAGTCAGCCTGAGTTCTTGTGAGACGAGGAACTCAGGTAGGTCTGGATCAACAGTCTCTTCTTCCGATTATACTTACGCTCCTACTAACCATTTGTACATATCAGCATATCTCACACAAGGCACTCTTGGTTTACATGTTTTGATAATGGTGGACTCTGGGGCTTCTGGAAACTACATGGACAGAGAATGGGCTAGGGAGAATATGATAACCGACACTAAAAAGGTGATTGCCAGTAATGTCACTACCATCGATGGCAGTCCCCTTCTTTCTGGTCCAGTTACTCATCACACCAACCCGATGCACATGGTTATAGCACCTGATCATCATGAGGATTTAATGTTTGATTTAATCAGTTCCCCACAGTTCCCGGTGCTTCTGGGTATCCCATGGTTAAGAACGCAAAATCCTGTCATCAATTGGGAAACATCCACTATATCCTTTCCTCCGGTGGCTCTGGGGCCTGTTGTAGGGGTTTCTAATAGAGAGGCACACACAGCCGCGGAATGTAAGGAGGTCTGTCCTGTTCTACCATCCTGTTACCGTGAATTGCAAGCAGTCTTTGATGTACAGGAAGCGGAGGTTCTTCCGCCGCACCACGTCTACGACTGCCGTATTGATCTCGAGGCAGGAGCCAGAATACCCTGTAGCAGAGTGTATGCACTCACTGAGAAGGAGAATGTATATTTACGAGAATATCTCGACTCGATGCTTGAGAAGGGATTCATCAGACCATCGCGATCCCCAGCCTCTTCGTCCTTGTTTTTTATACCTAAACGGGAAGGGGGCCTGCGATGTTGTATCGATTACAGGAAGCTCAATGAAGTGACTATAAAAAACCGTTATCCTCTTCCTCTCATAGCCTCCCTCCTTGACAGAATTCGCAATGCCCAATATTTCACCAAGTTGGACTTGCGGGGCGCTTATCACCTGGTACGAGTCAAGGAGGGAGACGAGTGGAAGACGGCGTTCTGCACCAAGTATGGTCTCTTCGAGTACCTTGTAATGCCCTTTGGGCTCTGTAATGCCCCAGCGGCGTTTCAATTCTTCATAAATGAAGTTTTGAAAGACATTCTTGATGATTACGTAATCGCCTACATTGATGACCTGCTGATCTTTTCCTCTACTTTGGAGATACACCAACAGCATGTCCGTAACGTGTTAGAACGGTTACTTAACAATCAATTGTATTGCAAGTTGGAAAATTGTACTTTTCACACGCAGGAGGTTCCTTTCCTGGGATACATCGTTTCCCCTAGTGGCCTGCGCATGGATCCCTCCAAGGTGGAGGCTGTTTTGGCATGGCCGGCTCTGCGGAAAATCAAAGAAGTCCAGAGTTTTATAGGGCTGGCCAATTTCTATAGGAGATTCATTCGCAATTTCTCGGACTTGGTATCGCCCATTACTTCTTTGTTGAAAAAGGGGGTTCCTTTCGTCTGGTCCGGTGAGGCAGAGCGTTCCTTCCAGATGCTAAAGAATGCTTTCACCAGTGCCCCGGTGCTACATCATCCCGACCCTGCTCTGCCCTTTGTGGTGGAGGTAGACGCCTCGCAAGTGGCAGTGGGAGGTGTTCTATCTCAGGCGGATGCAGTGTCCGGTGAGTGTCATCCAGTGGCCTATTACTCTCATAAACTCTCCCCTGCGGAATACAATTATGCGGTAGGGGACAAGGAACTTCTGGCTATCAAGAAGGCATTCGAAGAGTGGCGGCAGTATCTCCTAGGTGCTAGACATCCCGCGGTAGTATACACCGATCATCGCAACCTCCAATATCTTAAGTCAGCAAAGGCACTTTCCATGAGGCAACTGCGTTGGGCTCAGTTCTTTAGTGAGTTCGACTTCACTGTCCAGTACAGACCAGGCAGACGTAATGGAAAGGCAGATGCCCTTTCGCGGTTGGGTTTTGATACGCCTACAGATCCCATTGAGCCTACACCGATTATCCCTAGAATGAATATTGTAGGAGGAACTAGGTCAGAGGATGAATTCCTGACACAGGTCAAGTGTAGTCAAGCGTCAGCAGACATGCAGGCTATAGTGGGTTCGCAAGACACGTCCAAGAAGGGAGACCTTGTGTGTGTACAAGGGGGAGTGGTTATACCGACAAAGAACCTCCAAGAACAGGTCATGCAGTGGTATCATACACATCCCATAGCGGGTCATCCAGGGATTAAGAAAACCATTAGCACTGTGCGTGACCGTTATTGGTGGCCTACTATGTTGGCAGACATAGAACACTTTGTTAAGACCTGCTATGTGTGTGCACAAACTAAGGTTTCTCGCCTCAACCCTGTAGGCCTTCTCATGCCATTACCTTCTCCTCCTGGTCCCTGGCATACGGTGTCCCTTGATTTTATAGTAGAACTACCGCTCACCAAGGCAAAGAACAATACGTTGCTGGTGGTGGTGGATATGTTCACCAAAATGGCTCATTTTGTACCGTTACAACGTCTACCCACAGCAGTTGAATTAGCCTCCATATATATGCAACACATAGTGAGACTTCATGGTTTCCCTTCTGCTTTGGTCTCCGACAGAGGAGCCCAATTTGTGTCACGGTTCTGGAAGAGTTTGTGTTCTTTGCTCCAGATAGACGTCCGTCTGTCCTCGAGTCACCATCCACAGTCAGATGGACAGACGGAGAGAGTCAATCAGTGTTTTGAGCAATACATAAGGAATCAGGTGTTGCAGTCTCCGGTGGACTGGGATGAATTGGTTTGGGTAGCAGAAATCTCATATAACAACAGCACACACTCCTCTATCAAGGTCTCTCCATTCTTTTGCTTGTATGGATATCACCCTAAGTTGCTGCCCTCTGGTTGTTATTTGGACTGTCCAACCCCTGCTGCTGCAGATAGAGTAGAGATGTTGCTTGAAATACAGAGGAAGGCATTGGAGAGTCTAGAGATGGCCAAGGTGAGGTACACAGAGGGGGCGAATCTACACAGAAGATTAGAACCCATATACACACCAGGAGATGAGGTTTGGCTTTCCACCAAATACATTACTCTTGGAGGTCCACGCAAGTTCAATCCCAAATACATAGGTCCCTATAAGGTGGACAAAATAATCAATCCCGTTGCCATAAGATTGCAACTTCCGCCTTCATTCAGGATTCATCCGGTATTTCATGTTTCCCTAATAAAGCCAGTTGAGCCCGGGACTACACTGCCAGCAAAACCTACTCCGTTCACTCTGCAGGACTCGGAGGAATACGAGGTCGAGATTATCCTAGATTCCCGTAGAGTGAGGGGTACGGTCCAGTATTTGGTTCATTGGAAGGGATACGGTGTGGAAGAGCGTACATGGGAACCCTTTTCCAATGTCCATGCTCCCAGGCTGTTAAGGGCGTTCCATAAAAGATACCCTGACAAGCCAAGACCAGGTGGGGGTGTTGTGGGGGGAGTGTACTGTCATGCCTCAAGCCCCCTCCCAGTGCGCTAGCCCTTTAATTGTGCGCTATAAAGGTATCCTTAACCCAGGGAGCGACGCTTCACGTTCTAGCGTCTAGCTCCGTTGGGTTCGTTTCTGTGCCTGACTTCCTGTGCCTGACTTCCGGTTTTTCCTCCGTCCTGGCGTTCTCCCGCAGTGAGATTGACTTCGGCTCTGTTGGTTCGGTTAAGAACCTTTGCGGGCCGCCTCTCTCGTTCACAAAGCGCCTCTCCACCGCGCTTGTGCAATTTGACACGTTCCGTGTCATTTCCCTATTTTGGCTGCTGTGCAGTGTTCTGATATCCCGCCCGGCGGCCGGGTTTGACTCTGCCATCCGGCGGGATTTCCTCTCCCTACCTTTGCCTCTTTGCTGCTCCGCTTGTCAGCTGGGCTTGTGCTCCGCTGGCGAGCCGGGCTTCCTCCCTCTGTTGTTGGCCTCGTTTACCGCTCCGCTTGTCAGCCGGGTTTTGCTCCGCTGACGGGCCGGGCACACCTTCACCCTTCCTTCTTCCTACCACACCGGAATTGCTCCGCTGCCAGCCGGGTTCTGCTCCGTTGGCGGCCGGGTTGTTACAGGTGTGCTGCCCTTAGTTAGTTAGGGCTTTTCCTTATCCCTTCACACACCACTTACTTTTGGGGGTTATTCAGCTCTGGTGATTTCGTCACCTCATTGGACTTGATATCTTGCGTGGACCAGAGAGGAATGGGCTACAGCTACATGTTCCAGAAACACGGTAACAGCGCATCCTTGCGCTGCACATTGTAATTGGTATCAGTACTACTGTATTGCAGTGTATGATTCTCTGTTTTGTTTGTTGTAGATGTTGTTTCCACTATCCAGGATATGACAATCGAATTCTTATGTTCAATTAATCCTTTGGGGTGTGCTTCGTGGCAGTTAAGACAGAAGATCAGAGTGAGCAGTATATCTTGTTAGTCACACCATATACAAGTATACTTTAGGTCATTCAACTTATGAAGGTATTGTCTTCTTCACTACAGCTCCAGTTATATCCCTGTCCAGAGGTCCTCTCATATCCATTCAGGAACATTCATATACAAGTAGCTAGGTATGAAAGGTTATGTTGTATAATTGGGAATGTGATTGTCCTCTTCAGATGTAAGAATATAACCCTTTGCATTACAGTCTCTCTTGATTGCCAAGCCCACAAGAAGGTTGAGACGACCAGTCTGAAGACCCTCAACACCCACTTGTTACCCCCAACCTTTCCTTGTTTTTTCCCCCTGTTTTCCCCTGTTTTGCCTCCTGTGCTCTAGTGCTTGATAGAGTCGGAAGGCTACAGGGGAAGGCTGCGGATAATACTTCGGATTCCTGACGCTCCTGCAGAATCATCGTGTATCCTTTACAATCACAAAGCAAAGGTGAATTTCCAGGGATTAAGAGCATAAACACTTAAGAATTAGCTGGCCCCTGTCGTCCTCACAGAGAAGATTGTAAACATAGCAGATAAGCGGCGTAATTTTAGAGAGTTAGATGCCGCGATAAGCACAAGATGGCATCCCCGGTCCACTCAGGGAACACGCCGCATGTCAAAGGTGAATTTTCTCAGAATGCAGGTTCACTGTGGCATGAAAAATGTGTCCTCCGAATTAGCAAACATCCCGCTGGCAAAATGTGTAACCGAGAGCTGCCCAAAGCTCTCGGTCAGCCACCCCTTGTGGGTTACCTCGATCTCGGTCTGGAGCTAGGTCAACCAGCTGCCATCCCCATCGGCGCTCAAGCCTCCCCCTCCCCTCAACTTTGATGAAGTGGTTCTTTGCCCATGTGGAAAGATCTACATAGGGAAAGCCACACAGGAAGTGCGACAAAGGATCATAAAACATCAGTCAAAGCTGAAAAACAAGGTCCTAACAGCACCTATGGTGAACCATTTCATTGCACACAATCATTCTGAAAACGAGTTTAAATGGACAGTTTTATGTTCCAATAAATGAAAGTTGAGGGTAGTTCGGATATACTTTTGAGCCAAAAAGAGGCTTATCTAATTATGAAATTTGACACAGCTATGAGGGGGCTGAATGAACTGTCAGAAATCACAAGGCTGTAAAACATTTGGCAGACAGCACTTTTAAACACACTTCAATCCCCAGAATGCATTGAAACAGGTGGGATCCACACTCAAATTCAAAACTAAATGTATCTGTCATTCCATTGTGAATGCTGCCCAAGTAAAGACTGGCGAGCTCTATGACCGATATGCAGAAAACCTTGAAAGGCAAGTGTTTGCATATCATGTGGCAAAGTGGGAGAAGGAGTGCAGAAATGATGCGCTGCTCAATTTCATATTGAACAACTTGTTAGCACGCACATAGAGAGAAATCAGTTCCATAACCCGCAGCCTTAGAACAGGAGGCCCATCTGGTCCCCGTAATGTCAAAACATGTGAGACACCAAAGTGGCACAAAGCTCAGTTTTAAAAGCTTCTAAATGGCTTTGTGAGTTGTTTCACTTTCAGTAAATCTCACCAACAGAAGCCGAAATTTCCTAATGACTGCAGGCAATTGGAATACAAAGGACAACTAAGGTACAGGTCGTGAGTATTTTCTCCAGCTCTCTTTTTTAGACAGGTTTATTCATGAATACCGACTAGTTAAGGGTACACTGACTGTACAATAATTTTTCACTGCACTAGAACAAGAAGATTCAAAGAGAGAGAGGGACTCAAAACGGTGTCAGCCAGAAAAGTGCCTATCAGCAGCTGAAACAAAGTAGGTTTAATCTACATATGTTCAGAGTGTAGTGGGGTTGTGTGAGGAGTGTAAGGAAACTATATGAAAACACACAGGGGCGTATTTTCAAGGAGCTATCGCTGAGTTAATGGCATTTTATCACAGCCAAAGTTGCGATAAATATATCACCCCATTCACAAGCTGGTGCTACCAGCCCACAGCACCAGTTTACCTGCGATAGCAGCCTCAAAAAACATCGCCACAGATGATCCCCGCAACTATCGCTAATGAGATGCACAGTAGGCGTTCCCGTGCCAAAAGCCGCAGCAACACCACTCCGCAACATTCTCAACAACCAGCCAGATTGGCGAAAAGCCCACAAAACATGGGATAAGGCACGTTAGCTGCAGGAAATTAACACCTTCTCTGACCTGGTGCAACGTCGGACCACAGCCTGCACCACAAAAGGGAGCCCAGCCAGAGCCACACCTGAAGGGCAATAGATGCCATAGAGCCACTGATCATGCAGCTCTGAACCCCAACAGGTCCACAACACCCACCGCCACCACCCCCAGGACACCCGTCCCAGGCAACCTCCCCGGCCAAAGACATGCCACATCAACTACACAGAATCATGTACCAAATAATCCGCCTGATGTCGCACAATCATATTAGGTGACATGCATGCGTCGGTACAAAAATTTGCATCACACATTCACCTTCGAATTAACAAATGAAAATGTATTCAAATAAACAAAGAACAGAAATGAAGACACATGGCGGCTACCCTCGGGACAATCCGAAGGTCACAGCCTGCAAGACAAAAATCATGATGAGAAGGTGTGTCTTGCGCACATAAAAGGACAGAGAGAGAGTGAAGGAGAGAGAGAGAGAAAGAGAGGGAGCGAGAGAAAGACAGAGAGGGGGAGCGAGAGATAGACCGACAGAGAGGGGGAGCCAGAGATAGATGGACAGAGAGGGGGAGCAAGAGATAGATGGACAGAGAGGGAGAGAGAGAGATAGACGGACAGAGAGGGGGAGCAAGAGATAAACGGACAGAGAGGAGGAGAGAGAGATAGACAGACAGAGAGGGGAGAGAGAGATAGATGGACAGAGAGGGGGAGTGATAGGTAGATGGACAGAGAGGGGGAGCGAGAGATAGACAGATAGAGAGGGGGAGCGAGAGATAGACAGACAGACAGGGGGAGAGAGACACAGATGACAGAGGAGATGGACAGGGAGAGAGAGTGCTGACAATGCACACCCAGGCCACACTGCTCACTTGCTGCCACCAGTGTGTCTCCAACTACATGCTGGTACATAGTGCAGTTCACCAGGTACCAAATCTGAAACAGAGTCCAGATACATGAATGGAGAAGTGCATATGATTGCACATGACATTGTCGCCTGTCCGCCCCTGCGCACCCAGGCAGATGCAACCTAGCCCCTCCCACCTCCCAGCAGTGCATGCCCACCCCTGCGCACCCAGGCACATGCCCCCAGCCCCTTTCCACCACCCAGCAGTGCATACCCGACCCTGGGCACCCAGGCAGATGCCCCCCAGCCCCTCCCGCCTCTGCGCACCCAGGCCGCACTGCTCACCTTCCACCCTTGGCATGTAGCAATGAGGGCCCACCACGTGTCGCTGCAAGCCACATGCAAGGGGCCCGCAGACCTGGCATACTCCACATCATGCAGTATGATTCTGGGTCTGGCCACTGCAACTGATATACCAGTGCACCCTGTATCATCGCAGGCTGTACACCCGCTCAGCCTCTAACTCTGTGATCCAGGAGGCACGGCCACGTGGCGGTAGGCCCCTCTGTCTGCTGGCTCAGGCCTACACTGCGGTCCAGCAGTACACACAAAACCTGAGCAGTATGGACCGCTAGGACGGGGCATCATCGCAGGCTGCACACCCGCTCAGCACTTAAGGTACCCTACCTCAGTGCACCAAAAGTCACCGTCCTGTGGCAGTGTGCCTTTGCCGGCCGCAGTGTATCCGGTGCCACCAAGTCTGTGCCCCACAAGTCATGGACCCTGTATGATAGGGTATCATGGTGCGGACGTCATCATTTCACCCCCTCGTGCCGACAGAATATGATGTTGCAGGCCCCTGGGCCTCCAAGCCTACATAAACACCACACTTATACACCCCGAGAGAAGTTGGAAATGGTGTCGAGCATGTGCACCCGGGCCTTTTTATTGGCAGGGTCACATTTCCTGTGAGGCGTGTGCTGGATGGGTGTGGTGTGGGTGTAAACCAGCCGTGAGGGAGTGGCTCTGGCATGCTGACAACTAGACCTGAGATCAGTAGATTAGTACAGGGCGGACCTGGGACATGTAGCGTTATCGTCCCCCTTGTGAGCATAAGCGGAGTGGGCTGGCCTGGTGAATGCCAGTCCAGCGTAAGGGTTTGAACAATGACCCCGGGGCTTGGTGCGTGGTTTCGTACTGGGCTGGACAAGGAAGTAACTAATGCATGTGTCCCTGTTGTTGTGTCTGCGCCACCCGGACCGCATTCGGCAATGTGTCACCCTGTGACCCAAGTCCAACGGCATGAGCCACATGGATGTAAGAGGAATTCACTGACCATACATTCATCCATACTCTCACACTGAAAATAGCATAGACACGACACATCTGTGTGATTATGAATGTTTAATGCACATTCAGTGGACTGTTGCATCGGGAGCAATACAGGGCTGTGCAAACCCCACATGACGATGTTGGCCCATGGAGGGCCAGCCAGAGTCCTTCAGGGAATGACAAATCCAATGGAAGAGTAAGAGTTCATTCCACAGTCTGATTGCTGTGTCATTGGCAATCAAACAGTATATGGCAGTCCATGTCGAGGTCCAAGGTGAGTGTCGCAAGGTACATTGGGAGACAGGGGAAGGTGATGATGAGAGGGCAGAACCAAGCAGAAACAGGCCATATGGCGGGGTTGAATGCTACTGCGTCCTTACCACGAAAGAGGTTTCATCTGCATCTATGTCCTCTGTTGTTTCATGTGACTCACGTGTGGGTGGTGGTGCAGTTTCTCCTGCAGTGTGTGATCGTGACACCTAAGGGGACAGAGGTGGAATGTCTGGCGAACTGTGTGGCACTGACACTTCAGGGGGCGGAGATGTGGATGTAGTAGTAGCAGCAGCATGCATCAGCGCCAGGCCTTGTGGCAGCAATGCCATGAGGATGGTGTTGAGGTCATTGAGGAAACCAGCTACCACTTGCTGGTGTGTAGCCATGGCAGCCGCTCTTTCCCCATTCGCCCGCTCCATGGTCTCTATTAACCTCCGCATGTTTCCCAACTCCTGTGTGACATCGCTAGAGCCACTCTGACTGGACAGTTGTTCTATTCTCTGAGTCAGGGCTTCAGCGATGTCAGCCATGGACCATTGCAGAGCATGTAGTGGACTGTGGGTGTCCATTAGGTACCATGATTGGAGCAATATAGGGCCAGGCAAACCCCACATGACAATGTTGGCCCGTGGAGGGCCACCCACGTATGGCATTTAGTTTGTCTTGCTTGCGGTCAAAGCCCACCCGCACCTGTTCAGCCAGCTGCTCCTGACACCCCAACACACAGCGTTGGAAGGTCATGTGTTCTTAGTAGGGGCCCTGGGAGGCAGTCGTGGTGGTGGATGATGCCTGCTGTATGGTCTGTGCAGGGAGTGGGGTCTCCTCATTGTGACTGGGCTGCCCTGCTCCTCGAGGTGGGCTGCATAGGCTATCAATAAACTCTTGGAGGGCATCGGAGTCGAAGCTGTGGTGTACCTCTTCATCATCAGAGAAGAGAGGGTCGGACTGCTCTGCTTGAAGTGTTGATTCTCCCTCTGCAATGTGAAGGGGAGATGCAGTTTAACAATGTGTTCACATGTATGTTGTCGCATTGTACATGTTTACATACAGACTGCATGACTGTGTACATTGTGGCTGTTTGGGAGGAGCTGCGTATTTGATATGGGACAGTGGACATTTCGACAACAGACATGTGTGTGTTTGTACTTGTACATTATCAACTCACATTTCCCTGCAATGCCAAATGTGATTGGCCAGTGTCTACACCCAGTCGGCACTGGTTGTGTCCTGTGTTCTGTTGTGGACGTGTTGCAGTTTGTGCCACATCGTTGTCAATGTTGATGTGCTCTGTATGTTATGTGTGTGTGCTGCATTTTGGGGGAGTCGCCCCTGCAGCTCTGATTTTGCTGCCCCTTCTCCCTTTCATGCGGTGTGCCTTTGACTTCTGTGCTTATACAGTGCTGAAATGTTGCATACTTCAGTACATTGGTCTCTTTGTGGGAGTTAGGGGTCTGGGGCATGGTTTGTCCACAGATGTTCTCAGCTCAATTGTACATGTGTGCCATTGTGCCCATCTCCCCCTTCCCCCCAGTCCCTGGTTGTTACTCACCCTGTTGCTGTTGTGCCCTGTCATGTTGAGCAGTGTCCGGTACCCCGACTCCAGCCACCGTCTTCCCACTGATGACTGTGGACACCATTTCCTCCAGCTCGTCCAGCTCCTCCTGTGGCGCAGGACTCCCACCTCCAGTCTGCCTTGCTGCTTTCCGTTTGTTGGCGAGTTTGAGCTTGGTTTTGTGCTTGACATCATTCCAGCACCTCTTGACCTCTTCCATCGTCCTCTTCAGCACTCCCACTGCATTCACCTTGTCCACAATGGACTGCCATAGTCCATTTTTTGTTGCCAAGGACACAGTGGAGGTGATGATTAGTTGTTGATGGTGCTCTACCACCTCTGTTATCAGGATCCTGTTTTCCTGCGGACTGAACCGCTTCTTCCTACTCTTCTTCTCCTTGGCCTTCCCTGACCCCGAGGTCCCAGGCAGGTCCTCCGGGGGGCTTGTGGGGTTCTGGTTCTCCTCCATAATTGCTCCAGCGACATTCATTGTGCTTCGTTGTTGTTTGGCATTTGGTTGTCTGTTTTTTTCTGCTTTTATGGTGATTTTCCTGTGTGAATTACAGGCCCGCCGCTGGTTTTTGCTTATTTTTGTATTGCGATTGGCTTCATCGCAGCTTTTTTTTGTGTTCATGTTTCACATTTTTGCGGCATTGATTTTAACGCGGACATTTGACGCACTGTCTGGTGACTATAGCATGGTTGCTGTATCCTGTTCGGTTATCGTGGACGCCAGCTCACGCCGAAAGCTGCATTAGTGGATTGGATGCCTTCGAGCACCCGGGACCGGAGTATTCTATACGAGCCTCCGCCCCCGTTTCTAAGTTCTTTTTGGGGCCGTCTCTATTGTTGTCTTCGCCCATCACCTTAATATTGTCTGAATCCTATACGGCTATTGCGACCAGCTGCATTGCGTAACACTATCTTAGAGGCCACAGCGATCTATTTTTCTCCGGGGCCCCCCTGCTACCTCGCCTCCCTTGAAATCCACATACCTTTTGCCTGACTGCCGTGGACCCTATTGTCATCTTGTATCCACCTTTTGCAGTCTCTTTGAACCACTATTTTCGACATATTGTGCTGTTAGCTTTTCGTGCCCAGTACCCTTTACTTTATTGTGACCTTTATTTGCCGTAAACATACCCCCACATCTGTCTCCACGGAGACACATGCCCTGAGGAAGGTGAGAACTGTAATAGGTCATACACCAAAACGTACGTCGGCACCACTACAGAAAGAAACCTGCGGATCAACCACATATTGTTATTCTTTTATCAATTGTTTTTTTGCCTAAGTTCTTGTTGAAACATTTTGATTGTATTAACTTTATTGTATGACTTCAGTTATGTTTCTTGAAAATCAATTTTGTGCAAATTTTCATTTAAAGTGATATATATGTAGGAAGGCTATTCACCTCTTAGGCTTACTATTTAGCATTGTGGCTCTCAGCATTTCCTTGAGAACATTTTTTTTTAATTTAGCTTGAATGATTTGATCCTTCAGGATCAGGATGAATGAGTTTGAGTGAATGACGAATATGTGCTGTTTTGAATGCCTGAATGATTGTGTCGTGGGGATGTGTATCTTTTCCTTAACTTTTCCTTTTTTGATAATACAACAATGAAAATGAATCAACTGTATATATATATAAATGAATGCTGATTAAAGTTTATTTATAAATATGTTCTAATTTTGTTTATTGACTGTTCCTTGTTGGGAGGGAGATCTTATTCTTGGTGACCTTATTAGCGCCTTTTTGATTTATTCAGGGTGGAGACATTTTGTTGTATTGTATTGCCGACTATAGCATGGTACCGCTGTGTTGTGAATACTTGGTTAACACGGCGTAAGTGTACCGCGATAGACTGAGATGTTGAGAGCTACGTTAAGTAACTTTACCCATGGTTATCACACATTCTTGAGAATATGCCCCACCATTTTTTGCGGTTTTGATTTTTCAGTTTATCAAGACCAAGTCCAAGCCCTGAGGAGACCGCTTGAGCAGGATATGGTCCGAAACGTGTTGGCTTGCGCTCACGGGGAAAAGAGTTGGGTGTGCCAAGAGGGAACATACATATATTTTTGTCCCCAGAAAGACAACACCCTTGAGAAAATCATCCCCTGAGCCTTTCACACAGGAAGGACAAGAGGCACACGGGCTTTAGAACAGAGCACTGAAGTCATGGTTGATTAATTACAAAACGATCTATCTGGACACTTTGATTGTTACAGTTTAAGAGAGAACAACTCAAGTACCTCACCAGTTTTCCCACAGTCTCGCCTGGAACACATTCGTCCTTTCCCTCAGCCCAGCATCACCCACCGGTATAGTGTCAGATGGGGTACGAGCCGTGCTGTGTGTAATGTGGTTGTCGTATTCAATCTGTGCCTCGGATCTCCCCTCAGCAACTCTCAACAGCCGGCTGACATACCACCATGAAGGGCCTCAGGAGGGAACCTCTCTCACCCCCCAGCCAGGATAGGCCTGCAAGGCAGTGCAATCAGCATCCGAATCTTCCTCCACTCCACATCCCAGTTCTGCACCGCCCCCGGGTCACACCACACCTGGGTGTATCAGAATCACAGTGCACTTTTCACAATTGTCCTCACGTACAGGAGTCGCCGACCTTGAACTTAATGGCAGGTGCAATATATTTAAAAACAGGACCTGTAGTGGAAAACTCTTAAATTAGTTTTTCACTACTGCAAGGACTATTTCACCCATTGGATAAAATTGGGATTACCTTAATACAATTTGTAAGTGTATTTTCCAAATGGGAAGATATACTGGTTAAAGTTTGGTGTCTCTGGAATGCTAAATTTAAAATCCTAATTTATGGTGGTCAGATTTTAAATTGCAATTCTGAAAATGCCACTTTTAGAAAGTTGGTGCCTGTAGCCTGTCTCTGGTCACAGGACTGGGTGTAGTGTGCAGTTGGGTTTTGTGTATTCCTCCTAGACAGCCACACACAATAAGAACTTAGGTGTGATTCATTGGGCCATCACTGGGAGGAGGAGAGGGAGGAGCCGGGCCAAATCTCACTTGCACCTGAATAGGCTGTGACCTGTACCCTCACAAAGAGCTGAATATCCCCCTATAGTTAGTCTTGACCAGGGCAGGAAAGGCAGGACATCTGTGCATTTGAAAGGCATGCCTCTAGAAGCATCTCCCCACTTCAAAGGCACAACTATGTATAAAATAAGAACCCCAGACACCACCACAACAGTGCACTTCAGGACCAGTGAATAATCTACCAGGAAGGACGACTGTTGTACTGCTCAAGGACTGCCACTCTGCTGGAATGAACTCTGCTGTACTCCTGCTTTGCTGTGCTGTTCTGCTGCCTGCTGCCCTATTGCCTGAGTGAGAAGGACTGGACCTGCATCTCTTGAACCCAGACTGACTCCAACAGCTAGTGGGATGGCATCCTGCTCTGAAGCTTTAGGAACATAACAGGCTGCCACTCTCACAGTCAACCTGAAGTAAGTATTAATTATTCCTGTACCGCACCGGACTGCAGTCGTTCTGCAGTACCCAGCTTTCTAGATATAACTTTTTCTAAGGGTTATCCTCTTCGTGCATATCACAAGCCCCTTTTTAAATGCAAATTTCCTGAAAACAGCCTACAGATTTACCCTGAAATACAAAGAACACACTTCCTGAGAACATCGGAGATTTAACTTTCTCACAGAAATAAAAATAAAAATTCACACATTTGGGACAGCCCCTATTTCTTGATGGATCAACGCAAACCATTTAATGAAAGAGCCAAAGAGGCTAACTTTTTTGTTGAACGTTTCAGGCAGATTTGTCAAACAGCACCCATAATTATTAATAAAAACAAGTGCCTTTCCTATGCAAAGTCTGACCTAACTAGTCCTACCAGTCTAATATATCTGCATATGTACATAAATATATATGCATGCCACTGTGTAGTTATAGTTAGAACCTAGTTACCATAAGAAAAAGATTTTTTTATTTTGCTAATAACTTTGTCCCAGTTTGTCAATTCTTCCTGGAAAGTTTCTTAATGATCCGTAAAGAGCAGGGGAAAGATCAAATTTCCCCATACAATTTTCCTAGGGAAATTCGAACAGGGCTACAGCCCCAATGACTGAACAGAATTACATCAAATTTGGCAGAAAGCTCCGTCTTTACAGAGAAAGTGTGTTTTTTGTGAATTGGTGTAATTCTAATTAGCATTTTTTGAGAAATTTTGGTTCACAATTTAGAGATATCTGGACAGTTGAGCTGAATTAAAAAAATTCAAGCCTTCTGATTGGCTGATGAGGATCATTCTTTATATTCACTAAAATTCACTTGTTATAATTTACTAAGCTACTTGCTTGCTTCCTGCCATGCACTGTTTATGACCTTACATATTACATCGCTCATGACATGTTCAATGACATTGTTGACATCACTGAGGACATCTCAAATGACATCAAAACGAAATTGAGCAGCAAGATTATCTAAATTTTTTGGGGAAAGTTTGCAGGACATTCATATAAGTATTAGAAGTAAAACACACTTGTGAAATCTGCACATTTTACAGATTATACGGAAAATACTGTAAATTCATAACTGTGCAGTAAATGCTGCAGCCACAGAATCACCTATGTACAATGAAGCTCACCATTGCCTATAGTTTTATTAACAATTTTTTGCAAGAAAGTCAAACAAAGCCTAAACATTCTAATTACAATCAGTGTCCCTTGTTAGCTGCACTTTGACCGAAACAGCTTTTTAAGGCTCAATGCTCCAATATTAGCATAATCTATAACGTATAGGGTACCAAGTATTTTATCTTGCTATATTGCCATCTCGAAGTCTTGGTGACATTTACAAACGACATCCAAACTGAAATGTGATATCTCCAAACACTGAATTGGACTACCACAACAGACAGCTCAGGACTCTGGTATTTTCGGAGGGTTTCTGTGAAGTCTCTCTCACTTAATGTATTTTGCAGACAGCAGGTTTGCAACGTTTCGCGCCCAATTGACAAAGCCTTGGTTTTAAAGTCTGAAATCTAGTTTTTTAGGTTTATTCTCAGGCGTGAAGTAGATTTCCAAGTCCCTGAGCAATTCGTGTCATAGATTTCCAGGAGCACTCCCTGCACAAAAATGTATACACGCTGAATTGTGATCCTGTAAAAAAACTCAGCATGAGTAAATTTTACCAAAATAAACAATTGCACATATATCTGTTACTCCTACAAAAATACTATCCATCCATCTAAAGACACCTCCTCTGCTACATCGTCATTAAATATTTAAATTTGTAGGTGGTACCTTGTGTTTCCCCTCCTGAAATAGCAATTGGTCTTGGTTTTGACAGGAGTAACCTTGTGGGGAAGCAACTTTTACAACGCAGTCATTACATCGCACTGCACTTACAACACAGTGATTGCATCGCAACATCCCTTACAACGCATGTCACTACAACGCAGGCATTACAACCAGGGCCGGACTGGCTACCGGGCAGTTGTGTGTGCTGCCGAGCTAGGGGCTAATTTATCTGTGGTGGGGGATTATTTCGTTAATGGAGACCTGCGTGCGATTTGAAATAAAAAAATTAAAACGAATTTCGTTTTGCACACGCAGGTCCCCATCAACGAAATTAGCCCCCAGCACGGCAGCACACACAACTGCCCGGTAGCCAGTCCGGCCCTGATTACAACGCATACCATTATAATGCATGACACTACATTGCATGTCACTACAACGTAGTCATTACAATGCATACCATTACAACGCATACCATTACAACGCATAGTACCCCTACACTATCCAACACTTACCCTACTGTTGCACCCCCTGGAGTTAGAATAGTAATTTTGACCCCTACACTATACAACACTTACCCTACTGTTGCACTCCCTGGAGTTAGAATAGTAATTTTGACCCCTACACTATACAACACTTACCCTACTGTTGCACTCCCTGGAGTTAGAATAGTAATCTTTACCCCTATACTATCCAATACTTACCTTAAATGCAATGTAATGGTATGTGTTGTTTGGTATGCGTTGTAAAGTTAGTATGCGATGTAATGTAATGCGTTTTAAAGGTAATTTTTTAATATGCGATGTAGTATCATGCGATGTCATGGAATGCGTTGTAGTTCATGTTGCGATGTAAAAACTGCATTGTAAGTGCATGTGTGTGAATGTATGCGTTGTAACGTCATACATCGTGGAGAAGTGTGGCTCACTGGTTAGAAGCGGCAGACCCTGAAGCAGAGGTCAGGCCCGGGACCAGGGTTCAATTCTTGACGCGGCAGGGTCTTGGGCTCAATGTCTGCGGACTCGATAATGCTCGCCTCGGTGCCTACTCTAATCATGGGTCCCTCTCTGGAACTCTGGGCAATAGCTTGCTTATTCTCCACAACGGCCCCAACAGCGCTGGGATGCCTGGCTTCACCTTGGGGGTGCCCTGGAGGGGGCATCTCACAGGGAAAACCAGAATGGGTTCCACAGCGGTATACAGCGCCAGGATGCCACGAGATGGGGTGGCAGTGCGCTTTACAAGTATACACACATTTACATTCACTTTGTGTGTATTTCCAGGATGAAAGTGCCAATCAAGCTCAATGTGAAAACCTAAATATTTATGGGTAGGGAGTGATGATATGGCAATGTTTTTTCCACCTGAAATATGTATAATTTTCAGAAAGTTATGCACATTATGTTGCGTGTTTGAAACTGTATGCTACGTATACTGCATGGAAAATGCCTGCTCAGTGTACTTTACATACACCTTCTATGTGGCAGCATGGTGCCTGCCTCTGCCGCCCACAGCCAATTTCACATTCCCCACAAGTCATGTTTGTGCATGTACCAGTCTCTTGTCCTTGAAAAAATATTCAAAAATACATAAGACGAAGAAAAGTAAAATGTGTGCGAAATTAACAAAACCCAATAGTGAGTTTTGTGAGATGACGTTCACTTAAAAAAATACTACTTATGAGTTAGTGAGAGAACTGTTCGCTTAGCAGGGACTCTCCCCTTAGAACATCAGTATTCCCATTTCTAATCAATAAAGAGGCAAAACAGCAATGCGTCATTGTTAGTAGATGTTCTGCATTTCTAAGTGCACTTTAGGACAGAAAATGTCATAAAGTGAAATAAAACAGGATGTGGGTTTTACAGTTGTCCATTGCATTTCCTGCACTCCTAACTGGAACTTAGGTATTCAGAAACATTTGTGAATCACAATAGTGGATGGCACTGAGCTTGGCAGGGTTCGGTGATGTTACCACTGGGCTGTGTGCAAATGCACAGCTTACTTCAAAGACTTGGTAATTGGGATTTCTTATTGTTTGACTTTTCTACTTAATTACTAGTATGCATGAGTAGGTATGATCCAATCCAATTGATTATGGAGAGCCCAAGACAGTAAAACAAATATAAGCATTGACCAAATCCATAAATTTGGCTTTACCATGCTAACAAATGCATACATGCTCTTTACATAGGTTAGATGTTTGGTGAATGCCTTGTGGCTATTGCCTAATGAAGCTTACATTGATATGATTTAGATGGAATGCAAAGAATGCTTGGCACTTTGATAATTCATCTCTTTTTTACATAAATCAACCCAAATAACAAAACAAAGATTTATGAAATAATTGAAACTAATGTAAAGAGTATTAGCGCATATATATTTATTTAATATATATATATTTTTCTTTTATTGTACAATTTATAAAATAGTGATGACACATTGAGCAGGTGCAGTGGTGGTAGAAGGAATGACCACCACCCTGGGCAAACTAAGAACCCCAATCCAATGGCAGAGGCTGGACCCAGAGGTTTTACTGTTGTGCAAGCCGACACTGGTAAAGAAACCATATGCTAATTGGGAACCTGCCTGGTGATCTGCCCAGCTTCACTCTTATCAGGAGCAGGATCTGCTGCTCACACCTCTTAGGTCCTGTGCTGGGCCATTCAGAGGCCAGGAGAGTTGGTGTGGCCAGTGGATAATGTCATCTGCATTATGGGGAGAAGGAAGAGCAGGATAGCAGAATTGAAAAAGGAAGAAGAGAAAAATATAGAGTAAGGCTAAAATGAAGGGGTTAAATGACAGGAGGTACATGGGATTGAGGATATGTATACGGCTAGGTATCACTCTTGTGATAATGCCTGGCTGGCGGTGTGGTGTGTCTCTGACATAAGGATGGCCTCACTCAAAAATGGCAGGCACAAGTTTTGGGAACTTGGTGGCTTCTAATGACAGCAATATCAACAATAGTAAACTCAAATATCGAATTTACAGATTCGTTTGCGCACCTCAGCCATAATTAGTTATTCAGAATACATTTTGGCATTGAGAGAGCTGTATTTTGAGTCACAGAATCAGACCTTGTTGAATTTCAGACTTACAGTGGTTGATTTGGTGTATGTATGTTGGTATGATATGATGCCTTTCTGTTTGAGGTAGGTGATTAATTGATGAGCATTTACATACCTCCTATTGGTAGCTTCACACCCTCTCGAAGACAGAAGTAAAGGCCTTGTAAGGGTAAAAAAAGAGAAGAGTTTGGTCCCATCTTTGACAAGCGAATTCAGGAAGTGGTTTCTCAACAAGATAATAGAAACATTTATTCCTCATGAATTGCAACTTACCTGAGTTTAAACTAAGTGGACAAGCTACATCATTACATTTTGAGAATTTGGAGAACTCCTGATGTATGCTCCTGTTGTAGATCTCAAAGTGTAATCTTAGATTTTTATTAAGCTCACAAAAATTCACAGGTTACTGTAAATGAGAATCTATGCATGATATTAATAACAGTGATTTGAGCGGCAACAGTGCAAACAGGAGCTGGAGCAGACAACATTGAGCATTACATTGTCTAGCGGGCCGAGAGACTGAGGGGCAGCCGCTTGGGACCCCACCTGTGTAAGCTTTGTCAAGCGATATATAGCGCATCTCGGCATCCGGCCGCATGGGCAGAGCCTGGGCTAAGCCAGGGTCAAGGGCGGCCCGTGCGTGCCCGTCAGAACATAGAAGAGGCAGGGCTGTGCAAACTCTCTCAGTCATTCCTTTTGAAGTCATCTTATCTATCAGTGCCCAATTATGGGGAACAGGAAGTATTCACCAGCTGCCATGAAGGGGAAGTACCCCGGTAAAACTAAATTATATCACTTGCACTATGGGGGGGCTCTAAATAAACAGATTTGCAGTGTAGAAGAAAAAATACATTCTTGCAAATTTGATCTAACTGGGGATGGGGCACTCTTGCAGTTCACGCATGTTTCAGGAATTAATCACTATAATCCAAACAATGGTTCAAGTGCACCACTAGGAATAGAAACAAAAAATGTTAACTAGGGAAAAGACCTCCCCAAGTAAAAAAAAGAATAAGATAAAGAAAAGAAAGAAAAGAAAAGTGCTACCCAACTATTAAAACGCCCAATACCCATGTACAAATTATTTCTTTTAAATTTCAAAAAGATGTTTTAATATTATCAGAAAAAGCGTATCAAAAACACATATACACAACAATAATGGAGCTCACACAGTTACACGAACAGTGTTACAAATATAAACAGGTGTAAAACAAGTTGTGGCAGAGGGAAAATACAAATGTAGGCTTTAAAACGAAACAGAAACACACAACAAAACAATTGTGTCCTCATTAGTTAAAGCCACATCTTTGGCGTTGATGGCGTTTTAACCCATTGATAAATGAAGGGTCATCATCAGGACAAAATGTCATATGTAGGAGTGTCCACTGAGTTTCAATAAAAGATGTCTAAATCATCACAAACAAACGGATCTACATGGAAAGTGCATCAAGCACAGATGCATTCATTAATTCAATGCAAGAGGAGGTGAAAGCACAATCTGCTGGTATGTCAAGAAAAATTCTCTAGGGTATTATGAATCTGTAATTTTTGTTAGAGCCTAAATTGGCTACAAGAAACCACGGTCATCTCATATCAGTTCATAGATAGTCCAGCGGTCATGCTGGTTCAAGGGATCCCGGTCGGTGCGCTCAATTAAATGCCTATTTCCAAGCCTCCTTGTCCCACCAGCATGCCAGCTCACATTGCTTCCCAAACTCTTGCTCAAAGGAATTAATCAGACCTCAAATGACTCATCTAACAAGGATATAAGCAGGCTGGCTTCTCCCTCTGATCTGGCTCTGTATTTCCCCTCAAAGTGCATGAAGACCCTTGTGCCATGTGCCAATTTGTCTGAAGCTGCAATGGGGGACATTACACTTGCAACAGAATCACCTTCTAAACCAAACTCTAACACCATGGAGGTTAAGTCCAGATCAAAATCTGCAGGATCAATGCAGGAAGACGTGAAGTCGATACTTGACGCCGTTCACGCCTTAGAAACTGGAGTTAAGTCTGCTATTACTTTGCTATTGGAAAGGCTAACACATGTGGAAACAGCATCTGCTAGTTGTCTAGATTTGTTGAAATCTTTTGCTAACACTAATTGAAATGAGAACATTAACTTGAATATTAATCCTGTTTTGCCCTCAGAAAATACCCTGCTTTCTTCATCTAGTATTCTGATACATCATAGTACAGCTCAGATCCAGATTAAAGGTATTGGTCAGGTGACTGCCTCATGTAGCATGCCTCATGTTCCATTATCCATTCTCTAAGTAGTTAATTGAAGGTAGAAATGCCTAGATCTGTAGATGCCCCTGGTTTTCTTAACCTTCACCCAAAGCTACACCGTATGTTGTAATATTATCTCTCCCCCATACCTACATCTGTAGAGTCCTGGACGTCTCTTAGAAACAAACCGCCTTATTCATCAAGCTAAATTGCACTCGCAAAGGGCAAGATTCTCAGAATCTTGCCTTTTGCGAGTGCAATTTTTGCATTTGGGATTCATCATCCCAAATGCAAAATTCGCTATTTAAGAATTTGCACATTTGCGAAGAATTGAATTTAAGGAATCTCTATTTGAGATTCCTTAAATGCAATTCATGAAGCATTTTAAAATTGCGAAAATGCAATTTTGGGCCGCTATTTACCAAGAGGTCAGACCTCTCGGTAAATAGCAAAAACCTAGAAAAATGCATTGAAATGCATTTTTCTAAGTTGCATGTTACACACACACATGTCCTTTGGACATGTGTGTGCGCAACACCTATGTAGATTACATTTCAGGGGTGCTACAGGGTGTCCTTTGGACACCCCTGCACCCTTGAAATCGCATCCTTATTTGCGATTAGCTAATTGCTAATCGTTAATAAGGAATAACTCCCCATTCATTCCTATGGGCCTGTAGGCCCATAGGAATGAATGGGGAGTTATTCCTTATTAGCGATTAGCAATTAGCTAATCGCAAATAAGGAACATGTAGGAATCGCAATATTTATTGCAATTCCTACATGAATCCCGTTTTGCAAGTCCTTAATAGCGATTCGTTATGAATCGCTATTAGGGGCTCGCAAAACGGGAGAATGATGAATCAGGCTGAAAGCCCTGAACTGGTTGGGTTACTATAACAGGGCTAAGGAGGCAGCTCTTTGGCAATATCTAGATGGTGAGGAGAGTGGGATGGGCTGGCAGGAGTGCAACAAAATTTCCAGGAGATGTGTGGAATTACGTTTTAGGGCACCAGGCATAGTGGAGACTATTTTACAACGAATGTGTGAACCTATGTTGCTACCTTAGCATGCCACTGTATTACCTCTTGGGTTTTTCTACTGTTCAGCACCCTTCTCCACCCATCCTAGTGCTCCATCAAAATCCACTGCAACATCAGGACACCTGTTTCACGATTGTAGTCCAGAACAGTATCAGCCCATTCGAAAATCTTGAGGGGGGTCTATTGACTCACTTTAAATCCTAGTCATGAGCTTCTGAGGGATGGTGTAGCTTGCTGTGTGGAGGCATGGTCTGAATCTACTTCCATCCCCAATCCCATGTTTAGCTGTTCCTTGTCCACTCAGGTAGATTTGGACCATATGGACAAATCCAGTATTACCATGCTTTTTCAAAATGTGGCAGGTATACGTGGCAAAATTGTTAATCCAGATTGGTTGACTTTTGTATCTAAGTTTCACATTTTATGTGTGCAAGAGTTATAGGCAGTTGAATCAGTTCATGTAAACAGTTACAGAACCTTTCATTGTGCCTCATTGCCATTGAGTATCATTAGACGAAAGGTTGCCTGCCTCTTTATGCTTCTAATTAACTGTTGTACTCAAGTATTGCTACTTGCTCCACCACTAATTTCTATCAGATAATTGAGTTAAACCAATTGTATAAAACTAATTTCGTTTCGATCAATTTTTATAACAATGCATTTTCTAGGAAAATCTTGCCAGTCTAAGACCAGTTAGATCATGACCTCATGTCCCTGTGTTGTAATAGGAAGAATTAATTTTTTGTGATCTCGGTTGTGATTTCAATATTAGTCTGTGCTCCTTGCCTCCCAGTATTTTATGTGGTGTGGCTGATATACAACTGTTGCAAGGTGGTATATTATGTGGTATGGCTGGGAGGCTTTACCATGAAATATTCTCACATTAAACAGAGATGATCCTTTGATTCCACAACAAAACTCTTTATCTCAGTCCTAGTAGTATAGCAAAGAGCAGTTGGGCATTACTGGAGGAACACGTGTTCAGCATTTTACAGTACCATTATGGTGCATAAGAAATTTAGGCAACTTGAAAGAAATCCAACATCAATTTATAAATATAGAGCGTATTTTTCTATAAATATAGACACCAAAACAAACTTTGCATAATTCAGTTGTGGATTTTTAAAGTGTTTAAAAATAAACACAGTAAATCTGTGAAACTGGGGGAATGAATGGGGGAAGAAACAATAACTTGCAGTGTGAGTTGAAATTGCCTCTCTTGTGGATAAGGACATGCGGGTTCCTAGACCAAGTTCCAACAGTGCTTACTTCATGACCTTGCTCAGGGAGTTCAAGTGCAGAGGTGACTTGGCTGTTCTTTGTACTGAACAGGATCTGCGGGAGCTGTGAAACTTTCAGCACTTGACAAAACCACACTTGTAGATGGAGCCAAAGATGCTTTCTCATACACTCGATGGCTCCAAATTAAGAATGCAGGAACACAGCAGTGGGCTGTTGCTAACATCATCGCTGTTGCTCTGTGTTGCTCCTGGGCTGGAGATGTCACTCAAAGGATCGATCACCCGATTGGCATTCACCAAATCTTGGTTGCGGCAAATGTAGTCCACGGTTACTTTGGTGTCTGGAGGTCGACAGAAGTGGAGAAACAGCTTGAAACTCAGTGAAAGCTTAGCTACCACTCCAGGCTTTCAAGGCACCATTTCTCTGGGCTCACTCTTGACAGGCCCAGTGGGTCACAATTCTTGTCAAGCAGCACCTCCATTTTCCTGCAGCTTGTAGGGGACTGGTCCCACCGTTCCAAAGTAGTCTGCTTCAGTTTCTGGCATGCACTGGAATCCCTCTTGCTGGAATCAATGATCTTTTGCCATGGACAGACGTTGAAAACACGGTTCTAGTAATTGGTCTCTTCATGGCTCTTAAGTGTCACCTCTTTGCACTGCAGCAGAGTCCAAAGTCCTGCTGTTGGTGATGGTGTCATCTTTGTGCCCCTTCTCAGATTCAAAGTCAGAACTAAGGTTCTGTGTCAGGGGAGCCCCTTAAATCCTAGTTTAGGGGGTAAGGGCGTGACGGACAGTGGCCTATGGCTACTGGACCCCGCGGCTGAAGTAACAACATCACCTTTCTATCCACAGTCCTCTAATTTAGAGTCTTCCAACATGGCAGAACCCCCCTTGATTGTACAGACCTCCTAGCCCACACTAAAGGTGTGGCTAGCCTTTTGGAGGTGTGCACCTCCATAACAACTAATATTACTGCCTGTCAGGCTGGACAGGGCGGGAAGGGTTTTCTCCCCGAGTGGGGGACAAGGCAGTCACACATCAAAGGTGGTCAAAGCCATGTCGGAAAGCCCGACATGGAAAGCCTGCCAGAGACCTAGTATCGCAATCCCAAGGGCAAAAGAGCCACCCTTTGGGATTACGGGCTGGCTTGCGACTGGCTGACGGGATCCTTGAACCTGCTGGAAACTAACCGGTATGACTGGCCGAGTTAGGTTTCCGACCACCAGCATTTTAATGCAGCGGTCAGAAAGTAAACTGAACTGCGGCTGCATCGTTATCAGCTCCAAAGTGTGAGTTTAATATGTTGAATTACCACAAATAATGGCTATTCCATACATTGGTTGAAGGTCAATTCAAAAACTATTTTGAATAAACTGGTATCAAAACATAAGGAAGACTTTGACAGTTGCCTGGCTGAGAAAAATAACCACAAGGCTGTTGTGAATGCCTTTGTTGATATCTCTAAGGGGGTCAAGGGTCTTCTGCTGGAGGGCAAATCCCGGGTAAAGCAAACCAAACAGGGGTGGTTTCACCCCCATTGAACCAAAGTGCATAAGAACCTTCAAGTTGTTCTTCAAAAAGTTCTTAGGTGTGTTAGTGAATAGGGGTTTGTTAGGCAAGAATACAGACTGGCTATAAGGGACATAAAGGATGCCTTAAAGGCTGAAATCTGTGAGGCACTAATCGAATCCAACTCAGATGCATATCGTACAGCGTTTTAGCACATTGTTAATTTGCCTTTTTTGAGAAATGATGGGTCTCCTCGTATGGAGGTAGCCATAACAAGTAGATTGGGTGACACATTTTGCTAAAATCTTTTCCAATCCCGGCTTGATGTCTACTCAGCTGATGGCTCCCTTGTTCCCCCACCAGGGAGGATCCACAATTAATTTTGGGTTCAGCCCATCTGAGGCAAATACGTCTTTCATGCGTAGTAAGGCCCCTGGCCTAGACAGCATCCTGGTTGATCTACAGAAAGAGAATATTTCACTATGGTGCCCTATTTTACTGTTGTCCTAGAAGCATGTGGTAGGGAAGGGCTCTTGAGTACATGGTTGCAATCACTAATTGTTCTGATGTATAAAAAAAGGAGAATATGAGAGTCCAGCTTGTTATCGCCCAATCTCTTTACTGGATTCCCTGGTTAGGGCCATAGGCATGATTATTTAGAGAGGTTAGGGGAGTCCGTGGAAAGTAAAGACATTTTATCAGACACCCAATATGGTTCCCGCAAAGGTGTAGGGATGATTGAACAGTGTCTAAATTCGAATTTACTGATTGGAAAATACACACTGGTAAGTTAAGGCAACCTGTTCCTGGCCTTTACGGACTTGTCAAGTGCATTTGATTGCGTTTTCCATGCTAAACTGTGGTCCATCTTAAAAAGAGTTATGTTTTAAAACTTCCATAATTCTGTCCTTACGAGATCTGTATTCACAACGAGTAGAGCCAAATTGCAGTACAGCTTGAGGGAGGAATGCACAGCTCCTTTCACTGTGGAGAGGGGGGTTGAGACAGGGGTGTGTCCTTGCTCCCTTTTTATGTACCCTATATATATTAACAAGTTAGGACCATTTTTTGTTAGAGGGTGCAAGGGCCTCTCTCAGATCAGCCTGCGTACTAGCCCGCCTCGACGTGGAAGATGGTGTGCTTATGGCTCGTACCGCTATTGGTCCGCAATTTCTTTTGAACTTTTTTACTGAGTAGATGCAGGAGCTGGGCTTAATCACTAATTCAGATAAAACATCTGTTATGATTTATATGAAGGGCACAGTAAGGTGCGTTGAATTATTTATTAACAACACTAAGTTACATTCCGATACCTCTTTCTAATATTTGGGGGTTATGTTCTCGCAGAGTTGGTCATAGAAGGCCGCAATTAATGCCAGAAAATAAAATTGTTAAATCAACTACTGCCCTGGCCAATTTTGCACATAAATTCAGCAACCAAACAGTCAATGAAATGCTCACAATAGAGCAGGCTAAATGTGTAACACAACAGCACTTTATGGGGCCGAGTTTTGAGGTTCCTGCGATATTAATTCTCTCCTGATGGTGGAGTATTCCTTTTTTAGAAACTTAAAGGTATTTTCACAAGGAGATATTGCCGAGTTAGCGGCACTTTATCACAGCCAAAGTCGTGATAAATTTACCCCACCATTCACAAGCTGATGCTAACAGCCCACAGCACCAGTTATCCCGCGATACCAGCCGCAAAAAACATCGCCACAGAGGACCCCCGCAATTATCGCTAATGAGATGCAGAGTAGGCATTCCCATGCAAAAAGCCGCAACAACACTACACCGCAATATTCACAACAACCAGCCAAATCTGCGATAAGGACACAAAACACGCAATAAGGCATGTTAGCAGCAGGAAATTAACACCTGCTCTGAACTGGTGTAAAGTCGGATGGCAGCCTGCACCACAAAAGGGAGCCCAGCCCAGGGCGTCATCGGAAGGGCAACAGATGCCATGGAGCCACTCAACTTGCAGCCCAGACACCCAAGAGGGCCACAACACCCACCCTGCACCCCCCCTCCCTTGACCACCACAGAGGCAGCGCAGACAAAGACAGTGGCCCCTCAGGAAATGCACCTGCCTCCAGGCCCAACATCTGACGATGTCATTGTCCACTACAGACTGAAAGGGACAACCATCCTACGCATCCTGGCCATCACCGCTTAACAGGCCTAGGGCACCAACACAGCGGACAACCACCATCCCACCCCACACCAAGCTGCTGGCTGTGCTGCACCTGTTGGCCCCTGGCACACCCCAAACAACGACCACCAGAGTCGAGGGAGTTTCACAGCCAGCCACATCCAAGTCTCCCACACCTGTCTTGGACGTCACCATGGCACCCCAGTCCCCATATGTCCAACACAATGTGCAGGAACTGCTGGAGACTAGGGGGCAGTTTTCATCCTCATGTAGCTGATACTGAATTGGTGGTGGCAATGAGCCTGTCGCATTCCACTCCGCCATTTGCTGCTTCCGGCTAAAATAAAACCTTTCAGCGTCATGCCCTTGAGGACACCTTCCACTGTCCCCCGAATCCCTCCGCAACATACCCCTCAGACATTGATGGTGATCAGTTCAGGTCGCATGGCCCATCTGATGCACCGCAAGTCACCGTCCCGTGGTTGGGTGCCAGTGCCGGCCCCAGTGCATCCACGGCCACTAACTCTGTGCTGGTCAGGTCCGGGACCCCTATTCTGGATAAATCGGATGGCCCGTGAATCGTAGGCCTTGGGGTCGTCAACACCATTTCTCTGTGGCCTTGCGCTGTACGCAGCCTCTGGGGCCAAATGCGTCCCACCAGGGCTCACACACCAAAGCGAGTCCAGACCGGTCCGTACGTTGCATCACTGCGAGAGGCACATGCCACCACCGCAAGAATCACCTTTAACCACCATCTTCCAGAGTTGAAACGGTGGTCCTGACAGACTTACGGAGTTGCTCTGATCCGTTGTGGAAGCCATCATGGGCCTGATACCTTGCTCTGCACTCCAGGTGCCAGTGACTCAGTGCACCGCAGGCCATTGTCTGTTGCTGATTGTGTTTTGTGCTGTGGAGCGGTTGCACAGCTATGTCACCTCAAACAATGTGGGGGCCCTGAGACATTGATGGTGAAGATGATGCAGGTTTAACACACCCCACTGCATCTGCGTCAGGGTTATATTGAAGGGACACAATCCGAGATTTATTCTTCACATGAGCGCGCTCATCTCTAGTATGCCAACCCCAGTGCACTGCAACTCACGGACACTTCTGTTTGCATGTTGGCTATCCTCTGGACTTTTTCTGGCTCACTCCATGTTGCTCAGCAGTTGACTCTGTAATGCATGTGTTTTCTGTTTCTGTTGCACTGGTGGCCAATGTTCAAGTGGTTGCCAGCACCAGAATTTCCGTGCTGAATGGCTTACACTCACCCCACACACATCCAGCACAGGCATCCCTGTACATGTAGCCCTGCCAATAAAGGGGCCGGGCGCATGTGCCCGTAGCCAGTTCAACATGATATCTGCGTGTGCCCCTGTGGTCTTGTAATATGCATGTGGGCCCTGGGCCCCACGACATTACATTGTGCAGTGTACATCAGATGCAGACATGTCACCACAGGCAGCGGGTTGGAGCATGGATACGTAGCTTAGTAGTCACCCACTCAATTCGTAAGGGAAGGGGCCAGTGCCATCGTACACAGAGCCAACGTGGGTGTGTGACTGCTATTTGAGTGCCCTGGGCGTGCTTCTGTGCTGTGAATGTGCATCTGCATGTGTCTCCATGGCAGTGTGGGTCTCCTTAGTGGGGTGTGGGTGGGCCCTGAAGGGTGATGGACCCCTATGTATATGTCATGGCTTACATTACATGGGTTCGGCCCCCACCCACACCTGTTGGGCCACCTCCTGTCGATGTTGCTGCCTTCCTGTTGGCAGCGGGTTGGTGCCTGATTTAGGTAGTCACGTCATGCCGGCGCCTATTGGCCTCCTGGATTGCCCTCCTCCGCTGTCCGATTGCAATCCAGGTGGTTTGCTAGTGGGTAAGTTGCTGGTAGTGTTCTGTCAGCTCTGTGATGCTAGTCTTGTTTTCCTTCGGTCTGCACCCCGTCTTCCTCTCCCTCTTCTCCTTGGCCTTATCCGACCCCGTTGTTCCTTGCTGGTGATCTGTGGGGGTTGTTGGGTTTGAGTTTGCCTCTGCGCTGGGTCAGGGTGCATCCATGTTGCTACGTGCTTTCGCTTGTTTCTGGTGTATTTTTTCTGTGGTTTTTATGGTGCATTGTCTCGGCAGACACGTGGAATTTGCAGGCCTGTGGTTGGTTTTCTCAGATTTTTGTCCCACAATTTGCCTCATCACATGTTTTTTTGCGTTCACGTATCGCATTTTTGTGGCGCGGCTTTGATTTTCATATGGACATTTGCAGCGTTGTCTGGTGTCTATTGAATGCTACCGCCTTGTTGTGAATTCCACGATGCCACTGGGTTATTTACCTGTGATAGGCTGCAATGTTGAAAGTTGCTTTACGCTACTCTTGTGGTAGTTATCACACATTCTTGTGAATATACCCCTTATTGTATGTTCCCCCGAACTGTTTGTCCCAAGTTTGCAATTCAGAATTGGGGATGCCTTTCTTAGCTGACATATCACGTGTCCACTCAATTTAGTTTTGGCATAAAGTCTGGACTAGCAATGACACAATTCGGAAACGTAAAGTGATCGAGGATTGCCTCAAACTGTCTGCATTTACCAGAATACCCTGGTTGAAATACATTAAACTGATTTGTTGTGATTTGGGTCATACGGAATTTTTTAAATGCCCCAAGCATTGCAGACTGTGTCAAGGAAAGATCTGTATAGGATGTGCCTCGCGTTGTTCAAGGAAGTCAGGATGTTGAATGGATTGCCCAAACCAAGTGTATATAGGAATCAAATGATTTTGACAACTTACTCTATGCAGCCTTACTTAATGTATGTGCCTAACACTCAAAGCAAGAATGTATTGACTCACTTTAGGTTGTACATTTTCCACCAATTAGTAACATTCCCTACCCCGAATGATTGAAAAATGTATCCCACCACCCATGTGATAACATTTCTGCACAAAGCATTTTGTACATTTTATTTTTATGCACATTATTTAAGGATCTGAGGAAATGTCACATTTTACCAATTTTTGTGAATCTGGATTTTAAGCAATGTCACCATGCTTTCTTATATTTGTAAATATTACCTGCTCTACCGATCAGCTATTCGGTTGCAAGCTGGGGGCGTATTTGCAAGAAAATGTCAGAACGCGGCACTACTCCAAATTTGGCAGCGCAGCGCTCTGACATTTTCAAAATGCAGGGATGCACTGTATTCACAAGAATATGGCACGCCCCTGTGTTTTCCATAGCGCTGTCACTAAATTTAACTGCCTAGCGCGATCGCAGGCACCCTTGCACCACAGTGTAAGGGTACCTGCGTTGCAGGGAAAGATTGCTTTTGTGCGGGAAGGTGTCCCTTCCTGCACATTGACAATCGCTAATGGTGATTTGTTACCTCTAAGTGTACTACATGGAAGTAGCAAATCGTCATTATTTAATGATTGTTTATGTGCAGGAAGGGAAACCTTCCTGCACATAAGCAATCATTAATGGCATTTTGCTCTTTCTATGTGTGCTGCATTCTGCAGCACAAATCAGAAAAGCACAAAAAAAGAGGAGAAATACAAGTATTTCTTCTTTTTTTCCATTCTAAAGCCTGCTCTTGCATGACATTAGCTATTGGTGCTGCGTCAGATTTTCAGATCCTTGTAAATCTGGGGCAGCGTCAAAAGCTATGGATGTTACGGTGGAACGCCCACAGCAACACCCATTGAACCCTCCTTTCACACGAAGTGTATGCATGTAAAAGCACTTATTTTCAAATTGGGGTCCATATTTACAAAGTGGCTCAAAGCCACTTTGTAAATATAGAGAATGGCATATTGCCACCAGAAATTCATTTTCTAGATTGATATCATGCTGCTTTTACTAACCTGCCATTATGAAAATGGGGTATCCCAATTCAGGTATTGGGCCTGGGCGGTAAATCGATATAGAAAAACAATGGTCCTAGACCTAAGTCTGGGACCATTGTTTTTCTATATCGGTTTTACTAACCTCTTCTCTTCTTGCAATATATTTGTGTAAAGGGAAAAACTTGCATTTAAGGGAAAAACTGAACTTGTAGATCGAACTTATGATGATTAAAATCTTAAGTCTTCGCTTTATGGTAAATTGATTCTTTTATGATTTCTGTAGATATCAAATACAGGTATTTGATATGATTTAAAAACTGACAGAAAAGGTAGTAAAGACCATGAGATCTGTTTATTTTTCTAACATTATGAAATGGTTTTGGGAAATATTTCACTGTCAACACCTTCCGTGATTTTTACTCTCTTCATTGTTTATGGCTTATATTTGGATGTGTTCTTTATTCATAATTGTGACTTTTTGTGGTTCGTTAAACACCACTAATTCTGTTTCTTAAGGAGTTCATACGCCTTTTCTTTGATTTTTTTACTTGCAACTTTCTGACTTACTCCACTTTCTTCTATCGCACTATGATTTATTCACTTTTGCCCATGACCAAATGGTAATTAAAAGCTATTCCCGCAACATCAATACAGACAATCCTTACTAAGTATGGCCGTTTTATAGTGTGAGCACAGTAATTTAAGAAATATGGAAAAGAAAATACAGGGGAAAATAGAATACAGCCTATTTTTTCCAAACCTCGAAAAAACATGTTACCATTTTGAGGCTATCTAGTGTGTAAACATTTCTCGCAATCTTTGAAGCTGCTTTTGTGATATTTACTAAATGAGTATAAATACATGTTTTAGATACTGCGTGAAAAGGGCCACTGCAATTGTGCTGCACAGGAAGACCAAATTGTGAGGGAGGGTTTATTGAATTAAGATGAAAGGAGAGCTAAACAATATGGTTTGTTTTGTAGTGCAAGTCAAATTAGAAAGCACATATTGTTTCATTATTACATGGTCATTTCACATTGTTTACCTACAAAGATATTACATTTTTGTATTTCTATTGTTCTTTGTATCTTTCTTTTCCCATAGTAAAAGTTGTTCCCCTAAAAGTGTACAGAATCTTGTAATCAGCAGAAACAAAATCTCATTTTCCTGTGCACAAGGCTGAATTTACATGTGTAAATGTAGTCCCACTACTGCACCTAATATTAATTTTACACCTTTTGATATTCACCCTCTCTGAGTAAAAATGTATTCCGCCATGCAGATGTACATGTCTCTAACTTGTGCTGGGTACTGCTACCCTAGGATTTGCAAGTGTAAAGTTAATACTCATAACTTTGTACACGCAATTTGAGACCTCTGCCACCATGGCAGAGATATCTCTATTGGAAAGTATAGAGAAAGCTCAAACATTTATTTATTTAATTAAAATAATAATGGTAATTTATGTAAAGTAATACTGTAAAATAATTTCACATATATTCATTTTAAAACCCAGAATTAATAAAATTGAATGTTACTGTACATTTATTTACATGCGTGTCAAACAAGTAATTAATTAAAATGTATATTTTTATAATAATATTTATTAAAGATTTTTTTAAATCACAATGGTAACAACTTTTTATAATATTTAAATTTAATGATATTTATTACAGCAGGTATAAAATTAATTTAAACTATATAAATGTTGCTAATAAGAGTTACTTTTCAATCACACAATCCATCAATTGCTTTATTCAATTATTTTAAAACAATCTTGAAAAAATAACAATATAACAGTTTTAAAATACATAATACATCACAGAATAAAAAAGTTTTAGAAATGTAATGAATTACGCGTTCACAAGGCTGCCTTCAGAAAATTACCAACATAAAAACACACCAACAAGTTATGGAACATACAAAGAAATACAAAACAGGTTTCGCTGGTGAAAGCCATAAAATTTAAGAACTGGTTTAAAAAACTTTTTTTGATAGAATTGCATCATATTTACAACATAATACAACATGTTTCAGAGTTTGCACAGAGGTTTCATCAGAAAGGGCAAATTAAAACAGAAGCATCATCATATTTGCCCAGGGGAAGGCAAAGCTGTGATCTTAAAGTGCCTGAGCAAAATTTAGCCAAGAGCACCCATTCTCAGGGGCTCTTAACTCAAGCCAAGTAAGGTTCTTTGGGTCCTTACACTGCTGGATTGCCATTTTTTGTAACGTTCGGTGGCGCAGGAGCCTGCTCCATATTTACGTGGGAGCACAAAGCCACTTTTCTTTTGCTTAATGCTGCCTTGTAAATATGGCTCCCTTTAACGCAGTTTTCTGTGTTAAAGAGTGTGTAATGGGCTTTGCTGGGGGCGTACCCGGCAACATCCATAGCTTTTTGACACTGCCCAGATTTACGAGAATTCGTACATCTGATACAGTGCCAAAAACTTATGACAATGGGAGACACAAGGAGAAATATTATTATTTCTCCTCGTTTTTTTTCTATGTGTGCTGTATTATGCAGCACAGATAGGACGAGGAAAAAGATACTTTTGATTGTTTGTTTGCAGTAAGGTCTCCCCTCCTGCACAGAAATAATACTCCCCACAACGCAGGCAAAGGTGCCTGCGTTAGCACACGGCAGCCCAATGTGCGCTGGCACAGGGAAAAAGGATAGGATCAGTAAACGGATTTTGGTGCCCGGCATCGCCAAATGGGATGCCGGGCATACAACAAAATTAGTTTTATTGATTTAAATGTCTACTTACCTGCATTCATCGGTATTCCGGTGTTTACTACACCCACCCTGCCCCTCCCCCGCCCCACGTCACCACCCGGCAGCCCGCCATACACGGGCCGCGACTGGCATTACAAAATCCAAAACTAGTATCTGCTTCCTTCTTGCAAATATCTCTAAAGTTCGGCACTCTGGGAGGAATCCATTTACTCTAGGTTTCACATGGAAAAGAAGACAGAGTGGCTAGCGTGTTAACAACACTGTATACGGAGGTGCACAGGTTATAGTAGTTTGAAGGTGGATCATAAATTATACATTTCACGTATAACTATAACTTTAGGATTTTTTATGTTTGTGTAGTTTTCATTCCATTTGTATAGAAATAATAAATATCATTTTCCTTACTAATGCTAAGCTGTAACCTTTGGTTTTCTTATTAAATGTTTATCTATGAATCCATAGTCATTATTATACCAAAAATGTATTTAGGTATTCTTTATTTTTATAGCCGGAAGTATTTTTGTTTTCTGTGAGGTGTCATTTTAAGTCCTGTCTCCATTGGTTCCTATGGGAGTGTGTTGCCGTACCTATGAGTGGCCCTGTGTGCGGCTGAAAATACTCCAAGTATGAGCACATTTACTACTGTATTGTGACCCTTTTGACTGCAGTAATTTTAGAAGTGTAGTTTGTGAATACCAGTTGTCTTACTCTTTTGTAAGTTGGTGTTTGCATTTGAATGTTGCTCTGTCGCTCCATAAACCCCTTCTTACTCCTTTCACAACCCCTCAAATTTAAGTGGAGGTATTCCCCTTTTTCCAATCACTTTCCCTTCCCTCCCGCATTTGCGAGAGATAATATATGTATTTGTGTGGCATACAGACTGTGGAAACGTCTGTATAGAAAAGATAGCAGGGGCAGAAGTTTCCTCACATAAGCCTGTAGATAGCATTTTAGAGCCCATGAGTTGTATTACAGTAGTCATGCTTCACATACTACAAAATGCAGTTTGTAAGTAGGTCCCTTTGTATGTACGATTTCCTGTAATAAAAGAACCACCTCTTTAATTTTTCACGTCTCACCATGTTTTAAAAAATACCTTTTGGGGCACAGTTTGAGGGTTGGTGTGCATTCACATTATTGGTCTGGGAAAACACACCTTTCTAGAAAGCAACAGCCCTGCAAAACAGTATGGTACATAATGTATTTAGTATGCAAATGTTACTCTAAGAGGAACTTCAAGACTTAAGACAGCCAACCGCAAAAACAGACGCAGAATATTTAAGGAATTTTCTAAATTCTGAGGGGCATATTACCAACGATTAGCGATATTTATCGCTAACGAGGCTTAGCAATGATTTTTTTATTGCTAAGCATCACCGGAAATTATCGCAGAGATAACTTGCTATTAGCAAGGATTATCTCAGAAGTGATAAAATCCTTGCGCTAAGTGCCAAATGAGAGATTATCGCTGTAAAACCAACGATACTCTCTCGAACTTTGGCGTTAGCTTGATGATAGGGGCTCACAAACTTAGCCATGATATCCACCTTCCATAGAATATCATGGCTAAGTCAGGAAAATACCAAGTGTAAAAAAAGCAGCGCTAACCGCGGTTAGCGCTGCTTTTTTTTATCACTAACAGGGTTAGCGAAATCCTTGATAATAGGAGAAATGTCGCTTAACAACATTTCTCCTATTATTTTTCTCTGGAACGCCCCCTTTGCATCTCATTAGAGATGCAAGGGGAAGCGTAGAGAAAAAGGGTGCTAACATGCGAATTTGCGTGTTAGCAAACTGTTGCTGATAGGGAGATTGTTTTATCTCCGCTTTCTTGGCTTTTAAAGCCAAAAAAGTGGAGATAAATCCCTTGATAATATGCCCCTTAGTTTCCTGTTTATATAAATAATGCTGCTTTAAATCACTGTGATAAAAGGTTGAAGTTACATGAATAACTGAAAGAAAGTAAAATCATGACATGAAGTAATCTTTCTTTCCACCATTTTGCATTATGTGTAAATATGTAAGTTTTTCTTTCAGACCCATGACAAAAGCCATTCACCAAGACAATATTTCGAGAATGTCAACGCAATTCAAAGGAAATTATCTCTTAGTAGAACAATACCCAGTTGCAAAGTGATCGGTTACCTTTTGCAAAGTGGCATGGACTGCATTATATTCCATATATATTATTTCGAACCTTTTGCTACTTTTTAGAAAGTGGAAGTTTCTCTTGAAATCTGTAAATGATGTATCAGATGGTGGCTTATATAGCAAACTATAGGTATCAAAAAAAACAAAACAGGCTCAGAATTGCACATCTTCCAGCGGCCCAGTTTGTAAGATATAGATTGAATGGAATGCTGGATATGTAAAAACAGAAACTTCAAGGAGTGTAAAGAAAATTAGAGTGTGTAAAAATTAATCAGTTTGACATATTATCATGGAGTACAAATATGTTTCTAATTAGACAATAAAATGAGAACTTCAGGCTACTATATTTATAAAGTAAATCAGACCCTAACACCTGGCAAAACTACATGTTTGTGGCATCAGAATATGTTTTAATAGTAATCTCTGTTTCACCCTCGTTTCCAAAATGTGTGATCTTTGATAATAAATATCTAAGGAAGCTTTGATTCTAAGCAGACATACTTGAGGAAAATGTGAACACGACTGATTACCTAAGTATGGCATGTATAAAAGGTACACAGAGGTATCACACTAATTTTTAAAGTTAAAATTAAATGAATTAGACATTTACTGTATTTTACTGGCTCCGATTAATCAGAATCAAAAGACAAGATTTGTGTAGAGGCAAAATTCCGATAAACAAAAGCATATGCCCTAAATTGGTGATGGAGGAGGAACAGAACAGAAAAACTGATAGGGATAAGAAACAGTAACATGATTGGCCAAGTTTGCGAGGTGTCTGAAATTCACAAACACATAACTTGCCTTTTATTTTGGAGTTAATGCATTAATTTTAGACAGAACAAGTCTGAAACAGAGAGGCAATCCCTGCTCACTGTTTAAAGCGTGTTCTTTTTAAAGTTCCTGCATGAACTCTGCGAAATTCTGAGTTTTATCTTTGAACTTTAGACACCTCGCACGCAAACAAAAGGGCTCTGTCGATCATGATATGACCCAGTTCTGCAAACTCAGCACTGTCGAAGATCACCCACTAGTTATCAAACATAGGCAATGTCAGACCAATTTCCCGTTTTTGCTAATTTGTATATTGACAAGGAGAAATATACTCATTCCAGAACACTCACAAAATATGAGCGGCCTGGCTCAGAGATTGTTTTGTGAGTTCGTGTACAGATTTACTTCTAACTTTCGATGAGCACATCATGCCTACTTATGGGGAAAAAAAGTTTGGTGAATTAGGCCCTTAGGGACAAATGATGTGATGTGTTCCCAGCCTTTGAATGCTCTGCAGAAGGAGGAGTTCTGTAGAAGGTCATAGAACTTTGAGGGGGTACAAAAATTATTTCGACAAACTTCAGAGGAATTTTATTTCTTATAATACATTGTCAGACGACGGCTCTTCCCCCAAGAAAAGCTTAAATCCTTGGTCTCTTGCTCTTTCATCCAAAAAAATGTTATATTTCTTATGTTTAGAAAACATAGGGAATTTGTTGCACAAAAAAAAACAACGCACCAATATGCAGTTCATAATTCATGGCAAAAACATATTATAATAGTTTACAGTAGGCCACTTGAAAAAATGTCTTTAGTTCATAATTTGTGGTAATATGCCTCGAGAATCCCATTTTAATATAACAAACTCTAGCAATTGAAAAATGTATGCATACTGTCACAAATGTCCCATTTATGCTATTGACATGACTATTCATTGTCAGTGTGCAATAATTCAAAATTAAAGAAAATCTAGTTCTCAAGTACTATGTTCATAGAGCCATTGTGTTTCTTCTCACCACCTGTCTTTCACTTGCATTGTGACATCTCAACCCAACTGTGAGGATGTATTCCAGCAGAATAGCTATATCAGTTTTGTAATAAAGGTGACCAATAATGCCAAAACCGAATTATAATTACAACATTAGACACAAGCGTCTACGTACACATGGCAAGCTTTCATGTGTTATGCTATACTAGTACACAGCCCAGGGCATCAGGGATTGCAACGATTATGTGGGTAAAATGTCTATAGAAGTATTCTAATAGAAATGCATGAATGGAACACTCCAAAATGCCCCCAAAGTCAGCTTTGCAAAAGGATCTGCAAGGCACATGTTGTCATGCCAAGATGCTGTGCCACGTGCAAAAGTACCCGGTTTTTAGCTAGATCTTTCCTCGTGGCTTGTCTTTTTGTTTACAACATCTCTTTATTACATAACGCTCAGTACATCATAACATGACTTGAAGAATATTACATATGTATAGATTGCCACACCTGCTATTACATTCCACAGTGAAATTAGTACAATGCTTTTAATCCCATTTTCATATCAGTCTATATTCTCACTATCCCACCCCCAACCCCCAATATGCTTACAGATATTTCTGCCACGGGCCCCATATTTTGTTCCATTTCTTAGGGCAACCTCTTGTTATTTATATTGCCTTCTCCGCACTTGCGCACCAGACCATGTTCCTCGTGGCTTTTCATGCTTTAGGCTCCACAATATATTGGGTAATCCCACACAACAGTGTTACTGTTCCCTTCCCAACAGCGGTCGCAAGTGCTAACAAAATGGACTGAGTATAAAGAACAAGTCTGAGGTTAAGATGGGAGGCAAGAAGTGGCACCTTGAAATATTTGCCATTTGTATTTCGTCCCCTATTTAACAAATGGGAAAAGTGACGCAAAAGTGGCGCAAGGGGCTTGTAAATCTGCCCTGTGTCATTAATGGAAGTTCTCCTTAAGTGAATCGTTTCAAAGATCTCTAAATTCATGTGCATTATCATTTCAGGCGCTTTGACAACTTAACCTTCACAAGACACACGTATTTTAAATACTGCCTCTCGTTACCTCCTGCAATTGCTAGTGATTTTGCATCCTATTCGTGCATGTTAATCATCATTCAAAACGTGAATGTGAAATTGATTAAATAAGTAGGTGAAGTTTTTCACGTATTGATTAACGCCCATGTGTGAGGTATTGTAAAAAGTTAGAATAATATAAATCTAAATACAGAATTAACATCCAACTCCAAGGTTCAGTCAGCTTTAATGTGCTACATTATGCTAATATTTGACAATTACTAAATCTAGATATCAGTCAGTGTTTTTTAAAGTTTAATTTAAAGCAATTTAGCACAGAAGGATTATTACTTTAATTGCCAATAAAAGCTGTACTTTTAGCATAAGTGTACAGCAGGCCCTAGGGTATGTTACTATTATCCTTTATACCATTATGAGAGATTCTGCTTTAATGTTGAAAAAGTAGAATAGATGTATCAGAAGTGTTAACTTTATTATAATATAAAAGTTAAATAAATATAAAGGAAAACATAGGTATAGTGAAATGCGCAGGCACAATGTAGGTTGAGGTTTCCCCCCACAGGACGCAGAGAGAACTGTAGTCTGTTAGAACCGACGAACTGTTCGTTTGACTATTTTGTTTGGTAAATATTCTTTAAATAATAATCAATTGATTTGATAAAATCATAAATGTGAAACAGTCATGATTTTACATAAGACAGATCCAACAGTCGTCATTGGAAATGTCTTTCATATGACGAAATTAACAGAAATGGTGTTTCTCTTCTAGTCTTTTATTTACCTTTTGATAAACTGCATCCGTTTTACACACTGAAGAGAGAGATCCCACATTTGACAAATATGCTTAATCCTGACAAATGTTGATTTCCAAATAAAATATTTTAACCAAAACTTTTGGGGTTTTTTTGGCTAGGAATTAAATCTAACCTAAGTGCAGACTTATTCAGCAAAAAAATCCTACATGGTGTGCATGTTTTTCTTAATTGTGGTGCTCATCCTTATAAGTAGACATGACTAACACGCTCTTATCTTTTACACATAAACATTTTGTTATCATTCTGCAATACGGATTCGTCAGTACAGAACTTGGGCAAAATAGTGTTTGTGCAGGTTTGCACCACCTTCTTGTACATGTCAATATCGGAATTGCATCATTGGATTCAGAACGATTCTGTGATACCCAGTGCTCCAGCATGCTCGTGCTTGTTTGACAGGTGCACCTATGGACGGGCAGGAACTTTGGAATGGTCAGCCGATCCCCTCAACCGATGCCCTTTTCATCCCAGTCTGCCCCCCATCAAGGCTGAAGCAGGTAAGAGCTGTGGGGAGGTGGGGTCGGGTAGGGAGGATTTCGATGTTCCCTCGTGGTCGTGTAATCCCCAACCACGGCCGGCAGTGGGAGTACCTGCAGGGCGGTGACGTGGGGAGGTGCAGGGTGGGGGGTAGTAATGTATGGATTACGGAGTTTTACAGGTAAGTAAATATTTAAATAAATGAAACGAATTTCGTTGCGCGTACTGCATCGCATTTGGGGATGCAGTGCACTCAATGAAAATCATTTTATTTATTTAAATGTTTACTTACCTGGGAAGCTCCGTAATCCATACATTACTACCACCCACCCTGCCCCTCCCCCTCCCTACGTCACTGCCCTGCAGGTACTCCCACTGCCAGCCGCGGCTGGTAAACCCCCTCAACCTGGCCCACCACTCTTACCTGCAAGGGTCGCACCTGGTCCTGATTCCTCCTGTTAAGGTGGAGGTTGAGGTGTGAGCCCTTTGACGGAGACATATAGAAATATAGATGGGTAACAGTGAATTACCGAGTTATTTTTCACTAAGGGGTTCCCAGTAATTTTCAAAGAGACAACGAGAATTAAGCTTGAGTTGTCTATGATGCCACTCAGAACCATGAGGTGAAACTCATCCCCTAATTCACTGTTTACCCATCTATAATGTTGTTATGTACAGCACTCAAAACCATAGGCCCTTGCTTTCAACAGCTAGGCAGTGGCGGGGGAATAATGGGAGAGCCATACATAACATGGTCTTCGTTATGTGTCCTTGTCCCAAAGGTCAGAAAACTTATCTGACATCCTTGTCTAAAACACAACACCTTCACATCCTTCCACCTCCTCCTGCATCTGTGCTTTCTGCTTTTAATCAGGCTGTCAGAAAGGCCCATCAGCCAGGCCTGGAAGCCTTAATGACATCACAAAAGGGAGTAACTAGTTTTGTTATCAACTGTTGCTACCTCTTAGCAGTGGGTTAGGAGATTCAGAAATTGAAATACACAATTTTAAATGTAGATAGAAACAGAAATGGGGTTGTTTTTTGAGTGATTCTAAATGCTGTCAGTCATAACCACCAGGCCGATAGCTCTGTCGATCGAAAGGTAAGGGGTAAAAAAATTAAGGAATTTAAGTAAAGAGCCTTAAACAACAGTAGATTTGCACAACCTTGATACAAAATTTGCATGTTTTCTTATAAGTGCATATTTTATCATCTGAGTGTGTTTATATCCCTGAAATCTGTCTGACGTTCAGGCATGAGTGCATATTTATCAGTTAAATAAATGTAGAAATATACTCGTTTCATATTCACTTTTACACAAAACCCAAAATGAATATGGATAAATACAGATACAATTAGCAAAACAATAATATGGATAAATACAGACGGAAATGTCAAAAAAATAAATACCATGAAATCGGGAGCCCTAGTTATATTATACAACGTACTTTGTTTTGTTTACCATTCTTACACCACATTGCTACTACTTGCAAAAGACCGAGTATAGCTGGGTAAGGGCAAGATGATTTACTGCTTTATTTATTCAAAAAATCTAAAATTGTCTCTTAGCCACAAAGGACTCTCAATACAAAGCTGAAGTCTTCACCTAAAGATTTTTGCCTGTGCTTGCAGCAGATTTCTGACAATTTCGAAGATCACAAAGAATCCTTGAGTGCTCTTAAAATTCCACAATAGTCGAAGGATCCCAGAAGTGATCCAATTTGAGAAGGTCTGCATGAGTAAAGGATGAAAACAAGTCTACTTGTCAGTTGCGTAGTTAGACCATTTGCCACCCGTGATGGTTCCTGCTTTTGCCATCCGGCGGCCATGGGTAAGAGCTGTGGGGGCTGGCGATTACTGCTTTTGCTGCCCTGCGCCGGCCGCAGGTAAGAGCGGAGTGGCCGCCGCCCCTAAAAACATGTGAAGCCTGGGGCAGACTATCGCTCCCTTCACCCCTCTTTGCTATGCCACTGTCACTTGTACATTTTGGAGTAGATTTACATTTCCTGGCGCATCCTTGCAAATCAGCAGGGATGCGTCAAGAAACATGCGACACACAATGCCATTGTTGCGCCACCACGGATGCGCCACATTTACAATGCGGCACGCCATGGCGCAAGGATAGGCAGATGCGTGTTGCATCTGCCAGCTTAAGGTTGGCACAGTGCTAGAGTTATGTCGCGGGCTGACGCACCTCCAGTACTGTGCCAACCCAGCCTATCTTCCACGTGGTGCGTCACACCTTATGCCTGCTTCAAGCAGGCGCAAGGTTTTGACGCAGCACGGTCGGAAAGTGACTGAGTGAAATCTTGTAGATTTCACTCAGTCACTTTTCCGAGGCGTTCCTGTGCCGGAACGCCCACCCTGCGCCGGTACGCCCACATGAAACCTGACGTAGGTTTCATGTGGCGCAGGGCTTTACAACGAGATGCATCTCCCTAGATGCGGCGCATTGTAAATCCCCCGCAGAATGGCGCTAGCTTTACGCTGCCACTGCGTCACAGAAGTGATGCAACGGCGGCGCAAAAGTGACGCATAGGGCTGGTAAAGATGCCCCTTATTTTTTAGTTTTTTTCTCCAACAGTGAAAATGTGTTTACCATGGAAGAAATCCCTTTCCCTCCATCCCTATTAAATACTATGGATGATCCCTGAGCTTCAAGCCATGGAAAGACACCTGGTTTTGTGTTTCACAGAAGTAAATGTGCATGTAATTAACAGGATGATAAAATACCTGCCAGAGGTATCTGAGTAGCTATAATTGTACCTTTTAATAGGTGTTGACCTCCATCCGCAAGGTTCCACTCCCCGAATTAATACACCTCAATTCATACATTTAAAAAAAAACTACCGCACTGGGGGCATTTCCGCCCCTCAAGTGCACTTAGGTACCACTCAAATGTGTAAACCGTTTGTGGCTCGCTCCCAAAACCATCCATTGTTCCTCGAAATGTTAGCAGATGAGTGTTTCACGATTCTGATTTCAGAACTGGAATTGGTTGTTCCTCAGATTTCGGCTTATCTAAAAAATAAAAAGCTATTTGTTACCATATGGTTTCCACCGCAGCTTCGCCATTTCGAGGAACTGTGAATAACAAGTGTTTCTATTACCCACTTTAACAGCAATTATTGTTTTCACCTTTGAAGGATAAGTGGGTGATCTGGCCCTGTTGGCTTCGAGATTCATGAGTAGCAGGCCACACCAGATACTAGCAGCTCCTACATAACTCACCATAGCATTTTGCCTGATTAGGAGGCAAATCCCCACCACCCACAACCACATTGCCGACCGACCTCAGATAGACAGAAAGGTTGAATTTCTAATTAAAATTCAAGGAGGAGAGTTGGTTAGGCTATTGAACGGCACATGCGTGGTAAGTTTCTACCTGCCCATATGCCAACCATGCACAATGTTTCATTGTGCACAATTAACACTTATATGACTGTTAAAAAAATAAGAACTGCACGTGCTTATGTTATGTATGTGATTTGGCTCTAGGCTGTACAAACCTTAAGGATGTATTTCAAATGAAGGTATAAAGGCAAAAAGAGAGCTCTTTGTAATCCGTACAGCTTGTGAAGGAAGAAATTGAATGAAAAGATTTGTGTTCCACATTGTATTTTATGGCTTACTCACGAAATCATGAATATTTAATAATCAATTGTAAACAATGTTCAAAATTAATTGCTATCGTTTTTTTACTTCGTAATGTGGCGTTTCATGAGATTGGCACGCTGCTTCAACTGTATTTTCTTAGCACTCTTCACTTAGTTGTAAAAAAAGCATACCTTAATATTTTACTGCTGCCTAAAAACACTTTATGGAAAAGCATAAAAGAAACAACCGCATCTTTTCTCATATGCATTTCCTGGTGTCCATTTCTAAAGCTATGGTAGTGGAATGTCAATTCAGTGAATTGCAATTTGACCTTTACAAAATAAACATCAAAGGTGGGCTATGAGTATACATTTTCAGAATCACAAATATATTCATTATTAAAATTCCAAATTACATTAAAAACCCCCATCACTGCCACACAGAGGGCGCAGTTTACAAATTATTTTACATGTGTAAATTTAACTTACAAGAGCAATTTTTTTACTATGTGCCGGATTTGCAGATGTTGCTGTGTCGGCAAGTTTGTGGACTTTGAAGGATAGGTTCATCTGTAAAAATTGGTGAACATTCTCAAACTATCGATTTTAAGGACAGGTAAATTGACTGTCTAAGGAACATATAAGTATATCTTGAGGGTTAGGTGAAGTGGGTTTTCTCGAATGAAAACATTATTTTCCATGCGCATTAGCAAACTGCATGTGTACAAGTTAAGCATTGCTAGACTCCTGGAAAAAGGAAACTGTCATAGGTTTTCAGCAGTATTCCTTTAATTCTTGGAGAATTGCTAACAAATGTTCTAAATTTGCTCCAAATATAAGTGAATCAGGCCATCAGAATATAAACCAAAAAAAGCAAGTGTGTCAGTAATGAACTCTCCATGAAGTGCTCAAGTCTAACAACAAAATATGTGACTTAAGAAATATTGGCTGAAATGTACTAATCTTTCAGAGAACGCAGCAAATCTTGCTATGGTGCGTGAAAGTGTGATGGAAGAAATGCTCTATATTTATTAAGCTATGGCACACTTCTGCTTTCTCCTTAACCCCTTCCATGCTGATGACGGACACTGGCCGTCATGATCCCGCCCACTCTTAAAAACGTCCGCACAGGCGCAGAATCGCGGCCGCGCCCAAGGGGTTAAACTGGCACACTTGTGGCAACCTTGAACCAACAGAGGCACCTTTCCGCGCTGGTGCCAGTGTGCCTGCTTTGTAGCCAGGACTGGTTTTGTGCAGGAAGGGGTACCTTCCTGCACAAAAACTATCCTTTGAGGCGTACTGACCTCAGTAAATCTGGGTTTGCACCAAAATACATAGGTGGATACAATGGAACGCTCATACTCCGCCAATGTAATGCCTCACCATCCCAAGGCAGCTTGATGAGCTGCCTTGCGTTACCTTTTAAAGGAAATGAGACACAAAATCACACAAATCAAGGACCAAAAAAGTTGAACAACCACAAGGCAAAATGGTAGTAAATCTGAGCTTAAATGACTAGAAGTTAGACTACCCGCATAAACTAATCAAATTTCAGGAAGAACCATGGGACTGAGAAAACAAACCGATCTTCTCAATCACCAAGGCCTGATATAACTGCAGCCAAAAAAGCTGAAGTGTATAAGAAGGAACCTTTGCTGAAATTTCTACTGAACCTGATTCATACTCATATCTATGTTTTCAGATTTGTGTCTACATTCAATGTCTCACAACTTGTTCATGAGAAAATAACTTCATCCTTGAATGACCATTTTTGTCTTTTCATGCATGCTGAGCAGCCACTGTTCAAAAATAATTTTTCACAGCGTTTTTGTTCACACTATCAGTCTTGGGCTGCATTGGCAGAAGCAGTTGAGCGTTACTAAAAACGTGGGCTGTTATCAATGTCCATCATTGTGTGGGATTCAGTAAATTGATGACAAGAAATATTAAGCGACAGTGACTCAATATGCAACTCTCTTACAAAACACGTCAATCACTATGAATTCTAAACTATTATACATAAAACACTATGAAATATGGATAGTAATGTGAAAACAAATCTCACCAGCAGTTGAACGGATCGTTTTGATAAAGATTTCCAAAACAGTCACCCATAATAATATAAAAATACTGCAGGAGTCGTAAAAGAATGATCTCTTTATGATATATAAATATATATAATATATACATATATATGATACACACTCCAAGCCGCAGGCTGACTAATTATTTCCCCCATTCCAACCCGGACACCTTAGGAAGGTGGTACACGCATAGGCAAACTGATTCTTCAGTTTTTTATTTTAATTTTTTCCTAATTCAAGCAAAAGTGCACTTCTGTCAGAAGGGAACAGACCCTTTTTTCATTTTATTTTATTTATTAGAACAGGAAAATAAACGAACAAGAGCAATCAGACAAGCTGTAGGACATCACAGAATAAATAACAAGAAGGACAGATAATAGATATCCAATTACAACAGGAACTTCCAGGATGGTAACATTGATAAATCGTGGTTAATGCCAACTATATAAACATTCCATAATAGATCTAATCTGAAGAATATAAAACATAATTCTCTATAATCCAGATTACGTTATACTCAGGCATACTCCCTGTAATTTATCCATTCTTAATAAATGTCAGCTATGATCTAAAATAGCAAGATCACAATGGGGAACATTCTGTTTAAAGTGCATATAAAACTAGCAGCAAATATACCTCTGACCACTTGAAAAGTGCAATGTGCGGATGTTTTAGAGGATGCAAGAGGATCACATACTATATAAAGTGCATTGTGCTAGTAGCGAGGGTTTTAAAAAGTTCCTATAGAACACCCAGGGTTTATAATATCCTTTCCTCTACTAACCCATTAGAAGAAAATTTTTACCAAATACCTCTAAATCTTACATGCTCCTACATACTTGGTGTAGGCCTCCTCAAATCTAAAAGTCTTGGACATTTTATTAAACCAGTGATCAATACTGGGTTGTTTATTCGTTCTCCAATTTTGAAGGACAAGTGGCCTAGAGACTGCTATGGAGATTAGTATAAAATACTGCTGGTATTTTGTTAAACAATTCACCTCCCCCTAGGAACCAAATAAAACCAACATAGCTAATGGCTCAGTTGTCAAAGACATAATCAGAGAAATCTCTGCAAAAACCCCTTCCCAGAAATGTTGTAAAATTCTATTTCCTAGCTTTGCAACCTTTCAATGTTTTTGAAAAATTGTATTTCCTAACTGTAACCTGTAACCTTTGAGACTGGGTGTGTGAGTGGATGCATAGGTTTGTGCGTGGGTGTGTGCACTCTCCTTGCAGCACTCTAATCAGCCAGTCACTACCCATGCACTCATACAATGACCCATGCAATAACTCATGCACTGCTACAATACCCTGAGCAGTACCCATGCAGTCCAGTCATTGACCTGTCACTACCCATGCACTCCTCCATTCACCCAGAAAGCACCATGTACTTATCCAATCACTCCGCCAAAACCCAGGCACTTATAAATTCACCATGCCCTCTCCTTGCAGTACTCTAATCTTCCAGTAAGTACCCATGTACTCATGGAGTGACCCAGGCACTAACACATGCACTGCTACAATCCCCTGTGCACTACCCATGCAGACCTCTAACCACCTTCACAGTACTGATTCACTCCTCCAATTACCCAGGTTGTACCCATGCACTCCAGAAAACTCTCTGTCACTACCCAAGCACTCCTCAAATCAGCCATCCAGCATAATGTACTTATCCAATCACTCTGCCAAAACCAAAGCAGTTATAAAATCACCATGCACTGTCCTTGCATCACTCTAATCATCCAGTAACTACTCATGTACTCATGCAATGACACAGGCACTAACGCATGGCAAATACCGAGGAGGTCATGCTACATGGGTATCCCAACGCATAATGTTTCCTAGTGTATGTAGGTGTTTTCAATGTATTCTAAGTGTCTTTTACCAGAGCACTGGCTCTGGCCCTGGTTAGTCAGAGTCAGTTACCACCAGTACCTGTCACTAAAACGTTGGGGGCACAGGAGGACTTTCTGCTCCTCTGTTGGTTCTTTTTGCACATCTCTTGTTTCTTCCTGCACTTTTCTTCGTCTTTCTGGACTTCTGTTGCCTCTTTTTGCATTTCTCTTGCTTCTTGCTGCGCTTTTCTTCCTCTTTCTTCACATGTCGTAACTTTGTAGGCATAGTTAAAAATTAGCATTTAAAAAACGTTAGAAATTCCCTGAAAAAACCATAGGTTTCAGGGACTTTATAGTTAGTTGGACATTTCACTCGTACAAAACCATAGAAATGCCCCCGTTATAGTTAGTTCAGCTAACTATAACTCATGCCCCCGCAATGTACTGCTGATGACGTCACAAACGCTTTTCCTATGGAAACTAGGTCCTAACTATATCTATCTACTGGCAGTCAGATGTAATTCCCATTGGAAGAGCATTTTTTCATTTGCCAAAAACTTTGGTGTCGTTTGATGATTCTCTGTAAAATTTTCAGCGCTAATATGCCAGTATAGCACACGTTTGAGCTGCTATCTTGAAAGTTTTCATGGTGATCTGTCAAGCGGGTCCCAAAATGCATTTTCCTCATGTTACCTTCCACAGAAATTTTACGACTACAGCCCGAACTGCTGATCAGAATTTCCCCAAATTTGGCAGAAAGGTAGATGTTGGTCCAGCAAACAATCTCTTTGTAAATTGGCATAAATCCATTCAGTAGTTTTTGAATTATTAAGTGGAAAACAAATTTGTATATAAAGAGACAAATAGAATCCACAGCACTGCAATGGAGGTTATGCACATACGCACCACGAGATGTCCTGGGATTTATTGTTCGCAACCTGTGTAGAGAGCTACGCCACCTATTTTGTTAACCAGGAGCCTGCCCAGAGGAATACAATTAACATTAAAACATATAGAAGGGTTAAGGGTAGGGGTACCATGACCCTATGACAGTATTGTAGGGGTTTGTGGAGCACCCAATATGAGTTAGAAAAAGTTGAATTTTTTTCCACACATGAGGAGTCATGACCCCATCCTGACGCTCAGCGCAGCCCCCCATATAAGGTCACAGTGGAGTCCTGAACCTTACCGAAATAAATAAAAAAATATACATTAAAACACTCTCTCATACAGTAATGCATACACTCACAGAGTCACACAGACACTCACAGACCCACTCACAGAGGCATGCTCCCACTCACAGACCCACTCATGCACACACTCACAGACCCACTCAGAGACTCATGGACCCACTCACAGACCCACTCAGACACTTATGGATGCAGTCACAGACCCATTCAGAGATTAATGCATCTACTCACTGACCCGCTTGGTGACTTACAGATACACTCACAGAAACACTCAGAGACTCAATTCAATTCAATTCAATTCATGTATTCGGATAAAAAAGCATATCCATAAAAGAGCAGTTCACATAACAACACATTACGATACACAAATTCATATTAATCATGTTAGCAGTATAAAAACAAATTCTACAAAAGCATTCATCATAAAGTGCACATCGTGTTACGGGCTCTTAAAGCATTTTTCAGTAAAGTGCCAACTCGGAAATTCAATTCATCATTCTCCAAATTGAGGATATTCCTATATGCTATTTCAAGTTGGACAGGCATTTTTTTTTAAACGGAATCAAAAACTCTTTGGCATATTTTATGTAAAACTTACAAAAGAATGCAAAGTGTAATGTAGTTTGCCCACTCCGGCCATCACATGGGCAAGGCAAGGAGTCTAGATTAGCATGATGTCCAATCGGAAACTAAAGCAAAAATTTTACTGTGCCAGCCCTTAAGCGAAAAAGGAGATCCCTCTCCCAGTGGCCTATAGGTTTTGTGAGATAACTGGCCAGCTGATAAGAGATGTTCGCAATAGGCATGAAAGTGACTACAGTTGTTTTTTTGGACTCTCTGTCAATTCTTGCCTTACTGTAATGTGTATATAATACCGTCCAGACAGCTTTTTGTTTACAAAGACTATCTCAGGTGGACATAAAAAGATCTGTTCATGGTTAACCATGCTTAAACTCAATCTCACCAAAGTAGCCAAGGGATATCCATTCCGCTTTCACATTTAGGGCAATCTCCCATTATCTCTCTTGTAAGAGATGACACTCAGGGGCATATTACCAAGGGCCTTATCGCCGCTTTAGCGGGAATTTTTCCTGCTAAAGCGGCGATAATTTTATCGCCCTATTATCTAGCTGTCGCTAACACCAGTTAGCGACAGCTAATAGGCGATAGCAGGCATTTAGGGGCCCACTTTGCATGTCAGCGATATTTATCGCTAATGACATGCAAAGTGGGTGTGCCAAGATGTTAGCGACTGGAAACAGTTGCTAACATCGCTATCCCCTATTACCAACTTTTGGAAATAATCACGCTAAGCGCGATTATCTCCAAAAGCTAACGCCTGCCCAGAGCAGTTCTTAGCCATGTTATCCAATGGAAGGTGGATAACATGGCTAAGAGCATTTGCTCGGTAATGCATGAATATCGCTGACTTTTCAGCGATATTCATGCATTTCTGCAGATTTTTTTGCGTTTAGGAGATAAACCGTGATAATATCAAGGCTCCTAAGCGATAAAAATAGGCGATGCTCGACGATATAATTTGGGCCGCTAACCAAGCTGAGCGATATTTTTCGCTCATGCTTGGTAATATGCCCCCAAGTTTTTCTAGATTTCTAGCCAAAATAGAGCAGGGTGGACCTTTATATAACCTTCAATATAGTGTAGCTTTAATTCACTATGGCAAACGTATTGGGACGTGGAGATTGGGGCACCCAGAAGTTTCCGGAAAAATCTGTTTTCCTCACGCTGAATGTTACAGCTCTTAGAGAAGCCCCATACCTCTGTGCCATGGGTTCCTGAAGTTATACAGTGAGATTTAAAGATTTTTAAAATAGCTTAAATAGCCCCCATCCTCTTAGGTTGGGGAAGAATAAAAACCAAATTAATAGCTTTGGAAAACGTTTTACTACAGTAGACCATATGGTTGGTCATACCAAGAACCATTATTAGCAAAAACCAACCCCAAATAGGGAAAATGCTAGAGCATTGTAAACTTTGATTTCCCATGGAAATAGAGTTTAAACAGGACTTCCTTAGCCCTCAAGCCATTATAAAAAATATTTTTTTATTAGTGCATAGGTCTAAACTGGCCACTCAGCGACTCATGCACCCACTCACAGACCCACAGAGAGAATCATGCACCCACTCACAGATCCACTCAAATATTCACGCACTCACTCACAACCCCACTTAGACACTTGCACACTGACTCATAGATCCACTCAGACACTCAAGCATACTCACACACCTACTTACAGACCCACTCAGAGACTCTTGGCCACTGACCCAATCAGACAATCATCCACCCATTCACAGACCAAGTCAAATTCTCATGTTTCCATTCACAGACCCACTCAGAGACTGGTGCACCCAATCATAGACCCACTCAGAGAGTCAGGTACCCATTCACACACCCACTCAGATATTCACGCACCTACTCAAAGACATAGTCAGGGACTCAAGCACCCACATACAGACCCACTAAGAGACTCATGTAACCACTTGCAGACCCACTCAGAGACTCAATCAGAAACTCATGCACCCATACACAGACCCACTTAAAGACTCATGCACCCACTCACAGACACATGCACCCACTCACAGACCCACTCAGAGACTGATACGCCCACTCACAGATCTACTCAGACACTCACACCCATTCACAGACCCACTCAGAAACTAATGCACCCACACACAGACCCACTCAATGACTCATGCACCCACTCACAGACCCGCTCAGATACTCATGCACCCACCCACAGATCTAGTCAGAGACGTATGCACTCACTTTCAGAGCCACTCAGGAGTCATGCACTCACTTGTAGACCAACTCAGAGACTCATGCACCCACTCAAAGACCCACTCAGTCACTTATGCACCCAATTAAAAACACACTCAATGACTAACACACAAAAACTAATACAGCGATTCAAAGAGCCACTTAGACAGTCATGCACCCACTCACAGACCCACTCTGACACACATGTACCCCCTCACAGACCCTATCAGACACTCACTCATGCATTGAGAGACCCAGTCACGTACCGATGCAACCACTGTCAGACCCACTTAGAGATGCTTGCCCCAATCTCACATATATATATTACCTACTGGCGGTCGCCAGTAGGTATATATAGTTAGGATTTTTTCTCTATGGGATTTTTGAAAATTCTATGTCTAATAACTTTGGCGTTTGTGGACGGAATTGGCTGAAATTTTCAGGAAAATGGAACATTTTGTTTCTGAGCAGCCCCTGAAAATTTGGGGGGGGTTCGTCAAGGGGGGGCCGAGAAAAAAGGGGGGTCCCAAAACGTGTTTTTAACATTGAGTTTTCCATAGGGCGGTTGGCCTCACTTTTAGCCCGAACGGCTGAATGGATTTGCACGAAACTTGGCAAAATTGTAGGGACTGGTAGCCCGATGTGCCTTTGCTAGGTCTCAATATATGTGCTCCAGTGGATTTTGAGAAATTAACGTTCAAAAAAAGATATATATCTGTAACAGCGGACCGGGCAGCGCTCCAGTTCGCGTACTTTTCGCGTTACGGAGCTTTGTGAAGCGAAGCTGATTGGTTCTCCGGCGTCTGTAAACATTCCAAACAGTCCGTAGCGGCCGCCATCTTGTCTCTCGGTAGGATCGAGAGACAAGAGGAGGCCAAAGCGAAGGGGCAAATGACCATAAGGGGGCATAGTAGATCCTCCCTGACCCCCTAGGTTTGATGTGGCGGTTTTAAAAGGGCCCCGCGGGGCAAAAAAAAATAAAAATAATAATAATCGAACGGCTGAATGGATTTGCACGAAACTTGGCAAAATATTAGGGACTGGTAGCCCGATGTGCCTTTGCTAGGTCTCAATATATGTGCTCCAGTGGATTTTGAGAAATTAACGTTCAAAAAAGATATATATCTGTAACAGCGCTCCGCTTCGCGTACTTTTCGCGTTACGGAGCTTTGCGAAGCTGATTGGTTCTCCGGCGTCTGTAAACATTGCAAACAGTCCGTAGCGGCCGCCATCTTGTCTCTCGGTAGGATCGAGAGACAAGAGGAGGCCAAAGCGAAGGGGCAAATGACCATAAGGGGGCATAGTAGATCCTCCTTGACCTCTTAGGTTTGATGTGGAGGTTTTAAAAGGGCCCCGCGGGGCAAAAAAAAAAATAATAATAATAATCGAACGGCTGAATGGATTTGCACGAAACTTGGCAAAATTGTAGGGACTGGTAGCCCGATGTGCCTTTGCTAGGTCTCAATATATGTGCTTCAGTGGATTTTGAGAAATTAACGTTCAAAAAAAGATATATATCTGTAACAGCGCTCCGCTTCGCGGAGATAAAATTATCTCTGTATTACCTAGCTGTTGCTAACACCAGTTAGCGACCGCTAGTAGGAGATAGCGACCATCTTGGGCTCCACTTTGCATGTCAGTGATATTTATCACTAATGACATGCAAAGTGGGCATGCCAAGATGTTAGCGACTGGAAACAGTCGCTAACATCGCTATCTCCTATTACCAACTTTTGGAGATATTCGCGCTAAGCGCGAATATCTCCAAAAAGTAACACCTGCCCTGAGCAGTTCTTAGCCATGTTATCCAATTGGAGGTGGATAACATGGCTAAGAGCATTAGCTCGGTAATGCATGAATATCGCTGACTTTTCAGCGATATTAATGCATTGCGGTCGTTTTTTATCGCATTTGCGATAAACCTTGATAATAGCAAGGTTTATCTGCGATAATTTCTGACGATGCTTAGCGGTAAAAAATTTGTTGCTAAGCATCGTTAGGGATAAATATCGCTTAACTTTGGTAATATGCCCCAACGTCTGTTAACGTTCGATTCGAAGGAAATCAGGAAGTGTTGAAAAACATTGTCTGCGCCATCTTGCCTTTTTTCAAATGCCACACTTTTGTCGTGCACGGCAGTCATTTTAGATGCCTTGACCAGACCCACTCTCTGCACGCTGTCGATCCTTAGCATGGCTCCCCACCCTCGCAAGCATCTCCCCCAGGCATTGGTCACCCCCGCTCTCTGTCTTATGCATGGGTAATAAACCTCCCCCCATCTGCGCTGCTCTTCCCTGAGAATCACACCCTGTGCCCGCCCGACACCTCCCTTTCGCCCTATTCACTACCGCACCCTCTGACACTCCTTTTCCTCTGTGTCCGATTGTCCAGGCTGGTCCCAGGCTATCAGCTAGCCCTGCAGATGTAGTTTATGGCCCCAGCTGTAAAGAATCACCCCTCTTCAAAGGAGTTATAGTAGATCAAGGCCCACACTCGATGAGATCCGTCACAGCACACGCGTTCCTACTATCTGAAAACCATCCTGTATTGTGATTGGGGAGGGGACCGAGCCTGAAGCAGAAGATTCCAGGGATGACTCTTTGTACATCAAAGTTTTTACAATTATGTGTCACATTAAAAATATATAGCACTCCAACAAAGTAGTAGGATTATAAAACTTTAATAACTTATAAATATATACAACAAAACAAAAACAGTAAAAACATTTAAACATTTTTAGGGAAAAAGAAGGAAGTAGCGGTCGGTTGTGCGAATAGTCCCAACGCAGCACAACGTCCAGATTTCTGGACGGCACCCAGGTGATGTTGCCTGGGTGCCGCACTGATTTCGGTATCCGGCGTGGGGCGTCGCGGGGGGTGGGTCATCAGTAGCGGTCTGTTGTGCGAATAGTTCCAAGGCAGCAGAACGATGGCACCAAGGTGATGTCCAGTAAGTTGCCGCCCTCCGAATAACGGCGTGGGGCGCCCCGGGGGGGGGGGGGGAGGTGGCGTGAATGGGCCTCTCCAGGTGGAGTCTCGTCTGCTGTAGTGGGGCGCCCCTTTACCGTTTCAGTTGCCATTCCGTCCGCTTTTGGTCCACTGTGTCAAAAGCCGCAATTCAGCTGAGTTGCGCCCACTCTTGCGGTGCAGCGATAGGCGGCTGTCACAGGACTCTCAAAATGGCGGCAGGCTCTTTCCTTTTTGGGCCTGGTCCACTGAAATGGCCCTGGGACACCTTGGAAATCGGACGCTTGTCTGCTAGGTCTTGGACCCCATTCTCGAAAGCGTCCCCTCCGCCTTGAGGATTCAACAAAAGTTTTGGGGGCCCCCGACTCCTGCAGGCTTCTGGTGGGGAGCGGCTGCCATGATTGCTCGCGGAATGACCACGACGGAGCCACGAGATGGTGGTGCTTTCATGCTGACGCCAGCTTCAGTCTGAAACATCCAGAAACAAGGTGGGGCTTTCATCGTTTGGGAAAAAAAAAAAGTTTTCATCCAATGAAAAGTGTTATTTTTAGGTCATATGATCAAGCCTTCCATCATTAGGAAACCAAAAGTAAAATGAACCAATGAAAAGTTTTATAAACAAGTCACATGACCTGTTATGCGGCATAGGGTATAAAATGCGGAGAAAATACGTTGGCACGTGAGGCGGCGTCAGTAGCGGACCGATGTGCGAATAGGCCGAAGGCAACACAACGCGCCAAGATCCGGATGGCACCGAGGTGGTGTCCAGCAAGTTGCAGCACTGGTGTGGCCATCCTACAATGCTGAAAGTCGGCGTGGGGCACCCCGTTGGCCTGTGAGTTCGCGTCAGAAGCGGACCGATGTGCGAATAGGCCGAAGGCAGCACAACGCGCCAAGATCCGGATGGCACCGAGGTGGTGTTTAGTAAGTTTCCGCACTGGTGTGGCCATCCTACAATGTTGAAAGTCGGCGTGGGGCGCCCCGTTGGCCTGTGAGATGGCGTCAGTAGCGGACCGATGTGCGAATGGGGCCAAAGGCAGCGCAACAATATTTTCTGAATAGAAGACACCACAAGGCGCTGAGATGCCAAGATCCGGATGGCACCGAGGTGGTGTCTAGCAAGTTGCCGTACTGGTGTGGCCATCCTACAATGCTGAAAGTAGGCGTGGGGCGCCCCGTTGGCCTGTGAGGTGGCGTCAGTAGCGGACCGATGTGCGAATGGGGCCAAAGGCAGCGCAACAATATTTTCTGAATAGAAGACACCACAAGGCGCTGAGATTCGGTTACCACCGAGGTGATGTCTAGCAAGTTGCCGCACTGGTGTGGCCATCCTACAATACTGCTCCGAATAACGGCGTGGGGTGCCCGAAGGGGGGGGGGGAGGCGGCGTGAACGGGCCTTCCTAGGTGGAGGCTCGTCTGCTGTAGTGGGGCGCCCCTTTACCGTTTCAGTTGCCATTTAGCTGAGTTTCGGCTGCTCTTGATGCTACAGCGACAGGCGGCTGCAACAGGACTCTCAAAATGGCGGCCTGTTCTTTGGATTTGGGCCTGGTCCACTAAAATGGCCCTGGGACACCTTAGAACTCGGACGCTCGAATTTTTTTTCCTTTCCTCTACATGCAAAAAAAGGTAAATGCTCGGTACGTTACACGCTTCATCTGCCACGATGTACTCTCCAGAGGAACCGAAAAAAAATATAGTTATGGTAACTATACCATGCATCGTCATATGGAGAGGTGGCACCAATTAATTATAGTGCTGCATAAAAGAGAGATTTGGAGGAGAACCCCCGACCTGCCAGTATATTCATCAAAGAAGTGGCACTGACAGCATCAGAGGCAAGGGAAACGGTCCCAAATATTTAGAAGAACTTTGGAAAGATTAAAATGACATGTTTAGATTGTGGCAAATTAATTTCATGTGGACAGATGAGTGTTACTCTAATAAATACAGCATATGAACATCATCATAGTCGATGGTTGGTAGAGACATTTTGACTATATCCTGGACCTGCCCGTCCTCGCCCAAAATGGCGCCGGAATAAATGGGACTCGTAACTCCTTGTTGTGTACTGGTTGCACAACCTTGATATCACGAGATACGTATGCAGTTTTGAAGCACATGGCGGGCGGGGACGAGAATAGATTGAATATTTCGACATCTCTATTGATATTAAGTTCTGATGTGTTATTGATTACTGTACTATTGAAAGTTCGAATTAACGTCACCCATGGTACTTGCCCGCAAATGTATATCTAGATAATTTTATTGTAACTGGCCCTGTCGTATTTTAATTATAAAATGTACGTCCACCGATTCCGCAACTGTTAGACACCTTAGTTCTTGCAACCTAATGGCCCGCCCGTTACGTTCCTCTACAGTGTAAATGTCTACTCATCATATACGATTACAGTTTGCTCCGTGGCCGGCCCACGTGGTTATAGGCTCGTATTTGTATAATGACATTTTCACAATAAAGGTTTTTAAAAGAAAACATGGTAGTAGTATATACATTGGTAAAGTTTTTAATAATAGTCACTGTTTTAGAATCAGTAAAAGGCAAGTGAAATAAAGCAGACCAATTACATGAAGGGTAAAAAGTATAATACGCAGGAACGCAGTAAAGATAAATGGTCAAGGGCTGTTGTGTTTTCTACTCCTGCAACATAAAGTGATCGTTAAGAATCTCATATTCAGGCGTATCGGCGACTAAGACAGCAGGTCAACCCTCTTTTGCTCAACGGCTCCGTCATGGGACGAAGAAACGCCCTTTTTCTCGAAAAAAGAATATATTTTACTTGCAGGACAGTTGTAAATTTTCCGGGAAAGTACATTAGCCTGGAACATTATAACATATATTTAAGAAAAAATAATGTTCAGAAGTAATAAAAAGCGTAATTTTTAGGTCATATGACCAAGCCTTTCATCATTAGAATAAGAAAAGTAAAATGAACCAATGAAAAGTTTTATTAACAAGTCACATGACCTGTTATGCTTACGTTACGCGCAGCGCGTCGCGCCCCGGATGACTTCCGGATGCGCTAACGCGGCGCGTCATATGACGCATTACGCGACAACGCAGGTCCAGAATATAGTCAAAATGTCTCCACCAACCAGCGGTCGGAAAACAACCCCTTTCAGCAGGCTAAATAGTTCTGTTAAATGACAACAAAAGGGACAGGCAACAAGAACCATCAGTCAAAGAGGGAAGGGCTAGTTCTTCTCTACCGGGTTACATTGGGGCGCTACCGGAACTGATCGAATTGGTAGTCTACAGTGTTTCTGGATGTTTCAGACTGAAGCTGGGGTTAGCATGAGAGCACCACCATTTCGTAGCTCCGTCGTGGCCATTCCGCGAGCAATCATGGCAGCCGCTCTTTATCGTTATTTTGGGCGGGGTGGGTGGCGGAGCCGAGCTGTATTGCAGCCATCATGGTGTGGAGTTCAGTTCATCTCACTAGTTTCGTATTTGTCATGAGGGGTTGTTCCTAATGTTTCTATTTTAGCGAGGTCAAAAAGAGATCCCATTAGTGGCCTACTGATTTTGCTCGATTCCTTTTGTTTTTTTACACGATTTTTCATTATCTGCAAAGACTAAACAGAGTATTGCGACTCTGTGTTTGTTTGTAAATAGAGAATGAACCAAAGAGAACCAATTCTAAAACAGTAAATGCTTGGATAACAATCAATCAAATGGAGAGAGAAGCAGGCACGACGTATTACAACGGGGGCAAAGGCCTGCGTTAACTAACTTTCACTATCTGCAAAGAGAGAGTACTCCTAATAGAAATGAGGGGGGGGCAGCATTCAAAGCAGATCAGTGTGCATAAACACGAAAATGTTTTTACTTACCACGTACTTGACATTCGACAGCTTATGATATTTGCTATTAAAAAACCATTGAAATTCACTGAAAAAACCATAGGTCATAGACCATATATAGTTAGGAATTAGCATTTACAAAACCTTTAAAATTCACTGAAAAAACCATAGGTTATAGACCATATATAGTTAGGAATTAGCATTTACAAAACCTTGAAAATTCACTGAAAAAACCATAGGTTATAGACCATATATCGTTAGGAATTAGCATTTAAAAAACCTTATTTTACTCACACAAAACCATTGAAATTCCATATATAGTTAGTTGCACTAACTATATATCGCGCACCCGCAATCCACTGCTGATGATGTCACATATTACATCATTCATGACATGGTCAGTGACATCACTGATGACATCACTGATGACATCTCAAATGACATCACTGATGACATCACTGATGACATCTCATTTGACATCAATGGTCACATCACTGATGATATCATTCATGTGACAATACAATGCATCTCCTCACACTTTAATATAACCTCTGTTACACCCAGTGTTAAATACAGAATATCATTTTTTAAACCATTGACAAACCAATACTAGTTACTACATACGCACTCACTGATTCCTATGTCTACACACACATTCACTCATTCACCCATACAATCATTCATACATACAATCACTCATCTTTACAACACTATCATATGCACTCATACACCTATACAGACACTCACACTCTGCCACTCATCCATGGAGTTACTCACACACCTAGTCAGTCCTGTAAATAATCAATCACACTTCCATTTTCTAATCTATACAGTTAAACATAGAGTACCTTACATTTTCAAACATATACTAACATATACTTACTCTCTTATACAATCATTGATACAAGTACACATTGATCTGTACAGAGTCACACATCTCCCAGCCAGCCACACACACACTCAGTCTCCCATACAAATACTTGGACAATCAATCAATAACCCATATAGTTACTCATATAGCTACTGATCAACACATGCAGCAGTTTACAGAACAACAGACATAATGATGCACAAATTAAGACAGTTTAGTCACTAACCCATGCACTCAGTGAGACACATTTAATCACTCACTCATACAGTCAGTCACGCACCTACTAAATCCTTCATCCAGACACTTATACATCTACTCATTCTTCAATATGTAAAACATATTTAAACTTTACAGAAACACACAGTCACTGGATGATGTCATCAGTGATGTCATTTGAGATGTCATCAGTGATGTCATCAGTGATGTCACTGACCATGTCATGAATGATGTAATATGTGACATCATCAGCAGTGGATTGCGGGTGCGCGATATATAGTTAGTGCAACTAACTATATATGGAATTTCAATGGTTTTGTGTGAGTAAAATAAGGTTTTTTAAATGCTAATTCCTAACGATATATGGTCTATAACCTATGGTTTTTTCAGTGAATTTTCAAGGTTTTGTAAATGCTAATTCCTAACTATATATGGTCTATAACCTATGGTTTTTTCAGTGAATTTTCAAGGTTTTGTAAATGCTAATTCCTAACTATATATGGTCTATAACCTATGGTTTTTTCAGTGAATATATATATATATATATATATATATATATATATATATATATATATATATATATATATATATATATATATATATATATATATATACCAAACACCAAAGTTGCCCATAGTGGGAGAGCCCTCACACCAGCATATTCTAATAATGCAGGATCAGCCACAGGTACCAGCCCTTAACCTCAACCATGGCCAAAGGCTCGATGCATTTAGAAAGTTTCAAGAGCCAATCAGAATGAGGACGGCAACAGCGTGGTTTTGGAACACCTGCTTTTTATTTCAAATAGAGTCCCGCCCTTTACAGGATTTCTCTCGCCTTGCACACCGCAAGGCATCCTGGTTAGTGCAGTCCAAAAGCCAAGTATAGCCCAAGTGGGTGCTGTGGGGGCCACACTGAAAAATAAAACCCAAGTGGGTCCATGTTGAAGAGGGCACAGCACACGCGGCTATACGTATCCTCCTGTAATCGAGTGCTGATGTCCCAATGCGAGCCATGGTTTTCCGACTTCGCAGGTCTGCAAACTGCAGCGGGGCAATCCCGTGACTTGGACCAAGCAACTTTGTTGTGTGTATATATATATATGTTATATTTTATGCATCATTCCGCTGATATCGTTCAATGGTGTGGATTAGGCAGAAGTCTGTTGTTTTTGTCTATAGGCCCAGGATCATGTGACCCTTGTATGCACTTCAAATCACGAGCACAGAATGACCATGTCATGTGATCAAGGGCTTTAGGGCCCGAAATGCGTCATGGCGAACGGAAGGTTGCACTAAATAAAAATCAGCAAATTCACCTGATTGGATCCGGTTCGTTCTTTGTGTCCGGTGTGAAGGATGTTTAGACGAAGTTCCTGGAATATATATATATATATCGCGTCATGTGACCAAGCTCCATTCGCGGAGCGAAACGCGTCAGGGAGAGCACTTGCTCAATTACTTGCAATAAATTTTCTGCACTGCTACACTCCATGGTGTTTGGCGTCTCTTACTTGATTTGGAAGTGAGAGAAGTTGTTGTAAAGGAGAAGGAGGTCCGTGCCCGACTTTTGACCGCAGTCATCGGCGGTCGGGTTTTCTTGGAATATATATATATATATATATATATATATATATATATATATATATATATCTGCAAATACCTCGCAGCAGCGCTCCTTACAAAGAGACTCGAGGCAAGGACCAACTTTTTCTCAGCATTCTTTTATTCAGCCATTAGGTAGTGTGTCATGACGCGTTTCGGCCGTCCCAGCGGCCTTGGTCACATGGCGATACAGATTGCTTTTTGCCCATTTAAAGTGATAACGTGCAGTCACATGTCAGAAATGATGGACATAGAAAAAATACTATATGTATAAATACATTTGCCTGTACTTTCTCATGGTGCCAATACAGAAGTGAAATAACTGTATAAATACATAAATAAGTCACATTTTGCATAATGTATCAAAAGATTAAAAACATACATATACAACTTCAATTCGTTGTGCGAAGAGTACTGTCAGTTTAACAAGAAATAAGTATAACTGTATCTATGTATATATATATATTAGTTAGGACCAAGTTTCCATAGAAAGAGCATTTTCTGTTTTGCTTATAACTTTGGCTTCGTTTGATGAGTCTTCATGACATTTTCAAAACTAATTCTTTGTCCATATCAGCTCCTCTGTTGAACATTTGGGGGTGATTCGTCAAGGGGGTGCTGAGGTAAAAGGGGGGTCCCAAAACATGTTTTCTCCATGTTCATTTCCATAGACAAGGCTACAGGTCGAACGGGTGAACAAAATTACCCCAAATTTGGCAGGAAGAAGGGTGAAGGTCTAGATATATAAATGTTTAAAATATTTGTGATTATCACTTGTTCTCATATACACTTTAAAGTTATTTACATATAGTTTTGAGACAAAAAAAATGAGGGAATGGCGTATGTGGCGTGATACCGTAGATCTATGAAGTAACACAGGGTGTGGCAGCATGCACTCGTTGCAGACGCAACGCACAGTGGGCATGACCCTATACATACATGACGTAACGCGCGGCTTGGCAGTGCGTACCCGTCACATACCAAAGTAGCAGCTGGCGCAAACTTATATGCAAACCCTGCGGATACGAAATGTGCATAATTTAAATGTGGTGGATAGGATTTGTGTGCTGATTGAGCTTGGTAGTCTACTGGTACTGGACTGTAGTTTTCTAAAAATAAAATAAAATGATACACATATTTTTTGGGGAAGATATAAAACATTACATCATTTTTAAAGTTAAAAAAAAGGATAATAGAGTTGCAAAATATTAAAAAACAATTAGAAAAAATATAGGTTTTATGAATATATATATTTTTTTGAATATTTTTATTGCAGATTCACAGGAAGCCATGAGCAATCAATCAGATGTTCCAGTTATTCAGCGCAGGTGGCGCATCTCACCATAGGTAAAGGGATACACGGCCATTCAGCCCACACCCCGGAGGTTGGGCGGCAAGTATCAGGAGAGTGCTATATGTACAAATACCTATGAAAATGCAGGCATGCAATGGGCATTCTCGGAGTCGGCTTTTTTCTGTATTATATTACTGAACCCGCCCCCCAATGAACAATAAACATAAGTTTCGTACTCCCAACATTGCATATACGAAAAAACAGCAGCAGTTACATTTCTAAGTCCTCCCTCGTCACTCTAGTGCCAGCATAGTCTTTCACAGTTCTGAGCCATAAGTAGCAGGAGTATCATGTCACCTGCAAGTTTGGCGTGTTTCATCCCACCCATGTACCGTGGTCCCGATTGTCCCCGTGTTCTGACCCATGGTCCACTCTAAGTAGCCCCCCCTCAGGGCCCTCCGTCCAGCCCATGGTAGTGTCTCCTCCACTTAGACCAAACTTTTCGGAATTTTTTCGGACATCCCCTCGCCTTATAGGTTACCCTCTCGGCTGCCATATACAGATCTAGCCCTCTCCTCCACTCCTCCAGATCCGGGGGTCCTGGCGCCCCCCAGTGCCTTGCGATGTCCCTTTTTGCTACCACCAGGGCAAGGACCAGGATTATGAGGAGAGGGCGAGTCAGGTCTACCTCGGTAGTCATGCCTAACAGTGCCAGCCTGGTGATCCCGCGGGATCGGAGTCTCTAGGACCTCCTCTAGTTCTCGAAATACCTGTGTCCAGTAGGTTTGTATTATGTCGCACTCCCATAATGTATGATAGAAATCCCCCACTTCCCGCAGGCACCTAAGGCAGCTTGGGTCCTCTATCTTGCCCATTTTGCTTAGGCGTAGTCTGTCGTAGTAGATTCCATGTAATATATTAAATTGAATGAGCCGTAGTCTCGACTTGATAGCCACCTCCCGGGGGTGCATCAATACTATTTCCCAGTCCAGGTCCTCCATCTCTCCCACTTCAGCCTCCCATGTGGCCCTGTGGTTTGCCAGATATCCCAACATATGATTGGTCAATGTTTTGTACGTCAGGGAGACCGCCTTTCCTGGAAGCCGTTCTTGAAGGAGCCTCCCCTCCAGTGGTGCGTACTCCGGGATGTCTGAGAGTGTGATATTTTGTGCGCTCCAAGCGTGCCGCAGCTGGATATATTTGAAGTGTTGTGTGTTATGTAGCCCAAACTCTGATTTAAGAACTTGAAAAGATTTTAGTTCCCCCTTGGCCACCACATCTCTGATAGTTGAAATGCCAATATCGTCCCACCTTTGAAAGCCTCGCAACTTGTTAAGTTCTGCCAACCACTGGCAGTGCCACAGCGGTGTCTGCCTCGTGGGCCTCCTATCCCAACCTATACGTCTTGCGGCCTTTGTCCATGCGCTAATTGTGATAGACGTAGCCAGGAGGAGGTGTGCCCTACCAGGACTCCCATAGAGGTAGCACAATAGGTTCCTCAAAGACATTTTTCGTCTCTCCAAGGCATAAGTCGGATGGTCCACCGGAGCGTGGAGCCAATCATTGATCGGTGTTAGATGTTCAGCCCAGTAGTAGGCCTCTAGGTTGGGAAGTGAGATGCCTCCGCTATACTGGTGCCTCTGAAGCGTGGACAGAGCCACCCTGGCATGTTTGCCCAACAAAAGGAAGGACCACAGATCCGCATGTATCCTGCGGAAGACCGCCACGGGTATCGGGTAGTATTCGTTTTGTAGGGCGTAGAGAAATTTCGGCAGAGTGACCATTTTATACACGGCCGCCCTACCCAGGAGTGTCAATGGGAGCTGTCTCCACCTGACCATGTCCGTCACCGCATTAGTTATGATCCGTTCCAGGTTTCTGTGGAACGAGAGGGTCGCACTGGTGGTTATATAGTTCCCGAGATATTGGAAACCTTCCGTGGTTGTCAACAGTTTGTCTGGCAGCCTCCCCCACTGGTCACGTCCCCCCAGGTCGTAGAGTATGGATTTATGTCAGTTAATTCTGTGTCCCGCCATCCCACCATACTTCTCTAGTTCTCGGAAGAGCGCCGGGACGGTGATCTCTGGCACAGTAATGTATAGCAAGACATCGTCCGCATATAGCGATATCTTTTCTGATGTCGTATCCGTGACTTTGCTCATGAAGCCATGAATGTCATTGTTTTGCCGGATCCTGGCAGCGAGCACCTCTATGGTGAGCGTAAAGAGGAGAGGAGACAGGGGGCATCCCTGTCGAGTGCCTCTCTGAATTTGGAACTCGCGCGACAGTTCCCCATTCACCCTCACCCTGGCCCTTGGGGCTGTATAGAGAAGCTGGACCCACCTGATAAAATTGGGCCCAAAACCAGACTTACGGAGCACTGTGAATAGGAAGGGCCAGTGTACCGCGTCGAATGCCTTCTCGGTATCCAGGGAGAGGAACCAATGTGGGTCGCTTCGCCCCTTCACTTCCTGCAGCCAATTATGGGTTCTTCTAAGGTTCAATTTGGTTGCTCTGTCTGGTAGAAAGCCTGATTGGTCCAAATGAACTAAACTTGTAATTACTGCCCTCAAGCGGACCGCCAATATGGTTGCTAACAATTTGACCTCCGTGTTTAGCAGGGAGATAGGCCGGTATGAGGCACAATTCTCTCGTGGTTTGCCTTCTTTATATATGGGAATGATCGTGGCCATGGCAAGATCTGGGGGGAGCTCTCCCACTTCGAAGGCCCCGGCAAAGAGGCCTTGAAGATGGCGGGTCAAAAGGTCCGCCGCACGTTTGAAAAACTCCGTGGGGAAACCATTCGGACCCGGGGTTTTGCCTGGTCTCAGCCTGGCAATGGCTTCTGTGATATCATCAGACGTTATATCTGCCTCCAGGGCCTCCAGGGTCTCTGGAGGCAGGACCGGTAATAGCGTAGTGTCCAAATATTGTAAGGCCTTGTCATGAGTTGCAAGATCACGGGCCGCATAAAACTTTTCATAATACGTGGCAAATGCTTCCGCTATCTCAGTGTCGGTGCTAACAGTGATCCCATCTGCGGTGTCTATACTGTCTATCCATCTTGCCGCCCGCTCCTTTTTGCTGAGCCACGCCAAGAGTTTCCCTGACTTGTCCCCCACATCGTACAACCGATGTAGGGTGGCAAGGGATTGTGTCTTCGCCTCGTCAGTCGCCATTGCTCTATACTGTTTCTGGGCATCAAGTAGTCGTCTGAGAGTCCCGCTATCTTTTTGGGTCAGATAGTCCCTCTCCCGTTCCAGGACATCCTGTTCTAGGGCAGCTACCTCGGCCTGGAGCCTCTTCCTTTCCTCTCCCAGTCTGGAGTTTATCCTGTCTCGCAGTACTGGCTTTAGGGCTTCCCACAGGGTGACACTAGAGTCTATCGTACCCTCATTTTCTGCAATATACACCTTAATGTCTGCTCGAACGCCTCTCAGTATGGCGGCATTATGAAGATCCCAGGCCGTCACTCTACAGGAACCCCTGCTCTTGCCCTGGTCGTGTCCTACCCTCACATACAGTGGCGAGTGATCTGATATGCCCCTGGCCCTATATTCTGCAATATCATTTGATCCCAAATACTGGCGGGACATGAAAATATAATCGAGACGCGAGAACACCTTGTGCACCCCGGAGTAGTATGAGTAGGTTTGCTGAGTCGGGTGGAGCCACCGCCATACATCTGTAAGTCCAATTGTGGACATCTGAGTGAACAAAGCGGTTTGGTGTGTAGCTCTCGCAGTGTCTCAAGATCTATCGAGCATTGTGTTCATGACATCGTTAAAATCGCCACCCACCACTTGTATAGTGTCTGCAGTGTCCAGAAGTATGTTGGCAAGAGCTGTGAGTGTACGAGACTGTAGTTTGAGTGGTGCATAGACCGAGAGCAGTGTATAAATGCGCATATTCCAGGTGCCCTGCACTCCCGCGTAAGTCCCCTGTGTGTCAACCCAGGTGCGGGTGATGCAGAATGGTGAGGACTTTTTAACAATGACTGCCACCCCTCTGGAGTCAGATGTGTAGCCCACATGGGCCAGGACTCTGTATCGACCTCTGGCGATGAAGGCACACTGGGTACCCTTGAGGTGTGTTTCCTGTAAGAAGGTAATGTCAGGGGCTACACTTTTAATGTAGGCGTTCACTAGGCCCCTCTTTATCTTAGAGCCTAGGCCATTGACGTTCCATGTCAGGACGCTCAGTCTCCGATCGCGGGGTTACTACGGTACCTGCCATTGGAAGATGTGAAGGTCGTATGTGGTTAGACTTTGGCATGTGTAGGCGCCGTGGAGGCTCAATATATGCTGTTGCACATTAACATCCGTCTTCGCCCTTCCCCAACTGTTCCCACCCTTTCTTCACCTTCAGGGCCGCTCTGGACTCCTGAATGTCCGTCCGTGAGGCCTGGATGGCCCCTATCAGCAACTCAGTGTCCGAGCGTGCGCTTGACGCGTTGTGGAGGCCCTCCGCTCCCGTACGCGGGGCGGTAAAATTGTCCATGGTCCCCTGTTTGGGTCCTTTCGGTGGAAAATCTCTCTTCCCCATGGCTCGCTGGATCCACGTGGTTAGCACTCTGGGCAGACGGCGAGTCACCCTGGGTCCCGGGAGCCACTCACAGCCCGGAGGATGATCCGTTGATTCCGCGTCTTCTCAGGGGTGCCGGTGTTGAAGCCGCTCCCCGTGGGTCGCGCTGGGCACCGTCGTCTTCCTCTCCTCTTCTCCGTCGGCTTATCCAGGGAGGGCAGCAGTATAGGCAGGCAGACGTACAATGGAGAACCGCCTCTACAGGGCACCCCTCTAGGTGAATGTCAGTGCGTGGCACAAAGCTTCCGGGCCGCCAGGGGGGGGACCAACTGGGACGTGGGTCTCACTTTCCCTCAGCCCGCGGCACCGACAGTCCACAGGCCACCGGGCGACCTCTTCTTGTGCCTTATAGATGGTGCCGACCCCCTTGCAGGCCACCCTTGTCTCGGATGTCTCTTCCCCCGATCAGTCCCACTCCCAGCAGGGTAAGCGTCAGGCGCGGGGGGGAGGCTCCGTCCGCCGGCGGTGTTCAAGTGCCGAGGGACGGGCAGCAGCCGGGATCCAAGCCGCGGTGCACCACGCACTATTTCGTGGCAACGGCCGCCATGTTGGTGAAGGCCCCGAAATGTAGAGGGGAGCAGGAGGCTTTCCCCTGCAGTCTCTGTCGCTCCCGGGGCCCTCCAAGCACTCCTCACCTGCGCGCCCCCTGCTCCGGTGGATCCGTGCGGGGGGCGGCTTGTAAGACGGCCTCAGATCCTCAGTGCCGCGGCCGCTGCCATGTTGGTAAAGGAGTCGGATCCAACGGGGCTCTCCCGATATTTTCCGATGCCTCCTAAGCAGCCCGGATTTCCACAGGGGCACTTGTATCCGGGCCGGACAACAGCGCCCCTCGCTCGTGTGTCTCCTGGAGGTCGGGAGCCCCAAATCAGCGCCGATCACGGACCTCCGCCTCGGCGGCCGCCATCTTGCCGGCCTCAGGGTGCCCGGGGGCTCGCCTTCAAGTTGTCGCCGCTTCGTGGTCCGCTGCTGGCTCTGTGTGAAAGTGGTCGCCTTGGGGTCCGACTGGCAAGGGGCAGGTCCTTCATCAATTTGGTGCAATTTGGAGCGATATAGAAGACGGATATTGAGGCAGCTCGCCGGAGCTCCGGAGAGTCACGTCCTAGCCAGTCATGGTGCTGGCCACGCCCTAGGTTTTATGAATATTAAACTATGAAATTAACATTTAACATTTAAAATTCACTGAAAACGGGTGAGCGGATGAACTCCCTGCTACCCCTTCTTCTCCTCCAGACTCGCGGCCATCCAGGCCCTCCTCATCGTCGCCCTCTGAGCAAGCAGTTGATCGTAGAGCATCAAATCTTGAGCCAATCCCAGCAGCACCCCTCGGGGAGGCCGAACGGCCCCTCCGCTCATTTCCCGTGTCCCGGCCTCAGTAGGGTGTTGGCGAGATTTGCCTCCTAGATCTCCTTGACTTTAGTCTTTGTGCTTTCGGCATTTCCCACTGGGTTGTATTTCGTAGGGACTTATCCAGGAAATCTCGGCCGGCGGTTTCTCTGCTGTTGAGGATCGGGCATTCCTCCAGCCATTGCCAAGCGTCCTCTGGGTGGGTGAAGAAAAGTGACTGTTCCCTGTATATCACCTTAAGTTTCGCCGGGAAGAGGAGCATGTAGGAGAGCCTTAAGTCTCTGAGTTTTGCCTTCACAGAGTCAAAGGCGGAGCGTTGTTTCTGAACCTCCTGACTATAGTCCGGAAAGACCATGATGTGTGCATTTTCCAGACGAATCTCGCCCAGTTTCCTCGCCTCTCTCAGAATAAGGTCTCTGTCAGCGAAATTAAGAAAACGCGCTATGACCGGCCGCGGTCTTGCCCCCTCTGGAGGTTTTGCCAGGAGGGCCCTGTGCGCCCTCTCGATAATGAAGCAGGGTGAGAATTGCACCGCTGGGAAAGTGTCCATGAGCCACGTGCATAGGAAGGAGACCATATCTGCTTTCTCAATTCCCTCCCTAAAACCAACAAAGCTGAGGTTGTTGCGTTGTGCTCTATTTTCGGCGTCGTCGACCTTCCATAGAAGTTGGCGATGGGACGCCTGGAGCTCCGCCATATCCTTTCGGAGGGTAGTGCTTGAATCTTCTGCCTCGCCCATCCGCGTCTCCGCAGAGGTGACCCTGTCGGATAGGTTCCGGAAGTCTTGGCGCAGGAGTGTCACCTCCGAGCACACTTCTCCTATCTTCACCTTCAGGGCCGCTCTGGACTCCTGAATGTCCGTCCGTGAGGCCTGGATGGCCCCTATCAGCAACTCAGTGTCCGAGCGTGCGCTTGACGTGTTGTGGAGGCCCTCCGCTCCCGTACGCGGGGCGGTAAAATTGTCCATGGTCCCCTGTTTGGGTCCTTTCGGTGGTAAATCTCTCTTCCCCATGGCTCGCTGGATCCACGTGGTTAGCACTCTGGGCAGACGGTGAGTCACCCTGGGTCCCGTGCGCCACTCACAGCCCGGAGGATGATCCGTTGATTCCGCGTCTTCTCAGGTGTGCCGGTGTTGAAGCCGCTCCCCGTGGGTCGCGCTGGGCACCGTCCTCTTCCTCTCCGTTTGTCCCGCAGGCCGGGTCTTTCGTGGGCGGCGTCAGGGGGGTCCGTCAATCTCCTCTTCTCCGTCGGCTTATCCTGGGAGGGCAGCAGTATAGGCAGGCAGACGTACAATGGAGAACCGCCTCTACAGGGCACCCCTCTAGGTGAATGTCAGTGCGTGGCACAAAGCGTCCGGGCCACCAGGGGGGGACCGACTGTGACGTGGGTCTCACTTCCCCTCAGCCCGCGGCACTGACCGTCCACAGGCCACCGGGCGACCTCTTCTTGTGCCTTATAGATGGTGCCGACCCCCTTGCAGGCCAACCTGGTCTCGGATGTCTCTTCCCCCGATCAGTCCCACTCCCAGCAAGGGTAAGCGTTAGGCGGGGGGGAGGCTCCGGCCACCGCCGGTGTTCAAGTGCCGAGGGACGGGCAGCAGCTGGGATCCAAGCCGCGGTACACCACGCACTATTTCGCGGCAACGGCCGCCATGTTGGTGAAGGTCCCGATATGTAGAGGGGAGCAGGAGGCTTTCCCCTGCAGTCTCTGTCGCTCCCGGGGCCCTCCAAGCACTCCTCACCTGCGCGCCCCCTGCTCCGGTGGATCTGTGCGGGGGGCGGCTTGTAAGACGGCCTCAGATCCTCAGCGCCGCGGCCGCCGCCATGTTGGTAAAGGAGTCGGATCCAACGGGGCTCTCCCGATATTTTCCGATGCCTCCTAAGCAGCCCGGATTTCCACAGGGGCACTTGTATCCGGGCCGGACAACAGCGCCCCTCGCTCGTGTGTCTCCTGGAGGTCGGGAGCCCCCAATCAGCGCCGATCACAGACCTCCGCCTCTGCGGCCACCATCTTGCCGGCCTCAGGGTGCCCGGGGGCTCGCCTTCAAGTCGTCGCCGCTTCGTGGTCCGCTGCTGGCTCTGTGTGAAAGTGGTCGCCTTGGGGTCCGACTGGTAAGGGGCAGGTCCTTCATCAATTTGGTGCAATTTGGAGCGATATAGAAGACGGATATTGAGGCAGCTCGCCGGAGCTCCGGAGAGTCACGTCCTAGCCAGTCATGGTGCTGGCCACGCCCTAGGTTTTATGAATATTAAACTATGAAATTAACATTTAACATTTAAAAATCACTGAAAAAAACATAGGTTTTACAGACGTTATAGTTAGGAATTAGCATTTAAAAAACCTTAGAAATTCACTGAAAAAAACGTAGGATTCAGGGACGTTATAGTTAGTTGGACATTTGACTCATATAAAACCAGAGAAATTTGCCAGTTATACTTAGTTGAGCTAACTATAACTCACGCGCCCGCAATGCACTGCTGATGATATCACATATTACATCACTCATTACATGGTCAGTGACATCATTGATGACATCTCAAATTACATCACTGATGACATCATCCAGCGAATGTGTGTTTCTGTAAAGTTTAAATATTTTTTATATATATCTATGCCAATGTGTATTGATGAATGAGTGGATTTACAAGTGCCTGAATGGATTATTTAGTAAGTGCGTGACTGACTGTATAAGTGAGTGATTGAACATGTCTCACTGTACACATGGGTTAGTGATTAAACTGTGTGAAACTCTTTATTAGTCTCTCAGTTGGTGTGTAAGCGGCTGCATGGGTTGGTGAGTAGCTACATGACTGTCTATATGGGTTATTGATTTGTTGTCTGAGTATCTGCATAGGTGCCTGAGTGTCTGTGTGGGTCGGTGGGGAGGAGACTCTGTGCACAGATGTCTGAGTGGGTGATTCACTGCTTGTATGGATTCAAAAGTGCATCTGGGCAGGGCTGTATGGGTGAGTTAGTGTGTGTTTGGGTGTGTTGGTGACTGAATCAATGTCTCAGTGGTATATGTGTGAGTAACTACATATGTTTTAAGGCAGTATATGTGATTGTTGGAGTATATAAATGAATATACGTGAGAGTAAGTTATTTGAAGAGTGGGTGTATAAATGAGTGTCTGATTGTGTCTGCTTGTATCAGTGATTGTATAAGACAGTGAGTATGTGTTAGTATCTGCATAAATAAGTGATTTGGTGTGTGCATAAATAACTCAGCTGGTGTGTATAACTGTATACATGAGTAAATGAGTAAGTAATTCATTATTTGCATGACCGACTGGGAGTGTGAGTAACTCTATGAATGAGTGGTAGAGTGTGGCTGTATGTATAGGTGTATGAGTACATATTATAGTACTGTGCTAACTATAACTCGCCCGCCCGCAATGTACTGCTGATGACTTCACATATTACATCACTCATGACATGGTCAGTGTCATCACTCATGACATCACTGATGACATCTCAAATGACATCACTGATGACAACATCCACGTGATAATCTGATGCACATACTGATGCTCTAATATAAACTTTGATACACCCACTCTAAAATACACACTACTATTTTTGAAACCATACACACAACAATGCCAGATACTACATACCACCGACTATTTCCTAGGTCTATACACACATCCAGTGACTTATACATAGAGTTACTCATCAATACAGTACTATAATATGTACTCATACATACAGTGTACTTTCAATCTGAAAAGTATAGTACTATAGAGATAGCATATTTTGTGAAATATGAATTTTCTATTTTGTTGTTGTCATTACTTGTGAAATATAGTTGAAAAAACAAACCAATATCTCTCATATGCTTTAACAGACTCCCTTATGGAGTCCTGACTCTGTCGTGGACTTACACAAGGGTGATCATGCTGGGCACCGTGACGGAGTCATGGCTACCAAATTGGACTTTAGGCGAGAACATGAAATGGTTAATAACATGACCAATGGAAACTGTAGTAAGGAATGAAAAAAATGAGGGAAACATTTTCATTTGCTAACAATATGAGTATCACTGGAAAAAGAGAGGGAATTTTTGCCATTACTGGTTCTTTCCTACAGAGAGTGATACTAATGATTTTCTGTGAGAAGAAATTTGAAGTGAAAGAGTGCCGACATTACAGGATCGAGAAAGTAAATTTACAGGTATTTTAAAAATGAAAAAATTGATAATGTGTGTGTGTGTGTGTATATATATACACACACACACACACACACACACACACATATATATATAGTTATGAGTGACAGTTTTCAGTAGCATATTTAGAGTATTACTTATCTCGCCAATAAAATACATGTAAATACCTTGAAATCTCTTCTTACTGATAAAAGGAGATGGCTATGGAACTAGTTAACTTTTTCAAAAATAATTGATATATGAATGTAAAGAGTATCATATAAAGGAATTCACATTGTGAAATAGATAGTAGCCAAAAATGTTATCCACTGATATTTTTATCTCCTATATATAGTTTGGAGCCTTATCTGCAATTGGTATATTTACTTACTTTGTAAGATTATAATGTAATGGTGTAGTTGAAGTTAGGAGTTTCATGCTTAAATAAAACACAACAAGTGATGTACCAAGAAAGTTTGTTACACATGAAATACACCCATACATAGGGACTGAGACACCATTTTGCATCTTATATAAGCATGTGTAAAGCAGAGAGCCACACATACACCCCCTAAGGCAGTGTCAGAAGCATCTAAACATTCACTGACATGCACTAACCCAACTCCTATGTATCTAACTGTAACACAGGCAGTTGTAAATTAACATAAATAGCCCATAGTAACCAAGAGTTACTCTCCCACTCTAGTTTGCATCTTATATAAGCACATGCAAAAAGAGAGAGCCACTCATACACTCCTTGTGAGAGTGTCAGAATCATCTAAACATTCATTGACGTGCACAGACCTAACGCCTATGAATCTAGTAATAATGCAGGCGGTTGCACCATAACTTAAATAACTCAATAGTAAATAACAGATCCAGGAGCAAATCCATGTTGCCTGTTACGTATATTTTTACAGATCCTTGCAGTGAGAAATAGAGCCAGTGATGCACCAAGAAAGTTAGTCACATATGAAATATACCCCCACATAGGGATTGAGAAACTACATCACATATCTGCTAAAGAATTTAAACCAACAAGTCAACCATCCAGAGAAGTAGCCCTTTTAATATGTCACAGGCTTGGTAAATTTGAGCTTGTGTTTTCAGCTTTACTGGCTAGTCTGACTTGATATTTGAAACGCCTTTACAAGCCTTAGCCTGCTCTTCTCCCACTAAAACCGAGCACTAAGGTAGGTAGTAACAAGACCATAATGTGCATACAAGCTAACACATGTAGTTAGAAGTCTCAGTGACCTACAGGCATACTTACAGGCCAATCTGCTCAGTTGTAGATGCAGTTTCACATTCTGATTTGCATCTTATATAAGCATGTGCAAAAGCAGAGAGCCACTCATGCACCCCCTGTGACAGTGTCAGAAGCATCTAAACATTCATTGAAATCCACAGATCCAACTCCTATGTAACTTGTAGTAATGCAGGTGGTTGCACACTACCTTAAATAACCCAATAGCCCAATAGTTCCTAACAGACCCATGAACCAATCCATGTTTCCCATTACATTTACATTCACATATCCTTGCAGTAACAAATAGACCCAGTGATGTGTCAAGAAAGTTTGTTACATATAAAATACACCCCCATATAGGTACTGAGACACCATAGCATATATCTACTGAGGAATTTATACTACCAAGTCACCAATCTAGAAAATAAGCCCTTTCAACATGTTGCAGGCGTTTTGAGCTTGCGTTTCCCAGTTCTATTGCTAGGCCGACTTAGTATTTAAAATGCCTTTACAATTCTTGACCTGCTGTTCTTCAACATGTAAGTCCTCCCTAAGTAGGCAGTAACTAGGTCATAAGGTACAGTCCTGTGTGCATGAAAGCTAACACATGTAGTTAGCAGATTCAGTGAGCTATATGCACCACTACAGGACCATATGCTCTGTCATGCATGCACTCTAAACTCTGATTTGCATCTTATATTAGCACATGCAAAAACAGAGAGTAACACAACCAGCCCAGTGACAGTGTCCGAAGCATCTAAATACCCAACTCCAATGTATCCAGGATTAATGCAGGCGGTTGCACACTAACTTAAATAACCCAATAGTAGCTAACAGATCCAGGAGCCAATCCATGTTGTCCGTTACATATACATTTACAGATCCTCGCAGTGATAAAAAGAGCCAGTGATTTCCCAAGAAAGTTAGTCACTTATGAAATATACCCCCACATAGGGACTGAGACCCAATTCACATATCTGCTAAAGAACTGACACAACCAAGCCACCCCTCCAGAGTAGTAGCCCTTTTAACATGTCGCAGGCGTAGTAAATTTGAGCTTGTGAATGCAGTTTTACTGCTAGGCCAACTTGAAATTTAAAACACCTTTACAAGCCTTAACCTCTTCTCCCACAAATGATTTTATTTTCATGACATTACACACTTAGATACAAAAAGACAAATCAGTGAGGTTGTAGCAGCGAGCGTTACAACATGATTTAAACATACCAGATATCGAGAGAAAATATTTCACAAACAAATGCATAAATTAATACATTCAGGGACGGGCCCCAATGCATAAATAGAAAACCAAGAGTGCCAGAAAGGAATACAAATTAAAAGATATTAAAAACACATTTTCATTCAGAATTCCTATGATCAAACATGGCTCCCCAAATTCTTAAACCAAGTTTCCTTCTATGGGCCCTTTAAGGGAGTATAAAATATACTCAAGATTTAAAATAGCATAAGACCTTGCTCTCCTCATCTCAAAAAAGGGGGGGGTTCTCTTTGGTGCACAAGAAGTCTATACACAGCCGGCTCACAGCAGTTTCCATGAAGATCAAATGACTAACTTGTGATGATGCCGGGCCGATCACCGACCTCCTTGCCATACCCAACAGCATAGCCAGAGATGTAACTGTGCTTTCTATAATGGTCACATTGGTTAAGAAGCCCTCCATTGCTGAAAATAGTTGATTCCATTTTGGACAGGTAAAAGACATATGTAGGCTATCGGCCGAGTCTGTACAACAGCGAAAACATTTACCATCAGTAGAGTAGCCCCCCCACTTAAGCATTTTTACAGGCGTATGGTAGAGGTTAAAGATGGTCTTATAAGGGGGGCGTGGCTTGCGCGCCGGCAGCAGAGGACGTCTTCCCCGTGAGCTCCGCTTCGGACTAACCCGCGGATGCCGTGAGGACCCGTCTTGCCATCTTTTGGAAGGATTTCCTGCTGTATAGCGGTGTCGGAAGGTGGGCAGCATATGATGAAGCGCTTTTGCAGCACATACGAGCGCTATTCCACCGGCAATATACAACGGTAACTTTCTCTTCACTGCGCAACACGAACGGCCGCCATTTTGTTTGCCGCCGAAGAGAATGTTTCTTTGCGCACCATCTGCATTCAACCTCCCGTTTTGGCATTAGCTTGGTCTCGATACAAAAGTATGATGCTGAGCCCTTTACTGACTGTTGTGAGTTCCTCTCCAATTTGTGCACTTAGTCTATTTTGAATCTAATTGCGCAGCTTATTCTCTGTGGTGAAACGACCGCCATTTTGACTTCCTGATTGCCATGCTTTCTACTGCTACATAAAGGCACTGTGGTGACTGCCTCACCGTCTTTTCAAGACTCTTGCTCTCCTAGCTTCCCGTGACCATCTGCCTCCTGCATTTTCTCATTACCCTGTTTATATCAGCCTTATTGTGTTTCGGCTTTTCTTCCTCTAGCTTTGCACTTTATATTAGTACGATGTTCTACCACCATATTCATATGCTCCTCTTGGTAGATGCTTCTTCTACGGTGATGTGTGGCTTTTAGTGTGTCTTCGCACTGAAAAATAGTGCGCTACTAGGCGATTCCTTTTCTCATCGTCCTTTATTTGACACATTGTGTGCCCCTATCATCTTTGTGCATCCACACTCCGGTTCATATTCTACAACTTTGGACATATCTCCCTTTTGCTATCCTACACCATGGCAAATGTCTCTACTTCGCCGAAGTTGTTGCAATCCGGAACAAAACCTAAAAGGCCTAAAAATTATCCACCTTCCCCCATTAACTCTTCGACTAATCCTGTTCTGGACTCCGTCCTTGAGGAGGTGCGTGGTCTTCAGCCTTTTATGTCTGCTACCAATGCTAAACTTCAGCAGATTGAGGAGCGCTGGGTGGTTATGGAAAATAAAGTTTTGAACTTAGAACAACGTGTAAGTGATGTCCAAGACCTCTCAACTCGGATTCCACTATTGGAACAAGAAATCCACAAACTCAAACTTCACACCGAGGATTTGGAAAATCGCAATAGACGCAATAACCTACGCGTTTATGGTGTTCCGGAAAATTTGGAGGGGACTGACATGGTCTCTTTTATTCGGAAATTTCTCCAGGAACTTTTGGAACTTCAACCATCGACTCATCCTCTCAACATCCAACGAGCACACCGTCTTGGCCGCCTCAACTCCAATGCCTCCAAACCACGTGGAATTATCATGTTATTCTTGGAGTTCACAGAGTTAATGGCTGTATTGAAGGCCGCCAGGGCCAAACGTCGTCTCCAGTGGTCTGGTCATAACATTTTCATTTCCCAGGATCTCTCTTCTGCTACAAATGCTCGACGTAAGGAATTCCTAAACCTTCGTCCTACGATGAGACAACTCAACATTCAGTATGGAATTCTCCATCCCTGCTTCTGCAAGATCACACATAATGGTCGTACCAGGTCCTATGATGATCCACAGAAACTCCGCGATTATCTGCTGAGTGTCTCACCTTCCACCATGGACACTGCTAGCTAATGCTTTTATGTCTTTCTTTGTTTTCTCTTTTTACAACCACTATTCTACCCTATCTAACTTTTCTTAACTTATCTTCCTTCTCTATCTTCGTTTATTATTTTCCTCACATCCTTGTGTTTTTCCTTTTTCATAATGTCCGTATCTTGTGTGCTCGTGGGACATGTCCTCTCTCTGGTGTACCCTCGTCTCACATGTTTTGGTTACTATCTTCTTCTCAGATCAAGCCTTTGCGCCTTGATCTGTTTCCTTTTTCTCTTTCTCTATTTACGTACCTTTCCTTTCTCTCCCTTTTCTCTCTTTTTCTTTGTTTTCTTCCTCTTAAGTGGCCTCTACTGTTTTCTCTATTTGTCCGATTATTGTTTCCCCATTTTTTGATTCTTCGTCGCTTTCTTAAAATGAGCGTTCTACGAATCCACTGTTTAACTGTTATTTTTTGTCTCCCCTTTTGTAGTGATCTCCTCGCCATGTGTCGCCTCCATTTGTCGCCCATCCTTCCCTCCTCCCAACGTGTGTAATTTTGTCTCTTGGAATGTTCGAGGTCTTGGTCACCCTGTCAAGCGTCAGAAGGTATTGTCTCACTTAACCAAATTTCATTCACAGGTTGTTTTCCTTCAGGAAACGCATTGCTCTGACATTGAATCCCTTAAGCTTAAGAGACATTGGGTGGGTCAGGTTGTGTTTTCTCCTGCTGTTAACAAAAAAGGAGGGGTTGCTATATTATTTCATAAGACTTTAAATGCACAAATTATTTCCTCTCAAAATGATGATGAAGGTCGTTGGGCAATGGCAAAGGTTGTTATACACAACAGAACGATGGTTTTATTAAATATATATGGCCCTGTTCGCCCAGATCCAAAATTTTGGAAAGACATTAAATTACTCCTTGCATCTATAGATTGCCCTGATTTTATAGTAGCTGGTGATTTTAACCAATGGTTAGACCCTTTTTCAGATCGGTTGTCTTCAAGTAAATTTCAACCTGACAAATCTCATAAGAGTTTTCAGTCTGCCATTGCCTCACGTCCTCTATATGATTCGTGTAAAGTGTGTAACCCTGATTTATTGGAATATACTTTTTTTTCTAATGTCCATCATACACGTTCGAGAATTGATTATAATATGATTAGTAAGTCTCTTCTTCCCTCCATTCAAAAATCTGTTATTGGTTCTATTTTTATCTCCGACCATGCCCCTGTATATACTACCCTTGATCTTTCCCTTAGCCCCTCTAAATTTAGTCGTTGGAAATTTAATTCTTTTCTTTTATCTGATGCCACTTTTATGAAAAAAAGCACTGCGTTTTTTAATGAATACTTTTCCTTAAATGACCCCGCTGATACCTCCATTCCTAACACCTGGGATGCTTTTAAAGCTTCTTTTCGAGCTTTTACGATTTCCTATGTTTCTGCTAAAAAGAAGCTTAATAAGCAAAAGTATGAGGATCAACTTAAACAGATTAAAACTCTCGAACACATGTATTTCACCTCCAAATCCCCTTCTGCCCTTCAGGACTTGATTCTTGCCAAAACAACACTTAATAAAATTATCACTAATGAAGCCTGTCACACCCTCCTTAAAATAAAATCCAAATTTCATGGGGGCCAGAATAAAGCAGGGAAAATGTTGGCCAATTATTTGAAAATCAAGTCTGAACGCAAAGCGGTCGGCCCAATTTTTAATGATTCATTCAATAAACTAGTTACCTCCGATGAAGACATTGCTGAAGTATTTCACAACTATTACCAAGCCCTATATACAGATGACACTCACCCCTCTGATGCTAACTTAACAACATTTTTTGAAGGCCTTCCCTCCCCTCCATCCCTCCCTGTTGATTTTTCGCACTTGGAACGTGAAATTACTCTCCAAGAAATCACCATGGCCATTCATTCCCTCAAAAAATCAAAAGCCCCTGGCCCTGATGGTCTGCCAGTTGAATTTTATTCCTCCTTCCATTCCTTTTTTGCCCCTAAACTCCTTCAGTTATTTTACTCTTTTATTTTGGAAGCTAAAGCTTCTGGGTCCTTTTTGGATGCTCTCATTGTAATTATCCCAAAACCTGATAAGGATCATTCCCAATGTAAAAATTACCGCCCCATATCCTTAATTAATTATGATTGTAAAATTTTTGCTAAAATCCTTGCCTCTCGCCTTGATTCCATTATCCCTCGTTTAATCAACACAGACCAAGTGGGTTTTGTCAAGGGTAGACTCGCTGCTGATAATGCTCGTCTTTTTTCCAATGTCCTTGCTCACAGTAAAAATGTCAAAACCCCGTTGGCAGCCCTTTCCCTGAATGCTGAAAAAGCTTTTGATCGTATTAATTGGCAATATATGTTCCGCACCCTTCAATGGTTTGGTTTTGGCCCAAATTCTATATCTTTAGTTAAACTCCTTTATTCATCCCCTCGTGCCAGTATTTTTGTTAACAACCAATTTTCCAGATTCTTTTCTTTGACCAGAGGTACGAGACAAGGTTGTCCCCTTTCCCCTTTATTATTTATTTTATATCTTGAGCCCTTTCTACAGCGCATTCGCTCCAACCCCCATATCACTGGTATAAAATGTTCCTCTGTCGAAACTAAATTGTCAGCGTATGCTGATGATGTCCTCATTTACATGTCCAATCCCGAATCCTCCCTCCCACCCTTTTTAAATGAAGTTCAGTTGTATTCCTCAATATCAGGATATAAGCTCAACTTATCCAAAACGGAAGTGCTTCCACTTAACGCACTGTGTTTTCAATACATGTTTAATAATACTGATTTTGCATGGTGTCCATCTAAAATTAAGTACCTTGGTATATGGTTCGCTTCCTCTTTAAAAGATACCCTTAAAATGACCTTTGATTCGTTGACCAATAAAATTCAATCCCTCCTGCAGATTTGGTCCCCCTTATTTCTCTCTTGGTGGGGTAGACTGGACACCATCAGAATGATGATTACCCCTCATGTTTTGTATACAGTTTCTATGCTCCCTTTCAAAATTCCTAAATCCTATTTCTCTCGTATTAATTCTGTATGCACAAAATTTTTGTGGAATAATAGACATCCCCGCATTGGGTTACATAAGTTGATTCGACCTAAAAATGAAGGTGGTGTTCGTTTCCCTGATTTTGGCTCATATCACTCTGCCTTTTTGATCAAACAATCCTTCTCCTTGGCTTATAACTTCCTTGATACTCCTGTCCCTAAGTGGGTTCTTCTGGAACGCTCTCTTTTAAAAGATTTCTCCTTTCAACATGTTACTTTTATGTCAAATTGTACCTTTATATCCAAATATCCCATTTTGAAATATTCCCAATCTACATTGCAAAATGTTTTTTCCTCTACTCTTTCCCCTCTACAATGTTTCTTATCTTCTGTAGTTTGGTACAACACATTTCTTAGATATAAAGGTAAATCATTCTATTTTAAACACTGGAAAGAAAAGGATATAATGTTTGTACATCAGTTTTTCCTTGATTCCTCTCTTATTTCTTTTCCTGTATTACAAAACATGTTTAGTTTACCTCCCTCATTTCTCGCTGAATATTCTATTATAACCTCTGCTATTCAATCTCACTTATCCTCTTTATCTTCTTCCTCTGAATCTTTTTCTTCTTTCACTCCTGTCACTCCACTTTATCCTCTCTTTTCTACTCAACTACCTAAAGCTGCTCTTATATATTCACTTTTACTGTCCAATTCTTCTGTTTGCTCTAAATCTAAAGTAGAGACTGCTTGGGAAACCGATCTTGATGTCTCTATTGACATTGCATTGTGGGATCGTTTATGGTCCAGAATTTTCAAAGTCTCCGTTGCTGCACGCATTACCCAATCCTTGCTTTTTATTTATCATAGAGTTGTTATTACCCCGGTTACTATTCATACATTTTCTCCAACCTCTTCTCCTTTATGCTGGTCTTGTTCCAAAGTTTCAGGTACTCTACAACACCAACTATACCACTGTTCCCCTGTTTTATCTTTTTGGACTGATGTTTGGAATATATGTATGAAAATGTTATCTCTTTCCTCACAATTATCTTTTTTACGCATATTTTTAGGTTCTTTATCTGAAGATATTAATATTGTTACACCCTCTTCTGCTAAATTGTTCGACCTATTTATTGCACTTGCATTTAAAGTTATTTTATCGTGTTGGAAAGATAATTCAAAACTCTCGGTCCACACATGGTGGAATTATATTTGTGATGAACACAGAATTTCTATTGCCTCCTCTACTTCTGTTCCTTTGAAAATTAAATCTGATTTATTATGGCTTCCCTTCACTTCCTATCTTTCTTCTAATCCCTCTCCCTTACCGCGTGCTCCTTATCCCCTATGATCCCTTTGCTTACTTCCCTCTTCTCCTCTTTCTCCCCTCTACTCTTTTCTTTCCTTCTGCTTTCCTCTCTCTCTCTTTCTCCTTCTTTCCTTTCTCTATTTCTTTCTACCCTTCTCTTTCATATATAAATTCCTCTGGATTGATGTCTTTTATTATTATACTCATATGTACTTTTTCCTAATTGTTCATGACATACTTTTTGTATCACTTTTCAATGCTTAATAAAAATTTCTTAAACAAATAAAAAGATGGTCTTATAATGCTGTGCCCTGAGGCTTGAAGAGATCAAGGTTTTTCCGGCAATCTCTATAGATTCCTGCAGGAGTTTGTCACTCTGACCCAAAATAGTATTCCATTTAGAAGTTTCGACCACAAGATCATCCACCTGCATTTCCAGAAGACACATATAGAGATTGCTGGTTTTATCTCAATGTTTGATATCTTCGATAAGATCATTTCCAGCCACTTCCACCTGTTGCAGTTTTCTCTGCAAATAATCCGGAATCTGCAGAAACTTAAAAAAATCACTGTTGGGCAGGCAAAATTTCACAGCAAATACTGACAACGAATAGATATACACTTTTTCATAAAAATCCCTGATGATAGAAACCCCCTTAAGTTTCCACCTTGCCTTCGTCGTATCCCAAAAAATAGGGGGTAGTAGCAGCGATGCTCAGGGAGGTGTATAATAGCTTGTTCTATCAATTTTTACATTTCTACAGACCTGTTTTCAGACTTTAAAGGCTGGTCAGAGGACCTTAAAGCAAGTATTTTTGTAATGACTAGGTTCAATCATCCTGAGCAGACATCTCCACCCTTCACAGCCAAGCAGCATTTCACAATTAGAAGGAGCATCTGCTGCATTACAATTTGCTTCTTCAGTTAATAAAATCTTCATATTTTGCAGCAAACGTTCATAGTAATAAAATGAGAAATGTGGACCCCCCGTGTCTTGGTAGCATTATAACTTTCATAGCTCTGCAGGAGATTTTCGGTCCCCGGATAAACCTGCAACATGTCACCTGTAGCTTCTGAAGCTGGGTTCTGCTGAGATCTATAGGAACTAACCTAAAAAAGTACAGCACCTTTGGTAAAATGTATATTTTTAGGACATTACACCTGCCCACCAGCGAGAGATGCAAACATTCAATACTATCCAGCTCTTTTTTGATTCTTACCGATATGGGTCCCCAATTAGCAGCCACTAATTCATCCAAGAATTGATAGTGGGCGACCCAGTGTACCCTTGAGGGTTTGGGCAAAGAGTATAATGGGGTAAAAGTACCTTCAAGGGATTTTAGTAAACATAGGAATTTTGAAATCACTTACAGGATGAGATCGTGTGGGTTTAGTAATTTGGACCCACTAGTGCTGGCTATGCAACAACAAAAATGACATATATTCAAAAGCTGTTCAAGTGTTCAGATAGCGTCCATCCAACTCATAAATATGGAGAGGAGACAGAAAACAAAAATGTTGAATAGGTTCGAAAGGGGGGCACCGTTACTTAAGAAATAAAATACAGTCAGCATGAGAATATTCCACAAACAGACAATCCCCGGTTGAGTATTACTCAGGGTTGTTCTTCCGTATACCAGCGACAAGATAGCAGTGATTCAGATATGCCCACAAGGCAAGAGCGCACACTTAGTTCCGCATGTCTACCTATATTCGCTCAAATGGCTCACATAAAAACCATCTCATTAGTCCAATAACCGTATGCAGGACACCCCACCTATTCCAATTCAAATATAATCTGTATATGCTAGAGCAAATGTCGACAGCCGGTATAGGGATGTCAACAACCCTCCAAAAGCCAGCTATCTCGGCAGAAAGAAAATTCTCAAGCTGACTGTATTTTCTTTCCCAAATTCTTAACATTCTCTTCTGTAAACTTAATACTTGCAAGCGATTGCTTTCGACCAAAAGGAATTAATCCTAGTCCTACATCGTTCAACTTCCGTTTGTACCAAGGCGGTGGACACATTGTCCTTCATATATTGTATCCTGTGGCATTTGGCCCTTCTACGATCAACACAATAAGAAAATAATGCTTCCTCTGCTTATGAATACCAAAGCTCAGCATCTTCCCCCTGAGCCCTGCCTTTAAGGCATCTCAGACTACAGAATGGACCGCTGTATTCCTGTTGATTACCAAAATTTGAACAATCCACCGCTTAATATGGTTGACAAATAGATAGTCTAATAAAAGTTTCCTATCAAATAAAATGTTCTCTGGGGGGTGAGAAAAGCCCTGAACTGGGACATCCATTACTACAGGGCTGTGATCGGATATGAGTTTGGGTTATAGTTCGATATTAACCTCAGCTGTCATTACCTTAGAGATAAAGAAGTAATCTAATCTAACCCACTTATTGTGTGGGCAAGAGAAATATGGGAAACCCGGATCAGGATATCTCCTTGTATACCACAAATCTACTAAACCACGCTTAGACAGAATCAGGACACTGTTAGCTTCAATCAAGTTTGCTAGCTGAGTGTTGATGGCCTCTTTGATGACCTTGGCTACAAATGGAAGCAGTGAGATGGGCCTGAAGTTCTTGAGGTCAGTTGGGTCTGCAGAGGGATACCTCAGGAGTAAATGTGTTTTTGAAGGGTCTTATGAGTGTGTGAGTGAGTGAGTGTGACAGTCACTGTCTGGCTATATGTGTGATGTGTACATAAGTGCTTTTGTAGGAGTGTAGCTGGGTCTGTAAGTGCCTATCTAACAGTATGAGTGTATGCAAATACATACCATTTAATTATATACTATAAGCAAGCACCCACATCTAATTTCAAGCATATTCCTTTATACTGGCATAATAACATGAATGTTCATTCAGTACACCAACTCCTCTTTCTCTTTTCTCGCTCACTGTATTTATAGTTAATGATCGCATCTAAGCACCCTGCTATTTTCACTCCTAGTATAGTGTCTAGAAGCTACACATTTATCTTTCAGCTTACATACACTCACACATTTTTTTCTAAATATTCTCTTATATTCAAAACCTGATTAACATACATGTAAAAGTTCTTTGCTATTCTCTCAGTTTTACTTCTATGCCTGGTAACACCTGCTTACATTTTGAAATATCCAGTAAGAATTCCTGTAAACCACCTCCTCTCTCAGTAGAAAAGCAGGTAAAATGGCTACCCCTCATCATGTGCTCTTACTTATGCTGCTCTATTTAACAAATCACAAGCTTCCTTTCATCTTTCTTTTTTCTTTTCTACCACTTCTAAATGGGAAGTATTTCTTTAACCCTTTCCATGTTTCCTGTGAAGGTGCCCAATTGGGGGCGTTTTTCCATGAAATTGCAAATCCTCTGTGACTCACAGCACGCCCCACCAGTGTGACTTTGTAATGGAATCACGAGTCCATGCAAGAGTCCGTAAAAACTTTTTACCTTATACTGCTATAACTTTGAACCTACATTTAACTTTATAATATAGTACTGATTTGGAAAATAACTCCCCCATAATAAGGAATGTGTCTAAACTACTCTACCTTTATGTTTGAAAGTACAGTCTCTTCAGAACCCTGGCCTCCCACACTGCCTTAGCACAGTTTCTATAGGAAACGCCTTTAGAACACCCTCTTGTACCAGTAGGTCAAAAGTTCACAACACTTTCTGTGTGCAGCATACCAGCTTCAAATTTAGCTATAGCAGGTGTGGTATAAGTATGTCCCAAAAGGCATATATATATTTTTTTACACTTTTCAGAGACAATCACAGATCTAGTTGCTTTTTCTTTAAATCACTACCTGTTTTAACTACTGCAATATTTAAACGTCCAATGTATTTTTTTTAAAGCAGTGCGCTAAGAAGAGTTGCATTGACTTGGGTTTACCTAATATGAACATTACTTGAGTTTGCTAACAGGGTTAACGTCGTATCACTTGCTGCTTTTGGTTGAAAGCATTGCGGATTGCCAACATCCAGACCTTATGATTGTGCACTGTGGTAGCAATGACCTAGGCACACGTACTGAACCGCCAGATCAACGCCTTATCCTGGACCTGCTTCAACACCCTCCACATGCTTCGAAAGACTTTCAGATGGATCACAACCGAATCTAGAAAAACTGTCACACATGCACTCATCAGCTGCAGACTGGAATATTGCAATACTCTCAACACCAGAACCAACAAGAAACTCCTTGACAAACTCCAGACTGTCCGGAACACCGCAGCCAGACTGATCTTAGACATCCCCATCACAGTCACATCACCCAACACCTCCACGATCCCCACTGGCTTCCAGTCAAAAGCAGACTAACCTTAAAGATCCTCACCTATGCATACAAGGCCCTTCACAACACCAGACCCGCATAACTGAACATCTGACTCTCCTTCCATGCACCCAAAAGACACCTCCAATCAGCCCAGCTCTCTCTGGCCACCCTCCCACGTATCAACAATATCAGGATGGGAGGAATGTCCTTCTCCTACCTCACAGCCAAATCCTCCCTCTCCACCTCCGGCGATCTACCCCAGTTCAGAAAGGACCTCAATACCTGGCTGTTCGGAAGACCCTAGCACTCACCGGAGCCGCCCTGCTCGCCCCAGTACCTTGAGACCCTCATGCGTGAATAGTTGCACGTTACCAACCCTGATTGATTGAGGTAGGACTGGAAATCCTAAAAAAGGATACCTTTGGTCAAGTTATGGCACTTTTCCCTCACACTGCCTCGGTGTTCTCTAACATTTGCCAAAGGCAGAAATGGAATTGGTCAAATGACCTCTGTCCACAGATAGACAAAGCTAAGAAACATGTAAAAAAACTGTTTATGCTTTCCCCAAAGACCACAACAAGGACTCCATCTACAACAACAATTTACGCTTTGACATGGAGGGTATATATAGAAATGATGGTGTTTGCCTAACATAGAAAGGCCACAGCTGTTCCTCAAGAACTTCAAAGACTGCATACTGTATTATGTGTTGTTATCACCAACACATTATAAACACAAATGCTCTGTTCAGGGCCAAACCTTTCCCTTTTTATAAATTTCAATTCCAATTCCTTAAAACTTATGTAGATCTGTTGTGGTTCCACAGACCAAAAGCCCGCATCGAATACATACCAGTAACACTACAGAATGTCTGATTGGATATATGAGTGGTTCATCACTCTACCACTAGGTGTGTGAGTGAATATGTGTGTGAGTAGGTGTGTAAGGGTGAAAGGGTGTATCTGAGTCTGTGAGGGGTGTGTGTGAATCTTTGTGTGCCTGTGAATGGAAGCCTGACTGTCTCTGTCAGTTTGTGAGAGGGTGTCTGTCAATATGTGTGAGTGGGTGTCCCTGTCTGTCTGTCTGTGTGTCTGTGTGTGGGTGTCTCGGGTGTGAGGGTGTTTGTAGGGGTGTCAGAGTTAGAGTGAGAATGTCTGTCTGGGTGTCACTGTGGGTGTAAGAGCATTTGTCTTGGTTTGTGACTAGTTGTGAGAGTGTCTGGGTATCACAGTGAGAGTGAAAGTCTCTGGGCATCAGAGTGGGTGTGAGAGTGTTTGTGTCTGTGGGGGCAGATGTGAGAGTATATGTGTGTGTGAGCGGGTGTGAGAGTATCTTATGGGTTTTAGAGTAGATGTGAGAGTGCCTGTCTGATTGTTACAGTGAGATTAATAACATCTGTCTGAGTGTGTGACTGGGTGTGAGAGTGTCTGTTTGGGTGCAAGAGTGGGTGTGAGAGTGTCTGTATGGGAGTCCGAGTGGGTATGAGAGTGTCTGTATGGGTGTCAGAGTGAGAGTGAGGGTGTCCATTTGTGTGTGTGTGTCACTGGGTGTGAGAGTGTCTGTATGGGCATCAGAGTGAGTGTGAGAGCATCGGTCTGGGTGTGTGAGCGAGAGTATCTGCATGGGTGGCTGAATATATATGAATATGCCTGTCTGCGAGGCAAAGAAATGTTTTCTGACATTTTGCTGCCCATTTTACATGCTTTTCCCTTATCTTTAAAACACACGTGAGGACAAGAAAGCCTTAACCTGACCTCTTCATTTATTTTAGATGCTAGTTTTTGGCCCCGGGGACCATTTCCCAATATATAAAATGGCAGCCATTACTTTTCTGTCAAGTTGTGGCCAGCCAATCAGGACCTTGCTTTGGTGCATGGAGCCCCGGATTCACCCCTCGTGGATCCACAGAGTATTTGCGTCCCTAGACATTCAAATTTGTTTTCTTCTAATATCTCGCAAATTACTGAAAGGATTTACACCAAATAACAAATAGCATGAATTCTGAACCAAAAGCTACCTTTCTGCTAGATTTGGTTAAGTTCCGTTGAGCCGTTCAGGCTGTTTTTGTGTTCAAAATCTTTAAGGGAAATTGCATGGAGAAAACTAATTTTGGGACCCAATCTTTTACTCTGCTCCTGCATGGCCAGGCCCTTGGCCACCCCTCCCCACCACTGTACGCATCCAACACCCTATATATAGAGCAGATCTACAATGTTTCACCCAAAATTACAATCAACTGCATATTTCAATAATACACACACCACAACATTTTCTATTAATAAATACTTATTTATATTTTCATACAATTTTATTAAACTACATGTCTGTGAATCTTTCTTTTTTACACAAATATCATTATTACATTTCTGGGGTGAAAAATCTGAAAATAAGTGGTCAGATAAATATAATTTTTCTTGAAGGAACAAAAATAAAAGAAACATGTCTTGTAAAATACAGTCTAGAGCCCAAAAATTCAGTCATAAAAATAATTACCATATGGCATTTAGGTGTAACATTTTCAGGCAACATAAAGTACAGACATCGGTTAGGAAGCATTGCAGATCCAGCTGAAGAGAAAAAAAGCTCTAGCCTGGGTAATGCTTTTAAAAAATATGATATGTTCTCCTGGGGTCATGATTTCAATGACTTAGGACTCCCTTCAGCCCCCCCCCCCACAACATTAAATGAAAAATATGGTCATGTCCCTGCCCCTTCCAGGCTCATCACCAAAAACAAATTATATGGAAATGGGCCTCGAAGAGCATTATGGGGCGCTCCTTGAAGGAGCAGTGGATAATAAATGAGCAGCTGTGGTTATTCATTTAATATTCCCTTTTTTCTTTATTTTACCTTCTCACCTGGGTTTCACTGTCCCACCCAAGACACCCACCCATAGGCCCCCGCAGCCCCACCTTCTCCCTGCAAGCTGGCCCATAGGGCCAAATAGGAGCATGTTTTTTTTTTAATTCGAGGTGCCTGGTGCCTACCTGAGACACCCCAGACCATTGTTATTTTTGGGGCCATGGGGGGAGGCCTAGGGCCCCAGTGGTGCCACCGGCTTACTGTTTCTGTATGAGCTGGCTTGTCATTTTTAAAAAGTTGTTTAGTGGCATGCCCCGGTACTCTACCCGGACATGTCACAACTAGTTCCCCATTGGGGGCTGTAGGGGGAGGCCCAGGGATCCAACAGACTCTCCAGCTTCCTGCAGGTACCTGCATGCTTTTGTTTTTGGTGGGGTACCCAGTGCCCGCTCGGGCCACCACACAGTGCTTCCCTCGTTAGGGGTTGCGGTGAAACGCCCAGGTCCCCCACAGCCCCACCAGCTCCCCTGCTTGCACCCATCATTGGTGCAGTGGGATTCGACATTGCTCCCACCCCGTGGAGTGGGAGCAATTCAAAGCATTTCCGTGTCTTGAAGCATGGGCAGGGAAATGTGTTGTTCTCCCACCGGGCAGGAGCAACTTTATGATCCACCCAGTGTGAAAACGTTGCACTTTGAGACAGTGATCCAGGTGTTGAAAACCCAGAGACACTGTCACTGCGCTGGCCCCAGGTGATGGGGTTCCCAGGGCCCTTGTATGGCTCAGGGATTTATTTTAAAAGACAGCCCAGGGGAATAGGATTACTAGGGCCCCCTGGAGGCTTGGGGGGCAAACGCCCCCCTCCTAAAAAATACCTTAAGCATCTCCCTGGCCCTAGCCCAACTGAGGTTTTGTTTTATAAAGACGTGGAAGCCCTCCTCCATGAATTCATGGCATCATTTTTTTTTTACTTTTTGGGCCCCTTGTCCGGGTCCCTCTAGGACACTACCACCAGACCTAGTGTGTCAGTGTATACCTACTCTGCCCCTATATCTTTTTTTTGTGTTTTTTTATAGGAGTTAGGACTGAATCCAGAGTCCTAGAATGGCTGCTACCACTTTCTGGTTGAGGTGGTGACAGATATTTGGTGGTACGGGATCTTCTGCGGTATGATATATACAATTTTTTTGAACCTTCATTTTTCCCAAACTTCTGAATGGATTTACATTTCTGCCAAATTTGGTGGAAATCCGTACACCGGTTTGTGCTGCAGCTGTGTCTTTTTTCTTGACCCCCGCTTGACAGAACACCTCAAAACTTTCCATGAACAAACTAGTCAAAAGGTAGCATTTTTTGGAACATTTTGTTGAGATTCATCAAACGGCTCCAAAGTTATTAGTACTATAGATATAAATATACATTGCACCGCGGCAGTCACCACTGTGTAGTTTGTTTGCTAATAGCTGTGGCACTGTTTGATGAATCTTCACTAAACTTTTTTTAAGTTCATCTACCTCAGCTCCTTACTGGAAAGCTTCAAGGTGATTTAAGCGGGGGCTGTGAAAAGCCAGAGATCCCAAAACCTTTTTTTCATGTGCAATTTCCACAGCTAATTTTAGACTGTGATACTGAAAAAATAGATGCTCAGAATTAAAGTAAATTTGGAAGGTAGATCTTTATCCAGAAAGCGTATCTTTTGTGATTTGGAAATAAACCAGTTCAGCTGTTCGTTATCTGGAAAGCTGGTCCCGCAGAAGTCCTGTGGGAGACTTGCAGAAATGCAAAATAAAAAAATAGATTGATCTCATTGGCTGCAAGGGCTTTTTTCCCATCTGCAGACTTGGTAATTCAGGACGCAGAGATCCTGCGGAACCGAAGGATATGATTGGTTGGCAGCAACATGGAGAAAATGTTTTCCCGCCACCACTATAGGATGCGAGGACTTGGTCAAGATTTTCTGTAAGAATATAAGTAAAAACTTTCAAAGGGGTCAAGATAGATGTACCTTGACCACTGGCATTTGTGAGAGGGTCCCATAAGTGATTCCTACTGGGCACAAAATAAAAATTATATTGGTGTAAGGCCCTGCATGGTGAGGGATGGCCGCAGATGTATGGTTATAAGATCTTATGTTACATTACAAAAAACATAAACATTCAAAAACAAAGGTCAAAGTGGAGTTATACGTAAATAAGGCAGTACGATTTTAACTTACATTAAAAACAAACCTTGGAAACTCACCGTAAAATATAACATTTAAAGTGGAGTTATATGTAGGCTTCAAATAATAAAAATACTAATGTTTAAAAAACCGAAAAACAACTGAAACTCACTAGTTATACATAACTGACCTAAGTTTAACTTTCACAGCTATGATGCATTGCTTATGACCACACATATTAAACACTGATGACATCTCACATCTCAAATCTATGGCTTGCAAGTTGTTTCTGTCAGTTATGTGTAATTGGTAATTTTCAGAATTATATTTGTTTGTTAAATATTAGGGCTTTTATTCTTAGAATACCTATATATAACTCCACATTAACCTTTTCGTTTATTCAGTCAATGTATCACCTCTACAGTGACTACATGCATCATTTTTGAAGAAAAAAAACCTCTGGAGTGTAGCCAGTGCTCCATTTCCGAAAAAGGTAAGTGTAGGACCCCGAATTTTCCCTAGACGCCTGCCAGAGGCTGGTAAAGCCAAGGCTGCCTAGTCTTGAATCTGCCCCATGACTGTCTCTTTCTTACTCCACACTACTCTTCCTGTTTCTTTATCTAATGCTTTGAGTTTCTTTTGCATTCGTGGTGTCTCCTTTCAGCCCTTTTATCCTATATTTCTCTTCCTCCCTCTCTTTCCTTTTTTCTCATTCTCTGGGTCAAAATCTGATGATGAAAAATAAGTCCTGGTCACCAAGAATGAGTGCCGGTGCCCACCACCTGCAACGACTGATAGTTATTAAGCATTAAATATATTCTTAAGTTGGCGTTTCATGCAGTATTTTAAATCCATCTGTGAAGAGCTATGCATGCACCACAGTAAGTAAATAGAAGTTAAGATTCTAAAAATGTCTTCAAATTCCAAGCACTAAGGGTCTCATGTATCAGCACATTTCCCCACCTGCATTGAATGGGTAAAACCTTTTCAAACATAGTTCTTGTCTTCATCAGTCAAAGGTATGTGTGCAACAGACAAAGTAATGGAAGACAATGTTCTAAAAAGCTCTTCAAATTCAGATTGACATTAGAGGCCAAACTGCAAATGTATACCCAGTTTGACATATCTGATTCTGTCAAGACAAGTTAGACAGCCTCCTGAGAACAGGTTAGCTTTAGAAGCCGGAAAAGTTTGCACTACCTGCGAGATATACTGACACGGTTCTTACAGTGCAATGAACAGGGCACAATTGATCAACCTTACAGTTCTGATGAGTTGATAACAACTGACAATAATAAAAGGGGGCTTATACTCAGGTTCAAAACGTAGATACTGATGGGCTCCGTCAGAGTGTTCTGTAAATGGAAGAAATGCTCACTAACCTGATTATGAAGCCTTTGCCCTGTTTTTGCAAATCTAAAAAAGGGCAGAATTTCTTTTCAGACCATCAAATAATTTTTGATAACCATGTACCCCAGCAAAACGGAGTGGCAAACAAAAGCACATATATATGTAGAAAACATTTGGTAAAACTGCAAACGGATGAAACTGTGTTTACGAGATTGCATATCTCGTGGTAATTTTGTTTGCATGTCATGCTATTACCTCCAGATTTTGCGACATGTTCTAAATGAATAAATTACCGTATTTCAAACAAAGGTCAAAATGAGGGCCAAAGGAGCAGGTGATGCCGTCCAGGCTGCAGTGAGATCTTGCCTGCCCGGCAACACTACATTGGCAGCCTATTCTGTGCTACCTGTGTCCTGCAGCATGGCATATAAAGCGTCACGACGCACATTTTAACATCAATTTTCATTTAAATGTCACTATTCGTTTTTGGTACCAAAAGTAAAAAAGAATTGGCTCCACTGGCTAAATATCTCACACAGATCCATTTAGCAAATATTTCTCACTTAACCTGCTGTCACATATTACAGCAAACACCTTTCTCCATCTTATGGCGGATATATACTTAAGTTATGATGCACTGGTTTTCACAGAAACATTTTGCATACGTCCTCTAGGGTATGGCACCCAACAGTCAACACTCCCGCTCCTAATACAATCCCTATTAATGGGTGTCTTTTTCAATTTAACAGACTAATTGGTGTCTGTTTGAGGGCCTATGAAAGTAGGTGGCTGCGTGTGATGAGGTTCATCAATTTCTAAACATTTCATATCACTGTCAAACCTTCTGTGTATGAATGCATCATCCCCCCATAAAGAGCGCGACTATGGTGACATTCCAGTGTTTGATTCCGCAGATAATTCTAACCTTCACATTAGGAGTTCAGATGAGCTGCTAAATATGCACGGCAAACTGGCAGGTGTGATAGTTAAGATAAAAATACACTCGACACACCTTCCAGATTAATGATTTCCATGTATCATTGTGCACCACGTCTTAGTGATTAATGTTAACTTTTCCTGGCAGCTGTTTTAAAAAAAAAGGACATCTGCTTCAACAAACATGGAATGAATGCTCGATTGAAGCTCGGGAAATGTTGAATGGTATTGCCACATTCCCTTCTATTGTTTTTTACTCCACGTCTGTAACAGTGGCTGAAATTACTAACTTCAGCATTTCACCTATCACTGTTTAGGTCGAGCCTGAGCCAGCGTGCATGCGCTGCTCTGGCGATCTGTTGTCGTAGAGTATGGATGAGAAGCCCCGCCCACTCCTCACCCATATTTTTCATTGGCTTGTGTCTTTGTCCTTCATAAATGTACGCTTCTGATTGGTTAATAGGCTTGTTAGTCCCTCCTTATTACTGCCTTGTCTTCGTTTGTAACAGCCCATGGTTATTGGCCCCTTTACTTCGGTTGTTACAGGGCACATCTTATTTAGTCTTGTAAGCACTATTTTCTTAATTGAGTTCTTTATTGAGTTTCTCCTACTTCAGGCACGACGACGTGCTTTGCTTACATTCAGCTCAGGACAATGGCAGGCACTTGTTTAATTTACCGTTGCTTTGCTCCTGCCCCCTCCCGTTTTCCGCATTCCTTTTGTTCCCTCCCCCTACCCACTTGCTGAGGCCAGTGAGGTAACCCCTCTCCCGTTGTTCATGTTCACCAGGCTTCCCCCCTCCCGTTGTCCCCATTCCCTTTGCTCCCACCCCCCTCCCATTGTCTGCATTCCCTTCATTCTGCCTCATCCCCGCAGCACACCATTGTTTGTTAAAATGCTGAACAGAGTCAGCGAAAATCATTGGCAAAGCCAAAAGGCTGGACCTATTGGCTTTGGCAATGCTTGTTTGTTTTCATAATTGAGACGTCGTGAGTGAGAGAAGGTATGCCCAGGCGTGGGCCATGTGTTCATGGTCCTCATGGACTCATGCTGCACCTCACTGAATAGATCCGAGGTTGTTTCTCTTTCCATTTAGAGGGAACCTGGCCTGGCAGTTCAAGCTGGACTGTTCCTCTCATAGCTGGAAAGAGACTGATTTACATATGACATAGTCTATATCCAGAGGGTCACACAAGGCCTGAGATACAGCCTGAATCATTACTAGAGATGCGCATTAAGTTTGCATAAATCGATTTTTGCGTAATTATGCAAAATTTCTGAACAATTATGTGAATTTGCACATAAAAATATGATATGCAAAACTGGCATGTGTCGCTATGTTTTTCTGCAAAATGTGTCTGACGAAAGGATGCATTACACTAAAAAAAAGCAAAAAACATTAGTATTGAAAACAACAGCCACTCACATTTCTGTCAATAGTGTTGTTCAACATGTGCTAAATGTTTTAGGGCCAGATGTACGACCCGATTTTGCATGCACATACTAGCCCCCCCAAAAGCTATTTTCACTCTTTAGGTGCAGTGTCTGTTCCGTTACCAAGCTAAAGTACAGTTATAATGCCAATTCTGTGTCTTTAGTTTAAAACAAGCGTCTTATTTGGGATTTTGAGGCTGGCATACACAGTCACAATAGTGGCAGATATCCCATTTGTTGGTTTACAACCGACTTATAGTTTCTGGCTCTTGTAATGCGTCAGATAGGATATCCATTGCATTTTGAAGCAGTATCCTGTCTGACAAACTGTAAATAAGGTATTCAGTAACAAAACCCATACAACCACTCTTTTTAACATTTATTTAAAATACAATTTATTGGTGAAGTTGGATTGTTGATAAATATACAGGAAACGTAACATTAAAAAGAAAGACTTTGCCTGCCTGAAGCTCCAGCAGGCTGATTAGCATTGTTAAGTGCAGCCTTTGATCAGGTGTAAAATGCTGATCTGAGAGCAGAGACAATGGCTTGGGCCTGGCAAGTTGGCTTCGGTGAAGAATTTGTCACTGTTTTAATCCAAGAAGGAAAGCTAAGGACGGCCCAGAGTTTCACAAATTTGAAAGGGCTCAGGGGACAATTGTGCAGTCATAGATTTAATGATGAGGATAGCCTTTGGAAGAAGGGTCTTTGATACCAAGAGACACTTTTTTCCTCCTGACCTATCTCAGCAGGAGAGGGACCTGCCCACGGAACCAGTTTGGATTGGTTGAGTGGGAGGGGACTGCTAATTAACCTACACATATCCTTATGTATAATACAAGCTCCTTTCTGTCATGTTGGATTTTACTGGGAATGGTGCACTGTGGGATAGATTGTGGCGAGGCAAACAGGATGTGCTGTAAAATTGGGAATGATTGCCCTTGGCAACACTTTACCCATTGCTTAGGGAGTGCACAGGAGGAACTCCTACCCATTGGCTAGTAAATTGAACGAAGGTAAGACCTCACCTACATCTTCTCAAACCACACCTGGACTTGTGGATGAACAGAAGAGGACTGGAAACCACTCCTTCACCCTTCTGGAGAACCTGAACAACATTAGCCTCATCCAACTGGTCACAGAACCCACACACAAAGCCAGACACAGACTCAACCCCATTTTCACCTCCAGTGACAGAATCAAATCCACACCACAAAACTCACCCAGACTGACCACACCGTTGTACAATTCACCATCACTTATGCCCAGCACACCATCACCAGGAGTCAGATCCCCCCACCACAGGTGGAGCAAGGTCACCAAAACCCAGTGGTCACAGGTCTTCACCACCTCTCGACCTTATGCCTCAACAGACATAGACCAAGCCCTCAAGATCTTCGCCGCCTGGATTGCTGACAGCGTTGTCAGAGTTGCACCACTGACACCTACAAAATTCAAAAAGACCGAAAAACATGCCAGCTGGTACACCCCAGAACCCAGGACCACCAGGCAAAACTTCCACCAACTGGTGTGCCACTAAGAACACAGCTGACAGAGCAGCTCACAAAACAGCCCTCAGCAAATATCACCAGCACATTAAGTCAGCCAAGAAAGCAGCCATCACCACTGCATCAACTCTGCAGACAGCCACAGAAAGGAATTCTTCAAAACATTCAAAGAATTCTCCAACCCAACAGCCATCCACCCCTCCTAAGAACTCTGCGATACCCACTCAGATTACTTCCACACCAAGATCACCAATATTTACAACAATTTCACCCACTAACCTTTCACCCTAAACCCCAACAACCCGAACCAACCAGTGAACATCAGCCAAACCATTACCACCTGGTCTCCGCCGGCGCCCTGACCACCTCAGCCATAATGTCTTCCATCCACTTCGAAGCACCGGCAACCTCAGAATGAACCCAATCAGCCCACAAATCATCAGCACCTTCAACACCTCCATTTCCACAGCATTCTACCCAGACAGATGGTAATACCCAGATGTCAGACCCCTCTAAAAGAAAGCCTTTGCTGACCCCGGCAATCTCAGAAATTTTCTTCTGATCTCCCCTGCTCCCCTACCCAGGCAAAGTACTTGAGAAAGCCATCAACCAGCTTCTCACCGAATTCCTGGAACAAAACCCCCTACTGGATTCCCTCACAATCAGGATTCCATGCCAACCACAGCTCTGAGACCATTCTCATTGCCACCACTGATGACATCAGAACACTCCTCGACCACGGAGAAACTGGGGCCTATATCCTCCTCAACCTCTCTGCGGTGATCCACATCATCTCTCACACCACCCTCATCAACAGACTCTACACGATAGGCATTTAGCAAGACACCCTAAAGTGGATTGCCTTCTTCCTTACAGGACACACACAGAGCAGACTACTGCCTCTGTTTACCTCTGCCCCAAAGACATTGCATGTGGTGTACCCCAAGGATCATCCCTCAGCCCCACCCTGTTCAACATCTACATGCCCCCTCACAGAAGTAGTCACATCCCACGGACTCAACTCAATCTCCTACCCAAATTACACTCAACTGATTCCCTCGTTCACCAAGGACCCCTCCAATGCCAAAAACTACATTTGCCATGCCATGACCAACGTAACCAAATGGGAGACAACTGCCTCCAACTCACCTTCGACAAAAATTAAGTACTGATCTCCAGGAAGAACACCTCTGCATAGGACCACAGCCGGTGGCCTGCAGAACTCGGACCTGCACCCACACTGACTGACCATGCATGCAACCTCATCATCACCCTCTACAGCCAACTGGCTTTGAAACAACAGATAAACACAGTCACCCCCCTCCCCCTGCTTCCACACACTTTGCATGCTCAGCGGTATGGATCGCAACCAACATCAAAAAGACCATCCCTCAGGACCTGCCAACATCAATCATCGACTGAACGTCCACCAACCCTCTCGACACCTGCGGCTCTCCTCACTCGCCCTCACAGTCACAGCGATGGACATTCCTTCTCCTACATCTTCGCCAATTCTTGGAACGACCTTCCCCTCCAGCTCCGTATAGCCCTCTTGCTGGCAGACTTCAGAAAAAGACTCAAGGCCTGGTTCTTTGATGGAAACATAGCGCCCAGATACCCCTCAGGTTGGCAGTGTTGCGCTTTACGAATGCTGTTGATTGATTGCTTGATTGATTGATTGACCCATTGTAAGAAATCTATGTGGACACCCAAAGTACTGGACCTGGTTTAATCCGAACCCAAGACTCTGACGTGGAATCCACCTTCCTCTGTGACTACAGGGACATTTTAATCTCAGGAGGCTGTTTTTCTGGAATGAGATGGAACATGGTCCAGCCACAAGCAGTGGATTGGGCACGCTCATGTCTTACCTTTGGATTTGGAAATATAGCTGAAGGAAAGTTCCTCAGAAGGAAGAGTTTGAAAGGGCAAGGCACCTTGCTCCATCCAAAGAGGAGTAGTCAATGCCTAAGAGGCGCTGGATGATGTCTTAGTTAAGCCATCGACAATGGCAGGAAAAAGTCCTGAGCAGGAAAAGCTAGATCTCCATGCCGAGGAGGTCATCGTTGCTGATGGGGAAATGGTCATCGCTGAACCAGGTGAGAATTTTTATCTTCAGACTTAGAAAACTTTCGGAAGTCAATAATATCTAGTGGAATGAAGCTGCAGCTGTAGCTGAAGAGGACTCCACAAGGCTGAAGTGCTCCACTGGAAGGACCAGCTGAACAAGATTTGCTGATGTGGCGAAGAACATAGCAGAAGCTTCTGTGGAGACAGGCCAGCTTATGAGTAAATTAAATGTGCCAATCAGATGTAGGCCAATTTTAACATGCTTGAGGGAGAGAGCACAAGCACTTTAGCTTTGGTTAGCAGTCCTAATGCCAGCAAAAATAAATCCAGAAAAACAGAACGGATAAAGGCAAACATTTGGTTGGAGTTTCACACTAAGGATGTCAGAACGTGCAACCATTTTTCTGTGGTAATCCCCCAGCTCTATGCCTTCTATTGCTGATTCTGTTTTTTGTTGGCCATAGACCTCTCTGCACTTTAACCCTGCCAACCAGTTGTAAATTGCTTGAGCTATCCTGTTTAAACATGGTAAAATTGGCATACCCTGATTGGAACATTTAATTTACTTATAGGTCAGCCTGAGCCTTTATTGTCCCTAGAAATGTGTTAATTTTACCTGTTACCTCTCCGAACGAGTGGTAAAGTGTCTGTGCTTCCCCTTCAAACATGATGAAATTGGTAGACACCTGAGTGGCACCTTTAACTTACCTGCAAGTCCTTAGTATATGGTAGAAAGTGTCCCCAGGGCCTAAAAGTTAGATGTCACCAGTGGGATGAAAAAAGAACAATTGATGGATAGAATGCTGCACAATGTCAAACTGTCGTGTATTTCTATAGGTTCTGAATCGATCCCCCTATTCCTGACCCTATTCTGGTTAAACTACCTAGCTAGTTAACTAACAGTCAGCCCATGAGGCAAGAAATCCCCCATGATGCAGATACCGTTATCTGACGCAGTCACACTACGGCACAGGAACGTGTTATCTGATTAGGTCATAACGCTTGAGATCTAATTAGACAAGCGACATTCCTCCAGCCCCTGATAAGGCATACGACGTTCTCATAACAAATCAAACCTATGACAACCTGGAAAATCCGTGCGGCCATTGTTTTGATTTCACAGAGAACTTTTGCAAAAGAATGTGCTAACGAGCAAGTCGTATGACATCTTTATTGACGTACCTATGTCCATCCTTACGTCAATCTCGGCACCTTTAAGGTATAAATATTGCCGACCTTGCCCTATGCAAACACACGCGTGGTGACAAGACGGAGCAGCCATACTTGCCGAAGCCGAGAGCAGAAGCAGACCCCGCAGGCAGCAGCCCCGCCTTCCTGACGCGCTGAGAGACGCGCTGCTATCTCAAACCGAGAGACCCAGCACCGGCGCTTCCGGGTAGCCCTCGCAGGCAGCCTGGAATATCGAGAGCAGAGAAAGAGATACCATTCCTCATTCATCCTAAATTCCAGGTACAGAACTGAATAACCCCTCCTAGAGAATTCTTTAGTTATTCACTTGGCAAAAACAAACTTAACTTAAACTGTAACTTTCTATTCCCGCCCACGCATTAGACTTAGGTCAGGTACACGGGGTAGGCGTATTTAGAAACACCAGTTGAGTACGTTTAGTCAAATGTATATGTGTATGTAAATATATTTTAATCATTTTAAACATCATATGGCTCAGAAACCATATCAATGTTTTTACAGTATTATTTTATACTATTGCTTTTAATGTATGCACTTTACTTAACTATAAGTATTGCAATAATATCGATCCATTTCTCTTGTACGAGAAAAGAGACTGATCAATAAATAACATCTTTTATTGAACACGCCCGTCTCTTACTTTTCTCAACATTCTGATGAGACTAAGAATGCACGTACTGACTGAGTAAAATAATTGCCTTGTGCTCACACGACTCTTGAGATTGACTCTTGATTAGGGGAGAGCAAAGTTGTCATGTTCTATGGTTGTCAGAAACTAAATCCCTTCTTGTCTAATCAGGGGAGGTAATTCTTTCCTGAACATTCGAGAAAGTTTCTAGCGAACTCTGAGCTTAGCTGGCAAACCCAAAAATTAAGTCTAGTATCGACAGTAGTAGACCTAGTTAACGTCTGGCCTAGGCCTTTACTGCTGTAGGTACTATTCCAATGCGCAGAGCCTATTGGGAAGATTGGAACTACACTACATGGCGCCCAACGCGTTTGGAAAGGGCGATAAAACTAACGTAAGACATTTAGAGTAACTCAGTCGTGCTTTCTCACTCAGACCCCTTTTCCCAAATACTCCAAAGACGTCTGGAGTGGGTGAAAGGTTATTATATCCTCCAAAACCTCGCAGGAGGGAACTCCTATGTATGGTTCTTGGTCTAGTCAACGTTGAAGGATAAAACATTCCCAAAATATTGTGCATCTAATCTCTGTTTCCATAAGAAACCTGATCTGCAAACAAATATAATACCATCCTGTCTGTAAAATGGCAGAGAGTGATGATGAAAGAGAGGCAATTAGATTAGCTACTGAAATAGCAGATGCTGATGCTACCATGCAAACAGCAGACCCGGATATAATACTCATCCAGGTCGCCAAAAGGAGATCTATAACCCTAAAACTTATAGAAAATGGACTGACACCTAGAGGTGGCACAGTCATATTCGTAATTGAGGCACACGAATATCGGCAGACAGAGGTATACTATACATGGATACATTTTCCAGCAGCAAATGCTGTAACAAAGTACTTCCACTATTACAAAGTAGAGGAACCTCCTGAAACGTACACTCCTTTCGAGGAGGTGGAAGTACCACTCAAATTCCAAGAGCATTTGCTCTTATTTGATGGCGCCCTAAAACATAACAATCACATTACAAGGCTCGGTCCTTTAGGAAGACCAGGAGCAACGTGGCCGGTCCTAGCCGGATACACACCACATCCAGACATCGAAAGAATGCCTGCAGCAGAGCTGTTAATACAGCTAAAACAACTACTAAAAATTCATAGACAATTAGTTCAGTATGTAATGCGGACTTCAACAATTCAGCCAGCGATTAAACTACCACAGCTGACCCCTCACCAGGGGAACACAAATAAAATTACACCACAGAACATCCAATCCTGCCTAGGTAAAGTTCCAGCTAAACGGGAACAGATACCATTCTGGTTGGCACAGAAAATTACCCAAATAGAGGCGGTGTTTCCTGACACCACCCCATTAGAAAAACACAGGATTCTGACTATATGTCTCCCAATGGGAATCGCACCACACATTGAGGACTGTGACACTTGGGGTACAGTCTTTGCTTCCATCTATACAAAAACGCACGGTGTTCCATCCATTTCGGTGATACCAGATGTGCTAAAACAAATTCAAGATGAATACGGTCCAGAACCTGCTTTAACTCTTGGTATGAAATTACTGAAAGACTTCAAGCAGGTCTCGGCTATATTACTAGCCAACATAAAAGGTGAAGCAGCAAACGTGGCGATCCGCCAGAGGTTAAAAGAGACAGATATAGCAGACCAACCAGCTGAAATTGCCAGAATCATAGAAAAATCCTATGAAGAACTAGGCAGAGATAGTCTAGGTGGAATACCAGTAAAACCGCAACTGACTACAAGTCCAGAAAAAATGTTTTTTAACAATAATAATAATTCACCAAAAAAGAACTGGGATGGAAACAAACAATCCAATCCTAAAGAAAAGAAATTCCAGTCCAGAGGAAGGTCTCCTAGGCGAAGAGAGAAATCTCCAAACCCGAGACAAAGGTCACCCCAGAGTGACCCCTCTGGGAATAGATATAACCTTAGAAATAGGGATAATATTAAAAAACCTGATAGATATCAAGACATTGATACACGTCCCTCTCAATCTTTTCAGAATTCCTCGCAGAAATCGGAAAGAAGAGGACGATCAGAAGAGCACGCCAAGTCCAAAGACAAGGAACCTGCTCAACTGAAAAAGAAATTACAATTTCCAAAAAAGAAGGTAGCCAGTATCAAGGTAGTTAACAATGCCGAGAATACTGAGGACACAACTGAAAAACGGAGAGTGGGCTCAGACAATGCTAGACAGCGCAGCAGAGGTGAGCATAGCTCGCAAAGTCCTTATGAATCATCTGGAGACAGTGGACACGAATGAATACCTTCAAGTGGAAACTGCAGATACCAGAGTTAGCAAGCCCCACAAAATATACGAGATAACATTACGTATAGAGGGAGATAAGACTAGGAAAATAAGGGGACTATTTTGGGATAACCTATCCAAGGGCTATGACATCCTTCTAGCTGAAAAAGACTGGCCACCAGAGTTTGTCAGGGAGTGCCCTCATGGCGAAGAAGTAATTATGCCTGCCTTCTCGAATCAAATACCGATTCATAAAAAATACACACTTGCTAGAAAGTGGTCAGTGGCCTTAGCACCTGCTTTATATAAAAATCATGTAGGATGGGATGAGGATTCTCCTCCTCACAAAATCCAGTTAAAATCACAACCAACTGCACAAAGGCAGTACCCAATTAAGCAAGAAGCTAAAAAACAAGTAAATGAAATACTAGATCAGCTAGAATACCAGGGGGTGATTGAAACTTGCACCTCACAAATGAACAATCCTTTGTTTCCGGTCTCCAAACCAGACAATTCATATCGCCTAGTTTTGGATTACCGACACCTTAACACATGTTGCAAAACTTTTGCAGTGCAAAACTCACACAGTGCTGCACTAATGAATAACATAGTGCGCAAAAAATACAAAACTACCTTGGACATCTCCAACGGATTCTTTTGTCAAAACATAGCACCAGAGAGCAGATATTTAACAGCTTTCTAAGTAAATGGCACTCAAAAACAATTCTGTCGGTTAGCCCAGGGGTACAAGAACAGCCCGGGGGTATTCTCAGCGAGAGTAACAGAATTACTACAATTATATGATGATGAAGCATTATCTTATGTCGATGACATTTACTTAACAGATGATGACTTGGAGACTCACTTGAAAAGAGTGAACACCATAATACTTGGTTTCGCTGCAGAGGGTTACAAATTCAACTTCAAAAAGTCCAGAATTGCCCATCTGACGGTCCTATTCTTAGGATATGAGCTATCAAGTGAAGGTAAAAGCCTGGCAGACAAATTCCTAGAGAAATGTGCCGTTATCCAAGCTCCTAAAACACTAAAAAACCTACAGTCAATTTTAGGCTTCCTAAATTTCGGAAGAACATACATTGCAAATTACGCAGAAAGGGTGAAACCCCTTTACGATCTAATTAAACCAGACTTTAAAAGATCCAGTTGGACTCAAACACACACAGAAATTTTGAGATCCTTACAAACAGACATGCTAATTAAGACAAAATTAGAAACCCGTGATAATACACGCAACCTTGTGATCCGAGTCATCCCAGGGAGATGCAGATTCACATACCTGACCTCTAATGAGGGAGAAAAGGTACCAATTGCATTCAAATCACACTTGTACACAAAAGCTGAACAGAGATTCAGCAACAAAGGAAAAATTGTTCAAGCAGTTCAAACCGCAATAGCTAGAGAAAAAGACATAGCTGACGGTAGACATATCACAGTCAGAACAGCTGAATCAGCTTTTGAGGCATTAACAACACCGTGTAATTTACCATCAACAACATTGGATCCAGAATGGATACAATGGGTGAATTCAATCACAACGGACAAAGTATACTACTACTTTGATCCAGAACTAGAAGAATTAAAAAATCTAAAATATGAAAAGACGTATCCTCTGCCAATCGACATTCTGCCTCTACGACATTACGCCTGTGTAATCTATACAGACGGACATGCTCAACCCTCCGTTTGGGGAGAACATGCATACAATCCCACATGTGAGATTACAAAAGAAGTGTGGCGCGGAGGTATATTAAAACCTCTATTAACAAAATCACACTCAGTAGAAACTAATTCAGAACAACAAACTGAAATAATAGCATTGAAAATGGCGCTGGATAATGCGGATCGCGAATTCCCGACACTTATAGTGTCAGATTCATATTACTGCGTCAAAGCATATAACAAGGATTTGCAGACATGGATTCAGAACGGTTACAAAGATGACACAGATGCACCAATAAAGCAGAGACTGCTCTGGGAACAAGTAGCTCTTTTGAAAAAAGAACTACCAAAGACTCACGTGACACACTCACTGAGTCACCAGCGTGATGGCGTTCACGTTGTAGGGAATTCATTGGCTGAAACAGCCGCAGCGGCAGCCAGTAAACCGGCTCCCGTAGATCGAAAAAAGCGTACATTAAAATACATTGACGGCGAAACATTGCTGGCGGTGAAAACGTCATCAAAAGGCGACTGCTCAGCATTACCGATCAACTATCCACTCAATTATACATACATAATCGATGCAAACTCCGTCCCTTTTGCTCGAATCCCTGGAGTGGGGGATAGAGTGATTCCAAACATGGACAGGAGAAACTTGTTAATCGCAGACGCACACATGGGCGAGGGTCTCAGACACCTTAAATTAAAAGATTCTCTAGAAGAATTACAATCACGGTACTGGTGGCCAGGCATGAGCCTGCACTACACCATGTTTGTAAAAAACTGCCCAAACTGCAACAGAGATCGCAGTGGGGAGAGAAGCAGTTTAATACCTCGTCGTAGCAAGGCAGATAATATTACCAACATAAAGAATGGCTTGCGATTAACATACACAGGCTAGTTCCACTTATCATGTAGATCCACAGCACTCGGCTGACGTCCGGACTGTTATACAAGATTTGCGAGTCTAAATGGCATATACGCTAAGAGCATGCTACGTTCGACCATTGTTTTCACTCAGGCAAACCAGCCTGGGGGGGAAACATGGCCAAATGAGCACAGCCCAGCGGGAATCTTCTCACTTCCTTCCTAAGGGTATGGGATGGTGTAAAGAAAAAACCAAGGCAGAAAGCAATCTATAATAGAAAGGATATTAGGTTCGGGAGCTGGGTGGGTCAAACATCTAATAAGTGTCCAACGTAGTCTAAATAACTTGCCAAGAAATTCTCTGAAGGGATTCAGTCCGTACGAATTATTATTCGGAACTAGGATGTTGATCTCTGACCTTGATAGTCAGACTTCAGTGGTAATAGAAAAAACCTTTGATGTCAAAGACCGTTTGGCTATTTTGCAGGACTTAAACAAAACAAGAAAAGACCTGAGCAACATACAGTTGAAACAACAGCCAACAACCACTGAAGAATCACCACCTGTCCCAGCAAGACCTGTCTGGATTCCAAAAGTCGGGGATCTAGTCAGGGAAAAGATCGCGGTAAAGAAGGAATTTGGGCCTTCTTACAGAAAAGCAGTTCCTGTCTTGTCTATCAACGGGACAAGATCAGTTGTACTACCGCCACTTGCTGGAAAAAAGGAGAACCGAGTTGTATCCATCGACCTGGTAAAACCACAACATGTGGCCGATAACAAACAGTAGGCCAAGTGGACTCCCAATAAGTAGCAGAACACCAAGGTTTGCTACCAGTACAGAGGTCCTATCAAAGAGGCTCATCACATTCGAAACGCCTACAGAAGAACAACAAGGACTATGCAACAATGCAATAGAACTAAGACCTCTGAAAACCCAATTAAAAACATTTAGCAGAGACACACCAATCTATACTGAAGTACCAAGTGACAATGCAAAAAACAAGAATCCTGAACCAATTGGAACAATTGACAGAACTGCATCTGGTTACTTCATCAACTTCGATGATTCCTCTGAAGGTTTCAGCGAACAAAAGACACAGCCATCATCAAAATCCTTTAAAGACAAAGCTAAGGAACTTTTGAAACAACTGAAAGAAACATATCTGGTTTCCCCATGGATTGAATTTTGGGTGGGTTTTGGTGCATTTATCCTCATACTTTGGCTCATCATGGTATTTACCTTGGGACGCTTCATTGAGGGAAAATATGCTAAAATGGACACAGCAAGTCAGAACATCAACTTGGTCCTCAAACCACACACATCTTCACACGTCGAGAAACGAGAACTTTCTTCAGAACTTTCTTCAGCCAACTTCACAGCAATTCCAATACCTGGTGGGGTAGCCTGGGACAACACTGACTATGAAATTTATGGTCCGGTCGAGATCCTGAAATATCCACACCAAATCAAGATCTCCTTGAGTGACTTCGCAAAACCAAACTCATTTGCTGATGATTGGGACTTTGAAAGTATAAATAATATGATGTCTGACTTAGTAATGTCTGCTAAATTTACAAAACATGTTTATTTGCAAGGTTCTACAAATTATGATAGTATGTATTGCTATAACCATTATGGTAACCATTTCTTGCATAAATCTGCACAACCTAGAAATGTTTTAAATTATAATCAATGGGAACATTGTGCTACACCTCCAAAAGGGAGCTCTAGAACCGTTTATGACAAATATTCATATTTTTCAGGTTTTAACATAACTAATGCTGAAACATTTTATTACAAATTGTCAAACAAGACAGGGATGAAAACCATGATAACCAACACGAAATTGATATATTCAGATTCATTCTTTGAAAAAATGAATACTTTTGGATTTGATTATTGGGACAAAAATGTTGATTTGAAAAGTGTTTGGGGTACAAAAGAATGGCAAGTACAGGGTATAGAAGCTTTGTTTAGAGCCTGCATGATCCCAGAACAAATGATATTTTTAAATGACACTGTTCAACAAACCACCTGTCTTGGCTTAGCCAAAATCAAAGATTTAAATAACCTGTCTATTCCAAAGCCAACAATGTTTAGCAATAACTCTGATACAGATGAAGGAATAGACATAAACCATATACTTAACCAAAACAGAACACATCCTGATTGGAAACAATGGTTGATCTGGCCCACAGATACAAATAACTGTCAAGATAGATTCCTGAATAAAACACAGGGTTTCAAAATGACCAGGCCAGACCCTAGATATCCCCAAAGACATCACCCAGGGATAATAACAACCTACAGTGTGGGCAAATTATGCCTTCAATGGCTACAAACTTCCACACTGCCTGAAATTAAGCAACACCTAACTTTACTTACTGATGGTGCTGACTTGCGTGATTTCATACTGGGACCACGCAAACAGCGTCAAAAGCGTTTCATAGCAGCCTCTGTATATGCAGCTTACAATGAGGCCTGGAAGGTTACTCAAATTGAAACAGCAGAGAGAATACGTGAAATTGATCGTATTAATTTGGAAAAATCACTTTCTGTAGTGGACAATGGGTTAATGACTCTGTCCTCCAGAATATTTTCATTGGACAGCATTGTGTCTTCAGCAATCGATATATTATCGCAAGACTTACTGTTATTACAACATGGTCAGTCACAATTGCGCTCTATTGTACAGCTTGGCTGGACGTTACAAAATCTGCGTTCAGGCTATGTGCCTTGGCGTTTAATCAACACAACGTCACTATTCCAAATCTTTAACCTTACTGATAGACAAATCGGTATGGCGCAGAAGGGTGCTGATTATACAATCTTGAGCATTGAAAAACTAGAAAGATTACCAATGACAATGTCAGAACGACCTGTCAGTGAATGGATAATCCACGGAATCATAAATATTCCAATCTCAACCTTCAGGTTTCAATACTGCCAAAAATATATACAGGCTGGCATGTACGAGAAATTGGGAAAGGGGTACCTTAAAACAACTTGGAACCTGCCCTATTCACATGCATGTGTCAGTAACAAAGGACAGAAAGTGTTTCTTAGTGGCAACAATTGTGCTATGTCACTAAGCGGCACGCTTCTGTGTAACGGTATTAGTTTGCACGGAGCCTGTGAAGGGAATTCATACAACCTTTCATGTCACCAGCAAGGCGCACCTGCAACTGAAATAGAACCATTCTTTCAAAGACTCTATAATGGGAGTTACATTCTTATTGTAGACCGCAGATGTTGTAGTCTTATGCCCGGGACTCCTTATCTCGTCACCACGACGGCGAAGGTCAAGTGCTGTGGACGTTCTTTGTTCCCCAGCTCCTTACCAGACAGGGAGGCAAGGGCATGGCCCGGTTTGAAAATTACTTCTATTCGAATAGACACTTTAAGCAGAATGAAAACAGTCCTTCTTCAGACGCCTACAAGGCTCACGTCATCTAAAGAAACGTATGATCTACAAGTCGCAAGGACGACTGCAGAGATACATACATTATTATCAACTAATTCCCCCGTACATTTCGCGGAAATCCTGAGCGAAATCTTAAATATTTCTGATACCACTGGGGTCTCGAAGGTATTTAAGACAGTATTTTCGATGGCATTAACACCATTCAAAGCCATACTGGGTATTTTTCCAGGTTTCGTCCATTCGATTTTTGGCGGACTTCCCCTGATCCTGGGACTAATTGCAGGAATCCTATTCCTAGTCCTTATTTTTCGTTATGGCAACCCATGTCACAGATCAAACTCTCGCGACAATGGAAGATACGATCCTAGCCATTGGATACCGGGACCGGATATCAAAAATCCTGGGACTCTCCCGGCTTAGAGACCTAAACATGACTTGGTTTCTATCATTTCGACCAATGTGGCAAAGGTGTGTTTTACCTGTACTAAGGTGTCTGCTATGCGGAGAAGAATGCGTGTTAGACACCTGTCTGACGCTACAATCGGATGCGCCGGTGGATGCAGATACACTGTTGGTTCCTACCAAGGTTCACGCACTGTGCTGCCCTCAAAGGCTGCCAATTCTGATGACGGCATTCCTGGAATCTTCACCACTACGATTGAAGAGTAGTGAAGTTCAAGATGAAAGCAGCATCGAACAGGTACGACCTTCTGTCAGCAATGCTACTCAGAATGTCAATGGAGACAATCATGCGCACGAATGCATGGTTACCCCTATTTTCGACTTAGTGGAACTTTCCCATGAAGCTGTTGACAGTTTTTTCGAAAGCCTGAATGATATGATGTTCTCTCCGGAACAGAAATAGAGACTTTTGAGTAAACTCGCACACGGCGTTCCCTGAATTCGGCCTTCAACCTTTAAAAATAAAGTCACATGAACAATTACAATCCAGTTCACGGACAGCAACTTTTTTCAGCAAGCCCTTAAAATATTTTTCTATATATTTTTTCCCCGGGACACTGATCTTCTGCTTAAAGTAAGAAACTATTCCTAGAGAACTAAGATTTCTATTTTAGATACTTTATATAGACCTTAGCTGCCCGCTGGTATGTTCACAAATATTTTATTATGTGATGAAATGGTCTCGACCTTCCTTTCTGTATAGCTATATTAAGAGCCATTTCATGTGTATTTCTCATATACCAAAAAGCAATAATGCATAACAATGCGTGTTTACTTTTGCATTTAATTCATAGCTTAAGTGCATACAATATATATGACTGCAATTTTTCAGTATATTTGAAAATTTCGAAATGCATTTATGTATTTTGGGGTGGTAAGGTATACACTATACTCTATAGTATGTTGTACTATGTTATACTATGCATAGATTAGTAGATATGACCATAGTTAGCGTGGAGTGGGTGTCGTGTATTTCTATAGGTTCTGAATCGATCCCCCTATTCCTGACCCTATTCTGGTTAAACTACCTAGCTAGTTAACTAACAGTCAGCCCATGAGGCAAGAAATCCCCCATGATGCAGATACCGTTATCTGACGCAGTCACACTACGGCACAGGAACGTGTTATCTGATTAGGTCATAACGCTTGAGATCTAATTAGACAAGCAACATTCCTCCAGCCCCTGATAAGGCATACGACGTTCTCATAACAAATCAAACCTATGACAACCTGGAAAATCTGTGCGGCCATTGTTTTGATTTCACAGAGAACTTTTGCAAAAGAATGTGCTAACGAGCAAGTCGTATGACATCTTTATTGACGTACCTATGTCCATCCTTACGTCAATCTCGGCACCTTTAAGGTATAAATATTGCCGACCTTGCCCTATGCAAACACACGCGTGGTGACAAGACGGAGCAGCCATACTTGCCGAAGCCGAGAGCAGAAGCAGACCCCGCAGGCAGCAGCCCCGCCTTCCTGACGCGCTGAGAGACGCGCTGCTATCTCAAACCGAGAGACCCAGCACCGGCGCTTCCGGGTAGCCCTCGCAGGCAGCCTGGAATATCGAGAGCAGAGAAAGAGATACCATTCCTCATTCATCCTAAATTCCAGGTACAGAACTGAATAACCCCTCCTAGAGAATTCTTTAGTTATTCACTTGGCAAAAACAAACTTAACTTAAACTGTAACTTTCTATTCCCGCCCACGCATTAGACTTAGGTCAGGTACACGGGGTAGGCGTATTTAGAAACACCAGTTGAGTACGTTTAGTCAAATGTATATGTGTATGTAAATATATTTTAATCATTTTAAACATCATGTGGCTCAGAAACCATATCAATGTTTTTACAGTATTATTTTATACTATTGCTTTTAATGTATGCACTTTACTTAACTATAAGTATTGCAATAATATCGATCCATTTCTCTTGTACGAGAAAAGAGACTGATCAATAAATAACATCTTTTATTGAACACGCCCGTCTCTTCCTTTTCTCTACATTCTGATGAGACTAAGAATGCACGTACTGACTGAGTAAAATAATTGCCTTGTGCTCACACGACTCTTGAGATTGACTCTTGATTAGGGGAGAGCAAAGTTGTCATGTTCTATGGTTGTCAGAAACTAAATCCCTTCTTGTCTAATCAGGGGAGGTAATTCTTTCCTGAACATTCGAGAAAGTTTCTAGCGAACTCTGAGCTTAGCTGGCAAACCCAAAAATTAAGTCTAGTATCGACAGTAGTAGACCTAGTTAACGTCTGGCCTAGGCCTTTACTGCTGTAGGTACTATTCCAATGCGCAGAGCCTATTGGGAAGATAGGAACTACACTACAAAACATTCACCCCAGTACAGAGATATGGGCCTAAATCGATCGTTCCTTTGCTCCCCATGCCATTTCAGTTCAGACTCAGCCATATGCAAATCAGTCTTGACCCTGTTCTCCATGGGGACAGTCCAGCCCAAACTGCCAGATCAGGTCCTCCCTGGACTGGAAACAAGCATCCTGGGACCAGTTTCAGAGCATCACCCCTCATTAGCCAGGCTAGCTTGACTCCAGTGGCATGGAGAGCACGGGACCCCTGCATGGACATACCCGTCCCACTCAGAGTCACAAATGCAAAAAGAACAATTGATGGACAGAAAGCTGCACAATGTCAAACATTCACAACCAGCACAGAGATCTGGCCCTAAATCCATCGTTTTTTGCTTCCCATGCCATTCCAGTTCAGACCCAGCCATATGCAAATCAGTCTTTACCCTATTCCCCATGGGAACAGTCCAACCCGAACTGCCAGACCAGGTCCTCCCTGGACTGAAAACAAGCATCCTGGGACCAGTTTCGGGGCATTACCCCTCATTAGCCAGGCTAGCTTGACCCCAGTGGCATGGAGAGCATGGGACCCCCGTCTGGGCATACCCATCCCACTCGGGTGACAAACGCAAAAAAACTTTAATGGGCAGAATGCTGCGCAATGTCAAACATTCACCCAGTACAGAGAACTGGGCCTAAATCCATCGTTTTCTGCTCCCTATGCCAATTCAGCTCAGACCCGGACATATGCAAATCAGTCTTGATCATGTTCCCCATGGAAACAATCCAGCCCAAACTGCCAGGCCAGCGGGATGCAGCACCCATTGTGGCACCCACTGCGGGGTAAGACATGCAGAAGTTTAATGTTCCACCTGTCTGTTGGAAAATGGCCGCCTCTGATGGGTCACCTAAAACTGTTTGCCTTCGTCCTCCTATTTCTCTGACTTCAGTTTTTCAGCTTTAGGACTCTAAGCAGTTCACCACTGCTAACCAGTGCTCAAGTGCATGTGCTTCTCCCCTATACATGATGACATTGGCGTATACCTGTTTAGCATAGTTGTTGTTCCGGTAAGTCCCTTATAAAGTGGTATACCATATACCCAAAGCATGCAATTCAGTGCCTATGTGTGCAGTTTAATACCACCTTGACTTGGCATTTAAAACTACTTACCAAGCCTTAAACTCCCCTTTAATAACATATAAGCCACACATAAGGTAGGCCCTCAGTAACCCTAAGGGCACGGTGCTATGTAAGTAAAAGGTAGGACATGTATGTTAATGTTTTGCATGTCCTGGTAGTGACAAACAGCCTATTTTATTTTTCATTACTGTGAGGCCTACCCCTCTCATAGGCCAGCATTGGAAATTCCTTAATATACCTTTATGCCACAATTCCTGATTAGAGAGACGTGACCTTTTCATGTTTAATATGTTTGGAATGTTAATGATAAATCCTCCTTACTAGTGAAGTTAAATTTAACATTACTCTTTTAGAAATCCCACTTTTAAAAAGTGGCCATTTCTCTGTACTTACTGCTCGGTGGGCCTGACAGTCAGTCTACAATACACGTCTGGGTTGGGTGACAGCTACACTTTGTGCATTCCCTCTGGACAGCCACAAACACAGAAAGGTCAGGTACGTCTGCATTCATCTGCATTTTCTGATATGTTTTCCTGGGCAGGGAAGGAATAGGTGGGGCTGACATACACGTCAAAAGGTAGTGTACTCTCTACACACACATCACCGATCTACCCCCGAGGGGCTAATCCTCGGGGGGTAGAGCAGTGATGTGTGTATACAGGACTGGGTTGAAATGGATCCTTGTACATATCAGAGAGTTCTTTTGAAGTCACCCCCTAATCAAAAGCATTTTGGGTATAACTTCTGGGACTCTGACTCCTGAAATCAGACACTTCTTGATCTTGAACTGAATCCCTGTCAAAAGAACTGCTGTGCTGCATAAAGGCAGCCACAGCCTGTGCAGGTATGAGCGGTGGGGTGGTGAGGCAAGGTTGGTGGGGGGGGATTCGACAGATAACCACAAGGGAAAATTTAATAAATAATTAATTTTCCCTCTTTGTCATCTGTCAACCCCCCCCCCCACCTGGCCTCACCGACCCACTGCTTTACCTGCATGGGCCGCAGCTGCATAAAGGACTCAACTGGACTGCTTTCATAGAAGGACTGCTTTTCTGATTGTTGCCCTGTGCCTGTGGTTCCTGACTCTGCTGGAAATACTCTGGCTTACCTTCAAGTGATTTTCATGGGCTTGCTGGTTACGAAGTCTCAGAGACCCAAAAAACTTTCTAAAATTCTGCTGGTGCTGCTGGACTCTGCCTTCTGTGAGTCCTACCCTTACCTGAGGTGCCTCTTCCAAGCTATGGGCCTCAGAAGTGGGTTTGAAAGCTATTTTCATCAAAAACTGACACATTGTATTGACTGCATGAGAAATTGCACTGCTTCGTCCTTTGACAGGATGCAGATGGTGCTGGATGACAGTAGCTCCACAGCCTGGAGGGCTCAATGACGATGCTTGGTAGGGCTCGATGATGATGCATTGCATTCACTTTTATAGGAGTTTGACGCAGGACCCTCTTTGCGCAGCTTGACAACAGCACTGTAGACTCTCGATGTTGACAAAAGCTCCATATCTTCAGCTAAACCTGTCTGGGTCTGTAGCTGGCTCGCCGTTGATCATGGTTTGTCTGAACTCTGAATTTGCTCCGGTCCCCCGTGGCCTCAAGTAACCTTTCTACCACTAGTCACTTCTAAGCACCACTTTTGCATTTAATCTTTAAAAAATCTTATTGGATTTTTGTCATTTGGTCTTGTTTTATTCATAAAAATATAATCTATATTTTTAAACCTGAGTGGAGACTTTTTGTGGTGTATTCATTGTGTTACTCTGTGTATGTCTCACAAATACTTTACACAGTACCTTTGTAGATAAGCCTGACTGCTCTATGCTAAGTTACCAGAGGATGAGCACAGGTTATCTTATTGTGTACATAGCTTACACTGACTAGAGTGCAGGTTCCTGCCTGGCCTGGGTGTATACCTCAGCCAGCCAGGAATCCCATTTCTAAAAATGTCCTTAAAGTGAAAAGGCCTAAAAGCTGTTTTCAATGTAGTAAGGTTGGCTGCTCCATTGGAAAATATTGAATTACCTTATAATGCTAATTTTGGATTGGTGGTTGCTAGATAAATATTTCAAGGACTCATTTTAATCCAATTTAATGGCATATTCAAATTGTGTCTATTTATTAAGAAAAAAGTACTTTGGGAAAATTGCCTTTTCCATATCTAAAGACTCCAAGGCCTTCCTGTAAGTATACAAACTATGACTTAGCAACTGATGGCTCCCCTGTGGTGAGATGTGAATGGCTCTAGGGCAGGGACAAATGGGGCTTGGGTATGGGGACCTGTTGTCTTTCCCCTGACAGGATGGCTTGGGGACTGTGCCCAACCCCTTTATTAACTTTCAGGAGGATTCCCCTGTCACCGGGAAATGTAGCTTGCACCTGGGTTTGTCCACACTATTGTCCTCCTAGTCAGGCTAGCACCAATCCCAGTGAGAGAGGGAACTGCTGAGAACTAGTTTAGCATTGCTACAGGGAAGGGGTTGCCTATATATATATAGCCATACGTTTTGGTGGGCACAGGGAGGTCTGACCACGCATAGAAAGGTTCTGCCATGTTTGATTTTGGTAGAGAGGGACATTGTGAGATGTTTTACAGTAAACTACAGAAGGACATCGTTCAGTTCGGCAAAGAAACGGTACATCCCTATCTAAAGGATTACTATACCCCTGCCAGGGATGACTACTCCTCAGACGATAGCGCCAGCGCCCGCAGACAGACCTACTCATCAGGCAGCAATTCCAGCACTGACTCGTGGAGCAACAATCAACAAAGACGCAACCCATTACCCGGATATGGACCGCCGGCCTACCAACAAGGACCAGCATACCAAGGACCTGCACCCTTCCATGGACAACAGATGTGGCAATACCCAAAATACCCACAGGTCCCTCAACCTCTATTTGTCCCCTTTCAACAACAACCTTTTTTAGACAGAGGCTGGGGCAGAGGATGAGGCAGAAGAAGAAGAGGGAACCAACAACAAAAGCAAGTTCAATGGCAAGATCATACCCCGACATCAACCTGGAAACTACGCAGCAACCAGGAGAAGAAAAACTAATTGTCAACCTCTCTGAAAAAGTGCTCTCAGACGTCGAGACCACTGTACTCAAACGAGGCCGCCTGGGGTTTGTCCCCACACCCACCATTGACAATTTCCATACCAACTGCGAGCGTCAAAACTTCTTTCGCAAAATCGGGCTCAAGACCTTATTCGCGGATGAGCCGACAAGGCCCAAGATTGACACAGGACTTTGCAAACCTTTTACTTTCACACCCCACGCAGGCATCGTACCACCTGAAATCCTGACCTGCAAGAAAGCTGTTCTCAAGGACCTCACCCTCACACATCCAAGAACCGGCTACCAGAATACTTCCAAGAAAGAAAGAGAGGCACTTCAAAATCTGTCCAACGACCCTCTCATAACCAAAAAAGAGGCGGACAAAGGGGGAGCAATCGCCATCATGTCTACCATTGACTACAGAAAAGAATGACTCCGACAACCCCACAACGGACAGTACTACACGCCCATTACAGAGGACCCTACCAAACGCTTGACCACCAAGATTACCTCTATGGCCTCAGCAGCCCTCAATCAAGCCTGGATTACTAAACACGAGGCAGATTTCCTCATGCAAAAGAACCCGAGACTCCCCTACTTCTACTCCCTGCCCACAATACACAAAGGGGTTATCCCACCCCCGGGGAGACCAATAGCCTCAGGGATAGGGTCCATTCTCGAACCCCTTTCTAAATTCTGCGACCATTTTTTTCAACCACTGCTCCGCACCATTCCTTTGTTCCTCCAGGACACACGAGATGTCCTCAAACTAATTGAATCCTCCAACGAACAGGGTCTCCAACCAGATGTATTTCTTACACTGGATGTGGAGGTCCTGTACACCAACATTCCCCAACTTAACACCCTAGAAGTGGTGGAATTAATCTTGCACAGCTGCACTTGGACAGCCCCTACACTGATTAGTTTCATATTGGAATGTGCCCACGTTGCCCTTACAGAAAACATTTTTCAATTTGAGAACAGCCTCTCCCACCAGAAACAGGGTACCTCAATGGGGAGCACCTTTGCCCCGAGTCTGGCATGTCTTTACATGTCAGACTTCGAGGGCAGACACATCCTTACTGAAACAAATCCCTACGGTACTAATATTCAATTGTGGCGTCATTATACCGACGATATCCTGATCTTCTGGAAAGGTCCTAGTGAGTCCATCACAACTTTTCTAGAATGGATCAATGGTCTAAATTCATACCTCAACTTCACAGCTCACACCTCCTAGTGTGAGGTACCATTCTTGGATCTTCTGATCAAGAGACACCCTAACAAATTGACTACCTACAAGAAGCCCACTGACAGTCACTGTCCCTTACAATACCAGAGCTTCCACCCTAAAGCACTCAAGGAAAACCTTGCCTATGGGCAATTAATCAGACTTAGGCGTAGTTGCACTGAGCTAGAGGACTTTAAAAACCAGGCCTCCGAACTCAGTGACAACTTAACAAAACGCCAATATCCATCGAAACAGATAAATCATGCCTTTAAGAGATCCCAGAACACCCATAGACTGGCGCTCCTAGAAAAACAGGAAAAACCCACTGCTGATATCACCACCTGTGTGACTACCTTTACCCCAGAGTCCAATTTACTGAAAAAGGTAATAACCAAAAACTGGAGGATCCTACAAGTGGCAGCTAAAGCATTGGAAAAACCCATATTCACCTACAAAATAACGTCCCACATCAAAGACATGGTCACGAATACAAGACCCAAAACTCTTACCACACACGTGAACACCCTCTGGGGTTTGCCCCCTGTTATAGGTCATTTTCCATGTGGGCAGTGTGTCGTGCGTCCTCTGACAAAAGCTACCAAAACTATTGCATTAACAGACACCTGGGTTTGGACACAAAAAACACACACCAATTGTATCACCAACAACTGTGTGTACCTGCTCACATGCCCATGCAATCGTCAATATGTTGGTATGACCACGCGCTCTGTCAAAACAAGAATCACAGAGCACAGGAGCAACATCCAGTGCGAAAAAACCACGACGAAATTGTACACACACTTTGCAGAAGCACGACATTCATCCAACGATTTTCAATGGACAATCCTAGAACACAACAAAAACATCTCCAAAGAGTACCTGTTCAGGAAAGAACAACGCTGGGTCTTCAAACTTTCTGCCCATACACGAGGTCTTAATGACAATATCCAGTGAGCAACCCTTAACAACTGACCCCTTGGGAAAGTGAAATCCAATAAGAGTTTTTGCTCACCCAGAACTTTACACCCCTTGGTTATCTCCTTGTGCATACATCAGCCCTTAGTTCAATCTCATCCTGTCCTGCCCTTTAGGGTAAGATAATTTCTGGGTAACAGCCTGGCTACCTCCTACAACAGGTCAGGTTGCATCCATTTAAGCCCACCCCTCCATCTACTTGATGGCCTCTTTGGCCTGGACACCACTACTCCAACTAGCCCTTTACACGTACACCTTGTACTCAACCATCACACTCCCTAATGATATAAATACTTGGGCGAGAGATATATAAATGATGTTGGGTACTTGCATAAAACCAACCAGTTATCCCCTTTACACATTGAACCACTAAAGAGACCTCGCGGCACTACCTGGGTTTTCATCCCTGCATACATGCAAGTAATGGCTGTCTATGCTGCACAAATGTTATCCCAGCACACTTGATACTCCCCCACCTTTAAGAATAGAGTCACCCTAGTAACCCTGGTTATTATGGTGGGTACTTGCATTTTACCAATCACCCAACCAATTCACATTATGCCGACAGGCCATTAGAAATGGGCAACTGTGGCCTACAGACAGCACACACAGGCTGTGCATAGCAACACACTATATTCTGTATGGAATCTAAAATTACCATCCCGGTACTCTGCTCACATATTACAAGATAAGGTTCCACTTTAGACCGTGGGCAACACACATAGGTTGCTCTAGGCTACTCAATATATCCCTGCTTTTACCCACTAAGCGCCCCTTGTTGAACACCTACACGGGTCTTAATAAAGTTTTGGAACAAACACCACCCCAAGATGGCGGCTCGTGTTAACATTCTAGTCTCCTGGAGACCGCCCGTACCAATACATCCACTTCCGGCACACAAGGATACGGGGATCCGGAGCAAGGGTAGGCATACCGGCGAGTTGCCGCCACCCAATTGTGAGTATCACAGACGTGCACCAGAACGGTAAGCCTGAAGAGCACCACCCTTACTTTCTAAAAAGCTGCATTAACTTTCATCTCCTTTTCCCAAAAGTAGTGAAGCAACTTTGTGCTCCTTATCCTCCCTGACGGGCAGTAGCTCCTGGTGCTATGGGTGAGTTACATAACGGAAGTTTTAACATCTCTTTTCAATTGTTTTCGTTTACTGCAATTTACAAAATATGTCTCATGCCCATTTTACTACTGTGATTCCAACCAGCTTAGCCCATTTCAGACCCGTTCTGACTAACGGGCTTTTGTCACTCACTGACAGGGTTGCTATATGCCATGTACTATTATGCTTTACGAGGGTTGTACTACTGCCGTACTGAGTGATATTTGCATACCACGTGTATTTGTGTCCGCATGTCTGCATGGTCTTCAACTATACAAACGGGGGGCACTGTTACTTCCGCAATGTGGATAAGACGACCTGGTTGTACTACTGAGCACTTAACATGCACCTGGCACAGGCAGGTACAATTGTGCATTCATTTACAAATTACTCGCCTCCCAGCCCCCTGGCTTGTTGGCATTCAATTCCCAGTGGGCTTGTGGTGGTTCTCGGCTCTAGGTTCACGATTATTGTTGCTTGCCTTACGTAAAACAAAGCCACCATACCTGAAGCTGGCAGGGTTACTAGCACCTGCTGACCACATAATTCACGAGAACCACTACTGAGCACATTGGCTCTGCGGCTGTTTGTTCGTATGTTTGGATGGCTACATCAGTTGTGTGGTCAACCAAAGAATACGTGGGCTTCTTGCCCGCTAGTTGAAATGTTGCCTGTGTGACCGGCACCCCCTTACCATACCTTGCACTTCAGGTCCCGCAGGTTACAATAGGCGCTTAAGACACGGGTCACAGTATGCCCTCCTTCCATTGTAGTTTTTAACCCTCCACTGCCCCACCCCCCGATAATTGTTCCCTGTTTTTATTTCTTTCACAGGTACAACTTTGCCCAGTACAGGACTACTAGGGCCCCACTTCACGCAACCCCCAAAAGTCTTGGAGCCTGTTTATTAGTCGTGCACTTTATTTTCACACATAGGTCCTGAAGACGTGGCAACCGATTCCTTCTGGAACATTTAGGCACAAAACATGTCGACCCCACATTAGAGACTGCCTGATAGGAACATTACATTCCCAAAGGGCGTCTGTTTTCCTTTTAATTAGGCAGGATCTACCTTACCATTAAACCTGTTGAGCTTAGGACTGACACTGACCTATTTTAGATCACCTTACACGTGCACTGCATCACACACTGCCCCCTCACCCACACACACCCAATGGCTTCTCCAAAAAAAGATCTCAGACAAAGAGCCCCGGGAATGATGAGCCCATCGAGCATTGCAGTGCCGGCCCAATGAGGAGCAAGGCCCAATGATGAAGCATTACACCTCTCTGGGTGTGTGAGGGCAACATGACAAAAGTTTTGTCTTTTCCCCGTCCCCTTCCTTCCATCCCTTAGGAACTGCACTCCCTCTGTCTTATACATTCTCCTTAGAGCCAAGTGTGCAGGACCTGTTGAAAGATAGACTCCTGGTACCACCCTCTTCCTTTCTCATTACAGTAAAAACACACATGAATGCTGCAAAGATGGTAGGAGCACCCCTGGGAACTTTTACCCTATTGGTTAGGAGTTGCCCTCCCACGGGCTGGCAATGGGCATGCATGTAATACCCCACTAACCTCCTCATAACACTGCTGGACCTGATGAAGATTCATGAGGAGAACTTCTCTGCTGTCTGAAGATGTGAGAAGACTTTGCTTGTACCCAGAACCCCAGAGGTGACTCCAAGCTTCATAAGCTTGACCTCCAGTTTGAGATACATGTTCACAATACGTTTCTATAGGCCAGTTTCGTACATTCGCAGCCGACCAGTTCCAACTGGACCTGCAATGGTCCCTGCTGCTGGCCTTTACTGGATGAATTCAAGACCCCTAAGTGTTGTGCCCAAGGTATTGGTCCTTTGGCTGATATCAGAGGGTACTCCTTCTGCCTGTTCCTATAACCTGGGACTTAAAAATGTTTTGCCAACTTTTTGCCCTGATAACAGGGAAGGGACTGGGACCAAGCTGCCAAGCCAATCCAATGAAGGTGTGTTGCCTCTGGGCCTGAGCACCCTCTCTGTTCTTCTTCACATCATCCTATGACGTTGAACCCTTTTCGGCTACAGTCTGCAACCCTGCCCAGGTGGAGGAATCTAACTCCCAGAAAATGTTCTAAGCCCAAATGTAGAAAACCTGAACTTTTCCCACTCTGTGCTTTTCCAAACTTCATCAACAACCTCACAGAGGCCTTGACCTGCAGCTCCACGTTATCAACAAGTCCATCTTCGGACTAAGCAGTCTGCCTTACAGATTATGGTGGTTGAATCGTAACACTTTTTGGTGTTATGTTTTACATTAAAATGTAAAAAATCATGGCTCTGGTTCTAGTGATTGGATTTTATTCCATTTTAGTGGCATTTATTTATTAAAATGTTTTCTAGTTTTCAAAATCAGTTTGGATTATTCTTGTGTTGTGTTTTGACTTAATTACCATATGAGTACTGCATAAATACTTTACACATTTTCTATAGGTTAAGCCTGACTGCTCTGTGCCAGGGGCTGATGTCAGGTTCTCTTAGTGACTTTAGTGGTTCACCCTGATAAGGGTCATTATTTTGTGAGTAGACTTTTTGCACCTCTCACAAATAACCCAATTTCTTACACTTTTGGTTATCTGGGGGCAAGAAATCTAAAGGGACAGTACCCTGGAGTGCTATAATGTGGGGAGAGAAGGATAGAAGATCTATGGAGGGTGGGTAGCGAGATCAATCAGATTTACATAGTGTCAGCAAAAAAGAAGTTTGCCAGCGTGAAAACATATGATGAAAAAATAAATCAGTAATAAATCAGAAAGAAATTGAACACTTCTAGCCAAGGAAGACAAGAATGGTTTGGAGAGAAATGAGAGGACTAACTAAGAATAGACAATATGTTGTAATTTGGCAGTGATCGGGGATAGCATCTAGCTGAAGCCATCTGGGATTTACCAGCTATTTTGAATGCCATGTGCTACCACGTGCTCACCATGTGCTCTGTCCTACCTTTCTGTCGTCTACTCTTGTACTCTGCCTACTGACAAGTTATATTTAGCCTCTTCTACTTTGCACATGCTCAGTTGAGCTTGCAGCTGTCTATGCGGCTGTCATTAGTCTGTAACTGTCAGGATGTGTTTACTAGAATTAGCAACTGCTAGCTCCTCCCACTTGTTGATTGTGCATTTTCTGTATGACCTTATATGTACCTAAAACCTTCTTTCTGTTCTTATACCGCCTTTTGAGCCCCTGTGTGGGTATAAAAGGTTCATGTTCCTACTGTTCGGTGTGCTACTTCATACACTACCGAAGGGTTTGTGTGAATGTAGTTCCACCTCTTGAGGTTAATTAAGTACTTTGTTTTGTATTGCAGTTTCCCATGAACTTCTTCCTATTGGTCTAAGGACTTTGTGCGGAGAAGGGTGAAGCCCCAGCACCGGTAGGCCTAGCTGAGGCTCACCACGACAAATAGGTGAACAGATGAGTGAAATATAGGTTAAGAAGCAAGAAGTGTATGTTTCATGAGTTCAGTGTAGCAAGTAGTGTAGTAGCTCAAACTAGATATCAAATGAGTTTGCAGTTATCAGTGCCATAGCGAGCTGGATCTACCATATATAGCAGACATTATACAACTTGTTACTGTGGCATTCTATATGGTGCAAACCCCACTCATATCCAAATAAAGCTTCCTTGAATCTGTCCCTTGATAGTTGTACCGTGATAGTGTTGTCGGACCAAAAGTCTTCTAAACCAAGCTGGGCCAAACAGTATTTTACACAGCCTACCCACTTGATTTTGCCGAATTTGCTTAGTGCCACTATATCAATAAAGGTGTTGTAATAATCTTTTGGCTCCGGGAAGTACTTCAACCTACACCAATACAGTGATGGTCTCAACTGGTCCTTGTGTACAATTGGCAGAATGCCCATGTCCCGTTGTAGTGGAACTAAGGGTGCACTGTTGAGGAGGCTAGTCAGGGCTCTTAAGAATGTGTTTTCAGCTAGACAAAGTTGAGTTAAGATCGAGGAGCCCCAAAAATCTGCCACGTACATCGTGCTACTTTCTGCCTTGGCCCTGCATACTTTTAAAGCAGGAGAGATATGTCTGGCTTAAAAAGACTTGTAGAGTAATAAGATGCCTGAAGCTTGGTGTGTTAAATTCAGGCTGCTTTTTTTGTTTAATTCCCAAGATTAGCAACAAACCTATCAACAAACAAACAAACTCCACCTTCAGTGGACATATCCTACCCGCTATAATCCATTAATGTGTCTTCAAACCGAGTTACGAATTCAGACGAAAATATACCATTATGTTGTATGCGTTTAAGGTACAGTCGTCTACAACTAGGGAGGGGCTATAATCTAGGAAGGTTTACACACGCACAAGGAAAAGCTGGATCATTCCAGTCTGTAGACAGCTTGAAGTGTAGGAAGTTACATGTAGCACTCAGGCTTCTACGCACTGAAACTTTACAGTAGGTTGTTCGTGTAGCTGCCAAATATCTCCATTGGAACTGGAGTAACAGAACTAAAGCTTTGGAGTAAATCTTTTTGGCACTTTTGAGGTAACCTCTGTGATATTCCCCCACGTTGAGCTACACATGACATCTATAGCTTATCACTCCATAATCCCCGCATTTGTTCTGCTGCCCACATTTTTATACGCCACTAGTATTTTTAAGTTGCTTCTCATACCCATGACATGCTGCTCACTTCCTCACATCTATTCCTAACATTGATATCTGTATGGCCATTAGCCTGCAAGTGCTTTGTTTTTACTTTAGGTGCATTGACACAAATCCTAGTATACTGCCTGGTATCCCCTATTAGTGCTGTAAAAATTTATATAAATATTATTGTGTATTTTATACACCACGTTTTACTATATCAAATGATTTACACAGGTCTCATATAACTGTTATATTATGGTGTGGGCAACCATAACCCTTGACTGATCTTTTAAACTGTGATTGGATATTTTAATATACTGATGTTTATCTTGTCTTGTTGTATGTTTTAGGACCTGTTATGGATCTTAAATGACTAATAAAGTATTGTGATGATGATGAAAACATACAGATGAAACTAAGGGACTTGCAGATTTGATTGTGAAAGGTAAGGAAGGAATTAAATATGAACCCCTACCTAGGAACATAAAAATGGAAACAGTAGAGGGAGGAAAATATATAGAAATAGAAAATAAGTGTCAATGAAGCTCTAAATAAAAATAATAATGTTTTAGAATTATCACAGAAGAGAAAATGGTACCTCATCAACATTCCACCATAAAATTGTGTCCAAAATATTGTTATGTAAATATTGTTGCCAAAATATCAAGTATCAAAATATTGTGATGATAAGTGTACATAAGTGTAGGTGGTGGAAATGGCCCTCTCTGCAGGCTCACACCCAAAGGTTTTGCCTTCCTCCTCCCCTTTTTGCAGATTTAGTTTTTGTGAGCCTTACCACTGGACCACTGCTAATGAGTGCTAAAGTCCTTGTGCTCACTCCCCAAAACATGGTTTGATTGGATTATCGACAATTGGCATATTTGATTTACCCAAAAGTCCCGAGTAAAGTGCACTACAATTGCCCAGGGCCTGTAAATTAAATGCTTCTAGTGGGCCTCCAGCCCTGGACATGCCATCTACTTAAGTAGCCCTTTAAACATGTCTCAGGCATGCCACTGCAGAGCCTGTGTGAGCAGTTTGCACTGCCCTGTTAAATTGACAATTAAAATCCTGTGCCAAGCTTTTAACTCCCCTTTTGTTACATAAAATCACTGCTAAGGTCCTAGTAGCCCATGTGGCAGTGCGCTCTGTAATGAAAAGGTAGGACATGTACCTTTGAGTTTTCATTGTCCTGGAAGTGAAAAATTCCCAAATTTGTGTTTCTTTACTATGAGGCCTGTCCCTCTTATGGGATAACATTGGCGATTCCTTATCGGCCTGTTTGCGAATGGTAAAACTCTTGATACATCTGGCCCTAAATATCTCCATAAAGAACTTGTTACTCTCCAAAATTCGAATATTTAGGTTGCATACCTCAGAACAGAACCACACTAACTTTGAACACACCCAGAACATATGAGAGAAAACGTGTGCCCCTCAAACACCTTGGTCATAAATATATCCTAATATTGATAAATGTATATAGCATGTCAAGGGTATAATGTACTCTCTGAGTTAATTTCCAGTGTTTAAAATATATACATACTTATACAGTGGAAGAACGAAGGTACCGGCATGCCCCACATTCAAATAGGATAAGTGGATATATTCCTTTCAGATTCTTCTATGCCATCATACAAGCCCACCCCTTGCATATTGCTGTAAACACTTGGATATGGGTAGCTATTTCCCTTTTTGTCACACAAAATGAGCAGCAATCAAGGAATGGGGTGGTCAGGTGTCAATTCTAGCCTACAATTCAGCATTTTGCTCACTAGGACATGGCTAATTTAGATAGCTGGTTTACCACTGTGTACCCAGCTAGGTAGCTATCATTATTTCATTTCTCAGAGAAATAAACTGTTGGAGGATCACCGGCAGAAATAGACAACCCATGCTTATTTGCAGCCACCTCTAAAATATAAGGTCAGCTTCTAGCGCATGTCAGGCCTTGGTATAGCAGGACTAGACGTGGGTCTTATTGCTCTCTGTGTCATAGGACTCAAGTTGTACCTCATTGAGGAGGCCAAATATGGCTCAGCCCTTTCTGTGGTTGCTTCTCTTCTCCATCCTTGTGGACATGGACTGGCAGTTTAGGCTCAGATGTTCATGTTTGAGCAGGACCAGGACAGAGTTAACGTTGGGTGGTTCCTTGTATGGAGTGGAAGAGTGGGCAAAAGAGATAATAGAGTGTGGGTTAGAGTAAATCCCATTGTCTGAGAAGAATTCAAGCATTCCACCCACCATCCATTAGAAGTTGCCTTCCTGAAACAAAAATATCCACCGGTGCCCTAGACATAGGGGACTTATTTACAAACTCCTTGCGCCACTGGTGTGTCCCTTTTTATGAGTGCTGACCCTTATCTACGAGGCCATGCAAAGCCACTTTGTGTGGCTTTTCATAGCCTCGTAAATATGGTGTAAGGCTAAGCAGCGCACATTGGGCGTTCTATGGGTGTTGTGGTGGATTTTCCCATGCAAAATCCATGGGTTTTGACATATTCCCAAGTTTACAAGGATCTGTAAACCTAAGGAGGCACCCACACAGTTTGCCTCCCGAGGGAAGGCATAACGAGCAGGAATATCATTTTTCTCTTAGTTGTTTCCTCCTTCTATGTGTGCTGAATACTGCTGGACACATTGAAAGAGGAAAAAGACTCCTCGGATCCCTTCCTGCACCAAAACAGTCCTGCCAACAATGCAAGACACCCTTGCACCATGGTGCAAGGGTGCATGCATTGGCGCTAATCACCAAATGGTGCACCGCTCCTGCTAAAAGGACAGGAATGCACCTTATCTTGTAAATACAGTGCATTCCTGCCCTTTTGAATTGGTATACAACAGTGCAGCAAAAAGACTTGCAGTGCTGCCCGTTGCCAATTCATTGTAAATGAAGCCCAGGTTATGCAGGGGAAGTAGATATCTATGGTATGAGAGGAGCACTCAGATAGAGATATTCAGGATAGGAAATGCTGCAACGTTGAAATACATTACAAGGTAGAGGTCTGGGGGTGTTTTGGGTAGTACAACCGGGGAGCAATACTAGCCAAAGGACAAGATTTTGGAAAGACACTGGAATGAATATCTGCAGGGGTTTTGATGGGCAAAGGAAGAAATATTTTTATGGACTATGATGTACTCTGTGAGTAAATCCTGCAGGGGTGGACTCTGCTCTTGAAGAGAGATATACAAACAGTAATAGGTGCCCCAAGTAAACATCTTAATGGGGTGATAATTTCTATGATATTGGGTTGGTAGGGTTTAGGTGCACTGGGCTTTAGATCGTAATGGTAGCTGTGCCGTAAACTTGGGATTGGTAAACATGGCTTGTTGCAGAGCTAGGGTTGTGAATTAGCAGCAAGCCTCTCGGTATGATAAGAATATCAAAAACATCGACTGACTTTAAAACAAGCAGTGAAAGATAGATTTACAGGAAGTGATATATGCCATTGGTGAGAGTTGTGTAGGAATGATGCGCACTGGAGAGATAGACAAGGATCAAATATAGAAGAGAAACTCGGGGGTTGATCTGCCTTTAAAGCAAGATATGTAAGAAAGGATATGCTTTTGGGACCTATGATGTATGAATGGTGACTATTAGTTCCATATTGTTCATTTATATGTGAATTTCACAGTGGACTGAAGCCGTTGGAAGGCAGTTTTAAGGATAAGGATCCGCCATTCTGTCACTCTTTCCATTTTCCTGGGATTTATGGCAGCAGACACAGAGGGGTGAGAAGAGAGAGAATGAAGAGGGAGACAGTGAGACAATGATAAAGAGCTAGAGAGAGAGAGAAAAAGAAGGAGAGAGAGGGAATAAGAGAAAAAACAAAACTTGGGCTTATTTGAAAATTTTTATAAGAGCTGATTTTGGTTTGCAGTACAGCCCTGGTGACTATATCCAGGCACGTGAATTCAAACATGTGAGATGGGTCTTTGTAGAAGGATCATCAGGTCTGATGTGCAGAGGGGAAAGAAAAAGAATAACATTTGCTACAATTTTCCAGTGCACTATATCACTTATCTAGTCTCTAGGTGCTGCAGTGCTCCTTATTTGACTGACTTTCTTTTTTTTTCTTTTCATTTTTTTTTTATTCATCATTTCATAATTTCATGATTTCATTATTACACAGAATGGATACAGTAAATCATATATTTTCAACTTTAAAATCAAAGCAATGAAAATTACAGAGCATACGGATTTAATATTTAAACACATAAAAATATCTTAATCGCCATATCGAATATAATTCATTCTTGAACCTCCCTGATGTGCGGTGGATCTTATTTGACTGACTTTCGAAGAATGAAAGAGTAAGATGTGGAGTTTGGCAAGTTTATTTGACGTCATATTGGCAGATGGTTTGCATTGGGAGAGATATCTGCAGACTAGATTTACCTTGGTAAAGACCACGGCAGAGGGTGAGGTGCGATAAGATTTACTGCCTGAGACATGCAACCTAAGCTCTCCCCCTAGGCCTTACACTGAATTAACCAAATCTAAGAGGGTCAAGATCAATCCACATTAAGAAGATCAGTAAGGTGTTATCCTCATAACTGGTATGCGCTGCAGCATATATGCACCAGTTGATGTGTAGGGGTCTCCTCACATAAAAAGACATACGCTTTTATGTGTAGAGACCCCACACTCATAAAGATAGTACTAGTAAATCCCTTTGTGAATAGCAAACAATTGTAAACGTACACAAAAGTGTAAGTTCACCTTTTTTAATCAGGCCCTCTTGATTAACAAACGCGACATCAATGCCATACCTTGCCACTAGTTATCATAAAGCACCACTGCAGTCAGCTAAAACTGCAAAAGGGAAGTTATATTAAAACAATCAAGAAAAGATAGGCAGCACACAGTGGATTTGCAGACAGATGACAAATGAAACAATGAGCAGCAGACTAGGGTTGCATTGAATGGCAGTGCTAGACCTCAAACTTGATGTAGCTCTTTGGCTTTTGGTCACATGAGGAAAATGGCTGAACAACGACTATCTTAAAGATATTACAGCTACTGCTAAGATCATCTACTCTGTGCCTTAAAGCAGAAATCCAGTGGATGGTAGCCGGTGTATGCATCCAGTAGGTATGTGCATTCATAACCTAGTAAGTGTGGTAGGCCAATTCATCAGACATTTATGCGCACATAAAGTAGTGCTCCTGTAGCACTACACATATTCATACATCCCTTTGTGAACTGACCTTATTATCTTAAAGCTAACCGTAAATTAATGTTAAAATTATGGAGGATTGCTTTTTTAATGACCATCCTTTCGGCACACATGAAAGCCATTTTTCCTACTTGACTATATCCCAAACTGTGGGGTCAACTCATAAAGGCTTTCATGAGTACATGTAGTAGTACTGCAAGAGTACTCATTGTATACCATAAATCCCTTTTCGGTTTGGCCCCATAACCTCAAGAGATATGGACTCCCCACATTAAAAAAAAACATTGGAAGACGCACACTGATCCATAAAATGTGCCACCGGTGCAGGATCAAACCCTGTGGAGGCCCCTAGGCAATCAAAATTTCGGGGCCCCCCTTGCAAATCATCTCCTAATAGCCAATGCCCCGGATCTGTTTACCAACTGACAGCTGCCTGAAGATGAGCTTATAAGAGACACACTATTAAGTGAATCTGATGTCTCTGGTTAATGTTCTTTATGGGGCCGATTTCGATGTTGGACAGACCTGTGTCCATCCGATATCGATCTGGAACTGGGACCGACAATCTCCTGTCGACGGTCCCATACCAGTAATTAGGATGCGACTGAACACTGTTCAGTCGCAATCCTATTCTTTACAATGGGAGCATCCATTTCGACCAGAATGCATGCTCTCAATGTAAAGAGCTGAGGTGCAGGTGATCCCTGCACCTCGTGGCAGGCACCTCAAGGTGCCTGCCAGGGGGTGCAGGGATCATCAAGGGGGCACCTCAGTTGCCCCCTCGGCCACCATCCGGAAGCCTTGCATCCTGCTAGGAGCGCCCAAAGTGGGATTCCGACACCCTTTCTGTGTGGGAAAGACCGGCACAGAAAGGCCATAGGAATACTCCATCGTATTCCCTCGAGCAGAAAGAGCCACCCTTGGAATTACTGGCCCCTTTCCAAATGGCAGATCTAGTCTCTCTGAGCCCTTCGGGAGCCACTCGGAAAGCCTGTTCGGATTCCTTTCCGACTGACCACATCATAATGGGTCGGTTGGAAAGGAATCTGAACGGGACATTTCGATGCTGTTGGAAAGGCTCCGACTGACGGTCAGAGCCGTTTCCGACTGCATCAAAATTGTCCCCTAAGTTGTTAATGGGTACATTACATTTATACGGTATTTTCTCTATAGCATCTCTAATGTAAAGTTTTCATTTCTCTGAGTAGATTCAATTTTTCTATCTTTGGAAACAATATTTAAGAAAGTTTGAATGTTATTTTCTTTCAAGACCTAATCAATATTATTTTTATCTGTTGTCTAGGGGGCCCCAAAAAGGAGTGGGGTCCACATCAATTTTTCCTGCCAGCTGCTCTATTTGTTTCACTCACTCTTTCCCCTCCATTCTCTCTCTCTTCCATCTTCTCTCCTGCCTTTCCCACTGACAGCCCAGTCTACTTCATACCAAATTCCCGTTCTCTCTCCTCTCTTGCTCCATTTCTCTTGCTCTTTCTCTTTTCCTTGTTCAATTCCTTTAACTGAATGTGAAGCTACCATGATTATGATGGCTGGTTTGAACTCAGAATTTCAGTTAACATAAAGCATCTAATGATGTTGACTATTTTCTGAAGATGGATACAAGGAAGTGCATGAAAATAGTCAACATCATTAGATGCTTTAAATTAACTGAAATTCTGAGTTCAAATCAACCATGGTAGCTTCAAATTCAGGGGAGAGAGAGCGAGAATATGGGTTGAAGTAGGCTGGGTTGTCAGCGGGAAAGACAGGAGAGAAGACCGAGGAGAGAGAGAGAGAATGGAGAGAGAAGCTATAGAGGAGTACAAAAGAAGTAAAAACTAAGGAAGAGAAACTGAGGGCAAAAAGAGTGAGTGAAATATACAGTGCAGCTGGCAAGAAAAATTGCTGTGATGAGTATCGATGCTTAAAAAGAAATGTATCCCACAAGTTTGAGTTTGCCTTTTCCTTTTTCATAACATATAAGACAAAAAGAGCAATCAATGCTTAAGCAATTTATTAAGAATCGCAACATCATTATCATGTTACCGAAACTTTAATAAATAGACTGCTTAGAACAGTGTTCTGCCGACAGCTTAGTTATGAGTGCCAGAGTATGCAGATTCACTGACAAACAATTCATAGGAAACATTTTTAGGTTAGAATGAAAGCTAATCATAAGTCCCTATTTAGTACACAAGGTTCCCGTTCATTTGCCATTTATTCTCTGCGTTAGATAATTATACGTCTTTACTGTAAATGCAACATTTCAAAAAGTGAGCGATAAACGTCTTTTAACATGTTAATTTATACCTATATCCTTTCACTTTTTTTTTACTGTAATCGTTCCAAATAAGAAAATCTGTATTTTTAAAGAATGCAATGTGACAATTTAGATAATAGAATTCTTTCATGCTTGATTCCCAATTCGGCATGTCTTCTCCGGCAGTGATACAGACAGAAAGGTGCTCTCTTCTTTTGATGGCTTAGTTGTGGCCTGTCACTTAATCTGAAACCACTGATGCCAAGTAAACCGAATCAGACTGCAGGTCTGTCAGAGAGGAGCCAGAGTCCCAGCAGGAATATCAGGTAGCCAGGGCTGGAGACAAAGCGCCTTCGCATCGTCGCCTGAATGGGCTGGAGCAGTGTAGTGTGATCCATTCCTAAATAATCAGAATTAGCAAAGATAAAAATGTTTTGTCAGGAGAAAGTTCTGGTGACGCAAAACTAGAATGGTAACATTCTAAAGTATTTTATTTTAAAAAAAAATGTGTCATTTTTACTGTGCTTATGCAATTAAAATATAAATGTCCAGATTTTAAAAACATACTCAAATTTATTTTTTGTAGAAAAATGTAATTTTTTTTTACAACGTACTTTTAAGATAACAAATATTGCTACCTACTGCTCGTGTAACTCCACTGCATTGGTTATTAGTCTTTGCTTTTAACAGTGTTATGGGTAGGGTAATCAAATTCATAACAACCTGAACAATTCTCCAAACATCCCCTAGAAGAAGAAAACGTTTTTAGAATTGCTAAAAAAAATAGCATTTAATATTTGAAAAGAAGCAAAGAAATACAATAAAAACAAGTGGCAGTCACCCCTAGTATCAAGGGTGTAGCATATTATACAATCTTTTGAAATATTTCCAACAGAATAACCCCAGACGAGGTAAGGTAATTTGATCCCTGTTTTATGACATAATGTCGTTGCATAGACGGGTAATGTGCTCATTACTCCTTCCTAGTAGACCTCATGTTTCAATGTCGCTGTTGAGATTCGTCATTGTGAGATCAGGATGGACCAGTACACACCGGAATTCTCCATTACGAATACCACTATGACTGAGCTGATTATGACTTTGACGATGCTGCACCAGCTTTGCACTGGCGCAGCACCGCCCCAGCACTGCCAAGCCCACACGCCTGATTACGAGTTGAACTCATGCAGCCGGACGGGCCCTTTGCCTTTCCAAAGGCGGGGCCCTGAAAAAGGGCACTGCAATGGGAACCGCAAAAATGTTGCAACACTGCATGGACTGTTAGGTCCATGCCATTCTGGAACTGGGTGTGCAAGCAGACAAAAGGGTATTTGTTGTGCCCCTCTGAATGCATTCCTATTGTGAGGGGGCATGGGGGCCCTGTTGGTCCCCCTTTGTTTCCCCAACGCCAGCTTCATCCTGGTGGGCTCACTGCCATGAAAAGGCTGGCGGCGAAGGAACTCGAAATATGCTCAGCTGGACTGCGCCAGTCCCACTCAGCATACTGTATTGCCCCACTGCCGCGCCACCGATAGGGGACGGCAGTTCCCTAGCGCAGCGATGATTTTTCCAGAATATTTTTGTGGTCACTATTTTGTCATACAACAACAGTTAGAAGGTTTTACTTTCATTCGGTCCTATAAGGGCTTTTTTATTGTTGTTGTTGTCAAATCTTTTTTTATTTCACCTGCGTATCCGGGAGCAGCAATAAGGTGACTCATACACAGCGTTAAGTCTACAACCCAACAGGGCCGGCCGCGTGGTGGCATAAGAAAGTGAAGTAAGGGCTTTTAAAAATATTGAACATACAAACCGAAAACGTCTCTGCAAATGATTTCAGGAGATATACATTTTGTCAAGCAATTTTAATTTTCACGCAATTTTAATTCTAAAACAACTACTTATCATGCGGGTTTAAGTTTTGAAATATCAATTTAGTTGAGATATATGATCTGATTGAGTTCCTTGAAAAACAGCATGTAAGAATACCACTTAGAATGGTAGTGCTCCTTTTTATTTTAAATGATTGTTTGGCCGGTGAATATCGCTGCATACCTTCTTTCAATAGCCACATGTCACAAACAAGATAACTTTTTATCTTTGGCCATGTGTTTACATTGTTTCTGAATATATATTCCAACAATGACTGAACTGTTTTCAGGCAGATAATCCAGTCTTATAACAACAGTAGTGTTGTACCTTTATTTTGAAGCAGAACAGGGGAATTCATAATTTTAATACTTTTGGAGCTCTACGTCAGAGCTGCAACTTTACCTAATACTTAAGTGCAATGTGACAATCTACATGGTGCCATGAATATTATTCTGACTCCACTGTGTCCACTGGTAAGTAATATTTTATTTAATAGCTACTCATATGTATGGTGCTGATGGAGCAAGGTTTCACACGTAAAGTGACTTGCTTGTACTCAACTCTCTCGAAATGATATTAATGTGCTAACTAACATGCTTTGTCTTATTAATATTGCATTACACAACATAGACATCTAGGGGAAGCTTGTCTATGTGCTTTTACTAACTATAATCCGCTCGCATTAAAATGGCTGCTGCTACGTGGGATTTTCTACTGCGCATGCGTTTGTCATGCTCAAGTGATATGCTTGGTGTGAACACGCACTAGAAATGAAATGGCTGTTCAATGCAAAGCGTGCAAGAAGTTTGCATCGCTGCTTTGCTAAGCTGTTTGTTTTTGCGTAATATCTAATGCAATAGTTTAAATAAAATAAATGGGAATAGAGTAGAAAGAAGTGGTATACAGTGCATTCATTTATTCTGTCTCTCTAAAATTGTTTCTTTGCTATTTTTACATGTTATGAATTTTGGGCCTAAATACTCTGTTGAACTCCATCTTTGGAGAAAATGCGCCTGTGCGATAAAAGTCTTGAGCCACTGAAGCTGTAGCCTTGAACTCAAGCCAATCGGACATGAATGGCAAGAACTATGGGATGAGTGAACTCCTTATCCTGCCAGAGGGAGCTGAATTGAATACAATGTTTTTTTATATCTTATTGTTACATTTCACTACCGGGCGGAATAAAAGTACATGGGAAGATAAAGTTATAGGAGGGAACATTTTGAATATATGATTGACAAGTTACCTCATCGTAATATGGTGCGATGACTATTCCTCGTTCTTTGACCATTAAAATTGTGGGATTCACACATTTGCAACTTTTGGGGATGGTACACTGACCTGAAAAATAGTACAACTAGGGTAGACTTAGCTAGTTAGATTGCCTGACCTGTCCGAATAGCTGACCTGTCACTGACCCAACGCACTCAGTAGGTGATCGGGAGCAGAGTTGCTGGCGGAGCACTCTGTCAGAAGATTCGATAACCCAATCGGGGTTCTGGGAAGGAGATTGATGACCCAATTGGGGTTCGACTGTTAGCTGCAGAAAGGGTTTACAATGCTGGCGTTTGAACTTTAGCCGTGGTGCTGGTCTTAGCCTGTGGTGGTCCTGTCCTGATTCAATTTGGCTTGTAACCTGTCCATAACCTGTCTTGGTTATGATACTGATCTGCACCTGTTCTTTTCTGCTGCCACCTGCACTTTGGAATTCTTACTCCTTGACTTATTCCGTGGCCAGGGTTGGTCACCACACCATTCTAGGTAACTTGAAAGTGTGGGTTTGTTATTGTATTTGTTTTACCTTTTCTTTACTCACCCTTTGTTTAAATGCTTATCGATATTTTCTCTCCAAATTATTTGCATATGTTCATGTTTAAACCTGCATCATTCATAGAATAAGAAATTAATTGAATTAATGTTTTCAAAACTCTTCAAAGATTTTTCTTAGATAAAAGAACTTAGGGCTAGATGTAGGTAAATTGGATTTACCGATTCATAAATACAGAATTTTACCGATTCGGTATTTATGATTTGGTAAATCCAATGTAGGTAAAAAATCGGTAAAAAACACAGAATCGGTAGGATTCCGTATTTACCGAATCGGTATTTACCGATTCGGTAATTGACATTGATTCCTATGGGCCTTGAGGCCCATAGGAATGAATGTCAATTACCGAATCGGTAAATACCGATTTGGTAAAATTACCGAATTGTCAAGGGGGACAGGGTGTCACTTTGACACCCTGTTGCACCCCTGATTCTGGCTTGTGTGCCATGTAACACACATACATGCCCTTAGGGCATGTATGTGTGCCACATGGCAAAGGTGTACATGCACAGATGTGCATGCACACAGGAATTCGTTATTTACCATGAAATAGTATTTCTTGGTAAATAACGAATTCTTAAGGGCCTGTAGCACTATTTTAAGTGCCACTCACATCTAGATTTACCGATTCGGTAAATTTACAGATTCGGTATTTTACCGAATTGGTAAATTTACCGAATCGGTAAATGTACAGAATTGTTAAAATTTGGGCACCCTACATCTCAAAAACCAAACACCGGTCGGTAACGGCCGAAATCGGCCGTTACCGACCGGTATTTGCCTTCCTACATCTGGCCCTGAAACTTTTCCCGAGTCTGGGGTTATTTTATGAAATACTGAATGTTATTTTTCTACCTATTTTCTTGTTAACTCCCTTGATCCTTTAAGTCTATAGGTAACGGTGGCTTGGAATTGCTAAGACAAAATGGTATAGATCCCGAATGGCAAATTCCCAATTGATTGAGTGTAGGTTTACCTGTTTAATGTATACATAGATATATAGGCCCAGGTGAGTATGTTGAGCAGGAGAGCCCGCGCTCTATCAGTGCTAGAAGGACACAAAAAACACCCGAAACCCTAGACAATGGCATTTCGGCGTGGAGGGTGGTGGTGGAGAGAAAACAACTTCTCAAAGGGAGTACAATACGGTCTCGCTAATTAAACACTGACATACACAGGAATCGTATAGCCCGAAACCCTTCAAAAGAGCTTGAGTTAAGGATAAACTCTATTCAGGAATCCCTGTTTTATTTTTTTTAGAGCTTCACCCACTGTAGTAGTGGCATGCTTCAACATCGGGTCTCATCCTGGTCCCTATAAACTAAAATAAGCTTAACTCTGTTCCAGGGAGCACTTTGGATAATAACTGAGGGGGTCTATGATATCAAAATAAATGTTACTAACACCTGGGTTCCAATCATTATTGGTGCTTAGGTCAGGTTATAAATGTGCAATAACAGGGTGCACCCAGTTTAATTATCTTCCCTATACCCTCTTATATTCTATCAAAATGTTTCACCTCCTACATGAAAGGTCGCTAAGTGTCTTGGGCTTTCGTCAGCACATGTCCTAACTCTATCTGAGGATTATACACTGAGGGGCATATTAGCAAGAAGCTCTTTAAAATTATCGCTGTTTTAGCGGCAGGAAAGTGCCGCTAAAACGGCAATAATGGGGTTGCTAATATGAGTTATAGAATTCCAATAGAAGCCCAGGTTAGATGTTCTGCACATCTAACCTGGGCTTCTATTGGAAATCTGTAACGCATATTAGCAAGCCCATTATCGCTGTTTTAGGGACACTTTCCTGCAGCTAAAACAACAATAATTTTAACGAGGTTCTTGCTAATATGCCCCCAAGTGAGTTAACTTTCCTCTAAATGTCAATCTGACACACTGTTAGCTGGCAATACAACATCTATAAAAATGCAGGCCTACTTACACAATACAGGAAACACATATTAGTGCCCTAGAAAAAAACACACATGTTATCAGGATTCTCATCATGCTTGCTCTTTTAGACCATGGTATGAATAAATAGGGAAAATGTGAACACTACAATGCAAGAAAGCATGCAAGACAATGCTTGGAAACCATTCCAAATATTGGGCTGTCAAATGCAGCCAAGTGACAGACAATATATAGATCTATTGTTCTTATATCATTTGTGGCACACAGCACAGCCCACAAGGTGTAAAAGGATTTGCCAAGCAGTGACTCATCAAACATCGCTCTCACTTTTTAATCATCAAGGGTGTTGCTCCATAGGAAGGACGTCTCTATAGTCACACTCAGTGAACCATAGAAAAATGTATGTGCTTCCTAATGGACAATCCATGCATAGATGTAATATTTATTTTGCTGTAAAGGCACCAAGAAGCTCAACGAGCTTTGATATTGCTTAATGTTACAGATTACGGAAAGGATCTGAAATCTGATCGTGTTACAAAGTCCCTCAATTTCTAGAGTATCAAAGTTCTGGACACATTGGTTTTTATTTGTGACTATTTTCAAGACACCAAAATAGATGCCACTGTGACAGTCCAATTCCAATCGGATTAGGGCATTGACCAGCGTTTTTTGTGTAACTGATGATAAAAAAAAAGGTAGAATCCTCCTAAATACTGTGAGGTAGTGGAAACCGAAGGATGCAACAATTGATGTCTGAATATTGAGAGAAAGCTAATTGTGAGAAATCAGGACCTGTTTGCAGTATCCCCCCACTTTTGGCCACATTGTGACCACTAGATGCTGGTTTTCTGACTCTGGCTGTGCCTTGGGCTCTGCTAACCAGATCCAGAGTCTATGCTCGGGATTAAAAGTACATGGTAATTTAGTATAATTACAATTCAGAATGACAGAACTCTGTAAGTCCCTAGGTAGATAATGAGGCAGGGAGGTCTAGAAGCTCAGTAGATTTCCTGCACTGGAGTGAGCGATACTGTGGTGCCTGCTGTCATTTTAAATGCCAGCCTTGCCTTGCAGAGTTCACTGACACAACATCGATGTTAAAAATATAAAGTAAAAATTATAGACAACAAAACTATCGACTCCTATACTTAAACAGGTAAGCACAAAAATATCGACAAAAAATATTGATGTAAAAAATATAGATGTCTAAAATATCGACTTTTATATAAATATAAAATAAAATAATATATCTTAAATATATTAAATATTAAATGTAATATTAACAAAATTAAATAAATGTAATATACATTTTAATACAATATAACAAATAAACTTATTAAAAAAAAACACACAAACATAATAATGTATACATATGTATTTACTTTAAAACAATAAGCTATTATTTTTAATTTATGTTAAAAGTTTAAAATAATATAAAACAATAAAAATATATATTAATGATTTAAAATATAAAAAATACAAAAATCTATAATAAATTAAAACATTAAACTATTAGAAAAATATTTAAACTTAAATTTCACAATACAATCAGTGCAACAGTAGGGAAAGTGTTGGAAGGCAAAGGGGTAAAAATAACTATCTTCACTCCAGTGAGTGCAAAAGTAGGGTAAGTGTTGGATAGCGGAGGAATTACATTTACTATTTCAACTCCAGTGAGTGCAACAGTATGGAAAATGTGGGATAGCCGAGGGGTAACAATTTCTATTCCCACTTCAGTGAGTACAACAGTGAGTAAAGTGTTGGATAGCAGAGGCGTAAAAATGACTATTCCCACTCCAGTGAGTGCAACAGTAGGGAAAGTGTTGGACAGCACAGGGGTAAAATTTACTATTCCCACTCCAATGAGAGCAACAGTAGGGAAAGTGTTGGATAGGTGAGGGACAAAAATTACTATTTCTACTTCAAAGAGTGCAACAGTATGGAAAGTGTTGGATAGCAGAGGAGTACAAATTACTATTACCACTCAACTGATTGCAACAGTAGGATAAGTATTAGATAGCGGAGGGGTAAACATTTTTATTCCCACTCCGGTGAGTGTAACAGTAGGGAAATTGTTGGATAGCGGAGGGGTAAAAATTACTACTCCCACTCCAGTGAGTGCAAAAGTAGGTTAAGTGTTGGCTAGCGGAGGAATTAAATTTACTATTCCAACTCTAGTGAGTGCCACAGTAGGGAAAGTGTTGGATAGCGGAGGGGTAAAAATGACTATTCCCACTCCAGAGAGTGCAACAGTAGGGAAAGTGTTGGATAGCGGAGGGGTAAAAATTACTATTCCCACTCCAGTGAGTGCAACACTAGGGAAAGTGCTGGATAGCGAAGAGGTAAAAATTACTATTCCCACTCCAGTGAGTGCAACATTAGGAAATGTGTTAGATAGCGGAGAAACAAAAATTACTATTCATTTTTTAAATAAATAAACAATATTTAAAAAAATAAAAAAACAATTATATTAAACATATAAAAAGAGTAAATATTATGATATTAATTACATATAACAAAAACCTACCAATATTATATAAAATACAATAATAAATACATCTATAAAAAAGAATTATTTTAAACTAGAAAATATTTACAAACAAAAAAGTAAATAAAACATTATGTCTTTATTTTATGTCCCACCCTTTAACACAACACTAATAACAAAACACTTCAACATTTTTAATTACATTTATTTCCATAATAAGCAAAATTAATAATCAATGAAACATTATTATGAAAAACAACTAATAAACATTAATTGACAACACACACTTTAACACTATAATATTGACAATCACACAATTAACATCAATTAAACTATAAAATAATAAAACACAATTAAAACGTATTTTTAAATTAAAAACTATTAATATTGACAACTAATAATTGAATAATTAAAATGTTTTTAAGAACCCACTCTTTACCCCTTTAAAAGTGAAAACAACACACAAAAAATAAACAATTACCCAAAATAATTATCAAATTAATTATCATTATTATTAATAAATACATATCAATTAATTAAACACAAATTATTTCACACCCTTTACTCCTATAAACACCACAAGACACACCTAAAAGTGATTACACAACTACCATAATTAATTACCAAGTAATTAATAAAAAATAATGAACAGCCAATTATTAATTCATAAATTCAAAATAAATGAATTCCCACCCTTTACACCTAGAAACACCACAATACATGCCCACAATTAATTACACAATTACGATAATTAATGAACAATTAGTTAATTAAAATTATTTAACAACCAATTATTAATTATTAAAAAATAAATTACTTTACACATTTAACACTATAACATCTCAATGAAACAAATGCTAATAAATAATAAAAAGTAAATACGTTTCATATGACTAAATTACTTTCCAGCCTATTCCCCTAACAACCCACAACGAAACAAAAAACGCAAAGTTCTAATTTGAAAAAATGAGTAACTACTTAAAATGTAACAGCTATATTAAAAATACAAACAATTCGTATACAAAAAACATACATCACATACATATGAAATATATACTAAAATAAGTAACATCAATAAAAAAACAATCCACTGAGTAAGTAGGGCCACTGCATCTTAATGACCTGGACCTACGTGGCACGCCTGGGGGGTGAGCTGGGTGTGGGGGGCAGTTGGGGAAGGGTGTTTGCAGGTGAAATGGCATACAAATACAGGTGCTGAGCTGAGAGCAAATAGTGTGTTATTTTCACAACCTGAAGGAAATGATGCCATAGGCATTATATGTTGTCATACTTGTAACTCACTTTACCTGGTTGTAATTTTGCTAACTGACGGGGCATGACTTCTAGGCCCCCTTCTTGTTGTATATAAAATCAATAACATTTGTTTAAAATAATACAATCTAGTAAAAAACGATATATTTAACAACTATATTTTTGCAAACGATATTAAACACTTCGATATTTTTAAAATCGATAGTACTTACCTTAAGTCGATAGTTTTTACCACGATATTCTTGCTGTCGATATTTCTGAACCAAGATATTAATGACTCAATATTTGTGCAACTCAATATTCTGTCTCTGCACCCCTTGCTGGCTGCTTTTAAACTTTTGTATGAAAATTCGACTTTGGGTTTAAACGTACTTCTGAAGAATTATTCTACCTTATTTATACAAGACTGAAAAACTCCCAATTTCGTTTTTCCCCCATTGTAATGAATGGCTCCATAGGCTAACATTGTAATAATTTATTGTAGTATAAATATTGTTAAGAGCCATGTACAAATATACCTCAATCTATCAAATCAATAGTTGAGATAAATCCAACAACTTGCCACTGTTGGATTTGTAATAAGTATTAAAGGAAGGAAGTTCTTAAACGTTCTTTTCTGTGAGCCAAAGTCCAGCTTTCGAGTTGCTCTCTCCTGATTGGCCAGCCTGCTTCCAGACAGTGCCAGAGCTGCCTGATGAGTAGAAAATTGTCTATTCAGAGGAAAAAATAGGTTTCCTGTGGGCGGAGGAGTTCAAGCTGCAGAGCAGATAGCAGGAAGGGTGTGAGGGATAGCTACACTAGTTTTCAATGGGGAGATTGCCACTTTTGTCACTTTAGGACAGCACATGTCCACCCCATATCCTGCTTTTTGAGCCCCACAGGAACTCTGTAATTAGATTAGGGAGAGGGTTGGAAAGGGAGTGTTTAGGAAATTAGCCACACCAGTAGGTTGGGTTCGCCTGATCCACCTCCTCTGGAGAGAATTCCTCCATGCTGGACTTTCAAAGGATCAAACATTCTGGGATAAGAATATGCCACACTTTGGAGGAAGTGGTCATACACCTGGCTGGCACCCTGCATCCCATTGGTTAGGGGACCCCCTGCTTGACGCCCAGAAACAGTGGAGAAATATGGGAGAGGTGTATAGCTCTTCAGATCTGTTGCCTCAAGAGACAAGAAGAAGAAGGACTGCTCTGTTGACTCCTTGGCCTGTACCAAGAGGACTTCGCTCACCAGGACTGCACCCACTGCACACTGTGGGACTGAGCATCTGAAGGACTTTGCGGTATTCTGAAAGTCTAAAGAGAGGACTCCCTGCCAGCTAAAGGTTAACAGAGCCCGCCTGCATGATCTCCACCAAGAGTCCCTATCCTGGAGTGCGTCCAGTGGTCAATTAAGGATTTGGCCAGGTGCATGGTGGGAATTGTAGTCCAGACCTTGAAAGGACCATTTAGGTTATTACAGGTCCTTGGATTTGTGTTTTAGACCCTTTGAATCCTCAAGAGGAACTTCAGGAAGAGGTTCCAGAAGTTTGGAGCACATTTTGGAAAAAGCTTTATAAGGTGGTTGACCCGACGTCAAAAGTCAAGCTGGCTACCTTCAACCGTGACCTGGGCTGGATTTTAGGTTCATCTCACTGATAGCTCCGGAACTCCAGACTTCTAAGATTTGACCGGGGCCTCGCAGAAAGTCAATCCGGAGAACCAAGACTGAATCCGGCCTGACGAAGTACCTTGCACTTAGTCAAGTGTGAAGGTAAAATTTTGGCCAAGGCCTCCCGCTTAGTGTATTTGGTCAATGCTCCATCGCAGTCAGCCTCAAACTTTGACTTTGTCTACGTCAAGCACGACCATATGTCCCACAGTGATGCCATATGTTTTTAAGCACCAGCAAGTGTTTATTCTTTAAAAATTCATATCTCCAGATCCCTACATTGGGTTTTTGTCATGTTGGTGTCTATTTGTTTATAAAAATATTATCTATTGTTATAAATTGGAGTTGGCTTTTTATTGTATGTTGTGTCTTATTTATTTAATGTATTGGTGTTTTTCAATGCTTTACTCACCTGTATCCTAAGTTGCACCTGCCTGCACATTGCCAGCTACCAAGGGCTGAGCAAGGAGATAATTTATTGAGACCTCATCTAATGGTAAGGCACTGCATATCACCACTAATAAACCACTTTCCAACACTAATGATCAATGGTGATCCCAAAGAAGTCATCACTTTTCATGGAGCACCTCTAGGACCCATAGATGAGTTCATGGGAATTAGCCACTACAGCAAGTATTCTGCATTTGTGCCCAGGAACATGTAACTATTTGCATGAGCAGCATGCCAGAAAGACTTGCCTTTGATGTCACTGTATCCATTGATGTCCTTGTAATTTTGAGCAAGCGCTTGATTTCATCAGCACTCTTGTAAATATAGAAAAATTACATTTTCACGTACAAGTAAAAAAAAGAGTGAGAAAAGAATAGACAACTTAGCAGGGCATTCCTTCTTTTGCAGCTATCATCGAAAAGAAGGCAGAACTACCTGTTATCTTCTTCAGATGACCTTTTAAAAACAATTTCTAGACAATTTCTCTGAGTTCTGCATTATACAATCTTTCATTCATTGGATCCAAGAGGATTTTTCTAATTGGATTTTGCAATGGCATTTTACAAGCATCAGGAATGCTGTCTAAGGCCAAGCAAAGCTGTTATCTCCCTTGTTAACCCCTTCCATGCTCATGACGAGCTCAGCTCGTCATGCAGTACACTGCTTGTGTGCTCATGATGAGCTGAGCTCGTCATGAACAATGGGATTCATAGATCATCTGCATGGAGGATGAATTGCTGTAGCATTGATGTGGTTAATAAAGCATTTGTGCTTCATCATATTTTCACGGTAGAGATCCTGAGTAGTGACTGGGGGATGAATAATGTCACCAACTCCAGTAACTCTGTATAGTATAGGGGAGGTAATTCATCCAAATGGGGCTGTGATGATTTATTGTGACCCAGTTTATGGTCCAAATTGCCTTTCATGGGGCAATTAATGGATTCTGATCTGATTGAATTAGTGAATTTGCTCTACATTATCACTTTATCAATGGGGATGACTACTTCTTAAAAGTGATCTCATGTTCTGTTCATGCAGCGCAATATGGGATTTTTTTCATATGTGCTAGCTTTCTTTCATTCACCTGACCGATAGAGCAATGCAGCAAGTTATAGATAATTATAAAATCACATGTTCATTCCCTGTGATATCTCCAAACACCTTCTTCCATCTTCTCCTTGGGTGGGAATAGCATACATGCAGAAAATGTTGGTTAAAAGCTGTAACAGACTGTGCTACACCGTCCCCTCTGTAGCCAATGACTCTCAATGACAATGTAGAAGACTTTGTCTGACTTGATCATTCCATAGGTGCCATCAAGTCAATTCAATAAGCCTTATTCGGTTGAGATAAAATCGACCATAAAAGCACATGTTAAAACATAATTAAATCTGTACAAATCATTATATCAATGGAATACATTCTTGACATTAGGACACATTTAAAACATCATACTTTTCCTTAGATTATTTGATTTTAAAATATAAATTGCAGTATAAAAACAGATATCAGGCTCTTGCATGGTAAACAGCAGACTCATAGCAGCATTTGTAGTTAAAGTGCAATATTTTTTAAACAAGGGTTTAAGGAAGGCAATACGGAGGTTCAAATATAAGTCACAAATAAGGAGAAAGTGCAAAGTGCTCTGTTTAGTATGTCCAATCTCATTCTTGTAAGAACGAATCGATGTGATGACCTGGTAACCTGACACAGATAGGCCTGGAACCCCCTCAGTTTCTAAATGAGAGTAATAGAACTGGCAAGTTGTCAGAAGCTCACTCCTTTTTTTACAGTCACAATTTTTCTCCCGCAAAAACATATTTTTTAGTTCAGTCTTAGGAATTTCTATTACTCCATTGGGGTTTTCCAGAATATTTATATTACATAGATCTTTGAAGGTTTGCCCTATATAGTTGAGCCAAGGAATCTTTAAACAATTGTCTAATCGGAGACAATCTTTGATAATGTTTCTGTTAAATGTAGTCTCTTCTTTCAACCATATAGATCTCCATAACAATAACGGTCTTAACCCAATTAGATCTGTCAGGTAATTAATCCCCACTTCGCTATGTATAAGATCAGAGGATGCAGAAGTGGGCAAACAGAGCAACTTTTGGAGAAACTTATTTTCCTCTGTTTGCAAGTCATCATGATGGTAATGGCCCCATACCCCCGCACCATAAAGTGCAATCGAGGTACATCTGGACTGGTAAATATGCACCATATCTTTAATTCTACGGTCCCCGATTTTGGCAGCAAACCTAAAAACCCTGTGCACACTTTTTACCAATTTGGACCTAACATTTATCATTTCCTGCGACCATTTACCGTTACCGGAAAAAGTTTTCCCTAAGTAACAGAACTTATCTACTCTTTGTATTTTCTGTCCTTCTACAAAAAAGGATTTGGTTTTCCCGGGCCTCAAGCCACAAATCATAGAATAAGTTTTGGACCTATTAATCTGCAATTTTCTACCCTAATAAAAGCAACAAATGTATCTATTAACCTCTGTAATCCTATAGGAGTTCTCGATAGGAACACGGCATCATCCGCATAAAGCAGATCCGGCACATCATGACCATCCACCTGAGAAGCATCCAACTTAACAAGTTTAAGCTCTGCGTCCACTGCATTAATAAAAAGTGTGAAAAGCAATGGAGCGAGGACGCAGCCTTGCCGGGTGCCAATTTAACTTCAAATTTAGGGGTACACTCGCCCCTTTGGGCATATCGCACGGATGTCTATAATTTTTTATAGAGCCTAGCCAAAAAAAGATTATAGGCTCTGGGGCATCAAGACCTAGTAGGATCGGCCATAACAGGGCATGATCCACTAGATCAAATGCGCTGCTTAGGTCAGCAAAGCATAGGAAAAGGGACCCTTGCTTCGCACATGTATATTTTCCTATTATTAAATCCAAATTGATGCACTGCTCAAGGGTTCCTCGCCCTTTCCTAAAACCATATTGGGACTGTGTTAAAATCCAGTTTTCCTCTGCCCACTCCTCAAGCCTAACTAGTAAGACCCTGCTCATCATTTTGATTGATGAGTCTAAGAGAGAAATCAGCCGGTAACTTTTTGCTTCGTATCTATCCCCTTTCTTAAAAATGGGAATAATTATTGATTCACCCCATGTAGCGGGGGATCCTTCCATTACAGCGATATTAAAAACTCTATTTAATATGGGGCCCCAGAGAGTAGGAATGGCTTTATAAACATCTATCGGAACGCCATCCGTTCCAGGAGCTTTCCGTCCCTTGCTGCTGTTAATACCTTGTTCCACCTCCTTGAGTGTAATATTTAGTGGTTGAATTGGCCAGATGCCTGAATCCCCGGAGTCCGTTGTAATTAAATTTCCAGGGTTAAAAATATTAGCGAAATGTGCGACCCATGCCTCACTACTGACATATGATGTAATTTCATGGACATCCTCATTTTTTAAGAAGGGTGAATTAACTGTTTCCCAGAACAATTGGCTGTTAGATGTTTCAACAGCCAGTGTTAATTTGTCCCAGGCCTCCTCTTGGAGCTCTCTCTTTCTTTGATTGAGTTGCAATTTATAGGTCAAGCTTAGGTTCTTAACAAGCTCCATGTCCCTACTCCTACTAGACAGTGCATGTTTTAACTGATTCAGTGAGTGAGTACATGCATGGTTGAACCATCCTCTATTCTGGATCAATTTCTTGTTAGAAGTCCTAGTCATAATATTATCAATCAATCCATTGATTTTACGAACATTCATTCAAATCTGGGCTGATTCGACGTTAACTTCCAGACTCTCCATAATCTCTGTGTAGCCAACTGTAGTAATATTGTTTAATACCTTTTCCGGGTTAACCCCTTTCCATTTTATCCTGTTGCTATTGGATCTACATGGGGTTATATTACCAATCCTTGTTTGTATTACTGGGCATCTATTGCCCCATACATCTAAAGTCATTGTAATACAATTATGGTCACTTAATAATAGATCTTCTACCCGGGGTGTGAAGCATAGAGAGACAATGTTTGTTAAGACCAATACGTGATCTATAATGGTGTTAGCATTTCTGCCCGTGAATGTAAGAATCAACTTTCCATTGCCGTCTTTTACACACTGCATTATGTCCAAGTCGAATTTAGCCATGAATGTGTTTAAAATTTTGCCATAGTGATTGTGTGGGAAGTGCACACAGTTATCTCCTGAATCATTCCTAAACCCACATATCTTAGTTGCAGACAGGGGGCACAATTGCGTATTAAAATCACCCACCCAAATTATATAAAATATAACCCCTTCATCACAACACAAAGTATCAATTACATTCTCCAATTCGGTAACTATCTTGTGATGTGTATGATCAAACAAATTATTATAAAATTTGATTAACAAAATTTCCCTACCATTCTTCTGGTGTAGCCAAAGTACCTGTGAATGGCAGCCAACATTAATAGATGTTTTAACTTCTATCGGCAGGTCAATGGACATAAGTATTAACAAACCCCCCCTTTGCTCTACCTGCTATAGAACGCAAAGCAGGTAAGTTATAAGAAACAAACCCATCAAAATGTACATGTTCCACACACCAGGTTTCCTGGAGACAAATAATGTCATGTTTGTTAACAAAGTCCATCCATCCTAACATATCTTTTTTCTTGGTCAGTCCGGCTATATTCCATGAAGCTATACTAAACCCTCTAGTTTTAGATCTCTCTGTGATTTCTGCTATCTGGGTCATTGGCCGCTGATCATCCCCAGTCGCATTAACCATATTGGGCACAGCATAGTTAAAAAAAACTGCCTCTGTAGGTGCATTCCCTTTACCAACTGTAGTCTCTCCCTGTTCTTCACTCAAATTCCTGCCTTCCAAGATGCTTATATCCCCCTGTAAACTTGGGACCCGACTAGATGACAATTGCCCTACTGGGTTCTCGGCCCCTTGTTGCCTAGGGCTCTTGAAACCCGCCATTCTTTTATTGTGGCAGGCAGGGCTGTGTCAATCATTATCTTCGTGGGAACTAAGTGGTAGGAATCTATTGTGTGTAGGGAGGGCAAAATGTTGCAAAGATGGCAATGACCAATTAGTTCTTGGATAGGCCCAGTCTAATGCCATGGGTATATTTCATTTTAAATGGCTATAGAAAAAACCAAGGGGCAGGGCGAGAATACTACTATCATTATCTGTCAAGACAGAGGCTCTCTCCTATGTAATCCTGGCATAATATGGGTTCTTAAAATTCACAATAACACAATCCCCCATCTTTGTTTTCCTTGTAGGACCGATCCAGTTTACTCTTCTGGTCGTAAGGATCTGGTCTGCATTACTAAATGGAAAACTGAATTTACGGTTTAACCAATCGACCACTTTATTCTTTAGGGATGCATGTGTTTCTATTGAACTCGGGCTAAGGGGAGGGATGTTGACTAAAACTGCCACAAAAGGACAACAATCCGGGGGTCAATTAATGGATCTAATCCTTATTCCTGCCTCTGGATCTTTATCTGTCGGATTTATGGATATCTTAACGGCCTCCTTATTCCTAATGCCTCCGCTTTCTGTCTCACGGGTGTAACTATCCCTTGGTAGTTCCTTTCTTTGTCCTACCGGGACTAAGTTATCTACTGGATTAGATACTCCAGGATAAGGGCTTATTGATGGCCCAGCCCTTCCGTGCCCTAAGGTGTCAGATACGACCCCTATGGCGGTTGGTGTTCTTGTACCCTGTAGATCTTCATGCTGACTATTAACATTATCTTTAAGCAACTTTTCTAGATTGTTAAACATCCCGTTAAGTCGAACCACTTCACCGTTAAGTTTATTTATTCTATCTTCCAGTGGTTCAAGATATTTTTCTAATGTAAGGGTTAGGGCTGTTATGATCTTATTAACTTGCGCATCACACATAATCCCCATATTAGATGTATCTTCCACTGTAGGATTAGATGATTGAACCTTGGTGCTTTTATTAACCATCCCTGTTTTTGCTGTTTTTTCCTAGAGCTCCTTTTCTTTTTAGGGGTAGGTGGATCTTTACTTTCCTCTGTACTATGTACTTCTCGAGATTCAGAAGAAAAATCTGGGGCATGATCTTGGCACATGACATTCGAATGGGGGTAATATGTAATTCTTTACTAGTATTAGTCTCAGTATTAGACTCCAATAATGAGTCATTCGCTTCTGCGGGAGCGGGTACATTTCCTGGCCCTAGCGAAAGGCGCCACTCAGCCTTATCTATCTCAACGCTAATGGCGCTAACCGCCTTCACGAGGTAGCATTCAATAGTAGAGCCCGGGGTCTCATTAACGTTGTTATTTCCTTTTTGAGTTTTGCGTTTTGACATATTGTTAGTGGCGTAAATAACAAACAATAAAACTCCACTTAATAAGGTATTGTTTTTTGCTTAGTATTAGCGGGAACACAGGTACCCTTGTATACTCTGTATTACAGAATCTAACACTTATTCCAAAAGCCAGAGCCTAGGGGCCCGATTCACAGAACTAACGTAAGACAAAATCCTAAACTTACTACCATTTTCGTATTCACAGAAGGCACTTACTCATTTTTGTATTCACAGAAGACACTTACACATTTCGGTATTCACAGAAGTTAGGAGTCCTAACTTTAGCACTCCTAAATGCCTTCTGTGAATACCGAAAGTCCTAAAGTTAGGATTTTTCTCAGTTTAGGAGTAGTAAAGTTAGGACTCCTAACTTTAGGACTCCTAAATGCCTTCTGTGAATACCGAAAGTCTTAAAATTAGGATTTTTCTCAATTTAGTAGTAGTAAAGTTAGGACTCCTAACTTTAGGACTCCTAAATGCCTTCTGTGAATAACGAAAGTTTTAGGCCGCAAGATGTAACATAGAACTTGTGGGCGGGGCAACAGGCAGCAAAGGTGAAAAGCGTTGCAGGGCTCCTGGTCATTGGAGTCCCTGTACTCAGGAAACAGCAGCCAGTCCCTAGCAAACCCAACAGCAAGCGGCACCATCAAGTCAATAAAGACTTGTGGTGTCCATGTAGATAGACTGTCTCCAGAATGCCCTGTCTTTTTTGTGGGCCTTCAGATTTTTTAATAGTGAAATTAGTCTCAATGTATTTGAGTCCATCTGAATTGCTACTGGCCATCAAGTTCAAGGCGCATTTCTTTGTTTTCCTGGCTGTGCCTGGTAGTCATAAGTGTCACCACAGATCAAAGCCATCTATGCTTTTCCTTTCCTGTTTCTTTACTGTACAACTTTCTCATGTCAAATGCCATGGCCTGTACATGTTTTCCCCGTGCTATTCCTCATCAAAGGAGAGAAGTTTAAAATATGCTCCAAAGCTAAGAAGCTAACTGTTTTTAGTGCTGTACCTCTTGTATGGTATTAGGTACATGGAAGGGTATGGTATTTAATGGGGTTATGGCATGCTGGTGCTTAGGCCTTTAGAGATGTGTACCGTGCTGGAGGTCGAGGATAGGGCAGGCAAAATGTGCGGTATGCGGGCATAAATAGAATAATTTTGGTAATTTCAGATTACTCTTGTTTTGCGAAATTCTGGAAATTAGGCTAATTTACCACTGAGCATAATTTGGTGTGGTTCACTGCAAAGATTTACTGCCCATGCTTCATTCATGGTAACAATCTACTGCAAATGCCTGGGAAGAATGTGAACGCCACAGTGCAAATGCAATGTTATGGTATGTTTAATGGTACAAAAGGGGGTGGTGATGGACGGAGCATCTGAACCAATCAATCACTCACACCCAGTCAAGAGATCTGGGTTTAATCCATTACCGTTCTTTAGCCCACTCTGCTACCCCAGTTCAGACATGGCCATTTGCAAATCAGTCTGACCCTGTGCCTCATGGGAACAGTCCAGCCCGAACTGCCAAGTCCTGCCTTCCCTGGACCGGAAACAAGCTTCCGAGGACCGGTTTCTGGCATTTCAGCCGTCTTCAGCCCGGCTTGCTTGAATCCAGTGGCAAAGAGAGCAAGGGACTCACTTCTGAGCATACCCTGCCAACTTAAGGCGAACAAAGTGGTACAAAAGGGGGTGGTGATGGACGGAGCATCTGAACCAATCAAACACTCACACCCAGTCAACAGATCTGGGTTTAATCCATCACCGTTCTTTATCCCTTGACCAGGGATTTAAAAATAGAGCTGGAAAGGTCTGGAACAAAGGCTTCTCAAACCAAAAATACCATATCAACCCTTGCACTCCATATGCACTACTATATCAAACCAGCCTGTTGTCTATGTAACTAGAACAGAACCACCTACCCCAGCTGTGCACAGGTATTATTTCAAAAGGCAGACACTGTCAGTTAGCACTCCAAAACATTTTATAGATGCATACAGTGAATGAGACTCAGTGAAACTCACTTACAGCTGAGATCCAAACGTAGGTAGTCCAAAATAAAAAAATCTAGGGGATTTTCTGTGAGGCAGGCTCTCCTTGTACAAACTAAAAAAACATATGCTGCCCACCTCCATCCCACCTTTAAATTGGCACAGTTTACTAGAAAACATGGAAACTCTGGAAAACTACCAAAATTAGGAGCCTCAGGTAGAGATCAGTAAATCTTTAGTCCCCTGATTACCTATTAATTAAATACATATTGACTTTTACTCAATGTTCATCCAGTCCCTGATAATTACTAGATCACAGTCTTGCAGATCTTGAGTTTTTCGTTTTCAGAAGAAGCCATTGTGTTCCCTTCTATGTTTCTTTTCATCCTCCACTATTGTCAGCCTAAGTCCTTCAGGGTGTTACTTATACCAATTGTTTCCACTCTGCTATTGGTACGCATCCCCTCGTCTCAAACATTGAACTCCCTTTGTGTTGGCCATTGCATAGGTCGATCCATCTTTGTTTTTTTGTTTGAGAGATTTTTATTAAAGTTTACAAGAAATAATACAATGGAATACAGGTACTAATTTGAGAATAAAAAAATACAAAATACAAAATATACTCAGTGATAAAAATTAGTACAGAAAGAGAATCAAATGATTACTGAAACAATAATGTGAGAAAGGAAGAAAATAAATGGAAGAGAGAGAAATAAGGGAAAGAGAAGAGAGAGGAAGAAAGAGAGAGAAAAGAAGATAGAGAGAAGGGAAGGGAAAAAGCAAAAAGGTCGATCCATCTTTAACTTGATCTGTAACCATGTCATGAGACTATTGTACTAAGTCTGCTCTATAAACTTCAGCCATTGCTCTGTATTAAGTAAGCGAACAAGTGATGTGACCTGTAATGAGACATGAAATAGCTGGAAAATATTCTCATACTAAAGAAAATGGATGTATTGTCACCTGATACTACATTTCTGGGTCTAACACACTCTTCCTGGGCCTCTGTTTTTCAACAGTAAGGGCAAGTTGACTTTAGATTTTACTCCCAAACCAAATCTATTTTCCTCTGGAGCAGGGTCTGCAGATTGTACCTGCCTGGTGTAAAGTGGGCACCAGAAACAAAGGGCATTCGAGTTGTAAGACAAACTGGCTTGCCCATCTAGACCTCTGAAACTGAGAATTGTAAATTAGGAAGCTGTACACTTCAAAAAAATGCTGCATTTTGATTGGATATTAGGAACTTGATATCTACCAAGGAGATTCATAGCTAGTACCTGAGACAAGCCTAATTTCAGCCTATGCCCTCTTTTTTCTGTGTCCTCTTCCCGTAACGGCTTCCTGGTAAGAACGCAGATTTCTAGTAGTTGTAAAAGTTAATTTGTGTTTGACATTTTCTGTGTGGTTATGTGTGACATTCCACGATGCTCGCGAAATGGCCATGACATTGTCACAATGCTTCTGAAGTCCTTACTGTCAGGATAAAACATGCCCCTGCTGGGGAAGCTGCAAATAAACATTCTTCACCGGGGTGGATGGGTTTCTAATCTTGGGTTCACAGTGCAAGCACTGATGGGTCTTGGTGGGAAACTCTGAGGTGTGGGAGTCTGCCTCACGATCAATGCAGACTGTATGGGTACATGCAGCAAGCAACATCCTGATAGACACTGCCACAAGTGACTGAACCTTTTCTAAGGAGAAAAATTGCTGTTAATGTTGGAAGCACATTTTACTTAGCATATTGGTCTTCTTGTTCTCACATGGCTGAGGAAGATATTTATGAATGTATAGAAACTGTTTTCTAGTGTTCTAAGGTAATCTTCAGGGGCACCTACTATAACTCCTATTGGAAAATAATGAGAATCAGCATTTTCATACTGTAATATCACCATAGAACTCACTAGAAATCTTAAAATAATATGATACCACCAACAAATGATTTATATTGTGATTAAATCTACTGTCATCTGACTGGGCTTTTGCTAACAGGCTTAGCCCACTGTTCGACATGGCAGAGCGCTAATAGAGCTGAAAGGGTACCTGGTAGCTATGTGTGGAAAGAAGGGAATAACTAATTGGCTGCCATATATTAAGGAGGTGCTGCAGATGTGGGATAAAGAGCTTGGACAGACGGGGTGGGTCTTAACCTATGACTGGGTAGAAAAGGTGGGTTTTGGTAATTTTTTGTTCTTGTAACTCAGAATTACTGACGAAATTCCTCCACTCTGCTGGCGGAATTATTACCACTGCAGATCAAGTTTAATCTGCAGTGGTTTTTAAACATAGAGAGACAGCTCCCTCTTCCAGCCCTGTTTAAAGAGCACTGTAGAAGCTCAGTTAAATATGTATATAGCATAGAAATTGTGATGAAATTACTGAAATGGTTATTGCAAATACGGAATGTTTACTGTTCAAATAAGTAATGTTTATGAAGCACAGAACTGTTCTGGAAAGGCACCCCCTGAGTACTGGGTTAAACTACACCATATATTTTGTTACTTTTTTTTATTTCCAGTAGAAAAAAATGGAAAAAATCTACAGTCATTTTTTATATGTTTTCATTTTATCATCCTCAAAACCAGTTATTCACTACAATGAATTTAAATGCCACTTAAACCGCAGAGCCTTATGTAAAAAAAAAAAACCAACAGGTATGCTTCTTGTAGCCTACCATTTAAGTAATCTAAGGAAAAACAGAACGATCTACGAAATAATTTTGTGAACTTCACCCCTCTGATTTACAATAGCTGTATTATGCAATGGGGCAGGCACTAGGGTAATTAGGGGCCTCGGGTTCATCGCGAGTTTCTCTGAGTTCATCCTAGTAAAAAACTACATGGCGGTTATTGACAGCGAGCTACTGAGCAAATGGCAAGGACTATACAGATAAAGCCCCAACCATAAAGCAGAAGATATACATTGATTGATTCACAGTTGCATGAACAATACCCAGTTCTTGAAGTGGTGTGGAATGCTGTACTCTCCCACAGCAGGAGCTGTCTGGTTGCAAAAGACCTTTGTAGGATTACCAAGGGGCATATTATCTAAGAATTGCGATAAATATGTTTAGCGCTCAAAATCCTATCGCCTTCTATCGCCGATTGGCCTGTTAGCGGCGTATTATCAATGCTCAACTAACAGGCAATGTCCAAACCGGCGATAGACGGTGATAGTGAACATTAGCTCGTGAAAACAAGCGAAGTTTTCACGCTCTAACGTTCACCTTGTGAATATGGGGGGTAGATTCTGCATTGCAATCCACCCCCCATGCAAAGTATGGGTAAGACACAAAAATAGCAGGCGTTGGGGGACCTGCGATAAACGAGTTTATCGCAAGTTTTTGTCTCCCAACGCCTGTCACGGGCCGCCTTGAAAATAATGCGTTCCCACCTCCAACTACATTTTACATGTAGTTGGACGTGAGAACCCCCACTTTGCATGTCATTGGCGATGTTTATCGCTGACATGCAAAGTGGGGCGGTATGAGGCGTGAGGCAGGCGTTAGCCTGCCCTTGATATTAGGGCGCTAGAAGTATTGCCGCTTTCTCAGCACAATTCGTCGAAAAAGTGGCGATACTTCCCCTTGATAATGTGCCCCCAAGTTCTTACAGGGATTTTATAGACCACCTATTGCTTACCATTGGTAAGTTTTACTGTCTCTTATTTATTGCTTTATATTTGATGTCCGTCCTTGTCCCAGCTTGTCTATCTCGTGTTTGCCCCAACTCTGGAGAATAGACTCTTTACCATCTCTGTAATTGGTTGCTCACTTTAGGGAACTTTTTTTTTTCATTGTGATTCATTCCCTCATGTGCTTCCCCAAAATGCCTGCCATCAATGCTCCATGTTGCTCCGCATGTTCTACTCTGTGGTGTATTACTCAGCACTCCGTGTTGCTCTCTCGCTCGTGTGCTTCTCCGCCCGCATTGCTCTTATCCTCATTTGCCCCTCCCAACTTTCTCTCATTGTGTGCTTCTCTGCATCTCCATGTTGCTGTCTTCATCGTGTGCTGCCTTTCATCTCCTGCCACCCACTCCCCCCAACTGTCATCCCTGCCCTCTTCTCCATTAAACCTTTACCTCACCCTAATAGTACTTTTTTTTTGTTTGTGCTTTTGTGCTAAAATAATTCTTACTTTTTCATTTAGTGATCGTCCTGGGGGTGTCCACCATCTTGGATTTGTAATTTCATAACCAAAGCAAATGGCACCCGCGTCATTACACAAAAAGACCTTTGTTGTGACTCACACACTTGCATCCCCCATCAAGAATGTGTGTGCCAGCAGAACTACGTAACCACTAGCAGCACAGTATCATACTTTTTGTTTTATATATGCTGTACAAAGCATTTTGCTTTTTTTACCAATGCTGCACAAAATTGCCAAAAAGGCATTGCCAGAATCAATAGGTCCCTTAAGCGAGAACTATTGTCTTTGCAAAGGCCTATTTTTGTATGCGAACAGGTTCCACAAAGCCACTAAAAGCAGGAGCAAACCCAAACCTTTTCTTCTTCAGTGTCATGGCAAAGTAGCTTTCCAGATGCTAATCTGAACAAACAGCATCACGTTTGTTGTGACATAAAATGTAGCTTTAGAAAACTGAGACTCCTAATTGGTGGTGAAAACATATGGCATGATGTTGTTATTTACATTCAACATTTTATTTTAATGGGAGCTGTTACAAATTACGCAGTTTAATGAAAAAAAACGAAGCTGAAGAGATTAGTGACTTGGATCAAATGTCTCTTACCTAGACATGAACATAATTTTTATTGTAAAGCTAAGGTACCTAAAAAGGCCAGGCCCTTCTAAACATTTGCAGGTGAAATGTCAGTTTTGCAGTAAATAAACATCAACAGTAGCTGATTCGCTTCTATTTACAATCACCTGTGGCTTTTGTTTTGATAATATCATTCATCACTTAATTATCCATATACAAGACAGCAGAACTATGGAGAGCACTTATTTAGTTATGAAATGTAAGCTCTGTACCTAGAACACTATAGATACATAAGGCCCTGATTTACAGTTTGAGAGGGTACTACTATTTGGAGTGGGCGGTGGAATGGCGAGTTTTCACTCTCTCTTACTGATGGAAACATTTAAATGACCCCCACACCACAAGAGACACCTCCCATGGTGTGGGAGTCATTACTTGTTTTTAAAAAATATAAAAAAATCTCACTTTAGGATTTGTTTTTTGAAAAAACAAGTTAGAAATGTGATGGGCAGTTGTCACGTTTGACATAGACGTCCGTCAACCTCATCATGGCCGTCCCTGCCAATTTTAAGAGATTTTCACATGGCTGGTAGACATCTCCATATGTGGAGGATTGGTACACCGTCTGGACGACCTATTTTTTAAAGCCTGGTCTCTGCACTCTAATTCAGACCACTAAGTAACAGAGGAGTGCAGGGTAGTACAGGTCCCAGAAAGCTTCAAGGATTCAGGGAAGCTCTCCTCCACAAATTAGTTTTTTCTAGTTTTTCACAGTTTTGATGGAAAAGATTTTGGGGCCTTATCTATGAGAAAATGACGCAGCGTGAAACCACAAGCCATTTGGCAGCGCCACACTGAGTCACTTACAATAATAAGTCACAACCATGTGCTTTCCCCTGCGTTAGTACACAATTGGCTGCATGCGCCAACGCAGGCATCCTTGCACCATGGTGCAAGGGTGTCTGCGTTTCAGGGGAGATTGTTTTTGTGCAGGAAGGGGCAATTTACTGCACAAAAACAATCACAAGAGATTTCCTCTTTCTATGTGTGCTGCAGAATGCAGCAAGCAAGGAAAGAAGAAAAAACAAAGAGAAATGAAAACATTTCTCCTCATAGCGCTTTCCTACGCCTCCCCTGGCATAGCATTCTGACGCATTCCCAGGTTTACGAAAGGTTGTAAATCTGGGAAGGCGGCAGAAGCCATGGGTGTTGCATGGGAACACCCACAGCAACACCCATAGCACACCCCTTTCACACAAAGTGCTGTATGAAATGGGGCTGTGTTTACGAGGACATGAAAAGCCACGCAGGGTGGCTTTAAGTGTCCTTGTAAATATTGGGCATCAAAATGCGCTGCCAGTCCATCACAAAAAGTGACACACGGCAGCGCAAGGGACTTGTAAATACGACCCTCAGTGTTTTATGAGACATTGTTGCTGGTGATCTTAGACCAGGGTTCGGAAAGTTCCAAATAGATCTGCATCACACCATGTATCTTTCCCTTATTTTCATTTGTATTTATCCTTCTCTATCTGATCAATAAATCATTGCCAAATGCACATTCTGGGAGGACTGGAAGGGTTGTATAGTTTTCCAAGTGTTTTTTACATAGTTCATGTCCTTCCCTGAAAATATCTCGTGAGGTGTTCATGGGGTAATGAACTGTTGCTCTATTTTCTTTTAATTCAGCTGAATTACTATTGTAATTTGATCCATTTTTTAATTAAAATATTTGAGTGTGAACTTTCAATGCCAGGTATGGCTCAGAAAAATGCAGAATGAAAATAATGTTTCAATTCTACCAGATGAAAATATATTAGGTAAAACAGTCAATGTGTTGGCATTTATGATGGCATACAGTGAGTCATGAGCAATAGGTCAAGACTTCAGGGTGATTAAAGCAGTGGAAATATTAACTAGATTGGAAATTGTGAGGAAGTATATAGTCATCTGGGATACAAAATAGTGGGGTGTAGGGAATTTTCATCAGTACCAGTATATCATCATATTTTATCATACTTGCCCTTGTGACAATATGTTTAATAGCATGCACTTGCTACAACCACCAGGGTTAAAGTTCCTTTCAGCAAAGTGTTAGCACGCAGAGTGGGACTTTGCTAAAATAGTGCCCTGTGTACAACATCGTCTTACCACGAATGGTAACAACAGGTGAATTATAGTAAATAGTCAACCTAACAATAGTACTTTAGCTTTATCTTGCTAGAGTCAAGAATATTGTAATGAGAGTGGTCCTGTGCAAATGTCCTATACACACTTGTCAAAACTCCACATCTTGAGGCACTGAAAAGAAATAAAGTCACACTTCGGATTTGTAAATACCCCTGTAAAGGCCCAAGAGACAGCTGTTACAGCATAATTTAGAAGACAATGCAGAGTTCTAGTACCTATGCACAAGGGGAAGTTCATTAATCCAACAGTAATTTTGCAATCCATGCAAGCAAATCGGACTTTCCCTAGTTAATCACAAAATTGAGGCCTCTAAAGACAGCACTGGAAATGGTTAATGATTTCCAAGGAGGCAATGAAATGCAAGTGTTCCAAGGATGTGCAAGGAGGCAAGGACATGCATCAAGGTGATGCTGAGAATAGATTTTGAAAAGCACTAAAAGCACAAAACTTCTGAGAAGATTGACTTGGCATATGGCATGAAGATATGGTAAAGTGAAGAGAAGAGCCCAATCAGAGCCTTCTTTCATTAAAAGGGAGGAAAGCCAAGCACTTCGCCATGCCCGGAGTGAATTTCTTTACAGGCTGAAATTTGCAAAAGCTGCAGTAGATCCTTGAATTGTGCACAAGATCCATGAAGCCACAATAATCAACTCCTGTGGTGGACCCTCGAATTCCACTATGGCCTTCTACCCGGTAGAGCAGAACGTCATGGATTTTGTGGCGCCCACCCGAGAATAAGATGGGCTGGACAGGTGATGTGGTCAAATTTTGGGGGGCACATAAGTGATAGCCCATATTCTAGGTGGCAAGGCTGCTTTCAGGTAAACACAGATGGCATCCCAAATGACAATTCTCTGAAGATGGTGTGGAAAGGGCAGACAATCATACCTGGTACCAGAGGAGGATAGGGGTGGACGTGAGAATCTGTGGCAAGCCATGACTCTCCAGCTACTCGTTGCAGCACTTTGAGCCCTGCGTGTTGGTGGGGAAGTCAGGGGCTGGACCCAGAAACCGGCATTTACTGCGGCCGTGATCGGCCCGAGGGAACCACAATCCCCACAATCCTTAGCGGCAGGAAGCCGCTCCGACCCGCGCCAGGAGGGGCATAAATCCACGGCTACCCCCGGTGGAGCGGGGGACTCGTTGCAGCACTTTGAGCCCTGCGTGTTGGTGGGGAAGTCAGGGGCTGGACCCAGAAACCGGCGTTTACTGCGGCCGTGATCGGCCCGAGGGAACCACAATCCCCACAATCCTTAGCGGCAGGAAGCCGCTCTGACCCGCGCCAGGAGGGGCATAAATCCACGGCTACCCCCCGCGTCGCGGGATCGCGCGCGGGTCGGCGCCGGGAGAAGCCCGGGACAAGGGCGGGGCCGTCTGCAGCCGTCGGAGGCCCGGGTCGGGTCACCCCCCCTTCAGTTTCTGATTCTAAGGTACTGTTACCCATTGACTTTTTCTGGACACATTAAGAAGCTCCTCCCTGGGTTTTTGATATTGTACAATACTTCCTCATTGGTGATAGCCCCAACGATATGCCTGGCAAAGCGGACCTTATAAATCTCACCCCCCAGGGTGATCTGCTTAAGGGAACACTGGACACGTACTTTAAGCGCGTTATACCGCCCATTGCAAAAGACATAGATAGAATAGAACGATCCCCGCTTCTAGATAGCTCTTTTGCTTTGGGTTCTCCGCCTCAGTCAACTAATATAGCCCCGGTAATATCACTACTGGATGAACTTAATCTATTATGCAAAACCTCTTATATTCCTCTGGTTCCAGAAAAAGCTCCAACTTCCTCAACTTCTAATGTGAGAATACCTACACAGGCCTTCACATTGTTGGAGCTTGAAACAATGATGAAATCAATCATAACTCCGTTGACTGATAAAATAACTAGTCTAGAGGACAGGCTTAGGGGTGTGGAGGAAGCTATAAAAGCTACAAAAGCCAATTCATTTGTTACCAACTCTCCAGTTACTAAATCTATGGCAGGACCTGTACGATCTCAGCATCCAGTCCCTAGAGATACGCCAATTTCTAAAGATATAAATACCCCAAAAGCTGCTAAAGCTGTTAGGCCATCTCAATCTTTGCACCTTAGGGCAGGGCGGAGTAAAGACAAGTCTAACCAAGACACTTTTCCCCACAAAACTAACCACTTAGACTTGCCACCTGAGGCAGTACCCATTGTGAGTGTTCTCTCAGGAATACCTGAACTTCCGAAGGGAAAACTTGAGAGACAGCAGGACCTAAGGAATAAGGTTGTGTATTGGCTCACCAAAAATAGACCCCTGCCCTCCTATTTAGACGGGACCATATTAAGTGTCCGAAGGGTGGGCTGGTTGGGTCCTCTCACAAAAAACATTGCGGGCGATTTGGTACTTGTGAAGCTTAAACATAAATATGTCGTACCATACCTCCAATCCCGGCAGCCACAAATAGGGGATGGTCCCATATCAGTTTGGTCTTTAAGTGACTTTTACCCCAGAACAGTTTATGTTCCATCATAATGTCGGATAATATGGAGTAATTTCTAGATCAGCTTTGGTGATTAGAAATAGATATTGATGGAATTTGGTTTTAAGAAAAATTATGTAAACATGTATTGTGATTTTATGGTTGATTAATTTTACTGTACTTTAAAATTGTCTATGTATACTTTTATGGTTTGTATATGAAATCGAAATAAAGTTTTGAAACGAAACGACTCTCCAGCTAACCACTGGTGATTGCTGCCATGCTCATATGTTGCTTTTTCAAGTCCGGGTTTATCCACTTTCATGAGTATTAGGTTTCTTTTATCATTATCCAAATATGGATCTCTGGTTTCTTACATTCTTTCTTGAATATCCAGAAGTCTCTTTTCTTATTAGCGCTCAACATGTTTATTCTCATACACAGAAAACATTGGGAGATTTGATTTACATTTACCACTTCTGTGAGTTTTACCGCCTTCTTTGGAGGAGTGTCTCCACGGTGCATTCCAAGAAAGCTTAGGGGCTCAAGTCTGTGTGAGCTTAATGAGCTTCTCAGTGTTTCTGTGAGAGTCAAATCCCGTATTAATATGTAGTTTACAATGGTTATACTATTGTGGCTTCGTCCATTTTTGGAAGAACTCAATGCTATCCCATTTTCTCATCTGCCTTAGGCCATTGTGAAATTAATAACAGCCCTTCAACGCTCCCGATTGACAACATTCTCAACATTGTTGTGTTTTCATGGTGCAGTAAGTAGCCTATTTCAGCTGCCTCTTGTTACAATTTGCCTCTATCCGACTCTGCAAATTGACTGCATTTGCTGTTCTTTTGTGCATCTTGTGGGCGCAATGCACCCCATTAATATACACAAAGGAATCACTCTTTGAGACCGGAATAGGTGAGACAAATTTCCCTGGGTACCTTTTTGTGTAACTCTAGGTAAAGTGACATCCCCTTCTGCACACACATACACACACGCACAGTGAGAATGGCAAACACATTTTCACAGGCTTACATAAACATCAGGCATCCATCGCTCCCGCTGGGCCAAGTACAATCAGGTTAGTAGAAAATGTAATACACGTTCTTACCTGGCATGTGGAAATTCTCAGTTGTCCAGCATCCATAATGCTGCTTGTGCAAAGTGACTGCCAAAATGACCTGCTCAGTTGCCCACCATCCAGCATCCAGTCAGAGTGAGTGTTTAATGCTGCTGGTGCACAGTGACTGACAAAGGACCTGCTTGTTGCCCTACAGCGCAGTAAGACTTACCTTCTCAAGATGGACCAGCACCTGATAATATTGCACTTGCACCCCTTTTCAGCAGAGGACAAGTGACACATACACTTTGCTGTTTGAATGGATATCATGAACATCCAAATGCTGACTAATGAAGTAACACTGTTCCCCCTGAAAAACAATATCACTTGGCTCCTCCCATGTTTGTACTTTCTTTCTTGATGAGGTTTGCAACTTGGGTACTGACCATGTTTCATGGGTGTCCCCAGACACCCATGAAAGGGACACCAAACAACACCTTCCGCCCGATATCCTCAAAAAGGACAGCCACCAACCCCTTCCCCATACACCCTTTATTAGGACATCAAGCAAAACCTTCCTCAACCTCTCCTGGCCAACATGCTATGTCCACGCACACCCTAAGTTCATCCAATTCTTTAATGTTCATGTAAGAAAGATGCCTTCCTTAGACCTTCCCAAGAGGTACGCCTACCAACACCTTCTCGCAGACACCCTGGGGACACCTACCAGTATCTTACCCCCGACACCAATGAGAGCAGAATCTACCAACACCCACCAACACCTTTCTCCAGACACTACTGAGAGGGGCACCACTACCACCTTCTCCCAGATAGCCCTGAGTGGAGCCCCTAGTAACATCTGCCCAGTGCTCTCCCTGAGAGAGACGCCCACAACACCTTTCCCCAGACACCCATGAAAGGGACACCAAACAACACCTTCCGCCCGATATCCTCAAAAAGGACAGCCACCAACCCCTTCCCCATACACCCTTGATTAGGACATCAAGCAAAACCTTCCTCAACCTCTCCTGGCCAACATGCTATGTCCACGCACACCCTAAGTTCATCCAATTCTTTAATGTTCATGTAAGAAAGATGCCTTCCTTAGACCTTCCCAAGAGGTACGCCTACCAACACCTTCTCGCAGACACCCTGGGGACACCTACCAGTATCTTACCCCCGACACCAATGAGAGCAGAATCTACCAACACCCACCAACACCTTTCTCCAGACACTACTGAGAGGGGCACCACTACCACCTTCTCCCAGATAGCCCTGAGTGAAGCCCCCAGTAACATCTGCCCCGTGCTCTCCCTGAGAGAGACGCCCACAACACCTTTCCCCAGACACCCATGAAAGGGACACCAAACAACACCTTCCGCCCGATATCCTCAAAAAGGACAGCCACCAACCCCTTCCCCATACACCCTTGATTAGGACATCAAGCAAAACCTTCCTCAACCTCTCCTGGCCAACATGCTATGTCCACGCACACCCTAGGTTCATCCAATTCTTTAATGTTCATGTAAGAAAGATGCCTTCCTTAGACCTTCCCAAGAGGTACGCCTACCAACACCTTCTCGCAGACACCCTGGGGACACCTACCAGTATCTTATCCCCGACACCAATGAGAGCAGAATCTACCAACACCCACCAACACCTTTCTCCAGACACTACTGAGAGGGGCACCACTACCACCTTCTCCCAGATAGCCCTGAGTGGAGCCCCCAGTAACATCTGCCCCGTGCTCTCCCTGAGAGAGACGCCCACAACACCTTTCCCCAGACACCCATGAAAGGGACACCAAACAACACCTTCCGCCCGATATCCTCAAAAAGGACAGCCACCAACCCCTTCCCCATACACCCTTGATTAGGACATCAAGCAAAACCTTCCTCAACCTCTCCTGGCCAACATGCTATGTCCACGCACACCCTAAGTTCATCCAATTCTTTAATGTTCATGTAAGAAAGATGCCTTCCTTAGACCTTCCCAAGAGGTACGCCTACCAACACCTTCTCGCAGACACCCTGGGGACACCTACCAGTATCTTACCCCCGACACCAATGAGAGCAGAATCTACCAACACCCACCAACACCTTTCTCCAGACACTACTGAGAGGGGCACCACTACCACCTTCTCCCAGATAGCCCTGAGTGGAGCCCCTAGTAACATCTGCCCCGTGCTCTCCCTGAGAGAGACGCCCACAACACCTTTCCCCAGACACCCATGAAAGGGACACCAAACAACACCTTCCGCCCGATACCCTCAAAAAGGACAGCCACCAACCCCTTCCCCATACACCCTTGATTAGGACATCAAGCAAAACCTTCCTCAACCTCTCCTGGCCAACATGCTATGTCCATGCACACCCTAAGTTCATCCAATTCTTTATTAAGCAGGGGTGATATAGAAAGTGGTAGTTAAAGTTACATGAACAATATACATTTGGCAAAATATTAAGCACAACAGTGACTCGTTCTTGCTCTTCCTCTTCCCCTACTAGCTTTTCTCATCATGTCTGCTAGTCAGAGAAACAGTTGTATCGTATGAAGGTAGGCCGCAAACCTATGACAGAAAAAGGAGAAGGCGAGTGGCAGGAGAGAAGAGAGACAGAACAAGGATTGAAAGGGAGAAAGGAAGACTAGGAAAAGAGTTGGGGAGAGAAATAGAGAGGAAAAGAGAGGTAGAAACCAGTCAGGTGCAGGCAGGTGGGGAGAGAAACAGAGAATACTCAATGTGCTCATCACCAGCTTCTCTGATGCAAATTCCCAATAGAGTCTTCTCTTGCTCCACTTTGTACACCTCCACCATCACTGCCACCCGGACCATCCTCTAGAAGAGGGTTGCTACCCCTGGTCCCTCTCACCTCAGTCTTAGTCTTCCTCTTCTTGTGCTGCTAAGAAAAATAATAAGGTACAATAGAAGGCATAGTGGAGAACTAGAGAGAAAGAGAGAAGGAGTGGAGACAGACAGCAGAGAGCAAAAGAGAGAAAAAAGATGGAAGAGGGGAGCAGAAACATAGGAAAAGGCAGGCAGGTAAAGACGAAAGAAAGTCAAGGTGATCTGTGCCAATGAGGAAAAGGAGAGAAATAAAAGATTTAAAAAAAAGAGGCGGGCACTGAGAGAAACAAGACATGAAGAAATGCAAGGAAAATGTGTACCAGGGCACTCTGCTGCAGTCCATAACCAGGATTATGGCACAGGAAAACAAACATGGAACAATGTTAGTGTACAGAATGACAGAGCTGGAGCGCATGAATGAACCAGAAACACAGCTAAACATTACTCCATCATTCAGAGTACACTGGGGCCATCTCCCCTACCTACACCCACCTCTTTGGCCGCACATGCTAGCTGCCTCCTCTTGGCATTCAGTTTTCAGGTTCTTGCTCACAAACTGGCAGGAACAGCTCTTGGTGGTGCTGCCTTGCATGCTCGGAAATAATCTTCGAAAGGGCAGAGCGCATTATTTCTCCCCACATAACAGGATCAGCCTGAGCCATGATACATTACACCCAGCACCAAGAAGGGCTTGCTGGCCATAGGTGCTGGTACCGGGGGACCACACTCCAAAAGATCAGGGCCCAGGATTGGACACTGCAGGCGCACAGGTGTCCTTGCCATGATTGGTTACAGACGGTGGTGTCTGTGCAAGTAGGGAACAGGCATCAATGTTTCCAGGGAGAACTTAGACTGTAGGTCCACCCTCTTCACCTGGTGACGACAGAGCTTGCAGATCACAACTGAGGCAGACCAGGGAACCTCTCCCTCTGACAGCAGGAAGTCCAGGATAGCACAACTTCTTCTGGTGGTGATGGTGTTATGGATGTAGCTGGAGGAGCCAATTCAAGTGGTGCTGCCTTGGTGCTGATTGGACTGATACTAGTGTTCTATCCTACAGTGTCCTGTAGGGACAGGGGTAATCTTTCCCTCTGCGTGCGGAACGCAACATTGGTGGCGAAGGATATGCTGATGACTTCTGCAGTGAAACATGAGGTGTCTTCTTTAGCTGCTTTGGCATTGCAGCTGGTATGGCTGGTGCTGATGGTAACACTGCCACGAGCACCTGGAACAGTGGCATTTAACATGGAGGCATAGAGGACATCAAAGATGACTGCTCCTGCCGCTGTGGTACCACTCTATGCTGGAAAAAGATGGAACATAACATCGGCCAGTAAGCCCTCTCTGAAGACAAGGAGATCATTACAAACAGTGAGCTGGTGCCTGCATGCCTGCTTGAACTTGTGATGACAATGAACATTGCATTGGCACTAGTGGCTAGACTGCTGATGATGGTGAGGGTGCAGACATCTTCAATGAGGCTGTAATGGTGGTGGTAGTGGAATCCCTAGCATTGCAAGAAGAATAAATCATTTAAAAAAAGGAAAATATAGTACTCATTAATGTAACTAGAAGGAGGAATGAGAACTGGGTCAGAGGGAAGCAGAAGAGGAATATAATTTGGTAATAGAATAGATGGTGATAAAAGAGAAGAGGAGGGGGAAAGGTGAGCGGGGAAAGGGTAAAAGGGAGGAAGGAAAGAGAGCGAGGATGGGATAATGCACTAGCTGGTATGGGGTGCGCAGAGCGTTCTGATGGAACAGGAGTTGCTGCTGGCTGGTGCTTGGACCTTTTTCTGGTATTGGGCCAAAACATTTGCTACAAATGAACCACATACCTGACCTCAGAATATGCCATGTGGGACAAGTGATTAGGGCAACATACTGTTTCCATGGGAGCCACAGGGTCCACCCTTGTGGAGATTTCTGCATTCTAGATATTCTCTGATGTAGGCTGGAGCTCCTGGTCTGGCCTTGCAATAAGCAGGGAGATGAGTCCAAAAGTCACTTGGGCTGGACATGCGTTAGTCGCATGTCTGGTTAGCCTATTGGCTAATTTTGGAATGTCCACATCCCAACATTGGTAGTTCCTGGTTTGTTGTTACCTGTTTAATTAGTGTAGCAATAACTACTACCTCACATGATGATAGCAACACTAGCCTACTTCACAGAAATGGAATTCACTACACAGCAATCTGTCCCCCACTTTGACCAGATTTTGTTTTCTTGCTCTAGGAGATTAGAACTTCATTGCGAAGCAGGAAAGATAGATTATATACAAACTAGTGGTTGTCAAGACTTAAAACTATTAGACCTGATATCTGTCTAGTAATAGCTGATCTCTGTAGAAAAAATACTTATTTTAAATAACGAGATGGTGCTGAGCACAGAAGCATTCAACTCTATCCTAGAGTAACTATCATTACAATATCGTATTTGTGAGTAATTTCTGTTTGTGAAAACCGGCATCCCTTCCATGCAAATAGTCATCTTTTGATGACAACAAAAACCTACTTCAGAACATACATATATACTGCAAACATGGATAATAGCATGTAATAACAGACTTAAAGATAGCAATTCACACACATTTTCACCAATGGCCTTCAGCTGTGATAATCAGTGACAGCTTCACCACTAGGTTTTGTGGTCATTACTGTCATTGACCGTGTCAGAGGGGCCTATATAGCAATCTGCAGTGTCAGAAGGGCTGGTCTGGCACGTCAGTGTGGGCCATTTTTTGACTGTTTGTGGGATTGCTTCATGGTCTGGTGGGACGGTGTTTACTGTTGATTATCCTGGTGTTACTACAAACATTGCCTGCAAGCAAGCAGACATGCATGCAATCTCCAATACCTTGCAAAACACCTATTCAAGTTCAAAACTGCCCCTATTGCAAATGTGAGCAACTTTTTTTAGCTATCAGATTCGCTGATGAGAGACACGTTTATGTTGGTTCCGGGCCTATTTTCCATCCCAGTCCATCCTTGGTCACTGATTAAAACAGTGTTGTAGAAATGCCCAGCAAATGTATTACCAGTCATTTCCAGTGGTCAGCTGCATTTTTACTGCTTTCAGCGTTTATACTCCACTATTTTATGCCAATTTATAATATAATTTCTATGGGATTTGTTTTTAAACTTTTTAGTGAAAGTAAAATCATTCCACCCAGAAAACAATAAAAAAAATACTGATCACGTCTTGCATCTGGATGGTGGCAATACTCTCCTCCACATCATCCCATGCTCAATCTGCTGCATTTTAAGGGCATGCTAGACACCTGTGCATCTCACATTGTGGCATGCCTTATCAAGGGTATGGATAATTATTATTAGGCCTGGGTGGTAAATTCTGTTCAGCTCGCGGAATTTGTGGAATTTGGGTAATTTGGATAATTTAGAATTCCACGATCCGTGACTTCGCGGAATTATTAGCTTGTTTGCGCTTTCAAAATGCTTGTTCGCGAGATATTTCTCCCTGAGCATGCAAACAGCGTTCACGAACAGGAAATAAGCATTGCGAACGGGCGGAACAAGCAATTCCGTGTGTTTGCGGAACTTTGGGTGCTCCCAGAGATTTTTTACTGTTTCGCAGAGCTTTGAGTCGTGACTACGCAAATTCCGCCCACCCCTATATCTTTCCCACACTGCTTGGATGCCACTAGCTGCCCTTGCCAGCCCACAATCTCTGCAACACTAGTTGCTTCATCTACAAAGTAATCCGGCTTACAAGCACACCACCTTCAGTGATTCTCAGCACATCCACAATCAGAACATGATTAAAGTTAAAGAAGTGCAAAAAGGCCACATCCACTTTCATTGATTCTTCCAAGGTGTTGGAACCACCCCAATGTAGCTATAGCCAGGAAAGAGCTGGATGGATCTGGTTAAAGAACACTACATCACTACACAGTAAACATCCACTTCCACTCTAAGCTTAAGCTATCGCTCAAATCATTGTATGTTTGATTGTGACCCTATCCAGCCTTCAGTGGGGTTTCATCTGGGTTCCAAATATATACAAATAACCTACATAACAGTAAAGGTAAACTTACACTTGGATGCCTGATGGATGCCATAAAAAGCTAAATATGAGGCATAACCCATGCCAATACCCTTATAAAAATACATTATGTAGTACAACGCATGCACATCTGCAAATGCATAAATTCTCATTACATAAGTGTGTCGCTTTTTAAACCCCCCTGTTCTTTTGCAAAGCTACTGTCTGGCAGTAATCATTGACAACCTTAAATTCACTCAAATGAAGATCTGTTTTTGTTTTTACCGTATTCAAAAATAAATTCAGACTGATAAATAAACGCCCTTTACCTCTTTCTTGATACAACAGATGTACTTACAAATGTCTAAAAAAAAAAATCATACAGACAAGATTACATACCAGATTACCCAGAACACTATGAAAAACATGAGTTTCAATGTAGCACTATTTATTGATTTGTGTATGTTTTGTTATTAGAATTACATTGTGCTTTTAGTTGTCATTTCTTGGTTTAAATGTGTGTAGGAATACACATTGCATCTGATGTGCGACTTATAATTTGCGTGACTGTTGCGTAAGTTACGAATTGCGTTCTAAATATATCTTGTGAATTTCACTGGTTTGTCAGGTTTAATTTGTTACTGTAATTCCATCTAAACTGTGTTTTTTTCAATCATTGTCTGAGTTTGTTTTAACCCAATATGTAAGTGCTATACTCAAAGCTACCCATAGCTTTACTTTTTTTCAATTAATTTTTGGTTTTTTACTCATAAACCGCATCCAACAGATTCATGTACCCGATTCGCCAAGGGCAGCCCAACCCACCATGCAAGGCCTTTGGCCTTATGCATCAGGTGTTGGCCGTTGACTCTGCCCTTTGGCAGGGCCATTCTACCAACCCACCACGCTCGATCACTCTGTCTGCACTCACCCTCAAACCAGCCGCAGCCCTTGCAGGTAAGAGCAGTGTGGCCAGTTGGCGGTAGATTACGAAAGACGACGACGAGGGAAAATGATTTATTTATTTAATTTCCCCTCATGGTCGTCTCTCGAATCCCCCTCCCCCAACCCGTCCCCACCACTCTTACCTGCACGGGCCTAGGCTGCCTCATACATATTCTGCACATTACTGTTTCAATTAGGAAATAATTTAGATGTGACTAATTGATAAAAAAAGTGTAACTTATAATTTATTCATGTTATGCAGTATTGAAGTTGTCATATGCAGATTTTATCATGCCCAATTGGCGAATACTATCATTGACTGTGAAACTCTACAACATACATCTAATGTAATTTAACGTATGTATTTTTTATCTATATTTTACAAGACACTGTTGTACTCACCAGTTCACTTCATTGTTCTTCAACATTGTTCTACAACACCTAAATTGTTCTACACCTAAACAAATCCCCCAACTGCACTGCACTCTCACATTTTGTACAGTGTAGTTATTTTTTGGTGTAGCTAAACAGTAAGCAAATACAAAAAACATTTCGCCAATAACATCAGTATATATGTGTGTGCCTATGACTGTTCCGGGGAAAGGACTTCAAATGTCTTTTCTGCCAATAAAACTGTTAAATTCTTAGACCTTCGCACTCATTCTATAACTGTTCTGAAGCAATTTCAATTTTTTAATTATATGTCAACAGGGGCTGCCACAGCCAAGATGTCTTTGGTTAACACTTCGTTATGAGACAATAATTAGTGAAAGGTATTATCATGTAATCACATCACAATGTCAGTTTAATAAGAGGAATGTATGCTTATAGTATGATTTAATAGATTTAACATGCAATCCAGAACTCTGAAGGATACAGGTTTCTAAAAAATAAAATAAAAACGTGACTCCATCTAAGCTTGAGAAAGACAATCAGCAGTGTAACAACTTTATATTAGTTTGTGTGCACCAGCAATAAAGGTAACGCCTCGTTTATTTTCTTGCAACATTGTATCGAAACAGATGGCTGCAGTGTACAATAAAGCTTTGACAAACCTGAACTCTGTTCCTATTAATAAATGTAGTTGTTACCAATTGGCAATACGCCTTCCATTACAACACATTTGCTTTTTTTCATAAATCCATTTTTCAGCCCGGTGAACAAATATGTTTACATAGCTACGCCTAACGAGAAATTCCATGTGCCTTCTCAGAAATGACAGCAAGTAAAACCTGAGCTGCCAATTCCACTTCATTAGTGTGGTGGAAATGCATTCCAAATGTTAATAAAAATTCCAAGATGCTGATAAATTAGCGCTTCTAAGGAGCATGTGACACCTTGGTTAACATATTCAACCTCAATTATATTTCTCTTCAGCACCCTGTTATCTGGAACCTTTGCTGGCAATCAGAGGTGCTGTTTTTCAGCGGCCAATTTTCTAGATAATGTAGCTTATCAACACTGTGGGTAAACTTGCCAATGAAATCAGGCTGCACTGAACCACACAGAAGCTAATTGCATCCCTTTTTTATGCATATTTACAGACTGTCACTTCAAAGAAATCAGTGGCCCATTGAGGCACCCAGTTAGCTAGAAGAATTGACGCTTGCAAATGAAAATTAGCAAACAAACTGGTGATAAATATGAAAGGAGCTAGAGGAAAATGCTGTATTGTTCTGCAAACCTCATCTTAATTCTAAATTATGCAACTAGGCGTTTTTATTCCACTTAAAGCAGTGCTTCAAAAATAACCCCATGCTTGAAATTTCAACTGGATACATGGCACACCTTCTGTTTACATGACAGAAATCCCCCTGTTCGCATTCTTTTGTACTTGATTAGAGCTTTTTAAAGAAAGGGTATTTGTGTTTAAATTTGAACTATGCCCAAATGTTTGGTTTTTTGTATACTGAAACAGGTCACCTGTGCCAGCGGCCTGAAGTATTTTTTTTCGGTGAGACTCTGGGGCCCACTAAAAGCCTATTTGGCAAATTATTTGGCAGATGGTGTGGGTGGGAGTGGGAATATTTGGGGCATATTTACAGAGAACTGGCATACGGCAGCACCACAAATCATTTTTCGGCGCTGCCCTAAGCCAATATAAAAAAGCAGGAATTCACTATATTTGCACATGATATAGTACATTCCTGTCCTTTCAGCCAATACCAGTGCAAAATAAGCAGCTGTGCGCCAATGCAGGCACCCTTGCACCATGGTGCAATGGTGTCTGTGTTGATAGAATGATTGTTTTTGTGCAGGAAGAAGAAATTAATTTTCGCACAGTTTTGACACATTCCCAGATTAATGCCATGTTGAAAATTTGGGAATGTGTCAAAACCTTTGGGCTTTGCGTGGGAACACCCATTGCAACACCCATAGCACCCGACGCAGTGTGAGACAACACAGCGACTTGCACTGTGTTGCCTCACTCCATTTCTGCACAGCCATGAAAAGCCATGCAGGGTGGCTTTACGTGTCATTGTAGATGTGGCTAAGCCCTGTGCACCACCAGAAGGTGTTCTAGCTGCGCACAGGGCTTGTATATAAGCCCCTCGTGTTCAAGCAGAACTAACACAATGATATCAAATAAGGAACAGAGAAGGGAAGCAACTGGTACCCATGGTTCTCCTGGCACTGCACGTGACGCACACAGTAATCAAAGTTTTTTCCATAGCTCCTGAGCAGGAAATTAGAGGAGACTCTCCAAATATTTATGCCTGCAACCACCTGATCCTTAAAGCACCAGTGTTGTTTCAGGAGTTAGGCAATGCCTTTCTACCATATAGCGGAGATGCATCACTGTATAGTAGTGTGGTAAGTATGGGATTCCCAGGCCACCCTCCTCTATTGTCTCTTAGGTCCTATGTTTCGCTATGCAGAGTTTCTTGCCCTCCCAGATGAACTGGTTAATGCACCACTGCAGTTTCTCTATTGTTACTGAGGGTGGAGACAGGTGTAATCATTTGCATCACATACAGTATTTTTGGGGAGTAAAGTCATCTTGACCGCTTCTGTACGGCCCAGCCAACCTCCAACCTAACCTCCAACTCCTGACTGCCTTGCGTACACTTGTGAGGAACTCATAGTTGAGTGAGATGCCCCTTCTGTGGTAAGGCAGATTTTTATATGCAGGTACGGTATGTGTTCTTGTGTCCAGAGTAGCTGTACGTCAAGTGAGAATTTCCTTTAGCTCCTGGGGCGCACAGGAGCTATTGGAAATTCTCACTTGACGTACCGCTACTCTCATGGTTTGGGATTTAAGGGAATTCATTTTACTTTATCAAAAGTGTCCAGTTCGTCTAGTAAGGCTGGGATTGATGAATGAGGGTACATGAACATCACAATCACATCATCAACACATAGAGCTAGTTTGTGTTCTTGCCCCCTAATTGGACTCCCTGTATGTTTTGATGTCGCCATACTCTCTCTGCTAGTGGTTCCATATAAAAAGCAAACAAGAGAGGGTGACAAGGGGCACCACTGCCTCATTCCTCTAGTCACTGTGAATTGGTGTGAAAGTTGACCGTTCATCCTTACCCTAGCGGTAGGAGAAGTGTAGCAACTCAGTATCCATGCTCTACGTTTGGGCTCTAGTTCTATTTCTTTCATGACTCTCTCTACAAATGGCCAGTGTACCCAGTTGAATCCAGCGGTCGGCAGTGGGAGTACCTGCCAGGCGGTGACGTGGGGAGGGGGGGGGAGTAAACTATGGATTACGGAGGTTTACAGGTAAATAAACATATAAATAAATAAAACTAATTTTGTTGCGTGCACTGCATCCCCAAATGCGATGCAGTGCGCGCAACGAAATTTGTTTTATTTATTTATATGTTTACTTACCTGTAAACCTCCATAATCCATAGTCTACTCCCTCCCACCCTCCCCCTCCCCACGTCACCGCCCGGCAGGTACTCCCACTACCGACCGAGGCTGGTCTTGGGGTCAATTCATATTAAGAATGTGTGTGCTGGGTTGGTTTCACTTTGTATAGGACATGTAATATGTTTTTAGTGCTGTCAGCCTCATTCAGATATGAAACCTATTTCATCCGAGTCCACCAACGCGGCATATAAGGGCCTAAACAGCAGACTAAGATCCCATAAATATCTTCATCTTCTACATTTAGAAATGATATAGGCCTGTATGAGAAGCAGTGTGTGGGGTTTTTCCCTGGCTTGGGTGTAACTGTCACTACCTCTTCACATATGGAAGAAGCCAATGAGCCTCACTTTGCAAAATCATTCTATAGCAGCATCATTATTGGGGCCAGAAGAGGGCAGAATATTTTGTAGTGGGTTGTCAGAAGGTGGTCTGGGACAGGTACCTTCCCGAGGTGAAGCATAGCAATCGCCGATACTACTTCTGCTACTGAGTTGTCTGCGTCCAATGTGTGGACTTGGTCAGGTGTTAAGGTCGGGAGTGAGACATCCGCTGATTCAGCTGCATAAAGGGTAAACTTCTATGACAAGAGTGATAGCTTGCATACCTGGTATTCTGTTCTGACAGATTCAACTGCGTGTCCCAATTGTGTGCTACCTTGGAACATGACCTGCTCCTGTCTAGGTGAAATCCAAGAAATGGGGCGTACAGAACTTGTCCACACCTACAAGGTGCACTTTTTCACGAGGCCCTAATGTTCATATAATAATGTGAATACATTTTTACCAAATTCACAATAGTATTCAGAACATTTATTAACCTTTCTTATTGTTCATCAACTTTTAACTGCCTTATTTATGGCTAATGTAATTTTGAATGAATCAACCATCCACAATAGTATGTCATTGTACAATGTTTATGTCACATTTGTTGTACAATGTTACAATTGATGGTTGTGTTCCTTGCCAAATTCCCATGGCAAGTTGGCGGGTTGAACAGGGATTTGATCGGGGTTTAAAGAGTATTCATTCCAGTGTGGAAGAATTGAAGAATATGATTTGAAGGCGTCTAGATTGTACTCCTTTTTAATTCACACACTTCTTTGGATCAGCGTTTTGTTGCGTTTTTGACCGGAGTTCCCCTGACGAAGGGTTTCCCTGAAATGCATTATGCATTGGGAACGCGGCACCAAACACAACCATCATGTTATAACCTTTATAGAGTGTTACAAAGGCCGCATTGCCACTAAACCGAAATATAACTTACTCGGAGTGACACAAAAGGTTTCTATATATCAGAAAGTTTTCAAACCCCAGCTTAAAACCCGTAAAAACAGAGCAGTAATACGCAATCAAGAGCAAGATAACACAAGTCAACATACTGCAATCTTAAACTTCACATTGTACTTACTTCAATTGGTGGCAAAAGCCGCACTGCTGTATTCCTCTCCACATCCGGTTAGATGACTCAGCGAAAGAAAAACATCTGTCAGTTCATGGCCCCACTTGAAGGGACCCTAATTGTTCAAACCCCTTCCACCTGTTCATAGGAAGGTCTGTGAGCTACGTGTGTTAACTGTCCTCATTGTCAAAAACAAAGTCAGCCATCAAACACCTGAAGAATTGTAAAAACGTCATCAAGCCAACAAATAAGAGGTATATGCACCTAAATTCCCAATGAACTTCATCCGAGTATTTATGTGCAGATTCACATTTTACATGGTAACCAGTATTGTTTTACGGTTAATAAAGTGTTGGATTTTGTGTGTTCACTTAGTATTATGGCAACATTGTTTGATCTTATTTTTATCAAATCTGCACAAATTGCAATCTTGGCATGTGTAAAATCTCCTGATAGGGCTAGGGAGCCACAATTTGCTCCCCTTAGGTGTGGTTACATAGCTAGGACATAACCAGTCTTTTATGGTTTTGCCCTTACGGAAGGTTACTTTAGGCTTGTCCGACACATGGTCTTTGATCCCAAGTACCGCACTTAGTGAGCCCCGATGTTTCCTCATAATATTGAAAATTCCATCGCTGAACATGGTGTATTTGGTAGCAAAGGCCAAGTGGTTCTGTTTTTTATGGTACCGTTTTGGCTCCTTCCTCAAGGTATCCCCCCTTACCATTGTCCAGTCCGTCCTTCCACTGATTAGTGTCCTGTCTTCATAACCCCTACTTTTGAACCATTGCTTTACATTTCTAATGTTGCTAGAAAATATCTCCCTTGAGCTGCAGTTACGCCTTATACGCACCTACTCCCCAAAGGGTATGTTGTTGATCACTGACTATGGGTGAGCACTGGTGGCATGCACAATACTGTTGTAGGCCGTGGTCTTCCTAAACATAGTGCTCTATATTGAATTAAATCTTATCTCTACTGTGATTTATGGTCAGTTTAATGTTGTATGATTATCATTGAGATAGGTATGGTACTACATGGTCTGGTCAATAATGTCATCGATGTACCTCCCCCAAAAGACAATAAAACCTGTCCAAGGGGAGGCATACCAGGCCGAGGCTTTCTCCCACTCTTACCCGCCCAAAAATAGGCTGACATATGAGGTACCTTCCCAGGCATAAGCCTCTGACCTTCCCTTTATGCTCCAGTCTCTTATCTCTTCACTCTTTATTCAGGTGGACCTCCTGCGAGATAAACGCTCCACAGACCACTGCTTTTAATCTGTCCCACAAGAGAAGAGTTGGTGTGTTGGAAGTGTTGTTAATGCTGTGGTGATCTGTAATGTTACATTTGACAGTCCCTACCACTGTATTGTGTTTTAGTTGGTTGTCGTTTAGCCTCCACATCTGTGTGTGTGCACCTGTTTGGACGTCCTGCAGTTTGATCGTTATGGGCAAGTGCAGATGTGCTTATAGTCGTAGGTAGGGTCAGTGCACAAAAATGCATAGTGCTGATGAAATAGTCTAGTCTGGCATAAGTCGGGTGTGAAGCTGAATAAAAGGTATAGTCACATTGTGTGGGGCGGAGTGCCCATCAGAGATTGATCAGGACTAGGGGCCAGATGTAGCGTGCCAATTACCGGTCGGTAACGGACGATTTTGGCCGTTACCGACCGGTATTTGGGAATTCACATGTAGGGGGCATATTATTTACAGAATCGGTATATTTACCGATTCGGTAAATTTACAGAATCGGTAAAATACCGATTCGGTAAATATACCGATTCTGTAAATCAATGTGTAGGTGGCACTGTAATCAGTGCCACAGGCCTTTACCGAATCGTTATTTACCATGGAATACTATTCCATGGTAAATAACGAATTACAGTGTACATGCACATCTGTGCATGTACACCTGTGCCATGTGGCACACAGACATGCCCTAAGGGCATGTCTGTGTGTCACAAGCCCGAAACAGGGGTGCAACAAGGTGTCAAAGTGACACCCTGTCCCCCTTGTAAATTCGGTAATGTTACCGATTCGGTAATTACCGAATCGGTATTTGCTATTGAATCCTATGGGCATCAAGGCCCATAGGAATCAATGGCAAATACCGATTCGGTAATTACCGAATCAGTAATTACCGAATCTTACAGATTCTGTATTTTTACCGAATTATTTACCTACATAGCAATTACCGAATTGTAAATACCGAATCGGTAAAATTCTGTATTTACCATTCGGTAAATTGCTACTACCTACATCTGGGCCTAAGTCTTTTGTCCATTTAAGGCTCCCTTCTAGGACGGTGTCTGTTTGTCTCACTCTTTGGGTGGACAGGTCCTTGTCAGTTTGTATCACTATGTTAAAATCACCTCCAATCAAGATTTCACAGTCGGGGATGTCATAACCTGGGTTAAGGAAGATCAGAGAAATGTCTCCTGATTCTCATGCTTCTGATGGTGCCCCATGTAAGAGTTTTAGTGCCTACTAGCATGCGTACCACCAGGAGACAGCCTAGTATGTCAAGTAGTGTGTCCGTGATTTTACCTTTGAATTTGTTAGCAAGTAGAATGGCCACCCCTTTGTGATTTTTGGGGCCTGAGGAGAAGAGTTGTCAGGTGAACCAGCAAGAGCAGTGTCTTGAATAGTCCCACCCAAGGGGATATATTTCCAGCAGGAGACAAATGTCACAGTCTGAGTCCCTCAGGAACTAAAGTCGAGTGAGCTGCTTAACTGGGGCATTTAGGATCAGAACATGCCTACATAATGTAGTTTATGTCGCTGTATACCTCACAAAGATAGGATAACGAGTAACATTTCAGCATAATATGAACATTGTTGGTGTAGGTTGTTGGTTTGATGATGTGTGCCACCTATAAGTGTTCTGAGCCTACAAGTGTTTACTTTATTGCACTTCCTATAATGTTATGACACTAGCCTAGTAGGCAAATTATGTATAGTTTATGTGATTGTGGTCTATGTGTTATATACCATATATGGCATAGTTTTATATAATCCTGTGTGGAGTCTCTTTTGTGGTGTATTTATTTTGGCACTGGTGTGTGGGTGTGTTGCCCATTGCCTCTGGGATAAGCCTACCTGCTCTGCCAGGCTCCCAAGGGTGTGAGCAGGGGTTATCCTGGGTGTGTAACTCCCTTACCCTGACTTGAGAGGTGGATTCTACCTGGTTTAGGTGCATATTCTAGCTAACCAGAAACTCCATTTCTAAAATTGGTTGTCAGTGGTGAGGATACGATTTACATTTGCACAGTACCACAGTGACTCATTGTTGCACTACAAACTCTGCACTTAGACCATTACGCAACCACATACGCTGTTCCATTTTAAGTTCTCTGTAGGTATTGTTGGAACTGGGACTCTGGTTAGTTGTGGCACCTGTGAGGTCTTGACAGAATGGAACTCGACTTCTGGCACATATTCATCTATACAGTGAGGGAGCTAAACGTTTTCTACAAGGAAAGAGGGCTGGCTGTGAGGAGAAGGTCGAGGGAGGATCTTGAACAGCCCTATTTCTTCATGAGGCAACACTAGTAGATGAGTCTGAGGAGAAGGGCTTCTCTGAAAGTGAGGGCAGTGCCATGAGAGAGCACCACATAGAGAGAGATGGAGTTTCGCGTCTGGCAGAGACTGAAAGAGCTTGATGAGGAGCTCTAGAGAGCTGAGGCCATGAGTGTCTTAGCCAAGCAAAAGGAAATGTATGTTACAAAGGAACTGAGCTCGGCTGGGCTGGAGGTGGAAGCCATGTGGGCAGAGTCCACCTCAGATGGTGACAGCAAAAATTTTATGTCTAATGCTGAGTGAGAAGTACACACACCCAGACATTTGACGCCTGATTTGAAGGAGGGGGTGGACATACACCCACAGGTACACGCTTATGAGGTAGCTCCAGTGGTGTGCAGGGTCCCTGAGGTGGTTTGGTGAACTGGCACAGGGGGTCATATTCCTAGTGGTGGGAGGGACACTCTACTGACTCTAGATGAGAGGTGCAAGGAGAGTGTTTCCTCCAGGGTAGAAGACCTGGTGTGTGAGTATGTAGACCATCCAGTGTAGGTTGAGTGATAGAAACAGTTAGACACCAGTCTCACTGTAAAGTAGTCAATAATTATAATAAATATAATAAATAATAGCTTGTTGGTTCAGGTGTAGTTTATTCGCCCCATCCACGAACAGCCAGGATACCAACTGACTCCCAAGCACATTCTACATTCTATAAGCATGACAGAGTAGAATTCTACATTCCATGAAGAAACTTATGTCAACCAATACAGCAGGACATTACACATCTCCCTCCTATATAATAATAATATCAATAACTGTAGTAAAAGGAATCAGGTGACAAGATGTAAACAAGAAAACTGATTACTATTGACAGATAAAGCAAAAGAAAGATCAAACATAATCCTTCATATTGAGGTTCCGTGACGATTTGAACCCGTGTTTTTAACATTGTCGCAAATACATAATTTTGTTATCAGTGAACCGCAAATGATCCATTTAGTATATCCTGGTGTTTTTGCTATGCTACGAGCAAGAGCACTCCCGTTATGAACACATTTCTGATCTACCCGTGGCATCCATCTTAGAACAAGGAAGCCATTTTGTATTCCTTGCCCTCACATAGTCAATGGACACGCAATGACCTCTTTTTCATTTAAGGACACGTAGGCTTTAGCCGGCAATTCACCTTGCTAGTGACACGTGCACCTTAGGCCAGCAACGCTGTAGCAGCATGACTCGGCAAGAGCTGCCTCCCCAGCCTGAGGCCAGTCCTGCTATACTGGTTCTCGTGTTCGTTGGCCTGATCATGATTAGACGGCCGAAGCCGGTAACCGTGCCCATTTACGACCCACAAACATCTCTTATCCTACTTTTCTATCTTCTGCACCTGGCTCTGCTCCTTTCCTTCTGGGCCTTTATTAGGGGGAGGTAACGAAATTTACGATGAGGCGGTCCGGGTCTTGAATGAAGAGTTGACATGGGATTATGATGGAATAGTGGGAACCCCTCGTTCGTAATGTTTTGACATCAGATATTGTTGACGATTCCTGTGCAACGCCAAATATTTATTGTTTTAGATACGAAGTTTTTGGAATGTGCTAACATGTAAAGAATTTGCCTGAAGCCCAATATTCAGTATATAAGGAGCAACCCTCTTTGTACAAATTGAACAGGCTCCTAGATACTGCCCATGTGTAGTTTCTGTGACTTCTGTGTCCCTGCAGTAATAAACCTTTGGTCTTTGACGCCACCATCGAGAAGCCCGTGTTTCTGTTTATTTTTGCACCGAGACAGGTAGAACTCCGGGGTCTTCGGGTGTTATCCCTGACACCTCTGGACAGAACCAAAAAAGTCCAGAACTCCAATTGGCGCCCAACGTGGGGCGACGTCATTCGGTACCGGTCCAAAAGCCTGAAGAGTTCGAGAAGTTTCGTGTGAAGATTTCAGAGGGAGGCGCCCCACTTCATCGATCCCGGCATATCGCAAAAGTGGCCCGACGTTCTCTTCCACGAGGGTTCCCGTTCAGACGGCTGCAGTGGTTCGTTGCCTTGACCGTCGCCCTGTCTTGGACCCGAGGTGCAGTCCTTAGTACGGCGAGACGTGACGGGTTTCTCCTTGGTGACGTCTTCAGTGCCTCAGTTAAGTATTAAGTGGTTGATAGTTGGTTACTTCGTAAGGGTTGCTCCTGTTTGGATAATCCTTTTAGTTTTCAGTTTCGGTTCGGTTTCATAAGATTATCACTTGTTATTCTGGTTACGATAATCATTCAGTTCAGTTCGGGTATCGATACATTTGTCTGTTCTGGTAGGCCTAAGTTCTTGGTTCGAGTGCGCACCTTTCTTTTGGTTTGTGTTTTGTCTGTTTTGTGTTCCGGGTTATAAAATGGTAAGTCGGAAAAATTGTATGTTGTCTTGTTTTAGTTGCAACAGTGATTCCCAGTTGGAGGACTCGTGTTCGGTTCCTCCGATTGGAACTCCCCTTTATGATCTATATTGCAAATTTGGTGTGGGCCCTATCTCTTATAACGAGGTATGGATCCACTACACAGAGAAAGATGGTGTCCTTAGTTGGCCACTGCATGGTAGTTTCGAACCTCAAGTTCTTGATAATTTAGAAACGAAATTATTCAAGAAGAAAGCCCGGCCGGCAATGTTTGATTCTTTCCGTTATTGGCGAAAAGAATCTAAACAGAGAGAAATTAAAAAGTTGAAGAAAGAACAGAAAGAGCAAGAGTTGACCTTAGAACAGTCTGCTAAGCAGCTGCAACTCAACGAGTCTGAGAAGGCGATGGAGGTGGCCAATAGAGAGCGTAATTTAGCGATAGACAAGTGCTATCCTGCTTTGCCATCGAGTACAGCTAAGATAGTAGAGGACCCTGAAAAGGATCCCCTGTTGTCTTACTTGTTACGATCACCCCCACCGTATGCACAGGGTGCTACGGCTCCACCTATACCGAATGTTCAATTACCGGTTGCTGGACAACCTGGTGTTCCTGCTCCTCTGAATCAAGTTCCTGTACCTCCTGTGGTCAATATTAATGTTCCTTCGGCACCCCCTCTTCCAGGGTTGCCGGCTTCTTTACCTATACCTGTATCGCTCACACCTGCTAGTTCACAAGCTATTTTGCCCGCTACTCCTACTGTCCCTGTTCTATCTATTCCAACTGCTACTCTATTTACTGCTTCTGCTAATATTATGACTCCACTTTCTGTTCGTCGGAGAATCACTGATTCTGTCTCTAATATTCTATCTCCCTTCTATAAAACTCTGATTAAGACTCCTACCTCTGACTCTGTGCAGAGACGTAGTCAGCTTCCCAGTACTGAAGAAAAAGGAATATTAGATTCCACTGCTCTTAGATGGGTTTCGAAAGTTGGAAGATATAATGTACAAGATGTATTAGATACATTTATGCAATGGAATGAACCGACGCAACGATATGTGTTTGATGAAATGTGCTTCCTTCTACGTGAGGAATTGGAAGAGGATGACCCTGAATCAAATCTAGAAGAATTAATTAATGTTCAGAAAGAGTTTGCTGCAGGTATGATAGTTGGTCAAAATATAAAAGAAGCAATGGAACTGATTTTAAGTTATAGGAATGACCCATCCCTTCGTTCACCGAGGGAGTTAGAGAAACGTAGTACGAAACAAAGTCGTCAATATCCAATGAGGGAGGTTCCACCAATTTGGCGTGAAGCTGTGCAAGCTAATGTAAACCTTGGTATTGCAGCCGCTCCAGCCCAATTCCAGAGAGTATGGATACATATTCCATGGAAGCGAGCTGAAGTATTAGCAGTGAAACAGGCCTTGCCAGATCCGCGTAAAAATCCTGCAGGGTACTACAAAGAGTTGGTTCAGACAGTTGACGCTTGTGTATTAAATCTAGCTGACATAGATCTGCTATTTGGTAATGTAGTACCGCAACCAATTTGGGCTAAAATTCGTAGAGAGAATCATCCAGTTGCCCTAGGTGGTGATTGGGCAGCTATAATTGCAGCGGATGGTCAACAAATAGGTGGTTCTAAACCTGAACCCTTAATTGCTAATTTGCCCGGTAGAATAATCGATTTAATGAAAACCCTAATGCCAGCATTACGCGTTAACTGGGACAAATTGTCCGCGTGCAAACAGAAGAAAGATGAAAGCGTCTCTGACTTTTTCACAAGATTCGAGGAGACTTTTGTGGATCATAGTGGTCAGGATATGAGCACAGAAGGAGGCCAGAGATTATTTGTTGATAAATTTGTGCACAATCTGTTGCCAGAACTTAGTGGTAAATTAAAAAATTCTGAAAGCGCGTGGGCTGTCTCTACGACTGCGCAAATACTTGCGACTGCCCAGTACTATGAGAATAGGGATAAAGAGGAGAAAGAAAAATTAGATAAAAAGACGAAAGATTTAAAAACTAAAGTTCTTTTACAGCAAGCATACCCGCCTCGCACGAATGATTCTCATACACAGCAAGGGTCATATCAAAGAACGGAGTATAATTCTCAGAGGCCACAGTACCAATGGAATCAGTGTGCTTATTGCAAAATGGAAGGCCATTATAAGACTGAGTGTCCGGTACGGGCACAAAATAATGCTGCAGCAGCTCAGAGAGGTCGTGGTAGTTCTATGCAGAATTCTAGAGGTCGAGGAAGAGGTACTATGCCTCCACAGACAAGTGATCGCCCTTCTAATTATTTCGACCAACGAAATGGACAATCTGCCCAACAGAATAGGTCTCAACAGTATCATGTTGAAGATTACTATGAAGCTAGTGAGGAAATTCAGCCAAGGGAGTACTAGGACAGCCATGGACAAAGAGAGGGAGTAGTATCAGTTCCAGTAGATCAGAGTGGGCCTTATGTCGCAGTAGCAACATCAGGTATAGTCGAACCGTTTCTGTTGGATACTGGTGCAGCAAAAAGTTCTATCATACATGCGAAACTCCCTGGCGCACCTTTGTCTGGCTCTACAAACGTTTCAGTAGGTTTCTCAGGCGCCCCTGTTCACAACCCTGTTTCTGGTCCTTTGTCTATCTCTGTTGGACTCCGACAATTGAAAGCACCCCTGATTTTGACGACAGGTTGTAATGAAAATCTGCTTGGTTTAGACTTGTTAAAACGCCTATATGCGACATTGTACTGTTCTCCAGAAGGAGTACAGCTTACGTTGGGTAAAAGAATCATCTCTCCAATGTATTTGTCGATGGATGCACTCCCACAAGAGCTGTGTTCACTCCCTGATACTCTTTGGGCGACTGGTCCTAATGATGTAGGTCTTTTAGAAATTCCACCATATGTAGTAACTTTGAAAGCGAATGTGAAATTTCCACGAATTCCACAATACAGAATCTCTAGTGAAGGTGAGCGTGCGCTCCTACTGATAGTACAAGATCTGATCAAGAAAGACGTTGTAGAAGAAACTAGAGGTAATGTCTGTAATAGTCCTGTACTGCCCATCCTGAAACGAACTGACCCAACAAAACCTCCAGTATATAGATTTGTAATTGATCTTAGAGAGGTTAATAAAATTGTGATTCCACAGTTTCCTGTGGTTCCAGACATTACTGCATTGTTAACGTTAATTCCTGCTACAGCAGCATGGTTTTCGGTTATCGACTTGAAAAATGCCTTTTTCAGCATTCCAATAGCCGAGGAAAGCAGAGATATCTTCGGTTTCTCTCTAGGAGGACGAAGCTTCAGGTTTAAACGCGCTCCACAAGGTTATTGTGAAAGCCCATCCATTTACAGTCAAGCATTAAAAAGCCAATTAGATTCATTTGTACTTCCTCCTGGTTCTGCTTTAGTACAATATGTTGATGATCTTCTAGTGGCTGCCGATGACAAGGAAACTTGCAAAACAGCTACAATTTCCTTATTGCATCACTTATCAAACTTGAATCACAAGGTGTCACCTTCAAAAATGCAATACTGTTGCCAAGAAGTGACCTACCTAGGTCATCTCTTGTCAAAGGAGGGAAGGAAGTTGACCCCAGAGAGAATAAAAGCAATTACACAGATGAATGTTCCTAGCACGCAGAGAGAAGTACGTGCCTTTTTAGGTATTACCTCATATTGTAGGCAATGGATCCCGAATTTTTCTCTTTTGGCGAAACCATTGGTAGCTTTGACTGGGAAAAATGTTCCGAGTCCAGTGCCATGGTCTGCCGAATGTCAGGAGAGTTTTTCTGAGTTACGAAACGCACTGTGTTCAGCTCCTGTATTGGGTACACCCGATTACAGTAAGCCATTCACGCTCTATGTCCATGAGAGAGAAGGTTGTGCGTTGAGTGTTCTGACACAGAAATTTGGTGATAAACAACGCCCTTGTGTGTATTTTTCATCAACGTTAGATCCGGTAGCTAGAGCGTTACCTAGTTGCTTGAGAGCTACAGCCGCAGCTGCAGCCTCCATTCGACAATCTGCCGGTTTAGTAATGAACAACATGCTAGTGGTTATGGTTCCTCATGCTGTGGATACACTCATGAACCGAACCAAGACGCAGCACCTTATCAGTGCTAGATTATCAGGTTACGAATTGACACTGCTAGCGAGTCATATTCAGATCAAAAGATGCAATGTATTGAATCCAGCAACATTGTTGCCGACTAGTCAAGAGTCGAGTGATTCCGAACCACACGACTGTTGTTTCAGAACTGAGGAAGAAACAAAAGGACGAATTGATTTAAAAGACACTCCGTTATCAGATCCAGATGGCACGTTGTATGTTGATGGGTCTTGCTTCAAATTGGAGAATGGTGACGTGACTGCTGCCTATGCAGTAACAACCTTGAGTACGATTGTGGAGACTGCGAGAGTGAGTCAGAATTCTGCCCAGGCTGCAGAATTGATCGCGCTAACAAGAGCGTGCATTTTAGCTAAGGGAAAGAGAGTGAATGTGTTCACAGATAGTCAGTACGCGTTCGGCGTGGCCCATAGTTTTGGCCGTTTGTGGAAAGAGAGAGGTTTCATTACGTCCCATGGGACTAAGATCCAACATGGTCAGCTAGTTAATGACTTGTTGGAATCTCTAACCTTGCCGACTGAAGTTGCGATTGTGAAATGCAGTGCTCATAAAGCAATCACGGATGATGTTGGTCGTGGGAATGCTTTTGCCGATGAGACTGCAAAACAGACAGCTAGAAATATGATGAGTAGAATGTATGTTGCAACGTCTGCAAGATGGATTTCTGAGTCTGGAATGTGTGAGGACACAGTGGAAAGCGTGAAAGAAATTCAGAAAGAGGCGACTGAGGAGGAAAAGCTTGCATGGAAAGAGAGCACGGGTAAATTGGACTCGAGTGGGTGTTGGATTGACTTGTCGGAACAACAGCGTTGGATGTTGCCTGATGCGTATGTGCTTGCAGTAGTAACGATGGCACATGGAGCAGCACACATCAGCTCTAAAGGGATTTGTAAGATGTTGGCTCCAGTTTGGAAGAATGATGGGATTAGTAAGTGTGCAGAGAGAGTGGTGAGAAATTGCATGGTATGCCTGATGCATAATCCTGGCAAGGGAATCCCCACACCTGCTGGTCATTTCGCTCCTCCTTCCTGCCCCTTTGAAGTGATCCAGCTAGACTTCATTCACATGGATCGTTGTAATAATCTAAAGTACGTCCTAGTGGTAGTTTGTGCGTTCTCCAGATGGATCGAAGCATACCCATTGAAGGACAATACTGCTTTGTCCACTGCCAAGATCCTTCTTAAAGAATACTTCCCCAGATTCGGAATGCCTCGGATTGTATGGTCAGATAACGGAAGTGAGTTCGTAGGGAAAGTTATGCAGAGTGTGTGTGCCGGCCTAGGGATTAGACAAAAGTTTCACAGTGCGAATCATCCCCAGTCCGCGGGTTTAGTTGAGGGTTACAATGGCACCCTTAAACTGAAACTTGCTAAGATACAAGCGTCTACGGGTTTGTCCTGGCCAGATGCATTGCCTTTGGCTTTGCTATCAACAAGAGCAACTGTACATTCTAGAGTAGGGCTTAGTCCATATGAAATAATTTTTGGTCGTCCTGCAAATGTTTGGGGGGTACCTAGACCGAAAGAATTTAAGCAGCTGGAATATCCAATGTTAATTGATTACCTTTTCGACTTGACTGCTAAATCGAGCCTTATTCACCAACAGGTTTTCGATTCATTGCCAAAGCCACCGGAGAGTCCAGGTCATCAGCTGAAACCAGGTGACCAGGTGGTCATTAGGAATTTTGGTCGGACAAGGAATCTCCAACCCAGATTTGTCGGACCATTCCAGGTCTTGTTGGCAACGAGGACTGCTATTCGTGTGGCTGGCCGGAAAAATTGGATTCATGCAACACACGCCAAACGGGTGCCGCTGCCGCTTCCTTATGACAACTGGGTAAAGAAAGGAATCAGTGCCTCTGAAGCAGAACAAATACCCAGGTTCATCCCTTTCAGTGATGCAGAACTGATCACTGATACATCAAACTCTGACTCTCCTCCTGAAACTGCTCTTTTGAACCCTGAACATTTGCCATCTGCACCAAAAGAACATTTGCCATCTGCGAACGTGAACATTGCAACGCCGGCTGAAAATACATTGTTTCCAGATCAGACAGCTCCGGCAAAACTGAGATACAACTTGCGATCTCGCAATATGGACAAATAAAGCAGGAAACTGCCTATTTTCACATTTGAATTTTCTGATACATTGCCTCCAGCCAGGAAGTTTACTATTATTTTTTGTTTTAAATTTTGCCTTGCCGTCTGGGTAGCCGTAGGGTCGTGGCTGTGTGCCTAGTTGAATCTGCGGGGGTCAGACACAAGGTCGATCTTTCTGTTAGTTCTGGGAACTCCCAGGGCTGATAGAGGCATTTTCATCTACGTACACATCATCAGTGGTCACGAGCGGATTGTAGAAGATGGAGCTTCCTGAGCTGCAACGAAAGAACGTAATTTATGTGCGCAGAAATAGACTGTACAGAATACTTCACAGCAAGTGCTTTCTAATGCAATGTGCAGTTACATTTTTAATTGTTTTGATAACGTTGGTGGGTGGAATCATCTTTGGTGTACATTTGATTTTTATGCCGGTAACTACAATACCTCCCCTTGATCCTACTACTTCTACGGTTTCTTCTATGCATTCTTTTCACTCATTTCCTGAACACGAACAAGCTCGACGCTCAGAATTTATTAACAATACATTTGTACAGCTCTTGCATCAACACCAACTGGTAGTTAATACTACAGACTGCTGGGTGTGTGGCTTGATACCTCACACTATGGATAAAGGCATTCCCTATCTAGTCTTGCCTTTTAGCTATAATGGATCATTTCAGGCCTTTCAGACCATTTTTTCCTATGCCCTTGAGACCTATCCCCCGCGTCCACCACGGTCCACTAAATACAACTCAGCCAACAAAGCTTTAGTCCAGGGAATTATTGACATGATTAAAGACGTCAATAATACTCCATCTTACCCTAGAGATGAATTACGGGTGTATTTGAGTTGGAACTCTACAGAGTATCGCCTTAGTTTGGGAGAAAGCAAGCGTAAAAGCTCCACTTCAGTTTGGGTCGTGCCTCACCGAGGTCAGGTCTGTTTGCAAGGAAATGGGAGAAATCTGAGAGCTCAGCTAGGGAGGAGTGAGTGCGTTGAGACTTATGTATTTCCGTCTAACTCCTCCCCTGCCTTCCTTACTGCTAGGGGTACTTACTTCATCTGTCAAGACAGAGCGTATACATGGCTGCCTGCTGATTTCTCAGGTTCATGTTATATTGCTCGATTGTTACCTCCGACGTACACTGCTTCCTCAGATTATCACAAAACCAGAGTAGCAAGAGGTGTCTTCAGCAAGGAAGATACCGCTGGTCAGGAAGCTGGAGACTTCTTCAAAGGTTTCCTTCCGTTTTGGGGGCCTATGGCCAATAGTAGAAGTCTACGTCAACTAACACGGGTAGTTGAATCTACTATTACAGAAACTGCTGGTGCCCTTAGTAACTTAACAGCTGAGCTTCAGGCGGATCGTCTCATGACGTTACAGAACCGAATGGTTCTAGACGTAATACTTGCAGATCGAGGTGGGGTATGCAGAATGATCCAATCGAGCTGCTGTGTTTTTATTCCCAATAATGCTCCAACCGTCTATGAAGCGATCTCTAAGCTACACAAGATTTCCGACTCTATACACGTAGACAAGGGAAACTGGTCCTTCATGGAGTGGTTTTGGACTCTGGTAACAGCGTGGGGATGGAAGGTTCTGATGGTCATTGGTGTCATCCTAGTATTTCTGTTCTCATGCTGCCTTATTATCCAATGTGGTCCCGCTTTGTGTAGTCTCTGTGCTGCAACCTGTTTCAGAAAACCACCTGTATTAGGAGAAAAGGCACGAGACAGGATGATGATGCAACAACATGTCACTGACCTAATGAGCATAGAGTTAGATTCTGACATAGACTGAGTAATTGCCTATGTAAGGGCAAAAGGAGGGTCTGAGGTTCCGTGACGATTTGAACCCGTGTTTTTAACATTGTCGCAAATACATAATTTTGGTATCAGTGAACCGCAAATGATCCATTTAGTATATCCTGGTGTTTTTGCTATGCTACGAGCAAGAGCACTCCCGTTATGAACACATTTCTGATCTACCCGTGGCATCCATCTTAGAACAAGGAAGCCATTTTGTATTCCTTGCCCTCACATAGTCAATGGACACGCAATGACCTCTTTTTCATTTAAGGACACGTAGGCTTTAGCCGGCAATTCACCTTGCTAGTGACACGTGCACCTTAGGCCAGCAACGCTGTAGCAGCATGACTCGGCAAGAGCTGCCTCCCCAGCCTGAGGCCAGTCCTGCTATACTGGTTCTCATGTTCGTTGGCCTGATCATGATTAGACGGCCAAAGCCGGTAACCGTCCCCATTTACGACCCACAAACATCTCTTATCCTACTTTTCTATCTTCTGCACCTGGCTCTGCTCCTTTCCTTCTGGGCCTTTATTAGGGGGAGGTAACGAAATTTACGATGAGGCGGTCCGGGTCTTGAATGAAGAGTTGACATGGGATTATGATGGAATAGTGGGAACCCCTCGTTTGTAATGTTTTGACATCAGATATTGTTGACGATTCCTGTGCAACGCCAAATATTTATTGTTTTAGATACGAAGTTTTTGGAATGTGCTAACATGTAAAGAATTTGCCTGAAGCCCAATATTCAGTATATAAGGAGCAACCCTCTTTGTACAAATTGAACAGGCTCCTAGATACTGCCCATGTGTAGTTTCTGTGACTTCTGTGTCCCTGCAGTAATAAACCTTTGGTCTTTGACGCCACCATCGAGAAGCCCGTGTTTCTGTTTATTTTTGCACCGAGACAGGTAGAACTCCGGGGTCTTCGGGTGTTATCCCTGACACCTCTGGACAGAACCAAAAAAGTCCAGAACTCCAATATAAGCAGGCGCTCTGCGTAATCTCTGACTCCTCAAATGAAGAGAGGAAGAATTGCTAGAATTGGATACAGGTAGTTGGAATGTTGGAGAGGATTCATAACTAGGATTTGATGCAAATTGAGTAACATTTCTTGATCTAATCACAACAACCCTACTTTTATTCCAAATTCTTCCATCTTGTGTTTTGATGGTATTTCTAAACACTTTAATAACTGGTCTGACATTTGTATATTTCGACCAGGAACTCCTCCCAACAGGTGCTTTTATTTTAACAAAATCACCTACTTTAATTTCCTGAGAACGAACACATTTCTTATTATCAAAATAAGCTTTTCTACAAGCTTGTTTTTCTAACTCCCTTTCCCTCCAACCACCAATATGATTATCAACAAACCCTTTATTCAGATTCATCCAACCAGGACACAACATGGTGTTGGGTACCCTTCCTTTGAACAATTCGAAGGGAGATTTACCAGTGGTGGAGTGAGGAGTATATCTGTAAGCTTCAATTCTTTCTTTAAGCTCCACTTTCCAATTCAAACCATTAGCCCTGGCAAGCTGAATGCATTCTTTTAACGTTTTGTTAACTCTCTCAATTGCACCATTGGTTTCTGGATGGTACAAAGAGGACCGTTTGTGCAATATACCACTTTTAGTAAGAAAGTCACCAAACAGCGCTGAGCAGAATTGAGGGCCATTGTCTGATAAAATACTGTTTGGAAAACTTTCCCTCATAAAAACTCCAGATAGAAATTTAATGACGGACTCAGACGTAATTTCACTAACAGCACTTACTTCAATCCAACGAGAATAAAGGTCTATTAACACAATTAGATATGGAGTGTCAGAAACTCCAGTAAGAGGACCTAAAATGTCAATGGCTAATTCATCCCAAGGATGATTAGGCAAAGATCGGCAAACCATGGGCATCTGTCTGGTTTTCAAAATGTTGTCACTCGCACAACACTCTACACAATCTCTGACCATTCGCTCTATCTCCAAATCCATTCCTGGCCACCAAAATTGTGTGCGTAACATTTCTTTAGTCTTTACTATACCCTGATGACCAGAATGTGCATGCAACAATAATCTCTTCCTTAAAACATAAGGAGGTATCAGTCTCACACCTCGCGTAAGCAATTCATCGGTTATCGACAATTCTTCTGAAACTAGAGACCAAGGCTTATCCAAACGTTTATTATCCCTTAGAGAAGACATGACCTTTGTTAGCTCCTCATCTTTTAACAGTTCCTCTTTCCACTCATCTTTCCCAACAACACCCTCGGTAACTTCACAAACATCAAGAAACTCATCTTCATCTTGCATTACTTCATCACTGTGAAGATCACTTCTTTTAACCAGTCTAGAAAAACAATCCGCTGCCTTATTTGAAACACCAGGTAAATATTGCACCTCAAAATCATATTCCTGTAATGCTATTATCCATCTCCTGATCCTTGAAGATATCGAATCTAACCCTTTCTTACTAAAAACTTCCTTCAAAGGCTTATGGTCAGACTTTACAACAAATTTAGTCCCCCAGACTAAATTCTTAAATTTTTTTAAGGCCCAAAAAATTGCTAACGACTCTTTTTCAATTACTGAATAATTAAGCTCCGGACCACGAAGACATCTAGAAGCACAGGCAATGAGGAAATCATTACCACCTTTATTTTGTACCAACACAGCACCTAGTCCTTTGTCACTAGCATCAGTATATACAAATGTTGGTAAGCCCGGAACAAATGCCTGAAGGCAGGGAGCTTCTTTTAACTCTCTCTTAATCTCTTCAAATTCTTTTTTACAGTCATTTGACCACACAAATGTCACATTCTTTGCAGTGAGTCTTCTCATACTTTTAGTTTTGTCCGCAAAGTGTAAAATAAACTTCCCATAGAACTCAACCATTCCAAGGAATGACAATAATTCATCCCTGTTTACAGGTTCAACCATATTATCAATTGAAGTGACCAACTCTAACTTGGGAAAAACACCTTCACTCCTGATACAGTGACCAAGGTAATTTACTTCCCTCAGCCCAAACTTACACTTTTCTTTCTTGAGAGATAGACCAGCCTCAGACAACCTCTTTAACACCTCACACACCCGATCATTGTGTTCTTGTACGTTGGAACCATAAATTAATAAATCATCCTGATAGCACTTCACCCCTAGAAGACCTTTTGTCGTGTATTTCTATAGGTTCTGAATCGATCCCCCTATTCCTGACCCTATTCTGGTTAAACTAACTATCTAGTTAACTAACAGTCAGCCCATGAGGCAAGAAATCCCCCATGATGCAGATACCGTTATCTGACGCAGTCACACTACGGCACAGGAACGTGTTATCTGATTAGGTCATAACGCTTGAGATCTAATTAGACAAGCGACATTCCTCCAGCCCCTGATAAGGCATACGACGTTCTCATAACAAATCAAACCTATGACAACCTGGATAATCCGTGCGGCCATTGTTTTGATTTCACAGAGAACTTTAGTAAAGAATGTGCTAACGAGCAAGTCGTATGACATCTTTATTGACGTACCTATGTCCATCCTTACGTCAATCTCGGCACCTTTAAGGTATAAATATTGCCGACCTTGCCCTATGCAAACACACGCGTGGTGACAAGACGGAGCAGCCATACTTGCCGAAGCCGAGAGCAGAAGCAGACCCCGCTGGCAGCAGCCCCGCCTTCCTGACGCGCTGAGAGACGCGCTGCTATCTCAAGCCGAGAGACCCAGCACCGGCGCTTCCGGGTAGCCCTCGCAGGCAGCCTGGAATATCGAGAGCAGAGAAAGAGATACCATTCCTCATCCATCCTAAATTCCAGGTACAGAACTGAATAACCCCTCACAGAGAATTCTTTAGTTATTCACTTGGCAAAAACAAACTTAACTTAAACTGTAACTTTCTATTCCCGCCCACGCATTAGACTTAGGTCAGGTACACGGGGTAAGCGTATTTAGAAACACCAGTTGAGTACGTTTAGTCAAATGTATATGTGTGTGTAAATATATTTTAATCATTTTAAAACATCATATGGCTCAGAAACCATATCAATGTTTTTACAGTATTATTTTATACTATTGCTTTTAATGTATGCACTTTACTTAACTATAAGTATTGCAATAATATCGATCCATTTCTCTTGTACGAGAAAAGAGACTGATCAATAAATAACACCTTTTATTGAACACGCCCGTCTCTTCCTTTTCTCTACATTCTGATGAGACTAAGAATGCACGTACTGACTGAGTAAAATAATTGCCTTGTGCTCACACGACTCTTGAGATTGACTCTTGATTAGGGGAGAGCAAAGTTGTCATGTTCTATGGTTGTCAGAAACTAAATCCCTTCTTGTCTAATCAGGGGAGTTAATCCTTCCTTGAACATTCGAGAAAGTTTCTAGCGAACTCTGAGCTTAGCTGGCAAACCCAAAAATTAAGTCTAGTATCGACAGTAGTAGACCTAGTTAACGTCTGGTCTAGGCCTTTACTGCTGTAGGTACTATTCCAATGCGCAGAGCCTATTGGGAAAATAGGAGCTACACTACATGGCGCCCAACGCGTTTGGAAAGGGCGATAAAACTAACGTAAGACATTTAGAGTAACTCAGTCGTGCTTTCTCACTCAGACCCTTTTCCTAAATACTCCAAAGACGTCTGGAGTGGGTGAAAGGTTATATCCTCCAAAACCTCGCAGGGGGGAACTCCTATGTATGGTTTTTGGTCAAGTCAACGTTGAAGGATAAAACAGTTCCAGAATATTGTGCATCTAATCTCTGTTTCCATAAAGAAACCTGATCTGCAAACAAACATAATACCATCCTGTCTGTAAAATGGCAGAGAGTGATGATGAAAGAGAGGCAATTAGATTAGCTACTGAAATAGCAGATGCTGATGCTACCATGCAAACAGCAGACCCGGATATATTACTCATCCAGGTCGCCAAAAGGAGATCTATAACCTTAAAACTTATAGAAAATGGACTGACACCTAGAGGTGGCACAGTCATATTCGTAATTGAGGCACACGAATATCGGCAGACAGAGGTATACTATACATGGATACATTTTCCAGCAGCTAATTCTGTAACAAAGTACTTCCACTATTACAAAGTAGAGGAACCTCCTGAAACATACACTCCTTTCGAGGAGGTGGAAGTACCACTCAAATTCCAAGAGCATTTGCTCTTATTTGATGGCGCCCTAAAACACAATAATCACATTACAAGGCTCGGTCCTTTAGGAAGACCAGGAGCAACGTGGCCGGTCTTAGCCGGATACACACCACATCCAGACATCGAAAGAATGCCTGCAGCAGAGCTGTTAATACAGCTAAAACAACTACTAAAAATTCATAGACAATTAGTTCAGTATGTAATGCGGACTTCAACAATTCAGCCAGCGATTAAACTTCCACAGCTGACCCCTCACCAGGGGAACACAAATAAAATTACACCACAGAACATCCAATCCTGCCTAGGTAAAGTTCCAGCTAAACGGGAACAGATACCATTCTGGTTGGCACAGAAAATCACCCAAATAGAGGCGGTGTTTCCTGACACCACCCCGCTGGAAAAACACAGGATTCTGACTATATGTCTCCCAATGGGAATCGCACCACACATTGAGGACTGTGACACTTGGGGTACAGTCTTTGCTTCCATCTATACAAAAACGCACGGTGTTCCATCCATTTCGGTAATACCAGATGTGCTAAAACAAATTCAAGATGAATACGGTCCAGAACCTGCTTTAACTCTTGGTATGAAATTACTGAAAGACTTCAAGCAGGTCTCGGCTATATTATTAGCCAACATAAAAGGTGAAGCAGCAAACGTGGCGATCCGCCAGAGGTTAAAAGAGACAGATATAGCAGACCAACCAGCTGAAATTGCCAGAATCATAGAAAAATCCTATGAAGAACTAGGCAGAGATAGTCTAGTTGGAATACCAGTAAAACTGCAACTGACTACAAGTCCAGAAAAAATATTTTTTAATAATAATAATTCACCAAAAAAGAACTGGGATGGAAACAAACAATCCAATCCCAAAGAAAAGAAATTCCAGTCCAGAGGAAGGTCTCCGAGGCGAAGAGAGAAATCTCCAAACCTAAGACAGAGGTCACCGCAGAATGACCCCTCTGGGAATAGATATAACCTTAGAAATAGGGATAATATTAAAAAACCTGATAGATATCAAGACATTGATACACGTCCCTCTCAATCTTTTCAGAATTCCTCGCAGAAATCGGAAAGAAGAGGACGATCAGAAGAGCACGCCAAGTCCCAAGACAAGGAACCTGCTCAACTGAAAAAGAAATTACAATTTCCTAAAAAGAAGGTAGCCAGTATCAAGGTAGTTAACAATGCCGAGAATACTGAGGACACAACTGAAAAACGGAGAGTGGGCTCAGACAATGCTAGACAGCGCAGCAGAGGTGAGCATAGCTCGCAAAGTCCTTATGAATCATCTGGAGACAGTGGACACGAATGAATACCTTCAAGTGGAAACTGCAGATACCAGAGTTAGCAAGCCCCACAAGATATACGAGATAACATTACGTATAGAGGGAGATAAGACTAGGAAAATAAGGGGACTATTTTGGGATAACCTATCCAAGGGCTATGACATCCTTCTAGCTGAAAAAGACTGGCCACCAGAGTTTGTCAGGGAGTGCCCTCATGGCGAAGAGGTAATTATGCCTGCCTTCTCGAATCAAATACCGATTCATAAAAAATACACACTTGCTAGAAAGTGGGCAGTGGCCTTAGCACCTGCTTTATATAAAAATCATGTAGGATGGGATGAGGATTCTCCTCCTCACAAAATCCAGTTAAAATCACAACCAGCTGCACAAAGGCAGTACCCAATTAAGCAAGAAGCTAAAAAACAAGTAAATGAAATACTAGATCAGCTAGAATACCAGGGGGTGATTGAAACTTGCACCTCACAAATGAACAATCCTTTGTTTCCGGTCTCCAAACCAGACAATTCGTACCGTCTAGTTTTGGATTACCGACACCTTAACACATGTTGCAAAACCTTTGCAGTGCAAAACTCACACAGTGCTGCACTAATGAATAACATAGTGCGCAAAAAATACAAAACAACCTTGGACATCTCCAATGGATTCTTTTGTCAAAACATAGCACCAGAAAGCAGCTATTTAACTGCATTCTCAGTAAATGGCACTCAAAAACAATTCTGTCGGTTAGCCCAGGGGTACAAGAACAGCCCAGGGGTATTCTCAGCGAGAGTAACAGAATTACTACAACTATATGATAATGAAGCATTATCCTATGTCGATGACATTTACTTAACAGATGATGACTTGGAGACTCACTTGAAAAGAGTGAACACCATAATACTTGGGTTCGCTGCAGAGGGTTACAAATTCAACTTCAAAAAGTCCAGAATTGCCCATCTGACGGTCCTATTCTTAGGATATGAGCTATCAAGTGAAGGTAAAAGCCTGGCAGACAATTTCCTAGAGAAATGTGCCGTAATCCAAGCTCCTAAAACACTAAAAAACCTACAGTCAATTTTAGGCTTCCTAAATTTCGGAAGAACATACATTGCAAATTACGTAGAAAGGGTCAAACCCCTTTATGATCTAATTAAACCAGACTTTAAAAGATCCAATTGGACTCAAACACACACAGAAATTTTGAGATCCTTACAAACAGACATGCTAATTAAAACAAAATTAGAAACACGTGATAACACACGCAACCTTGTGATCCGAGTCATCCCAGGGAGATGCGGATTCACATACCTGACCTCTAATGAGGGAGTAAAGGTACCAATTGCATTCAAATCACACTTGTACACAGAGGCTGAACAGAAATTCAGTAATACAGAAAAAATCATTCGTGCAGTTCAAACCGCAATAGCTAGAGAAAAAGACATAGCTGACGGTAGACATATCACAGTCAGAACAGCAGAATCAGCCTTTGAGGCACTAACAACACCGTGTAATTTACCAACAACAACATTGAATCCGGAATGGATACAATGGGTGAATTCAATCACAACGGACAAAGTATACTACTACTTTGATCCAGAACTAGAAGAATTGAAAAATCTAAAATATGAAAAGACGTATCCTCTGCCAATCGACATTCTGCCTCTACGACATTACGCCTGTGTAATCTATACAGACGGACATGCTCAACCCTCCGTTTGGGGAGAACAAGCATACAACCCCACATGTGAGATTACAAAAGAAGTGTGGCGCGGAGGTATATTAAAACCTCTATTAACAAAATCACACTCAGTAGAAACTAATTCAGAACAACAAACTGAAATAATCGCATTGAAAATGGCGCTAGATAATGCGGATCGCGAATTCCCGACACTTATAGTGTCAGATTCATATTACTGCGTCAAATCATATAACAGCGATTTGCAGACATGGATTCAGAACGGTTACAAAGATGACACAGATGCACCAATAAAGCAGAGACTGCTCTGGGAACAAATAGCTCTTTTACAAAAAGAACTACCAAAGACTCACGTGACTCACTCACTGAGTCATCAACGTGATGGCGTTCACGTTGTAGGGAATTCATTGGCTGAAGCAGCCGCAGCGGCAGCCACTAAATCGGCTCCCGTAGATCGAAAAAAGCGTACATTAAAATACATTGACGGTGAAACATTGCTGGCAGTGAAAACGTCATCAAAAGGCGACTGCTCAGCGTTACCGATCAACTATCCACTCAATTATACATACATAATCGATGCAAACTCCGTCCCTTTTGCTCGAATCCCTGGAGTGGGGGATAGAGTGATTCCAAACATGGACAGGAGAAACTTGTTAATCGCAGACGCACACATGGGCGAGGGTCTCAGACACCTTAAATTAAAAGATTCTCTGGAAGAATTACAATCACGGTACTGGTGGCCAGGCATGAGCCTGCACTACACCATGTTTGTAAAAAACTGCCCAAACTGCAACAGAGATCGCAGAGGGGAGAGAAGCAGTTTAATACCTCGTCGAATCAAGGCAGATAATATTACCAGCAAAAAGAATGGCTTGCGATTAACATATACAGGCTAGTTTCCACTTATAATGTAGATCCACGGCACTCGGCTGACGTCCGGACTGTTATACAAGATTTGCGAGTCTAAATGGCATATACGCTAAGAGCATGCTACGTTCGACCATTTCTTTCACTCAGGCAAACCAGCCTGGGGGGGAAACATGGCCAAATGAGCACAGCCCAGCGGGAATCTTCTCACTTCCTTCCTGAGGGTATGGGATGGTGTAAAGAAAAAACCAAGGCAGAAAGCAATCTATAATAGAAAGGATATTAGGTTCGGGAGCTGGGTGGGTCAAACATCTAATAAGTGTCCAACGTAGTCTAAATAACTTGCCAAGAAATTCTGTGAAGGGATTCAGTCCGTACGAATTATTATTCGGAACTAGGATGTTGATCTCTGACCTTGATAGTCAGACTTCAGTGGTAATAGAAAAAACCTTTGATGTCAAAGACCGTTTGGCTATTTTGCAGGACTTAAACAAAACAAGAAAAGACCTGAGCAACATACAGTTGAAACAACAGCCAACGACCACTGAAGAATCACCACCTGTCCCAGCAAGACCTGTCTGGATTCCAAAAGTCGGGGATCTAGTCAGGGAGAAGATCGCGGTAAAGAAGGAATTTGGGCCTTCTTACAGAAAAGCAGTTCCTGTCTTGTCTGTCAACGGGACAAGATCAGTTGTACTACCGCCACTTGCTGGAAAAAAGGAGAACCGAGTTGTATCCATCGACCTGGTAAAACCACAACATGTGGCCGATAACAAACGGTAGGCCAAGTGGACTCCCAATAAGTAGCAGAACACCAAGGTTTGCTACCAGTACAGAGGTCCTATCAAAGAGGCTCATCACATTCGAAACGCCTACAGAAGAACAACAAGGACTATGCAACAATGCAATAGAACTAAGACCTCTGAAAACCCAAATAAAAACATTTAGCAGAGACACACCAATCTACAATGAAGTTCCAAGTGAAAATGCAAGAAACAAAAATCCTGAACCAATTGGAACAATTGACAGAACTGCATCTGGTTACTTCATCAACTTCGATGATTCCTCTGAAGGTTTCAGCGAACAAAAGACACAGCCATCATCAAAATCCTTTAAAGACAAAGCTAAGGAACTTTTGAAACAACTGAAAGAAACATATCTGGTTTCCCCATGGATTGAATTTTGGGTGGGTTTTGGTGCATTTATCCTCATACTTTGGCTCATCATGGTATTTACTTTGGGACGCTTCATTGAGGGAAAATATGCTAAAATGGACACAGCAAGTCAGAACATCAACTTGGTCCTCAAACCACACACATCTTCACACGTCGAGAAAAGAGAACTTTCTTCAGAACTTTCTTCAGCCAACTTCACAGCAATTCCAATACCTGGTGGGGTAGCCTGGGACAACACTGACTATGAAATTTATGGTCCGGTCGAGATCCTGAAATATCCACACCAAATCAAGATCTCCTTGAGTGACTTTGCAAAACCAAACTCATTTGCTGATGATTGGGACTTTGAAAGTATAAACAATATGATGTCTGACTTAGTAATGTCTGCTAAATTTACAAAACATGATTATTTGCAAGGTTCTACAAATTATGATAGTATGTATTGCTATAACCATTATGGTAACAGTTTTTTGCATAAATCTGCACAACCTAGAAATGTTTTAAATTATAATCAATGGGAACATTGTGCTACACCTCCAAAAGGGAGCTCTAGAACCGTGTATGACAAATATTCATATTTTTCAGGTTTTAACATAAGTAATGCTGAAACATTTTATTTTAAATTGTAAAACAAGACAGGGATGAAAACCATGATAACCAACACAAAATTGATATATTCAGATTCATTCTTTGAAAAAATGAATACTTTTGGATTTGATTATTGGGACAAAAATGTTGATTTGAAAAGTGTTTGGGGTACAAAAGAATGGCAAGTACAGGGTTTAGATGCTTTGTTTAGAGCCTGCATGATCCCAGAACAAATGATATTTTTAAATGACACTGTTCAACAAACCACCTGTCTTGGCTTAGCCAAAATCAAAGATTTAAATAACCCGTCTATTCCAAAGCCAACACGGTTTAGCAACACTTCTACAGATGAAGAGATAGACGTAAACCATATTTTAAACCAAAACAGAACACATCCTGATTGGAAACAATGGTTGATCTGGCCCACAGATACAAATCACTGTCAAGATAGATTCCTGAATAAAACACAGGGTTTCAAAATGACCAGGCCAGACCCTAGATATCCCCAATGACATCACCCAGGGATAATAACAACCTACAGTGTGGGCAAATTATGCCTTCAATGGCTACAAACTTCCACACTGCCTGAAATTAAGCAACACCTAACTTTACTTACTGATGGTGCTGACTTGCGTGATTTCATACTGGGACCACGCAAACAGCGTCATAAGCGTTTCATAGCAGCCTCTGTATATGCAGTATACAATGAGGCCTGGAAGGTTACTCAAATTGAAACAGCAGAAAGAATACGGGAAATTGACCGTATTAATTTGGAAAAATCACTTTCTGTAGTGGACAATGGGTTAATGACAATGTCCTCCAGAATATTTTCATTGGACAGCATTGTGTCTTCAGCAATCGATATATTATCGCAAGACTTACTGTTATTACAACATGGTCAGTCACAATTGCGTTCTATTGTACAGCTTGGCTGGACGTTACAAAATCTGCGTTCAGGCTATGTGCCTTGGCGTTTAATCAACACAACGTCACTATTCCAAATCTTTAACCTTACTGATAGACAAATCGGTATGGCACAGAAGGGTGCTGATTATACAATCTTGAGCATTGAAAAACTAGAAAGATTACCGTTGACAATGTCAGAACGACCTGTCAGTGAATGGATAATCCACGGAATCATAAATATTCCAATCTCAACCTTCAGGTTTCAATACTGCCAAAAATATATACAGGCTGGCATGTACGAGAAATTGGGAAAGGGGTACCTTAAAACAACTTGGAACTTGCCCTATTCACATGCATGTGTCAGTAATAAAGGACAGAAAGTGTTTCTTAGTGGCAACAATTGTGCTATGTCACTAAGCGGCACACTTCTGTGTAACGGTATTAGTTTGCACGGAGCCTGTGAAGGGAATTCATACAACCTTTCATGTCACCAGCAAGGCGCACCTGCAACTGAAATAGAACCATTCTTTCAAAGACTCTATAATGGGAGTTACATTCTTATTGTAGACCGCAGATGTTGTAGTCTTATGCCCGGGACTCCTTATCTCGTCACTACGACGGCGAAGGTCAAGTGCTGTGGACGTGCTTTGTTCCCCAGCTCCTTTCCAGACAGGGAGGCGAGGGCTTGGCCCAGTTTGAAAATTACTTCTATTCGAATAGACACTTTAAGCAGAATGAAAACAGTGCTTCTTCAGACGCCTACAAGGCTCACGTCATCAAAAGAAACGTATGATCTACAAGTCGCAAGGACGACTGCAGAGATACATACATTATTATCAACCAATTCCCCCGTACATTTCGCGGAAATCCTGAGCGAAATCTTAAATATTTCTGATACCACTGGGGTCTCAAAGGTATTTAAGACAGTATTTTCGATGGCATTAACACCATTCAAAGCCATACTGGGTATTTTTCCAGATTTCGTCCATTCGATTTTTGGCGGACTTCCCCTGATCCTGGGACTAATTGCAGGAATCCTATTCCTAGTCCTTATTTTTCGTTATGGCAACCCATGTCACAGATCAAACTCTCGCGACAATGGAAGATACGATCCTAGCCATTGGATACCGGGACCGGATATCAAAAATCCTGGGACTCTCCCGGCTTAGAGACCTAAACATGACTTGGTTTCTATCATTTCGACCAATGTGGCAAAGGTGTGTTTTACCTGTACTAAGGTGTCTGCTATGCGGAGAAGAATGCGTGTTAGACACCTGTCTGACGCTACAATCGGATGCGCCGGTGGATGCAGATACACTGTTGGTTCCTACCAAGGTTCACGCTTTGTGCTGCCCTCAAAGGCTGCCAATCCTGATGACGGCATTCCTGGAATCTTCACCACTGCGATTGAAGGGTAGTGAAGTTCAAGATGAAAGCAGCATCGAACAGGTACGACCTTCTGTCAGCAATGCAAATCAGAATGTCAATGCAGACAATCATGCGCATGAATGCATGGTTACACCTATTTCCGACTTAGTGGAACTTTCCCATGAAGCTGTTGACAGTTTTTTCGAAAGCCTGAATGATATGATGTTCTCTCCGGAACAGAAATAGAGACTTTTGAGTAAACTCGCACACGGCGTTCCCTGAATTCGGCCTTCAACTTTTAAAAAAATAAAGTCACATGAACAATTACAATCCAGTTCACGGACAGCAACTTTTTTCAGCAAGCCCCTTAAAATATTTTTCTATATATTTTTTTCCGGGACACTGATCTTCTGCTTAAAGTAAGAAACTATTCCTAGAGAACTAAGATTTCTATTTTTAGATACTTTATATAGACTTTAGCTGCCCGCTGGTATGTTCACAAATATTTTATTATGTGATGAAATGGTCTTGAACTTCCTTTCTGTATAGCCATATTAAGAGCCATTTCATGTGTATTTCTCATATACCAATAAGCAATAATGCATAAAAATGCGTGTTTACTTTTGCATTTAATTCATAGCTTAAGTGCATACAATATATATGACTGCAATTTTTCAGTATATTTGAAAATTTCGAAATGCATTTATGTATTTTGGGGTGGTAAGGTATACACTATACTCTATAGTATGTTGTACTATGTTATACTATGCATAGATTAGTAGATATGACCATAGTTAGCGTGGAGTGGGTGTCGTGTATTTCTATAGGTTCTGAATCGATCCCCCTATTCCTGACCCTATTCTGGTTAAACTAACTATCTAGTTAACTAACAGTCAGCCCATGAGGCAAGAAATCCCCCATGATGCAGATACCGTTATCTGACGCAGTCACACTACGGCACAGGAACGTGTTATCTGATTAGGTCATAACGCTTGAGATCTAATTAGACAAGCGACATTCCTCCAGCCCCTGATAAGGCATACGACGTTCTCATAACAAATCAAACCTATGACAACCTGGATAATCCGTGCGGCCATTGTTTTGATTTCACAGAGAACTTTAGTAAAGAATGTGCTAACGAGCAAGTCGTATGACATCTTTATTGACGTACCTATGTCCATCCTTACGTCAATCTCGGCACCTTTAAGGTATAAATATTGCCGACCTTGCCCTATGCAAACACACGCGTGGTGACAAGACGGAGCAGCCATACTTGCCGAAGCCGAGAGCAGAAGCAGACCCCGCTGGCAGCAGCCCCGCCTTCCTGACGCGCTGAGAGACGCGCTGCTATCTCAAGCCGAGAGACCCAGCACCGGCGCTTCCGGGTAGCCCTCGCAGGCAGCCTGGAATATCGAGAGCAGAGAAAGAGATACCATTCCTCATCCATCCTAAATTCCAGGTACAGAACTGAATAACCCCTCACAGAGAATTCTTTAGTTATTCACTTGGCAAAAACAAACTTAACTTAAACTGTAACTTTCTATTCCCGCCCACGCATTAGACTTAGGTCAGGTACACGGGGTAAGCGTATTTAGAAACACCAGTTGAGTACGTTTAGTCAAATGTATATGTGTGTGTAAATATATTTTAATCATTTTAAAACATCATATGGCTCAGAAACCATATCAATGTTTTTACAGTATTATTTTATACTATTGCTTTTAATGTATGCACTTTACTTAACTATAAGTATTGCAATAATATCGATCCATTTCTCTTGTACGAGAAAAGAGACTGATCAATAAATAACACCTTTTATTGAACACGCCCGTCTCTTCCTTTTCTCTACATTCTGATGAGACTAAGAATGCACGTACTGACTGAGTAAAATAATTGCCTTGTGCTCACACGACTCTTGAGATTGACTCTTGATTAGGGGAGAGCAAAGTTGTCATGTTCTATGGTTGTCAGAAACTAAATCCCTTCTTGTCTAATCAGGGGAGTTAATCCTTCCTTGAACATTCGAGAAAGTTTCTAGCGAACTCTGAGCTTAGCTGGCAAACCCAAAAATTAAGTCTAGTATCGACAGTAGTAGACCTAGTTAACGTCTGGTCTAGGCCTTTACTGCTGTAGGTACTATTCCAATGCGCAGAGCCTATTGGGAAAATAGGAGCTACACTACACTTTCAATATATGAGTCATGATGCGTTGGAATACTGAGGATGCCGAGATTAACCCAAAAGGCATCCTCTTGAATTTAAAAGTGCCCATAGGGGTAATAAAAGCGGTAAGATCTTGACAAGTGGTATCCAGTTCCACTTGATGGTAAGCAGAAGCTAGATCTAAAGTGGTAAAATACTTTGCCCCTTCCAGAGTCCCCACTATCTCATCAATGTTTGGCAATGGAAATCTGTCTACAATTACTTCCTTATTAAGTGCCCTCAAATCAATACAAAGGCGAATTTCCCCCGTAGGCTTCTTAGCTATTACAACTGGGGCCAACCATTCGGTAGCTTCCACTGGTTCTATTATCTTATTATCAATCAGTTTTTCAATTTCTTTTTGTACTTTACCTTGTTCCGCTAAAGGAATCCTTCTTACTTTTGCTATAACAGGTATGGCATTCTTTTTTAATTTTATGCAGTGCTTGTATCCCTTTAAACATCCTAACTGTTCCTTGAACACTCCTGGAAACTTTCCTGCAAACATTTCAGCTAAATTTTCCACCTCTTGTATCTGTACCTGAGGTGAAGCATTTGGATCAAGTTTTACGCCCAAGTCTCGCTGATCCCTCCAACTAATCAAAGCATCTCCAAAATTGGTTACATAAATTTTCCCAGGTATGATGCGACTTCCCAACTCAAGAGTAGTCATGAAATAACCTAATATTTTAATAGGTTTTTTTCCATAGCCTAAAGGTAATATGTCGCTTTTGAAGAGTTTAACCTTATCTCCAAAAGTCTTATGTAACAATTCTTCATCAATCATGGTGATTTGGGAACATGAATCAAATTTAAATTCAATCATGGCATCATCCACTTTTACTAAGTGCGAAGGATGTTCTAACGAACCACTATTGACCTGGAAAGTCACAGTCTTTACCTGAGGTTGATTCCATCTTTTATACACATTATCTCTCTTACTATTTCTAGTGCTACAACACTTTGAGAAATGCCCTTTTCTACCACAGTTGTTACAAATCGATTTCAAAGCAGGGCAATTCGATGAATTAGCCAAATGCCCATTATTACCGCATCTGAAACATGAAAATTTACTAGTAACATTAAAATTAGGATTGAAATTATTCGCTCCATTTTCACTTTTATCAATCGATGACTTTTCTTCTTTTTTCACTTGACATACTACTTCTTCAACTCTAGGTTCATCTTTCTTTTCAGGTTCATTCATCTTCTCTTTTTCTACTTTTAACTCATCTACACATTTCGTCATGTGTTCAACTTGCTTTGCTATTCCCAATACTTCATCCAATGGCGGTTCATCTTTCAGCCAGAGTTCTTTTCGAATGCTGTCATGGGCACATCTTAGTACAAATTGGTCCCTTATTCTCTCATCCAAAGTCTGTCCAAATTTGCACGATGAGGCTAACTTCCTTAGTGCAGAAACATATTCCTCAACTGATTCATCCTTCTTCTGTCCTCTTAAGCCAAAATGATACCTTTCCATTATTGTGCTTAATCTAGGAAGATAGTGTCGATCCAATTGCTCAATAGCTACTTCATATTCGTTCAAATTCCTTTGTTCCGAAGCAGTGAGTTAAGGTAATTGCTCTAGGACGTCTTGTCCTTCTCCTCCTAGACAGTGCAGAAGTAATGAATGCTTTCTTTCTGCACTTAAATTCGTGCCACATACTCTTGCGTAATTTGCAAAAATCTTCTTCCATTTTTGCCATTTTACATTTGGTTCACCTGGACTTATTAAAAAAAATGCAGGTTGCGTTACATTTTGCATGTTTATAAATCCTGTTGTATAGAGAGAAAAAAAGAAACAAAAAAAAAACTTATATGTATTTATTTATTATTATTTTTTTTTGTTCCTTGTAATATTTAAATGCTCCTTGTTATATTCAAATGCTCTTTGTGATGTTTAAGTGCTCCTTGTTATACTGTATTAGAGCTGTAAGAAACACAATAAAGAAATGCTGATGTCACAATCCATTAGATGTGCAAGCTGTACTCTTCAAGTTCCCTGGTTTAGAGTTCTGCCCTTGCAATAGTTCTATTACGCTTCACAATGCCTTCCTCCGCTCACTTAGAATCAGAGCGTGTCACAATGCCCTTTATTATACTGACGTGAGTTTCCTTTCAAGCCAGCTTCATGCGTCAATTCTCTTTCTCCGAAAACGAGGCTGAGATTTTTTATGCTAATGACGCTACGCGTCACTGACACGCATCGCCATTTTGAAGTGCGAGGCGATCAGTAGACAGCGCGAGCGAATGCGCTACTTTCAAAGCTGATTAATGCTCGCGCGCATTATTTCTTTAATTTCCCTTCCTTTTTTTTTTTTAAAAGTCCCTTGTTTACTTTCAACCTCCCGCAATACTCCTCACCGTATGAGCGTTTCCTGAAAACGGTGATGTTTCAAACGATCAGCCGCTGGGAAGACTACGCTTCCTTTCAAGTGTATGCAGCCGCTGGAGAGGTTACAGGGACGACTGCGTGTTGAGGCGAAGAGAGGTAGGATCATCGCCAATGTAAAGTAGTCAATAATTATAATAAATATAATAAATAATAGCTTGTTGGTTCAGGTGTAGTTTATTCGCCCCATCCACGAACAGCCAGGATACCAACTGACTCCCAAGCACATTCTACATTCTATAAGCATGACAGAGTAGAATTCTACATTCCATGAAGAAACTTATGTCAACCAATACAGCAGGACATTATACTCACCAGTCACAGGAGGGTGATTTGGGGTACTTTTGCAAGGCACTGGTTAGTGAGATGAAGGGTAGTGTGCCTAACACATGTGAGGGGCTGCGTGACTCAATTGTTGGAGACCATATGTTCAGTCAGTAATTTCCAGAGCTATGCCAATACCCGGTGGGTTCTCTGACCCTAGGGAGCTTGCACTACAGACGGACCTTTTTCTGGATTCCAGAAGGTCTGACAAAGCTTTTTGGATTGATCCTGAAGGAGGTGGCTCAGGCTTTCCCCATCTAGGTGAGGTATGAGAGGTTAGTAGTGACCCAGTTAGGACCCAGTGAAGTAAGATGGGTGAGGGGTCCCATATCCTGTCTCTGAGTAGAGGGAGTGGGGGTGGGCTGATTTCCAGGGTGCCCGAAACCCAGTCGCAGATCCTGGTTGGTTCCATGAGTGAACACAAGGAGAGGGGCCTAGTCTTTACTAGGAGGCCATCCCCTGAGGGGGATCCCAGGTTGTCAGGTGAGCTGGGGCGGCTGTCACAGGCGTCTCACCAGTTCTGGTGTCTGGACCCCTCCAGGTGTGAGGATGCATGAGCCCAGAGAAAACAAGTGGGTCAGAGGTTGCCAGCTCTGAGGTCGGGACACCCCAAGACTGACCTTGATGAGGCCACTTCTAGCCTGAGGGTTCTTCATGCACTATCAGATTGACAGGAGGATGGAGACCTGCACCAGGCAGACTTTTTCACAATGAGGACTGTGTTTCCCCTGGGAACGGGATGTTCTCCGCTGAAAGTCCAGGCTTGCCAGGCGCAGGTCCAGCCTAAGGGTACAGACCCATGGTTGCAGGGCCTGGTTCAGGGTGTCCCCCTTGACCTGGAGGAAGGGATGGCTGCTAGCAGTGCCCTTACCGGATTGTCTTCCGGGGTACCGCTCTGGTGGGAGGGTGCAGAGCCACAGGAGGGGGGCAGGGGGAGGGAAGCCTCACCCCTGACCCCTGTCCAGCCTCAGGGTACAGACCCTAGAATGGTGGATAAGCGGCAGGATAGCACCCCTGAACGAATGATAGAATTGTGCCCCTGTGGCAGGACACCTGCCACAGGTGCACTGAACAATCTGGAGTCTGGGGGTAGCTCTCCAGGTGGGAAGGTGCACAGTGGGAGGGTGCACAGCCCTAGGGAGGAGGACAAGGTGTGGGAGACCCCACCCCAGTCTCCTATCTAGCCTCAGGGTACAGAACCTGGGCTGGGGGCCAGTGTCATGATGCCATTCCAGACCTGGCAGTGAGGAGAGTGGAAAAAAGGTGCCTGGCACCTGAGGCTACCACCTCCCACTGGCTCTCATCACTGACCGCTGTTAGTGGCCACTGTAGCTTGCTGTCCTGGTAGGCAGAGTTGCCACTAGGAGGGGTACAGGAGTCATACGCCAGGGGTCGACTGGACAATGGCACTCTGTTGGCCATGTGGGTACTGTCTGCCTGACTGACTGTCTGACACATCTGAGAGCAAAGTAAGTATAGGCGCTGCACAGATGGGGTCCGCAGGTGAAGAGAAGGGATCCCCATGGGTTAGCTTAGTGAGCCCTGAGAATATGAACAGAGGGATCCGACTGGGTTCAGGAAGGCGTAGAACCTGAATGCAACACTGCTGCTGCGGGCCAGGGTCAATGTTCTATCACCATAATCAAAGAAGTCCATCAAGATAATGATTGACTTCCCCTGGCTTTAGGCTGGCGAGGGGTTGTTTTAGACCTGGCCATTTTTGTAGGTTTATCCCCAAGCTCCTTGCCTCTTGCCTTGAATTTTTCTGACCCTATTTTTGATGGCGTTTGGACTCTGGCCACTTTACCACTGCTGATCAGTGCTAAAGTGCATATGCTCTCTGTAAATTGTAATTATGATTGGTTTATCCATGATTGTCAGGTTTACAGCAAGGAGCACAGAATGTGCTAGGGCCTGTTAATCAAATGCTGCTAGTGGGCTTGCAGCACTGGTTGTACCACCCACATGAGAAGTCCTTTAAATGTGTCTCAGACCTGCTATGTCAATGTCTGCGCACACAATTTTAAACTGCCATGTTGACCTGGCAAGTGCACCCACTTGACATGCTCTAACATTCCCTTTTCTTACATGTAAGACACCCCTCAGGTAGTTCCAAGATAGCCCTCTGGGCAGGGTGCAGTGCATGTGAAAGGTAGGACATTTACTGGTGTGTGTTACATGTCCAAATAGTGAAATACTGTGCATTTCGTTTTTCTCTATTGAAAGGCTGTCTGCCCCATAGGTTAACAGGGAGCTGCCCTGTAACATCCTACAAATGTAGCTTTCCATTGGAATAAGATGGGGAAATGGAGATTAGACTCTCTGAACTCAGAATTTGTGTGCCTGGAAATGCCACTTTTGGAAAGTCGTGTAAGAAAAAAGTGGGAACCCCAATATACCCTTGGAGGCTTGGGTTATCAGTAAATAGCGGGTGAAGGTGCCTACAAGGGATTTTCTAAAGCACACATAGTTTAAGTAGTTGATATACAAATAATGATGACAAGCTCTATGATGTTGCTTGCATGAAGTTATTTTGCAAAATCAATTTCAACTCATTTACACTTGAACTAATCCGTTAGAAAAAGATCTTACACAGGTGTAAATGTTTATAAAGAATTGAGTTTATCATAGAAAATCTTTCAAAGGTAACAAAAAAAGGAATACAAATTTCTAAATGGGATAAGATGGAGAAATGGAGGTTAGGCTCTCTGAACTCAGAATTTAATAATTTTTTTAATTCTGTGCCTGAAAATGGCACTTTTAGAAAGTGGGCATTTTCTTGCTTTACCATTCTATGAGACTCTGCCTGTTTGTGTATTCACCATCTGGTTTTGGAGTGACAGGAGCTAGGGATGTGCATTCACTCTAGACAGGCACAACGGGGGTTGAGGTGTGTCCTGCCTTTCCTGGGTGACTAATAGCCAGGTTGAATAGACCTTTCTGTATTTAGAATGGTGGGAGGAGTTTTCACTAGCACCTGAATAGGCTGTGTCTCCTTTGCACAATACTGTTTCCATCTACTGCGGTCAAGCTGGATAAGGGAGGGTAGAACTGGTTTGGACTGACTCGGAGACCCTTCCACAAACAGAACAAAGAGAAAATGGGCTTTAGGTAGTGGACCTAAAACCCCAAGATTTTAAAATACTTCTGAAAACAAGAGGATCCTGTCAGGAATCGCCCATGATCGCGCCTACCGAGCAACTACAACTCCCAGAAGGCCATGGGAGGACAAACGTGTGTTAAATATACGATGCGCAGCGCACACACGAGCGTGCGTAATTCTCCTTGCCGACGTTCTTTCCAGGAAGCTTGATGTGAAGCGAGGACATTTGTTCACGGACCCGGAGCGTTGGTGAGTTCACCTTCAGCTTGTAAGGCAGCGGGTTTTGGATTAACCGCGGAAGCTTTTTTCTTTGACTGTGCCTTATGTTTTGTTGTACTTAGAAAGCGGCGGTTTGGCTTTACCGCGGAAGCTTTTCTGTACATTTGGGATCCCTGTTCAGTGGGCGGTGGTGACGTAACCGTGGAAGCCCGACTTTCTTCTCTAATTATTTCCTCACAGTTCTATTTGTTTCTATTTACATTTCAAGGAGACGGTTGTTCCCAATACAGCCGACGCCTTCATTTGTATTTTGGGATTCCTGTTCTGTGGGCGGCGGTGACGTAACCGCGGAAGTGCGACTTTTGAATTTGTATTCTCTTCATACCTTTTGGCAAAAGGCTCAGGGCGACGGTATATACACCGTGGAAGCCCAGCCTTTGTTTCTCACTGATTAGACAAAGCATGGTACAGGATGTATTACCAATGAGCTGAACGATACACTGCATCTATTACGGGTGCGTTACTCTCTTACCCTGACTAGAGTGGTGGCTTCTGCCTGGCTCAGGTGCATACCCTAGCCAATGAGAAACCGGGGTTTCTAGCACATAATGTATGGTGGTGCAGACCCATGATGGGTGGACCAATGTAAATTCCATCTAAACAATGATCACCCAGGTCCTCCCCATGTATGGGCTCAACATGGGCACCACCAATGACATGATGGCAATAAATGTGCAAGGCATAGACTCCAGTGTTAAATCTATGTCACTATTTTGCCAATATTGCAATTATTGGTAGCATTATATGTTTGTCCACATGGACCAAGACAAGATAACTATACCCCATGGAATATTTCAACCAACCTTGTTGGATACTAATGCAGATTACAAATCTATCATGAATGCTGCAAAAGAAAATGTGATTCAGTATCCTCAGTGTGCTAGAGGCAATTAAATGCATACACATTCCGCTGTTGCCATGACTATGAGAGAGTTGGTGTACCAGAAACATAAGCTGCCGTTTGCCCCAGACCTTAAGATAGCGTGAATGTGAACTCCTGAATAAACCCTTGCTGTGTCATTCTTCACTTCCACCTTTAGTTAACTGTGGCCCTTAAGGATTCAGAACCATGCCTTACAAGGAAATGTACTTAGGGTTGTAAACAAAGACAAGAGCTTCTGGTAATGTTATGCATTAAGCAATATTCTTTCTTTTTTTTATTCATTCACTGTTTCTTTATTAGCTGTTTCAGTCCAAAATTTGTGATTATTTGGTAACTTCAAACTCATGTTATTTAATAAGAAGAAGGCATGGCATGGGTGCTTTATTAGGTCACTGTGGACATATTCTGCAGAGGGTAGATGCAGCATTACAGTTTATTGTGGTGAAACACCAGAAACAGTGGCTATCAAGGAAAGAATCTACATCAAGGTAAGTAGTGCACCATCTGATCAGTTCTTTTTGCAGCTGTGAAATTGGATTGTTGCTTGTCATGCCTACAGTGGCTGGTACTTTAACAGGGTGGATTATCTTTTAGATGGTGTTTATTGGATTACTGTTTTTCACAGCAAATCTAAATGATATTTCTAAAGGTCTATAGTTAAAATTCAATACATTTAATAAAATACTGAAAACTTGTCTAATTCAGTGTAAAATAATTACAAAAATCTCTCTCTTCCACTAAATCTTTGATTCAAACGCATCATTTTAAAATTAACTACTAAAAGACAGATAGAAAGAGGAAAGTGCTCCCTATTTCCATGACGTGCAATTAATAAATGTTTAAGGGTATTTTAGATGGGAGCAGTTTTACTTATTGCCTAAGGGCTTTATCTTATGGTTCAGACTGTAGGTAATCATTGTTTATTTGCGTTTGTTGTTTGTTTAATGTTCCATAAAGCTGCTAAAATAGCATCTGCTACTCCATATTGGTTGGCAGAATTAGCAGGCTCTTCTATTCTATATTTGGTTAAAAAGAAATAAGGACATTTGATATGTTAGAAGTTCCAAGTTGCCCGCTTGCCTTGGTGTTCTTGAAGCCAAAAAGAACAACTGCTATTATTATTGTATTCTGTGTGTTACAGCCCAAATCACTGAAAATCTACTTTCAATCAGAGGCTTTTTCTCTACTTCTTTGTCCTCTTTGTCTTTTTACACTTTCTGTTTTCTTTACTTCTTTGTTTCACTCTTATTCCTGCCTTTTCCATTTTGTGATTTAGAGAATTATCCTTTTCAGCTATCATGCACCACCAGACTAGCTAGGAATGCAGCTACGAATCAAAATTCATTGTTTTAACTTTGCCGATAAATGCCCCAGATGGAATCTTCTGAGATTAAAAAACACTTCCCAATGAACTCTACAATATACGCGTTTAGTAATGCACGTTGAACTTCTCTGCTTACCATAATGAAAAACTTGAAAACTACATCTATATATATAAAAACGAATATATGTCTGTCTGTCTGTCTGTCTGTTTGTCCTTTATGCATTACTATACCATTCATCCGATCGCCATGAAACTTTGGAAAGTTGTTGAGTCCACTCCCGCGAAGGTTTCTGGCATAACATTTTTTTAAATATCGGCCCCCTAGGGCCCTCATAATCTTTCAAATACTGATGTATGCACCCGACGGAAAAACAACAAATTGTGTATCCACAAGCACTCGAATAAATAAATAGAATTAAAACACCATTCATCCGATCGCCATGAAACTTTGAGAAGTTGTTGAGTACACTCCAGCGAAGGTTTCTGGCATAAAAATGTATTAAATATCGGCCCCCCAGGGCCCTCATAATCTTTCCAATACTAATGTACGCACAAGACGGAAAATAAAAAATCGTGTATCCACAAGCACTCGAATAAATAAATAGAATTAAAACAGCATTCATCCGATCGCCAGGAAACTTTGGGAAGTTGTTGAGTACACTCCCGTGAAGGTTTCTGGAGTATTTTTTTTTTTTTAAATCGGCCCCCATGGCACTCATAATGTTTCGAATACTGATGTACGCACAAGACAGAAAAGCAAAAAATAGAGTATCCACAAGCACTCGAATAAATAAATAGAATTAAAACGACACTTTGAAATGTTTCCTATATTAAAATGAATAAGTTTCAATAAAAATGACACAATGTAAATTGAATGTTATCATAACGAGTTTCCTTGAATTTCCTTTCTTCGGAGATCGCAGCAATGCGCGACAGGTAAGCTAGTACTGAAATAAAATCTCACCAATCTTGTTAGTTACATTATTGTTTAACCCCTTGTGTGCTGGTGACGAGCTCAGCTCGTCATGAGGGACGGTTGAGCTGCCCTCATGACGAGCTGAGCTCGTCACAGCCGTTGGAACGTTCACACACGGGTATAATTTCCCCGCTGTGCTGAACGTTCATAAACGGGTGTGGCTGTGACGAGCTCAGCTCGTCATGAGGGCAGCTCTGCTGTGCCTCATGATATGACGAGCTGAGCTTGTCATAAGCACAGCGGCGCCGTGCGCGGCCCCCCTCACCCCGCACAGCGGGGGGAAAACACCCCGCAGCGAAGGGGTTAAGACAATGGTAACGTTATGGTCCAATCAACTGACATCACAAATCACATCTACCATTGTTTCTGGCGTTTCTGCCCCACCTCAACAATGAGATCACATCTGTGACAAACTAACACAGACATTATCATTCCTCAAATAATACTCCTTCAGCTTGCAGACTTCTGCCCGCAATTTCCTACTCACTCAATAAGCCACAACCACAAAGATTCAGCCACACCCTTGATTATACTCATCTTTCTTTTAAACACCAATCAACCACACTCAAATTATACGGAATGTCCAGTCTCTAAAGAATAAACCATAAAAATGCATTGCTGATTTATGTCAGCAACACTCGCCCAAACAAATGAAGATGATCAAATGACCTTGAAAGCACCTCCTTAAAACTAGAAACCCCATTTAACATTTTCACAAATATTTAAAATCTCAGGGGCAGATGTACAAGCCCCTTGTGCCACCAGTGGGTCACATTGAGTGACCACTGGCGGCGCAGGCTGCTGAGTGGTATTTACAAGCATACGTAAAGCCACCCTACATGACTTTACTGGCGCTAATAAATATTGCACCTTTTCACACAACACTTTGTCTGTGAGGGGCGTGACATGGGTGTTGCTGTGGGTGTTCCCATGCAACACCCATGTCCACTGATAAATTACCAGATTCATGAGGAATTGTGAGTCTGGAAATGTGTCAGACTGCTACACCATCCTAGGGTGGCATAGCAAGGTGCAACAAATTAAAACATTTCTCCTCATTTTTTCCTCTTTCAATGTGTGCTGCATTCTACAGCACACATCGGAAGAGTAAAATAACCACAAATTATTGTGTTTGAGCAGGAAAGTGCCCCTTCCTGCACAATAACAATCTCTAGAAGACGCAGGCATCCTTGCACAATGGTGCAAGGGTGCCTGCGTGCGCAGGTGCGTGGCAGCAGTTTGTGCGCCAGCGCATGGGGAGGCACAGAGATGCGACATATTGATGTAATTATGTTGCATCCCTGTGCTTCGAAACTAATGCACTGTGGCGCAACAAATGACTTGAAGCACCATGCTGCATTATTTTTTTGTAAATCTGCCCCTCACTATATTTTACTGATCACCATCGAAACAAGTAAATACATTCCTTAACCGCATCGCTGCGGCAGCTTTTCCCGCTGTGCGCGGTAATTTTAAAATTACCGCGTTACATGACGAGCTCAGCTCGTCCTGAGCGCACGGCAGGTTACGCTCATGACGAGCTGAGCTCGTCATCAGCCTGGAAGGGGTTAATGAGAATGTCGTATAACATCTGTTCCTAAAATATTTTCCCTTTTCTTAACAGGCTGCATTTGACTAAATTTGGTAAATAAGTTTGCTGAATAAATCCTCGATCACTTATTATGAGATAGACGAAGCTCTTATTATACCAGCTTCCCAGAAGTAGACCCATGGCCTTCTTGATTTGGTAGCACATTATCATAATTGTTCTATTGAACGCAATAATCACTATATGAAACAAAACAGCACTTGCCTTCCCACCATACTGTTTGACTGGTCATCCTTAAACCTTGACTGTGATGGGCCAACCCCAAACCTTGACTATGATGCAATCGAAGCCCCCGTACCTACTGTACTATTGTACCTAACACATATTACTCCTTAAAGATACAATATACTATTGAGCCATGTGCACTCAGTTAGGGGAGGAGAAATACAAACTCTCTCTTGTCATAGTCTCTTCATCCCTTTCCAGTTTTCCATCACCTGTTTCTTTTTCTCCCATACTTTCCAGACTTAAATCCTTTTCTCGGCCCACTCATTAAGCGTGTGGCCTGAAAATGTAGCCAGCACGCGTTGTTTTCTTTCAATTTTGTCTCTAATATCATTGAAGATGTAAATTGTAAAAGAAATGTGTTATTGGCTGAACAACAGGACTGCCTGAACTTGTCAAATGACATGGAACTATTGGAAAACTATGGACAAAGTGCAAAATGATATTTAGTTCAAGCCAGAAGGCAGTATTATTAGTTGAAATGGGCTAGACGCAAAATAATTGTTTTCCAGATTCATACTTTTTTAAGTTCACAATGTCCTTGTTTTCCATAAAAGATTGATCAGTCTAGTGAAGAAGGTAGAGTGTACCAGAACCCCAATTTCAAGGTCAGAGTGGCAAGCACCTGTGATGAGAGCAGATTAAAAGTAAGTGCTACCACTGCCAGACTATACCCTCATTTCGTCATCGCCCACAAACACTTACTGCATTCAGAATTTAGAGCGAACACGTCTGGGCCCCGAGAACACTGGAAGCCATTTCTATTGAAAGTGAAGGGATGCCACAGCATCTGTCCTGAATTAATGTCTTGAAATTTAAGCCTGAAAAAAATTAGCACATATTTATTACCATGTTAACACATTCATTCTATGCGACTGTGCCAAGGTATCTTTCACAGAACTCTATAGTCAATGTAGCATTAACTATTTATCAAGAACCTGTACACTCTTAAAGATGTTCAAAGTGCCCGCATTTATTTCAGCAACCAGAAGGTACAGTGTAATCACCTGTGCACACATTTTTCGAGAACCCTATTGCTTAACATATTTCTTTAATCTCACATAAACAAGGATTTTGCCAATTCATTTAGCGATGCTATCTGAAAGATCATTCAAAGGTAGATGTCAGGCTTTAAAGTGCAGAAAACACTTATTATTAGGGGCTTGTAAAATTTGCATAATTTGCTTTCACGTAATGACGCAACATTTTGGCAAAATTATGTGAAATTATGTGTAACTACGCAAACTCCAAAGCCATCATTTTGTGCTATCTTTTAGAGTTAAATGTGTCTCGTGTCAATTTTTGGCATGAGGATGCATGTAAACAAAGTCATGCAATCAACAGCTACTCATGTTCTGCTATCCGCATGCAAAGTGCGTTTAGCGATAATCTTTTATCGAGCATGGCGCTTAATTACGCAAAATGTCAAATTGACTAGGAATGTCATATAATGAGAAATCCCTAAACTTATACAAATTACTCCAGGGCGATTTATATTTGGCCTAGGCCTAACTTGTTTTGATGCCTATTTATCAATTTTGACTGCAGCAGTGCAGCACAACGTTAGCACTCATCATTGGGGACCGTTTTTAGGTCTCTGCACTAGAACCGAAACTACTGTGTCTGCTACATGGCTTCAGCCTGCTCATAATTCCACATTAGTTGAAGTTGGCTGAAGAAAGGGGATATCATGTTGGATATTTGTATAATGTTCACTGGCAGCCGGGGGTGCAGCAAAGTGCTGGGGGCTTTGTTTCCATTCTTTTGTGGCTACTCTTGTTCAATGTTCTTTGATTTTAACTCCTGTGGCCTTGCACCCTCACCCTGTCCTGGAATTGAAAGAGCAAGCGTTTATTTGTCCATCGTCACCGCCTACCGGGGCTCTTTTCAAGTAGGGCATTTTCACTACACAGCGTGGCCCGAACTGAAGCTGCATCTTGCTCTGTGTGCCACCTGTTCAATAAAACATGAACATCGCCTACTTTTCTCAGAAAGTAAATGTGGGTCAAAAGGCTGGTATGTGTATCGAAATGAGTGGCAAACTATAAGGTACTACACTATAAACGTTTTGGCAACTGCCTAATTCATTTTACATTTGCTCCCTCATGTAATGAAACCTGTTACATATGTTTCTTTTATTATATTGGATTGTACCATAATTGCTCTTACATGTGATTTTCCTAGGATTACATGTGTACACATGTGTGCTGCTTTCGTGGGCATTCTCCCAAATGCAGGATTGTGTATCAAGAGTGTGTGCAGTTCCTAATAGGAGGTGTGGGGAAAGGCGGTCCTTCTTCATGATGCCCTCACACCCGAGGGATGTTATGCTTCATCATTGAGCCATGCTCCTCGGCAGGCCGTGCTGCAATGCCCGATGGGCTCCCTTAAATGGGGCTGTTTGACGGAGATCTTTTGAAGAAGCCGTAGGGTACGTGCATGTGTGAGGGCTGGGTACAGCACAGAGAAGTGGGTAAGTCTGGAGCAATCCTATTCTGGTCTGGTTTTATTACTAAGGTAGCTCGAGCTTAATTAAAATGTATGGGTTCCCTAAGTAGATGCAATGTTCCTATAGGGCTGTCGCAGTGGCAGACGTCTGCCACCCTTTCCCTCAGAGCACCAACGTGCTCTGCCTCTCCCGTAAGCTGTAGGCTCCTATACTGGGGGTCTTCATTACCCAAGTATAAGTCTACTAGGGCGCTTTTCAATCGCGTCTGGTCATCTATCTATATCTAGGAAACCAGACTCATGGTAGTGCACCACTCACTTTTCTAGGTCCTGATGAAGTGCCACTTGATCCTTTAGGGGCAAATCAGGCATGAAACATATTGACCCATTACACCACGACAGCCCTATAGGAACATTGCACCCACTTAGGGCATCCACACATTTTAATTAAGCTTGAGCTACCTTAGTAATAAAACCAGACCAGAATAGGATTGCTCCAGACTCATTTTAACCCACTTATCTGTGCACTACCCAGCCTACATAAGGCTTCTTTAGAAAATATATCTTCCAAAGAGCCCCGTTTACGGGAGCCCGTCGGGCATTGCAGCGCCGGCCCGACGAGAAGCATGGCCCAATGATGAAGCATGACAACCCCCTGGGTGTGTGAGGGCATCACGAAGAAAGACCTCCCTTTCCCCGCACCTCCTAATAGGAACTGCACACCCGCTTGAAACACAGTTCTACTTTTGAGCTTGTCTGCAGGACATGTTTAAATACAGCTTCCGGTCCCTCCTTTTCCTTGACCCAAAGGCAGGATGACATATTTCACATTTATTAACATGCATGATTTCTGCATCTACAAAGTTGTCCACTGCCCCCACAAAGGCCAAAACACACACAGCCATTTTCTTTGTCGGACATTCCTAAAACACAATGTCTGCTTAGTCACTCTATCTTGCTCTCTGCTTAATTCTGGTATAGGCAAAGCATTTCAGCGCTATTCAGGTATTCTCTGTTGGTAAGCTACAGAGCTAGATGAAACCATGTTTTTTAGGTCGCAGCTCTAGATGGTGTGCATGTGCTATCTCAAACCGAGAAAAGCTGCATCTACTGCATGGGCTTCAGCCTGCCCATGGGCTTCCTATTTGCTGCCACCATCGTCACTCTTCAATTCTATTCACCTAATATCACAGCACACCATGCCACACAATTCCACAACAAACAATTCTACCCCAACATGTCTCTCCCTTGCACTTCCAACAACCCTGTCATCTTTCCTCCACACACCCACTGGGCCTCTAATCTCTTGTCCCTCACATTTCCACTACCTCCTCTCATCTCGCAATACCACTGCTCCTCTCATCTCCTCCTCACCCTCCCTCACTCCTCTCTATACTGCCTGCTCAGACATGATACCTTCCTGTACCTCCTCACACTCTGCCCTGGTCCACCTCTTGCCTCCCTCGGGTGCCCCTTCCACCTGTCCCTCTATCTCTCTCTCTCATACTCTCTCTCACCCCTTTCTCTCACTCTCTCACACACTCTGCCTGCCTCTCTCATATAGTTCACTTGAGGTCTTCAAACAGTTTCTTCCCCATGCCTTTTCAAAATTTCCATCCCTCAAGCCCACGCTCCCCTCCTCTTCTTCGTGTGTCTTCTGTATGCAAATGTACGCCCTCTTTATGCATCTGTGGCCTGCTCTCCCTTTCTTTCTTTCTTTCTTTCTTTCTTTCTTTCTTTCTTTCTTTTTTTCTCTCTTTCTCACACACTCGTTCTGCTCCTCTGTCTCAAATTAAATCACCACTTCCTGCGCCAACTAACTATCCATCTCTATCTTAGGGGAAGAGGTGAGGCGCAGTGGCCAGGGCGGCTGATTCCGGAACCTGGGGGCTCATGGTTCGATCTCCGGCGGCAGATCAGCCCAGCATCATATGGCAATAGCTCGCTTAGCCCCTTCGCTGTGGGGGTAATTCCCCCACGACGTGGGCGAAGGGGAGGCCACGGCGCCGCGGAGCTCGTGACAAGCCCAGCTCATCACGAGTCACAGTAGAGCTGTGCTCATGACAAGTTGGGCTCGTCACGACTCCGCCCACTGATTAATTTGCCCGCACAGGCGGGGAATCAATCAGGCGTGGGCGGACTGCTGCAGTTATGACGAGTCCAGCCTTAACGCCCTCGGGTACTTGTTTGCGCTTTACAAATACTGGACATTTACATGTTCCTTTCTGTCTATTCTGTGCAGCTCTCACCCCCATCTATTCACCATGCCATATCATTTCCCTACACACACGCACCACACAATTCCCCAACTAACTATTCCAATACAGCCCATATAATTCCTCTCCACACCACAAACATTCACTACACTCCAAGCCAAAATACGTAGGTAAAAGACATAGGGCCAGATGTAGGTGAGGGACATTTACCGACTCATAAATACCGAATTTTACTGATTCGGTATTTATGAATCGGTAAATATGAAGGAGGGAGATGTAGCTAAATTTTAAAATAGAAATATCAAATCGGTAACATTCGGTATTTACCGATTCGGTAAATACCGAATCGGTATTTCCTATTGATTCCTATGGGCTGTGAAGCCCATAGGAATCAATGGGAAATACCGATTCGGTATTTACCGAATCGGTAAATACTGAATGCTGCAAGGGTGCAGGGGGTGTCACTTTGACACCCTCTAGCACCCGAAGTAAAGGCATGTGTGACATGTGGCACACATACATGCCCTAAGGGCATGTCTGTGTCACATTGCACAGTGTGCATGCACAGATGTGCATGCACACCTGGATTCGGTATTTTACCACACAATAGGATTGTGTGGTAAAATACCGACTCTTAAGGGCCTGTGACACTCTCAGGAGTGTCACCTACATTTGGATTTACCGAATCGGCAAAATTACCGATTCGGTATTTTACAGAATCAGTAAATTTACCGAATCGGTAAATTTACCGATTCTGTAAAATAATCGCCCCTACAACTGAAAACCCAAATACCGGTCGGTAACGGCCGAATTCGGCCATTACCAACCGGTATTTGCTCTCCTACATCTGGCCCATAGCCATTTACAATGCCAATAGCTCTAACTCTCGGAAATCCGAGACCTATTACATGGCAAATGCTTGTTAACTATGGATTGTAAGTGGGACAGGTCCTGCTGGCGCTCATGTTTCAACAGGTTCACAAATGGATTTCGAGGCAAGTTTATCTTCCCCACACTGCCTTGTATTTTTTGCTTTATTTTCGCCATTTTCTATTAATAATAATAAAGACACCATGTGAGATGCAAAGGTGGGGTCTTGTGTTGCAAGGTGCAGCCTGAAGAAACGTAGCCGGGTCATGTTCCTAACTGTGTACATCCAATTACTGCTGTCCAGCCGAGGAGGTAACACCAGTTCAGACAGGTGGGACTGAATCACAGCTAGGAGTGCTGAGTGCTTCTGGGGTCCTTAGTAGGTCTTCTGTACGCCAGTGACTTTCACTTTTCAGGAAAGAGAATATTTGACAGCTTCAATCCAGGATTTAGTTTTTCTGCATCATCTGTTTACAAGAAGTGTTTCTGTCTTCTGGCCAAACGTTTTGCCCACTGTGAACATGATAATAGATTGATTCAAAACTGAAATATAGTATGACGTGAATGTAAAAGATAACTAAAATACATGGCCCCTTAATCAATATGGAAATGGAAGTGCACAGACAAATGCAATGCCATGACTCAGATATTCCGGACCTCTCCTCCTGCCATTCAGTTGATTTCCATCCCACTTACAATAGCAACATAATAAATTAAGAACTGGAGATGCAGGCAATATTGCAATATGCATGTTGAAAGTAAAGCATGACAAAGCAAGCCTTGAGTAATGGATAACCTTGAAGGGCGTTTTTGAAATTATTTCACACAATTTAACAGTTCTCTCAACATGCCAAATGAAAAATTTATATTCTGGGTCACGTTAATGTCACCAGTCAACCTGATGATATGAAGGCCCTCCTGTGTACTGTCAAAGTGTCATCCTTTACCACAAGCTGCCAGGCCATTGGTCCTTTCTGCAAGAAACTCAGTTTACTACCACTACCCTCTGACCTGACTTGTGATTTCAGGGCTCTTCCTGTAGAGGTCCCCCTTACGTCCCAGAAAGGTTTGCAGATCAAGGTTGGTGCTACTAAGTGAGTAGACATGGACGACCACAGCTGCGTGGTTAACCAATATTAGCTTATTTCCCTAAATAATACCAAGTGTCATGCTCCGTCACCGCTTAGACTCTCAAAAATTTCAATGGTGCCAGTAAAGAGTGAACTCAATAAAGGAAATAGAAACACCTCTTGTACAGTTTATATTACCTCCTGTAAGTAGACAAAACCTCTTGGTGAAATACCAGAGAGTAACTTGCAGGAATCGTCATGAAATGATTAACTGCAACATGCAAATCCCCAACTGTTAGATCTGGGGGTCTCTAGTTGGCAGAGGTAGGTACCACTGTCCAAATAGGGACCCTTGCTTCTAGTCAGGGCAAGGAGATAACCCTCTGAGATAACCCCTGCTCACCCTCTAGGTAGCTTGGCACGAGCAGTCTAGGCTAACCAGAGGCAATGCGTAAAGTATTTGTACCAACACTCACGGTAACACAGTGAAAACACCACAAACTGACTCCACAACAGTTTAGAAAAATAAAGGTATTTTTAATCTAAACTACACAAGACCAAAACGACAAAAATCCAACATACACAGTTCAAGAATATGGTTTCAAAAAGAGTTCTTAAGGTTGCGTTAAAATTCTTTAGGTTGCGATAGAATTCTCTACAGATGCGTGAAAAGTTCACAGTTGCGTCACGTTTACTCACAGTACCTTTTAGTTGCAACAAAGTTCCAAAAGCAGAAGCTGGTGCGGTGGAAAACAAGCGATGCGTTGCTCCTGAGACCCTGGGGAGGCGATGCGACAGCCCCGCTGCAGCAGCGGGCGTGTTGCGACGAATCCGGTCTGTATGGGGAGGAAGGCCACTTGTATGGATTCCGGTGCGTAGGTTCCGTAGGAAGTCTGTTCTCGCAAAGGCACGATGCGACGATCTCGAAGGGGCTGCGACGATCTCCGGGGCGACGATGAGCGGTCCAGCGGTGATCCTCTCTCTCGCAGCTCCTCGATGCGATGGTTTCTGCGACGATGCTCGCAGCAACGTGATGCGGTCCGCAAGCAAGCGGTGCGGCGTTCTCACCCAGCGACGACAGGCTCTGCGACGATACTCGCAGCGATGTTCGATTCTCCCGCACCGGTCTGGTGCGTCCCGCAAACGAAGGATGCGACGTCTCTGGCAGCGGCATCAGGCGCTGCGACGATCTCGACCTCCGTAGCGGCGGGGATGCGCTCCGCAAGCGAGCGATGCGACACTTTTCCGTTTCAAAAGTCACTCAAGCTCAGTTTCAAGCTTCCCAGCACAGGTCCAACCTCCACAACTGGATCAAGCACTCTAGGAGGGACAGAACTCTCTCAGCAGAGTTCAGGGAAGCTGGGGGTGAAGTCCTTTTGTTCCTGGGACATCAAAACAGGGAGCCAGCTCTTCTCAGGCCCTTGGAGATTCCTTCAAGACAGGGGACACAGCACACAGCAAAGTCCTTCCCCTCTCCTTGGCAGCAAAGCAACAGCAGGTCAGTCCAGCAGAGCAACAGCAGGACAATCTTCCTTCTTCAGAGTCAGCTTTCTCCTTGGCAGAGGTTCCTTCTTGATTTCCAGGATGATCTAATTTTCTGTTGTCAGGGGTCCTGTACTTATACCCCTAAAGTCTTTGTTCTCTCTGTGCATGTGGGCCCTGAGCCCGGTCTGAACCAGTTCTGGGTGTTTCCTGAGTACTTTGTTTTGCTGGCTGCTTCTTTCCTTTCAGAGTGAGGAGCAGGGTCCTCAGCCGCCCAGCAGGGGGGTGGAGCCAGCATTGTGGAAGGCAGGCACAGCCCTATTCAGCCCAGGTGCTAACTCCTCCCACCACTCCAGTTGCAAATGCAGTCATTCAGCCTAGTGCTGACTCATCCATCCTCCTGGGGAATTCCCCAGCCCCTGTCACTCTCAAACCAGACAGTCAATACACAAACAGCCCCAGGCACACAGAAGGGTCAGACAAGAGAACAGCAACTTTCTAAAAGTGCTGTTCTCAAACACAGGATTTAAAAACAATCTTTCCTAAAAGATGTGTTATTAAATTCTGAGTTCAGGAATACTAGATACTTATGTCCTATCTTGTTCCTATGGGAAGAAATGCTGTTAACCACTGTAGCCAGCATCCCCCATGTTAACCTATGGAGCAAGATAGCCTTACAGTAGTGAAAAACTAAAATGGCTGCCATTCACTACAAGAGCATGTCACTTGCACTAGTACATGCTCTACCTTTTACCTACACTGCACCCTGCCCAGGGGGGTACCTTGGGCCTTCCATAGGGGTGACTGATGTGCACGAAAAGGGAAGGGTTAGGCCTGGTCAGTGGGGACACTGACCAGGAGGACATGGCAGTTCTAAACTGCACACAGGCACTGCAGTGGCAGGCCTGAGACACCATTTTAGGGCTACTCATGTGGGTGGCACAATTAGTGCTGCAGGCCCACTAGTACCATTTGTCATCACCAGCCCTGGCACACCCAGTGCACTTTACTAGGGACGTCATGGTGATACAAATATGCCAAACATGTATATTCAATCAGAATAACACTTTACATAGAGAGCATATGCACTTTAGCACTGATCAGCAGTGGTAAAGTGCGCAGAGTCCTATTGCCAACAGCCACGGGTCAGAAAAAATAAGGGGGGGAAGAAGCAAAAAGTTTGAGGATGACCCTGCAAGAAGGGCCAGTTCCAACACCAACATAATATATACGAGATAAAGTACCACATAACATTCATTAATAGGATACTGCAAGTCACTAAGAAGATCTATGACCATATAGTGGAACCTCAACATCCTACATTGCACACATGGCACACGAAGTGGTGCAGACTTTGAATTTTTCGGCTGTGGACCAAAAATTTACCTTGGGGAGGAATCCTTACTCCCACAAGGAGGTGGGTCTACACCCGGTGTAGGGTTCCATTGTGATCGGATCCTCTCATCCAGGAATAGTTTTGCATTCCTCTTCCAGATTCAATTCAGAACGAATTAAAGGAATACGACTTTATTATTGTAGTGATCTTAATGTTTTCCTCGTCCTGATGATGACCAGTAAATGACTTGATGGCCAAAACGCTGTTGATGCACATAGCCCCCGAAGAGGAATTGTGAGTGTTCATAGAGCAGATTGTGCCTCCACAATGGACAATAATCGCTATAGACACTGTGGGGCCTATTAGGATGACGGGCGGACCTACCGGGGATTGGGACTGCCCGCCATAAGGGCGGGGGTCCCGTGGGGGGTATTAGGATGTGCCCACCATAGTGGCGGACACATCCTGAATTTTTAGCATTGTAGCGGGTGGTGCTCTCTGCACCGCCCGCCACAATGCTAAAAATGCATTAATGCATTTGCATAGACAAAGCTGCAGGCACCACGCAGTGCTTGCCGCTTTGTTTATGCAAATGAAGGGGGGTACCACAGGTACCCCCCTGTGTGCAACCCCCACCTCTCCTTCACTCTGGGGGCCCGCAGGGGGCCCCCAGAGTGAAGACCGCATGCCTTTCCGTGGCGGCATCGCCGCCGCGGAAAGGCATCTACACAAGCCCATCATAATATGGCTGGTGGTGTCTATTAGACACCGCCACCATATTAAACCTTTTCCACCCCTCCGCCGCGGTCCCCCCGCCATCCTAATATGGCGGGTAATTCAGGTGTGGATGGCGGGCGGATTGCCCCCGCCAGGCTGGCGGTGGCTACCGCCAGCCTGGCGGGGGCAATCCGCCCACCATCCTAATGGGCCCCTGTGCATCTAATCTTTGAGACCACCACGTTTTTTTTGTTTCTCACGCACATTCAGGCTACTTTTCGATTCTAACTTTTCACCATCAATTTGCATGTTCACCTCTTTGTGTACGATCACAACTGCTATTTTTGAAACATTTTGATATGGTTTCTTAAAAAGCAATAATGTACGTACTCTATTTCATTTATTGATGTATGGTATAAATAACATTTACCGATGTTGCTTGAACTATTATTTTAATGATATATTGTTAGAACATTGTTGATTTAATATGCTGTATTCCCCAGTTCCACGGATTTTATGGGTGTGCTGCTGCAGCTGTAATATAGGCTCTGGTGGCAGCTGGCTGTAGCTGTGTCAGTTCTTCATCACAGGAGACTAGGGACATCACATGGCTTCTGTAGTAAGGACATTAGAGATGGGCTTTTATACAGGGATTGCTACCCGTGATTGTAAATTCTGAGAAGGGGAACAACTGGTATAACCTTTGGTTGTACTACCGTGTCTGCATTCTCTTTGTCATGTGAATAGCTATTTTACAAACTTCTCTTATTCATATCTGTACAAACTCATATTAAGGAGTGTTACTATCACCCACTCATATTCACACTGTGTAATTCTTCCCCTCTTCAGGTACTGTCCTCTTTTTCCTTCGCTCTAGGCTGTAACTGGTACAGTAACAAACTTCACTTGCCTTCTGCCCCTACCATGGACCTTCACAATAAGAGTACACTCCGCCTCCCGAAATGCTGCCCATTAATTTGCCTCAGCTGCTACCTGTGTGAATTGTATAAAAGGTCTTCCGGTGCCAGTGCCAGCTCACCCTGAACCAAACCTGTGCGTCAAAATACCAACCACAAACCTTCAAATTATCTATACAATTAGTGGTTTTAAAACTACAGTATTTCGCTTAAAGGAAGAATTATGAAAATAATGACGAAGTTCTAAAGAGTTCTACTTTTTTTTAGATTTACAGAAGAAACAAGGAAAATCATAGTTCTTTCAGTTATCTTTGTTGGCATGGTTATCAGTGAATGTACAATAGTGATAACCCCAGCCCTTTGCTGCCAGCTCCTTTTCAAATGAGGTACCATTGGTTACATGTGTCAACAAACCAAGAAGGAATAGCTATGCTGGCCGCTCTTCAGAAGCTGATGTTATCCTGGAGGCACCTATAAGTAAGTAAGTGCTTGAGTACAACATTTGTGCGGTGAAACTTACATGGAACTATTGGCACCCAGTTGAACCCGGAGTTAAAAAAGAGTGGCGGTAGAGAGAGACCTCCCTCAAAAATAACCCACCGATAATTCCTGCAATGTGTATTTTATGATCAAGAGAAAATCATATGCCAGGATCAGTTAAAATAGACCTACATCGTAGACTTGCATCTTCCCCATATTGTTTGCAAATCACACTTCATATAGTATGATGTCTTTTATACGATCTTTGGGGCATATTAGCAAGAACCTCGTTAAAATTATTGCCGTTTTAGCGGCAGGAAACTGCCGCTAAAACGGCGATAATGAGCTTGCTAATATGAGTTATAGAATTCCAATAGAAGCCCAGGTTAGATGTCTGCACATCTAACCTGGGCTTCTATTGGAATACTATAAATCATATTAGCAAGCCCATTATCGCTGTTTTATAGGCAGTTTCCTGCCGCTAAAACGGCGAAAACGCTAAAACAGCGATAATTTTAACGAGGTTCTTGCTAATATGTCCCTCAGATGCAAAGAGAGAAACGCTTGCAGAGCTGGCTAACTATTCATACTTGGGCACAATTGATTCCTTGCTTTCTTTTCACAGGCTGACTTTGAATCTTATCCTCCTCTGCCCCAGCAGCAAATAGGACACTTGTTGTTGTAACTATGCCAACACATAAACGGCTATGTCTCTTCTCAAACAAGATGCATACAACTTTTGTTGTATGGCAGTTTAAAATGTGACACTATCTTCCCAATTAACCCATTTCAAGCTCTGCATTCTGCTTTGTGTTTTTTTTAATCCTCTTCTATTATGTTTCTTTGGATCTCTTGTTGATGATAAACCTGACTTTCTACCCCCTCTTGCTTTAATCCATCCTTCTACAAAATCCACCACACTCTCTGGGTTGTTCTTTCCTTTCTTCTCCTGCTTTGTCATTTATGGGACCAATAGAGGTACTATTCAGCTACTCTCATTCATCCTATTGTTGTGTGCCATATATTCCAGTCTTTAGTACCTGATCTCCCTGATTGCTTTCCCTACTGATATTGCTCTTTCTTTGCTGTTTGCTCTACCAATTCTTTGGCAAGATTGGTTCCACATAATGCAGCTTGCTCATAAACAAGGCTTCAGCTTCTTTGCTGTTAGGGTCTTTATGGAACCTCCTTTCCAATTTGGTGTTACTCAGTGGCTATGGCAGTAAAAATAGACTCATAACAATTATAACTTCAATTAAAGTCATGCTTTATATCTGAAAATAAAATCGTGTGAAATCCTGCCCTGCAACCCCACGCAAAAAACGAACTAGAAATACATCAAAATAAAAAATGAAAAAGCATGCTGCGCGTGGCATTTGGTGGTCATTTCATGAGTTACTTGAAGGATCTTTACTCCTCTCCAAGGACTCAGGCTGTTTTGTATAGGCCAGGACATGCACCAAGGATGTCTGCTCTTCCCTCTTTCGTTTGCCCTGATGGAGGAACCCCTCACAGAGTGGCTGAGGAGGGATGCATGATTTCTGGGGTTCCAGTGGGCAGGAGGGTACATGAATTGGGAGAAATCAACATATTTGACAAAAGTGGGAGAACCTCCTCACATCATTTACACCTCACAGTTAAATAGAGCCACAACACATTTGAAATACCTAGATTTGATTGCACTTGATCCCATTGTATGTGTTTTGGTGTGGATAGTGTGTCTTTCTTCATAACTTAGGTTTAATTCTATTAATCGAGGTCTGAATACCTGCACATGAACATATAAAAGTGACGGGACTTCCTGATTTAGTATCTATTAACATTCCTTTGGCTCTGCTCTGTGGTCCCCAAACAATTAATGGACTTTCTGAGGGGAAGATCTTTCGAAATTGTGTTTCTTAGCTACTTACAGTATGTTTACATACCACTTATCACATTTAACTGCTGTGGTGTATTACATGAAGATAAATCAAACATTGGACTAGCACTGTGCTCAATTGAACCATTGCAGACTCTTATCCCAAATTCACCTAAAAGACCACTCTTGGCATACCAAAGAAACTGCTTGACATAGTACTAGGATCAATTGCGCAGCAATGAATCTAATAACTTGCTTAAGTCACAGTGACATGCAAATTACATGGTGCTGTGGCCAACAAGGTATACCCTACTTTGGAAGATGTGCAAGGGCCATGGTCATGTTCAAGTGAGCACTGTTCGACAATTGTCCCACCAAAGGCAACCCTGACTACTTCCCTTCGCAAGGAAACAACTCCTTTTTTTCCAATGTTCTAATGGACCATGTCCGATAAATATACCATTCAGTAGCAAGGGACCTCGTGCAATATAAATATTTGGCCAAAAAAGATAAACCCCATTTTTGTTTATAATGTGTGTTTCCTTCGGGCAGTGGAAAGAAACAATAATGTATTGTGGATCCCCCAGACATAGGCTCCACATGCGCAGTGGGAGGTTGCTTTGATTTACAGAATCAGGTCAACAAGGGGATACCAAGACTCAGGGCCTTAAATCAGTGGCTTGCATGGAAAATGTGTTGTCTGTATTAGTAAACCTGCCCCCCAACTTTCTCAGAGGCATTACATCAATTGCAAGTTGGAGTGCAGTCCCTAAATACTATGGGTCTCATTTATGGGAATTTGGAGGAGGGCAGCACAGCAAGTAACCTTGCTGTTCTGCCCTACGTCAAAGTGAAAGGACAGGAATACACCATGCACCTATCTAATATGGTGCATTCCTGTCCTTTTCCCCAGTGCTGGCACCATTTCGGCAGCCTAGCGCCAATGCAGGCACCCTTGCACCATGGTATGCAGGGGTGCCTGTATTGTCGGCAGGAAGAGGCAGCTTCCTGCACAAAAACAATCCTGGGAGGTGTTTTCCTATTTCTATGTGTGCTGCAGACTGCAGCACGCATGGAAAGAGAAAAAACAAGGAGAAATGATTGTATATCTCCACGTTAAGACTATCCATTGGAAGGTGTACGTTTTTTGGCACATCCCCAGGTTTACATAGTTTTGGAAATCTGGGTAAGCATCAAAATACATGGGTGTTGAGTGGGAACACCCACCAAAATGCCCATGGAACGCCACCCTAACGCAGAGTAAGGTAACGCAGCGATTTGGGCTGCCTTCCCTTACTCCATATCTATGAGGCCATTCTAAACCACGCAAAGTGGAGTGTCACAGAACATGATGTTATGGCAGTGCAAAGAGCTCATAAATATGCCCCATATTTATAGAGGAGCTTGTCCCCTTGTGTAATCCACAGGAAATGAGCACATGGTTGACAGACCTTATAGCACATCAAGCAATGTTTGCATACCATTAATATGATTATGAGTCATAAAATGTCTGGTGCACCTCGCACATGAAAATATACTATGCATCCGATTATGTAATGGAATGAATGGACCACACCTGTCTTGGTCCAGGGAGCATGCTTCTGAACCGAAGACAAATGATGTAAAGGTGGCTGATGGGATGGAAGTATGAAATCGATGTCGTTTCTGAATTGTTTCTCGTTATCTCTAGTTAAATAGCACTATTGGTAAGATTTTGTGATGATACTTTAGTGGAATTGCAACCCTGATTACTTGCTTTCAGTATAAAGTATCTATTACTTTATTTTACATTCTGAAACCCTACCTACTAAGTAATGGTCGACCCCTCATTTTATATCTGTAGTGCTGAATGGCAAACTGGAGAGTATGCACATTTTGCATAGGATAAGAGGCCTCGATTATGTCCCATATCAAACTCTAATGTGAATTGTCATTATATTTCAAATTAAATTATGTAATTTCTCTTTAGCACCTTCACTTCACACAAGGGTGCTCGATTGACGAAGGTACTTACGTGTAGTAAAGGTGTAAGAGCAGAGACTCCGCACTCGGGGAGGAATCTCCACTCAGAATTGCAGTGCAGATTCTGGCCCGAGTGCTGAAAATCGGCACTCATAGCTTTGCTATACATAAGTACCTTAGTGGATCTGTTCCTGAGTGCTAGCAGCCATGCTGGAATTAACCCCAGTACTGTGTGCTCATAATTACTCTAGACCACAGGATATTTTGCACGGCGAGCCACTCTAGACAGGGAACAATCATATACAAATTATCCTTTGTCCTGCTCCAATAGGAATAGAGCAGCTTGAGCAGACAGATTATATCCATTACCCCCAGGTCCCTCCTGTCCTCGTCCCCTTCATTATAAAAAGTGACCTATCTTATAGACAGAAAAAAGAAAAGCAGGAATGCTGGTACGCCCCTCCCTCTCCCTATAGGGAGTACATAAGGGTACAGTACCCAGCATGCCTCCTGTTCTTTTTTCTGTCTTCAACAGTTTTTTTCTGCAGTTTCCAGGAGCCGGTGGGCTCCTGGTGCCTACCTGTTGCTGGGTTTCGGGTGGGGCTGGTTTCCTCGGGTTTCCCCTCCTGCTGGGCTCGAGGGGTTCCCTGGAGTCTTCTTCCTGCCTGCCTTGGATTTGGACTTCGCGTGTGGCTGGAGGAGGATTTGGCCGCGTCTCTGTCCTGCTGGGCTTGACCGGAGACGCAGCTCTGTTTCCTGTGCCTCCGGTGGTGCGGCGGCCCTCGCGTGGCTGGGGCGCTTTCCGCCGGAGTTTGCCTGACTTCCATTGTGTGGGGCAGGAAGTCAGGCGTTTCGGTGATCGGCCGGCGGCGGTGTTGTTTGGAGGCTTGCCGGCTCTTCATTTGTAAGTACCGCGTAGCGTTTTTTTTCTCATTTCCTCCTATTTAATGAGCTTTTGCCCTGAGGTGCCTGCATTTCTTGCTGTTTTGGCTTGTTTTGGGTGCTGCTTCTCGATCCTCTGTGTTTGGAGGGTCCTGTACGTTTGGGGCGCCTTTGCTGGGCTTTCCTTCACATTTTTCCTGCTGGCCTGGGGCTGTCTTTGGTGACTGTCTGTTCCTGCTGGCATTTCCTCATGGGGAAGCACTCGAAGAAGAGCAGGCATGTTGTGGAGTCCTCCTCTTCTTCGTCCTCTTCATCCTCTCCTTCTCCTGCTAGATCCAGGCATCGTGCCCGTGGTGTTGATGCCAGATTGAAGTCGCTGATCAGAGAGACTTTATTGGAGATGGGGGGTCCCCGGTCTGAGGGGTCTCGCTCCTGTCCAAGTCTGGTGGTGTTCTACGCCCTTCTTCTTCTTCTTCTCCCTCTGGATCGGACGGTGATGATCTGGAGCAGGATATTGTCAAGGGCAAATATGTGAATAAGGATATGCCGCCGGATTTGTTGGCCCATGTGAAGGAGAATAGGGGGTTTCCTGCTGATGATGTTCAGGGTACCTCTGGAGGGTCCTTGCTTCGTCAGTTCCAGTGCGCTGCGCCTGCGGTTTTTCCTGTCCATCCTTGTGTCAGGGAGGTTTTGGATCGGGAGTGGAAGGATCCTGATCGTATTCTTCTTCCTCGCTTTATGGCGAAGCTCTATCCTCCTCAGGATATGGCGAAGGATTTGCCGGACTCTGTTCCTGTGGATTCTTTCGTGGCCAGTCTGGTGGGTCGCACTTCTTTGGCTGAGGATGCTGTGGTGCGGGATCCGGTCGACAAGAGGGTGGACGCTTCTCTGCGCAAGGCTTATTCTGGTTCGCATCTGGCTCTCAGGGCGGGCATCTACGGGACTTATGTTGCTCAGTCCCTTCTTTCTGACTTGAAGACTTTGTATGGGTCCATGGATAATGCTACTGACTGTTCTGCTGTCCTGGCCCACATTGAGCGTCAGGTGGAGTTTCTCTCTAACGTTTCCTTCGATGTGGTGCGTGCTTCTGCCCTCTCGGGGGGTGCTTGTGTGGCTGCACGTAGGAACTTGGTCCTCAAGGATTGGAAGTCTGATTCAGCCCAGAAGTCTGCTGCGCTGCGCTTGCCCTTTCAGGGTTCCATGTTGTTTGGGGCTGAATTGGAGGGCAAGCTTCATCGGCTTTTCAAGGAGAAGAAACATTCCTCCTCTTTCAAGCAGCCCTCGGCTGCCCCGGCGTTTTCCAAGCCTAGGCCTTTCTTTTGCCCCTCTTCTCACAGACAGATTTCCAGGGGTCGTGGTCGTTTTCATCCTGGACGGGGTCGGGACAAGAAGGCTAAGTCCCCTCCTGCGAAGCCTCGTTCCTGACTATCTGGGGTCCGAGGTCGGATCCTTGGTAGGTGGTCGGCTTCGGTTGTTTCTTCCTGCCTGGATGTCCTCCTGTTCAGACTTCTGGGTCCTGGACGTGATCCGTTTGGGGTACCGTGTGGAGTTCTCCAGCCTGCCTCCGGACTCGGGGGTCCGTCCGACTCCTTGGCCATCATGCCCTTCCAAACGTGCGGAACTTTCTCTGGGGGTTCAGTCGCTGTTGGACAAGGGGGCTGTTCAGGTGGTTCCTCCGGGGGAGCAGGGTCGGGGGTTTTACTCCATCATTTTCCTGGTGCCCAAGGGGACTGGGGGGTTTCGTCTTGTTCTGGATCTCAAGGCCCTAAACAAGTTTGTGCTGCGGATTCCATTCAAGCTGGAGACTCTTCAGAAAGTGATTCCCCTGGTTCTCCAGGGTCTCTTCATGTGCACTCTGGACCTTCAGGATACTTATTATCACGTGCCTGTCCATCCCCTCTCCAGTCCCTACCTTCGCTTTTGTCTTCGGGGGGTCCATTACCAGTTTGTTGTTCTTCCTTTCGGACTGTGGTCGGCTCCGAGGGTGTTTATGAAGGTGGTGGCTCCTTGGTGGCTTTCTTGCACCTCCAGGGGATGATGGTTTATCCTTATTTGGACGACTGGCTCCTGCATGCTCCCTCCGCGGAGCAGTTGTTGGTGGATTAGGGGTTGGTGTGTGCGGCCTTGCGGGACCATGGGTTCCTGATCAACCTCCCCAAGTGTCAGCTTCTCCCCTCTCAGGACTTACAGTTCATAGGGGCCCGTTTCCACACGGATTTGAATCGTGTGTTCCTGCCCGTGGCTCGGGCTGTGACCCTGGGTGCGCTGGCTCGGCGGTTTCTGTTGGGTCGGTCCTTTCCGGTCCGTCTTTGGTTGCCACTTCTGGGGTTGATGGCAGCCACTGTGTTCACGGTGCTGAAAAGGCTGGATTTCACCTCTAGAGTCTGTTTACCATTCTCCAGAATCCCGTCACAGGTCGACTGGACCTTTTTACCTGTCATAGAGTGATTTAGGCAATCTAGTCACAATTAATAAATCCAATTTCAAAGTTCCCCAATGATCCCCCAAAGAACCACTGACTAAGGACTAAATTTGAAGGTTTATTACATAACCAAAAACAACTGAAGGTACAAACACCTCAGCAAGAGGTTCAAAAGGGAAACAGGCACTAATACAAACATAATCCTACGGAAGAGTCTCAAACGACTAATGAATAATACGAGAATCAATTCCAGAATCATCAGACTAAACAGAATTGCTATAACCTGTGATCTGGTATTCATTGGAAAAATAAACATAAATTCAGATTACTCTGACCCTACCCTATACTACATGACATCCCTACTCAGCAATAGCCCAGCCTAACAAAAGGTGTCAGCAGTGGTGACTTCCAAAGAAGTTCGCCCACTTTTCCCTCTTATCTTAAAGACTCCTTGCTACAACTAGGCTCCTTGACCATACAACCGCTCTTTCTAGCTCCTCGACCCATCTGTTCTGCCTCCACCCTCGGAGTGCTGTCCCTAATACAAAACCCCACAATGTAAATGACACACCTTCAGGTACGCCCCTCTCGAAGGTGTTAGCGTCCAAATTTTTCCACTATGGCACTTGTCCATCCTTGTCCGTGCAGACGTCCTTGGGTCCCAGACTCTCCTTCCTTTCAAGTTGCTTCTTCGAATTCCTGGTCTACTCCTCCATGTCTGAGTCTAGCATCCTAACATTCATACACAATGGGCTCTTCTACTCTACTGTCTACTTGATGGTGCACCTGCAAGGAAATACATACAATTCGGCTCACATTCCGCTAATGTTGCAACATTTTCTAAAGGCATCTTTTACAAACATTTCTACAATTAATATGTTAAGCAAAACATTTCGAACAGGCCTGCACCATTTCTATGTACTAGGCCTCTGCTTGATTTATAGGCCCAACATCTTACACGAACAATCCATTGGTTCACTAGGCCTCCAACCTTAACAACAATGCATTTTCTACTTTGAGCTAGTTATCGAGTATAAAGATACAGTTATATTTTGAATAAGCAGATCTGAATGCACAATAGTGCTCGTTTAAACACGCTTATTATTAGTGAAGATTTCATTTCAACGACATCTCTATGTTAAACAGCAAATATGGATTTGCAATTCGTTACATTAACTTTTCAGGTTTTCTAATACCAATTACTCTAGTTCTCTATCCCACATTGCATCTAAATATGATTAAAGTCCTCTATATATACGGGTGCTGACTACTTGTACATATGATGCACCCCTACATCTTTCACTGTAAATGGGGCTCTCTCAGTTCCCCCCTTTGATGACCCGTGTCATCACCACCCTTACACCATCCTCAGGGTAAGAACCGACCTAAACAGAGCTTGTTGCCACTTTCCCTCGCTTGAGCATCTCCAACGCTCTCAAACTGCGGTATTGACTGTCTTGCAGCCTCTCCATTCGCAGCTCTTGCACTCTCATCAATCTCGCCAATCTAGTTGACCGATACCACTTGTACATTCTCACTAAACCCCACAACCCCATCACACACGCCACTGCTATGATGAGGGGTTTCAGTACAAACCCAAGGAAACTCCTCCCTAAGTTTGCAAACCAATTTCCAACTTTTCCAAATCCCTTTCCAACCGTCTCCCACGCATTCTCTTGAGTCAAATCCTCAATTTCATAATGGATTACAGTAATGTTGCTTATATATTTCTCCAGATCTTTAGAGTTATCTGGGATATAAGTGCAACATTCTTGTACCTTCAAACGTTTACAGACCCCGCCCTCTTTTGCTAGAATGACGTCTAGGGCAAGCCTGTTCTGTAAAACCATTGTCCTTATTGACAACATCTCACCCTCGACCAACACTAAAGACTTAGCTGTATTCATTGACAGTTCGTCCACCACAGTTGCCAATCGTCTTATCTTTACATCATTCAAAATGACACCCAACATAGGTATCGCTGCTCCAAACACATCTCTAACAATTGCTCCAGCACTTTCCCCTCGCTTCACCCGCCTTTGAGGCCCTCCCTCTAAGAGCGCAAAATCCTCAGTATGATAAATCTTGGGAAAAATATTCGCTAGATAGCATGTTCCATACCACTTCTCCGGCAGTCTCACATACGCATTCTTTCCACAGACAAAATACACAGTAGGGATCACCTGTACCACGCTCTTCAAGAAGTCTTTCGTGTAATACTCCAATGTGAAGGTGTGTTCACATGTAGTATGACCCACATACACATTTTCATAATACGTCTGTGGTCTGTGAAGGCACAGCTTCCCTTTCTGCACTTCATCTAGAGCTATTGGACCATAACTCCCTCTTCACTTGTGCTTCTTCTCCTCTTCCGTCCAGTCTACCTTTCCTTGCCCTCAATCTCGCAACTGTTTTTGCTTCGTGTACCTATCTTCCACCTGCTCAATGAACTTCTTCTCTGTCTCTGATAATAAGCATGTCAAATTGTGTCGGTGTGCATACGGGGTGTCTAATTCTTGTGTGGGAATGAAAAAATATCCAAGTCTGTCCTCTGACTTATAATAATCCCACTTGTTCAAGTGCTTATAAGCAGGGACTTCCGGTAACACAGCATCATAATTCGAAAAGAAATATTCAAAATGATTTCGTCCATAAAATATACTAAGCAGCAGACTACATGAGATTCCATACGTCAATGGAAGGTGATGGTATCTAATACCCTCATCTACTGAAGCTGGCAATTGCATGCACACATAACAGTCTTTCGCATCCATTGCATCGATGTACTCATATAATAACTTTGCATACGCATTCTGTCCAAAATTTCCTTTAGACAGATCTGCATGTAACCTACGACTTTCTGCAGCCAGCAAAGCCTTCTCTGCTCTTGCTCTGTCTTCTTTCTGGCTAGGGGTGGTAGGTGTCGGTGTCCCCTCAGCTTTCACAACCCGCTCGTGTGGTGCAAAGTAAAAAACTAGAACTACTACAACTATGAGGAGTATCACTCCTCCTAACAGGGTGCCAACTATGCACTTAGCTCTACGATTCGGGTCTCCAGCCGCCATGGTCTCGGCACAAAGAAATTCGTTCTCGGAAATCACCCAAAGTCTCTTTCTTTGTTATTTGAGTCTCTCAAACCGCACCTGAAAGCAGAAATCCCCGTTTCAGTTCTTCTTTTGCTTCAATAACAGACAGCCCTAACCCTTCTCCGTCCTCTGTGGAAAGTCCCTAAATTTCTTCTTCTTCCACTCGGCTCTAAGTTAGTTCAACAGCTATTTACAAAGTCTTTAGTAATCAATGATGATACTTGCTCCGATTGCCTGCAACACATAGTCTAAAAGTTCCATGCGGAGCACAACTGCGTCATAAGATGGTATGTCCGGACCAAATGTAGGAAAAATCAGTCTATCCAGGAGTAAATCACGTATCTTGCTTAGGAGAGGGGGATTAGGAATGGTGAGTGTCAGTACGCCTTCGATTTTAAGTCCAGGTACCAACAGTATCACTTCCAACTTAACGTTTGGGATCGTACTGGTCACAGCCACTGACCTCACCCTCCCGGACCTCAGTACACCTGGCATTTGTAAAAGGGTAGGTCCACTCAGGAGTGGCGTATCTTCGACAAGGTACTCTCACTCTCCTTGATCTTCTCGGACCCCCTTGCTCTGATTCTTGCTCTCCCTCTTCCGGATCTGATTCTTCGGACACAGGGGCAAGATCTCTTTCTGAAGCCAATCTCACATTCACTCGCCTCCGTCTCTCGGGCCAATGAGCCTTTGCGCTTCTTGCTCTTCTGCTTCTCGTTTGCACACCCTGTTCGTTCTCTCTGTCAACCTCTTCTGCGCTCAGATCACCTTCGTCACCACTTCCCCTTTCTGAGGCAGACTCAGTGTCACTGTTGTCGTGGTCACTTTCGGCTCGATCAGGAGAGTCACCAACTTCCACCGGCACCCCCACAGCTTGACAAGTCTCCTCTTCTGGATCTTCCTCCTCCTCAAGATTTCTCTCTTCTAGAGGAGCTGTCCCTTCCAGGGGTGCTGGGATTTGTCGGGTATGAGAAGCATGGATCCAGTTTGGCAACCCACCACACTTCACAGCCGTTGTTGTTACCAATATAACTTGAAAGGGTCCTCTCCAGCGCACATCCAGGCAGCTTTTTCGGACGTGCTTCCACACCAGGACCCAGTCACCCGGGCACAGGTGGTGACAAAGGTCGCTAGAAGCCGGGATTTCAGCAGCCTGCACCTGAAGAGACACAGAACAGATGACATCAGAAAGTCCCCTGCAATAATCAAGAATCAGATCATCTGTGATATTTAGCAAGGCAGTTGTAGGGATAGATGGCAGCCTCATAGCCCTCCCCATCAGTACTTCATGAGGTGAGAGTCCTGTCCTCCTGTCTGGTGTACTACGCATACTCATCAGTACCAACTGCAAGGCATCGGGCCACTTCAGGGATGTGGATGAGCACACTTTTGCCATCCGGGCCTTGAGAGTTCCGTTTATTTGCTCCACTATGCCAGAAGCCTCTGGGCGGTAGCTACAATGCAGTCTCTGGTCAATGTTCAGGGCAGAGCAGAGCATCTTCACAACTTCGCTATTAAAGTGCTTTCCTCTGTCCGATTCCAAAGAGGTCGAACCCCGAATCGTGGCACCAATTCCCTCAACAATAGTTTTGCTACTGTGAGTGTATCGCACCTACGAGTGGGATATGCCTCGACCCATCTAGAAAACACACACACAATCACCAAGACATAACTGAGGCAATTACACCTCGGCATCTCAATGAAATCCAGTTGCATCCTATAGAAAGGTCCACCGGACCTCCCAATGTGGCTCAATGTAACTGGTGTTCTTTTCCCAACATTCATCTGTTGACATGTTACACATCTCTGACATACTGCTTCCGCAGCCTGTCTAAATTTCGGATTGTACCATGTTTGCCTGAACACACGCATCATCGCATCCCTTCCCAGATGCACAGGACCATGTATCTGTCGTGCCATCGAACTCGCCAGCTCATTTGGCTACACAGCTCTTCCATCAGCCAAAACCCACATGTCCAAGTCTCCCTTGACACAGCCAGCCAATTCCCACACCCTTTTCTCATAGTCTGATGCCTGGTCCTGCATGCTCTTCAACTCTTCCCAGGTATCTGCCACCTCAAGCATCATGCTTAACTCTGTTCTTTCCTTGGGCCCTTCGATTGTTTGTTCGGTAAATGAATATCCCTGCTCAGCACAGTAGGGTGCAACTTCATCAGCATAACGATTTCCCATGGACACGAAGTCAGTACCCTTGGTGTGGGCTGTGCATTTTACCACGGCTATCTCTGCTGGACCTTGCAAAGCCTCCAGCAGTAACCTGATAAATTCTCCATTCTTGATTGGGGAACCCGATGATGTCATGTAAGCCCTTTGAGACCACAATTGCCCGAAATCGTGAACCACCCCACATCCATATTGACTGTCAGTGAATATGATGATCCGAATCCCGTTGGCTGCCAAACAGGTACGCGTCAACGCAATTATCTCAGCCACCTGCGCGGAGTGTACTCCTTCCAGGCAGGCTGCTTCAATTATTCCAGAAATAGTACAGACAGCAAACGCTGCTCTCAACTGACCAGTATTATCCCTTACACATGAGCCATCTACAAAGTAAATTTCGTCGGGGTCAGCCAGTGGCTCATCAACAATATCCGGTCTAGGCTTGGTGCATAGTTCAGTCACATCAAGGCAATCATGGTCTTCCCAATCATCTTCTAAGTCGTTTGGTAATGGCAACAAGGTAGCAGGATTCAAGACAGAGCACCTCCTGAGAGTCACATTCTCCGCAGCAAGTATAACCTGCTCATAGCGTGTGAGCCTATTGTTAGTCAAGTGCTGCGTCTTGGTCCTGGTCATCAACAATTCCACAGAGTTTGGCACATGCACTGTCAGTGGATATCCCATTACAATGCTTTCACATCTTTCGATGCTGACACCTGTTGCAGCAACGGACTTGAGACATCCGGACAATGCTGCGGCTACTGGATCTAAGGTAGCCGAAAGGTAAGCAACTGGTCTACGGACTCCTCCATGATCCTGCACTTGGACTGCCAAAGCACACCCCTCTCTCTCACAGCAGAATAATGCAAATGATTTAGTGTAATCGGGCATTCCCAGAGCTGGAGCGCGACACAAGTCCTCTCTCAGCTCGAGAAAAGCCATCATACAATCTGTGTCCCATGGTACCGGATCACTCACATCCTTGTGCGTCAGTTTCTGCAATGGTTTCGCCTTCAGGGAAAAGTTAGCAATCCATTGTCGGCAATAGCCAACCATGCCTAGGAACATCCTAACCTCTCTTTGGGTCGAAGGCACCGTCCTTCTCATGATCGTCTAAATCCTGTCAGGCGACACTTTTCTCTTTCCCTTTTCTATTCTGTGACCCAGATACTGCACTTCAGGCAGGCAGTAATGTAACTTGTTGGGGGATACCTTGTGTCCATTCTCTGCCAAATGGTTCAACAAGGCAATGGTGTCACTCCTACAAGCATCTTCGGTGTCCGACGCAACAAGGAGGTCGTCTATGTACTGCACAAGAACGGAGTTCTGCGGCAGTACCAGACTCTCGAGATTCCTTTTCAGCAACTGATTAAAAATCGATGGGCTCTCTGTATACCCTTGAGGGATACGACACCATGTTAGGACGCGGCTCTCTATTTTGAACGCAAAAAGAAATTGGCTCTCCTCATGCAATGGGATTGAGAAGAAAGCCTGACACAAATCAATCACAGAGAACCATTCAGCTTGGAACGGTATCTGAAACAGTATCACTGATGGATTCGGTACCACTGGACAACATGGAACGACTATGTTGTTCACCTTTCGCAAATCCTGTACTATCCTGAACTTCCCACTTGGCTTCTGCAAACCCATGATCGGAGAGTTACAGGGACTGCCCATGACCTCCTTTAGGATTCCCTGTCTTATCATGGACTCGATCACGGGTCTTATACCTGCAAGTGTCTCTGGAGTCAACTTGTACTGGGGTGTTCTCGGGAATTCAGCATTCGGTCTTACTTGAATTCTGACGGGCTCTACTCCTTTGATCAGTCCGATCTCTTCCACTGTAAAGTCCCACACCTGCGGTGAGACAGAGTCCCTCAAATCCCAAGGGAGTTCTTCCACCGTTATAGCAGGGTATAATTCAATGCACACATGCGTATTTGCAACCTTAAAGTCAGCATTGTCATCGTTTGTCTGCAATTCTACTCCCTTGGGGGTACAATAGATGGTGCAATTAAGTTTGCACAAAAGATCTCTTCCTAACAGGCACACGGGACTGGAATCACACACTACAAACTGATGTCTTTCCCGGAAACTCCCAATCTTCACTGGGACTGGCTCAGTCAGGGGGTTTGTCATTCTCCTGTTTGCGACTCCTACAACTTGTATGGTTTGTCCTGAAAGGGGTAAGTTGGGGACTACCGCAGACCGCACAGTTGAGCGAGAAGCACCAGTATCGACCAAAAAGGTGGTGGGATGCCCATCCACATCTGCCTCCACAAATGGCCCCCTCTGATCTACATCCAGCACTGCTCCAAGAGTACAGCTCTCCTCCCCTTCCATGTACCGTCCTGTCACTGGGTCAAAGTAATAGCACTCGTCCCCCTCGACTATGAAGGGCATCTACTTGTAAATCTTGTTCCCTGCTGAAATCTTCGGAGGCTGGGGAACCGGAGCCCTAGGGGCTGAAGTCCCCCCTTTAGTCGTCTGGTACTTTGTCACTGTTACTTTCCGTACCGGAGGGGCTTGAACTTCCTCCTCCTCTTCCTCCTGTACCTGATTGTCAGGGTTATGGGGACACTCGCGTCTCCAATGCCCGACCTCCTGACATTGATGGCACTTGGTCGTCTTTTTCAGGGTCGCTATATCTATCCTTGGTCTCGGACCTTCCTCGTTGTCCCTTCTCTGTCCCCCTGATTTCCTCCCCATTGTGCCACTTCCTGACTGACCCTGTCCTCCTGATTGCATCTGTACTAACATCAATTTATCCTTAAGCTTTCTGGTCTTCGAGTCTAACTCGTCACTGCAATACCTCGCATACCTCAAGATCTCATCAAGAGGCTTGTTTTGCCAACAAATTAAATGGTGCTGTATCATGAGACAGATATCAGGCCTCAATCCCAGAACAAACTTGGACACAAACTGTCCCATGTCCTTTGGGTCCATCACATCTAACCCGCTGTATTGTTTAAAAATCTGCAATAATCGCTCACAATATTCATGTACTGTCTCTTTTGGTTCCTGTCTAGTCCGGTCTATTTTCACCCAGTCAATGTCCTTCGGTGGCACCTTAGTCTTTAACCACGTGATCGCCTGCTCATACTTTGCCATCACCCTGGGCGACGGTCCATTTGTGGCAGCATCTCGCTCTGGCTCCGCTGTGGGCCATTCAACACTGACCTTACATGCTATCCACAAATCACCTGGAACCACAATGTCAAACAGTGTGTTTAAATCAATCCACAGCACCTTTGATATTTTAACGAACCTCTCTACCTGTTTGTACCACTCCACTGGACTCTCACGCAACTTTGGAAATGTGTTCGTAAAGGCAGCCAAATCTCTCCTACTCCAGGGTACATGTACGTATCCCCCATGAGCCACCTCCCGCAAGGGGTACGCTTCTGCATGCATCAACCCTCCTCCCGGGGATGTCTCAATAGCACTTCGTCTAACAGTCTTTTTCTTTGACCACCTTTCCTCCCATTTCTCCAACTGGGACCATGTTCTGATTCCCACAATCAGTTCCCTGATGTGGGTTTTTAATCCGATCACCCTCTTCTCTTCTAGATCTCGGTCCGAGTACTGCAACCGATGGCCACCCTGTAGTGCTTTTGTCTTTGTCAAATCCACTGTATACTTATTCGCTAGTTCTGAGAGTTTCTCATGAGCTGTCCTAGCTCTCCGTGTAACATCCTTTGCCACAAACAACAGCTCGTCTGGTTCGTATAGTTCGATCCTTTCTAGTGGCAATGTACCTTCCACTATTTCCTCCACTTCTGATTTTAGTCTCAGCACATCTACCCTTCTTGCCTTTATTGCAGCCCTCAACGTACCTTGGCTAGAAGTTCCATTTGAGTCCCTCCCGCCACCATCCTGTCCTTCTCGTCTGCTTTCTTCAGGTGTGTTAGGGTGAACCCTTCCGTTTTCCCAACCTCCTCGGCCCCACTCCTGTCTACTGTTGCTAGAGGTGTGGTGGGGCGCCCCCCTATCCCCCACCCCTCCGCGTTCCCATTCCTGCCTGCTTTCGCTAGGCACGCGGTGAGACACCATCCTATTCTCCTGATTTCCAGACCCAGAATCCTTCATCGATCTGTTGCTCTGAGTATCCACAATTGTTTCCCAAGTTCTCAATCTGGCCTTAATTCTCTCATCGACCTCGGCCGTGGTCCCCTTAAATCCATTGGTCCCCTTAAATCCCCTTGTTCTTCAGAGGAGTCTGCCGATTATTATTATTATTAAATTACACTTGTATAGCGCTATCTACCCGGAGGCCTCGTAGCGCTTATGACTAGAAACATACTAGCGCGGGCTCAGGGCAGATCAGCAGGACTTAGCATACAGGTGAGTTTTCAGGGCTTTCCTGAAGGAAAGATGATTAATAGTTCCTCGGAGGGGTAGAGGGAGGGTGTTCCAGAGCTTGGCCGCAGTATATGAAAAGGAGCGGCCTCCCCAACGGGTTTTCCTAACTCTGATGGAAGTAGCCAGCTGGAGGGTGCAGGAACGGAGAGAGCGGGACGGAACGTAGGGAGTGACCAAGGACTGTAAAATTGCGGGGCCAGTGCGATGAAAGGCCTTGTGTAAGATGCTGCTAAAGGGGTGCTCCTTTCTACAGGCCTTGGTAGTTGTCTCCACCCATCCGCCACATTACTCCTGTCCTCACTGACACATCCCTCACTCTCCCTTCGTGGCGGACTCTCGCCTTGTTTCTGTTCTGGATTGTACACTGATACTATGGGACCTATGGTAACAGGTACGGTAAGAGCATCTGGCAGTTTCTGAGAGTTGACACCCTCTTCAACCTGAACCTTTTGTACTGTAAATCTTCCCACTACTCTCGCCACTGGGGAAGGTGGAGGTGCCTTTTCACTCTCCGCTGGGCCCAACTTGTCCCCTGGGGTGCTCCAACCACTCACCATTTGGACCCCACCATCCCCGACAGAGACTTCCCGGTTCATTGCTGATGTTGACGTTCCCTCTAATTCAGGATTGTATAGAGGTGGTCTCTCTGACAACAGTCTCTCTATCAGGCTGTCGTCTGTCTCGCTGTCCTCATCCTCAGTACTTCTCCTCTGCGCATCCCCTGTATTTTCCAGCAACGGGTACAACATATCCCCTTCGATGGTCTGTACTCTCCATCTTTTGGCCAGTGCATCCCACCTCGCATCTTGAACAGCCCTAACTGATCGTTTCACTCTTTCCTGTCTCCTATCTCTGTTCTTTTCATGGGCTGCCCTGATCCATGCATTTAACGCTTCAAACTGTGTTGGTCTGGGCAGAGGCCGCAACGCAGCCATAATCGCTTTCAACTGATACAACACTTCTAGTCTAAACGTTCCATATTTAGGGAATGTCAATTCTTCCTTTCCGTCTGTCATCTTACACCAATTATCAAGCCACAATATGGTATGTAACCCAACATTCATTGCCATATAATAAGCTGGAGTATCCTCGGGTGGAGCCTCCTCTCCACCCCGCGGTTCTATCATCTTTTCCCCTTGAAACAATTTCGCAACACTTTAAAACATTTCATGTTGAAAACCACAACGTTTCCTTGTTTTACAGCGCTTGTTTACTTCCTGATGACAATCCACCAATCTCAGCGCGGCTTCTCACTAACCGCCCTATCCCAGCGCGGCTCCTTCTGACGTCACTCGCCTCCGTTTCGCAGCAGTTCCCCTCCTCTCTCCGCTCGACTCGCGGTCACGCATGCGTCCCAATCATACACTGGAAATGGTCCCTTCCGACCAAGCAACCACTTCCTTGACTGTACGTCCACAGTCAAACTGTAATTGTCACCTGAACTGGCAACTGCCTGTCCGCTAACGGCTAGACAATCACCTCAACTGATAGGTTACAAACTCACGGCAACTTCCGACCAGCGTCCGTTACCCACGCACTCAAACGCACATTCCCCCTATCTCGGTCTTGTGGGCGATCAATGGTACCTCATGACCCCCTTAACAATGGTCGACAATTACTATGGATGTTCGAAACATCCGAACCACTTACGCTCCCATTGAGCCGAAGATTTTCCTCTGGTTGCGCGTGCCCACTACCTGTTCTCCTTTCACACTACATGCATTCAACTCCGCAAGACAACACAACACAACAATACAATGTAACACCGCAATCTAACAACGCATGACCCTTTTCATACTCACTCTCCTCCGACCTGCTGCTTTCTGCCACACTGTCACTTTCCGTCAGTTTCCATGGAACGCCATCCTCCGTCCGCAACTCTCTGGACACTCCTCATTGGTTCTCTATGGGCCTCAGGGAAATCTCAACCTACTTCTAGATTACCCTCACTCCAGAAGATAAACCATCCTACTCTGCTACCAACGGAAAAGGCGGGATTTCACCTCTAGAGTCTGTTTACCATTCTCCAGAATCCCGTCACAGGTCGACTGGACCTTTTTACCTGTCATAGAGTGATTTAGGCAATCTAGTCACAATTAATAAATCCAATTTCAAAGTTCCCCAATGTGCCCCCAAAGAACCACTGACTAAGGACTAAATTTGAAGGTTTATTACATAACCAAAAACAACTGAAGGTACAAACACCTCAGCAAGAGGTTCAAAAGGTAAACAGGCACTAATACAAACATAATCCTACGGAAGAGTCTCAAGCAACTAATGAATAATACGAGAATCAATTCCAGAATCATCAGACTAAACATAATTGCTATAACCTGTGATCTGGTATGCATTGGAAAAATAAACATAAATTCAGATTAATCTGTCCCTACCCTATACTACATGACATCCCTACTCAACAATTGCCCAGCCTAACAAAAGGTGTCAGCAGTGGTGACTTCCAAAGAAGTTCGCCCACTTTTCTCTCTTATCTTAAAGACTCCTTGCTACAACTAGGCTCCTTGACCATACAACCGCTCTCTCTAGCTCCTCGACCCATCTGTTCTGCCTCCACCCTCGGGGTGCTGTCCCTAATACAAAACCCCACAATGTAAACGACACGCCTTCAGGTACGCCCCTCTCAAAGGTGTTAGCTTCCAAATTTTTCCACTATGGCACTTGTCCATCCTTGTCCGTGCAGACGTCCTTGGGTCCCAGACTCTCCTTCGTTTCAAGTTGCTTCTTCGAATTCCTGGTCTACTCCTTCATGTCTGAGTCTAGCATCCTAACATTCATACACAATGGGCTCTTCTACTCTACTGTCTACTTGATGGTGCACCTGCAAGGAAATACATACAATTCGCCTCACATTCCGCTAATGTTGCAACATTTTCTAAAGGCATCTTTTACAAACATTTCTACAATTAATATGTTAAGCAAAACATTTCGAACAGGCCTGCACCATTTCTATGTACTAGGCCTCTGCTTGATTTATAGGCCCAACATCTTACACGAACAATCCCTTGGTTCACTAGGCCTCCAACCTTAACAACAATGCATTTTCTACTTTGAGCTAGTTATCGAGTATAAAGATACAGTTATATTTTGAATAAGCAGATCTGAATGCACAATAGTGCTCGTTTAAACACGCTTCTTATTAGTGAAGATTTCATTTCAACGACATCTCTATGTTAAACAGCAAATATGGATTTGCAATTCGTTACATTAACTTTTCAGGTTTTCTAATACCAATTACTCTAGTTCTCTATCCCACATTGCATCTAAATATGATTAAAGTCCTCTATATATACGGGTGCTGACTACTTGTACATATGATGCACCCCTACATCTTTCACTGTAAATGGCGCTCTCTCAGTGCCTTGGGCGCGTTTCCATCTTCGTCCTTTTTGGTCCTACCTGTTGGCTCGGTGGAATCCCTTGTCGGGGGACTTGTCCCTTTTGGACCCTGTGTCTCTGTCGATTCTTCCGGCCCTGCGCTGGTGGACTCTGCCGTCCAGTCTGGACAAGGGCTTGCCTCTGCAGTGTCCTCCTCTGGTGGTCCTTACGACGGATGCCAGCGCTTTGGGCTGGGGGGCGACTTTGGGGTCGGAGTGCCTTCAGGGGCGGTGGTCCCTCCGGGAGGGTCGTCAGTCTTCGAACTGGCGGGAGTTGTCTGCTGTGTGTCAGGCTGTCCAGGGGTTTCGGCTCCTTCTGTTAGACCGGCATGTGTTGGTTCGGTCGGACAACTCGGTGACGGTGGCCTACTTAAATCACCAGGGCGGTATCCGTTCTCGGTCCCTGAACGCGGTGGTGTCCCCCTTGTTTTTCTGGGCGGAGGGCCATCTTTTGTCCCTGGCGGCTGTTCATGTCCGGGGGGTGGACAATGGGGTGGCGGATGCCCTCAGTCGTTTTTTTCCTGCCTCCCTGGAGTTGGCCTTGACACCGGCGGCCTTTCTTCTGGTGTGCGGGAGGTTTGGTCTTCCTTTTCTGGACCTCTTTGCTTCCCGGCTCAATGCGAAGCTTCCCAGGTTCTTCTCCCGGATTCCTCAGGAGGGGTCTTGGGGGGTGGATGCCCTGTCCCTTCTGTGGCCGGCTCACCTGCTTTACGCTTTTCCCCCTCTGGTTCTCATTTCTCGATTCCTGTCTCGTCTGTTGGTGGAGGATCGGGAGGTGGTGGTGGTAGTGCCTTTCTGGCCCCGCAGGTCGTGGTTTCCCACTCTGCGGCTGTTGTCTGTTCAGGGTCCGTGGTTCTTTCCCTTCCCTCCGTCCCCGTTGAGGTCCTCTCCGAGGTTGCCCCTACGTCGGCTTCGGCTGTCGGTTTGGTGGTTGAGAGGCAGGGGAGGCGTAATAGGGGCCTCCCTGACCATTTAGCCTTGGCTATTCAACGGTCTCGGAAGCCTTCTACCCTTCAGTCCTATGGTAGACATTGGGGTAAGTTTGAGCGTTGGTGTCTTGGCCTGGCTTTGTCCCCTTTGGTTTGTCCTTTGCCGGATGTTCTACAGTTCCTTTGGGATGGGTTCGAGAAGCGTTTGTCTGTCTCGACTCTCCGGGCTCAATGGGCTGCTATCAGGGCTTTTAGGGCGCCTTGGGGTCACCTTCCTGATGTTGACGGGTTGGTTTCTCGATTGTTGCACAGTTTTGCGAATTCTCGCCCTGTGGTGCGTCCTTCTTTTCCTCTCTGGGATCTTCCCTTGGTTTTGAGGGTTTTGGTGGCTGCTCCCTTTGAGCCTTTGGAGGAGGTGGATATGAAATTTGTCACCCTGAAAGTGGTTTTTCTGGTTGCTATCACCTCGGCTCGTCGCCTAGGGGAGCTGGGTGCCCTGATGGCTCGGGAGCCTTTTCTGTCTTTTTCTGTGGATGGGGTGGTTCTTCGTTTGGATTCCTCTTTTGTGCCAAAAGTCTCCTCCCAGTTTCATCGTTCTCAGGAGCTGGTCCTTCCGGCTTTGCTGGATGTTTGCCGGGCTTTGAGGGTCTATGTTGAGTGGACCCGTGCCTTTCGGCTTTCTGACTCCCTGTTTGTCTCTTTTGGTGCTGTCTCCAGGGGTAACCGTGCTTCCTCTTCTTCCATTGGGGGTTGGTTGAAGCAGGTTATTGTGCTTGCCTATTCTCTTTCTGGTGCTCCTCCCCCGGCTGGGGTTCAGGGGCGTTCGACTAGGGGGATCGCTGCTTCCTGGGCGGAGGTTCGTGGGGTGTCCCTTTCGGAGATTTGTAGGGCCGCCACTTGGGCGTCTGCTAATACCTTTGTTAGGCATTACCGTATCCAGAATGTTCTGGGAGATGACACTAACTTTGGTTTGGGGGTTCTTCGGGCTGTGTGTTCCTGATTGCCCTTCTTTTTTTCAGGTGCTGCTATTTCAATAAATTGCTGGGTTTTGCTGTACTGCTGTGTCCTGGTGGTTTGTTGTTTGGTGATGGCCGGTTGCTGCTTGGGTATTCTCACTTTTTATAATGAAGGGGACGAGGACAGGAGGGACCTGGGGGTAATGTCCTATTACTTACCGGTAATCTTCATTACTCCTGGTCCCGTTGTCCTCGTCCCCTTCATTCCATCCCTCCCTCCCGACTTTCCGGCCCTCATCTTGGGCTTGGTGGTTCAGGAGGGATGCTGGGTACTGTACCCTTATGTATTCCCTATAGGGAGAGGGAGGGGCGTACCAGCATTCCTGCTTTTCTTTTTTCTGTCTATAAGATAGGTTATATCACTTTTTATAATGAAGGGGACGAGGACAACGGGACCAGGAGTAATGAAGATTACCGGTAAGTAATAGGACATGAATGGAGGAATATAACCGTACTTAAAATCCAGGAGCATATTTACAAAAAAATGTTGAAGCGTGGAGCTGCACCAAAATCAGCCGCGCTCCAACATTTTTAAAACGCAGGTATGCGCCGTATTCACAAGAATGCGGGGCACCCCTGTGTTTCCCTTAGTGCTGGTGCAAAAAAGCTACCTAGTGCCAGCGCAGGCACCCTGCCGCCATGTTGTAAGTGTGCCTGTGCTGCAAGGGTGATTTTTTATGTGCAGGAATGGACACGTTTCTGCACATGAAAAATCATTCATGACAATTAGCTCTTTCTATGAGTGCTGCAAAATGAAGCTAACATGAAAAGAGGAAAAAAAGAAGGATAAATTAATGATTTCTCTTCGTATCGCCATTCTAACTCCTGGGAATCCATGGCAATAGAATGATGCTGTTTTTGGTGCTGTCTCAGCCTTATAATTCTGAGGCAGCATCAAAAAGCAATGGGAGAGGCAGTGGAATGATCAACAGCAACGCCCATTGCACTTCCCTTTGCCACAGAGGACTGCAGTGGAAGAGGGCATATTTACAAGGTGGCGTTAGGTCACGTTAAGTGGCTTAGTAAATACAGTAAAAGGCTCTATGCCATGGGATCTCAAAAAAAGTGACACTTCGGTGGCGATTGGGGCATGTAAATATGCCTCGCAGAGCCTTGAAACTTTTTTGCAGCATTATAGGCAAACCAAAGATCAGCAAGATGCATAAAGAGAGAAGGGCAGCCTTTGCAAATTTCATGAGTACACTGAGTGGCAATCAAACTGCATGTCAGTATTGATTGATAGTAAAGAGTGCCAGGCAATGCACGTTTCTTCCTCTACACCTGTCTCTGGTTCACCTCTCTCTGCCTTTCCGTTTTCTATTGGCAAGGACAGGTGCACTGAAATATCAGCCTGAGTGCGCAAAACCAGTGCACTGTCCACATGATATTCCAATGTCTTCTGTTCATTTTTATTTTATTTGTTTGGCAAGGATTTAGTGGAGCAGAACGCGAACGGCCAGATCATCAGATCATAGGGGAATGCAGGACTCTTTGGAGTTCATGAATCATTAGAAGGACAACAGGAAAAGGGAAAAATGTGTGAAGGGCAGGGGAGCAGCGACTTGGTGCAGTGAGTCTTTGGACCTGCATACATGCTCGTCAGGAGGAGCAGAGGGAATGTGCAGGGGCCATACAAGGGAGCTTCCCTAAATCTGCATGGAGTGAGCCATACATGAAGTAGGGATGTGAAAGAAATCAAGAGGGTGGCAGAGGGTGCAAGGGATAGAGCAAATCAGCGCGTGTCATGTAGTGTTTGGGCGAAGGAAACCGGACATAGGAATGCAACCAGGTGACCAAACCTGTGACAGAAGGTGCTGACCCCTAAACCACATCGCCACCCTTGAAGTGCCAAGGTTTTGGTTGACCCTGCCAAACCCTAAAGGCTGTTGCCTTTATTATGGACGTATTGGCTATCACAGGAGAACTGTGGGCCATATTACCAAGATGTGCGTTAAAAAACGCACATCGCACATTTCCCTATCGCCGGCTTTCGGCGGATTTTATCGCCGTGTTAGCGCGTCATTATCAACGCCCAACACGTAGGCGATATAAAATCCGGCGATAGGGAACATTAGCGCGTGAAAAGAAGCGTTGTTGTCACGCGCTAATGTGTGCCTTGATAATATGGGGGGATGGATTCAGCTTTATGATCCACACCCCCATGTTATCAATGCCTATCACCTGATCAGAGCAGGCGTTGGGAGACCTGCGATAAACGAGTTTATCGCAGGTCTCCTTCTCCCAACGCCTGCCTTGGTAATAGGGTGTTACCTCCTCCAACTACATTTTACATGTGGTTGGACGTGGGAAGGCCCATTTTGCATGTCATTAGCGATGTTTCTCGCTGACATGCAAAGTGGGCTTGAGGCAGGCGTTAGCATGCCCTTGTTAATAGGGCGCTAGAAGTATCGCCGCTTTCTCGGCACAATTCACCGAAAAAGCGGCGATACTTCACCTTGGTAATATGGCCCTATATCCTTGGACTATTTTGACCTGATTAAGGAACAATGATTATTGGCCCACATTTGTAAAACAGACCCAGCTGACTGTACATTTGGTAGTTTTTGTTATTTGTTGGGGGCCGAATAATGCTCACAGTGAATACAGAATGCATAATTCAAGTTTTCATGTGAGTTTCTCATTTAAGGCTAAGGTGTCGCTGTCTGGGGACTGTGCTGCAGAAAGTCAGAGTGTGCTTTTTAAAAATAAATCCTGACATATATTTCTTCAACACGTTGGACCGAATACAATCTCACACACCACTAACAAGTGCATTGACTACTTCTTGCCACACACCATGGCATCCGGTTGGCCCACTTCTCTTTTATTACCTAATATGGCCTGTGTGTCATAATAAATATTTGTCTCTACTAAATTAACTGTGCTTGATTATGTTCTACTCTGGGTGCTATGTAAATGCTTGTCATGGGTTGATTGAATGATTGATACCTTGAGGAAAGGCTGCACCATCAAGTTTGATACCTGTGACAAAGAAGGCAGCTCTTCTGCTTGGATGACTCAGTGCTAATGTGCGAGTTGTTGTGACTCACTTAGCTGTCACTTTATTAAAATTCTGTTTACATGACTGATAGTCTTAAATTAAGAAACAGTCTAATTGCGTACCTCATGTTTATTTTGGGAATTTCACAGAAACATATTTTTCAATTGCTGTGACTGGCAGTGTGTCCTCCTCAGGGCGAACGGGCAAAGCCAGAAATGTCAAATCTAATTTAAGGAAGACGCTGCTGCTGACTAGCGAACAACGACTTTCCATTCTTTAATATCTTATGGTAAAAAAGCCCAGAGTCACAGGCTAATGTTTCATTGCTCTGAGAATTGAGAGCAATCTCAAAGGTTCGAGAGTAACTTGTTGGTGGAGATAATTAGAATTAACCAGATTGGTGAAAGTTTCGAATTGAAAGGGGCTCATTTGCATAATGAAGGGTCTATGTACGATAATGAGGAATTACCAGGACAGGGCACGTTACCTCTGGCTTGCCCTTTGGTACCCTTAGAACTGCCTTTGCTATCTATCCCTGATCTTAGAGACATGAAGGCAGCAATATGAACAGAAAGTAAACAAATGTCATGACTTGGCCAAGGAGACGAACTCGAGACAATTTCTGATGATATTCCACTAATCTTCTCGCTGACACTTATAGACGCAGAGTGAGAATTTGCCCAGGGCCCTACCTTCCAAGGGGGCCCCTGGGGAAGTAAAGTTCTTTTTTTTTATTAAACTTCTGTGCATTCTATTTCTTCCTCTGAAGCTCTTTCCCTCTCTGCCCACCTGTACCTCTGACACCCCCTCTCTCTCCTCAATGCCATCTTAAGTATTTTTAGAGTCAAGGCCAAGACATAATTCAACGGTTTGTGACTCTATTAAAGTTTATCATATAGTTCAGTATTGGTTGACATAATGCCTGCTCAAACTAGCAGAAATGGGTAATAAAATACAAATTTGTTCCGTACAGGGGCCTTCAAAACATGTCTTTCCCGGGGCCCCCAAAATCCTCAACATGGCCCTGACCGTATGAGCTCAAGTATGTGCACGGCCGGTTTTAGCGCAGGTGGCACATGATGCAAAAATAATTTCTAGCACCTGTTAGACCGGGCATCGTTGGTGTGGGTTTCCGCTGTATTTTTGCCTTTTAGCTCCCGTGTTTTTGCTGTGGGTTGGACTTCATTTTGCTGGTCTAGATGCTTTGGGCACTTTGCCACTGCTGTTCAGTGCCAGAGTGCAAATGCTCCATTTGTGAATTGTTGCTATGAATTGGTGATTCCATGATAGTCATATTTGATTTACTAGTCAGTCCCTAGTATAGTGCACTGTGTGTGCCCAGAGCCTGTATATCAAATGCTGCTAGTGGGCTGCAGCACTGAGTGTGCCACCCACATAAGCAGCCTGTAAATGTATCTCAGGCCTGCCAGAGCAAGAGGCTGTGTTAAGTCTGATACTGCCATGATGACCTAGCAAGTGCACCCACTTGCCAGGCCCTAACCTTCCCTTTTCTTACATGTTAGTAACCCCTAAGGTAGGCCCAAGGTACCCCTGTGGGTAGGGTGCAATGTATGTAAAAGGTAGGACATGCCCTGATGTGTGTGGCATGTCCTGATAGTAAAATACTGCCAATTTCGTTTTTTCACTATTGCAAGGCTACTTGCTCCCATAGGATAGGATGGGGAGTTCTTTTATACCATCATTTAAACAAAACTACCCCTGGGAACAAGGTAGGGAAATAAAGTTTGATATGCCTGAAATGTCAAATGCATATTTTAGTGAGGGTGATTTTTACATTCTGTGTTTGAAAATACCTCTTTTAGAAAGTAGGAATTTTCTTGCTTAGCCGTCCAGTGTGCTTCTGCCAAGATGTGTATTGACTGTCTGGCTTTGGTGTGACAGTGATTGGGGAGATGCAGTGGCTCCAGAGAGTCTGAGGAGTCAGTACTGGGATGAATAGACCTCGGCTGCATTGAGAGAAGGGGGAGGAGATTTCCTTTAACCTGAATGGGCCTGGTCTGCATTCCACAATGTTGTCTCCACCTCCTGCTAGGAAGCTGCACCAGTGTGGACATAACTGGTTTTGGCTTGGCACAGACACTCTCTGCCTTCAGAGAACAAAGGATTTTACTGTATGAAAAGAGAGGCCCAGACCTCAGACTTTTAGATCACTTCTGGGAAATTAAGAGGAACATTTGCCAAGGAGAAGAGCCAGAGAACCTGAGGAGGAATACGGCCCTTGTGCTGTTTGATATCTGGGGTTGGCCTGAAGTGGCTATTTGCTGCCAAGGAAAGGTGAAAGGACTTTGCTGTTTGCTGTGTTCCCTGCTAGAGGAAGATCTCCAAGGGGTAGCAAGAAACTGACACATCACCTCTTCTCCAGTAAGGAACCAACGCATCACCTCCCTGCGCCGCAGTAAGGAACTGACGCATCAGCTTCCCGAGCAAGGACCGGATGAATCACCTTCCCTGAGTTTAAGGAACTGACGCATCACTTTCTCTGTGGCCCTTTTTGTTTGTTTGTGTGACGCATCCAAGGTACTTTTTGTGAAAAGTGTTGCATCTGCAATTTGCTTTGAACTGAACTATCTCTACTATTTGAAAGTCATATGGCACCCCATATATATGACAATTCCGACTTCCTACTCCTAGGAGATTTTAATGTCCACAGTGAGTTAGAAAACAGTACCGTGGTGCATACATTAATGGCAGACCTTAACTCACTGGGTCTAAGGCAGGTAAATACCGGGCCAACTCATCAGACGGGACACACGTTAGACTTAGTTCTAACCAATTCCCTACAGGTTGAGTGCACACCCCCCCTATCAGGTAGAATGGACAGACCATTTCATCATTGAATTTCACACCCCCACTCCCATTTTGCATGATATAGGACACAATGCCCTACCAAGCAAAAGAAGACCTTGGCACAAATTGACCCAGGAAGCCTTTGATAATAAATTCGTAGCGCCGACACCAAGCGCCAGTGAGAGCATTGAAAATGCCTTAAACAAATACGAAGAGATGGTACTAAAAACTATAGAGGGAATTATCCCATTAAAAACTTTTCAGCCCAGACCTGCACACAAACAAGAAATCTGGTTTTCAGAGCCTCTCAGGTCGAGCAAACAAGCCACCAGAAAACTAGAGAAAAATGGAGAGCCTCCCGTCAAGACAGAGATAAACAACTTTACAGGAGCTCCTTGACAGTATACCATAAAGCTATTTGCGCCGCACGAAAAAATCATATCGCATCACAACTATCGGCGGCTGGCAACAACCCCAAAGCACTGTATCATATTTTACAGACTTTTACGAAACCAGCAGCTTGCGAAAGTCCAGAAGTGGCCTCACAGCAATTATGCGACAATATCTCTCAGTTCTTCACACAAAAAATTGATGCAATTTATGACAAAATCATACATTCTAATCAAACCAGCAGGAATGATAATGTCCCAATTTTAAATATGGAAGTACAACCTCCTGTCATGCACTCCCTCTCTGCATTCCCCTCTATCTCGATTGAGGAAGTATCATCACTTATCTCTCAGATAAAGAGTGGTTGCCCAACAGACACTATCCCTACGCGTATTATGCCCACACTGACATCTGAACTGGGACCTGTAATCCAGAGGCTGATAAACCTCTCGCTAAGCACAGGACAGGTTCCGCTAGGATGGAAGAAGGCACTGGTTAGGCCGCTCAGGAAAAACACTGCAACTCCCTGGACTGAGCTAGCCAACCTTAGGCCCATATCCCTGCTCCCATTTCTAGGCAAAGTTATTGAAAAATTTGTAAATAAACATTTGTCTTAATACATTGAATCCGCAGGAGTGTTAGACTACTCACAATCGGGCTTCAGGCCTAAACATAGTACCGAGACCACCCTGATGTCAGTCGCAGACGATCTACACATGTACCAGGATAGGGGCTACTCCGTTATCCTGGTGCTGTTGGATCTATCTGCGGCATTTGATACCGTGTCACATTCCATCCTGACTGCCAGGCTAGCTAACATCGGCTTGAAGCACGAAGCTCTGGCATGGTTGAGGAGTTTCCTAACTAATCGCACCCAGCAAGTAACAATGGGTGCGTATCGGTCAGAGGAAGTTGAAGTCTCCAAGGGGGTGCCACAGGGCTCATGTTTGAGCCCCACGCTCTTTAACATCTATGTGGCACCCCTGGCAAACATCATGAGAACTTACAGATTCATCCCGGTATCCTACGCGGATGATACTCAACTCCTCTTTCCCTTTAAGATCTTTACCCCCGAGGTTAGGAACTCCTTTTCTCAGGGCATGAAAGCAGTGGCACACTGGATGTCTTCCAACTACTTGCAATGCAACGTTGGAAAGACAGAAGTCATGTTGTTTGGTGAAGCAAAACTACTTTGGACTCCGGACTAGTGGCCACAAGATCTGGGACCAGTACCCGAGCCTAAACAAATAGTCAAGAACTTAGGAGTTCGACTAGATCAAGAACTCACTCTCAAACAACATGGCAACCAGGTGGTGGGAGCCTGCTTCCATGTAATTGGCATGTTGCGTAAAATCTTCCCCCTACTACCGGATGCAACAAGGAGAACATTGGTACAGGCTTTAGTCCTGAGTCGAATAGACTATTGCAATGGCCTGCTCCTGTCCGCTAACGAGGGAGTCACGACAAGACTCCAGGTGGTTCAGAACACGGCTGCCCGCCTGGTTCTGAACGCCCCTCCTCGTACGCCTTCCAAACCACTGCTGACAAAATTACATCGGTTATCTGTCAAACAGAGGGCCAAGTTCAAAGTATGCTGCACAATACACAAAAGCCTTAACGGGTTGGGTCCAGCATACCTGACTACCAAATTTGTCCCCTACATACCCTCCCGGACACTTAGGTCAAGTGAGCAAGGCCTTCTTTGTGTCCCTAGAGGAAAAAAAGCCAGACATGGAACCAAAGCGTTATCTGTAGCAGGACCCTCCCTTTGGAATAGTCTCCCAAAATCTCTTAGGCTACGTGCAGAACACCTCCCCTTTAGAAAAATGTTGAAGACGTTCTTATTTCAACACTAGAACGGCTGCTAAACTAGTCCTTCCCAAAACATATGTTGTAGATGCCTAAAGGCGCGGAGATACTCCTCCGGGAGTCGAAGCCAGCGCGGTACAAACCTGCAAATAAATAAATAAAATAAATATTTGTATTACTGTATTGTGGATTTTTGTCGTTTGGTCTTGTTTTCGTTTAGATAAAGATTACTTATTTTTCTAAACTGGTGTGGTGTCCATTTGTAGTGTTTTCACTGTATTACTGTATGTGTTACAAACTGCTTCACACACTCCCTCTGGGATAAGCTCATGCCAAGCTACCAAGGGGGTGAGCAGGGGTTATTTTAGCAGTGTATCCCCCTTACCCTGACTAGAAAGAAGAGTCCCTACTTGGACAAAGGGACCTACCCCTGCCAAATAGAGACCCCCATTTCTAACAGCACCCTCCTTGGATTCTCTCACTACCACCGGGCAAAAGTGTCCCTCATCTCTCCAATCAAAAGTTATTACTAAACACAGTGCCCATCTCCCTGGGGTCAGTGCCACCTCCATAGGTCAGCGCCCAGAGTGGCCACACCAGTGGCAGTGCCCTAAAACTGGGTATGTGAGCACTTAGGGGTCGATTATGATTGCGGTTTTTCCCCATCCTCCGGGCCGGCGGAAGCCACCGCCGGCCCGGAGGATGCGGAAAAACCGCTGCGGAGCCTCCAAAGACCCACCGCCATATTAGGATGGCTGGTTGGTCTGAAATTCCGTCCGCAGCTTTTCCGCCGCGGTCGCCTTCCGACCGCAGTGGAAAAGCTTTAACATGGCTGGCGGTGTCTATCAGACACCGCCAGCCATATTAGGATGGTGTGAAAGACATGCTTGTCTGCGGCGGCTTTTCCGCCGTGGAAAAGCATACAGACTTTCACTCCGGGGGCCCGTTGCGGGCCCCCTGGGTGAAGGGGGTGTGGGGGGTGCACATGGGGGCTACCTATGGTACCCCCCTGCATTTGCGTGCACAAAGCAGCAGGCACTGCGCGGTGACTGCCGCTTTGTGCATGCAAATGCGATGCATGCATTTTTAACCTTGCAGCGGGTGCAGCTTGCAGCTGCACCCGCCGCAATGTTAAAGATAGAGGATGTGACCGCCAACCTGGCAGTCACATCCTAATCTGATCGGAGGCAACGCCGCAGCCCCTGCGGACGTTTCCTCCTCCTCAGGGGTCGCGGACGGACTCAAGTCCGTCCGCGATCATAATCGGCCCCTTAGTTAGAGTTTAACCACCAGGACCTCATCAAGGCAAAAACGTGGTAAGGTATATGAAAGAAAATGAAAATAAAACACAGCTGTGCGCCTCTTCTACTTGACTTATAATCGAAGTCATTTCAGAACAGGTTATCAATGGAACAGCTCAAAGTAGAAAGCCAAAATATTTGAGGAAAGAGAGAATATCTAAGTATTTAGTAAGTTAGGAACTCACAGATTATTTCTTTCAAGTGGTATACAGACTGATTGTATGGTCCGGGCAATAGCTGTTGATATGACCCTGAAAGTTCCAGGATACCTTCTTAGAGTGAGTGAAATGAGTGGTGTGGAGTCCCTACAAAACAGAAAGTTGTGAAGCAAAGATTTTTCCCACTGCCTTTACTCAAAGTACCTAGTTGTGCCCACACTATCCTGTGGATTGAGAGGGTGTTCCTGATTGGTTCTTTGACTCCACATTGCCAGTCCCTCCTTTTCAGCCCCAGACTAAATATGTCTGTATGTGACCTCTTCCAATGCAGGCCAAGTCCTACTCTGTGTTTTCTAATTGGTGGTGTCTTTCTTTGTAGTTCTCTACAAGGATCTATTTCTCTCTTCTTATGGACAGGCTGCTTGAGGCACTCTGACTAATCAATTTCTGAAAAAAAGGCTCTAACGTGGTCAGACAATTCTGGGCCTTCAGCAGGGCTACTATTGTGGCAATTACATAAAAGGAACAACCCTTTGCAGAGCAGGTGCCATGTTTGTTGCTTATCTCAATAATGTATTTTTGTTTTGTTTAGATTTTTTTAACAATTATTTATTCATGTAAAACAGCATGATACACGTGAACAATACAGTAAACGTACCAGCATGGTATCCAACTACCCTACAAGGCAAGTACATATGCGGTGAAAAAACAATTGATGTGATATGAAGGGAGATGTATCCATGCACATTAGGGACATTTTGCATTCTCCCTACCTAGGACTGTCATTGATTGCAATGATGGTCCAGGTAATCCCGCTAGGCGATGCCTTACATTTTGTATCTCTGTACACTGATGACCTTTTAAGACACCACAGTGGCCCTGGAAGGCATAGCCTCCATATTCAGTAGACTTGTTGCCCTGTCAGGCTGTAGGTTGATCCTAACTTAAGACAAAATCCCAACTTAAGACAACATCCTAACTTTACTACTACTAAAGGCCTTCTGTTATTACCAAAAGTAGTAAGTTTAGGTTTTTGTCTCAGATTAGTTCTGTGAATCGTCCCCAATCAGTGGTCTGGCATAACACACACACGATATTGAGTAGCACCACAGAAGCTCTTCTTACCTATAGACATGGGGGGTTAGCTGTCCCCAACTTTGAGGAACATTATCTGGCATCTCAACTTTAATGGGTGGCCCGATGGACAGCAGGTTCATGCCTAGAGGACACCGCCTCCCCAGCCTGGGACCGGTCTAAACTACTTCATTCATTCCACCTTGGCACCTGGCTCCATTTACCTGATCCCACTCTTCTATAAGTCACTTTCTGGTGTTATAAATGTTGGCATTTCATCACCAAGAACATCCACCCATATGCACCAGAGCTTCTGATACTAGGGAACACAGCGTTCCAGTTCACTCACATCACAAGCTGAGCTTACCACCCAGAATACTGCAGGAATCCATACGCTTGGGGATTTATACCAAGATGGAACCCTTATACAACTAGATTCCCTGATTAAAGATGATGCACTGCCTCCAGGTCAGTGTCTGCTCTACAACTCACTAGTGGGAGTGCTGGTTAGCAGCTGGGAGGACATTCAACAAGAATGCCCCATGCATGCCACCATACAGTATTTACATGTCATTGGGGCAAGCACACACTTGATTCGCTGGTTTGCTGATTCTCTCCAGACACATGGCTCCAACACTCCCCCCCTTGCGCTGTCACTGGGAAGCAGACTTAAAGTAAAGTAAAGTCCACATTTGTAAAGCGCACAATCACCCGTAAGGGTCTCTAGGCGCTGGGGGCCGTCGGGAAGATTAAGCGAGCTATTGCCCAGAGTCACATGATGCTGGGCTAACCTGCCGCCGGAGCCGGGGATCGAACCGTGGTCCCCAGATTCCAGCGTCAGTCGCCCTGGCCGCGGCGCCACATCTCTCCCTCCTTAGGACGCTAGTGCACGGACAAGGAGTGGGACATGGCGCTGGAGGGACCCAGTTGCATTCTACGCAATGCTAGCTTGCACCTAATTCAGCACTTTGTCCTCCACAGAGATTATCTCACACCACACAAGATCAATTGGTATTTCATGTGCACCAATGCTGCCTGTCCCAGATGAGGTCTTATTGACACTAATTTCATTCATATGCTGTGGGTCTGCCCATCCTTGTCTTCCTATTGGCAGGAAGTTATAACCTGCTTGGTGCAGTGTACTGCACACCCAGTGCTACGTACTTGAGAGATCTGTATACTTGGCCTACATCGATATGACTCAAGAGTGATGCTTATGTCTTGCTTAAAGTAGTTGGGTAAATGCTTTATTTTATGTTTTCAAATGTAGTATTCTACATTCACAATAATTAAGTCCATATTTTGAAAATATTTTCATGGTAAACCATTTTAAAATTCTTAATTTTCTTTCTAGCTCAAATTTCCTATATAACAATGTTTGCTAAGGCATTTTAATTATTTAATATTTTTTATTAAGAAACCTAACAATATTATACTTCTTTTTTTTTAATATTTATTTATATTTTAACATATATTTAATTAATAAATGCATGATTCATATATAACATTCAAAGGTATTTTGCATTATTTTATTTCATTTTAAGAATCTTCGCACCCTATACCCTGGCCAGCCGGGACCGCCGGGACCAGACATAGGTGAATAGGCAGAGGACTCCGACTTTCAAATCGGATGCAGTTGAGACTCTCCCCCCCGAGCCCCAATTCTTGAACAATTACCCATGGCATTGAATTTGTTTGCCTACTTGAAGTGTCAGTAAGTACGCTGACACTCGTTTTACAAATTCTTTTACCACACACCTTAGCGAGTGTGTAGGTACCACACAGGTTCTATCACGTGGCTCTAATTATTTTTGCCACTCACCAATCACCTTTTCGGTTCTGAAGAAGCCCCATTTAACTACGCACAGGGGCTGAAACATGTAGACCTCACACATAGCCAACTGATAGGTAATTAATCCTTACTAGTTGCATCACACAGATTTTAACATATATCCTGAGCCGCCATTAATAAAGTTGAGGCAAGGATTCTCAGAGATATTTTTTAAATGAAGAACTTCACATCACACTAACACACAAACACCTGCTCCGCTGTAATCAGGCGTCGTAGCACAACCGGGGGACATTCGGCCACCCGGTTGGGACCCCGATGATGAAGCATGACACCAACCAGGTTGGTGTGTGAGGGGGCTTTTAAGCACCCAATGGGTCTCAACTCATGCCACAAACTGTGACAACAAGTATTCACATACACATAGTGGGCTCGTCCACATTGTTTGTGTACTCTGATTTGCCAGAAGAAATGTTACATAGGTCAAGCCATGATGAATAGGTGCTTCAAGCTAATTTTCTATGTACAAACTGTGTATTCGAACCCCTTTGTTTTGGGAGTGAGCCAGATTTTCCTTGCAGATTTTCCCAATCAAATGGGGATGCTATCCAACTTCTTTTGATTTTGCTGCTCATTTAAGAATTATGATTCGATGACTTTTAACTACTGTGAATAACGTTGCATTTTTAAGCCTTCGTGGCATTTACATTGTACCACTTGAATTGAGATTTTGGCAATACAATCCTTAAACTTTTTCCTGATCTAGAATTATGGCCCACATGCATCATTGTGTCTTTTTGCATTTCTTAATTTGCGAAAAATAAGGAATCGCAAATTAAGAAATGCAAAATGATATGCATCAATATTTTCGGTATTCTTGTGGGATTCGGTAAAAATCGCATTTTTTACCGAATCCCAAAGAAATACCGATTTCTTAACTTAATTTTCGCAATTCCCATTGATTCCTATGGGCCAAAAGGCCCATAGGAGTCAATGGAAATTGCGAGTGGCACTTAGAAAATTTCATGGGTGCGGGGGGGGTCCAAAGGACCCCCCCATGCACCCCTGAAATGTACTTTTCAGCATAAGTTACATACATGTGTGTAACTTTACAGTTTAAAAAATGCATTTTTGTGCATTTTTAATCAATTTCGCAATTTACCACGAAGTCGAACTTCGTGGTAATTTGCACTTCCAATTTTAAAAAACGCATATTTTTCTATAATGATGCATAGCATTTAAGAAATCGCACAATTGCGATTTCTTAAATGCTAACGCAATTTTAGAAATCGTAAAAAAGATGCGACTTCTAAAATGGCATGATGCATCCCAACAAGCACTTTTGCATTCGCAAACGGCCGATTTTAAGGAATCGCACCGTCTGCGACTGCAAAAATGCTTGATGCATGTGGGCCCAAGTTATTGGGTGGTCTTTATGACCTATTATGTTACTTTGCTAAACTGATGTTGAGTGGGGTTTTCTCGTCCACAAGATCACCCCGGAGTGGAACCTCCTGAGGTAAATGATGGTATTTTGAAACTTTTGAAGTGTCACAGTTACTAGGGCATAGTCCCAAATATTGGAGTACAGGGTTCCACTCCCACACAGTATATTAAAACAGCGAATTGAGAAGGATTAGGGAAAACAGTACTCTGTGCAAACAGGAATACAATGTAGAAAACCCATGCCAATTGTAGAAATAAACTGGTTAAGAGATAAGCTAAACTTTTGTTGACAGGAAAACGTCTCAGTGATGAATTTCTTCAAGTATGATACACATTTAAAGTAACTGCAGGCACAGCCATTGATGCTTCATTTCTAATAAAATTAATGCAGCGAACCATCATCAGGACGATAATAAACCTGGCTCGCTTGTATAGTGCCAAAGGCATAATACTAGCCTGTAATACAATGAGACATAGGGTCAGATTTATCAATATTTTACGCAGCGCAGCAAGCCACCTTGCTGCACTGCGTGAATGGGAAAGGGCAGGAATCTGCCTTTTCTACCATTATACAGGACATTCCTGTCCTTTCCTAGTGCCAACACAGGCACCCTTGCATCATTTCACAAGAGGGCCTGTGTTGTAGGCAGGATTGTTTTTGTGCAGAAAGAGGAAAAAGAGAGGAGAAATAAAGATATTACTCCTCGTTACGCCTTACCTGGGGAGCTGCATTCCCAAGTCTACCATTAATGGTAAATCTCGGAATGTGACGAAATCCATGGATGGATGCATGTAAACACCCACAGAACATCTCCCTGGAGCAGAGTAACACAAGGCAGCGACTTACGCTGCCTTGCGGTACTGCAGATATACCAAGCACTGCAAGGCCACGCAAGGTGGCCTTGCCTTGCCTTGCTTGGTAATTTTGACTTTAGCGTTTCATTGCCCTTGCATTACCTTGTGTGACACAAGGGCAACACAACACTGATAAATCTAGCATATAATTTCTGAAAATACCTTAAGAAAAAATATACAATCTCAATCTTTTTAATATTTATAAAAAGATTTATGCCTGAATAAATATTGGGAAGCCAGTCTTCATGAAACTTCTACCAAAGTAGAGGAACCTTTGAAAATGGTGTGCGGCCCGTGCGGACTTGCCCAAGAAAGTAAAAAAATAAGATGTTTGTTTTTTAAATGGGACTTCATTCTGGCCCATGCAGTGCAGTTATCAAATAGATCAATCAGAAGTTTGAACAAGATACACCAGTAGTCCCAAACTGTGCGCCTCGGCACCCCGGTGCGCCTTTACAGCTAGCCAGGGGCGCTGTGCACGTCTTTGGAACGTGGGAAAGGTATTTCTGCTGATGAAGAATTTAGTAATTTACTAAAAACTAAGAATCTTTTGTGGCCCGAGTAACCCCTAAAATATTCCCAGCAATATATACTCACAGAGAAGCACCAGGGACGATGTGCCTCAGAAACTAACGCAGTGGAGGGTATGAAGTATCTGACAGGCGCTTGCTGTCTTTTTCCTTCTATTCTCAGGCAGTTGGTTGGCGTTTGTGACCGAGGTGGTGTCTTATTATTAACAAACCAAAGCTCTCAGTCGAATCTTCTTCCCCTGGTTGTAACAAATTCTGTGTTGCACTGAGCGTGCCACGAAGAATGAGAAGGCTGCTTGCAGACACATTAAAGCTGGAAGTCCCTCGCAGAAGCCATTGCCCGAACAATGCACAATATGGCAGAGGAAAGAGACCCATACGCCTCTGTTTTCTTGCACGCATGGCTACCATCTACAGGGCACTTACAGACACTTTGAGGGCTGTAGGGAGGAAGTTGGGTGGTCTTGGGTCGCAGTGACATGTTCCTAGTTGCCACGCTTCAAAAGAGTCTTTTCTTAACCATGTCTCTATTCCTTTTAGGTTAAGAATATTAAGGACAATATTAATAAATATTATTGGAGTCATAGCTTGTTTTTGTGTAGCAGCGCTTCTGTAATTTATAAGCAGTGACAATAACAGGAGGGTACAGCTTCCAAATCCTTTTAGTTACCCTGGCGATGGAATGCTGATCATCAGCAGTGAGCATGCTTTATTGAACTGTATGTGTGACAAATGCAATAGCTCTAAGTAATTAAGGTTTTAAAGTTGGGAATATCGTAAGGGCTCCACATAAATAGTGCAGGCACTTATTTAATGTCTTATAGTGCTGTCCAAGCTTCTGACATCATACAGAACATGTCAAATCTGCTATGAATGTCAAAGGCTGCAGTAGCTTCCCTGCCCATCCACTCATGGACCTCGCTGCTGGCACTGTTAACATTGAGCGTCTTTCCTGTACTTCTCTATAGGTAACTCAGAACCTCCAGGCGCAGATTTCAGGCAGGAGAGCTACACCTCAGGACAAGAACTTGCAAGGGACAGGCGCAGGTCTCAAACAGTAAACCTATACGGACCAATGCAAGTTTTTTATTAACGACTGCTATATTTTTCTTTTGTTACACAATTGGTTATAACACCTGTATCGGCCTCATCCATATTAATTTCAGGAGAAAAATGCAAGTACTCCTGAGGTCGGGTTTACATCCAACCACCCGAAAAAAAAGTGGCATGATGGGGAGCTGCGGCCAACAGCCAATTAGGTCAAGGGAGCCCATGTCGAAAAAGTTTGGGAACCACTGAGATACAATAATGAGTTACCAAAAAGCCTGTCATTCAATATTTGATTGAACTACAACTGATGCAGCACTAAAATAGTCTTAGAGACATAAAAACGTTTAAGTGCAACACAGGCATCGCATGTTTATTCAACAGACTCTGGATTCTTAGGTACTTGAAATCTAGATATAGACATCAGGTGAGGTACAGAAGGTCACAAGACACTTGATCCAAGGTAGAAGAGAACACATGGGAGAACACAAAATTACGCCTCACGGTAGAAACGATACTGTAGATCGCAGGCAGACTGTAAACGAGGATGGCATACATAGGCTACAGTTATGAGCGGCGAAGCGGAAGAGATTGTTGTACAAGAGTCATCTTTGACTAGGGAGGAATATGACTTGTGGAACGTGACTACACATTTTAGGAGATGATAAAAGCATAATGGACGAAATAGCTTGAAATGCTAGCTTTAAATTAAATATTGGAAACGCCATAATCAGCTGAGTTGCTCTTGATGGATTGCCAAGAGTGAATTTCAGGTCACCCTCCAAACTTTTTTTTGCAGACTTTCTCTGAAAAGAGGTAAAAATAAGCCAAGGCCGGAGCAGGAGATACATCTTCTTGTGTCCAGAGAGCAGCCCAGCTTAATTCTCCAATTCCTGTAGCATGAGATTCGGGGCCTCATTTATGAGGTTTTCTGTAGGGAAGTGCAGCAGGCCTTACTGCTGCACTTCCCTATGGCAAAAGAAAAGGGCAAGAATGTGATGTTTCTCTAACATACGGCGCATTCCTGTCCTTTTCTACAGCGCACAATGGGCTGTCGTGTGCCAATGCAGGCATCTTTATACCATGGTGCAAGGGTGCCTGCTTTGCGGGGATGATTATTTTTGTCCAGGAAGGGAAACCTTTCTGTACAAAAATAATCACAAGAGGGGAAAACATGGCGGCCGGCGAGTAGCAGGTTACGGGTGGGCTCCCGGAACAACCATGTAATTTAGTACAGGAATGAAATACGGGATCGAAATGCTATGAGTTTGTTTGCCACTTGAAAAGGAGAGATGAGATGGAGTGCTTCATAAAAAGAGATTAATCTTTACCTGGCTGGTTTTGTAGATCCCGCTACCTAGATTTCTCCTCGGCACAGTGGCTGGCTCTCGCTGGTTTTGACGCGGCCTGCCTCAGAGTGAGAGAAAAGGCGGGGTGGGAGCTCGGCAGGAGCTCGGCTTGCAAGGTCGTGCTTTCCTTCGGCCAATACGGCACCAGAGCAGGTTTGGTGCAGGGTGGCCCTGGAGCTCCGCAGGGGGAGAGGAGCCGCGGCAAAAATCTCCTTCCGGGGGGTTGGAGTTGTAGCCCTGCGTACAGCAGAAGACAGTGCAGAGGACAGTGATGCCTGCACAAGGGGACACGACGCTCTGGGTGAAGGCTGCAAGTTGTGGAGCGCAAGGAGTGCACTCATTGAAGTAAAGGACACCGCACTGCCCTGGCCCAGCTGCACAGAGAAGGTGATCATAGGAGGTAGGAGGAAGGGGACATTGGGAGGCGTGCCTGCAAGCGTGTTAGCAGAAGCAAAGACTAGGTATCCCCTGCTGAGCATAATAGGAACGCAGGCCAAGGGTGACAGTTGGGAAGAAGGTGAAGCTCAAAGGGGCAGAGAGACGCCTCGAAAACCTGATAGGAGGCGAAGGGGTGAGAAAGGGAGGAAGGAAGAGGTTGAGAAGTGTGGGGTGTGTGAGGAGGGTGAGGAAGCTGATAAGAGAGTAAAAGCAGGGGTTTGTGAAACCCCTTTCATGACAGAAAAGAAATCAACCCCCCCCTTCCAAAACAAAACATAGGAAAACCTCACAAGAGCATGTACAAAAGAAGAAATTGCAAGCTCTTAAAGTTAAAATCACTCCCTCCCTTAAAACCTACTTCAGAGTTCTACCACAAATATTAATTGTGGGTAAAGATAAGATGACGGGGTCAAAGAACGAGGCAGAGAGGCAGCTAACATCTCTTGAAGAGTTCCCAGTTTGCCCAGAGGGGATAGGTCATGAAACAGGACGGCCGCAAGAAAACACTGGTAAGGAAAAAAAATCTGAACAGATTTTAAGTCACCCGACCAAGGAAGATCTGTCAGTGGGCGCACTCCTAGCAGCACTATCAGAGGAAATTAAGAACAGATTTGAGATTTCTGAGTATTACCAGCTAGAGATAAAAAAGTCTTGTGAAATAATGGGAAATGAAATTGATGACCTTAGTGGCAGAACATCAACTTTAGAGAAGGAGGTCATAGAGCTTAAAGAAACAGTGCAGGCAAACTGTGCTGAGATTGACAAATTAAAGGTTGCTGAAAAGGACCGTCTGGACAGAGTGGAAAGGTTGGAAAACTTTCAAAGACGAAATAACCTGAAGATTTTGAAGGTGCCTGAAGGCAGAGAGGGGGATGATATTAAATCTTATGTTGTAAAGCTGATTAAGAATGAACTACAGCTGTAAGAATCAGAAGAGGAAATAGCAAGAGACTTACAGCGAGTTCACAGAGATCCTTTTAGACTCAACGCAGATAGGCCAAAACCCAGGAATATTCTATTAAACTTTCTGACATATTCATTAAAAAAGAAAATTCTTCCAAAAGCCCTAGGGATGAGATCTATTGAGGTGGATGGAGTCAGGTATAAGATAAGATCGGATGTTTCTGCTATTACCTCTAACAGGCAATGGGAGATGTGGCAAAGGATCGATAGCCTGAAACGTTTGGACACGTCAGTTCAGCTAAGATTCCCTGCTTATTTAAAGGTTATGCTAAATAACAATATTTATATCTTTCACTCTGTAGAAAAACTAGATGAATTCTTTAAAAGTCTCCAATCAGGGAGCTAGGTCTTTCTATTACGGGTTTTTAAGCACTGCTACTTGCATAGCCAAACTGATGTGTACATACAAATGTTGAGTAAGGTCTTTATTAAGTAATATTGACAGACAAACTCTAATTACAGCGAAAATAATACTTTAATTTCTTTCATTGTTGTTTTCTCTCACACACGTTTGTTACAAGGGGAGAACACCCATATGGCCATGCGCCATGTAGCAGTTGGGGTGGGTTTTCCAGGGGGGGTTTGAGGGGAGCACAGGGTGGGGAGCAGTGGGAAAAAATGAAAAAAAATCAGATGCCTCTAAAACTTTTTTCTTTTCCATCAGAATTGATAAGCTTTGCCCTTTCTTTTTTCCTCTGACCCTTGTGTGAAATTTCTTCTACCTCTAAGATTGGTGGGTGAAAAGAGAAGAGAAGTAATAAAAATCCTTTCTTGGAATGTGAATGGTCTTAGGGTACGAGGGAGGAGGGACAACATTTTCCAATATCTAAAAGACTGCCCGGCCCAGATTATGATATTACAGGAGACACATTTACCAGTAAAGGAGGGCTTAGATATTTTTAGGTGCCAAAGATGGGTCTCCCAAGTAGTTTGTACATCACACTTGGCTGTAACAAAAGGTGTTGCCATTGTAGCGAAGAACGGTTCGCAAATGGTTTTTGAGGCCCATATTTCGGATAAAATTGGAAGATGGTTAGTAGTCAGGGCAAAGATTTCAGCTTATGCTTTTACTTTAGTGGGATACTATGGTCCCAATCAGGATGACGTCTCCCCCTTGGTGGATCTATTAGCAGAATTAGTGGCTGCTTCAGATCCAATTATCATGGTGGGAGACTTCAAACCAGTTTTAGATCACAACTTTGACAGGACTTTGCGCGGTAGAGCCTGTGTTAATCCAAAAATGTCAATGCTTATTAAACAAATTATGATCCAGTTGGGCCTTTGTGATGTTTGGAGACAGAAGGCGGGACAAAGAAAGGGTTTCACTTTCTATAATCAAAAATATAAACATCAGTCAAGGATAGACTACTTTCTTACTGATAGCAATATGACCAAATGGTTTGACAAGATTGAACACGTGGGTGTCTATTTGTCTGACCACTCGGCAGTAATCCTATATTTAAAACTATATGATAAAGCCTCCCAATCTAGATGGAGCCTCGACCGCACTATTTTACAGGAGGAGCAGGTGATAGCGATACTGACCAGAGAAACAGAAGAGTTTTTTCATTTTAATCAAGGGTCAGCCTCACTTGGAATTATCTGGGATACCTATAAATCCTTTCTTAGAGGTAGATTGGGTACAATAGCGGCTGGAAGAAGGCAAGGTTACTATAAGGAGGTGTCAGAAGCAGAGAAACAGCTTCGGATTTTAGAGAAAGATCTGACTGACCTTACGATAGTTAAAGAAGGGAGGGAGAACTTATTGCAAAAAGTATCGGCATATGACATAAATAAAAGCATGACCGAAATGATGTCTTGGAACTTAGAGCCAGGGGAAGTTGTTAAAAAAGAAGTAATGAGATATATGGGGGTTATGATTCCACAGGATATTTCTAAACTCACAAAAATAAATTTGGAAAAGGCAAAAAAAGAGATTAGTGGGCTTTTAAAAATGTGGGCACATCTCCAACTCACTCTGCTAGGTCGAGTCGATTTAATAAAAATGATGATCCTCCCCAAGCTAACATTTTTGTTCGACACCATCCCTCTTCCCTTTGAAAGTGAAATGCTTAAAAAACTGCAAGGCCAAATCAGCAGTTTTATTTGGTCAAGCAGAGTCCCAAGAATAGCTTGGAAGAAATTAAGAAGGAGGGTGGAGAAAGGTGGCTTAGCATTGCCAGACCTGCTTTTTAATCTTGGGATTTTTTATTAAAGAACAGGAAAATGCTATTGAATACACCCACACTATCTGAAATTGGGAGACTGTTGGGAGTCATGGCAAGACAGGAGTCAGGAGGCAGCCAAGGTTTATGTTTAAAAACGCAGACCCCAAATACTTCAAGAAAGTTAGGCTGAAGATCCTGAGGGGCCTAGCTGAAACCTGGTATAGGGTCAGAAAAGTGCTTAAAATATCATATTATAGTCCCATGGCCCCTATCTGGGACTCACCAGGCTCACCGGAATGGGCAAAAGATGCTTTGGCCAGACCATTGAGAGAGGCAGGTCTAACAAACTGGAATCATATTACAATTGATGTGCAACTAATTAGCTGGGAGACGTGCAACCTCCTATCCTGTCAACAAATATCTAGATTTAAATATATACAAATACAGAGTTGGATCCAAGAATCACGCCTGAGGGTGGGAAATACGAATGAACTGGAGGACAGACTTCTGGATGAGACACCAAATAAAAAAGAGTTGGCGACGATCTACTGGCTGCTGGTTGAGTTTTTACATTACCCACAGAATTATGGGGAAGATGCTTGCCGGATTCTTCGTTGGAAAATAAGTGGCAAATATCAATGTATACGCTTTTTAAATATGTAAAACCTGCTCACTTAAGGAGAAATCACCTTTTCTCCATCCACAGAGCGTACTGATTGCCACAGAGGCTGTCAAAGTTTGGGAGCGGAGGTGATGTGGCCTGCCCAAAGTGTGGTAGCTTGAAAGAAGACGACGTGCACATGTTTGTAGATTGCCCTGAGATCCAGTTTTTCTGGTCTGATGTGAATAAGGCTCTGTCCTCTATGTTGGGGTCTGACATTAAGGTAAGCGGTATCTCAATTATTTTTGGCTGTGAAGACTCACTTGCAAGATATACAGAGGACAAGTCAAGGCTGTTTTTTTACTTTATGCTATTAGCACGTAGAGAAATTTGCAAGCAGTGGATATCGGTTTCCCCTCCCAGGTTTTCTGATTGGCTGTCTTCTGTTAAGTATGTGGCCAGTCTGGATATGAAGGTTTGTAAAAAGCATACTTTTTCGTCTCCTGTTTTCAAGTGGTGTGAGCAACAAACGAATGCTGATATCCAATGATCATGCCCTATCGGCCTAGTACGGCTGGTCTGTTGTATCTCCTTTCTTGCTTCCCAATTTTTACTTCGGCTCATGAGGGATGGCAGAGGAGTGATAGCAAGGGAGTCGAGGCTGTAAGACTAAGCTTCTTTTAACCAGGGTGGATACAACTTTGAAGCAGGTGTCTCCTCTCTCCTCTCCCTCTGCTTCCAGCACAAATGTACAGAAGGGCATGATATTCTTCATTTCACTGGTGAAAGTGGAATGGGATTTCTTTTTTTTCTTGAATAAAAAATAATCACAAGAGGCTTTTTCTTCTTTCTATGTACGCTGCCGAATGCAGAGCACATTGAAAACGGAAAAATGAGGTGTGCCTCCCTTACACCTCCCCTGGGAGGCGTAAGCTTTTGAGGCAGCCTCAGATCTACGATTTCTCGTCAATCTGGGGAAGTGTCAAAAGGCCGTGGATATTGCTGGGAACGCTCCCAGCAACACCCATTGCACTCCCCCTTAACGCAGAACACTGCGTTAATGGGACTGATATTTATCAGGCCGCATTAATCCAAAAAAAGTGGCTTAGTGCTGCCCGTTAAATATCACGCAGGCTTTTGCGCCATGGAACGTCACAAAAAGTGACGTTCCGGAGGCCCAAGGAGTCTCATAAATGAGTCCCTCAGTCCCCAAGTTAGGAACGTGGTGATCCACCACTGCTGTGGGTGACCACTTGCATAATTCATATGCTTCTCGAAAATATCCTACCTGCCATCCGTCATATATCTTGCATGTTCTCCTACGGAACTGTGTAGAATGGTAAAGTTTATGCTAAGTGGAAGGGTACCACAGCTCCGTTGACTGGGTGACTTTACATAGGTAAGGGAGACAGTGGCAGTGTCGACCGAGCTACTTGACGCCTGCCAGTGCTCCAAACAGAATAGTAACTGTAAATTTTAACTGAGAACTGTGAAACTTTCACTTTTTAAAATTGTAAAAATCGGACTTGATAAAATTGTACTCGTTTATTTTTAAATTGGTGTTTACCTGCTACACACTACCTGAACTAAAACAGCCTGTTTTGCTGATACCTGCACACACTTGTTGGGGGAACACTGGGTCGCGTTTTACCGGCACTACACCACTTCCGCTTTCCACATTAGCGGAGTGGTTAGCGCTCTAGCCTGCTGTTAGGAGGGGCTACTTAGGCAGCGAGGAGCCGGCCGCTGACGGTGGTAAGGGAGACAGTGGCAGTGTCGACCGAGCTACTTGACGCCTGCCAGTGCTCCAAACAGAATAGTAACTGTAAATTTTAACTGAGAACTGTGAAACTTTCACTTTTTAAAATTGTAAAAATCGGACTTGATAAAATTGTACTCGTTTATTTTTAAATTGGTGTTTACCTGCTACACACTACCTGAACTAAAACAGCCTGTTTTGCTGATACCTGCACACACTTGTTGGGGGAACACTGGGTCGCGTTTTACCGGCACTACACCACTTCCGCTTTCCACATTAGCGGAGTGGTTAGCGCTCTAGCCTGCTGTTAGGAGGGGCTACTTAGGCAGCGAGGAGCCGGCCGCTGACGGTGGTAAGGGAGACAGTGGCAGTGTCGACCGAGCTACTTGACGCCTGCCAGTGCTCCAAACAGAATAGTAACTGTAAATTTTAACTGAGAACTGTGAAACTTTCACTTTTTAAAATTGTAAAAATCGGACTTGATAAAATTGTACTCGTTTATTTTTAAATTGGTGTTTACCTGCTACACACTACCTGAACTAAAACAGCCTGTTTTGCTGATACCTGCACACACTTGTTGGGGGAACACTGGGTCGCGTTTTACCGGCACTACACCACTTCCGCTTTCCACATTAGCGGAGTGGTTAGCGCTCTAGCCTGCTGTTAGGAGGGGCTACTTAGGCAGCGAGGAGCCGGCCGCTGACGGTGGTAAGGGAGACAGTGGCAGTGTCGACCGAGCTACTTGACGCCTGCCAGTGCTCCAAACAGAATAGTAACTGTAAATTTTAACTGAGAACTGTGAAACTTTCACTTTTTAAAATTGTAAAAATCGGACTTGATAAAATTGTACTCGTTTATTTTTAAATTGGTGTTTACCTGCTACACACTACCTGAACTAAAACAGCCTGTTTTGCTGATACCTGCACACACTTGTTGGGGGAACACTGGGTCGCGTTTTACCGGCACTACACCACTTCCGCTTTCCACATTAGCGGAGTGGTTAGCGCTCTAGCCTGCTGTTAGGAGGGGCTACTTAGCCCTCTCGTCACCCTGAGCGCGCAGCGATCGCGCGCAGGGAAGCGCCAGTGACGCGCCTGAGAGAAGCCAGAGAGAGGCCCGTCTGCGCCCGTCCGCGACAGGACGTGGCCGGGGGCCGGCTACCATGTCCAATCACCGAGCACACCGACTACGTTATACCTCACAGGTACTACTAAATATATTGCGTAACTCCGCCAGCGACTGCTCTAACAGGATGATAGACAATATTGAGGGTCCATTTTCCTGTCGTCACTGTAAAACTCAATTCGAGGCCCCCACGAGCATAGCACATATTCCCAATCCTCGCGTTTACATTGATCAACATGATACAAGGCATCCATCTGATGACTCTACCAATACTAAGATTAAAACCACCAGTAAAAACATACTTTGCAATATCAGGTCACTATCAAAACATTCCGTCGAAGTATGGGATCTGATCTCCAGTAGGGAGCCGGACCTATGCTTCTTGACAGAAACCTGGCTTAAACCCCATTTAACACCCGTTATAACACTGGGAATCCCTATAGGCTACAAAATAACCAGGATGGATCGGCCATTGAAAATCGGTGGCGGGATAGCGATAGTACACAAGGAGGAAATCAATGTTAATATTCTGGATGAAATATGTACCCCTGAGCTAGAACTTATGATTTTTAATCTTAACTTTTCTACAAAATCTAGTAGGAAAGGAGCGTTAATATACCGCCCCCCTGGTCCATGTAAAAACACCTCTGTGACATTAATGGAAGCTCTGGCACCCTATGTATGTGACAACTCAGATTTCCTTCTCTTAGGGGACTTCAACATTCACAGTGAGGTCGTAAACAGCTCCGAAGTTAAAACTTTTATTAGTGATCTAAGCTCACTAGGTTTAAAACAGATCAACAAAGGGCCCACCCACACGGCAGGACACACGTTGGACCTAATTTTTACTAACTCTTTATCTATTGAATGTTCCCTCCCGTACCAAGTAGACTGGACAGATCACTATGTTCTGGAATTCTCCACCCCCTTTCCCACCCCTCACACCCAAAAACATCAGACCTTACCCTGTAAAAGAAGACCCTGGCACAGATTAACTCAGGAAAACTTCTGTATAGCATTTGGGAAGCCCACAATGAGTGGAAATGACAACATAGATAAAGCCTTACAAGAATATGAAGAAATGCTGTCACATACAATTGATAAGACCATCCCTCTGAGAACTTTTAAACCTAAACCCACTCCTAAACAGGAGATATGGTTCTCGGAAAGCCTGAGACTATCCAAACAAGCTACACGGAAGTTAGAAAAGAAATGGAGGGTCTCCCGCCTAGACAGCGACAAACATATCTACAAAGAGTCTTTGAAAGCCTACCACAAAGAAATCCGATCAGCACGGAAGAGCCATATAGCCTCACAGCTTTTGGCGGCCGGCAATAACTCTAAGACTCTGTATCAGATTTTACTGACCTTCACTAAACCTACTGCTTGTGAAAGTCCGGAAGTGGCATCGCAACAACTATGCGATAATATTTCTCACTTCTTTACAAACAAAATCGATGCCATTTATGATAAAATTCTACTTTCCAACTTAATATACAGTACCACAAACAACCTTATAATAAACCCTGCTAGCCCTCTCCCTTCTGAGAACTCCCTCTCTGTATTTCCCCCTATCCAGATTGAGGAAGTACTGGCGCTTACGTCCCAGATAAAGAGCGGCTCCCCCACAGACATCATCCCAGCACGTATTATGCCCACTCTAGCCAAAGCCCTAGGACCTACCATCCAGAGATTAATAAATCTCTCACTTAGTACGGGGCAGGTCCCACTTGGATGGAAAAAGGCATTGGTTAAACCTCTCAGGAAAAAAACCACCATTTCCTGGAGTGAGCTTAACAATCTCAGACCAATATCCTTACTCCCCTTCTTGGGCAAAATCACAGAAAAACATGTGAATAAACATCTGTCGAGATACATTGAGTCTGCAGGAGTACTGGATCCATCACAGTCGGGCTTCAGGCCCAAACACAGTACGGAGACCGCTTTAATGTCAGTCGCAGACGATTTGCATATGTACCAGGATGGGGGGTTCTCCGTCATCCTGGTGCTACTAGATCTGTCTGCGGCGTTTGACACCGTATCTCACCCCATTCTCATGACCAGGCTGGAAAACATCGGCCTAAAAGATGAAGCCCTCGAATGGGTAAGGAGTTTCCTAACCAATCGGACCCAACAGGTAATCATGGGCAACTTTCGGTCAGAGGAAGTTGAGATCACTAAGGGGGTGCCACAGGGCTCATGCTTGAGCCCAACTCTTTTCAACATATATGTGGCACCCCTGGCTAACATCTTGAGAGCATATGGATTTGTTCCTATATCCTATGCTGATGATACTCAACTCCTCTTTCCCTTTAAAACCTTAACACCTGAAATCAGGAACTCCTCTCCTTGGGAATGAAAGCGGTAGCACACTGGATGTCTTCCAACTTTTTACAATGCAATGTTGGAAAGACGGAAGTCATGTTGTTTGGGGGGGTAAGACAACTCTGGACTCCGGACTGGTGGCCCCAAGATCTTGGCCCAGTACCAGAACCGAAACCATCTGTAAAAAATCTGGGGGTCCGGCTGGACCAGGAACTTTCCCTCAAGCAACACGCCAACCAGGTAGTGGGATCCTGCCTCCACATAATTGGTATGCTACGCAAAATCTTCCCCCTCCTGCCAGATGCCAGCAGAAGAACATTGGTACAGGCACTAGTCATAAGTCGCCTGGACTATTGTAACGGCCTGTTGCTAGCCGCCAATGAGGGAGTCATGGCAAGACTGCAGGTAGTCCAGAATACGGCTGCCCGGCTAGTCCTAAATGCACCCCCTCGCTCCCCTTCTAAGCCCCTACTGGAAAAGCTTCATTGGCTACCCATCAGACAGAGGGCTAAATTTAAGGTATGCTGTACCATACACAAGAGTCTCAATGGTATGGGTCCGACATACCTGGCCACCAAATTTGTCCCCTATCAGCCCGTCCGCCCTCTTCGCTCGAGCGAACAAGGCCTTTTAGTAGTGCCTAGGGCGAGGAAGGCAAGACAGGGCAGTAAAGCTCTCTCAATAGCTGGACCGTCTCTTTGGAACAGCCTTCCTAATTCCTTAAGGCTTTGCACAGAATACCTTCCTTTCAGGAAGATGCTAAAGACCTTCCTTTTCAGCTTTTAGACAGCTTACGTTCTCCCGATTGCACTGTGGCAGATGTCAAAAGCGCGGAGATGCTCCCATGGGAGTCGATACCAGCGCTATACAAGCCAGTAAATAAATAAATAAATAAATCTTACCCATGAGTCACTAAAACAAAGTATCATTTCATGTGTTAATGAGGCCCGTTTTTTTGCTACTGAAAAAATATTTATATTTTAATGTGTTAATGAGGCCCTGTTTTTTGTTTTGTCCTGCCACTTACATGCACTAATCCCCAAACACAGTTCAAACTCAATCTCTCAGCTTGATAAACTTGTTCCAGAATAGCAAAGCAACACTTTAAAATGTGATCTTAAATCATCATTTCAATGCAGTGATTTAAAGAGTCAACTAGGACAAGAGTAGACCTGTGACCGACCAGAATCCTGGTGTAAAAAACATATATCAGCAACAGAAGCTGGAAGTAGTACGTTACAAGGTATTGAAGGATTTAAGTACTAATTGTTAAAAACACTTATGCTGTAACCAAAAACAATACATGTTAAACTTTTTCAAACTGAGAGACTGAGACATGCAAGGATGTACATAAAGTAATCAGAACATATATTTGCTTATAAACAACACTGCTATTTTTAACATTCAAAGTAAAAGAGATCCACCATTTCTTGCATGGTAGATATAATTGTTTTTCTGGCAGTCCGTAACAAATGAGCCATCGGGTGAAGGGTTTGTTCTGAAGATCCTCTGGTGCAAATCCAGGTGTTCCAGCACCTCCAAATGGGAGGAGGTAAACCACAAGTTGGCCAGATATGGCATCGGCCATTATTGAGACATTCTCTAAATGACCCCTTAAGATACGAAGTGAAAGTACTAACCTACAAGCCCAAATAAACTAGGATCTTCTGTAATGTAACCCAGGGAGCTCATGTGATTATGTATGAGCTCCTGTACACAGAGAGCTGGATATAGACCTGTCCCAATTTAGCGTAAGTCTGAAATTAGACAGCAACCCTTATAAGTAAATCAGGAAAGGTTCATTCTATTTATTACATTAGAGATAGAGAGCCATAAAACAATATGCGACTATGAAAAAAGAACAATCAGTGTGTAAGAGATTGGGGTAATATTTGAGAGGTGGAGAACCCATCTCAAGTAATAACCACAACCCTTGTTAGGATGAACCACTAAAGTCATTAATAAACCTGAGCTCAACTCCCTTGTAGCTACAGCACCGAGAAGACAGGCTTTACCTTAGAGGCATTGAGTAAAGTATGTAAGAGGAACTAAAACAGTGATCAAGTCAAAACACAACACAGCACACGTCTCAAATCAATTTAGTTGAAAAGAGTAGATGTCATTAAATAAAAGAATACCAGAAAGAGAAAAACCAACAAGGGGAACCAGAATTATGATTTCTTAAAGTTTAAATATAAAAAACCCCAAAAGGATTAAGCGCCAACTGCAGTCCTCTGGTTGTACCAAGGCACATGTTAAGGCTGACTGCGATGGAGCACAGGTTGGATATAGAAAGCACGTTCCACCTCAGAGTTTTACCTTCAAACATTGGCCCTGATTTAGACCTTGGCGGTCTTACTGGCATCCCACCATAGCATTGGTTCCTAGTACTCTGGCGAGTCGATAGCCATTCACCCACCTTATTTAGATGCATGCAGGCTACCTCCCCATATGCTCTGACAGAGTGTTTCCCCCTGCGGTCACTGCATACCACTGCCAGCGCAGCAGACAGCAATACGGGCAAATTCTACTCCAGTGCTATCAGGGCAAAGGGTTCCCGCCGAGCAGAATTAGATTTCACAGTTGTGCTTGGGGTCTCCTTGTGACGGTTCCCAGATGGAGTGAGTCCATTGCGGTACGCACACAACAATGCCCCATCACTGTGGCCATTAGATGGAAGCCAGTAGAACACCCCTGATGTCCATTGGCCGAATGGAAACACCTGCATACCACACTGTAAAACACACTCTGTTTCATAGCATGATCCCTTGCCATTCCACTGCACCACAACACTTGACAGCATAGCATTTCGCAGTTAAGTTCGGTATTTTGGTTTCTTTTCCCTGTTACTTCTCCCTTAACTTTTTATTTTATGTTATACCCTGTAGCCAATATTATTTTGTGCACAATTCCAGGCCACAAAAATCCCTGTTTCACTGAGGGCGAACTGCCAGTCATGGTGGATGCACTCATAGGAGAAAATTAGGAATAGTTGGAATGACCTGCAGAGGAGGGTGCATTCCCTGGCCTTCCAGTGTCACCTGAAGACCTACAGGACTAATGGTGTTTCTCCCAGGCCCACCTTACAACTCATGCTCTGAGAGGAGAAGGTTTTAGCTATCCTACATACTGACAGCCTGACAGAAATACCAGGTGGAGTGAAATCTGGTAAGTTATACTGTATAAACTCTCACTAAACATCAATGTCGTGATTGCTTTGAAGTTAGCTGTTGCTAATGTGTTCTGCACATATTTTCATAACATCGAAACATCAAACTATCAGTTTCAGATTATTTAGATTGTTTATGGGAAGGTACCATGTCTCATATAAGATTACAGGTGTCAGTCTCCAATACAAGTGATATAAAGCTATGATACCTATAAGTGTTAAAACAACAAATGGCCCATTTCTACTGCAAATTTTCCACAGGCCTGTTCCACTTACCATTTTGCAAGTGTTAGAAAATTGTACACCTACCACAATGCCCTGTTTCTGTTTCTCAAAAGAAATTGCTATTTCATATTGCTCATTCTCTGTTATCTACCAGATTTCAACATATGTTAAAGTGCCACCTAGTGATCAATCCCTACTCAATGCTCTCCTCTGAAAACGGTTTGTGTTGCTTTCTGAATGTTGGCCTGTTCTTCTCAAACAATTTAATTGATGTAATGACTTTCACAAATCAAAGTGTTTTGACACAAAAATATTAAGCTATGTAAGTTACTATGCTGAAAATAAGTTGTACTTCCAGAAATTGACTCTGCACTGTTCACGTGATGACTAATGCCAAACATCCATCCAAGTTGCATAAATGTCTGTTTTGAAGTCAGCTAGGCCTGGGAATTGTCAATTGCACATTTCATCTCTCCACTGTGTTGGTCTGAATGGTTGTGAGATGTTAGGTATATTTCCTAATCACTTCATGAACATTTCAGGACATCTTATTATCTGCTTATTTAAAGGTGCATGTTTGAAATTGCTAAAAGCTAGGCTAATATGTGCAATACAACTAAAAGCTATCATCACAATAATCTCTACTTATTTTGTCTTCAATGCGTCTACATTGTTTCTCTCAAAAGATTTGAATGTACAATACACTCTATTACTAACAAAAATGTTCTCAATTTCTCAATAGGCCCAACTGGCAGAACGCAGGGCCAGAAACTGTCACTGAAGAGAACTCCCTTCCAGCCCAGGATCAAGCTGTCAGTGAGGACAACAGTCTTGCTAATCTGGAGGATGATGAGGAGTCTGGTCCATCTGGTCACAATGGGTAGACGGCTCCAGTGACACTCACTGCGCACACACAGATACCTTCCACCCCAGCCGTAATCCTTCAGCAAACCGAATACTCCACTTCATGTGTTCCTATTACGGTGACACCGATCATGGGCCCACCAGTCCTGGGTGATATTGAGACCACAGCACCACCAGCTCTAACTCACCCAGGAACCAGCTGTATGGAGCACACTGGGCAAGGGCACAGGGTAGTGGGGGTAGCGGTCGTGGAAGGGTGTTTGTGGGCTAGCATAGTGAGGCCACTGAGGTCGCCATCACCCAGACCACCATTGACCAGGTCTTGGGTGCCTAGAATCAGTCCCAAGACATGATGGGCCAGGTACTCACAGAGCTCCTGGAGATGACACAGTTGCAGAGGAAGCGCAATCATCACGTGGAGGTTCGCAGCTCAAATATAGGCTCCCTGACTGGAGTGCTGCAGAACATTTACACCCCTATGTGCAGGGCTTTCCCAGCACCATCTACCTCTTCCTGTAGTCCTACAACATCTGGGCCATCTACGTCTGCCAGAGCCAGAGGAAGGGAGGTTGTGCAACCAGATGAACCACCTGTAGCCACCCAGCCCCTGCAACTGTTGGTCCCCCCTCCCCGCAGGAGAGAACATCCACATATTATCAGATGACGATGGCAAGTCCTCTGTCACAGTGCAAAAAGTCTTTATTTCGATAATCAATCATAAAAGACAACAATAGTAAACAAATATTTCATTAAAGTTAAAAAAGACCAATTGCAAAGCTTACACGATAATTAATTACATAATCCAATTTATGTAAGACATCCCAGGATTTTGCAGCAAAACGACTATCCTTCAGACAAGTTAAAAATATAATTTAAGTTCTGTTGAATAAAATGTATTATAAATTATTATTTTTTATTACAAAGAAACTCCAGATAAATATATATATACAGTAGGAGGCTATAATATTCAACTTGGACATGTTTTACTCATGCGTATCCTCCATGTCCAATGTAAAAACGTAGCTACTGCAATAACCACTGGCTGGTTAGTGTCAGTTTTAAGAATCCTTAATGCCTCACAGCCTGTTTGAAGGTTAAGCTGTAAGCAAATAGGTTTCAACCAGATCCGTCTAGGAACTTTGTATTCAGGGCAAATAAATAAAATGTGCCCAATGATCTCCTTTTGGGTGGGGCAGAAAGGACAGGTGGGAACAAATCTTTCTCTCCATTTGGAGACGAAGGAATTAGTTGGTAGAGTTCCCAACCTGAATAGATGGTATCTCTTTCTTGCCTCTGGGACAGTAATAAAATCCCAGTAGCCCTCATTCGTAGGTGAGTATTTAAGTTCCAAGAAATCCGCAGTCAGCGACGGACCAATGGTAGAACCAAATCTCTTCATTGTGACCAGGCTCCAGAAGAGAGCTCTTAAGGTTTTTCTGGGGGGAAAGATATTAACTGTAGGAACCTCCCATAAACTGACCAAGCCCAAGGCAGAATAGATAGATTTTACTTCCCGCAGCCAATAGATTTTGTGTGCCTTATCAGCATTTCTAACATCTAGGAAGGCCCGCGCATACTGGGAGAGATCTGGGGTAACCCACAGTCTCCTCCAGTACGCCACCGATCTGTAGCGCGCCTTATCCTCCAGTCGCAGGGACCCCAGATCATAGAAAAGAGGAGTCAATGGGGTCGATGCCGGAAGGCCCGTTAGCCCTCGTAAAAACTTGTTGTGGGCCCCTGTCAAATGAGCAAGATTGCTGATACCCCACAGTTCCGCCCCATATAAAACTGCTGTGGCTATTTTAGCATCATATATTTTCAAAACGGGCGATATTGGCCTTGTGTGGGAAAGGAATATTTTCTTAGTTAGAGGTCCTGTTAGCTGAGTGTGCTTTGTAACCAGCTGAGTAATGTGTGGTTTCCAGTCTAATTTGGAGGCAAGGGTAATTCCCAGTTATGAAAAGACCTGAGTCTGTTCTAATCTGACCCCATTCATTGCCACATTACCTCTAACATATTTGGACTTGTGAAGTACCATAAACTTGGTCTTGCTAACATTTACTACAAGTCCTTGGTCCTTGCAGAAGACCTCGAACACATCAATGGCATGTTGGAGGCCCTGCTGCATTTTAGAAATCAAGAGAGTGTCATCTGCAAACATCAACAGGGGGATCAGCTTACCGTCCAGCTTCGGGGCATCGGTCGGTTGGAGCGCAAAATAGCTGATCACCCTGTTGATGTATAATGAGAAAAGGGTCAGGGCTAGTAAGCACCCTTGGCGTACTCCCCTCGCTATTGAGAATTTATCCGTGACGTAACCCTGTTGGTTCCATCCGATTTGGGCGAAATTGTCCTTGTGTAATTTCTTAAGGAAGGACAAGACACTAGGTGGCATGCCCTGCTCTACAAAAACTGCCCACATTTTTTCTCGAGGCACCAAATCAAACGCCGATTTAAGGTCGACAAACGACGCGAAGAGCATACCACCCCCAAGTACTACCACCCGCCAATAAAATAAAAGAAATCTAAAAACTTGGGGACAGATTTATGAAGGCCTTGCGCCGCCGGTGCGTCAATTTTTTCCATGTTAAAAATGACGCACCGGCGACGCAAGGCCTTCATAAATCTGCCCCTTGGTCTATAGTACTTGCACGACTGCGGAATCCTGCCTGGAGAGGAGACAGTACTTCTTCCTCCTCAATCCAGCCTTGGATTCTTTGCAGATCAAGCCTTGCAACCACCTTCTGGATACAATCTATCAAGCTGATAGGCCTGTAATTTCCCTGATCACAGCGCTCTCCCCTTTTTGTAGATCGGTATGATCTCCGCACCCTTCCAGGTAATTGGTATAGGCGAGCCATTGGCAATGTCATTTGCTAAAGATTGAATATATGGTTCCCAAAGCTCTTTGTCATGCATAAAGAGGTCCACTGGAATAGAATCCAGTCCAGGTGCTCGGCCCTTAGGGATGGAATTCAATACCTTTCCCACCTCTATTTTCTCGAAGAGTAAGGGAACTATACCCAAGTTCGAAAACACAGGGCCCTTAATTACTTCCATGGTCATTTCTTGAGATGCAAACTGAGTGGCATAATGGGAGACACAGAGGTCAGGCGAAAAATAGTTGATTGGTTTGCCCCTTTGGATCCCTCTGCCCCACTTGACCATGTCCCAGAAGGTACACATTGAGCGTTCCCTGTTTGCGCAATACAGCTCCCTCCAATATTCCTCATCCCAAGCACGTTTGGCATCATATTGTGTTTTTTTGTAGAGTGCACGAGCACTTTTAACTCCAGCTCTGTCTTTAGTTTTTATTGCTACAGCCAGAGCTTTGCACGCAGTCCTGCATGACTTCTCGTACCTCTGGCCTTCCTTCTTAACAGGCCTATTTGACTTAAAGAGGCCCTTTTTTTATAAAAAAAAAGCCTTGAGCTTATTAAAAAAAATTGTGTGAGTCGGATTTAGATCTGCCACAACCCCCTCCTGATTTATACATTTTTGGAGATCACTTGTCGCCTGGATGGCCATTTCCGTCATTGCTACTAACTTGGCCTCACTCTTAGAACAGTTAGCCCATCTAATACGCCTGGCATCATTTGATAAAACAATGTCAACCCTATCAGGGGGAATTTCCTCTCTTAGGGGCTTCCGTAAGATGATTGTAAGGATGAGAGGATCATGATCACTTTCGACCCTTTCTATACCCACCATGTTCTTTAAATTGGACCAATTCTCTTTATTGGTGAATATATAGTCAATGCGGCTTTTACGTAAGCCATTATTAAAAGTAAAAGCCCCATTTATGTCGGAAGCTGATCTACCATTAATTGCTCGCAGCCCCTGTCCAAGACACAGGACCTTAAGCTGTAAAGAAGCCTCCGTCCGTTTTTTAATTGGCGAAAGTGTTAACTGAGGAATATTCCATATGCTATCTCCTTCCAGGGTAAGGTCCACATCATTGCCATCCAGCGGTTCAAAACAACAATTGAAATCTCCCGCTACTATAGTATTACCTGTATTGGAATAAAACTCAAGGAGGGTTTCCAATTCTTTGACAGTTTTGGATGGTTTCCCCCCCTGCATGCCCCTTGAATAAACATTAAAAACAAAGAGATCACTGCAATCCAGGCCATGAATTTGGATTAACAGTATGTCACTACTTTTGGAATCTAATTGGGTCACATTATATCTCATGTCTTGTCTGACCCAAGTTAAGAGTCCCCCTTTTGCTCTTCCACTATGGCTTGGAGTCGCCAGAACACTAAAACTGAGGTATTCAGGTCTATACTCTGTAGCATGCAGCCAGGTTTCCTGGAGGAGCACTAAGTCACTCCCATCAAGAAATGTCAGCCAATCTGTTGATGTCGCCTTACTCTAAAAGCCTGCCACATTCCATGAGACCAATGATGTTAAGCTATGGTCTACGGCTCTCTCTGGAAAGTCAAGTGATCTCCCTGCCACAAAGTCCCCGTCTTTTCTAATTCCCAATTGCTCTACTTCTCTGGGGGGAATATTAGTATCTCTATCATCAGTAGATGTGGGGCTATCTATCCCTACGGAGAGAACAGAACCCTGTAAGCCAGGTTCAGTAGGCGAGCACGCTCTGTGATCGTCAACTGGACAGGCTATTCCCTGACTTGGGGCTTTTCCACCACAAAGTCAGTCATTAGTATCCAGTGAACTTAGAGCCTCATATCTGTTGCTCAGTGCAACAGAACTAGTGGAAGGAACTATCTGGGTGCTATACTCTCCCTCACTATTAACTCCAATGTTAAGAGGTGGATAGAAAAACCCCAGTGGGAGTACATTAACATAGTCATGGTGTATCCTGGGCGATCCTGCCTGCCTCAAAATATGGTCAACCAATTTGGGGCATCCAAAACTCACAACAACACAATCACCCTTCATAGTCTTCTTAGCTTTACCCACCCATGGTACCCTTCTCACCATTTTAAAGTTATTAAACAAGTGGTCGCCTAGCACTGTTTTAACACTCAAGAAGTGGAGGGCTTTGTTTTTAAGTGTGGTCCAGTGTTCCTCTCTACAATCCTGAGTTTTCGGGACATTTGCCAAAATTATAGAATACGGGCATGCTTCCGGAGGGAGATGTAACGATGTCTCCCTCGAACAAGCCTGTGCTAGAGGACTTAATCTCCCCACTGGGCCCCTGGGACCCGACTTAGCTCCTTGGTTAGCTCCTACGGCTATAGATGGAATGTTAGGTGCTACAACTTGGGGTACTGAAGTCATCATAGAGTCCACCAGGTCAGTGACTGTAGTTGTAAGTGCACTCAAAGAATGCACTGCAGGTGTATTAATCTCAAGCGTTGGTACTTTTTGATGTATAATATGTTTTTCAATAATATTCAATCTACAGTCTATTTGCTCAAGTTTATCCATTACTGGAGAGATAAATGACCTCAACCGTTCGTCCATAAGCCTCATAAACTCAGACATCTTGCCCCCCATGATGTTTTCTACATTTTCTACATTTTGTGCATTATGCTCAAATCCTCCTAGTACCCTGCCCTCAGTGACCGGATTTGTGACATTTTCCTCCTGTCTACCCAGCCCAGATACGGAATTTTTATTCCTAGGTTGTTTTGCTTGTTGCCAGCTTCCTTTAGGAGCATTACTAGCCTTTCTATTCCCTGACAGAGCTTTCCTACTAATGGCCGGTGTGGCCCGTAGATGCCTAGTACGTGTAACTGGGGGAGAAGGGGGAAGACTAGGTACAAGAAATGAGCCAGAGGAGATAGATAAACTTACATCTAAAACTGACCCATTTGGAGCCTGAGGAGGAGGACCCATAGGAACAGGGAGAGCAACGGTACATCTAGACAACTCTGTAGTTGTTGTTGGAAGAAGAGTTTGGCAAGATGGGTCCAAGGATAACCTCCTTTCTACCAGTTCGATTTCCTCAGCCACAACAGATTCTGCCCGTTTCAAGAAGGCATCCAAAGTCCCCCCCCCCCCCCCAGCCCCAGTGCACACTTTAAGATTGGATTTAGCCATATCAATACAATATGCCTTAAAAAGAAATGGAAAAGTCCCGTGCAAAAATATAACCTGCAAGCCAAATGTATAACCAAATCAATGGAATGTCTCGAAACTCACTTTTGGATATCACTGGAAGTTTTCAGCCATAGATGAAAGGAAGGGGGCCCAGTCTGGCCTCTTCTGGCCCCTGACGGCCACAGACGGCCCACCCTTTGCCCGGGCTTAGCCCGGCTTAGTCCGCGCGCGGTCCCGCGGCGCGGGGGGTGAGCGCTATTTAAAGCGCCTCCAGGCACGCAGGTGACGGTGGCGGCTTTGCCAAGAGGAAGCCTGGGAGATAGAGTCCTCCGCCAGCAAGAGTGTAGGGCTGCTGCGTCGAGAGGACAAGCTGCGGAGGGACAGGCACCAGAGATCAGCAGGTAAGTCCAAGTTGCCCCCAAAAGCGTAACAGCAACACCCCGCTCCACCGGGGGTGAGCGCTATTTAAAGCGCCTTCAGGCGCGCAGGTGACGGTGGCGGCTTTGCCGCGAGCAAGCCTGGGAGATAGAGTCCTCTGCCCGCAAGAGTGTAGGGCTGCGGCGTCGAGAGGACAAGCTGCGGAAGGACAGGCACCAGAGGTCAGCAGGTAAGTCCAAGTTGCCCCCAAAAGTGTAACAGCAACACCAAGTCCTCTGTCACCACCAGCAAGATACCCCAACACTAATTTCCTCTGGTGTGTGCCGAACATTCTCATTGTGGATCCTTTATAGACACATTTGCCTTTCTGATGCCAGTAGTATTTTGGACATTTGACTTAAAAAATTTCTGGCTCTCTAACTATGGTTTCATTCACCAGGGCTAACTTCTTCACTTTTTGGCTTGCTTTTGGTATATTCACCCTCTTTAATTTTCTCACGTTTAGTACAATAAATAAACAAGTCAAAAACGTATAGACTGGTGTGTCATATCTCAACTCTAGCAATGCATTTTTTTTTCTTCCATCATAACATGACAATGACAAAAATCATAAGATTCTGTAAACATAGATTATTTGCAAGTAGGTAATGTTTATCTCAAGTTCCCAAACATGACCCCCAAAAATGTCAGACCATTCAATCATCTACTTCTATGTTCATTCCATTTGACCAATACTTATCTGTCACCATTTGCACTAACATAGCAATGCATACATTACACTAATACTCAGTGCCAGTTTGCACATTTCCAGTTCAAGACCTTGCCAACATGGAAGAAGGGAACATGTCCAAAACAATATGATAGAATAGGCAAATTATCATTGACTCATGTCATCAGCTGGAACCAGATCTTCTGGCTCACATACGATATCCACTACATTTTATAGACACAGGAGCATTCCAAAACATGGTTCCAGTATCTGATGGAATATCATAACCAAGTTTCAGTGGTGTGCCACAAGAAGTTTATCCCACAATGATGTCATACATCAATACCTAAATACACTTTACACACAATGAGGATCTTTCCAATGTGAATGGAGATTAGCATGATTTGGCTTCCCTACCACATGTGGTTTGAGCAAATGATGGCTCACATATTGTTTTAGTGGCAATACACGACAGAGAACAAGTCCAATATAATTTTCAAATCTTTCATTCTATCACAGTGCAAGTTGCCTTGGTACAAGATTTGTACACCCAAAGTCTCTTTCCCAGGATCAACCCAGGTTCCCTTTGTAATTGGAAACAACATCATATATCTGCAAATGTCACAACTCTAAAATATACAAATGAAGATGATATGGTGAAGGAACCTTAAACAGATTTTAAAAAGAGATTACCAATCACACAGAACATAATGACCACATTGCAAAGTCAACTTTTGGAGGACACAGTTTCACAAAGCAATCACAGACAAACATTGTAACTAAACACAGTAGTCAATGTGTCTAAACTTTGATCAACAATCACCTGTGGCCTGATTTATCCTGAACTTGTCCTTCCTAACACAGTACTAGCACAGAATTATCTAATCACCACATCAATAGTTGATGTAAGGGTGAAAGAGAGAACATGTAAAGGGTATACAACCTTTACAACAAAACTTTTACAACGAACTACCATTACAACGCACCTTTTACAACGCAAACCATTACAACGCATAGCACTGGGAGGCGCTCTAGGATAGGGAATAGGTTTAATGTACTATCCAACACCTTCCTTACTATCCACGGGGACTGGAGTTGGAATAGTAAATTAAACTATTCACTATCCAGCGCCTAAAAGCATTATGCGTTGTAATGGCATGCGTTGTAAAACTTGCGATGTAAAGGTAGGCGTTGTAAAAGTATGCGTTGTAACGTCATACATCCCATGTAAAGATATACTCACACTCGTAAGAAGAAGAGAAGAAGTTGTCAATGACATCTCGACATAAGTCAACTATTTCCTCTTCAACACTATCATCTTCATTTGGCATAGCAGGATCCTCACTATGGTTTCCCAACAAAGTTATGTTATGTTAATATATATTCATAAAGCGCCAAATCACCAATGGTCTCTAAGCGTTACCACAATGACCATGAACCCAGAAGTCCCTGCTGCTAGCTGAGTGAGCAGAGATGAGGTAGGCCTATCCGAATTCCTCAGTAAACAGGATGGTCTTCAATTTCCACTTAAAAAGAAGTAGCGTGGCTTCCCCACGTAGGCTCTCGGGTAGCTTGTTCCAGAATTGGGGGATCACCACAGAAAAGGCCAGCCCCCGGCATAGCTCTATTAAAGCATGGACAAGTCATCAAATTTCTCCCAGATGAGCGGAGACATCGACTGGGCACATAAGCCTTCAGTCGGTCTTTTATATAGCTAGGTGCCGCTCCATACCGAGCTTATTGTGCAATGCACAGGCCCTTAAACCTGACCCTCTGCTTAATAGGGATCCAGTGTAGTTGTTGTAGCAGGGGTGTGCCGCAAGTTCTACTTGGCAGCTTAAAAATCAGTCTTGCTGCCTCATTTAATGTTGCCTGAAGTTTCCCCAGGAGTTTCTCAGGCAGCCCAATATGGACAGCGTTGCCGTAATCCAGGCGTGACAAAATTAGTTCTGACACAATGGTGCGCATGGTAGCAAATGAGAGGAGGGGTACAAGTTTCAGAAATTGTCACATTAGACCCACACAGATCCCCACAACTGCAGCTACCTGATACCCAGGCTCTTCACAACAGGCACCAGTATCGGAGTGGTGCCAGCCTCTTGTGGCCAGGGGTTAGCCCTTGTGCTAAGTGCAAGCACCTCTGTCTTGTCTGGGTTTACCTTAAGCGAATCGAAGGTCATCCAGTTCATAGTGAACCGGAGGATGTTCTGTACATTGAGCTGTGCCTGAGTGGAATTGTCCATACACACAATTAGCTGGGTGTCGTCGGCATAATTGAACACCTGGCAATCCAATTTTGCCAGTGCTTCTACCAATGGCTGAAGGTAGATATTGAAAAGCAAAGGTGACAACGCTGAGCCCTATGGCACCCCACATGGCAAGGCACCTTACCTGGATGTACAGTCCCCCAGTTGGACTTTTTGGGACCAATACTTCAAAAAGGAAACAATCCATTGGAGAATTGTCCCAGTAACTCCAAGCCGTCGAACACGGGCCTCCAGCTGTGCGTGGTTCACCGTGTTGAATGCGGCTGAGAGTTCCAATAGAATCAATGCAGAGGTGTTTTTGTTATCAGCTGTGAGCCTCAACTCATCCAGCACAGAGAGCATCACCAACTCAGTGCTGTTGTGGGCCCTAAATCCAGCTTGCTGAACATGTAGCAGTTGGTGATCTTCCAGAAAAGACGAGAACACTCTGGGCACACGTGGTTGAACGACTTTGGCCAAGACAGGGAGTCTCAAGATGGGTAGAAAGTTCTTTAAATTCTTAATGTCCGCCTCTGGTTTCTTTAATAGTGGGATCACTGTTGCTTCCTTCAATTTGTGTGGGGCCTTCCCCAAAGCTAAGGAAAACCTAAGGACAAATCGAAGTGATTGCAAGGCGATGTTGTGAAGCATGCAGCAGGCCAATGTGATTAGGCACACCTTACCAGGTGAGTAGAGGTGGGCTCCCCCAATTTGGTCCAAAGAAATCTGGCCTTTAGGAGCCCAAAAGCCTGCTCGACTGGCAGCCGTCTTCTTCCATGGGTCTCATTGAAGCAGACTACCTGTGGCATTGTTGGAGTTGTCAGCGATGCCAAAAACCATGGTTGTTTGGGATAACCTAAGTTTTCTAGATGGTAGACAAAAAAGGGTTAAAATAATGTAACATACTTCCAGATTATGCAACTAGAAATATCCCAAACAATATAATGAAAGATTATACTGACCAGGAAATCCAGATCCCCTCAGGTCCAACTTGAGACATTTGCAGGGGTATGGAGATGTTCCACAGTACGAAAAGATCATGGGCAGAGCCTGGGAAATGCGCACAGATGTTTGTGATGTATAAATCCTATAAACAGACAAATTGAACGCTGATTGAATGGAAGTGTTTCCTATTCCGGTAGACCTGTTTTCTGGTGTGTGGTGGCGCTAAGGCAATATGTATGCCATCAATTGCTCCTAGCACATGTGGTAGGCGACCCTACCCATAAAAGTTCCCTTTCACATTAGCTAAAACCTGCTCCAGTGGAAACTGGATAAAGCTGTTGATGTGTCTCATCATTAAAGATAGAACTTCTTGTAGCACACCACTGAAAGTTGGTTTTGACAATCCACCAGATACTGCCACCATGTATTGGAAGGATCCTGTGGCCACGAAATGAAGCACTGCCATGAGTTTGAGAATTGGTGTAAAAGAAGTGGGATTTTTGTTGTGAGGCTGAAGATCTGGTTCCAGCTGACGGCATAAATCCTGTATAGTTTTTGTATTCAATCTGACTTTTTGATGATGTCCCTTTCTTCCATGGTGGCAATGTCTGGAAATGGCCGGTAAACCAGAGGCTCTCGTCACCTCACTCTCCCAGTTTTCAAAAGTCTGTAGTGGAAAATACATTTGAACATTTGACACCTTCTTCACAGCAACATATTTGGTGATTAACACTACAGTCATGTAGTTCTACAAAATATATCTGGTTGAACTCATAATTTAATCCAAGATTTGCTATTTGTAATTTATTCTTCACAAATTACATTTATAGGCTAACATGAAATTAACAAGTACAAAAATTGTAAAAAATATATTTAAAATGTATTATTTACACAATATTATTCTTTTCATATTTTCCTCTAAAAATACCATCAACGGTTCGCTTTCCAGAAAGTAACACAGCACATATAAATGTTTATTTTTTAAAACAATGACTTTCCATCAACGTTTGAATATGTAAACAAACTAGCCCCCATTTTGAGTGGCGGTGGTGCTCTTAACAGTCACAAACACACTGCTTGTAAAATGGCAGGCACCTGACCTCCCCCATATGAAATTTGGAATCAGACGGGTGCACCAGAATTTCTCTGCGTAGTGGGTGGTAAACTCAACGATGGACACAGCCATAGGATAATGTTGGTGAAAGTAAGGTACGAAGGAAGGTCAATGGCTGACGGTTGTGTACGTTGTTTACATGCATGTGGCGTTTGGGAAAACGCTCACTTTCCTCCTAACATTGCTGTCATTAAGACCTCCTCCACTTTTGTTGCTGTCTGTCACCTCTGGGAGCAACAATTCCAGGTCGAGCATTAGAGAGGGCCACTGCCTTCTCGCCAGAGGAGCTGGATTTGCTGACACAGGCACAGGTGGGTCTATGGCTCACCAGAGGAACATGCATGTGTTTAAAATGTATATGTAAACCCTACTGTATTTTTTTCATTAACACAGGCTACAATGGCCCTTAAAGTATCTGAGTTAAGTGTAGGTAGTGATGTGAAATGTCATATATTTATGTTCCTTACAAAGATTATGATGTTGGTGATTTCTAAGCACTTCACAATGTTAACAAGCACATTAGTTTGTGTTGTGTGTTTAAAGCCCTAGATTCTAATTAGTATACATGGAGAGATCTATTCCTGTATGTGTTTGAATTACATGTGCTACTTTGTAAACTGACAGCATTGAAATTAGGAAAGACATGACATACTCTTCACAACTGTACATACAATTGTTTTCTGTGCAAACAATATGGGAATGATGTTAGCTATGTGTATTGTCTCACAAATCACTCTGCCGATATCAGGGCTCTCCAAACAGTTGTATAGGAGCTACCAATAGCCCCCAAACCACATCACAGTAGCACACAGGCTTGAGGTAATTTATTAGTTGGACTCAAGGTAGTTTTTGCAAGTAAAAGTTAAGGGAAGGCTGTGTTAATGTAACATCAGGATCATCAGGCTGCATATAACAGGGCCTGGCAATGAGCAGTGCCCTGCCAGGATAGTAGGCTATGCTGGGGCTGAGTCACAGAGACAGACAACTGAAGCACTGAGTTACATCAATTATTAACATATATCCTTGTCAGGTCAAAAATGGAATGCCCCTGAATGCTTTTACGTGGGAAACAGTTAAAAGGGAGCGTTACCTAACTTCTTTAGCTAACACTTCATTTAATGTTTCTCCCATTTCAAAGTGTGTCATGTCCAAACTGCAGGCCCCATACTCACAGTGGCCATTATTCACTGTGCCATAAATATATATGTTTTGCCTTCAGTAGTTCACAAACTTTTGCCCTGATCAGTTCAAGGTCACATCACAGGATATGTAATTGTTTCCTGGGCTATATGATGTTACTGGTCTGGATTGGTGAGTTTAACCAATGGCACAAAAGTAGGGTAGGCAGGAGGTCCGTACAAAAGTGTGTATGTAGACATTGACATAGGTCAGCATGTGACAATACACATGCTGTATGCTAACTTATGAGTTATGCTGGTGATAGATGTAGAACAATTGTGCTACATCAATACAGACAAACTAAAAGCCACCAAACCATTTTTTGTCTATCCATATAGGTCAACTCCGATCAGAAGTGGTACATATGTAACACCATCACCAGGAAGGTGTAGACCCAGGAGGTCTACAAGTGACACAGCTTGCATTGTCACAAGAGGTGCGAGAACCTATGATGCTAGACCCAAAAGTCAGTTGAAGTCTCAATTGGGCAGTCCTCCCAACTTGGGAGGAAACTGTGCAGCACCCTAACCCTTCTATCGGCCCACATTCTTACAGTGTGACCTATCCGGCACTTGATGGGCCCAACATAGCATCAAGGGGTAAGTTCTTATCAGAGGTTGACATGTTACATGACTAATATTTTTGGTACAGGCTATTAATCTGTTGGAAAGGATCTCATGTGATTTCTGTTCAGAACCAATGGACTGTTCTGAGCAGACACATGCCTACCTAAACTCCACATATACATCATATTGTTTGATGTCCTAAGGGAAAGTTGTACAAAGCGAGAAAATAGTGTTTACTGTGTCATGTGTGGGGCTCCTTCACTATCGTAGATGATGTAATGGTATCCCTATAACATGTGTGACATAGCATAATAGGCACTTACAATACAGTGGATCTGCCAAATATCACATTGGTAAGTTGGGATTCTACACAACCTAGAGTGAGCATGTGATTCAAAATGGCTTGTGACATCAGCATTAAAGGCTACATTTTGGAATCAAAACATATCCAAATAGTGTTTATCATCATAGTGTCTGTTTCATGCATGTTACATTTTGACAGATTAGCATGATATCTTATTTCGTCACAAAGATGTGTGTGTAAGCCAGTCATTATTTTGAAAAATAATAGTGCCATGCATACAATTTGTGTTGGATCACAGACAGGAATGTGTACACATTGGTGACAGAGTGACACATACCCTAAACCATTTCTCAATACCCTTTGCCAATGTCCAGATGATAAAACTATGATGGAGATCAAATGACAAACTTAGAGGGATATTGAAAGATGGAATATTTCACCACAAATATGTAGGAGTATCCAATCAGGAAAGCTCAAAATCAGGCCTAACTCATGACTCCTTAGATAACTTTTGAAATGCATCAAGGTAAACATATTGAGTATTGTGATTTTTTGTGAATCTTTGGGGTAAGTAGTAGATGTGAATTAGTGTAAGTAAATGGATGTCATGTTCTAAAAACTTTTGACTACATTGAAAGCCAGCATATTTAGTGGGACAATTTTACTGAGATACAACAAACTTCAAATAACTAGAGGTATTTAGGAGTGAAATGTGAAAATGTGTATTGCTCTGTGCAGAGGTGTATTGTAAATGTTTCAAATGCTATCCATTTACTTATGCTGTGGAAATTATTTGTCAATCCACCCAAATATTTCTTTCAGACTGTCTTCAACAGCATAGGTATATACACAGTATGTGATATTGCTAAGCTACATCAGTGTAGAATTCATTTTTAATTGTTGACACATTAAATACAATTTTGTGACTTGAAGTAAGTGTTACTATGATGAAATGCCCAATAAAAGGCAACCTGCTTTCAGTTTATATTATATTGGTACAACATTGCAGTATTTGTTGACACGCATGGATTCATATTTTACTTATTTAAAATGGAAAGTATGCATATTTTAGGGCCTAATGATGACTCTGTACAAAGGTAACTTTGGCTGCTATTCTTTTTTGTAACATCAATCAATCAATAAATGAGATTTATATAGCGTGCTACTCACCCGCTAGGGTCTAAAGGCACTGGGGGGGAGGGGTCCGCTACTGCTCGAAAAGCCAGGTCTTGAGTTGCTTCCTGAAGGAGAGATGGTCCTGGGTCAGTCGTAGGTGGATGGGGACGGAGTTCCATGTCTTGGCCGCCAGGTAGGAGAAGGATCTTCCTCCGGCGGTGGCTCTGCGAATGCGTGGCACGGTGGCGAGGGTGAGGCTGGTCGACCACAGCTGGTGGGTGGGCGTGTAGAAGGTGAGGCGGTTGTTGAGGTACTTGGGGCCCAGGTCATGGAGAGCCTTGTGTGCGTGGGTGAGGAGCCTGAACGTGATCCTCTTGCTGACGGAGAGCCAGTGCAGGTCTCTCAGGTGGGCGGAGATGTGGTTGTGGCGGGGGATGTCCACGACGAGTCGTGCGGAGGCGTTCTGTATGCGTTGGAGTCTTTTCTGTGGTTTGGCTGTGGTTCCAGTGTAGAGGGCGTTCCCGGAGTCCAGGCGGCTGGTGATGAGGGCCTGGGTGACCGCCTTCTTGGTTTCGGTGGGGATCCAATGGAAGATATTTCGGAGCATGCGCAGGGTATTGAAACAGGATGATGAGACGGCGTTGACTTGTTTGGTCATTGAGAGGGAGGAGTCCAGGATGAAGCCCAGGTTTCGTGCGTTGTCCGTTGGTTTGGGTGTGGTTCCCAGGACAGGGGGCCACCAGGAGTGGTCCCAGGCAGAGGGGGATGATCCCAGGATGAGGGGTTCCGTCTTGTCTGAGTTCAGCTTCAGGCCGCTGTTCTTCATCCACTCGGCGACGTCTTTCATTCCTTCGTGTAGGCTGGCTCTGGCGGTGGCGGGGTCGTTGGTGAGGGAGAGGATCAGCTGGGTGTTGTCAGCATAGGAAATTATGTTTAGGTTGTGTTGGCGTGCGATGGCTGCGAGGGGGCTCATGTAGACGTTGAAGAGGGTGGGGCTGAGCGAGGATCCTTGAGGTACGCCGCAGATGACTTCGGTGGCAGCGGATCGGAACAGGGGGAGGCGGACTCTCTGGGTTCTTCCGGCGAGGAACAAGATGATCCACTCCAGGGCCTTCCCTTGGATTTCGGAGTTGCTGAGGCGCTGTATTAGTGTGCGGTGGCAAACTGTGTCGAACGCTGCAGAGAGGTCCAGGAGGATGAGGGCAGCTGTTTCCCCGTTGTCGAGCAGGGACCTGATGTCGTCGGTGGCTGCGATGAGGGCGGTCTCGGTGCTGTGGTTGGCTCGGAAACCGGACTGTGACGGGTCGAGGGATCCGTTCGTCTTGAGGAAGGCAGCGAGCTGTTTGTTGACGGTCTTCTCGATGACTTTGGCAGGAAAAGGGAGGAGCGAGATGGGGCGGAAGTTCTTGAGGCCGGTGGGGTCTGCTGTCGGTTTCTTCAGGAGGGCGCTGAGCTCGGCATGCTTCCAGCTCTCCGGGAAGGTGGCGGTGGTGAAGGAGATGTTGATGATGTCCCGGAGCTGGGGTGCGATGATGGAGTCGGCCTTGTTGAAGACGTGGTGGGGGCAGGGGTCGGTTGGGGATCCGGAGTGGATGGTGTTCATCATGCGGGTGGTGGCTGGGGTTGGAGAGCTCTTTGACGATGCTGAAGAGTTCCTCGCTGTTGTGGGTGTTGTTGTCCAGTCGTTCTTTGAATGTTGTCCTTTTGGTTGTGCGGATCAGCTGGTGGTGTGTGCAGGTGGAGTTCTTGAGGGTTGTCATGTTTCCTGTGGTTTGGTCGTGGCGCCAGGCTTTTTCGAGGGTGCGGCAGTTTTTCTTGGAGGTTTTGAGTTCGTTGTTGAACCACAAGGCTTTTTTGCTCCCGGGTCTGCTGGGTGTGTTCTTCAGAGGTGCGAGGTCATCTGCGCAGTTGGTGAGCCACTGTGTGAAGTTGGGGCTGCTTCGTCGGGGTCCGTTGCGTTGGCGGGAGGGTTCTGGCTGAGGGAGGTGGTGAGCTGGTCGGTGGTGATCTTGCTCCAGCTCCTGCGGGGAACCTGTTGCGGGTGGTGGTGGGTCGTGGTTCTCCTGAAGTTGAAGTGGACGCAGCTATGATCAGTCCAATGAAGTGCAGTGGAGTGGCTGAAGGAGATGTGCTTGCTGGAGGAGAAGACGGGGTCAAGCGCGTGGCCGGCGTAGTGGGTGGGGGTGTTCACCAGTTTCATGAGTCCGAGGTTGGCGAGGTTGTCCAGCAGGGTGGTGGTGTTGCTGTCCTTGTTGTTCTCCAGGTGGAAGTTGAGGTCCCCGAGGAGGATGTAGTCTGAGGAGGTGATGGCGTGCGGGCTGATGTAATCTGCGATGGCTTCGCTGAATTGTGTTCGTGGTCCCGGGGGTCTGTAGATGAGAGTGCCTCTGAGGGTTGTCTTGGGGTCGGTGTGTATCTGGAAGTGAAGGTGCTCGGTGGCGGTGAGGGTGTCGTCGGAGTTGGTCGTGACGCGGATGGTGTTTCTGTGGACGATGGCGATGCCTCCTCCGGTTTGGTTGACGCGGTCCTTCCGGGTGATCTTGTATCCATCCGGGATGGCTATGGCGATGTCGGGCGCTGAGGAGTCGTTCATCCAGGTTTCCGTGCGGAAGACGACGTCTGGTGATGTTGTGTCGAGCAGGTTCCAGAGTTCGACGGCGTGTCTGTGGACGGAGCAGGTGTTAAGCAGGATGCACTTGAGGTGGTTTTTGCAGGAGCCTGGCCTTTAGGGTGCGGTGCAGGTTCGGAGGCAGGTGAAATTGCAGGCTTGGCAGGTGAAGGGTCCATGGGTGCGTTTGGGGGAGGCTTGGTAGCAGGTAGGGTTCAGACCGGGTTTGAGTGCGTTGAGGGTGGCGTCGTCGTAGGTCCGTCGTGTGGGCTGGCAGCATCGGGGGCCAGGGGTCCTGGCACTGGGCGCGGTCCAGGCACGGACGGGCGTAGACGGGCATGCCTTTGGCGCGCCTTCGGCACACAATTGGTGCGCCCGCTGCACATGAACGCTGCGGGTACGCGCGTTCCCCGCCATATATGGCCAAGTGGGAGGGTGGAGCAGCTGGGAGGCGGGAGCGGGGTGGCGAATGGGAACCGGGGGTGAAGGAAGGGGGCGGGGCCGCAGAGGAGCGGTGGCGGTGAGCGGGGGGGACAAGGGCGTGCAAAAACAGAAACGGAGGGATCGGCGGGAAGAAACCGACACAGGAAGCGGCAAGGGGGCAAGCCTGAGGGCGGGAGCCCAGGCAGCAGGAGGCAGCAGGAGGCAGCGGCGAGAGGCAGCAGTGGTGACCAGGGCACACGGGGCCGTGCGGTGAGTGGGGTGACCGGGTTAAGGGTCACCCAGTGCCCCTTAACATCAGTTTACTATTCTAAACTACAAAGGCCAACCATTCAGAGATGTGTAACAGTTCATGGATAGATTAAATAATGGATAAGAGACAAGATCAGATATGATATCGAAGCGATCATGGGTAATGACATAACTGTGACCAAATGGATTCTGGAAATGTTGCCTGCATCTATGAGCTTCCTGAGCGTAATTCGCGTAGTAGCGCTACGCATAGCTAAGCGAAGTGCACTTTGCAGTATGCAAGCTACGTGTAGCTATGCAAACTGCGTAGTGCGGTAGGGAAAATGCTGTTCGCACTGATTGCACAGTGCCAGATGCTTGTCCACACTATGCAATCATTGCAAGCGACAACTTGCACAGTGCAAGCAGTCGTTTTCTGCCGCTTGAGTAGATTTGTACTCGAGCGGTAGCTTTCTCAACGTGGACTGGTAGTTTCTCATCACGAGCGTTAGCGAGCATACGCGACCACTTGCACTGAGAAAGCTAACCTCCCGCATTGAGAAACTCGCCAGGAGTTATATTTTCCACGCTCACGATTGGCAACTCAATGTTGCTGATCGCGAACGAGGAAAAAGTCTCACGAGATGTTGATTTTGTTCACCCGCGGTCGCCAACTTGACGTTGAGGATCGCGTGCAAACAAAAAGTGCCCTCTGCGCGTTTTTGCACAGTGCTACGTGCAATTTGCATAGCGCGTAATAGTGCAAACTACGCATGCTCCGCGAGAGTAGCATAGTCCTATGCCCAGGGTTATGTAGAAATAAAGTTTGAGAGGCTTGAAGCAGGTGAAATTTGCGATCTTGGTAACTGTTTTGTGATCAAAGTTCATGATCAGTTCTATTTACAGAGATCCAAAAACACTATTGTATATGTCATTCCAACATCATCCGGGGCAGAAGGAGAATGCTCCAAAGTAGGTGGGGCAGCAGTTAGTCACTGTGTTTCCAGTGCGGACTCCACTGACACCGAATCCCAGACCTGTCCCAAGCACACTCACACCTTTGCACAATCCACACAGACACAAGCAGCACACTCACACACAAACACAAACAACAACAAAAAACATAGGCCCACATCCAAACAATAAGACACCAGTGCAGCCAGACACCGAACCCACCACCATAAACACATGCACCACCCCACCACTAGCACTACCACAGACACTGCACCCACCATCATACCCATATGCACCACCCACACAACAAGCATAACCGCAGACACCGCACTCATTACCACACCCACAAGTACCACCACAGACACAGCACCCATCACCACATCCACTTGTACCACCACCACATCCACCACACCCATCACCCCCATAGCACACATACAACACAAAGCAATACACACTTAAATGTTCATGACATACACCAGACCCACTGACACGTGCACCCTTAACAGACACATGAACAGACACTTACACTCCCTCTACCTCCAATTCCCAGCTCCCTCCCGAACATCCTTCCATTTTTCCAAATGAGAGTCTTTAGTTTGCCCTTGCCCTGAGCCCTGCCACACCCAAACCCACCCCTCCCACATACAGACCTAATCCTTCTACCCCAATCCATCCCTTCTACTACCCAACTCAGCCCTTAAAAGTTAGTAACCACCCCTACTACCCTCAAAGTACACCTAAAAAAGGCAAAGGACCCTATCCCAAAAGCACGACCACAACTCCAAAAGCCACACCCCCTTCCAAACCTAAGTCCACCCCTCCCAAATCCAAGACCACCCCTCCCAAATAACATCTCTGAGGTACCTGCTCTGCCCAGTAGATGCCCCTTGTCAGGGAGGTTCCCCAAGCAGTGCAATTGGAGGCAAGCTGAGTTCTCTGACACACCTGTGCACAAGACTTTATGTCCAAAATGTGGACTGGCATTTGTCTAGTTTGCAACAAGTTGAGAAAGTAATGTCATTCTGAATAAATCACAGTTTTTCTTCTCAGGAGATTTGTCCTTGCATTAATTTTCCTTTGCAATTGTTTTAATGTAACATGTGTAGGACATATTTTATTTTAGCATGATGGCAGCAACTACTACTTACTTTTTAAATGTCTACTATATTAAGTGCATACACTCGTTCTCATGGTATGTGATGGTCATTTGAATTTAGGTGCAGCCACTCAACACAGTAGTGGACGATTGCACCAACAAATAGATAGTGAAACATTATTCAAAGAATGTTTACTACAGGTGTGTTTGTTTCACCTTGATTACTGCTAAGTTGATACACATATACCTTGTACCTTGTAATATAATGTGCAAATTGAAATTGTATACAATACATGGCTTGCACCGTACAAGAGGAAATGCTACATGGATGAATATGTAGAGTGGTTAACATTTGGGACTGCCATTGATTTTCTAGGTTATCTATGAGATGAAGGCTCCAGCTTGTCTAGTATAAGTTATACATGATGTTACATTGCACTTATCCCAATGATGTGTAATGTGTATCTTTTTCTGGTGACAATGTTCCTACGTTAGTTACACACACCTGTATGGGGAGTTTTTGATTTTTTATTTGTTATCCTTTTTTGTGTGTGTCCTTTTTTTAGGGCAGCTGGCACCCAATTTATAAACTCAATGTGCTTATACAGGTGTGTTATTTTAAATGACTTAAACGTCAACATTAAACACATATGCATTGCACATTGGCATACTATTGATTCTGTGAGTAATTCAATAATGCACAAGTCCTGAGCAAATTTCAATAGCCAAGTGAAAAAGGTAACAGGTAATAGGGGAGGTTACCTTCAGTTCCAGCGACAACGGTGTTGATTTGCATTGTGATCAGCCTGCAGAGGCAGGATGTGAAGGATCGGGTCCATGTGAGCTCAGGAAGTGGGAAGTTGAGTCAAGGTGACATTGTGCATTATATGCATTACATTCTGCCAACTCAGGTGTGGAAGTTTCACCGCCACAGTTGAGTCGGCTGGGAGGCACATCATGATTGACCTGGGAGGAAAACTGGCAGATCTCCCATCAACAGCTGCTTTTGGCTACTCCACCGCCAATGCGGTCAGGATTTCCTGACAGTGATGGCCGCACCAAGGTGGTTTTTTGTCTATGCAATCGCCAACATCTAAATAGAGCGGGCGGACTGCCAATATGGTGGCTAAAATGTGACGGCAGGACCGATTCCGCCAATATCAAAATCAGGCCCTTTGTCTCTAAATTGGAAGTCAAAAATCCTCAGCTGAGCAACACAGCAGGCTGTGGCCAAAGTTGGCTCCTCCACATCGAAAGGACAAGGTCCCAGTGAAGCTGTTGATGTTTTGCAGGAAAACTTGGAGCAGGAGAAATGGATATTCAATGCCCAAGGAAGGTTCCTCACTGGCCAGACACTTTTGGTGCCTTTGCCTGGTGAAGTTTTCTACATTCGGACTTAGTCACTTTTTTGGAGTTTGAATTCTTCCAGGGGGCAATACTGCTTGCTGTAGCTGAAGAGGGCTCTACATGATTGCATACCATCTCCACTAGGTTGCGCTGAATTGAATTTGATGCTGTGAAAAATCTCCAAATCTCCAACGCCCACCCATACTTAGGCACTCAACAAAAATGACTGCTGCTTGAAGGGAATAACTTTGTCTCACTGTAGATATGTCATAACTGTATTACTTAACAGGAATGATGCAAAAAAATCATAGGAACATTCTGTAAATATATTTTGTTTCCCATGACATGAGAATCAAAGCATCCAGGGCAGATAAACCCAAAAAACATGATGACTCTAGGACTAGGATAAGGCCATCAAATCTCCACAGATTCATACAAAAAGGTGCCTACACATATTACAATCATAAAATCCACAAATTCAAAGAGTGAGAATTTTAGGGAAGATTCTGGGGCACATCTGACCACCCCAGATTCACAGCACCCTTAGTAGAATTCTGGCTTAAATTGTTGGAAAATTCTGGGGTCATCACAGAGTTACCATGCCCCTCACTGGCTCATACCACACATAGCAGAAATTGTCCACAGACATGGAAGATATCAGAGGTCAGACCTAGTCCCTCCCAAATTGTCCCAACCTCAGGACATGGACAGGCACCAAAATCATGGCACAATCTCTGGCTACCCTAAGTCTCTGCTCTCTACCCTTGTCCCAGATTCAGAGAATATGCAACAGAAAAGTGAACCAACTTCAAGAAAAAACCTGTAGCAGGTTCCATGACCACCGTGACCTACCCCAGACTCAAAGCACCCACGTCAGAAAAAAAAACAACACTGAGGAAAGATTTGAGGCCAGGCACACCCACATGCCCTATCTGAACCACTGACACCAGATCAAAAAACACATTTGACAAAATTGGGTCAAGCCACCTGCCCCATATCTCCCAACATAGACACAAAATATAAACATCTGAAAACGCCTCAGTATTGGGAATAACCTAAACTGAAACTCCTGCACTCATAGGTTCATGGCACCAACAACAGAAAACATAAAACCTTAAAGAAGAATCCTAGGGACAGCTTCAGCCCTCAGAACCCCTAGAATCATGGCAGAGGTAACAGAAAACATTCAATAAATTGCAAGTTGATGTTTGCGGCAGATGAATTTAAAATCAAAGCACTATATCAATGGAGAAGTGAAAACCTGAGATACATCTTACAACATCAAACTTTTCATACGCTTGGAATTGTCATCGAGGTATTGACAGTAACCCTGGGCAAAGCACTACGCTACACTTGCGTAGTTTGCGTAGTTTGCGCTCCTTCGCACCACGCGAACAGCATGTAGCACAGTGCAAACACGTGTAGCATAGCGTAGCATAGTGCCGCGGTCACTTTTTGCTTGCTCGCGGTCCTCAACATCAAGTTGGCGACCGCGAGCAAGCAAAATGACATCCCGGCGAGACTTTTTCCTCGTTCACGATCAGCAACATCAAGTTGTTGATCGCGATCATGGAAAATAAACCTCCCAGCAAGATTCTCAACGCGGGGAGGTCAGGTTTCTCGTTGCGAGTGGTCGCGTATGCTCGCGGCTGCTCGTATTATGAAACTACCAGTCCGCGTTGAGAAAGTTGCCGCTCGGAGTAAAAATCTAATCGAGCGGCAGAAAACTACAGCTCGCACTGTGCAAGATGCCACTTTCAATGATTGCACAGTGCCGGATGCTTGTCCGCACTGTGCAATCATTGAAAATGGCATCTTGCACAGTGCGAACAGTGTACTATGCAGTTCGTGTAGTGCTACGCCTAGCTCGCGTAGTGCGAAGTGCACTTCCCTTAGCTACGCATAACGCTACTTCGCGAACTAAGCCCAGCCCTAATTGACAGTCCTTTCTGTACATCATTGATTAGCTGAGAAACCAGAGTGGAAATCGTTTGTTTTCTATACTAATTGCTTTGGTTATTGTTAGTCAGCTCCAGGTAAAAAAAGTCAACCCCTGCAAGCATTTGTACAAGGCAACACAAAATAAATATGAACAGATTACAGTCAAATTTAGAAGGAAGCCTTTACAATATCTTTATAACAAAATATTCCAACCTAGATCTTTGCGTTTTACTGGCGTCCTCAATTCCAGTTAGAACTACTCCCACAGTCATTTGTATATCAACATTCAGTGTGCGCTCGCTATTGCAGCGAATTATGCATCATCATACATACATTGTAATAGAAGCAATTCTTTGCATATGTGATGGATGTAAGACATTTTTTGTAAAATCCACCAGATACTTGAAAGGATCAATGACTTAAGATATGCTGCAATAGTTTCCACCGAGTAGCACTTGATATAACTAAAAAACAAAATTTGATAACATTCCCAGCTGCATGGATACTGCCCTGTTTATATTTTAACAGACACGTAAGACACAAACACACAAAATAGTCATCTCATGAAGGAATAAATCCTGATAATAATAATAATAATAAAAACACTTATAAAGCGCCTGGTTACACTTATGACAGTATGTCCCCGCGCTGAGAAATGCTGCAGTATATCAACGAGGCCGAGGTATGGAGCCCACGCGGGTGCAGGGGTACAAAACCAATATTACTTAGGGAAAAGGTATGTTTTAAGTTTGAGCCTGAATCTTGTTTCAGAGGGCTCCATGCGCAGATCTAGCGGGAGATTGTTCCAGTGCTTACTTACTTGATGGTTTAAAATAAGTGGTGATGATAAAGTAACACTGCTCGTCGGTTTGACAAATGAGAATTAAATATCTGTCTGATTACACAGCCATTTTCCATCGCATCTATAAGTAAATTATGTAGAGCCAAGCTACTATGGCAACACAGAACAGCTATTTACATGTGTAGAGCTTTTGTAGCACTGCAAAGGATGCATGACAAAAGTAGAGAGAAGGACAGACAAACTCTGGGCTACAGAGACAATAAATTACAATGAGTGTTGTTATTTTCACTCCTGTTATGTCATGTCATGTCATGTCATGCCATGTCATGCTAAGTTATGTTTTATGTTATGTTATGTCATGTCATTTCATGTCTTGTTAGCAATGTTGTTCTGTCATGCTAATCACCCTTGAGGGTATTCAGGCGTTCCGTAGCTGGTATGTGAGGCCAGCCATGGTTTGCTTACTCAAAAAGTCAGTTCTTCAGCTTCTTGAAAAGTTGAGAAGGGAGGAGAAGGTTCTGATGTGTTGTGGAATGTCATCCAGGCTTTAGAAGCCAGTTATGTAAAGGCACTGCTCCCTGCTTTACTTTTGTGTATGCTTGGGGTGTGTGCTAGCTAAAGTGTCTGGAAAATTGTTGCAAATTAATGTGGCTATTAGGTAGGCAGGGCCTGTGTTGTGGAGTGCTTTATAGGTGGGGGTGGATTGTGTGCACTTGTGTATCGGGAGCCAGTGAAGTTACCTAATGTGTGGTGCAATGTGGTCTCAGAGTGGGAGGTTGAGGATTAGTCTAGCTGCTGCATTTTGCATGGTTTGCAGTCTTCTTGTGAGATGGTTGTTTATCCCTGTGTACAGGGAGTTCCCAATAGTACAGTCTGCCGGTGATGAGGGCTTGGGTGATAATTTTCCTGGTGTTGTCTGATAGCCACTTGGAGATTTTCCTCAGAATTCTTGGGGTGCTGAAGCAGGATGAAATCACTGAGTTTGCTTGGGGGGTCATGTCTAGTTTGTTGTCTATGATGATTCTGAGGTTTCTTGCTTGTGAACAAGGCATGGGTCCAAGGTTTGTGGGCCACTGGGTGGAGTCCCATGCTGAGGTGTCTTCCCAAAGACGACCACTGTGACCTTGTCTGAGTTCAGTTTGAGGCAGTTGAATGTCATCCACTTGACCACTTCAATCATGCATATGGTGAACTTTTTCATAGTGTTGGGCATTTTGTCCGAGTAGGACAGTATCAACTGTGTGTCATTAGCATATGTTAAGATGTTTATGTTGCAAGCCCATATGACATCAAACAGAGAATGCATGTGGATGTTGAATAGCGTTGGGCTGAGCGAAAACCCCTGCCGATCTCCACAATTCTCAAAAAAACACTTGCATTACTAAAGGTACAGACCAAAATTACGACAGTTTTTTCAGCTCCTAAAATGACATTCTGAATGGATACCTGTTCAGTACCTAGAAGGAGCATGTTGTGGGCGTCCCATCTAAATACTTATTCTGTATCATATGTTTCACTGTTTTCTGACTGAAATCTGCCCGGTAAACGTTTAACTTTTACCAACACCTCAAAGGTGGTGGTAATGCATTTGTAAAAGGGAGGGGTCGCCTTGGAAAAATGTTCCCTTTGTGAATGTGGGAAAATGTGAAAAGAATGTAAAAGGAAGTTTGTTAACCTCTTCAGCGCGACCGCGTTTCCCCCTCCGGTGCAGGGCGGTAATAGAAATGGGCGTGGTCATGACGGAACGGTTCCGTCATGAGCACAGCTCAACCGTAGCTCATGACGGAACCGTTCCGTCATGAGCATGGAAGGGGTTAAAGAGTAGCCAGTGATTCAAGAGATCATTGCTGAATGTTCAACAAACTTTTAAGAAAAAGGAAGCTTTTTTAAAAGCAGTCATGATTCCTTTAAGCACAATGGGTTGCATTAAATAAATTGCTTTATTTAAAGTAATAAAAGAGGGGGTGGTATGCAGACGCCAGCAGGCTGTCTTTACTGTGATGGTCTCCAATCATAGTCAGTCTCAATTTGTGACCTAACCAATTAATATTCATGAGGTAGGTCAGATTGCGACCCACTAGGATTTGGTATGTTAAGAACTGACATATTAGTATCTAGGTCGGTTCTTGAAAATCTTTCCTGGTTGCAAAAGTACTGGGTGAAAATTACAACCAATACAAAGTAAATCTACCCGATGATCCCTTTCGCAAACTGACTTGGAAACACTCACTTCAAGAAAATAACCATGAGAGAATGGATGTAAAAAACTGCCATACTGGAAATTGTTGTAACAGATACATCTCAAATGGCAATTGCATCGGAGACTGCACTAGCTTAGAGTAAACACCACAGAGGCACTCTCCACCCTGCACAGACCGTGACCCACCCATCAGAAATGGTCGAGCACGAGGGATAACTGACCAGTTGGTGCTTTTAACTTTTGCCTATTGTGTGGAGAGGTATTATATTTTGTACTCTTTACCGGCTGTTGCATTGCCGCCCACTGTAAAGTAAAATTGTAAACCAGCGAGCATGGCATTTCGTTTGTAATAAGACCCATTGGGGCAGATTTATGAAGGCCTTGCGCCGCCGGTGCGTCACTTTTTCCCATGTTAAAAATGACGCACCGGCGGCGCAAGGCCTTCATAAATCTGCCCCATTGTGTCTTAAATTTGAGGTGAATCTGGTCTATATTCCAATTTAAAGGGAATTTAATGGGCTGCGTGTCTATCACAGTAAATGAAGCAACCTTGCTGACGTCTGATGCCGATGGGTTCGGAGTGTCATGTAGAAGGAAGGCAGATTCGGCCTGAAAGTCGAAGCTAGGACGAATATATAATTGTAGCCGAACTATGAAATATACTGTCCCAAGAGTGTTTAGCCAGGCTCCTCTAAATAAAAATAAAATATAAATAAAATACAGAGCAGCCAGAAACGCCAAGAAAAAGTAAAAAACTACTATATGATTTATGAGAATGTTTTTATTCGTTTCATATCAGTTCCGTAGCGGTGCAATCGTTGCTTATAAATATGCTTCCCTGGCATTTAGTACGACTGTTAAGAATATGGTATAAAAATATGATCTGAGAATATATTATAGCTAATTCTGTGTACGCTGTGTTTCCTTGCTGAACTTGCTTCTGCGGCTTCATTAGCCCCATTGCCCCCTTTATGTGGTAAATTGAAAGGGCATGTGTGTAAAGATATCTGCGTGGGCCCACTCAGCAGAAAAATAATAAAGTAACACCCAGCCAAGTGTAAGCAATTAGCTGAAAAACAAGGAGGGATCCGCGTCCGGAGGGCACACTTCCAATGGTTCACTGTGAAAATTGAAAAGCATTTAACTAGTCCACTGAGTAAACACCCCAGCTTTTGCCAGCTCTTATAGTAGCACGTGTCACACCTTTGTCAGCATTTGTGTTACACTCAACATTTTATTCCTCGAGATGCTGCTGAAGATCCCTGCAAACCTTGATGATTAAGGAAAAAAATTAAATGCTACAGAATGAATAATCATTGTATTAGCTATCAGGTTTAGCAGACCAATTCTTTATAGCATCATTGTGAATGAGAATAATAATAATGTTAATAAAAAATATGCTATTGAAAATATTAAAAATAACAAAGAAACTAAAAACGTGCTCTTTTTATTGCAGTCGGTACTGTATGTTCACTATTTCGTCATGTAGTTGATACAGGACTGGTGCCAGTGGTTGGAGGTGGTGAGCACCGCAACTTGTTGAGGGCCAGGACTTATCATATTTTGCCGCAAAGAAAGAAAAGAGAAAGGCAGAAAAGGGAGAAGAAAAAGGAAAAGAAAGGTGGAAAATGTTGAGAAAAGGAGAACGGAGGAATGAAACGGAATCTGCAAGAGTGAGATAAAGAGTCAGTGTAGTGTATGGTGGTGGAAGAAAGAGGTATCAGGAGGAATCGAAACTAGGTAGCCGTTGGTATTGAGCAATGCATTCGGCGGCACCAGAGGCGGGCATTCCAGAAAAACACCGGCAGCTCGTTGATTAAAGTCACAGATTAGTGATTTTGGCTCTAAATCAAAAAAATAAGCTACTACCTGCTAAAAGACTTCAATACAATACAATACAATAGTAGCGGATGGCTGGGCTCGTACGTCAAGGCTATGCGGTTGCACACATAGGCCCAGGGGCGTAGCTTGGGCAGTGAGATCGCGGGGGGGGGGGGGAACTTTAGATTTTCTGACAATCAGGCTGCCATTTAATGTTTAAATGCATTATACCACAAAAGGGTTTGTGTGAGGGGCCTATGGGGCAGTGGAAAGGGAGAGGTATGCATTTATTGGTGAGGGGGTGTAACACCCCAAACATCCCCAAAGCTAAACCCCTGAATTGGCAAGTAGGAGAGGGTGGACAGGTCATGTCACACTCCACTTTCCTAACATCTTCTGGGCTAATCAAGCAATTCACTGCATGGCAGTCTATCCACATCTGCCAGGTTCTGAAAGTGCCACAGCTTCAGCACATGATACGTTTTTGAAGGCATCTAATTAATCCAACATGGCATAAGATGACATACTGCTCAGTTCGTAGCCATGAGTAAACCATTCAACACAGAAAACAGAGTTGCATGCCCAATAACTGCCATTAAAGTTATCCCATGTTGCATTAAAGAAATAAACTCACCTCCATTTACTTACTAAAATATAGGTTTTTAAGGAGTGGCAGTTGTAGTTCCTCATTGAAAATTTGCAAACGCACATACACAGCAATTTGCTTGTGTTAATTCTGTGGTGAACAACCATGAACAAAGACATAAAGACAAGTAGGGGAGAATGTATCTTTTCTAAGACTCATGATAGCAGATGGCTCACACTCATTGTAAGGACTTCACTATTGACAACCTTAGCTAACTGTTTGCAGACCTATTTTTCCAATACACAAAATATACTTAGGGCTTTGGGTCAGCCCCTTGTTTGTGATTTGATGTCTTTTTTGTTTATCTCGGTTATTTTATCTTGATTTGATACCTTTCCTCACTATTCCTGGGTTTATCCTAGCCAGGAATATATCAGCTTTCATTTTCTTGGCTCATATCCACCTGCAAGCTAGTGGAAGCCCTGTAGTCTTTCTTTCATATTTAGTGTGGTGGCCAAATAGGGGCATTGCGCATGCTGGTTGTAGGTTTTTGGTCTTGTTAAGAACCTATTCTAAAATGAAAGCAGTTGTGCATCTGCCCTCTTAGTATCTATACTGTATGTAAGTGCACGTTAACACTTTTGGTTTTACATAATTTCAAAAGCTGAGTATTTATGTTTTTGTAAAACTCTGTTTTGCACACTATTAGCTGTTTGCAGCAAATTTATAGTTCCTACTGAAACTGGTCCTAAACAATTCCAAACTTTCTGCGTGGCTCTCTGGGTCCAGGACAAATAAAGGATCACCCTTATGTCAAGAGATAGGCCTATGCAGTCGCCCATTCATTAGATTAGTAGCAGGAGCTTGTAAGGTGACGTGTCCTGAACTTGACTGCAGCGATGTGGGAAATGTCAATTGACACAGTGGTGACAGTCGGAGGTTGAGTAAGTGAAATGGTATGTCCGAGAGTTGATTGCTGTAAGGTGGAAATGCACATTGATACTTTTTTTACTTTTATAAACTTTATTTTACAGTTCAAATGAATTGCATCAAAGTACACATGTTAAAATGAGGATATTAAAAATTAATTACATTAAAACAAGCAGGCAATCAATACAATTATTTTTTTAAAGAGAGAATACAGTGCAAATTTCAGAATGATAACCATTACACTGAAGGGTTAACTAAAAATACAAACACAGATATGTAAACAAATACAAGTCACCCTGAGCACACAACTAGTGTTTTATATTGTCCAGATATCCAACAAACTCTTGATCCAAGTTCAGGTTCAAATTCTTTATTCGAATATGTCACGTCTCCAAACAGCCAGGTAGTAGTTTGAAAACACAGCTTTATACTAAGTTCTAATTGCAGAAAAACAGCCTACACATATTTTGTCATGCAGTATAAAGCACAGTAGACATCTTCAAGGCCTATGATTCAAATCTGCAGGCTTGTAAGTTTTCCGTAAATTCCATATGGTAGGATACCCAGGGTGAAGAAAACAAGACTCCAAAATCCTTATAATTTGCCAAATCCTTATTTGCGAGTATGTGAACTCCTAATAGAAAATATCTCCAGTTCACTTGTTCTTTTCAAAACTATAATCATGAATACTCATATCCTAAAGAATATTCTTTTTTTTTTAATTGTTTTTAAATTCACCTTATAACTTGCCAAATCCTTATTTGCGAGTATGTGAACTCCTAATAGAAAACATCTCCAGCTCACCTGTTCTTTTCAAAATTATATAATAATGAATACTCATATCCTAAAGAATATTCTTTTTTTTAAAATTGTTTTTAAATTCACCTTATAACTTGCCAAATCCTTCTTTGCAAGTACGTGAACTCCTGATAGAAAATATCTCCAGTTCAAATGTTCTTTTCAAAACTATAATCATGAATTTACAAAAAAGGGGGAAACACCAATAAATAACAATGCATAAAGTGTTTGCCCAAATTACATAGTTTCATGTCCAAGTTCCAATAAACTAATATGAAGTCTCACCTATATTTTGAAAAATAAGTGGCCTAGCTTTTCTTCGCTTAATATCAACTTGCAATTTTGTCAATACCTCAACTCGTAGTATACCATAATTCTCGCTAGTAGGTTCAGGTAGGTTTATTGTTTAATCTCATCTTCCAAATTCTGGATTTCCTGAAGTAATTTCAAAATTTCTCTATCCACATTCTCAATCAAAATATTGATGAGATTTCTTGAGCAATTTGTGATTTCTTTTTATCATTATGCTAATAAATCTGGTTCCAATTCCTCATAAGTGGGGACTATTTTTGATCTTAAGCCATGTGGTATTCTATTCTAAGTGAGATACTGTTTCAAGGTACCAGCATCCCACCGTTTATGAAGTTCTACAATCTTTAGATTTTCCAAACGTAAGAATTTGACTCTTAGGCCTGCTTTCTTTGCACTTTTAGTACTACCAATTGCTGAGCCAACAGAGCTACCTGCGCTCAGGTTCTTAAACAAGTCAGCTGCTTCTTTATCTCGGTTCATTATTCGCAGTATAAAGCACAGTCGACATCTTCAGGGCCTATGATCCAAATCTGCAGGCTTGTAAGTTTTCCGTAAATTCCATATGGTAGGATACCCAGGGTGAAGAAAACAAGACTCCAAAATCCTTATAACTTGCCAAATCCTTATTTGCGAGTATGTGAACTCCTAATAGAAAATATCTCCAGTTCAATTGTTCTTTTCAAAACTATAATCAAGAATCTATAAAAAAGGGGGAAACACCAATAAAAAAACAATGCATAAAGTGAATGCCCAAATTACATTGTCTCATGTCCAAGTTCCAATATACTAATACGAAGTAACATCTATATTTTGAAAAATATGTGGACTAGCTTTTCTATGCTTAGTATCATCTTGCAATTTTGTCAACACCTCCTCCAGTATATCATAATTCTTGCTAGTAGGTTCAGGTAGGTTTAAGTGTTTCATTTTGTTTTCCAAAATCTGGATTTCCTAAAGTAATTTCAAACGCTTCCTACCGCATTCTCAATCATAATATTGATGAGACTTCTTGAGCTATTTGTCAGTTCTTTTTCCCATAATGCTAATAAATTTGGTTCCAAGACTTCATAAGTGGGACAATTTGTCACCTTTAGCCATGTGGTATTCATTTCAAAGTGAGATACGGTTTCAAGGTAGCAGCATCCCAACAATTATTAAGTTCTGCTCCCTTTAGAATTTCCAAACTTAAGAATTTGGGTCATAGGACTTCTTTCGTTTTTAGATAATTGTGTGTATACTGAGCCCTAAAGAGTGTTGAGCGCCCTAGGAAACTGACTTTTCCTGGTTACCAAATTTAAAAGATTACAAACACAGATATGTTAACAGACGAGCTGTGACGTCAGCAAGTAATTATTTAAAGTGCTATAGATAACGTGCAAGGGGCCTTAAGAGTTCTCAAAGCAGCCAATAAAACGGAAGCTGATGGGGCATCTAATGAATAAAATAGAGTGAGGGCTGCAACTACTGTTCGTGTTGAGAATTTCCTTAAAAGCGGGACGATAAAATCCTTCCTCTCTTTTATATAAAATGTGCAAAAGAGGAGGAAGTGTGACATCGATTGGGCTGACTTGTTGTCACGGACGCAGAAATGTAGGTCCTAAGGACAAATTGATCATTTGGGTAACCAAGCATTAAGGATAAGGTTCAGTCTGAATCTTGTAAGAATGAATCGGTGCTGGTAATTCTTCGCTATCTGTAAATAAGAATGAGAATGATATAATATCTGTTGTAAAAATGTGTAGAAGTTTACGGATTGTTTCCCTTTGTGAGTATTCCATCTATCCTTTGTAACTTGGTTTAAAAAGATCACCTTTAGTCTTGGTTTAGGGAAATGTTTGCAAAGAGATGGAGTATCACACAAAAAAAACAAGATCAGAGATGCGAAATTTTCTCTAATGTAGGTTATCCACGGGATTCTGTAGGCGTGATCCAAGGTTAAAATATCTTTGATAATGTTTTGATTCAAACCCACCCTTTCCCTTTTCCAGATCGATAACCAAAGAACAACTGCAGCTAATCTAATAGCATCCGTAATATAGTGCATGCCAGATTCTTTGTGGGCTATGAAATTGTTAGTTGAATGTGGAAATGACAATAATCTTTTTATGAATTTGTCTTCTTGTACCTAAAAGGTAGTTAAGTCAGTGATACCCCATAATGATGCCCCATGAGTGGCCATTGAAAGCGTTTTTTGCCTTGTAAATTGTGAACATTTTCGATATTGGCTTATAGCCTAGTTTTTTCGAAAACCTAAATAAAACTGTGATACTTTGGATCATTGGATTAGTTCTATTTTGCAGCATCTCCTTCCATGTTTGTTTGTTGTCAAAGACAACCCCTAAATAGTTAAAATGATGTACCTGATCTATTTCCCTCCCACCTAAATTAAATCTCAGTTTCTTCTTTTTGTCCTGGCCTATTGACATCACGTAGTATTTCGCTTTATTAACTTGCAGATCCAGATTAAGCATAAAACCAGTGTACTGAGAAAAAAGATTTTGCAATACCATTGAGTCCTTGCTAATAAAACGGCTTTTCTGTTTAAAGCAGGATCAGGAGGGCAGATAATGAGGCTAGCGGGGTGGCTTTTGTGGTCTCAATCAAAGCTCTACTTAATCTATTAGTATAGAGAGCAAACAGGAAGGGGGCCAGGACACAACCTTGCCTGACACCCCTCTCGATTTTGAAAGGTTTGGTGCATTCTCCATTTCTCCCTTATCGTACCATAGCAGAGGCTCCCGCATAGAGTTTCCTAATAAAATGAATTATACCATTGTCCACTTCCATCCCCTTTAGGATTTCTCATAGCTTACTATGGACCACGCAATCGAAGGCCTTGGATAAGTCCATAAATGTCAAATAAATTTGAGTATTTTTTGCTCTTGTATATTTACCAATTGTAAGAGTCAAATTTAGACATTGATCCAGTGTTCCCCTACCATGTCTAAACCCATACTGGACTTCCGGCAAGATGGCCCCTTCCTCTGCCCATATTTCTAATTTATATAGCGATAAGTGACCCATTAGTTTGGCCGAGCTATCAAGCAAAGAAATTGGTTGGTAATTGGCAGGTGCAGAGGTGTCCCCTTTTTGTATAGTAGAATGATTATTGATTGTTCAAAGAGGGGGATCACATATAAGTATGAATGCCTCTACCCTCAGAAAAATATCATGGAAGTATTTTATCCATGAATCTTCATCTAAATGGGTATCTAATGAAGGGACATTATTATCACCCAGGAAGGGCATATTAAAAGTTTTTCAAAAAGCTGTATTGTCCCGAAGGAGAGATGCCTTTTTAAGGTTCTCCTATGCCTCTAGTTTCAGCTGTCTTAGCCTATTTACCCTGGCTAACTTATAGGTTTTCCTAAGGATCTGAATCTGGTCTGTATTTCTAGGTGAGATTTTAAGTGACTTACGCAGATTTTGTGACGTATCTGTACAGTTCTTATCGAACCACCAGTAGGATATAGGATCTCGCACAGAGGACAAATTTATCAGCTGTGATATTAAGTACTTTAATAGCATGTTAAACACCTTTACTATACAACTCTGGTCTAATTATGGATCCAGACATACGTTTATGCTCTCCGGGTTAGCCAAAACAAATCTTGTAAAAAGAGTGCCAACATCAACCTTCTCCCATTGCAGAATAACACCATTAGATCTACTTGTGATTGGTTTGGGGAAATTGAAGCCATTTTGGGGCTTTGACACTGGCCATGACAAAGCACTGGACAAGATGGCATGGTTGCTAAATTCGGTAAAGTGCGCTTTGGGTGTTGGAAGCCTTACCCTAAGGGACTCAGATAAAATGATGTAGTCTAATGTGGTGAGGTATTCACCTCTATAAACGGTTGGGTGGGTCTAAGGCGTTATGGATCACAAGTTGCCATTTCATTAATATAGTCTTACACGCGTTCCTGTGAGTATCATGGTGGAAATGGGAATGCACTCATTTTTGTGGTCCAGAATTCCGTATAGCTCTGCAGAATTTTGAAAGCAGGGTTTCAGATTAAAATCTCCCAGCCAGATTACATATAAGGTCTTGTAGTGAGACTCCGCCAGCTCCTTTAACACATTATCTAAGGACTGGGAAACTACCTTTGGATCTAGAAAATTGTTATTGTAGTAATTTTATCAATAAAACATCCCAAGCAGCAGGTCCTTCAATCACCAATATCTGAAAGTTTCGGGATGTATTTATAAAAGTCAGAACTTTGAATTTCACCATGTTGGAGATCAGTGTAAGCAAGCCCCCCCCTTGACCTACCCACTAGAGACAGAGATGCTGGGGTTTGAAAAGACCTATACCCGTCAATGTATATTAGGTTCATCTCTTAGGTTTCTTGAATGGAAATGGTTTGATAAGTAGCCAAAATAGACAACCATGCCCCGTTATTATGCTTACTACCGTATCCAGCTATATTCCATGATGCCAGAGAATAAGAAAAATTATCTCTGTCCCTGGTGGAGGATAGAGAAGTCTGCTGTGCATGGACTATTATGTGTGAATCGATAACCAACTGATGTTCATTTCCCCACTGTGAAAGCTGGCAGGCGGCCATAGGATGAGCTCTTTCGGATTGGGTTCTGGCAGCTAGCACACTATCGCCCGGATGTCAATCACAGGAATCCAAACCTGCTAGGGGGGCAAATCTATTGGATGTAAGATAGTGTGCAGAATTAATCATAAAGTTCTCATAACTTTGTAGGTTCAGTGATAGAATATCGATGTAACAAACATCGATGTTATAAATATCGAAGTTAAAATATAGAATACAAAAATATCGACTCCCTACACCTAAACAGGTAGGTACAAAAATATTGCAGTAAAAAATATAGATGTAAAAAATATAGAATACAAAAATATCGACTCCCTACACTTAAACAGGTAAGTACAAAATTATTGAAGTAAAAATATAGATGTAAAAAATATTGAATTAAAAATATATATAAAATAAAATATATTAAATATATGAAATAATAATATTATTTTTAACAAACTAAATTAAATGTAATACACATTTTAAGTAAATATAAACATAAACTTAATTAAAAAAATATAAACACACAAACAATATTTAATACATATACATATATTTAATTATTATCTTTATTTAATTTGTAAACTTAAAAAAAATTAGAAATACAATATAATATTTTAAGATAAAAAAAATCATTCTATAATCATTTAAAACATTAAATTATTTAGATAAATTAAAACTTACATTTCCCAAAACAATAAATGCAACAGTAGGGAAAATGTTGGATAGCGAAGAGGTAAAAATGACTATTCCCACTCTAGTGAGTGCAACAGTAGGGAAAATACTGGATAGCGTAGGGGTAAAATTACTATTCCCACTCCAGTAAGAGAAACAGTAGAGAAAGTGTTGGTTAGCGGAGAGGAAAAAATTACTATTCCCACTCCAATGAGTGCAACAGTAGGGAAAGGGATGGATAGCGGAGGGGTAAAAATTACTATTTCCACTCCAGTCAGTGCAACAGTAGGAAAAGTGCTGGTTAGCGGAGAGGAAACAATTACTATTCCCACTCCAATGAGTGCAACAGTAGTAAAAGTGCTGGATAGCGGAAGGGAAACAATTACTATTCCCACTCCAATGAGTGCAACAGTAGGAAAAGTGCTGGATAGCGGAGGAGTAAAAAATACTATTCCCACTCCAGTGAGTGCAACTGTAGGGAAAATGTTGGATAGCGGAGGGGTAAAAATTACTATTCCCACTCCAAAGACTGCAACAGTAAGGAAAGTGCTGCATAGTGAAGGGGTAATAATTACTATTCCCACTCCAGTTAGTGCAACAGTAGGGAAAGTGCTGGATAGCAAAGGGGTAAAAATTACTATTTCCACTCCAGTAAGGGAAACAGTAGGGAAAGTGTTGGAAAGCGGTGAGGAAAAAAATTACTATTTCCACTCCAATGAGTGCAACAGTCGTCAAAGTGCTGGATAGTGGAGGCATAAAAATTACTATTCCCACTCCAGTGAGTGCAACTGTAGGGAAAGTGCTGGATAGCGAAGGGGTAATAATTACTATACCCACTCCAGTGAGTGCAACAGTAGGGAAAGTGCTGGATAGCGAAGGTATACACATTACTATAACCACTCCAGTTAGTGCAACAGTAGGAAAAGTGCTGGATACTAGAGGGGTAAAAATTACTATTCCTACTCCAGTGAATGCAACAGGAGGGAAAGTGCTGGATTGCAGAGAAACATAATATACTAAAAACATTTAAAAAATAGAAAACATTTAACAAATCATAAAAATAAATAAACAATAGTAAACAAATATACATTTAAAAATATTAAACATTTTAAAAGAACACATATTACAATATAAATTACATATAAATATTATATAAAATAAATTAATAAATACCTTTAAAAACAATAGCTATTTACAAGGAGGAAATATTTACAAACTTATGTAAAACATACATTTTGTATTTTATTTCCTACACTATAACATCAAACCAATGAAAACAGACTTAAAAACTTGTATTTACATTTATTTCCATAATTAAGACAAATTATAATCAATGAAAAAAATTATTATTAATAAAAAATATTTAAAAAAATAATTAAATACACATGCTTTAACTAAGCCTGGGTGGTGAACTCCACTCGCGGAGTTTGCGGAGTTTCCAGCACTCCACGTTACGTGGAGCTTGCAGAGTTTTTTTCCTTGCTCTCATTCACCAACGTCAAGTTGGCAAGTGTGAGCGAGGAAAATCCACCTCCCAGCGAGATTTTTCCTTGTTCGCGATCTTCAGCATCAAGTTGGCGAGAGCAAGCATGGAAAATAAACCTCACCGCGTTTTCTCAATGGGGGGGGTCAGGTTTCTCATTGCGAGTGGTCGTGTATGCCCGCATTGAGAAATTAGTTGTTTGCATTGATAAAGCTGCCTCTCGAGTAAAAATCTACTTGAGCGGCAGAAAAGTACGGTTGCGCTGTGCATGGTGCTGTTCACAATGATTTCACAGTGCAGGCAAGCATCCGGCACAGTGCGATCATCGCGAACGGCATTTCTCTACCGCACTCCGCCGCTACGCTCCGCGTAGTGCGACAGAGGTTTTTTTTGTACTTTGCGTAGCTCCGCGTAGTGCAACTCTGCAAACTCCACCCAGGGTTAGCTTTAACACTATAATATGCATAACACATACGTAAAACTAATTACACAATTACCATATTTATTTTTTAATGAATTAATTAAAATTAATTAACAACTAATTAGGTATTCATCAACTAAAAATAAATGACTTCCCACCCTTTCCACCTATAAACACCACAACACACACCTAAAATTAATTACATAATTACCATAATTAATTACTAATGAATTAATTTAAATTAATTACCAACTAATTATTAATTCATCAATTAAAAATACATTACGTCCCACCCTTCCCAAAGTGTACACCTATAAACACCACAACACACACCTACAATTGATTACACAATTACCATAATAAATTACTAAATAGTCAATGGGGCGTGTCCTCGGAACACCTCTCTGCAATGCAGCTCTGTGTCACTTACTGGAGGTACCTGGTGGGCTAGCTGGCCCCCACCGACCCACAGGATTCAAAGGGATTTCATAGGGACGTTATAGGTAGAAATTAGCATTTAAAAAAACCTTTGAAATTTACTGAAAAAAACACCGTTTTCAAGGACATTATAGTTAGAAATTAGCATTTAAAACACCTTTGAAATTCACAGAAAATACAATAGGTTTCATAGACGTTATAGTTAGAAATAAGCATTTAAAAAATGTTTGAAATTCACTGGAAAAAACCATAGGTTTCAGGCATGTTATAGATAGAAATTAGCATTTAAAAAAACCCTAGAAATTCACTGAAAAAACATAGGTTACAGGGACGTTATAGTTAGTTGACATTTCACACGTACAAAACCAGAGAAATTCTGCTGTTATAGTTAGTGCAGCTAACTCTAACTCGCGCCCCTGCAATGCACTGCTGATGACGGCACATATTATATCATTCATGACATGGTCAGTGACATTATTGATGACATCTCAAATGACATCACTGATGACATCATCCACATGAAAATCTGATGCACCTCCTCACACCCAAATATAACCTTTGATAAACCCACTCTAAAATACAGACTACTATTTTCGAAACCATCGACACAACAATACCAGTTACTACATATGCACTCACTGATTCCTAGGTCTACACACGCATCCATTCATTCACCCATACAGTCACTCATACAAGCAGTCACTCATCACTACAGCACTATCATATGCACTCATACACCTGCAAAGATACTCACACACCACCACTCACCCACAGAGTTACTCACACACCTAGTCAGTCATGTAAAGTATCAATCACACTCCCATTTACTCACCTATACAGTTATACACATTACACACACCACCTCACCTATTCATACAGATACTAACACATACTTACTCTTTTATACAATCACTGACACAAGCACCCACTCATCCATACAGCCACTCTCATAACCACTCATTCTCTCATATAGTCATTTAATTACTCCAACACTCACATATACTGACTTTCACATATGTAGTTACTCACACATACACCACTGAGACATTCATTCACTCACCAGCACAGCCATACGCACACTCACTCACCAATACAGCCCTTCACAGACACACTCTTGAATCCATATACCCAGTGAATCCCCCACTCACACATCTATGCACAAAGTCATACATCCCCAACCACACAAACACTCAGGCACCCATACAGACACCCAGGCAACCAATCAATAATCTATATAGACACTTGTGTAGCTACTCAACAACACATGCAGCAGCTTACACGACAACAGACAGACTGATACAGACATTCACACAGTTTAGTCACTAACCCATGCATTCAGTAAGACATGACTTCAGGTATGAATTATCTTCCTTAATTTACCCTCTGGAAATAATTATTTCCTTTTGAACAGTACCTAGTCTTGAAACCTTGGAAACAAATATGGTTTAGTTTTGAGTAAGTTTTGGATATGAGTGTCATTCTTTAAATCAGTTCTTAACAGTGCTTTATACGACATAAAAGAAAAAAAACGGTTTATTTTTCCATGAAGAATAGTGAAGGTTTAGGAACATGAGCAGTCTTAAATTGAATCGTAAGCAAATAAAGACCATCTTGCTAACTGCTGCTTACCATTTTGCTAATTGCTGCTTAACAGTAACACATGGAAGTCTTTATGTATTAATTTTTGTGATCAATGACGATTGTTGCCACAAGTGACCTTGTAACATTATTTGTATAGGCACTCAGTCACCAAAGTAAGTGTTACATGCGGTGATGGAATATGTCTGAAGCGCAAAGTAAGCAACATTTTAAATTGCCTGTAATCCGAACAGAAATATGTTATTTTTAGGTGTGCTTACTGCTCGAAGTCTAATTGGGTATACTTGGGTAAAGCCTACAGGCTTGGAAAATAATTCTTCAGCAGCACATGATGCTTGGGCACACTTGGGCAAGTGCCACAGGTTGTGAAGGCACAAGTGCATTCAGTCTCTTTTCAGTCAAGTGCTATGGACTAGAAGCAGGCAGGTTTCATCAGGTGATCTGCTTGGCACACTTCAGCAGGGTCACAGGTCCTCTGATTTAGCTTGGGCAATGTGGGTACTCTGGGGTCTCTAAGTGATTGAATCTTCAGCTCTCTGGTCAAAAGTTCTGGTCAGATGCTCCTGCAGGGTTGGCTCATTAGTTCTTTCTTCTCCCACGCAGGTACATTTCAGGCCTTTTTAGACAGGTAGACAGTTCCTACTTCAAGTCAGAATCCATGGTATATTTGTATCGGCACCTTCACTCTAAACTGGCTGAAATACTTTTTTTTTTATAAAATTGGGGCCAGTCTGAAGCTCTCCCACTATTTTGGGCTATCCCCAAAGGATCATTTATGGCACCTCTTCTTTTCAACATCTATATGCATACTTTCTGATCTGCCTTCACAACATAGGAGTTACCTTTTATATGCATTCCGATTCTACACAGTTTCTGTTTAACCTGAAGAAAGCTTACGTTTGCTGAAATTGAACCCATCTAAGTCTGAGACTGTTCTAATTGCCAATGGGTCTCAAGATATTATCTGGCTTGGCTGGCCACAAGAGATGCGATAGTGCCCAACCCTTTTAGATGCAGTGTGACATATAGGCATCTTCAATCATAAACTCAGACCATTCACTTAAGGATCACAGAGTCCATGTTGTCAACTCCTGTTACTGGCAACTGAAATCATTTAGAATTTCTCTTTTGGATGATAACATTCACATGCCAGCATTAAACGCACTTATCAAATCGAGACTCAACTATGGGAATGCCAACTTTGTTGCCTCTGTAGCAGCTAGTTCAAAATGCAACTGCATGTTCGTTAGCTAAAGAGTTGAGGAGAACGGCGCCGATTCACAGAACTAACTTAAGACAAAAACCTAAACTTACTACTTTTGGTATTCACAGAAGTTAGGATTTTGTCTTAAGTTTGTCTTAAGACAGACTTAAGACAGACTTAAGACAAAATCCTAACTTAAGTCTGTCTTAAGTTTGTCTTAAGACAAACTTAAGACAAAATCCTAACTTCTGTGAATACCAAAAGTAGTAAGTTTAGGATTTTGTCTTAAGTTTGTTCTGTGAATCGGGCCCAACATGTATAACCCCAGGACTGCATGAATTATGTTGGCTTCCATTTAGGCAAAGAATATCTTTTAACACAGCAGTTCTTGTTAACAGAGTTCCTCTACCTGCAGAGCTACCAGAAAAATGTTATTTGCACCAACCAGACAGTATTTTTGTCTGAATTCCTAACATCTATTCCAAGAACCAGAAATGTGAAAATGGCTGATAGTTCTATCTCAGTGGCAGCATCCAAACTATAGGTTGCTGTTACTGATCACTCATGTGAAGTGAAAATCACTTACGGTTTAGAGAGATACTAAAAACCTACTTTTTCAGTAAGTAAATAATGGTTGGTTTATGCGCTGTGCTTGGCATTAATCCATAGAAGCTTCGGCCACTGCCAAATTACATAAGTACAGTTCTATATTCCATAGTCTTTCTCAGTGTCTTTTAAGTGGATGAGTTGTATCCTTCTACTACAGACTAGGGGTGGGCGATAAACTCCACTTCGCCAGCCGAGTTCACAGAGTTTTGCCACACCACGCTCTATATGGAGCACAGAGTTCAGCAAAAACTATGTCAACCGATGCTTTGCAGAAATTACCAGTACTCACCCCTAGATGAAATTAGCCAGAAAGTTTCTGAAAAAAATGCAGAATATTAAAAGAGATGACCAGACAAGTCGGCACAGCACAGCTTCTGTCTTCTATAAATCAACAGAGGGGGAAATACCACCACAGCAGCCATGTTAGGTTGACGAGAACGTTTAAAATGCAGGGTGGTGGCTGTGTCAGAATGGGTAGGGCTATAAACAGAGTTGACATACTATATTAAAATGTAAGCTAGGAAAGGAAACATATTGAGCTGTAAATAATTACAGAGATATTGGAATGGGTTAAAATGAATGCACTCATGCATGTAGATGACAGACTAACTTTATTTAATAGATACCATAATTTATCTAACACCAAGAGAGCTGTCATAATATGTAAACACCACTGCATATTTTTATTACGACTGTGGTATGCATGCTATAGTCCTCCCTTCATTTGTAATGGCTTCTAATCTCTCTTTTTGCAATATAAGTCATAGAGTGAGCCTACGTCATTACAACTACTTTTACATCTTACGAGGTCAGTGAGGCTTGGAACACACACGTCACTGTTAGTGCCTCCTGTGACAGCATGCACTGGAAGTGCAACATTGGCAGTTGAAGTGTGCTGCTTGCAGCCTACACTTTCAGGAGGATGCTTAGGACGGTGATGGCTGAGGGTCTGCTGAGCTTCTGGAAGATGCTGGAGCAGAGCGAGGAGGAAGAGCTGGAGGTAGCGCAGGATTGGGGCACTAGCTATTGGTTTTGTTGTTGTATAGGTAACTCTCAACACGGGCTAATATGAAATCATTGTGTGACACACAGAGGCAGTTGTGGCAAAGTCAACACAGGTTCTTCTCCCACATGCTTTTGTACTGTATGCCTTTTCAGAACCAACGTCCTATTACATGGCGAAATTTTATATTTGCTAAATAAATAGTCATTCTTGATTTCGAACACCTAGAATAAATTGTAAAGCTCATAGTCATGGTAAACTTGCAAATGTCTCTCTATTTTGATGATTTGGAAGCTTGTTGCAACTACTAGTGAAGGAGAATGAATTGCTTTGGGTGTGGCCAGGAAAGTGGGATTAGTACAAGAATGGATTGTGAGTTTCGGGGCAAAATCTCTATGTACGCCATATTGTGTAGCACGGGCAATGCTTGAAGGAGATAGAACTAGAGGTGGGCGGAACTTCACAGAATCTTGCAAAGTTCTTATATAACTCTATGGAATTCCGCAGAGTTACGCCCACCACTACTACTGCCTTGAAGAGACCTATTTTCTTTGGCATGCAGCAGTCTATGAACATGCCATTATTTCCTTTCTGTTTCTCCTGCTTGTTTCTGTGTTTTTTTTGTACTCCTCTTACCCGCTATTTAAATCATTTATTTTAATGTATTTATTAACCCTGGGCAAAGCACTACGCTACGCTTGTGTAGTTTGCGAAGTTTGCGCAACTTCTCACTACGCGAACTGCACGTAGCACAGTGCGAACACGCATAGCGTAGCGTAGTGCAGCGGTCATTTTTTGCTTGCTCGCGGGCCTCAACGTCAAGTTGGCAGCCGGGAGCAAGCAAAATGACATCCTGGCTAGACTTTTTCCTCATTCGCGATCAGCAACATCAAGTTTCCGACCGCGAGCGTGGAAAATAAACCTCCTGGCGAGATTCTCAACGTGGGGAGATCTGGGTTCTCATTGTGAGTGGTCGCATATGCTCGCAACCGCCCACGATGAGAAACTACCAGTCCGCGTTGAGAAAGCTGCCGCTCGAGTAAAAATCTCCTCGAGCGGCAGAAAACTACAGCTCGCACTGTGCAAGATGCCATTTTCAATGATTGCACAGTGCCGGATGCTTGTGCGCACTGTGTAATCATTGAAAACGGCAGCTTGCACAGTGTGAACAGGGTACTACGCAGTTCGCGTAGTGCTACGTGTAGTTCGAGTAGTGCGACGTGCACTTCGCGTAGCAACGCGTATCGCTAGTTCACGAACTACGCCCAGCCCTAGTATATATTTACTTTTTTTTTATTATTGCGTTATCTTGCCACTGTAAAGTGATGTCAGGCTGCTCATTGCCTTTTTATTGCCATTGTGTGCACTTTGTGTACATTTCTAACATGGGTGTCTGCTCCCACCTCCCAGCTGCTCCTCCCTCCCTCTGCACCTCATATGGAGGCAGCGCAGTGGTTGAGAGATCGATCTCTGACCCTGTCACCAGGCAGGTCCCTCCCCTCGCCGCCACGCATCCCCCTGTATAACCGTGTTCCGCTGCCGCCCGCCTGCATCGCTACTGAGCTGTGTCTGCTGATATTTGGTGTCCATCCTTTGTTTTTTGTACACTTTCCATCCTTTCCATCCACTTTCCACCCTTTTGCTTCTGAACCCCTGTGCCCGTTTTGCCCATCTTCTCCCCCACCTCCCGTGTCCCCGCCGTTTTCCCGCTGGTGTGTACCTGCGGCCCCACCCCCCTGTCCCACATTGGCTGCCCCGCTCCCAACTCCCAGCTGCTCCTCCCTCCCTCTGCACCTCATATGGAGGCTGCGCAGTGGGCGCGCCAAAGGCAAGCCCGTCTGCGCCCATCCGCCCCTGGACCGCGCCCAGCGCCAGAACCCCTGGACCCCCCGCAACGCCAGACTGCACTACGACTCCAGCACCCTCCACGCACTCAACACCGGACGAGACCACCCCTGCTATCGGGCCACCCCGAAGCACACCCAAGGGTCCTTCGCCTGCCAGAACTGCAGATTCACCAGCATTCAGCCCACCAAACCACCTACCAGAGAACCCAACCACCTCTGCTGCATCCTCTTCAACACCCGCTCCCCTCGCAAGCACGCCATCGAACTCTGGGACCTCCTAGACTCTACCGCCCCCGACGTGGCCTTCCTGACGGAGACCTGGCTGAACGCCACCTCGGCACCAGACATCGCCATAGCCATCCCACAGTACTACAAGATCACCTGCAGAGACCGCACCAACGGAGTTGGAGGGGGAATCGCCATCATCCACAAGGACACCATCAGAGTCTCGACCAACACCGACGACACCCTCACCACTGCCGAGCACATGCACTTCCAGATTCACACCAAGACCCTCCAAGGAACACTCGTCTACAGACCACCCGGACCAAGACCACAGTTCAGGGACACCATAGCCGACCTCGTCAGCACCCACGCCCTCGCCTCCACGGACTACATCCTCCTCGGGGACCTGAACTTCCACCTGGAGAACAACAACGACGCCAACTCCACCGCCCTGATCGACAACCTCGCCAACCTCGGACTCAAACAGCTTGTGACGACACCCACCCACGCCGCTGGACACATTCTGGACCCCATCTTCTCCACATGCCCCCACGTCTCCTTCAACCACACAACCGAACCCCACTGGACCGACCACAGATGCGTCCACTTCACCTTCAGGAAACACACCACACACCACCGCACCCAACAGCTGCCACGCCGCTGCTGGGGCAAGGTCACCAAGGACCAACTGACTACCACCCTCGCCCTGAGACAACCCGCCGACGCCACCTACCCCGACACCACCACGACCAACCTCAAAGAGTTGATCAACGACTGCGCCAACACCCTCGCCCCTTTCAAGACCCCCACAACCAACCAAACCAACAAGAAAGCCGCCTGGTTCACCGAAGACCTCCGGATCTCCAAGCGCACCTGTCGGAAGCTGGAGAAGAAATGGCTCCACAACCGCACACCAGACAGCCACACAACCCACAAGAGCGCCACCCGCAGACACCACCAACTCATCAGGACCGCCAAGAGGACCACCTTCACGGCCGCCTAGACAACAACGCACACAACACAAAAGAGCTCTTCAGCATCGTGAAAGAACTCTCCAACCCCAGCTCCAACACCAACGACATCCCAAAGGCCTGTGCGACTCCCTGGCCACCTTCTTTCACCACAAGATCACCGACATCCATGACAGCTTTAACTCCGAGACCCCCGCACCCACCACTAAGTCCACCACCCCTGCGACCACTACCGGCACCAGCCGCCTGACCACCTGGTCCAACGTCAGCGACGAAGACACCATCAAAACTATGAACTCCATCCACTCCGGATCCCCATCTGACCTCTGCCCTCACCACGTCTTCAACAAAGCCTGCACAACCATCGCGCACCACCTCCGGAAAACAATCAACAGCTCCTTCGAGACAGCAACCTTCCCGGAAAGCTGGAAGCACGCCGAGATCAATGCCCTTTTGAAGAAGCCCAAGGCAAACTACAAGGACCTCAAGAAATTCCGGCCCATCTCCCTGCTCCCGTTCGCGGCAAAAGTGACAAAGAAGATTGTCAACAAACAGCTAAACCGCTACCTCGAAGACAACAACATCCTGGACCCTTCCCAATCCGGTTTCCGCAGCAACCACAGCACCTAGACCGCCCTCATCGCCGCCACTGACGATATCAGGATCCTGATGGACAAAGGAGAAACAGCCGCCCTCATCCTCCTGGACCTATCAGCGGCCTTTGACACCGTCTGCCACCGCACCGTATCAACACGCCTCCATGATGCCGGTATCCAAGAGAAGGCCCTAGCCTGGACCACATCTTTCCTCTCCGGCAGAACCCAGAACGTTCGCCTACCACCCCTCCGCTCGAAAACCACCGAGATCATCTGCGGCGTCCCACAGGGATCCTCCCTCAGCCAGACGCTGTTAAATATCTACATGGCACCGCTCGCCCACTTCGCACGATAACACAACCTCAACATCATCTCCTACGCCGACGACACCCAGCTGATCATATCCCTCACCGAAGCCCCCACACCACCAAAGCCAACCTCCACAGAGGAATGAAGGCCGTAGCCGACTGGATGAAGGACAGCAGACTGAAGCTGAATTCAGACAAGACGGAGGTCCTCATTCTCGGACCCACCCCATCAGCCTGGGACGACTCTTGGTGGCCCACATCGCTAGGCACAGCCCCGGAACCCACAGACCACGCACGCAACCTGGGGGTCATCCTCGACTCCACCCTCTCCACGATGAGGCAAGTCAACGCCGTCTCTGCGTCCTGCTTCAACACCCTCCGAATGCTCCGCAGGATCTTCAAATGGATCCCTTCCGACACGAGAAAAAACGTCACCCAGGCCCTCATCAACAGCAGACTCGACTACGGGAACGCCCTCTACTCAGGAACAACAACCAAGCTCCTGTGACGACTACAACGAATCCAGAACGCCTCGGCGCATCTGATCCTCGACGTCCCCCGATGCAGCCACATCACAACCCCACCTGAGAGGCCTGCACTGGCTCCCCGTCAACAAGAGGATCACCTTCAAACTCCTCATCCATGCACACAAAGCACTACACAACTCCGGACCCACATACCTCAACAACCGATTCAGCTTCCACACCCCTACGCGAAGCCTTCGCTCAGCCAACCTCGCCATCGCCACAGTTCCTCGCATCCGGAAAACCACCGCCGGCGGCAGATCCTTCTCCTACCTCGCCGCCAAGACCTGGAACGCACTCCCTACCAGCCTACGACAGGCTCAGGACCTGCTGGCCTTCAGAAGGCTTCTCAAGACCTGGCTCTTCGATCAGTAGCGCCCCCCCCCAACGCCTTGAGACCCTCACAGGTATGTAGCGCGCTTTAGAAATGCAGTGATTGATTGATATTAAAAAATGGCTAACGTGCATCCGATTGCTATCGTATGTCTGCACCACAATGCATGTCTGAGCATGTATTACACTCTAATGCACATACTTTAATCCTTTTAGAGTCAAAACCTATTGTCTATGCCAATGCTTATTTTCCCTTCCACCGTACTAAGTCATCTGGGTTACTAGCTGCATACTTCATGTGTAAACAGATCATTTGTTATCTACAAATTAGACATCTATTGTGTTTTTTTAAAAACTATTTTTACTTTCTTCATTGATTTTACAGCTGAGAGCAGTATACAGCATAAAGAAACAATCAGCAACCATGATAAACAAGGTACATAATGACAGACGGACTTAATGGATGCGTGCCCAATGGGCAATGAGACACCGCAGTACAGGCATTTCTAGAGTTAAATAGTACACAGCAGGCATGCACAACGTTTACTCCGAGGGGCCACAGCATAGTCTGTTCAGAGCCCCATGGTTGTAATGTGTATAGTGGTCATATAACAGCCTCCCGCTAACCAGTGGATTGTGTTTGAATGTTAAGGGCAAGCGGATCAGTTTCCGGGGGTTATGTCCTCGTATCTTGGGGGGATTCAGGGGCCACCCTCTCAGCGCGCGTGTTAGCCCATGACACAAATGGGGCTCATATGTCTTTGGGTCTCGATGCCATGGGCATGAGATTCCAATGTGCAGATAGCATTTCCTATCAGTATGTAATGTTGTGAATCCAAGTGTCAACTGTGGGTGTCCAGAGTGAGCCCCAGTGCATCGCGATTCCATGCTTGGCCAGGAGGAGGATCATGGCCGACAAACGATTCGTCCCGGAGGGGCGTCTGCCACGTAACCTAATAAGGCTGTCAGCGGGGAGTAGTCCTGCCGATTCCCCGTTACTTCATAAATGATGTCAAAGACTTCGTCCCAGAAGCGCAAAATGGGTGGGCAGGACCACCCAGCTGGAGGAAGGATGTCTGTGCAACAGTTGCAATGGCTTGTGTTAAAGTCTGTATAGATATTTAAAATGGATGAGTCTCAGTTTGTAATTGGGACAGAGGTATTGGAGTTGTGAACAGTAGAAGGCCCATTGAGCCTCTGTGGGTAGACATCTATTGTGTTCGTGCTATGATCAAGTTGAAATATTTACCTATTACATGGCAATTTATATTTGTTGCGGTGCTCAAAATCTTTTTGCTTCATGTCAGGCCTGTGACAAACTTGCAATCCATGTAGTGTCAGTGAGTACCCTGACTGTAAAGGTTTTGTGGGTAATGTCGTCTTTCGAGTCCAGGATGCCATCTTCCTGTAAACTGCGCAGTGAAGTAGCATAAAGCATTTGACCAGTGCCTATGCAGATGAGTAGTATTGCTTCATTTTTGACCAACACATATGCATAAATTTAGTGCCTAAAGGAAGCTGATCTTGGATAAAAATGCTTCAAAACAGTATTCTTCACTGAAGAAGCCGTGTTTCTGTGCCAGATTTCAGCGGTTAGACTTTCTTGCCCTTACTTGCCCTCTCCACTCTTCCTGTGGGTTTTTTTCCAATGCTAATCCTTTGACCAGCATTTGAACTTCTAGTTCCTGAACTTCCCCTTGTTAGTCTTGTTGCTCCTGAAACAGTGCCTTCGTATTCACACATTGAGTTGTCCACTTGTTGTTGAGTGAGTGTAACCTTTCATTATGTAAATTTGCATTTCCCCTTGTTACAGTCAACTCCTGTCCCCACTGTGACAATCTGCATTTCTCACTTTACTGTAGTCATATTCAGGACCTTTTTTGCACCAATACATCCTCCATCTGCCTTACCACATCATCAAGAGCATTGGAGCTTCTGGAAATTAACTCCTCAAGCTAAACTAAAGTTCAGACTCTTTAAGGACATTCCGGGTCATGGGTAAGCTGGGGCTATGAGTCATTTCCTGATCAATTCAGTATTTACTTTAGTCCTTAAGTGACGGTCTTCCTTTCACATGTGTCCATAATTGACAGTTTGTTCAGCCACATTTTGTGCTCTGAATGCTCTTATCATGAAAGGTCTCTTGTGTGAATTTAGAGATAAAACTGAAAGCTTGTAAAAGCAGTTTCCCAATGAGAGGGTTAATGAACTACTTCAAGTTCAACCCTCTACACCTGGAACTTGTTGGTCATGTGTGACTTTACCACCTCCAGAAAAAGTTCATGGCAATCTTTGAACATTTTAGAGGTTTGTAAATCAGTGTCAGATACAATTCATGTTTTGAAGGGAGGCATTCCTGAATGATAAGGCAAACATTGACTTTGTATTATATAATTTTGCAGGGTATGCTGCCCTATGAGCCACACCATTACTAGCCATGCCTCAACATACTTTGTTTTCCTACTTAGCAGCTTTTGAGAAGGAATTCAGGCTGACTTTTCATGGGCGCAAAAACAGAGCATTTCTCAGGGTCTGAACTGTTGGAGTTAAGAGAGGCCAACTTAGATCTTAGAGGCACAGAGTGGTGGGCCGCGCACCTCCATCCCCTAATTGTTTATGTGGCCCACGGAGATGGGGGAATAGCCCGCTTCTCCCTTAATAGGATGTCAGCACCAGGGGATGGGGTCCCCGGGGTCTCTTGTAGGCTTGAGAAAGGGGGCCACATGCCCCCTCCCCCATTTGTCAATACCCCACACCGGGCCGTGGGCCACAAAAGGGGGTCATTTTTTATAAGGCACAGGAGCCTGACCTTTTAAAAATATATATTTTAACATGGATTCCTCGATCCTCCACAAATTTGCAGTCTGAAAAAAACATATTTGGCCCCAGGTGGAGTCCCTCTGGACACAACCACCAGGCCTAGGGGGTCAGGATACTGCTGCCTTACCCTCTTTAGTCTTTTTTTTAAACATTTTTGTTTGGACTGAGTCACAAGTTTCAAGATGGCTACCACCAATTTCTGGTTGTTGTGTGGCAGTCTATCAGATCTAGGCAGGAGATCTCCCAGGTCCCGGGAACCGCTGCAGCTTGAAATATACAATGTTTTTGAGCATTAGTTTTTCAAAAACTACTGAACAGATTTAGGCCAAATCACAAAAGGAACTCTTCTCGGACCCAAATCTAGGTTTCTGCTAAATCTGGTGTAAAACTGTACAGCTGTTTGGGCTGAAGCTGCTTCTAAAATTCCTATGGAAAAATGAATGGGGAAAATGCATTTTGGGGGACCCCTTTTTTCTCTGCCCCTGCTTGACGGATCACCCAGAAACTTTCAATGCATAAACTAGAAGTAGCACTTTTTTGGAAAGTTTTGTGTTGATTCCTTGAATGGTCTCAAAGTTATTAGCAACACAAAACTATAACTAGCCTGTGGAGACTGCAACTGGTTGGGTGCAGGGGTGGTGTGTGCATGTAAATATATGAGCCAGGCATTATGTTTGTATTGATGTTTAAGATTTGAGATTTCTTGTCTTTTTTTGGTCCTCAAGAGGCCACAACCTGGCCGAAATGCATCAACCCACTGCACTGGAGGAACCTTCTGATAAGGATAATTTTGTGGATTAATTGTGGACTGTGGGCAAGGCATGAACCATTAAGCAGTCTGTTCTCTTGTTCAATGCTAGCCTTTATGACTACCTACAGCTGGATCATGGACTAGAATTATTATAGTACCACCTACGAGCAACAAGGTATAGATCAAATGTCTTGTTTCTTAAAAATATATTTTATGTAATATTTGCACCTTTGATATGTAACCAAGAAATAGCTCAATTTTTTTGATAATTTTATATACTGTATGGCTGTAGTCTGTTATTATTTACACATTCAACTTGAACAATTTTTGTCACTCCTCTTTATAAAACATTTTATAAAAATAAAAGAACAGAGATAAAAATGATTTCAATATTAAATCAAGTAAAGTAGTAGCATGCAACTTAGTCACAGTTCGAATACAAAATTGTATTGATAATGGGTTGAACTAACATGTTTTTTTATGTATCCCCACTTTTATCCTCTCATCACTTTGTGTTTATATATATATATATACATATATATATATATATATATATATATATATATACATATATATATATATATATATATATATATATATATATATATGTATATATTTTTTTTTATTTCAAAGGCTCTGCATTTGGAAAAGCACTCAACAGCAGGTGAGGAAAAATCTTCACTTTATTAGCATGTTGAAGGTGCCTTCTGCTCAAATATCATGACACGGCGGAACCCACTAATGGTGAAAAATGCGTCAGACTAAAACTTCATGTCAATCAATCAATCAATCAAGAACATTTATAGAGCGCGCTACTCACCCGGGAGGGTGTCAAGGCGCTGGGGGGGGGTGTGCTGCTACTGCTCGAATAGCCAGTTTCCTGAAGGAGAGATGGTCCTGGGTCAGACGTAGGTGGGTGAGGAGGGAGTTCCACGTCTTGGCAGCCAGGTAGGAGAAGGATCTTCCTCCGGTGGTGGTTCTGCGGATCCGCGGGACGGTGGCGAGGGCGAGGCTGGCGGAGCGGAGCTGGCGGGTGGGTGTGTAGAACTTGAGGCGGTTGTTGAGGTATTCGGGGCCCATGTCGTGGAGAGCTTTGTGTGCGTGGGTCAGGAGCCTGAACTTGATCCTCTTGTTGATGGGGAGCCAGTGTAGGTCTGTCAGGTGGGTGGAGATGTGGCTATGACAGGGGATGTCCAGGATGAGTCGTGCCAATGCGTTCTGTATGTGCTGAAGTATTTTCTGTAGTTTGGCTGTGGTACCAGTGTAGGGGGCGTTCCCGTAGTCCAGGCGGCTGGTGACGAGGGCCTGGGTGACCGACTTCCTGGTTCTGGTGGGGATCCAGAGGAAGATCATGCAAAGGGTGTTGAAGCAGGAAGAAGTAACGGCGTTGACTTGCTTGGTCATCGTGAGGGAGGAGTCAAGGATGAATCCCAGGTTGCGTGCGTGGTCTGTGGGCTTGGGGGCCATGCCCAGAGCCGGGGGCCACCGGGAATCGTCCCAGGTGGAGGGGAATGGTCCGAGGATGAGGACCTCCGTCTTGTCTGAGTTCAGTTTCAGACGGCTGAGCTTCATCCATTCCGCGACGTCCTTCATTCTTTCCTGGAGGCTGGCTTTAGCGGTGGCGGGGTCGTTGGTGAGGGAGAGGATAAGCTGGGTGTCGTCTGCGTAGGAGATGATGCTGAGGCCGTGTTTGCGTGCGATGGCCGCGTGGGGACTCATGTAGACATTGAAGAGGGTAGGGCTGAGCGAGGAATCTTGGGGAACGCCGCAGATAATCTTGGTGGCTGCAGCGCGGAAGGGCGGGAGGCGGACTCTCTGAGTTCTGTCGGAGAGGAAGGAGGTGATCCAGTCCAGGGCCTTTTCTTGGATCCCGGCCTGGTGGAGGCGGGTCGTTAGGGTGGGGTGGCAGACTGTATTGAATGCGGCCGATAGGTCGAGGAGGATGAGGGCGGCAGTTTCCCCGTTGTCAAGCATGGTCCTGATGTCATCGGTTGCTGCGATGAGGGGAGTTTCGGTGCTGTGGTTCGCTCGGAAGCTGGACTGTGATGAGTCGAGGGAGCCGTTCGTTTCGAGAAAAGTGGTCAGCTGTATGTTGACGGTCTTCTCGATGACTTTTGCGGGAAAGGGGAGGAGCGAGAAGGGGCGGAAGTTCTTGAGGTCCGTGGGGTCGTCCGTGGGTTTCTTCAGGAGGGCGCTGATCTCTGCGTGCTCCCAGCTCTCCGGAAAGGTGGCGGATGCGAGGGAGTTGTTGATGATGTTCCGGAGGTGGGGTGTGATGATGGAGTCGGCCTTGTTGAAGATGTGGTGTGGGCAGGGGTCGGCTGGGGAGCCGGAGTAGATGGTGTTCATCACGTGGGTGGTGTCTTTGGTGCTGACGGGGGTCCAGGTGCAGAGGATGGTGGTGGGGGGCATTGGTTCGATGTTAGGTTGCATGGTCTGGACGCCGAAGCTGTCGTGCATGTTGGCAATCTTGCGGTGGAAGTATGTGGCGAGTGAGTTGCAGAGGTCTTGCGAAGGCATGATGTCGTTGTTGCTGGCGCTGGGGTTGGAGAGCTCTTTGACGATGCTGAAGAGTTCCTTGCTGTTGTGGGTGTGGTTGTCCAGTCGTTCTCTGAAGGATGTTCTTTTGGTGGTGCGGATCAGCTCGTGGTGTTTGCGGGTGGCGTTCTTGAGGGCTGCCATGTTTTCTGTCGACTGTTCGTGGCGCCAGGCTTTATCGAGGCTATCTCAGGCTTTCTTAGAGTGTTTGAGGTCGTCGGTGAACCATGAGGCTTTCTTGCTGCCGGGATTGCTTGGCGGGGTCTTCAGTGGAGCAAGGGTATTGGCGCAGTCGGTGATCCACTGTGTGAGGTTGCGTGCGGCATCGTTGGTGTCCGTTGTGTTGGTAGGTGGGTTTTGGCTCAGGGACGTGGTGAGCTAGTCGGTGGTGACCTTGCTCCAGCGTCTTCGGGGAACCTGTTGCTGGTGGTGGTGAGTCGTGGTTTTCCTGAAGTTGAAGTAGCTGAAGGAGACTTAGTTGCTGGAGAAGAAGACTGGGTCAAGCGTGTGGCCGGCATAGTGGATGGGGGTGCTTGAGTCCGAGGTTGGCTAGGTTGTCCAGCAGGGTGGTGGTGTTGTTGTCATTGTTGTTCTCCAGGTGGAAGTTCCGGTCCCCAAGGAGTATGTAATCCGCGGAGGCAAGGGCGTGCGGGCTGATGAAGTCTGCGATGGCTTCGCTGAATTGTGTGCGCGGTCCAGGGGGTCTGTAGATGAGAGTCCCTCTGAGGGTGGTCTTGGGGTTGGTGTGTATCTGGAAGTGAAGGTGTTCGGCGGCGGTGAGGGGGTCGTCAGAGTTAGTTGTGATGCGGATGGTGTTCCTGTAGACGATGGCGATGCCTCCTCCGGTTTGGTATATGCGGTCCCTCCGGGTGATCTTGTAGCCGTCCAGGATGGAAATGGCGATGTCGGGGGCTGAGGAGGCGTTCATCCAGGTTTCCATGAGGAAGGCGACGTCCGGCGCTTTTGTGTCGAAGAGGTCCCAGAGTTCGACGGCGTGTTTGTGGACGGAACGGGTGTTTAGCAGGATGCACTTGAGGTGGTTGTTGTTGGTGCTTAGTCTGGCGGGCGCGGTGCAGGTCCGGAGGCAGGTGAATTTGCAGGCTTGGCAGGTGAAGGGTCCGTGGGAGCGTTTTGGGGTGGCACGGTAGCAGGCAGGTGATCGGCCGGTGTTGAGTGCGTGGAGGGCGGCGGCGTCGTATCTGAGGCGGGTCGCCTGGCTGCATCGGGGCCAGGGGTACTTGCGCTGGGCGCGGTCCAGGCGTGGACAGGCGCAGATGGGCTTGCCTTAGGCGCACCTTCGGCGGCCGCACAGCGGCCTCCATTAAGAAGGGGGCGAGGGAGGGAGGATCAGCAGGGGGGGGTCGGACAGCGAATCAGGCGTGGGGGGGTGGGGCCACAGGGGAGGCAGCGGCAGGAGGAGAGCGGGAAAAAACGGCAGGAAGAGGCGGGAGGGGAGCGGGAATGATGGCGAGGCAGCGAGGCAGGATGAACAGAGGCAGCAAGTGGGGCACTGACGCTGTGGGGGGAGCGACCTGTCCTGGGAGCAGGGTCAAGGGTCGCATACCTTGTAAGTGCGCAGAGACTACTAAGTAGGCACACCTGAAACGGCTACTACTAAAGTCAGCTGAATCATGGGGCAAACAGAAGCCTTATTAAACCGCGAGTCCATTGCCCTGGAAGAAGGAGCAGACAGCTCTGAAATGAGTTGGCTATCAGGAACAATGACGGACTAAAGCCACCTTCAACATGCTAATAAAATGAAGATTTTTCCTCAACTGCTTTCGAGTGCTTTTCCAAATGCAGAGCCTTTGAAATAATATATATATATATATATATATATATATATATATATATATATATATATATATATATATATATATATATATATATATATATATATATTACCTACTGGCGGTCGCCAGTAGGTAGTTATAGTTAGGACCTAGTTTCCATAGGAAATCCTCAACATTCTATTTGGATTAACTTTGGCCCTGGTGGATGAATCTTTGCGAATTTCTCAAAGAAGATGGCTCGATCCGCTGCGCTCCTTCCCTGAAAGTTTGGGGGGGATTGGTGAAGTGGGGGCTGAGATAAAAGGGGGGTCCCAAAACGTGTTTTCTCCATGTTATTTTCCATAGGACGTTTAGACACGGCTACAGGTCGAACGGCTGAATGGATTTATAAGAAATTTGGAAAAACTGTAGAGTCCGGCTCGCAGATTACGCTTTTTTTGGAATGGTGTAAATCTGTTCAGTAGTTGCTGAGAAAATTAAACTTAAAGTCAATTATATATCTATAAGCGCGCACGGGTGCGCACACTCAAGCGGCTGCGCGCGAGCGGAATTTTTTTTGCTGCGTGACGTCTGTTAACGTTCGATTCGAAGGAAATCAGGAAGTGTTGACCGCCAATTTGTCACTGCGAGTAAATATATTGTCATTTCAAAGCGTTGGAACATGGAAAGGGGAGAAGGTAGAGATTGTTTTGCTGCGTAGGTTCTCTCAGGGTGTGCAGTAAGGCCCTTAAACGCGAAAATATATATATATATTTTTTTTTTTAAAGTTGCGGGGTGCGCGCACCCGGGCGCGCACACCTATTCACAAGAGTGTGAAAATGGAGATAAATCAGAAGTTTGAGTGCTTTGATATAAGGTGGCTCTGAAAAGAGCCCTTGTGTTAATTGAGTTTTTTCTGCATTTATAAGTAAGTACCGATGCAGAGTCTGATGTTGCAGAGGAAGATTCTGTTTCCCTCATCCGTGAAATGAACACCATCTGTCCTATAGATGTCTTGCATGTGGTAACGCAAGTTGTTGTGGTAAATAGAACCCATGCCAGACCTACCCCAGTCAATGTGCCTAGATCGTTCCCACCACAGTGCACAATTATAAGGTCTGGTTCTGGGAGATGCATAAAAGTTTTCACCAATGGTATTAATTGGTGACATCTTAATCCTCTTTGCCCAATCCACGTTATCTGCACATTTGGTAAATCAAGGTTGGAAATTCGTCTGCTTGCTGCATATTTTCCACTCCAGTGAATATAGCTGTGTCCTAAAAGCCAAACCTTCATTTTCAAGGCAGATGCACTCGTACTCCGATGGGTTCTGGAAGTGGAATGGCAGTTAGAAGCTGAAAGTCAGGATAAAAAAATGGATGAAGCTTGGTGTGGTTGAAAAATGAAAAATGATTGGTTGATTCTAATACGTGAAGATTGAAGACTACGTTGCATGTTAATGTTAAGTAAAAGAAAAAGTAGTATTGGGTGTGAAAAAAATGACATGTAACAGAGCTGTGGATAGGCAGGTGTTTCTGGAGGGAAAACAGTGTTGTTAGTTTGCTGTAGAACGTTGAGATATGAACTTTTGACCTGTGCCTTCAGCCAGGTGCAGAATGAGGTGTTACCATGGAAACAGTCAGAGATGGCAGTGGGTGATGGGTGACTTTTATGTGACATTGAAAATATTGTGAGGGACAACCAACTGAAATGTAAATTTGAATACAAACTTTTGCGGGAGGAAATATGATTGGCTGAAGAGACATATATGAGTCTGTATTGACTGGATATCTGTGCCATTGAATTTTGGTTGCAGTGATAGCAGCATAATTGAGACTTCCGTCAAACGAATATCTATGTTGTGACTGTCACTGTTGTACATCGTACAAAGCATTGGTAAAGGTAAGTCTGTAACTGTTTGTTTTGTCATGTACCGTAAAATATGGTTTACTCACAAACAATGATTGATTTTCCTCATAGTTTGAAACTAAACTCATTTTTGGCTGTCATAATGTGTTGTATTTCTAAAACTATTTTTAATTTAAATGTGAAATATGAAGTATAAAATATGTTTAATATAAAGAGTAATTATTTGTGTGATTTTGAAGCCTTTATATATAATGAGAGAAGTTGTTTATGAAGTGAAAAAATGATATTAGCAGAGAGACAGATAATGCAGATAGAGAGAGAAATGGTAAATTACATGTGATACCGTCGTGAAAAAATGTTAATGGTTAATGAATTCGTAAACTTTCTGTCACACGACAAAATTGGAGTGCGGTTTCTGGACGCGGCCTGCATTGGTGGGTGTAGGGTGAGAGGGGCAGGTGGTTGAGTGAAATAAAATGAAAAGTTGGTATATTACATGTGATACCGTCTTGAAAAAGTGGTAATGTTTAATGAATTCTTAAAGTTTCTGTCAGACGACAAAATTATAGTGCGGTTTGTGGCCGCGGCCTGCATTGGTGGGCGTAGGGTGAGAAGGGCAGGTGGTCGAGTAAAATAAAATGAAAAGTTGGTACATTACATGTGATACCGTCTTGAAAAAGTGGTAATGCTTAATGAATTCTTAAACTTTCTGACAGACGACAAAATTACATTGTAGTTTGTGGCCGCGGCTTGTACTGGTGGGGTGAGAGGGGGAGGTGGTCGAGTAAAATAAAATGAAAAGTTCTGACCATGAGGTTGTACACAGATTTGTGCAGTAAATGTGTTCGTAAATTGAGGTACCAAACGGAGTATAAAAATATCTCTCTCACTTCTGCTGTTTGACTGCATCTTCATCTGCCTTCTGTTTTCCGTCTCCGTTGCCCTGTGTTATCTTATTGTGTGTGTGTCTGTCTGTGTCTGCCTTCAGTCCGGGCTGAGGAACTTTGCTGTGGAGGCACACACAGATAGTCGCATCAAAGTAGTTGGAACGTTTTCAAAAAACTATTTATATAATTGAAATGCTTTTTTGAAGCGCTAGTGAATGTTTTCTTTCAGAATTACCGCTCGGTTGCTTCCATATAGCAGAGGGTATGTTGTATTTCACTACTTAGTGCCTCTGCATCTGCACTCTGTTCTCTGGTGGCTGGCGGAGAAGTGTTTGTTATTGTGGAGATTAAAGCGTGATAAGGAGTGAAATACGACATAGCGTCTGGTCTGTAGAAGCGTGGGAGCAGTGATTAACACTGAGTGAAGGGGAACTGCGACGGTGCTTGACAAGAGTAATAAATTATTTTTTTACAGAGGTACAACTGTCTGCATGGTGCGCGACCTACTAAGAAAGGGTTCACGGGCTGTTATAGGCCTGTGGGTTCTAGTATGGGTAAATCAGGTCGACAAAAGAAAATATTAAGTTAGTACAGCTGAAGTTACGTGGAACACATGAATACTGTTTCAGTATACAATCATTTTAGTTGAGATTATGGATTAAAAGAGAGAACGTGTATATTTGAAATGTTTATTCAGAAATGCACTGTTTTCAAGGCAAGTTTCTAATCTAATACGAGTAGAGACATTGCAAAAAACAAAGTAATCGGTATAGTCAGTAGTACATAGAATACAAACGGTATAGTTGATGAAAAATGAATATGGTTTTGCAAAATTAATTATACACTCTTATGAGGAAGTATATTATATTTTAATAAATGGAAGAAGGTCTCTGGCCTTTCAGTTTAGGAACGATACATGAAAATGCTAGTGGTTAGACATTATGTCTTTATCAATCAGCTCTCTGCATGCGAAGCACTATCACGTTTCTGTTATGCTATTGTGTAAGGGAAAAAAAACGCGCCAAAACGGACAAAATGGCGAGAGGTGCATGTATGTAATCAAAATATTTCAGTTTATGGAAAATTAAATGATCAGAGGTGTCTGAGGCGGAATTAAGCAGTTCAAATGTGAAATTGCGTTTACAGTTATAAAAAACTCATTCTATATTTACACATTAATTAGGGCACATGTAGCATATATTAGCGAGTTTTGGTTCGAGTACGTTTGAAATAACATAAGATAAGATATACAATAGAATTGTTGAGATTAGACTTTAATAAAAAAATAAAGTTCAAAATCGAGTAGGTGAAGAAAAAAAATTTAGTCCACATAAAAGATCAAAATGTAACCAGTAGGAAATCATAATGTCCACTGTTAGTAAAGCCAATAGGTCTGTTCATGTTAAGAAAATATCCAGGAAAACGTGAAAAAGATAGGGAGGCAAAACGAAATGTGGACGTTAATGCCTTGCATAACAGTCAACCCAGGATTGTATAGGCAAAGTAGGCAGCAACTGCTTCTAACAAGAAGTCACTGTTATGATCCGAAAATATGTCAGCCATCCAATTGAAAAGAGGAAAGCAGCATTCATGATATGTTATTACCGGAGCCTCTAGTACCATCAGAGGACAGCTCGGTGGGTTTTCAATGTAGCTGTCTGTCAGGAAATGTTGCGCCGCTGCGAATATATCCCAATGACCCAGAACTCCTTGTATCGCTGCAAAGGCCATAATCCCTCCGTTGCAACAAAACTGTTCATGATCAATTAACGGATTCATGAGATGATTGTAATTCACTTCAGGAGGTACCAAGTTGCAGAGACATAAGTCCAGGGCCCACATGAAATCACAGCTCAGGCAATGAAATACAGGCTGCACACAGGTGAAATAGGAATATCGAAATGATAATCGATATGAAGTATTCAGAGTCGAGAGTGCTAAGATGCCGTAGTAGTCAAGCATCTTTTGGCGAAATAGTTCTAAGTGTTCCGGCTTGTTTGCTAAGACAGGAGGGACATCCATTTTGAAATAAACGAGATGGGAACACAAACGTCGCAGCACTGGCAGTTCAACAGGAAGTCCACAGAAATAGGTCGTAGAGCATGGAGTGAAGAGTAGCAGAATGACTTGATATAATTTTTGGCAGTCCGGTCACTAAACCATTGCTTAGTATTTATAAAAAAATAGCCTGTCTTGAAGTGGAGGATGCGTTTAAAATTAAGGGAGTCACCTCAGTACATTGTAAAGGAAGGCCACTCTTTTATAAGGGATGGTGTTGTCTGTGAATATTAGCTAAGTGAAAGATATGTTCGCGAACAGATGCTACGCTAACTTGTTTTGGTGACAATAAGGCTGTTGTTCATGTCTTGTGATTCAAGGTCGGAATTTGCTGCCAGATGGAAATATCAAGGTTCACATGCGTGGGGTAGATAAACTACATTCTTAAATAAAAGCAAATGCAGAGTGATTTTTACCGCGTAAGCTTTGTCGTTTAAAAAGTCATAGTGATTTTCATTATATGTAAAAAATAATATCACTGATGAAGAATGAAAAAAAATCGTTATAATAATAGGCACTGGTGTATTTTTGGAAAGATATGCAACATTACAGGGATTCCACTTAAATAAGTCATGTAATTGAAAGTGCCTGCATGTGGACGACTAGATATATGTTTAGGCGTTTAATATGCAGCTTTGAAAAAAAACGTGCGTTTGTTTTAAAAATGAAATGTAAAGGTTTAGAGCAGGAGTTTCCAAAGCGGTCGTGGAGGGCTAGATGCATGGCAGATAAAAAAAATTACTACATGTTTTTCATTGGGGTTATCTTAAACATATGGGGGCATATTACCAAGCAATAGCGATAATTATCGCTATTGCTTGGTTAGAGACAAAAATGTACCGCTGCGCTCCGGCAATTTTTATCGCAGATAAACCTTGGTATTACCAAGGTTTATCGCAAATGCGATAAAAAACGGCCGTAATGCATGAATATCGCTGAAAAGTCAGCGATATTTATGCATTACCGAGCTAATGCTCTTAGCCATGTTATCCACCTCCCATTGGATAACATGGCTAAGAACTGCTCAGGGCAGGTGTTAGCTTTTGGAGATATTCGCGCCTAGCACAAATATCTTCAAAAGTTGGTAATAGGAGATAGCGATGTTAGCGACTGTTTCCAGTCGCTAACATCTTGGCATGCCCACTTTGCATGTCATTAGTGATAAATATCACTGACATGCAAAGTGGGGCCCAAGATGGTCGCTATCTCCTACTAGCTGTCGCTAACTGGTGTTAGCGACAGCTAGGTAATAGGGAGATAATTTTATCTCCGCTTTCTTGGCTTTTAAAGCCAAACAAGCGGAGATAAACCCCCTTGATAATATGCCCCTCGTTTCTTTATCTACTGTGCAGTTTTTCTGCATGTTGCCTATTCTTTGATTTTTACTGTTGCTGTGTCTTATACATTTTCCAGGGGCGGGTATAGGGTCATGGCAGCCCTGGGCAGGGAGCGTAGGTAGGGGGCTCTGTAACAGGGGGTTTGGGCAGGGCGGAGCGTGCAGCCCACTGAAGAGGGGGGGTGGATCAAGGTGTTTGGAAGTGGAACAGAGGCAGAGCACGCCAAATTCCTGCCATGGTCCGCTACGCAAATATGTATGCATCCTTAGAGGATTATTATATTAAGGATATATATTAATATGGTGGCTCCTGGGGTTTGGTGGTCCTGTGCAGGTGTACTGCTTGCATATGCCCATGGTTGGCCCTGTATTTTCTGTCTATGCACTTGTTCTCCGTCACATGGGCTTTTAGTTATGAAGGCCTTGTGTCGCTGGTGCATGAGTTTTAACATGGGAAAAAGTGATATATCTGTGGCGCAATGGTTTCATAAATGAGACATTTTGTATCTTATTGTAATAATAGAGAATCTTGGGGAATTTATCTGTTATGCTTGTTCTTTGCTATAATGGCTCTATGTTGTGTAAGAAATAAGTCTGTAATAAGTTAATTACATTTTATTATTTTCTTTTTTACAGTGTTTGGTGCTGAAAAGCAACAACCTGCCTTCTGAATTACAGAATTTGAGGAATTATATTCTTTTTTTCAGGTGAGTTGGTATTTTTGCATAGGCAATTTTTTTGGGTGCCCATGAAAATAATGAAGATTTTTTTAAATGTTTGTAAAATTTCATTTTGGAATATGATTTTATCTTGAATTATTCACATGGGTTGTATCTGCTTATACTAGATATGTATTTTGAGATATTCTCCACTGACAGTTGAAATTATCTTTTAATGGGCTTGGTGCATGTATTCTTTTTGATGGAATTCAGATTTATGGATCATTGGAGTATAATTCTTTCATGTTTCCGTTACTTAAATCTTGTGAAGTGCTCATGATTTTTGAAATCTTGTTGCATTATGTTTGGCAGTTTTTCTCCTTTATTTACAAAGAGGTATTATGATATGGTTCTAGGTGTGATGGGTATCTTTCCTGCATATCTGTGATTATACTATGTATAGGCATTGTTTTACATATTCATGCAGAGGTTTATTATGAGGTTGTTCTTCATGCTTAGTATGACATTTTGTATATGCTATGACTTTTACATGGTGAGTATGCTGTTGAAACATAAAAGGAACTGTCTCTGTGGGAAGTAGTAATCTGTTAAGTGAATGCTATGGTTTGTATAGTGTGAGCCTTCTCTTCAGAGTGCATATAGTTTACATAGCTCTTTGTACTGGTGAACTGAAAAAATGGGTCTCTAAAAATTAATTCTACAGATTATCAATATTTGTGATATCTAGAAAATCTAAAAAGAAATTTTACAGTAAAATGTCTTTTAACAACAGTAATTATTTAATGGAAAAAAAGATCAGTGTTAATGTTTAGGGTTATATTGCCAATTTCTTTTCAAAACAAGAGGAACGTGGTATCTTAAAATATATAGAGTTAATAAGTTAGAAATTATAAAAATATATGTAGTTTAAAAATTAGTAAAGGTACTTTTAAGTTATACATTTATGAAAAAAGATATAATTTAGTCTATATATTTTTTTAAAAGGATACAGAAGAATAAACTGAGTCTAGTTATGGAGAATTCCTCAGAAGAGAAACAAATTCATTTTGAAATCATTAACGAAGTGATGGAGGAAATTTTAGACGCAGTCTTTCAAGAGGAAATAGATGAAAAAAATTATTTTATGGGCATGTCTTTAGACTCCGCTTACTTAGAGATGGTAGAAGGAGATGAGGACTTTGGACTTGAAGAAGTCCCTGATGATATAATGGTGGAAGTTCTACAAAATTATGAAGATTTCAATAAATAAATATTTTTTTGATAGTAAAGCATTCTTGAAGACAGTTTTCTTGTCCTATTCATCGTTGATGTGCTTTAGGAGAGTGATAAGACATGTTCTCATGAAGTGTAAAAGAGATTGTAGTAAAAAAGATTAAAACATCTACGATGACCCATAGTTCTTGAAAAAAGTGTACTGTTTGTATGCTTTAAAAATTAGAATTAAAAACTGTCTATAATGTTAAAACAGATATGGAGTGTGATAAAATTAAGAACCAACATTCACTACAGGATTTCCTACTCTGTTCAGAGACTTTCTGTTATTTTCTTTATTCTACTTAGAAAATGAATCTGTGGTTTAAATTTGTACGTTATATGCTAGTAGTCAACTATAATATTTGTTTATGTTTGTGTTTTACAGATTGAGAATTTCATCAAAATCTTAAATTAAGATGCCGACCAGAACTGAAAAAAGAAAGCTCTATAAACGGACTTACAATTTGAAGAAGAAAGGAATTGAAGAAGTATCAAAAGAACATAGGACGGATAAAAAGAAGAGTGCTCCTGGTAAGCAAACCAAAAAGTTTTTGAGAGCAATATGTGGAAGGAAAAATGTTAGTATTGAAGTGCACAAGGAAAAAAGTATACCAGTATCGAGAAGGAGACATGGAACCAAAGATAAAAATGTTTCTGGAATCAGGAGACAGGAAAATCTGTACAGTAAAACTCGGATGAATCAATTTAGCCAAATCAGGAAGCGTATGTTTTACAACAGAGTAGTTTCGAATTTATTACAAAAGGAGAAAGTTTCTAAAAGAAGATCTGCTTTTCTTAAGAAGAAACAATATATAGAGGGTATTGTTGAGCGCGCGTTTGAGACAAAAAGAAAATTATTTATTTTAGTACTTAATAGAATAAATACGCTAAATAAGGCAATACGAGTTTTAAAAGCTAAAAGTAAATGGAAGAGACACATAAATAGGAGTAATTTTTGTAAAGTGTTTTCTGGGAAGTGGATGCATACTTCAACGTCTGAACCATTTTTTAATGAAGAGAGTTACTTTCAAAGTAACGATTTGTTGCATACAGTTGACACCAGTGGTCGAGGATACGAGGTGAAGGAGGGATGTGTAATTGAGAAAGAGAAAATTGTGGTTAGAAATGCAGAAGAGGTGATGGCTGGAGAAGCTTCAGGGGGACGTGCTAATGTTCCTGTTAACAGTTGGAATTGTAGTAGCATTTGTAGTGTACGACAGGATTCAATTGATTTCTTTCGCAATTTCTTACGTAAGTACACTAAAGAAAGTCTTAGAAAAAAAATTGTTATGTTGCAAGAATTAGATCATTGCAGAGTGCGAGAAAAAATAGGTCTGCAAGGTCATTCTCTGGCTTGTCTTTCTAAAAAAATATGCCAGAGTGTGTTTCATCACTTCAGGATGTTAGCAGTGCATCATACTAAAATGAGAAAATTGGTGAGAAAGTTGTATTATGCAAAAAGTCCAGCACTTAAACTTAAACAGTTAAATAGTGCTCTTTTGTATGGATGTGAATTAGATGTTAAGAAGATTTGTGCAGAAATTGAGGTAAGTTATTTTGGTCCAGAGGAAGGTAATGCAGAAACTGATATAATTATAGAAGGAAATGTGTTAGAAAATGTTGGACATGTTAATATTGAAAATTTTGAACAGGAAATAATAAAGTTTAAGGTAATTGCAGGTGAGAAACCAAATTTTTCTTGTGTCTGTTGTTGACGCATTCATTACAAAAGTCAAACTAGGTTAGTTGATTTATATTTAAAAAGTGAAGATGAAAGTAATGGTCAATGGAAAGATTTTGCAACTTATTTGTTGGTGGAAAACTATTTTGATTTGGGTTTTGAGCAACGTATTTGTAAATATTGTTATAATAAATTAAATGAAAATAAAATGCCTGCTAGAGCTGTTCATAATAATCTAGAGTTGATAAATATTACATCAGAATTGATGGATTTAAATACTTATGAGACTATTCTGATCCAATGTGTACATCCTTTTCAGGCTATTGTTTGTATGGAGCCTAAGACTGGTAAATTAAATCCTTCAGATTTACAAAGAGGATTAAAGGGTAGAGTTGTATATTTGCCACTTGATTTAAAAAAAAATATGGAAACAATTGGTGTTGAAAATGTAGAAGACGAACCTCTAGTTATTCTAGTTAATGGTGTACCTGCAAAGAGTAAGAAAATCTGGCAAGATTTAGTGGATGTTAGAAAAGTCAAAAAGGCAACGTTGTATTTAGTTCAAAACAATAAGTACTATAAAGATGTATACGTAGAAGAAGAAGATGTAAGTGAAGAAGAGGAGAGTGATTTGTCTATTGGACAAATTGAAAAAGTTGACCTATCCAGAAGTGAAGAAATTTATGAACATTACAGTGTTCATCCACTGCATTCCAAAGAAGCAATAGGGAATGCTATTGAATTATTTCAGATGAAAAAGGCGAAAGGAAATCCTATTAGTGTGTGGGAAGAAAGTTTGGAAGGTCGTTGTTTCCCACAGTTATTCCCTACAGGTGAAGGTACACGATATGATGATCGACCTATGCAGATTCCTGCATCTGAATACCGGACAACAAGATTATATGCAGAAGATCCGAGGTTTCGCCAATGCATTCCATATTTGTTTCATCTTCTGTTTGAGAGTGACTTATCTGGTATCTCTTATGCAGTAAATCATATCTTAAAAAGTGGAGTTCATCTGCATAATATTTCAGCAAAGGAATTTATGGATAAAGTGCAACAGAAAGATAGTGTTTTGGATTCACACCTAATTAATTTAATGGCTTGTCAGCGTGGTACTAATAAGTATTGGTACCGTCGTCATGGAGATTTGAAGTGCATGCTTAGAAACTTAGGAGCACCAACATGGTTTTTAACTCTAAGCTGTGCAGAGTATGCTTGGGAAGATTTACTTGAATTTCTTCAGGAGGCGAATGCAAACATAGAAAATATAAACTACAAGACACCCGGAGAACTGTGTTCGTTAGATCTGGTTAATGTTTGCAGATATTTTAATCATAGATTTGAAGCTATGATGTCTTTTCTTACAAACAAGAAAAATCCGCCTCTTGGTGAAGTACTGGATTTCTTTTGGAGAAAAGAATACCAAGCAAGAGGTGCTCCTCATATTCATATGCTGTTATGCATCAAGGATGCTCCTAAATTTGGAAGAGACTCGGATGAGACTGTACTCTCTTTTATTGAACAGTATGCCACTTGTGACATACCTAATAGTACAACTGATAAGGACTTAAGAGGAAAAGTGTTACGCTTTCAAAGTCATCGTTGTGGAAAATATTGTCGGCGAAAATTCAAATCAAAGAGTAAATTCTACACCAAATGTCGTTTTGGATTTGCACGACCGGTACTTTCAAAAGGAAGAGTCAACAATTTGATGTCATCTTTGCGACATAACATCAGAAGAAGGTCACCTAAAAATACGTACAATTTAGGAAGAGGTGAAGAATCCAAATATATAAATGACTATAACCCAGTCATTTTGTCCATGTGGAATGCTAACATGGACATATAATATGTTGCAGACAACTCTATTGCTGTGGCTCGATATGTAACGTCTTACATCACAAAATCTGAAAAGACGGAACTGAAGGAGATGTGGGAAGACATTTCTCATGAAAAGAGCCTAAGCAAGAAATTGTATACGTACAGTTTGAAGATGTTGTCTCATCGAGAAATTGGAGCATATGAATGTTGTGACCGATTATAATCAGCAAGTCTTTATGCTAAATCAAGGACTATTCTCTGGGTGAGTTTGGGTCTTGCAGAAACACGAAACCGTGTTCTAAAACCTGTGCAAGAAATTGAATATTTAGCCCAGAAAGAACCAAACAGTACAGACATTCTGAAAACAAATATGTTGGATACATAATATCCAAATAGAAGTACTCTTCTAGAAAACATTTGTCTGTATGAAATACTTCAAAACTACACTTTTAAAAGGAATGTTACAGAGAACATTGATAAAGGTGTATATGCTGTAATTGGACAAGAAGGATGTCTGGTGAAGCAAAGAAAAGGACACTTGATTAATCATCGGAAACTGAGTTGCGAAACACCTGACAAAAGAGAATTTTACTATTTTGCTCTTTTGCAACTCTTTAAACCATGGCGTAGAGAAGAGGAACTACTTGGGGACTTTGATAGTTATGAAGATTCATTGAACGCATCTAAAAGTAGTATTGAATGTACTGTTTTTAGTAATTATCTGCAAATGTTGAATGATGAAATAGAGCAAGAAGTGGCAATTGCAGCGGAGATTGCTAGAGATAGTTCACAAGATAGTCAAAGTTCGGCTTCATTAAGTCAAGATCCACTGGGACAACCAATTATGCAAAATGAAGCAGCCACTGCCATGGATGAGGTGGAAAGAGCAATGCAGCAAGGTCAAGAGGAAGTAATCAACTTAGAAGAATTAAAGAAGCAATTTAATATTGAGCAAAGACAGATATATGATGAAGTGACAGAGCACATTGAGCATGGCTTTCGTCATGAGAGAAAAGATTGCTCATGTATGTCATTTGAACCTATTCGATTATATGTAAGTGGAGAAGCTGGAACTGGTAAAAGTTTCCTAATTAAAGGAATTACTACATATTTACAGCAAAGAACTCAGTCAACACTGTTGTGTGTTGTTACTGCTCCAACTGGATTGGCAGCACATAATATTAAAGGTATTACTTTACATCGTTTACTGATGCTGCCAGTTGAACATGAAAATAAATTACAATATCACAAGCTATCTGGAGAAGCTTGTTTTGAAGTTTCTAGAGTGCTTAAAAAAATGAAACTTCTTAGTATTGATGAAGTAAGCATGGTATCTAATTTAATGCTTGCTTTTGTGCATTTAAGAATGCAACAGATACTTAAGACAGAGTATGATGTGTTATTTGGAGGTAAACATGTCATAGTTTTTGGAGATCTACTCCAACTAACTCCAGTGAAAGGACAACCTGTATTTGAAACTGTTACGCATGAGGAGACTAGAAAGTGCCTGGGCAGTATTGGAAATGTTAATATATGGTCACATTTCAAATATACTGAACTGATTCAAAATATGCGACAGGCAAAGGATACTAAATATGGAAATATTCTTCAAGATATCAGGATTGGAAAACTAACTGAAGATGCGAAACACACTCTACGAACACTATTACTTTCCAAGCTGTTTCCTAATGAAGATAATGTACCTGAGAAAATATATAGTAAAGAGGTAGCAGATAAATCAGTGATATGCTTGATGCCAACTGTGAAAGAATGTTCAGTTTTTAATGAGAAAATGTTGAATTTAGAAAATCAACAAATTAGGAAACTGGAAGCTAAAGATAGAATAGAGCATGAAGGTAGTACTATTGTTTTGCCTGAAAAGTTGAAGTTAAAATTGGATTCTCTTCAAAAAAGTATATCTAAAACTGCTGGTTTAGAGAAAAATCTGTATGTATGTTTAAATTGTCGGATAATTTTAAGGAGAAATTTGCATGTAGAAAGAGGATTGGTAAATGGAGCAATGGGTAATGTTGTTGGTTTTGTTAATTATACAAATAGAGATGAGATTGAATTTTTAAGAATAAAATTTGATGGAATTGAGGAAGTTCAGCAAATTAGTCGCTGTTCAAATCGTTTTTTGCTTGTGAAAGACTTATATGTCCGTCGGAAGCAATTTCCAATTTGTTTGGCATATGCAGTGACTATTCACAAATCTCAAGGTTTAAGTGTAGATTGTGCTTTGGTAAATATTGGAAGCACTGTATTCAAAGAGGGTATGGCATATGTTGCTTTATCGCGAGTTAGAACTTTATGTGGACTTTATTTAATTGATTATGATGAGACAAAGATTAGTGCAGATTTAAATTGTGTGAAGGAGTATAATAGGTTAAGAAGAGAATATGCTCCAAGTTTACCTCAATATCCTTTAATTGAAAGGCGTATGGTTGGTCAGAAAAGGAAAAATGAGGAGAAATGTGCTAAAGTAGTTGAGAAACGACGAAAAAAGATGTAGCTGTTGTTGGTAGGCATAAGAAAACGGTTAGTATTGAAGAGATTGTTGGATTTAAGTTTGAAAACAGGTCTGGTGTCAACTGTTATGCAAATGTAGTAGTTAATGTTGTTTTTTTTCTAAAAAATGTTAGGGAACAGATTGTAAAAAATCAGGAGCAAACATTTTGCTATTCCTTAAATTCTATATTTGAAAAATGTAGTAGTGGTGAAAGTGAAGTAGGAAGTGTTTCAGAACTAAGGAATGTTTTATACATATGTGCAGGAGTAAATCAATTTTCACAGAATATTCAGCAAGATTGTCAGGAATTTATTATGTATATGTTTACAGTTTTGGAAGATGAAGGTGTAGATATTGATAATCTATTTGGCCTTTCTTATAAATGGGAACATAACTGTGATAATTGCTCATTTTCAAGTAGTACTGATATACACAGTGAAAGATTTATATATTTAACATTGCCAGACTGTAAAGAAGTGTCTTTTAATAAACTAGTTAAAGATGCGCATCAGAACATGGTATGTTCTCAATGTAAGTCTGAAATGTTATCAACTTTATTTATCCATAGATATGGACAATATGTAATATTAATGTTTCAACGATGCAGAGCTGATGGGAGTAAATTGTCAACTTTAATAAAAAATGTTGTGGCTACTCAAGTATCTATTTCTAGAAGAACATTTGTAACTGTAGCCATTATTTTTCATGAAGGGCCTTCCACATCATCAGGACATTATACAGCTTATTTGAAGTGTGGAAGTGGCTGGACGCTTTGCAATGATACCCAATTGACTTTTAAGAAACGTTTGCCTTTTGCCTTAACTAACTCCTATCTGCTATTTTTGGAACCCAAATTTCAGTAGAATCACTTGCTGTAGGAAGATTAATACTGTAAAGATATGAAACTTTCTTGTTTACAAATATCATGTGAATGAGGGTCTACAAATCTATAAATGAAATTTGTGTTTGGTATAGTGATAACATCAGGTAGAAATTTAGTTAATGTTTGGTGGTATAAAACATGTTACACATTTTTACTGTAAAGGTTCAGAAAAGAATAGATAAGATTAAGATTAAGAAATTTCAGAAAAAAACTACTTAACTCATAGTATTTGGCAATGTGGAAAAATATGAGAGAAGAAAATGAGTACTTTAGATAATTATTTTAGAACATATATGGACGCAAGTTTTTGGGAGAGGTATTTAAAAGGTAATGAGTTAACTTATACAATTTGGCCATGCGGAAAGGTATGAGAGAAGAAAATGTATACTTAAGATAGATTTTTATAGGAGATACTTGCACGGTGTTTTTTTGAGATATATTTAAAAACAGGTCGTATAGTTTAATTAGTTTGTAACTGTGGAAGATGTAGTGTGCTTACTCAAGAAATTGCGAATTTGAGAAAAACATTTAAGATATGTTTTTTTCAGGTATTTATAATATGTATGGAGATTTTGGATGGGTTTTTTAAACACAATCATTTTGATTGTGTTTTTTTTTCCCCGCTGTTATATGATGATTAATATTGAAATCACTGTTTATAGTGAAAATCAATGTATTCTGAGGACAGCAAAAATAAACCATTTAATATGTTGTTTGAGTTATTTTGTTACATTGAATTTAGAAATATGTATTATAACATATTTTTTTACTGTCTTCCACAGATATTATATTTATAAGGTAAGTACAACTAATAACATCCGAGAGTTTTCTCTGCCTCTCTCTTATTGACTCCTACTTTTTTTTATTTTATGAAATGTACATTATAATCTTATTTTTACTTTTCTTCCACAGGTACTACGTTTTTAAAAGAAATTTACTTTACTTTTTTATTATTTTTTAGGTAAGTATAAAAAATAAAGAAACTTTTACATCACTGTGTCATTTCTTTGTCTATCCTGCTTAAAGCAATGTCATGTTTAATATAAGCACGTCCACATAGGATTGGGTGCATTGTTATAAGGCATGCTTTAAAAGTGATTTAATGAAATGAGCGACATTTCACTGAGTGAGTTCAGCAACACTGATATATGAAAACATTGGTGGGAAATGATATTAAATGTTACATGTTGTTCTTTCCAGGAGTTTAAGTTCTTTGCTGCAGTGGCAATTCTGCCACAGCATTAGGGGGCCGGGGGGCTGAGTGGTACTTCTATGCTCATGATAGAGCTACTCCTTCATGAGGCACGGTTGAGATCTGTTCATGATACAGTGGTTCTGTCATGGCTCTGCTTAGTCAATAGAACGTGTCATGGAGGCGCAATATTAGTGCTGTGCAAGCACAGCGGCAAGCCCATGACAAAACTGGTCCATCCTGAGGACAGCTGAGGCAATGCTCGTGATGGAGCGGCTCTGTCATGAGCATGGAAGGACTTAACAGGTGTTAAAAAAACCTGAGGGGTCTCTTCAAAGAGAGTGTTGGTTGTAATTTAAAGGGCACTTTAAAACACATTGTGGCAGCTTTATGTTGACGTTGCGTCTCTTTGCGCCACAATTTCGTCAGTTTATTTAATACAATGACAGTGGAAATAATGTACCATATTTACAACGTTATGGATCTAGGAGATATGTCACATTCTAAAGCCCTGCACCATAAGGAAGTGTTCCTCTGAAGGAATGCGTCTTGAAAGTGGCTGACTGTAATGCATGATATTTCACTCAGTGACTTTCAGACCCATGCTGTTTCAAAACTGTGCATGTGCTTGAAGCAGGCGTAGGTATTGACGCAGTATTGTGAATATAGTGCATTGGTGAGCCTTGCTGGAGCTGCATCACACTTGCGATGCAACTCTAGTAATGTATTACTTTTTCAGCACAGATGTGTTACGCATGTATGGTGTTTTTGTACCATGGTGCGCCACATTTCAAATGTGGCACACCATGGGTAACGGAGCACTAGCATACTGTGGTGCACATTAACTGGTGCATATCTGGGTATGAAGTAGTTTACATAAATCTGCCCCATAGGTTACAAATCCACGTTTAGTAGAGTGTTCGGCCTTTGTAGTGTTATGTTTTTTCTGTTATTCTATGTAGGTATGTAATATTGCAAGATTTTTGTCACGAAAAAGAAGCCATGAGTATTGGGTTTGTGAAAGATTGCAAGATTTTTAAAATTAAAAAGCAAGAACCATGGCATTGTTTAATATAGCATTGTAAATACTTATCTTTAATAATGATGAGAGAGTAAAAAAAGGTTAACCTGATGTTTTAAAGTTATTCACAGGCTTCTTTAGAGGAAGTGTTCTATATGATTGTAGCGTGGGTGTTTGAGTTTTTTATAGGTAATAGAATGCATTTTGTATGCTGTAGCAGGAGGAGTACTACATACTTGAATATTCTTCAGTGCTTATTTTCATTTTGTAAGTGGTATTGAGACCGACACAGAACTTCAATGGATCGAAGGGGCTGTTCCTGTGCATCTGGAGGACTGCCAAGCCGTTGCAGCAGTGGGAGTGAGGCCTCTCACGACACAGAACTTCAATGGATCGGAGGAGCTGTTCCTGTGCATCTGGAGGACTGCCAAGCCGTTGCAGCAGTGGGAATGAGGCCTCTCACAGGGGCGTAGCGCAGCTCCTTTTGATGCTCACAATTGCAGATAACAGGGTAGGGATGTCTGTGGAATTTATAGATGGTTAGTCACACTAGAGTGTGGGCGGCGCCCCTAGCACTTCATTACGGCACAAAGGGGAGCCGCGTTGCACAGTTTGAGAATCAGAGACTTAGGAGATAAACCTTCATAATAGGAAGGCTTCTAAGTGATAAAAATAGCCGGTGCTCGGCGTTAAAAATATCACTGCTATCGGTGGAATTTTCCACGGTGTTAGTGCTTCAACAGAAATGGGAACACATATCTGATAGAAAATCCTGTAACAATCTCAGTATTTCACATTATCGAGTGAAAAGAAAGTCTTTCGAAAGATGTTGAACGTTGTTCTCTTTTGAGAGTAGAAAAGATAGTGAGAGAAGTGGGTGGAGTTCTCCGTGTAAATTGCAGAATAGAAACTACTAAGAACCAATTGGAAGTGTTGTTTTCAAGTCACATGACTTCACATGCGCGTCTCAGGACGTGTACGCGGTGATAGTATCTGGTCACGTATGCCCTTTGGAAGTAGCGGTCTAATTCAGCGAAGTTTCAAAACGTGAAAAGGAGTAAATCCAAACACATCCGGATTTAATATATCTTCTAAGCTCGATTGAAGCATACAATTGTTAAAGTATAAAACCTTTTATATTTTTTTTTAAAAATACCAAGGTGTGTACATTCGGTCACGCACGAAAGTTTAAAAAGACATTCGGCTCCATTTAATTAAAATGTTCATAATAATAAAAAAGAAGCCTAGGTTTAGTGTCTTTGACGTAGTATAAGTTCTTTGATGGGTCTATGAAGAAATTTAATAAGTTGCAATTGCAAAGTTTTCACAAAATATATAGGCGGGTGCGCGCACACGGTCGCGCACGAACGAAAGGCAAAAAAGCGGAGATAAACCCCCTTTATAATATGCTCCTGGAGCTGTTTTTGGTACAATGAGTTAGTTCTGAAAATAACTTTTTTTTTTTTACACAACTGTTATGTTGTTTTTGATTTTTTAAACTTGCAACAACATTTTCAAGTGTGACACAGGATCAAAATGAAATGAAGAAATTTATCTTTTCTCGGGGCATTTATGACTCTCAATTTTTAGTTTAGTAAGAATGAGACTCTGCTCTCCATACAGAAGAATTTCTCCACACTCGTTGCATTTCATGTGCACCTTTGCAAGATATGGTCTCAAGTCCATCACAGCACTCGATGGAGATACAGGTCATCCACCAGCAGATGTGCTGGCCACCTCTGATGGTAATAGCGTGGCCAGGGCTCTTGTCGATGCCTTTGCAAATTCCACAGGGTGCACTTGTTTGACATGCCGCACCATGGTATGTATGGAAAAGGAATATTTTTTTCTTGGATTTCCTCTTGAGAGAACCGAATTGCATATCGTGCAGGTAACTTTTGGCGCATTCACTTTCTTTTGTTCTTCAGGATAAGTGAAAAATTGCCAAATAAAAGATTCCTTTTTTCTTTTTAAAGGTAGTCGCTCATTTCCTTCAGATTCGGAAGATGAATGCGGGGCGGCAGCCATTTCAGCAAAGTCTTCCGAAGGGTGTTGAACGTTGTTCTCTTTTGAGAGTAGAAAAGATAGTGAGAGAAGTGGATGGAGTTCTCCGTGTAAATTGCAGAATAGAAACTACTAAGAACCAATTGGAAGTGTTGTTTTCAAGTCACATGACTTCACATGCGCGTCTCAGGACGTGTACGCGGTGATAGTATCTGGTCACGTACGCCATTTGGAAGTAGCGGTCTAATTCAGCGAAGTTTCAAAACGTGAAAAGGAGTAAATCCAAACATATCCGGATTTAATATATCTTCTGAGCTCGATTCAAGCATACAATTGTTAAAGTATAAAACCTTTAATATTTTTTTTTTAAATACCAAGGTGTGTACATTCGGTCACACACGAAAGTTTAAAAAGACATTCGGCTCCATTTAATGAAAATTTTCATAATATTAAAAAAGAAGCCTAGGTTTAGTCTCTTTGACGTATTATAAGTTCTTTGATGGGTCTATGAAGAAATTCAATAAGTTCAGATTGCAAAGTTTTCACGAAATATATAGGCGGGTGCGCGCAGTCGGTCGCACACGAAAGCCTGGTAATGCGCTATCCATTTTATTGAGAACTGTTGCCGAGAGTGCGCACACCGGGTCGTGCACGAAAGTTTAGAAAGGCAATTTTTATTTACAGACAAATTTTAATGCGTTGAAAAAAAGGCAAGGTACAGACTTTCTAATTCTGTATCGCTTTACAAGGAGTCTCTATGCAACTTGAACAGTGAAGAAAACGGCTTGTTTCCGAAAAAAATATTGCCAGAACTTTATTGACAAAAGTATAGGTTGTATACACGAGATATTTCTGAATTAGCATTTTAAAAACCAATGAAATTCACTGAAAAAACCATAGGTTTTACACACGTTATAGTTAGGAAGTAGCATTTACAAAACCTATGAAATTCACTGAAAAAAACATAGGTTTGACACCAGTTATAGTTAGCTGGAAATTTTACTGATATAAAACCAATGAAATTCCACGTTATAGTTAGTTGGACTCACTATAACTTGCGCGTGTAATGCACTGCTGATGACGTCACATATTACATCACTCATGACATCACTGATGACACCATCCAGTGAATGTGTGTCTTTCTGAAAAATAAATATGCGTTATATATGTATATATTATTGAATATCTTAGTGAATACATATATTACTGAGTAATGCTTAAATATTTAAATATATGTATTAGTGTTTCACTTTGTATAAGTGGCTGCATGGGTTGATGAGTAGGTACATGTGTATGTATATAGGTTATTAGATGTTTTTCTTAGTATCAGTATGAGTGTTTGCATGGTTTGGTGGGGGTATTACTTACTACATAGATGCAAGAATGACTGAGTCTCTGTTTGTATGTGTTTTGAAGACAGCATATGTGCAGGACTGTGTGGGTGGATTAGTGTGCATATGTCTGTGTTAGTGAGTGAATGACTGTCTTATTAGTGTCTTTATCAGTAACTACATATGTTTTAATGTAGTATATGTGAATATTGATGTATATAAGTGACTATATGTGAGAGTGAGGGATTGTAAGAGTTCCTGTTTAAATTAGTATGTGTTTCTATAAGTGATTTTTTAAGAGAGTAAGTATGTGTAAGTTTCCTTAGAAGTAAAGTGGTAGTGTGTGTATAGCTGTTTATGCAAATAAATGGATGTTCAATAGTTTATTTGCATGTGTGAGTATGTGTGTGAATAACTTTTGGATGACTGTCGGTGTGTAACAGGATGTGTACGTGTATCACTACATATGATTAGTGAATATATGTATGACTGACTATATAGAACTGTTGGTGAATTAGTGCATGTGTATATAGAGGGTGGAATTATTGAATTGGTTGTTGTAACTGGTATGGGTATCTCAATTTTTTTGAACATTTTAGTTTCTATTTTTTAATATGCGTTTCAAGGGTTAGATTACAGTGAAAGGAGGTCTGTCACTATGTCACAAGGATGGTGTCATCAGTGATGTCATGAGTGATGTAATATGTGATGTCATCAGCAGTGCATTACACGCGCAAGTTATAGTGAGTCCAACTAACTATAACGTGGAATTTCATTGATTTTATATCAGTACAATTTCCAGCTAACTATACCTGGTGTCAAACCTATGGTTTTTTCAATGAATTTCATAGGTTTTGTAAATGCTACTTCCTAACTATAACGTGTGTAAAACCTATGTTTTTTTCAGTGAATATATATATATATATATATTCACTGAAAAAACCATAGGTTATAGACCATATATAGTTAGGAATTAGCATTTAAAAAACCTTATTTTACTCACACAAAACCATTGAAATTCCATATATAGTTAGTTGCACTAACTATATATCGTGCACCCGCAATCCACTGCTGATCATGTCACATATTACATCATTCATGACATGGTCAGTGACATCACTGATGACATCACTGATGACATCTCAAATGACATCACTGATGACATCACTGATGACAACATCCAGTGACTGTATGTTTCTGTAAAGTTAAAATATGTCTTACATATTGAAGAATGAGTGGATGTATAAGTGTCTGGATGAAGGATTTAGTAGGTGCGTGACTGACTGTATGAGTGAGTGATTAAATGTGTCTCACTGAATGCATGGGTTAGTGACTAAACTGTCTTAATTTGTGCATCATTATGTCTGTTGTGATGTAAACTGCTGCATGTGTTGATCATTAGCTATACGAGAGGCTATATGTGTTATTAATTGGTTGCCCAAGTATTTCTATGGGAGATTGAGTTTGTGTGGGGGTGGCTGGAAGGTGTGTGACTCTGTGCATAGATGTGTGAGCAGTTTATTCACTAGGTGTATGAGTTCAAGAGTGCATGTGGAAACAGCTAAATGGGCAGTTGACTGTGTGCATGAGTGTATTGATGAGTGAATGGATATCTCAATGCTACATGTCATAGTAAGTACATATGTAAAACACAGTAAATGTGAGAGTTGGCATATATAAATAACTGTGCATGAGAGCCACTGAATGAGTGAGTGGTTGTATCGATCATTGTAAACTTGTATCAGGGATTGTATAAGAGAGTAAATATGTGTTAGTATATGTTTCAATAAGTAAGGTGTGTATAACTGTATAGTTGAAGAAATGGAGGTGAGATTGTTTCTTTGCATGACTGACTGGGTGTGTGAGTAACTCCATGGATGAGTGGCAGTGTGTGAGTGTCTGTATACACTGAGTGTATCTAAGGTTATATTAGAGTCTGAAGAGGTTTATCGTATTAGCACAAGAATGATGTCAAATGAGATGTCATCAGTGATGTCATCAGTGATGTCATTTGAGATGTCATCAGTGATGTCATCAGTGATGTCACTGACCATGTCATGAATGATGTAATATGTGACATGATCAGCAGTGGATTGCGGGTGCGCGATATATAGTTAGTGCAACTAACTATATATGGAATTTCAATGGTTTTGTGTGAGTAAAATAAGGTTTTTTAAATGCTAATTCCTAACTATATATGGTCTATAACCTATGGTTTTTTCAGTGAATTTTCAAGGTTTTGTAAATGCTAATTCCTAACTATATATGGTCTATAACCTATGGTTTTTTCAGTGAATTTCAATGGTTTTTTAATAGCAAATATCATAAGCTGTCGAATGTCAAGTACGTGGTAAGTAAAAACATTTTCGTGTTTATGCACACTGATCTGCTTTGAATGCTGCCCCCCACCCCTCATTTCTATTAGAAGTACTCTCTCTTTGCAGATAGTGAAGGGTAGTTAACGCAGGCCTTTGCCCCCGTTGTAATCCGTCGTGCCTGCTTCTCTCTCCATTTGATTGATTGTTCTCTTTGGTTCATTCTCTATTTACAAACAAGCACAGAGTCGCAATACTCTGTTTAGTCTTTGCAGATAGCGAAAAATCGTGTAAAAAAAACAAAAGGAATCGAGCAAAATCAGTAGGCCACTAATGGGATCTCTTTTTGACCTCCCTAAAATAGAAACATTAGGAACAACCTGTTGATAATACCAATGTGTATGTACATAAGCGGCGTTCATTTGTGTTCACAGTACCCCTTGTTGATTGTTTGAATCGAGCATTGAATTGTTCGAAGTTGGTTCTCTTAAGAATCTTCTCTGCCTGCAAACGAGGAAGAATAGGAATATTCTCTCTCCCTTTGCAGATAGTGAAGGGTAGGTAACGCAAACCTTTAACACGTCGTGCCTATTTCGTTCCTCATTGATTGATTGTTTCCCCAAACATTGACTGTTTGGGAATTGGTTCTTTTTGGAGGTATTCCCTGTTTGCAAATATACGTAGGAAAATCTTTGCAAATAGTGAAAGGGTACGTAATGCGGACCTTTCTCCCCCGTTGTAATCTGTCATGCCTATCTACTCCCCACTGATTGATGCACCTGTTTCACCCGGACCATTTACTAGAGATACGTCATCTGGCCCGACCAGAGAGCACCCCTAGTGAAAAGGACATATGCAATAATAACGAAGTGATCACTGTATCTTGTTAACAGAAACTTTAGCATGAAACAACCTGGAAAGAAAAGAATAGGAAAACGAAAATCAGTAGGCCACTGATGAACATGAACTTTTATTAAACAACGAACAAAGAAACGATAACATAACGTAATGATAAAATCTATTAATGTCCTGGAAACAAGAAAACGTTAGAAATATGCCAGTGGTGAGAGACCAGAAAAACAGTAAGAGAAACCAAATCACCCCTCGCTGTCCCACCGCCTGCCACGCCCAAAAAATCGATAGACTAGGGAAAATGCAAGTCAGTAGAACATCCGCCCCCACTCTGGAAACTTCCAAGGTGGGGCAGGGTTGCGGCTACGCCCAGCCGGGAGCAGCCCATATAAGGCGGGTCCTGCTGCCACGCCTCGGCCAGGAGATCCTAACGTAGGGTGTAGCCGGAGGAGAGGCCGAGGCCAGCGGGACCCGGCCAGGGGATTGCCTTTACAACGCTGAAGAGTTGCAGGGGGGGGAATGTCTCCTCGACCCTCCCCTCTCTCTCCCAGTCCGGCCGCGGTGGCCCTTGAGAGTTTCAGGTAGTCCCGCCACATGCTCTTCCGGTCCGGCCACCAACGGTCGGGGGGCCGAGGCCGACGGGATCCGGCTGCAGCCGATAAACCAAGGAACCCGTTCATGGGGCCAGAGCCAGGGGCATCCGGCCGACATCCACCGGAAGCTTGGCCCAAAGACGGACGGGACATTTTTTCTTTTCTCCTTCGTAATAGCAGCGGCAACACGCCAGGCACCACTTCTTTCTTCAAAAATGGCTTTGACAACACTGGGGGGGATGTCTTGCACATGCCTCCGACCCCCCCCGTCCTCATCGCCACCGGCCATAACAAATGTCAAGCGGGGCGCCGTGGGGTGCACTGGGAGGGAGAGACGGTGCGAACAGGCCTCTCCCGCCTCCTCAGGTGAAGGCTTCCCAGCTGCACCCTCAGTGCTCCAGGCGCCCCGAAAAGGGTTCGTCCACTGTGGCGATGCTGCAACGTCTCGCCCGGCAGGTTGGAGCCCGTCCGCTCATGTGACCCCGCGATCGCCGGTAGCTGCCGAACTCTCAAAATGGCGATCGACCTGGCAAGAGCGGGCCCAGCATGAAGAAATGGCCCGGTCACTGGTTGACCCCACCACCGTAGTCCTCCACGACCTTGAAGATTCTAGAGGAGCTGCGGGAGTCTCCGACCCCCGATGGGGAATGACTGCCATGATCGCCCGTGGAGTGACGAAACTGTATCCGCGGGACGTCGGCGCTCCCATGCTGGCACCAGCCTCACTTTGAATTACTAGAATCCTGCAGACCTCAGTTCCGGTGAAAGCACAGTGTGACCCGGTAGGAAAAATTGTTGCACCCCCTCCCCTTTTTGAGTGATAGTTCAAACCACCGATCCTTTCCTTTGCCCTTTTAACGGAACTTTGGACTGCCTCCCCCTCTTTTACATTTTCTAGAGAAAACAAAACATTAACCACTACATTACCATAGCAGTTGACACCAGAACTGTTTTCAAATTGAAAACCAACAACATCTTCAACAGAATCCTTTTTGTTTCTGCTGTGACCCTGCTACAGCACAGGCATTGTCCCCAGCAGTAATTCTGCAATGCCGGTAAGAATAGCTGTGGTGCCTACTGGACTCACTCACCCCCGCGGCGCCCCACGCCGTTATTTGCTGGGCGGCAACTTACTAGACATCACTTTCGTGCCATCTAGATTTCAGCGCGTTCTGCTGCCTTGGAACTATTAGCACAACAGACTGCTACTGACGACCCACCCCCAGGCAACATCTTCTGAATTTTCATAATTTGAAAGAACTAGTAACATGTCCTCATCAGGAATTCAAAAGAAATTGCCACGGTCTCTTCGTTGTTTAAATGTTTTTACTGTTTTTGTTTTGTTGTATATATTTATATGTTATTAAAGTTTTATATTCCTACTACTTTGTTGGAGTGCTATATATTTTTAATGTGACACATAATTGTAAAAACTTTGATGTACAAAGAGTCATTCCTGGAATCTTCCGCTTCAGGCTCGGTCCCATCCCCAATCACAATACAGGATGGTTTTCAGATAGTAGGAACACGTGTGGTATGACGGATCTCATCGGGTGTGGGCCTTGATCTACTATAACTCCTTTGAAGAGGGGTGATTCTTTACAGCTGGAGCCATAAACTACATCTGCAGGGCTAGCTGATAGCCTGGACAATCGGACACAGAGGAAGAGGAGTGTCAGAGGGTGCGGTAGTGAATAGGGCGAAAGGGAGGTGTTGGGCGGGCACAGAGTGTGATTCTCAGGGAAGAGCAGCGCAGATGGAGGGAGGTTTATTGCCCATGCATAAGACAGAGAGCGGGGGTGACCAGTGCCTGGGGAAGATGCTTGCGAGGGTGGGGAGCCATGCTACGAATCAACAGCGTGCAGAGAGTGGGTCTGGTCAAGGCATCTAAAATGGCTGCCGTGCACGACAAAAGTGTGGCATTTCAAAAAAGGCAAGATGGCGCAAACAATGTTTTTCAACACTTCCTCATTTCCTTCGAATCGAACGTTAACAGACGTTGGTGCATATTACCAAAGTTAAGCAATATTTATCGCTAACGATGCTTACCAACGAATTTTTTACCGCTAAGCATCGTCAGAAATTATAGAAGATAAACCTTGCTATTATCAAGGTTTATCGCAAATGCGATAAAAAACGGCCGCAATGCATGAATATCGCTAAAAAGTCAGCGATATTCATGCATTACCGAGCTAATGCTCTTAGCCATGTTATCCACCTCCCATTGGATAACATGGCTAAGAACTGCTCAGGGCAGGTGTTACTTTTTGGAGATATTCGCGCTTAGCGCGAATATCTCCAAAAGTTGGTAATAGGAGATATATATCTTGCATGTTGTAATGCAAATTATTGTGGTATATGGAACTCATACCATAATCTCTCAGGAAAGCAGAAACTGATCCTTTTGGGACCGCCTGAGAAGGCCTAGGGGGTGAGGGGTACTCTACTTTGCCCCCTTTTCACGTTCCGAACTATTTTATTTTACTCTCTTCTGTAATTACACAAAATAGCAGCGATAAGATGCATCAGAGACACACAGTGAGAGAAAGGAGGCCGGAGATGAAGAAGAGATGTCAAATACACATTGGAGATAATATAGTGGGAGAAGGGAAGTAAATATGAGTAAACTTACCATGTAACATAAAAATGTTGCACTCTATACTATAAGTCTCATTTTATACTACAATCACTTCGCTACAACCTCATAAATTAAAAATAAAAATGAATAATGTCTCAAACAATTTTTGATTTCTAAATATAAATTTATTCTTCAGAATTTTCTAAATTTGAAAGAACTAGTAACATGTCCTCATCAGCAATTTCCTCTTCAATCATCTCATCTGGAATCTCCTCATTAAAAGTCTGCAATGATGATTCTTGTAACTCTATGGTCTCCAAACATTCGATAAATTCGCCATCAACAGATTGATCAAAAAAATCATTCAAGTCATCTCCTCCTTGTGACAATATTTCATTATTGGTGCTGTCAATTTCAATCAATGTAGTGGAATCATTCAAGTCATCTCCTCCTTGTGACAATATTTCATTATTGGTGCTCTCAATTTCAATCAATGTAGTGGAATCATTCAAGTCATCTCCTCCTTGTGACAATATTTCATTATTGGTGCTGTCAATTTCAATCAATGTAGTGGAATCATTCAAGTCATCTCCTCCTTGTGACAATATTTCATTATTGGTGCTCTCAATTTCAATCAATGTAGTGGACAATTCAAAAGAAATTGCCACGGTCTCTTCATTGTGAGCCATTTTATTTTGAAATTGCTTGCTGTAAATTGCAGAAAAAAATAATCGCTTTCATTTATCGTTTTTAGTAATACATAATATAAAACTAACTTTATCAAGTATTTAGTATAACAGAAGGACTGCAAATAAATAACAGAAAACATTTTTCAAATTATCTTCAAGTGTACAACATAGTTCCCCTTACAAATTAACAACTCACCTTTTTAAAAGTAGGAGAAGTGTTAGTACTGTGTAAATCAAACACCAGAAATTCACCACCAAAAATTCCTCACAAATGTACCTCAGACAGTAGTATCACAAAATGGCTGTGGTTTCCTCTCATTTGAGATATATACATAACCAATTAACTTTCATCACACACAAATACAAAACCAAAGTAACATTTTAATTGGTTCTAAATTTCAACACTTTCAAATGTGTTTTCCCCATGCAATTTTCCATAGGACATTTACATACGTCTACAGCCTGAATGGCTGAACGGAATTATACCAAACTTGGCAAAATGGTACATCAAACCTAAGAGGTCAGGAAGGATCTACTATGCCCCCTTATGATCATTTGCCCCTTCGCTTTGGCCTCCTCTTGTCTCTCGATCCTACCGAGAGACAAGATGGCGGCCGCTACGGACTGTTTGGAATGTTGACAGACGCCGGAGAACCAATCAGCTTCGCAAAGCTCCGTAACGCAAAAAGTACGCGAAGCGGAGCGCTGTTACAGATATATATCTTTTTTTGAACGTTAATTTCTCAAAATCCACTGGAGCACATATATTGAGACCTAGCAAAGGCACATCGGGCTACCAGTCCCTAATATTTTGCCAAGTTTCGTGCAAATCCATTCAGCCGTTCGATTATTGACATTTAGATACGTCTACAGCCTGAATGGCTGAACGGAATTACACCAAACTTGGCAAAATGGTACATCAAACCTAAGAGGTCAGGTAGGATCTACTATGCCCCCTTATGGTCATTTGCCCCTTCGCTTTGGCCTCCTCTTGTCTCTCGATCCTACCGAGAGACAAGATGGCGGCCGCTACGGACTGTTTGGAATGTTGACAGACGCCGGAAAACCAATCAGCTTCGCTTCACAAAGCTCCGTTCCGCGAAAAGTACGCGAACTGGAGCGCTGCCCGGTCCGCTGTTACAGATATATATCTTTTTTTAAACGTTAATTTCTCAAAATCCACTGGAGCACATATATTGAGACCTACAAAAGGCACATCGGGCTACCAGTCCCTACAATTTTGCCAAGTTTCGTGCAAATCCATTCAGCCGTTCGGGCTAAAAGTGAGGCCAACCGCCCTATGGAAAACTCAATGTTAAAAACACGTTTTGGGACCCCCCTTTTTTCTCGACCCCCCCTGGACGAACCCCCCCCCAATTTTCAGGGGCTGCCCAGAAACAAAATGTGCCATTTTCCTGAAAATTTCAGCCAATTCCGTCCACAAACGCCAAAGTTATTAGACATAGAATTTTCAAAAATCCCATAGAGAAAAAATCCTAACTATATATACCTACTGGCGACCGCCAGTAGGTATATATATATATATATATATATATATATATATATATATATATCCAAAAATTTCAGGTAGCACACACTTCAAGGGACGCCACAGAAGCTTGAATAACAGTTCATTTATTCATATTCCAAACCTTGCGCACAGTCACGTTATCGGTTTGAGCATTCTAAAGTGCAAGCCAAACGCGTTTCAGGATTCAAGTTCCCTTCGTCAGTGGCAGAAGCAGGAATAAAAAACTTGCGCTGCAAAGGATTACAGTTTTTATTACTCCCACCTGCCCCAGTGGGCGCGGCTCTCTCACTGCCTTCTGGTGAGTGTAGTTCTTTGAAATGATGCCCCAGTGGGCGCGCAGTTTTCTTCACAAATAAAGCAAAAATAAAGCCCCAGTGGGTGAAAGTTCAACATCCATAGCGTGACTGCCCCGCTTTCCAGGTGAAGAATGAACTGGGTACAAAATGCATTCCTGATTTGCAGATTGTACATGCTTCTTCCGTAGGTATCCGGCTCTGAATTCCGACCCGGATCGGAACAGCTTTTGACAGCAGTGGGCTTCCCTCAACGGCTGCGCCCAGCCGTTAAACATCCAAAAATTTCAGGTAGCACACACTTCAAGGGACGCCACAGAAGCTTGAATAACAGTTCATTTATTCATATTCCAAACCTTGCAAGCAGTCACGTTATCGGTTTGAGCATTCCAAAGTGCAAGCCAAACGCGTTTCAGGATTCAAGTTCCCTTCGTCAGTGGCAGAAGCAGGAATGAAAAACTTGCGCTGCAAAGGATTACAGTTTTTATTACTGTGACTGCCCCGCTTTCCAGCTTTCAAGCTTCTGTGGCGTCCCTTGAAGTGTGTGCTACCTGAAATTTTTGGATGTTTAACGGCTGGGCGCAGCCGTTGAGGGAAGCCCACTGCTGTCAAAAGCTGTTCCGATCCAGGTCGGAATTCAGAGCCGGATACCTACGGAAGAAGCATGTACAATCTGCAAATCAGGAATGCATTTTGTACCCAGTTCATTCTTCACCTGGAAAGCGGGGCAGTCACGCTATGGATGTTGAACTTTCACCCACTGGGGCTTTATTTTTGCTTTATTTGTGAAGAAAACTGCGCGCCCACTGGGGCATCATTTCAAAGAACTACACTCACCAGAAGGCAGTGAGAGAGCCACGCCCACTGGGGCAGGTGGGAGTAATAAAAACTGTAATCCTTTGCAGCGCAAGTTTTTCATTCCTGCTTCTGCCACTGACGAAGGGAACTTGAATCCTGAAACGCGTTTGGCTTGCACTTTGGAATGCTCAAACCGATAACGTGACTGCTTGCAAGGTTTGGAATATGAATAAATGAACTGTTATTCAAGCTTCTGTGGCGTCCCTTGAAGTGTGTGCTACCTGAAATTTTTGGATGTTTAACGGCTGGGCGCAGCCGTTGAGGGAAGCCCACTGCTGTCAAAAGCTGTTCCGATCCGGGTCAGAATTCAGAGCCGGATACCTACGGAAGAAGCATGTACAATCTGCAAATCAGGAATGCATTTTGTACCCAGTTCATTCTTCACCTGGAAAGCGGGGCAGTCACGCTATGGATGTTGAACTTTCACCCACTGGGGCTTTATTTTTGCTTTATTTGTGAAGAAAACTGCGCGCCCACTGGGGCATCATTTCAAAGAACTACACTCACCAGAAGGCAGTGAGAGAGCCGCGCCCACTGGGGCAGGTGGGAGTAATAAAAACTGTAATCCTTTGCAGCGCAAGTTTTTCATTCCTGCTTCTGCCACTGACGAAGGGAACTTGAATCCTGAAACGCGTTTGGCTTGCATTTTGGAATGCTCAAACCGATAACGTGACTGCTTGCAAGGTTTGGAATATGAATAAATGAACTGTTATTCAAGCTTCTGTGGCGTCCCTTGAAGTGTGTGCTACCTGAAATTTTTGGATGTTTAACGGCTGGGCGCAGCCGTTGAGGGAAGCCCACTGCTGTCAAAAGCTGTTCCGATCCGGGTCGGAATTCAGAGCCGGATACCTACGGAAGAAGCATGTACAATCTGCAAATCAGGAATGCATTTTGAACCCAGTTCATTCTTCACCTGGAAAGCGGGGCAGTCACGCTATGGATGTTGAACTTTCACCCACTGGGGCTTTATTTTTGCTTTATTTGTGAAGAAAACTGCGCGCCCACTGGGGCATCATTTCAAAGAACTACACTCACCAGAAGGCAGTGAGAGAGCCGCGCCCACTGGGGCAGGTGGGAGTAATAAAAACTGTAATCCTTTGCAGCGCAAATTTTTCATTCCTGCTTCTGCCACTGACGAAGGTAACTTGAATCCTGAAACGCGTTTGGCTTGCACTTTGGAATGCTCAAACCGATAACGTGACTGCTTGCAAGGTTTGGAATATGAATAAATGAACTGTTATTCAAGCTTCTGTGGCGTCCCTTGAAGTGTGTGCTACCTGAAATTTTTGGATGTTTAACGGCTGGGCGCAGCCGTTGAGGGAAGCCCACTGCTGTCAAAAGTTGTTCCGATCCGGGTCGGAATTCAGAGCCGGATACCTACGGAAGAAGCATGTACAATCTGCAAATCAGGAATGCATTTTGTACCCAGTTCATTCTTCACCTGGAAAGCGGGGCAGTCACGCTATGGATGTTGAACTTTCACCCACTGGGGCTTTATTTTTGCTTTATTTGTGCAGAAAACTGCGTGCCCACTGGGGAATCATTTCAAAGAACTACACTCACCAGAAGGCAGTGAGAGAGCCGCGCCCACTGGGGCAGGTGGGAGTAATAAAAACTGTAATCCTTTGCAGCGCAAGTTTTTCATTCCTGCTTCTGCCACTGACGAAGGGAACTTGAATCCTGAAACGCGTTTGGCTTGCACTTTGGAATGCTCAAACCGATAACGTGACTGCTTGCAAGGTTTGGAATATGAATAAATGAACTGTTATTCAAGCTTCTGTGGCGTCCCTTGAAGTGTGTGCTACCTGAAATTTTTGGATATATATATATATATATATATATATATATATTGAAAACCAAAGCCTCCTGTGCATTCGCCGCTTTCCCCAGTTTGCGCAGGAACACCAAGCACGGACCAAATTTTCACGGTGAAATTATTTATTCGCCAGTCGGTTCATAACGTTTCGGCACCCCAGCGAACTCTTGTGAGGGTGAACAATTTAAAGTGACAGTGCTCATTTAGGATTGGACGCTAGTGCAATTCTGTACAAGGACATAGATAACGGACTCATGTTAAATTCCATCAGTTTCTAATACAAAGTTATGCATTCTAGCTTGTAGATTGTCATTTACAAGGGTTAGACTTTGTAATTTACACTTAAAATTCTCTTAGTATAAATTCTGGCAGATTCCTGTAAAATACAAGACTATTTTATATTGTCAAATTCCATGTTGAAAACATTGCCAGTCTTAATATACACAAAACAATACTGGTAAAATACCCAAACTTGTCCTGTCCAAATATACAAAATTGAATATATATATATATATATATATATATATATATAAATATTTCGTGCTGCCAGCAACGCAAGGAAAAGTCGCACTTTCTTGTTTCAGGATAAGTATTTATTGACTTGACGCGTTTGGACAACACGGTCTTTGTATGTAGACCAGGTTTTGTGGGGTTTATGTGGATGAAATTAAAGGACACATGTTCTTCGGTATCCGCCGCAATGCAAGTTTCCTGTGAGCAGGGAGCAGAAGCTCTGAAATGCGTAGGGAAGTTTTAAAGGTATTATTCACTGTGTTGCTGGCTTCTGCAGAATAAAGGACTCTTGTTGATGTGGGAGACCGCCTGGCATTGTGTGCACCCCTGCTTTTGGATGACTTTTAAATGCTGTTTTCCGGCCTGTCCCGGTTGGGGAGGCAGCACCACCACATGGATTTGTGGACTGTGGGCTTTGATTTCAAGGTCCGTTATACAGGATGGCAGGAGCAGTAATTGAAACCGCCACGCACATTGAAGGCTCCATCGGGAGTTAAACCTGAAGTTTGCTGACGGCGGACCCCATACAGGGTCATATTGTAACGGGACAACTACGTGACCCAGAAGCCCTTAAAATAAGAAGCCCATCAGAGGGCGTTATTAAGGCCAATTAAAGGAAACATGTTCTTCCGTATCTGCCGCAATGCAAGTTTCCCGTGAGCAAGGAGCAGGAGCTCCGAAACGCGTAGGGAAGTTTTTAAGGTATTATTCACTGCGTTGCTGGTTTCTGCAGAATAAAGGACTCTTGTTGATGTGGGAGTCCCCTGGCATTGTGTGCACCTCTGCTTTTGGACGACTTTTGAATGATGTTTTCCGGCCTGTCCAGGTCGGGGGGGCAGCACCACCACATGGATTTGTGGACTGTGGACTTTTAATTTCAAGGTCTGTTTTACAGGATGGCAGGAGCATGGATTGAAACCGCCATCCACATTGAAGGCTCCATTGGGAGTTTAACCTGAAGTTTGCTGACGGCGGAACCCATACAGGCTCATATCGTAACGGGAGAACTACGTGACCCAGAAGCCCTTGAAATAAGAAGCCCATCAGAGGGTGTTATAAAGGCCAATTAACGGACACATGTACTTCCGTAGCCGCGTCAATGCAACTTTCCCGTGAGCAAGGAGCAGGAGCTCCGTAACGTGTAGGGAAGTTTTAAAGGTATTATTCACTATATTGCTGGTTTCTGCAGAATAAAGGACTCTTGGTGATGTGGGAGTCTGCCTGGCATTGTGTGCGGCTCTGCTTTTGGACGACTTTTGAATGATGTTTTCCAGCCTGTCCAGGTCGGGGAGGCAGCACCCCACATGGATTTGTGGACTGTGGGCTTTGATTTCAAGGTCCAATATACAGGATGGCAGGAGCATGGATTGAAACCGCCACGCACATTGAAGGCTCCATCTGGAGTTTAACCTGAAGTTTGCTGATGGCGGAACCCTTGCAGGGTGATATTGTAACAGGAGAACTACGTGACCCAGAAGCCCTTAAAATAGGAAGCACATCAAAGGCATTACAAAGGCCAATTAAAGGACACATGTTCTTCTGTATCCGCCGCAATGCAAGTTTCCCGTGAGCAAGGAGCAGGAGCTCCGAAATGCGTAGGGTAGTTTAAAGGTATTATTCACTGTGTTGCTGGTTTCTGCAGAATAAAGGACTCTTGTTGATGTGGGAGTCCACCTGGCATTGTGTGCGCCTCTGCTTTTGGACGACTTTTGAATCATGTTTTCCGGCCTGTCCAGGTGGGGGAGGCAGCACCACCACATGGATTTGTGGACTGTGGGCTTTGATTTCAAGGTCCGTTATACAGGATGGCAGAAGCATGGATTGAAACCGCCACGGACATTGAATGCTCCATCTGTAGTTTAAGCTGAAGTTTGCTGACGGTGGAACCCATACAGGGTCATATCGTAATGGGAGAACTACATTACCCAGAATCCCTTGAAATAAGAAGCCCATCAGAGGGCGTTATTAAGGCCAATTAAAGGACACATGTTCTTACGTGTCCGGTGCAATGCAATTTCCCCGTGAGCAAGGAGCAGAAGCTCCGAAACGCGTAGGGAAGTTTTAATGGTATTATTCACTGTGTTGCTACTTTCTGCAGAATAAATGACTCTTGTTGATGTGGGAGTCCGCCTGGCATTGTGTGTTCCTCTGCTTTTGGGCGACTTTTGAATAATGTTTTCCGGCCTGTCCAATTCGGAGAGGCAGCACCACCACATGGATTTGTGGACTGTGGGCTTTGATTTCAAGGTCTGTTATATGGGATGGCAGGAGCATGGATTGAAACCGCCACGCACATTGAAGTCTCCATCGGGAGTTTAACCTGAAGTTTGCTGATGGCGGAACCCATAGAGGGTCATATTGTAACGGGAGAACTACGTGACCCAGAAGCCCTTAAAATAAGAAGCCCACCAGAGGGCGTTATTAAGGCCAATTAAAGGACACATGTTCTTCGTATCTGCAGCAATGCAAGTTTCCCGTGAGCAAGGAGCAGGAGCTCCGAAACGCGTAGGGAAGTTTTAAAGGTATTATTCACTGTGTTGCTGGTTTCTGCAGAATAAAGGACACTTGGAGATGTGGGAGTCCGTATGGCATTGTGTGCGCCTCTGCTTTTGGACGACTTTTTAATGATGTTTTCTGGCCTGTCCAGGTCGGGGGGCAGCACCCCACATGGATTTGTGGACTGTGGGCTTTGATTTGAAGGTCCGTTATAAAGAATGGCAGGAGCATGGATTGAAACCGCCACACACATTGAAGGCTCCATCTGAGGTTTAACCTGAAGCTTGCTGACGGTGGAACCCACACAGGGTCATATCATAATGGGAGAACTACATTACACAGAATCCATTGAAATAAGAAGCCCATCAGAGGGCGTTATTAAGGCCAAATAAAGGACACATGTTCTTACGTGTACGGCGCAATGCAAGTTTCCCGTGAGCAAGGAGCAGGAGCTCCGAAACACGTAGGGAAGTTTTAAAGGTATTATTCACTGTGTTGCTGGTTTCTGCAGAATAGAGGACTCTTGATGATGTGGGAGTCCGCCTGGCATTGTGTGTGCCTCTGCTTTTGGGCGACTTTTCAATAATGTTTTCCGGTCTGTCCAGGTCGGGGAGGCAGCACCACTACATGGATTTGTGGACTGTGGGCTTTGAATTCAAGGTCTGTTACACAGGATGGCAAGAGCATGAATTGAAACCACCACGCACATTGAAGGCTCCATGTGGAGTTTAACTTGAAGTTTGCTGACGGCGAACCCTTGCAGGGTGATATCGTAACAGGAGAACGAAGTGACCCAGAAGCCCTTGAAATAGGAAGCACATCAAAGGCATTACAAAGGCCAATTAAAGGACACATGTTCTTCTGTATCCACCGCAATGCAAGTTTCCCGTGAGCAAGGAGCAGGAGCTCCGAAATGCGTAGGGTAGTTTTAAAGGTATTATTCACTGTGTTGCAGGTTTCTGCAGAATAAAGGACTCTTTTTGATGTGGGAGTCCACCTGGCATTGTCTGCGCCTCTGCTTTTGGACGTGGATTTGTGGACTGTCGACTTTTTATTTCAAGGTCCGTAATACAGGATGGCAGGAGCATAGATTGAAACTGCCACGCACATTGAAGGCTCCATCTGGAGTTTAACCTGAAGTTTGATAACGGCGGTACCCATACCTTGTCATATCATAACGGGAGAACTACGTGACCCAGAAGCCCTTGAAATAAGAAGCCCATCAGGGGGCGTTATAAAGGCCAATTACAGGACACATGTTCTTCTGTATCCGCCGCAATACAAGTTTGCCGTGAGCAAGGAGCAGGAGCTCCGAAGCACTTAGGGAAGTTTTAAAGGTATTATTCACTGTGTTGCTGGTTTCTGCAGAAAAAAGGACTCTTGTTGATGTGGAAGTCCATCTGGAATTGTGTGCGCCTCTCCTTTTGGAAGACTTTTGAATTTTATATATAAACACTCCATGCAGCACTTACCTGGGAGTGACCAAATGCATCCTGGGATTCATAGTCCACATGAATGTCGTGAACTGTGAATGGTGAGCTTAACATCTAAGGGGTGGAGCGGACATTCACCAATTGCAGTGTGGCAAGATGGTTTTTAAACGGCATAGCGCAAAGCTTCCTGTAACATCTATGGCACTGACGAAGGCCAGAACAGGCTGAAATGCATTCGCTGAGACTTGATATTAAATAAAGGAAGTTTCCTGAGTGTTGTGGATATATATATATATATATATGTATACATGTATATATATATATATATATATTACCTACTGGCGGTCGCCAGTAGGTATATATAGTTAGGATTTTTTCTCTATGGGATTTTTGAAAATTCTATGTCTAATAACTTTGGCGTTTGTGGACGGAATTGGCTGAAATTTTCAGGAAAATGGCACATTTTGTTTCTGAGCAGCCCCTAAAAATTTTGGGGGGGTTCGTCAAGGGGGGGCCGAGAAAAAAGGGGGGTCCCAAAACGCGTTTTTCCCATGTTAATTTCCATAGGGCGGTTGGCCTCACTTTTAGCCCGAACGGCTGAATGGATTTGCACGAAACTTGGCAAAATTGTAGGGACTGGTAGCCCGATGTGCCTTTTGTAGGTCTCAATATATGTGCTCCAGTGGATTTTGAGAAATTAACGTTTAAAAAAAGATATATATCTGTAACAGCGGACTGGGCAGCGGCCCAGGACGCGTACTTTTCGCGCAACGGAGCTTTGTGAAGCGAAGCTGATTGGTTCTCTGGCGTCTGTCAACATTCCAAACAGTCCGTAGCGGCCGCCATCTTGTCTCTCGGTAGGATCGAGAGACAAGAGGAGGCCAAAGCGAAGGGGCAAATGACCATAAGGGGGCATAGTAGATTGTCGCTGACCCCCTAGGTTTGATGTGGAGGTTTTAAAAGGGCCCCGCGGGGCAAAAAAAAAAAAAATAATAATAATCGAACAGCTGAATGGATTTGCACGAAACTTGGCAAAATTGTAGGGACTGGTAGCCCGATGTGCCTTTGCTAGATCTCAATATATGTGCTCCAGTGGATTTTGAGAAATTAACGTTCAAAAAAAGATATATATCTGTAACACCGCACCGCTTCGCGTACTTTTCGCGTTACGGAGCTTTGCGAAGCGAAGCTGATTGGCTCTCCGGTGTCTGTAAACATTCCAAACAGTCCGTAGCGGCCGCCATCTTGTCTCTCGGTAGGATCGAACAGCTGAATGGATTTGCACGAAACTTGGCAAAATTGTAGGGACTGGTAGCCCGATGTGCCTTTGCTAGGTCTCAATATATGTGCTTCAGTGCATTTTGAGAAATTAACGTTCAAAAACAAGATATATATCTGTAACAGCGCTCCGCTTCGCGGAGATAAAATTATATGTGTATTACCTAGCTGTTGCTAACACCAGTTAGCGACGGCTAGTAGAAGATAGCGACCATCTTGGGCCCCACTTTGCATGTGAGTGATATTTATCACTAATGACATGCAAAGTGGGCATGCCAAGATGTTAGCGACTGGAAACAGTCGCTAACATCGCTATCTCCTATTATCAACTTTTGGAAATATTCGAGATAAGCGCGAATATCTCCAAAAGCTACCACCTGCCCTGAGCAGTTCTTAGCCATGTTATCCAATGGGAGGTGGATAACATTGCTAAGAGCATTAGCTCGGTAATGCATGAATATCGCTGAGTTTTCAGCGATATTAATGCATTGCGGTCGTTTTTTATCGTATTTCCGATAAACCTTGATAATAGCAAGGTTTATCTGCGATAATTTCTGACGGTAAAAAAATCGTTGCTAAGCATCGTTAGGGATAAATATCGCTTAACTTTGGTAATATGCCCCAACGTCTGTTAACGTTCGATTCGAAGGAAATCAGGAAGTGTTGAAAAACATTGTCTGCGCCTTCTTGTCTTTTTTCAAATGCCACACTTTTGTCGTGCACGGCAGCCATTTTAGATGCCTTGACCAGACCCACTCTGTGCACGCTGTCGATCCTTAGCATGGCTCCCCACCCTCGCAAGCATCTCCCCCAGGCAGTGGTCATCCCCGCTCTCTGTCTTATGCATGGGTAATAAACCTCCCCCCATCTGCGCTGCTCTTCCCTGAGAATCACACCCTGTGCCCGCCCGACACTTCCCTTTCGCCCTATTCACTACCGCACCCTCTGACACTCCTTTTCCTCTGTGTCCGATTGTCCAGGCTGGTCCTAGGGTATCAGCTAGCCCTGCAGATGTAGTTTATGGCCACAGCTGTAAAGAATCACCCCTCTTCAAAGGAGTTATAGTAGATCAAGGCCCACACTCGATGAGATCCGTCACAGCAGAAGCGTTGCTATTATCTGAAAACCATCCTGTATTGTGATTGGGGAGGGGACCGAGCTTGAAGCGGAAGATTCCAGGGATGACTCTTTGTACATCAAAGTTTTTACAATTATGTGTCACATTAAATATATATAGCACTCCGACAAAGTAGTAAGATTATAAAACTTTAATAATTTATAAATATATACAAGAAAACAAAAATAGTAATAACATATAAACATTTATAGGGAAAAACAACGAAGTAGCGGTCGGCTGTGCGAATAGTCCCAACGCAGCACAACGTCCAGATTTCCGGCGTGGGGCGTCGCGGGGGGTGGGTCATCAGTAGCAAACTGTTGTGCGAATAGTTCCAAGGCAGCAGAACGCGCCGAAATCTAGATGACACGAAAGTGATGTCTAGTAAGTTGCCACCCAGCAAATAACGGCATGGGGCGTCGCGGGGGGTGGGTCATCAGTAGCAAACTGTTGCGCGAATAGTTCCAAGGCAGCAGAACGATGGCACCAAGGTGATGTCCAGTAAGTTGCCGCACTGGTTTTGGTATCCTACAATGCTGCTCCGAATAACGGCGTGGGGCGCCCCGGGGGAGCCGGCGTGAACGGGCCTCTCCAGGTGGAGTGTCATCTGTTGTAGTGGGGCGCCCCTTTACCGTTTCAGTTGCCATTCCGTCCGTTTTTGGTCCACTGTGTCAAATGCCGCAATTCAGCTGAGTTGCGCCCACTCTTGCGGTGCAGCGATAGGCGGCTGTCACAGGACTCTCAAAATGGCGGCAGGCTGTTTCCTTTTTGGGCCTGGTCCACTGAAATGGCCCTGGGACACCTTGGAAATCGGACGCTTGTCTGCTAGGTCTTGGACCCCATTCTCGAAAGCGTCCCCTCCGCCTTGAGAATTCATCAAAAGTTTTGGGGGCTCCGACTCCTGCAGGCTTCTGGTGGGGAGCGGCTGCCATGATTGCTCGCGGAATGACCACGACTGAGCTACGAGATGGTGGTGCTCTCATGCTGACGCCAGCTTCAGTCTGAAACATCCAGAAACAAGGTGCGGCTTTCATCGTTTGGGAAAAAAAATAAGTTTTCATCCAATGAAAAGTGTTGTTTTTAGGTCACATGATCAAGCCTTCCATCATTAGGAAACCAAAAGTAAAATGAACCAATGAAAAGTTTTATAAACAAGTCACATGACCTGTTATGCGGCATAGGGTGTAAAATGCGGAGAAAATACGTTGGCACGTGAGGCGGCGTCAGTAGCGGACCGATGTGCGAATAGGCCGAAGGCAATACAACGCGCCAAGATCCGGATGGCACCGAGGTGGTGTCCAGCAAATTGCAGCACTGGTGTGGCCATCCTACAATGCTGAAAGTCGGCGTGGGGCGCCCCGTTGGCCTGTGAGTTTGCGTCAGTAGCGGACCGATGTGCGAATAGGCCGAAGGCAGCACAACGCGCCAAGATCCGGATGGCACCGAGGTGGTGTCTAGTAAGTTGCCGCACTGGTGTGGCCATCCAACAATGCTGAAAGTCGGCGTGGGGCGCCCCGTTGGCCTGTGAGTTTGCGTCAGTAGCGGACCGATGTGCGAATAGGCCGAAGGCAGCACAACGCGCCAAGATCCGGATGGCGCCGAGGTGGTGTCTAGTAAGTTGCCGCACTGGTGTGGCCATCCTACAATGCTGAAAGTCGGCGTGGGGCGCCCCGTTGGCCTGTGAGATGGCGTCAGTAGCGGACCGATGTGTGAATGGGGCCGAAGGCAGCGCAACAATATTTTCGGAATAGAAGACACCACTAGGCGCTGAGATGCCAAGATCCGGATGGCACCGAGGTGGTGTGTAGCAAGTTGCCGCACTGGTGTGGCCATCCTACAATGCTGAAAGTCGGCGTGGGGCGCCCCGTTGGCCTGTGAGTTTGCGTCAGTAGCGGACCGATGTGCGAATAGGCCGAAGGCAGCACAACGCGCCAAGATCCGGATGGCACCGAGGTGGTGTCTAGTAAGTTGTCGCACTTCTGTGGCCATCCTACAATGTTGAAAGTCGGCGTGGGGCGCCCCGTTGGCCTGTGAGATGGCGTCAGTAGCGGACCGATGTGCGAATGGGGCCAAAGGCAGCGCAACAATATTTTCTGATTTGAAGACACCACAAGGCGCTGAGATGCCAAGATCCGGATGGCACCGAGGTGGTGTCTAGCAAGTTGTGGCACTAGTGTGGCCATCGTACAATGGTAAAAGTCGGCGTGGGGCGCCCTGTTGGCCTGTGAGATGGTGTCAGTAGCGGACTGATGTGTGAATGGGGCCAAAGGCAGCGCAACAATATTTTCGACTATATTTTCGGAGTAGAAGACACCACAAGGCGCTGAGATGCCAAGATCCGGATGGCACCGAGGTGATGTCTAAGTTGCGGACCGATGTGCGAATGGGGCCAAAGGTAGCGTAACAAGATTTTCTGTATGGAAGATACCACTAGGCGTTGAGATGCCAAGATTCGGATGGCACCGAGGTGATGTCTAGCAAGTTGTGCCACTGGTGTGGCCATCGTACAATGGTAAAAGTCGGCGTGGGGCGCCCTATTGGCCTGTGAGATGGTGTCAGTAGCGGACTGATGTGCGAATGGGGCCAAAGGCAGCGCAACAATATTTTCTGACTGACACCACAAGGCGCTGAGATGCCAAGATCCGGATGGCACCGAGGTGATGTCTAAGTTGCGGACTGATGTGCGAATGGGGCGAAAGGCAGCGTAACAATATTTTCTGTATGGAAGATACCACTAGGCGTTGAGATGCCAAGATTCGGATGGCACCGAGGTGATGTCTAGCAAGTTGGTGTGGTCATCCTACAATGCTGAAACTCGGCGTGGGTCACCCCATTAGCCTGTGAGATGGCGTCAGTAGCGGACCGATGTGCGAATAGGCCGAAGGCAGCACAACGCGCCAAGATCCGGATGTCACCGTGGTGGTTTCATAGTTGAGAGGCACTTCATCTGCAGTTGGGCGCCGAGATCCGGATGGCACCGAGGTGATGTCTAGCAAGTTGCTGTACTGGTGTGGTCATCCTACAATGCTGAAATGTAGTGGGGCGCCCATTTACCGTTTCAGTTGCCATTCAGCTGAGTTTCGGCTGCTCTTGATGCTATAGCGACAGGCGGCTGCAAGAGGACTCTCAAAATGGCGGCCTGTTCTTTGGATTTGGGCCTGGTCCACTAAAATGGCCCTGGGACACCTTAGAACTCGGACGCTCGATTTTTTTTTCCTTTCCTGTACATGCAAAAAAAGGTAAATGCCCGGTACGTTACACGCTTCATCTGCCACGATGAACTCTCCAGAGGAACCGAAAAAAAATATAGTTGTGGTAACTATACCATGCATCGTCATATGGAGAGGTGGCACCAATTAATTATAGTGCTGCATAAAAGAGAGATTTGGAGGAGAACCCCTGACCTGCTAGTACATTCATCAAAGAAGTGGCACTGAGAGCTTCAGAGGCAAGGGAAACGGTCCCAAATATTTAGAAGAACTTTGGAAAGATTAAAATGACATGTTTAGATTGTGGTAAATTAATTTCATGTGGACAGATGAGTGTTACTCTAATAAATACAGCATATGAACATCATCATAGTCGATGGTTGGTAGAGACATTTTGACTATATCCTGGACCTGCCCGTCCTCGCCCAAAATGGCGCCGGAATAAATGGGACTCGTAACTCCTTGTTGTGTACTGGTTGCAGAACCTTGAAATCACGAGATACGTATGCAGTTTTGAAGCACATGGCGGGCGGGGACGAGAATTGATTGAATATTTCGACATCCCTATTGATATTAAGTTCTGATGCGTTATTGATTACTGTACTGTTGAAAATTCGAATTAAGGTCACCCATGGTACTTGCCCGCAAATGTATATCTAGATAATTTTATTGTAACTGGCCCTGTCGTATTTTAATTATAAAATGTACGTCCACCGATTCCGTAACTGTTACACACCTTAGTTCTTGCAACCTAATGGCCCGCCCGTTACGTTCCTCTACAGTGTAAATGTCTATTCATCATATACGATTACAGTTTGCTCCGTGGCAGGCCCACGTGGTTATAGGCTCGTATTTGTATAATGAAATTTTCACAATAAAGGTTTTTAAAAGAAAACATGGTAGTAGTATATACATTGGTAAAGTTTTTAATAATAGTCACTGTTTTAGAATCATTAAAAGGCAAGTGAAATAAAGCAGACCAATTACATGAAGGGTAAAAGGTACAATACGAAGGAACGCAGTAAAGATAAATGGTCAAGGGCTGTTGTGTTTTCTATTCCTGCAACATAAAGTGATCGATAAGAATCTCATATTCAGGCGTATCGGCGACTAAGACAGCAGGTCGACCCTCTTTTGCTCAACGGCTCCGTCATGGGACGAAGAAACGCTCTTTTTCTCGAAAAAAGAATATATTTTACTTGCAGGACAGTTGAAAAATTTCCGGGAAAGTACATTAGCCTGGAACATTATAACATATATTTAAGAAAAAATAATGTTCGGAAGTAATTAAAAGCGTAATTTTTAGGTGATATGACCAAGGCTTTCATCATTAGAATAAGAAAAGTAAAATGAACCAATGAAAAGTTTTATTAACAAGTCACATGACTTGTTATGCTTACGTTACGCGCTGCGCGCCCCGGATGACTTCCGGATGCGCTAACGCGGCGCGTCATATGACGCATTACGCGACAACGCAGGTCCAGAATATAGTCAAAATGTCTCCACCAACCAGCGGTCGAAACACAACCCCTTTCAGCAGGCTAAATAGTTCTGTTAAATGACAACAGAAGGGACAGGCAACAAGAACCATCAGTCAAAGAGGGGAGGGCTAGTTCTTGTCTACCGGGTTACATTGGGGCGCTACCGGAACTGATCGAATTGGTAGTCTACAGTGTTTCTGGATGTTTCAGACTGAAGCTGGGGTTAGCATGAGAGCACCACCATTTCGTAGCTCCGTTGTGGCCATTCCGCAACCAATCATGGCAGCCGCTCTTTATCGTTATTTTGGGCGGGGTGGGTGGCGGAGCCGAGCTGTTTTGCAGCCATCATTGTGTGGAGTTCAGTTCCTCTCACTAGTTTTGTATTTGTTATGAGGGGTTGTTCCTAATGTTTCTATTTTAGCGAGGTCAAAAAGAGATCCCATTAGTGGCCTACTGATTTTACTCGATTCTTTTTCTTTTTTTTTACACGATTTTTCGTTATCTGCAAAGACTAAACAGAGTATTGCGACTCTGTGTTTGTTTGTAAATAGAGAATGAACCAAAGAGAACTAATTCTAAAATAGTAAATACTTGGATAACAATCAATCAAATGGAGAGAGAAGCAGGCACGACGGATTACAACGGGGGCAAAGGCCTGCGTTAACTACCTTTCACTATCTGCAAAGAGAGAGTACTCCTAATAGAAATGAGGGGGGGGGGGCACCATTCAAAGCAGATCAGTGTGCATAAACACGAAAATGTTTTCACTTACCACGTACTTGACATTCGACAGCTTATGATATTTGCTATTAAAAAACCATTGAAATTCACTGAAAAAACCATAGGTTATAGACCATATATAGTTAGGAATTAGCATTTACAAAACCTTGAAAATTCACTGAAAAAACCATAGGTTATAGACCATATATAGTTAGGAATTAGCATTTAAAAAACCTTATTTTACTCACACAAAACCATTGAAATTCCATATATAGTTAGTTGCACTAACTATATATCGCGCACCCGCAATCCACTGCTGATGATGTCACATATTACATCATTCATGACATGGTCAGTGACATCACTGATGACATCACTGATGACATCTCAAATGACATCACTGATGACATCACTGATGACATCTCATTTGACATCAATGACCACATCACTGATGATATCATTCATGTGACAATACAATGCATCTCCTCACATTTTAATATAACCTCTGTTTCACGCAGTGTTAAATACAGAGTATAATTTTTGAAACCATTTACACACCAATACTAGTTACTACATACGCACTCACTGATTCCTACGTCTACACACACATTCACTCATTCACCCATACAATCATTCATACATACAATCACTCATCTTTACAACACTCATACACCTATACAGACACTCACACTCTGCCACTCATCCATGGAGTTACTCACACACCTAGTCAGTCCTGTAAAGAATCAATCACACTTCCATTTTCTTGTCTATACAGTTAAACATAGAGCACCTTACATTTTCAAACATATACTAACACATACTTACTTTCTTATACAATCATTGATACAAGTACACATTGATCTGCACAGAGTCACACACCTCCCAGCCAGCCACACACACACTCAGTCTCCCATACAAATACTTGGATAATCAATCAATAACCCATATAGTTAATCATATAGCTACTGATCAACACATGCAGCAGTTTACAGAACAACAGACATAATGATGCACAAATTAAGACAGTTTAGTCACTAACCCATGCACTCAGTGAGACACATTTAATCACTCACTCATACATTCAGTCATGCACCTACTAAATCCTTCGTCCAGACACTTATACATCTACTCATTCTTCAATATGTAAAACATATTTAAACTTTACAGAAACACACAGTCACTGGATGATGTCATCAGTGATGTCATCAGTGATGTCATTTGAGATGTCATCAGTGATGTCATCAGTGATGTCACTGACCATGTCATGAATGATGTAATATGTGACATCATCAGCAGTGGATTGCGGGTGCGCGATATATAGTTAGTGCAACTAACTATATATGGAATTTCAATGGTTTTGTGTGAGTAAAATAAGGTTTTTTAAATGCTAATTCCTAACTATATATGGTCTATAACCTATGGTTTTTTCAGTGAATATATATATATATATATATATATATATATATATATATATATATATATATATATATATATATATATATTCACGCTCCAAGGTTGTCCACCATGTGAGTAGCACGCGAGCAGCAGCTTTATTTATGTGTAGGTGAGGACGGGGATCCGCTTGTAGACGCCGCTCCGTAATGGATCTGCCCGACGCGTTTCGAAGCTCCATCTGCTTCTCTTCAGGGGCTTTAACGGAAGCGGTGTGCGCACCCGCTACACTTCCCCTGAAGAGAAGCAGATGGAGCTTCGAAACGCGTCGGGCAGATCCATTACGGAGCGGCGTCTACGAGCGGATCCCCGTCCTCACCTACACATAAATAAAGCTGCTGCTCGCGTGCTACTCATAAGGTGGACAACCTTGGAGCGTGAATATATATATATATATATATATATATATATATATATATATATATGTATATAAATCAATCAATCAAGCAGAGGATTTGTAAAGCACACTACTTACCCGCGAGTGTCTCAAGGCGCTGGAGAGGGGGAGCCGCTGCTAGTGGTCAAAGAGCCAGGTCTTGAGTAGACTCCTGAAAGTCTGCGGGTCCTCAGTTTGTCGTCAGAAGAGAGGGAGGAAGTTCCAAGTCTTGGCAGCGCGGTTGGAGAAGGACCTGCCCCCGGAAGTGGTTCTGCGGAGCCGTGGGACGGTGGCCAGTGAGAGGTCGGGGGAGCAGAGTTTCCTGTTAGGTACGTAGAATGAGAGTCGGTTATTGAAGTAGGCTGGGCCGGTGTTGTGGAGTGCCCTGTGTGCGTGGGTCAGGGGTTTGAAGGAGATTCTTCTGTCGACCGGGAGCCAGTGCAGGTTTCTCAGGTGGGGGGTGATGTGGTCTAGGCGCGGGATGTCAAAGATCAGGCGTGCAGAGGCATTCTGGATTCTTTGAAGTCTGTTGATGAGCTTGGACGGGGCTCTGGCGTTTCCATAGTCGAGTCTGCTGCTGACGAGGGTGTGGGTGACGGTTTTCCGTGCGTCTGTCAGGATCCCTCTGTAGATCTTGCGGAGCATGCGGAGGGTGTAGAAGCAGGTGGAGGAGACTGTGTTGACTTGGTTGGTCATGCGGAGTTTCAAGTTGAGGATGAATCCTAGGTTGCGTGCGTGGTTGGTTGGTGCCAGGGGGGTGCCCAGTGATGCGGGCCACCAGGCGTCATCCCAGGCTGAGGGGTTGGGCCCGAGGATGAAGATCTCCGTCTTGTCCGTGTTCAGTTTGAGCCGGCTTTCTTCCATCCAATTGGCGACGGCCTTCATACCATGGTGGAGGTTGGATTTGGCGGTGAGGGGGTCCTTGGTGAGGGAGAGTTGTCTGGCGATGCGAGATTATGTTGAGGTCGTGTTGTCTGGCGATGCGTGCGAGTGGTGCCATGTAGATGTTGAATAGCGTCGGGCTGAGGGATGATCCTTGCGGGACACCGCAGACGGTCTTGGTGATTCCGGAGTGGAACGGGGGAGGCGGACTCTTTGGGTTCTATCGTAAAGGAAGGAGGTGGTCCAGTCCAGGGCCTTGCCTTAGATCCCTGCGTCATAGAGGCGTGTGCGTATTGTGTGATGGCAGACGTGTCGAAGGCGGCGGAGAGGTCCAGGAGGATGAGGGTTGCTGTCTCACCGTTGTCGAGTAGGATTCTGATGTCGTCTGTGGTGGCGATGAGGGCGGTCTCGGTGCTGTGGTTCCTGCGGAAGCCTGACTGGGAGGAGTCGAGGATGCTGTTGTCTTCTAGGTAGCCGGTGAGTTGGGTGTTGACGATCTTCTCGATGACTTTTGCTTGGAACGGAAGCAGGGAGATGGGCCAGAAGTTCTTGAGGTCGCTTGGGCCCGCCAAATATATATGGAGATCAGGTTTTGTGGGGTTTATGTGGATGAAGCCTTCGGCTTGTACATATTTAATTTAATGCTAACTCAAATTCCTGCTCAAACCACAAATGCATGCATGTTTCAGCTAAAATGATAATGGAGCTACTTCTGGACACATTTCTCAGATCTGAAATCCTGTTATTTTTTTAACAAATACTTTTCACTGTAGTCTGAGCAATCCTTAAAATCTGTTTCCCACTTACATTTAAAAAGTTATAATCCCAGCCAGGTCAACTCATGGAGATATTTTATTTAAGATGGTATAAATACCAGGTGTAATATTAACAGCTATTTGTATTATAACCAGGGAGTATCCAGCAGAAACAATGTTTCTGGGGGTTATGTATCTGTCTGCAACAACAGGCTGCTGGAGATACCTGAGACAATCTCTGTCTTTTAATGGATGTGTGAATTGCCACCCATTAATTTCAGGAAATGTGTGTTATATATGGAAGGAACACTTCAATCCAGGAATTTATTCTACTGATGTTAAGGAATGGCTGCAAGACCCATGGCACCAGAACTCTGTACTGGCCCAGGGCTGGAGATGCACCCCTAGGGGGGTTAGGACTCACTCCAGGGCCCAGGTGCAGGTTCAGGTTGGTGGTAGCCTGTAATGGACCCTTGGCTCTGAACAGGAGGCCAGCAAACTAGCCCTTGGTGTTGCTCTGGTAGTACTGGGTTCATGTGAGGAAGCAGGGTTCAAGCAGCAGGACCAGCCTTCTAGTGTGCAAGGCAGGCTCCAGGAAGCAAAGAAGTCCTTCCAGGTGAAGCGACGCAGTCTTATGATGTCACATCGCCCATTGGGACATTGTCGTCTTCTCTAAGTGCATGAGCACGCTGCAGATTGCCCACACTTTGTGCACGGTACTGCAAGACTTTATTTTTGCAACTGTCTCTATTGCCATTTTCACATGAGAACCTATTGCTTGGATTACACTCTGCAGGTTCCTGGGTTTTACTCTGAACATTGTGATCAAGGTCGAATAACAATACCCCTTGTTATTTTGTTCTGGCCAGGTCTTAGCAACTAGACAAAACATACTGATGCAGCTGTTGTTTGGGACAACGTACTTTGGTCTTATTGGAATACACGAATAGGTAGCACACACTGGGAGAGGGACCTTTCCAGAGAGAAGAGAGAGATAGCACATATGATGTAGATTTACCATCTAGAGGCCAAATTATGGGGTCTGAAGACAAAACCCAGAGATCTTCTAATATATAGTAATACTACTTCTATGCAATGAGAGGGAGGTTAGGCTATGCTGTCTTTTCATAACGACATCTCCTTTCATGACTTATGGACTAACTGCTATGTTGAAAGTATTTGTATTATGCATGTTTCTATTTGTTGTGGCACGCATACTGCATATTAGAGCATGTTAGTTAAAATAAACATTATGAACTTGTTTCTGTCTCTGTCAGATCTTATAGTAGACAAGTACAAGAGTGCGAGAAAAAGGGTGTGTCTTGCAACCTCATTTCCTGAGAGATTCAGGAGTGTTGTGTTCTGGGGTGTCTAATCACTTGTTTCTCTGTGAGTGAGTAGGAGAGCAAAAGAGACACTATAGCTAGTCAGTCCTAGGCTCATGGGTACTAAGGTGGTAGGATCATTCAGTCCCTGTACACTAAGGTCCCATAATACTACGCATAGTTCTATTTTTTGGCAGTACACAGCAGGCCACAGCAGCAGGCAGTCTTCTGAGAGACCTCCTGCAGGTTCAGAAAGCGAACTGAAACGTGGGTCTGAGGGTCACTTTTTTATACCTGGCACTTTCTTTAAAACAGGAGAAGTTTCTAGAGGTTTCTGGAGTAGTGTGGCTCACTGGTTAGAGGCGGCAGGCCTGAGAGCAGAAGTCAGCCCGGGACCAGGGTTCACTTCCCGACGCGGCAGGGTCGTGGACCGTGGTCAGCGGACTTGATAATTCTCGCTTCGGTGCTTACTCTAATCAGGGGTTCCACTCGGCAACTCTGGGCATTAGCTTGCCTAATCTCCACAACGGCCCCACCAATTCCAGGGATGCCTGGCTCCACCTTGGGGACTCCCAGCAAGGGACCATCCCACAGGGAAAGCCAGGACGGGTTCCCCAGAGTTATACAGCGCCGGGACGCCCCGTTGCTGGGGCAGCTGTGCGCTTTACAAGTATACTACATTTACATTTACATTTACATTTACAGTTTCTCTTTGAAGTGCTTGGAATTTCCAGGCTACCCTGTCCTGGCTCCATGCTGGCTGCTAGCAAGCCCTTTGTGTGATGGCAGAGCACAGACTTTTCAGTTGCAGGTGCGGCTGTGCCTTACAACTGCATTATAGACTACAATGACAGGCCTGAGACATATTGTAAAGTGCTACTTTAGTGGGTGGCACAGAAAGAAATATTTTATGAAGATTACCACCACGTCCAGAGATGTTGCTGGTATATTTTGTAATGCTGTGTGCTCGACTTGACAACAGCAATACTGTGTTGCTGCATTTTAAATATAATTTATTTCTCTTGTTCTTTAAAATGAACACACCAAACATTCTTAGTAGCATATAAAGTAGAAACCAAAGGTCCTAGACCAAAATCAAAAATGGCAGTTTACATAGTTCCTACATTTGTGGAACCCCTATGCAAAGTGAATTACAGTACCAAAATACGATTGGGCCTATTTAGAAAATAACCTTATACATGAGTAAATCTACGTGTGTAACTTTACTTTTGCATTTGTAGTAAATGTAATACTTTCGGGTATCCACCAGTTACAAGTGTAAATTTACTACAAAATGTACATGTCTCCACCTTCTGAATTTAGGGGCTGGAGCCTAATGTACTAGTATAAAGTTACTATTAGTACATTTTCACATATTGAAGGAGGTCTCTACTAATGAGGTGGAGGGGTGAAGCATGGTGATATTTAAAAAGTTGGTTAAACAGAAAAAATACAAAAAAGAATTTTATGTTACTCATTAATGTAAATTTTAAAAATGCTAATATTAACTTAATTCTGCATCAAATATTTAATTTTTCTAATATTTTCAAACTAAATTACAAGTATGTTTAAAGATAAATGTTGAGTACAGAATAAGTTTCATTTACTTGATTAACAAATATAAAGTTACATATATTTTAAAAAATGTAAAAAGTTTATGAAACTATTTAAAAATAATATTCATTGCTTATATATAATTGTGAAAAGACTAAATTAAATGTATATACGTTTTTAGTAAGTTGAAATAAATGAATGTATTTCAACATTATTTCTTATAGGTTCTATTTTAAGTAACTGCCTTCATTAGTTTCAATGAGGGGCTGTTTATGGAAGGAAACAATTGTTTTGAATCATTTTTGTGTCCTTTTTGGCTGTAGTAACTATAGAAGTGTCGTTTTTCAATAGCAATGGCCTTACACTTTTCTGTGTGTGAGCATGTCCTTTACAAATCCCTTCTTACTCTTCCTTTAACCTTTCCCCATTTTGCAGTTACAATTCCCTATTTTCCAGCCACTCCCCTATCCCTCTCATATTTACTATTAAAACTTAGGCCTACTTGTGAAGATGTCGTCAGAGTAGGGCGAAGATTCCTACACAGAAGAGAGAGGTGGAGGCTCACACCTCCCCACATGTTAATGAATATTATTTTGTAGTACATGAGTAATAGTAGTGCTACCAAACATACTACACATGCAGTTTGTGACTATGACCCCATGTGGGAGAAGTGAGAACCTTGGTCTTAATGTGAGTGTGTAACCACTGAATCGAATTCACACACAAAGGAGGAAAGCCACATATTAACTGACTTTTAACCTAACCAAACGTTTCCTCACCACCTAAAATATTTGGCACTACAGTAATATCAATCATATTTTTCAGTGCCAAAAGCTATATAAGAACTTGTGTGCCAATATCAACCTTTTGGAAATCATATGTATGCTAAACTATTTTGCCATAGTTTTCCTGCTTTTTCTAACAAAATTATTTCGAAAATTATAAAGAATATTAGTGGCAGTCATAACCCTGGGTCTCATGAAAAACTGAATGTTGTGATTAAATATCATCTGACATTCAGGACAGAACTCTTCACTCATGCTTCTAAATATATTACTCGTTGTAAATTATGTATTAATTAGGCCTACATTTAAACAGGAAAGTCCATCTGTAAAACATCTTCTGAAATTGAAGTACATCTTCGGAAAGCCATGTTTCTATAAAAAAATGTTTTTTGTGCCCTTCAAAGTGTGCATCAACACTGTACCTGTTCCTTACCCTAGGAGCCCCGGAACACAGAGCAGCTTTCAATGCAAAAACTAGGTCCGTCCACAGGCCAGGCTTTTCCTATATGGTGGAGTGGTATAATTTCTTAGAATTTCAGAATCGATGGGCTCCTTTGCATTAGGCTCAAGTTCCATGGAGATGGGAGAGGAAAGCCACTAGACCCTCAGTAGAATAGTGGAGGTTATCCATATTTTGGGCCTGGGGCCAGCAGAGTGGGCCACTGGTTGCATCTATATGAGTGTGAAGGGGTGCCGATGGCCTTGCCTTAACATGTAATTTAATTTAATTTAATTTAATTTAATTTAATTTAATTTAATTTCTAATTTCTAATTTAAAAAAAAAAAAAAAAAAAAAATATGTGCATCTGAGTCACCAGCAGCACTGCTAATGTATGTGAGAGCTTAAATAATGTTGAGTGAGGAGGCACATAATCTGAGATGCAAAAGACCTAATCCACTGCCCGAAGAACAACAACATGGTATATCCCCAAGATGACCACTGTTGCGCAGATATGTACAATAATGTACATATCACTTCATAATCAAATAAAGTGTAGAGTGTATTTGCGAACTGCAGTATCCTTTCCAAGCTATATTCTCTGAAAAATCAATAAAGAGGCAATAAAATGCAAAGTGAGCTAAGCAGTCAGATGCCGTAAAAAGTCAAAAAACGAAAATACGTGAAAGTACAAATCAGATTAACTTGCTGCATGGCATTTCAGGGTTTACATTATGTTGTGTTAAGAGTCACATGATCTGAGATGCAAAGGAATAGACATTATGTGCTACCATAAAGATGACTGCCATCACATACCTATGTACAATTACACAAACTCTGCAACACTTTGTAATTGGTTAAAGTGCAGTTTGCTTAACAAGAGGTCCATACGTATTCTCCAGATATATTCAACCCAAGTAAATAAAAAAAGGGCGAAGGTTTAGACCAGAAACAGAATTAAAACTAAGGGGCTGTTTTAGAGTTTGGCATCCATCAAACTGAAAGTCTGCACTTCTAGTTTTTAGTCCGGCAGACCTTAAGTATGTCATCAGCGGAAACTACAACATCTCCGTCGCTGACATATGCCCCCAATGTCACACAGAGAAAGGGCCATCAGTCGTTTGGCCATTCGACTACCTGTCTGCTTTAGAGTGGGCTGTCGAATGGCCAGTTTTTAATCTCCATTAATGCCATGAAAAATGTGGCAATAAGGGAATAGTAAAATGTTTATATGAGCCCAACACCATGGGAGAAAACTCCCATGAAGTGAGGGGTGTTAGTTTTTGTTTTTTCAAAAACAAAGTCCTACTTTGGGATTTTGTTTGAAAAAAAACAACTTGTTCAAATCCTAATGGATGGCCACCATGTTTGGCAGAACCATCCATCAAACTGTTAACTCATTGACAGCAACCGCCATCATGGTGGTTCCTGAAAATGTTTAGAGTTGTCTGCTGGGCTATCAGACAACTCTGAATGTGTACTCCAAAGTCTAAATCAGGCCCTAAGTCTCCAAAAAAGAAAAAATAAGCTGCCACTCTTTTGTGCAAATTACAAATATGTAGTAGACGGTTCAGTAGCCAGAGAATTTATCGGAATGTCGTGTATGATGTCATCCACCACAACCTTCATGGGTTTATGAGGAGTTCATCATGGGGTGGTTGTTAATGTCAAATAACCACCTCAACTAGAACATTTGTTTTAATTTATTTACATCTTTATTCACAGTTTGATATAGTATGAATTAGAGTCTGTGGGCATCAGAATGCTCTACAACATGACAAAGATAGCATGGCGTACAATACAAAATTGAAAAAATAAAAGAAAGAAAATGCAGTTAAGAAAAACACAAAAAGAATATAATGAATGGAAGGTATACAATATTTATACTTTCTGAATCATAGTGTAGTTTTCCAAACATGATAGTATATCAATCAACTACTTCTTTATTCGATCCATTAAAAACAATTACAGATCATAAAACCACAGGAATATGAAATACATATATCTGATAGCATATCATAATAATATCACACCAGAAGAAAGAGAGCCATCTCACCTTCATCCACTAAAACTCCATCATAGTCACATACCTCAGTCATACCACTCATACCTAACACGGGTTACAAAAGCCCATTAAAAGAGTTATGTAATATGTCTCAGTGACAAGAAACACCAATGCATACATGATCTTTGGTGTGTTATCTAATCCTAATTAGTTGTATTACTTCTTATCAAATAGTGGTCTGAAAAACATTATCAGATCCCTGTGGGACAAACTTCTATTGTCACAATAATGACACAGATTGTGTCTTGTTACTATCCATGTCATTAGATACATTATTTACCAATATTGTATCACAGAGACAATAGCACTAGTGCTGGTGCGCGTTTTGGTGTAAAGTGGCCTGCCAAACACACACCTTCTTCAGGGCATACCAAAAGAAATCCAACATAAGATAAACGAAGAGGTAGAAAAAGCAAGGGTCTCGACAGTTCACTAAAAACAAAGTTTTGGTGGTCTTTTGGGTGCTGAGGGTCTTTTTCTGAGGTATTTTGGTATAAATAAAGGAAATTTTTAGATACTTAATATTCATATATATATATATATATATATATATATATATATATATATATATATATATATATATATATATATATATATATTCATTTATTTATTTATTCTTCTTTATACATTTTATTCCTTTTTTTTATCAAAGTCCAAGGACCCCGATCCATTTGATTGACGCCTGAGCTATGTCTTGGATGACATCCAGCAGATGACGAGGGGTGGACCTGGAGCATTGACAACTTACCGCCCCTAGCAAGGGGCCAACAGGGACTGCCTAAACGAGACGGCCAACAGTGTGAGATGCACATCGCGCTGACATTGAATCGATCAATCAGGAGTTAATGAACTTAATTTCTCAAACCGGCTTCATGGGGGCATAACCGATCACAGTGCCAACGTTGGTGCGGGGACACGCTGCAGCTGGGGAATATCCATTAGAGGGATGCAGCCCTTCCATTGGCTGAGTGTCAACCAATCAGAACTGGGGACACTGAATATAAGCCAATCAGGTACCATATGGGGAGAGGAGTTGGCCTAACGGCTAAGGCGCTCGACCTCGTACCTGGGGATCTGGGTTTGAGTCTCGGTAACGACACCAAAACCTCCTGTGATTCTGGGCAAATCACTTAATCTCCCCGTGCCTAAAAATGAAAGTGTGTGTCCTCATGTAAAACGTAACTTGTGCTTTGTAAAGCGCTCTGATCCCTGATTCGGTTCGGGTCTAGTTCGCGCTATATAAAACTCTACAAAAAAAGAAAAAAAGATGTCAGCAGTTCAAACATTGTAGAATGCATCACGCCGAAATGCACCTGAGAACTGCTTTTATTAAATATTTGCTTTAACAACCCCGTGAGTGCTTCATATCCTTGTGGATGGAGCTTATATATATATAAATATATATATATATGTATATATATTACAGTTCACAGAGCACAGTAAAAACTGTGCCGATGCACTCCATTCAGGTGGCACATTAATCACTCCAGCAGTCGGGTGTACTTGCCAAGGTGGTGTTTATTTCATATCGGTTCCACACACAGGTACATGAAACAGCCCAACGCGTTTCAGCAAACCAGTCGCCTTGATCACGGGTAGTTGAGTGTTGTTCAAAACACATATAAATAAAGTTTAAAATTTTTTATATTTCCACCCTTGCCTGGGGGTTTATATATGATTGATTTATTTTATATATATATTCATATATATATATATATATATATTACCTACTGGTGGTCGCCAGTAGGTAGTTATAGTTAGGATCGATTTCCATAGGGAAATCGCAACATTCTATTTGGAATAACTTTGGCGCCGGTTGAGGAATCAGCCTGAATTTTTCAGCAACTTTGCCTTGCGGCGCTCCGCTCCTTCCCTGGAGGTTTGAGGGGCATTCGTCAAGCAGGGGCCGAGATAAAAGGGGGTCCCAAAACGTGTTTTCCCCATGTTCATTTCCATAGGGCGGTCTGTCGCACTTTTAGCTTGAACGGCTGAATGGATTTTCACCAAACTTGGCAAAATTGTAGGGACTGGTAGCCCGATGTGCCTTTGCTATGTCTCAAGATATGTGCTACAGAGGATTTTGAGTAATTTAGGTTAAAAAAAATTTATATATCTAGAGCCGCACCCCGGTACGCGTACTGGGGAGCGCTCCGGGCGCGCCACACGACTTGCGCACGGCAAGCTGATTGGTTCTCGGGTGTCTGTAAACATTCAAAACAGTCCGCAGCGGCCGCCATCTTGTGTCTCGGTAGGATTGAGACACAAGAGGTGGCAAAAATCAAAGGGGGAAATGAGCAAAAGGGGGCAGGGTACACCCCCCCCTGACCCCCTAGGTTTGATGTGGGGACCATAAAAGGGTCCTGCGGGTAAAAAAAAATAAAAAGAAAATCGATTTTCGCGGAGGGGAGCGCCCGGTACGCGCACCGGGGTGGGTACCATGGAGATAAAAAATGACAGACTTTTTTTTAAAAAAATAGCATTTTTTTTATAAATTGGAGGTAGTTCCGAAAAGAACTTTTTTTTTGTTTTTGTTGTTTTATATTTTTTTAGACTTTTTAAAACGATTTCATATTTTTTGGGGATTTTTTTCAGGGGAAAAAGAAAAACAGGGATTCCAAAACTGCTCAACAGGAGCAAAAAAAGGTGAAAATTTAGGGACTGGCAGGGCAGCGGTGTTCCTGTTTCTTTATGGCAATGAGTTCAACACTCTGCTCCCCATAGCAGAGCAGTTCGTCACACTGCGTGCACAGAAATTTGATGCCTGCAAACACCGGCTGTATGTTAGGGACCATTCTTCCACGGGGTGGTCCTGAAGGTGTTGCTCCACCAGTGTAGGTGCTGCCGCCATCTGTGGGTAAATTCCGTGCCAGCTCCCTGACACTCTCCCTGGCAAAGTTTTTTGGGTGTCTTCTTTTGACATCCCTGATTAAATTGGCATTTCCGAAGCTATATTTTTTTAGAGGATTGCCTCTGGATAAAGTACTGCCACATATTTTGCAGGTTACTTTTGGAGCATTGACTTTTTTTTTGTCCTTCAGGGATGTCATAGAATTTCCAGATGAAATGGTCCTTTTTCTTCTGGTGAGTAGGGTCCTCATCCAAAAATTCGTCGGAATCACTGCTGGATGACTCCCTTGCAGCCATTGCTGTAGATCAGGAAAGTAGGAGATGAAGACAGTACACAGAACAGCTCTTGCTCTCTCCAAGTACAAAGCAATAGTGAGAGAAATGGGTGGGTTTCACACAATTTGGAAAAAAAAAAGTTCTGAACCAATGAAAAGTGTTATTTTAAAGTCACATGGCTTGAAGCGCTTACGCTACGCGCCCTGGGGCGCGTCCCGGGGCGTGTATCGTAAGCGCATCGGGGCGCTTACGTTGCGCGATCGTATGCGCTTCCGGGTGCGCTTACGCGGTGCGTCATAAGACGCATCTCGTGGCTACGCGATACGTGTCTTATGACGCAAGGCGTGGCAGCTACGCGATACGTCACGATGTTGTTTTCGTTTGCGGCAATAGCGCTATCGGGACGCTCACCTGTACGCGCCCCGGGGCGCGCCGTAACATTGCGCTTACCCGTGCGTTCACCGGTACGCGCCCCGGGAGCGCCCCGGGGTGAAAAATAAAAATAATTTTTTTTTAAAATGACATAATTATACAATATAAAATTCGCTTTAAAATTTAATTTTTTTTTATAACTATAAAGATTTGCTATTAAAAAACCATTGAAATTCACTGACAAAACCATAGGTTTCACACCAGTTATAGTTAGGAATTAGCATTTAAAAAAACCTATGAAATTCACTGAAAAAACCATAGGTTTTACACCAGTTATAGTTAGCTGGACGTTTTACTCGCATAAAACCATTGAAATTCCCACGTTATAGTTAGTTGGACTCACTATAACTTGCGCATGCAATGCACTGCTGATGACGTCACATATTACATCACTCATGACATGGTCAGTGACATCACTCATGAAATCACTGATGACACCATCCAGTGAACGTGTGTGTTTCTGAAAAATAAATATGTGTTATATATGTATATGTAAAAGTTGATGGAAGAATAAATGTTTAAATAAGGGTTTACATGGATGTTTTTTTTTTTTAATTGATTGGTTCACTGGCTTATTAAGTGTATCTTAGTGTATACATATATTAGTGAGTAATGTTTAAATATTTAAATATATGGATTAGTGTTTCACTTTGTGTATAATTGGCTGCATGGGTTGGTGAGTGTATGTGTATGTATATGGGTTATTAGATGTTTTTTTTAATATCAATATGAGTGTCTATATGTTTGGTGGGGGTATTACTTAGAACATAGATGCATGAGTGACTGACTCTCTGTTTGTATGTGTTTTGAAGACAGCATTTGTGCACGACTGTATGGGTGGATGACTGTGTATATGTGTGTGTTACTGACTGAATGACTGTCTCACTAGTGTCTTTATCAGTAACTACATATGTTTTATTGTAGTATATGTGAATATTGATGTATATAAGTGAGTATATGTGAGAGTAAGGGATTGTAAGAGTTCCTGTTTAAATAAGTATGTGTTTCTATAAGTGATTGTTTAAGAGAGTAAGTATGTGTAAGGTTCCTTAGAAGTAAGGTGGTAGTGTGTGTATAGCTGTATATGCAAATAAATGGATGTTCGATAGTTTATTTGCATGTGTTAGTATGTGTGAGAGTATCTTTTGGATGACTGTCGGTGTGTAACAGGATGTATAGGTGTATCACTACATATGATGAGTGAGTATACGTATGAGTGACTATATAGAACTGTTGGTGAATGAGTGGATGTGTATATAGATGGTGGAATTATTCAATTGGTTGTTGTAACTGGTATGGGTATCTCCATTTTTTTTAAAATGTTAGTTTCTATTTTTGAATATGTGTTTTAAGGGTTACTTTACAGTGAAAAGAGGTCTGTCACTCTGTCACAAGGATGGTGTCATCAGTGATGTCATGAGTGATGTCACTGACCATGTCATGAGTGATGTAATATGTGACATCATCAGCAGTGCATTGCACGCGCAAGTTATAGTGAGTCCAACTAACTATAACGTGGGAATTTCAATGGTTTTATGCGAGTAAAACTTCCAGCTAACTATAACTGGTGTAAAACCTATGGTTTTTTCAGTGAATATATATATATATATATATATATATATATATATATATATATATATATATATTCTCGCTCCTGTTGCACCCTGATCGCGCACTCATACACGGGTGCTGTCTGCGGTTGGCGCCACCGCAACATATAACGCTCCTTGTCCCCTTCTTTTCTTTAAAAGAGACACAGCAATCACGGGGAGAGAGTTAACATTTATTTAAACTCTCAAACGCACGGTGCGTTTGAGAGTTTGAATAAATCTTAACTCTCCCCCCGTGAGTGCTGTGTCTCTTTTAAAGAAAAGAAGGGGACAAGGAGCGTTATATATATATATATATATATATATATATATATATAATAAATAAATCATATATAAACCCTCAGACAAGGGTGGAAATATTGTCTTGCTGTTGCGAGAATGGTATGTGGAAGAAGCATTGCGGCAACTAAGAAACATAGACTGCTACGAACTGACCACAACAAAGAAGTACCAAGAAAGTATCGAACATTTACATACTTTGATAAAGAAATGGCATGATAAACATAAACAGATGTTGGACTCAGATGAGTACCTGTTTCTATGAACTACTGACCCTATTCTACCCACCTTCTACCACCTACCGAAGGTGCATAAAAATAAAGAGCGACCACCAGGGAGGCCTATAGTCTATTCAATGGGCAGTCTAACTGAAAATCTCTCAAAGTTTTTAGACTGTTTCCTTTTTGGTGCTGTTCTTGGACTAAAATCGTATATCAGAGACACAACTGATTTCATTAGCCAATTAGAAACCTTAGAGTGGCAGTCTTCATACTGCTTAATAGTCCAAAACATCACAAGTTTGTACACTTGTATTGGTCATTCACAAGGCTTGAATGCTGTTAAATACTTCTTGCAGAAACGATCATTGAAATTTGCTGTCCACAATGACATGCTATTGGAATTAATTGAATTCTGCTTGTGTAACAATCTTTTTCTCTTTCAGGGAGAACTTTACAGGCAGGTCACCTACATGAACCTACAGTGACCAGCCCACATAAGTCTGTGCCCCTGAAATATCAAGGAAGAAATCTCAATAGCATCAAATATCATGGACAAAATATCAAAGGACAAACATTTTGCATGCTAAGTATGTATACATTTTATAGACCTAACCCCTCATATATGTTCATTGTTGATAATATTGATGAAAATATATCCAGGTGCAAAAATGTGGAGTTAAAAGTAGTAAATCTATGCTTTCACTATATTTTCTCCCTCGAGATTCTGGCCTTGATATTAGTGTATCTTGTTAATTCCAAGACATTCTGTAATATAATTCCACACAGTTATTTTCACTGTGAAAGTGCTGTAGATGTCTGCTGAAAAACTAAACTTCAGAATAAAATTATAACTCTGCTACCTTAGGAGCACATCTCCTGTGAGCGCCAATTCTCAATCTGGATGAATGCGCTGGGGCTCTGCGATGTGTGGAGGGTTTGGCAACCCTGGGAGCAACTATATACTCTCATTTCAACAGCATATGAAACAGACTCCTGGATCGACCTCACTTTCCTACCAGCCACGGATGTCGGCCAGGTGAGCTCAGTGACCGTCCTCCTGAGGGGGCTCTCCGACCACGCCCACCCTTTCAATGACCATCGGTGCCATAGACCACACTCAGAAACAGCGACGGCCGTGTAGGGCGTTCCACCAGGCGGTGATGTGGAGTGGGGGAGGGGCATGGAGGATGGGAGTAAAATGGTAAACGGACGATTACAGGTAAGTAACATAAAAATAAATAAAAATGTGGTTGCGTGTGCTGCATCGCATTTGGCGTTGCAGCGCGCAACGAAATTTGTTTAATTTATTTTTCACGTTACTTACCTGTAATCATCCATTTCCTGTATTTTACACCCCCCCCCGGCCTGCCCCTGCCCCGCCCCACGTCACCGCCCGGTTTAACGCCCTACACGGGCCTGTCGCTGCTCAGAGATCCATTTGGCATCTCGACTCCTGGTACCACGCTGACCCTCACTTTGATGCTTCCTTAGAACCTGAGATCGAGGCCTACTTTGAAATCAATCAAGGGTCAGTGACCTCGATGGCCACTCTATGGGAGGACGGTAAGGCAGTGATTCCAGGTCTGAAGAAAGAGTTCATCTGATAGAATGAAATGGAGAAAATTACACAAATTATGGACCTTGAGACCCAAATTTACACCCTGGAATGTCAGCCTCCTGACCATTCTATTCCCCCCAACACACGGGGGCCCTTGATGGTCAGAAGTTGCTTGCAGCAGCTCGCCCTTGAGGACGCCTGCCAGTGCTGGCGGGCCTGCCCTAGAAACATATAACAACACAGTGATAAATCTGAGAAGCTACTTTATTGGCTTGCCACCCATGATACTGCTTCCTGAATTGTACCCCATGAGATAGAGCACCCATTACTGCATGATATTCCACTCCCTGGAATCCCTTCTTCCCTGGCCCGTGAGTTGAACCAGCTCATTACTGCTGAAGAAATCAACCCTGCTCTCTCTGACATGTCTTCTGGTAAGGTCCCCTGTCCCAACGGATTCCCTGTTGAGTACAACCAGAAATTCTGTTTTCAGTTGACTCTGTTCCTGCTCCAACTTTATACTGAGGTGGTCGAGCGAGGAACATACCCGCCTGGGCTCGAACTGACGTCTAAAGTAGTTATCACCAAGCCAAGACACCCTCCTGAGATGTGCTCCTCATAAAGCCCCATCTCGTTAAACAACACACAAGTTAAGCTCTGTACCAAAATTCTGGTCAACAGATTACAACCTACTTTGCCATAATTAATTCACCATAATCCATGTGGTTTTATGCCCAAGCTCAGCACGAGATACTGTAGTAGGAGAGTCTAAGTGGCACTGTCCAGGCTGGATGTTTTACCTGCCACAGCGGCACTCTTCCTTTTAGATATTGAGAAGACGTTAGACAAGTGTGGACTGGTCCTTTCTAAGGGCTGTTCTCAAGTACAGCAGACTAGGGAGGCACATAAGGTCACTGTTCCCACCTGCCCTATGCACATATCGGGTCAATGTCTCACTCTCGGATCACTTTCTCATTTGCAGAGGCGCGCGCCAGGGGTGCCCCCTATTTCGTTTTTATTTGCCATTGAGATAAAGTCCCTGGTGCAGGTCATCTACATCAATGCCCAGTTCAACTGTTGGCCGGGGGATGATAGACAGGAGGAGAGGATTGCCCTCCACGTAGATGACATCCTCCTGTTCTTGGCTGACCTCCAGGCCTCGGTGTAATGCACGCCTAGCATTATTCGGCAAAGCCTCTGGCCTCCAGGTGAATACATGTGTTGTAAAACACGGGTTAACCCAAGGAGTCACTGGGACCTGGGCGAAAGGTTAATGTAAACAAGGTGGTCCCAGTTACATACACACTTAACTCAACTGAAACATTAGTAAATCACATACACAAAAATATTCATAGCAACATTGTTTTTGATCACAACGTGTATCAAAGATTCATTCATGAGAGAATACACAAAATATATAAAATATATAAAATATGTAATGCCCCGGAAAATTGGAATAGGGAAGGGTAGTGATGGGATAGTGAAAATAAAGATTGAGTCACAAAGAACTGAATACAACAAATTAATACTAAAATAACACAATGGAACAAATAATTAGTCAATTGATTAGATGATCATGCCTCAAATAAAATCGCAAATGATAAATCATGAAAGAGGCTGAACACAGGAGAAAGTGTCGACGTTTCGACCCAAATTAATGCAGGTGTGGTGTGAGCCTTGCTAGAGGGTCTTCATCAGGACAGGAATAGTTGACAATGGGGCAATGATTCTTAAGGTAGTCTGGCAATGCAGTGATTTGATATGATAGTAGAGTGTTCAGAGTGGAATTATATATATTCGTGAGAGTCAGTGATAGCACGTATAATAGTACCGTATTGGTCACTATCTAATCGTATCCTCAGCCGATTGTATGGGGACCCACAAGATCGTAATTGGGCACCGGAGCTGCCAGTAAGCAGGACAACAGCACACGGGATGAGGAATTCGGCTGTGATAGTCGATGCTGCCGAACGGTAGATGTTAATTTAAGGTGTTCATAATCTGTAGGCAATGCCGAATCTGGAATATCGTGGGGCGTAGTAGCTGAAATTCGACTACGATGGATAAGCCACCCGCCGCTGTATACTTCTACGGCTCCTTACGTTTTCCGTCAAAGACTGGAATCGTAAGCCAAATGTAAACGTGCACCACTCAAGGAAACCTCAGCAACACTGGACATCCAGGCGAATACAGCCAAACATCTACTGGTCCCGGTTCAAGGGGATGTGAGTGCCCATGCATGGCAGTCACACATCCTGGTGAAAGTGTCTCCTTCAGATACCTTGGGTTTCACATCTGCCTCTTCTCTGACCTTACACAACACCTCATTCTGATCCCATTGGTTCCCAAGATTAACACAAACATCCAGCGGTGGTCACACCTTCCCCTGCACATGATGTGCTACATCACCCTCTTTAGGATGATGATTATGCCTCACTTCCTGTACATATTGTAGCACTTACCACTCCCAAAGAAAACCTGCTGGTTTCATACACTTAAATCCACAATTAATTATTTTCTTTCGTCCAGTGGTCGGTCACAAATTGCAATCCAAAATGGTAGGCAATCCCCATATGATGGCGGACTGGGGATTGTGGATCTCCAGTGCTAATATCACACTTCCCAACTCATTGTCATTAATGACTGGTTTAGCGGTGCGTGAGATAATCCTACTTATCGAGGGATGCTCTTTCTTCTGGGACTTCAACGCATGCTAGAAATTTTATATGGTGCCCCACTACCCCACATCATGCCCCACATCACTTGAGTGGTCTTCCTTTGTTGGAGTTCGCACTGAAATTTTTGGGTTGGAATCAAAGGCTGACTGGAATTACCCCACTCTGGAGAGGGCGATGTTCTCTGCCATGCAGCATGGTTGGAGTCATTCCACAAATGGGAGTTGATAGGCATCACAGTCCGGAAGGATGTTTGGGCCCGGAAACACATCTTGACTTTTCAAGACTTACAAGACCACTACCACCTCCATCGGATGCAATTTCACACATTTTTACAACTGCACTACGCCCTCGCAACCAACATTCCCACTGACACGGGCATCTTTGAATTTAGCCCTATTGAGTCCAGACTGCTATTTGGCTGCATTGGTGTGGGTGCCATTTCCAAATTTACCGCTCACTCATCATGAATGTCCCATATGTTTTTTTGAAAATGTAAACATCGTTGGGAGGGCTGGATTGGTGAACTGGATATGGCAGACTGGAGGGAGGATAGAACGAGTCAGACTGGAGGAAGGCTAGGTTGGAGCACGCATGCTGGCCATTTCCAAGTGCCTCTGGTTGATCCATTTAAATGATCTGCACCTGACATGCATCACCCGACATGTTTATATCATGTCATTAAGATTCCCCAACCTCCTTGCTTCCGACGCTCAGCAACCCCAGCGGATTTCTACCTTATGGTCTTGGCCTGCCTGATCCTCTCACCTTACTGGAACGTGTAAGATGTGAACTCTCCGAGGTCTTGGGAGTGTGACTTTGAAGTAATCCCTAGAGTGCCCATCTTGGGCATGGTTGATGAGAATGGTGGCTCCCTAGCTGCTCGCACGATTATGGGTATTGCTGTCTAGGTCCCGAAACATGATATTACTCTTAGGTGGAACTCCCCAAATGCCCCTTCCCTGGTTGAATGGAGGGTGGGAGTGGACAGGTGCACGCAACTGGAGAAGCCCATCTATACTGCATGGGGCTCTCTACAAAGATACAACAGGATAATGTGGCAGTGGGGGCCTTTTATGGTTTGGAAATGTGATGTATCGTGTTTAACTGTTATGTGAAGGTGCTATGCAGATGTAATTGTTTTCAACATGGTGGCATTCGAAAATCTACTAAAAATATCGTTATTAAAAATACAATGTTACCTTTGGACTACTGGATTCATTCAATCACTGTTTTTAATGTTTAATGACATTCTAATTCACTGGTGAAGTCATATGTTTAATAAATAGTTAGGAGAATTAACTATTAAAAAAGCTAAACGTTTTCTGTCTCAACCTCCAGTGGCTAATTAGCATTAGCCTGCCAGCAGTTTACCACTGTCAGTGCTTCCCCTTAATGAAGTGTGAAAACTACTCCTGGAGCAGAAACACTGGCATAGGTATTTTGGCAAGAAGACCTCTGTGTGAGGTATGTGACTCCTCTCATCTGAGGAAAGGCACCGGGGGAGGATAATTTACTTAATTACCTTGAGAAGTACCATTCCTTTGCAGGGGGCCCCCTCAACAGCCGCAGCTGCTGCAGGTAAGAGTGGTGGGGCCGGCTGGGGGGATTTCGAGATCCGACCACAAGAAAAAATTAATTACTTAATTATTTTCCCCTTGTGGTCGTCTCTCGCAATCCACCCCAGCTAGCCCTACCGCCCCACCTCTCTTAGCTGCAGCAGCTGCGGCTCCCCCTCAAGTTTGTGACGCCATTGACCCTCTTGCAGTAGGCAGAGGCACAGGTGGAGAAAGGGAAAGGTTGCGCCACAGGTCACGTATTGTGGGTCTTTGCTATGGTCCTAAAAGAAAGCTTGCAGAGGTGTAGGTGCTTGAACCAGCACTCGTCCTACAAAGCTGAAGACTGCAAGGGGGGCAGAATGCTGGCACAGGATCAGCACTGGGAGAACAATATCTAACATCTTAGGGGGGAAGGGGATTGATGAACCACAAACTGATACTTTACATTGGCCCTGTACTTTTCCTCTGCGCCTATGTGCTTTTTGCCTTAATACTTGAAGAATCACATGTCCTGCTCCCCTTTACTTTACTTTGTGAACTTGTTGAGCGCAAACAAATCATCCCCAAGGGGATCTCTCGGCGCTATGGGAGAAGATATGGAGGGCACGGCCGTCTAGAACAACCATGTCTTTAAGAGTTTCTTAAACCTGGGTATCTCGCTGCAGGCCCTGATGTTTACTGGCAATTTATTCCAGTGTCTCGGGGCCAGGTGACAGAAGGCTCTACCGCCCTTTCTTACCCTCTGTGTCTTCTGAATACACAGAAGGTTGGCATTACTAGATCTTAATTGTCGTGCTGGTTGATACCACCTGAGTTTATTTCTGAGATACACAGGTCCTTTCCCCTGTAATGATTTGAGAACAACACAGAGCATCTTAAAGATAGCTCGTTTCTTCACAGGGAGCCAGTGTAACTGTTTCAACAAAGGGCCGATGGAGTCCGTGCCGGCTTGTTTAGGGCGAGGCGGGCTGCAGTGTTCTGCACTACCTGTAGACGCATTAGTAGGTCCTCCCTGGCACCGACCAGCAGCGAGTTGCCATAGTCCGCCGACTCACCAAGAGTGACTGGACAAGTGTTTTCCTCGCTGACAAAGGGATCCAGGACAAAATTTTCCTGAGCATCCTCATTGTGCCAAAACACGTGCCAGACACTGTCTTGATCTGTTCCTCCATAGATAATTCATCATCTATCCTAACACCCAGATTCTTGGCCCATCTCCTGGGTAATGGAGCCTCGCCCAGCTCGGGTGGCCACCACTCAGGGGACCAAATTGTCTCAGCCTTTCCGAAAAGCAGAATTTCTGTTTTTGAGGAATTAACTTGTTTGAAATTCCTCCTCATCCAGACGGCGATACTGGACATGCAGGTTCTAAATTTCCGTTGGATTGACCTAATATCTTCCTCAATGGGGACGATTAGCTGCGTGTCGTCCGCATAGGAGATAGTCTCAAACCCATCGCTTCTGATTATATCTGCCAGGGGTGTCACATAGGCATTGAACAGGGTCGGGCTCAGTACTGAGCCCTGCGGGACACCCCTATCCACCCCTATCGACTGTGATACAAATGACCCCAACTGGATGCTCTGTGTACGTCCCGATAAAAAGCTCTGGATCCACTCAAGAGCTTTACCCCTCACCCCAATCCCCCTCAATCTGTCCAGCAGCAACTGATGTGAGATGGTATCAAATGCCGCTGACAGATCGAGGAGGACGAGGATCACTGGAATCCCTCCGTCTAGTGTCATCCTGATGGTATCTGTCACTTCTAGCAGTGCAGCCTCTGTGCTGTGTGATGCACGGAATCCAGACTGAGGGGGATACAGGAGGTGATTTTGTTCCAGATAATGGGACAGCTGTTGGTTCACTAGAGTTTCCATAACCTACGCACAACAGGGGAGGAGCAAAATAGGCCTGTAGTTCTTCAGCTCAGATGGATCCGCCGTCGCCTTCTTTAGGAGTGGCTAGACCCACTCTCTTTTCCACTCATTTGGAAATATGGCTGTCTACAGCGATATGTTATAAATTTTAGAAAGTGCATCTGCTAGGATCGGGCTGAGTATTGACATCACTGCCGGTGGTACAGGGTCAGAAGGTGAGCTCGACTTTACACGGCTTAGTAGGGTTCCTACATGCTCTCCAGTTATAACGGCAAAGGAATCCAACCTGCAGGAAGAGCCCTCTTCCAGCAGGGGTTCTTTAGGAGCATCTCCCTCTCCTTGTTCCACCCTAGCCGTGTCAAAAGACTGATACATCAGGTCAATCTTATTGGTAAAGTGCCTGGCTAAGTCCTCGCATAATTCCTGTGTGGGAGGGGGTTGCCGCATTGTTAAACTTTGGGTTTATAAATTCCTTCAGTATCCTATACAGTTCCCTGGATGAATTTTTGGCCTCAATAATGTGTGCACCCAGGTGTGTCCTTCTTGCTGTATTACAGTTGTTTAGGTAGTCTCTATGTGATTTCCGTTATAGCAGTTTGTCTTGTCCCTCTTTGATTTCCTCCATCTCCTCTCCAAAACTCTGCACTTAGAATTTTCCTTCCTAAGAGTGTCCAAGTACCAGGGGGCCAGAGCTGCCCTCTTCTGAGTAGTGACCCTTTTCAGAGGAGCTATGGTGTCTTAGGCTACCTGAATCTCTCCCTTCAATTTTTCCCAGGCCAAATTAGGGTCCACATCCAGATTAAGCAGGGGATCCCTGTAAGCTTGGCTAAAAGCAGAGGCGGTTAATCTCGACCAAGGTCTTCGAAAACTCCTCTGACCTTGTCCCCGCTGTACTGGATGGGCAGACAGCACTGAAAAACATAGTGCCATATGGTCAGTCCCCTTATCTGCTTTTGATCGTTTTGGTGTTTTTTTGCTATTTACTTTCTTTTCTGTTTTTCTAAACTGGTTTGTGGATTTTATTGTCTTGTTTTCTTGACATTAAAATTGTTGCCACTGTTTGAACTTAAAATGAACTCCTCCCGGGAATTGCCCCCTGCTTGTCCCACAGCTATCAGTGGACGAGCAGAGTTTCACTGAGAACTGTTTTGAGACCTAACCAGTGTGTGGTTATTAGGTTGGTAAGAATGCCATCTTCCCAAAATAATAACCCACTTTCTCACAATTTGCATAGCTATTTTAGTGGAAAATTCTTTTTTTTAGGTGATGGCATCACAGCCATAGCTTCCCACAACTACAATTTAACTTAATATGTACAACTATATTGATGTAAAATGTATTTTAAAAATGTAAGTGATGTGCCATAACTATATGTTCTTCAACTGTACTCATATATGGAGAAAAAAAAACATTAGATCATCAATGATTATGAAGAATTGGTTGTGCTGAAAGGCAGACAGAGAAATCCTTCCATAAGAAGTGAGGTTTAAATGTTACCTTCTTAATGCCTTTGAGGAGTGGTGATGCAATGCGCATTATATTTAGAGATAATACACTACAGTAAGATCATTCTTTTATTATTTTCTAAGGTAAATGACCGACTTTCAGGACAACAACTCACGGTTAATATTTTTAAGTGATTAGTTGACCAAAACATCACAGATGCAGCCCTACCCGTGTGTGTTTTGCTGGCATGCCCTTCAGCTCTGCTGGTTGATTAATGGCCTTGCATCTCTTCCAACCTGCCTGACACTTTGGTGGTTTATCCCAATCACCTTCTTTCATTCAGGTGTTTGGCATCTTTCAAACGTGTATACTTTCAATATAACATTCAGAGTAGGTCAGTGTTTGTTGACCTGCAAAATAGTAACCACCTGCCAGGGTTTAGGCATGTCGACAATGCATATGTACAAAGAAGAAAGAAGCCCATAAGGAATTTCAGTGAGGTTTTTTTAAGCATATTTGTTTAATCTGAGAACCTAGTTGGAATTTTACTGTTTAAAAGGATGAAGAGCAGGGACCTTAAATTTGCAAAACCCCAACTCAAAATGTGTATTTTTTAAAAAGAGAAGTCCCATTTATCAATGAACAGAACTATTCTGTTTTATATTCTGAAAATTAGGGGGAAAGAATGATAGTAAAACAGCATTAAATAATTCCAGGATGCTCCTTAACAAAAGCCTTGCATGCTCGTGATCTCAAATACCGAAGAAGCTGGGCTCCGTCTTTACAAAGGATGTTATAGGAAACGATAGCTCGGAGGATGAAAGGTGGCCCTCCTGAGACCCCTGCTGTTCTAATGTAGAGACTGTGGGAAGCCCAGGACAGGGAAGGCTCTTCCTGCAAAGATGTGGATAAAAAGACATGAATAAATCACAAAGGCAGGCGCTAAGTAGCTAGAATAAGAAGCCTTACTACTTGCACTTCTTAAAAATATTCCGGTTTTGTTTACTTTGCGGATGTGCATGTGCAACTACAAAGGCAAAAAGGTGCCAGGGAGTGGATTTAGTGAGTAAACAGAAAAGGTGCCCATTTTATCACGTCTTTCAGCTGTGGTCCAATAAGCGACATAGACTGTTTTCTTTATAATTTGTATAAGGCTCTTTTGCTCGAAGGTGATCGAAAATGCATAGAAGAAAAACAGGCGAAAATAATGTCAGTGTTCGACAGACTTAAACCAAGAGACATAAAGCAGTGGAAAAGACAGAGAAGGACAATAAACCAACGTGACTGCATAAAGATGAAAGGCAAGGCAGGGATAAGCAAAGAGTATAAAAAACAGAGAGACATCAGGAAAAGAAATGAAGGATCTCTGACGGGCAGTGGGAGAATAAGTTAAAAGGACAAACGAACAAGAAGAAATAACTGGGAAAGAAGAAACTATATCAAAAAGAAAAGAAAGGCAGATGATGGATAAAGTGCGAAAAACATTAGAAGATAAAAGTTGAAAGAAAGGCAAACGGGCTCTGGAATTAAGCATGCAAAGAATCAGAAATGTGTTTCCTTTCGGCATCAAAAAAGCCAACTGGACGCAACAAAATGTACAGTAATCCCAAAAATTAAAATGATAAAATTAAACTGTGATGCATTGTACAATTAGATAATTATTCATATTTTAAAAAACCATAGAACAACTACATATGCCAAAACATTTGTATGGCAGTCCACAGAGGTACAAAAAAGGATTTGGAGTTCAGAAGATGTGAACAGTATGGAAAATGATAATGTGTAAGTTAATCCATGTCATTTGTTAACGTTGACGAAGTCACAAGCTAGCACCTAAGGATTGGAAATGCACACTTCATTTTAGATTATTTTTTAACAGTGCACAGTTCGTAAATCTTCAACAGAAATGGGTCTGTCATTATCTCTAATTATTCCTCAGAATCAAAACATGCACCCTATATTAAATATGCGCACAGTCAAATGTCGAATGTCTTTGAAAATATGTATTCAAGGTATTGTTGCATCAAGAGAAGTGACGAGCGGAACTTCAATACAGACTGTTGTTGAGAGACAACTCACCACCCGAAACCTGAACTACTGAAACGAGTAGTCTTAGCTCCCTAACTTTATTTATGTATTTATTTATTAGTGTGTTTATTTATTAGTTTATTTATTTATTATTCATTGATTGATTTATTTGTTTATTTATTTATTGGCAGCAAGCATAATATGAACTGAATCATGTGCAAGTGTGATTCAGTACTCAAAGTAGGACAGTATAGAACAGTGACACTCAAAGTAGGGCCCTCCTGACCTCTTGGTGCAGCCCTCGGGTCTACAGCAGCACTGGGCTGTTTACTGACTCAGCACTGCCATTAAAATATATTAAATAAAGGGGCAAATATTTATTTAAAGGTTGATTGCAATTAAAGAAATGAACAAATTAGGGTGGCCCACACTACTTAACTTTAAGAACACCTTAATTATAAAAACAGCAATCGTGTAAAAATATGATAAAGTCTATTCAAAAATTGCATTTCATTCACATGCAGAACAGTTTCGTCCTAGTAAATTAGATATCAGTGTATTGAGAAGTATTTTTAAAAAGAGATCGTTTTCAAACATGAATTTAGAAACATTTATGCTCCCCCTCCAGCCTGACCAGAATATTGAACTAAGGGGCAAGTCAGTTGTTATGCATTATACATGAACAACATCATAGTTTATTGAATAACACACATAATGAGCTTTTGTGCAGTGTACACCTTGAAGTCATGAATTTCAATGTCCTCTTATGAGTGGTAATGAAGAAAAGGGAGGGAAAGTGAAATAAAACCATTGCTATGGATCACACAATTCGGTCAAGTAGGGAAGCCAGAATTGATCCTAGGTTTTCTGGTTCCTCATTGAGCAATTCAATTCAGCTACTATAGGTATATGTTTCACTTTCCCTACATCCACCTTGCCCCCCACCACTCAACACCACCACTCAGCTGGCATCAGTGTGGCCCTCGGTCACACCACTGACCAAACTGATTTGGCCCCTGGGAAAATGTTTGTGAGTGCCCATGGTATAGAACCTGGAATTAGCAGGAAATATTATGTTTGAATCAATACTCAAAGTAGGACAGTATAGAACCAGGACTTAGCAGAAAATCTTATGTTTTAGGCTTTTCCTGAAAGTAGTTAGAGAAGTAATTTCTCTGATGATTAATGTTGCAGGGGATAAAGGATGAGTTGTTATTTAATCCAACATTTCAGGGTTTAGAATTTATTGGGTATGTAAATAGCACTCTTTCTGGGTAAAGGGAAAAAACTTGCACATTTTAGTGCTTACTACACAAAAGTTCACATCACACAAACATTACTAGGCCTTTTCCCCTGTTTGATGTGTCAAAATAAAACAAGGGGTGTGAACTTTATCGCAAAAGGATATCACACCACCTATAAAGGTATCCTCTGTGCAAACAGGTGTTTGTGGAATGAGGGATTCAAATTTTCCGGGGCACTTGTGATTGGGTCCTTAGTTGAAAGAGAGTTTATTCCATACTCTGGGATTTCCATGATGTGATTTGTAATGGATTCTAGGAACTGTAGCACTGAGATGTCAAAGGAGGGAAGAGAGTGTATGATTAGGTTGATACAGTGATATCTTGAGAAGCAGCTCTGTGCACACATTTGTGGATCAAGGTCAAGATCCTAAATGTCATTATATTTTTAAATATAGGAATCCCACGCGTTGGTTTTGTCACTGCCACACTCTGGTCTGACTCAAATGTACAGCTTATGACACCACACTTTGGCCTTTCATAACAAACAGTTAAAGATCGCAAGCACTGCGCAAAATTCAGAAACACTGCATTTTGCAAATGAGAGTCAATTGTGCAGCATCAAATGCAGTAATCGTTGGGTGCCAATTATGTCACGGCCTTGATAAAAGTTTTAGCGTCCAGCATCTTGTGGTTGGAAGTCGAGGTACACCGCCTAGTGCATATTTTAGGGAAAGACCTATCACTCAAGAGTAAACCACATTAAGACCCAGATTGACAAAACCATCATGTAACACAGCGCAGCAACTTGCATTGCAAGAAAGGGGGAGAGTTGAACCAGTGGCGTAATATTATCCCCCGTGGGGCAGGGGTCCCCCAAGATCCAGTGGGATCCTCCCAGCAATGTGCACAGGCAACAGACCCCGGGTCTGAGAGTTCCTGACTGGGTCTGGGTCTGAAGGAGGGGCTCTCCCTGTACTTTGTAGGGGGGGGACACTCAAGTTTTGATATGCTACTGAGCTGAACAGAGTCCTTTCTACTAAGATATGGTGTTGCTGTCCTCTCTCCCTGCACAGGTGCACCTTATGCTGCCATGCACCAATACACACACTCCTGCGTCATAGTGATAGGGTGTGTGCGTTGTGTAAGAAATAATTGTTGTACTTGAAGAGGGCCCTTCCAGTACAAAAACTATACTTCAACAAGTTGCCTGCTTTGTATGTATGCTGTACAATGCAGCACACATGCAAAGTAGAAAAAACCAAGAGAAATCAAAACATTTCTCATTACTCCTGTCTCGAAGAGGTATAGGATTTTGTCACAAATCCCTGTCCACACATTTTTTGTACATAGGTATTTGCTTAAAAACCCCATGAATGGTTGCACGGTCATGCCTACGTACCCCCTTGGCCAAAGTAATGCAGAACAGCGCATAGCACAACATTACTTTGGGAAACTGTCACAAATAGGTGTTGGATAGTAAATCCTAGCGTAACACTTTGCGTCGGGTGTGTGTTATTATAGTAATGCAAACCTGGCGCGAAGAATTAGTAAACCTGGGCCTTGGTGTGTCATTTTGCAGCAGCTAAGCTCCTAGGCATAGGAATATCACGTGATCTCCACTTGCCCTTCGTTTGCACCTGTCTTTCCATGTGGCGTCACGATTTCAGACCAAGCCAGGCCACGTTGCTTTAGTTGATCTGGTTTTGCGTGAAAATCTATGGGTGTTTGTGCTGTTCCCACCTCGTAACATCTCTTTGCATAGATTATTGGTCTGTGGCGCTCTGAGGCATGAAGCGATGTTGGCGCTGCGCTTGTGTCAACTTTCAGAGCCAAAGGCGAGCGCCCACGCAAACATTTTGTAAATCTGTGCTTTAGTTTTACTTCTATTAAAGCAGCAATGGAAGAACATGCCGCAGTATCTTTGCTGAGTGACAGCGTGGGTGTGTTGACGGCAGAGGTTTGATTGATGGAGGAGTTTAAGGCTAAACAAAATATCAGAAATGTGCAGGAGAAAAATAAATGAACATATGGATTCAATTAAAAAGTAACTGTTAAAGTTCGCTCTGAAATCAGAAAAGTACCTCTTGGCAGATCAAACCGACTTACTCACATGATCAACCAAGAAATATATTTTGTTAACCTTTTACAGATGAATATGTTGTTCAAGCCGAGTTTCCTAATGGCTCCTTTTGTGGTTATTCCACAATTTTGAATACGAACCACAGTTGGAATTTCAGGGCCATCTGTGAAATGTTAAACCTATAAATTGGTTAATCGTCCATACACCTTAGTCCTGCACAGCATTGGTGGGGGACAGATAAATATTTCTACAGACATAATTATGAGTTGTTGATCATTCCAAAAGAGAACCTGTGCATCTTAACAATGAACTATACATTTTTTTTTGTATTTTGCTAATGTCTTCTGATTACTTTTAAACCACAGAGCCCACATCTTCAGGCATATCTAAATCACGTGTAAGTACTTGCAGTGATGCTAATAGAAGTTCATGCAAATGTTTCATAAAAAAAGTGTATTTTTGCTATAAAAAAAGTTTTATTAAAAGTGATGTATGTTTAACGCAAACATATGCGTTTAAACAATTAGGGGGATATGTACAATAGAAGTGGCGGAGGGTCTCGTTAGCCTCCTGGGCTTAACGACACGCTCTGCCACTTCGGAAACGCAAGGCTGCACCATATTTACAAGAATGTGGTGCAGCCTTGCGTTTCCCCCCCTGCGATGGCGCTACAACTTAGCGCCAACGCAGGCACAATTGCACCAGAGTGCAAGCCTGTCTGTGTGCAGGGAAGGTTTGTTTATTTACAGGAAGGTGCCCCTTCCTGCACATAAACAATCCTAAAATGCAATTTTTTTAACTTTCATGTGTGCTGCTTCACGCAGCACACATGAAAGTTACAAAATGGCCTTTTTTAAAAAGGTTTGTTTATGTACAGGAAGGGACACCTTCCTGTACATAAACAAACCATAGCATTTTGCTTTTTCCATGTGTGCTTCACAAGGCAGCACACATGGAAAAAGCAAAAATGGGGAGAAATAATGCATTTCTCCTCGTTTTGCCAACTTAAGACCAGGGTTTTCCTGGTCTTTATATTAGGTGCTGCCTCCTATGTACGTCATCCTTGTATATAGGGGCAGCGTCATAAAAAATGGGTGTTGTGGTGGAACGCCCACCACAACACCCACTGCACGCCCCTTTCAGGCTAAACATAGCGTGAAAGGGTGCCTTACGTACAAGGCGGGTAAAGTGTGCCTTCAAGGGATTTATTAAAGTTCTTAGTTATATAATTCTCAATCACAGTTGGGTGTAAGGATTGTTATTTGCTGACTCATAATTTCTTTTGTTGATCTATTTTCTAAGTATGCAATTTTATGTACTTATTAGCTAATCACATAGACATATATCTCTAAAGAGCAGCCGCGGTCGGTAGTGGGAGTACCGGCTGGGCAGTGACGTGGGGAGGGGTAGGGGCAGGATGGGGGGTAGTAATGTATGGATTACGGACTTTAAAAGGTAAGTAACCATAAAAATAAATAAAACGAATTTCGTTGCACACACTGCATCGCATTTGGTGATGCAGTGTGGGCAACGAAATTCGAAATTCGTTTTATTTATTTGTATGGTTACTTACCTTTTAAAGTCCGTAATCCATACATTACTACCCCCCCACCTTGCCCCTCCCCCTCCCCACATCACCGGCCAGCCGGTACTCCCACTACCGGCCGCGGCTGCAAAAGAGTATATATCAAAAAGCAGGAAATGGCAAAAAGAAGGAAGAAAGACTTTCACACTTTTTTCCTAAAGTTCATCAAATGTAATTGTGAAAAAGTGTATACAATTGTAACAGTGAAGGTTCAAATAACTGAATTATTCCTTCTTGTGTGATTGTAATTGTTCCATACGAGTACCCTTTATGACATCTGAAGATAAATGTCATTAGTTTTATACACACCCGTGTTTTTTGCTTTTTTGCTTCTTTGCTGTTTTGGTATAATTCTTTTTGCCATTTCCTGCTTTTTTAGATATACTCTTCTGAGATATATTTCTATGTGATTAGCTCACAAGTACATAAAATTGCATACTTAGAAAATAGATCACCAAAAGAAATTAATGAGTAAGCAAATAACAAACATTACACCCAACTATGACTGAGAAGTACATAACTAAGAACTTTAATAAATCCCATGAAGGCACACTTTACCCGTTTATTAATCATGCCCGAGCCCTCAAGGGTAGATTGGGTTGTCCATTATACCTACCAGTTATGTACAAGGCAACCTTAAGCCACTGGCTTAACGGCTTAATGCTGTCTTATACTTAAGGCAAGGCCCCTATTCCATGGGAACATCACAAAAAGTCGCGTTCCCGTGCTGATAAGGGCTGGTACATATGCCCCTTAGTTTCCATAATAAATGACATAACAAGCAAAAATATAACCTGGCTTACAGTATTGCTATACACAGACCACTTCACAATGGTTCTTCGAGTAGGGTCTTTTATTGCAGGTCGCAAGAATCTTTGTACTAAGGTCAAGAAAATACATTCCTCAAGTTAGGCATATGCCCGGCAGGTGGCACGGGCACTTGCCAGAGGGCTAATAATAATAACACCGCGGATTCATTTCTTTGGGATCATTTGTAGGTGCGCGGTAATGAACTGAACAGAATGCCGTACATTGGCAAACAGGGCTTTGTAAAAAGAAAAAAAAAAGAATAAATGTGCGTCCCCAGGAAAATAAAAGCGCAGCGTGTTTGTGTAACATTAAGCAGATGGACATAATATTAACATAGTGGGTTTTAGCTGCACTTTTATGGCCACTTGGTTTTCTTGCCGTAGTTGGCAAGCCCGGGCTCCGTTTGATTTTTGGATGTCGACAATGCTTCAGCAGATGTCCAGACCAATAAAAGACATTCCTGAAGGGCTGCGCTTAATTCGTGTAATTGATCAATTTTGGTTGCGAGGGCCTCAGCACACCGGCATGTAAGTGCCTTCCAGATTAGCTCAGCAGTTGGGATTTCTCTCCATATGTTGCGGGCGTTTATTGGCTCCTTGACGACACTGCTGATACAAGAGGGCTGGGATGGGCACCTGTTGGCACCAGTAATGAAACCATTGGCACTTCTGTTCGCAGCGAAGCAGACGCCTCCATTATCGTTCTCCGGCGCAGGCGTGTCAAGGACATGGGACGGGTTATCTTAGAAGTCAGGCCTTCTAGTGAAGTGAAATGCTGTCTGTGTGATTGGCAGAAATGGACACTATTATATCAAGTTTACACTGGTGCAAAACCTGGAGCAGATTTCTTATGAAAAATTGTTGCTGCTTTAGGTAAAGTCCATGTTAGAAAATAACTGATCTAAGGAAACACAGAGCAAACCTTGGGGCCTATCAGCAAGGCAGCGCTATAAAATTATCGCCGCTTTTGCGTGTGTTTTAGCCAAAAGCAGTGATAATTTTATCACCTTATCAACAAAGTCACGCTATCGTGTGAATCCTTGCCTTAGCTCCCTTTCCCGTAACGCCCACCTTTGCATCTATAATGAGATGCAAAGTGGGCGTTCCGTCTCGAAATAACTGGAGAAATGTCACTAACCGACATTTCTCCAATTATCAAGGGAATCGCTAACTTGCTTAGGGATTGGAAAAGAAGTGCTAACCGTGCTTAACGCAGGTTTCTTTATGCCTGCTGCCGATCAGATTTAGCCATGTAATCCAATGGGAGGTGGATTACATGGCTAAATCCACCCTGCCCTATCAGAAAGGTATCGCCCGTCACAGTGAAATTATCGCTGGATTTCCAGCGATAATCGCACTGTTTTGTGGCTAACGCATGGATTTCTATCACTTGGGAGATAAGCATTGCTGATAGCATGCTATCTTCGCAAGAGAATGCAACGTTAGCCTGCGATAATTATCCTTGCGCTAAGAGTGCCGAGCGACTATTATCGCAGGCCCTTGCTGATATGCCCCTTGTTTTGTACCATTTAACCTGATTCTGTAATAAGAAATTGTTCAAAAGGGTTTGGCTCAATGTTCGCTTAATCTTTCGCATTTGAAAGTGAACAAATCGTAAGTAAACAGCAAACACAGGGCTCAGCTATGCGCCTCATTTATGGGAAAGTCACTAGTGCAGCGCAGCAAGTCACTTTTGCTGTACTGCGTGACAGGGAAAGGGCAGGAATGCCCTGTATTTAAACCCTTCACTGCGGGGCTAATTCCCCCGTTGTGCTGGGGGGAGGGGGGGGCGTGCGCAGCGCCCCGGTGCTCATGACGAGCTCAGCTCATCATGAGGCACGGTGGCCGTGTGCTCATGATGAGCTGAGCTTGTCATGACCACGCCCGTTCCAATGGAACGCCCAGCATAGCAGGGGAATTATCCCCGCATGGGCGCAGCGCAACGGTCATGACGAGCTCAGCTCATCATGAGCACACGGCCACCGTGGCTCATGATGAGCTGAGCTCGTCATGAGCATGGGAGGGGTTAAGGCAATACAGCGCATTCCTGACCTTTCCCTTGCGCTGGTACCCTTTTGGCAGCCTAGCATTAAAGCAGACCCCTTGCACCCATGCCTGTGCTGGATACAAGAACAACCCAGGGATGCTTTTACTTCTTTCTGTGTGTGCTGCATTCTCTAGCACACATAAAAAGAGAAACACAGAGAAATAGATTTCTCCTCCTTAGGCCTCACCTGGGAAGATGTAAAGTTGTGGCACATCCCCAGGTTTACAAGTTCTCATAAATGTGTGGGAAGTGAATGCCTACCCGGGGCAGAATAACGCAACGCAGTGATTTGCACTGCATTGCGTTACTCCAGATTTTTGAAGCCACTCAGAGCCACGCAAAGTGGCTTTCTGTGGCTTCTAAAATCTGACTTAGAGGTTTGTGTCTTGCTTGTAACATGTTGCTTACTGCACGTGATGCAACCCTCTCCTAAATTAGCTTGCAGGGTGTTTTTTTGCCCTGGTGTGAAAAATTTACATGAGAAGATCCAGACAAAATTTTGCACCAAAAACGCATTTCTCAATTTTTGCTTCAGGTGAACAATCAATATGTTAAGTAAATAGGAGCAAACCCAGAATTTGCTTTATTCTTTGCTAGGTAAGCAGCTACAAAAGTAAAAAAGGATTTGACCAATATTTTCCAAAAGTTCTGCAGTAGCAGACATACTACATGGCACACTATGTTACAACAGAGTGAAATTATCCCGGCTGTGTGGTCCTTCTCTGCGCTCCACCATGCCAGGCTGCAGCGGCCCGGGCATCGTCTCCCAGGCACCACCTTCCCCTTGCTACCCCCACCCCTGCAAAGTAATCAATCCACCGGAGGAAAGGAATTGGAAATGAAAAAGGTGCCACCTGGCCCCCCAGAGGAGACCCCACCCTCCCCTTGCTTCCCCCCCAACAAAGAAATACATCCAACGGGAAAAAATGCATTCAAATGCGGGCGAAGGAGCGGCCCGCCCCCGGGGAAGGAGCCCGGTGAAGAACTCACTCGTAACTTTTGGACTGGAAACATGTGTGCGCCCAGCCATTTTGGGACCGTCTCCTGTTGTCACTCTTGTCCTTAGCCCACCATCTTGCGAAACAGCAGACATTCTACTGGCCTCCCTTGGTACCGTGACTGCTTCCCCCCTCCAACCCCACTTAATGGAACTCTGCTCACCTTGTTTTTTGGGTGTTGACCTGAGAAAATCTACTATTTGTATATATATGTATACAGAGATAACTCTAATCACTATTATATGTAGTAGACCTTTATACTCTCTACCATTCCTATGTGACTATTAGAGTTTATCCATTTGTATCTCTTCCTTGAGTGACTTTACAACTTGTACATTTGCAATTTTATTTTTTTTAAAAATTCTGTTTTTATCTCTTCCTTGTGTGACTCTACAATTGTACATTTGCATTTTTTTTCTGTTTCTATCTCTTCCTTGTGCAACTTTACAACTTGTACATTTGCAGTTTTTTCTGTTTGTATCTTTTATGTAACTCATGTAATCCTAAATCCTTATGTATCGCAACTGGTTGTTATGTAAAGCGCTCTGACACCTTCGGGTAATGTTTGCGCTACATAAAATCGCATTAAATAAAATAAATAAAATATGTTGGCACCTAATTTAGGAATAATCTGACATTTCAGTTTTAAAAGTATCCCTTCCTACCTTTCCTCCAGGAAATCTCTAAAAACTGTGCTCTTTTGTTATTCCCTACTCTGATCTTAGTTCATCAGCCTCAAAAGGCCCTCATTGCCTGCATTGGTAAGCGAGCGCTTTATACATTTTTCAGTCAGTCAGTTACTGAGAAGAGAGAAATTGTAAATGGACAAAATAGTAGCTGCTCACACATATTGGGTTATTATTTTTAAGCAAAGGCATACCTTCCCTGACCCCTGTGGTTGAGTTTATTTTCTCTGATATGAGTGCAAGTCCGTATTTTCACACAGATCATTTGAATGCCCTGTCCTCGTCAAATTAAGTTCTTTTTACAAGAATTCAAATAGCCCGTCACACGGCTGATGACCTCATAGTCTCCTGGATAGGAGGTGAAGAGGACGTGTTTCACATTTGTAGGCCTTGATTTTCAATGTGGCATATTTCTTACATATTGTTTTAAAAAATAACATTTAAAAATGTATGATGACGAAAAGTGCGTCTAAAGAAACGAGGGCAACAATTCACCTCAAACAGCTTGGCTAGTGAAAAAATTAAATTCCGAAACTGTTAGTCTGTTTTTTGTCACAAAGCTATTAAACTTGACATCGACGTTGTGTTAATTATGCTCCCTTAGTGTGAATTCAGCATCTTGTAGCCCGCAGCCCATCAAAGGACAGCGCAGTGACCCATTTCGTGATTGTGAACACAGCGGCATGATAATAAATTAATCTTCGTTTTGCAGAAGGGTTCACGTGCTAAAATGCTGCCAACAATATGCCCAATCTTGCATTGTCTAACACGTGCGAAGGTTCGGCTTTCACTTCTCATTAGCACACACACTTAAACTCCGCCTGCGAGTTGGCCCAAAACCATCACATAATTGGAAATGTTAGCAGAAAGTGGTAATCAAGTGGTACGAAATTAAAAACAGCAGGGCACTGCTGAGAATGGGTTTTGTGGTGTCTGTCTGTCTGACTGTCTGTCTGTCCGTCCATCCCTCCGTCCGTCCATCCATCCAACCAACCATCTATTTATGTATCTGGATTTTAACATAGACAACTGGATAGACATGTAGCTAGACTGATTATTAATGGATAGATAGATAGATAGATAGATAGATAGGTAGGTAGGTAGATAGATAGATAGATAGATAGATAGATAGATAGATAGATAGATAGATAGATAGATAGATAGATAGATAGATAGATAGATAGATAGATGATGAAACTGGGGAGAGGGTGTGGCCTCTAACGGCTAGGTCGGTCATCTCAAATCTGGGGAACCATGTTTGAGTCTCGGCAATGACACTCAACATCCTGTGATTCTGGGCAAATCATTTAATCTCACCTGCCTAACAAAAAAAATCATGTGTCGTGGTGTAACGAAGCTGGTGCTCATGTAAAGCGCTCTGAGAAACTATACCTTCAGGTCAAGTTTGTGCTATATAAAACTCCGAAAAAAATTAATGAAAGCACTTGTATTACAACAGTACAATTTAGCAATTGAGAAAATACTGCTTACTGTCTCAAAGTATGCATTTTACAATGACTATACAGAGGAAAACGCTGCTAACCTTCAAGAGGCCTAGTTACTGCGACTTTATATCAATGCAGATATTTCATTCCTTTCTTAAATCCAGTTCAACATCATTGTTTATGACTACAATACTTAACAAAAACAACATCTCATAAACCATATGTGCAGCTGTGCAGATTGTAATATGCTTTAACACCATTGTTAAGGGAGGAGAGTGGCATCATGACCCATTAAAGACTTAGGGCCAATTTTTCAAAAATATCACACAACGCAGCACAGCTCTCATATAGGCTGCGCTGCGTTGTGTGACAGGAGGAGAGCAGGAGAGTGTCATTATCTACAGAGATATGGCTCTCTTTTCCCCTATCTCCAGGGCCAACGCTGATTTCATCTGCTGTGCACCAGGCACACACCTTAGCGCTATAGCACTACGGTTTATTGTGTGAGTCTAGCATAGGTTTTGTACAGGAAGGTTACCCTTCCTATACAAAATACTATGTCTGGACAAGTTCAGTGCACTGTGCAGCACGCATGCAAAGTCGGATACGAAAGGAGAAATCAAAACAGTTCTCCTGTTAACCCCTCCTTTGAAGTGATGTTAACCTTTGCCACTAAACCCTGTCTACAATTGTTTGTAGACACGGTTTTGCATCAAAAGGCATGGGTGGCAGCATTCGAACACCTATGTCCCACCCATGTAACGCCCCCTTGCTGCTAAGTAACCAAACCAGTGCTTTGCGTTAATTTCAGGGTACTCTCTTGCGCTGCAAAGTAAATTGGTAAAAAAGCATTTTGTGCTGGGAACTGTCACTTTTGTGATGTTAACTCAGCGCAATATGTTTGAAATATCTACCACATAGCCTGTTGTGAGTCATCATTCCTCTCCAGACCAAACTATTTTTATTTATTTTATTTTATTTATGCGTTTTTATATAGCGCGAACTTTACCCGAAGGCGTCAGAGAGCTTCACAATAGGTACAGAAAAATTACAAAGGAACAAATTACAAAAGCAGACGATAAGTTACATGAAGTAAAAGTAACAATTGTGAGCAAACAGTGCAGTACAGGAGGAAAGAGTGACAAGTGTGCAGGTTACAAGAGAAAACAAAGTACATTTAGAGGTAATATACTGCAATATATGCTAGACACAGAGGCACAAGAACAAACGTTACGTATGCAATGGTGGCACTTGTGCAAGTATCAAAAGCAAACAAAATGTGAGAGATAGCAAACAGTGTGTTACAATAGAAAAGTGTCATGTGCATGTTACAAAAGAGAACCAAACACAGGTACAAGGATAATATTGCAATAAATGGCAAACACTCCAACCACACGTAATAAGTAGCGTGTTACCCTCTGCACATTTGAATATTACACACATACATGTGCGCACACACACACATCTAGAGAGAGGGCGAGACAGACAGAGTGAGGGCTAAAAAGCTTGAAAGAGAAACTATAGAAATCTATATCTACATATAGAGACACCTATGTGTTACAGCATTCTATGTATGGCAGACTTTTATAATACATGTACAATATATTGTAAAGTGCTGCAATGGTTTCCCTCACATGATAATGCATTGCATTCGATGTTGTATTTTCACGGTGTGTTTAACTGTGACGAGTTTCAGGCAGAAAGTGTGGTGTGTAGTCAAGCAGATTTTGTTGCTCTCAAGCTATCCAGTAGCTCTCTGTCCTCTTGCCATTGGGCATTGCTGTATGGCTCATTCGTTCCCTTTTTGACGACTAAACACATTTTCTGTCCCATTAACCTCAAAATGCAATTGTTTGCAATTAAAGCATGAAGCAGTATTATGGAAGAAAGACGCAGTTCTACATGAATGCTTTGAGATTGTTGCTTTTTTTTTCTCTCAAAAACTGTCTGCAGTGACACTTGCTTTAGAGCACAAATTTAAAAAAAAATATATATATATATTTTTTTTTTACCCTTTTCTTTTCATGTTTGATTCAGGGTGATTTCAGAAATGTTGCACGGGGCTGTAGCTTGCCTGGGTATTTGCAGTAGAATTAATAATCACTGAGGCAGTATGTGCTTTCCCACCTTACCCTTGCAAATAATTGTTACAAGCAGTCTGATCATGCAAAGCCATTCGCAAGAAATTAGGGAAAATGTTGTCCCTGTTTCTCTTAAAACCTGGATTAATGCAATCTACAATAAAGTGAATGCAGGACGAACAACCACAATTTCGAACTTGAAAAACTGTATACGAAGTCATAAAAGACTGAAATTGTCAAATGATCACAACACTCAAATTGGCAAATTCAGACAGCTGTTCATCAAGGGGTCATTTTCGTTCAGCTAATTCCCTTTTAATTTTTTTCCTTAGTTGCTTTTCTCCTTCCAGCGTCCTTCTTCCATCTGTGCCCTAGCGCATAACTTGTCACCTAACGCATGTTACCGCTTTATAATACAAATATGTCCTGTCCCAACAAGTTGCTCATATGCGTCATTTACATTTGTAAAACATTCGGATATATCGCAAAAAAGACCGATAAAAAGAGAAGAAAATTGGAACAACGAGTTGAGGAAATGCAGAACTAATCTAAGAAAAATAATGGAAAAATTGAAATTGTGAATTCGTAAACAGAAGTATGGAAGGAAAATACTGCACATAATAGATTGCCAGTTGGAATTGTATTCTTGACAAACTGCAGACTCTGCTGCAGATGCTGAAAGCTACTCTTTCGTGATTCACTGAGATATGTAATTTTGCTTTATATTTGGTGAGTTGGAATGTTGCGCCATCTACAGCTTTTTTTGTGAAGAGCAATGCTCTGATGTTGTATAGTGGATGAAGAGAATGGAATCTCTAAAGTAGAAATTCCAAGTCTGCTTTAGTTTGTGTTTAAGTAATTTGGAGTGATAAGCAGGAAAATGCTGGAACTTTGAACTGAAGGCACAGCTTGCCATTTGAAATTAGGAAATGGACATCTCGAATTTAAAGGCCGTGCTTTTAAACGCATCAAAGCAATAGCACTTGTCTTTATTTGAAGATTTATATATTGTGAAGATGACCCGATGGATAGCAGAGCGCTTTAAATCAAAACAGTTGCAAATGCATACAGTTTACATAAGCCTCGTTTTAAAGTTGAAATACAAACAACAGCAAAGTAACATTTTCTTATTTGAATGTTGGTGTAAGTTACAAATTGAACTAATATAATTGCTCTGAAGGGAAGGAATAAAGGGGCATATTATCAAGAACGGAGTTAAGATTATCGCCGCTTTAGTGGCAGGAAACTGCCGCTAAAGTGGCGATAATGGGTTTGATAATATGCCGTAGAGAATTCCAATCGAAGCCCAGTCACACCAGAACATAGGCTTCTATGGGAATTCACAAGGGCATATTATCAAGCCCATTATCGCCGCTTAACTGCCGCTAAACCGGCGATAATTTTAACGCCGTTTCTTGATACTATGCCCGGAAATTTTCACAGTCCTCACAACCCAGTCCTGCATGTCTGACAAAGCCCAATAGCAGATATTCCAGGCTGGCGACTCGTTTCCCTTATCAGGCCAGTTGGGAGACACACTTCATCGTATTTATGGTCCCCATCATGCACTGGCCACCTCTGATTCCTCTATTTATCCCAACTTGGCTTTAGTCACCATCGCAGGTCCACAGTCAATCAATCAGAGGATTTGTAAAGCACGCTACATACCCGTGAGGGTCTCAAGGTGCTGAGGGGTGGGGGGGCAGCCGCTACTGCTTGAAGAGCCAGGTCTTGAGGAGTCTTCTGAAGGTGAGCAGGTCTTGTGTCTGCCATAGATGGGTGGGGAGGGTGTTCTAGGTCTTGGCGGCGAGGAAGGAGAAGGATCTGCCCCCGGAGGTCATTCGTTGGATGCATGGGACGGCGGCGAGGGCGAGGCTGGCGGAGCGGAGCTGGAAGGCGGGGGTGTAGAAGTTGAGTCTGTCGTTCAGGTAGGCTGGTCTGGTGTTGTGGAGTGCCTTGTGTGCGTAGGTGAGGAGCTTGAAGGTGATCCTCTTGTTGATGGGGAGCCAGTGCAGGTCTCTTAGGTGGGAGGAGATGTGGCTGCGGCGGGGAATGTTAAGGATCAGTCGGGCTGAGGCATTCTGGATGCATTGTAGTCATCGCAGGTGTTTGGCCGGGATTCCTGAGTAGAGTGCGTTTCCGTAGTCAAGTCTGCTGCTGACGAGGGATTGGGTCACTGTTCTTCTTGTTTCAGTCGGGATCCACTTGTAGATCCTGTGGAGCATGCGGAGAATGTTGTAGCAGGAGGAGGCGATGGCGTTGACCTGCTTCGAGAGGTAGGAGTCGAGGATGAATCCCAGGTTGCGAGCGTGGTCTATGGGTGTCGGAGCTGCTCCCAGTGCGGTCGGCCACCAGGAGTCGTCCCATGCGGAGGGGGCGGGACCTAGGATGAGGTCCTCCGTCTTGTCCGAGTTCAGTTTCAGACAGCTGCTCCTCATCCACTCGGCGACGGCCTTCATTCCCTTGTGGAGGTTTGTTTTTGCGGTGTGTGGGTCCTTGGTGAGGGAGAGGATGAGCTGGGTGTCGTCGGCGTAGGAAATGATGTTCAGGTTATGCTGGCGGGCCACTTGTGCGAGGGCAGCCATGTAGACATTGAACAGGGTCGAGCTGCGGGATGAGCCCTGGGGTATGCCGCAGATGGTGTCGGAGGTTTTGGATCGGAAGGGCGGGAGACGGACTCTCTGGGTTCTGCCGGAGAGGAAGGACGTGGTCCAGTTCAGAGCCTTCTTCTGGATTCCGGCTTCTTGGAGGGGTGGTTTTAGTGTGTGGTGGCAGACCGTGACGAAAGCTGCTGATAAGTCCAGGAGGATGAGGGCTTAGGTTTCGCCGCTGTCTAGCTGGCACCTGATGTCGCCTGTGGCGGCGATAAGGGCAGTCTCGGTGCTCTGGTTGCGTCTGAATCTGGACTGGGATGGGTCTAGGATGCTGTTGTCCTCGAGTTGGTGGGTCAGCTGCAGGTTGGCGACTTTCTCGATGACCTTTGCCGGGAAGGGGAGCAGGGAGGTGGGCCGGAAGTTCTTTAGGTCTTTGGGGTCCGCCTTGGGCTTCTTGAGGAGGGCGTTGATTTCGGCGTGCTTCCAGCTTTCCGGGAATGCCGCAGTGTCGAAGGAGATGTTGATGATCTTTCGCAGTTGGGGTGCGATGGTTGCGTCAGCTTTATTGAAAACGTGGTGTGGGCAGGGGTCTGATAAAGATCCTGAGTGGATGGAGTTCATGACCTTGCGTGTCTCTTCGTCGTTGATGTGGGTCCAGGAGGTCAGCTTGTTGGTGCAGGTGGCGTTCGGGGAGTGGTCTGTAGTGGTCGGGGGCGGGTGAGGATTTGAAGCTGTCGTGGATGTCGGTCGGGGTGGGTGAGGAGTTGAAGCTGTCATGGATGTCGGCGATCTTGCGATGGAAAAAGGTGGCCAGTGAGTCGCACAGATCTTGTGAGGGTGGGATGTCGTTGGTGTTGGCACTGGGGTTGGAGAGTTCCTTCACTATGTTGAAAAGTTCTTTGCTGTTGTGCACATTGTTCTCCAGTCGGGCTTTGAAGGACTTAGCTGTTCGGATGAGGTGATGATGTCTGCGGATGTCATCCTTGTGGGCTGTGTGGCTGTCTGGTGTGCGGTCGTGGAGCCATTTCTTCTCCAGCTTCAGGCATGTCGGTTTGGAGATCTGGAGTTCTTCGTTGAACCAGGCGGCTTTTTTGTTAGGGTTGTTTTGTGGGGGTTTCTTGATCGGGGCGCAGGAGTTGGCGCAGTCGTCGATCCACTGTCTGAAGTTTTGGGCAGCGGCGTCTGTGTCGGTGGGGTCGGCGGGTGGGTTCTGGGTGAGGGTGGAGGTCAGTTGGTTGTCCGTAACTTTGCTCCAGCAGCGTCGAGGCAGCTGTTGGGTGCAGTGGTGCGTGGTTGTTTTCTTGAAGGTGAAGTGGATGCATCGGTGGTCGGTCCAGTGGAGTTCGGTGGTGTGGTTGAAGGCAACGTGGGTGCTTGTGGAGAAGACGGGGTCGAGCGTGTGGCCGGCGGTGTGGGTGGGTTCAGTGATGAGTTGTCGGAGGCCGAGGTTGGTGAGGTTGCCCATCAAGGTGGTGGAGTTGGTGTCATTGTTGTTCTCGAGGTGGAAGTTCAGGTCCCCGAGGAGGATGTAGTCCATGGAGGTGAGTGCGTGGGTGCTGGCGAGGTCGGCGACGGCGTTGCTGAACAGGGCCCGGGGTCCAGGAGGTCTGTAGATGAGTGTTCCTCTGAGGGTGGTGTTGGGGTCGGTGTGGGTCCGGAAGTGGTGGTGTTCGGCGGAGTTGAGGGAGTCGTCTGCGTGGGTGTGGACTTGTGGACGATGGCTATTCCTCCTCCCATCCCGTTGTTGCAGTCTCTGTGGGAGATCTTGTAGCCGTCCGGGATGGCTATGGCGACGTTGGGTGCCGAGGAGTCATTCCACCAGGTCTCGGTCAGGAAGGCAACGTCTGGGGCGGTGGTGTCGAGCAGGTCCCAGAGCTCGACGGTGTGTTTGCGTGTGGAGCGGGTGTTGAGGAGTATGCAGCGGAGGTGGTTGGGTCCATTCCTTGGGGTTTTGGTGGATCTGTCGCATGTGAAGTTGCAGGTGTGGCAGGAGAAGGGTCCGTGGGTGCGTTTCGGGGCGGCCTGGAAGCAGCGGTGGTCTTGGCCGGTGTTGAGAGCATGGAGGGTGTTGGCGTCGTATCGGAATCTGGTGTTGTGGTGTATGGGAGGTCCAGGGCTTCTGGCGCTGGGTGCGGTCCAGGCGCGGACGGGCGCAGACGGACTTGCCTTAGGCGAACCGTCCCCATGCAATCGGCACGCCCGCTGCAAGCATCCACTGCGTGCGTCCGCTGCGCGTCCGGGCGGCGGTCGCCATTTAAGGTGGGGAGGGAGGAGCGGCTGGGAGGCAGGAGCGGGCGGCGAGGGGGCTTGGCCGCAGGGGGCAGTGGCGGGAAAGAACCAGGGATACAGAAGGAAAAAAGGGGGGTGGGGGCGAGTAAGGTAGAAAAATACGGTCTGAACACTGGAGGAAGGTTTCAAGGCACAAAAAATACAAGGCACAAAAATTACAAGGCACAAGAATCAGGCGAGGCGGAATAGAGCAAAAGGTACTGTACAGGCAGCTACGAGCAGAGGCAGCAGTGCAGCGGCCGCAAACTCGCCCTGGGAGGCAGCGGGGAGGCGTCGGACCGGTGGAGCTGTGTGGCGGCAGGGGGGCGACCTGGCCTGCAAGCGAGTCAGGAGTCACCCCTGTCGTCCAGTAGCGGCCACCTTTTGAGGCAGAGAGGGAGGGAGGAGCAGCTGGGAGGCGGGAGCGGGGCGGCGAGGGGGCTTGGCTGCAGGGAGCAGCGGCAGGAAAGAACCAGGGATACAGAAGGAAAAAAGGGGGGTTGGGGGGGCAAGCAAGGTGGAAAAATAAGGTCTGAACACTGGAGGAAGGTTTCAAGGCCCAAAAAATACAAGGCACAAAAATTACAAGGCACAAGAATCAGACGAGGCGGAATAGAGCAAAAGGCACTGTACAGGCAGCTACGAGCAGAGGCAGCTGTGCAGCGGCTGCGAACTCGCGCTGGGAGGCAGCGGCGAGGCGTCGGACAGGTGGAGCTGTGTGGCGGCAGGGGGGGCGATCTGGCCTGCAAGAGGGTCAGGAGTCACAGTAAACTTGAGCCTTAGAAATAGAAAGCCTTTGCGCCGCCGGTGCATCACCTTTTATATGGGAACAGTGATGCACAGGCTGCGCAAGCGACTTGTTAGATATGCCCCTGCTTTCCCACTTTAAATTTAATTCTAGCTCCTCCTCTTCCTTTTTCCATAAGAACCCTTAGGACGTCCTGGGGCCAGCGCTAGGCATGGGAAGCGTGGGCAGCTGCCCAGGGTCAAGCGCCTGCTCGCAGCCTTGGGGCCTCGCACCTTTAAAGACTCCAGACTATTGAGGCCCAGGGGGCCCCCTAAGAGATTATATTTTTTCTTTATATGAACAATCTCCCCTGCAGGCCTATCTCTGTGAGCCTAATGGCTGCATATTATGTTGATGGCAGCAATTAGACAGTTTATTGAAGTGCCCTTGCTGTGAAGGGTGCCCTGCCCCTGTATCAATGGAAGTGCCCTTGCTGTGAAGGGTGCCCTGCCCCTGTATCAATGAAAAGTAGACTATCCTGCTGGGTGCAGAGCGACAGATTGAATGGCAATGTTGGCGCATCACAATGGAAACTGCTCCCCTAGGACAAGTGGAAAGGGAGCAGAGTGGGGGTTTAAAGGGGTAAGACACACTGAATAGAGTGAGGGGGGAGCAGATAGGTGTGTGTACTGGTTTGAGACAAGTGGTGCACCGCAGAGGAGCAGAATCAGCGTGTAAAAGTGAATGGAGCAGGGCTTAAAGTCTGCTGAGTCACTGGAGTCTCAGACCCGGTAGTGAATTAAAATGGACATTCAAAAGGGGCCCTATATTCATGTCCTTAAGTTTGCCTGCAAAAACATTGATCCAGTGTCTGCACAATGAATTAAAGTTCTGAAAAGCAGGTGATGAGACGGGCCCACCCTCCATTTTTTCCCTCACCCTCAGAGTGAAAAAACAAATCTTAACTCTGCAGCAGTGCCCCCCTCCGCTACCTTCAATGAAACTTCAGAGACTCATTATAATTCTTTCACAGTCTCATCATGTTAGAACTGCAGCATTTTCAATATTATATACAAGGAAGCCGTAGATGTTGCTTATTCATCTTATGCAACTAATAAACACTGACAAAGCCAATAGTCCTGGCTTGTTGTAGGTGTATTTTTACTTGTTGCAATATTTTTCTGGAGGCAATGACAGAGGGAGCAAAATACCAGTCAGGTGGCAAACTATACTAAGCACAGATTTACATAGCTTACATGTTTTTAAGACACGCCCTTAATTACATCAGCAACTCCCCTTTAAAAGACACCCCCAGATTTTTTTATCCCACTTAAAGCCCTGCTGTCAGGTCAGTATGTAGACCGTTTTTTGGGCTAGTTGTTGACCTGCTTTATGGTCAGGAGAGCCATTTTTTACTATTGATTTTTATGATATGAAAGCAAACATTGCCTGCCCCAAACTCAAATCAGTGCAGTCTTCCATACCTTACAAAAAACGTACACAGCATATCTTTACAAGTTTAAAACTGCTCCAGTTTGCAAACATGGGACACTTTTCTAGCTAACTAACTCACTAATAGGGGCCCCTTTTATTTTGGTACTGGGCCTATTTTCTTTCCCAGTCTGATGCTGCATGTTTGGCAGGGCCACTGGCATTATGCGATTGTGCAGAAGCAGGGATTTCTGCAGAATTATGCATTTGACGCATTTGCCACATAATCGATCATCTGCTGCATAATCTACAGATTTTAACAACAAAATTGCTTACTATCTCAAACGGTTCAAAAAGTTACTAAAATTGCAGTGGCATGTCTTGCTGCATGTGGGAAGCGCCTTTAAAAAGCTGTAACAGTCAACTTTCTGTTTCCCACTGCTAAATTTGGGTGTTAAATTGGTACTAATGGGGTGCAACCAGTGCCCAAAACAATGTTCCCAAGTTTAAAAATGGCAAAAAAATTAAGTAATACTATTTCAAAATGTGCCAGATTATGCAGCATAATTTGCCTTTTCTTGCCACATAATTTACTCACCCTGCCACATAATTTAACCCTCTCCTGCCGCATAATTGCAGTGGTCCTGATGTTAGGGTAATCAATGGCAGTGATTTTGTTCCAGTTTATATTTCACATGCTTTACTCTATCTTGCATTACCCTAGAGTGGTAGCTTTTTCCAGCATGTGCGTTTCTGTATTTCATCTCACAGCATATTACTCTTGGTTGATATACCCTTTGTACTGAGTTGCCTCCAGGTGTTTATAACAGGCTACAGTTGAGTACCTTGGAGTTGAGGTTGCAGGTAGTACAACTTTCACACTGTGCCTGTCTTGGGGTCAAAAACAGTAGCGGCCCGTGCAGGGAGTTCCGTGGGGTGGTGAGGCGGGGCGGGCAAGGGTCAGGGTGGGGGGTAGTAAACACTGGAATATGGATGATTGCAGGTAAGTAAACAATTAAATAAATAAAATGAATTTTGTTGCGCGCCCTGCCCCTCCCCGCCCCACCTCACTGCCCCTCGTAACTTCCTGCAAGGGCCGCACTGGTCAAAAAGGTGTTCAGATTACATGATCATTCGAAATATGGCCTCTCTGTAGAGCACAAAGAGCAATGGGTTGCATTCCAGTTGTGATTCTATGCAGATTTGTGTGAAGGAGCTACTTATTGGTCAAAACAATAAGGATGAAGGAAAACAATGTATTGTTGTTACTCATTTAGCTTAAACAGCTGACAACCATTGACAAAACCCTGTCGCGGCCGGCATGAGTCGCGGGTGTGGGGGTCGTGGGGGGTTGGTTTAATTTGAATTATTAAAAAAAAACTTTCCTTAACCGTCCCGGTCCAAATCCACGTCGTCGCTGCTTAGGGACCTCACATGTTCCTATTATGCCCAGGGCCCCACATATCCTAGGACCGGCTCAGGAGGCTGGTTGTGCCTGCGGCCGCTTTTCCAGGATTGTAGAAAGTTACACCTTCTTTTTCCACAGCGGCGGCTTCTCCATTAAGGCAGATAAGAACCCCTCCCCCCCATCAGTACATAAAATGATAATAAAACAGGTTTTAAAACCGTTTTATTATCCTTTTGTTTTAAACCCCAGGGTTTTGACACGTCTTGGGGCTGGTCCAGGGATGACACTGCTGGTAGGGGAGTGGTGGGCACTCCCTTCACTGTGCATGAGGTGTTTGGCCAAACCCCTCATGTGCATTGAAGCTCTCTCCAGCCTCAGCTGCGTTGCGGGGGCCAGAGAGAGCAGACATAAGCTCACAGTCTGCCTGGGAACCCAAGTGGCCGACACACAGGCCAATCCTGAAGCTGGGCCGCAGGACAGGCTTGGAGCCTGTGCCCAGCTCGAGTCCCAGAGCACGAAGATCTGATGCACGGGAGATGGCAGCAGCAGTGTTAAGGTAAGTTTTTTTTTTCCGAAACCCTTCCCACCTCCCTCCTCCCGGCCTCCCTCCTCCTGCACTTTGGCAGGGGACGAGCCGCTACTGCTTTTCCATAGTTTAGGTATGCATTTTATGTTTGAACTAATTCATCCTTGCTGTCTGCTACAACAGGTCTAGGAATTGTTAATCAGGTACGTATAAAGTGGTCAGAGTCTATTGCTTTTCAAAACATCAAATGTCACAAATGCACATTTACTATCACAAATTATAGACAGTCCAATGCTGTAGTGCATATTTTATTTCAGCACATAGTTAACTGGATACTTAGTATCAATAGGTATCTGGAATTGTTGAATCAAAACAAAAGAATAAACAAGCATATCAATTACCTCATTGAATCAAGTAAATTTGCAAAAAAAAGATAGAAATCAAAGTATTGGTAACTCCTCATATGGATAGCTTGTAATTGTCAATAATCATCACATATTATTTAAATTGTGGTATATCAACGCGCTCATGGTGATCATGGAAAGGAGGTAGTAAGACGGGATGGGTGTGATGGGATATAGGTGGGGACTAGGTAAAGGTGTTGTGACCATAAAACAATCACAGTGAAAATCAGTGTAGCCTTTACAGTCTGGTTTAGATCAATAGTTCCGTATCGCTCTTTTACATAGGATCTGTATTATTCCATAAATCTCTCCTATGTTTAGAGGGAAGATGTGGTCTGGTCTACGTTTCGACCCCTGAGTTAAGGGTTAGTGGAAACCTCATGCTGGGGTCTTCTTCAGGACACGTGAAAGGACAGGAGCGCCTATAAATAATACAATTAAAATGAATGTATCGAACTATTGATAAGGGTCATTGATACATTGGGACTGATCTGAAGACAAAATACATACTTTACGTATGGCCATCCAGTGGCTCTTGGGATAGGACCATCATGGATTCCTATGGTGAAGAATATAAAACCTGTAATTGATTAGAAGGATCGGTGTTACATTGGGGTGCATGGGGAGACATCCCTGTTGTGCAATTAGGTTGAGGAAATTAACAAAGGGGGCCCTTACTGGGTCGTAGTCGCCTTCCAGTTGCTGTTGCTAGTCTTAATCAAACTTGTCGTCTGTTCGACGATGGCCGTGGGGGTGCGCCAGAGGTCACACTTACCCGGTGGTTCTAAAAGATGAGATTGAGTAATTGCATTTAAGGGTCTCCTGGAGTGAGTCGAGTTCAACACTTATAGGATAAGGTTATGTCTGGCTAATAAGTGAAGCGCGACACAAAACACATGCCACCCTATCTGCTTTGTTATCAAGAGTGGCTTGGTTAATGTGTCATGTATTCAAATACAATAAAATGAAAGGGGCGCTCCATGAAACACAGCCAGTCGTTGCAAAATTGTTAACCAACTAGTGAGCATCAGAGAACGGAATGGAGTGTTATATACTACACTATACAGAAAACCAACTGAGCGGAACACGCTGTTAAGATATTCAAGTCATCACACCCGGGCCCTACGTGACAACTTACCCTTCGGTCAGTTCCTCAGGATCCGAAGGAACTGTACCTGGAAGGAGGACTATGTTACAGAATCTGATGAACTTATCTCCCGTCTGATTGAACAAGGCTACCCCAAAAGGTTGGTCAAAAGGGCACGGAAGAGGGCATGGTTCAGCGACAGAGACACTCTGCTTGTACCAAAAAACCGAAAAAACCCAGACGACAGGATGATCTGTGTCACGACCTACTGCAGCAAAAGCAATGAAATACGGAAGACAATCAATAAACATTGGAATATCGTGTCTGATGCGATTGAAATGCCGAATCCACCGATGCACGCTTTTAAAAAAGCTAAAAGTGTCAGAGACTATGTAGTCTGTTCCATGCTGGCCAGCCCACCGGTTCCCACCATCCAAACAATGTGGAATCTACCTGTCACACTTGGGAACTACAAATGCAGAAACTGCAAATCCTGTGCAATGTGGCTAGAAACTAAGACAATCACGCACAATAATCGGTCTATCACCTTGCAGTCATTCACAAACTGCAACAGCAATGGAGTCATCTATGCAATCTTCTGCCCTTGTGGCTCCATCTACATTGGCCAAACCAAGCAAAAAATAAAGAACCGCGTATTGCAACACTGCAGCAGAATAAGATGCCAAACGGCAGGGGCACCTTTGGTAGACCATTTTCTAACTAACACCCATACACCTGAATCCCTCAAGTGGGTAGTCATTGAGAAAATCACACTGGGACCACGGGGGGAGATCTTAATTCAATCATGAACATAAGAGAGTGCAAGTGGATGCAGTCCTTTGACTCCGTCCAAAATGGACTGAATGAACTGGATGCCACATTTGCCCAGATGGCTTTGATTAACCCTGACTAACCCTGAATAACATTTAGTCCCTAGAACACAGTCTTAGACGCATTGAGGTGTACTTTCCGCGTTTACGTGAACAAAATGACCATCATGTAATACAGGGACGTTGTATAATAATTGTGGGTTCTTTGCCTTCATATGTCAGCATTTTTTGTATACATATAATCACATGTGAAATCATGCAACACATTGACGATGTATAATAATTGTGGGGTCTTTGCTTCCACATGTCCGTATCTGTCTATATGTATAACAAGACCGATTGCCTTGGTTCTGATACATTTCGAACATGCGCCCCTCTAAGTTTGAGGTAATAACAAGGTTTCCCCATTTTTATCGATAGTTTCTTGTTCTTGCGTGTGACTCCTCACCGCTCGATCACGTTTACTGTAGGAACCCTTGCAGGCACCAAAGCATCTTTTGCCCCACTCCCTTAGACTACAGCGAGAACTGTCCCCTGATTGGTTGGCTCATGACGAGCCTCCCAACAGTATCCAGCGTCTGCACCTCGAGGCGGCGGAGTTACAGTCCGACAGCCGACCGTGCTTGATGTATAGAAGAACACTGTGGTGATGATTAGGTAAGCCTTGCCCCCTGACCCTCTGTAATACCTAGCTTTCCATTTTTAATATAGAATACGTCCTGGCTTTCAGTTAATTCTCGCAGTTAACGCATACGGCGAATTACAGTCTTTGATATGGGTTACTTTACCGACGATGCTCTGCCTTTGCTTCCAAGCCGACCCTATGTATAGTCACTATCTATGATACAGCTTACAGGATTGCAGGGGCGTTGCACCACTTAGAATCCAGGCATGACCCCCCTTTTAAGGTGATAGACTTCACTAGTTGGTTAACGATTTTGCAACGACTGGCTGTGTTTCATGGAGCGCCCCTTTCATTTTATTGTATTTGAATACAAGACACATTAACCAAGCCACTCTTGATAACAAGGCAGATAGGGTGGCATGTGTTTTGTGTCGCGCTTCACTTATTAGCTAGACATAACCTTATCCTATAAGTTTTGAACTCGACTCACTCCAGGAGACCCTTAAATGCAATTACTCAATCTCATCTTTTAGAACCACCGGGTAAGTGTGACCTCTGGCGCACCCCCACGGCCATCGTGGAACAGACGACAAGTTTGATTAAGACTAGCAACAGCAACTGGAAGGCGACTACGACCCAGTAAGTGCCCCCTTTGTTAATTTCCTCAACCTAATTGCACAACAGGGGATGTCTCCCCATGCACCCCAATGTAACACCGATCCTTCTAATCAATTACAGGTTTTATATTCTTCACCATAGGAACCCATGATGGTCCTATCCCAAGAGCCACTGGATGGCCATACGTAAAGTATGTATTTTGTCTTCAGATCAGTCCCAATGTATCAATGACCCTTATCAATAGTTCGATACATTCATTTTAATTGTATTATTTATAGGCGCTCCTGTCCTTTCACGTGTCCTGAAGAAGACCCCAGCATGAGGTTTACACTAACCCTTAACTCAGGGGTCGAAACGTAGACAAGACCACATCTTCCCTCTAAACATAGGAGGGATTTATGGAATAATACAGATCCTATGTAAAAGAGCGATACGGAACTATTGATCTAAACCAGACTGTAAAGGCTACACTGATTTTCACTGTGATTGTTTTATGATCACAACACCTTTACCTAGTCCCCACCTATATCCCATCACACCCATCCCACCTTACTACCTCCTTTCCATGATCACCATGACACGTTGATATACCACAATTTAAATAATATGTGATGATTATTGACAATTACAAGCTATCCATATGAGGAGTTACCAATAAGTTGATTTCTATCTTTTGTTTGCAAATTTACTTGATTCAATGAAGTAATTGATATGCTTGTTTATACTTTTGTTTTGATTCAACAATTCCAGATACCTATTGATACTAAGTATCCAGTTAACTATGTGCTGAAATAAAATATGCACTACAGCATTGGACTGTCTATAATTTGTGATAGTAAATGTGCATTTGTGACATTTGATGTTTTGAAAAGCAATAGACTCTGACCACTTTATACGTACCTATTCAACCGACCCATGTCAGATAGTTTTTAGGGTTTACCCCGTTAAAACTCATCACTAAGAATTGTTAATGGCAGACACACACTTGGCTGTGGTCCTCCTCAATTGCTGTGCTGAGCCAGCGAGGGACTTTCAGTATGAACCATACAAATCAATTCAATTAGTTACTTTATTTCGGTCATGAACCATAAAAGTAGCAATTCATCAATACAAGTGCAAATACACCATGGCGTAAAAAAGTAAAAACAAATAAAAATATATTACCTACTTAGAAATAGCAGTGGTTTGATAATAGCAATAACACAATACATTATAATGGTATTTGCTGGTATCTGTAAAATAAAAACAATTAATTTAAAATGGATATATTGCATACTCCGAAATAGCACTGGTTTAATAAAAACAATAAAACCATACAGTACATTATTATGTGATGGTATCTATATAGCCTATCAAGGGATCAGCTAAAGTGTTTGAAGCATGGCTAGAGAGAATGTTGTGCCGAATGGGCCAATACTCTGAAGATACTTATCTACAGCAAAAACTTTGATAAGGATGTATCTTGCCTGTAGATCCTCAAAGGTACTTTATACTGGTGGACACCTAGATAGCGACATAGGGGAGCTATATAGCCTTTCTGCTGTTTGCAGTAGGTAGGGCTAAAGAACACAGATAATCAGACATTTCTTCAACCCAGCCACATGCAGAACACATTTAGATCCTCCTTGGTCACTTTTCCATTTGAATGTAAATGTAGCAAGAGTAAGTGAACCTAACCTTAAATAGAGGGCTTTAGTGAATGAAGGATCGTTCTCATCCATGTAATTTTCAAACAATGGTAATGGTTTAAACTCAAGGAAGCTTTCATCAAGTGCCCCAGGCTCACCTGATTACATTGTGTGGCCTCCTCACACTCCCAGCAGGTAAGCTATTATAGCAAGGAGACTATTAATGACTGGATCTAGCCAACACTAATGCAAACCCCTAGAACTGAGAAACTGCTTTACATAAGCTAACCACAGGATTTTTCACCCCACCAAAGGATCTGTTGAGGATATCACTCAGACCCTCCCTGTAATGTACCAATGAATGAATGAATGAATGAAAAATGTATTGTTCAGTTACTAAAAACTTACAATTAAAACAACATTATACAATTCTTCTTACATTTCATACATTATTAAGACCACATAATTAAAAGTAAAACTTTTCATCAATGTATAAAACCAAATATAAATAAAACCATCCTCATTGTCCACAGTTAAACATTTTCTTCTCCACTATTTCTATAAACTTCAAAAGTCTACCTGTAAATTGCAAGCTTTCTCCTTGTAAACTGGCTATGACTGCTTGTCGGCATGTTCGTATAATTTGACTATTAAAGTCCGACCTTAACATCCACCTATATTCCTCTATTAGTGCAGGGCAGCTACAGATGATATGACAAATGTCTTCCCTCTTGTAACAACAGAGGCGACACACCCTCCCACTACTCATCAATTTCCATGTAGGGGCGTCTCCAAGAAATTGGCTATTTCCAAATCGGAGATTCATCAGCTTCAGCTTTGCCATTTGGCTATGTGAGTCTCCTAAATATCTTTGGGGTTTTAGCATACCGTACGAAGCAATAACTGTCCATGCATGGGATCTCTTTGCCAGTACTGCTTTATCCCATAAAGACGACAATTTTTTGCTGCACCCATTTATAACTTTATTAAAAGCCACCTGTGAAAGAGGTAAGGCCCATAGTTGTTCCGCATTGAACGTATCTATCGCCAGTTTGAAATATTCATGGGCCTGCTTATGTTTATTGTCGCTTATTGCCTCCCAAACCACTGTCATAAGCGAGGAATTATGATCCCTTCTAATTTTGTGGCAGAATTTTAAATAAGCTCCTAAACTATTTAGGTTCTGTTGTTTAAGTCCGAACTCAAGTCGGATTTGTGCCGGTGAAGAATGTCGCGGAAGATTAAACAGGCGTCGGTAGGTCCCTGTCACTAGCTTATCTATGGTGTTGTCAGCACAACATCTTAAGGTCTCTACTCCATATGCAAGAGTTGGCACATGTTTAACTGACATAATTTGTAATAGTTGGTTAAGGGGAAGTCCTTTTAAGTTATTCTGAAGTTTGGAAAATGCAGCAATTAATGAGTTGTTTCTTCTCTGTAGTGCAGCACACTGGTTTTTACCTGTGCCCCTAGCATCTAATATAACACCCAGATATCTATATTCAGTGACCGATTCTCAGTCCCCTTCATTCTCAATTTTGGTCTTACAGCCAACCCTCTAGTCACCAGCATTGTTTTTGTGTTTTTTAGGTTAATCTATAGGCCATGAGTGGAGGCGTACTGTGCACTTTCATTAATTAATCTCTGCAGACCCACCTTGGTATAGCTTATTAAAACAATATCATCGCCATAAAGTAAATGTGAAACATTAAAACCTGCAACAGTTGGAGAGTGAGAATTAATTTCACTAAGCCTTGATGAAATCCCAGCTAAATACAAGTTAAATAAGGTTGGGGCCAAAACACAATGTACCAATTCAGGAGAGGACAAAACTCAACACAAATAAAGATTACAGAAGCTATAGACCGTATTCCTAAGTCGTGTTTGAAGACTAATGGAGTTCTTTGAAGCAGATTGAGGACTACTCGCAAGAATTTGTTCTCAGCTATGTCTAAGCCCTTTAAATTGCCCTGGCCTCAGAGTTCTGCGCCGGATGTAGCAGCAGACACAGCTTGGGCCCTCCAGACTTGTGGAAGGGGGAAAATGGATGCAAGTTCGTCTTGTTTGCACATTTTAGAATAGCAGCAGCACCTATGTTTCAGAAAGAGTGCTTTTCACAGCCATATAGGTCCAGGTGTTAGTACTGGATAAGCGTATGCCAAGGTAGTCAAAATCTATCACTCACTCTAGTTCCAACCCCTCTAGGAATATATTCCCTCTAAACCCTCTATTGGGGTAAATGGCCATAAACATAGTTTTGCTTTCTGTAGGAATCTGGCTCTCTATATAGTGTACTAAAAGGAATTTCTTGTGCAGAGAGTCCAGTAAATCCCCAATAGGTAAGCAGAGGTAAAATCAGGTAATTCTAATGCTCTTTTTGTGGGAGTGTGCGCAAGCAGTTAGGCTTATCAGAGAACAGTGCTAGGTGTTGTTGTACTCACAGAGGCAATACATGAGATACACACTCAAGAATAAACACTAGACCAATTTATAAGATTTCAGGATGACAAGCAATAGCGATTGTCAAGTCCTTGGAGCAGCTGGCAAGGTGTGGCACCTTTTTCTTCTGGAGAATGGTTTCAGTTCTAATGCAGCAGGTCTTCTTTGTCCTGGTCTACTATTGTCCATAGAATCTGATGTTCAGGTCTTGGGTGTGTGGTAAAGGAAGATACAATGTATTGTAGCTTGCTTCTAGGATAGATGAGTAGGAGAAGATAGGAAGTACAGATGTAGCCCCACCAGGAGCAAGCTCCAAGCAGCTCAGCCTGAGTTGACCAACTGACACTGTGAGCCAGAGAGACACCCAGGTGTCATGGTACATTCTATTCAGTGGAGATCAGCAGATAAGTAATTTACTACACATCCTCCTTCCTTAGGGAATGACAGCAGAAATAGAAAGAAAAATAAGCGAGATACCTCGATACAACATTTACATGAAAATACAATAATGAGATACACAAAACTAATTATGTACTACGCGAGGTATCAGAAATATCATTAGCATGAGCAGAAATACAATAAGATGCTAAATATTACTAACCCTGGGCGAAGCACTACGCTACGCTCGCGTAGTTTGCGCAACTTCGCACTACGCGAGCTGCACGTAGCACTGTGCGAACATGCGTAGCGCAGCGTAGCGTAGTGCAGCGGTCATTTTTTGCTTGTTCGCGGTCCTCAACGTCATGTTCGCGACCGTGAGCAAGCAAAATGACATCCCGGCGAGACTCTCAATGCGGGGAGGTCAGGTTTCTCATTGCGAGTGGTCATGCATGCTCGCGACCGCTCGTGATGAGAAACTACCAGTTCGCGTTGAGAAAGCTGCCGCTCGAGTAAAAATCTACTCGAGCGGCAGAAAACTACAGCTCGCACTGTGCAAGATGCTGTCAAATCACTGTTTAATCCCGCATTTCTCTCCTTCGGCGTCGTGCACCAAGCATCGCGCATCCACATTGAGAGGAATGCGGGATTAAACAGTGATTTGACTAATGATATGTGAACTGGAGACTTAGATGGTCGAATATCTCTTTCAGAGAAGGAAAGTGAACAACAAAACAAGGAATAAACTTAAGGCGCTTACCTCATCCAAGACAATTTGAAAGCAATCTATATGGGCCAACTACAGATTAAATCACAGATGTTCCAGTTTTGATGCGACGCTCAAGTGTAAACTTCGAAAAGAGCCAAGGTGCTTAAACTAAAATAGGACTGAAGTTTCCCTTCCTGCCTGATAAAGTTAACTCAAGGTAGCTAAAACTGTGGTCGCTGCACTACTAGAAATTTTTAAGCAACTATTAAAACGCAACACCAAAGATTTAAATCAGAATAATCCCAGGGTATAGAGAACACATATCCTATCTGGCGGGTCCTGATGAAGGTGGTTTCCATCGCTGTTAATTTCCACCGTAACGCGTTGACCAAGTCCTTGTAAAATCCCACTAACTAGAGTGGTTATATATTGGGCAATAGATAGAAAACCAACAGACGTGTTAACAAGTCCAGATAGATGAAGTTGTGAATGTGGAAGAGTGAGATAGAGTGGTGTGTTTGGTTTAGTTCTCTACCTGGAGATATACGGCCACATGCATCATTGTACGGCCCCTCGCGGCGGGATGCCTGGCTTTCACCTTGTGAATACCCTGCCGGGGTATCTCACAGGGGAATACCAGGACGGGTTCCCTAAGCAAGCGCCTTGAGACCCCTGGGTGATTCGTGCGCTATATAAATCGAAATACATTTACATTTACATTTACATTGTTGCCGTTTGCGATTTATTAATTGCGAAAAATTACGGAATCGCAATTAAGAAATCACAAAAGGCTATGCATTAAGAATTCGCAATTTTTTTTGCGATTTCTTAATTTTCCTTAATTACGATTCACAATTTGCGAATCTCAATTAAGGAATCCCTCCCCATTGATTCCTATGGGCCTAGAGGCCCATAGGAATCAATGGGAAGCCATTCTCATTTTGCGAATCGCATTTAAGGAATCGCAAAATGAGAATGCTATTTCAAGGGTGCAGAGAGGGGTCCAAAGGACCCCCCCCTGCATTCTGAAATTTAACTTTAAGATCATTTTTCACACACACATGCCCCAAGGGCATGTGTGTGTTTAAAATGAAACTTTGAAAAATGCACTTTTGTGCATTCTTCAAAGTTTTCGCAAATTACCATGAAGGTGAACTTCATGGTAATTTACCTCCCCCTATTTGCGAATTCGCAATTTCTAAAGTGTGATGCATTGCATTTAAGAAATCGCAAATTGGGATTTCTTAAATGCAATCGCAATTTAAGAAATCGCAACATAATTGCGGTTCCTTAAATTGCGAAAAAATGAAAAAACATGATGCAAACCCAAAAAAAGGAAATTGCATTCGCAAACAGCCGATTTATGCGATTCGCACCGTTTGCGAATGCAATTTACCTTGATGCATGTGCCCCATAGTTATTAATATGTATAGTGGTATAGGAATAATTAATTTTGTATTTTGATCTTTTTATGTTAATTATGTAATTTGTGATAAGAAAGAAACCTTTTTATACTAAAAATAATGAAAAAAGAAAACACTGAATTAAAAAAATAATCTCAAGAATAAAAACAATGAGAAAGTAAAACAAATGTGTTTTTTTAATATGATTATGCCCATATAATTGGAGTGTACCCTGAAAAATTAAGAGGTCACGAGGGAGTTCCTTCTGTTGTGATTGTCTGTAGCTATGTTAGTAATCTTGGGCCTGATTCACAGAACTAACTTAAGACAAAATCCTAAATTTACTACCATTTACTCATTTTGGTATTCACAGAAGGCACTTACTCATTTTGGTATTCACAGAAGGCACTCACTCATTGATGAGTAAGTTCCTTCTGTGAATACCAAAATGAGTAAGTTACTCATTTTGGTATTCACAGAAGGCACTTACTCACAATTCCCAGGGCTGCTTTCAATTCCCAGTCTGGTCCTAACTGGATTCATTTCTTCTCTGGAAATACTACATTTAAGAAGGAGCATAATTGCGGAGGTAACTACTGAGAAAGAAGAATGACTACAAAGGTGAATACAGCTGGTAACATTTAGGACCATTCAACCAATGAAAGACCATAGTGGCACAAAAACTGAGCAACATAAGAAGAGCCCCAAAGAGCCACATACAATGGTCGACATTGAAGAAATACCACAATGGCACATATAACCAGTAAACAATTAAGAATCACAATGGCACATACAATGCTTGCAAAGCACTTAGCTTTCCTCTATATAGCCTTCTCCCATAGTTGTTCAAGTCACATTCATGCATGTGCTCTTTTGTCTACCCAATGTGAACGACTGTAGGTAGGATAACAGAAATTTTGGCTAGTTAAAATTATAATAAGTGTGAAACTCAAAAACTAGGCTACTTGGACCATTTTACACATGCCCTCGTAACCTTGTATTGACTTGTAGTGTGTTGTCAGACTTCATTCAAAGCACTATACCTGGGGGCGCTAGAGATCCCACAGCAAGATGGCCGCACTCTTGTGCAGCTCTCCCGGTCGAATACATCTATCCGTCCAATATCCTATGGTATGACTCCCGTATATGCGTAACAGTGAGGGTGTAGTGTTTGTGAACATGCCAGGACCCGACTCTGTCTGAAAATACCTTGGCACCTAAGGGAGAAAATGGCGGCCACCTTGAAGATCCTGGAAGAAAACGCATTGCTGCTGTGAGTGTGACCCGTGCTAAATAGGGCAAACAGGAATAGAATGTTAGCAACATATCTCGACATATACGGCACACGTTGGCCAAAGAAGAATTGAAAACACCGAATCGCAATGTCACCGCAAAGTGAAGGGAGTGCTGGCGGCAGAAAGCGTGACTCACATTATGAAGAGAAAGGGTGCTTCACAGACTATTGCCTGCTAAGCTGGCAGGGACTAGGACCATCAGTATAGCGCTTCCCATGCACTGACAAATAACGGCACTGACCTGCGGCGGACTGTGGGGTTCCCCCTGGGCTGTGAGGTAGGTGCCAATGCAGCGCATCTGGCCCATTGAAGGGCCCGGAGCTCAGCAGGAAACAACAGAGTTTGGGTGCCGCACTACACTACGCCTAGTGAGGGCGAGAGAAGGCCATCCCAATGAGTAAATAACAGGCGCAGTGAAGACTAGATATTTGGCATAGCTGCCAAATATCTATAAAACTATAAAACTGAAAAGCTGCAGAGAAATGGGGATCCCGGGAGGAAAGCACCACCTGCAGGAGAAAGCTGTCGCATGGGGATAGCTTTAAATGCAATGAACGATGTATGTGACTCAAACCTTGCTATACAATTCACCTGGCTAATGATATAAGGCCCGCAAAAATAAGGCATGGGAAGCACTTAAGTTACATTGAGATGAGCAGCGGTGGGCCTAGTAACCACTGCACAACCAACTCATACTTTAACTCATACTAAAGCATTAGTAAGTAAGTAAAATGGTTTATATAGCACGCAGATACCCGAAGGGTAAGCAGCTACACCTAAACAAAATATTCAGTTCTTTAATTGCTTCCTGAAAAGTAACAGGCTGAATTGGCAGCGTAGAGTTAATGGTAAAGAATTCCAGAGATTCACCGCACAGTAGGAGAACATCCTTCCACCCCATTTTGTTTTTTTTATTCTGGGGACGATTATTATTGTAGCTGAGCTAGATCTTAAAATGCCTGCTTTGGTATACCAGGCAAACAGATTATGGAAGTAAACAGGACCTGACCGGTGAAGCGCTTCATGGACCAGGCAAAGGGCCTTAAAAATGCAGGCATTGCAGTGATGAGGAGATAGATGCAGCTGTAGGAATTTTTAAGAGCATTCTGGCTGCTGCGTTCTGTAAGGGCTGCAGTTATTTTACCTATTGCTTGGGGGTGCCCAAATATAGGGCATTACAGTAATCAATCTTGGAAGTGACAAGTGCCACCATCACTGTATTTTGTAGGTCATGGGGGATGAATGGAAAAATCTTCTTAAGGACCCTAAGCAAAAAGAAACCCGAAGAGGTGAATTGATTTATTTGTTCTGAGAATCCAAGTTTGGTATACAAATGACACCCAGTTCTTTCACTTTTTGCACCAGCACTGGAAGCGAGACAAGATCATCCAGCCACCAAGAGGAGTTCCAGAAGGTGGTGTCCTTTCCAAAAAGCAAAACCTCATTTTTTCCAAGCTCAATTTCAGGCAGTTCCTCTGCATCCAGCTTGCGATATGGGTCAAGTAGCTTCAAAAGTTGCTTGCTTCCTTTTTGATGGCAGAAGATATAGACATCACAATCTGCATTTCATCGACGTAGGAGAACACTTCAAGACCATAGCTTTGGATGAGATTGATCAAGGGGGTAACATAGATGTTAAAAAGAGTAGGGGTAAGCGAGGAACCAAGGGGCAACCCACATGGGAGGGAGAACGGAGGAGAACTAACATCACCCATCTCTATTGGCTGTTGCCTGCCATCTAAAAACAAGCTCAGCAAAGCCAGAACAGAGTCCTGAAAGCCCAGCCATTGGAGCCGGTTTATTAGGAGTGAATGATGGACTGTGCCGAAAGCTGCGGAAAGATCTAATAAAATCAATGCAGCTTTGCCTCCCTTATCAATCACCATCTTCAGATCTTCTGATGCAGCTACCAGAGGTGATTCTGTACAGTGGTTGGGTCTGAAACCGAACTGTGATGGATCAAGAAGCAGGTTCATATCTAAAAAGGCAAGAATTTCCTCATTCATTGCCTTTTCTAAAATCTTTGCAGGAAAAGGGAGGCGAGATATGGGACTGTAATTCTTTACATCTTTATGGTCCAGCAAGGGCTTTTTCAACTGAGGCAGGATGGAAGCCTTCTTCCATATGCCCGGGATTTTCCCCACGGCCAGCCTTTTATTTAGTAATTCTCTGAGTTGACCTGCGACTGAGCTAGAGATTGAATTGAAGCCCTGTGGAGGGAAGGGGTCTGAAGGAGCCCCGGATTTAATGGGAGCCTGAAGTGAAATACATTCACCATACCCCTCACAGCCATTCTACTATTTGAGCGGACAGAGCTCGCACAATCAGAGATTAACACTATACGCAGTACCATGAAGTACATGAAGGCCTGGCAGAGACTAGATGCGAGGGTGGCTAAGACCCCAATATATAAGCCAGCCTTGCCCCGAGCTTCCCACCCAGCTATATCCATCACATGACTCTAAGGCAGTGGACATACTGATGAAAGCAGGGCTAACTACACTAGGAGACATATATCCAGAGGGGCAGTTCTTGACATTGGATGCATTCACTTCTACACAGCCTTGTACTATACTAGTAAAGTTAATATGTTTTGGCAGTTGTGAGGTCCTTATATCCTTAATTCCTGGAAGAACCGACATGCTGAAGGCATTACAGATGATGCTAACCTGCAGTTCATGTAAAGGTCCTATAACTAGAATATATAATACTTCCCTAAGGGAGAAACTAGAGGATAAGGCAGCAGCCCTTGACAGATGGAACAAAATGTTGGACTCACCAATGTCTCATGAGGACTGGGAGGCATGTTGCACACTCATGGGATGCCTCACTGCTAACTGTAACCTTAGAATTATACATTTTAAATATTTGCAACAGATATATTACACTCCTCTGCAATTGCATACTATGGGCTCAGGGAGATCTTCTAGTTTATTAGATGTGGGAAGATGGACAATTACTTTCTGCACTTGGCCTGGAGCTGTTCCCTAGTTTACAGATTTTGGACTCAGGTATTACAGGCTATGACTGAAATGATAATGGACAGAGTGGAATGCACTCCACAGCTATGCCTGCTGGGACTGGTGAAACGTCTGCGACCATGTAACCACAAACTGGTAGCTATTGCCATAATACTTACCAAGTGACAAGTGGCGATAGACAGGGAGGGAGAGCAGCTCCTAAAATGGATCAATGGTTGCATGATGTTGTATAATGTAGGGACCGGTTGGATATACATGCGGAGTAGTTGCTATTAGCCTCCAGACCTAAGAATATATGGGTGCCATTGCAGCGTTGTGATTGGCGCAAGGGGGGGGGGGGAGGCTGCTTGAAGCCTGCTTTGAAAAAACGCGGCAGCCCAGGACCGGCCAGGAGCATAGAGGCGGCGCGGAGCGGGACCTGGCGGTAGGGTACATTTTTTTTATTATAACAACCTCCCCCCCCCCCCTCACGACCCCATCTGCCATGCCATTGCACTCCGGTGTCGACAATAAAGTAGGAATGTTAGGCAGTGTCAAATCATTTCGCTACTCCTAATCATGTAAAGTACTAAGATTCGCTATGGTTTTGAATGCTGTTTTGGAGTAAAGTGTGTACAGTATAAAATAAAAAAATATACGAATAAACCGACTCAAAACGAGGATCTTTATCGCTGGGTTGGTATTTTCCTCTGGTTATTTACATTATTGCAGTGCTTCTGTTCATTTGAATTATTAGGCAATAATCCTGTAACCTTTTATTTGGAACGTAAAATAGTCCAGTCTGGACTAAAGATGCGTGTTTATGTAACACAGCGCAGGGAACACAGTGTCCCTTTTACAATACTGGTGATATTGTTTCACTACTCGACAGTATCAACTGTATCAGCTACAAAAAGATGAAAGGCCAAAGAGGCCCAGTTGGTTTTGAAAATCTGGCCGATTGTTCTTAAAATCGGTTCTTGGGGGTTCACTCATGCCCCGGATGTGTTCATAATAACCCAGCCTTCCTTCCACCCAATACTGGGGACCCCGATTTACCACTTAGACATCGTATGAGGTGGGACTTCGGGGAAATTCCCTTTCCCTCACACATGTACCCGTACACACTCCTCTGCCTGTCTTTCCCGCCAGTCGTGAGGGGGTGACACATTTACCCGCACTGGGTGACACCAACCCTAGTGACGCCACTGCAATTAACTGTGCTGGTTGTTTTCCTTTTGTATTCATTGTCTGAATAATAAAAATGGCAATAAAAAAAGCACTATGGATAATGAACCAGTAACTGAATGAAATAAAGTCACATCCCTGTGACAAAAATGTACAACCCTCCACCTGAGACGAATCCTAACTTACAACACTCCACTACTGCAGAAAGAGGCACGTTTCAACAAAATCGGACCCAAACGGCACATTTTCTCAGTACGAGCCACCTAGCTGTGGTGCTTGTTCCCCACCCAGAAAAAGATGCAAAGAAACTCTCCTCATCTTTTGGAAGGCAATAAAAACATGATTCTTTTCAAATCTGAGGAACATTCTTTATCCATTTTATGAGAGGAATTACAAGCAGTTTGTTCCAATGCAGAAAATATTGTGTCAGAAATTAAAAACATAAGCAACAATATGGCAAGTCTATCTATGCAGGTATTTGAGAATGCAATTACAATTCAGGATAACAAATCCAAAATTGATTGTTTCATTGCCTATTACACCAAAAATATTACCAATGAGTGTAGTTTATTGTTTGATTTAGAAAACCGCAACATACATTATATCCTGCATATTTTAATTTGCCAGAGGATGTTAAAGGGAATAACTGCAGACAATACTTAGAAAAATTGCTACTGGGTCATTTACACATCGCTTTCCCAGAAAAATTTGAAATTGATAAGGCACACAGAATTCCTTCACATCATAATCCAAGCCATACCAAACCTCGTCAAATGATCTTCAAGGTTTTGCTTCATCATCATTTGGTGATGACAAGGAAAGCAGCAATAGAGATTCCATCTTTGATGGTTAATGGTCATAAAAATTGTATTCACCAAAATTCTGCTAAAGAAACTGTTAAAGTACGCAGGGCCTTCTCGGTCCTCAGACCGCGACTAAGAAGCTGTGGTTTCAAATACTGTCTTTTTGATCCATCTACTATGAGAATATGGATCTTTGTCTATTCCTAGATCAGCAGTTACCACTCTCAGTGAAAACAAATGTGTCTGATACTTGATTCCTATGTTATAGATTTTTTGGGAAAACTCACCTAAATCCTTCTTTGAGGGCTTAATTTAGGCAGGCCAATCTTGCATATGTGTGTGTGTAATTCTGGGCTAGTAATGATGTTTTTATGTTGATGTTTTTAAGCTTTGTCCATGTTGTCTTTTTAGTGTTTGTCTGCGTATATCCTTTTTTTCCTTTCACGTCATCTTGGAGCTATTTTTTATTCGTTTGATCTATTTGGGGTTGTTTTCTGCTTTAATGACCTTCCTTTTCTATAAAAATGGATAATATTAATGGTATTAAAATTGTTTATTTTAAGTTTTTTAAGGTTTGTGACAACCTGTGAACCATACTAATGTTCTAGAATATTTAGTTAGACATAAAGGATATATTTGTTTGCTTCAGGAGATACATATAGATGATACAACTTTGTCTTATATGAAGTTGCTATTTAATGTGCAAAATAGTGACATCTTCAAATTGAAACAAATGTTCAGATTCAGAAGGTCATTGCATCACTGTTAAATTAAAATTGATGATACAATTTTGCACCTAGTTAAAGTTTATGGTCCAACATCTGATGACCCTCATTTTTTGTCTTTTTTCACATCAAAATTATTAAAATTAGGTAACGTCTTCCTTATTAGTGGAGGCTATTTGAATCTTGTATGCGACCCCCTACTGGATAGAACATCTCAAACCAAATGTCATCCTCAAAGGCTTTTTTCACTCTAAAATAATTTTTTAGAACTACCAAATCATTTCCTTAATGAATCAAGATTGTAAAATGTATGCAAAGATTTTGGAAACATGATTGGCCTCTATGCTTGATACTATCCTTCATATTGACCAATCTGGCTTCAAGAAAGACAGGCATTCAGTAAATAATGTAGGATTATTATTCCATACCAATGAAACAGGTCCATCTTTACAGATGCCATCTGCTGTTTTAGCATTAGATGCGGAAAAGCATTTGATAAAGTCCATTGGTAGTATTTCCCGTACCTTATCTGCTTTTAACTTTGGTAGCTCATTTATTAATATGATCTCCGCTCTTTACTCTGGTCCTTCTGCCAAACTTTTCATTAACCGTCACATTTCTAATATTTGTTTTCCCTATTAGGGGTACTAGACTCAGTTGCCCCTATCACCTTTACTTTTTCTTCTTGCTATTGAACCTTTACTTATTGCCATGAGGAAATCTTTAGAAATTGAAGGCCTCCTCATAAATAAGGCTCCTATGAAAACGTCAGCTTATGCTGATCATGTACTTTTATATATTGGTAATCCTAAATTTTCCTTGCCACCTCTATTTTTTTTAAAAACATATTTTATTTAGTTTTTTCAGAGGTAAGTCATACATCATCATGTCAAATAATCAACACATATTATCCTACTCTCAATGTGTCAGCGTACCATATTTGCTTCTCCAAGTTACAATGATATCAAAGTTGCAAAATATAATCATTTAGATTATAACTGTACACACAGTCTTTATTACTTATTACTTATGTAACATCACCCAACTCACCCCAACCCTCTAGTTCCCGGTCTCAGACTGTCTGCAATGAACTTACTTTAACCATCCCTGTTAACACATGTTCGTGACTATGGCATACATATTTACACAATTCCTCTTGATATACAGTGTGTTTGGGGGGTGTGGGCACCCTTCATTGTGATATCATACAATGTTTTAACTTTTTTAATATGTATCCAGTGATCTCATCTCATCTATCATAACCTCCCAATCCATCGCTATTAGCGTTTTTCGCAGCCCTCTTATTTCTTCCCTGCGCAACTCGGCACCTTCTGCACAACTCCATCGCAACATTTATATGTACCAGCTGTGTATGTCTGGGGGTTTACGTGACTTCCATCTCATAGTGATGGTTCTAATAGCTAGTTATAATGCAAGGTCTATGAACCTGTATTGTACTTTGTGTTTGGACAAATGAACATGGAGACCTAAAAGGCATTCCTCCACCGTATTGTTGATGACATGATGTGCGGACGTCCCAGTTATTCTTCTGACGGTATCCCAGTATCCCCTCACCTTCGGGCATTCCCACGACATTTGCAGTAGGTCCGCCCCTTCTGACATGCATCTCGGGCATGAGTGTTGTGTCTGGGGGAACATTTTGTCTAGCCTACTCGGGGTCAGGTAAGCGCGGTGTAGGACCATTGTCTGTATAAATTTGAATTTGGCATTTCTCAAGGCTTTTCTGGGGTGCTCATGTACTGCCGACCATTCCTTGTCTGTCAGGTCTCTACCTAAGTCCTCCGCCCACACTGCCCTCGGCGCATCCAAGAAAACTCGCGTGTGGGAGCTAATGCCAGCATATAACCATCTGATTAAGTGACATACCCTGCCCATATAGTGCATCATTTTGACCAGTTCATTATCGGAAGGTACTCTCCTCTGTGGAGCCTAATGTGTTTTCATGTATCGTATCAGTGCGGTGTGTGTTAGGTATAGTTGTGCTGGGGCTCCCATTTCATTTATAAAGGTATCATGGTCAAGCAGTGTCTCGTCAACAAATAAATCTGCCACTGTGCTAATACCAACTTCCATCCAAGGGGCTAGTATGCGTTTAGTGAGCCTGCCGCTCGCCAACAGGATGCCTAATAGCGGTATGTTGCCCGCGTATGCAGAAGGTGTATTCGTGTACTGTATCACCGCTTTCCAACATTTGAGCGCTGTATTTAATAAAGGGGGGAGATCACTCGGGGTTCTATTACCAGGCAACAACAAGGCGTGTAACGCCCCATTGTCAATGTCCGTGTCTGAGTAATCTGATTCCTGCAAATTACGTCCCGCCGTCCAATATGACAACTATTGCAGTTGGCAATTCCTTTCCACCTCTATTAAATCTAATTAATAAGTACGCTCAGATTTCAGGATATACTCTAAATACAAATAGAAATTAATTCTTTCCTTTGAATGTTTGCTGTGTCCCTGATATGCTACCAAACAAAGAAATATTATGGCAAAAGGAAAACGTAAACATCTTGGTATTTTATTTTCACCCACCAATAAAAATTGTGATCTTAATGTCAATCATATCAAAGGCAAATTTCATAAATGGTCTGCCTTACATTTATCTTGGTGGGGGGGAAAAGTTGATTCTATTAAAATATTAATTTCTCCAAGACTATTGTATCTTCTTTCAATGATTTCTAAGATACCATTTTAGCTTCCTCTTCAATGTTATAAAAATAGAGATAAACTTTTTTCTAAGTTTATTTGGAATAATAAATCTTCTTGTATAAGTTATAATGATTTAAAAAGGGCGTAGAACAATGGGGGCTTTCGTATAAAGCATTTATTTTAAAACATAGTTCCCTATGGCGTCAGTATCCACAGCTTTCTAATTCGCCTTCATACTTCTTGTGGAACAAAGGTTTATTTCTCCATTTCCCTTACCTGCTCTAATCACTATGCCTAGCCCATCTGCCTCGCTGAAAAGATCTGTAATATTAAAATCTATAAAATTGGTATTACATGATTTGGATTTGATTTTCAAATCCTCGATTTCTCGTATATCAAATTTATCGTTATGGCATAACCCCCTCATAAAGTTAGCTAAACATCCAAAATGTTAGCAATCTTGGTTTAAGGCTTGTGTTTTGTTTATTTAAAAGGTATGTATCTAAATAATGTTTTTTTTACTTTAAATGAACGACAACAAAAAGATATCTTTCTGACATCTGATATTTATAAATATGAGGTCTTATATAATTGAATCCTTGATTAATTTCAAAACAATTTTCCTCTAATCATTAATTAAGATTTAAGAATGTTCATTCAAACAATTACTTCATCTCACATGCAGTTTCTTTGCTTTACAAAAAAATGATTAATTAAAAGGGGATAATATTAACATTTTTTCATAATTTTGGAACAATTAATTAAACGTATCAATATCTCAAGACACGGATGAAAATTTGGGTGAATAGCATATCTGGATAGTTACCTGTTTCTCTCAATCAAATGAATTCCTTTATACTATTTAACTGTTTAGAGTCACCTTTAAGATTATTTAATGTAAACATTTTACAAATTCTCTTAACTGTTGCAATTGTAATCTGAATGCAGGCTTGTTTCGCCATATGCTTTATAAATGTAGTATTGTTCTAAGATTTCAGGATGAGGTTAAAGGGATCAGTCCAAAAATATTTCATATCACAAATAGACTGTCATTTGAAATGGTGATTTGTAAATCATCCTCACTTAAAACAAAGATGGGTATTTTCAATAGCAAACTTTTAGAATTTTTAATTTATGCAGCTTTAAAATCAATTAATACCAATTGGAAAAAATGCTTCACTGTTATCTGTATATGCATGGTGGTCCTAGATAATATTTACCAGAAAAGGTGGTCAATTGACTTTGTTGGGTGTCACTCATAATACTCCTAATTACCGTTTATTTTGGAAGCCTATTGATACTCATATGGTTTAATATTTTTTATTATTTTTCACCGATATCATATATAACTGTTTCATGTTTAGATCGATTGGTTCAATTTAGAAGTTCTATTCTGTTATAATTCAACTGTTGTTTCAATTTCTTCCACTTTTAAATTTCCTTTTACTTTTATTAGCATTATCACATTTGAGAATGCATAGGCACTTTATTGTCTTGATTTTATACTATCTTACATTTGAGATCATAGTTAGCTTAGTTATATTGATGTACAATTTTAGGTACCTTTTCTCTGTGCTCTTTTTTTGTAGGGTCCTTTGAGCGAGCCTAAAATTCAATAAAACTTTTTGAACACAAAAACTGTAACTTTATAATCATATGTCTCAGAGTTTAGGATCTTCTCCAGTGCTACAAGAGCAATCTTTCTGGATGCTGAACAGCAGAAATGAGGTACATTACCAAATCTGTATCAGCCTAATTAGTGCTATTATAACGTATGTTTCTTACGGAAAATATGTAGGCCTTAATTGGACTGTGTTTTGGTTAATTCTCCCTAAGGTGCAAGTACATATTTGTTGTTTTAAAGGCAAATATGCATCTGTGATTGTATCATGTTCCTACATCTAAATCCAGTACAATAGAGCAAACTGGAGCGATAGATTATATTTTAGTACTCGTCTATCATGCAACCAATCAGTTTTTACTGTTGCAATTATAGGTAAGGATGTCTTTGAAATGAATGTTGTATTTTCTGCAAATCCCCAGTTCACTGTGACCCTGTGAGGGGAATGTGAGGAGATGTTGAAGCTGCTTGAGATGCACAGCGGAAATAGGATTTGTAGCCGATTCCATGTCTGGAGTGCCCAGCAGATGGCATTGGCGATTAGCTCCTCGGCACAGGGTTGCACCAAAGGGTGCCTCGATCGTCTGGCACAGTGAACCGCGCTTGAGGCCAAGACAAAAGCTGGTGGTCCTGTAAGGAACAAGCAAGGCAGAAGTGGCACCCCTCACCCCCAATGGAGAGGGGGAAGGTGAGGGCAACTGCGCCAAACCACAAGAAAGGGCACAAACACCCTGGCCAATGGGGGCCAGAGCAAGATTCAAAATGAGCTTCTAAGGCGCTGGCGCTGCCGGAGTCCCAAACTTGCAGGATGTACAAGCGGCGCAGCTCCACAAAGGCCCACACCTAACAGCTGCTACTGTCGAAGTGAGAAAAGTGGTAAAGAAAATGAGCTCAAGGAGGGTTTGAAAGGTCACATCTGACCACGTTGTGGTGGCAGACCATGTTCCTTAGCGTGGGATGCCTTACGGCAAAGTAAGCAGTCAGAGATGGGGGTGTACAAAACCCGGCACTCGCAGTTTAGACCCGCAGGAGGGCAGACTACACTGTTGAGGTAAAGGTAGCAAGTTATGCCTAAAAGAGTTTGAGGGACTACCCCCCCACGCAGAAGAGAAAAATCCATCTCAAAGACTCCAATTACATTGCTAACCTTCAAAATAATTTATGGCATGATTTATGACTGTATCATAAGCCTGCAATTATCCTGTCTAGTTGATTTATGACCAGATTTCTGACAGAATTTATGTGGATGCTTACAAATGGTTGACATTTCCTTTACAGTGATTGATTTGTGACCAACAAGCAGGAGGAATAATGTATTTCCCCCAATTAAAGCAAGGGGGCATATGCGGTAAATCCTTGAATTAATAAAACTGCAGCCAAATACTTCCAAGCTAACCTAAGTGGTGTGGTTATTCAATGCAACAGGAGGGGCTGTATGTGAGGTTTAATGACAGCACCAGTAGTGCACTCTGAAGTGATGCACTGCCAGGCTGAGGTAGGTTGTACATGAATACTCTCCTTCCCTCTAACTTGGGGGGCAGTGGCCCAGGAGGCAATTGCTTCTTCCTTTCCCTCACTATCTCTCCCTCCTCATGGCCGACCTGGGACGGTGAACGCTGATAGCCACAAGAGCCTCCCCAGCAGGGCCCTACATCAAATATGACAAATTGTCAGTGAAGATGCCCCACGTATGGCTAGTACAGCTGCCTACAGATATGGGGCCCTTACCACGCCGACTTATGTGGCTCACGTCAGGAGCTCCAAAATCAGGGATTTTGCACAACCTACCTTCTGGTCTGCCATGCAGGGGCTGATACAATGTTCCTGTGCCCCTCTCTCCACTAAACAAAAGACACACAGATGATGGGCGGAATGCAGAGCAAATCAAACATTCACCCCAAGTCAATAGATCTTGGTTAAATCCATTGTTCTTTTGCTCACTATGCCAGTTTAGACCAAGCCATATGCAAATCAGTCTTGACCCTGTGCCTCATGGGAACAGTCCAGCCCAAACTGCCAAGCCAGGTCCTCCCTGGACCGTATACAAGCATCCTGGGACTGGTTTTGGGGCATCCCTTATCTGCCAGGCTATCTTGAATCTAGTGTCACAGTGAGGCCGCTACCCACGTCTGGGCATACCCGGCACACTTAGGGTGAGAAAGCAAAAGACATGCAGATGATGGACGGAATACAGAGCAAATAAAATATTCACCAACAGTCAATAGATCTGGGTTAAATCCATCGTTTCTTTGCTCACCATGCTACCCCAGTTTAGACGCAGCCATATGCAAATCAGTCTTGACTCTGTGCCTTATGGGAACAGTCCAGCTCAAACTGCCAAGCCAGGGTGGCAAAGTGAGCTAAAGAACAATGATGGATTCAGCTCAGATCGGTAACTGGGGATAAGTGTCTGAAAACTTTCAGTGCTCCGTCCATCATCTCCTTGATTTTCCTCTCACCACTAAGGCACAGAAGCTAGTAGGACTGTTTGATCTGCAGCTTATAACCTGTTTCTCCGTACCTGACTTGCTAGTCCGAGGCTCAGTGTGGAGGAATTGCACAAGGCTCGATACCACCGACCTGAACTTTCCTCTCCCTGCATTTGTACTTAATCTCTGGACTAGAAACCTGGCCTGACAAGCAGGGTGGTGGGACCTACCCGGATATGTTTTGTGCAGCACAGAAGCCTGCAACCCTCCCCAGAAATCTCTGAGCCCACCCCTGTCTATTAAGACTGTGAATGCATCCCTTCACTAATCTGACATTATATGCATTTCACCTCTTCACATAGGCCAGTGGTAGAGTCGGGATGATCTCCTGTTTGTGTGTTACTTCTTCTAATTGCCTGCCAGCACCCTTTTGCCCTGTCTGATTAGTATGCCTTGTGGACCGCCTTTCCTGGTCACATCGTAGGCCACTGAGCACACAGAGCGATGGCCTCTGGAAAACCGATGAGAATACTGTTCTTCATGGATATGGTGGGAGAAAGCAGAACAACACTAATATCCTTAGATGCCACCATGGAGGCGATCTCCTGAGAAATCACGACAGTGGGAGCTACCCTTGTCACTATGGCTACTAAAATATCCAATCTTCTCTGAAGTGAAGTTCATCTGTTCTGACCTCGGCCTTGTTCATCGAAAAGAGGAGAGTTTTGAAAGAATTGTGGTAGTATTGGAAATCAAGTCAGAACATAGAGTAATCTGGGATGCTGACATCTGGCACCTCTGTAGGAAAGTGGTATATTTAGAAGACAGAGCCTGGAGTGATAATGTCCACTTTTTCAGTGTCCCTGAGAACTTGGAGTGAGACGATGTTAAAAGATTCCTTTTGGATTTTATGCCACACCTCATTGCCTCTCCTTTGAGCCACCATTAGAATTCCAGCGGGCACATCGGATCTAAACTTACTTACTCAAAAAATATTCAAGAACACAGAGATTTGCAATGTTTCCTAAATGGCTTGGACAAATACAGCATGGACACAGACCTGCCCCCACCAGAAGAATCTGCCGTTCCTCACCACGGACCACACGTCACCATCTCCTGTGCAGCTTGCAGGATTGACCTTTCAAGAAACATTCCACATGGTAGAGAGTGATTAAAAAAGTTGAAGAACTCACCCAGGACTCGTATAGAGATAAATCCAGGTTCCCGCTCAAACCCACATCAGCTAGCAGGAGGGCATGACTGGCTGACTCTGAAAGAACAGTTGTTATCAGTGACTCTGGGACCAGATGATTATGCTACATGCCATGTACACCACAGACCTCTTTGCCATTTGTTTAAATTGTTACCGCTGAGATTCCGTCTGACTACTCATACTTGTTTTGCCTACCCGCTCCTTTCTCTGGCCCCCCATCCTTTCCTACTGTCCTCGCCATCCCCTCCTATATTGCCAATGTTGTCAATGCAGCTTGGACTGCTACTGAACCAAGTACAGCTGCACATCCCCCGTGCTTCCCCCTCTCTCTGTTCGAAGATCACACTTTTCCCCTCGCTGTTGCCCATGCTAAAACCATCTCCCCTTTGGGACATCATGAGGTCCACGAGAATGTAGCTGGCCCTCGCTATCTCGGCCCCTCACTCTTACTTCCTCTTCCATCCTTTCTAAGGCCTCCCTCCCCCAAAGGATACGTTTGCTCTTTCAACAAGACATCAGCTCTGTCTCTGTCAATCCCACTGCTACTAGGTAGCCAGTCTGCTGAACAAACAAAGACCAAACAATCTAAACCAAACAAGACCAAAATGACAAAAATCCACAGTACAGTACTAAAAATAGGACATTCAAATGGTAGAAATAGTTCAGTTCAATGCAAAATGCAGATGCAACACTTTTCACACAAAGTACCTTGGATGCAGCACGAACACAAACAAAAGGGGTCGCAGGGAAGGTGATGCGCCGGTTCCTTACACTCAGGGAAGGTGATGCGTTGGTTACTTGCTCCCGAAGAGGTGATGCATCAGTTCCTTACTACTGCGCAGGGGAGGTGATGTGTCAGTTCCTCACCAGAGAGGAGGTGATGCGTCAGTTTCTTACTGCACAGGAAAGGTGATGCATTGGTCTCTTACTGCATCCCTCAATGATGCAACAGACTTGGCGCCTCGATGCGATGCAACAATCCTGGACAATGCGTGGGTCCTTGCAGGAACCTCTTGGCAGGTCAGAATTCACAGCAAGGAAGTTCATGAGAGCTGGTGGTGAAGTCTTTGTGTCTCTGAGACTTTGGAACAGGAGATAAGCTCAGTTTCTAGCCCTTGGAGATCTTCCTCAAGCAGGGACACAGCAAACAGCAAAGTCCTTTCTACTTTCCTTGGCAGCAAGTAGCCACTGCAGGCCAACCCCAGACAGCAAACAGCACAGGGGCAGTATTGCTCTTCAGCTTCTCTCGCTCTTCTCCTTGGCAAAGATTCCTCTTGATTCCCAGAAGTGATCTTTGAAGTTGTTTCTATCCCTGAGACTTCCAACAGGAGGCAAGCTCTAGTTCAAGCCCTTTGAGAAAACTCCAAAAGCAGGATGATGAAAGCACAGTCTAGTCCTTTCCCTACCCAAGACACAAGCAACCACTGAAGGCCAACTACATCACACAGCACAGGGGCAGTACTCCTCCTCCAGCTTTCCCAGCTTTTCCTCCTGGCAGGTTCCTTAGTTTAACAGTAATTTAAAAGTCTGGGGTCTGGGTCCCTCTTTTTTTACAGTAAATATTGTTCTTCTCTCCTAGCTCAGTCCAAACCAGTTATGGGGGCACTTTGCAAGTGCACAACAACATCATTTGTCAGGGTGAGCCCTGACTTCAGACACACCACAGGGGTTGGAGCCAACTTTGTGGCAGGCAGGTACAGCCTCAGTCAGGTGTAGGTACTACTCCTCCCAACTCTCCAAATTCAGACCAGGCCTATTCAGCCTAGCGCTGACTCATCCAGACTCTCTGGAGCCACTGCACATCCCCAGACTCTGTAACTCCATAGCCAGACAGTCAATACACATCCTAGCAGAGGCAACTGGATGGCTATGCAAGAAAACACCTTTTTTCTAAAAGTGGTATTTTCAAACACAGAATGTAAAAATCCCCCTCACTAAAAGATGCATTTTAACATTCTGAGTTCAGGCATACTAAACTTTATTTTCGTCCTTGTTCCCACGGGAAGGTAGGCTTATAAGATGTTATAAGCAAACTCCCCTTTCTATCCTATGGGAACAGATAGCCTTGCAATAGTGAAAAATGAAATTGGCAGTATTTCACTATCAGGACCTGCCACACACATCAGAGAATGTCCTACCTTTCAGATACACTGCAGCCTGCCCACAGGGGTACCTTCGGCCTACCTTAGGGGTGACTGACATGTAAGAAAAGGGAAGGTTAGTGTCTGGCAAGTGGGTGCACTTGCCAGGTCGACATGGCAGTAATAGACTGCACACAGGCGCTGCAAAGGCAGGCCTGAGTTACATTTACAGGCTGCTTATGTGGGCACAATCAGTGCTGCAGGCCCACTAGCAGCATTTGATTTCCAGGCCCTAGGTACACATAGTGCACTGTACTCGGGACTGACTAGTAAATCAAATATATGCCAATCATGGAATCCCCAACCAATCATAACAATTTACAGGGAGAGCTTATGCACTTTAGCACTGATCAGTAGTGGTAAAGTGCCCAGAGTCATAAAACCAACAAAAACAGGTCATAAACAGGAGGCCAAAAAAAGCAAAGATTCTAGGGATAAACCTGCGGTAAAAGCAAGGTCTCACCATTAGCCTTATCTTACAATACGGCCATGTCACTTAAGATTGTATCCTTTAACATTAATTGCCTGACACACTTTATAAAGCTAAAAAAGATCCTTTCCTAACTGGCTTCTAAGCAGGCCTATATAGCTCTTCTCCATGAGATGCACCTCCCCTGTCTGAAGCCGAAAAATTGAAGTGAAACTGGGAGGGAAAATTCATCCGTAGCTGTATGACTCCCGCTCAGAACCCTCCTGGACCTCAACTGCCAGTAGCTCTAGGAAATGCAGTGTGGCACTCCTGTTGTGGATGACACTCCGAAATATGGTGCTACACAGTTGGCCAATGACGATGGTACCTATGTACAAGACAAACTATGTATAGGTGACAGGGTATTGGGAATAGGCTCTATCTATGGCCCTAACTGTACCAAATCATATTTTCTTCTTAAACTCAAAAGACTTCTAACAGAACTGGACCAAACTCTGATTATCCTAAGAGGAGACTGGAAGCAGGCCCCAGATGCAATCCTGAATCACACAGGGCCTACTGATGTTTCTAGTAAAAGGAACACTGCAATTCTACAGGATATTCTGGATGACCAGGACTTCCTCAATATCTGGCCTGCTCCATCTATCTGATATGGAATTCCCATACATATCAGCGGTATACAGAACACAGTCCCGATTGGACTATGTCCTATCCTTCCATGAGTTGAGTCCCCTAGAGGTGAAATGAAAGCTATTGAAGAGATCGCTTTCAGCTCATGCAACGGTTTGTTTGGATATTGATTGGAGGCTGAGGAAACTGATTTGCAAACCCTGGCACATTAATATTTCATATTACAAAATACCCAGTGAGGCACATCTTCTGATATCCCATGAGACAACATACTTAGAGGAGAATGAGGGATATGTCACCTCAACGTAAACCCTCTGGGCAGGGGATAATGCCACTCTTCATAGTCAAATTATGTGTGATGCTGCTGTCGCACAAAATCAGCGAGCAATAAACCCTTGTAGAGTCAGAATTTGTAACCAAATCACAATCGAGCACAAGACATCCAATGGAAGCACTTAGGTGACAATGGGAAACGTGACAATGGAGTTCAATACCCTGTACATTGACCAAGGCAGAATATATGTTCTACAGACTTTATAGACAAGCAGAGAATGCCTGAGAAGACTATTTGCACATAACTTAAACAACCAGAGACAGCAGCGGCTATTCTTGCTATACAAAACTACTCAGGACACCTGCTTAGAAAACCCAAAGATATTGCCTCACAGTTTGCTGCATATTACAAAGCCTTATACAGTGGGGTTTTCCGCTTCCTTGACTCTCTCTGACTACTGTGCCTCAGCAATAACGGTATGACTTTGTTAGAAGGAGAAATCACAAAAGTGTTTGCCCAAGCCATTTTCAAAATTCCTTACAATAAATCCTCATGGGAGGATAGTTTCCCAGGGGAATTTTATAGACTCGTTCACGGAAGCGGAACAGATTGGTGGCCTGTCAGCTCTCTCTAACAGCGCTGATTGCTGATGTTCAGAAACCAGGGCAAGGTCCCTAACACTATAGTAGCTGCTGCTTGATATCCCATCTCAATATGATCCTGGCTAGAATATTGATCAACCATCTTAAATGTGTCATTCCCACTCTTATCCATCAAGACCAAGTGGGTTTCATAGAAGGCCACACATCCCGTAACCGCCTGAGAACCCTAGGCCTTTTTATGTTGTATGTCAAAGACCTACCAGAAGAAGCCTTTCACCTTTCACTTGACGCTGCGAAAGGGTTCGATTGGATTAAGTAGTAGCGCATATTTAACACCCTAAGGAGGATTGGACTGGGTGATGACTTAATCGCCAAAATTAAATAGCTTCACAGGAGTCCAACTACGCCCGTTAATTGCAAGGGCTTCCTATCCAATGTCTTCCCTACTTACTGCGGCACTCATCAGGGATACCCGCTGTCACCCCTCTTGTTCCTGCTTGCAGTGGAGCTTCTAGCTGTGGTCATACAGCAAAACACTTCCATAATTGGGCTCCCTAGCCTTACCGGCCACTTCAAGATCTTTCTATATGAGGATGACATATTACCTACACGTATCAATCTCTGACTTTCCCTACTTCCCCTCATCATGTTTCTTTGAGACTCTACAGCCATGTCGGGTTATAACATCAATTGGACTAAAAGTGAGGCCATCTGTTTTTACATACCCTTTTCAATGGAAAGTGGAATGGCTCTGATACCTTGGCATTCACCTCAATAGAGGTTTGGAGAAAATGATACGCAACATTGGCCACAAAATGGGAAGACCTTTGCTTGTCATTGTGGGGCATGATACAAGGGATTAAGATGGTCATTGTCCCCAGGTTCATGTACTAACTGGGCATGTTGCCAATCGTGGTTAGACTATCCCTTCTGAAAATCATTGACAGAGATATCAAGGCTTTATATGGAGCAATGACCGAAAATACAAAACTGATGGCTCATAGGCGGCAGGATGGCCTTAGCCTCCCATGTGTAGAATACTATTACACTGCCCCTCAACTGTCGCAACCAGCTTTGCTGTGATCAAACATGAAGGACACTCTGTATGGCTGTATGGCCCCTTGTGATGCATCACCAATCTCTGCACCTCTGCTGCACCTTGTTCTCTGGACCATTCCACCATGCTCTCTCCTCAGTCAAGCTTATTCTTGGCCCTCTATGTCTACTGGGATCATGACAGAGTTTGAAGCCTCTTCTTAAATTAACTGCTACAACTGGTAACGAAGACGAACTTTCTCTCCTCTATGGTTTACCCATGCACTCCACTCCCCACTTTTTGACACAGCAAAGGGCACATACTTCCCTGCTGCTCTTTTCGTCTTCTTCTTCCAGACCAACTACTTTGCCCTATATTCTCACACCTTATTTTCTTCTTCCCTCTTTTCTCTAAACTCCTTTACTTACATTCATATTTTACCATATGCCACAACATCCTTGTATACATTACTGAGGGTATCATTGGTCCTGATTTTTGAACATGACATAATCCATTGAGGTACGAGTTTGTACCCTATGCAGTTGTTGTGTATTGCATCCAGTATATACTCTTCTTTATGGCTTGAAACATTTCTGCTGACCTTTGTGTACCTTTTGACAATCATAAATAAAGATATAAAAAAACTGAAAAATTATTCTCTCGGATGGGTGGTCTATAGTATCTTTAGTTCCAAGGTTATATATGTCAGAAAGCCAAAACTGATCTGGCATGTGCCTGTTACTAAGAGGTTACCCCAACAGACAATAACAGTTTGAATTTCAAAGTCCAGACTAAAGGGCCAGATTTATCAAAAACTCATGCAACACAATGCAGCAAGACAGCTTGCTGCTCTGCATTCACAAGGAGAGAGAAGGAATGCACCACCAAGATATGACGCATTCCTGATCTCTGCCTGTACTCGCTCAAAGAGTGCTGCCTAGCGCCAACACAGGCCCCCTTGTACCAGAGTGCAAGGGTGCCTTCATTGCTGGAAGGATGGTTTTGATCAGGACCTTCCTGATCAAAAACAATCCTTGGAGTAATTTTACCCTTTCTAGAAAGGAAAAATATTAGGAGAAATAAAGATATTTCTCCTCACCTGTGTTAAGAATGAGTATGATTTTGATGCATTCCCAGGTATACAAGTCATTAAAAATATGGGAATGCACCCAAATCCAGGGGTGGATGTATGGGAACGCCTGTGCTCCAACCATGGAACGCCTTCCCTATGCAGAGTAACAGTAATTTCCCCTACCTTGCGTTACTCTGGATGTACTAAGCCATGCAGTGCCATATAGGGTGGTGTTGTGTGGCTCAGTAAATCTCAAATAAGCCCTTGTTTTGCAGGGGCAACGCAATAGCTTAGTAAATCTGACACTGAGTCATTTGGGCAGAGGTGTGATCTAGCCCCCAACTCAAGAAACCAAGCCAAACACTGTGGAAGAAGTTATAGCGTACATTTAATATAGTACAAAAAATGAGCAGATCGAAAAATATACAATTTGAATTGGAAGGGATTCACATTCTAGGGAGGGCCTTGGGAAGTGTATTTGAAACATGTATGCTGTGCAACAAAACTCTGGCAACTGTCCATTAAACAATCTTCTCACTCAAAGGTCTTCCAAGTCCTTCACTTTACTTTTCCATGCATAATGTGTCCATGCACAAACTTTTCCCATGTTGCACACCAGCAGCCATCTAATGCATTCTCAAAGGATGTAAGGGCTAGTCACAAGACTGTCCCTAGTTAAAATAACACATGATCATTGTTGGACTTAGCACTTTCTGCAGGGTCACCCCTAAACTTTTTGTCTTTACCCCTATTTTTGCTGAATTCATTTTTTTAGCTTTTGCACTTTACTACTGCTAAACAGTGCTAAAGTGCTTATGCTCACTCTTTTGTACATAGTAAAATTTGGCTAACGCCTGATTGGAATTTTGTATTTAATTATACATCCCTAGTAAAGTGGTACACCATATACCCAGGGCCTATACATTTTATGCTACTAGTAGGCCTGAAGCAAATATTGTGCCACCCACTTATGTAGCCTCTTAAAACATGTCCCGCCCTGCCACTGCAGCCGGAATGAAATTGTAAACTGCCAAATCGACTTGCTAATATAACCCGTTGCCAAGCCTTGAACTCCCATTTTATTGCATGAAAAGTCACCCTTGAGGCAAGGACCCAAGTGGACCATTGGGCAGGGTACATTCTAATTATAAGGCTGAACATGTTTTTTTAAGTTGTACGTATCCTGGTCATAAAAAACTCCTAAATTCACTTTTCGCTACTGTAAGGCCTACCTCTCCCATAGCATAACATTGGGTTGCCTAATTACATTTAATAAGTGCTACCTTTTGATTGGGAATGGAGTGACATCTTATATTTGGTGTATGAGAAATTGTAATTAAAAATCCGATTTAGTGGTAAAGTCAAATGTTTAAGTCACATTTTTGAAAATACCACTTTTAGAAAGTTGGCATTTTCCTTCCCTAACTATTTGGCGCTTGCAGCTTTTTCCAGGATCACATGCCTGGGTGTAGTTGACGGATGGACTTTGTTTATTTCGCCCAGATAATAGAGGGATTAGATGTGTCTGAATGGGCCATCACTTGCAGAATGGTGGGCCGGAGCTGGGCACAGCCTTACTTGCAACTGAATAGACTGTACTCTACCTTCAGATAAATGACTTGTCATTACTGCACTTCATGCAGCCAGATTGGAGCCAGGAAACTTCAAGCCCCTGAAAGTAAATGTTTTAGTAACTTCTACTTCAAAGAAGGCACCAGGTATAAAAATAGGACCCTCAGACCCATCCTTCAGTTCACTTTCTGGACTTGTGGAAGGAATCTCAGAGGACTTCCTGCTGCTGTGGCTTGCTGTGTACTGCAGAAGACTGCTTTTCTGCACCTGGAAGGACAGCTCTACTGCCTGAAGCCTGCCTTGGGGTCTGACCTGCTGTTTAAGCCCTGTTCTACTGCTGAACTCAGGATTACCAGAGTGGCTCCAATGGCAAGTTGGCTGGCCTCCTAATCAGAGCCTCAGGGACAAAAAAGGCTCCACCAATCTTGAACCTAAACCGAGCCTGAATGAGTCCTGACCCTCGAAGTGATGTCCCTCCAGTCCGGGACCTATGGAAGTGGATTATCATCTTAGTTGACTTTAGGTAAGAGCAAATATACTTTGTCCAGAAGCATGCTTCAACTAATGACAAAAAATAATTTATTCTTGCAGAAAGGCATGTCACAATTGCTTTTGGACTTACTTTGCCACTTGTCATTCCACTCAGGATGCAGAGTACCTTGGGTGAATTGCTACATGACATATTAGACTGGTCGCTCTCACCTAGTATGCACTAAGACATAGTAACAATAGTGCAGCATCCTACTTACACTTTATGTGCAGGGCTAATATCACCCAAATTAGTACTTAGATGGCTTTCCAGAGATTCAATGCACTAGTTCTCATGTCAAACTAACTTGCTCCTAAAAATATAAAAGGTTTTCTCGGTCATCCATGCCCATGCTGAGCCCTCGAATGTCATTCTTTGTACTCATTGCCTACCTTACCCATCTATTTCCCACTAAAGAAACACAGAATGAATGCAGTCTTTTGTATGCATCACAGACATCAGACCCTTAGGATATGCAGGTTAAGTCCCCATATGAAAACTACTTCAGGAAGTTGGATGTGAGCATCAGCGGTGATTAGGGCTGGGTGTAGTTTGCGAAGTAGCGCTACGCAAAGCTACGCAAAATGCACTTTGCACTACGTGAGCTACGCATAGCACTACGCAAACTGCGTAGTACCCTGTTCACACTGTGGAAGATGCCGTTTTCAAAGATTGCACAGTGCTGACAAGCATTCAGTACTGTGCAGTCATTGAAAACGGCATCCTATACAGTGCGGGATGTAGTTTTCTGCTGCTCGTGTAGATTTTTACTCGAGCAGCAGCTTTCTCAACGCGGACTGGTAGTTTCTCATCGTGAGCGGTAGCGAGCATACGCGACCACTCGCAATGCGAAACCTGACCTCCCTGTGTCGAGAATCTCGCCGGGAGGTTTATTTTACACGCCCGTGATCGGCAACTTGATGTTGCTGATCGCTAATGAGGAAATAGTCTCGCTGGGATGTCATTTTTGTTGCTCGCGTTCGCCAAATTGACATTGAGGACTGCGAGCAAGCAAAAAATGACCGCTGCACTACGCTACGCGTGTTTGCACTGTACTACGCGCAGTTCGCGTAGTGCGAAGTAGCGCAAACTTTGTCCAGGGTTAGTGGTGATTAATAACAATCTGGATTTTACGTCTTAGTTAGAAGTAGCCAACACAACCTGGGTGTTAAAACAAAGGTGGGAGAGTGAAGAATCCTCGCAAGTGAACCAAAAATGCAACGGGATGAGGAGATGTCAGAAAAAGGCATGGCACGAGTGAGAACACTGACAGGCAGTAAAGTTTGACAGCAGCATGATGTGGAGTAAGGCCAGAAAAACAATCACAGAATACATGGAAAGCTTTCCTGATACTATTAAATACAGGCAACATCGCGTATACATACAGCATTAGTCCAGCAGGCGCATTATGCAATGAAGCATTTCTTCTGTTTCTGAGTTTCCCTTGTTTTGATGCCTTTTCACAACTGTTGGTGGGACCACTAATGCCAAGAGTCCCGATGCTGCAAATTGATGTTCCTCAGGGACACTCTTTTGATCTACTTTAATGGGAGGCTGTCAGTTTGATCAGCCAACCCTTTAGTGTAGAGGGAACGCCCCTCTAAAACACCTCTGTACCAGCCAGACTAGGACAGCAAAACTATGGGTGTTGGAGTGCATAATGCAGTCAAAGGTCGTGCCCACAGGTTTTCCCAAATAAATTAGGTTCAAAGGGTTGGGGAAGATGGATAGCCATTTGTATTTATCATTTATTGTTTACGATGATTGTGGCATTATGAGAATATTGTTTTATAATATTATTTGTCATCACTGGAATATATGTGCACAGTAAATGGTGTGCAAACAATTTTGGTGCATTTGAAATAAGGTTTACCTATAGCTGGTTGCAAACCAGTAGGAATTGTACTTGCAAGATGGTGGATGTCTTCGGCCCCAAGAGTGAAATCCAACTATCACTCCTGCTTTGTTTCTTGTATGCAGGGCTGTCTGGATGGAATCCAAAAAGAATGCTGCCAGAACAATCTCCTGGAGGTTATGACGTCACCTGAAAGTAATGTGCGACCCCTGCATTACATACAGAAGAGAAGGCATTCGTAAAAGTTCTCTCCGGTCTGGTATCGTAGCCTTCCAGAAGTAGCACTTTGAACTATTATAGCGCCGAGCATCAGAGAGCCTCGCCTTGTGCTCTGACTAGTAGCGCGACATTGATCAAGTTAATTGCGCGCTCTGTCTAGTTGCTTTGACTTGTTTAGGATTATTGCGTGCTGCTGCATTTATTGTGAATATTTTATCTCTTGTTGCCTCTGCCCCCATTTCGCTTTCCATTCCGACCTCCATCTTACTTGTTGTCCATTCCCCTGACCCGCCTCCCCGCTACCGCCTCCCAGCTGCCCCTCCCACGCTCCGCCCCCTCCACTCTCCATTTATGTCAGATGTCCACACGCGCAGCGTCCACGCGCTCTGGCCGCGCCGAAGGTGCGCCAAAGGTAAGCCCGTCTGCGCCCGTCCGCGCCTGGACCGCGCCCAACGCCCGTCCCCCTGCTCCATGCCGCTCCCAACCCCCCAGAGTAACTTATGATGCCGCTACTCTCCTCGCCCTCAACGCCGGACGCACCCCACTTTGCTGCGAAGCCACCCCAGGACGTACCCACGGCCCATTCTCCTGCCTCTCCTGTAAGTTCAACTGCGTCAGGACCCTCACCAAACACACTTCCTCCACACAGAGCTCCGAACCCAACTACTTGAAATGCATCCTACTGAACACCCGCTCGGTCCACAGACATGCAACCGAACTCTGGGACCTAATCGACACTGCGTCACCTGACATCGCCTTCCTTACTGAAACATGGATGAATGCATCTTCTGCCCCCGACATCGCCATAGCCATACCGGACACTTACAAGATCATTCGAAAAGACCGCACCAATAAAAAAACTGGAGGAGGCATCGCCATCGTCCATAGAAACACCATCAAAATTACAACCAGCTCTGACGTCAATCTTGCAACTGCCGAACACCTCCACTTTCAGATCCACACCGACCCCAGGACCATACTTAGAGGAACCCTCATTTACAGGCCCCCAAGCACCCGATCTCAATTCAGCGACGACATCACTGACTTTGTCAGCCCGCACGCCCTCGCCTCCGAGAACTACATTCTTCTAGGAGACCTCAACTACCACCTTGACAACATTCTCGACAACAACACCACCACCCTTCTGGACAACCTGTCCAATCTCGGACTCAAACAACTTGTTGACACCCCCACTCACATAGCCGGACACACGCTCGACCCTATCTTCACCTCCAGCAAGCACATATCCTTCGATCATACTACTGCCCTCCACTGGACGGATCATAGCTGTGTTCACTTCAGCTACAAAACAACCCTGACCCACAACCGTCCACAACCCATTCCCCGAAGAAAATGGAACAAAATCACCACCGAACAACTCCTCACATCACTCAGCCAAAACACTCCCACCCTGGCAACGGACCCAGACCTAGCGGCCACCAACCTCAGGCAATGGATTACCCACAGTGCGGACGAACTAGCACCCCTGAAAAAACACCAGTCGAAATCATCAGCAAAAAAGCTCCCTGGTTCAATGATGACCTTAAAAAATCCAAGAAGACATGCCGCACCCTGGAGAAGAATTGGAGAAAAGAACCAACCTCAGACAACATGGCCTCCCTCAAGACAGCCACCCGCAAACACCACCAACTGATCCGATCCGCCAAGAAATCAGCACTTAAGGACCGTCTCGACAACAATTCTCATAACAGCAAGGAACTCTTCAATATCGTCAAAGAATTCACCAACCCTCCCGCAGCATCCAACGACATCACTAACTCCCAAGACCTCTGCGATGCGCTATCCTCCTTCTTCTACAACAAAATTGCCGACATCCACAACAGCTTCAAGAATACTCCCAATGACCAACTCACCCCACCCCCTTCAGATCCCACCCCTCCAACTAACTACCTCAACTCCTGGAACCCAATCACCATTGAAGACACCATTCGCCTCATGAACTCAATCCACTCTGGCTCACCTTCTGACCCCTGCCCCCACTACATCTTCAACAAAGCTGACTCCATCATCGCTCCCCAACTCCGCGATGTCATCAACTGCTCCTTCGACTCCGCCACCTTTCCAGAAATATGGAAACACGCCGAACTCAGCGCCCTTCTGAAAAAACCAACAGCAGACCCCTCAGATCTGAAAAACTACCGACCCATTTCCCTCCTCCCTTTCCCGGCCAAAGTCATCGAGAAAGCCGTCAATAGCCAACTAGCAGCCTTCCTTGAATCCAACAACTCCCTGGATCCCTCACAGAACGGCTTTTGAGCCAAACACAGCACCGAAACCGCCCTCATTGCGGCGACCGACGACATCCGAGCACTCCTGGACAACGGTGAAACAGTGGCCCTCATTCTACTCGACTTCTCCGCCGCCTTCGACACTGTCTGTCACAACACCCTCATACAACGCCTCAACAACATCGGCATACAAGGAAAAGCCTTGGACTGGATCATCTCATTCCTAGCCGGGAGAACACAGAGAGTCCGACTCCCCCCATTCTACTCAGAGCCCACCGAAGTCATCTGCGGCGTACCTCAAGGCTCCTCACTCAGTCCCACCCTCTTCAACGTCTACATGAGTCCCCTCGCCTCCATCGCACGTCAACACAACCTCAACATCATTTCCTACGCCGACGACACCCAGCTAATCCTTTCCCTCACCAAAGACCCCAACACCGCCAAAAACAACCTTCACGAAGGTATGAAAGAAGTAGCCGAATGGATGAAACAGAGCCGCTTAAAACTCAACTCAGACAAGACGGAGGTGCTCATCCTAGGATCCTCCCCCTCAGCTTGGGACGACTCCTGGTGGCCTTCCGCTTTGGGATCTGCGCCCACACCCACAGACCATGCACGTAACCTTGGCTTCATTCTAGACTCCTCCCTCTCAATGTCCAGACAAGTCAACGCCGTATCGTCCTCCTGCTTCAACGTCCTTCGCATTCATAAAAAGATCTTCCGCTGGATCCCCCTCGAAACAAGAAAGACTGTCACCCATGCACTGGTCACGAGTCGACTGGACTATGGCAACACACTCTACGCCGGAATTACAACAAAATTGCAGAAAAAGCTCCAGCGCATCCAAAACGCATCAGCGAGACTCATATTAGACATCCCGCGCCAAGAGCACATCACCGGTCACTTAAAAAACCTCCACTGGCTTCCCGTCAACATTAGAATTACTTTCCGCCTTCTTACCCACGCACACAAGGCCCTTTATAATCTAGGACCCGAATGCCTCAACACCCGACTGTCCTTCTACTATCCCACCCGCCAACTAAGATCATCCAATCAAGCCCTCGCCGCAGTCCCGCGCATCCGAAAAACCACCATGGGTGGCAGATCCTTCTCCTTCCTGGCTGCCAAGACCTGGAACTCACTCCCCACCCACCTCCGCCTTTCTCAGAATCACATCTCCTTCAGAAAAGAACTGAAAACATGGCTATTCGATAAAAAGTAATCCCCTCCCTCCAGCGCCTTGAGACCCTCTGGGTGAGTAGTGCGCTTTATAAATACATGAACTTGAACTTGAACACTCTGTGGAAGGAACTGTCTCCCTGACTGATATGTTGGTCAGAAATAAGCTGCTACCAGTGAAGGTGTGCTGAGTGTTGATTCTGCCTTGCAAGCACAATACTTCACTGCACCATCTTTTACTGTTGTTTGTTGATTGACTCTGCAGTTGTTGAGGGGTTTCGAGCACCAAGATGTCTTGTGAGCCAATCAGGGTGTAAGAGGCTTGTGCACTGAAATAAAACTCTTAACCTCTTATGCCTTTGGACTTCCAACTGTCAAGGTTGGTTAGTCCTGAGTGTGGGACCTCTTGCCCATACACTCTTGGGCCCCCAAGCATTGAGATATTACTATTTTGGGTAACTGACCCCAATAACCATAAGCCCAGGAGGTAGCTCGATTTAGCTTCCTGGGGCAAGTATACAAACGTTATGAACTACTAGACACTCATCTTTTGAATGTCATTAGGTCATATCATTTCCCACTGACTTCACTTTTGCATTGTTTTAGTTGTTCACAAACACGAGTGCCACACACAGTAAATGGTAGTAAATAGTAACAAAGTAGCACTGTTCTCTATTGCGTTGATCTGTGCCCACATTTGATCAGAGCTATTAATTACTTGCCAACATTGCTTGATCTTTTCAGTGGTTCCTTAACTTTACTGGTGTGTTGTGCTTTTGGTTACAGGGCATTTCCAACGGCCTCAGTCATTTAATGATCAGTAACAGCATCTAGGGGCAGATTTATTAACATTTCACGCAACACCGCGCAGCTAGTGAAGCTGATTCGCTGCCTTGCATTGAAGGGAGAGACCAGAACTGCACTATATTTTCAAAGATATGGCTCAGTTCTGCTCTCTCCTAGTGTTGGCACACTTGTGGCTGCGTAGCACCAACGCAGGTACCCTTGCGTTATGTTGCAAGGGTGCCTGCATTGTGGTCAGTATAGTTTTCATGTAGGAAAGTATAGCTTCCTGCACACAACTGTCCTTTGAGGGTATTTCATTTTTGCATATGTGCTGCAGAATGCAGTACAAATGCAAAGAGAAAAAAAGGAGGAAAAAAAGACATTTCTCCTCCTTATTCCAGCTTCAGGTATGCACACTATTGTGATGCAAACCCATGTTTACAAGTCTTTTTAAATATGATTTTGCATCAAACTACATGGGTGGATGCATGAGAATACCCATGCACCACCCATGTAATGCCTCTGTACCCCTGGTGCAAGGTAACACAACACAGTGCTGTGAGGCTGCCTTGCTTTTTTGTATTTTTTTTTTTTACAAAGCCATGCAAATTGGGCTTTGTGTGACTTTGTAAATTCCAAAACAGATTGGGCTGCCCCAAATCTTAGAAATCTGGGCCATATTGTGCATGGCAAGAGGTTTATTTTTACTGCTATATTCTGGTAAGCTCATCGTTCATTGCTTAAAATGTATGCTTAACTTGTAATATTTTGTGTGCATCATATAATGCGAATTACAGTTTGTATTGTACATTTATTCATATGTTTGAGTTATTATTAAAGTGTATACTCATAACTCTGACTGGCTATTTTTATTGGAAATCGGATAATTGCGTTTTACTTTAAGTACACTCGCCATACACCCCCCACCCGCCCCCGACACACACACACACACACTTGAGTTAGGCCTTCAATGCTCATTCACGTCTACCTAGAAGAAAGGAAGAAGAGTCAGGGCAACTATCCTTTTTAAATCGAGCAACCAGAGTCTTCAGTAGTAGACACTCCTAGCATTCTCAATTTTAGAGCTCATGGTGGCCATTGCAGCTGCCTTCTCCAGAGAAAGTGTGACATATATAGTAGTTTTTACCCCTAAGTATTTTTATCGAGGATTCTTAACAGAGAGGCAGTCATTACAGCTTACAATTCCAAATAGTAAAGTCCATTGTGTCCAACGACAGTTTCTCAAAAGTATTCATCAAGTCAATCCTGCCTCTAATCAAATATCAATCTTCACTCTTAATTTATGCAAAAATATCAATGTTTATAATATGTCAACCGAGGTGTAGTTTTTCCTCACGATAGAGAATAAGCATCAGCACATCCATAATCAAAACACAGATTTATCTCCATAACCTGTTCACAAGAGAACATGAACAATGTTCAGAGTCTGACTGGACAGAACAGCTTGGACAGATAGACAAGGACCAGTTTCCAATTCACATTAAATATGAAGCTCTCCCAATTAAAGTTAAATGTACCTCTTTCCATAGATACAAGGTACATAAGCACTAATGTCAGTGGGTCACAAACAGTGGTGCTTGTTTCTTCTACCTGAATGATATTATAAATGTGTGCAGGGTACAGAAGAAGAAATGGGCGGAAATTTGCAGAACAACCGGGCTGCAGTGTTTTGTACCACCTGTAGTTTAGAGAGGAGGGTCTCTTTACCAAAAGTGCATTCCAATAGTCCAGTTGTGAGAAATTGGGTTGTTTGTTGACTGAGATGTGAGCCCTGGTAAAGCAAAAGCCACAATCTCTTGCAGAGTGAACCACAAAAAGTCACTAAATTAACCTGTGCTTAACACTGGGTAACTTGGCACAAAAAAACAGTCAGGCTTACCTTAGAGAAAATCTGAAAAGCATGTATGTAGCACACAAACAGTAATGAAGTGAAAACACAACACAGGAAAAATCCTGAACCAATTTAGAAAAATAACATTTCATAAATTATTTGACACCAAAACAACAAAAATCCAAGCAGGAGAACCAATTTTGAATCTTACATTTTTGGTAAAAACAAGCACCTAAAAGATAAAAGCTCCAACCACGGAAATCTAGTCCTGCGAGGCCTGATCATAGTAAAAATATACAGCAGACAATGATGGAGCGCGGTCCTTATATATAAAGTGGACTGGGCCCGGTCAGCGCTTACCTTCAGACTTAAATACATTTCTGTGTTAAACTAGGTGTCGAAGGCAGGAGTGTCATAGTCATATAGCTTTTGGTTGAAGCCACAGTGAAGATTTCTACATTCAGGCTTAGTCTCTGAAATTATTAGCAGGGGGCTCGACGGAGGGTCGGGCTATTCCAGGCAATCAGCTCGCAGGGGTGCTGAACTTGCTCTGCTCTTAAGATCATATAATCTGGTTAATGTTATGGATCTGGTGGGCGGGTCAAATACAACTGACCATATGCAACCAACATTCAGGGGTAGGGGCAGTTGCTCCACTATAGACTTTGTTTTTATCTCTCCTTTACTCGAAGGCCAACTGAAAGCGGCAGAAGTTATTGCATTGGATCACGGGGATCATAACCCCATCAGAATATTGTTGAATTCAGCCCCAAGACCTGCATTCCAGATTGAATGCGGGGCTTTAAATCTGACGCCAACAAATGATAAGTTAAGATTACACTGGAAAGGGGTTGATAGTGGTAAAATATTTAGGGAATTAATTAAGGGCAATATACATCTTTTTGATTCCTGCCTGTCACTGCAATGCCCACACACAGACATAATCCAGGATTTCAACCTCTTATGCCAAGCCATAAAAACACTTTTATCGAAACCCGCACCCCAAGTAGAAAGTAGCCCAAGGTGGTTCGATCATGAATGTACATTGGCAAATAGGAACCTACGTAGGGCACTATCAGCCAACCCGAGGTGCGCAACGGACGTTCAACTAGCCAGAAAGGAATACAATGTGGTGTTTGTAAACAGAAAGAAGGCTCTCCTGATTGAACATTGGGAAACTCTTTCTGAAACGGCCAGTACAAAAAAAGGCAACATTTTTTGGGCAGCAGTAAAGGATCTTCGATCAATGGGCCAGTTATCAACCCCGATCAGTTGTAATATTTCTAGCGATGCCTGGGTAAATCATTTTTCAGAAATATGCTGCCCCATTATCGGGGGCAGAAACCTATGTACCTGGCATTTTAGCCCCCATAGAGATAACCATTTTAGAGGTACAAGAGGCCATTCAGCAGAGCCTAGGGAACATAGCCCCGGGGCCAGACGGGTTCCCAATCGACTTAATCAAATGGATACCCGATTTTTGGGCCCCATTGCTCCTGAATGTTTTCAATAGCCTGACTTTTGCCAACTTACCTGTCACATGGGCCAAGAGTATTATAGTACCGATCTTTAAGAAAGGAGACAGGTCCCAGCCGTGTAATTACAGACCTATAACCCTAATAGACAATACCCTAAAAATATTGTGGACAGTACTGTATAACAAAATTTTAACCTGGATAGAGGACAATTATATTTTGGAACCATGCCAGTTAGGATTCCGGAGCAAGGTGGGAACAGTCAAACAATGCCTTAACCTTAATTTGGTGTTTGGGAAATACACCATTGCACGGAGGTCACCGATCTATATGGCATTTCTGGATCCATCAACAGCTTTTGACCTTGTTAACAGGGCAAAGCTGTGGACAATCCTTTTGGCGCGTAGGCTGGATGAGCTGTTGGTACACTTTTTAGCGTATCTCCATAAAGATCTCCAGGCACAGGTGAGGATCGGTATGGGAGGGGAGGTGTCGGGGGCAATTGATGTAGGAAGGGGGGTCAGACAGGGTTGTGTTCTGGCCCCCGTTCTCTTCATCATTTATATTACTGGGTTGAACAGCTCCCTGAAAACAGCCACCCAAGATGTCCCCAAAATTAATGGGAAACCTATCCCTGTACTTTTATACGCAGATGATGCGGTCCTCATAGGCCGCACCCCTAATTCCCTGCGTATTTTGGTCCAAAATTTTAATAAATATATGAATGGCTTGGATCCGTGTGTTAATTTGAAGAAATCCTATTTAATGTGCAGTGGACTGGGGAAGAGAGAGATAGGTACGATCACAGTAGATAGCCAAAAATTGACATGCACACTTTCATTTGTTTATTTGGGGTTGGTCTTTGCTGTGAACGGCTCCTGGAGTGAGCATTTAGCTCACTCCAGGAGCAAGTTCTCAAAGGCCACCAACTCGATCCTGAGCCTTCTGCGTCCTAAGACCACCGGAGCCATTTTAGCAATTCAGAAAATGTATAAACTACAGAGCATACCAGTGGCTACATATGGTGCTGAGATTTGGGGCATAGCAAAAAGTTTAGGTATTCAACAAGAAGAAAACAGGTTTTGTAGGAAACTGTTGGGTGTCCCAATCTCGACCCCTCAATACATATGCCATAGGGAACTTAACATTCATTTCATATCTGATTTCATTTGTGCCCGTCCAGCTCTTTTCTGGCTTTCAGTGTGGAAGAATCAAGCAGCTTCCCTCACCCGTCAGATCATTAGCGACTGTTTAAAGTGTGATAAAGGGATGGAAATCCCATGGCTAAGAGGTGTGCAACAAAGCTTGCGCAGTATTAAAAAGAACATATCTTCCTAGATCCCAGCACAGCAGAAGTAGTGCCCAAAAAGTATTTGCGAAACGCTTTTTACTCTCTATATAACAAAGAGAGGATTGATTTAGAATCTGGGAAAACATTTGTGCGCAATTATATGTCTATTGAACAGCTTTGTTACCCCCTCCATATATATCTCATTTTACCTATGAATCGTTGGGAGAGGAGTTTAATATGCCGTTTAAGAGCTGGCACCATCAGATTTGCACTTTGATATCCCCTTGGTTACCACCGCAACCCCAACCAAACACCGTGTCCATGTGACGGGAGGAGTGGTCAATCAATTATACATTTTCTATTTTTATGTAAGTATTATATTAAATATTCCATGTGGCTTTTAAATCCTTATTTTAAAAACAGACGGTCTATAAGTCTGGTCGATGCCTGTGTATAGTAACCCTGGATGATGTAGATTTGATCTTTCGCACATGCACTTTTCTTAAAATAGCTATCAGAACACGCAAGTCTATGCTGGATCCTTGAGCCTCCTGACATAATTGAAAAATGTTTTAATGATTTAGTGGTTTTGTGTAATATTTTACTTCGAGCAAAATCATTATCAACTGGCAGTTTTTAAGAAAAACTATTAATCATGCAATATTTTGTATACAAGTTTATATTGTTATGTTTTTTATCGATAGAGCATTTTCTTGTATTTGTTATGTATTTGTGCTTTTATGGGTACCAAGGCACCCAAATAAAGCCTAAGAACTGAACTGAACTGAACTGGAAGTCAAACATCTCCAGCAGGACGAGGCAGAGGGATGCAACCGCAGACAGTTCCACAAGGCCATATATCAATTTGGTGAAGGACCGCCGAAACAGATTTGCTGCTGCGTTGAAGAATGTAGTCGGAGAAGCTGCAAAGTTGGGCAGATAGGCAAACAGGTTGGACCCGGTCTCCTCCTGGTTCTCAAACAGTTTTTGGAAGCACCATTTCCAAGCAGCACCACTTCCAAGGGTCCAGGACTGGTGAGGCACCACTTGGAGGGTCAGGACTCACTCAGGCTGAGTTCAGGCGTGCGCCCAAGGTGAGAGGAGCCTTTTGTGCCCATGAGGTGCAGATCAGGAGGCCAGCAAATTAGCCCTTTGGAGTCACTCTGGTGGTCCTGGGTTCAAGTTGCAAGTCCAGTCCTTCTTCCCCAGGCAGGAGGGCAGCAGGCAGACAGGCAGAAATTCAGTAAGGCAACGACAGAACAGCAGTCAAGCAGAGTGGCAGTCCTTCTTCCTGGCACATAATCGGCAGTTCCAGAAGTGTACTAAAGAGTTGGTGTTTAAGGGGACCCTGATGCCCTGGTGTGGAAGGTGAAGAAGCTTCTAAAAAGTGAATTTGATGTGCATGGAATTTCAGAACTCCCCTGACTCAAAGCTGGTTACAGTGAAAATGGTAGGTGTTAGGCCCTATTGATTTTCAAGTGAGAATGTGCTCAGCTCCGTCCCCTCATCATGCCAGCAGGTGGCCCATCAAGGCAATACCTCTATTGTGTGACTGTCTGGGAGGAATTAAAATATCCTAACTGTCAGTTACACTCAGCCATGTGACCCAAGACAGGATACAAACACAAAAGAGCTAAGTAGTAAGGACAGACAATTGGCAACTTTCTAAAAGTGGCATTTTCAAAATTGTAATCAGTGCCAAGTCAACATGGCAGTTTAACATTGGATTCAGGCTGGAATGGCAGGCCTAGGACATGCTTTAAGGTGCTACTTAAGTGGATGGCACAGTAAGTCCTGGAGGCCGACTTGTAGCATTTAACTTACAGGGTTTGGGTATATGGTGTACCTCTCTACAAGGGACTCACAAGGACAATTGTAACATGTACAGAGTCTGAAAGCCAAAAGAAAAGGTTCAGCAAAATGGAGGAGGAGAGGTAAAACGTTTGGTGGAAGACCACCCTAAGGCTGGCAGATCTACCACCATTTGACTCATAATGAGAGCATGGACCATTGTTTTCCTGGAACTCATTGGGAGCCAAGGAAACATTTTTCAGACCAATCTTACGGTGCTGACACAGGTACCACAAATGGAAGTCAGCTTTCCTTCATAGAGAACTTATTGTTGACCAAAAATCCAAGGTTTTTACCACTCCCTTGGGGCAGGGTGCAGGATGAAGTTCTTTCAGCCACTAGTCTTCTGACCACAGTTCCTGGGCTTTCTAACACAGGAGGATTTCAGACTTTCCTCCATTGAGTTGAAAGCAAATCAGACTCATCCAAGCTGCCACATTCCTCATACAATCAGGGATGAAAACACAACACAAGAAAAATCCCACTTTAGAAATATAGAATACATTCTAATAAACAAAATGATACCTGAACAACAAAAATCCAAGCAGTAGAACCAGAGATATTCAATTTGAAAGGTTTCGGTAAAAATAGCTCCTAAAAGCACAAAGGGCCACTCACGGTCATCTCGTCACACCAGACCCGAGGAAAGTCAAAGTTCAGGCCGACCCAATGGAGCGCAAGTCCGATACAAAGTAACCCTGGGCGTAGGACTACGCTACACTCGTGGAGTGTGCGTAGTTTGCAGTACTACGCACTACGTGAATTGCACGTGGCACACTGCAAAAACACGTAACTAGCATTTTTTGCTTGCTCGCGGACCTCAACATCAAGTTGGCAACCGTGAGCAAGCAAAATCAACATCCCAGAGAGACTTTTTCCTCATTCGCGATCAGCAACATCAAGATCGCGAGCGTGGAAAATAAACCTCCCGATGAGATTCTCAACTCGGGGAGGTCAGGTTTCTCATCGCGAGTGGTCGCGTATGTTATGTTATGTTATTTATTTTTTTGTATAGCGCACGGCTACTCAAAAAGAGTGTCCCGGCGCTTTAAGTAAGAAGAACTGCAGCACAATAACATAACACATTAAAAAAAAGGAGAGGAAAAGAACACAGAAAGAGAAAACAGCGGAAAGGCCTACTGAGTAAACAGCCAGGTTTTGAGGCCTTTCCTAAAGGCAAGTAAACTGGTGGCCCCCCGGAGTGTGAGCGGCAATGAGTTCCACATCTGTGGCGCCAGCAATCCAAAGGAGCGGCCTCCCAGGCGGGTTTTCTTCACACGCGGGACAGCCGCCAGGAACAGAGATTCTGACCTCAGAGAACGAGCCGGATGGTAAAAGGCAAGTCTCTTTTGGAGATACTTCGCTCCCACCGCATGGAGCGCTTTATAGGCCAAAGTCAATGCCTTAAAGGCAATCCGTTTGCGGATGGGAAGCCAGTGCAACGTCTGCAGCAAACCCGCAGCACTTACTCGTCTGTTCAATCCAAAAATCGCCCTAGCGGCAGCGTTCTGCACGACTTGGAGCCGCTGTAGCAGGTACTCTGGTAGGCCCAGGTAAAGAACGTTAGAATAATCTAACCTAGAGCCGACCAAAGCCTGCACAGTCATCTTCCTGTGCTCCTCCGACAAAAAGGGCAGAAACCTCCGCAGCATCTTTAGGAGGCCGAAGCACGTACCCGTCACACCGAGGATCTGGGCTTTCAACGTTAGCCCCTTGTCTATCTTGACCCCCAAGTTCTTAGCAGTTTGGGAGGAACAAGACGGGGGAAACATATTAATGGGCCACCAGGCCTGCCAGTCTGGCTCCGTATCACACCCAAAGAAGAGTACCTCGGACTTATCGGAATTGCACTTGAGGCTGTTCAGATGGAACCAATTAAAAACAGCCCCAAGGCAATCCCGGATACTCTCCCCATCAAAGTCTCCTCCACTCTTACAAGAGAAGAGGAGCTGGGTGTCGTCTGCATAGGATACGATCTGGGCCCCAAATGACTCCGCCAACGCCGCCAAAGGGGCCATAAAGATGTTGAAAAGGGTCGGGCTCAATATAGAGCCCTGTGGGACCCCGACTCCCAAAGGCGGCATCACGGCGGAATCTGGGGAGGCCCAGACCGTTTGCCGACGGCCAGCTAGAAAGGAAGAAAACCAGCTGAGCACCGTCCCTCGTAGGCCGATCTCATAGAGTCTTGCGAGAAGGCCATCATGGGGGACGGTGTCGAAAGCCGCCGACAAGTCCAACATCACCAGCATGGCTTTGCCCCCAGTATCCAGAACCCCTTTAATGGTTTCTGAAACCTCTAGGAGTGTGGTCTCTGTGCTGAGATTTGGGCGAAAGCCAGACTGGGTAGCGTGCAGAATCTCGTGTGTCTCTAAAAAACTGGAGAGCACCGTCTGGACGTGCTTCTCCAGAATTTTCGTGAGGGCTGGCAACAGAGAGATAGGCCTAAAGTTAACTGGGGCCTTCGGGTCAAGACCGGGCTTCTTAAGCAGAGGGATGACCATTGCCTGCTTCCAGGCCGGCGGAACCACTCCCTGGCTCAACGAGAGATTCAGGACAGGGTTCGCCAGCGGATTGATCACTTCCGCAATTTTCACCAAGAATTTGGCAGGGCACGGGTCCAAAGGCGACCCAGATTTAAGATTGCCCATAAGCACTAAGGAAGCAGGGGCTGAAATAGGTGGAAACACAGCCAACGTCACATCTGGGGGGGCCAGAGGGAACATAGCAGCCTCAGAGTTGATCGGCCCCGCCGATGCTCCCGGTGGAAAAGAGTCTTGTATAAGTCTGATCTTGCTAGTGAAAAAATCAGCAATTTCCAAAGCCCAGGATTCAGAGGGCCTCTCTTCAGATGTAGTGGACCGAGGGGCCATGAATTCTCTCACTATGGTGAAAATCTCCTTACAGGAGTTGGAGGCGGCTTCTATCCTCCCTGCAAGGTAGGCTCTTTTTCCAAGACGAATGTCCCGGTGATAGGCCTTAACCACCGACATATAGGTCAGCCTATCCGCATCATCGTATTGTGCCCGCCAGGCTCTTTCGGCCACCTTACACTGCTGCCGCATAGCCCACAGTGCTGCGGTGAACCAAGGAGCCGAAACCCGTTTCGGTGTCAAGCGGGGGGCCAACACCGGGGAGAGATCGTTAAGCCTGTCTAAAAGCCATGCTTGCAGGGACTCCAAATCCTTCTCCAGGTCACCTGTGAGAGGGCAGGGATGATCCAGGGCGGCCTGGGCCAGCATCGCAGGTGTCACTCGATGGTAAGCCCTAGGCTCTCGGCCCCGCTGCTGTGGCACAAAAGTAGATGATTTAGCTGTGCCCCTAATCGAGAATTTAGCGAGCCAGTGGTCCGACCATAGCACCGGAAGAATCTCTTTCACCTCAAGCGGGGATGTTGAGAAGACCTGGTCAAGGGTATGTCCCTTATCATGCGTGGGCCCCTGAAGGTAAGGAATAAGGCCCAGCGGGGCCATAGCCTCTAATAACTTAGTAGCGGCCGGGTCCGACGGATCATCCAACCGGAAGTTGAAATCCCCGGCTACTATGCAGTGCTCTGCCTTCAGGGCCAGTCCCAGCAGAACCGAATCAAGGTCCTCAAAAAAAGTTCCAAAAGGGCCAGGTGGTCGATATACTAGTAGTCCTTTAACTGATTGGTGCGGGGCCAGAGTGATCGCAAACGCAAGGGTCTCAGAGCCGCTGATATCGTCCACTGGCAAAATAGCGCATGCTGTGCCCTTCTTCACCACCAGTGCCACTCCACCGCCCCTTCCCTTAGCTCTATCCTTCCTGAAGATATTATAATCAGGCGGAATAGCCATAGTGACGTCCGGGTTAGAGAATTCTCCCCACCACATCTCAGTGAGCATGAGGCATAGTGGCTTCTCCGTATCGAGAAGCTCAAAAATATCTTGTGCGTGTCTGCACGCAGATCTAGTATTTAACAGCATGCAGGGGTATTCAGCACAGATGATTTTATTGTTGGGAGATGATAATAAAGCGCGATTGGGGCGCCAGCCGCAGCAAGGGCAGCATGACTTCCCTCTATAGCGGCCAGGAACAGCCGCTCTTTAAATTGTATAAAGAGCGAAGCTCCTCAGAAGTATATCGCAGCATGGGTAACCCGGGAATACTCATGCCTGGTACCAGTGCCCACCCGCCACCCCGACAGCCTCCGGGACGCTGACGGGCGCAGACGGGCAGGACTCTGGCTCGACTCAGGCGCGAGTCAGGCGAACCTACTGCGCGTACCGCTGCGCGGTTAGAGAGGGTTTAAATAGGGCCCTCCCACGTGAGCCGCCACCACTAGGACACCCAAGATGGCGCCCAGAAAGCGTCAAGAGCCCCTACCAAAATGGCGCCCACACTCGAAGCACGAAGATGCACCCCCAGACCCGGACCCGCTAAAAGAGCGGTGCAATTTCCTCTAAGGTGCAGGTAAGGGCCAGTAATCCAAGTTAAAAACAGGGACTAAGGAAACGTAAATAAAATAAAATAGCCAGAAAAGGGAATATTAAAAAGACGCTACGCGCTAGCAATACAGCGCTAGAAAGCAGTATCAGGCTGCTGCACAAACGAGTTCTTCTTAGTCAGTATGCTTGCGACCGCTCACAATGTGAAACTACCAGTCCGCGTTAAGAAAGCTGCTGCTAGAGTACAAATCTGCTCGAGCGGCAGAAAACGACCGCTTGCACTGTGTATGATGCCGTTTGCAATGATTGCACAGTGCGGAAAAGCATCTGGCACTGTGCAATCAGTGCGAACAGCATTTCCCTTCCGCACTATGCAGTTTGCATAGGTTACAGGTAGGGTGCGATGTGCACTTCACATAGCTATGCGTAGCCCTACTAAGCAAAGTACGCCCAGGGTTACAAAGACCAAGTTAGTCCCTCTGAATATTGACTTTCTGAGTCCGAAGCAAAGAGGTTTGTTCGTGGTGGAGGAAGCCACAAGGAGTAGGGGGAGTTTTCGCAGAAGGTTGCCGCTTTGGCGGTCACTGCAGGCGGTCATTGCTGAAGCCCAGAATGCAGATATCCTTTGTGAGTGCAGGAGGCAAAGTCCTTTGAAATGGAAGTAGGGCTGGGTACAGTCCTCCGCGTCATTCTGCCAGGAAGCCTGTCTGAGAGCAAAACACACACCCTAAACAGCAGAGTCATTTAGAGTCATGTGACCCAGGACACTGACAGAAGGCATAAATGGTTAGGACTAGAAAATCCTAACTCAAAAAATGTATTCTCCCATCAGAAAGTAAATGATCAAGGAAGAAGAAGAAAGACCTATTTTTTATATATATATAACCCTCACCCATTCTAGCAGTGGCATGCTTCATCATTGGGTTCACACTGACTCCTAGAGCTCAGGGTGGGCTCAACCATATTCCAGGGAGCACTTTAAAAATAATTTGTTTTGATTGTTTTTTATTTTTTTACATTTAGATGAAAAGCCCTCACTCGTCCCAGGTGTCCCTTTATTAGCAGGATGAGCAGGGAGGTTTAAAACTATAGGAGTATGCAATAAGGATTTTGTGGTCTTATGTCCCTAATATGTACGTGCCAACATGTTTCTGCCCTACTCTATAGGCCTGTTTGGGTCCAGGGCAGGTCTGTGGTTTTTCGAGTTATTGTTTTTTTTCCACGAATTTTTTATTATCTTTGTCCTGGAGCCATTATTAACAGACTGGTCACAGGATAGCTTGTGCTAAAATCGGGCTTAGGTATTTTTGACAAAGTCATCACTGTTTCTCTGTCAGTTTTTTCTTATTATGGCCAACTGTATTTTGTCATTGATTCAATGTGGTATATGAAGGTACTGCTATTCCTCATAATCATTATTTAATGCCAAAAGGAAAAATGCATTATTTTATTTCAAAGTCAAAATTCATTATTTGATGCCACATTTCATGTTGTTTGCTTAACAATTTCACTTTCTTCTATGTTGTGACCCTTCATATGTATTGTTATTTGTGTTTGAGAAATAATCATGCTGATGCATGTATCTGTAGATAGCATTGAACTCATAGTAAGTAGTTAGAACCAGGGAACACTATGTATATATATTTTCCCCAAGATGTTAGCAAAACTAAAGATTCCCTAAATAAGAGAAACTAGGGCGCATCAGTCCTCTAAAACTACCCAAGTTATCATGGAGTAGCCACTCAAACATATGCAAACCATGTTCCCCACACAGGCTAAAAAATGTAACAAGTTTTGCAAAGAATGGTCCGCACGCACTAAGGAACACGTGTTTACCTGGCCAAAGGAAGGAACTTTTGACACTAATGCAATCAAACACATGATACACACATGTGAACCAAATATACAGTACAAAAGAAGGATAGGAGAGAGGAACTATTAGAACTGTGGTCCATCTTCGAGGAGGCCCAGCCCCATAATCCAATCCTACAGGCAACAAGTAAGGCATCCGCATATCCCCGCCATATGCCGGTATGGAGGTTCTCTCCCTGATGCCTGCTCACCCCGCCTTAAGATACACTAACCCACCAATTGAGGAAGCCAGAGGGTCCCCTACCAAGTAAGGAACTGTTAGGTCCAGGCATGAGAGTATAAATAGCCCTCAGGCCCATGCAATCCCAATCCTGCCCCAGTCCAGTGCAAGAATGAGGCTACAGGGTTAGCCCAGCTAACCAAGAGGGAAAATCGGAAATCATTGCAGAAGAGGCACCCAAAAACACTCACACTCCCTACTGTCCCCCTGGTCCGAACATTGAAAGAACCTCTAGCCACAGTAATTGCGAACAATACACCATACAGATTTGTAATAAACACAGGTGACAAAGTTGTGCCTAAGAGATGAAATTGTCCCCTTATCAAAAAAACACTGGGCTATACAAGGGCTGTCGGGTACGGTGACAGGTATTCCCTTCACACAACCTCTTGAACTAGAGGTACGGGGAAATAGTATGGGGAAACGTATTGAATTTTCCCTCATCCCCGATTAACATACTAGCGCGAGACTTGATGACCAAGCTACAAATGTCCATCCAGTTTGCCGATAACTGAACTATAGACTGCTACTTTTCTGGATCTCTTTCCCTAGATTGAACATTAGAGAGAGGTGGCTCACTCGGTCCCAGGGGGCTGAGCCTGGTCTAAGGAAAGCAAAAAGGGTTCCCCTGGACTTTAGGTTACAGATATATATTCACATCCAGTACTACTTCTTACTCACAAATATGTCGGCATAAAACATTCACTCTCCCCTTAATCTAGTGTCCTTGCAAGACTGGCCCCGCTGTGGCATAAATCTAGAACCAAACTGAAAAGTAGTGATAGTTTGAGTTTATTTTATAAAAACAATTTATTACTTTACACAGGCTTATAATTACATTAATGCAAATATTTTAAAAAAAGCTCCTTCATGAGTTTTTATGGAGGATGCTGATCCGTTTAAAAACATACAGAATATATATAAAGACACATCAATTGTAAACAATTTATAATACAAAAACACAAGACCCTATGACCGCAACAACACAATATTAAAATGTAGTATACATAGGACGCCGATGATCAGAATGCAGACGTGAAGAGATATCATCAGGAATTAAAATCGTGAAATTTCGGTGTAACATAAAGTCCAGGGGAACCCTTTTTGCTTTTCTCCTGCCTAGAGCCAGGGCCACTAAGACACTCCCACATCATATGTACACAGGTAAGGACAATCCCCACCAATCAGACTCCCTTCGCTGAGGCAGTCTTAGAATTACAAAAAAGTTCTTTGAGTCGTATGAATTTGCTCACCAGTGGACATGTCTTGTGCACCACCTCTCATTTCAGACAGCTAAAAGACAAGGATCTTGCTAGCCAATAGGGTATGGAAGCAGGAAGAGAGTCGGGTTTGTGCCACGGCCATTCCTGCTGGGTACTCCATGACAAGGCAGGAAGCAGCGCTAAGGCACACAGGGGCAATGATGGTAGCAATCGGAGCATATGTGCCACTAGGACCACCAAACTAAGCCTCTGCAGCCACCTTAGCACCTTCACACACAAGGACGTGCATAGACAATGCTATCTGGGACTATGTGATGCATTCTCCATACCTGAAGAGCCCTTTCTGCTGCAGAATGTGGTACCCAAATACATTGCTATCTAAGAAAATACTGCACGTAAAGTAGACAGAAAACCGCCACAAAAAAGTGTCCCTGTCAACCACATGGGGAGGGAAGCTGAGCATGAGCTGCGTAGACAGTCACACGCACCCACCACTCAGCGACCCATCAAGAGATCTCCCAAACAGGAGCCAGCCAGCGCACAGAGACACTGCAAAGTTGGTCCATCACAAGACGACAAAGACAGCCCTCAAGGAGACTGCATTGGCTGTGAGCGTTCAGATGGCACCAGTCCGAATGGGGACTCCACCACAAAACCCCAAAGGGTTTCAACTTACCTACAACGGAAGAAGCTAGGGTGGTTGGCAGCAACCAGACTCTGCACAATGTTACTATTGTCACAGAATGGGCAACATGGCTGACAGATCCGACTAAAAGCATACCATGAACACAGGGCACTGAGCCTGGGCCAGTCCCCCAAAATCTCCAACCACAAACTCAAGGCCATGAAAACCTGAATGCACCCTACATTCAGCCGCAGGGAGGTCAGTCAGCCATTGCACCACCACAGTAGAGATCAGGTAGTTGGACAAACATGTGGCAACAGCAACAACAGACAGGGAACCCAGCCCAACAGGGACCGAGACCACAACCACAGCAGGGAGGGGTAACTGTCTGGGGAGGTAATGCCTTCACACAAAAGCAGAACCCAAATGTGCAGTAAGTTAAAACCACCAATGCATATCATCCATTTCACCCACATCCCAAAATGTGCTGTACCACAAATCCAATGAAGGACCAATGAGATAATATTTGGAATTCAATTCTTTACATGTGTTCGGGAATTCAGGGCCATTGTATGTGTTATGCTCATCAAGTATCCTCACTCGAGTCTGCCATTAAGGGTGCCTGCGGGAGCCTAGGCCCCACTCTGCTGCTGATCCCCCAGGGCGGAGCTGACAGGCCACACCACAGAGTTAGGGCTGTTCGGTGAGGGGGTCAGGGCTACTCCTTGACCAGTCCTTAAGGGCAGGTGCCAGGTCCTTGCGACCACAAGTCAATTGGGACAGGTACTAATCACCAGATCAAAGGTTCCTATTCTCGGGCATCCAGCCCGGGAATAAAATACCTTCCTGGTATGTGGTCCCAACAGCGCCCTAAAAAAAGAGATGTCAAAACGAGCTAAAAAAAATTGCTAGAAAAAGGGTGTAGCCAAGATACCTTGTGTCAGGAGGGTCACGTTTCACGTCGCATGCCAGGGACTAGAAGGGTACACATATAACTTAAGGGAACATTGCAACTAACAATAGCACTCAAATAGCAACACACACCCTCATTATACTTCGTCCTATGCACATGTAGGTCAAACAACACACCCCACACCAATAGAACCCCCATGCACATACTAGGAGAGAAGGGCTGCTGATGCACAGTTAGTTACGCAGAGGAGGGAGGCCTAAGAACTCATACAATGCTGATGAGTTCTGTGACAATACCCACTCTGTGGTGTAAACCATAAAAAATAGTTATCACATCTGGGGCTACCTTCCGGTGCCTCACTAAAATTGCCGGAATGGAGTGTGAAGAGCGCACCTGTAAAGAAAAGCACTGTAATCCCGAAGAAAAATGATTGACGAGGGCACATGAAATAATGCACTGTTTTCTGAACTAACCAATGAACATAGCTCTTAGCCAATAGGTCGGCAATCAAATGTTCAAGTGCATCACCTTTTCAGCTGCCTCATCAGCACCCCGACAGGATCGACAGGGTGCGAATTGAGGACTACTAACTATACTGTGAACTTTTTTGTCTTGAACATTTTGAACTAAAGAAACTCCTAATTACCAGAAGACTACAGACACCTCCCCTACATTCATTCCATGACCTGCAATGTACAATACGTTATGTATTGTTGCATTTCTATGTAGTCTCTGTTTACTATGAGTGTTGCCATATCCATTCATCACCAAAGACCTGCCTATTCAAATGGAGTCCACCCAGGAACTATTACAGTGCTTGAGTAGGGACTTTTCCCATATCACTTACTATTACACCGAACCCAACACTAGCATCCCACATGCACTACACATAGCCCTCTAAAACAACGCATGGTATCAGCACATGACCTCCATGGGCTCCAAGACATCAGCCAGGTCATGTTACGTCTGTTCACAGATACTGCATGAGGTAGGCACAGATAGGCTTTACTTATCTTAATAGGTAGGCCCCGAAAAAACTGAAACCTGCTCCACCTATGCCTATGTAGAATTAGGGCCAAAATACAAACCAACAAGGTAGAACCCCACAGAATAGTAGTGAATCTGACAATATTAGAGACCAATCCAACAACATTGTACCGTTTTACGGAGGTTAGTGACATTCAAACTGAGCTAGATAGGATGCTCAGGAGAGGCACCATAGGGGAGGATACTGTATGGCCGCAAGACTACCCTGAGAAGAGATTCTTGGAGGTAGCAAAACCACTGAACAAGGGCACGTACATGTCCACCCCTGCTTCCATCTGTGGTACCTGGGTGGCTATTAGTGTAAATTTGGCAGTCTTCTTTAATAACAAACAGATCCTAGACATGGAATTGCAGTGTAGGGCCATCTTCCTCAATGATACAAAGGGAAATGAGTCTCGTAGGGAAGGGTCTAATAGCAGCTTAGATACCCCATGTCAGGAAATCTGGGATATCGAGGTGGGTGGATATCAATGCCTGGAGGGAAGGGGCAACCCATAATTGTAACAAAATGTACACATATTCCTTGTGTTTCAGCGGTAAAGGAACAATTGCACTGGGCACAAATGAAAACTGTGGCACAATCCTGCATATTCCGGGCATGCAATGGGGCTCTATGCTGATGAATACCTTCTGGCAGTGTGGCAAATTTGCCTACACCCAGCTCATCCCCGGATGGACTGGCATCTGCTCCCTCATCACCATATACACCCAACCCTGGTCATTCCCGGAGAAGAACTGTTGGATTTCTACCCACACCCGCTAAAGAAGAAGACAACTATATTGCTTTAGGCTTGTGAAAAAACGAATTGCTGATTGTTTTTGGCTGGAATCAGTGCAAGGACATTCCAGAGAATTTAAACTGTTCTCCGATGCATAAGTATCAGCGGGAGGCTCCATACCCTTCTTCACCCTATGGACGAAAGCGAATGCCAGCGTGGTGCAGATAATCAGGGTGGGAAATGCTCAAGATGATGAACAGCACTGAGCCCAGCCTTAATTCAATCAAGGAAGAACTGAGAGCCATCCGCCTCATGGTGATGCAACACTGATATGTGTTTAACTTAATGACCTCAGTGGAGGGAGCGGTCTGTGCCAAGATCACTGCATCCTGCTGCAGGTTTATCCCAGGAAATGATGTGGACAATGGGACTCTGACTCTTGCCATCCAAGCACTGCACCGATTACAAAGAGACATGTGTGAGGAGGGAGGTGCCCCTGGGAAGGGGTTGTACTCAAACTGGCTCTCCTGGCTCCCTGTGGTGGCTGTCTAGAATGTGCACGTCATTGCCGTCCGTTTTCCTATTGCTATTTTTTTGTGTGATTTCCTGCAAAAAACACAGTCCTCACATTTGGTAGTATTCAAGTCACTAAGAAAGAAGTGATGATCAAAACTGAAGAACTAGAAATCTGCAATAATGCGACTGAAATGAAGTAGGGGTTGGATAGCACAATTGGAAATTCAACTAGAGGAGGGAATCTTAATATTGAAAAAGTCAATGTCAATGTTAATAATGATACATTTGTATATAAGAACAAAATTGCATATCTATTATCACATTCATTCATAGGAATTCTTTGTCAACCCAGACTTAGAAATATGTGTTCAGGCAGGCTCTGAGACCTAGGCCTGAGGTTACTGATTGACAGGTCGCAGGTGGGGCGGCACATTGCCAGCAGAAAAAAAGCATGAACAGGAAACTCAGATCAATCCCGCAGATAGGTGCAGCGACACCACAATAGTCCAGAGAGATTGGCCAGAATAGAGCAGACATGGCCGGTGGGGTGCGCTCATTCTCAAAACACCATAAAGTCAGATGCCACATGAAGTTAGAACACACACAGCTAATCAGGACACAGCACACACAGTACCCTCATGCCTGACACCTGGATACACTACCCACTGGCCCCCATTGTATCCATGCAAGACCGAGGCCGACCTGCATTTGTTATCAGGGGCCGAATTTATGACTCTAAACACAAGGACCGCACTCTCTACCAAAAAATGATAGAAACATTTATGATACCCATATAAATGTATAAAACCTTCCTCAGATCGATTGTACTATGGGACAGTCCTTCTGTAACTGTGCTCCCAGCTGAAGCGTTTAATTGAACCACTTGTTCCTGTTTTTCCAAACGCTGCTTGTCCTTTGTTTTTGCAAAGTAAATTCATGTTCAGCAACACCATAACAATTGAGTATTCAGTTTTAAATCGTAGTGACACGCCAGAATGTCACCAGCACAATTTCCAAATTAGTAAGATCTGTAGTTGAGCCGCAGCGAGTTCCATTCTATCTTATTAGCAACCATCAATATCAGTTGACCCCACACATAAAAAATGTTCCTCAGTGCTGTGACGGAGCCCAATTGTTGATATTCAGTCTCTAAATCATGTTCTATTTTCAGGGATTTTCATTGTTGTATTCTGCAGGCATTCAAGCCTCAAATACCTGCTAACCATTCTCTTAAATGTGGCCAGCCCACACATCCCACCCTTCCTTGTGTTCAAATTATTATTTAATCTCATCCTCTACCCTGCGCCGGGACACTTCCGTTGGAGGTAGCTGTGCGCTATATAAGTGTTTAATAATAATAATAATAATACCTTACTCTCAAATACTTTATCCCTAAGCAATGCCTGAGTAATGCCAAATGCAGTCTCCCTCTCTTCAACCCTCACTTAAGCAGGACAAAATCTAGAGAGATGAAATCCACAGCACTGCCAAAATGCCAATAAGACTGATGTCAAGATCCCTAATATCTTGGTGCAAAGGGGTGCTTGAGAAGATATAATTTCGGCTTAAATTGGACTTATGAATATGAGAGAAAAGGTATATTCCAACAGGTCCATTTGCCTCTCCCCCCAAGTATCCCTCAAACCCATATTTTGTAGTTTATTCAACAGTCTGGAAGCATCTTTCACAGGACCTGCTGAAAACAATATTCCTGATCAAAATACAGTATTAATTAGGGATCCTATTGCCTTCAGCAAACATGGGTAAATTTAGGAAAAGGTGAGCAAAAAGGCCTCTTTCCCTATGTTGGTAACATAAATCGTTGTTATCCATGTGAACGAGACCAATGACAGGGCATTGAAAATTGCAACTTACCTAATGAATTTTAAATGGGCAGGTTGTTCGGTGACCCCCTGCTATGCGTTTTTTTGCAGAGAGACCTATTTGCACACAGGTTATTTCTCAAAATCCAATTCCATTGGCAAAAATCAGGGTGCAATTTAGATGCACTTTTTGAGCATGGAATTGACTATAATTCCATGTGCAAAAAGTGCCACTAAAATACAGGCCGGTACTTTCTTCAGAGAGGAAAAGAAATCCTGGAGATAATTCTTAGTGAGGGTCATTCTCAGGGCAACCAAAGGTGGAAACGAGGAATCAGAGTGCATTCTAGTGGGATATCACCTAGCGTGAAACATTTCTCCTCGTTGCACCAGGGTAAGACCAGGTTTTCCCTGGTCTTAATTCTGGCGCTGCCTCCTTTTAACGCCTCCCTTGTAAATAGGGGCAGCGTCAGAATCAATGGGTGTTGCGATGGACCGCCCACAGCAACACCCATTGCCCTCCCCTTTCACACTAAGCATAGCGTGAAAGGGGGCCTTTTTTACAAGGCAGTGTTAAGCCACTTTAAGTGGCTTAACGCTGCCTTGTAAATAAGGAGAAGCCCCTATCGCCACAGGAATGTCGTAAAAAGTGGCGCTCCATTGGCGATAGGGGCTAGTATATATGCCCCTCATTGTTTTAGCATTTTTTGCTACAAGGGTTCCTTCACTCTGTCTGGCAGGGTAGGGCACACTTTCTGCAGATGCACGGGGTCCAAATACTGTGGAACAATGCAGGCTACCTGGACAGGGCGTCCTCTCATTGAGGACTCGTGACTTCACCCAAACACATAGTTTAAAACGTCATGCATAAAAGAAAGAAAAAGTTGGCTCCTCCAAGCCTATCTCTACATTCCTCGGATACTAAAACGATCAACTAGGAGGATAGAGACGCGCTTTATTTGTAGTTTTATCGAAATGAATTTCTTTACGGATTTCGAAATTATTGGTTTGTGTATTAAATGACAAAAATCCTGTCACAACTTTATGCAGAGTATTAGGGGGATAGACAAAGAGCAGTGCTTACAGAAAGTCGAGCATTGTGATGTTGTGCGATTATTTTCTCCACTTTGTAAAACCAGTCGCTAGACGGGTACCCTGTTGCCACTGACAAATCCAAGCCCCTTTTCAAGTAAGGAAAATCTCCGACGAGTAGGAAAGACCCAACAAAGAGATCAGCTCTGGTGATTTGTGAAATGTTACATTTAGCAGGCTTTTAAATAGTGGCGTCACACTTCTTAACACCATTAGTTCCATGCCATTGGTATGAGTGATCCTATTTTCCATTAGTACTCTCCTGGGTCCTGAAATGTATTTGTTCTGATGTTCATGATTTGTTAAGCACTTTGAGATCAGACACAGTGCTGATGGCAAGGGATGGACAAAGCAACATCCACCGCTTCCCTAGTCTTTTAATTCAATCTCCTTGCAGCTTGTAATGATAAAATGCCGTCTATTCTTGCTGTTCTTTTCTCCGAATAACTAACAGTCTTATGAATGATTTGATAAAACTGAAAGTGCCAAATATTTGATTGGATTCCCAGCAATGGAACAAATTTGGACCCGCAATAAACCATCCCCTTTAGCTTTGGGTAAATGTGTGATTGAAATATTGTTCGACTTTAGAGAGGGTGATATTTTATTTCAAGGATTTTATACTTCATTAAAGCAAGAGTGTGACCTGTGGTAGGAGCTGTGAAAGACTTGAGTGTTATATATGCATTTCAATTACATGAGTGTAATTTTGGATAATGCTATTTGTGGCTATATTGCACCATCAATATACAGCTCTGTGCTGCGACGCTGCCTTTGGCATAAATCTACTAAACTCCAGGTCCCAGGTTTATTGTGGACACACCTCCTGTACATCATACCACCTTCAAAGCACTTCATTGGTCTGATGAACAGGTTTGCAGAAGGGAAGCGCATTGCAACCAAATAATGTTTGACGAATGAATTTGACAAAAGTGACCTTCGTAAAATAATGACTCTTCGAGGAGTTCAAACCTTTGAAGTGTTGAAGTTTATACTTTAAAATAAGTTTTTCTTCAAATTCAGTATGTTACATCAGGACCAATTGGAGACTTATGTTCATAAAGCTCTGTAATCTACATATATAAAACAAGTATATGATGGGATATGGAATGGCTAGCAGAAAGAACACCTTTACAGAGAATGTGGTTCAGATACTATAATACATTTAAATTAATGAACAATTGAATAATACATTGAATCTAAAGCGCTTCAGCAGTTCGTTGGGGATAGCAAGCGCTATATAAATATCAATACTATGTTATACAATTCGTGCTGATGTTTGGACGGAGAAGTACATCCTGCTGAAAGAAATATGTGATTTTATTTAGGAAAAAACTTGTAGGTTTGATTGTACAGGGGCTGCATGCTAAACGATGCAACACCTATTTAATGTCCAGTTATTAATATTCAGAAAAGGCATCCGCACTTAACCGTATTTTAATAATTTCCATGGTGGACGTCCAAAGGCAATTGGAGAGCTCATTACCGCTACCTGGCCGTCCCCCTGCTGAGCAATGCTAATCCCCGCATGCTTGTACCCACACCGTGCATTAATTCCAAGTCCAGAGGACCTACTGTATTTCTTTGATTTAAAAATTCAAAGTTGTAATCACCATATTTTATTCTCTTGATCATTGATATGGAAGTTCATGAAAATAGCAGCTGTGCTGAAAATTCTACCTCATTTTAACATAACACTTGCAGTTGGTGTTGTGACGTGTGTTCTTCCTCCTGCCAGATTCCAGTCACCATATGCAAGTATACTGAGCAAATACATAATTTCCCATTTAAATGAGATGTAAACCAACCCAGTCAGTAACCATAAATCGTGAATATTTTGAAGGTAGTCAGGAATGGGTGTTATAACGATGATTTTCATTGCTATGACTCGAACGGGGGATGCCCAGTCCGGTCAGGCATAGCACCTGACAGGGTTGGGGTATCCCCCTGTCTGATGACTCCCATGCAATCTCCCTGAATGCGAACGATATCCTGTGCTACCTACTGGGCATTGCTTCAGATCTCACCTGTGTGGCCTCGCACCTGGCAGACTTTGGCCGAGTGTCAGGATTGACCAGTCGCGGCTCCCATGACTTGCGGGTGGGGGGTGAATCGCGCTAGGGTGGGCGGGACTAAATAAAATATGTACCTTACGAGTCCTGCGCTGACTCCGCTCCTGGCCAGGTCCGGCGTTTTCCTGCTGCCCTGCTGCTTTCAGGGAGCATGCAGCCTCCCTCCCCTAAGCCAATCACAACGCTGCAATGGCAACTTTGTAATTGGTTGGAAAGGCGTCCAGAGGGGTGCCTACGGAGAGGCCATTTTTGCTATGTATGCACAAAGAATAAATGATGGACAGACTGCAGAACAATGCCATACATTCATCCCAGTACAGAGATCTGGGCCTAAATCCATCGTATTTTTGCTCACCATGCCATTGCATTTTGGACCCAGCCATATGCAAATCAGTCTTGACCCTGCACTCAATGGGAACAGTTTAGCCCGAAATGCCAAGCCAGGTCCTCCATGGACTGGAAACAAGCATCCTAGAACCGGTTTCGGGGTTTTACCCCTCATCAGCCAGGATACTTTGACTCCAGTGGCATGGAGAGCACGGGACCCATGTCTGGGCATACCCATCCCACTCGGGGTGACAAATGCAAAAAAAACAATTGATGGACAGAATGCAGAACAATGTCATACATTCATCCCAGTACAGAGATCTGGGTCTAAATCCATTGTTTTTTTGCTCGCCATTCCAGGGCCATTGACCTGGGGGAGTGCCCTGTTGGTGGAAACCAACTTCGGTGAGCCACCTAGGGGTGCCAGTATATAATGCGATCCCCAACCAACTTGAGGGTAGTTTATTAGCAGCGGTCGCCTCCATCCAGTCACAAATTCCCTTTTGGTCATCCCACCCGTTGTCAGTGTTGGGCCAAGTGGCACTTTCTATGATGGTGATTCTTCTCTGTCTCTTACATTACTTCATGAACCTTTCTTTTTCCTCCCTAAGTCATTCTTTCTGGGCATTCATGTCGTCCTGGGGGACCTGTGCTGACACAAGTCATGCAGACAGGTGGTCCTGGTGAAACTCCAGCTTCCCTCGAAACAGACGGGCCTGGGGACACCTAACTCCAAATATTATTACCTGATGGACAAGCTGCAGTGGCTCTCCTACTGGCTGGCAGGCTGGTTTTTGGAGGACACAAGGCAGCTTCTGTGCTCAAGGCCCCTGACTTTTACCAGGAGTTTATTATCCAAACGGATGCCTTGGAGCATGGTGTAGGGGAATTCCTATCACAGCTAAATGAAGGCCTAGATCAACCTGTAGCTTTCATCTTTAGGAGGCTACTTCCCATGGAACAGAGGTGGAGTGCTACTGAGAGAGAAGCCTTTGCTATGGTCTGATTCATAAAAGGGGGTGGTGATGGACAGAGTATCTGAATTAAGCAGAACACTCCTACCGAGTCAAAAGATCAGGGCTTGATCAATCACCATTTTTTAGCTCACTGCACCTTCCCAGTTCAGAACCTGGCTACATGCAAAATAGTCTGACCCTGGCCCAGTGCATCATGGGAACAGGGAAGACCAAACTACCAAGCCAATTCTTTACTGGAAAGGAAACAAGCTTCCGGGGACCGGTTTCTGGCATTGCAGCCGTCTTCGGCCCGGCTTGCTTGAATCCTGATGGTGCAGTGAGCAAGGGACTCACATCTGAGTATACCCTTCCACACTTGTGGTGGCCAAAATGATTCATAAAAGGGGGTGGTGATGGACAGAGTATCTGAATTAAGCAGAACACTCCTACTCAGTCAAAAGATCAGGGCTTGATCCATCACCGTTTTTTAGCTCACTGCACCATCCCAGTTCAGAACCTGGCTACATGCAAAATAGTCTGACCCTGGCCCAGTGCATCATGGGAACAGGGCAGACCACACTACCAAGCCAATTCTTTACTGGAAAGGAAACAAGCTTCCGGGGACCGGTTTCTGGCATTGCAGCCGTCTTCGGCCCGGCTTGCTTGAATACTGATGGTGCAGTGAGCAAGGGTCTCACATCTGAGTATACCCTTCCACACTTGTGGTGGCCGAAACGATTCATAAAAGGGGGTGGTGATGGACAGAGTATCTGAATTAAGCAGAACACTCCTACTCAGTCAAAAGATCAGGGCTTGATCCATCACCGTTTTTTAGCTCACTGCACCATCCCAGTTCAGAACCTGGCTACATGCAAAATCTTTTGACTGGGTAGGAGTGTTCTGCTTAATTCAGATGCTCTGTCCATCACCACCCCCTTTTATGAATCGTTTTGGCTACTACAGGTGTGGAAGGGTATGCTCAGACATGAGTCCCTTGCTCACTGCACCATCAGGATTCAAGCAAGCCGGGCCGAAGATGGCTGCAATGCCAGAAACCGGTCCCCGGAAGCCTATTTCCTTTCCAGTAAAGAATTGGCTTGGTAGTTTGGTCTGCCCTGTTCCCATGATGCACTGGGCCAGGGCCAGACTAATTTGCATGTAGCCAGGTTCTGAACTGGGATGGTGCAGTGAGCTAAAAAACGGTGATGGATCAAGCCCTGATCTTTTGACTGGGTAGGAGTGTTCTGCTTAATTCAGATGCTCTGTCCATCAACACCCCCTTTTATGAATCGTTTTGGCCACTACAGGTGTGGAAGGGTATGCTCAGACATGAGTCCCTTGCTCCCTGCACCATCAGGATTCAAGCAAGTCGGGCCGAAGACGGCTGCAATGCCAGAAACCGGTCCCCGGAAGCTTGTTTCCTTTCCAGTAAAGAATTGGCTTGGTAGTTTGGTCTGCCCTGTTCCCATGATGCACTGGGCCAGGGCCAGACTAATTTGCATGTAGCCAGGTTCTGTACTGGGATGGTGCAGTGAGCTAAAAAACGGTGATGGATCAAGCCCTGATCTTTTGACTGGGTAGGAGTGTTCTGCTTAATTCAGATGCTCTGTCCATCACCACCCCCTTTTATGAATCGTTTTGGCCACTACAGGTGCGGAAGGGTATGCTCAGACATGAGTCCCTTGCTCACTGCACCATCAGGATTCAAGCAAGCCGGGCCGAAGACGGCTGCAATGCCAGAAACTGGTCCCCGGAAGCTTGTTTCCTTTCCAGTAAAGAATTGGCTTGGTAGTTTGGTCTGCCCTGTTCCCATGATGCACTGGGCCAGGGCCAGACTAATTTGCATGTAGCCAGGTTCTGAACTGGGATGGTGCAGTGAGCTATAAAACGGTGATGGATCAAGCCCTGATCTTTTGACTGGGTAGGAGTGTTCTGCTTAATTCAGATGCTCTGTCCATCACCACCCCCTTTTATGAATCGTTTTTGCTATGGTCTGGGCACTGGAGAAGCTGAGACCATACTTGTTCGGGACTCACTTCCAGGATCAGACACATCACAGGCCCCTCAGGTGGCTAATGCAAATGAGGGGTGAGAATCCAAAATTGTTCAGGTGATCCATTGCCCTACAGGGACTAGACTTCGCAGTGGAACATCGCCCTGGGTCAGACTGCACCAATATTGATGGTCTCTCCAGGTTTTTCCAACTTAGTGAAAAGAATTCCCTAGGGGTTGTGTCGATCTCCCTACTTCTTCCCCACATGTAAAACCTGATAGACTTAGGGTGGTCTTCACCCAAACTTTTGGCCTCACCTCCTCCATTTGTGATGAACTTATTTTTGTTGGCCTTAGAACTCTACATACTTTACCAACTCTAACCTGTGTTAAAATGCTTTTGCTACTCCCCTAAAATGTGATTAAATTGGCTCATACCTAATTGGCATATTACTTTACTTATAAGTCCCTTGTAGAGTGGTGATACATGTACCAGGGCTTGTAAATTAGTTGGTACCTGTTGGCCTGCAGCACTGATTGTGCCACCCACCTAAGTAGCTGTCATGACCCATGCTTATCCCGCAACAATCAGGGTATTCTCATGAATAGGCCACTTTTCGAACGCATGTGTTTACAACGCATGCCATTACAATGTGGTCATTACAAGGACCTCATTGTTACATTGCAGAATATTACAACGCAAGTCATTACAATTACTTGCTGTAAAGGGGGGGCACTGGGCGTTGGAATAGTATAATTTACTATTCCAACTCCAGTCCTTGCAACAGTAGGGAAAGTGTTGGATTGTTAATTCTTTAAAGGTGCTGCAGGAGTGGAAATAAAAGATGTTATGCATAATGTTAGCCTCCGCATCTTTAATGAAATTTTGATTCTCATTTCACTTTGCTTGGAGAATCGCCATTCTTATGAACATGTATGAGATCACCTGGGATCCACGTTCTAAGGGTGGCTAATGAAGCTGCAACAAACAGATATTACAATCACTGATTGTCAGATTGTATACTAAGACTGTGACTCAGGAACAGATTCTTATTGCTCTAAAATACAAACCCAAGCATGCGGTGATGGTGTTTCATAATTGGAACATGAGGTTACATTTATTTCAGAATGTCTCTAGGGCCCTTATCAATGATGGAGGGAAACATTTTGATTCCTGCACTAAGGAGATTTTGAACAGGATCAGAGGTTATGCTTAATACAGTAATTAGCACAACCCTGCAATTTTACCATGGCAGATTTTGATAGGTCAAACCTGCCAAACTATAGTGAGTAAAATGTACAGAAAACATTGATTTTGAAAGTAATTATCCATTTGTCAAGGGAACAGTCTATTTACTGCACCAGTAAAATACCCCACCACTGGAAATGAAATTTAACTGGTATGGTAAATACTTCACCCTGATCTGGCCCCCTTGTAATTAAGGGCAAAGAGTTGACAAGAAACGTAGATGACATTCTACTGGATTTTTCCGTAGAAATATGTATTAAATACTGCACAATCTATGACTGAGCCACTGCCACTACCCTCCACAGCTCAGGGACCACTGGAGGTCAGACATTGGTCTCTAAAGCAGCAAAGACTGAATCCAGAATGGTGGTGGAGACCAGCCATGATAGTCCGTAAACTTCCACACATGTGGGAAGTGATGCTTGCAAACTACCATTATTGGCAGTAAGAGTGTACTAAAACGCTGATAAGAGATTACTGGGGAGTTCAGAGTAGCGGGGTCTTCAAATTTCGAAGTACTCAGTCGCTTAAAACAAAACTGATAACGGTGTTTTTTTTCTAATCCCCCTCCTGTGTGGAGATGAATGTTACTCCTAATTTGTGACCTTTTGTGGTGCACGTGTGTGCACGGCGAGCGCTGTATTTGCAAGAGGTGTGAGGTCTGAGATGAGTACAGCCGTGGCTGATGAACCTGTACCTTGTGGCTCATACTCATTTCTTAGCGACCCACATTCCCTTTTGAGTACCTGTGATTCCGGAGGCGAGGTCTGTTGACAATCAGCAAGCAGCAAGTGGGGAGCGGAGAGTATGGAGGTCAGCTAGTCGGAAGCTGGCGTATCTAGAGGGAATTCGACCTGACTCACCGTTTCTGAAACTGCAAGCAGCCAAAGCAGCTGAAGAGCGAAGCAGGGGGCATAGGTCAGGAGCCAAGAGTGCCCTGTGGCCTATTCGGAGTGAACCACCTCGCCGGTCCCAATACCACTGATCCTGCTGCTGTAGCCACCACTCTGCTGCTGCTAACAGCTACCGGCGGCGGCCTCAGGAAACGGCTAGTGGCTGGCACGGGCCAGGATCTTTGGGGCTTCATGCCACTGCAGATGGGAGCTCCGGCATTAGGCCGGTGCAGCTTGACAGGCACACCCCAGTGACCACCAGTCTCTCCTTCCTGCACAGCTACCAGCCACACCATCTTTTAGCGAAGCTCCACACTGCACTGCAACACAAACAGAGGCAAGTGAGGAAGCATAGATGAGGGCATTACTCAACGTGACCAAGCACCAGGCTCCCACGCTACAGCGGGAAAGCGGGAAGAGGTAAGCAGAGAGCGGGCACATCACTGAGCAGTACCAAGGTAGCACTCTAGCCTCAATGCCCCAAGGTGCAGCTAGCTCCATCACTTAGCCAAGGCACTTGCCCCTGAGGATCAGGTGGCTCTGCTGATCATGCAGTTCACGTCACTGCCATCAAAGGCCCGAACCAGAGGCGGGTGGTTGCCGGGGCCAGGGTGGGAAGGGAGCTGTAAGCCTGGGCCTGCATACTACAGCGGGAAGCCCTCAGGAATCAGGAGTCAGGAGCATGGAGCATTCCTTCCTGTCTGTTACCACTTTACCACCAGAAGCCTATTCGCCATACTGTCAACCGGGCGCATCTCCCACCAAGATGCCCCAGTCTAACACACTCGGTTGCAAACAATCCCCTGAGGAAGGGATTAAAGAGGCATCCAAGGGGGCTGGGAGCTCTAAAGAACAAGCCAGCAGTGCTTGGGTTGCCCTCCTAAATACAATGCTACTGTCAGTGGAAGTGCTTCAATACCAGTCCGATAAGATGGACACCCAGCTCTCCTTATTAAACACCCTGGCATTGCTCACTGCTAGCATTGATGAAAAACTAGGGGATCTTACGGCTTAATAAAGAGAGCCCAATCCGAAACACATTCCAGATCCCAGCTGTAGTCAGATTGTGGACAAACTATTGACTCTCCCCTCAATGCTAACCACCATGCTCAGGGATCAGAGGAATGCACCAATCACCTCCACACGCACTCCCTCCATGGACCTGAACTCAGGGCCTGGCCCAGGCTGAGGGGAGCACGCCAACTCAAAGAATCACAACATCCAGCAGGAGGGCTCAGTCATCTAACAAAGGAAGGGGGCATCGGCACTTCCAAAGAACCATCTATTGCAGTCCATGTAGAATCTCACACTCTAAAGACTAACTACAAGTAACGTCATCAGCAGAAAAGGAAAGGCCTCAACCAGAAACTTCTCCCAAACGAAGCAGCCTTCTTCCCTATTTTCAGCCAACAGTACCCCAAACAGATTTCAACTTGAGTGACGAAAGCAACCAAAACAAGGTCTTGCAACAAACTAACATCTGTCTAAACCCAAGAGCTCTGCCTCTTCCTCATAACACCAGGAGGCAGCTCATCAAAATAGAAAACAGGGACACGTTACTGAAAATGACAGCCTCTCATAGAGAAAGAGATACGTCATATTTAAGCCCAGCACACATTCCAGAGCCCCTAAAGACAATAACCTCTCGAACTAGGCCTAAGGGAAAGGAGGCACTCCAATCAGAACCAGATTTAGCAGCAGCCAGGATCCAGGTGTCTGAAAAGGACATAACTAAGGGCCTTGGCCTAGAACATCAAGTAAAAAATGATCGACCAAGCACTTGTGCGAGCCACACTATTCACAAAACGGTACCACTCATAACCGCAGGGCACCAATGGCAGGACCCTGTCTAGATTCATCAGAGCACTGTTCACAACATGGTCCTGCTGCTCATAATCACAGGGAACCAATGGCAGGACCCTGACCATATTCATAAGAGTACTCTGTGCTTGTTGAAGCTGACACTACCAGGTGCACCAACCAACATGATAAGGACTGAAATCAAACACAGTTCCTTTGGAGAGGGGGAGCAACCACAACTCAAGTAGGGTTTCCAACTTAATTGCCAACACGCAACTGCGCTGCACGCTAGACAGCTATCCTATGTTACACAACTCCAGAACACCACACTGCCTGGTATCATCTCTACACTGCTCAAACCAAAGTATACCTCAAAAAATAACCATGACATCCTCAAAGGGGGAAACATCTTGAGATTACTACGGGCCACACCCAACCATGCAAACCTAAATTCAATGGATCTTCTATCAATAGAGTGTATCCATCCCAAAAACCTGTCAATGTCTGAGGCAACAAGAGCTTGGTGGAAAATAACCGCAATCGCAGAGAGTATTAGAGGATTATTGAACCTTTAAAGCTTGGGGCATCACGCCTCACCAAAACCTAGGGTATCCATCTCCTCTTCTTATCCCTAGCCCAAGGTCTGGAGCACCTATCCCCCCAAGGCCCCCCCATCACAGTGCTCAGAGGGGCCTTGGGGCAATCACCACAACAAAGAGCACCCCCAGTGAGTACTCTGCAAGCTATCCCCAGGGCAGCATCAGCTCCCTGAAGTAGACATCCAAATTTGGAGCTGATCACAAGAACCATAACTCCTTTTCCAGAAATCCAATGGCAATATTTGGAAAAAGTAATAAGCACCAGGGCAAATAAATCGGCACTCAGCTCTTGTGGAATTTCAATGGCTTGGCAACAACATTTTCAGACCCAGAATTCCTGCAATAACTCAACTCATTTGACATAATCTTGCTGCAGGAAACATGGTTCGCAGAACCACTGGATTTACAAGTTTTTCTATGCTTTGCCCCGCCGGCTACAACGGGCGGGACATTTGGCATTAATTGCTGTCAGGAACAGCAATTCATCTTTTACACTCACAACTGACAGCAAGAAAGACGTATATTATCAACTGGGAATGCTTTACCACTACATTTTCAGACCTTCATGCCTCGTCTCCCAAAAAGTATCTCTCCCAGGCCCCCAGGCAGGTAAACAGGATCACAAAAGTGTAAAGGGCTCAAAAAAAGGTCCTCAAAAGATCCATAAACAGCTCCTTGAGATCCCAACGACATGATCCAGGGAACATAAGTCTCCATTCTTTTTTGCAACAACAAAGAACAAATCTAAAAATACTGAAATGGGGAATGAACAAAAAACATGAATACGAGACCTAGGCTAAGTTTCTCCACAACATAAATCACAATGATAGTGCTCGCTTATGGAAAATAGTAAATACAATAACACGCCGCAGCACAAAGGCATCTCTTCTCACATCTCAGAGGAAACCTGGGCTTGCTTCTTAAATGAGCACTTCAATCACCAAACTGGGGGCAGGCACTTGGTCAATTTTCCGATTTAGAGTTTCACCGTGAGATGGCCTGGAGGGCACCCTACTGAAAAAGGCAGCACCACCACCAACTTCTTTCATGAATTAATCAGCTGAGTAAGAGACTAGCGCCTCAGAGTTGCTCTTAAAAAGGAAGAAAGGAAGGGGCCCGGGCCTGAACAGCATCCCACCGGCATTGTTGAAACAGAGGACAGCAGAATGGGCATGCATAATTCAACCACTACTCTCGGAAGTTAGATCACTGGGCAGGATTCCAGCACTATGGAAAGGCTCCACGATTGTTCCAATACACAAAAGCGGTGACAAGGTCTTGCCCGGCAACTACCGATTGGTGGCACTAACTGACAACGGGCCAAATACTTTGCAGAAACCGTGCTAGAGGAGCTCACAGCCTGGGCAGACGTCAAGGATATAATACCATCAAACCTGACAGGCCTCCCAAAATATCAGGTACAATAACAATCATCCTAGCAATTTCTCTGCTCATTGAGGCAGCAATGTCCACAAAAATGCGCTACGCCTCTACTTTATCGCTTTTAGTGCCCCTTTCTATAATGTCAACAGGGCAAGATTGTGAGAGAAACTAGCCCAGTGGAGCATTCCACAAGCTCTCTTAAAAATGCAGATACCTGGATTCAGATGAAATTGGGAGCAGGGACACACCTCTTGAGAAAAGTAACATAAACCAAAGGCCTGCAGCAGGGCTGTGTGCTCGCATCCATCTTATTTAACCTTATTTAACCTACTTATGACAGATCTACCTCAGGAACTCAATATCTGCTACTCCAATGCACCCAGGCTGGGGGGCAAAACTCTATCCAACCTCCTGTGCACCGATGATGTAATTCTGCTTAGCCACAAAGCAGTCGGCATGCAACAACTGTTAAACAAAATTCACGATTATACCATATAAAACAATCGTACAATCAACCTCAAGAAAACAAGGGCAATGTCCAACAAGAGGAAATGAGCGAGGTCCTGGCACCTGGGCGGCACACCGTTGGAACTAGCGGCAGATTAGAAATACCTATGTGTCAACATAGATAAAGAAGGATCCTTTGCATGACGGTAAGGCGAAATCAGAAGGAAGGAAGTCGCTAAGTACCCTTCTGAAAGTAGCACAGGCCAAAATTCTACCCACAAAACATATGGCAGCGAATCAATGTGAGGTAGAGACGACAAAATATTTGACAGAATTCTAGTCAAAGCATACAGAATTATGTTTAGCCTCCCAAACTACACTTCCCCAGCGCAAACAAGGCTGAAGATTGGCTTATTGAAACAATCCTTGGCCAGGCATGGCGCCTAGATAATCTGCTGAAAAAAGATCGGATCATTTGCCCCAAACTTTCTAAACCAGCTCTTATGGCAAGACCTCCAGCAGAGGGATGCAATCCCTGCATGAAGTTATCTGCATTAATCTCTGGCAACCACTGGGCTCTCTGACCTCTGGAACACACAGTCCATCATTCAGCCTTTAAGAAGCTGGTCTGGTAATCTCTAAAACAATTCTCCATGGTGGAGTACAAAGGCACATTCTTGGCCAAATCTCATGCCTGGATGACTTTGAACAACTATAACATTTTAACTCCTCAAAAATACTTTAACCTGGGACACCCGAAATCACGAAAAACAAAAAGCCAGATGTACGACCATTCATTTTTGTGAGTAGCAAATTGCGTTAAATTGCGACCTGCCATATTTGCGACTCACAAAAATGAATGTACAGTGTCTCAGACACTCTTTATGTTTCCCAATGGGGTCGCAAATTTCATGACTCATTAATATTCATGAGGCTGTCTCAATTTGTCACCCCATTGGGAATGGCTCACACTCACAGGGATGGTGGCCTGCTGGGGGTCAGCAGACCATCATGTCTGTGACTGTTTTTTCAATAAAGCACTTTTTAAAAAAATAAATCCTGTTTTCCTTAAAGGAAAACGGGATCCATTTAAAAAAGAAAAATAACTTTTCAGTTTCATTTTTTAAGTGCAGGCGGTGATCCCTGTGACCACTGCCTGCTCTTAAAAAATATTTTTGCACCCATTCACAAAGGGAAAGGGGTCCCCTTGGGACCCCTTCTCGTTTGTGAATGGTTTACCACCCTTTTGAAAAGGGTGGTAAACTGCGAGTGTTTGTTAGACCTGTCATCATTGGCGTGAGTCTCCCTTCCATTTTTTCAGATTGCCTCCACTGTTTTTGATATCTTTTTGCTGGTTATATGCTTTGGGCACTGTGCCACTGCTATCCCGTGCCACAGGGCATGTGCGCCCTATGTTAAATTAATGTACTAATTAGTGATTTCATGATTGGGTTATTTGATTTACTTGTCAGACCCTATTACAGTGCACCATGTGTGCCCAGGGCAGGTAAATCAAATGCTGCTGGTGGGCTTGCAGCACTGGTTGTGCCACCCACAGAAGCAGCTTGTAAACTGTGTCTCAGGCTTGCCATTGCAAGGCCTGTGTGCAGTCTGTGATTGCCATGTCGACTTGGCAAGTGCACCCACTTGCCAGTCCCTAAACCTCTCCTTTTCTTCATATCAGACTCCCCTAAGGTAGGCCCAAGGGCAGGGTGCATTGTAAGTATAAGGTAGGACATGCCCTGGTGTGTGTAGCTTGTCCTAATAGTGAATTACAGCCATTGTCGTTCACTATTGCAAGGCTACCTTTTCTCCATAGACCAGAATGGGCAGTTAGATTATTACATTTTATAATCCTAACTGACTCAAGGAACATAGTAGAAATTCAAATTTAGTATGCTGGAACTCAGAATGATTAAATACATATTTTAGTAAAGTTAGTTTTAACATTTTGTGTTTGAAAATACCACTTTTAGAAAGAAGGTATTTTCTCGTCTAACTATCCAAAGCCTGCCTCTGCTAGGTTGTGTATTCCTTGTCTGGAGTTTGAGTGACAGGGCTGGGGGATTCCAGGAGACAGAATGAATCAGCCCAGTGGTGAATAAGGAAATCGGCATCTTGATGGGAGGGAGAAATTGCACATGGGACCTGAATAGGGCTGGGCCTTCCCTCCAAAATGCTGGCTCCACCCCCTGGGGTGCGGCTGATGTCTCTGCCCTGCACTGTGAAAGAAGAGATGGAATCATGTTAACAAAGTGCTCCAGGGCTGTGCTTTCCCTCCACAATGCTGGCTCCACCTCTTGTGGGGCGTCTGATGTTTCTGCCCTGCACTGTGAAAGGAAAGAAGGAGTCTTGTAAACAAAGTGCTCAAGAACTGGTTTGGAATAGGCAGAGGTCTCTCTGCCTTCAGAGAACAAAGAGAAAAGTAGTATAAATATTGGGACTCAGTCCCAAGAACTTTAGATCACTTCTGGGAACAAAGCAAAGCTTTTGCCAAGGAGAAGAACCAAGGAAGCTGTAGGAGTTTGGACTGCCCCTCTGCCAGTGGGCTGTTTGCTGGGTTGGCCTGCAGTGATTTCTTCATTGCCAAGGAAAGGAGAAGGAACTTTTTAAGGACTTTCATCATTTTACAGAATATTTCTCCAAGGGCTTGAACTTGTGCTTGCCTCCTGCTGAAGTCTCAGGGACAAAAGACTTCACCTCCAGCTCCCCACTTAATTTCCTTGCTGGGAATTCTATCTGCAGAAGCCTGTGTGTCGCTGGGAGCTTGAAGTGTGACGCAATAAGAAGAAGCGTGTCGCCGCCGCAGCTGTAAACGTCGCATCGCTGAAGAAGCGTGCTGCCGCATCTCCCAGGAAGCGTATCTTCATCGAAGATCGAAGGTGTCTGTTGTCGCATCACTGGAGAAGCGTGACGCCATCGATAGGGTCACCATCGCATCCCTGGAAAGCGCGTCGCAGGGCCTGTCGCGGCTCCAAAGTACAGAGTCGCTGCCAGGGTGTCTACGCATCGTCATCGCATCGTCACATCAAGGGCACCACCTTCTCGAATCACACCAGGATTGTCACATCGCATCGAGGAGCCATCTTGCACAACGCAACTGGGCCGCAGGCCGAGAACCTACGCATCACTCCCGCATCGGTGAGGATCACAACGCATCCCCTACTCTGCGCAAGCATTGAGGCACAATGCATCATTTCCCCTGGAGCACGGAACCCACGCATCTCCCTCTGCGAGCCTTTTGTTTATTTTGCGTCATTACACATCCAGGTACTTTGTGGAGAACTGTATCGCATTTATCATCAACTTGAACTAAGCAACTTTTACCATCTTAAAGTCAATCTTAAGTACATTATTGTAGATTTTTGTCGTTTGTGGTCTTGCTCTGAGATAAGCCTGTCTGCTCGTGCCAAGCTACCAAGGGGGTGAGCAGGGGTTATCTAGGAGTGTAATTCCCTTATCCTGACTTAGAAGCAAGGGTCCCTATTTTGATAAAGGTGTATACCATTGCCAACTAGAGACCCCCAGTACTAACAGACCGCAAATGCAGTTGCAAAACAATTTTACATGCCATTTGCACACACTATTAGAAAGGGACGTCCTTGGCACACCCCTTCCTAATAGCGAGTCGCAAATCATATTTTGCGAGTCACTAATAGGTTAGCGACTCGCAAAATATGGTTTGTACATGGGGCTGACCTTTTTTGGGGTCGAAACAGGCCGAATTCCCGTGTGCGACCGCAAAGAAAGGCCGTACATCTGCCCCAACATTCTTAAGGCTTTGCCTTGGCCTGCTCCAGTGTATTCAGGACCTCCCACCGTAGCTGCGGGCGTCGACCATAACTTCTTGCAGCATGCGCAAAAACGGCCAGGGTGATATCGTTCACCTACTCTGTGCCTGCAAGGAGATGCTGCAGGAAAAGAGACAGCTGCCAAAGATCCCCTTCAATCAGAGGGAAATTCACTCAAGGAGGCAAGCAGTCCTGGCATGGCAATAGCCAAACAAAAAATGCCATCAGCCTCCACTCATAGACACAGCCAGACCACCAGACAAAACCCTACTAGGAATTCACAGCTGGCCTAACAGAAATCACTTTATGTATGCCCGGACTCACACACTGGTGAACCAAGCATAGCCTATTTAACCAAGGAAGACATGCCGCTCCCTCTAAGGCAGAGCTGGGAAGGCCTCACCTAAGCCAGCAACGTATAACTTCTGTGAAACACCTTCCAGCACTGATTTTTTTGTTTGCACTAGCAATAAACTCAGCACAAGCACACAGGATAAGTCCCCACCTTCTTAATCAAATTGTTCTTGTAACTGCTACCAATCCAATTCACCTAACATTTTTACAACGCTCTCTGTAAATTATAAGTGTGCATCTCTATATTTTATAATGTTTTTACGGTTTGAATCCAAGCTTTTGTACTGCAATGGTTTTTAGTAACTATGCAACTGAAATAAACTGAAACTGAAACTGGTATATTGCCAGTCTATACCTAAAATCTCCTCCTTTCAAAGAGGAGTTGATCTCTGCCTATAATAACATTTGTAATTTTAATCAGATTGTTGGCTATGACCCTAGAGAAAAAAATATTGTGTCATTAACTAAAACATATTGTAAGCTGAAATTTAAGGGTATTTATTTTTTATGTATTTATTAAACGTGTATACATGGTGCAGAATTAGCCACCTGGCCAACAGCACACTTCACAAGTAAAAGAACATGTACAAATTGATAGAATTAATTAAAATGTACTACCAGAATTAGTGAGTGACTATAGCCAGTGAAGGTGACCAACATTTGGGAAATCCTAATAATGACAGTGAATTGTACTAGAAAGGAGAGGATAATGATTATTTTAGTGGACAGCAGGTCGGCCGACTAATAATGCCTCCCACTTACTTCATAATGTAACACTGCACTAAGTAAGTGCTATTAAAAACATTGCAATAATAAAGATTACATTGAAGTAATATCTTTATGAGATGTTAATTCCAAAAACTTCCAGCTTTAGTAGGAACATCCAAATCCTCTCTGCAAGTGCACAATCAAGGTGCAAAATTCTGTTCCACTGTGATTGGTGAAACTCAGCTCTTGCACCTTCTATTACTGAGCTGAGTCATTTTTTAATTATTTTTAATTTTTTTTATTTAAACACAGTTCCAAGATAGAAGATATGCAACACCATACAGAGATCAAAATGTTAACAATAGTACATAAAGCTTAATTACAAAATAATAGAACAATAGATTAATCAAAGTAGCCTTACATCATGCATTCATATAATCCGTAAATATTTCCCATATGTACAATCCTATTTTTCGTTTCCGTGCCCCCTTTATGGAATATAAACTCAGTTCTAAATTGGCTAAATTACAGATTTTTGCCCTCCAAGTCTCAAACACTGGGGGATCAGGGCGAAGCCATTCAGAGGCTATACATAGTGGGGCTACAGTCATTGCTACAAACAGTAAATATCGATATTGATACAGAGGACTCCCTTTCTTAACTACCTGTCCCATCCCTAGCAGCATTAGGGCAGATGTTATTTTCGTGGCTGACCAAGCATATTGGAAAAGAACTTTTCAATACCGTGAAAAAAAAAATTACGGTTAACACAAGCAAAAAATATATGGAGATCGTCTGCATATTCACTCCCGCAGTGATAGGATATTCCGTTTTAACGATCACCCCACTTATACATACGCGCAGGAGTATAATATTAATTAAATACTGTTTTAAAAAATTGTGCTTTCAAATTTGCAGACAAAAAACTATATTGGCCCTGTCTATTGCGTCTTCAATGGATATATCAGTTTCCCCCAGTGTTTCCTCCCATCATGCATTATGCTTTGCAAGATCATCCATTGCATATGAAGACAATATTTTGTACCATGATCCTATCTTCCCCTGTGCCCTTACAGCTTCAATAAGCAAGTTTGTAGTGACTTTCACATTTCTACGAATAAGGAAGTCCCGAATTTGTAGAAATGTAAAAAATTGTGAATGAGGGAGCTTATATTGTCTTGACAAATCCTCATACTGAGTAATTCGTCCCCCGTTTACATAAAAATCTCCTATCTGACAAATACCCTTGTTTCTCCAAGCGGAGAATACTTTATCTCGAAATATAATCGGGAGTAATTTCACCGCGATTAATGGTGTGTAATATGTAACCCCTTCTAGTGCGGATAGTTTACGTATCTTCCTCCAAGCTTTGAACGCCGCTTCCAGAACCTTAAAACAAGTTATTTTATAATAATTCCCATCTATTTCTTTAAATAAACAATGTTTTGCTTCTGATTCTAGGATTAAATGAAAATTTGAAGTACAGCAAGTGCTACAGTGCTGAAGTGCTACAGTACCAACCTCGTTGCCAGTCAGTAATACAGACATTTTTTGCAGAAAGCAAGCACACAAAATTAGGTAATGAGATGTTAATTCCAAAACTTCCAGCTTTAGTAGGAACATCCAAATCCACTCTGCAAGTGCACAATCAAGGTGGAAAAATCTGTTCCACTGTGATTGGTGAAATTCAGCTCTTGCACCTTCTATTACTAGTATGAGTCCAATGAAAAATTCGATCCAATTGAAAAAAAAACTGAAGCCATTGTAGTTAGTCATCTAGAAGGGAATATTTCATTCTGTAGCACTCTTCAATGTCTACTTTTTTTGTTTTTTAATTAGGAAAATTATAAAGAAATGTGTCCCTAAAGAAGAAGTATGTTCGAATCAAAGAAAATCACAGTTCAATTAAATAAATCTGCACCCGAGCTGAAAAATTAGAAACGGAAATGAAAATCGTAAATTCAATTAAAACGTGTTAAAAATGCAACAATATACAAAAACAGTGGAACTACATCCTTCAATGTGTCACAGAATAAAAGATATATTTGATCCTATAAGAACCTGAAGAGTGGCCATTAAAAATATTGTAGAATTAAGGAGAAATTGCCTACTCAATTTAATTTACAACATCAATGCTTTGGTTAGTACTAGTGTGGAAATACATTAGACCACACTGCAGATGTAATATTTTCTCATTTCTCCATGGTTTGTCTTCCATTATATTCGGATTGGAGGATGTTGTTAGCATCCATGAGCCACCACCTTCGAGAAAAGGATAAATGGCCAACATTGAGCGTATGGTAGGGAGGTGCCTAATCTAGTAAATTCTCTACCACTTCCACACTCTTATCCCTGCACCATCATAGCCAGTGCAAACTTGCTGACAATAAAAAGTTATTCCTTCCCATTTTGAGAGCTAAGATTGTGCCATAGGCTAGGAGACAACCTTATAAAATATTAGCCACTGCAGCGTGGGATGTTACATGACCTCATGAACTCATGCTCCTTTACAGTGGCCAATGCCAACAACAGCCATGACAATAGCCTTTTTGGAAAATATATCTCTGACAATCAAGTAAAATCAAGAAAAGAATACAGGAGAGAATTTCAGAAAATGTTCATTATTTACAAAAAAAGTAGACTGAAAGGAATATTTTGAGGTACTAGTTTCACACTTACCCCTTGTGTAGCTCTCTAATGTATTAATAACCCACAACTACAGGCTTAGTTAACTGTCTTTTTTATTTTATGCTGTTATTGTAACAGCCAAATTAAAATCTGATCTTTGTTAAGAGCTACAAACTGAAAGGAGCTATACTAATACCCACTTGGGACCCTGTTTAACCAGGTGCCCTTCGTACTCAAAGCTAGACGAGAGTGAGTCACACCCCTCTTCTCCACGACGGCCATGCGAGAGGGCGCAGGGCGTTGACTGCCACAAATCTCGCCACCGGCGGAGCCTTCAATTCTTTTAATGGCTGGCTGTGATCTCATTGTGGTCATCGTCATCACCCACCGCCATCATGAACATAATTTTTATGTGACCACAGGCCACACTAACCAGCGGCGGTTTATTGCTCCGCTTCAATGGAAGAATGCGCAGCGCTGCCCACACACCTCAAAAAAGTGGCAAGAGATAGCCCGGAAGGGAAAGCATTTTGTTCTGATATGCTTCCCCTGAGAAACATTGAACTGATCTGGCAGAACTGGGACCTCTAGGTTGGATCCTCGGCATTAGTATCTATCTCAGTGGGTGAGAAGTGAAAGAACTTGAATAAAACATCCGAAGGCTTTCCGACATCTCACCCATACCAAGAGGCAGCCACACAGGGTGGCAGCAAAGACAGACCAGCGGTCGAAGACCAGAGACTCAGCAGGTTAACTTGAGGAAGTCCAAATCTTCGGAAAGTGGTGTGAAAATCCACAGAAATAATTTAACACTTTCACAGAAAAAAAAAACTAAAATCCGTGGTGAACAGGTGATTTGTTCAGAATCACAGGATGGTGACCCAGCGCCGAGACTCAGACCTGGTGTCCTAATTCCAAAGTCGGCAGGTCTAGTCATAACTTGGATGGGGCGGGGGGCTATAAGGGAGGAAGAAGGCGAAACCATTCAGACTCATTGATCTTTGCTAATGTCTCCAGCGCCCCCCCTTGCAGATTACCAGCACCTGCCATTGGTACGGTGGGTGCAGCCGCACCGGAGTCCACTGAACACGGATTATTGCTATATTTCACAGCTCAGACAACGGGCGAGATTATTTTTTTTGGGGGGTAGGGGCTTTCTTTCTAGGGACCATGACACACTGGCTATGTCACTGATTGCCAGCTCTAGCCTTTCTATAACTGAGGCAACCAAAAAAGAGTGTCACCTGACAAGCGAGTTTAAAACTGTATAATCCACTAGGTTCTAGTAGATTTCATGTGGGAGTGATAATATTTGCATTAAAAAATAGATATTTGTATAATGGTGTGATTCAAGTGTCATGTTGCAACTCGGGACCCTCCAGCGAAGTTCTACAGACAGTGACCATCCACGGAGTGTTGACCGGATCGCGGGGGACGTACCCCAGAAATTGAGGTAATTGTCATGCCTGATCCATGCCCACGCCCAATATACAGAACGCCCTCGCAAATACCAAAATGGGGAAGCTGTGGTCTTGCAATTCTTCGCTGCTACCGTCTCTAGGTAGAGAACATGCCTGGGACCGGAGCGCCTGTTGGGACCCTGGGGCAGAGTAAAATGGCCAAAGAGGCAGCAATGGAGCTAAGGTGAACAAGGGGTGGTAGTGACCACTACCTAAACAACACACAATAACAATCTCTGAGTATACTCCTGATCCCCATCCTGACAGCGGAGTCCGAGCACTATGTCTGTCGCCCGGTGGAGCTGCTCTGTTCAGCTATTGAGGAGATCGGCCTTGGTTCATCCCCTGACTGTCACCTACCCAGCCGGACTTGGGGCACAGTTTTTCTCCCCATCTCCCTGTCTTTCCCTCCCCATCGTATTTCTGTGACTCTCCTTTTCCTTGTCTCCTATCTCTCTGTTCCTATTTAACACTCTTTCGTTCTTAGTCTACTTCCTTGCTCCAATCCCCTCTCACCTGAATCTTTCCCATTTCCCGCTTCACCTCCTAGCCCCCTGTCCTTTTGTGCCCTTTGACTAAGCACTCCTTCTCCCCTTTTTGGGGAAATATCCAAGATATATACGCTGGAGTCTCAGCATACCCGCTGAGAGAGTCCTCAGCGCCAAGGGAGCCACTCTAAATTGAGGCATGGTATGGCACCCCTTGCCAAAACACTCCCTCTCCCCTTTTTGGGGAAGGATCCAGTAAATAGGCCTTGGAGTCTCAGAGACCCCTCTGAGAGAGTCCACTGCGCTTAGGGAGCCTCTCGCAACTGAGATGGGGAAATTATACCACTCCCCCTGGGATCTCAGCTGCTGGACTTTGGGCGCAGCTTTGACTTGTCTACCAGTTTGTGTCCCTGTCACCCTCCCCTCCTGTTGCCATGCCGTGTCTCTAACCCTCCTCTCCTCTTTTCCTCCTCCACTCTTTGTCTACTTCCCCTGCTCTTACCCCCATTCTCCTGAATAGCTCTCTTGCCAGCTTTTTACCCCTATATATATGCTCCTTTTTGTTTGTCTCGACCTTACTTGTAACTAAAATTGCCATGCTCTAATAACTGTGTAACCTTTGTAAAGCTGTAACCTGCAAATTATTGTCTGATACCCATGTAAAGCGCTCTGATACCTTCGGGTCTAGCCAGCGCTATATAAAACCTTTTAAATAAATAAAATAAATAAAAGATTCTTCACCTCCTCAAGTCTAATTTGAGGGCCTGCGACCATTATGTACAGGTTGGGTTCTGTGTAAATCTGACCTGCCCTTGTTCTATTTCTCCCTGAAGAGATTAGTTATACTCCTGCAAGGCTATCTAGGAACCACTGAAACCACCATAGAAAACCAATGTCAGGAAAGTCAGAGGAAAAGGTTATGTGATCAGTTTAAAGGAAAGATTAATTTAAAAAGTGCTATAGTTATCAATTCAATTCATGAATGTTAGACCTGTCTGGATTTTTTTCGCAGTCCCTCCTCATTATTATTTATTTTGTCCCCTTTTTGCCCCTCATACCCTTACTATTTTTGTGTCTACTATTTTTTTAGGTGTTGGTCAAGGGGATAGGTGTTCTTTTTCCCCCCCATAATCTTTTACCTCAGGCCCAGAGGCCTGTTCTGACAGGAAAGTTGGAACCACACAAAATGGTGGCTTCCAACTGCCCCAACTGTCACACCTAGAACTTGGCCATAGCTTAACATAGGGCATTCCAGAACCTTCTGGTCCATGCTGGACCATTGAAGGGCAGCCTATAAAAGGCGGAATGCGGGGCAGCCATTTTGTCTACCTATGGAAGTCAGCTGGAGGACAGGTGGTAGCTGAGAGTGGGAAGAGGTTAGACTTAGGGTTGACCTCCTGGACTGGGAAGCGGCCTTATTGGCTCAACCCACTACTCCCCTGTTGGTTACTTGTCCTGGCCCCACTGTGGGAAGTTACTGGAGACCCTGGGCGCCTAGCTGGCCCCTTGTCTAAAATTATACAGGGACAGCTTCTGGAAAAGGAGACTGCCGCGCTGCGGAGCGCAGTCCTCTGCCCAGCTGGTGAGACTTATTAAGGAGTGCGCCTTCTTTCACCCCCAGCCCCTGTCCAGGAACTGCCATCTGCCCCAAGACTGCTAATCGCCCCCCCTAGGGTTGGTGTGTGCCAGTGGGCTTGGATTAACTCAGCCTTTAAATTGCCTTTCCCTCTCACCATCTGCCCCTCACCTGCCTTTGCTGCCGAGTGCTCGCTATCCTGGTGAGGCGTGGGAGGAGGATGACGTGATCGCCTTGAGGAGGTGGCTGGGCTTGTTGCCCTCATCCTGATAGTGCAGACAGGGGCTGGTTGACCCATCGACTGAAGAGGGAAGAGAGCGCCTGGAAGGAATAGCGACTGAGGAGGGAAGAGAGCGCCTGAATGTGGAAGTGGCCCGGAGTCTACAGCGGTAGTGTGGTGGAGTCGCTAGCTCCCCGCGCATGCTCCGTGAGTAGGCCAGCGAGTGAAAGCGAGGCGGCGCTTCCTCAGAGCCGCTAATCCCCTGCGCTTGCCCAGTGAGCAGGGGATCGGTCTGAAGAGAGAGGCGGCGCTCGCGTAGAGATCTTATCTCCCGCGTTTGCTTTGTGGTGCGAGCGTCTGGAACCCCCAACAACCCCCTCCCTTACTGAAGAGCCTGAAACCCCCAGCGCCCCCCCCCTCCCCCTTTTCTGAAGAACATCGGCGGGAGGGAGTGGAGTGAGGCCGGTGGGACCTGGAGAGAGCCTGAAGTCATCAGCGACGCGTGGGGACTGGGACAACATCGTCCCCACGCTACAGTAAGGAGTGGGGCTCTCTATCTCTGGGGAGTTCTGAGCATAGGGGTGAATTCTCACTTTTGACAGTTGCCCCCCCCCCCTGAGTGGAATAGAAGCTCTGAGGAGCAAAAGACAAATAAAATACATATTTAGCTGGCCTAAGAAGGTATGAAGATTGCCTGCCTGTTATTGATATAGTGCCTGTTAAATGTAATGAAATACAGAAAGTAATTGATAATTTGCATAGTAGATTAAACGTGTTATGGCAATTGCTGAGACCAGTGATAGAGTGTAGGTCCTATGTAGAAACTATGCCTGATTAAAAGCTAGGATCTCTAGTGATGTAAAGCGGATGACTTAAGTTAGCACCTTAGTGGAGACTATAGTATTGTCCTGATTAAAAGGTATTGTGCTTTCTTCTCCAAAAGGGAATCTGCATAAAATGTAATTCAGTAATGGTAAAAGACTAAGCATATTTACAAGTTACATGTATTGAGTTGTAATTCTCTTTCCACAGACAAACAGTGTTATAATTTCTCCTGAGCTAAATGTAAATTTTTCCTGTGTGAATATTGAGAGTTAAACCAAAGAGAATATTATTTTTATAAAGCAGTGCTTATTTTCCTACATTTTTGGTGTAGAGTTTTCTTTTGTGTGATATTGCGTGGTTTTACTTTTGGGTGGTCTGCAACCTTAACACTGTGCCTCTGAAGTTTATGTCTTGCCCTAGGCCAGGCTACCCCAGGTTCTAACATTTGGTGCCTAGCGGTGGGATTACTGACTTGGTAGCAGTTACTCACTAGTAATTCAACGCAATACACTAACCTACACCAGGAGTTTTCTCCCTGCGGCCCTCCTAATTTAAATTTTGTTTTTTCTAAATTTATTTCTGGTGGTGGGTGGAGGTTGACCCCAGGACACTTTTGGTTTCCTCCTGTGTGAAAAGCTTATACTCTAGTAAAAATGGAGATAAATGTGGAAGAGCTGGATAACTATACTGTGACCCAACTAAAGGACTGGTGTCAGCAGCAAAATGTGTTTTTTAAAAAGGGTGCCTGGAAAGGCGAGCTGCTGACAAGCATACGGGCATGGGTGGAGGCTCATTCCGGGGAGGTACCAGAATCAGAGGGGAGTGACAGGGACACTGTCATTGAGACTGCAATGCTGTACCAAGCGGGAGGGGGGAATCTACTGACAGGTCCCAGGACACCTCCCAGGGTGGGCAGCAGCGTCTCGGAGAGGGGTTTGACCGAAGCCGAGCTAGAAGATAGGAGGGAGGAGAGGAGGATGAAGTTAGAACTAGCCAGAATGGATATGGAAAGGGAGGACAAGAGGTTAGCTCATGAGAGAACCATTAAAGAGATGGACTTACAAGCTCTCAACCGTAGGTCTCCCAATCCAGACAATGGTGGCAGCGAAAAGAAAGTGGACACCAGGGAATCCAGACCCTATTTACCTAAAGATGTCATCGCTAGTTACACCCCAGGTGATGACATTGCCAAATGGTTGGCCGCCTACGAAGTTTCTTTAAGGGCTCACGGGATCCTAGAAACTCACTGGGGAGGTGGGCTGTATAAATACATGCCACCTGCTGGCAGAGACACCTTGTTGGCTCTGGAGCAGGATGAGCAAACCCACTACCCTGCCATGAAGGTGGCACTGGTGAAAAAGTTTGGACTTACCCCTGAAAGGTACAGACAAAAATTCAGGGGAAGTCACAAAATGAGTACCCAGAATTGGGTAGACTTTTTAGACTACGCCAAGAAAGCTTTGGAGGGTTGGGTCAAGGGCAGCGAGGTAAAAGACTATGAGGGGCTGTACAATCTATTTTTGAAAGAACACCTCCTCGAGAAATGTTTTCCCGAGTTGCGCCAACACCTGGTGGACAGCAAGCTGACCGATCCCCGGAAGCTTGCAGAGGAGGCGGACACTTGGGCAAGTACCCGGGTGTCCTCCAAGGGGACTGGAGGGGATTCACAAAAAGCCGGACAGGGCGCCCCCCAGAAGAAAGAGGGAGGAGATAAAAAGAAGGAGTTCTCCAAAGGTCCCCAAAATAATTTCCAAGGTAAGGGAGCAGGTTTCACCCCTAGGGCAAACCCGCCCAGAAACCCTAATCCTGGCCAAAGCCAGCAGCCAAGGGTTCTCCACTGTTTTGAATGCGGTGGTGTTGGACATTATAAGGGAGATGTCAGATGCCCAAAGAGACCACCCCCTCCCACCGGAGGAAAGTCACCGGGAGTAGCTAGTGTAGCGCTCGGGGAGGAGTTGCCCTTAGATAAGGGGGGTGAGTGGGCGGGTGTCACCTTAGTGTCCCTGGGAGAGCGGGAGATGGTGCCAAAGATCCAGGTGCCCCCAAATACTACAAAGTATGGGCAATGGGTTACCATCAATGGCCAAAGAGGGGAGGCTCTGAGAGATACAGGAGCCCGTATGACTATGGTGAGAAGTCAACTGGTGTCTCCAGAGCAGGTTGTTCCTAATGTACTCCACCCCGCCGCGATGGCTGACGGCAGAATGGGCCACTATCCAGTGGCTGAGGTTCCCTTTGAGTGGGAAGGGGTTGCAGGTTCACTTCGAGTTGCCGTAAGCCCTGCCGTGCCAGTTGATTGTCTGTTGGGGAATGACATGGAGCACAACACTTGGAGAGAGGTGGAATACCGGACGCATTCTGCGATGCTGGGTACACCTGACTGGGCCTGTGTAAGCACACGGTCTGCGACTGCCCGGAGAGGGAGTTCGCCTGGGTTGGAGCCTGGAACAATGGCCCAACCCGCTGCCAAAAAGGGTCAGAAACGGAGACAGGGACAGCCTGCTCCGGCTTCCACGCCCCATGTGACAGATCGGCCCCCTGCGGTGGTAGGCCAGGAGTCCGTGGAGGGGGGAGTAGACTCTCTGGAGGACTTACCCATCCCTGCTGAATGGCACGTGGAGGGAGGTCCTACCAGAGAAGAATTCTGTAAGGGGCAGAGGGAGTGCCCTACCCTTGAGGGACTGAGGCGTCAGGCTGAAGCCCAGGCAGCAGGTGATGCTACGGGACACCACCATATTTACTGGGAGGATGGCCTCCTCTACAGTGAACCCAAGGTACCTCTACCTGGCTCATCAAGGGCCTTGGTGGTCCCGCAGCAATACCGAGCCTTTCTGCTGGAATTGGCTCATGCGATACCACTGGCAGGACACTTAGGCCAGGACAAGACCTTTGCACGGCTTGTCCTCCACTTTTACTGGCCTCAGATGAAAGTGGCGTCCAACACATACTGTAGGACATGTGTATCCTGCCAGGCCAGTGGGAAAACAGGGGTGAAGCTAAAGGCTCCTCTGGAACCACTTCCTGTCGTTAGCACCCCCTTTGAAAGGGTGGGCATCGACATTGTAGGGCCATTGGATCCACCAACAACAGCTGGTCACAGGTTCATCCTGGTTTTGGTGGATCATGCCACACGGTACCCAGAGGCCATCCCTTTGAGGACTGTTACTGCACCTGTGGTAGCTAGGGCCCTGATGGGAATCTTTACTAGGGTAGGATTCCCGAAGGAGGTTGTGTCTGACAGGGGGACTAACTTCCGGTCCGCTTACATGCGGACCATGTGGAAGGAGTGTGGGGTGACCTACCGGTTCACCACTCCTTATCACCCCCAGTCCAATGGACTGGTTGAGAGGTTTAATAAGACCCTGAAGGGCATGATAAGAAGTCTGCCAGAGAGCTTACGGAGGAAGTGGGACGTCCTCCTACCTTGCTTGCTGTTCTCCTACAGAGAGGTGCCGCAGAAAGGAGTGGGTTCAGCCCTTTCGAATTGTTGTATGGGCACCCTGTGCGTGGGCCTCTCAGCCTGGTGAAGGATGGATGGGAGAAGTCTCCCAGAAAACCTCCCCAGGATGTGGTGAGCTACATGTTGGCCTTCAGAAGCCAGATGGCCAAGTTGTGGAAGCAGGCTGCTGACAACTTGGAGGCCAGTCAGGCAGTCATGAAGGAATGGTACGACCAAAATGCTCACCCGGTGGAGTTGGAGCCTGGCCAGAAAGTCTGGGTGATGGAACCTGGAGAGCTAAGTGCCCTTCAGGATCGTTGGACAGGCCCATTTGAGGTGTTGGAGAAGAAGGGTAAGGCCACTTACCTGGTGGATCTTAAGACCCCGCGGCAGCCCCTACGGGTGCTGCATGCCAATCGCCTCAAACCCCACCATGAGAGGCCAGAGGTCATCCTGATGTTGGTGACTGATGGTGCTGAGGAAGCAGAAAGCGAGCCTCTCCCAGACCTCTTTTCATGTCAAGAGAAGGATGGGTCGGTGGAGGGAGTGATTCTCTCCCCGTCTCTCACTCCTGAGCAACGAGAGGATTGCCGACAGGTATTGGGGCAGTACTCTTCACTGTTTTCCCTTGTCCCGGGAAGAACCCACCTGTGTACCCATGATGTGGACACAGGAGACAGCCCCCCAGTGAAATCCAAGACCTATAGGCTGTCGGACAAGGTGAAGGCTAGCATCCATGGCGAAGTTGCCAAGATGTTGGAGCTAGGAGTGATAGAACCGTCCAGCAGCCCTTGGTCCAGTCCGGTGGTGCTAGTCCCAAAAGCCGCCCCACCGGGCACCACACCAGAACTGAGGTTTTGTGTGGATTACCGAGGACTGAACTCAGTTACCAAAACTGATGCTCATCCCATCCCCAGGGCGGATGAGTTAATTGACCGGCTAGGAGCTGCCCAATACCTAAGTACCTTTGACCTCACTTCAGGGTACTGGCAGATCTCCTTGACAGATGGAGCAAGGGAAAGGTCAGCCTTCTCCACGCCTGAGGGACACTTCCAGTTCTGTGTGATGCCCTTTGGGCTCAAGAACGCCCCTGCCACATTTCAGCGACTGGTGAACCAGGTCCTCTCTGGAATGGAGGGTTTCTCGGCTGCTTACCTGGATGACATTGCTGTCTTCAGTAGCAGTTGGGAGGACCACTTGCAACATTTGCAAGCAGTTCTCCAGGCGCTGAAACAAGCTGGATTGACCATCAAAGCCAGCAAATGCCAGATTGGGCAGGGGTCGGTTGTGTACCTTGGACACTTGGTGGGTAGGGGGTCAGTGCAGCCCCTGCAGGCGAAGATTGAGGCAATCATGGCCTGGGAACCCCCCAAGACACAGACTGAGGTCCGAGCTTTCCTGGGCCTCACAGGTTACTACCGTCGCTTTGTGAAGGGGTATGGCACTATTGTAGCGCCCCTCACAGAGCTCACCTCTAGGAAACAACCTCGACGGGTAGTTTGGACAAAGGCTTGTCAGCAAGCCTTTGAAAAGTTGAAGCAGGCAATGTGTGAAGCACCGGTCCTGAAGGCTCCCGATTTCTCCAAGGAGTTCATTGTTCAAACAGATGCATCCGAACATGGCATTGGGGCAGTATTATCGCAACTAAATGAAGAGGGCTTGGATCAGCCTGTAGTCTTCTTATCCAGGAGACTGCTTCCCCGGGAACAGAAGTGGAGTGCAATTGAGAGGGAAGCTTTTGCGGTGGTGTGGGCTCTGAAGAAGCTGCGGCCATACCTCTTTGGCTCGCACTTCCTGGTTCAGACTGACCACCGCCCCCTTCGTTGGCTGATGCAAATGAAGGTGGAAAATCCCAAGCTGTTAAGGTGGTCCATCTCCCTACAGGGAATGGACTTCCGGGTGGAACATCGGCCCGGAGTGGACCACGCCAATGCAGACGGTCTCTCCAGGTATTTCCGCCTTAGTGAAGAGGACTCCCAAGGGGTTGGGTAGTTCTCCCCACTTTCAGCTGGGGGGGACGCGTGTTAGACCTGTCTGGATTTTTTTCGCAGTCCCTCCTCATTATTATTTATTTTGTCCCCTTTTTGCCCCTCATACCCTTACTATTTTTGTGTCTACTATTTTTTTAGGTGTTGGTCAAGGGGATAGGTGTTCTTTTTCCCCCCCATAATCTTTTACCTCAGGCCCAGAGGCCTGTTCTGACAGGAAAGTTGGAACCACACAAAATGGTGGCTTCCAACTGCCCCAACTGTCGCACCTAGAACTTGGCCATAGCTTAACATGGGGCATTCCAGAACCTTCTGGTCCATGCTGGACCATTGAAGGGCAGCCTATAAAAGGCGGAATGCGGGGCAGCCATTTTGTCTACCTATGGAAGTCAGCTGGAGGACAGGTGGTAGCTGAGAGTGGGAAGAGGTTAGACTTAGGGTTGACCTCCTGGACTGGGAAGCGGCCTTATTGGCTCAACCCACTACTCCCCTGTTGGTTACTTGTCCTGGCCCCGCTGTGGGAAGTTACTGGAAACGCTAAACTTACCTACAGGATGACAGTATAAACATTGCCTAAATTTGGATCCTTGTTAAAATGAGTGCTTCCGCTTTTTTATTGTTAGGAACCATTATTGAAAATTAGATATCCTCTGGCCTTTGGGAACGTTTTATATACAACTCCTACCTTTATTGGAGAAAACTCACAAGAACTGTTCAGGTAACCTAAAAAGTGCATTACTACACCAATTCTGTGAATTAACAACATAGGATTGAGATGGTGTCTGTCCTTTATTAAAAATTCTTTATAGTTCCGCAATAAACAAATGGTAATTGACAGATATGTATTGAATGAATATCTTAACACTGTGGGTGATGACATGTATAGGGAGTCGATCTGAGACCGCGTTAAGATACATTTAATATAAAAGTGTCGCTATATCGTTCTTCTAACACTGATTTATGTCCTACTAAATTTCCAATCTATGGGGGACTCATTTAAATGACCTTTATCCCTAATACAGGACCGCACTTCAAATATCCAGTTTGAAAATGAACCAAGAGCGATACACTCTATGTATCTAGATCTACAGGCTACCAGTACTTGTGCCACTATTTAGGTAATATATCTCTTGAATTGGTTTCCTTTGTGTACATTAAGTTGCCAAAATTAGTCTTAACATCTTACATACTATGTTAGAGAACAATGTTCAAAACAAACAAAAATACCCATATGGCAGAACCATATTAATAACACCTTGGTTCTGGGGATTGTGATGTAAATACATTACTCAAATATGGGTAATATAATTTCTTAAAATTGAAGTCTGTTTATTTAAACATAAACCACAGATTTGATTATAAATCTATCTGATGGGCCATGGCCCCAAAACAGGTTTCTTTATCTTTTTTGAAAAACAAAGCGCTTGAATAAATCAGTGTATGTGTGAAGAAAGTTGTGTTAGAGTTTTGAATAGAAGTATTGTTATGAAATGATGTTCCCTGATGGTCACCTAGTTGAGGTTATCAATATTCCTCTAACAGATCTCACCTAACCGGGAGTCTGTCCTAGGGAGTGCAACTATGTAGCATGGCATTGCACAGCCACAAGAAGTCAACCGCTCAGTGATTATACTATTAATTAAAACGGATCTAGGATGTAAACCTAATGAACAGTAGAAAATGTATGTTATGAACATTGCAGAACTTATACTGTGTATATAGAAAAAGAGTCTAAAAGTATTGTTTTTATTTTCAGATTTTATACTTGTTCCCCTCCCAGTATATTGCCACTAGCCCTGACGAAGGTGTGGCCTTATTGGCCTGTCACCGAAACGCGCGTCGGCGTGTACTTCCAGGAATACGGCATACTGTCCCATATCCATCTGGATTCTTGTATAAACCATCTGCCACCTGGAATAATACTCTGAATTATGCAACAAATTTTCTATCTCTGTGTTGCACATACCAGGATTATATGAAGGAATGAAAGTCGAATGAAAGAATTTTGAGTTGAATGAATTAGACCTTGAAAGTATGTTAGTGTGATTGTAGTGTGGCGTGTGACTGGGTGGGTGACTATATAGGATGAATTTTTCTTCTCCTTTTTTTATCTTCCCTTTATCTATGTATATTGTTGGTATTCTGAAAAATGTTATGTGGATTTGACATGTAATTTATTTTTGTACATTGTTTACTATATCAATTCAAAGAACATAAAAAAATTAAAATATATATGTATCTTTTATAAAAAATGTCTGGAGTATAATTGAGTTGACAATTCAGCTTGTTCTGTGCAATGCTAGCTCTTAGATAAATCACCCCGTGTATATTTTGTGGATCCTATGTTTAGGGCCATCAGATCTTAAGGCAGGGTTGAATTCTTTTGTTCTATTTACGGAAGTTACTGGAGACCCTGGGCGCCTAGCTGGCCCCTTGTCTAAAATTATACAGGGACAGCTTCTGGAGAAGGAGACTGCCGCGCTGCGGAGCGCAGTCCTCTGCCCAGCTGGTGAGACTTATTAAGGAGTGCGCCTTCTTTCCCCCCCAGCCCCTGTCCAGGAACTGCCATCTGCCCCAGGACTGCTAATCGCCCCCCCTGGGGTTGGTGTGTGCCAGTGGGCTTGGATTAACTCAGCCTTTAAATTGCCTTTCCCTCTCACCATCTGCCCCTCACCTGCCTTTGCTGCCGAGTGCTCGCTATCCTGGTGAGGCGTGGGAGGAAGGTGACGCGATCGCCTTGAGGAGGTGGCTGGGCTTGTTGCCCTCATCCTGATAGTGCAGACAGGGGCTGGTTGACCCATCGACTGAAGAGGGAAGAGAGCGCCTGGAAGGAATAGCGACTGAGGAGGGAAGAGAGCGCATGAATGTGGAAGCGGCCCGGAGTCTACAGCGGTAGTGTGGTGGAGTCGCTAGCTCCCCGCGCATGCTCCGTGAGTAGGCCAGCGAGTGAAAGCGAGGCGGCGCTTCCTCAGAGCCGCTAATCCCCTGCGCTTGCCCAGTGAGCAGGGGATCGGTCTGAAGAGAGAGGTGGCGCTCGCGTAGAGATCTTATCTCCCGCGTTTGCTTTGTGGTGCGAGCGTCTGGAACCCCCAACAACCCCCTCCCTTACTGAAGAGCCTGAAACCCCCAGCGGCCCCCCCCTCCCCCCTTTTCTGAAGAACATCGGCGGGAGGGAGTGGAGTGAGGCCGGTGGGACCTCGAGAGAGCCTGAAGTCATCAGCGACGCGTGGGGACTGGGACAACATCGTCCCCACGCTACAGTAAGGAGTGGGGCTCTCTATCTCTGGGGAGTTCTGAGCATAGGGGTGAATTCTCACTTTTGACAGTTGCCCCCCCCCCCCTGAGTGGAATAGAAGCTCTGAGGAGCAAAAGACAAATAAAATACATATTTAGCTGGCCTAAGAAGGTATGAAGATTGCCTGCCTGTTATTGATATAGTGCCTGTTAAATGTAATGAAATACAGAAAGTCATTGATAATTTGCATAGTAGATTAAACGTGTTATGGCAATTGCTGAGACCAGTGATAGAGTGTAGGTCCTATGTAGAAACTATGCCTGATTAAAAGCTAGGATCTCTAGTGATGTAAAGCGGATGACTTAAGTTAGCACCTTAGTGGAGACTATAGTATTGTCCTGATTAAAAGGTATTGTGCTTTCTTCTCCAAAAGGGAATCTGCATAAAATGTAATTCAGTAATGGTAAAAGACTAAGCATATTTACAAGTTACATGTATTGAGTTGTAATTCTCTTTCCACAGACAAACAGTGTTATAATTTCTCCTGAGCTAAATGTAAATTTTTCCTGTGTGAATATTGAGAGTTAAACCAAAGAGAATATTATTTTTATAAAGCAGTGCTTATTTTCCTACATTTTTGGTGTAGCGTTTTCTTTTGTGTGATATTGCGTGGTTTTACTTTTGGGTGGTCTGCAACCTTAACACTGTGCCTCTGAAGTTTATGTCTTGCCCTAGGCCAGGCTACCCCAGGTTCTAACATTTGGTGCCTAGCGGTGGGATTACTGACTTGGTTGCAGTTACTCACTAGTAATTCAACGCAATACACTAACCTACACCAGGAGTTTTCTCCCTGCGGCCCTCCTAATTTAAATTTTGTTTTTTCTAAATTTATTTCTGGTGGTGGGTGGAGGTTGACCCCAGGACACTTTTGGTTTCCTCCTGTGTGAAAAGCTTATACTCTAGTAAAAATGGAGATAAATGTGGAAGAGCTGGATAACTATACTGTGACCCAACTAAAGGACTGGTGTCAGCAGCAAAATGTGTTTTTTAAAAAGGGTGCCAGGAAAGGCGAGCTGCTGACAAGCATACGGGCATGGGTGGAGGCTCATTCCGGGGAGGTACCAGAATCAGAGGGGAGTGACAGGGACACTGTCATTGAGACTGCAATGCTGTACCAAGCGGGAGGGGGGAATCTACTGACAGGTCCCAGGACACCTCCCAGGGTGGGCAGCAGCGTCTCGGAGAGGGGTTTGACCGAAGCCGAGCTAGAAGATAGGAGGGAGGAGAGGAGGATGAAGTTAGAACTAGCCAGAATGGATATGGAAAGGGAGGACAAGAGGTTAGCTCATGAGAGAACCATTAAAGAGATGGACTTACAAGCTCTCAACCGTAGGTCTCCCAATCCAGACAATGGTGGCAGCGAAAAGAAAGTGGACACCAGGGAATCCAGACCCTATTTACCTAAAGATGTCATCGCTAGTTACACCCCAGGTGATGACATTGCCAAATGGTTGGCCGCCTACGAAGTTTCTTTAAGGGCTCACGGGATCCTAGAAATTCACTGGGGAGGTGGGCTGTATAAATACATGCCACCTGCTGGCAGAGACACCTTGTTGGCTCTGGAGCAGGATGAGCAAACCCACTACCCTGCCATGAAGGTGGCACTGGTGAAAAAGTTTGGACTTACCCCTGAAAGGTACAGACAAAAATTCAGGGGAAGTCACAAAATGAGTACCCAGAATTGGGTAGACTTTTTAGACTACGCCAAGAAAGCTTTGGAGGGTTGGGTCAAGGGCAGCGAGGTAAAAGACTATGAGGGGCTGTACAATCTATTTTTGAAAGAACACCTCCTCGAGAAATGTTTTCCCGAGTTGCGCCAACACCTGGTGGACAGCAAGCTGATCGATCCCCGGAAGCTTGCAGAGGAGGCGGACACTTGGGCAAGTACCCGGGTGTCCTCCAAGGGGACTGGAGGGGATTCACAAAAAGCCAGACAGGGCGCCCCCCAGAAGAAAGAGGGAGGAGATAAAAAGAAGGAGTTCTCCAAAGGTCCCCAAAATAATTTCCAAGGTAAGGGAGCAGGTTTCACCCCTAGGGCAAACCCGCCCAGAAACCCTAATCCTGGCCAAAGCCAGCAGCCAAGGGTTCTCCACTGTTTTGAATGCGGTGGTGTTGGACATTATAAGGGAGATGTCAGATGCCCAAAGAGACCACCCCCTCCCACCGGAGGAAAGTCACCGGGAGTAGCTAGTGTAGCGCTCGGGGAGGAGTTGCCCTTAGATAAGGGGGGTGAGTGGGCGGGTGTCACCTTAGTGTCCCTGGGAGAGCGGGAGATGGTCCCAAAGATCCAGGTGCCCCCAAATACTACAAAGTATGGGCAATGGGTTACCATCAATGGCCAAAGAGGGGAGGCTCTGAGAGATACAGGAGCCAGTATGACTATGGTGAGAAGTCAACTGGTGTCTCCAGAGCAGGTTGTTCCTAATGTACTCCACCCCGCCGCGATGGCTGACGGCAGAATGGGCCACTATCCAGTGGCTGAGGTTCCCTTTGAGTGGGAAGGGGTTGCAGGTTCACTTCGAGTTGCCGTAAGCCCTGCCGTGCCAGTTGATTGTCTGTTGGGGAATGACATGGAGCACAACACTTGGAGAGAGGTGGAATACCGGACGCATTCTGCGATGCTGGGTACACCTGACTGGGCCTGTGTAAGCACACGGTCTGCGACTGCCCGGAGAGGGAGTTCGCCTGGGTTGGAGCCTGGAACAATGGCCCAACCCGCTGCCAAAAAGGGTCAGAAACGGAGACAGGGACAGCCTGCTCCGGCTTCCACGCCCCATGTGACAGATCGGCCCCCTGCGGTGGTAGGCCAGGAGTCCGTGGAGGGGGGAGTAGACTCTCTGGAGGACTTACCCATCCCTGCTGAATGGCACGTGGAGGGAGGTCCTACCAGAGAAGAATTCTGTAAGGGGCAGAGGGAGTGCCCTACCCTTGAGGGACTGAGGCGTCAGGCTGAAGCCCAGGCAGCAGGTGATGCTACGGGACACCACCATATTTACTGGGAGGATGGCCTCCTCTACAGTGAACCCAAGGTACCTCTACCTGGCTCATCAAGGGCCTTGGTGGTCCCGCAGCAATACCGAGCCTTTCTGCTGGAATTGGCTCATGCGATACCACTGGCAGGACACTTAGGCCAGGACAAGACCTTTGCACGGCTTGTCCTCCACTTTTACTGGCCTCAGATGAAAGTGGCGTCCAACACATACTGTAGGACATGTGTATCCTGCCAGGCCAGTGGGAAAACAGGGGTGAAGCTAAAGGCTCCTCTGGAACCACTTCCTGTCGTTAGCACCCCCTTTGAAAGGGTGGGCATCGACATTGTAGGGCCATTGGATCCACCAACAACAGCTGGTCACAGGTTCATCCTGGTTTTGGTGGATCATGCCACACAGTACCCAGAGGCCATCCCTTTGAGGACTGTTACTGCACCTGTGGTAGCTAGGGCCCTGATGGGAATCTTTACTAGGGTAGGATTCCCGAAGGAGGTTGTGTCTGACAGGGGGACTAACTTCCTGTCCGCTTACATGCGGACCATGTGGAAGGAGTGTGGGGTGACCTACCGGTTCACCACTCCTTATCACCCCCAGTCCAATGGACTGGTTGAGAGGTTTAATAAGACCCTGAAGGGCATGATAAGAAGTCTGCCAGAGAGCTTACGGAGGAAGTGGGACGTCCTCCTACCTTGCTTGCTGTTCTCCTACAGAGAGGTGCCGCAGAAAGGAGTGGGCTTCAGCCCTTTCGAATTGTTGTATGGGCACCCTGTGCGTGGGCCTCTCAGCCTGGTGAAGGATGGATGGGAGAAGTCTCCCAGAAAACCTCCCCAGGATGTGGTGAGCTACATGTTGGCCTTCAGAAGCCAGATGGCCAAGTTGTGGAAGCAGGCTGCTGACAACTTGGAGGCCAGTCAGGCAGTCATGAAGGAATGGTACGACCAAAATGCTCACCTGGTGGAGTTGGAGCCTGGCCAGAAAGTCTGGGTGATGGAACCTGGAGAGCTAAGTGCCCTTCAGGATCGTTGGACAGGCCCATTTGAGGTGTTGGAGAAGAAGGGTAAGGCCACTTACCTGGTGGATCTTAAGACCCCGCGGCAGCCCCTACGGGTGCTGCATGCCAATCGCCTCAAACCCCACCATGAGAGGCCAGAGGTCATCCTGATGTTGGTGACTGATGGTGCTGAGGAAGCAGAAAGCGAGCCTCTCCCAGACCTCTTTTCATGTCAAGAGAAGGATGGGTCGGTGGAGGGAGTGATTCTCTCCCCGTCTCTCACTCCTGAGCAACGAGATGATTGCCGACAGGTATTGGGGCAGTACTCTTCACTGTTTTCCCTTGTCCCGGGAAGAACCCACCTGTGTACCCATGATGTGGACACAGGAGACAGCCCCCCAGTGAAATCCAAGACCTATAGGCTGTCGGACAAGGTGAAGGCTAGCATCCATGGCGAAGTTGCCAAGATGTTGGAGCTAGGAGTGATAGAACCGTCCAGCAGCCCTTGGTCCAGTCCGGTGGTGCTAGTCCCAAAAGCCGCCCCACCGGGCACCACACCAGAACTGAGGTTTTGTGTGGATTACCGAGGACTGAACTCAGTTACCAAAACTGATGCTCATCCCATCCCCAGGGCGGATGAGTTAATTGACCGGCTAGGAGCTGCCCAATACCTAAGTACCTTTGACCTCACTTCAGGGTACTGGCAGATCTCCTTGACAGATGGAGCAAGGGAAAGGTCAGCCTTCTCCACGCCTGAGGGACACTTCCAGTTCTGTGTGATGCCCTTTGGGCTCAAGAACGCCCCTGCCACATTTCAGCGACTGGTGAACCAGGTCCTCTCTGGAATGGAGGGTTTCTCGGCTGCTTACCTGGATGACATTGCTGTCTTCAGTAGCAGTTGGGAGGACCACTTGCAACATTTGCAAGCAGTTCTCCAGGCGCTGAAACAAGCTGGATTGACCATCAAAGCCAGCAAATGCCAGATTGGGCAGGGGTCGGTTGTGTACCTTGGACACTTGGTGGGTAGGGGGTCAGTGCAGCCCCTGCAGGCGAAGATTGAGGCAATCATGGCCTGGGAACCCCCCAAGACACAGACTGAGGTCCGAGCTTTCCTGGGCCTCACAGGTTACTACCGTCGCTTTGTGAAGGGGTATGGCACTATTGTAGCGCCCCTCACAGAGCTCACCTCTAGGAAACAACCTCGACGGGTAGTTTGGACAAAGGCTTGTCAGCAAGCCTTTGAAAAGTTGAAGCAGGCAATGTGTGAAGCACCGGTCCTGAAGGCTCCCGATTTCTCCAAGGAGTTCATTGTTCAAACAGATGCATCCGAACATGGCATTGGGGCAGTATTATCGCAACTAAATGAAGAGGGCTTGGATCAGCCTGTAGTCTTCTTATCCAGGAGACTGCTTCCCCGGGAACAGAAGTGGAGTGCAATTGAGAGGGAAGCTTTTGCGGTGGTGTGGGCTCTGAAGAAGCTGCGGCCATACCTCTTTGGCTCGCACTTCCTGGTTCAGACTGACCACCGCCCCCTTCGTTGGCTGATGCAAATGAAGGTGGAAAATCCCAAGCTGTTGAGGTGGTCCATCTCCCTACAGGGAATGGACTTCCGGGTGGAACATCGGCCCGGAGTGGACCACGCCAATGCAGACGGTCTCTCCAGGTATTTCCGCCTTAGTGAAGAGGACTCCCAAGGGGTTGGGTAGTTCTCCCCACTTTCAGCTGGGGGGGACGCGTGTTAGACCTGTCTGGATTTTTTTCGCAGTCCCTCCTCATTATTATTTATTTTGTCCCCTTTTTGCCCCTCATACCCTTACTATTTTTGTGTCTACTATTTTTTTAGGTGTTGGTCAAGGGGATAGGTGTTCTTTTTCCCCCCCCATAATCTTTTACCTCAGGCCCAGAGGCCTGTTCTGACAGGAAAGTTGGAACCACACAAAATGGTGGCTTCCAACTGCCCCAACTGTCGCACCTAGAACTTGGCCATAGCTTAACATAGGGCATTCCAGAACCTTCTGGTCCATGCTGGACCATTGAAGGGCAGCCTATAAAAGGCGGAATGCGGGGCAGCCATTTTGTCTACCTATGGAAGTCAGCTGGAGGACAGGTGGTAGCTGAGAGTGGGAAGAGGTTAGACTTAGGGTTGACCTCCTGGACTGGGAAGCGGCCTTATTGGCTCAACCCACTACTCCCCTGTTGGTTACTTGTCCTGGCCCCGCTGTGGGAAGTTACTGGAAACGCTAAACTTACCTACAGGATGACAGTATAAACATTGCCTAAATTTGGATCCTTGTTAAAATGAGTGCTTCCGCTTTTTTATTGTTAGGAACCATTATTGAAAATTAGATATCCTCTGGCCTTTGGGAACGTTTTATATACAACTCCTACCTTTATTGGAGAAAACTCACAAGAACTGTTCAGGTAACCTAAAAAGTGCATTACTACACCAATTCTGTGAATTAACAACATAGGATTGAGATGGTGTCTGTCCTTTATTAAAAATTCTTTATAGTTCCGCAATAAACAAATGGTAATTGACAGATATGTATTGAATGAATATCTTAACACTGTGGGTGATGACATGTATAGGGAGTCGATCTGAGACCGCGTTAAGATAAATTTAATATAAAAGTGTCGCTATATCGTTCTTCCAACACTGATTTATGTCCTACTAAATTTCCAATCTATGGGGGACTCTTTTAAATGACCTTTATCCCTAATACAGGACCGCACTTCAAATATCCAGTTTGAAAATGAACCAAGAGCGATACACTCTATGTATCTAGATCTACAGGCTACTAGTACTTGTGCCACTATTTAGGTAATATATCTCTTGAATTGGTTTCCTTTGTGTACATTAAGTTGCCAAAATTAGTCTTAACATCTTACATACTATGTTAGAGAACAATGTTCAAAACAAACAAAAATACCCATATGGCAGAACCATATTAATAACACCTTGGTTCTGGGGATTGTGATGTAAATACATTACTCAAATATGGGTAATATAATTTCTTAAAATTGAAGTCTGTTTATTTAAACATAAACCACAGATTTGATTATAAATCTATCTGATGGGCCATGGCCCCAAAACAGGTTTCTTTATCTTTTTTTAAAAACAAAGCGCTTGAATAAATCAGTGTATGTGTGAAGAAAGTTGTGTTAGAGTTTTGAATAGAAGTATTGTTATGAAATGATGTTCCCTGATGGTCACCTAGTTGAGGTTATCAATATTCCTCTAACAGATCTCACCTAACCGGGAGTCTGTCCTAGGGAGTGCAACTATGTAGCATGGCATTGCACAGCCACAAGAAGTCAACCGCTCAGTGATTATACTATTAATTAAAACTGATCTAGGATGTAAACCTAATGAACAGTAGAAAATGTATGTTATGAACATTGCAGAACTTATACTGTGTATATAGAAAAAGAGTCTAAAAGTATTGTTTTTATTTTCAGATTTTATACTTGTTCCCCTCCCAGTATATTGCCACTAGCCCTGACGAAGGTGTGGCCTTATTGGCCTGTCACCGAAACGCGCGTCGGCGTGTACTTCCAGGAATACGGCATACTGTCCCATATCCATCTGGATTCTTGTATAAACCATCTGCCACCTGGAATAATACTCTGAATTATGCAACAAATTTTCTATCTCTGTGTTGCACATACCAGGATTATATGAAGGAACGAAAGTCGAATGAAAGAATTTTGAGTTGAATGAATTAGACCTTGAAAGTATGTTAGTGTGATTGTAGTGTGGCGTGTGACTGGGTGGGTGACTATATAGGATGAATTTTTCTTCTCCTTTTTTTATCTTCCCTTTATCTATGTATATTGTTGGTGTTCTGAAAAATGTTATGTGGATTTGACATGTAATTTATTTTTGTACATTGTTTACTATATCAATTCAAAGAACATAAAAAAATAAAAATATATATGTATCTTTTATAAAAAATGTCTGGAGTATAATTGAGTTGACAATTCAGCTTGTTCTGTGCAATGCTAGCTCTTAGATAAATCACCCCGTGTATATTTTGTGGATCCTATGTTTAGGGCCATCAGATCTTAAGGCAGGGTTGAATTCTTTTGTTCTATTTACGGAAGTTACTGGAGACCCTGGGCGCCTAGCTGGCCCCTTGTCTAAAATTATACAGGGACAGCTTCTGGAGAAGGAGACTGCCGCGCTGCGGAGCGCAGTCCTCTGCCCAGCTGGTGAGACTTATTAAGGAGTGCGCCTTCTTTCACCCCCAGCCCCTGTCCAGGAACTGCCATCTGCCCCAGGACTGCTAATCGCCCCCCCTGGGGTTGGTGTGTGCCAGTGGGCTTGGATTAACTCAGCCTTTAAATTGCCTTTCCCTCTCACCATCTGCCCCTCACCTGCCTTTGCTGCCGAGTGCTCGCTATCCTGGTGAGGCGTGGGAGGAAGGTGACGCGATCGCCTTGAGGAGGTGGCTGGGCTTGTTGCCCTCATCCTGATAGTGCAGACAGGGGCTGGTTGACCCATCGACTGAAGAGGGAAGAGAGCGCCTGGAAGGAATAGCGACTGAGGAGGGAAGAGAGCGCCTGAATGTGGAAGCGGCCCGGAGTCTACAGCGGTAGTGTGGTGGAGTCGCTAGCTCCCCGCGCATGCTCCGTGAGTAGGCCAGCGAGTGAAAGCGAGGCGGCGCTTCCTCAGAGCCGCTAATCCCCTGCGCTTGCCCAGTGAGCAGGGGATCGGTCTGAAGAGAGAGGCGGCGCTCGCGTAGAGATCTTATCTCCCGCGTTTGCTTTGTGGTGCGAGCGTCTGGAACCCCCAACAACCCCCTCCCTTACTGAAGAGCCTGAAACCCCCAGCGCCCCCCCCCCCTCCCCCCTTTTCTGAAGAACATCGGCGGGAGGGAGTGGAGTGAGGCCGGTGGGACCTCGAGAGAGCCTGAAGTCATCAGCGACGCGTGGGGACTGGGACAACATCGTCCCCACGCTACAGTAAGGAGTGGGGCTCTCTATCTCTGGGGAGTTCTGAGCATAGGGGTGAATTCTCACTTTTGACAGTTGCCCCCCCCACCCCCCCTGAGTGGAATAGAAGCTCTGAGGAGCAAAAGACAAATAAAATACATATTTAGCTGGCCTAAGAAGGTATGAAGATTGCCTGCCTGTTATTGATATAGTGCCTGTTAAATGTAATGAAATACAGAAAGTCATTGATAATTTGCATAGTAGATTAAACGTGTTATGGCAATTGCTGAGACCAGTGATAGAGTGTAGGTCCTATGTAGAAACTATGCCTGATTAAAATCTAGGATCTCTAGTGATGTAAAGCGGATGACTTAAGTTAGCACCTTAGTGGAGACTATAGTATTGTCCTGATTAAAAGGTATTGTGCTTTCTTCTCCAAAAGGGAATCTGCATAAAATGTAATTCAGTAATGGTAAAAGACTAAGCATATTTACAAGTTACATGTATTGAGTTGTAATTCTCTTTCCACAGACAAACAGTGTTATAATTTCTCCTGAGCTAAATGTAAATTTTTCCAGTGTGAATATTGAGAGTTAAACCAAAGAGAATATTATTTTTATAAAGCAGTGCTTATTTTCCTACATTTTTGGTGTAGCGTTTTCTTTTGTGTGATATTGCGTGGTTTTACTTTTGGGTGGTCTGCAACCTTAACACTGTGCCTCTGAAGTTTATGTCTTGCCCTAGGCCAGGCTACCCCAGGTTCTAACAATGAAGCTTTATTCGGTTCATAAAATACAATGACCATAAAAGCACATAAGCAAAATGCATTGGACAATACAATACAATTTAAAAAGGTGCATGATAAGAACAATGCAGGTTAAAAGAAATACATAATTAAAACAACATGCTATTTCTCATCTGGATTGATTTGGAGATAAAAGTGGCAATATAAAAACATTTATCCGGAGAATTCATATAAAAAACTAACTTCATCGCATCCTCCACATTTCCAGCACCATATTTTACAAAAATCGGTTTCAGGTAGGCCACCCTAACATTCAAGAAGAGAGTACAAATTAACATAAAGTGCAAAGTGCTTTGCTGGAATGCCCATCGCATGGGCATGGCCCAACAGGTTGCTTCTTAGGTTGGGGAAAGGCAACCAAAACATGAGCCGTACCAAATCTTAGTCTGGTTATAGTTATCATTCTTGAAAGACAGCAGCATGTGTGCAAGTCTCACCTTCACAGCAGTCGCAATGTGTATACTTAGCATTGCGGTGTGTGCCGCAGGCTGCAGCACACGCCGCAGTAAAAAATATACACATTTTAAACATCCCTGCACTATGTGGCAGGCACCATTTGTTTAGGGGGTCACCATAGGTGCCCTCCAGGGCCCACTTATGGAGGGCCGGAGGGAGCAAAGACCCCTCCAAATTCACTGTCTGCTTGACTTTTTATGCCGGGTTAACCGCCATGAAAGGGCAGAGAAAAGAGAAATCCTAATCCCTACAGCAGTGCCTGGGCAGGCAACTCCCCATTGTAAGGAATAGGAGTCTGACTGGCGCACTGACGTCCTTGATCCTGTCGGACGTTGGCGGTCTTCCCCCCCAGCTAAGATCTAACCTTTTGCATCCTAATGCAAAAGGTTGCCAGATCCAATGAGCTGGATGGCTGTGGTACCGCCACTGACGGCCTGATGGTGGCAGTCCCACGCCATCGTAATCAGGCCCAAGGAAAGGATGTTATTTACTTTATGAATGAAAGCTAGGTTTGGAAAGCCTGCACATTTATTTAATTTCGATTGCTTGGAATTCACCACTAATATCTACATACCCTTGTGAAGATCTTGCTAAAAATCACTCCGACGAGAAACCTTCTTGGAATGAAAAGGAGGGAAATGTTTCATGACTTCTGCTGAGTAGAATTTCTGATTGCATGCTAGAGAAACTTGAGAGTTGTCTCCTGCTCTGGCATAACTACACCTTTCAGCATTTTTGTGCAGGACTAGTGACACTTGTCTCCTGCCAACCCACATAGCCATAGAGGGTTATAGATCTGCCAGTCAAACCTGCTTGCCACTGTTGATCTGCCATTTTTAGGCTGGACAATACAGAAGATCTTGAGTTGCCTACCTGGAAGAATGCCAGTGAACCCACTGCTACTGCACATTTATTGTTGACCTGCCTCCGAGTTGTGGGTCCTCGAGGAGACAGTCTGTTCCTCAAGGTGGTACCACTAGCAGAGCTTGTTGAAAAACAGTTGACTTCTTGAAGACTTCTAATGAAGGACTGGAGGCAATCATCACCCTTGCGATGGTTCACTTTTAGAGCTTTTTAGTGAGAAGCTTGAGGTTGTAACCGGATGCTCTAGTCACCTTCGACCTCATATAGCTTTTATATTTTTCCAGGACAAAGTTTCCAAGTTACTAAGAAAAGATTTCCCTCATAATCAACTAGAAACGTGCATCTACTGTATTCAACCATTGGTCACAAAATTGCGATATATCAAAAAGTAATGCCCATGTCCTAATCAACCGCACGGTGGACATCTAATCATTTTTTCTCATGCTTTGCATTTCCAGTAGAACAACATTCAGTGCTTTTGTTAAATGTTTTCTTATTGAGCTTATTTTGTTTTCTTTCGTTACATTTGAACTCAGCATTTTATGGTCTAAATTTATGTCACATCTTTGATATCACGATTTTGTGTTTATAACTTGGTGCAGGATGTACTAACACTAGTACTTGCGATTTTCTCGGAATCCCACATTTGGAAATGGCTTTTGCTAACGTATAAAAATTTTACTTTTACATTACAAGTTCCTAGTCCCTACAGGGCCCCCTCTTGCCCCTGTGCACGGGGTTACATGCAGGGGGCACATGCTGTGCCCCCAGTAGATTTGCACACCCAGTTCCTGCACAGGAAGAAACGCACAATAAGGTGCATTCCTTCTCGTGCAGGAACGTGCACTGGCGGCCCCACAGCAGTGCTGTTTAATGCTCACTATGAGCCTTAAAAGGGTACCGCCGTGGGACGGCCACACTGCCCGCCCGCCAGACTCCAAATTACTTGCAATCTGGAGGCAGAGAGCTCGATTCACAGAATTAATTTAAGACAAAATCCTAAACTTACTACTTTTGGTAATCACAGAATACACTTACTACTTTTGGTATTCACAGAATGGATTTACGACTACTAACTTTACGTCCGCACTCGGGCTGTAAACTCCGTCCCAAAGGCGGAGCTTCCGCCCAGAGGGGCCTTCTTGCTGCCGGGTCTGCTGGGCGGGGTCCTCAGTGGGGTGAGTTTGTCCGCGCAGTTGCTGATCCACTTCGTGAGGTTGTCGGCGGCCCGGCTGGGGTTCGCTGAGCTGGTGGGAGGGTGCTGGCTCAGGGAAGCGGCGAGCTGGTCGGCTGTGATCTTGTTCCAGCTTCTTCGAGCAACCTGTTGCTGGTGGTGGTGGATCGTCGTTCTTCTGAAGGTGAAGTGGACGCAGCTGTGGTCCGTCCAGTGGAGTCCAGTGGCGTGGCTGAAGGCGATGTCTTTGCTGGATGAGAAGACGGCGTCGAGTGTGTGTCCGGCGAGGTGGGTGGGGGTGGACACCAGCTGCTTGAGTCCGAGGTTGGCGAGGTTGTCGAGCAGGGTGGTGGTGTTGCGGTCGTTGTTGTTCTCCAGGTGGAAGTTGATGTCCCCCAGGAGGATGTAGTCAGCGGAGGGGAGGGCATGCGGGCTGACGAAGTCGGCGATGTCCTTGCTGAATTGTGTGCGTGGTCCCGGGGGTCAGTAGATCAGGGTGCCTCTGAGGGTGGTCTTCGGGTCGGTGTGGATCTGGAAGTGTAGGTGTTCGGCGGTAGTCAGGGTGTCGTCGGTGTTGGTCGTGATGTGGATGGTGTCCCTGTGGATGATGGCGATGCCTCCTCCAGTTGAGCCATGGTAAATACACTGATTCTTGCCCTGCTCACCTCGAAAGTTTACTTCCGGAATATTCTCACTCATCACCGCCTAATGCTTAGGTTTCATCTGAGCACCTCCAGTTAAGTCCACTATCCCGGGATGTTGAAATAATGTCACAGATTACCACCACGGCTTCTCCAAGTGCATCTCTTACGGGCTTGGGTTTGGGGAACCTAACAGCTTTAGACTTGGACTCAAACTCGACAACTCTTACTGCAAACACCACCACAATAAACTCTACGGCTAAGCTACAAATCCAAGTACAAGTTCACGGAGAAGTGCCATCCACCCCTCCAATATACGAAGACAACCGTAATGAGGTAGATACGACTTCTATGTCTATACCACAATGCACCCCAAGTCCGGATCCCCTCCAAATCACTCAGAAGGTCTTTCAATCGCTAAAAAAATAGCCTAAAGTTTGAAAGCCCCCTGTCATCTAAGAGATTTCTGGCCTCTCTAGAAGCCCGAATTGAAGACTCTCTTGCTTATACACCGGGCCTTAGCTCACATCCCAACTCCTCCAGTATTATGCAAGATGACCAAGAACTACCTGTTTTTGTCTCCCAGGGATCTATAAACTCTATTTCGGTCTCGCTGACATCACTCCACGTAAAGCAAGATGCAATTGCTACAGCTTTGCTTTGGCAATCTCAGAAAATGGAACTCCAGGTTGACCTAATTCAAACTTTGGCCTCAACATTGTCCGACCTAGGCTCCAGATTAAGCTCTCTGGAAAGGTCTGCAGGGCTACAGGATAAAATGAACACCTGTCCCTGCTCTCCAATAATAAATAAACTTTCCGTCCTCCCAGAAATCTTGGGAGCATTATTGGACAGCATGAAGAACAACACCAACGGAAACGGATTAGTGAATCTCCCCCAAGACCTCCAAACCTCACCCTCTCTCGAGGAGTCCTTAGACGCTGAAACATTAGCTGGCTCTCTATCTGGGAGAAAGCCTACCTCCCCGCCTCTCAAATCTGACCCCAACAGCTTGGTCTGTTTGTCTTGGGGGACCAGCCCAGGCAACCTTCAAGCGGGGCCGGAACGCCTTGACCTGAGTAGCCCTGCATTGACGAATCCAGCGATGAAGTGGCCCAACCTCACTAATACAATCCAGGAAATCACGGCTCACACTTCATCGAACCTCCCAACGAAACCTCCCCTGTCAAGGAGGGAAAGAAAGAAATTGAAAAAACAAACTAAGAAACAACGTTTAACAAAAAGAAGAGCGGGTTTTGACGGGCCAGCAGCTCCTAGCACCTCAGATACTAAATCTAAAAGCATTCCTTATTTTCCAATTTTCAATCTGGCTTTTAAACCCAAGACGAAAACCACCGGGACAAGCATGACCCAGGTTGGCATCAATGATACCTTAGGAAAAACAGGACTACCGACACAGAATCTTCCTGTGGGTATACCTCCGGCTCTGGAAGTGACTGAACTTCAAACTACAACGGCAACGTTTGGATCCCTGCCAAATAAAATCAACGGTACACATTTCTACGACTCTAGCCTTGGGAGCGTGAACACAACTGCACAGCCCAAGCCAGTTACGCAAGAAGCTCGGAGCGGCCAAACTAATGGCCAGGCCCTGGTAAATGTCGGAACAGGAGATCCTCAAGCCGTCCCAGAGGAAGTAGCGATGGGCTGCTCCACGTGCCATCTACCTGAGCCAACAACTAACATCTGCTGGGACTGGGCTATACAAAAGCAGAGGCTTCACCAGCCCCAATTTAATTATGTCCCGGGAGCACAAAATCTCCCGGAGGTGACTAACCATTTATCAGGCGCACAACCGCAACAACTGGAGGGGCATGTATCCTCAAGTAAACCAGCCAGGAGTCTGAACCATGAAAGCCCGGTAAAGGAGGCTGAGCTTGTCTTCCTTCCTCAATATGCCCATAAAGACCCACATGACATCCTCAACAGAAATAATCTGCTTTGGCTATTCAAGAACATTCCAGCACTGTCCGGGATCAATTCCTCAGACCTTACCTTGGTCAAGTTCTCTACAATTCAAGGCAAAGGGGGTTCAGAGGCAACCGTGACAACGTGGTCCCAGGAGACCACAAGGGATGCAATTCTAGGCGAAGCAGGCACATTTGAAAACTGGGGAATTGAAATATGGGTACCAACTCAACAAAAATATCCTCACGTCCTCCTTCCATCGTACCCAGTAAGCATGCTGAAAGGGTCCCGAGGTGCAACCCATGCTTGGCTCCCAGAAGCGACGAAAGCTGACAACTTTATAAACATTTCATGTAACAGCAATCACCGTCTGGTGAGCTGCAAAATGAGTCGCTCTGCCCTTGCTGCCCACGCATACCACGGGCCCCCCCACCCAGAGCCTTCAAGCGCTTCCGCCCGGAAGTGTTCCTCCTAATGGGGAAGTCAACTGGTCGGAACATAATCTCACAATCACGTCCTGGAATGTGGCTGGGCTAAAGTCAACATTTGCTTCTAAATCAGCCGTGGAGTACCTGAATAAAAGCGATATCATCTGCTTACAGGAGACGTGGTCTCTAGCTCCAACACCACTTCTCGGCTATTATGAACTTTTTCAACCAGCTGCTCAGGCCAAATCACACGGAAGACCCTCAGGGGGCCTCTCTATTTACATCAAACACAGATGCAAGATAACGGTGACCCCTATTCTTCGGAATACAATGACATGCCAGACAGTATTAATTAATGGCCTATTACCTCCAGGCAGGGCCCTACCCATGCTTCTAATCAACTGCTACCATAACCCAATGAAAACCATAAAAACAACCGCCACAGACCGATTGATTAAGCAGCTGGCAGACCTGTTATTGGAATTTGCATCAGCAGAAGTCCTGCTAATTGGGGATTTTAACATCAAAGGTCTGGTTACCAATGTGGGTCCGGCCCTCAGAAGCAAAGAACAAGAAGCTATGATTACATTTTTAACCAATCACAATCTATGCTCCGCAAAACAAATTAGATTAGAACAGAATCCCGGGTCTCACTTTCCACCAACCTTTAAAAACATCTCCACAATCGATTATATCTTCCTTTCACCGTTTCTAGGAAATAAGCTAACTAAGATGGAAATTCCCCTCCGACACGAGAGTGACCATAACCCTTTAACGGTAACAATGGAATTGCTTGTGCCAGCCGCTGCGGAAATAACAGTTGTGGGGCACTCGACGCTGGCTGAACTCCATACTCTAGTCAGAAAAATCAATTGGGACTCATCAGGCTCTGATAAGGTGAGCACTTGGCTTTCAGGAGAGACTCCTAATTTAATGCTCAGTTCTCAAACGGACTTACATCTTTGGTGGGACAGCGCTATCAGAAAACTGCAAAATCTTTTAACGGGACCTGAGCCCCAACAAAAATCTTACGAGCTACGCCCAAAGTGGATTTATGACCCAGAGTTAATCACCAAAAGAAAAGCCCTAAGGAGGGCTGTCGTTTGCACAAATTGAATGGCACGGCGCTCTCGGCCCACAACATGGCATCACTGCGTAAGTCCTTCAGGAAATCAGTATGGGCCGCAAAGAGATTAAAAGAACAAAAAGAGTGGATAAAAATATTCGCCCTATTAAACGGCAAGAATTCATCCCAGTTCTGGAACTATATGAACAAGCTCCGCTCGTCGAATAACAACAGAGAGAACGCAGTTCGCGAAGAAGTCTGGGCCCAGCACGTAATCCAACTATACGGCAGTGTCAAGCCGGACCCCGTGGTGACTGATTTAAGAGAGAAAGTCGATCTAACGATGACCGAACCCCGTGAGTTGACCTCTGTAGCCGAAGTCTCCAAATTTCTGAAGGCAATGAAAAACGACGGGGCTCCTGGGCCCAACGGCCTTCCTGCAGGAGTATTTAAATGTGCACTGGAGGAGTGGGCCGAACTTCTTCCCCACTATTTAACAATGTGTTTGTGACCAGCCAGCTACCATACTCTTGGCTTGGCTCTATCTTATGCCCCATCTTTAAGAAGGGAAACCCCATGCTTCCAGCAAACTATCGCCTTATTGCCCTACTAGATCTTGAGGCGAAGGCATACGCCCGGTGTCTTCTTAAGCTCTTAGAAGATTGGGTAGCAGAAAATAATATTCTACCTTATTTTCAAGCAGGATTTCGCTCCTCAGCCTCCACCATAGATAATATTACAACACTTGCTTTTTTGAGTCATCAGTCAGCACAAAAAAACCACCTTCCACTATATTGCTGCTTCATTGACTACAGTGCAGCCTTCGACAAAGTGTCTCGTGACACTCTATGGAGGAAACTGTATAAATGGGGGATTCCACAGAACCTGCTAGGAGCCCTTAGCTCTCTGCACAAGAACACCTGGGCGCGAATTAAAATTGGCCCTAAGACAGTCTCCAGAAAAATTGCCACCGGAGACGGCTTGAAGCAGGGCTGTGTTCTCGCCCCGCTTTTGTTCAATCTTTATACTGCCGACTTGGGAACATACCTGAAGAAAAGCAATCTACAAAAAAAACACCTTCCACTATATTGCTGCTTCATTGACTACAGTGCAGCCTTCGACAAAGTGTCTCGTGACACTCTATGGAGGAAACTGGATAAATGGGGGATTCCACAGAAACTGCTAGGAGCCCTTATCTCTCTGCACAAGAACACCTGGGTGCGAATTAAAATTGGCCCTAAGACAGTCTCCAGAAAATTGCCACCGGAGACGGCTTGAAGCAGGGCTGTGTTCTCGCCCCGCTTTTGTTCAATATTTATACTGCCGACTTGGGAACATACCTGAAGAAAAGCAATCTACTTCCGCCAAAGTTGGGTCCTGCAAAATGGGATCTGCATATTTTACAATATGCAGACGACATTGTCATAATGGACCACACAAAACGGGGCTTCAACGAGCATTAAGCAAGGTTCATATATATGATATGGGCAACGCACTAAAAATCAATGAAGAAAAGACCAAGGTGATGATATTCGGCAGATGCAAGAACAAGAGAAGTGCAAGGTGGCACATTGGGCCTGCAACGATCAACTCAACAGCAAATTATTAATTACTTGGGAGTTTGGTTCTGCGAGACTTCAAGATCAACAGCTCATTGGGTAGCTATGAAAAAGAGAGCAGGTGCAATATCATACTCCCTGACTCGACTGAATCAGTCTCTGAGCAGCCCTTCAGCAGAACCGATCTTGAAAGTGATTAAAGCCACATTACTCCCCGCTATAAACTATGGGCATCAGGCCTTTCCCAGTGCATGCTCTGCCAGTCTTGACCACGCCCAAGTTTCCATTTACAAAAAAATCTTTTGTCTCCCAAAATTCATTCAGAGGGCAAGACTACGTCTGGAGTTGGGCCTACAAAGACAATCCATCTACTGTGAGGCAGACATTTTGAAATATTTTATAAGGTCACTAAAAGCAGCAGATACCACCCTAAAATTCTGCCTAAAAGAGATCTTTACCATCCCTGGAAATCCGTGGAATCGTCAGATTACAAAGGCCATCAAATCATTAGAGATTGACAGCTCCCTGCTAACTTCAGACACAATCCCATACTCAGTGTGGAAAAAAGTAATCAACAAGCAGGTGAAACTAATCTCCCATCGGATGGACCTAAAGGCTCTAAATACTCCAACTGTACTGCTTCCTCTGAATGTTTCATATCAGCCTGGGGTACCGCAATTTTACTTATTGGCTAATCTGAACGTAGTTGCACGGATAAATATAATGTTTTTGCGCCTCTTAGGCCTGTGCTCAACGGCCTCTCACAGATGGGCCCCTTTAAAGGAGGGGGGGCTGCAGACTGTGCTCATACCATAAAGAATCATGGCCGCACCTTTTGTGTTGTTGCCCTGCCATGGATGCCCCCAGAAGGCATTTATTAAAACCTCTATTTCTAAAATGGGGCACCAGGTCATGCTGGGAGGCTACATCTCTGTGTTTTACCTCTACAGACATTCAAGCGCTTGCCAGGGTCGGAACGTTTGTGAGACTCTTGGCTAACTTCTTATTACCCTCCCCGGCTCCGGCGCTTCCTGCCCCTCCCATCCAAAAACTTATTACTGACTTTTTTTGTCCGCTGGTTTAGCACCTCCTGTCTTAATCTTTTTTTCTTGTATTTTAAAAGCAACTTAACATTGGTAGTAATAAGACTGTTTTTAAATGCAGAGATTTTTCCTTTTGAAAAATGACAGTGTATCTCTCCAGTTTCGTCTTTTTGATGTGATAATTGTGCTAATATGGATTTTTTATAGCAATGGTTTTAAATAACTAAGCTAAACAAATAAACTAAACTAAACTAAACTAAACTAAACATTCGTGACACAGTTTCACCATGACGCCACGATATTGGGACTGCAACTAGGCCACTCATTTGGCGACTAAAATTAAAATGAATCTTTATGTCTTATGTGCAAGACCCATAAAGTTATGTTACAATAATTTGCATCTGAAATCATGCGCCCTCAAGCTATTCTATTGGTGGCCTGCTGGTGCTCTATAAAAACTGCAAAGCATGAATACGTCATTTCCTGTCATGTTAAGTTATACCATTTTATAGCATAGTAGGCCAGTATGATTTGTATAGTGTGTCTTGCTTTGTGGCACTCACTGAAATAGATGCTCAAGACAAAGTGAAAATAACATCAGTTCTATTTCAATTTTTCTCCACCCCCTAAATGGCAGTGCATACAATCAACAGTTTTGACTTTAAAACTTGCTTTAACGTCAGAGATTAGATACAATGATCACTTACAAGCCTATGGACAGTGTTTGTCTTCGATCCAAAATAGTAATTGAAAAGTAGATCGTATAGGTGTTTTAAGCCACGTTTTTTAATTGTATGCTTCACGTTGCAAACAGAAGGCAACAGAATGGCCAACTTTATAACCAAAAGCAGGATATAATTTACCCAGAATGCCACCGTTTAATGGCAAAGATCAAGCTACAGCATCAAGGTTGAAATAAGGATTATGCAGGCAGAGGGGCTGAATCCATCGTCTGTTAAATCATAAAGAAAACCTGCTTTAAGCCTGATCAGAACTAGTGCAGGCCATACCACGAATTAATCAGAGAAACGAGTGCCCAGTTCCTACATAATGGGCCTTCCAGTCTATATATCACACTAAAGATATGTTCAGAACTCATTAATTTTTATGGCGCGCCCTCTCCCTGACCTAGATTTAGCTGCACGTCTGCCTTGGGACACACAAAAGACGTGAAAAGTGCAAGTCCCTTTCCAAGGCGCCGTTAGGATGTGGACACACACTCTCCCTGGTCCTGATGCTGTTCTACTGAGTACAGTTTATAGTCACTGGCGAAGCCGGCTATCATGGGATGCAGGAGAGGCAATGCAATTTCTGGTAATAACAGCTCACAACAGTGAATACTATCCACTTATCCCTACAATTTCCAGCTATTTTGGACTCCTTCCTGAATTAACCTTTCATATCAAAAGGAGCCATTCTGCACACTAGAGACTCCGACACAATTTCATGCATAATTTATTCACACGGTTCAACATTAAATGCAGAGCCCTTGACTTTGTCAAGGTGGATTCTGTTGGCAGACTTCACAAGTAGCAATACAGGGGGACAATTGTACATATGAGATCTGCAACTCAACCTCTTCACCTGCTCTGTCGGAGGAAGAGAAAAATGACACGCCTGCACGGCTGATTGCAATCAGCGGCCCCGTTTGTATGCAGACGTTTTTATTTTCATAGAAGTCTTTTATCCTTTATAGGCGTGAGACCAGGAATAGCACACTCACTTCCCTACTTTCGTAAGGCCATGCTGCCAGCACATTTGCATATAATTGTAGTAATACAGTTTACTACTCATGGTCATTCAGAAAGAAGCATGTCATTAATTGCACGCGCTAGAAACAAAATATTTTAATGTCCCAGTTGACGTGGTAAGTATAAGGAGATTAAAACAACAACATTTCTCGAAGTGTGTGGTTTTCCTCTACTCATTATGCTTATTTATGAGCCCCTTGCAACATGTTTACAGCTGCCCTGGGGTCCCTTTCGTGACACAGTGGCTGCGTAAACAATGCACCACGTTGCGCCATATTTGCAAGGTGACGTATCTAGGCAGATGGTCACCTTGTAAAGTCCAACGCCACATCATACCTGCGTCAGGTGTAATGTATGCAGGGTGGGCATTCCCTCGTAACAAAGCCTTGTAGGAGTGGTGCAGTGAAATCTATCAGATTTCACAGTGGCTCTTCTAGGACGTCACTGCGTCAAAACCTTATGCCTGCCTCATAGCAGGCATAAGGGTGAAGCAGTGCTATGTGTGTGGGTCTACCTCATGCATTGCTGGAATTGCATCATGCTTGTAACATATCTCCACCAATGCGTGTCTTTTGTGCTGACAGATACGTCAGGATTCCTGATGCATCAATCACTCTTTGCGACATGGAGTGCCATACAGTAAATACGGCGCATCAATCGTGTTGCAAGGAGGGTGCAGTGAAAACTGTAACATTGCTGTTTTCATGCAGTGAAGTGACAGTTTTCATAAAAAAAAATAAAAAAAATGTGTGACGATGAGCAAGCAAGAGAAATTATGATTTAGTGAGATAGTGTAGGAGATAAAGTAAGTAAACGAGTGTGCGATAGGGCCTTTTATTAGCATGGTAATGTTGGAGATTATGGATGTGTGATGATGAACTCCCCTCTTGAATAGGCATATAAGATGCAGCAAAAACTCTTGGCACTCAAAATGGCCAGAGCAGCCACAAAGCTTTGTCTCAGGGGGAAGGCGCTGAGTAGACATTTTTACCATATTTTACAACTCATTTTGAGAGGTGATGTTTACCACACAGCCATAATCCCAAATGTTACTGGAGACATTGCCTGCTCTAGACTATACTGGTTTACTACCAGGTCATGTATTTGTGTTGTACTACAAAGTGGTAGTCCTGATGAAGATCAGGCACAAATTACTATTAGATTTAAAATGTTGACATATTTTTATTATTATTATTTTTTTTATTGAGAATTAGAAAAAACGGTACCAAGAAATACAAGTAAATATACATTAGATAATATAGCACATTTGATAGAAAAATCAAATCTGTTCATAAATACAATTCAATATTATTACAGGGATCAGGATAGAGGACCGAGATAAATATATGTATATAAATAAATATATAAATATATATCATAAAAAATAGAGACATAAGCATCTCTGCAAATAAGCATGTAACCACCTAAGATTTAAACAGCAATTAATATATTATGTCAAAACAGATCGAAGACAACCTAACAGGACTAATTGAAAGTTAAGAGACTCTGCCCTCCCTCCACACTTTCAACGGGGCCCACATTTTACATCCCAAATCCCGTAATTTCCTTCCTTTATGTAAATAGAGCATAGATTCTATGTTGTGAATAGCGAGAAGTCTGGCCAGCCACATTGAGTAGGTCGGAGCAGAGGGATCCTTCCATGCAGCTGAAAGCAGGATCCGTAGGACGGCCGCAGCCAAAAATATAAACGCCTCTGTTTCTCTGCTGCTAAGACCCAGCTTACTGTCGATCCCGAGGATCATCACTTCAAGCCTAGCAGCCCCTCCAGGAAATTCTCGATCTCGGTTTTAAATGCAGTAAGTTTTTCACAAGAGAAAAACATATGTAGCAGGTCGGCCGAGCCTTGCTGGCACCTCAGACAATTACTATCCGTCCTCATACCCCAGTCGTATAATTTAGATGGAGTATAGTATAAATTAAATAGAGTTTTGAAATGTTGTGCCTTTAGATTGGAGGACCGAAGCACCTGCTTGTCCAGAAGTAGGGCTTTATCAAGATCTACATCTGGATCGTGCAATTTAGCTGCCCATGCTGTCTCATGTTTCTCCAAATCATCTGGTAGCTTTTCGATTAACTCCTGATAAATAACTCATATCCTATCTCCACCCTTCAATAGATATTCGAGTATGAAACTACGGTCACCAAAAGCAGCGGCCGATACATCAGCCTTAAGTGTTTGGGAGATCTGAAAATATTTAAAGCTATGACCAATGGGCAGATCATATTTCTGCTGGATGGCATCAAGAGTCATAATCTTGCCGTTAAATATAAGATCCCCAACTGTCTGGATACCCTGTTGTTCCCATATTTTCCACGCCCCGTCTGCGCTCAAATTCGGGAAGAGCCCTGATTTCCGCAATGGTGTATGTATGTTGATTCTAGGAATCTGTAAGGATTTTTGTAGTGTTTTCCAAAGATCCCAGGCGCCTAGAGGAGCCTTAAGCCTAGTTTTCTTGAAAAATCTACGCCCAGTTTTTCTTAATAGTGCACCTACGGCTTCCTTCCCCATTAAGAGCTCATATATTGTAGGGAGGGTATATAAATCAGAGGTCGGGTCCAGGGTGAGTCTCTCCCTAGATGTGGATTCAAATAACACAGACATCTGGGTCAATAGACAGGCCCAATGATAGAATCTTATATTTGGAGCTCTCAAACCTCCATGTTCCTGTGGGAGAGTCATGTATTTTGCTGCCCTCCTTATCTTGCCATATTGCCACAGGAAACTATTGAAAATGGACTCAGTCTTTTTTAAGACTCCCTCCTCAATTAGGTAAGGAATGGATCTATATAGGTAAAGAAGTTTGGGCAGCATGGTCATTTTGAGAACATTTGTCCTACCTATAAGGGACAGATGTAGCACATCCATACGCTTCAAGTCTGTTTCAATTTTTTTAAGGAGTGGATTAAAATTATCATGTATAATTGAACCTGTATCTGCATTGATAATTACTCCAAGATAAGTAGCAGAATCAACATATCGTTGATCCATTTTTGATATGTTCTTAGAGCATATCACCTGCGTTTTTGCCTCATTTAAATCGATAGAAGCAAGATGGCGGCTGAGTGAGAGGAGCCGCGGAGCAGCAGCATGATGTGGTGCAACTAACCTTCCAGATTCCTTACCCCCGTACGGGAACAGCCACCAGTCACTATCGGGTTTAAGCTGAATAAACCTTTCTTATCCATGTTTGACGGCTGTGATCACGGCAGAGCAGCGCGTTCCACAGGAGCCCACAGGTGGAGGCAATCCCTGGGAGTAGCAGGAGCAGTCGGGATCCTGCGGCTGCTGACCACAGCGTTGTCGGTTTGGGCTCGGCGTCGGCAAGGCACTGGGCTTGTTGGGTGGAGTTCAGCTCTGCTTCAATCCCAGGTAGTGCTTGGAAACGGACTTTGCCTGTGCAAACGGCATTCGAAACAAACGGCGGTAGTGATGGCCCCAAAGTTAACCTCCGGTGCAGCGGCAAAAGCGGCAGCTGCCGCGAGGAAAAAAGCACAGGCTGCTCAGGCAGCTCCCCACGCAGCGGCTACTACAGTGCACATACAGGAAGGTATTTCGGAGACTGAACCACCAATGGAACACCCAGAAACGCCAGAATATACTAAAAAAGGCAAAAAAACAACGACGCGAGCAAGGCAGACTCCTTCAATATCAGAGCTACTTGTTCGTAGTGGCAAAAATCATAAAAATGTGACGTCTACAGCATCTCGTAAACCAGCCAAGGAAGCAGTACAAGACTCAGGTACAAGCGCTGCGTGTGTATCACTGCAGGGGGTTGTCGAAAGTACGTCAACTGAACAAGCGGCTGTGATTTATATTGATCTGCCTGATGTAAGTGGTGATGATGCAACTCAGGGGGTCCCCGAGCCTACTGAGACAGGGACGAATGATCAGGAGCAAGTCAGTGGGTCTACAACCAGCAAAGACGCTAATGGCAGTGATCTACCTAAAACAGTGTCTATATCGGATTCAACGAATAATGAGCTATTAGATACTGCTGCAAGCCAGGAGCGGGGGAAAAAGGCTGATGGCAGTGAGAAAGACATTACACTCCTATGTCCTCCTCTCGCCCTAATGACCCTGGCGGATGGTATGGAGAGTGAGCAAGAAAAGGAGAAGGATAGCAGTGAATGTTTCTATTCCCTGACTGAAGAGGCAGGGTGGTCTGACGATGAGAGGAGGTCATCCCAAGAGGGCAGTAATATAGAGTCGGATAGCGATCTGGACCAGACCCCCCTAACACGGCTAAAAGACCTGCTGGTAAGGATAATGCTTACACTCAACCACATAGGGATCTGGCCTGGGATCACTCTTCAGCTATGCCACTTCAGGGTACACAGGATGTTGAGGTACATGCCACCCATCCTCCCTTATTAGATGTTATATATCAGACTATTCTTGCCCACAGGGAAGAAGCACGACAGGACACAAGGAAATCACAGTCAGCAATGCGTAAACTACAAGGTGTTGTTAGAAAACTGTCGAAAGCTCATGCCAACGTCGGGGACAGGGTTACCAATTTAGAGGAACGAATTGTGGTGACCGAATCGGAAGCTGCCGCGGCTACACTCAAAGTTGATTCCCAGGCTGCACAGGTTGTCGATATCCAGTGGAAGCTGGAGGATATGGAAAATAGACTAAGACGCAATAACCTACGTGTCCTGGGGGTTCCCGAGGGGGTCGAGGGGTCAGATATCAGGGCCTTTATGATCACCTTGCTCAAAAGGGCATTCCCGGAGTTGTCAGATTGGAACTAGTCATCTGAAATCCAGAGAGCCCACCGGACTCCGTTTAAAGTCCGCCCAGGGGCAACCAGCGACAAGCCAAGGGCAATATTAATCTTTATCGGAAATTTTGTCCTCAGGCAAATCATATCTGATAAGGCTAGACCCGATGCAAGAAGAACTTGTGAGGGTCTGTCTTTTTTCGTCCGACTGGACTTCTGCCATGCAACGGTCGAGAGGCGATGGTGACTTCGGCAGTTGATCAAGCCCTTCCAGGACAAGCATATGCAGGTCTATTTAGTAAACCCAGCACAACTCAAGGTAGTGAGGGATGGCAAGACTCAATACTTCTCATCTGAGGTGAAGGCAAAGGAGTTTTTGGACTCTTTGTGAACTATAAACATTGAGAAAAATGTGAGAGATATGGTGGGATGTAGGCTCTGAATTGTCATTAGTCTCTTTTCTTATTCTCTAGTTTGTGTTGAGCTTGATGAGGCGAGGCTGGGGGGGTCTTTGGCGTAGGATATGTTATGTAAACAGTTTGTTTTTGAATCTGTAGCTGCACCCACGCACCACGCTGCTGCATCTATCCATCAACGCACAGACCTCGGTCTGAGCACTTCTAGAGGGAGAAGGAGAGGGAGGGGAGAGAGGGGAGGGAGGTTGGGGTGGGCGTCAAGGGGAGGTGAAGGGGACACAGGTGGTGGGGGGGGTGGGGAGGGAAAAGCATAAAGAAAAAAAAATTGAGAATAGACGGTATAAAACTCAGATTTGTGTGGTATAATGTATATAGAATGGATAGTATTTGCAATCAATCTCTGGTAGCAAAAACATGGAAACGATTAAAAGATAAAGATGTCAAGTCTTAGTATATATTCGATCAACATAGGGGGGTTGAACGACTGGCGAAAAAGAGCCAGTTTGGCAGAGTTTGTCAAGTCCGAACCCGTTGACATTCTGTGTATGCAGGAAACGCATCTGTCTTGGGCGAAAAGAAAGCTGTTAAAGTTCGGTGGTTTTGAGATATTATCATGTTCCTCTCAGATTTCAACAATAAGGGGGGTGGCAATTCTTGGTAAAGCAAATTTGGGGGGCTAAACGTGCTAAATCGGATCCCTTTGGAAGGTGGGCTATAGCAGAACTAGGGTGTGGTTTAACAATCTGTGGGATCTATGGATCAAATCAGGATGACCCAGCAGTATTTTAAATTCTGGAGGGGGAACTGTCAACTTGGCCTGCACCTATTCTGGTGTGTGGCGATTTTAATATTTCAATAGACCTGATTAAAAATGTACCGTATACCGGTAGGAAGTGAAGAGTCTCCAGGGCACTCTTATCAATGATGCAATCACATGGCTTAACCGATATATGGGGGTCAAAACACCCGGACGATCCAGGTTTCACTTATTTCTCATGCCCCCACCAGAAATATTGTAAACTAGATTATTTCTTAATCTCATCGGTAGAACTCAGGAAGGTTAATATCATGAAGCTCCCTAAGGTCCTCTCGGATCATAATCCATTGGTAATCAAATATAGTGGCTTAGGATTGGCTAGAAAGAGAAGGCCATGGACATTTAATCGAAAATTACTGGCTGATGTTCTGTTTGTGGAACACTTGCGAACATGGGCTCGTGAGTTTTTCGATACAAATCAATACAGTGCCTCAAGAAACTCGGTTTGGGATTCATTCAAGGCAGCACTAAGAGGGGAAGTCATTAGTTATACCTCCCAGGCAAGGAAAAAACAACAGGATGGGAAAAATAAGCTCCTAGGTGATCTAGTTGAGGCAGAAGAGCAGCACTGTTTGGATCTGTCACAAGGGAAAGAAGGTAGTGAGAGTCGAACTAAAATCTGTTTGATTAAAGCAGAACTACAGAAACATATGGTGGAAAAGGCATCAGCAGAATATTGGACATACAGGAAGAACATGTACGAGACAGGGGAGCAGGCTGGGAGGGCAATGGCCCTAAGAATCAGGCAAGATAGCATTAAAAATGTAATAACTAGCATACATGATGACGGACAGGACTTTGTTGAATCTCAAGACATTGTATCGATATTTGCAAAATTCTATCAAAATCTATATAGGGAAGAAGCAGGGGCTGCATGCTTGGACGGTTTGGAAGGTCATTACCCGGACTTAGGCCCTAAGTTGGAGCCACTCGAGGCAGCAAACCTAGAGCGTAATATAACGATTGAAGAGGTACGGGAAGCATTATCAAATCTGGCTGCAGGTAAAGCTGCTGGCCCTGACAGCATTCCCCTTGAGCTTTACAAGTGTCTGTCGGCTGAAGTCGCTCCGCTGCTATTAGATCTGTTTAACGGAATTATCTGTACGGGTAAAATCCCCGAAACATGGAAGGATACTAATATAGTTGTCTTCCACAAAAAGGGAAAGCCAAGAGAAAGTACCGGGTCATATAGGCCGATCTCTCTTATAAACTCTGACAACAAGCTTTACGCGAAGATCTTGGCCACGATGTTGGGGAGGATCATTGGTGGACTTGTCTCCCTCTGGCAGCATGGGTTCATTCCAGGTCGCGGTACAACAGACCATGTTAGAATAGCTATTGCGCTGTTTGAGGCCCAGGCTGGGGGGGGGGGGAGTTGCTATGATCCTCCTCGACGCAGAAAAAGCGTTTGATCGGGTTAGGTGGCAATATCTTTGGGATGTGCTTTTGGAGAGAGGTTTCGGCCCTAAGATTCTGGCGGCTATTAAGGCCATGTATTGTGACCCGGTGGCTCGCATTCAGATGATGGGTCTTAGCTCAGATAGAATTAGGATAAACAGGGGTACCCGCCAGGGGTGTCCCTGCTCACCTATTCTATTTGCATTATATATCGACCCGTTCGAGAGTAAAATACTAGCTTATGCCGACGATCCGGCAGTTTTTACATCAGACCCCGCAGAGACCATGCAAATTTTAGTCGAGGTTACCAAACAATTTGGATATTATTCTGGATACTGTTTAAATGAGGCAAAAATGTTGAAATTTTTGATGGTATGGCTGTGCCTAAACATTTAGTTCTGCAAGAGCATATTTACACATTTAATACAACAGCCAACGTATGTTAATCTTGTTTTCTTCATGTTTATTTTGATGTCACTGCACTTTCACCTCATATGAGCACTACATCATCATTTGCTTGTTCAATACTTTGCAAAATTATTTTGACTCTAAACAACAAAAATGTATATATGTCTTGTATACCATTGGTGATTTCTTTATGTTATTCAGGTCTATAATGTTTCAGCCTTTTTCCTTTTATGTTACAGCATTGTATTATTATGTTGGTTATCTTATTAACTGTTATCCAAAGAGATTAGTTTTCTCTCAATGAATCCGAAGAAACCACTGTGGATATATACCTATGACATAAGTCAAATTGCTAGGAATATTGGGTTGCCCCTAGTGCACATGAAAATATTTCAAATGGTGTTGCACACAATGCTGAATAAGAATTGTGCATTAATCCTTTAACCGTCATCAAATATGTATTTAGACAACATATTGAAAATTAAACATCATCCTACATAAATAACGAGTTTGAAATATCATCATACAGAAATATAGTGGCTCAGTATGATGTCGGGAAAATAGCCACTGCCGGGCCGGCGGTGGCGTTCATTCCGCCATCGTCATGAGATTTACTCCCCGCAACATTATGATGGCTCTGGGTTTCCACGTTTCCGCTGGTAGCAATCATCATGATTGCCTGGCGGAGCGGTCAGCATGCTCACAATGGCGGCGGAGTCTAGCATTCTCTGCCGGCACAATTATGATGCCGGCGGAAGCCAGACTTTCCGTGGCGGTTGAACCGCCATTGAAAGGCTGGCATGGAATGACTATCCACTTAGCTAATATTGAATCATTTTACCCAACGCTGCCATGTTAATGATCAGTCTTTTGATGATATACACTTTTTCTACCATGGTAAAGAAGCAGAAATGTTGATATATTTTCCCTATATACAATTTTTGTACCTTTTATGTACTTTTCGTTTTATGCTGGATGGCAGAAATTGATATGGAGCGATTCCTCTACAATAAGAGACAGAATAGGTAATAAGAATTATTGTCTATGGTCATTGTTTACATCAAATTAGTACCGTTTGGTTGGTTTAGACATTAGTTAGATCCATCTCAAAGTAAAGCTGATAGTTTCTCTCTCACATTGGACATTAACTTGTATTTTTACCCAGGCTGCCAGTTTCCCCAATATTGTTATTGACTGGGATCCAGGACATTTGAAACATAACCATGATAAGAAGATCTTAACTAAACAGGTAAAAACAGTTGACTAAGCCTACATGAAATTATATCATAATCAAGAAGCTTTATGAATATGAATAGGTTCAAATATTGCCTTTTCCGCTCTTCCTATATAGTAATTGTGCGTCCTTAATAGAGATAATTTATGTCTCTAAACTGCTTGTGGACAGTGTCAACTTGACATCTATAAGGTAGGCACATGAAATATAAAAATAATCGTATGCTTATATGCTAACTACACCAGCAAGGCATGGTATTATAGAAATAAATAGGAGTATGAATCATTTTTTAAATTAATTGTCACGGGGAAGTTTAGTTGTAATCACTGCTAAAAGAAGTTGTTGACACATGGTACATTTTCAAACTTTGGTGTGGCTTTTTACCATCACACTAACAGCATGAAAGTTGAGCTATAGTCAATGTTGGTAATTCATGTTAAATTTCATGGAATTATGATTATAATTCTGTTATCGCTGTGTACTGATTTGAGAAAAGAAACCTCTTAATTTATAATTTTAATAATTAAAAATAGGGCACGTTAATTCTGGACTAAAATCGTGTTAATATATCTCTTGTTTAGCAACTACTGATGGAGTCCTGATGAAGGCCTAGCCGAAACGCATTGTTTGCATTTTCCAACAAGCCACCAGTCTCTGCATAAATAGCTATTCGTGACACATGAATTTCCAGCTTTTGATTGAATTTATAAATTGAAATGAAGGATCATAACACAAAAACATGAATTTATAAATTGAAATGAAGGATCATAACACAAAAACAGTGTGCTTGCAAATAATTGAGAATTGAAAATTTAAATGTAATTATTGTCTAAGCAAGAGAGAACATGTGGTTTTTAGAAGATTATTAGTTTTGTACTAGTTATGAATTGTTTTTGAATTAATCTATATATAAAAATATTTTTCTATGTCTGAGAAAAGATATGTGAATAGCACAGTGAAAAGAAAAAATAATAAACCATTTATATAAATATTTATCATTCACTCGATACTTGCATTCAGAGAATATGTATATTTTTTGTTAGTCTAAAGGTAAAATTGTGTCTTTATGTGGAACACATTGTGCCAGGTGTCCTTGTATTTTCTCAGCAGCTATTTTCCCATTAGGGCTGCATCCTAAGATTTCTTTATGTTATTCAGGTGTGAAATGTTTCAGCCTTTTCCTTTTACGTTACAGCATTGCATTAATTTGTTGGTTATCTTATTAACTGTTATCCAAACAGATTAGTTTTTGCTCAATGAATCCGATGAAACCACTCTATGCCATAAATCAAATTGTTAGGAATATTGGGTTGACCCTAGTGCACATAAAAATATTTCAAATGGTGATGCACACAATGGTGAAAAAGAATTGTGCATTAATCATATAACTTTCATCAAATATGTATTCAGACAACATATTGAAAATTAAATACTGTCCTACATAAATAACAAGTTTGAAATATCATCATACAGAAATATAGGGGCTCATTATGATGGCGGAAAAATAGCCGCCGCCGGTGGCAATCGCCCTGCCATCGTCATGAGATTTACTCCCCACCACATTATGATGGCGGTGGGTATCGCGCCAGATGGAAAGTTTGTCTGCTGTGTTTCCACTGGTAGCAATCGTCACGATTGCCTGGCGGAGCGGTCAGCATGCTCACAATGGCGGTGGAGCCTAGCATGCTCCACCGGCACAATTGTGATGCCGGCAGAAGCCAGCGTTTCCGTGGCGGTTGAACCGCCATTGAAAGGCTGGCAGGGAATGTCTTCAGGGACCCGTTGCGGGGCCCCCTAGTGTCAGGGGGAGGTGTGGGTGCACTGGGGTACCCCTGGTACCTCCCTACATTTCACTGCACTAAGTGGCAGGCACAGTGTAGTGCCTGCCATGTAGTGCAGTGAAATGCAGAGCATGCTCTTTTTAACACTGCGGCGGTGCTGCTGTCAGCAGCCACCGCCATAATGTTAAAGGTGCGGAATCTGACCGCAGCAGTGGCCGTCCCTTCATAATTGTATATGCGGGACCTCCGCATGCATGGCAGTCAGACCCAATCACCGCTACAGTGTCGGGCAGACCAAGTCCACCCGCCATCGTAATGAGCCCCATAGTGTGCAGGAAAATCGGTGTCAAGAATATAGATTTTATGGTAAGTATTATTGACGTTAACAATATCGAAATCATAAAGATAGTTTACACAAATACTGTAGTTAATAATATTAATTTTTAGTTGTTAGTAGTTGTTTGTTATTAGTAATACCTTAGTGAGTTGTGGAGTTTATAGGGGTAAAGGGTGGGAAGTAAATTAATTATAAATAATTAATAATTACATTTTAGTTATTAATAATTATTTAATTGATAGTTATGTTAAATGTATAATTCAGTTTTGGTAATGTTAACTTTCAGGTGTGGGTTGTGGGATGTGTAGGGGTAGGGTGAGAAGTAAACTAATTATAATACATTATTAAATCATGTTTAATTAATATTAATTATGTAATTGCTAGTTATTTTTGTTAATTCTATAATAATTTTTCTAAATGATGTTTCACATGCAAGTTATGTGTTTTGTAGGGGTATAGGGGTATAGGGTGTGAAGCAAATTAAATATAAGTAATTAATAATTAATTTGTCATTAATAAAAACTACCTTAATTTATAATTAATGATTTATAATAATAAATTGTGTGATACATTTTTTTCTATTTTTTTGGTGTGTGTTATTGTTTTTGTATGGGTCAGGGGTGTGTGGGAAACTAATTATTATAATTAAAAAAGAATGTTAATCTATGATAATTATTGAGTTTATAAATAATTATGTAAAATATGTAATTAAGATATTCTTTAAGTTATATATTAGGTGTGCATTGTTGCATTTCTTTGGGTAAAGTGTGGGATGTTAATTAAATATAATGAATGTATTATTAATAATATTTGTTTAATTGACAATTAATTATGAAAATGATGCAAATATTTTTTTTGTATTTATATATTAGGTGTCGGATGCTCATTGTGTATGGATACCCCTACGCTATCCAACACTTTCCCTACTATTGCACTCTCTGGAGTGGGGATAGTAATGTTTACCCCTACGCCATCCAACGCTTTCCCTACTGTTGCACCCTCTGGAGTGGGAATAGTAATTTTTACCCCTACGCTATCCAACGCTTTCCCTACTGTTGCACTCTCTGGAGTGGGAATAGTAATTTTTACCCCTACGCTATCCCACGCTTTCCCTACTGTTGCACTCTCTGGAGTGGGAATAGTAATTTTTACCCCTACGCTATCCAACGCTTTCCCTACTGTTGCACCCTCTGGAGTGGGAATAGTAATTTTTACCCCTACGCTATCCCACGCTTTCCCTACTGTTGCAATATGTAAAGTAAGTAAATATATTATTTATATGTAGTTTTTAATTTATTTTAAATGTGTATGTATTAGTTATTATGTTTTAAATATGTTTTAATGTTTATATTTATAATTTGCTAAATTATATGTATTTTTAAATTATTTTTACATTATTATTAATACATTTAAAAAAATGATATTTTTAACTTCGATATTTTTGTACTACTATATATTTTTTCGATATTTTTGTACTTACCTTTATGTAGATAGAACTCCGATATTTTTGATTTCGATATTTTTGTGTCGATATTTTTGTATGTCTATATTCTGTCTGTCGATATTATGTCATAGATTCAAATCGTATGCAGAACCGAAAACCCAACAAGAGTGATGCCTACTCTCGAATAGGTAAATAAATATGATCTCCACCTAAGAACTAGAACATCAGTGTCCGGGCAAGGTCAAGCCAGAGATCGAAAAGAATCAACAATTACTATCAGGCTTTAATTACAAGAATGGTAAATCGTATGCAGAACCGAAAACCCAACAAGAGTGATGCCAGTCACTGAGCACTTAGAGAGCATTAACCTGCTCTGCAAATTCATTCAATCAATCTTCTTTTGCCATAGACCCAAACCTTAAGAAATATAACAGTAGTAATTAATTTATAGGGAATATATCAGGGCAGAACCCCCAATGATCCATAAAATAGAATACATCATATGCATCCGATAGTTAGAAGCGCGATGACCTCGCGTACTCCAAATTCCTCATGTCAATGGCCGTCCCACATGCCGTAACCAACATAAAGAGTAATCACAACCCCAGAAAATCTATACTCCAATTGTACTAACACTTACCTTAGAAGTTAGAAATAAGTCGTGCAGAGTGTTTGTACCGTGGCGTGTAGCACCTGCGCCATGTTTGTGCAGTACTTAAGTATTTGTCTTTCAATGATAAACATAGTAGTAGGACTACGCCGATGTTTCATAACATACACATTTATAACCAAATAACTTTCACCCAGCCTCCTACGGTCCATATTCCAGCTATTTTATAAACACTCGGGTGAACCAATATGGGGTATCATAACTCTCATTATAATGGATTAAATTACATAACGCATGGAACCCGATAGCTATTTTGTCTGAAATGATGAAAAAAACGCGTCGGCCATCTTAACTTGGGAATAAAGAATCATACATACAGTATTACCATTACAACACCAGAAGCCCAAATTATGGATTTCCATTCAGCATATATCTATTGGCATATATTTAATCTCTCACTGACATAGTATCAACTAACATCATTAAATCCCCGACGAGACCCTGCTTTAAGATAGTCATGAGTACAAATGACTATAAACCATATAACATCGTTCATAAAAATGGAAAGGACATTCTTCAGTTTGCCCCCGAGGTTCTATATTTTGATACCTCAACTGTAACAGTTGTTACCGAAACCCAAAGATTTAGAGATAAGCAAAAGTGTTTAGGTTATAGATAGAAAAGAAAAGATATGTTAGAAACCAAAGATCATAAGTTCTTTTTTTACAGGAGGCCAGGCAACGTTGGTTCAAGCTTGTAATTTTAAACATCCTATTACAGACTCCTGTTACATACATTCTTGATTGCACTTGTAAGCTCTCAGATTTCTAGTATACATATTTGACCTCAATTTAGCCATTGTTACAACATGGCAAACCTTAGTACATATACATTTCTCCAAACCCATTGATTTTTTAGGAATATTTTCTTCTTCCACAAGTTTGATATCATAATAGCACAATAATATTCCCACATGTAATTCCTTAACATTAAAAGTAGCATACATTTCATATCTATTTCCAAGTTGTCGAAAAAGGACACATGGGTTATCGTTAAGGTAAACAATCACAGACCATGTAACAGTAGGTACTTATATGGATGTATCCCTATGAGTACAATCATTGCCTCATGTAGATACGGGTCCAGTTGTAATAGTCTTTCTATGTTATCAACCTAGAAAGTACTGTAACTCATTTTCAAAGTTTAAGCCCCTTTCTACCGCATGCATTTTCATAATCCAACGTGCTTCCAGTTGTCTTAATTTTAATTCACGGTTGCCACCCCTGATGTCCATAGGCATCACCTCAATTCAGTGAAAAGATAGCGTCAAATGTTCAGTCTAAAATTTACATTCAATCACGTGCGCTGTTATTGGATATTTCGCATCCCTGTTTTTCAGAGCCCGGAAATGCTCAGCAACACGGTCCTTGAGTTTCCTGATGATGCTTCCTATATATACTTTATTGCACCTGCATAACACCGCATATACCACATAAGTTGTATTACAATGTATGTGTGTTTTAATATAGAATGTTTTAGAGTTGTTGTAACTAAATTGTCGTGTTCCATGTAAAGATAGTCTGCACATGCTGCAATTCCCACAGTGGAATGATCCCTTGCTCAGTGAATGCAACCATGTGGCTACATTATTACTTTTGGGATAATTCGGGCTTACCATATTTCTGATAGTCATACCCCTCCGATAAGTAATTGACTGGTGGGGGGCTATATGTTGTTTCAATACAGGGTCTGACGTCTACATAAACCAGTATTTGTTGAGGATCTGATATATTTTCGAGGACCATGGATTATAGCCTGTAATAAACCTAATAGGGTTTTTCAGTTCTTTTCCATCATTCACTTTTGGCTGTAATGTATTTATTCTTGCCAGTTTTAAAGCTCTTGTCTTGGCCCTAGTGACAATTCCATGTCCATATCCTCTTGTTAGGAATCTGTTTTCGATATCCGATGTGCATATTCTAAACTCTGAATCCTCGCTACAGTTACGGCGTGCCCTGTAGAATTCCCCAAAGGGGATGGCATGCACCTGTTATTTAGGATGGGAGCTCTCGCCATGCAATACAGAGTTGCAGGACGTTTCCTTCCTAACTAATTTACTACATAGTTTTCCTTCATGTACAACAGTACCAAGTCTAGAAACGTGATCTCCTTATGACTGTAGTTGATAGTAAAGGTCACATTATGTTTGTTATTGTTCATATAAGTAAAAAAGTTAAGTAATTCACTCTCTCCACCCGTCTAAATAAATAGCAGATCGTCAATATATCTCCCATAATAGTTAATATAAGAGTGCCAACGGGCACCACCAGGGCCCCAGATGTGCACCACCTCCATCCACCCCATGAACAGGCAGGCGAACGACGGTGCAAATCTGGAACCCATGGCCACTCCACAGATTTGCCGATACCATTGTCCATTAAAGAGAAATACATTGTGCTCCAAAATCAATCTAGACATCGTTAATATCATTTCAGTGTGATCTAAAAGTTCTACAGGTCTTCTGTGTAGAAATTATTTCAATGCCTGTAAGCCCTGTTCATGTCCAATATTTGTATAAAGTTGCGAGACGTCCATCGTAACTAACAACATATCTGATTCCCATGTAAAGTCACTCAAGATATTAAGAACATCCTCGTGTCACTGATATATGATGGTAAGTTCGACACATAAGGACGTAAAAAGATGTCAACGAATTCCAACAGTTTCTCTGTCGGGCCCCCGATTCCCGATACTATGGGCCTACCGGGTGGGGAGACTGCATCTTAATGCACCTTCGGCAAGGTGTAAAGACATGGGTAACGTGATCGGTATATAGTCAAATATTTAAGTTCATTGTCAGTGAGAATCTTTTCTAAATGCCAGCGTTTTAAATGGTCATTAATTTTAGTTATGATGGTAAAAATAGGATTGGAGGGTAATTCAGCATACCAGAATTTATTTCCTAATTGGCCCAATATCTCTTCATCATATTTAGCCTTGTCCATCAGGACGACATTGCCTCCCTTGTCTGCCTCCTTGACCACAAGGGAGGAGTCTTCTGCAAGATTTTTGAGGGCAGTTCTCTCCTGAAAAGTTAAATTGCTTGTAAATCGTGATGTTTTGGATTTGTTGATCTTCGCTTCCAGTATATCTAATTCCCTATTGACAATCTTGTGAAAGGCGTCTATGTTATTACCACACTTCAATGGAGGGACCCATTTGGATTTGATTTTAAGTCCACTATCTTCACTCATGTTTGTACAGCAGTCAAGTTCTTGTAAGACATGGTGTAATGTAACAGGGTCATTCTCATTTTCAGTAATAGAAAGCAGTAACCTTGTAGCATGCACATCCTGAATAGTTACATCACCACATACTATTCGTGAAGACTGATTCTTATCGACACCATTTGCTGCAAATAATTTTTTTATTTTCAATTGTCTGATAAATTTATAGACGTCAATTTTAACATCAACCACATCACATTTACTTGTAGGGCAGAAATTGAGACCTTTCTTAACCCCTTCAGTGCTGCGCGAATTTTGCTGCAGTGCTGAAGGGTTTAAAAGCGTATTGGCTCATGACGGAAATGTTCCGTCATCAGCACCGGAGCACCGACGCTGATGACGGAACTGTTCCGTCATGAGCATGGAAGGGGTTAAGGACAGATAACGTATCCATGGAGATGTTTTTACTGGACAAATTCATAACCTGTATATCATTAGTCATATCTATCTTCCCTGAATGAATGAATGAATGAATGAATGAATGAAATAAAACTTATAAACGCGCGACTTTGCCCGGAGGCATCAAGGCGCCTACAAAGAAAAATGAAAAACGAAGAGGCAGAACCAAAGAGCTAGGGGTAATCTTTGACAAAGAGCCATGTCTTCAGGGCCTTTCTGAAAGATTGTATTGAGGGTAGCATCCTAATTTCAAAGGGGACAGTGTTCCACCATCTTGGAGCCAGATTAGAAAAGGCTCTGCCTCCCCACTTAGCTCTTCGCACTCGGGGAGCTGTGAGGAGGAACTTCAAAGAGGAGCGAAGGTTCCTGGCGGGAACATAGGGAATCAGGAGGTCTTTTACCCCTCCAGTCTCTTTTCTGTTGAGGGCTCCAAACACCAAACAAAGCACTTTAAATGAAATCCTGGCATCAATTGGGAGCCAGAGCAAGGATTTCCTGGCAACAGTAGCTGACGACCTTCTAGGCAGGTCCAGTACAAACTTCGCCGCTGCATTTTGCACTGATTGAAGTCTTTGCAACAGGCCTTTATTAGCTCCCGCGTATAGGGCATTGCAATAATCAAGCCGAGATGTTATCAATGCTACCACAGTTTGTTTCCGGGCTTGCACGGACAGATAGTGCTTAATTTTCCACAGGATTCCAATGATGCCCCAACAAGTGGAGATGGTCCGCTTTACTTGGAGGCCCATATCGAGGGCCGGGTCAATCATAACCCCTAGATTTCATGCTGCGAGGGATGGAGCCGGACAAGTCCCCAGGGATGAAGGCCACCATTCAGCCAACCAGATGTCTTCCTTCTCACCAAATACAAGGATCTCCGTCTTTTTGCCGTTTAGCCGCAATGAATTGTCAATCATCCAATGGGCGACTGCCTCCATACAGAGTCTAAACTTGGAGGCAGAAGAACTGACAGGCAGGGCAAGAGACAGCAAGATCTGAGTGTCATCGGCGTAGGACACTACCTCCATCCCAAAAGATCTAATAAGCCTGGCCAGGGGGGTCACGTAGATGTTGAACAGGGTCGGACTTAACGCCGACCCCTGTGGCACCCCCCACTTCATCGGCAGGGATGGAGATAGGAACTCACCCAGCTTCACTCTCTGTTCACTCTGGTCCAAGAAGGAGGCCAACAAGCTGAGAGCGGGCCCCTCCACCCCTATCTCCCTCAGACGAGATGTTAAGATGAGGGGAGACAGGGTGTCAAACGCAGCTGTGAGATCCAAAAGGATCAGCAGCGTACTCCCACCCTTATCGACTGTGGTGCGTATATTGTCAAGCACCACAGTCAGGGCGGATTCCGTGCTGTGACCCTTTTGAAATCCATGCTGCGAATGATCCAAAAGACCAGAGGTTTCCAGAAAGGATGAAAGATGCTGGTGAAGATGGATTTCCAGCATCTTTGCTGGGGCTGGGAGCAATGAAATGGGGCGGAAATTTTTAAGCACCTCCGGGTCCAGCGACGGCTTCTTCAAGAGCGGCTTCACAACCGCTTTCTTCCATTGGGAAGGAAAAATGCCATCCCTCAGAACCCTGATTGGTTTTCCAAGACCGTGTTTGATACTGAACCCTTTCGCCTGCATTTGCGGCCACCCCTTTTGCCTCTCTTGGAGTAATGTTGGTATCTACCCTTTGCTCTCTCTGTCTCGAATTGCCAATCCGAATTCTCTGTACCTCTTTTAAAAAAGAGGACGAACTATTACCTGCCTGTTCCTCATTCAAATTGGAGGCCCCTTCATCTCCACTTACCGACACACTACTAGAAGAAACAGTATTAAGGCTACTCATAGATGACATCTTTTTATCTTTATCTAGTGTGTCATTGGTAACTAAAGCGTCGAACCGTTCAGCAAAGGTGAAAACCCTTCCTGTGATGTAATCATGTTCGTCACGTTTAAGTTTACGTGCCTTTCTTTGTTTTATATCCTCATCATACTTTTCCAAAACACCTGTAAGAATTTCATAGTTCATTTTAGTGCCTTCCACTTTGTTCAGGTCTGCTATCTCCTTCTTTAATAGGTCTACCTCTGCAATTATTTTGATAACCTTTCTTTCTGAATTTCTATGAGAAGATTCACCATTCTCATAGAATTATTCGACAGGTCTTTCTCCCAAATTAACAGGAGATCTTCTTCAAGATCGTCATATGTCAGAAATAGTTGGGATCGGAGACCACGGGGAATCCTTTCCAATCTCTGATATTCATTAATTGTGGACCCGTCCCCCCATTTTCTGATTTCTACTTTGTTAAAACGTTCTAATCTGATGAATTTAGATTTCAAACCATCATTAGTTTTATTGATACCCTGAGCCACGGCCTTAATAACCGAATCACCAGCATTAAGACTTTTGAAAAGATCATCAGCCACTTTATTACGGTCATTTCTAGAACACATATCTGAAAAATAAATGGCACACTGCCTGTTCACACTCCTGCAGCACACTCAAAATAGTGACAATACAAGAGAAAAGGTGAATGAGTATTAATTGCGCTGGAGTGTGACAATAGTAACAATTTTCAGTCTATCAGAAGCTCAAAGGATAAGGTTGCGGTCACCCACCAACAACCAAAATGGGTAATGTTCCACACAAAGCCACATATAGAAGATAAACAAAATATATCCTGAGCTAAGCAGCAATACGTCAATACAGGTGAACAGATTCCAAAAGATGAGTGATCTTCGCATCTTCCTTTATTAATGCCGTCTTTCTTCATAAAACACACTAGCCGCCAACACGTTTTTATCTTGGTACATTCAACCATAGACTTCTTCAGGGCTATAGCTAGAATAAAATGAAACTCTCCATAATTCATGAGAGCATTTAAAAGATAATTTATTTCACGAAGGCTCCTAATTCAATATAAGTAACGAAATCCCAAATGTATATTAACACGTGTTTCATCTTGGTACATTCAACCATAGACTTCTTCAGGGCTAGAATATTATAATATATATAATCAGAGATTACATAAGTCATACAACACAATCAAATTAAATCACTAACAATAGCTAATACATCCCTCCATTATGTCCTATTGTTAAATCTATAGTGGCTGAATACACATACAACAAACCCCTACTGAGATAACAAACACCTACTGAGATGTTATTTTTATACTATAACAAACAGTCAAGTTGTGCACCACAAACCTACAGGAACATAAGTAAAATATCCCCTCTAATATACACAGAGTGATAACATTTAAGCAAAAGATAAATAATCACTGCTTAATATTGCCACTAATTGACCATGCTTGTCCAAACATAGTTAACTATTACCATTATAATCGTTAGTTGCAAGAAGGAAAAAAGCACACCTGAACCGAGGACACTCCATGTTTGTCAAAACCCATGCAAGAGAAACCATAAGTGATTCTGATATAAGAAAATATTTGTGCAGACCACATATAAGACAAAAATGTGTAGCCATATTAATAAAAGTGACGCGACAAGTCGCAGGAAACAATTAGCCCAGAGAAAAGTGAAAGAACAAATATGACCCAGAAAGTTTCTTTCTCGTACTCCCAAGAAATACTCCTAATAGGCAAATGAATAAACTCACCTATAGCTAGAATAAAATGAAACTCTCCATAATTCATGAGAGCATTTAAACGATAATCCATAAGTAAAAAAGAATAACATGAGAAACAGACCAATCAATATATCCAATTCAGAAAAGCATCTGATAATCACTTGAGAGTCACTCACTTATTTCACGAAGGCTCCTAGTTCAATATAAGTAACGAAATCCCAAATGTATATTCTTCTGTGGTCGGCCCCCGAATTCCTATCCTATAGGGAAATACCGACGTTACTTATGTATATATTCATTGACTACATATAAAATGTGTTTACAAATTCAAACGAGCAAACTGAAAACCCCTATTAGGTTCATTACAGGATATAATCCATGGTCCTCGAAAATATATCAGATCCTCAACAAATACTGATTTATGTTGACGTCAGACCCTGTATTGAAACAACATATAGCCTCCCACCCATCAATTACTTATCGGAGGGGTATGACTATCTGAAATATGGTAAGCCCGAGTTATCCCAAAAGTAATAATGTTCCCACATGGTTGCATTCACTGAGCAAGGGATCATTCCACTGTGGGAATTGCAGCATGTGCAGACTATCTTTACATGGAACACGACAATTTAGTTACAACGACTCTAAAACATTCTATATTAAAACACACATAGATTGTAATACAACTTATGTGGTATATGCGGTTTTATGCAGGTGCAAAAAAGTATATATAGGAAGCACCATCAGGAAACTCAAAGACCGTGTTGCTGAGCATTTTCGGGCTCTGAAAAACAGGGATGTTAAATATCCAATAGCAGTGCACGTGATTGAATGTAAATCTCAGACTGAACATTTGACGCTATCTTTTCACGGAATTGAGGTGATGCCTATGGACATCAGGGGTGGCAACCGTGAATTAAAATTAAGACAACTGGAAGCACGTTGGATTATGAAAATGCATGCGGTAGAAAGGGGCTTAAACTTTGATAATGAGTTACAGTACTTTCTATGTTGATAACATAGAAAGACTATTACAACTGGCCCTGTATCTACATGAGGCAATGATTAGGAATATAGGGATACATCCATATAAGTACCTACTGTTACATAGTCCGTGATTGTTTACCTTAACGATAACCCATGTGTCCTTTTTCGACAACTTGGAAATACATATGAAATTTATGCTACTTTCAATGTTAAGGAATTACATGTGGGAATATTATTGTGCTAATATGATAACAAACTTGTGGAAGAAGAAAATATTCCTAAAAAATCAATGGGTTTGGAGAAATTTATATGTACAAAGGTTTGCCATGTTGTAACAATGGCTAAATTGAGGTCAAATGTGTATAATAGAAATCTGAGAGCTTACAAGTGCAATCAAGAATGTATGTAACAGGAGTCTGTAATAGGATGTTTAATATTACAAGCTTGAATCAACGTTGCTTGTCCTCCTGTAAAAAAATAACTTATGATCTTTGGTTTCTAACATATCTTTTCTTTTCTATCTATAACCTAAACACTTTTGCTTATCTCTAAACCTTTGGGTTTTGGTAACAACTGTTACAGTTGAGGTATCAAAATATAGAACCTCGGGGGCAAACTGAAGAACGTCCTCTCCATTTTTATGAACGATGTTATATGTTTTATAGTCATTTGTACTCATAACTATCTTAAAGCAAGGTCTCGTCGGGGATTTAATATTGTTATTTGATACTATGTCAGTGAGAGATTAAATATATGCCAATAGATATATGCTGAATGGACGCCCATAATTTGGGCTTCTGGTGTTGTAATGTTAATACTGTATGTATGATTCTTTATTCCCAAGTTAAGATGGCCGACAAGGTTTTTTTCATCATTAAAGACAAAATAGCTATCGGGTTCTATGCGTTATGTAATTTAATCCATTATAATGAGAGTTATGATACCCCATATTGGTTCACCCGAGTGTTTATAAAATAGCTGGAATATGGACCGTAGGAGGCTTGGTGAAAGTTATTTGGTTATAAATGTGTATGTTATGAAACATCGGCGTAGTCCTACTACTATGGTTATCATTGAAAGACCAATACTTAAGTACTGCACAAACATGGCGCGGGTGCTACACGCCACGGTACAAACTCTCTGCACAACTTATTTTTAACTTCTAAGATAAGCCTTAGTACAATTGGAATATAGATTTTCTGGGGTTGTGATTACTCTTTATGTTGGTTACGGCATGTGGGACGGCCATTGACATGGGGAATTTGGAGTACGCGAGGTCGTCGCGATTCTAACTATCGGATGCATATGATGTATTCTATTTTATGGATCATTGGGGGGGTTCTGCCCTGATATTCCCTATAAATTAATTACTACCATTATATTTCTTAAGGTTTGGGTCTATGGCAAAAGAAGATTGATTGAATGAATTTGCAGAACAGGTTAATGCTCTCTAAGTGCTCAGTGACTGGCATCACTCTTGTTGGGTTTTAGGTTCTGCATACGATTTACCATTCTTGTAATTAAAGCCTGATAGTAATTGTTGATTCTTTTCGATCTCTGGCTTGACCTTGCCCGGACACTGATGTTCTAGTTCTTAGGTCAAGATCATATTTATTTACCTATTTGAGAGTAGGGAGGCCATTTTACCTATAAAAAGATCGTACCCTTGATTTTAAACGTGGTGACCCAGATGTGTTTATGGACGGACTGAATTTGTAAACGAATTTTATATGTAGTCAATGAATATATAAATGAGTAACGTCGGTCTTTCCCTATAGGATAGGAATTCGGGGGCCGACCACAGAAGAATATACATTTGGGATTTCGTTACTTATATTGAAATAGGAGCCTTCGTGAAATAAGTGAGTGACTCTCAAGTGATTATCAGATGCTTTTCTGAATTGGATATATCGATTGGTCTGTTTCTCATGTTATTCTTTTTTACTTATAGATTATCTTTTAAATGCTCTCATGAATTATGGAGAGTTTCATTTTATTCTAGCTATAGGTGAGTTTATTCATTTGCCTCTTAGGAGTATTTCTTGGGAGTACAAGAAAGAAACTTTCTGGGTCATATTTGTTCTTTCACTTTTCTCTGGGCTAATTGTTTCCTGCGACTTGTCGCGTCATTTTATTAATATGGCTACACATTTTTGTCTTATATGTGGTCTGCACAAATATTTTCTTATATCTGAATCACTTATGGTTTCTCTTGCATGGGTTTTGACAACCATGGAGTGTCCTCGGTTCAGGTGTGTTTTTTTCCTTCTTGCAACTAATGATTATAATGGTAATAGTTAACTATGTTTGGACAAGCATGGTCAATTAGTGGCAATATTAAGCAGTGATTATGTATCTTTTGCTTAAATGTTATCACTCTTTGTGTATATAAGAGGGGATATTTTACTTATGTTCCTGTAGGTTTGTGGTGCACAACTTGACTGTTTGTTATAGTATAAAAATAACATCTCAGTAGGGGTTTGTTGTATGTGTATTCAGCCACTATGGATTTAACAATAGAACATATTGGAGGCATGTGTTAGCTATCGTTAGTGATTTTATTTGATTGTGTTGTATGACTTATGTAATCTCTGATTATATATATTATAATATTCTAGCCCTGAAGAAGTCTATGGTTGAATGTACCAAGACGAAACACGTGTTAATATACATTTGGGATTTTGTTACTTATATTGAATTAGGAACCGTCGTGAAATAAATTATCTTTTAAATGCTCTCATGAATTATGGAGAGTTTCATTTTATTCTAGCTATAGCCCTGAAGAAGTCTATGGTTGAATGTACCAAGACGGAACATGTGTTGGCGGCTAGTGTGTTTTATGAAGAAAGACGGCATTAATAAAGGAAGATGTGAAGATTACTCATCTTTTGGAATCTGTTCACTTGTACTGACGTATAGTTGCTTAGCTCAGGATATATATTGTTTATTTTCTATTTGTGGTTTTGTGTGGAACATTACCCATTTTGGTTGTTGGTGGGTGACCGCAACCTTATCCTTTGAGCTTCTGATAGACTGAAAATTTTTACTATTGTCACACTCCAGCGCAATTAATACTCATTCACCTTTTCTCTTGTAGTCAAACGCCGAACCCACTTCGCCATTTTCATATTGCACACCCACCAATGGGAAGCTCAAATGAGTCTGTGCATTGTGGGAAATGTGGTCCGGATGGCATAAAAATCTTGTCCTGTATGGACCCTGCAAGTGGACTCGTCCTCAGTCCTGTTTGCCGCTGCTGGTCCACAATCTTCGACATGATAGTTACCATGTCGGGTGGCCCCCATAACATCACAGGGTGGTGCACACTGCGCGGCAGGACAGACGAGTATTACATTCTGCTCCAAAAGTTGTCCATCTGGTGAGGGGCAGCAGCTTTCTTTATGATAGGCAGGGATGAGGATCCCCTTGCAGAAGCCGCTCCGTAATGGAATTGCCTGACGTGTTTTGAAGCTCCATATGCTTCTCTTCAGAGGCTTGAACGGAGACGGTGTGTGCAAACGCCGAACCCACTTCACCATTTTCATATTGCATACCCACCAATGGGAAGCTCGAATGAGTCTGTGCATTGTGGGAAATGTGGTCCGATAGTACACAAATCTAGTCCTGTATGGATCTTGCAAGTGGACTCGTCCTCAATCCTGTTTGCCGCTGCTGGCCCACAATTTCGACATGATAGTTACCATGTCGGGTGGCCCCCATTACATCTCGGGGTAGTGCACACTCTGCGGCAGGACGGCCGCGTATTACATTCTGCTCCAAAGGTTGTCCACCTGGTGAGTAGCACTCGATCAGCAGCTTTATTTATGATAGGCAGGGATGAGGATCCGCTTGTAGAATTGCCTGACACGTTTCGAAGCTCCATATGCTTCTCTTCAGAGGCTTGAACGGAGACGGTGTGAGCAAACGCCGAACCCACTTCGCCATTTTCATATTGCACACCCACTAATGGGAAGCTCGTGTTATGCGGATCAACAGCCTTTGAGAAAGAGATTTTGCTAAAAACGCGTCAGTCTGCATCTCTTGAACTGGGGCATCTACAGGGCATCGGCTGGTCCCCAAATGCACTCCCGCCACGTGGGTAACCTTGGAGCTTGAATCTTTACACGGCAGACCCTGCCACGGTGAGTGCATCACTGCTAGATTAGAAGCGGGACGGCGGCTGGGAATCTTCCGAGCTATTCGAGGAGAGCAGTGCTGGAATTAATATGCACCGACTCACGGGGCCCATCCAGGGCATGCATCAGTGACCCTGCATTTTTGGCATCCATCTGGGTAAAAGAGTGCCACACTATAAGGACCGCAATTCTGTGAGAACTGACAAAGAATGCTCAGTTGAGCAACAGCCTATCAGAAGGCAGCAGTAATGAACTTAAGGTGTGGCACAAGATGCCGTGTTATGCAGATCAACAGCCTTTGAGAAAGATATTTACTCAAAATGCGTCAGGCTGCATCTCTTGAACTGGGGCATCTACAGAGTATCGACTCATCCCCAAGTGCACTCCCGCCCCGTGGGTAAACTTGGAGCTTGAATCTGTACGCAGCAGATCCTGCTGTGGGGAGTGCGCCACGGCTAGATTAGAAGCGGGACGATGACTGGGAATTTTCCAGGCTACTCGATGAGAGCAGCGCTGAAATTAAGATGCACAGGCTCACAGGGCCCATCCAGGGTGAGCATCAGTGACCCTGCATTTTTGGGACCCATCTGGGTAAAAGAGTGCTACACTACAAGGGCCACAATTCTGTGGGAACTGACAGACAACGCTCAGTTGAGCAACAGCCTATCAGAAGGCAGCAGTAATGAACTTAAGGTGTGGCACAAGACGCCGTGTTATGCAGATCAACAGCCTTTGAGAAAGAAATTTTACCTGAAACGCGTCAGGCTGCATCGCTTGAACTGGGGCATCTACAGGGCATCGGCTGGTCCTGGAGTGCACTCCCGCCACGTGGGTAACCTTGGAGCTTGAATCTGTAAACTACAGACCCTGCCGCCTTCATAAGAACATGATGTGTCCACCAGGTTGTCCTATTGTGTCTTCTATCCATAGCACACCGAAAATATGTCCAGATTTGTGGACAATGTCCTATTCCCTTTTGTGGCAAATTTATAGTCCTATATACAGGACACCAAAGATTTCCTAAACAAAATCGAGGACATGGTATGGCACCCTGATTATTTATTAATGGTGCTGGACATTACTAGCTTATATACCTGTATAGAACATCAACATGGCTTAAATGCTGTCCAGCACTTCCTGGACCAACGAGAAATGCACTTTGCGCAACATAACAGGATGATTCTTGAATTTGTGGAATTCTGCCTCACAAATAACATATTTCTGTTTGAAGAACAACTGTTCATACAAAGATCTGGGACGGAGATGGGCACCTGCTTTGCCCCCAGCTATGCGAACTTGTTAGTTGGCTGGTGGGAGGAGCAGGTGCCCAGGAGCTGCAAGGTGGGCCAGGATAGCGGTAAGGTTGTATGCTGGTACCGCTATATAGATGACCTATTCATTGTGTGGCAAGGGGCAGTGAATACGGCGGAGAAATACATTGAGGTTTTGAATAAGAACGACTACAATTTACATTTCTCAGGATCCATTAGTCCGGTGGCAGTGGACTATTTGGACCTGAGGGTGTTTATTGATAGCAGCCAGAGACACACTGCACTTTTTAGAAAAGAAACTGCTGGCAATTCTATACTCTTTGCCAGCAGTAGTCATCCACCTCAGTTGGTCAGAAGCATACCCTATGAGGAACTATTGAGACTGCGAAGAAATAGTTCAAGAGACCAGGATTTCAAGGCGGCTGCCTCGGAGTGCGTTGCACGGTTCAGCCTTAGGGGGTATGATAAGAAAATGCTACAAAGCACACTCAAAAGGGTACGACTAATCCCAAGGAAAGAACTTTTGGATAAGAAGTGCTTTAAGAGTGATTTCTCCAAGAATGAAGGGAAATTTAGGATGGTGACCCCATTTTCTTCTGGGTCTAATTATGCTGAAGAAGAACTGGCACATTCGCCTGACGGATAATGTGCTAAAGGAGGACCTACCACCGCATCCCCGGGTGACCTTCAGTAAAGCGAGGTCACTGAGAGATATGTTGTTGAGAAGCCACCTAGAGAAACCCACTCCCAGGACCAATACTTTGAGGAAAATGAGGGGATTCTATCCCTGTGGCCGCTGCAAGGCCTGTGCAGCTAGCAGGAGGGTCCTTACATACGAAATACAAGACACAGGGAAAACCATAAAGATTCAGAAATTCATCACTTGCAGTACCTCCCATGTAGTCTATTGCTTGGTCTGCCCATGTGGCTTACGCTACATTGGGAGTACAATCAACCAACTAAAAATGAGACTACTCGAACACCTCAGAGCTATCGATAAGGCAGATCCGGTATACCCCGTAGCTCGTCACTTTTCGGAACTACATGTTAGGGATAGGAGTAAGCTGCAATTTTTCAGAATAGACTCTGTGCCATTGAATGTGAGGGGAGGTGACCGGCTGAGAAGACTGCGCTGGCTAGAGTCGAGGTATATTATCGATCTGTCGACTAAACATCCTAGAGGCCTAAATAGCAGGGAGGAGATGGCAGTCCACCTTGGAAAGTAAAAGGGAATGACGACAGATGCATGAAATTTTTCTGGTTGCTGCTACCATGATTTTCTTATGAGATATGGTGAATCCTACATAAACTGTTTATGCAGTTTGTATAAAATTGGGTACGGGGATAAAAATGATGAATTGAATGTAATAAGTAATGAATTATTTGAGAATATTTCAAAGCTAACTGCATACTGCTGACCCTAATGAAAAGATACGATGTATAATTTCAGTTTCGGTGATGAGGATAAAGTTGTAAACAAAGTGGACAATTGATGGGAGATAATAGCCGATCCACGGCTAGATAGTATGGTATGTTCCATTCTTTAATGTATTTATATCCTCTGGTATTGCACATAAACCAATATGTGGTTATATAATAGTTGCTTAGATATAATACACACTCCAATATGTCGCTGATGCTCTCACAGAGGGGTGAGTCCCTTGTCGTTTCCACTATGATTTAGTTAACTTTATTAACAGCTCATGACGACGGTGTCATTTACACTGACGAAGGCTAAACGCCGAAACGATCTGTTGGACCTGACTCTCCGGAGTGCTGTAATTTTTGCTTATGGCGAAAACTTCGAGCGTGAGATACATATATATATATATATATATATATATATATATATATATATATATATATATATATATATATATACACGTAAACATGCGTATACATATATAAAACCTACTGGCGGTCGCCAGTAGGTTGTTATAGTTAGGAACTAGTTTTCATAGGAAATCCGCAACATTCTATTTGGAATAACTTTGCCGCCGGTTAACGACTCTTCACAAAATTCTCCAAGAAGATGCCCCGCTCCGCTCCAATCCTGAAAGTTTTGGGGTGATTCGTCAAGCGGGGGCCGAGAAAAAGGGGTCCCAAAATGTGTTTTCTCCATGCAATTTTCCATAGGGACCTTTAGACACGGCTACAGCCCGAACTGCTGAACAGAATTATACAAAATTTTGCAAAAAGGTAGTGTTTGGTTCGCAGATTACGCTTTTTGTTAAATGGTGTAAATCCGTGCAGTAGTTCCTGAGAAAATCAAAAGTAAAAACATAGATATATCTATGGACGAAGTAGGGTACGCGTATAGTCCAAAGATGATGTGCGTACCATTACGAGCACGAGTTGCATGCTAATTGGCTGTCAACTGTCTGTCAACACTCCAAACCAAGAAGTGTTGGCAGCCATCTTGTGTCTCGGTAGAACCGAGGCACAAGAAAAGTGAAAAACAAGTGCGCAAAAGACACAAAGGGGGCAGGGCAGAAACATCCTGACCCCCTAGGGATTTTTTCAAATCGCGGGATGCACGTAGCATATGCGTATCCCGTAGGACGGGGGCCGGCAGGGACCGTGGGGGGATTGGGGACCCCCCTACGGTCCCCAATGGAGAGGGCCAGCCCACGGTGGCTAGAAGTGGCCCGGGAGGGGGGCCACGCGGCCCCCCTCCCCAAATAATAAAAAAATGTATATATATATATACATAAAAAAAAGGAGGAAGGCTGCCAGAAGTGTCCCGGCAGGGGGGCCACGTGGCCCACCTCCCCCAAATATGTTCTTTTAAAAACAAGGCAGAGCCTCGGGGATGGGGTCCCCTGGGCTAAAAGAAGCCTCAGGAGGGAGGACCCCGCAGCCCCCCTGCCATATATTTATAACCTCTGTGGGGACGCGTTGGCTATGCGTACCATACGACGTATGCTGCCCGATTTCTAAGGCATTGCGTACGCGTATCCTAGCAAGAAAAAGATAAATATTTTTCAGATATTTATCAACCTTATGTGTTTAGATGTTGGGTGGCTCTGAAAAGAGCCCTTGTGTTTATTGAGAGATTTTAGTACCTACAAGTAAGTACCGATGCAAATTCTAAAGTTCAAGAGGAAGATCTGTTCCCTTCATTTGTAAAATGTACACCATCTCTCCTATAGATGCCATGCATATTGAAACGCAGATTGTTGTGGTATATGGACCCCATTCTATAGTCTCGGAAAAAAGCAGAAACAGATTTATTCACATGTTTCCTAGCTTTCTCAATCTGTGGACACAATTGATTGGACCAATTCCATTTCTGCCTTTGGCATATGTTAGAATAGACAAAGTCAGTTTGGGGGAAAAGTGACATCAGTTCTCCAAAGGTGTCCTTCATAAGTATTTCCAGACCTACCCCAGTCAAAGTGCCTAGGTCATTGCCACCACAGTGCACAATTATGAGGTCAGGGTGTTGGAGATGTATAAAGGATTTAACCAATGGCATCAATTGATGCCACTTTAACCCTCTCTGTCCAATCCATTTAACGTCTACATTTGGTAAACCTAGGTCTTTGTGAATTCCTTTCTGTTCTGCGTACCTTTGGCTCCGGAAAATATAGCTGTGTCCCACAATCCACACTGTAAGCATCTTGAAGAGAGGTCTGGATGCAGTCAGATGGTCTCTGTAATTGAAATGGCAGTTTGAAAACTAGGATTTTTCTAAAATGGTGGATAAGATGCAGTTTTGAAAAAAGTAAAGAAATGATTGGTTCTTTGAGAACATCCTACACTGAAAACTAGGGTGCAAGTTTCTGTTTTTTAAAAGCATTATTCCTATTGGTTGACAAAAACTGATTGAAAGGTACGTTACATAAGATAAGCTGATATGTTGAAAAGTCAAGCACACTTGCTGTTTTGATTTGCAACATTGTGTGATGAACTTTTGACCAGTGTGCTCAGTTAAGTGTTCCATGAAGTGTTTCTCTGGAAACAGGCAGAAGGCAGAATGGGGGTAGGGTTGGAAGTTATGTCAGTTGGAAAGTGTTTAAATGTTCAAGCAATAGAAATGTGTGTTTGCTTTTGAATTAATGTGGGAAGAAATGTGATTTGTTATTTATATGTATATGGGTGTAGATTGAGTGTGTCGATTGAGAGGAAAAGTTTGCTATTTGCCATAGGACTTCCTGACCCCCTAGGCCTGCTCTGGGGGTCCCACAAGATCACAGGATACGCGTACGATGTGCGTATTGCGTGAATAAAAATAAAAAGAAGGTCGATTTAGTGGTAATTAGCCCCCGGGGGGGCCAAGTCCCGGGGCAATGTAGATTATTATAATGGGGGGCCCAGAGGGGCCCCCCAGCCAGGGGACCGACACCCCGGGGCTTTTTTTAAAATAGAGCCACCCGCAGCAAATGTAAATGTGTGGGGGGCTCTTAGGCCCCCCCAGCTCCCGGGACCACCACCCCATGGGGTTTTAAACCATTAATTGAGGCAGGCTCTGAGACCCCCATCCCCAGGGACCGCCACCCCCTGGGGCATTTTTTAAATATATGTGCAGGGGGCTCACGGCCCCTCGGCAGTAAATGTAAATGTGTGGGGGGCTCTGAGCCCCCCCCAGCCCTGGGGACCGCCACCAAGGGACTTCTTGAAAGAGTTGGAGGGGGGCCACATGGCCCCCCTCCTGGAGCCGAAGATGGCCCTGGGGACCGCTACACCCCAGGGCCGGCTCCTGCAGTGTCCCGGGGTACCCACCCCCGGGACACTGCCGTTTGCAATGACAGGGTGGGAGCCTCGCGGCTCCCACCCTGTCATTGCAAACTGCTTTCCTATTTGGAAGAGAGAGCAGGTTAACCTGCTCTCTCTTCCAAATAGGAAAGCAGATTTATTTTCCTCAGGGGGAGCATCATGTTAGCTGCTCTCCCTAAGGAAAAGCAATGTCAGCTCCCGAAGGACGCGGGGAGCAGGCTGGGACCATGGGGGCATTGGGGCTCCCCCCACGGTCCCCAATGTTTTATATAAGCCCCGGGGGATGGGGTCCCTGGGGATAATAAAAATTAGTGATAGGGGCTTTTCTTTTTTTTTACTGTAAAATTAGGGTGTGCGTTGGGTATGCGTATCGTACCACGTATGATGCGAGATTTCTAATGTGTTCCATAGGCGTACCTAAGCAAGAAAAAAGATATATATTTTTCAGATATCTATCAAGCTTATGTGTTTAGATGTTGGTTGGTTTTAACAAGAGCCTTTCTCTTTATTGGTACTTATAAGTAAGTACCTATGCAGAGTGTAAACTTGTTGAGGAGGAGTGTTTTACAGTGTGCTGAACTTTTGACCCCTGTGGTCAGTTGTGTTTTGCATTATCTGTTACTATGGTAACAGCAGAAAGCAAATTGGGGGTAGGGTTCAAAGTTATGTCAGTTGGAAAGGGTTAAAATGTTCAACCAATAAAAATGTGTGTTTGCTTTTGAATTAATGTGGGAAGCAATTTCATTTGTTATTTACATGTATCTATGTGTAGAATGTGAGGGAAAGTTTGCCATTTTCTGGTTTTGCAAAGAAAAGTGAAGTACAGAGATTCTGTATAAGAATATCTGCGGTGTGACTGACATTCTTCTTAATCTACAAATCATTTTGAAAGGTGAGTTGTTAACTTGTAAGGGGATGTATGTGGTGCATTTTGTTTTTAAGAGTAATGTGGTTATCCTTCTAAAGTGCAAGGAGTAGTTTACTTGTGTAGAATCATATTCTGAGTTTGTCTGTATTTGGATAACCATTGTGATAAAAGCATTTGGTAAGTTAATGTGTTTTATGAGTCAGATTTGTATAGTAAAGTACAGTACTAAAAAATAGTTCTATAGCAGTTAATAGTGTTGCTTATTTAGAATTAGACTTGTGTTTCAAATCTACAATGTTCCAGACAGTATACATACACTACTGCAAACTCTCTGGGGCAGATTTACAAGCCTCTTGTGCCTCTTTGTGCTGCCATTGCGTCACTTTTTTGATGCAATGTAGGCACAAATAATGCAGCAAATTGGTTATGAATTTGCAAAATGAGTCGTGGTTGTGCACTGAAATGTAGTAGTTATATATGGAATGTGTGCAGTTACTTTACTGTTTCTAGACTAGTAAATGTGTTTTGGTGAAATGCAAGGTCTAATATTTTTTGTCTAGAATCACTGTGCATCTGTGTGCATTTAGGAATTATTCTGAGAGAAGCATTGTTATATGTTTTGTGTTTGCAGATACATATGTGCTTAAAAACCTATCCTTTTTCTAATTTTGATAGAATTAGAAACCAGTTATTGCTTTTGTATTTGCTAAATCAGCCATAGTTGTACAGTAAAATGCAGTATTTATATTTCTGAAATGTGTGTAGTCATATTAGCCCTTCAAGAGTAATTAATAGTGTTGCTTGTCTAGAATCAGACTTCATTTCTCCTCGGTTTTGCTTTTTACATGTGTGCTGCCTTGTGCAGCACACACGGAAAAAGCAAAATGCAATTTTTTTTTATGCCAAGGTTTCTTTATGTACAGGAAGGCGTCCCTTCCTGTACATAAACAAACCTCTTTTTAAAAATGCCAATTTGTAACTTACATGTGTGCTGCATGAAGCATGTAAGTTACACAATGGCATTTAAGCTTTGTTTATGTTGAGGAAGGAACACCTTCCTGTACATAAAGAAACCTTGTGTTACATGCATGTGCTTTGGAAGTACTACATTATACTGCAAGTAAACACCTTATACAGTTATGCTGTAGCACCTCCTTATAGTTGTGCACTTTCATATTCACCATACACTACCAATGTATTCTTTCATTCATTTATGCACTACACATTCATTCAAAAAACTTTTACACACTATCATACAAATATAGCTCTTTTTTTGACCAGTGAAGTTAGTTCATAAAATAAAAAAAAATTTCTTTTCTGTTGTTTTGTATTATTTGGGGATTTTTCGAACAATCCTTTGTTTTTTTTTTGGTTTTTTTCAATGGAAAAAAGGGAACTGTAGAAACAAAACAGTCTGGAACTTAACGGTGGGAGCAACGGTGCGCCTGTTTCCGTTCGCAAATTAAATCAATGGACTGTTCCCCATAACAGGGTTTCCTTACAAAATGTACACAAAATAATCAAATCAGCAAAATCCAGACGAATGTTCGGATAAGGGCTTGATGGCGCTGTGGAAGTGCTGGCTACAGCTGGTGGAGGGTCTTCTCGCAGCCTGGCACATGCAGCTCTTGCATAATAGCTAGGATGTAGTGACTTCAAATGCTTTACCATGTTGGCTGTTCCAAACGAATATTTCTTATTCGGATCTCCTCTTGAAAGCACTGTGCCACACACCTTACAGGTGACCTTTGCTAAATTAACTTTCTTTTCACCTTCCGGAAAGGAAAAACATTTCTAAATGAATGCTTCCTTCCTGTTCTGGGCTGAGTCTTCTTGCACAAATTCTTCTTCAGAAGAGTGTTCAGATGTACCTTCACCTTGCTGTGCAGCCATGATGTAGATGTATTGAAGAAAGAGCTCCTTCACAAAAAGGTGTTTCTTCAGTGAAGGTCAAAGAAGAATGATTAAAATGGGTGGGGTCCTTCAACAGTTAGAATAGGAAGTACTATGAACCAATCGAATCTGTTGTTTTGAAGTCACATGGGGTGCGCGTAGGGTGCGCTTACGGTACGCGTACGTACGATGTACCTCGCGATTTGCGTAATTTCTTATAAAAGTAATATACGCTTATTAAAATGGAATGAATACTATCTTCATGATGACCTCAGATAATGTCTTGCCTTAAAATGTACATAAATTCATAAATATATTTTTTCAAACATAAAAAATAATTTGCGGGGTACACGTATGGTGCACCGTACAAACGTACATGACGTCACGTAGAAGCGCTGATGTGACGCGTAATGTCAAAACGTATTTGTGATGTATGTGCGTACAGTACGAGTACAGGTGCGCAGGAGTGTGCGAGGACGGTACGTGTACCCTACGTTTACCACAAAAAAATGCAACAAAAAAATGAAATTAATGTTCATATATTGAAAAATATATAAAATAAAAAAATATAATTTTTTATTTGTTTTCTATTATTTTACCTTAAAATATGTAATGTAATTGAAAAAACAAAATAGCTAAAAATAATTATAACAAATTTAATAAATTAGTATCAAAGAAATAAATATAACAATTAATACATTTAAAAATTGGCATTTACAAAACCTTTGAAATTCACTGAAAAAAACATAGGTTTTAGGCACGTTATAGTTAGGAATTAGCTTTTAAAAAACCTTGCATATTCACTGAAAAAACATAGTTTTCACAGATGTTATAGTTAGTAATTAGCATTTAAAAACCCTTAGAAATTCACTGAAAAAACCATAGGTTTCACACATGTTATAGTTAGCTGGATATTTCACTCATACAAAACCATTGAAATTCCCCCGTTATAGTTAGTTCAGCTAACTATAACTCACGTGCCCGCAATGCACTGCTGATGACGTCACATATTACATCACTCATGACATGGTCAGTGACATCACTCATGATATCACTGATGACATCTCAAATGACATCACTGATGACATCACTGACAACATCATCCTTGTGAAAGAGTGGCAGACCTCCTCTCACGTAATATAACCTTTGATACACACATTCAAAAACAGAAACTAACATTTTCAAAACAATTGAGATACCAATACCAGTTACAACAACCTATTCAGTAATTCCAACATCTACATACACATCCACTCATTCACCAACAGTTCTATATAGTCACTCATATATGTACTCACTCATCATATGTACTCATACACCTATACATCCTGTTACACACCGACACTCATCCATAGAGTTACTCACACACATACTCACACATGCAAATAAATCAAACATCCATTTACTTGCATATACAGCTACAGACACACCTCTACACTTACTTCTACAGAAACGTACACATACTTACTCTCTTAAACAATCACTTATAGAAACACATACTTATTTATACAGGAACTCTTCCAATCTCTCACTCTCACATATACTCACTTATATATATCAATACTCACATATACTAAAACATATGTAATTAGATACTATTGAGACAGTCATTCACTCACTAACACGCCCATACACACACTCATCCACCCATACAGTCCTGCACACATGCTGTCTTCAAAACACAGACAAACAGTGAGTCAGTCATTCATGCATCTATGCGCTAATACCTCCCACCAAACCATACAGACACTCATACTTATACTCAAAAAAACCAACTAATAACCCATATATACACTCATGTAGCTACTCACCAACCCAAAAAACCACTTATACACAAAGTGAGACACTGATACAGATATTTACATATTTAAACATCACTTGCTAATACATGTATTCACTAAGATACACTTAATGAGTCAGTTATACAATCAATTTTACAAAAAAAATCCATTTAGACACTTATTTACCCATTTATTCTTCTATCGACCTTTAGATATACATACATAAAAAATATTTATTTTTCAGAAAGACACACATTCACTGGATGATGTCATCAGTGATGTCATTTGCGATGTCATCAGTGATGTCATGAGTGATATCACTGACCATGTCATGAGTGATGTAATATGTGACGTCATTAGCAGAGCAATGCGGGCGCCCGAGTTATAGTTAGCTGCGCTAATTATAGCGGGGGAATTTCAATGGTTTTGTATGAGTGAAATGTCCAGCTAACTATAACATGTGTGAAACCTATGTTTTTTCAGTGAATATATATATATATATACATATATATATATATATATATATATATATATATATATATCAGCTCCAAGGATGTGTCCATCAGTTTGGTTTGCACTCGACCAACAGCAGCAGAGAGGAACTCTCTTCAAGGTACGAACGGTTGCCGCCTGAAACCTCCGTGTAGGTATATATGTATATATATATATATATATATATATATATATATATATATATATATATATATATATATATATATATATATATATATATATGTCTTCCAACAACCTCCAAGCTTTTAGAAGCGCGACTCCACAAGGGTTTGGGTTCAACAGAGCTTTTATTCAGGAAGCAATTATATGGCCAATTCACTTCAAGTCCCTGACGCGTTTCGGTGCCGCGCTTCTAAAAGCTTGGAGGTTGTTGGAAGACATGTGACACGGCTGCTCCAGACGTGAGAGGCGCACAGCTTTGCCAGCGAAGGAGGTCTGTGAGACTGCAAACTGGTTGCAGTTGCGTTCCAGCACGAGGGATTCCAAAATTGATGGAGCAATTATGAGGATCGAAAGCCCACTGGAGGGCAGTGAAAATGAATGAAAATATGGGCAGCTTTTTAATTTCGGCAAAAAACGGACCCCACCAGAGGGGAAGAATCGGGACACACACTCCCAGCATGCTGTTCACCAGAGAGCGGGTGCTTAATGGTAATAAATGTGGCAGCCTAACACCGTACTTCCAACTTGCGCCGCCCTATAATTAAGGTGCCTGCGGCACCGAAACGCGTCAGGGACTTGAAGTGATCGGCCCTATAATTGCTTCCTGAATAAAGGCTCTGTTGAACCCAATCCGTTGTGGAGTCGCGCTTCTAAAAGCTTGGAGGTTGTTGGAAGACATGTGACACGGCTGCTCCAGCTGTGAGAGGCGCACCGCTTTGCCAACCAAGGAGGTCTGTGAGACTGCAAACTGGTTGCAGTTGCGTTCCAGCTCGAGGGATTCCAAAATTGAGGGAGCAATTATGAGGATCGAAAGCCCACTGGAGGGCAGTGAAAATGAATGAAAATATGGGCAGCTTTTTAATTTCGGCAGAAAAAGGACCCCACCAGAGGGGAAGAATCGGGACTCCCACTCCCAGTATGCTGTTCACCAGAGAGCGGGTGCTTAAGGGTAATAATTGTGGCAGCCTAACACCGTACTTCCGACTTGCCCCACCCTATGATTAAGGCGCCTGCGGCACCGAAACGCGTCAGGGACTTGAAGTGAATCGGCCATATAATTGCTTCCTGAATAAAGGCACTCTTGAACCCAATCCCTTGTGGAGTCGCGCTTCTAAAAGCTTGGATGTTGTTGGAAGACATGTGACACGGCTGCTCCAGACGCGAGAGGCGCACCACTTTGCCAACCAAGGAGGTCTGTGAGACTGCAAACTGGTTGCAGCTGCGTTCCAGCACGAGGGATTCCAAAATTGAGGGAGCAATTATGAGGATCGAAAGCCCACTGGAGGGCAGTGAAAATGAATGAAAATATGGGCAGCTTTTTAATTTCGGCAGAAAATGGACCCGACCAGAGGGGAAGAATCGGGACTCCCACTCCCAGCATGCTGTTCACCAGAGAGCGGGTGCTTAAGGGTAATAACTGTGGCAGCCTAACACCGTACTTCCGTCTTGCCCCGCCCTATGATTAAGGTGCCTGCGGCACCGAAACGCATCAGGGACTTGAAGTGAATCGGCCATATAATTGCTTCTGTTGAAACCAATCCCTTGTGGAGTCACTCTTCTAAAAGCTTGGAGGTTGTTGGATGATATATATATATATATATATATATCAAGCAAAGGAGTGTCCTCAAAGGAAAGGTCGCACACAGAAGGGTTACCACACACCATTCCAGGCGGCTGCCACCTCCACGAGCCTTTGCAGCATTCAATATTGCAGTGCACCAAACGTTTCAAGCCGTAGACCTTGATCACTGGTCTGCAATAACACAAAGAGGCATCCACTTAAAATTCGGAACATTTATTGGATATTCACAGTCCCACCCCAATGGGCGTAAGCAGGCAAGGCATCTCGGTAAATGTAGTCTCTCTGCCACGACTTCAGTTCCGTTTATGCCCCAGTGGATTGGATGCCTAATCGTGTCATAAAGTATACCCAAGTGGGCGAGTGCTTGCATCAAGTCCGTAGTGTAGCTCACCAATACAATCCTGAAATGAGGCCCCTTCTGTTCCACATACATGCTCAGAGTGCGAGCACCAGGATCTGCCAGTTGTCAGCAGCGGGACCCCTCCGCGGCCGGACAAGCCGCCAAACATCAAGCAAAGGAGTGTCCTCAAAGGAAAGGTCGCACACGGAATGGTTACCACACACCATTCCAGGCGGCTGCCACCTCCACGAGCCTTTGCAGCATTCAATATTGCAGTGCACCAAACGTTTCAAGCCGTAGCCCTTGATCACTGGTCTGCAATAACACAAGGAGGCATCCACTTAAAATTCGGAACATTTATTGGATATTCACAGTCCCGCCCCAATGGGCATAAGCAGGCAAGGCATCTTGGTAAATGTAGTCCCTCTGCCACGACTTCAGTTCCGTGTATGTCCCAGTGGATTGGATGCCTAATCGTGTCATAAAGTATACCCAAGTGGGCGAGTGCTTGCATCAAGTCCGTAGTGTAGCTCACCAATACAATCCTGAAATGAGGCCCCTTCTGTTCCACATACGTGCTCAGAGTGCGAGCACCAGGATCTGCCAGTTGTCAGCAGCGGGACCCCTCCGCGGCCGGACGAGCCGCCAAACATCAAGCAAAGGAGTGTTCTCAAAGGAAAGGTTGCACATAGAAGGGTTACCACACACCATTCCAGGCGGCTGCCACCTCCACGAGCCTTTGCAGCATTCAATATTGCAGTGTACCAAACGTTTCAAGCCGTAGCCCTTGATCACTGGTCTGCAATAACACAAAGAGGCATCCACTTAAAATTCGGAACATTTATTGGATATTCACAGTCCCGCCCCAATGGGCGTAAGCAGGCAAGGCATCTTGGTAAATGTAGTCCCTCTGCCACGACTTCAGTTCCGTGTATGCCCCAGTGGATTGGATGCCTAATCGTGTCATAAAGTATACCCAAGTGGGCGAGTGCTTGCATCAAGTTCGTAGTGTAGCTCACCAATACAATCCTGAAATGAGGCCCCTTCTGTTCCACATACGTGCTCAGAGTGCGAGCACCAGGATCTGCCAGTTGTCAGCAGCGGGACCCCTCCGCGGCCGGACGAGCCGCCAAACATCAAGCAAAGGAGTGTCCTCAAAGGAAAGGTCGCACACAGAAGGGTTACCACACACCATTCCAAAATTGAGGGAGCAATTATGAGGATCGAAAGCCCAATGGAAGGCAGTGAAAATGAATGAAAATATGGGCAGCTTTTTAATTTCGGCAGAAAAAGGACCCCACCAGAGGGGAAGAATCGGGACTCCCACTCCCAGCATGCCGTTCACCAGAGAGCGGGTGCTTAAGGGTGATAAATGTGGCAGCCTAACACCGTACTTCCGGCTTGCCCCGCCCTATGATTAAGGTGCCTGCGGCACCGAAACGCGTCAGGGACTTGAAGTGAATCGGCCATATAATTGCTTCCTGAATAAAGGCTCTGTTGAACCCAATCCCTTGTGGAGTCGCGCTTCTAAAAGCTTGGATGTTGTTGGAAGACATGTGACACGGCTGCTCCAGATGTGAGAGGCGCACCGCTTTGCCAACGAAGGAGGTCTGTGAGACTGCAAACTGGTTGCAGTTGCGTTCCAGCACGAGGGATTCCAAAATTGAGGGAGCAATTATGAGGATCGAAAGCCCACTGGAGGGCAGTGAAAATGAATGAAAATATGGGCAGCTTTTTAATTTCGGCAGAAAACGGACCCGACCAGAGGGGAAGAATCGGGACTCCCACTCCCAGCATGCTGTTCACCAGAGAGCGGGTGCTTAAGGGTAATAACTGTGGCAGCCTAACACCGTACTTCCGTCTTGCCCCGCCCTATGATTAAGGTGCCTGCGGCACCGAAACGCATCAGGGACTTGAAGTGAATCGGCCATATAATTGCTTCTGTTGAAACCAATCCCTTGTGGAGTCACTCTTCTAAAAGCTTGGAGGTTGTTGGATGATATATATATATATATATATCAAGCAAAGGAGTGTCCTCAAAGGAAAGGTCGCACACAGAAGGGTTACCACACACCATTCCAGGCGGCTGCCACCTCCACGAGCCTTTGCAGCATTCAATATTGCAGTGCACCAAACGTTTCAAGCCGTAGACCTTGATATTTGATATTTGATATTTATTGTCATTTGTAAAGCGCTGGCTTTCGCTCCGGAGGGAGCATCTTGGCGCTGAGCACACAGAAAGTCGTCTATGGGGAGCATGGATCAAATGGCTGCGAGAACTGAAGAGTCGGACTGAGTATAAATCCAAGTTTTCAGGGATTTCCTAAATAGGCTTTCGGAGGGGGCGTGCCTCAGGCTGGGGGGAAGGCGGTTCCATGCCTTGGCCGCCAAAAAAGAAAAGGTCTTTCCACCCTTGGATTTTAATTTTATACGGGGTTCAGAGATGAGGTTGGCGCCCGATGACCTCAAACAGCGAGTTGGATTATAGCTCTGGAAGCGCTTAATCAGGTAGGATGGACCCAAGCACCTGTTAGCTTTAAATACAGTGACTAAGAGCTTGAAAAGGATTCTCTTGTGGAGTGGCAGCCAGTGGAGGGCGTTGAGGGCTGCAGAGGCCGAGGACCTGCGGGGGAGTTTCAGAACAAGCCTGGCTGCTGCATTTTGGACAGTTTGTAGCTTTTTCAGAGAGGACTTCTTGATACCTGCCAGGAGGCCGTTACAATAATCCAGCCGGGAGAGGACAAGCGCCACCGCGACTGATTTCCTGGCACTGATAGGCAGAAAATTAAAAAATTTCTTTAATTGCCTGATCAGACTGAAACAGCGCCCTGCGGTAATGCGCACATGTTCATCGAAGCTGAGGGAAGCATCAAATTGAACACCCAAGTTGCGTGCTGAGGCTACCGCGCTCGGTGGTGCTTCGGAATTATGAGGCCACCAGTCTTTGGGGGAAAAGAATGTGCCTTTACCGAGGGGAATTATTTCTGTTTTGGCGCTGTTGCATTTTAAATGGTGCAGGTTGAGCCAAGAAAAGACTTCTGACAGACAGTTTTGGAAGTTGATGGCAGCATCCGGGAGTCTTTTATCAATAGTGACGACAAGTTGGGTGTCATCAGCGTAGGATGTCACGAGGATCCCATGTGATTCAATCAACGCAAGAAGGGGGGCCATATACACGTTAAAAAAGAGGGGGCTCAGGATGGAACCCTGTGGTACCCCTGAGGTGATGGATCGTTCACCGGAAACAAAGGGGCCTAAGGAGATCGATTGAGAGCGATTGGATAGAAATGATGTAATCCAAGTAAGTGCGGAGCCCGAGACACCGATCTCACGCATCCTATTAATTAGAATAGTGTGTGAGATGGTGTCGAAGGCCGCGGTTAAGTCGAGCAGGATGAGGACGGCCTGCCTGCCCTCATCCTGCAGGAACTTGATGGTATCAGACAACTCAATCAAAGCGGTCTCTGTGGAATGGCCGGAACGAAAACCGGATTGCTGCGGGTGTAAGATGCATTGATTTTCCACAAAATTCTTTAATTCCTCGTGGACTAGTTGCTCGGTAATTTTGCCTAGTGCAGGGAGGAGTGAGATTGGGCGCATATTGGACAAATCAGTAGGGGATTTATTTTGCTTTTTCATGAGGGGCTTGACTGTGGCCTTCTTCCACTCAATAGGAACAATACCGGAGTCAAGGGATTCGTTCACAATCGCATTGATTAGAGGGTTGACGGACTCAATGAGGTGGTGCAAGATGACTGGGGGGCAGGAATCTGTGGGTGCACCTGATTTACAGGCTAGTATGGCTTTGTGCGTTTGCAGTAGGGAGACTGCTGTAAATTGGTTTAGTGAGGGAGTAGATGTGTCAGACGCTTGGATTAGGATGGGAACCGGGGGGAAGTCCTTATGGATATTATTGATTTTCTCCTCAAAGAAATCAGCGATTTGATCGCAGAGGGCTTGTGAGGGGGGAATTTCAAGTGCCAGTGCTTTGGGATGAGTGAAAGATTTTACGATATTGAAAATCGTATGTTGTTTCTGTTTTGCTGCATCTATTGCTAGAGTGAAAAATGCCTTTTTTGCTTTTTTTATGTCGGAGAGATATAGCTTTCTCTGGAGAATGTAAGTGGATCTGGACGTTGAGTTGTAGGTTTTCCTCCATTCTCTCTCCAAAAGCCTACACTTGAGGTGGCAGTCAGCGAGGGCCGGAGTATACCAGGGGGCATTGGGTTTCTTTTTTCCTCGGGCGGTTTTTTGGCTGACGGATTTTGCATTTACAGAGATTACTCTCTCAATCCACAGGTGGAAGTTTGTGGAATCTAATGAGGCGTCGCCCATGATGGTAGGGGGGGGTACTGCCAGTTGTGGATTGAGTTTGATGAATGCAGCTACCTTTTTCCAATTGACAGGGAAAGAGGTGTGAGGGAGTTTAATGGGAGGAGGGGGCAAGGTTTTGTTATTAATGGAGAAGGGAATGAGACAGTGATCTGTCCATATTTGTGGTACGGGGGTAGCGGCATTTAAGGAGAACAGATTGGTACAAATGCCGTCCAAGGTGTGCCCGGCACAATGGGTAGGAAGGGAGACTAATTGGGAGAGACCGAAAATCTCCAGTGAGTGGCGGAAATTGAGAGTGTGGGGGTTAGTGTCAGATTCCAGATGAAGATTGAAGTCTCCAAGAAGAGTGAAAGTGGGGTAATGAATAAGAAAAGCTGCCAGAGTTTCATCAAGGGAGGCCAAGAATGTAGTGGCATTTCCGGGGGGGCGATAGACAAGTGCGCCTGAAAAGGCAGAGGAGGTCTGCAATAACACAAAGAGGCATCCTCTTAAAATTCTGAACATTTATTGGATATTCACAGTCCCACCCCAATGGGCGTAAGCAGGCAAGGCATCTCGGTAAATGTAGTCTCTCTGCCACGACTTCAGTTCCGTTTATGCCCCAGTGGATTGGATGCCTAATCGTGTCATAAAGTATACCCAAGTGGGCGAGTGCTTGCATCAAGTCCGTAGTGTAGCTCACCAATACAATCCTGAAATGAGGCCCCTTCTGTTCCACATACGTGCTCAGAGTGCGAGCACCAGGATCTGCCAGTTGTCAGCAGCAGGACCCCTCCGCGGCCGGACGAGCCGCCAAACATCAAGCAAAGGAGTGTCCTCAAAGGAAAGGTTGCACATAGAAGGGTTACCACACACCATTCCAGGCGGCTGCCACCTCCACGAGCCTTTGCAGCATTCAATATTGCAGTGTACCAAACGTTTCAAGCCGTAGCCCTTGATCACTGGTCTGCAATAACACAAAGAGGCATCCACTTAAAATTCGGAACATTTATTGGATATTCACAGTCCCGCCCCAATGGGCGTAAGCAGGCAAGGCATCTTGGTAAATGTAGTCCCTCTGCCACGACTTCAGTTCCGTGTATGCCCCAGTGGATTGGATGCCTAATCGTGTCATAAAGTATACCCAAGTGGGCGAGTGCTTGCATCAAGTTCGTAGTGTAGCTCACCAATACAATCCTGAAATGAGGCCCCTTCTGTTCCACATACGTGCTCAGAGTGCGAGCACCAGGATCTGCCAGTTGTCAGCAGCGGGACCCCTCCGCGGCCGGACGAGCCGCCAAACATCAAGCAAAGGAGTGTCCTCAAAGGAAAGGTCGCACACAGAAGGGTTACCACACACCATTCCAAAATTGAGGGAGCAATTATGAGGATCGAAAGCCCAATGGAAGGCAGTGAAAATGAATGAAAATATGGGCAGCTTTTTAATTTCGGCAGAAAAAGGACCCCACCAGAGGGGAAGAATCGGGACTCCCACTCCCAGCATGCCGTTCACCAGAGAGCGGGTGCTTAAGGGTGATAAATGTGGCAGCCTAACACCGTACTTCCGGCTTGCCCCGCCCTATGATTAAGGTGCCTGCGGCACCGAAACGCGTCAGGGACTTGAAGTGAATCGGCCATATAATTGCTTCCTGAATAAAGGCTCTGTTGAACCCAATCCCTTGTGGAGTCGCGCTTCTAAAAGCTTGGATGTTGTTGGAAGACATGTGACACGGCTGCTCCAGATGTGAGAGGCGCACCGCTTTGCCAACGAAGGAGGTCTGTGAGACTGCAAACTGGTTGCAGTTGCGTTCCAGCACGAGGGATTCCAAAATTGAGGGAGCAATTATGAGGATCGAAAGCCCACTGGAGGGCAGTGAAAATGAATGAAAATATGGGCAGCTTTTTAATTTCGGCAGAAAACGGACCCGACCAGAGGGGAAGAATCGGGACTCCCACTCCCAGCATGCTGTTCACCAGAGAGCGGGTGCTTAAGGGTAATAACTGTGGCAGCCTAACACCGTACTTCCGACTTGCCCCGCCCTATGATTAAGGTGCCTGCGGCACCGAAACGCATCAGGGACTTGAAGTGAATCGGCCATATAATTGCTTCCTGAATAAAGGCTCTGTTGAAACCAATCCCTTGTGGAGTCACTCTTCTAAACGCTTGGAGGTTGTTGAATTATATATATATATATATATATATATATATATATATATATATATATATATATAATATTCCGTTTATCTCTTTTCAGAGAGGTTTTTTCCTCGTGCACTCCCGTGCACACCAATATTTAGTCGAATATGAAGTTTATTTCTCTTCAGGAACCAGCAACACCTTACGCGTTTCGGTCTCCACAGAGACCTTGCTCACAGGTTCACTCGATCGACATTTTTTTACCATTTAAATAACGTGAAAAAGTTACTCTTTGAATTACATCACTTCCTGTTTATCACACAGGATTTCTGGGACATATAGTTTTTAAAGAAACATTATTATTCATATAATATTTTATCACTCAAAATATCGGTGTGGTATAATTCAAAGCACACGGGAGTGCACGAGGAAAAAACCTCTCTGAAAAGAGATAAACGGAATAATATTTACGCGGCGGGTCCTGCCGCTCCTCGCGTGCACCGCCCCAGAGCACCCGGAAGCCCTGAACTTGGACCAGACTGAATGAATATATATATATATATACATATATCTTCAGAACAACTTCGCAGTGTCCCCCACCAAAGTATCCACGGCTCAGAGGATTCCACAGCACGGCAAGTCAAATTTTAAAATATATTTATTTTTTCATTTTTTCTTTTCTTTGACACCAAGTGCAGAAAACAAAGGGTCGGTCGATGCGTTTCGGCAGATGCCTTCAACTGGACCATAGAGTCCCACCGTCTAGACTGTCTTTTTAAAGTGATAAAGTGCAAAAAATCCCTTGTTTATTTCCATTAAAAACATGAACTAGACTCTTAACCCACATTTAACTTTTCTTGATATGGCATATAATTGCTGCCATTTTCTTTGAAATTACTTTTTTTAATATATTTTCATGTTCAGACATTATTTGGCGGTGTTTTCAGTAAAGTACTGTTTTTTCTTTCAAGGTCAAAGGAAGTAGAGGACATCCATATGCAAACACTAAACATGAGGTTCCTAAAAATCATAAAAATCGTACCTAAAATCAGATTGGAAAAGATTAAAGAAAGAGAAAGAAAGATGATCGATGGATGACCATGTCTTGTCTCAAACTCAATGGAGACAAGACAGAGGTCATGATGCTGGGACATCTAGCACCATCCACGATCAATCACATCTGGCCGGCTTGCTTGGGTACCCCCCCAGTCCCCAGGGATGCCATCAAGAGCCTGGGAGTCTGGTTGGACAAGTCCCTGACGTTTAACCATCAGGCCGTTGTACTATCTGCCACCTGTTTTGGCCTGATTAGAATGCTGAAGAAGATTCTTCCATTACTCCCGTTTGAGGCCAGACAAATTGTGGTCCAGGGACTAATACTGGCCAGGTTGGATTTTGGAAATGCGCTTTACCTTGGTACCCCTGACTCCACATTGAAAAAGTTGCAGGTAATTCAGAACTGTGCCGCCCGAACTTTGCTCCAGCTCCCCCGTAGGACCTCTGTGAAGGCAGGATTGAAAAAATTACACTGGCTTCCCGTGAAAGACAGGGTCAGCTTCAAATCCCTCTGTGTTGCCCATCAATCTTTTTGGGAAACTGGGCCACTAATTAGTCGCACCTTAATCACCCCCTATCTTCCCAATAGACAACTTCGATCTACTAATGCCTTACTGGCAGTAGTGCCAAAGGTTAAGAGATCCAGAGCAGGAGGTCGCTCTTTCTCCTTGAACGCGGCCAAGTTGTGGAACAGCCTACCTTATCATCTTAGGTCCAACTCAGACCTTACTTCTTTCAGGAAAAATTTAAAAACTTTCCTGTTTAACAAATAAGTTGCTTCTCCTGTACTTGGCCCTATGGGCAACACCTGTTAGTTTTCAGCGCTGGGACGCCTCCGGGCAGCTATTCTGCGCTTTATAAAACCTATTTTCATTTCATTTCATGAAGGAATGGAAAAATAAAAAATCTGATAAATAGAAAGTTAGATAGAAAAGGGGGAGGAAAATAGTAGAAGGGAAGAAAAAAAAGATATGATGAGTATTGGAGTTTGTACAAAAGGTAATGTAAAAGGAAGGAATATGTATTACAGAGGATACCAACAAGAAAGTATATAATAATAGGAAAGTGTATAATAACCAACGAGAGGGATATAGACAGGGTCAACCTTTCTTAAATGAAACTTGTTACGGATCTAACCCAGACGTTCCTATTATAAAACAGGCAAGAAAGGGACCTACGGTTAGACCTAAGCTGCACTGAAAATGGAACTTAAATTAGATTGATATTAGAATAAAATTAAAAGATAACAATAAGTTACAAAGACCCTGGCATAAGGTAAGTTGTTCCCAAGCGATTTCAATTTGTCATTAAAATAGGGAGAAGGAAGAAAAGTGACACGTGCAAAGTGCAAATTACACATCGACAAAATATCAATTTGGATCAATCATTAATTCCCAATTGGCATATCTCCAATGTGTAGGCAAGGAAGTTGTACTGGAGTGAAGTACTTTGTACAAACTAAACCTTGTGAGCCTGTGTTTTAAAAGTTGACAGCCTCATGAGACATATTTTGGACCCAAAGAGTTAAAGTGACAAATGTGTAGTGCAAATATGTTGTGCAAAATTGCAATTTCAAAGTTAAGATACATTATCTTTCTCCAGGTTAATATTTTCAGTATTTCTCATGATTGAAAAGAAAAATAGAAGGATATCAAAAAGATATATTCGGTTGGGATGTACCATAGTCTAAGTATTCAACATAGATGTTTCTAATGTTCAGTCCATTTTCAGTCTTATTCTCGCTGTCATAATCCTTTCTGGGTTCTCTTACTCCCATCGACCATCAAAAAATTAGTCCAATCACTAAGTTGGGTGCCATGTTGGAAAGATGATTTTCATCACTTGCTGTTATTTCTTCTCTCATCTCACTCAACTTCATCCTTTTTATTTTTTTCTGAGTTTTTCTCTGAGCAATTTGATTATCAAGGTTCAAATTTCCGTGGTTTTTATAAATGAACATGTAGTTCTGCATCCAAGTTGTGGCCAAAGGGTTTTTCTGTACCCAGAGCTAGTATGAATTTGGACTCTGCTCTTCTGAGTTCCAGGGTTTTGTCACCCTCTCTTTCATTTTGTTTCATCACTTTAGCTCCAAAGTATCGTAATCCTTGGGTATTCCCTTGATGTTTTTCAGAAAAATGCTTGGCCATTGGGTATGCCAGATCCTTGTTTTTTATTGCTCGCAGATGTTGTAGAATGCGCAATTTTAGTTTGTTGATCGTGCTCCCTACATACAGTTGTTTACAGGGGCATTCTAAAACATACACCACATATTTTGTTTCACACGCGATATGTGCAGTGATCCATTCCTTTTTTCCGTTGGCCAATAAATACGATTGTGTATTAATTCCATGTTCACATGTTTTGCATTTGGAACATTTCCAAAATCCAGGCGTTGTCAGCCATGTTCCTTTGTCCTTTCCGGGTGTTTTCAGATGGCTCTGTGTCAGGATATCGCCTAGTGAAGCAGTCTTCCTATAGGTTATTTTAGGAGTGGATGGTAACTTCCTCTTTATTGAGTCATCAAGCAGTAGTATATTCCAATTCTTTTAGATAATTCTTCTTAAACACTTGTTTTCTACATTAAAATCCATAATGATCCGAATTGTATTGTCACTATCTGGATATTTTTGCTCATTCAACAATTCTGATCTTGGCTTCTCCATTACTCTGTTCTTTGCTTATTCTATGACATCTAGGGGATAATCTCTTGCCAGAAATCTAACACCTGTTTCTTCCACATTTTTCTCAATGTCACTGGTTTCTGAACAGTTCCTCTTAATGCGGAGCATTTCACCATATGGAATACTCCATTTCAGATGTTGTGGGTGTCCGCTATTAGCATGGAGGATACTGTTGGTGGCCGTGGGTTTCCGATGGATTCTAGTACAGACCATCTGTTTCTGTATGAACACCTTTACACCCAAGTAGATTACTTGAGTTTTACTCCAGTCAGACGTGAAGCATAGATTGTGGTTCAGGCTCTGAAGGAATTCTTCCAATGTCGACTCGTCTCCTTCCCACACTACAAACAAATCGTCGATGTACCTCATCCACGCTTTAATATTGAGCCTGTACCTGCTCTGTAAGATGCCCTCTACCCAGACCGCCATAAACAGGTTGGCATACGTTGGAGCAAAGGAAGTCCCCATTGCCGTACCTTGCCTTTGGAGAAATGTCTCTTCATTGAAAAGAAAAACATTGTGTGTCAAGCAATAGTTCAACATGTCTACAATCATTTGTGATTGTTCCAAATGGCTCGATGATCTAGTTTCAGGAATTTATACACTGCTGCTAGACCGTCCTTGTGGCAGATGGATGTGTATAATGAGGGCACATCAATTGTGACCATGATCTGATGGTTATTCCAATTGATGGTTTTCAATCTGTTCAGGAAGGCTGTTGTGTCCTTTAAATATGAAGGTAACGTCATCACATATTCAACCAGGAACACATCGATGTAGTGAGATGTTCTTTCTAAGAGGGATCCCATGGAGCTGACAATCGGCCTGCCTGGGGGGTCCATAATTGACTAGTGTACTTTCGGCAGAAAGTATATTGTGGGTGTAACTGGGTTTTCCACTTTGAGGTACATGTATTCCTCAAAGTCAATTAGCCCACTCTCCTTCCAGGTCAATAGTTGTGAATGGTATTCCATGGTCCATTGTTCCACAGGATTTTTATCTAACTTCTGTTAGTGGTCCTGATTTCTCAATTGTCTGCAGGCTTCAGCAACGTATTGCTCTCAATCCTGCAGAACAATGTTCCCGCCTTTATCAGCGGCCTTTATGATGATATTAGGATTGTCTCTTAGTTCTTTCAATGCTTTTTGTTTCCTCTGTGTGAGATTCCACGATAATTTATTATTTCTCTTTTGTTTGCTCCTAGAGAATTGGTTAATCTCTTCTACCACAATCTCATGAAATAAGTTGATCTTATTCCCGGGGGGTAGCTGCAGACAAAATTTAGACTGAGACTTCAATCCATTTTCACCACCTAGATGAGTGTTGATGCCTTCTTCTCGACAGAATCTTAAATCATCTTCAATACTAGAACCGAAACTCAAACGATTGTCTGGGTTCGAACTCCCAAGGTTGGACAATGCTTTTAAGGCTGGCAAGTCTTTTCGATTAAGTGGGGAGATTTCCTGAGATTTGGGGGCTGATAAACCTCCTACTGGTGTTAACTTTTCTTCAAAATATTTTTTCAGCCTGGCTTTGTGACAAAATTTATATAGGTCGATGCGTACATTTGGGATGTCTAAGGTTGTATTTGGGCAAAAGGTCAGTCCTTTGTTGAGCAGGCTGATATGGTCTGGATTTAAAATCATACTTGAGAGGTTGATGACCAGATCTTTATTGAGCGATATCTTTTTTATTTTTGCTTTTTCTTTTCTTCGCCTCTTTTGGGCCTTGCTCCTTCTCTTGCTATGTCTTGTTGGGGTGGATTTTGCCCCCTGCCCCTTCCCCATGTTGTTGTTCTTGTTCGGCCTCATTGTCACGTCTCCATCTAGGCTAATCTCATTTCCCCACAAAAATCCAGTTTGGAAATCTCTGTGTCCTCATCAGCTGAGCTCAAGTCCGAGCTGTCATACATTCCCTGTGTTTCATAGCTGATGCATTTATCCATTGCCTCTCTATTCCTGAGGGAGTCATATTTCCTGGCAAAAGTATAAATAGGTCCATTAGCATAATCGATGCGATCGCGATTACATTTGCTAGCTTTTCTTTTTTTTCCACATCCATTTCATGTTTTGTTATCTTGTTCTCCATTGCTTCCATCAGTTCTTTTTTCTCATTATTATTCAGGAGTTTGTCTAATTCTTCCTCCATGGCTTTTATTCTTTCCAGGGTGCCTTCCAGTTTGCGTTCAGCATGTATGATTAATGTTTTCGTTAACCTTAGGGAGCATTCATTTGTGTCCATTTGCCATTGTTTAATTAGATCTATGTCTAGATCATTAAGTGTGGGCATAATTAAGATTCGTAAACCCCTGGGTACTCTTTTAAACTCGATGTATTTTTCCAGTGTTGTTTATATATATATTTTTGTATACACATCGATTAGATAGAAACATTTGTGCTTTCACAATCATATATACAAGTCCTAATGAATACTGGAGATCGATATGTATTAACCGGGTGTGTGACCAGGAAAGTAACCTAACAGTGTCTAGTCTTCTCTTTATAATGGGATGAATTTGCTCATAAGAAAGGTCTTAGCTTCTTTTTTGAAGGCTGAAGTAGACGAGATTCTTCTAACGCTGTGGGAGAGTGAGTTCCAAATTCTTGATGCCGCACCAGAAATGCTCTGTAATAAGTTCTTTGAAGATCTGATTCAAAAGTATAAGTTGCCTCTCAGGCTGAACAAGTAGACATTTTATCTCTAAAGGGACAAAATCATAAAAGACAAGTCATTGGCAAAGCCAATTGGTCTGGCTATTTTTTAAATTAAAGTGTCTCTTCGTTGATTGGTTGCAGTGTTAAGTCATAATATTTTCTGCTGTTGAGTAAGTCATTTGTATAAATCCTTTGCAATTCTGTTACATGTAGCCTCTGATATTATATATTGTTGTGAGTCTTTGGTAGGCCTTCGAAAGATGAAATATTTGTGATTCAGTTTAAGCAACCTTTATCCAAGTTACACAATCAAGAACATTAAAGAAACGTTGGTATGATTGAAATCATTCCCTTCAAATGTATTGGTATGAGAAATCTGGACCGTATTTACACTTGATGCCTAAAATGAGAAATGAAATGGGAAGCTGCATATTGTCTTTCCAATTTCTCAGTAGTAATGTTCTACATTGTGCGGTGATGAGTAGCCTTCGCCTTCCAGACAACCATAGCTTTCATATACGATAGGAGATGATGAATTGGGATCTAGGATGAGAAAGCTCATAAACATCTTGTTGTGTCTAAAATGGCTAATTTCAATAAACTTTTTACTCAATATTTGATTCCACAATATACTCCATTTAATAGTTACCCTAAAGCCAGTGAATCTCAAACGTTGTATAATAAGGTGTTTCTCCCCCCCTTTTGATAGAAATCACAATGGAAGCAAATGATGAGAGACCGAAAGAAAAAATACGGATATGAGAGGGAATTGGTAAGTCACTTATGCAGCACTCTCTGCATGTAAATGTTTCTTGGTAATTGTAGTGGTATTCCGAAACTGGACGCATTGGAGGAGGAATTGCCAGGGGAAAAGTTATGTGTAAAATCTTTCAAGTCCAAAACTGACTTTTTGTCAACCTTAAGTGGATAATACCCCTAGTACAATGCTTTCATTGAGATTTCAGAGGTGGATACCGAGTGAATAAATCAGGGTTGGTCTTTGGGGCTAGTGGAAGGTTCTTATTTTTAATCCTTTCAGTCACCACCAGAAACTAGGAATCAGAAAGGGAACGAATAACACTGGTCTTTTCAGATGTGTGGAAACTGCTGCAAACAGCTCATTATCTAGAATACGTTACTTGATTAGTAATCCCCAATTACCAATGATGTTAACGATGTACCTAAGTGCAGACTAATAATAAATGGATTGTTCTTATTAACACTTGATATCTTATTGACCATTATGGTCAAAATATATTGTTGAAGAAGACCAATTAAACAATAAAAATAAAGGTTTTCTGTTTGATTTATACTAAGACTGTTTTATATTTACTATGAATCTGTGTGTCTTATACGAAAACAGTAAGGCCAAAATGAAAGTATAGCACTGTAAAATATAAAATACAAATAAAGCACATATAAGTAAGATAAGTAATTAAAATCAAATATTTTGGTTCATCCATGCAGGACTAGTTTTCGATCAAATGTCTATAAAGTGCTTTATTCTATTTTTCTATCTAAACAGGAGGCCTGAGCTATGACATCCCACAGGATGGCAACAAACGAAAGTCGATATTTTATGGATAAAATGCTGACTTGCACTGTTTGTAATCTAACAGCATCAGTAGTGGTATAATCTGTTCTTCTCAGGCAACTCCTAGGGCAGAAGAATTTCCCTGCAAGTTTAACACCTCAAAGTGCCACTATTTTCCATTTGAGGGAGTTTGAGGCCATAATATTGGCAGCTGATTCGGCCCATCAGGTTGTCAATCACAGTTCAGTCTGGCACTGGGCATTGCTATATTGTGAGGGGTAGCAAGGTCTAAGCAAGGATACCTTTAATTTACGAGCATCTTGGTGGACATGTTTAATGTACCCCTAGTTCCTATATTTGCCGTAGCTACTCCCTTGGACAGCATATCTCAGTCGGAGATTTGGTGCCAGTCTCTAATGGAGTATCCACATGTACACATGTAGTCCTTGTTCATAAACCAACTTCATGCTTAAATATTTGGAGTGCCTCCATCCTGGTAAGTATGCCCAGGAAATCTCTATGTGTATCTCATGCTGGAATAACAACTCTTTCACAGTGGGCTTGGTAACATTCCTTCTGTCCACCACTGAGAGCAGTGATAATCAAAGTGAGGCCCACCTGATCATTACACGCAGCCCCCTGGACAGCAGCAGCACTGGTATGCCTTTTACACGACTCATCTCTAACATGAACAAAAAAGTAAAATATACAGCAAACACTTATTTAAAGGTTAATTGCAGTTAGGCAAAGGAAGTAACTAGGCCCTTAAGTTTAGGAACACCTTCATTTGTAATTACAGCCACTTAGATATACATGCTTTGCTTCCCCTACACCCACTTTACACCCCCCTTGTTGGCATCAGTGTGGCCCACGGTCACACCTTAGACCAAATTGCGGCCCCCGGGAAAACATTTTGAGTACCCATGACCTAGAGCATCGGCGGCTTGTTACTTCCAGGAGGTGAACACATATATTATAATGTTTGTTCAATGAGGAGCCAAAGCGGAGTAAAAGAGGAATGCTCTGATGAAAGCCAACGCAAGGCCTGGCGTAAAGAAAAGGATTTGTGGTAGAGATGGAAATCTGGAAATTTAACTCCAGCATTAGGTTTACACTTACGAAGGCGTGCAAAAGAAATTCTAGATTTTTTATTTTTCCAAAGAAATTTCGAGATGGAGGAATCGTTACGTTTAAAATAAAGGGCAGGAATATGAACAGGTAACATGGAGAAGATATAAATTAGAATAGGGGCTACCATCATTTTAATTGAGTCCAATCGGCCCCACCAGGAGAAAAAAGAGGGTTCCAGGTGGAAAACAATTGTTCAGTTCGGGACAAAACTGCAGACATATTTAATTTAATTGAAGAAGAAATGGAGTTATATAACCAAATACCAAGATATTTAATCTTTGAACTATTCCAGGCAAAGTTAGTCGAGGAAAAAAGATGAGGAAGACAGGTTTTGGTTAGAGGAAGGATTTCAGTTGTGTCTGAGTAAATCTTATATCCAGAGACCAGAGAGAATGAGTTGAATTCAGATAGTAAAGGGGGAACACACACTTCTGGACCGGAAATAAACAAAAGTATATCGTCTGCATATGCAGAAAATTTCAATTGATTGTTGCCATGGGGAAAGCCAGAAATTGAGTTATTGTTACGAATGGAGGACAAAAATCGTTCAGGAGCTGGGACAAAAAGAAGTGGGGATAAGGGACAGCCCTGACTGACGCCCCGCCGACGAGTAAAGGATGAGGAGAGCTGACCGTTTACAAGCACTGAGGCCTTGGGTGCATAATATAACAGAGATATAAGGGATATGAATTTGGGACCAAAGCCATGCCAACGTAATGAAGCAAACAAAAAAGACCAATCGACCCTGTCAAAAGCTTTTTCCGCATAAACAGAGATAGCGGCCAAAGGAATTGAAAGAGAGGGGCCTTTATTCAAAACATTAAGAAAAAAAAGAGAGTTATCAGAGGTGAGTCTGCCTTTAACAAAGCCAAATTGTTCCTTGCCAATGAGATGTGGCATAAAGGGGTCTAAGCGTAACACAATTAATTTAACAAATAATTTATAGTCCACATTAACTAAAGAAATCGGACGATAATTTTTACAAAACTTGGAGTCACGACCATCTTTCAGGATAAGACAAATGGTGGCATCCTGAAAGGTGCCTTCCGCCTTACCTGATGAATAGAAAGACTGAAAAAGCGTTAAAATTTGGGGCAATAAAAGATCAGAAAAGTGTAAATAAAATTTAACAGGGAAACCATCAGGGCCGGGTGTTTTACCTTTAGTGAGGGATGTCAGAGCTACGGAAAGTTCATGTAATGAGAGATCAAGTTCAAGGTCTGGAAAGTTGAGATGAGAATTAGGAGAATTAGGAAGTTTCTCAAATTAATTCTGAATAAGAGAAGGGGTAGGAGGAGATTCTGGGGTATAGAGCTATTGATAAAATATTTGAAATTAGTCAAGTATTTCCTTGTCTTTATGTAGGAGAGTATTATCAGAAGAATAAATAGATTCTATTAAAGTACATTCTTTACAAGATTTAAGATAATTAGCTACGAGTTTCCCTGACTTATCACGACCACCATAATAACGAGCACTACTACGAAGGAGAATTGAAGATGCATTATCAGTAGTAAATTTGTTAAATTCTAGTTTTGCTCGTTAAAGATCTGGTGACATTTATTTATCTGAAGAGGTATAAAATTGATGCTCCAAAGATATGATATGCGCTAAGGAGGTTTTCCGATCCTGAAGATAGTGCTTCTTTTTCCTAGAAGCAAAGTCAATAATGAATCCTCTTGTAGTGGCTTTGAAGGAATCCCAGAGGATATGAGGAGGGGTACTAGGGTCAGAATTAAATAGGAAGAAATCCGTAGTAAATGAATGAAAAGAGGAAGAGAAGTTAGGATCAGTGAGAAGTGCACTATTAAATCGCCAATGAGATGGCTTGGAACGCGGCGGAATCAAGTCAAGATCTGTTACAATAGGGGTGTGGTCCGAAATAACTATGGGTTCAATAGAAGAAGACAGTAAGTTTTGAGATAGGGGTTGAGAGAGAAAAATGTAGTCCAGCCGAGAAAAAGATGTGTGAGGAGGAGAAAAAAAGGAGTAGTCCAAAGTATCAGGATATGAAAGTCGCCAAGAGTCAATAAAACGTGATTGCAAAATGGTGTCAAGAAATTGTTTATGAGTTTTGTGAGGTATGAAGCGAACTGTGGATTTAGGATCAAGGAATGGGTCAACAATCTGGTTACAGTCACCACCTAAAATAAATAATGAATCTTTATGTTGAATACATTTGTTCATAATTAAAGGCCAGAAAGAGCAATAAGGTTGAGTAGCGCCATAGACATTAAAAACAGTTAAAGGTATGGAATTAATTAACAACTTAGTTAGTATCCATCTACCATCAGCATCATTTTCTTGTGACAAAACTTTACATTTTAATTTCTTATGACATAAAATGGCAACTCCATTCTTTTTATTGTCGGAGGGTAAAAAAAACTGTACCAACCCAACTCCTTTTTAATTTAAGGAATTCAATTTCAGTAAGGTGGGTTTCTTGCAGAAGGACTATATCAGGGTTATAGGAAGCTAAATGGGAAAGGACTCTCTGCCGTTTAATGGGATTAATAAAACCTTTTACATTCCAGGAAACAACTCTGAATTTACTAATTACATAAAATCAATAGGAACACAAAATGCAAGAATGTGTACATGTAACATACAGCCGAAAAATTAGAGAAGGAGTAGAAAGAAATGATTATAACAGATAACTTCAAAGAGGGGGCAGGGCTGAAGTGAAGGAAAGAAAAAGATATTCGTACAAATGTGAAAGGTGATACTGAAAGAGCAAAAAGGGGAGAAAGATGAATGAAGCCTGAGAATCAAAGGTAAGGAAAGGGAAGGAAGGGGAAGGAAGGGGAAGGAAAAGAGGAAGAAAATACAAGAAGAGACAGTACATATCCAAAAGGATGACTGAGAAGAACATACCTGGGGGAAACATACAAGAGGACAATGAGGCAATGGCGACACTCAACAAGATGGACCGCCTGAAAAGTGGGAATCCAAACCGCACCAGGACGAAAAATGAAGGAAGGTAACCACATGAGTTGAAGGGAGGTGGACCCAAGAACCTACATAAGGAAACATAAAAGACAATTAACAAAGGGAAGTACATTAGAATATTTACAATAAATCAAGAAGCTATTGGAAGACGAAAGTAAGTTAGGAAACTGCAATATTAAAAGAGAGAAAACAACAGGTGAAGAATAAGCAATGAAAGAAACCATATTAAAACTTATTAAACATGAAAACATTTAACTAAAGGAGAACCTGAATATAAAGGAGAACTTGAAAATAAAACAACATCAGAAGTGCGGTAAGAAAGAAGAACAAGTTTAAAACAATCAAGCCACTAGAAGGAGTGGAAGTATCCATGCCGCTGTTAGATTGAATGTGAATGGAGTTCTTAAGTTCACCGGGGTCTTGAAAAGTCCATGTACGATTTTGATGAGTTACTTTAAAAATGCATGGATGAAATAAACCATAGCGAGCACCAAGAGAACGTAGCGGGGCACGCAGGTTTAGAATTTCTTTTTGTCTGGCCCCTGTAACATTGGAGACGTCTTCAGATAGAAACACTCTTTGACCCAACCAAGATATGTTACGTTTAGTTCTGGCTGCAGAAAGTACTGAAAAAAGATCTGTGAACTTCAAGAAGAGGATGATGACGCCTCGTGGTTTGGTTGAAGCCGAGGAGTGTGGAACAAGCCGGTGTGCTCTTTGGATGCTGAGAGATGTAGTAGGTGACATGTCCAGAAGTTTAGGGAGAAAATATGTAAAAAAACGTCTCCGGATCATCACCTTCCAGAGATTCCGGCAGACCATAAATACGTAGGTTATTTCTCCTATTCCTGTTTTCTAAATCTCAGTGTGTTCTTGGAGAGCAAGTACTAACTTTTCCAAAGAAGAAATGCCCTGGGCATTATCTTGTTTTCCTGAAACTTGTTGCTCCACAGACATAACTCTGTTGTCCATAAATGACCATTTGTCCTCGAGAAATTGCATTCTATTATTAGTTTCTTCTACAAATGGGTGTAAAGCTCAAATCTCTTCTAAACGTAGCTCCATAGAGATGGGAGATGACGGTTTATCTGGAGATGGAGGGTCATGTTTTAAGCGTTTAGTAGAGGTTAAAAGATTTGCTTGAGACAGACTGTGTTGAGGAAGAACGATTAGGAGCAGCTCCAGCCATTTGAGATGTAGTGGAGGAAGAATCTGATGTTGAGGAAGGTGAGAGTGTTGTCACCAGAGTATTCTTGGAGGGAACAAAAACAAACTTCGGAGTACGCATTTTGCACATAAAAACCAATTTCCTCCAAACAATGGATGAACAGAGATTTGCTTTGTCAAGAGGAACTAATGGTGCAGAAAAAATAGTAATTGAGACATCAAATAGTCACTGTAGGTTAGGCGAGCAGATGGACTCCGCACTAAAACACAGTTCCGTGGGCAGACAAAACGCTCCTCACAAAAGCAGAATAAATATGCAACAACAGCGACAAGAACTTTCCAGAGGTAACAAAAAGCATGAAAACCTGCAAGATACAGGTGGCATATGTGTGAACTTACTAGCGTGAAAAATGTATCCACAATGAAGATGGTAGAAAACATTCATTTAGTTTATATCTGACGTAGCAACCATTCAAGTAAGATATATCTTCAAACAGTTACATGCTATTCGCTATTCTCCCACCATAAATATATATTGTTAAGATGACAGCGAAGTAGGCGATAAACAAAACTTTGACCTGTCAAATGTTAAATGTTGACATGGAAAATGATGTCACATTCCATTTTATGTAGCATATTCCTTTGAAAATAGAGGCTTGACTTAATCACATAAATAGCTGACAAGCGTGGGACATCGTTAGGTCATGAAGAGAAAATGTGTCACAGAAGTATTGGAATCCATCTACACACTGAGAAGCTTTAGCCCGAGGTACTACAGAGAGTAGATGCGGGCATCACTTCAGAGGTTGCAGTAGCTGAAGAACAATTACTAGTATAAGTAAATGTCCATGTGACTTAACTACCATATAGGTGAGAGTTTGTCGTATTTGGGAGGAATAGCATAGGAGAAGGGCAGATTTGCGCAGGAATGAAGGCTGCATCGCATTTGAAGAGTTCCCTGAGGTGGAGTCGAGCGCCGTAAGAAAAACGCGTGCTCTCAAGATGGCGGGCGCTGTGACAGGGTAAATGCGGCGGCGGCAATAAATCAAAGTGTGAGCGTCGCCAAAGTGCAGGAAAGCGCTCACCTGATGCCAGAAATGTTCCGGTTCGTGGTTATATCATTTTTATGAAGCTTGCCACAGAAAAAACGCAGCAAAGGTCACGACGAGAGGTCCGGTGCGGCGGAGCGAGAGCGAACTCCTCAGGCGTCCATCTTGCGCGGCGCCATGGCCATCCCCCATGGTTTTGCATACTGATACATTTATTATACCCATATGTAATTCAGGGAATATCGAATGCAAACGTTTGAGAAGGCAGACGATAACATATTTTATCTACTAATATTAGCATACTTAGTTGTCCAAGTAACCAACTATGATAGCAGGGGGTTACATTTATCCAATTGGTAATGTAATTTACTGAGTTCTGCTTCCTTTGGATTTGAAGAGACTATATGGGGCACACAGAGAAGGTGTCTTAAGAACAAAGTGTCTTCCGTTAGTTTATAATAGAAGCCACTGCCATCAATTGCATCCTCCTCCATCTTATGAACCTCCTGTGTTAACAGGGTTCAAACCAGTGGAGCAGCTGAGTAATGAAGAGATGCACTGGACTGAGTGACTTCAAATGTCCTACCTACTTCTAAATTTCGTAAATCATCTGCTGGCTGGAGTGTGTTAATTTTTGGCCCTGATGTGACATTTATGTTCATCCCAGCTCTCATCCAAACATTTATTAAATGGGGGTCACAGAAAGATTTAAGGAGTTCCCAGTGTTGTTCTTGTCAAGCCAACGGTAGTCCATGCATTTGCTTTCTGTTATACTGAAGTCAAAGCCAGGTTTTTACAGAACTGAGTATGTTCACAGCAAGAAGACTGGACACAGGGTTATGTAATGCCAGGATTTGGGTTGATAAATTCCCCAGCATTAGAGGGGGTTGTGGCTCTCCCTAGATAAATAGTCAGGAAATGTTAGCAGTATTGGGAGTATCGAAACGTGTTGCCACTTCTGGGGGGCAGTTGATTTGTATTGGATTCATTCTTAATATGTATTTATACATTGACAATGATTTTGATCAATTAATGAAATTGTATATCTCCAATACTGTATTTCACATTTTTCCTGTTAAAACTTTAATGAAAAAAGAAAAAAACGTTTAGCTTCAGTACATTGATCCATAGTGTCCTGTGTATTTTCACTTAAGCTGGTCACAAGTTCGCAATGAGGCTGTACATGTAGAAGTTGATTATTTCATTCATTCACTTCTTGATTTGTTAATTAATGTAATAATTCATCAGCCAAATTCCAAATAACTTGTGCTTTTCTATCTCCAAAAAGTAACCTCATCACTACTTGTCAGAAAAATATCTCCCACTAACGAGATAAAGGATGATTCAAGCCAATTGTATTTTCACTTTTTAATATGCTTTTTTACCAATTTAAATCTTTGCTTACTCAAACTACGTGGTTCCCTGTTGAACATAGTGTTTAGAGCAGAATAACTGTTGACCTTCAGTGATTGTTTGTGTCAGCTTAGCAAGGTCTTTTTGGAATATCATGTTTGAACTGTTAATTTCTGAAAGTTGTTGGTAAAGAAAATAACCAAATACTCTAAATGCTTAATTCGCAGGCATGTAAAGCTGTGAACACAAACATCAAGCAACTACGGTGTTTTGGCAATTGTCTTGCAAGAAGACGTGAAGATTGTAATGCTTTGGATAGGGAATTTGTGGTGTAAGTGGTACAGAATTATGATAGGAAGTGTTCAATGCTCTGACAAAGCTCTTAATATTTGAATTAACTTTAATCTGAGAAGCTCAGAGCATTGTTTAAAGATACCTTGTGGCACAAACCCAGTTTGGTATTTATGTACAGTGCGAGATAAGAGTCACATGGTGAGGGAAGATGGCGGCCGGCTAAGAGGTCCGGTCGGGAGCTCTGCGCTTGCCGCACCTATCATGAATTAAAAAACACAGGACTTCACCTACCTTGACAGATCTTGAATACAGAGAGGTGGCGTGGATTGTCTACCGGTGGTCCGGGGTTGGACTAGTGGCTCCTACGACCTGGGGATGACACTTCAATCTCCCCGGGCGGATGCTGTGACTGGTGGCGTTCTCGCGGCGTACTCCGGGCTGTGGGCAGCAGCTTCTGGAGCAAGCAGAGGCTGCCGGAGTGCGATCGCGAAGATCTCCTTGCTCTTCCGGGGCATAAGCGGCAAGGAAGACTGCGCAGACACCGCGGCCGCTCTGCATTCATGCTTCCGGGTGAGGAGTGGAAGCGCGATCGGGCAGAGGCAGAGGCAGCGTGCTGTGAAAGGGAGTGCAGGCTAACGGAGCCAGTAGAGGAGAAGGACGAGGACGAGGAGGAAGTGCTGTCTACTCCACAAGAAAAACGACTGGATCCCATGTGCAAAGTACAGGGGGGAAATGGAGGTGAGGGTGTTTTCGCTTTAGATCTACTCGCTGGATGTAGGGGAAACAAGCAAGCGAGGGGTGACACGGGAGAGAGGGAAGGGGAGGTGGAGGTTGAAATAACAACAACTACTACAAAGGCTACAAAGGCTACAACTGCAACAGAAACGATAACCCTACAAGCAGGCTCAGAGGCTAGGGGCAGAGGGCACACCCTAGGAGGAGCAGAGGACGGAGTAGGAAATAGGACAAGATCCAGCTACTGCCTTAGGAATAGGCAGTTTTCCAAGCAAAGTTTCCTCCCCCCGATCAAACAAACTGTGATACCCAAGAACACAAAAAAGAAGCAAAACCCCAACCCACAGCAGAAAAAGGGCAAACCTGCAAAGGGAAAAGACCAAACAGAACAGAAAATTAAAGTAACCCCCTCTCTCAGATCCTTTTCCAAAGTACAGCAGCTGGTCCAAACAGGGGGTAACCATCCTGATCCACAGGATAAAACCACTCCTCCAGGCATGAACACAGGTTTAAACATAGGTTTTAATACAATCTCCGCAACAAACCCCTGCGCAAGAGTGGATCTGAGCAGTATAGAATCCCGGAAAATGAGCCAAGAAACAGTTAACCCCACAGGCCCGCAAACGGAGGCATCAGGAGGCTCCAACACGATAAACTCGGCACACTCTCTGGCAATAGACCCTCACTCCGTGCTAGAACAAACAGGGAGGCTCATGGAAAAATTCATGGACAAAATGCTAGGGGAAATGAGAGAAAAATTCTCAGTCTCAGAGGCAAACCAAAACAAGATACAGGAGGCATGTGAGACTTTGGACCAAAAGCTGAACACACTTGGAGATAGAGTGACTGCAGTCGAATCAGCAGTAGAAGATCTTAGTAAGAAAGTTGATACCAACCAGAAGGAAATAAAGAAGCTCAGAGACAATGAAAAAAGCATGAATGAGAAGCTCGAATCGTTAGAGAACCAAGCGAGAAGGAATAACCTGAGGATTTTGAATGTTCCAGAGAACCTGGAAGGAACGGACATCAAAAAGTTCATTATTTCACTCCTTGAAGAGCATTTTTCATGGGCCAAAGAAGCCAACCTCACAGACGACATACAGAGGGTACACCGGGTTCCTTTCAGGAAAAACAAAGAGAGGAAGACACCATGGAAAATCCTTATACATTTTAAATCCTACACACTGAAAGAAAGAATTTTAAGCGAAGGCTTAAAATGTGGCACCTTAAATAAGGACAATTGGTCCTTTAGGATTCGCTCAGACATGTCCAAAGCCACTCAGGACAGACAATGGGAGTTAGGGCAACTTATGCAAGAACTAAAATCCTTTGGCGCCACTGTTCAGATGAAATTCCGTGCCGCTCTGAGGATCATGTGGAGAAACAAAATGCATAACATGAAGGATCCCAGAGAGGTGGTAATCTTCATAGGACAAATAAAAGATCAACTGCGGTCTGAAACAGAAAGTCAAGCAAGGTGAAAATCGCAAATCTAGGCGAACCAAAGAGCTCAAACGGGGTGAATAATACCACCCAAAAAGAAGAAGGGAGGCTTCCTCAGGGTGGGAAACAATGAACCTCACAAAAAAACACAAATACTTCACAAAAAGAGAGCACGGGTGGGGAGCAAAATAGGGAAAAAAATAGAAAAATGTCCTCAGTAATTATAGTAAAAGGAACGTACGGGGCCCATAAACAGGAAGTAAGTAAAGGTACTCCTAACCACAACAAAAGAAATGGCGACAATTTCTAAACAATTCAAAGTTCTCTCTTGGAACGTCAAAGGACTTAGAACAGCTAGTAGAAGGAGAAGGATTCTCGAATACCTGAAGGAGGTAGATAGCGAGATAATCATATTACAGGAGTCGCACCTTTTAAGTGCAGAATGGGACCGAATAATGAAAAATCTCAGCTGGGTTGACGCCTATATCTGTACCAACCAGGACTGCAACATCAAAGGCATAGCAATAATCCTCAAAAAAACACTCAAAGCCAACATTGAACACAAGGTAGTTTATAACAAAGGAAGATGGGCTATAATCAAAGTAAGAATATATGATAACTCTTTCACAGTTGCAGGTTACTACCGTCCGAACGTAGATGACCCAACTCCTCTGCAAAAACTTTACACAGAACTACTATCAACAACTGCACCGATAATTTTAGGGGGCGATTATAACATTTTGATTGACCCCAGTCTGGATAGATCTCCCCCAGGAAGACAAACAAACCTACCCAAAATGAGGGAGTGGCTATGTAATTACAAAAATGACCTGGGAATGATGGACATCTGGAAAGAAAAAGGCGACAAAAAATACCCCTTTACCTTCCATAATAAAAAGCTTGGCCACAGATCTAGAATCGACAACTTCTTTATAAATACGAGTCTACGAGGTAATGTCAGGAGTATAGAACATCTACCAGAGCATCTGTCCGACCACTCGGCAGTCCAACTAACCCTACAAATAACAAAGAACAATACACAACCTAGGTGGACGGTCGACCGTACTATACTACTAGACCCCCAGGCAGTAGAAGAACTAGGGATAGCCACAGCAAATTTCTTTGAGAATAATCAAATTGGCACATCAAAACAAAACACATGGGACTCGTATAAAGCTGTCATCAGGGGAAAGCTACTAAGTATGGGAGCCTACAGATCCAGACGTCCAAAGATAGAAGTTGGAGGTATGGAAAAAGACATAAAAACGCGCGATCTTCCAATTGTGGTGGAGAATACTCCAAATATCAAAGACACACTAGTGAAGGAAAGGCTACAACTAAAGGAGAAACTAGTTGACCTCCTTGAAAATAAAGTGAGGAAAAGATGGGAAGCCAGTAAATTATCAAACCATGAATATGGAGAAGGATGCGGTAAAATGCTGGCCTGGAAAACAAAGAAAGACCAAACTAGAAATAAAATAGTCTGCATTCAACAAAACAACCAAAATCAACCAAGCTCTGAGGACTCTATAATACTGCAGGAGTTCATGAACTTCTTTTCCAACCTATACAAGGAGGACACAAATCCTACAGAGGAACAGATTTTGAAATACTTAGATCTCCTACCACTTCCTCTACTAACAGAAATGGAAAAAGAGGAACTAAACGCTGAATCACAATTGATGAAGTAAGAACCATTATAAAAGGCTTGAAAAAAGGGAAAGCAGCAGGCCCAGACACATTACCCAACGAGCGCTACATAATCTTGAGAGACACCTTGGCCCCGCCATTACCAGAACTGCTAAATCTAATTTATAAAGAACAGGATAAAATTCCCGACTCCTGGAACGATGCGACCATCAGCATAATCTTAAAACCAGGAAAAAAAACAGCATTCTGTGAGTCGTACAGACCTATTGCACTACTGAACAGTGACTATAAAATCTTTATGCAGGTCATGGCAAAGAGACTAGCCTCGATAATGACAAAACTGATTAACCCTGATCAAAAATGCTTTGTAAAAGGAAGACAACTACAAGAAATAACCCATGAGCTCTTTGCTGCAATAGACATAGCCATCTCCGAAAAAGTCCCTTTGACCATAATCACCTTCTATGCTGCCAAAGCTTTTGACAGGGTCAACTGGACATTTCTGAACAAAGCCATCAGTAAATACAATCTAGGGGAGCATTTTGGCCACATGGTGGCAGAGATATATAAAAAAACAAGGGCAAAGATACTAGTCAGCGGGGGCCTTACCAGCAATATTGTAATACAAAGAGGAACAAGGCAAGGATGCCCGCTATCACCCCTACTTTTCAACTTATATATTGAGCCGCTGGCAAGCTCCCTTAGAAACCACAACTCAATAACCCCCTTTAAACATCAGGAATGGTCCAAAAAGGTGGCCCTATATGCAGATGATCTGATGATCTTCACAAATAACTATCAGAGTTCCTCTGCAGCAATAGAGGACACAATAGCCAATTTTGGCAGAGTGTCAGGGTATCTGACAAACCAAGAAAAAACCGAGGCCATGAGCTGGAACACGCACCACAGCACCCCATACTCTAAAGATAAAATAAAATACTTAGGCATTACCTTGGTTAAGGATATAGAAAAAGTACCCCAAATAAACCTCAACAGAATTGCTGTAGAAACTAGGAAACTACTCAAAGTATGGGATGGACTTCCTATTAGCTTCCTGGGAAGATCAAACATAATAAAAATGTCTTCTGTCCCCAAATTCACCTACCTCTTTAACACTATACCATTGGAATTCAAGAGAGATACCTTGAAGACAATTCAGGGAGAAATCACAAGCTTCATATGGTCATCTAAAGGAACAAGAATCGCATGGAAAAAATTAGGGAGAAGAAAATATGAAGGGGGAATCGCCAGTCCCGACCTTCTCGAATACTGTAGGGCTTTCCAATTTAAAAATATGAGGCCTCTTCTCAAGAATTATCAGTTTTACCCCGATTTCCTACAAAATATGACAGGTAGAATAGATCAATTCCTATATAAATTTGGACACCCAAAATTTTTCAAAAAGATAAAACTAAAGATCCTAGTCAATGCAGCAAAACTTTGGTATCAAGTCAGAAGCACACTAAACATACATTACTATAGTTCTCTGGCCCCCATCTGGGAATCTCCAGGCACACCAGATTGCTTAAAAGACTCCTTGGCCCTACCCCTGAAAGCTGCAGGAATAAAAAAAAATGGGGCCAGCTGATGACAGAAAATTGCATAGTCTCCTGGGATCAAATGGTCGCTAATACAAGCTCATCCGTGTCCAAATTTAAATATTACCAACTTGTAAGCTGGGCTAAATCGCTTACAGAGGAGAAAAAGGGAAATGAGAACATAGAGAAAGAAATGTTGAAAACCATCCCAATAAAAAAAGAAATATCTAGGTGGTATTGGGCTTTAATTACAGCAGGAGAAGAAGATTTTCTGATCCCAGATACAGTTTGGAGGAAAGATATACCAGAACTAGACCTACAAAATATCTGGCTAAGATCACTGAAAAAGTGTTGGACCACCATAAAACCGTCCGCTCTGAAGAGAAACCACCTATTTACTATACATAGGGCATATTGGACCCCGATAAGGTTATCAAAATTCAAGGGAGCCAGCATAAAGACCTGCCATAAATGCGGATTGGAAAGGGCGAATGATCTACATATGTTCAAAGAATGCCCCACCATTGACCCCTTCTGGCAGGAAGTCGGTAAGACGATAAGACTAGTACTGGGAAAACAACTAGAAGTAAGTATAACTCTTATTATCTTTGGGATCGACTCTAATATTGATCGGGGTAAGTTAACAAAAAAACTGGAAAACCTGCCGTTTGTACTGATACTACTAGCTAGACGAGAGATATGCATAAATTGGGTTAAATCAATATCACCACTACATGGGGACTGGCTAAACTCCATAATAAAAACAAATAGAAGTGATAGAAAAGGGAAACCCAGTAAAAAGTTTAGTTTTTGGGAAATCTGGGAACATTTTTATGAATCAGGTACTTTAACGTATTAATGTAGCCCCGGAAAACAAAGTCCAATGATTAAAGCGGTGACAATAATTCAGACGGGAAAAATTCCCGCCGAGTAGCCAGGAGGGCTAGCTCACCCCACAAAAAACGGAATTATTGATTATGATAAAGGTCACAGGAGACCCCAAACCAAAAACAACCGGTAAAGGGAAACTCCCCACCTCAGGATGGCCAACAAGGGGCTGTGAAGGCACAAAAGTTTGAAGGAATGGGCTCCCATCATAAGACTTACGCATATAATCGCAAAATGAGGACAAAAAAACTGAAAACAAAAGAGATAAGAGTCACAGAGAGATACTAGTGAAAGCTAGCAAGATGGTGTATGCCTCTCAGCAGATATTAAACAGATAATTTCACATTACCTGTTGGGCCTTCTAAAAGCACCATCGAATTTTCATTTTCCAAGGTGATTTCACTTACTGTTTACATTGTTAGTAACTTGAAGTTAAGTATTAAGTACTTTTGCTGCCAATTACTTATCCAACTCTAATGTCATGCCTATTAATTTTCAAGCTAATTGGTGAGATTGAGAGACTTCGAACTACTTTATCCAAGGACCAACAAAAAATGTCAGTATATGTGCATCAGAAAGTTGACTCGCTCCAATCCCAGGCCAAGGACCTGGCAAAAGATGTGAGGACCCAGCAAGAGCCGGTGAGATTCCTAGCTCAGGATAAGATTGTCAGTCCTTTGTGCATGACTCTTTCTTGTTTTGTCATATGTGATCGCAGTTGCAGCCTCAGTTGCTACATCGTGGTTCTTTTGCTCTAACTACAGATGATCCACTGTATACCATTTATGAAGCAGTTGCATATTAGCGTGAAGTATTTTTACAGTTCTCAAGAGCAATCTCCCTTCACTTTTTCCACTTCTGAGAAAAATGGTGATGACATTGTTCCTGTAGGGCTCCGAATCTTCATCAAAGCTCCATTTTAAATAATTTATCATCAAATATCAAATGTATAAGACCATATGAATTGGACACTTTGCTGGCTGGAGGTCGCCTTATTCATCCTCAAACCACCCAGGTGGGACTCCCGGGGTGCTTCGTGACCACATCTCCCCACAGCTGCACGCATGGGGCGGCATGGTTATCGCGCTTATAGTGCTGCCTTTCCCCTTGCCCCTTGCAGTGCGGGATGCGCCCGGGAAAAGCTCGGTCCAAGGGCAGGCCCTTATATGCCTGTCTGAGACCAAATGAGGGCTGGCAGGGCCACTCCCCTAACAACAGCTCTTTTTTGGGGTAAGGAAGTGACTGCCATTTTTTGTTCTCACTCGATGAGAAGTGACTGACTTAGATGTATTGGCAACAGATGTAGGGCTGTTTTACGATCTAGTTAGAATTGGCTTGTAAATATCAGTGAACGGGTCTTTTAAAATTTGCTCTGATGCTTTATATTTACGTCTTCATGGCGACGGATGATGCCAAAATTACCCCCTGCCCCACACAAAGCACAAAGTGTACAGCAATTCACCATATGTTGGAAAGAGCTATTGGGGTAGTCAGTACGGTAATTGAACTGTCTGAAAGATTAGCTCTGAATAAGGGCTCTATCATACTTGATGCTGCAATGGAATCAGATAATATGTAAACCCCTAGTATTAACTCTTATTCTGAGGTGGACCCCATACCTGCCTCTGACATGAGCAATGTAATAATCTACCCTAGCACGACCCATTTCTGAGATGAATCCATCTAATAATAAATATAAGGACTAAGGGGACGTGTCAGAATAAAACTACTGGTAGCACTCAAAAGTCTTCCAAACTACTATCAAAATAAAAAGGACCTGAAAATGGGAGGCTCAATCTGACGTCCCCTTCTTTGCCTTTACCCGATTTAGGAGGCGTGGAACCACCTCTAGTCAACCAGCATATTTTGGATCTTTTTGCAGATAGATGTTTTGATAAATGTAAGAAATTAATAAAGCTCTTTCCCCTTCTTGCTCGCCTTGACGCCATGGCAGCGTGGATCACGGCGCTAACAAATTTACTGGGGCAAAACGTGGAGGCAGTGGTACAGAAAGCTAAGGACAGGGATCGAGCCCAGGAGGCTTCATCTCCAGCCTGACAGATCAAGAATACACAGGTTCCTAAATCTCTAGTTGAGACTTCTATAGACCAAACACTCTTACTAGCCCAGAGTTTCAATTGCAGAAGAATATGGCTCTCGGTATGTTTGTCAGCCATTAGGGATTGGGCGAGCTGTAACCCAATCTCAGGGTGGCCACCATTCTTCTTCACCTACCATGACAAAAAGATTTGCCCCTGTGTCTGGTTTCAATGAGCAGGATTGACATGAGTATTTTATAGAACCAGGCTCCTGCTCCAAGGCCCCTGATACATTCAATAGTCAACAAAGTAAAGGGAGGAATCCGGTGAAGACCACCAAACCAACTCACTCATCTTTGGTATTTAAATCAAGGAATGTTGAAGGAGTAAGGGATAAATTGGGTAATGATAATTGGCTAAGAATTTAAAATTGTGTGTACTTAATTTGTTTGCAAGAAAACTGGCTTATAGAAGGCTTCCATCGATTTTTACCCCTGCTTTCCATTCAGGCTCCGGTAGAGCAAAAGGCGGCTTAGTGATGCTAATTTCAACCCTTGCCCCTGTTGACGTTGAGAATAAGCATGGGCGTAAAATCCGCTCCGCTCGCGGATTTTTCGGATTTTCGGCAAATCCGCAATCCGCGAACGCTCGCGAATTTGTCGAAAATCCGTGAATCCGCTCGCGGCGGATTTTTTGCTTGGTTGCGGCGCGCGGCGTGGTGCACGGCGTTCACTTTCCGTCATTTAGCGTTTGCCGAGTTGTTTTTCTTTGCGAGTGACGCGCCATTTTAGATCTTGCTGCGTGTTCCCGCGGGAGTTTGGCGCCCGCGAATACGTACTCGCGGCTTGCCACCTTGCACAGCACACCTCGCGAGAGTTCGCAATTGCGAACACGTAGTTGCGGCGGAAAGGAACAATCTCGCACTTGCGAAATAGAGATTTTGCAATTTCGCACAAGAAAATCACCAGCAAACAGGATAAACCTTCAGAAAATTATGATTTTTAACAGAATCACTCCTCAGGTTGACATTTGCATGGCCTTTTTTTTGCAAGGAGTCCATTTTGGGGGGGGGAGGAGGAAGGAAGTGCCCCACAGTCTCCAACTTCCTGTTCCTGTCCAGCAGGCTCCTCCCAGTGCTTTGTCCATCTCCTGGTCACTTTCATTTGGATCTGGAGCTGGAAGGATTACTTTTTGTGGGTGCTGCTGGATATTTGGATTTGAGGCCTTTTTGACTGTCTTTGGATCACTTTTGGATTAGAAATCAACTTTCACAAGTAAGTTTGTTTGGGGCATTACAGTTGCTGCAAGTAAAATTTTGGAACTTTTTCAGAACATTAAATAAATTATATTGTGGGTAGCCACAGTATCCAGTAGGACCAGGGTTGGTTAGGGGTGCATGATACAACTGTTTTGTTGAATTTAAACACCATTTAGGCCATGGATGGGCTGGGATTGTGCTGATTTTTGTCCTTTTTTTGGGCCTGCTGGTGGGGCCCTTTGCCCAGGGGTGGTGAGTGTTGCATGGGCCTAGTCTTTCTGTGGGGTGTCTTCTTAAATTTAAACATAATTGAGGCCATGGATGGGCTGGGATTGTGCTTATTTTATTGTTTTTTGTCGTTTTTGGGGGGCTGCTGGTGTGGCCTTTTGCCCAGGGGTGGTGGTGCATGGACTGAGTGTGCCTGTGGTGTGGTCTCACTCTCTTTAATGTAAACATCATGGATGGCATTGGATTGTGGTGATTTCTGGCTGTTTTTCTGTTTTTTGGGGGTGTACTGTTGATGTGGACTGGCCATGTGGGTGGTGGTGGTGGCCATCTTGAGTGCTGGCTGGTACAGGCAACATGTGCCTGGGGTGTAAGGGGCCATTTTGAGGAGAGGCAGTGTCTGAGGCCTGCACTTATTTTGCCTACTTTTCATCCATTATGCCCAGGGGTAGTGAGTGTTGCATGGGCCTAGTGTTTCTGAGGGGTGTCTTCTTGAATTTAAACACCATTGAGGCCATGGATGGGCTGGGATTGTGCTGATTTTATTGTTTTTGTCGTTTTTTTGGGCCTGCTGGTGGGGCCCTTTGCCCAGGGGTGGTGAGTGTTGCATGGGCCTAGTCTTTCTGTGGGGTGTCTTCTTGAATTTAAACATAATAGAGGCCATGGATGGGCTGGGATTGTGCTTATTTTATTGTTTTTTGTCGTTTTTGGGGGGCTGCTGGTGTGGCCTTTTGCCCAGGGGTGGTGGTGCATGGACTGAGTGTGCCTGTGGTGTGGTCTCACTCTCTTTAATGTAAACATCATGGATGGCATTGGATTGTGGTGATTTCTGGCTGTTTTTCTGTTTTTTGGGGGTGTACTGTTGATGTGGACTGGTCATGTGGGTGGTGGTGGTGGCCATCTTGAGTGCTGGCTGCTACAGGCAACATGTGCTTGGGGTGTAATGGGCCATTTTGAGGAGAGGCAGTGTCTGAGGCCTGCACTTATTTTGCCTACTTTTCATCCATTATGCCCAGGGGTAGTGAGTGTTGCATGGGCCTAGTGTGTTTCTGAGGGGTGTCTTCTTGAATTTAAACACCATTGAGGCCATGGATGGGCTGGGATTGTGCTGATTTTATTGTTTTTTGTCGTTTTTTTGGGCCTGCTGGTGGGGCCCTTTGCCCAGGGGTGGTGAGTGTTGCATGGGCCTAGTCTTTCTGTGGGGTGTCTTCTTGAATTTAAACATAATAGAGGCCATGGATGGGCTGGGATTGTGCTTATTTTATTGTTTTTTGTCGTTTTTGGGGGGCTGCTGGTGTGGCCTTTTGCCCAGGGGTGGTGGTGCATGGACTGAGTGTGCCTGTGGTGTGGTCTCACTCTCTTTAATGTAAACATCATGGATGGCATTGGATTGTGGTGATTTCTGGCTGTTTTTCTGTTTTTTGGGGGTGTACTGTTGATGTGGACTGGTCATGTGGGTGGTGGTGGTGGCCATCTTGAGTGCTGGCTGCTACAGGCAACATGTGCTTGGGGTGTAAGAAGGGGCCATTTTGAGGAGAGGCAGTGTCTGAGGCCTGCACTTATTTTGCCTACTTTTCATCCATTATGCCCAGGGGTAGTGAGTGTTGCATGGGCCTAGTGTTTCTGAGGGGTGTCTTCTTGAATTTAAACACCATTGAGGCCATGGATGGGCTGGGATTGTGCTGATTTTATTGGTTTTTGTCGTTTTTTTGGGCCTGCTGGTGGGGCCCTTTGCCCAGGGGTGGTGAGTGTTGCATGGGCCTAGTCTTTCTGTGGGGTGTCTTCTTGAATTTAAACATAATTGAGGCCATGGATGGGCTGGGATTGGGCTTATTTTATTGTTTTTTGTCGTTTTTGGGGGGCTGCTGGTGTGGCCTTTTGCCCAGGGGTGGTGGGTGGTGCATGGACTGAGTGTGCCTGTGGTGTGGTCTCACTCTCTTTAATGTAAACATCATGGATGGCGTTGGATTGTGGTGATTTCTGGCTGTTTTTCTGTTTTTTGGGGGTGTACTGTTGATGTGGACTGGCCATGTGGGTGGTGGTGGTGGCCATCTTGAGTGCTGGCTGGTACAGGCAACATGTGCCTGGGGTGTAAGGGGCCATTTTGAGGAGAGGCAGTGTCTGAGGCCTGCACTTATTTTGCCTACTTTTCATCCATTATGCCCAGGGGTAGTGAGTGTTGCATGGGCCTAGTGTTTCTGAGGGGTGTCTTCTTGAATTTAAACACCATTGAGGCCATGGATGGGCTGGGATTGTGCTGATTTTATTGTTTTTTGTCGTTTTTTTGGGCCTGCTGGTGGGGCCCTTTGCCCAGGGGTGGTGAGTGTTGCATGGGCCTAGTCTTTCTGTGGGGTGTCTTCTTGAATTTAAACATAATTGAGGCCATGGATGGGCTGGGATTGGGCTTATTTTATTGTTTTTTGTCGTTTTTGGGGGGCTGCTGGTGTGGCCTTTTGCCCAGGGGTGGTGGGTGGTGCATGGACTGAGTGTGCCTGTGGTGTGGTCTCACTCTCTTTAATGTAAACATCATGGATGGCGTTGGATTGTGGTGATTTCTGGCTGTTTTTCTGTTTTTTGGGGGTGTACTGTTGATGTGGACTGGCCATGTGGGTGGTGGTGGTGGCCATCTTGAGTGCTGGCTGGTACAGGCAACATGTGCCTGGGGTGTAAGGGGCCATTTTGAGGAGAGGCAGTGTCTGAGGCCTGCACTTATTTTGCCTACTTTTCATCCATTATGCCCAGGGGTAGTGAGTGTTGCATACTTGCATGTCCGTAGTCTTTCTGTGGGGTGTCTTCAATGTAAACATCAAGGATGGCATGGGATTGTGCTCATTTTTCTGTGTTTTGTCGAATTTTTGGGGTGTATAACTGAACTGATGTTCCTCTGTCTTCCATTGCTTTTAGGTGCACAAGAAGACTCAAGAGAACCACCAGTGCCAGGAAGAAGTCCTGCAGCGGTGTGTGCAGCATAACGTCACGCGACGTCACGTCTGGACACAGAACCCTCTGCAACTCGTGCAACTGCTGCCTGCTGACCTGCTCTGAAGAGGATGGCCCCAAAAAAAGTAACCCGTAGCTCCTCTAGCAAGAAAGGTGCCAGTAAGGAGCAGAAGAAGCAAGTTACCAAGGAGACTGGTGTGCCGCCCGCCCCTTTTTTTGGGAGTAAAAAAAAAAGTATGCCTGCAGCAGCAGCAGCGGGATCTGCTGGGGACCAAGCTGGCAGCACCCCCCCCCGCTCCATTGGGCTCAGTGCCACCACCACTACCACGCCAACTTAAGTCCAAGCCCTTGAGTGCTGCAGAGGCAGCCAGTATAGTTCTTCAATCACCATCGACCAGTGATGTTGGCTCATCGCAAGAAAGCAGCAGCAATGTCCCTCAATCAACACAGGTTGTTGTAGCTCATCTGACGAGTGTTGAACAACCACAGCCGCAACAACAATCACATGTGCAAGTACAAGCCCAAGTACATGTGGAAGGAGAGGCAGCGCAAGGAGATGCGCAAGCAGAGGTGCATGGAGGGTCACAAGTGCCCACAATAGTTGTTCCTCCCGAAGTAGGGGCACATCAGGAAATCGACAATCAAGGCGAGGTATCATTTGAGGAAGCCACTCCTCCTGATGATCCTTCATTGTCTTCCACAACCCTAGCAAGGAAGAGATCAAGGGTGGTGTCTACATCCTCTTCAAGCACACCTCCTTCTGATGATACGGATCAAACTTGGGAACCAGCACCACAGCCGTCTGAGAGTGAGGCACACCATGATCCAACAAAGGTACTTAAGCGTAAAAGGAAGCTCGTCCAAAGTCTCAGAGTTATGGAGTGTGATGAGGCTCAACAAGAAGTGGCGGATACTGCTGCTGATGAAGACTCTGCCAACGACGACCCAGTCATCATAAAGGTCACTGCAGCCCCAGCGGGCATGCAGCAAACAGACATTTTGACCCTAGCCCGAAGAGCTGCTGCGCGTGATGATGATGATGATGTTGTCGATGAGGAGGCAGTGGAAACACCACAATCATTGGAGTTAAGTAGTACACCAACTCGTCCCGCTTCCATATTTCTTTCTGGCAAGAAGAGACCTCCGTCAACCTCGACCTTAATTAGTGGCGGTGAAAGTGGAAAACGTACAAAAGTTGGGCAATCCAGATCCTCCACTTCATCTGGCATTAGCTTCATGACCACCACCACCAGTATCGCCGCCTCCTCCAGGTCCCACAGACACTTCAAGTCCCCAGTTTGGGACTTCTTTACTGTTTGTCCCAAAAATCCAAAGTTTGCCATTTGTACCCTTTGTAAGCTTGCAGTTAGTCGTGGTAAGTCAGGTACCAACTATGGTACCGGCGGCCAGAGTGGTCATCTTGAGAGAAAGCACGCTGTCAAATGGTTTGCGCACCTAGATGCGATCAAGAAAGGCCAAAATCAAGGAAACGTTGATGTTTCATCTGATGATGACGAGCAGGAAGAAGACGTGTCAAACACTTCCCTTACACCCAGTACCCCTGTCAGCAGCACACCCAATGTGAGGCACACTAAGAGTGTTGGAGCGAGTGAGACACCAACGCACAAAAGTTCACCAGCGAGCAAAATTGGGTCAACGAAGTCATTATCAGCCCGTAAATGCTTGGTCCAGGGCAACATTAGAACAATGCTTACTTCAGACGTGCCATATGAACGCAACCACCCACTGACGCGTCTGTATAACACTAAGCTGGCTAAAATGCTAGCTGTGGACCTTCTACCTTTTTCTTTTGTAGAAGCGGTAGGTTTTCTTGAATTAGTTGCAACGCTCTGCCCTAAATGGAAGGTTCCGAGCCGGTTCTATTTTGCCAGAGTTGCGGTTCCAGCACTACATGAAGATGTGCTGCAGGCGATTGGGGCAGCTTTGCAGAAGAGTGCTGTTCACACAATACATCTGACAACAGACATGTGGACCAGTGGCCCAGGCGATGATTACATGTGCATCACTGCACACTGGGTCTCTTTTTCAGGTGTTAAAGCAAAGCTAAACGCAGGTGTTGACCCGGACCAAGTTTTCAAAGCTGCTCGGAAACATGCAACACTAGCCATGTTTGGCTTGGAGAAAAGTCACACAGCAGAAAACCTTTTGGAAGAGTTTGACAAAAAGGTCTTGACAATGCTATCCCCCCTAAAACGCAAGATTGGTTATGTTTCCACGGATAATGGCGCCAATGTAGTTAAGGCCATGTTCATTGGTGACCATGTTAGAGTGCCGTGTTTGGCGCACTGTATCAACCTGGTAGTTCAAAAATTCTTGAGTGATAAAGAGAGTCCAGCGTTCGAGGTAATGGCCACCTGCCGCAAAATGTGCAACCATTTCAGCCATTCTTTTAAGGCCCGGAAGCATCTGCGGAGACTGCTACTTCAACGTAGAATGCCAGTGAAAGCACTCATCCAGGAGGTGGCAACACGTTGGAACTCAACCTTCTACATGCTTGAGCGTCTGTATGAGCAGTATACGGTACTCGATCACTATTTCTTGACAGAGGCTACATCTCAGAAGGAGGACCTGCGGATGAGTAAGGCGCAATGGGACATAGTTAAAAGCCTGACAGACATGCTTCGTCCTTTTGAGTTCTTCACGCGTGCAGTCAGCCAGGAGGACTGTAATTTGGGAAAAGCTATCCCATTGTTGTGCATACTGGAGCACCAACTGATGGCGGTTTCTTCTGAGTTTGAAAAAGATGAAAAAAAAAAAAAACATTTCATTTTGTCTGAGAAATTATTACATCGCCTACGTGGTGATGAACGTCTTCAAAACATCAACTCAGATCAGCATTACATTTGTGCTACTATTCTGGATCCACGCTACAAAAAGGCGCTGGCAGACAACGCATTCTTTCCTTTCGCTGATGCAGATGTTCAAAAGTACAAACATTGGTTAGCCTGGTCAGCCAAGAGGTTTGAAAAAGAACGGCAGGTTATTGAAGGAGAAGCCAGTACATCAGCATCAGCATCAGCAGGCCATCCGCAGTCACAAGAATCCACTTCTGCACCTGTGGCTGGGGCACAAGTGACCTCTCAGCCGTTAAAGACACCGGCAACTGGATCATCTGCACCACACACAATGACAACACTAACAGTGGCTGGGGAGGAGGATTGGCTAAGTTTGATGGGGTATGGTTCTCGAAAAAATGTCACAGGCACAGCAAAAAGTAAGCAAAGTGGAGGAACAGTTGATGACCTTGAGTCGATGGTGCAGGACTATCTGAATGACTCAACAGAGGTCTTCCTTAATGATGAGCCATTGCAGTATTGGCATGGCAAAAAACAATTGTGGCCACAGCTCTTCAACCTGGCTATAAACTATTTGTCTTGCCCACTCGCAAGTGTGTCTTCTGAACGTGTTTTCAGTGCTGCTGGTGGCATTGTAACTCCCAAACGGAGCCGCCTCTCGCCCAAAAATGTGGAGCGGCTGACAATGATCAAGATGAATCAGCACCTCATACCACCAGATTACAAAGTACGAGAAAGCACGCCGCATGAAGACGAGGAGGACAGCAACGTAGATGAGGGGATTTTTTCTCTGTTCGGTGCCACTGACCTCATCCAGCCTGAATTCGCAGAGTATGATGACGAAATCTTGTTCTTATTCCCTGACACCGAGCCCTGAAAATGAGACAATCAATCAAGAACTTTCTTTTTCGTCCTTATTCACTTTTATTCCTGTGTGCTTTGTGTCTCTCTTTCTTTGTTTTGCACAGTTAATTTAATTCAAACTTTAATCACCTAATCCCAAAAACAAGACCATCATCAGAACTGTCTTCACTTGTTTGCTTATTGATTTGAAGGTGCCGCAGTCTACATTCCTCAGGTTCACAAGTTCTGAAGAACATGCTCCTCTATCCTCCTCCTCCAGACTGCGATTTCCCTCCAAGCAGAGTGCTGGATTACGCCCAATGAAGAAAGACTCAGCACTTGTGGGGGTGTTGTACTTCTTTGCGGGTGAGTTGACGGATTTGGGCCCATTGCTGTGAAGCTCTAATAATGGACAAAAGTGTTTTGGACCAAATATGAGGTGGAAATTTCTTGCCGTTTTTGCTGACTTGCTTGCCTTTGAGGTGCTCTTTGGCGGGGTTCCGGGGGTTTGTGTGTAATTTTTGGTGTCTGTCGAAGCACTGCTGCGACAGTCTAATCTTGATTGCATTTGCTTTTCAGGAAATCCGTGGTGGAAAATTGGAGTTATGATGATTGATGATGATGACCTAGCTGAACAGCGCCGCATTTGGAACGAAGGCCGAGAGATATTGTAAGTATGAGATTTAGCTTTTTCGCTGTTTGGGGGTGTTGTCGGGTGGTTTTTTGCGGGTGGGTTGGCGGGTCTTGCCTGGGGCATTCCTGGGAAGGTCTAATACCGGATAGAAGTGTTTTGGACAAAATCCATAAGGAACAGCCTTTTTTTTGCTATTTCTTCTGACATCTTGCTCAATGTAGCGTTTTGGGGGGCTTCCTGCTGTTCGTGGGTGGGTTGCGTCCGGGGTCTCTGTCGAAGCACTGCTGCGACAGTCTAATCTTGATTGCATTTGCTTTTCAGGAAATCCGTGGTGGAAAACAGGAGTTATGATGATTGATGATGATGACCTAGCTGCACAGCGCCGCATTTGGACCGAAGGCTGAGGGATATTGTAAGTATGAGATTTAGCTTTTTCGCTGTTTGGGGGTGTTGTCGGGTGGTTTTTTGCGGGTGGGTTGGCGGGTCTTGCCTGGGGCATTCCTGGGAAGGTCTAATACCGGATAGAAGTGTTTTGGACAAAATCCATAAGGAACAGCCTTTTTTTTGCCATTTCTTCAGACATCTTGCTCAATGTAGCGTTTTGGGGGGCTTCCTGCTGTTCGTGGGTGGGTTGCGGCCGGGGTCTCTGTCGAAGCACTGCTGCGACAGTCTAATCTTGATTGCATTTGCTTTTCAGGAAATCCGTGGTGGAAAACAGGAGTTATGATGATTGATGATGATGACGACCTAGCTGCACAGCGCCGCGTTTGGACCGAAGGCCGAGAGACATTGTAAGTATGAGATTTAGCTTTTTCGCTGTTTGGGGGTGTTGTGTCGGGTGTTTTTTTGCGGGTGGGTTGGCGGGTCTTGCCTGGGGCATTCCTGGGAAGGTCTAATACCGGCTAGAAGTTTGTTGGACAAAATCCATAAGGAAACACCAGTTTTGGCACTTTTTGTAAGTTAGGGTTCGTTAGGGTTAGCCCTAGCAGCAGGATTGCATGTGTTTAGGGGGGTTCTATTGCAACGCGGTTCTGTTGTTGTAGAGCACTGTTGGAGCGATGCTGGCTATGGATACTTTTGCTTGCTTGCAAGTGGTTTGAATACAATCCACGGTCTGTATTTGGGCCTACTGTTACTTTCAAAGTACGTTTTGTAACCATTTTTCTGCTAGGCATCGTTTTTGGAGATATGATTGGGGTTCTTCTACATTTTTGCGACTGGCTTTAGTAAGGGTCTTGGTGGGAGCATTGCTGGGAAGGTCAAATTTTGTTCTAAAACACAGTAGTACACCCACCTTGAGGGGAAAGATCCGCTATAATATTTTGGCCATACTTATTGATCCTTAAAAAGGTGACTCAGACAGAGCACGCAATTTCAAAAATATTGTACTGTCTATTAGGGAAATCAAAGTGTCACTTTTTGAACCACACAGCGTACATACCTTTTATTTATTTATCAGTGGTATTGTAATAGCACTTCCTGTTTTCCGTTCAATAATTACAGGCCGGGTTTCAGTCAACATCCGCCAGGCAGGCAGTGGACAGGGTGTCTCTTCTGTCAGTGGTCACCACATTGATGGACGAAGCGTCAGCTGGAATGGAGGAGTGCCGCCAATAAGAGGAATTGTTTGCTGCATGCAACTTACTTACCAATTTCAACAGGACAACTCCAACAACATACGCAATACAGATACAGTATCCATTGTTGTCTTTTATTCTATGAGTGTGACTGCATGTGCTTACCTTTAGTTTGTAACCAAAGATTGTCTGTATCTTCAATTATTGTTTGTCCATGCTCTGCTTTTTTTTTCTTCTCTCAACAAAACCTACCCAAAAAGAAACCCCCATTCCCATCCATTTTACAAACCCTAACCCTCTTCCTCCGGGCTGTGTTGTTTTGCTTGATGTCTGACTAAAATGACATCAATAATTCCACACACTTGCTGGGGAGGATAAGGTCATAGCAGCAACAGGCTGGTGAAGGAATACGAGGATATCTTCTAGACTTACTCAGCTTCAGTACTATATCTTCTAGTAGTAGTAGCCAATGTCAAATAAATTCAACGCAAGTACTAGTTATACTTGCAAGCAAATACTTTACCATTTGTTAGGCTACATTATGGCACTGTTCTAGTGTACTATCACCTGCTATTTTCTCGATCGTACCGTAACCGTTGTAATGCTACAGTAAGGAGGACAAACAAGGTTTCGTTTTCTTTTTTTCCATAGGCATGCAACTGCCACTGTGTCACACCACTAGTACCACCGCAATGAGGAAATGTCACCCGCCCAGGATTGACAACGTTAATCCCCATTTCACCTGGAGCCAGCCCTGGGCCTAGCCCTAATTTCTAACACAAATTACAGGTAAGATAAGCGTTTGGTGGGAGGTAGTATAATGGAGTATTATTTCGGAGTAGACAAGAGATTGACGGTTGTACTACTAAAGTCCTACGACTGTTCAGGAAAACAAAGTTACTGTTACACCCCCGCCCCCCACCCACCAGACTGAAAAGCAGTAAAAAACAGGTATGGTCAGATAAAGTTGAAAAATATATTTATTTAGCCCTAACAAAATAATCTCCCTCACCCACCCTAACCCCAACGATTGTCTCTGAAACGTCCCAAAACGATCCCAACTCCCAAATCCCACCCCCCAAAAGTCTATAAAAAAAGGGCAAGGGACACTCCACTACTGGAGGGTGCTGGTGCTGGTGCATGATGCGGCATGGGCATCATACTCCTTGCGGAGGGTGGCAAGCTCGGAGCGGAGGCCCTTAACCAAGTTCTTATACCTCAGGACCTCCTGCTCCAGGTTGGACATGCGGACTCGTAGGCGGCGTTGGCGTTCCTTGCAGCTCCTGTGGGGGGCAGCTGGTATTTCGGTTGCTTGGCGGTGGCGGTCGTCTTTCTTAGCCCGGCTCGGTCCCGCTGGCTTAGTCACGGAGGAGGATGCAGTGGTCACAGTCGAGGATGTTGCCCCGCTCGACTGCGTGTCCTCCTCCTCCTCCAGGGCCACCAGCCGCCGATACTCGGCGACTGTGGCCTCCAGCCTCCGTTGCCGGGCCAATCTAGCCTGCTCCCTCCTTGTTGTTGATTTGGAAGGAGCAACTATATGAAGAAAGAAAGACATAGTCTGTAACCAATGCTCCTTATTAATAACACAAAGTGATTGAGCCGAAAGTTGGGTCACAGAGTACAAGTAGCAAATTGAAAGCACAGTACATAACTATTGAGGACAGTATCTATGTAACCTCCCACTTCTGCATCCTTGCTCTAACAGTAGTGGTAGTTTAATGAACTAATTCTACGACCACTATGGACTTCCATTACAGTCGACTATGACAGTACACCAGTCTTATTCTTCTTCTTCTCTCTTGTTTAGGGAAATGGGTACGTTATCTTATGCAAGCCGGCAGAATGACATGGACACAGCACAGTGAAGTTGCACCCGAGAAAAAAAGTTGCACACCATGATGAGTGAGACAGACTTGCGTTACTGTACCGGTCCAGTACATGCAGGTGGTGAAGCTATTACTTTTCTATTACGGGTGGCACTGAGAATACTCTGTTACAAGGGCTACTGCTTAATTAATTTACCTTTCACCCTACAGTGCAAATGAGTACTAGAAAAGGAAACTGAAGAAGCTAACTAATTTGATTATCTATCACTTCACATGGGATGTATTTAATGACAGATGAGATGACTTTAGGTGCTTTGCTTAATATTGAGTGAACAGTGATACACCCACACATGAATGACGTACTACAAGTAAACTAAAGTTATTAAGAGAGGTACGGAGTGTCCACCGTAATAACCAGATATATGCTGTGAATGCAAACGCAATACAAAGTACTGCTACTATTCATGGTAGTATTGGACACATTTACAATTTCTTTTCCTTGCCTTCCCTGCACTGGGACGGACGTGCGGGTGCGGTGGTACATGCTCTTCAAGGTAACACTTACTTCACCTGGCGACCATCTACTCTCTCTAGATACACATGTGCTATCTAAGAGTCAGAGAATACCATGCTCCAGGCATCCATTCAGTCAAAGTATACGCACACATACAGTTTCTGTTTCACCCACCCAGGCTGCTGTCCTTCCACCCATCCTTGCTTCATCATTGACCCAGCCATGCACCATACCATATTCTTTCCTTCCCAGCCACCTCTGGGTCCAAGCAAACACATATCGTTCTTCTTTGCCAGCCATCATACAAGTTCGCGTGCCACTTACTTACACCCTTCTTTCGCTTTTCGTTCATCCCATCCATCACGTTCGTCTAAGAACTTATTGGGATTCTTCTCACCAAAAACTTCACAGCTAAGTCGAAGTACATTTCGAGGAGGCTACTACCTGGTTGATTTGTAATTGTAATACACCCGTGCAGAAAGCACACTATGCAGTCTTCAATCTCAATAAGTAAGGAATATATAGCTTACCTGTTTCCGCCACCACCGTTTGATCCCCCACAGGAAAGGCCGCCAGCTCTTCTACCGCCGCCTCCTCCCCAGAGGCCTCCGAGTCCTGGTCCAACACAGCCACCTCCGCGCTGGCCCCGTCACCAGATGTTACACCTACAAAGTACATTTAAGAATGTTAGAATACACCACTCACTACTATATAATATTTGGTCTAGGAGAAATGTTAAAAAAACAGAATACAATGTAATAATTTGTGACTGTCTACTCCATAGTAAAAATGTCCCATTTTCCAGGGAAGGCTGTTGTCTTGCTGCACTTTTATGCACAACTGATGAATGCTTGCTTTTGATTTTTAACACGCACCACTTTTTCTCCTAACAGACAGAAGCTTGACTCCTGAGTCCTAAGAACACGACCAGGATCAAGTTCAAACTAGGTGAGAGTTCGGCTCGACCACAAGAAATGTGTCCAATTAATCGTCAGCACTAACCACTTTTCCGTTTACAGTTAAATAGTTTTATGACAAAGTAGATTTTAATAAATGTGTTTACTTTTAATAAAGCTTTTAAACTTAAATAGACTCTGTGGTTTTTGTTCCTCTAGACTAGAGTGGATGAGCTAAAGGTTTTGGAATTTTTGCAAGCATGAGTGCCTCTGACACTTCTTGACTGTGCTGTGACTCCGTACTACTCTCTTGTCCTGCGTACGATAATCTAGAGATCATTGGGGATCTATAATCGGTGACTTCGGGAGCTGAATGACTCTGCCACACTATCTAGTCAGTAAGGAGACAGTGCATAGAGGTATTGCTGAATATAATGGGAGTCCAATGGAATTGCCAAATGTCCAATCTTAGTTAGCTACACAGACAGACTAATAAGAATAGTCTAGTAATACCACAGGGAGTCATATTCGAGGCAGGATAAGAATTTATATCCAGTCTACAAGAAGATCAAAGACGATTTAGAAAAAATCGAATGAGGAACGCTAGGAAAAAATAGGTACTGTTTATTAAAATGTAAACTTACTGGGGCCAGCAAAGGAGCCCTCGCCTGCCCGATCCTGGCCTGCATCCTCAGCACCCTCCTCCTGTGTCCTCTTGCCCTTGGGGGGAGCTGATGTACAACATGAAAGAAAGAAAAACCAGAAAACATGGATGAGATTTTTCAACCAAATCAAACATTTCAAAAGAACAATAACAACATATTTTGGAAAAATAGCAAATAGATAGACAACTATTCCACGGGATCTATCTCATGTGGTATACTACGTTATTCGTATTGCCTGATTTGCGGAACGTTGACTTAGAAAGTTCCTATGTAACTCAATAAACAGACTACTAAAGAGGTTTGCCTAGGCCTGGCACTGCAGGCAGCAGTGCGCAACACGTGACAGACAAAGTCCATCCTGCTTGCAGATCAGTGAATACTCAAACTATCAATCCACCCGCCACCACCGCCACTATTTCTTCTTATAGCCATGTGACTGTCTAAAGGAAGGACTGGACTTCAGTCTGTTGGGGCTGATTTAGAAGTCCCTTGCGGAAGTTGCGGCTGATTTTCCTCCATTGTTGCGTGCCTTTTCTGACGCAGCGGCAGAACAAAAGACTCGCCATGGTGTTGGTGCGGCGTATATATTAAAAAAAAAAACACATATGGGCATATGGGCGATGCATCACGTTGTAAAGCCCTGCGCCATCAGGGGGCGTTCCGGCGCAAGGGAGGGCGTACCTGCGCAGGAACGAATCCTAAAAGTGGCTGAGGGAAATCTACAAGATGTCAATCAGTCACTTTTAGGACAATGATGCATGACTCAAACCCTGCACGCTTGAAGCCGACGTACGGCTTGATGCAGCATTGGGGAGATAGGGTACCCCAGAGCATTGCTGGAGCTGCGCCATCGTTGGCACGCAACTCCAGCAATGCGCTGCCTTTACGGCACAGATGCGTAAGGCTTCTGTGACGTTTTGGGCCAATGGGTGGTGGTGGCATGGCACACAATTACTGCCGCATCCCTGCTACTTTGCAGGGATGCGCCGGTAATTGAAAATATGACCCTTACTGTCTAGCATTACGCAGTTCTTTTCTTTACAGTACACTCATACATAATTTCTCAGGCCAATGAAATGCTTCTGAACACAACATACAAAACAAAGAAGCATAGTAGCAAGCAAGGCTACTGAGAAGGAGAGCAGTGCACCTGAAATGCATAGAAGATTTTGAAATATAATTTACCTCAATGTAATCGGCAGCATTATTGCTCTTGGTAAAGAACAAAGATTTGCAAATAACAGAGCAGGATAAAACAGGGTAGTAAATGTACTACTACTACTACTCACCAAGCCCGGGGACCTCTACGCCGAGCGCGTCCAGCAAGTCCCGCTCCCGGTCCATGACATCGGTCCAGCGGTGGGTGGCCTGGTTATATGTGCGCCGGACCCCAGAGATCTTGTACATGGCCCGGCACACCTTCTCCCACCGCTTGCGACGCTCCCGGATGCCATAGCCGGTCGCGATCTTGCCGCCTCCCAGGATCGTCTTGGGGAGGCGGCGCTGGACGTGGAAGATCAGTGCCGCCACTTCCTCCGCGCTGAAGATCTCCCTCGGGACCACTTGCTCCCCCCTTAAACGCCCGCACGGGAGCCGGGCACGGGGTGCGGGACCCTTCCCCTTCTCAGGGTGCTTCCCGGCTCCCTTTACCATGGTCTGGGCAGAAATAAACTTAGATGATAAAGAAGAAATAGAATAGTGAAGAAGAAAAGAAAAGAGTTTAAAAAAGTAGTTTAAAAGTAACTAAAAGCTGCAGAAAACACAAAAATATAGAGCTAGAAAAATAGAGGGATAGATAATAAGTAAAATTAGATCAAAAAAACTTCAAACAAGCAAAGGATGGCAGAGATTGAGAGAGGATAGAGAAAGCATGCCCAGAACCATAGCAATGAATGAGAAACAAGATGGCCGCGCCCGTTCACGACCGCGTGGGTAAGTTCGCGCGAGATTTTCCTTGCGAGTACGCGCGAAATTGTACTAGCGAGCAGCACACTTTGCGAGATTACACATAGCGGGCAGAAACGGAATTACGTCACGCCAACAAGATGGCCGCGCCCGTGTACGACCGATAGGGTAACTTGGCAAACGTATAGCTAGAAGCGCCTCGCGAACACGCGCAAGATCACGCGAACATACACGTCGCAACAAAAACAATTTTGTATTCGCACGTATTCGCGGCTTCCGAAATCGATCTCGCACGGATTCGCGCCCCAAAAAACGCGCGAAATTGCAGAAAAAACGATTTTAGCTAAACTGAAAGCAATGAGCAGGTGCAAAAGTTCAAACTCAACATTAGTAACATTCAAGGTAGTGCTTCCTGATGGGCCCCTCCAGAGTTTGCAACTATTCTATGACCCTGCTATGACCCAAACAGCAGGCTCATAGAATAGCACCATAAAGGTCCTGTGAAAAAAAAATTTCACTGCAACAAAAAGCAAATTACAGATAAGGAAGGAAGCAGGTGCCAGCCAGACTGGAACTTTCAAAATTACTGACACATTAATGAAACACAAATTAATTGATGGCAGTTGAAGAAGGGCAGGTGTGCTTGCTTTTTTCAACCACCATAATCTACAGTGATAAATAAACCTAATAGGTGCCAGTGAGGATGTACTAGAGGGTGGCATGGGTGTCCCAGAGGGTGGCAGTGGTGAAACAGAGGGTGCTGTGAACCTGTGATGATAAACCAGACGTAGAAACAACATAGTCGCGGCCGTTGCGAGCCGAAAAGTAAGTTCGCAATTGCGAACTTGTCCCAAAATCGGCGCGAACACGCGCCAACACAAAAAACGGAAAAATCTGCAAATCCGCTAGAGTTCGCGGATCTTCGCGGATTGCGAATCCGTAAATACGCAAGTTCGCGGATTGCCAATCCGCAAAATCCGCCCATGCTTAGTTGAGAAATCCTTCACTAGTTCCCCATATTATCAAATGGCGCATTTACTTAATGTCCATAAATATGATGTGATTTTGATTCATTTTCATAATAATGTTTTTGTTAACACACAAAGTGCAGTTTTGGTGAATCTAAGAAAGGACCTTGAGCAATTCGAAAAATGCTCTGGTGCTGATATTATGTATATATAGGCTGGGGACTTTAATATGAATAAATGTAAATATTGAAATTTGTGGTTATCACAATTGCATTGGGAAAGATTTGTTGTACTTCCCACATGATCGCTATGGTGAATCTTTAAATTAAGCCTTGCACAGTTTAAACATGGGGCTGATAGAACAGGATCAGGAGGGGTTTAGCGCTCCACTACCAATATTCACCTGAAGGCTGTGGAGGTTGTTGCTTGACCCTGTGTTTTGGGTCTAACTCTCTTTGGGCTGTCCTGTGTTGCCGCTGCCTCTCGCCGCACCCGCTCCGCGGGTGCCGCTTCGCGGCTTGAAAGGAGGGAGAGGCGAGGTGTAGGCGCTGTCACTGGGAGGCGCCTGGAAGGATCAGCACGTCGGCGCTAAGCAGGGACTCGGAAGACCAGGAGTCCCTGCTTCCCCAGCTGCACAGGCGGACGCGCCCACATTCAGACACGCCCCCGCCTGACCAGGAGAAAAGGCGCGTGTTGTTATCTCCCTGCGGGACTCACCTGAAGGCTGTGGAGGTTGTTGCTTGACCCTGTGTTTTGGGTCTAACTCTCTTTGGGCTGTCCTGTGTTGCCGCTGCCTCTCGCCGCACCCGCTCCGCGGGTGCCGCTTCGCGGCTTGAAAGGAGGGAGAGGCGAGGTGTAGGCGCTGTCACTGGGAGGCGCCTGGAAGGATCAGCACGTCGGCGCTAAGCAGGGACTCGGAAGACCAGGAGTCCCTGCTTCACCAGCTGCACAGGCGGACGCGCCCACATTCAGACACGCCCCCGCCTGACCAGGAGAAAAGGCGCGTGTTGTTATCTCCCTGCGGGACTCACCTGAAGGCTGTGGAGGTTGTTGCTTGACCCTGTGTTTTGGGTCTAACTCTCTTTGGGCTGTCCTGTGTTGCCGCTGCCTCTCGCCGCACCCGCTCCGCGGGTGCCGCTTCGCGGCTTGAAAGGAGGGAGAGGCGAGCTGTAGGCGCTGTCACTGGGAGGCGCCTGGAAGGATCAGCACGTCGGCGCTAAGCAGGGACTCGGAAGACCAGGAGTCCCTGCTTCCCCAGCTGCACAGGCGGACGCGCCCACATTCAGACACGCCCCCGCCTGCAACGCCCCCTACTTTTTGAACAGCTCGACGCTCAGCGGGACGCGAGCGGGACGCCGAGCGAAGCCCGAGCAAAGGGCGGGCAGTCTGTGGCAGTCCGGGGCTGTCAAGGCTGGGCTGGGCCACGTCCCCTTTCACCCTAACGGCGGAGTATACACACGGCCAGTGTGAGGCCTTGTGGTGTTCTTGAAATCATGTCTACCCGCTCAGGTACACTCCTCAGGACTGATGGTGAAAGGGGGTCAATTGCTGGGAGCCCCGTGATTGGAACAATGGACCGCTTCATTACCCGGGTAGCGGCGGTGATAGAAAAGGAGATAGCGATGTCTGAGCGGCGCCTATCTGAGGTCTACCTCCCTTCAAGACGTTTATCTTTGGGGGCTGCAGCCCAGTCGCTTACACCGGCTAGTGAGAAGGTTCATTCCGCTCCCTTACCCGGTGCTTCTGGCGTTTCTATAGACCCGCCCCAGTTGGTTGAAATAGGGCAAAATATAGTGAGGCTGGAAAACCTGGCCATGTTACTCCCTCCTGCCTCTGTAGAAGATGGTGGGCTTAGTACCTTGTTTCCATCTGCAACATCTAAATCCCTAAGCGAAACCATTAGCGTCCCTCCTTCTCCTAAATCACCTAACCCCATAATAGTTACATCAGAAGGGGTCCCAGATGGAGTGTCTCCAAACATCCAAACTCCCGAAACTAGGCAGGACAATAGGCTTATAAATAAAAAGACAAGAAAACGCAAAAAGGGTAGGCTTGTAAGGCAGGCCGCTCTTTATCAAAGAGCAAGAAGGCACTCTGGACAAGGTATGAGAGACACAAGGGCCCGGTCTTCAGAGAGTGAAGTTGACATAGAAGGGGTTGATGTGGTCTCCCCTATGGGCCCACGCACAGATGATAATACCACTAATGTTTCTAACCTCACTGACTCTGCAACCATTGAAAACATCCTTGAGAAGGTAAACAGTCTCTTGAGGCCCCTAATAATACAGGTTAAGGGTCTGGGGGCGAGGTTAGACAAACTAGAGCAATCTACCCTTGACGGGTTCCACTCACTCAAAACCACAATTAAGCAACTAGCTAGAGCAAGTGAAAACCAGGACATGGGTGCAAAGGGGAACGAACCACCATCCCAGAGTGTCCTTAAGCCCCCTAACTGTTTAAAGAAGGTTGGCTCTAACAGTATTTTAATTCCAGCCCCTAAACCTACCCCCCATCCCAAAGCAGGGCCAAATTGTAAGGGGTCACCGGTACACTTAGAGCCTGTTATAAATAAGCCCAAGCCTATCCCACAAAAGCAGCCTCAGACAGCTAGCGGCAAAGCGAAAGATACTCAAATGGCTGGCACATGCTCTAAGTCTCAAGGTTTAGTGATAGGGAAAACCTTCAGACTTATGTCCCAACCTACAGCCTCAGCTTCCACTCTATCGGTCCCCAGAAATCCAGTGCATCGGATTCCGCCAGTAAACCTCCCGCCAGACTGTCAACCCTTTGTTGCAGTCATGGTAAATGTCCCCCCTCTAAAGGAAGGCCAGATGGAAAACCACCAATCACTTAAGAACAAGTGTATCCATTGGCTGAAGGAAAATAAGCCTATTCCCTTGGAGGTAGATGGGATTATTTTAAGTGTCCGTAGAGTTGGGTGGGTAGGGCAGGGAAAAAAAACTCAGGAAGGGGATTGCATAATTATAAATTTCCAAGACCCTAGAGTAGTGCCCTCTATCTGTACTCCCATTAAAAATATGGGGGCACCAGGGGCTAAAGTGGTAGACTTATCCTACTTTTACCCCAGGCAACCTGTTAACTTAACTGGAGAAACCGTAATCTCCCCTGATTTCTGTCAAAATGGGGAGACACATTGGACAGGGACAATGGGAGGCACAAGGGTGAACTACTTGTGGGCACCAAGGTGTCACTGACTGGATTTGGGAGTAGAGTTGACCCACCAGGAGAATTGTCCACCTCAAGCCTCTCGACTAGCGGGTTGCTAGCCTCTAAAGTTAGTCTCCAAGGTCCTTGTTCCCCCCAGATATCCTTGACGAGGACCACAGACGGGGATATTCTTGCACCCATAGAAATTCCAGCTGTGACGGACCTAGCTTTTAAGGTTTTCAGTTGGAATGTCGCAGGGATTGCAAGAAAGCTGTCTCTACCAGATTTTACTGCTTGGGTTGATGAGCACTCTGTATGTATTTTTCAAGAGACTTGGAGCCTGGTGCCGGCCCATAGGGTGGGATACTCTTCTTATTCTGTCTCCGCTCAAACTTCGGAAACAGGGAGTGGGCGCCCTTCGGGCGGCCTTCTCATCTGGGTTGCTGCCTCTTTAGACTGCAGAGTAGAGGAGCTTCCTACAGGCTGCCCGGATATTCAAAACATCACCTTAACAGACCTAAGGGGGAGACTGGTTTTGAATATCTATAACGTTTATGCCCGTGGGACCAAGGGTGGGAGAAAGTCTCCTGTAATTTCTTTACTTGAGACCATGCTAAAAAATACCCCACACAAGATGCGCACCTTGGTTGCAGGTGACATGAATTGTACTTTCGAGCCTCTGGGCTCGGACGTTGCCCTTGACCAAGACGAGGAGGATGCTAGGTTGGGGATCCCTGTATTGGATATTTCTCCGATCAGGAGGTGGTCAGAAGTGGCGCTCCAGTTATATTCCCTGAGTCTCGAATCTAATTTAAGGGCAGCCAACGGGAGGACATCCTCGGACAGGGGGGGGGCCCACACGTATAATAGACTGGGACACACCTCTAGGATCGATTATTTGCTAATAGATGTATGCTTATGGACCCATGTAAGGGACATGCTGGTGGTCCCTGCGACTGAAAGCGACCACAACTCGCTTTCCCTAAGCATGGACCAGTGGTGGTGTCCTAGAGGGAAGGAAAATATTATTCGGGTACTTGCACCCCCCGATGAGTATGAAGTCTCCCTCTGCGGTAGAAGAATAAAATGGGCGAAATTGGTCCTCTCTGAGGCAAGGGTAGGGGAAATTTCTTCTCTTTTAAACCATGCAGTGACAATCCTTGGGTCCTCTTTAGAAGGGGTGGGTAGAGCGAGTGGGCTCTTTGTCTCCCTGGTAGAGGCCCTGTCTAATGTGTTTACCTTACACTCTAGTAAGTCGGGTAATAAAAGATCTAAAAAAGTAGACGATGGCTGGAATACCCAATCATGTAGGGTTCATAAGGCAAATTTAGTAGAGGCAGTAAAGTATAAATCCCCTAGTGATATACAGGATGCAAGGAAGGCCTATAACAAATCCCTCAAAATTGCTAGGAGGGAGTGGGAAGACAAGTTCTGGGAAGACCTGCTCCAAGCTAGTAAAAGTAGGGACACAAGGGCTTTCTGGAATCTTATAGGCTCACGGAATAGACCCGCTTTAACTACGAGACCCTGCAACATTCCGCCTCAAAACTGGGTAAAACATTTTGGGGCTTTATACCTCCCTCCTGAAGGAGACTTGAATGCTGGGCTGAACCTAACATTAGTAACCGAACCTCACGCTTATGACCTCTTCACTCCCCTAGAAATTGAAGGGGTTATTGGGTGGGTAGCTCCCCGCAAGGCAGCGGGCCCAGACGGCCTTCCGGGGGATCTTATGAGGGCATACCCAGTGGAATGGGGAAGGGTGATTGCTGCTCTCCTCAACGACATCATGATGGGAGGAGCAGTGCCAGAATCGTGGAAAGGGGCGGTGGTGGTCCCGATTTACAAAAAAGGGTGTAGGGAAACCCCGGGGAACTACCGCCCAATAAGCCTGATAGACTCCACCCAAAAGATAGCTGGTAAAGCTATACTCGGAAGGATCCTCCATTGGGTGGAGGAGAATAAAATCCTATCGGACTTTCAGGCAGGTTTTCGGGCAGGAATGGGGACAATAGAGCAGGTGTTCAGGTTGGCACTTTTGGGGTGGAAGGTGGTGGAACTAGGCAAGGGTAGTCTTTACTTGGCCTTTATAGACCTGAAGACTGCCTTTGACCTAGTCCCCCGGGAAGAACTATGGAGGGTTCTTTATGAGTTGGGATTACCCCCTTATATCTTGTCCCTCCTCACTAGCCTCCATGCCAATACCTTTGCACAGGTCCGTTGGGGTAAAAACAGAGAGGTCACTGAGAAAATACCGGTGTCTAGGGGTGTAAGACAGGGCTGCGTCCTGGCGCCCACCCTATTTTCACTTTATGTGAATGGGGTGGTAGATTATCTCCAACAAGAACCAGCCGACGCCCCCTGTCTCGGAGGAGTTCGGATCCCCACTCTGCTTTTTGCGGATGACACGCTTTTGATCTCGAAGACTCCCCAAGGCCTCCAGAAACTGCTAACGCGCTTTCAGGACTTTTGCGCTGCAAAAGGGTTAATAATAAATGTGGACAAAACCAAATATTTAGTCTTAAATCCACCAAGGAAACTGGGCCGTCCACCTACGCTTAACTCTGTTGCTCTAGAGAAAGTATCCGAATTCGACTATCTGGGAATTCGGATAACGGATAGAATGTCCTGGGCAAACCATATAGACAAAATGGTCCTTAACCATAAGAGAGTAGGAGGAGCTCTTATGAGGGAGTTCCGGGCCTCACCGAGGAGATCGCTCACCCCTGTAATCGAAATTTACAAGGCCAAAGTAGTGACATCAGCCTTGTACGGGGCGGAACTGTGGGGCCATTGCCGACTGGATGCTCTGGCGACAGCGGAGACTAAGCTACTGAAATCAATTATTGCCATCCCCCTGAGCACTCCTTCTGTACCAGTGTTGTTGGACACAGGCTGCAAAAGCATCAAAGATCAAGCTCTGCTTCGCCCCCTCCTTTTATGGACACGAATTTGGAGGGGTGAAGAGTTAAAATCCTATGCTGATGGCCTGGGGGAAATAATGAGCCTGGGGGGCTGGGCAAAAATAAGATGGCTAAGAGACACTAAAAAACTAATGGAGAAAATTGGTCTGGGGGACTATTGGTTATCACGTTCAGCCCCCCCGAAAGAGGTTGTAAAGGCCCTTTTCTGGAAATGGGCTGCGGAGCACCTAATTACAAACTCGAACCACTGCAAGTCTACTTCCGCATTTTTACTAGTTAAAGACATTGTGGTTTTTGAGCCTTATTTGGATTTAATTACCCTTCCCTTTGACCGAGCGCTTTATTTTAAATTTAGAGTTGGTTCCCTTCCTCTTGGTGCTCTGGTGTCAAACTGGAGTCTAGCGGCCCGTATGTCCCCCAATTGTGCTTGTTGCCCGAGCAAGATAGAGTCCGTCGCACACGTCCTGTTTGAATGCCCGGACTATGCAAGGCCTAGGAGTATCTGGTTGAAGCCTCTTTGCCGAAATATGGGTACACGCAGCCATTTAGCAGCCTTACGCATCCTAACCACGGACACATCCCCCCCAATTGTATGTGGAACAGCAAAATTTTTAAAACAGTTTTGGCTTATTCGTTGTAAGAGATTGTCAGTAGCGATTTAATTCTTTTTTAGTTAATTTATTATCGAACACCCTTGTTCTTTTATCCTTTTTAAATGTCTTGTCTAATCTGACTTCTTTAAGTGATGCTTTTTGTAAATGAAAATGATTGTATTGTAAGTGTGCTTATAAGATATCTTGCATATCGAATAAAAGCTTATGACTGACCGAATATTCACAGTAACGGTCACTTCTCTATAATTGACCTTATTATAGTTTCTGTAAATGTCTTGAACTGGGTTAAATTCCTTCAGATAGAACCATATAACATTAGTGACTATTCAGTGCTTAGACTTACATTTAATATTATTGGTAATCAGGAAGTTCTAACTTCGTATCACTGATTGAGACAGCGGGCAGAACCTGCTTTAGTTTGAAGTGGACAGGCATTGGTGATGTCAGGCTTCTAGAAAATGTGATCAGGTAAAATCAAGTGTTTAACATATGTATTGACTGGGAGCTAAATGATGATTCCCTGCTAACGGCATTCCAAAAGAATCACTGTGGCGATTACAGATAATTTGAGAGCACCCTGTAAGGAATTTTGGAGTACTGGTAAAGCTCATGGGTGGCTTGACAAACATTGCACTAGAGGAAATAAGAACCTAAGGAAAGCTGTACAAAAATTTGCCAAGGATGAAGAGGAGATCAAGCAGTTAAGAAGGGTTTGTAAGATAGCTCTAATTGTAGGGGTGAAAGAACTTTTAGAACAGGCCTTATGAAGATCTTGAACGTGCAGCTGGAAAGAGTGACTCCATTATTTTTTGGAAAACTATAAATGCCTACTTCTTAAAATATAATGCTTAGCCAAATTGAGAGGCCTCTGTTGTTTCAGGAGCCTGGATTAAAAACTTTGGAGGGATTTTGAATCTGGATAATATAGAAATTAGTGCAACCTTAGTCAGCACCCATCCACCTCCATCATTCTTACCCCTAAAGAAGATTAGCTTAGAAGAAATAACCCTAGCCTTAGAAAACAGTGGTCTTTAGAAGATGTCACGCCCTGATGGGGTTCCAGTGGATGCCTTCAAGTCTCATATACCATTATGGGTGCCTCTTTTAACCCAAGTTTTTAATGTAGCAGCAAAGGGATGTGTCCCTTCGACATGGAGCAAGAGCATAATGGTACCTACTTTTAAGAAAAGAGACTGGGGGAACGCAAGGGGCTACCGCCGACATTTTTACTAGACTAATCATTAAAACAATGGGTGGGTGATCTTAGGCAGGTTGGAAGCTCGGGCCCAGGATGGCTGTATTTTAACAGATTCGCAATATGGCTTCAGAAAAGATATCTGCACTGGTGGTGGGTGTGTGTATTCATTAACCTCAATTTAATTATCAGTAAGTATACCAGGGCATGACAGGGGCACCTTTTATGTAGTATACCATGCCAAATTGAGGCAGACCCTAAACGACTTGGGAGCACCAGAAGATATTGTTTGCCAACTTTCTCAGCTGTACAACTTCCTTTCAGCAAGAGTATGCTTTGGGAAGAATGGGGAAGGCACGGAAAAATTCTGTCTAACAAAAAGAATTAGGCAGGGCACATTCTTGTCCCATTCTTTATATACATATATATAAGACCAGTTGAGTGCCTACAACATAGCAAAATGCTTTGCAATATGGTAGAGTTTTGCTTATGCAATAATATGTTTCTATTCCAAAACACCCTGTCCCAACAACAACGTGGTGTAGCGATGGGGGCCAGCTTCTCCCTCAGCTATGTCTGTTTACACATGGGCTGGTGGGAGGAGCTGGTCTTACACTAAGAACATGTCACATACATCAGAAATAACATCAGACTGTTTATGAGATATATAGATGATCTATTCTTAATTTGGCAGGGTACCAAACCTGAAGCTGAAAGGGTTACAGAAATGATTAACATCAACAATTTGAATTTGCACTTCACAGCTTCTATCAGTTCACAGTCTATCATTTTCTTAGATGTCCAGGTACTAATCAGGGATGGTAAGATAGATAGAAACTAGATTGCATAGCGTAGCTAGTCCCACTTGAGGACTAGCTACGTGAAAGTGTATATTAGTTATTGATTAGTTAACTGATTATTTGTATGGGAGAGTGAATGTGTGTGTGGTTCGGTGGGGGTGTGTGACTGGTCAAAGATGTGTCAATAGTTGATTCAGTAGGTATATGACGTTAGTAGTACATATTATAATAGATGTTTGGGTGAATGAATATGTATATGGATGTGCTGATGAGCAAATATATCTCTCAATGGTACATGTCCACAAACTAGAATAATTAAAGGCAGTGAATGTGACATTTGTTGTATATAAATAAGTATACATAAGACTCATTGATTGCATAAGTGACTGTATGGATAACTGTATACCTGTAATAGTGATTTTATAACACACTAAGTAGAAGTTACTATCTATCTGAATAAATGAAGTGGTGCTAGTATAAGTGTGTAGCTGAGTAAATATAAGTATGATCCATTGTTTGCATAAGTGAGTAGGATGACTGCATAAGTAAATAGGATGTGTGCTGGTGTGTAATGTGAATACAGGTGCATAAGTATATTTGATAGTGTTCTATTGATCATTGACAGCATGTATGAGTGAATCTATAGGTAATTGATTACATGTTTGTGTAGATCTAGCAATGCCTGAGTCGGTTTTTAGATACTTGTATTGGTGTGTCGCCAGAGGCAAGCCCGTCTGCGCCCGTCCGCGCCGGGACCGGGCTCAGGGCCATAAATCCTGCCAAAAATTTATTAGGAAGCGCTACTACTTATTCCAGCCACAATTTACTTGCCTTACGTCCACCTGACTCGTCCAAATGTCCAAAAATCAATCCCTCAGAAATCCATAAAGACATGGCAACCACTTGTCCGCACTGTCTTCACATTATCCCTCTTCTTCGTCCCCAACAAACCATTAGCACTTCAATTAACCATGATGCAGGGGCTACCACTTCTATAGCCCTCATAAATGCGCGCTCTCTTGGTAAGCACAGGCAGGAAATTTCTGATCTGATTACTGACTATGCTCTTGATATGTTGTTCATTACCGAAACCTGGACAGATGATTCCTCACAGCCAGATCTGGTCATCGCTGTGCCACCAGGATTCAAGGCATATTGTCAGGACAGGCCTAAACAAAGAGGGGGTGGGCTGGCCATAATCGCCAGAGATGAATACCCTGTTAGAACAACCTCTATTCCTTCCACCGCCTGTGAGGCCATGCAATTTTCTATTAATATCTCCCCTTCCTCCAATTTTAAGGGTATATTAATATATCGGCCCCCGGGATCAAAAACTACTTTTTTGTCCAACATAAACACCATTATGGAATCTGTAGCCACAGAAAGCAGTTTCACGGTTCTCGGCGACCTGAACTTTCATTTAGATCTGGATCACCTAGCCGACTCTGTTGCCCTTACCACTGACTTAGGCAATTTAGGGCTAAAACAGCTTGTCACGTCTGCTACCCACCAAGCAGGCCACATTTTGGACCCCATTTTCTCCAATCTAGAAGGACTCCAAATTACTAATATTTTGCCCATGCCGTGGACAGATCATTTTGCAATCTTTGCCAATATTGCCTCTAGCAATCACCGTAACATCAATCCCAAATCTGTACCCAAATTACCGTTTAAAGACTGGAAAAATATAAATCAAGAAAACTTTAAGCTCACACTTATACAATCCTGCCCAGAGTTCGCTGCAGACCCCAATTCAGCTCTCCAGCAATTATATGACTGGATAGGTCAGGCATCTCACCAATCAGCCCCTTCTAAGGAACACTCCAGTAACAGAGCTAAACCCACCGCTCCTTGGTATAACGATATACTTAGGACACAAAAACAGATAAACCGCAGCAAGGAAAGAACCTGGAGGAAAAACTACGATGCCGGTAGTAAGTCTGCCTATAGGGAATCCTTAGCCCTATACAAAAATATGATAGCACAAGCTAAAAGAGAATACTACACTGACCAAATCGAGCAAGCCAGGAACTCCAGTAAACAACTATTCTCCATCACCAAAGCATTATCAGGTAACTCTCCAGACCTTACGCCCCCCCCCTCACAATTTTTGTGTGACTCTCTTGCATCTTTTTTCTACACCAAAGTAGATGACATTTACCAAGCATTTTCCTCCAAATCACCTCCGGTTTCCACACTATCCGTCACCCCCTCCCCAGCTAATGCCTTCCCGTGCTTTCAACCAGTTACCCAGGATCAAATAAAAAACACACTAATGACCATCAAATCAGGCTCACCCCTGGACCCCTGCCCACTATCTGTCCTCAGACCAGTCCTGGACGTTATCATACCGGCACTCACACAGGTCTGCAATTTGATATTGCAGTCAGGCCACTACCCTAATTTGCTCAAAAACACCCTGCTAAAACCTCTGTTAAAAAAACCATCGCTTGACAAAAGTGAGCTAAAAAACTATCGACCAATTGCCAGTCTACCTTTCATCGCAAAGACAATTGAAAAGATCATGAACACCCAAATTTCTGAGTTTATCGAAGCTCACCAGCTCCTTGACAACACGCAGTTTGGGTTCCGGAAATATCACGGGACCGAGACAGCCTTGATCAAAGCCGCTGATGACATCAGGGTCATTAGGGACCAGGGTGGCACCGCCATACTGGTTCTGCTAGACCTATCAGCGGCTTTCGACACGGTCGACCACAACACCTTGGTCGACCGTGTCCAAGGATTTGGCATCTGTCATGAGGCCAAAAACCTAATAGCCTCTTTCCTTGCCAATAGAAAGCAGGCGGTCATCCTAGGACCCTTTCAATCAGCACAACTCTCCTCCCCTTGCGGAGTTCCTCAAGGCTCATCCCTTAGTCCGACACTCTTTAACATCTATGTGTCGGACCTAGCTAAGACCATCAAAGCACATGGGATGAGCCTTACCTCGTACGCCGACGACACCCAACTAGTGTTGGCGATCAAAGGTGACGGAGAGCAAGTAGCTGAAAAATTTAAGAAAGGGCTCCTAGACATAGGAGATTGGATGGCGACTAACTGCTTAAAGCTAAACTCAGAAAAAACTGAGGTACTCGTTTTTGGTCCATTATCCCCAGCCTGGCCCACCAGTTGGTGGCCAGAGACCTTCGGTACTCCTCCCATGCCGACCTCGAAGGTCAGGAATCTGGGGGTTATTTTCGATGATGGACTTAACTTCATGGATCATGCTAACAAGACAGTCTCCACAGCGCACTTAAAGCTGAAAATGATTCGTAAAATATGTCCTTTTCTTCCCGACTCTGCTATCAAGACACTGGTTTCTGCTCTTGTCCTCTCATCTCTGGATTATTGTAATGGTTTATTTCTCAATGCACAAACCCGAGTAACCACAAAACTTCAAACTATACAAAATGCAGCAGCCCGTCTCATTACCGGCAAAACAAAGTTCGAACCTATTGCCAAAAACATAAAGATCTCCATTGGCTGACTGTACAAAAGAGAATTCATTTTAAAGCCCTCTGTATAGTCTTCAAATCAGTCAATAATCAAGGACCACATTTTCTACGAGACAAACTCCAATTGTACAAACCGACAAGAGCTTTGCGTTCAGCCACTCTTAGCCAACTGGTCGTCCCTCGCACCAAAACAGTGTCCTGGGGTGACCGGCGCTTTTTGGTGGCGGCCCCCAGACTCTGGAACACCCTGCCTCTGAACATCAGACAAAGTGCTACTCTGTTCCAGTTTCGCAAACTCCTGAAAACCTGGCTTTTTTCTCAGTAACCTCCTCTTCCGTCAAACCTGTTTATTCTCTCTTTCCCCACTGTCTTCTATAATGGTTTCAGCGCCTTGACGCCCACGGGTATAAGTAGCGCTTTACAAGTGTCAAAAATAAATAAATAAATAAATAAATGGATTCAAATATGGTACTCTGTATTTTACAGTGAGTGATGGAAGATTATAGTAGTGTATGATGAGGTGTATCGGATTGTCACATGGATGTCATCAGTGAAGTCATTTGAGATGTCATCAGTGATGTCATCAGTGATGTCACTGACCATGTCATGATTGCTGTAATATGTGACATCATCACCAGTGGATTGCGGGTGCAAGAGTTACAGTTAGTACAACTAACTATAACAGAGGAATTGCAATGGTTTTGTATGAGTGAAATGTCCAGCTAACTATTACACCAATAAAACCTAGGTTTTTTCAGTGACTTTGTAAGGTTTTGTAAATGCTAATTCCTAACTAAAACCTGCCTAAAACCTATGGTTGTTTCAGTGAATTTCAAAGATTTTTTAAATGCTAATTCCTAACTATAACCTGCCTGAAACCTATGTTTTTTTTCAGTGAATTTCTAAGGTTTTTTAAATGACAATTCCTACTTATAATGTTGACCACTTCTCCATATTTTCTACAAGAAACTAAATCTGCAATGCCACCTAAAAAATCAGGCAATAGTTCCACTTACCACTAACAAATTAACATCAACATTTAAGTACTGTAAGAACGTCGAATATGTACTGTGTGAATTACATTCAACTCACACCCCTGTTTGAAGAGCAATATGTGATAGCGGTTCTAATTATACACTTCAGACACCCAACAAAATCACAATATCCAGCGCCACGATCACCATAACCAACCCCACAGACCCCTCCCCCCTACTACCTCAGAGGCAGCGCAAAACAGTACTACGGACCTTTCCAAAATAATACATCTCCTCAACAGTACACTACCTTAATCTACAGAGATGTGGCAATGAAGTATGTATAAGGGAAAGAACTCAAACGTCAACAATAATGTATACAACGCTAAGACTACAGGTGAAATGCTATACACAATTCACTATAGAAATCAAAAACTTTTCAGTGTGTACATATACCATTGATACGTGTAGTGTACTAAATAGTGGAAGCAACCATATTATCTCAGACACTGGGGAATATTTCGCTCATGAGCTGTGTTCACCCCTCCCCCCTTTGAAACAGAAGCGAAGTGGGCTACTCCAACGTACACAACGTCAACGTAAGACTATAAATAATTAGGCTACGCCTTGGGCGTGGTTCACTTCTGCAAAGAGAAGAGACCCTGCCACAGCAAAGGTCCGCACCCTGCCACGTGGCTGCCGCCATGACCGCGTGCTTCCTCGATACAGGCCGATTGCAAACTCAGCACCACAGCACCGCAGACTTATGTCTGTATCGACTTCTGCCTTCGATCTCTATTGCAGACAGCAGGGTTCACAACTTGAATTCAGATTTGCATCTGTACTACGGACAGCATTGAATCCAGCCTTGCTTTATTTAAGGTAGAGACAAATGGATTCTATGTCTTCCGATTTTGTAAAAGAATGTGACAAAAAGCATTCATCTATAACTCTGCTCACTACAGTCTTCAATCTACACTGTGGACAGCTCGGTTCACAACTTGAATTCAGCTTTACATCAACACTACGGACAGCATTGAATCCAGCCTTGTTTTATTTAAGGCAGAGACAATTGTACTATGTCCTCAGATTCTGTTAACTGTGACAAAATACCATTCATCGATCTTTGGGTCGACTACTGCCTTCAATCTACAATGCGTACAACAAGGTTCACAACTTGAATTCAGCTTTCCATCTACACTACGGACAGCATTCAAGATATCCTTGATTCATGTAAGGCAGAGACAATTTTGGTAATGAATGCCACAAAAAACATTCCTCAATGTCTGTACTAAGTACTGCTTTCAAATGTACACTGCGGACAGCAGGGTTCACAACTTGATAACAGAAGCGGAGAAGCACTACAAACAACATTTAATTCACTCTCAATGTATTTAAGGCAGAGACAATTGTACTGTGTCCTCAGATTCTGTTGAGTGTGACAAATTAGCATCCATCGATCTTTGTGTCGACTACTGCCTTAAATCTACACTGCGTACAACAGGGTTCACAACTTGAATTCAGAGTTCCATCTACGCTACGGACAGCATTCAAGATATCCTTGATTTATGTAAGGCAGAGACAATTTTGTTAATGAATGCCACAAAAAACATTCCTCAATGTCTGTACTGAGTACTGCCTTCAAATGTACACTGCGGACAGCAGGGTTCACAACTTGATACCAGAAGCAGTTAAGCACTACAGACAACATTGAATTCATTCTTGATTTATTTAAGGCAGAGGAAATTCTACTGTGTCGTCAGATTTTGTTAACGTATGTGACAAAAAAGCATTTGTTGATGTTTCTGTGGACTACTGCCTTAAATGTACTCTGTGGACTGCAGGGTTCACAACTTAAATTCAGCTTTCCATCTACATTGCGGACAGCCTGCAAGATATCCTTGATTTATGTAAGGCAAAGACTATTTTGTAAAAAGATGACACAAAAAACAGTGAGTTCTGTTTTCAAACGTACACTGCGATCAAAAGAGTTTACTGCTTCATACCAGCGGCGCATATGCACTACAAACAACATAAAATTCACTCTCGATTTATTTAAGGGAGAAAAATACTACTGTGTTGTCAGTTTTATGTCAGCAATGAGGCATACTATCACTTTTAAGTAGAATTCATGCAGAATCCAATTGACAAAACACATTACTTCAATTACTTTCCCCCAGACCACGCATCATTGCAGAATATGTACACGCTAAGCACCAAAGATACTAGTAACTCAGTGCACCAAAAATTATTATCACGTGGCCTTACTAAGGCACCATTCACAGCACAAAAAACATTACTATCAATCCAGCCTGCTTGGACCATTAATCATCGCAGGCTCCACAGAACCTTCTTGTTTTACATACCACTAACTCAGTGTAAACCAAAGTAAGTATAACACCTATCAAACCCTACACAATATCCCTTTATTATGCTTCCTAGAAAAACATATTTTATATCACTTATAAATTTAGTTCAGTAATAAAATGCACGCTGCATACATATTCTATCTTCCACTTCAATCATAATTGCAGATGATGAACTCCACCCTAAGATGTACTCTGCGGACAGCAGGGTTTACAACTTGAATTCACCTTTGTACATACACTACAAACAGTAGGAAATTCAACCTTGATTTATTTAATGCAGAGTCAATATACTGTATGTATTCAGATTTTGTTAAAAAAAGGTGAAAAAAAGCATTGTTCTGTAACTGTACTGCCTACTAGCTTCCATGTACACTGTGCACAGTAGGGTTCACAATTTGAATTTACCTTTTCATCTACACTATAAACAGCATTAAATTCAGCCTCGATTTATTATTATTTTATTACGTCATTTATAAAGCGCCTGAATCACCCCAAATGGGGTATCTCCGCGCTTAGGACAGCTGTAAGGGCGGACAACCAAATTAAAAGAGTAGTGTTTTGAGCTTTTTCCTGAATCCCAGGTAGTTGGGGGTTAGACGGATCTCAGTGGGTAGCTATTTCCAAAGTTTAGGGGCAAGATATGAGAAGGACTTTCCACCCAATCTGGCATATCTTATCCGCGGGACCTTGAGCAGGCCCTTTCCTACAGAGCGGAGAGAGCGGGGAGGGATATATTTCACCAGCTTGTCTGCGATATACGTCGGCCCCATCTGGTTTATGCCTTTGGAAACGATACAACATATTTTGAAGTGTACGCTTTTCCGGATTGGCAAGCAGTGAAGTTTTTGCAGCAGAGGGAGAGAGGGGGTACGATAGGTGGCTCCGGTTACCAGGCGGGCTGCAGTATTCTGTACCACCTCCAGGCCTTGCAGAGCTGACTCCTTAGCGGCAATCAGCAAGGCATTGCTAAAGTCCAACCGCCTGAGTACCAGGGCATGGACCAGGGTTTTGCGTGTGGAAGCTGGCAGAAAGTGAAAAACTTTCCGAAGAGGGCTTAGAGCAAAGAAGCAAGCTTTTTTTATTGCCTCTATATTTACGTCCATATTAAGGTCATTGTCCATCAACACCCCTAAGTTTTTGACAACTGTCTTTGGCTGAGGAGAAGGACCCAGATCATCAGGCCACCAACTGGGGGACCAGCTGGTGATGTTGTCCTTGAAGAGTATAACTTCCGTCTTCCCTGCGTTGAGCTGTAAAAAATGACTGCTCATCCAGGAAGTTATAGCTCTCATCCCTTCTTGAAACAACCTTTGGATATTCGGTGTGTCTTTCTTATACGAGAGGATAAGTTGTGTATCATCTGCGTATGAGATTGGGATAAACCCAATCTTCCTGAGAAGGGCCGCGAGGGGGGCAATGTATACATTGAATAAAGAGGGACTGAGACATGATCCCTGTGGTACTCCCTTGGTGACTTAAGTGGGCTTGGAAGAAAAAGGTCCCAGTTTGACCGTTTGAGTCTTGTTTCTGAGAAAGTCCCAAAGCCAGGCCAATGCTGAGTTCTGGATGCCTATGGAGCTCAGTCTATCCAGCAGGATTTGATGGGAAATGGTATCAAAAGCGGCAGACAGGTCAAGCAGTATAAGAATAACTGCTTGACCGCCATCCGCCAGCATGCGAATATTGTCCTTTACATTGACCAGAGCTAATTCGGTGCTGTGCAAAGGGCGAAAGCCTGACTGAGACTAATCAAGGCAGTGGGATGCTTCTATATAGGTGGAGAGGCGGGTATTAATGTGTTTTTCCAGTAATTTGCTTAGTAAGGGGAGCAAGGAGATCAGGCGGTAGTTGGATACCTCTTTGGGGGGAAGTTTAAGATTTTTCCTAATTGGCATAATCTGCGCGTCCTTACATTCATTAGGGAGATGACCCTGTGTGATGGAGTTGTTGAAGATAGTGCGGCTAGGCTCCGCTAATTTTGCAGCGAGTTTTTTTACCTCTTTAGTCGGTAATAAATCTTTGGGAGAGCCAGATTTGGCGGATTGCAGTAACAGTTTTGTGTCCTCGATGGTAAGCAACGTTAAGTCGTTGAGAGTGTGCTGATTTTTTTGAGCCTGGTCATGTCCAGCTAGGGAAGCATTGTTAGTGTTGGTGGGAGAGGCTAGTATCTTGTTGTAAATATTCTCTATTTTTTGCGTGAAATGGTTGGCTATTTCATCACATAGTGATTGAGTTACTTCCTCGTCCGAATTACTGGCATTAGGATGGATAAGGGAATTCAAAATATTGAATAGTGTTTTAGGTGTATTACCTGCTTCTTCCAACTGGCTGGCTATGTGTTTTTTTCGTGCAGCTCTAGGATTTTTATGATAGGTGTTTAAGGCCACCTTATACTGTTCCTTACATAACTGGTTTTTATCTCGACGCCACTGCCGTTCTAGTCTTTCGCATTTGCTTTTCTCTAAGCACAGATCATCTGTGTACCAGGGTGTTTGTGTGAGTGTGGGGGCCACACAGGATCTTTTCTCTGGTATTAGAGTGTCTAGCGTGCTCTTGACTGTGTTATGAAAGGACGACAGGTGGTTGTTGACTGTGTCTGAGCTGGCTAAGCTTCCCGTAATATATGCCTCACGGAATTTGCTAGGAGAAAGTTTATGCCACTGTCTGTATATGCGCGTATTTGGAGTCTTTTGGGGGGCCTGTTCTCGGATACCAGTCAGAACAAAGGAAATACATGAATGATCCGACCATGTTAGAGGGAAGGTGGCTTTGTGAGAGATGTCTGATGAGTTAGAAAGAATTTGGTCCAGGATGTGGCCACCGATATGTGTTGGAATGTTGTTTCTTTTTGTGAGCCCAAGGGCAGACATTTCCCTCCAGAACAAAGTTGCGTTCGGGTCATCCAAATTTTCACTTTGAAAATTAAAATCGCCTAGTAGTAGGAAATTCTTGGTGGAAATCACATAAGGGGCGATGAGGTCCTGTAGAAGAGAGATTGGCAAGGGGCGACCACTCGGTCCCCCCGAACGTATGGATGGGTGCCCCGAACCTCCCGGGAAACCATTTTGGGCGGGGTGGGCGTAGCCCGGCTGGTATGCCCGAAGCGGCGTAGCCGGGGCACGCCTTCCCCCGCCCAAGAGGGGTTGTCCTAGACACCTCAACGGAAGACGCCACGCCCCGTAGGCGTACCAGGGACGGGTACACGCCCTCCCGCAGAAGAATAAAGGAGCGGGAATCCAGAGGAGCATCCTCTTGTTCCTCGGATCGGAAGGCTGCACCCACTCGTTGCCCGTGAGCCCTCGACGGAACAAGCAGCAATTTTGAACCTGTTAATCTTGTTTTTTCTCTTTCAGTTTCGAGGGCTCACAGATTTCAGGACCTCGTGGATCGACCAGGGGCGGAAGACTCGAAACCATGCCTAACAAGAAAGCAGGAAAGGGTTCCGAGACGGAGAGGGTGTTACGCCTGTTGTCGAACCGGATGGCTTGTATGGACCGAAAGCTCGGACAAGTCCAATCGCTCGGGAGAGGTTTAGCGGAGGTGAAGAAGCAATTGGCCGCATTGAACAACCCAGGTCAGCCGAAAAAGGTAATAGGCCCGGCCCTGCCGGGAGTCGTCCCCGGGGTAAGAGGGAAGCGGGTAAAAGAAAGGGCGGTTTCAGGGGGGCCCCGGTCCCAGAGGTACCCCCATCGCCCCCCTCGTACCGGCTGGTAACCCGGTTCAGAAACCGGATTTAGGCCAGCCTATCCCGGTGGTGATCACCTCGACCGAGGATGATGAAATGCCCCCAGAATTGGCCGCACAGTTGACGGCATGGCTCAAAACAAAGGTGGGGGGCACAGTGACCCCGGGAGATCCGGCCGAAGAAGCCAGAGTATTAATAAAGCAGTTGCGGCAATCGAGAGATGTCGGAAAGGCGAGTGTTCCTCTTGTTCCCCCACAGGTGGCACCTGGAGTACCAGCAGCTGGTCAGGAAAAGACGGCGGCAGCAATGGCCGATCCGGGTAAGCTCGCATTGCCGATGGCGGGGGAGGGCTCAATACCCTCAAGGCGGGAAAAGGTTGCACAGCACATTCCCATGGCCACGAAAGAGTTAATATGGGGAGACAAGTATGTCAACATGTTTTCATTGTTAACTGATCATCGCGAGATGGAGTATGCTAAAACGCAGAAAGATTTGTGGCACCCGAGTGTCTGGCGCGCCAAGATGGCCGAGTTCAGGGTGGACGAGACAGTGACGAACTGGGTTAAGGCCTTCTCTATATTTACCGCAGTGATGGGGGAACGTAAACCCGAGGTTATGACTGATTTGATTTGTTATCAGAATCGCATTATGCATTTCTATTCAATGTATGAAGGGGAAGAATGGAAAGGCTATGACATGAAATTCCGTAAAGCAAAAGAATATGATGCTTCTTTGTCTTGGGATTGTTTGGACTCGGTGTCATGGCACAAGCAGCTCCTGCCACGGGCGACAGGTACGTCCTCGCCAGGCGGGAGCGGGTCTGGAGTGGTCCGCCAAAAGCCCGGGGTGCCCTTTCGAGCAGGCACAGGGGGGGGCTACCAGCCTAGAGTTGGCGGGAATGGCGGAAAAGGGGGGGTCTGTTGGGGCTTCAATAGAGGCAACTGTAACAGACCACAGGGGACATGCAAGTTTAAGCATGTGTGTGTGGGAATTCCTCACACCCGGAAAGTGCATGTAGATTGAAAATTAGCGGGACGGGGGGTAAAGGCGGGTCTAAGCAGGAGTGAGGTAGAGTTTTGTGACCGATTGCCTACACCCGTTGATCTCATGGTTATGATCCCTTGGTTAAACAAATACCCTGATCATGTATCCGCTGGGGTGTTGAGGAAGGGATTCTTACATGGCTTCCCCATCCCGGCGGGGGTTTTTCGGGGGAACTCCTTTTGTAGAAACCAGTTATCGATACAGCACAACCAAGGCGTGGCAGAAAAGAAAATAGCAAAAGAAGTCAGTTTAGGGCGAGTGGCTGGGCCCTTTCGTTGCCCGCCGGTGGCTGAGTTCATCTGTTCCCCGTTGGGGGTTGTCCCGAAGAAGGACCCAGGGGAGTTTAGACTCATACATAACCTTTCTGCTCCTAGGGGTTCCTCGGTGAATGATGCCATTGACCCAGAAGCTTGTGCAGTACGATATGCATCGTTCGACGATGCCGTGGCCATGTTGAACCACCTAGGCCCTGGGGCGCTGATGGCGAAATCTGATATCGAATCAGCGTTCCGGTTGCTGCCGGTGCACCCGCAGGATCAGCGCCTGCTAGGTTTTGCATTTCAGGGAAGTTATTACATGGATAAATGCATGCCCATGGGTTGCTCCATTTCTTGTGCGTATTTTGAAATGTTTAGCTGTTTTTTAGAATGGGCATTCACCGAGGCTACAGGGCATAGACATGTTATGCATTATCTGGATGACTTCCTGTTTTTGGGGGCAGCCGGTAATACAAACTGCGCGCAGGCGCTGTATGATTTCTGCATCCTCATGAGTGAATTTGGAGTCCCATTGGCACCAGGTAAGACGGTTGGACCATCTACTTCACTGGAGTTTCTGGGAATTGAACTCGATTCTGTGGAGGGGTGTTTCCGATTGCCGATGGAAAAAGTGGTCAAGTTTAGGGCTTCCTTGATGCAATGCCTGAGTGGGGATAAAGTGACCCTGCACCAGTTACAACAAACAGTGGGTCAGCTTAATTTTGCCTTGAGTGTGATGCCTATGGCCGCCCCTTTTCGCGCTCTATCGCGCAAGCCATGGTAGGTCTCAAGGAGGGTCACCACCGTACGAGACTGTCAGGGGAGGTTCGCCAGGATATGCGTATTTGGATGGCATTTCTGGCGGACTTCAACGGTCGAGTCGTGTGGAACCCCCCGCCGGAATCCTCAGATGAACTAGGTCTATGGACCGACTCAGCAGGGAGCGTGGGTTTTGGCGCCATCTTAGGTAATCGATGGTCGGCACAAACATGGCCAACATGGTGGCACTCCAACGATCTCACAAGTAACATTGGGTTCCTGGAGTTATTCCCCATCTGGGTTGCTCTGATGACATTGTCTGACGACTTCAGGGACCGCTCAGTGGTGTTTTGGTCCGATAATATGACTGTTGTCGAGTGCATTAACCAACAGGCAGCACGCTGCAAATTGATTTTGAGATTGTTGAAAGAAATTGTGCTGCTTTGCATGAGATTGAATGTACAGTTCAGGGCGAAGCATGTGCCAGGTGTACTGAATCATGCGGCTGATGCACTCTCTCGTTCACATATGCAGGCATTCAGGGGTTATCTACCCACAGCGGACCTAGAGGCAGCACCATTCCCCGAAACAATATGGCTAATCGGTGCCCCGGATTACAAGACCTCGTGGCAGCGAGTTTAGCCCCCAGGACAAGGAAAGCATACGAAGGAGCGTTTCGTTCCTATTGCACATATTTGGGTCCCACAGAGAGTCAGAACTGGGGTCAGGAGGAATCCTTCCTGGGGTACTTGGTAGCGCTGCACAGAGAGGGCCGATCAGCGGCAACGGCCAGTAGGCATAGGGCGGCCATTTCATTCATGGCCCAGGTACACGGCATAAAAGACCCTACAGGGTCAGTTTTGGTGAAAAAAGCCCTTCGCGGCTGGCAGCGCCTTGAGGGTTGCAAGCAAGATACAAGGCACCCGATTGGCTTAGACAGACTGTCTCTGCTTTTAGCAAAGCTGGATGAGACGTGTTCCTCCCATTTTGAAGCAGTTCTGTTCCGGGCAGCGTTCACATTGGCATTCCATGGGGCTATGAGGGTGAGCGAACTTGTCGCAAGGAACAAGAGAGATATGGAGGGAGGCTTGTGCAGGGATCACATCCAAATAAGGGGTGATTCGATGGTGATCGTGATAGCCAGGTCCAAGACTGACCAGGGGGCTATGGGAAACAGTGTGGTCGTACAGCACAAGCGTGGGTCCCCCATCTGCCCGTTGAAGTGTGTGGAAGACTATTTGGCGCTAAGGGCGGCCACATGGGGGGGGAGTTTGCTCCGACACAAGGATGGCACTCCACTTACGAGATTTCAGTTTCGGAGGGTGCTAGCACTGTCAATCGCTGACGCGGGCATGGACCCGTGCGATTTTGGGACCCACTCCTTTAGGATAGGGGCTGCTACTGAGGCTACAGCCAGGGGTCAGAGTGCTGAGGAAGTGAAACAATTGGGCCGTTGGTCCTCGAATTGCTTCAAGAGGTATGTGCGATTGCACATGTTGTGAGTGATCAATTGACATGCACTCACGTTTTCTGTCTTTTGTTTACTTTACAGTTTCGCGAGCCTGCCACGTGGGGCGGAATTTGAGGTCGACCCAGCACCAGGAGACCAGCGGTCAGAGGCCACCGACTGGAGAGAGGATGGTATGGATCTTGGGCCACTCATACGTGAGGCGCGCCGGCGACGTATTCAAGGAAGGTGACGCGATTCACGCACCTGGGGAATACGGGTTCAGAGTGGCCTTCCATGGGAAGGGTGGGCTCGTTTTTGACCACTTTGAATCATTTTTCAAGGGGCTTCTAGGGCGGTATAGGTCACCGCCATCTGTAGTCATAGTACACCTGGGAGGCAACGACTTGGTGACACTCGGTAGACGAGTGTTATTGGAACGAATTTTGTCGGCGGTTAGCTGGTTGGCTAAAAGAGTCCCGGGGTGTACGATTGCCTGGTCCCACATGATTCCTAGGAAGATGTGGCAAGGGGGCCTTTCGGTGTCAGCACTGAACCATTCAGTTAAACGGGTCAATAATAAAATAGGTAGATTGTTCCGTTCTGCGCAGTTGCATAACATTCCTCATGGGTGTATTCGGGGTGATCAAATGTATCTGAACGATGGGGTTCACCTGTCCAGGGAGGGGAATGACTTATTCATAGGAGACTTCGTTGCATGGCTAAGGGGTTTGAGGAAGCATGACCTATAGGAGGAGTAGGGGAGACCGGCTAGTCGGTCAACTATCCGGTCTGTGGCGGTAAGGTCATGATCGGTGAGCAGTAATTTCAAGGTCCCTAGAGTGGGGCGCCACCCACAATGGATGGGAGCGCCCGGGGGAAGACGGCCATTGGCCCCTTTCACGGGGAGGCGGCACCCACTAAGGATGGGGCGCCTAGGGGGAGATGGCCATGGGCCCCTCCCAGGGGGGGAGGCGGTTAGATGCCCCTCCTACTAATTTCCCGGGGCCGGATATCCGCGACGGCGGATAGAGAGTGTGGGGATGGGGGGAGAGTCCACGCTGTCCTTCCTACAGAGACCTCATACGGGAACTCGGACGACCCTTAAGATGGCGTCGAGTAGAAAGGGGGCCCCCACCACGACAAGGGAAGATACAGTTGGCAATGAGGGTACAGTCCTCTGCGCATGCGCCGCTCACACCGTGAGGGCGGGAGTCTGGTAGTAGGGATCTGACACCGGGTAAGACCTTGCCGTTGGCCCTTAATGCTAGGATGTACAATTTGAGTTAGAGTGTATGCATTTTCAGGATGTTAGCCAAAAGTACATGACTGCATCGAAATGTAATAAATGACAAATTGTACATAATGCATAATGATGAAACTTTTATTTAATGTTTTAAATTTTGTTTCATATTTTAATAAATACGGCCGGGAGGGTGACTCCCTCCCGCCTTCCAAAAGTTCAACTATTGTCCGACTTCCCATTTCTTGGGGAATGTGTTGGGAGGGGGTGGCGGGCATCCCGGCCATATGGCAAGGGGCGACCACTCGGTCCCCCCGAACGTATGGATGGGTGCCCCGAACCTCCCGGGAAACCATTTTGGGCGGGGTGGGCGTAGCCCGGCTGGTATGCCCGAAGCGGCGTAGCCGGGGCGCGCCTTCCCCCGCCCAAGAGGGGTTGTCCTAGACACCTCAATGGAAGACGCCACGCCCCGTAGGCGTACCAGGGACGGGTACACGCCCTCCCGCAGAAGAATAAAGGAGCGGGAATCCAGAGGAGCGTCCTCTTGTTCCTCGGATCGGAAGGCTGCACCCACTCGTTGCCCGTGAGCCCTCGACGGAACAAGCAGCAATTTTGACCCACCCACCAGCACCTTATGGCAAATGTTTGGAGAAATAAAGTCTTGCAGAGAGATGGAAGTATAGGCCTTTTTTCCTTGGTAGAAAGAATGAAGGAATGTTGAGAATAAAGATTGACCTTTTGCAAAGATGTCTTCTTGCAGGAAAGAGCAATTGATGGCACAGTAGGATGATGTCAAGTTTTTTCTTTCCTTAGTAGGTAAACAACTGTCGTATTTATTTGTCGGGCGGTAAGGTCATGATCGGTGAGCAGTAATTTCAAGGTCCCTAGAGTGGGGCGCCACCCACAATGGATGGGAGCGCCCGGGGAAGACGGCCATTGGCCCCTTTCACGGGGAGGCAGCACCCACTAAGGATGGGGCGCCTAGGGGGAGATGGCCATGGGCCCCTCCCAGGGGGGGAGGCGGTTAGATGCCCCTCCTACTAATTTCCCGGGGCCGGATATCCGTGACGGCGGATAGAGAGTGTGGGGATGGGGGGAGAGTCCACGCTGTCCTTCCTACAGAGACCTCATACGGGAACTCGGACGACCCTTAAGATGGCGTCGAGTAGAAAGGGGGCCCCCACCACGACAAGGGAAGTTACAGTTGGCAATGAGGGTACAGTCCTCTGCGCATGCGCCGCTCACACCGTGAGGGCGGGAGTCTGGTAGTAGGGATCTGACACCGGTTAAGACCTTGCCGTTGGCCCTTAATGCTAGGATGTACAATTTGAGTTAGAGTGTATGCATTTTCAGGATGTTAGCCAAAAGTACATGACTGCATCGAAATGTAATAAATGACAAATTGTACATAATGCATAATGATGAAACTTTTATTTAATGTTTTAAATTTTGTTTCATATTTTAATAAATACGGCCGGGAGGGTGACTCCCTCCCGCCTTCCAAAAGTTCAACTATTGTCCGACTTCCCATTTCTTGGGGAATGTGTTGGGAGGGGGTGGCGGGCATCCCGGCCATATGAATTAGCAACGGGCCATGGGGGCGATAGACCAGGGCTCCTTTCCAGCTTAATTGTGAGTGTAGGTCAATTCTAAATATGAGAATTTCTAGAGCATCACTATAATGTTGGTCTAGTAATGTCGCTATAATTGGATCTTTGTAGATGATTGCGACCCCACCGCCCATTTTGTGAGGCCTGTCTAGTTTTAAAATGCGGAATCCTTCAGGAACTGCCACCGCAATATCCGGGATCGAGGTTGGTTTTAACCAAGTTTCAGTCAGGAAACCTATATCTACTGAGGCTGAGGAAAAAAGGTCCCAGATGTTAGTGGAGTGCTTAGGAAGGGAACTTATGTTTTCCAGAAGACAATCCCAATTATTTGCACTTGTGCTATGGGTTTCATCAAGGTGCAGAGGGTTGGGCAGTGATATGCTATGGTAGCGGCATGATCGGCAGCATAGCGTGCCTTCAAGTAGGGCTGGAAAACGGTAGGTGCAGTTATGGGGCTCATTGCCTATGGAGGAAGATACCATACAGTTTTTAATCGACTCTAGTTCCTCTTTGGAGTATGTGATACTAGTAATTGGATGTGCTAGTACATCGGACCGCAAACCAGCAGGGTTCCTGGCTCCGGGCGACGGACTGGCTCGGACGGGCGCAGACGGGCATGCCCTTGGCGCGCCCGCTGCGCGTTGTCCCCAGCATCGGGTTTTAAAGGCGAAGAGGTTAGAGCTCTAAAACGCTCACCTCTTCCCACCGGAAGTGTGTGTGAAGCCACAGAAAGAGTTGAAACAAAGAAAGGACTCCCTCCACATGAATCGAGCTATGCTCGAGGTGGACCTGGGAGTTTGAGGAAGTACAAGGATTAGCACAGGTAGGTGAAGAGAATTTTATTTTAAAAACACAAAGACGATTGTTAGCCGCTCAAACTAGAAATTTTACAAGTGCTCAACAAACTATTAAAAACGTGGTTGCTGCATCCAGTGTCAGTGCATCCCTTATTTAGCACGTTATTTAAAGCAGAGAAAAAAATTGTTCTATTGCACTGCTAGTACCTCCACCACCGGCAATACCAAGTACCTCTGGGGTATCACCTTCAACATCGACACCAGACAGACATCCACAATTTGAGAAAGTTAGAATGCACAGAGTGAAGTGCAATTGTTTAATTTGTTATGGGGAGCAATCAGTAGACCTAGTTTGCAGAGCAATTGATAAACATCGATGCTACTTTTTTTTGTCCCCCTCAAATCTCATATAGTCCAGTCTACAACAATAAATGATTTCAGTACAGCCTGCTCAGACCACGCATCATCGCAGGATGAGCACACGATAAACGCCAGCTGTTCCACTAACTCAGTACACCGTAAGTAATCGCCACGTACCCTTGTTAAGGCAAAATTCAATAGCCAAAACACATTTTTACCAGTGCGGTCTGCCAGGACCACGCAACATCGCAGGCTGCACACAAACCTCCCCTACCTCAGTGCACCACAACTCATGAATCCTTTACGATAGAATGTTCTGTGTATTATTTCACATACAATCCTCCTACATTAATACAACAGAAGTCATAAACCATTTATGATTAAATATCTGTGTATGATATCATGATTACTATTCTACTTGTTACCAACAACAACGTAATAAAATGGAGTTGAGCACACGTACCCGTACCCACTTGAACTATCTATCTGTGTGTGTGTATTTATTATGTTTCTAAAATGCTGCCCCATGGTCCTACCACATTATATTGTACTATAAAAAGCGTATGCAACCATCTTACCTGTGACAGTCAGTGTGGGCTAGTCCTCTTTTTTATTTTTAAACGAGTGTTTATTTAGCGCAAAAGGAACCCACAAGTATATCAGCAATTTACATAAGCACCGTATTTACAGTACATTTTCAGGCACGCATAGATTACGTCATTTCTCTACAATACCAGGATGTGGACGCAACTCTGAGACCCGAACACTGATTTCCAGCATCAAGTTCTTCACTCTACCTGAATGACCACATAGGTATATATATTAGCAGCCCTTCCTGTGCCAAAAACTGCAACTTAAACCTTTCACAGCCCTGTATTCCTACTGCTACAACACTCCACTGAATGTACAATAAACATTCATAATCGCAGAAATACGTCATGTCCACCATCTTTTATGTGTGCAACTATGAAAGAATATAGAGTCAGTGATACCCGTACCTTCCATGTTGGCCAAGTTGTGGAACTTTACAGATATAATGACACATTTGCTTTTAAGACCCGGGTGACATCAGCCCAACAAAATGGACACCCGAATCACTTGATTTCTCATATAGCTCACGATGGGACCACGCCCATAGCTCCGGAGTCATGGTTCAGAACCTCGCGCAGCACTGGCATACATCAGGCCAGCCCACTCCACTTACGCTTCCTGGAACAAACAAAAACGCAACATTGCCCAGATTTCCATTGTATTTATTTCTTAGTTCCAGCTCTAATTGTCAAAACGGCACACACACACACTCCCTCATTGCTGGGATACACCCACACCACACCCATCCAGCACATGCGTCACTACACACGTGACCCTACCAATAAAAAAGATGGGGCGCACATGCTCTACGCCATTTTAGAGTTGCTCCCATCGCAAGCAATGTGATGACCCGTCCTGGTGGTTCGGACGCCTCATGTAGGCCCGACGCACCGGACAGTGGGCCCACCACTACGTGCGTGGCCTTTTTGGTCCCTGAGTTAGTGGTACCGGAAGGACTGAACAGGTGAAGAACCTGCGATGATGATGATGGCAGCATGAGTCATTAGCCATACCGATATCAAGACTCGGCACCATACGTGAGACTTCTTAGTGGCAGATCAGGACTACATGCTGCAGAAGGTGTCCTGTCCACGAAAAGGTGAGCAGTGAGGCCTGGGTGCGCATCGGAGGGAGTCGATGGCTTGCAGCAAACTGGATTCAAAAAAGCAACGCAACGATTTAGACGAACGCAGTCCTATATAGTGTATCAAATTACATGTACAGATTTTTTTTCCAATAGCAGGAACGTTTTTATAATTGGTTAAACGTCCGGAATATAAACTATACAAATAGTTCTTTTAAATGTGAGAGGGAACGTGTGTGAAAGGCCGATGTTATTCAACTCCACATTAAGATAGTAACAATTACCAATCATAACATCTTTCTTTTACTATCTTTTAGATGTAGAGCTTTAGGGTGCATTATGTCCCGGCACGTGGTGAAAAACACACCGGTGACAAAAAGGTGAGCTGTGAATATTCTTTGCAGTCACTCTCTGACTTCCTCTCTCCTTTGATAAAAAAATTACACACAATGGTAACTTCCTTTTTATCTTACAGGTTGAGTTTCACAAATTGGCATCCCCCCCAACCCTCTAAAACTCAACGTACGAGGATTCTGCGATGATGCCTGCCAATCGTAACAACTTCTGAGAAAGCTGCTTCGACACGTAGTGCACCCTCTTTGAATCAGGCTAATAGCACAAAGTGAGCAAAAAAGCTTGTTTCCGAAACAACGACAAGTCATCAGTAAAAGGAGAAAGTGGGTAATGTGCAGCAGCTTCATTGCATTCGAATGTACAATTACCTCCGGCCAGTGAAAATAGATGAGTTACAACAGTTTGAAGGGCAGATGTACGACCCCTTGCGCCACTTTTGTGTCACTTTTAACATGGGAAAAGTGGCGCAAGGAGCTTCTAAATCTGCCTCTGATTTCCCAAGAAAAACATTCACCTCCGTACTCTGCAAGCCAATGGGGTGCAACAGTGTAGATACCCAATATTGAGAACTTACCGCTATGCAGTGGGAATGCATGGGATATAGTACTTTGGAAAAACACACACAGACACCTTCTTACAGTGGAACTTGTTGTAATATAGTATCCTGAGTGTACAAAAAAATAAACCAAAAATATTGTGTGCACTTGTATGTACTATGCTATTACTAACTCTATATACTATCTTTCAGATCACCAAACTGGAGGGTGCACTATAAACCAGCACCTGCTTGGACACACAACGGAGACAAAAGGTGAGCTACGAGTATTTTCATCAGTATTAACTGCTCCATCTAAAACTTTCTCTCATCCACGTTTTAATGTCGTTTCTTCTCTCTTTCTCTTTCTCTTTCTCACTCTCTCTCACATCATTTCTCTTTCTCTTTTAAAGTTATGGATGCTGCTGTCCACTCTACCGTGTACCACCAAAGCAGAGTTCAAATTGTGAACTCTGTTGGTCACAGTGTTTACACAAGGTAAGCAGAGCGGCCTATATATACAATGCCTCCAATTAAATGCATTAGAAAAAATTACCTTATTTACAAGCCCCTTGTGCCACTTTTGCGTCACTTTTAACTTGGGAAAATGAACACAAAAGTTGCGCAAGAGGCTTGCAAATAAGCCCTAAAGAACATTGTCCTGCATAATGACTTTATCTCCCACCTAATTCTATCTCATCTCTGAATCATTTTAAAGACCTGTTGGCCCATACTGTAAATCTGACGCAGTAGGCACTTCCGTACAGACACCTTTTGAAGGCAGGCCTATAAGAGAGGTGGAATGTATCAGGCACACTGCAGGCGTTCAAATTAAAAGTTATTGCCAAGTATTACCTTAATTTGTAATGCTTGACCTCAAATTAGTCACAACGATCTCATTTTGAACACTTATTTTCATTTTTGTTTTGCAGATTACCTACCCTACTTCTATTGGAGTCCATATCACATTTTGTTTAATTGTTTTTTTAAAGTCATGTTTCTAGTTATTTATTACATTGTTATCTTTAAGTTACGTTTTCAGTTATTTATTGTTGTTTCAATAATAGTTAATAAAAAAAGTATATACGTCTTTTTTTTGGGGGGCTAGCGGTCCCCAATAGAAAAGATATTTATAATTTGAAGTATAATTCTGAGGCTAACTCTTTACCAGATCTTTACCAGAGTCTATAGCTACAACTAACGGTTCCTATGGAAAAGTTTTAAAACTCAAGCATAGTAACTTTTTCCATTAGCAACATAGTGTAGTGAACTTCTAACCTCTGTGCTCACGTACGTGTTCCATGAACTCTTACTATGGTAACAGGCAGAAAGCCATTTGGGGGTAGGGTTGAAAGGTACTGGCTGCACAAAAACCGTTATATTAACCCTGGATCCTCTACAAGACAAAATGGAAAACAAAGTAAAACAAAACACCGTGTACCAGATTTACAACCCCCTTGCACCACTTTTGCTTCCAAGGCCCCCCTACAAAGTTAGAAGTGTGTGGCCTCAACGATGCCCCTCAAGCCCCAGGAACCACCACCCCCCGGGAATTTGTGTATTGTGGGAGGCAGGCTGCGTAGCCCTCCGCCTGGTGCCCTCGAGGGCCCTGGGGACCGCCACGCCCGAGGGCCAGCTCCTGCAGTGTCCCGGGATGCTTACCCCCAGGACACTGCTGTTTGCTTTGACAGGGCGGGACTCTCATGGCTCCCGCCCTCCCATAGCAAACTTAGTTTGCATTTTGAAAGACAGAGCAGTGAAATCTGTTCTCACTTTCAAAATCCAAAGCAGATTGCTTTTCCACATGCAAGTTAGCATCTCCCCTTGCAGAAAAGCAATGCCGGCTCCCAAAGAACGCTGGAAGCCGGCAGAACCGTGGGGGCATAGTGGCTCATCTCGCGGTCCCCAACATTTTTTATAAGACCCAGGGGATACGATCCCCGGGAATATTAGAAAGTACTGATAGGAGCTATTTTTTAATGGAAAAAGTAAAAGCTGCACACCCAGCGCAGCGCTCAGTGCGGCCCCCTTTTGTGCACGCACTGGATGCACGACTCATAATCTGTAGGGTGCACGACCCCAGCGCCTTTGATGCACAACTTCTACACGTTTGGGAGCCGGCATTATTTTTCCACATCACGAGCTACTGACATGCAGCTCCCCATGTGGAAAAGCAATCTGATTTACATTTTGAAAGAGAGAACAGATTACCTTGCTATGAGAGGGTGGGATGGGCACCCCGGGACACTGCAAAAGCCGGTCCTCCCACAATACATAAAGCCCCGGGGAGTGGTGGTCCCTCGGGCTTCGGAGACCTTACAGCCCCCCTCCCCAGCCATGATTTTTTTGTAGCCCCGGGGAGTATTGGGCCCTCGAGTGCTCCAGGAGGGGGGTCGCGCAGTAACCCTCCCACAATACATAAAGCCCCGGGGGTGATGGTCCCCGCGGCTTTGAGGACCTTCGACACCTCCCTCCACCATTTTTTTCTTTTTAGCCCTGGGGGCTGACGATCTCCTAGGCTGGGGGCCCCTTTGGACCCCACATAAAATTTTATAATTTTGCCCCCGGTATTCAACCCCCCAAGATGAATTATTAAAAAATATTCTGTTTGATTTTATTTATTTTATGGCACAGTCCACACACCCTGCATGCACCTGCAGTTTTGTTTTCTAAAAAAAATGTGGACCCTGGGGTTCCTTCTGGGACCCCCTAAGCAGGTTTAGAGGGTGAAATAATTTCTACCCTGCCCCCTTTCTCCATTTTCAACTTCCTCAGCCTCGCTTCTACCAAGGCACAAAATGGCTGCCAACAATTCCTGGTTTCGAATGTTTACAACCGCTTGACAGTCCATTAGCATTAGCAGCGATCGGGACGGTGCGCTTATAATACGATGACAATCCTCGCACAATCCGCAGATCCCCGCACCATAGATATATAAATGATTTTAACCATAGTTTTCTCAGGAACTACTGAACAGATTAACACCATTTAAGCAAAAGGCACAAGTCTGAACTGAGGACTACCTCTTTGCCAAATTTGGTGTAATTCCGTTCAGCTGTTCGGGCTGTAGCCGTGGCTAAAGATCCTGTGGGAAATTGCATGGGGAAAACACGTTTTGGGATCCCCCTTTTATCTCGGCCGCCGCTTGACGAATCACCCCGAAAAATTTCAGGGAAGGAGCGGATCTGAGCTGGCCAAAAGTTTGGAGAATTCCGAGAAGATTCCTCAATCGGCGCCAAAGGTATTGGCAATAGAATGTTGCGGATTTTCTATGGGTCATAGGTTCTAACTATAGCTATCTACTGGTGACCGCCAGTAGATTATATATATATATATATATATATATATATATATATATATATATATATATATATATATATATATATATATATATATATATATATATATATTTATATATATATATATATATATCTGCTCCATTGACACCTGCCTACCGCACTCAGAGGCTGGTGCCTGCTTTGTCGGGGGTGCGCCCGACATATAATATCTGCTCCACAAGTCCCAAACCGCAATCACGCAGAAAATAAGGTAGCAGCACTCCCAGGGTTATATTCGCAGTATTTATTCAAAGAACGCGCTTTCGGCACTCGGCCTTCTTCAGTAATGAATCAAAGTCACGGCAAACAACCGCCATTTAAAATCATCACATGACATATCAACATAGAGCAGAATGTGGTCGCCATATTGGAGTGGGTCAAGTAGTTCAATGTGTGCATTTCGATAGACATCCCTACAACATATAGTCTGAACATAGGAACATCAATGCAATATGATTATAAACCACAGATATCACACCCTGAATGGGTATACCCTCGTTATAGTGCAAACATACTGTTGGATACATCAATGTCTGCACCCATCCACATAAAAGAAGATGCTGTGATACTGCCCCGAATGGCCATGGTCCCCTCGCTATGCATATGTCAACAATACATTACATCAAAAGTCATGTTATGAGTCATTTACATATTCAAAAAAGTGGTAAAATTCATAGATTACAATATTCATCCACCAAATTCATTCTGTCAATCATATTAAATGAACTGCCAAATCTTTGTGCATGTTTAAACCCATAGGCATTTTACTTTGCAGATCGATTATATATCGCGACTCGGGTCCTCTAAGTTTCTGTAACCTGTCTCCCCCTCTCACACTAGGGGGGACGGAGTCTAGACAAAAGTACGATAACAGGTCCCTGTTACGTGCATGTTCCAGGTCAAAGTGTCTAGCCACAGGATAATCTGCATTCTGGATCGCCCTCTGGTGCTCTAAAATTCTTAGTTTCACCGGATTTGTAGTACTGCCGACATACCTCCTGCCACAAGGACATGTCAAGCAGTACACAACATAGGGTGTTGTACAAGTAAGAAATTTTTGTATTCTTCTGGGTTTCTCAATCCCAGGAACTTTATACTGTACAATCCGCTTACTTACTTTGCACGCCTTGCAGCGACCACAAGGAAAAAAGCCTTTCAAGGGTTCTGACTTGGGTTTAGATTTGAAGTCTTCATGGTGACTGTGTACTAGGTAATCTTTCAAAGCCCTAGCTTTCCTACAAGTCACCAACGGGTAAGGGGGTAAATCTTTCTTTATAATGTTGTCTGTCATCAGTATGTTCCAATGCTTCCGCATAATACGTTTAAGATCAGAGGCATTGCTGGAGTAGGTTGTTATGAATCTAAACTCACCACCTCCTGTTTTCACTTGTTTGTTTTCTAGCAGCGTCTTTCTCTCTAGCCTGCTTACCTTGCTCCAAGCCTGTCTGAGTACCCCATCTTTGTACCCTCTAGCTTTAAACCTCTGTATACTGCTACCCGCAGCTTTGCGGAATTCCTGATCGTTAGTATTGTTCCTCTTAATCCGGAGCAGTTCCCCGTAAGGTATACTATTGACCAGACTAGTAGGATGACTGCTGGTAGCATATAAAGTGGAATTCCCAGCGGTCGCCTTACGAAAAAGTCTGGTTTGCAGGCTGTCATTTTCAATGAATACTGTCTGATCTAAATAATTCACTTCTGTATGACTAACTTCCCCTGAGAACTTCAGGTTGTTGTCGTTGTTATTTAATACTTCAATGTCTTCTTTAGCAAGTTCGACTGACCCCTCTATAATTATAAAGAGGTCGTCGATATAACGATACCAACCTCTCACGAGATCGTTCCATTTCTTGTTGCTGGGTGACCAGGCCACCTGCTCCTCCCACCACCCCACGAAAAGATTCGCGAAGCTGGGGGCGGAGCAGGTACCCATCGCCACTCCCGTCAGCTGTTTAAACAATTCCTTGCCAAAAAGAAAGATATTATTATCCAGACAGAATTGCATAAATTCAAGCAGCATCTTGTTATGCTCGAAGTATTTTACAGGTCTACTCTCAAGGAACCAAGAAATGGCTAGCAGTCCATCCTCATGTCCTATGCAGGTGTATAACCCGGTAATGTCAATGACCAACATGATATACCCTTCTCGCCATTCAAATTTTTCAATGCAGTTCAAAAAATGTTTAGTGTCTTTCAAATATGATTTCAGATTTACCACATGTGGAGAAAGAAAAGAGTCTATATATGTAGACAAATGTTCTGTGAGGCTGCCTTGCGAGGCCACAATAGGTCTCCCCGGGGGGTTCACCAAGTCCTTGTGTACCTTGGGTAGGTAATAGAATGTCGGAGTTATTGGATTCAGGCATCTCAAAAAAAGATGTTCATCACAGTTTAACATGTCTCTATTTTACCATTTAAAGATCATATCATGGTATGCTTTAATGCTGGTGTTATAAATAGATTCCGTTACTCTGATATATGTGGTAGAGTTGTTAAGTTGTCGTAACGCTTCTTTCTCATATTGTATTTTAGTAAGCAAAACAATGTTCCCTCCCTTGTCCGAGGGTTTGCACACCAAAGAAGAGTCCTCACATAATTTTTTCAATGCCAAGTGCTGTTTATTAGAAAAATTGTGATTCACATGTTTGAATTTCATTGTGCTCCTAAGTTTCCGCAAGTCTTGGATCACAGCCTCCGAGAAGGTGTCTATAGCATCAGTCCCCATTACAGGCATGAAAGTCGAAGTGGGTTTAAAGAATGTAGCACCCCCTTTTTGCTGCACTTCCATTTCTGTAACCAATTGTGTATTTCTCAGGGTCGTTTCTTCATCCACGTTAACCTCAAGCCTCAGTTCTTCCAAGAATCTGATGCCTGCCAGATCTCTGCAGGTTAATATGCCATCTCCTGTGCTATCAACATCCGTTGTTTTGCCAGGTGGGGGTTTCAATTTGAAATATTTGTATAGTTTTAGTTTGCGGATAAATTTAAAGAGGTCTATCCGTGTCTGAGTGAACTCTAAGTTTTTCTGTGGGCAAAAAGTGAGTCCAAGCTTGAGGATGTTTTGCTCTTCATCAGTTAGGATTTTGGATGTCAGATTAATTATAGTTAGATTATCCGTTGCTTCTATATCTTCTTCTTGTAGAAAATCTTCTTGCTCCTTGTTAAGGGTGGCGAGCCTATGATGTTGGCGGCTCCAGCCCCCCCTCCTCGTCTTCCTCTTGCTCCTCTTTTGTCTGGGGGTTTGCCCCTGCCCCTCTGGAGCTGTTGCTTCCGCATGACTTGATATTCTTCCTGAAAAGCCGACGTCTCCGGTGAACCATCCTGGCCGTCTTCGCTTGACACTTCAACCCCCGTAACGGACGAGTCTGAGGTTTCTGGAATTGTGGCAATAACTTCTGGTTGCTTCTTTCTCAATTCCTTCCTGGGATTGTCATATTTCTTGGAGAAGGTGAGCACCCTTCCCCTGCTATAATCCTTCTTGTCTCTCTCAAATTTCTCTTCTTTTCTTTGTTTGATTTTTTCTTCATATTTTTTTAAACGTTTTTTCATAGCTTCACGTTTCTCCTCTAATTTAGATTGGTCTTCTTCTTTGGACAGGTCATGTTCAATATCTTTAATTTGAGCAAGGGCCTTATCTCGGTCGCTCCAAGCAAAACGCACTAGAATTGTCAGACTCCCCTTGCAAGATTGGGCAGTGTGTTCAGCCCATGCATCCAATAACAAAGGGTCTGGGTTCTCATATGCCGGTATCGTGTAAATCCTAAGTCCTCTAGGTACACGATCAACGTCGATGTAATTCTGTAGGGAGGTCGCCTCCCACCATTTTCTAATTTCTCTCTCATAGAGACGATCCAAAGTCATCAATTTAGCATTCAAACCTGTTGCCTTATTGCTTGTGGCCCCCTGTGCTCCTCCCTGTGTATCAGCAGTTTTGATTTGATTTTTAAACATGCCCTGTTCCGCTTTCCGCCGCTCTGTTTCACAGAACATGACTTCAACACGTAGTTACAGCCGCAACTACAGTTTCAATATTGCGAACCCTGTCGCCAACAACAATTTGTCTGTTCGCTGTAAATGGTAACAGTCGGAGGATCCCTTACCCGTAACGTCAGCAGTCGCCGTAATTTCAGTCCGTCCGGGAGGCGAAGGGCATCGGGTGGGACTCCGCTGCTAATTCCAAGATAGCCAAAGTTGTGGTGCGGCTGGAATTTGTATATCTGCTCCGTTTACACCTGCCTACCGCACTCAGAGGCTGGTGCCTGCTTTGTCGGGGGTGCGCCCGACATATAATATCTGCTCCACAGGTCCCAAACCGCAATCACGCGGAAAATAAGGTAGCAGCACTCCCAGGGTTATATTCGCAGTATTTATTCAAAGAACGCGCTTTCGGCACTCGGCCTTCTTCAGTAATGAATCAAAGTCACGGCAAACAACCGTATATATATTCGGCAGAAGGACGTCTCAGCAGCAATCACGCAGCATCAAAGACGAGGCAACACCAGGTACTAGTGCTCAGAAGTTTATTTCGCTCTCCAACACACCGCCACTACGCGTTTCGGTCAAACAAGACCTTGATCACATGACACCGTTATGAGGCGGGAGTGCTCCTTTTAAAGTGATAACGCCAACCATAGCATGTATTTTGCAATAGACATAAAAGACATACTGTCTAAAATCAGTTACTGCATAAATGCAGATCGGCACATTATTCAAAGTTAGTTCATGTCAAATCAGGTTCACAGAAGGTCAAGGGTAAACGCTTTACACAACTGTAACGTGTGAATAAATAAGTACATAAATATTAATATAAATATAGAAATACATATAGCATAAATATAGCAGCAAGAGGAAAAGCATTATACAAAACATATAAATAAATAGATCAATAAATATGTTTAAAATAGTTCATGCTTTCCACATATGCAGATAACACACCCTGGTATGTGGCTTTACACCACTAGTTTAACCTGAACCAAGATTATGCCCACCAGCTCCCTAGTGGGCCCAGAAAGGCTTACTCTTCAAATGTGCAAAAATCGCATAAGTGCAAAATTTGGCAAGATGAATGTTGGCATAAATTAAAAGTAAGTGCTACCCTGTGTGTTTATCAATATCTAAAAGTGAATTAAGAATTACAATGATAAAAGTTAAAAGTTGTAGGTTGAGACAGCTACTATGATTCAGTGCGTATCAATGTCAATATCCTTGGTGATACTTATAAATAGGTGTGACAATCCTCCCCCGCATTGAGACCATTCGGTGTCTTGGTGTTTAAAAGGATAATATGTCTAGTCTCCAATCTCCGTAACAACTGTTCGCGGTCACCTCCCCTCCTCTGAGGCGGAACGGTGTCAATTACATAATACCGCAAATCAGATGAATTCTTGTTGTGTACCTCCTCAAAGTGCCTCGCTACCGGGTACGCAGTGTCGCCGTTGGTAATGGCCCTGAGGTGCTGGAGAATACATTTATGTACCTGCGGTCTCGTGCTGCCCACATAGTGTAGACCACAGGGACACTCCAGCACGTACACTGCGTACTCAGTGCGGCACGTCAGTTTATATTTGATGGAGGTCGGAGTCACACTGAAAGGGGTGGAGTATTCTGTCTTGCTGACTCCATTTCTGCATGCTTTACAGGAAGAGCATTTTATAAAACCTTTACTAGAGTTTAACCATAAAACACTGGTCCTAATCTCTGGGCTGCTGGACACCAAGCAGTTGCTCACTAGTGACCTGCTTACTTAGGACCGGATCACTTGTGATAAGTGCCCAGTTACGTTTGACTATATTTCTAATAGTACGATGTTGATTGCTGAATGTGAAAATAAGCCTAGTTTCACTATGAGCAATGCTGCCTGTGCCTTTCTTGCTCTGTCCTGTAATAGCGGATGGGGTACCTATATCGTGGATTGTGCTGGATAATAGGGATGATCTGTCTTGTGAGTTAGCTCTTATCATGGCTTTCTCAAGTACCTCATTAGAGTAACCCCTTTGCATGAATCTGTTTTTGCATAAGATTTGCGTCTCTCTAAAGTCAAGCTCTGAGCTACAAATCCACTTGATGCAGAGCATTTCACCGTTAGGGATACTCTTTATAAGATGCGCTGGTTGATGACTACCCGCATGGAGGACACTGTTACCGGCAGTTGGTTTTCGGTAAAGTTTAGTTTCAAGTCTCCCCTCTCTGATGTAGATTTCTACATCTAAAAAGCAAATGGATTTGTCACTGATGTGGCTAGTGAACTGCAGGTTCAGAGTGTTTTTGTTCAGTTTGTCAATAAATTCAACTGCCTCACTCTCCAAGCCATCCCATATGATAAAAAGATCGTCTATGTACCTTAACCATTTTACTATTTTGGTATTCATGGTATCCGCAAAGTAAAGCAGGAGGACCTGCTCCTCCCAGTAACCCATGTGCAAACAGGCATAACTGGGAGAGAAGCAGGCCCTCATTGCCACTCCCCTTATCTGTTGGAATAACTGATTTCCAAACAAGAAAAAGTTGTTATCCAGGCATAACTCGATCATATCTACTATCATGCGTGTGTGTTCATTGTAAATCACTGGTCGAGAACCAAGAAAGTATTGAACTGCTCTCAGCCCATCTTTATGGTAAATACTGGTGTATAATGCGGTGACATCTAGAGATATTAACAGATAGCTGGATTTCCCCTCCACATCATACACCTTTTTAAGAAAATCACCAGTGTCAAGCACAAATGAGGGTAATGACCTAACAAATTATTGGAGGAAGAAGTCCACATATTTACTGATATTCTCAAGTATGCTGTTACAGGCAGATATAATTGGCCGCCCTGGCGGTAACTGCGAGTTCTTGTGGATCTTCGGTATGAAGTAAATCACAGGTGTTACAGGATTGTCATTTCTCATGAATTTAAACTCATCCATATTTATAACACCGGTGCTTCTCCATGCCATAAGTTTGGAATAAACATTGTTCTTTGCCAGCAACACTTCCTTGGCATCAGTCCGTTGGTAGCAAGCACGGTCATTCAGTTGCCCCAGTGCCTCATCCATGTACATCTGGCGAGACCAAAGCACAACATTTCCTCCTTTGTCAGATTCCCTCACAATAATGTTTGTGTTGCTTTTCAATTTTCTAATTAGTTGATGGTATTCGAAATCGCGATAGTGATGTTTTTTTGGCAAAGTTGCCATGTTTGAGAAAGAGTTCCCTCAGTTCTAGAGAAACTTTGTTGTGAAATTGGTCAATGTTTTCTTTATTCATCAAGGGACAAAACTTGGACTTCGGCTTAAAGTTAGTGACTGTAGATAAATAGGTTGTTGGCATCGTGCCCGAGCCCGGGGTAGATGCTAGCGTAGTTGATTCATTTTACATTTCCATCAGGTCAAGCAACAGACTGTAGTCAGGTTGAGACAGGGTAGGGGATTGAGAACATGGCACAGCAACTGAGGTGGGAAGAGCATGCTTATGAGAGCAATGGTATTTTTGCAGTTTTAGTTTGCGCACATATTTGTACAGTTCGATCTTTGTGCCCGCATAGTCAAAGTTGCTTTTGGGGCTGTATGACAATCCTAGGGCAAGCAGAGAGGTTTCTTTATTCGTGAGTGGCACATCGGTAAGATTAATAACCGTAGGTGGTTCCGTTCCTGCAGAATTTATCTGCTGTTCCACTGTTTGCGTTGTTTTTTGATTACTTTGTTTCTTGTGCCTACGTTGTCTGTTGCAACGCCTCCTTGCTGCCCGTTTGGCGTTGACATCTTGCTTGCGGTGGCACCCTTGACACCTGAGCGGAGAGTCTGCTTGCGGTCCCGCTGCACTACCTCCAACTCCTGTGCTGGGGTAATCCTGCGAAACCCCATTCTCTGCGATCTAGCCAGCTCATTATCTGATTCGCTATTGATGTTAGAGCTGCCCCCGATAGTGATGAGGTTTCAGCTGGCACCGCCGTTACTGTGAGATTAGACGTTGTGGAGCTTGACGCTTTAGTCGTGTGTGAGGCTTTGATGTGGTCGTACTTTCTGGCAAACGTAAAGATTTGACCATGTTTGTAGTCAAGTCGATCTCTTTGGAACTGGTACGCCTTGCGCCGCTTGATCACGTCTTCCTCTCTTTTCAAGCCGACAAGCATATCGTCCCTATATTTTGCTAACTGCGGTGAGCTGGGCAATTTGTCAATTTCCTCATTTAATCAGTCAATTTCCAAGAGCAATTTGGCCCTATCAATTTCTGCGTATTTTATCAGTATTGCCATGAGCTTCTTCGAGGACTCGAGGTTACATTCTGCCCAATCGGCAAGCATACACGGGTCAGGGTTCTCGTAGGACGGGGCTAGCATGATTCTTAGACCCCGCGGGACCCGGCCAACCTCTTAGTACCCGATCAGCGAACAATGCTCCCACCACTTCGATTGTTCATCTTTACTTGCTTTCTCCAAGGCCTTGAACAGATCTTTTAGGGTGCTGTGCGATTCATGTGGGGTGGCTGAAATTAGTGGTACTGCACCGTCCCCGGCTGGGGAATTCGTGAACATAGATTTGGTTGCCTCAACCCGCCCCTGTAATGTGTCGGCGGACATGGTGATGTTGTGAACGTTAGATGTTGCAGATAATGCTCCCGTTAAAACACAATGTCACTAACGGGAGCAAGCACATTCCACATGGGACTTACTGTGGGGTCCGGCTTGCTGGCAGGTACTGTCGCTGCAACTCCTGTCCGGGGATCAATGAACGCCAGACGAACACCGACGTACGACCCGGAACTGCTACGACGTACTTCCCCGCTCTGAAACCGGAACTTCCACTCTCCCGGGGCAATTCGGTTACTCCTCACGGAGTGGAACAAGAAGACTCCAGGACTGGAAAAGCTGCTTCACACCACAAAATCCCAGTCGTGGAGGGGTTTGCCAATTTCAGGGAAGCAATCCTGAAAAATATTTTCAGCAGAAGGACGTCTCAGCAGCAATCACGCAGCATCAAAGACGAGGCAAACCCAGGTACTAGTGCTCAGAAGTTTATTTCGCTCTCCACCACACCTCCATATATATATATATATATATCAGGCAATGAATCACTTACCTTGAAAAGTGACAAACGGAGCGCACTCAAAGGAAAGGTTACATCCAGCATTTATTTTCCAAAATACGAGTCAATCCACAGCCTCCTACGCGTTTCGTTCTCACTGAGAACTTGTTCACGGTTAGGTTGCTAATGATTCCAGACATACTTGTTTCAAAATCATAATCACATGACTTCCTGTTACATTATTGTTATGTGAACTACAGACCCCTAGCATTCTGGTCTTCGCGTAGGAGGCTGTGGATTGACTCGTATTTTGGAAAATAAATGCTGGATGTAACCTTTCTATTGAGTGCGCTCTGTTTGTCACTTTTCAAGGAAAGTGATTCATTGTTTGATTTATATCGGCTGGGCTCAGCCGAAGGAGCTTGCATCAAAACAAGTTGGGCGCTCCGGTCCGCTCCTATCCTTAAAGTTTGGGGGTGATTCGTCAAGCGGGTGCCGAGAAAAAAGGGGGGTCTCAAGACATGTTTTCCCCATCCAATTTTCCATAGGAACTTTTAATCGCAGCTACAGCCCGAACTGCTGAATGGAATGACACCAAATTTGGCAAAGAGGTAGTCCTTGGTTCACACTCGTGCCTTTTGGTTAAATGGTGTAAGTCTGTTCAGTAGTTTTCTAGACATTAAAGGAAAAAATACATATATATCTGGGTGGAGCCTAACGACACATCTCATTGTGAGATCTGATTGGCTGTCAGCAGTTCATCCAAGAAGTGTTGGCAGCCATCTTGGGACCAATATACATGATAGCACCTCATTAAAAAGCATTGCAGTTAAGAGAAGGTTTTAAGAATTTAGTTACATTATAAATCATTTGTTGATGGTACCATACTCATTTTAGGAATTGTGGTGTGTTCTAAGGTGATTTTACCATGTGAAAAAGCCTTCTGATGGGATATCATGAATCATGTTTGAGAGAAAACTATTTTCTCATGCTTTTAGAACAGAGGTTTGGAAGGTGATCTATAAGTTAAAATGAGAGCATATTTTCTGTAAATTCACATTATCTTTCTCAGTCATGTGAGAATGAAGTCTGACATTCCCAGTGAAACATGTACATCCAACAAGGGCAGAGACTGTCAGTTGATTCCTTTGTGTTCTACTGCATCTTCCCAAAGTGTTCTAAAGAACATCTAGAGTGATAACAGCCTTATGGCTCATGACAAAAGTATTGCACACCTGAAGCCATCTTGATTGGAATAAAGTGGTAACTCTTAAAACATTTAATTTAAGAAGGAAGAAAATGAGGGGGTTCATTTTGCCATAGAAAGTATGATTAGTGCTGCAGAAAGAAAAATTAGGGCACATTATGAGTGAATTCTCAAATCCTCTTCTATTTCATTAAAAACAATTCCGACATGCAGACTGAAACATGTACTTTCAATACCAGAAGCACACTTCCCTGGTGAGCAGTAGATTTACTACAGTGATCAAATGAGCAACTAGAGTGCTAACATTCAGAATTTATGTCAAATGTGTGACACATCTGAATGCCTTCTTGATGGAACCAAAGTAAAACACTGAAAGTATTTCCTACTGAGGAGACTGTAGTAAATGAGGAAATTAGGAAACTTCATAACAAATAAGTCTCCAAAGATGGCCGCCAGAGACAAAAGAGCCCAAATGTAGCACAAATATTGCCCAGATGTAGCCCAAGTATAGCCCAATGACAGAATGTCCCAGAGTGTTCTAAAGAACAACTAGAGCGCTAACAGTCTTACTTATGAGAAAAGTATGGAACACCTGAAGCCATTTTGATTGGAATAAAGTGGTAACACTTTAAACATTTACAAAGGAACACAATGTAGGGCTCCATTTTGCTGTAGAAATATGATTATTGCTGCAGAAAGAAAAATTAGGGCACATTTTGACTTCTCAAATCCTCTTCTATTTCATTAAAAAATTCTAACGTGCAGACTGGAACATGCACTATGAATACCAGAAGCAGACTTTCCTGGTGAGCAGTAGCTTTACTACAGTGATCTAATGAGCAACTAAAGTGCTAACATTCAGATTTTATGGCAAATGTGTGACACATCTGAATGCTTTCTTGATGGAACCATAGTAAAAAACTGAAAGTATTTCCTACTGAGGAGACTGTAGTAAATGAGGAAATGAGGAAACCTCATAACAAATAAGTCTCCCAAGATGGCTACCAGAGACAAAAGAGACCAAATGTAGCACAGATATCTCCCAGATGTACCCCAAGTATAGCCAAATGACAGAATGTCCCAGAGTGTTCTAAAGAACAACTAGAGCGCTAACAGTCTTACTTATGACAAAAGTATGCAACACCTGAAGCCATCTTGATTGGAATAAAGTGGTAACGCTTAAAACATTTAATTTGCAAAGGAACAAAATGAGGGGCTTCATTTTGCCATAGAAATTATGATTAGTGCTTCAGAAAGAAAAATTAGGGCACATTTTGACTTCTCAAATCCTCTTCTATTTCATGAAAAAATTCTAACATTCAGACTGAAACATGCACTTTGAATACCAGCAGCAGACTTCCCTGGTGAGCAGTAGCTTTACTAGAGTGATCTAATGAGCAACTAGAGTGCTAACATTCAGAATTTATGGCAAATGTGTGACACATCTGAATGCCCTCTTGATGGAACCAAAGTAAACAAGCATTGAAAATGCAATAGGTCTCGCCATCGTTTGATTTAAAGCAAATCTGTTTGTAATTAGGTGGCTTTTTAGCTTTGCTTTTATTAGTGTTTTTCAAACTTTCATGTACATACCATGCATATGTATGCATATATGTATATGTATGCATGCATTTATAGTTGTATTTATATAGATATGCAGATTATATATATGTTTATATATGTATGTATATATATATATATATGAATAGAACTTCGTCATTCGCTCCAAGAAAAATCCGGAAACAAAACAAACGAAACGGACCCTTGTAGGTTGATTTTAAGAGCTTAATTTATTCTGTGCACCCTCTTGTCCGCGGTCGCCAGTAGGTAGTTATAGTTAGGACCTAGTTTCCATAGGAAATCCTCAACATTCTATTTGGATTAACTTTGGCCCTGTTGGATGAATCTTTGCGAATTTCTCAAAGAAGATGGCTCGGTCTGCTGCGCTCCTTCCCTGAAAGTTTGGGGGGGATTGGTGAAGTGGGGGCTGAGATAAAAGGGGGTGTCCCAAAACGTGTTTTCTCCATGTTATTTTCCATAGAACGTTTAGACACGGCTACAGGTGGAACGGCTGAATGGATTTATAAGAAATTTGGCAAAACTGTAGAGTCCGGCTCGCAGATTACGCTTTTTTTGGAATGGTGTAAATCCGTTCAGTAGTTGCTGAGAAAATTAAAGTTAAAGTCAATTATATATCTATACGCGCGCACGGGTGCGCGCACTCAAGCGGCTGCGCGCGAGCGGAATTTTTTTGTTGCTGCGTGACGTCTGTTAACGTTCGATTCGAAGGAAATCAGGAAGTGTTGACCTCCATTTTGTCACTGCGAGTAAATATATTGTCATTTCAAAGCGTTGGAACTTGGAAAGGGGAGAAGGTAGAGATTGTTTTGCTGCATAGGTTTTCTCAGGTTGTGCAGTAAGGTCCTTAAAGGCGAAAATATATATATATTTTTTTTTTAAAAGTTGCGGGGTGCGCGCACACCTATTTACAAGAGTGTGAAAATGGAGATAAATCAGAAGTTTGAGTGCTTTGATATAAGGTGGCTCTGAAAAGAGCCCTTGTGTTAATTGAGTTGTTTCTGCATTTATAAGTAAGTACCGATGCAGAGTCTGATGTTGCAGAGGAAGATTTTGTTTCCCTCATCCGTGAAATGAACACCATCTGTCCTATAGATGTCTTGCATGTGGTAACGCAAGTTGTTGTGGTAAATAGAACCCATGCTGTAATCTCTGAGGAAAGCAGAAACAGATTTATTAACATGTCTCCTTGCTTTCTCAATTTGTGCACAATGTTGATTGGACCAATTCCATTTCTGTCTTTGGCATATATTGGAATATACCAAGGCAGTTCGAGGAAAAAGTGTCATCAATTGTCTAAAGGTGTCTTTTAGAAGCATTTCCAGACCTACCCCAGTCAATGTGCCTAGATAGTTCCCACCACAGTGCACAATTATAAGGTCTGGTTCTGGGAGATGCATAAAAGTTTTCACCAATGGTATTAATTGGTGACATCTTAATCCTCTTTGCCCAATCCACGTTATCTGCACATTTGGTAAATCAAGGTTGGAAATTCGTCTGCTTGCTGCATATTTTCCACTCCAGTGAATATAGCTATGTCCTAAAAGCCAAACCTTCATTTTCAAGGCAGATGCACTCGTACTCCGATGGGTTCTGGAAGAGGAATGGCAGTTAGAAGCTGAAAGTCAGGATAAAAAAATGGATGAGGCTTGGTGTCGTGGAAAAACAAAAAATGATTGGTTGATTCTAATACGTGAAGATTGAAGACTACGTTGCATGTTTATTTTATTTTATTTATTTTATTTAGAAAGTTTTATATAGCGCGAACGTGACCCTTGGGTATCAGAGCGCTTCACAACATATATGAACAGGAGGTATATTAGAAATACAGAATACATAAACATGAGGTAGATTAGACAAACCATTCACATAGCGTTACCTAAAGGGAATGAAGGTAGGTAGTTATAGTTCCATACATTAGGTGTAACCTACTGCTACAATTCACCTAGCATTGTCTTACTGGAGTATGGTAAGTTATTTATACTTTACATAACTAGGCGTATCATATTGAAATGAGGTAGATGCGGTTAGTACTAACACCAGGATAGCATAATGCTAAAATTTTCAACCTGTGTCTGACCCCAAGTTGACAAAAAGTTTATAACTTTTCTCCAATATCCTGTTAGATTCAATGCTGAGTTCCTGAGTAGACCATACTGTCTTGGCTTTGATTATGCAATTTCATCTAGTTCTCTCTGTGCTCTAGCCTCTGGGTCGTTACTGCTTACTGGACATTGTTTCTAGTTTCCATTCGATGCTCCGTGCGGGCCCTTTCCGATGCAGTGACGTTGAGGTCCGTACTTGACTATGTAAGGAACTTGTTCATTAGGAAGCTCTTAGCTTCCTTTTTGAATGTAATAATGTTAGTGATTTTCCTGATCTTCGGAGGGAGTGAGTTCCATACTCTGGGGGCTGCCCCAGAGAACGCTCTGTCATAGGTTTTCTTTTTCCTGAATATGGGTGGCCTCAACAGCAGCTCCTTGGCACTTCTGGCCGGTCTGCAACCTCCCGATATCTTAATCTTCTGGGCCAGGTAACTCGGTGTTTTGTAGTGGAGTGCTTTGTGTGTGATACATGCCATTTTAAATTGGATTCTCGCTTCATATGGAAGCCAGTTTAACGCTTTTAGGTGAGGTGAAATATGGTCGAACTTCCTCGATCCGGTGATGAGCCTTGCCGCTGCATTGAGGCATGCTTTTAGCGGTGCCGTGGACATTTTTGGTAGACCTGCCAAGGTTGTACATCCGTATTCAATCCTTGAGATAACTAAGGATTGAATTGCTAGTTTGAGGTCTGCCGATGAGATGAACGGTTTCATTTTCCTTAAGTAGTTCAAGTGAAAGCGCGCACTTTTTGCCATTATTTTGATGTGTGCTTTCATGTTTAGATTCTTGTCCAAGGTGACTCCTAACGATTTGGCTGAGTCCACCAGCGTAGGGGTGCAGTTTAGTGCTGTGATCATTTTGGTCCACTCTATCGTCTCTGAATTGATCTTAGGTGGTGAAATTAATAGGAATTCAGTTTTTTGAGCATTCAGTTTCAGGTGATTACTGGTTAACCAATACATTGTCTTTCTTAACGCTTCATTGATTAACTTGATGTCTTCTAGAGATGCTACTTTGATGTAGATCTGCGTGTCATCCGCGTACATGTGATAGGATATGTTTGCGTCTTGGAGGATTTCTGTCAGAGGTTCAACGTAAAGGTTAAAGAGTGAGGGAGATAAGGTAGATCCTTGAGGGACCCCGATCGAGTTTGGACAAGAGGGGGATAAGGATTGGTTGACCAGGAATCTTTGTGATCTGTTCTGAAGGAAGGATTCAAACCATTTCAGTACCAGACCTGATATTCCCATCCTCTTGTGTAGCCTGTCTAGTAGTTTCTCATGATTTACCGTGTCAAACGCTGATGATAAGTCTAGAAGGACCAGTAGACATGTTCTATTAAGATCTAGGGCCTGTAAGGCGTCATCCGCGATATGTAGGATCGCTGTTTCCGTGCTGTGTCCTGTTCTGAATCCTGATTGGCAGTTGTCCAATAGTCTGAAGTTTGTGATGTGTTGGCTTAGTTGATTTTGTACGCATTTTTCGATTAACTTGGCCAGTAATGGAATATTGGTGACTGGGCGAAAGTTATTCGGATCTGCTGGGTCCGCTGTTGGTTTCTTGATGATCGGTGTCACTTGGCCTGCTTTCAGGCATTCAGGAAGGACCCCTTGCGATAGCGATGCATTTATTATTTTTGTCCATATTGGGATGATGACGTGATTGATATTTTGTAAACATTTGGTGGGGAGTGGATCATTGAAGTGGTTATTTGGTTTGATGTCCTCTAGTGTTTTGGCGATGGTATTCTGATCATACGTTTTGAAGGTGTCCCAGTGTGCTTTGTTTTTAGTTTCCTCAAGGTCGTTTGTCTGAATGTTATTGTGTAGACTGTGTGGTTGGATGAGTAGATTGTCCGCTTCAGCTTTGAGCTCTGTGTCCAATGTGATGGCCTTGTCGGTGAAAAACTTAGCGAATACTTCACAGCTCAGAAGGGTTTTAGTGGATTCTTGGGCTGATTTTGCCGATTTGTTGGATTGTTGCTTTAGGACCTCGAATAGTTTCCTTGGTCTGTTTTTGGCGTTATCCAATTCTGATCTAATATATTCCTTTTTAGACTTCAGGATCTTTTTGTTGTATTCCTTCCTTATTTTCCTTAATGATTTCAGCTCTGGAGTTGCCGGGTTTTGTCTCCATATCCTTTCGGCCATTCTCAGTTTCCGTCTATCCTCGTTCAGATCTTCATTAAACCATGGGTTTTTGTCCTTTTCCGACACTCTTTTTAACTTTAGTGGCATAGTGGTGTTAACTAAGTTTGTGACTGTTGTGTTGAAGTGGTCTATTAGGTCATTCACGTTCTGCATGTCCTTTGGTAACTTGAGATCTTTCTCACATTCTTCTACTAATCGTTCGATATTCGACTCTTTAGTCTCCCGTGTCCACTTCTTGAGTTTAGTAGGCTGCTTAGTCTTTCCCCTTTTCAGCGTTGGCATTAGGAAGGTTATGACGTGGTGATCCGACCAGTCGCATGGCATAACAGATTGTAACTGTATGATATTGCTTCTTGAAAGTATCCAATCAAGAATTCCTCCTTTCGAGTGTGTTGGTTGTGTGCATGCTTGGGTAAGGTTTAACTCAGTCAGGAAGTCCTTCAGAGTGTTGATCAGTTTGTCCTTATTGTCGTTCCAGTGTAAGTTAAAATCACCTAGGAATATGTTGTTCGAGTGGATGTTAGAATTTTCCGTGATAATCTCCATTAACTGGTCTATAAAGGTAGCATTATTTCCTGGGGGATGATAGATGACATGCAGGATGCAACTTTGAATGCCTGTAGATCGAACATTAAGGCCTAGGTATTCAAAGCCTTCCATAGGGTCGGATTGAATTTGGTTGATTTCTATATCAGATCGGTGGATGCAGGCTATCCCTCCCCCAATCTTTATTGGTCTGTCCAGTCTTACTATGTTATACTGGGGGGGCACTAACAGGTCTATGCATGGTGATGATGATTCCGAGAGCCAGGTTTCAGTTAGGATAGCTATATCGATTTCCTGATTAATGATAAGAGCAGCAACGTCTGATGCGTGCTTTACAGCTGACCTGCAGTTGAGCAACATGCATTTCACTGGTTTTCTTGCATTATTAGATTCCTGTTCACTCAGGTTCGTGGATATATGGACTTGCTGCAGGTTGTTGAAGTCTAGTTTCCTTCCATTTTGTTTGGATATTCTGTTAGCATCAATCGGCACAGTTTTAATTATCTCCCCTCTACTGTGTTCTTCGGGTTCGTAACTATTCAGTATTGACCTTGTTTCTTCTTCTGTTAAGTACCTGAGGGTTCTCTTTGGTCTATTTTGTCTGCTCGACATCTGCAGTAGTTCTTGCATGTGCTCAACTTTGGAGTGTGTATCTACCGTGAGTTCCAGGATGTTTTCCACTCTTTTCAGTGTGATTTGTAAGTCTTTTGACATGTTTTCAATTTGTGTCTGTATTCTATTAATTTCTTTTTGAGACTGCGGTCCTGTATTCATAGTGTTCCTCCTCTCTGTTCGATGCTCATCTTTTGTTTCCTCATGTGTAGGTTCCGTTCCTTTTCTCAGGTTCCTTTCTTTGGTGCCTCCGGTTCCATTAGCCATGTCTCTATTGTGTGGGATGTGTAAGGAAGACGCTCTTTTACGTGGACTCCCTTTCGGTATTGGGTGGTGGCTACTTTGTGTGTTCCTACTTGACCTTTGACTTGTACATGGGGCGCTTGCTGGGGTGGTCGCGTTTTCCAGGTCACTTATGTTTAGGTTCTTACTGAGTGGCCTCTCTGACGGCGAAGTCATATCCTGTGAGCGCAGTCTTCGTACTTCCCTCAGTGTTTGCTGCGGGGCCTTCTTATTAGTGCTTATGGGTAATTCTTCACCGTTTTCAGTCATTTCATCCTGCCTGACTTCTCTCTCCATTGAGTCTTCTGGCGCTGTTAGGCATTGCGGCTCAGCGTCTTGGTGGATCAGCGATGTTTCTTCCTTCTGTGCTTGTGTCGGATCTAGAGCTGTAGTAGTCCGAGGTAACCGATTTTCTGAGCTCTCTATATCATCGTTATTCCGATTGAATTTTGTCTTTGACATTGCTTGTTGGGGGTGTTGATATTCATTAGGTCGATTACCGCCTGTGTCATTTGGATGCGTTCTGTGTTGCGAGTCCTGTGTGTCTCTCAGTAGAATGATGTCAGTGTTGGTAGAATCGATGGAGTCTGGACTATCTACTTGCCCATTCAGAGGGCGTTGTTGTTTCCTTGTGTTCTCTACACAATCCTTTAAGGTAGGGAATATGTGGTCAAATGTTTCTAAGTCGGCATTGGCTGCCTGTATAAGCACTATTCCATTCTTATATAGCGTTATGCACAAGTCTGCCTTGATTCTAGGTGACGGTGTGATCACTAGTTTAGTGCCATGTGGTATATTGCTGACAGATTGTATGTTGAGCTTCTCTGTAATGACTGTGCGCCATTTCGCCGTTTTCCTGGTAAAGAATATCATGTCGTATGCGATCACGTTTAGGTCTTGGTTACAGCACGGGTCCGAGATCAATGTGTCAGGGTTTTTCCTCAATAGATTGTGTTTAAATTTTTTGGCTGAAGTTTTGGAAAGAAAGGGTGGATATTTTATGATGTGAGCATTTATGCCTGCCACTTCTAAGTTATTTTCGGTCATTTTTGTAGTTTGGTGGTCCGCTTTTTGGTGTTGCTGACTTTTAAGTGGGGAGAGTTCTTTTTAAGATGGCTTCCACTGATCTTCTTAAATTAAATTAAATTTATTATTGTCTATCTTTTCTTCTTGTAGTCTATGTAGCAAGCGCTGTGTGAGATTTTCTCTTGCTTTTTAACTAAAATTTCTTCTTGGGGCCAACGTTGTGCATCGTTATGAGATCTCCTTCACTGTCGTATTTTCTATTGATTTCTTATTAGTATTAAACACATGATCCTCAATGTTTTTCTCAAACTTTTGCCAGGGTTCTTTTCTCCGGTTCTCCTTGCTGCGTACCTATCTCCTCGTAAGTATACTGCAGCCGTTTAGCCTTATTTGCGAGAAGCAGATTTTGCTCATGTGCTGTTGCTGTAGGGTTGTTTTCCCCACCGTCCTCCTTTTTATGTTTATTTTGGGCCCAGGTCTTGTTTTTAACGGTTGGTTGTGCTTGTTTTTTGGTTGTTCTCTGCTCCTGATATCTTTTTAGTCGCCATTTTAGTGTCAGGCCGGGTTAGATCAGTTCCTCGCTTGCTAGCAGTGGTCCAACCGACTCCCTGTTATCTAGTAACGTTTTCTGCTCATTAGAGATGGCTTAGGTGATGGACTAGGTGAAAGGGCAGCCCTCCGTTTTAGTATTAGTCCGCCCTCTAAAACGCAGCTTCCCGAGGTCGTCGACCAAGCCAGGATCCCTTATTGCTAATTTACTGTTTTCTTGTTGTATATTGAGGTGGTAGCAGCTACCGCCCTCCGATTACTTCGTTCTCCCCTATTCCGGCCGCTTAGTTACTTTAATTGACTAAATGTCCTTTCCGGCGGCCATTTTGAGGTCAGGCGGGGCGTCTCCCTACCTCGGCGCGTCCAGACGGCACCTCCGGCAGCCCCTTTCAAGCTCCGTTTCTGCTCCTCTGCAGTCATGTGCAATGACGCCTTCACTCCCGAAGTGCTCCGCAGCCCCGCAATGAAGCCTTCAACTCCCGATGTGCTCCGCAGCCCCGCAGCACCCGAGGGCAGGCATCGACTTCTCAGCCAGCGTCCTCTCCCGACGGCTACCCTTCCGCTGTTCAGGTAGGCTGATTTCTTCTTTCCAACTCGCTTACGGTGGCCGGTCGCTGGAGGGGTTTACTTCGGGATTTATACCGTTTGGTAATCCCTAACCCCGGAGCTCCTGCCTAGAGCTCCTACTTGGCGGCCATCTTCTCTTGACATCTTGACATGTTAATGTTATGTAAAAGAAAAAGTAGTATTGGGTGTGAAAAAAATGACATGTAACAGAGCTGTGGATAGGCAGGTGTTTCTGGAGGGAAAACAGTGTTGTTAGTTTGCTGTAGAACTTTTGACCTGTGCCTTCAGCCAGGTGCAGAATGAGGTATTACCATGGAAACAGCCAGAGATGGCAGTGGGTGATGGGTGACTTTTATGTGACATTGAAAATATTGTGAGGGACAACCAACTGAAATGTAAATTTGAATACAAAATTTTGCGGGAGGAAATATGATTGGCTGAAGAGACATATATGAGTCTGTATTGACTGGATATCTGTGCCATTGAATTTTGGTTGCAGTGATAGCAGCATAATTGAGACTTCCGTCAAACGAATATCTATTTTGTGACTGTCACTGTTGTACATCGTACAAAGCATTGGTAAAGGTAAGTCTGTAACTGTTTGTTTTGTCATGTACCGTAAAAGAAAGGGTTCACGGGCTGTTATAGGCCTGTGGGTTCTAGTATGAGTAAATCAGGTCGACAAAAGAAAATATTAAGTTAGTACAGCTGAAGTTACGTGGAACACATGAATACTGTTTCAATATACAATCATTTTAGTTGAGATTATGGATTAAAAGAGAGAACGTGTATATTTGAAATGTTTATTCAGAAATGCACTGTTTTCAAGGCAAGTTTCTTATCTAATACGAGTGCAGACATTGCAAAAAACAAAGTAATCGGTATAGCCACTAGTACATAAAATACAAACGGTATAGTTGATGTAAAATGAATATGGTTTAGCAAAATTAATTATACACTCTTATGAGGAAGTATATTGGGGCAGATTTATGAAGGCCTTGCGCCGCCGGTGCGTCACTTTTAACATAAATAAGGTTCATTATATGTTAATAAATGGATGAAGGTCTCTGGCCTTTCAGTTTAGGAACGATACATGAAAATGCTAGTGGTTAGACAATATGTCTTTATCAATGAGCTCTCTGCATGTGAAGCACTATCACGTTTCTGTTATGGTATTGTGCAAGGGAAAAAAAACGCGCCAAAAACGACAAAATGGCGAGAGGTGCATGTATGTAATGTGTTGGATCGTTCGCAAATCAGTGTTGGGTTCAGAGAGTGAGTCGTTTCTAAGTAAGGGAGTGTTATATCTATGCTTGTTCGTCGTAAACAAAGAGGCACCATGTTCAGACCCCCTCTTTCCCCATTCCATCGGTCGTTCGATCATCACTCAAGTCGTACAAAAACATCTCTCTTATCGAGTCAACGCGTGCAACGTATAGCCTGTCGAGTTGTACACATTTGGTCATACACGCGTGCATTCATATCACCCAAAGTCGTCATGTCCTCAGGGGCAGTCCCCATGGATAATGTATCATTTTTCCCCGCGGAACCATGGCTTGTTGCTTAGGTCTTCTCCATACCTTAGTCGATGTTCCGATGTGACCTGCAGTGAGAAGGGGAACAAGAGGGGTTGGGGGCAGCGTTTTAAGACACATCCGCGCGCATAAACCCAAAAAGGTTTTTACTTACCGCGTACTCGACCTATCTCCCCGGGGTGCAGTCCCTTCCATCTCGGCGTTTTAAGCCTAGAGGGACTGGTAGTGCGGGGGGCATAATCATTGATGGACTGTACATTGCATAGATCGTCCACGTGTGGTATTGCGGATCTTGTGTGGGGGGGGTCTTCGACACAAAAGGGCAGTCAGTGTAGGGTGGGGTTGAACTCGTGTTCTCCTTCGAGGAGGCGGGGCGGTCTACAGTGGTACCGGGTCTGGTTTAGGGACATCTGAAACAATTTCCCTGAGATATGTGGCATACAAGGTAAAACAGAACCCCGGGACCTATATCGATTGCCTTATGTTGCACAAAAGAAAAAAATACACGTAACAGACTTGGATCATTTACATTTTCACTATTTCTGGGTACTTTGCTTTTTGACCTTTCAGTAACCGACTTGCTTTATTTCGCCTGTATTTTACGTAGATCGGAAACAATGGCTATGTATTCGAACTTACCAATCCAAGAGCTACTATTATATTTGGTTTTCACAAAATCTTTATTCAGAAATGATGACGTACAAATGCAGGCATACAACCACGTAAGTGATGACGCACAAATGCAGGCCTAAAACCACGTGGGCCAGCCACGGAGCAGACTGGGGCTGTACATGAGGGCATATTTATCTGAGGAAAACATAACTGAGTCGGTGGTCATTTTATTTCATCAAGGTACGATAAGTGCAATAGAATCATATCGAAAATTCATTGTGGGCAAGTACCATCAGTGTTGAAAAATCGACCTTTCAATAATACTGTAATTAATGATGCGTCAGAACTTAATATCAATTCATTGTCCGAATGTTCAAGCAATACTCATCCCCTCCCGCCATGTGCTTCAAGAACTGCATCCATATTTCATGATCTGAAGTCTGAGCATCCGGAACACAACGGGGAATTGCGAGTTTCGTTTATACCGGCGCCATTTTGGGTGGGGTCAGGCGGGCCCAAGTATAGTCAAAATGTCTCCACCAACTCGGGGTTGGACCAGAATCTCTTTCGGCAGTCCAGAAGTTCCGTTAAGGGGCAACCGAAGGGACCGGTGACATGAACCATCAATCAAAGAAAAGGGAGGGGCAACAATCTTTCCTACCGGGTCATACTGATGTTCCACCGGAACCGATCGAATCAGTAGTCTGCAGGATTTTTGGTCATTCAAACTGAGGCTGGCGTCAGCATGAGAGCGCCAACATCTTGTGGCTACGCTTTGGTCGTTCTGCGGGCAATCATGGCAGTCCTTTCCCATCGGGGGCGGGCGGAGGCCCGCGGAGGCCGAGGGCCCTCCGCAGCTCTCGTAGAATCTTCAAAGTTGAGGAGAACGCCTCTGGACAGGGGCCCATTTTCTGGTTAACAGGCGACCAGGCCAACTTTTCACGCCAGGCCCATTCCTGCAAAGTCGACCGCCATTTTTAGGAGATCTGCAACCACCGGCAGTCACTGGGTTGCAAGAGCAGATGGACTCCAGCCTGTCGGGCGAAGCATCGTTGCACCGCCACAGTGGACGAGACCCTGCTGGGTGAGTGGAACGTCGCTGCACCACAAGAGTGGACGAGTCCTTTGCCGGGTGCGTGGAGCGTCGCTGCACCGCAAGAGTGGACGAGTCCTTTGCCGGGTGCGTGGAGCGTCGCTGCGCCGCAAGAGTGGACGAACCCTTTGCCGGGTGTGTGGAGCGTTGGGGGTGCAGCTGAGGGGCCTCCACCTGGGGAGGCGGGAGAGGCTCGTCCGCGCCGCCTCTCCCTCCCAGTGCACCCCACGGCGTCTTGCTGACATTTGTTATGGCCGGACCAGGCGATGAAGAGAGGAGGGGGGGGTCGGAGGCATATGCAAGACATCCCCCCCTCGTGGCCTGCAAGGCGCCGAAAGAGGAAGGGAATGGGAAGACAAGTACATCTCGGGTCGGGCCCATGCCTTCTCCGGCCGATGGCGGCCGGCCGCTCTTTGCCACGGCCCCAGGAACGGATCCCTTGGTTCATCCTGGGGACAGGCCTTGGCGCGTGGTGTCGCCTCCGGACTATTCGCGTAATGGTTCTCCACCCCAGGCCGTTGCCGACGGCTTTTGTAGACTTTCTGACGCTCAAAAACCCTACTAGAAAGCAGCCCAAAAGTAGCCCAACATTGCTACTTTGGGGAAGAAGGGACAGGGACGGTGTCAAGTAGGGTAGTCAGACAAAATATCGAAATTAAAATATCGATATACAATAATATCGATGTTTTAATATCGATGGTATAGAATATCGATGTGCCATAATATCGATAGACAGAATATCGAGATTAAGGTATGTATGTTAGTAATATCGAAATTTTGTTGTTTAGTGTTATGTATTTTATTTTGTTGTTTATATGTTTGCTAAATATGTTTAGAAATGTATGTTTGAAAATTAGTAATTTTGTTAACATTTTGCGTTTTAGTATTAGAGCGGGTTGTAGTTTTATAGGGGAATAGGGTGGGAAGTAATTTAATAATAATTAATTAATTAATATATGTTTGTAAATATTGTAAATTAATAATTAATTGGTAGTTAATTAATCTTAATTAGTTAATTAATTAATATATGTTTGTAAATATTTTTAAATAATAATTAATTGGTAATTAATTAATATTAATTAGTTAATTAATTAATATAAATGTGTACATATTTTTATTTAATAATTAATTGGTAATTAATTAATATTAATTAGTTAATTAATTAATATAATTTTGTACATATTTTTAATTAATAATTAATTGGTAATTAATTATTATTAATTAGTTAATTACATTAATTAGATACATTTTTTAATATATATAATTTGTTTTATTGTTAATTAATTATTTGGGAAAAATTAATATTAATTAGTAAATTAAATTAATTATAGCTAATGTGCTAATATATTTACTTTATTTTTATTGTTAATTAATAATTAATTGGTAATTAAATAATGTTAATTAATTTTGGGTAAAGGAGTATTTTTAGGGTTCAGGGTCAGTTTTCAGTTCTTGGGTAAAGGGGTATTTTTGGGGTTCAGGGTCAGTTTTCAGTTCTTGGGTAAAGGGGTATTTTTAGGGTTCAGGGTCAGTTTTCAGTTTTTGGGTAAAGGGGTATTTTTAGGGTTCAGGGTCAGTTTTCAGTTCTTGGGTAAAGGGGTATTTTTGGGGTTCAGGGTCAGTTTTCAGTTTTTGGGTAAAGGGGTATTTTTAGGGTTCAGGGTCAGTTTTCAGTTTTTGGGTAAAGGGGTATTTTTAGGGTTCAGGGTCAGTTTTCAGTTTTTGGGTAAAGGGGTATTTTTAGGGTTCAGGGTCAGTTTTCAGTTTTTGGGTAAAGGGGTATTTTTAGGGTTCAGGGTCAGTTTTCAGTTCTTGGGTAAAGGGGTATTTTTGGGGTTCAGGGTCAGTTTTCAAGTTTTTGGGTAAAGGGGTATTTTTAGGGTTCAGGGTCAGTTTTGGGTTTTTGGGGTACAGGGGTACTTTTAGGGTTCAGGGTCAGTTTTGGGTTTTTGGGGTACAGGCGTAAAGGGTAAAAATAAAATAAATTTAAATTTAATTTAAATCAATTAAATGAAATTAAAAAAAAAAAATTACATTAAATTATTAAATTTTTTATTTATTTTAAATGTATATGTATTACTTTTAATTTTTTAATTATGTTTTAATGTTTTTATTAATATTTGTTAAATTATATGTATTTTAACATTATTTTTACATTATTATTAATACATTTAAAAAAACGATATTTTTAATTTCGATATTTTTGTACTACGATATTATTTTTTCGATACTTTTGTACTTACCTTTATGAAGATAGGATCCCGATATTATTGTCCTCGATATTTTTGTTGCGATATTTTTGTATTGCGATATTTTTGTGGTCGATATTATGTCATACATTCGTCAAGTAGACGGCGAAATGCATTGTGGGTTTGTTGCTGCGGCCGTTTGTCATGTAAATAGTTGTTTTAATATATTTTTGTTCAAGAATAAAAACTTTTTAACCTGTTATTTTGCTGTTGTGTGGTATATTTCTAATATTTGTCGCTCTGATGTCGTTTCCCCTCCCAAATGTAACATGTGATTGTAATCTACAGCCGGACATTCCGACAGGACATGAGAGCAAAAGGGGGGGGGGGTCAGATCTGAAGTTGGGCAGGCGATAAGATCACGTTTTGCTATGTGGGGCCGGGGGGGGGTACATCCACGAGACCTAGGTTTATGACATGGGGCTGGGTCGAGAGGCCAGGTGTAGCTGGGGGGGGGTGTCATCAGAAGAGAGGAAGGATGTTCCTGGGAGGAAAGCAGGGGTGTCGGTCGGATCTAGGGGTGTGAAGGTCTTAATTAATCACCGCTCCTCTAGTGTGAGGCGAGGTCCAACTGTAGGGAGCAATAAACTGCATCTGTTGGACTAGGTGATGACCTGGGATCAGGCCGGGCAATCGGGCAGGGAGGAAGAGGTTACCAAAAGGGCCTGCTCTATGAATGAGATGAAAAGGGTGTGGGGGGTTCCGCACGGGATGTGGCTCGGAAGCAGGGCCGCGCTGGAGGTGCGTTTTAGGGCCCAAGTAGAAGAGGCCGGGGGCTGTCGGGGCGCGGGGGGGAGAGAGAAAGAGAGATGTAGGCTATTGGCAGTGATCAGGGAGGAAATGGCACACAAAGTGGCTGCTATCTATGTTCGTGATGGGGCCTAAAAGGGGGCAAGATGGCGGGGCAACTGTGCCGTGACTTTCGCTTTAACTCCAACAGTGGTGAGGGTGAACACAAATGAACGCCGCTTATGTACATATACATTTTCATTTTCCACACCACATGAAACCTGCGTCAGGTTTCATATAGGCGTTTTGTTGCAGGGTGGGCATTCATTTGCATGAAAGCCCTGTAAAACTAACACAGTGAAATTTAGAAGATTTCACTGAGTCAGCTTTATAGCATTGCTGAATCAAATCCTTACGCCTGTTTGAAACAGGCATAAGGAGTGATGCACCATGCAATGTGTGGCTTGCTCCTGTGCATTGCAGTAGACATGTCGCGCTTACGACGTGATTCCTGCAATGTGCTGCTTTTGCGGCACAGATGCGTGACGCATCTGTGTTGTTTTTGCTCAATGGTGCTGCACATTGTAAATGCGGCACACCATGGGTGGCAGAGCAGCGGTGCACATTAACTGGTGCATCTCTGGGGATGCGCCAGTTAACATAAATCTGCCCCTTTACATTTAAGTATGAGCAGGGGACACAGAGTTGGTGAGGCTTATCCAAGGTTAAAAAGAGATGAGTCCTGTTCACTGAAAACTTGGACATAGGCCTCACCTCCTCAGCATCGCTGGACATGGCTAAATAATAGCTGCAAAATGTTACTCTTGTTAAAGAATTTTACTATTATAGTCTCTGAGATTTGTCTCTTACTCTGCAACATCTCATTGTTGTTCTCTTTCTTTAAAGATAACGACAACATCAACCATGAGTGATAATGAGCAATCCGTTGATCTCGATCTTATCGTTGAACTTGTCATTGAAACGTCAGTGGAAGTGGATCCCTTAGATGATTTAAATCCTGAGGATGATGAAGAACATGATGAGGATGCTGATTTGTCAGAATTGTATGACATAGGGTGGGAAGCTGACGTGCTTCAGCCTGTGGAACTATAAACATTTATTTTTAAAATTTACTGGAAATAAAAAGTAAAAATGTAAACCGTTTCATTTAAAATTAAACATAACTTGAAAAACAGGTTATGTGTAGTGTCTTTAATAAAATAGTCAAATATGCTCATAAAAATATTTCTAAACCAATGAAAAGTTTTATTAACAAGTCACATGACCTGTTATGCTTACGTTACGCGCTCCGCGCCGCGCCCCGGATTGCTTCCTAGAAGCTGCGCTTCGCGCCTCGGAGCACTTCCGGGTGCGCTAACGCGGCGTGTCATATGACGCATTATGCAACAACGCGATACGTCATTGGGGCTCCACCGGAACTGATTGAATTGGTAGTCTACAGTGTTTCTGGAAGTTTCAGACTGAAGCTGGTGTTAGCATGAGAGCACCCCGTGGCTACGTCGTGGCCATTCTGCGAGCAATCATGGCAGAAGCTCCCCACCGGAACTCTGCAGGAGTCGGGGGCCCCGGTGACTCTTGTAGAATCTTCAAGGCTGATGGGACGCTTTTGGGAATGGGGCCCATGCCGTAGCAGTGAAGCGTCTGAGTTCCAGGGTTGTCCAGAGCCATCCTTGCAGGCCAGGCCCAAGTCTGTGGAGCCGACCGCCATTTCCTGAGCTCCGTGGCAGCCGCCTGTCGCTGTACCGCAAGAGTGGGTGCAATTCAGCCGGATGGCGGGTGAGACGCTGTAATAGCAAGAGCAGGCGTAATTGAGCTGGCCGAGCGAGGCAATGTGCCGCAGGAGCGGGCGCAACTCATCTTGTCGAGTGAGGCGCTGGGGTGCAGCTGAGAAACCTCCACCTGGGGAGGTGGGGGAGGCTCGTTCACGCCGCCTCTCCCTTCCAGTGCACCCCACGCCGTCTCCTGGCGCAGGTATATGTGATGGTTGGACCAGGGCACCGCAGGACGTGTCTTCAGGTCAAACGGATTGTGGGACAAGGTCCAGAATGGAAAAGTCACCAAAAGGCTAAAAGTTCTGCCGGACCCCGGGAGCCGGCCGCCTATGTCGAGTGAAGTGCTGGGGTGCAGCTGAGAAACCTCCACCTGGGGAGGTGGGGGAGGCTCGTTCGCGCCGCCTCTCCCTTCCAGTGCACCCCACGCCGTCTCCTGGCGCAGGTATATGTGATGGTTGGACCAGGGCACCGCAGGACGTGTCTTCAGGTCAAACGGATTGTGGGACAAGGTCCAGAATGGAAGAGTCACCAAAAGGCTAAAAGTTCCGCCGGACCCCGGGAGCCGGCCGCCTATGTCGAGTGAAGTGCTGGGGTGCAGCTGAGAAACCTCCACCTGGGGAGGTGGGGGAGGTTCGTTCGCGCCGCCTCTCCCTTCCAGTGCACCCCACGCCGTCTCCTGGCGCAGGTATATGTGATGGTTGGACCAGGGCACCGCAGGACGTGTCTTTAGGGGTGTAGTTGAGAAACCTCCACCTGGGGAGGTGGGGGAGGCTCGTTCGCGCCGCCTCTCCCTTCCAGTGTACCCCACGCCATCTCCTGGCGGAGGTATATGTGATGGTTGGACTAGGGCACCGCAGGACGTGTCTTTAGGTCAAACCCTCAAGTATGGCACCGAACATCCAGGACTTATGCCATTTGTGGAAGGCAGTGACATCGAAGAATCTCAGGGACCAAGCATATCCAGAGTCCTCCCCGGGGTATTTGCACAACGGTCCTCCACCCCTAGGCCGCCAGCTATGCTACCTTGACAGGAACAGTGTCATGCATTTGGATCGATGTTGCAGCAGGCTGCCATGTAAATAGTTATTTAATGAAACGTTTTACCCTGTTACTTTGTTGGTGTGTTGTATATATTTCTAATATTTGCATAGGGTTTGTCGTTATTTTGGGCGGGGTGGGCGGCGGAGCAAATTCACTGAAAAAACCATAGGTTAAAGACCATATATAGTTAGGAATTAGCATTTAGAAAACCTTGAAAATTCACTGAAAAAACCATAGGTTATAGACCATATATAGTTAAATATCTCAAGTCCATCTGTGCACTCGATGGAGATACAGGTCGTCGATCAGAAAATGTGCTGGCCACCTCTAATGGTAATAGCGTGGCCAGGGCTTTTGTCGATGCCTCTGCAAATTGCACAGGGTGCATTTGTTTGACATGCCGCACCATGGTATGTATGGAAAAGGAATATTTTTTTGTTGGATTTCCTCTTGAGAGAAACGAGTCACATATCGTGCAGGTTACTTTTGGTGCATTTACTTTCTTTTGATCTTCAGGATAAGTGAAAAATTGCTAGATAAAAGATTCTTTTTTTCTTCTTAAAGGTAGTCGATCATTTTGTTCAGATTCGGAAGATGAATGAGATACGGTAGCCATTTCACCAAAGTCTTCCGAAAAATGTAGGACGTTGTTCTCTCTTGAGAGTAGAAAAGATAATGAGAGAAGTGGGTGGAGTGCTGCGTGTAAATTCCAGAATAGAAACTAGTAAGAACCAATTGGAAGTGTTGTTTTCATGTTGCAGCAGGCTGCCATGTAAATAGTTATTTAATAAAACGTTTTACCCTGTTACTTTGCTGGTGTGTTGTATTTATTTATAATATTTGCATAGGGTTTGTCGTTATTTTGGGCGGGGTGGGCGGTGGCGCCGAGCTATGTTGCAGCCATCATGGCGTCGAGCTCGGTTTCTCTCACTAGTTTCATATTTCTCATGAGGGGTTGTTCCTAATGTTTCTATTTTAGCGAGGTCAAAAAGAGATCCTATCAGTGGCCTACTGATTTTGCTCGATTCCTTTTGTTTTCTCTAACGATTTTTAAGTTAAAGTTTGCTAGTACGATACAGCGGCTAGTCCGCATTTTATATATATGTCTTTTTTATTAGGGGTGTCCTCCGGTGGAGTCGGACGATCTACCTCTAATAAACGGTAAGTGTTCCTCTGAAGGAATGCGTCTTGAAAGTGGCTGACTGTAATGTATGATATTTCACTCAGTGACTTTCAGGCCCATGCTGTTTCAAAACTGTGCATGTGTTTGAAGCAGGCGTAGGTATTGACGCAGCATAGAAACTACTAAGAACCAATTGGAAGTGTTGTTTTCAAGTCACATGACTTCACATGCGCGTCTCAGGACGTGTACGCGGTGATAGTATCTGGTCACGTACGCCATTTGGAAGTAGCGGTCTAATTCAGCGAAGTTTCAAAACGTGAAAAGGAGTAAATCCAAACACATCCGGATTTAATATATCTTCTGAGCTCGATTCAAGCATACAATTGTTAAAGTATAAAACCTTTTATATATTTTTTTAAAAATACCAAGGTGTGTACATTCGGTCACGCACGAAAGTTTAAAAAGACATTCGGCTCCATTTAATGAAAATTTTCATAATAATAAAAAAGAAGCCTAGGTTTAGTGTCTTTGACGTAGTATAAGTTCTTTGATGGGTCTATGAAGAAATTTAATAAGTTGCAATTGTAAAGTTTTCATGAAATATATAGGCGGGTGCGCGCACACGGTCGCGCACGAACGAAAGCCAAAAAAGCGGAGATAAACCCCCTTTATAATATGCTCCTGGAGCTCTTTTTGGTAGAATGAGTTAGTTCTGAAAATAACTTTTTTTTTTTAAACAAGTTTTATGTTGTTTATGATTTTTTAAACTTGCAACAACATTTTCATGTGTGACACAGGATCGAAATGAAATGAAGAAATTTATCTTTTCTCGGGGCATTTATGACTCTCAATTTTTAGTTTAGTAAGAATGAGGCTCTGCTCTCCGTACAGAAGAATTTCTCCACACTCGTTGCATTTCATGTGCACCTTTGCAAGATATGGTCTCAAGTCCATCACAGCACTCGATGGAGATACAGGTCGTCCACCAGAAGATGTGCTGGCCACCTCTGATGGTAATAGCGTGGCCAGGGCTCTTGTCGATGCCTTTGCAAATTCAACAGGGTGCACTTGTTTGACATGCCGCACCATGGTATGTATGGAAAAGGAATATTTTTTTCTTGGATTTCCTCTTGAGAGAACCGAATTGCATATCGTGCAGGTAACTTTTGGCGCATTCACTTTCTTTTGTTCTTCAGGATAAGTGAAAAATTGCCAAATAAAAGATTCCTTTTTTCTTTTTAAAGGTAGTCGCTCATTTCCTTCAGATTCGGAAGATGAATGCGGGGCGGCAGCCATTTCAGCAAAGTCTTCCGAAGGGTGTTGAACGCTGTTCTCTTTTGAGAGTAGAAAAGATAGTGAGTGAAGTGGGTGGAGTGCTGCGTGTAAATTGCAGAATAGAAACTACTAAGAACCAATTGGAAGTGTTGTTTTCAAGTCACATGACTTCACATGCGCGTCTCAGGACGTGTACGCGGTGATAGTATCTGGTCACGTACGCCATTTGGAAGTAGCGGTCTAATTCAGCGAAGTTTCAAAACGTGAAAATGAGTAAATCCAAACACATCCGGATTTAATATATCTTCTGAGCTCGATTCAAGCATACAATTGTTAAAGTATAAAACCTTTTATAATTTTTTTAAAAATAACAAGGTGTGTACATTCGGTCACGCACGAAAGTTTATAAAGACATTCGGCTCCATTTAATGAACATTTTCATAATATTAAAAAAGAAGCCTAGGTTTAGTCTCTTTGACGTATTATAAGTTCTTTGATGGGTCTATGAAGAAATTCAATAAGTTCAGATTGCAAAGTTTTCACGAAATATATTGGCGGGTGCGCGGAGGCGGTCGCGCACGAAAGCCTGGAAATGCGCTATCCATTTTATTGAGAACTGTTGCCGAGAGTGCGCACACCGGGTCGTGCACGAAAGTTTAGAAAGCCTATTTTTATTAACAGACAAATTTTAATGCGTTGAAAAAAAGGCAAGGTACAGACTTTCTAATTCTGTATCGCTTTACAAGGAGTCTCTATGCAACTTGAACAGTGAAGAAAACGGCTTGTTTCCGAAAAAAATATTGCCAGAACTTTATTGACAAAAGTATAGGTTGTATACACGAGATATTTCTGAATTAGCATTTTAAAAACCAATGAAATTCACTGAAAAAACCATAGGTTTTACACACGTTATAGTTAGGAAGTAGCATTTACAAAACCTATGAAATTCACTCAAAAAACCATAGGTTTGACACCAGTTATAATTAGCTGGAAATTTTACTGATATAAAACCAATGAAATTCCACGTTATAGTTAGTTGGACTCACTATAACTTGCGCATGTAATGCACTGCTGATGACGTCACATATTACATCACTCATGACATCACTGATGACAGCATCCTTGTGACACAGTGACAGACCTCCTTTCACTGTAATCTAACCCTTGAAACGCATATTCAAAAATAGAAACTAAAATGTTCAAAAAAATGGAGATACCCATACCAGTTACAACAACCAATTCAATAATTCCACCATCTATATACACATGCACTAATTCACCAACAGTTCTATATAGTCACTCATACATATATTCACTAATCATATGTAGTGATACACCTTCACATCCTGTTACACACCGACAGTCATCCAAAAGTTATTCACACACATACTCACACATGCAAATAAACTATTGAACATCCATTTATTTGCATAAACAGCTATACACACACTACCACTTTACTTCTAAGGAAACTTACACATACTTACTCTCCTAAAAAATCACTTATAGAAACACATACTAATTTAAACAGGAACTCTTACAATCCCTCACTCTCACATATAGTCACTTATATACATCAATATTCACATATACTACATTAAAACATATGTAGTTACTGATAAAGACACTAATAAGACAGTCATTCACTCACTAACACAGACATATGCACACTAATCCACCCATACAGTCCTGCACATATGCTGTCTTCAAAACACATACAAACAGAGACTCAGTCATTCATGTATCTATGTGTTAAGTAATACCCCCACCAAACCATACAGACACTCATACTGATACTAAAAAAAATCTAATAACCTATATACATACACATGTACCTACTCATCAACCCATGCTGCCACTTATACACAAAGTGAAACACTAATACATATATTTAAATATTTAAGCATTACTCAGTAATATATGTATTCACTAAGATACTCAATAATATATACATATATAACACATATTTATTTTTCAGAAAGACACACATTCACTGGATGGTGTCATCAGTGATGTCATGAGTGATGTAATATGTGACGTCATCAGCAGTGCATTACACGCGCAAGTTATAGTGAGTCCAACTAACTATAACGTGGAATTTCATTGGTTTTATATCAGTAAAATTTCCAGCTAACTATAACTGGTGTCAAACCTATGGTTTTTTCAGTGAATTTCATAAGTTTTGTAAATGCTACTTCCTAACTATAACGTGTGTAAAACCTATGGTTTTTTCAGTGAATATATATATATATATATATATATATATATATATATATATATATATATATATATATATATATATATATTACCTACTGGCGGTCGCCAGTAGGTATATATAGTTAGGATTTTTTCTCTATGGGTTTTTTGAAAATTCTATGTCTAATAACTTTGGCGTTTGTGGACGGAATTGGCTGGAATTTTCAGGAAAATGGCACATTTTGTTTCTGAGCAGCCCCTGAAAATTGGGGGGGGGTTCGTCCAGGGGGGTGGAGAAAAAAGGGGGGTCCCAAAACGTGTTTTTAACATTGAGTTTTCCATAGGGCGGTTGGCCTCACTTTTAGCCCGAACGGCTGAATGGATTTGCACGAAACTTGGCAAAATTGTAGGGACTGGTAGCCCGATATGCCTTTTGTAGGTCTCAATATATGTGCTACAGTGGATTTTGAGAAATTAACGTTTAAAAAAAGATATATATCTGTAACAGCGGACCGGGCAGCGCTCCAGGACGCGTACTTTTCGCGCAACGGAGCTTTGTGAAGCGAAGCTGATTGGTTCTCCGGCGTCTGTCAACATTCCAAACAGTCCGTAGCGGCCGCCATCTTGTCTCTCGGTAGGATCGAGAGACAAGAGGAGGCCAAAGCGAAGGGGCAAATGACCATAAGGGGGAATAGTAGATCCTCGCTGACCCCCTAGGTTTGATGTGGAGGTTTTAAAAGGGCCCCGCGGGGCAAAAAAAAATAATAATAATAATAATCGAACGGCTGAATGGATTTGCACGAAACTTGGCAAAATTGTAGGGACTGGTAGCCCGATGTGCCTTTGCTAGGTCTCAATATATGTGCTTCAGTGGATTTTGAGAAATTAACGTTCAAAAAAAGATATATATCTGTAACAGCGCACCGCTTCGCGTACTTTTCGCGTTACGGAGCTTTGTGAAGCGAAGCTGATTGGCTCTCCGGTGTCTGTAAACATTCCAAACAGTACGTAGCGGCCGCCATCTTGTCTCTCGGTAGGATCGAGAGACACGAGGAGGCCAAAGCGAAGGGGCAAATGACCATAAGGGGGCATAGTAGATCCTCGCTGACCCCCTAGGTTTGATGTGGAGGTTTTAAAAGGGCCCCGCGGGGCAAAAAAAAATAATAATAATAATAATCGAACGGCTGAATGGATTTGCACGAAACTTGGTAAAATATTAGGGACTGGTAGCCCGATGTGCCTTTGCTAGGTCTCAATATATGTGCTTCAGTGCATTTTGAGAAATTAACGTTCAAAAACAAGATATATATCTGTAACAGCGCTCCGCTTCGCGGAGATAAAATTATATCTGTATTACCTAGCTGTTGCTAACACCAGTTAGCGACGGCTAGTAGGAGATAGCGACCATCTTGGGCCCCACTTTGCATGTGAGTGATATTTATCACTAATGACATGCAAAGTGGGCATGCCAAGATGTTAGCGACTGGAAACAGTCGCTAACATCGCTATCTCCTATTATCAACTTTTGGAAATATTCGAGATAAGCGCGAATATCTCCAAAAAGTAACAGCTGCCCTGAGCAGTTCTTAGCCATGTTATCCAATGGGAGGTGGATAACATGGCTAAGAGCATTAGCTCGGTAATGCATGAATATCGCTGAGTTTTCAGCGATATTAATGCATTGCGTTCGTTTTTTATCGTATTTGCGATAAACCTTGATAATAGCAAGGTTTTTCTGCGATAATTTCTGACGGTAAAAAAATCTTTGCAATGCATCGTTAGGGATAAATATCGCTTAACTTTGGTAATATGCCCCAACGTCTGTTAACGTTCGATTCGAAGGAAATCAGGAAGTGTTGAAAAACATTGTCTGCGCCATCTTGTCTTTTTTCAAATGCCACACTTTTGTCGTGCACGGCAGCCATTTTAGATGCCTTGACCAGACCCACTCTGTGCACGCTGTCGATCCTTAGCATGGCTCCCCACCCTCGTAAGCATCTCACCCAGGCAGTGGTCACCCCCGCTCTCTGTCTTATGCATGGGTAATAAACCTCCCCCCATCTGCGCTGCTCTTCCCTGAGAATCACACCCTGTGCCCGCCCGACACCTCCCTTTCGCCCTATTCACTACCGCACCCTCTGACACTTCTTTTCCTCTGTGTCCGATTGTCCAGGCCGGTCCTAGGCTATCAGCTAGCCCTGCAGATGTAGTTTATGGCCACAGCTGTAAAGAATCACCCCTCTTCAAAGGCGTTATAGTAGATCAAGGCCCACACTCGATGAGATCCGTCACAGCAGAAGCGTTGCTATTATCTGAAAACCATCCTGTATTGTGATTGGGGAGGGGACCGAGCGTGAAGCGGAAGATTCCAGGGATGACTCTTTGTACATCAAAGTTTTTACAATTATGTGTCACATTAAAAATATATAGCACTCCGACAAAGTAGTAAGATTATAAAACTTTAATAATTTATAAATATATACAAGAAAACAAAAATAGTAATAACATATAAACATTTTTAGGGAAAAACAACGAAGTAGCGGTCGGCTGTGCGAATAGTCCCAACGCAGCACAACGTCCAGATTTCCGGCGTGGGGCGTCGCGGGGGGTGGGTCATCAGTAGCAAACTGTTGTGCGAATAGTTCCAAGGCAGCAGAACGCGCCGAAATCTAGATGACACGAAAGTGATGTCTAGTAAGTTGCCACCCAGCAAATAACGGCGTGGGGCGTCGCGGGGGGTGGGTCATCAGTAGCAAACTGTTGTGCGAATAGTTCCAAGGCAGCAGAACGATGGCACCAAGGTGATGTCCAGTAAGTTGCCGCACTGGTTTTGGTATCCTACAATGCTGCTCCGAATAACGGCGTGGGGCGCCCCGGGGGAGGCGGCGTGAACGGGCCTCTCCAGGTGGAGTGTCATCTGTTGTAGTGGGGCGCCCCTTTACCGTTTCAGTTGCCATTCCGTCCGTTTTTGGTCCACTGTGTCAAAAGCCGCAATTCAGCTGAGTTGCGCCCACTCTTGCGGTGCAGCGATAGGCGGCTGTCACAGGACTCTCAAAATGGCGGCAGGCTCTTTCCTTTTTGGGCCTGGTCCACTGAAATGGCCCTGGGACACCTTGGAAATCGGACGCTTGTCTGCTAGGTCTTGGACCCCATTCTCGAAAGCGTCCCCTCCGCCTTGAGAATTCATCAAAAGTTTTGGGGGCCCCGACTCCTGCAGGCTTCTGGTGGGGAGCGGCTGCCATGATTGCTCGCGGAATGACCACGACGGAGCTACGAGATGGTGGTGCTCTCATGCTGACGCCAGTTTAGTCTGAAACATCCAGAAACAAGGTGGGGCTTTCATCGTTTGGGAAAAAAAAAATAGTTTTCATCCAATGAAAAGTGTTGTTTTTAGGTCATATGATCAAGCCTTCCATCATTAGGAAACCAAAAGTAAAATGAACCAATGAAAAGTTTTATAAACAAGTCACATGACCTGTTATGCGGCATAGGGTATAAAATGCGTAGAAAATACGTTGGCACGTGAGGCGGCGTCAGTAGCGGACCGATGTGCGAATAGGCCGAAGGCAATACAACGCGCCAAGATCCGGATGGCACCGAGGTGGTGTCCAGCAAGTTGCAGCACTGGTGTGGCCATCCTACAATGCTGAAAGTCAGCGTGGGGCGCCCCGTTGGCCTGTGTGTTTGCGTCAGTAGCGGACCGATGTGCGAATAGGCCGAAGGCAGCACAACGCGCCAAGATCCGGATGGCACCGAGGAGGTGTCTAGTAAGTTGCCGCACTGGTGTGGCCATCCAACAATGCTGAAAGTCGGCGTGGGGCGCCCCGTTGGCCTGTGAGATGGCGTCAGTAGCGGACCGATGTGCGAATGGGGCCAAAGGCAGCGCAACAATATTTTCTGACTGACACCACAAGGCGCTGAGATGCCAAGATCCGGATGGCACCGAGGTGATGTCTAAGTTGCGGACTGATGTGCGAATGGGGCCAAAGGCAGCGTAACAATATTTTTTGTATGGAAGATACCACTAGGCGTTGAGATGCCAAGATTCGGATGGCACCGAGGTGATGTCTAGCAAGTTGCTGTACTGGTGTGGTCATCCTACAATGCTGAAACTCGGCGTGGGTCGCCCCATTAGCCTGTGAGATGGCGTCAGTAGCGGACCGATGTGCGAATAGGCCGAAGGCAGCACAACGCGCCAAGATCCGGATGTCACCGTGGTGGTTTCATAGTTGAGAGGCACTTCATCTGCAGTGGGGCGCCGAGATCCGGATGGCACCGAGGTGATGTCTAGCAAGTTGCTGTACTGGTGTGGTCATTCTACAATGCTGAAAGTCGGCGTGGGGCGCCCCATTAGCCTGTGAGATGGCGTCAGTAGCGGACTGATGTGCGAATGGGGCCAAAGGCAGCGCAACAATATTTTCTGAAGAGAAGACACCAAAAGGTGCTGACATTCCAAGATCCGGATGGCACCGAGGTGGTGTCTAGCAAGCTATGCAGTTGAGTTGTGTGCGCACTTGCGGCGAATAGGTCGAAGGCAGCATAACAATGTTTTTTGAATAGAAGACACCACAAGGCGTTGAGATTCGGTTACCACCGAGGTGATGTCTAGCAAGTTGCTGCACTGGTGTGGCCATCCTACAATACTGCTCCGAATAACGGCGTGGGGTGCCCGAAGGGGGGGGGAGCCGGCGTGAATGGGCCTTCCTAGGTGGAGGCTCGTCTGCTGTAGTGGGGCGCCCCTTTACCGTTTCAGTTGCCATTCAGCTGAGTTTCGGCTGCTCTTGATGCTACAGCGACAGGCGGCTGCAAGAGGACTCTCAAAATGGCGGCCTGTTCTTTGGATTTGGGCCTGGTCCACTAAAATGGCCCTGGGACACCTTAGAACTCGGACGCTCGATTTTTTTTTCCTTTCCTGTACATGCAAAAAAAGGTAAATGCCCGGTACGTTACACGCTTCATCTGCCACGATGAACTCTCCAGAGGAACCGAAAAAAAATATAGTTGTGGTAACTATACCATGCATCGTCATATGGAGAGGTGGCACCAATTAATTATAGTGCTGCATAAAAGAGAGATTTGGAGGAGAACCCCTGACCTGCTAGTACATTCATCAAAGAAGTGGCACTGAGAGCTTCAGAGGCAAGGGAAACGGTCCCAAATATTTAGAAGAACTTTGGAAAGATTAAAATGACATGTTTAGATTGTGGCAAATTAATTTCATGTGGACAGATGAGTGTTACTGTAATAAATACAGCATATGAACATCATCATAGTCGATGGTTGGTAGAGACATTTTGACTATATCCTGGACCTGCCCGTCCTCGCCCAAAATGGCGCCGGAATAAATGGGACTCGTAACTCCTTGTTGTGTACTGGTTGCAGAACCTTGAAATCACGAGATACGTATGCAGTTTTGAAGCACATGGCGGGCGGGGACGAGAATTGATTGACTATTTCGACATCCCTATTGATATTAAGCTCTGATGTGTTATTGATTACTGTACTGTTGAAAGTTCGAATTAACGTCACCCATGGTACTTGCCCGCAAATGTATATCTAGATAATTTTATTGTAACTGGCCCTGTCGTATTTTAATTATAAAATGTACGTCCACCGATTCCGTAACTGTTAGACACCTTAGTTCTTGTAACCTAATGGCCCGCCTGTTACGTTCCTCTACAGTGTAAATGTCTATTCATCATATACGATTACAGTTTGCTCTGTGGCAGGCCCACGTGGTTATAGGCTCGTATTTGTATAATGACATTTTCACAATAAAGGTTTTTAAAAGAAAACATGGTAGTAGTATATACATTGGTAAAGTTTTTAATAATAGTGACTGTTTTAGAATCATTAAAAGGCAAGTGAAATAAAGCAGACCAATTACATGAAGGGTAAAAGGTATAATACGAAGGAACGCAGTAAAGATAAATGGTCAAGGGCTGTTGTGTTTTCTATTCCTGTAACATAAAGTGATCGATAAGAATCTCATATTCAGGCGTATCGGCGACTAAGACAGCAGGTCGACCTTCTTTTGCTCAACGGCTCCGTCATGGGACGAAGAAACGCTCTTTTTTTCGAAAAAAGAATATATTTTACTTGCAGGACAGTTGTAAAATTTCCGGGAAAGTACATTAGCCTGGAACATTATAACATATATTTAAGAAAAAATAATGTTCGGAAGTAATGAAAAGCGTAATTTTTAGGTCATATGACCAAGCCTTTCATCATTACAATAAGAAAAGTAAAATGAACCAATGAAAAGTTTTATTAACAAGTCACATGACTTGTTATGCTTACGTTACGCGCTGCGCGCCCCGGATGACTTCCGGATGCGCTAACGCGGCGCGTCATATGACGCATTACGCGACAACGCAGGTACAGAATATAGTCAAAATGTCTCCACCAACCAGCGGTCGGAACACAACTGTGGTATTCCATATGTCATCTAGAACTTACCCATGTCACTCTATGACAATGAATCCCTATCATCTAGAACCTATCCATGTCATATCTAGAATGGTCAGAGATGCTTAGAGTGTTTCCCCTTGAATGTTACTGTTAGCTGACTTACTAAGAGCATGAAGACATGTCCTACAATCTGTGGATGTAAAGCTGTTCTTCTTATGAATAAATTCACTTGGAACCTACTTCTAGTGTGGTCAGTGTTACTACACAATTACTGGCGACGATTGGGAGCAGTGGATTTAAGAAGACAGCGTTCACTTACTTCAATCAACAATTATTCAACTTAAAGAAACCAAAAAGAAAAGAAAACCTTAATTTTCTTCAACTGCGAAGAATTTCATCATACAACGCGACCTTCTAAACTTACGTAAGAATTCTCAGCAACATCAATTCTCAAAAACGTAAGTCACTTTGCATTTCCATTTACTCAATTTCACCGCTAAATTCAACTTTGCCAATTTTCGACCGCACTGATCGAGCGGTTTATTTGCCTGCATTTAAAAGTTTATTAACATTGACTTTTGCACTTTCAATCGCCTTGCATTCAATCGCCTTGTTTACTTTTAAAGTAAACTCACCTCGAGCCTCCCGGAGTTCGTTAGCGCTCAACCACCTCGCACTGCATTCTGGGTATCAGCGTCATCACGCACATCATCGCGTACCAAAGATGCTCTCGGCGGCCATCTTGGTTAAGTTTGAAGCCAAATCTTCGCGCATTTTCGGAACTTTACCGAAACAAACTACAAATCTATTAATTAACATTTCCTAATAAGACGCTTTGCTGCAAACTTCAACGGTGATTTGCACACCTTATTTACTGCAAATTTCAACGGTGATTTGCACACCTTGCTTCAAATAAATTTTTTTTAGAAAAATTTCAATTACAGCAATTTACACATTCATATTTATAAACAACATACTAACATTAAAAATTTAATTACAGGATGTCTAACATCGCAGCACCACCCCATTTCCTTCAAATTGCAGGTGATCCTCCTATTGAATGGGATCTGTGGTTTCCCATGTTTACAACCCCTTTCAGCAGGCTAAATAGTTCTGTTAAATGGCAACAGAAGGGACAGGCAACAAGAACCATCAGTCAAAGAGGGGAGGGCTAGTTCTTCTCTACCGGGTTACATTGGGGCGCTACCGGAACTGATCGAATTGGTAGTCTACAGTGTTTCTGGATGTTTCAGACTGAAGCTGGGGTTAGCATGAGAGCAGCACCATTTCGTAGCTCCGTCGTGGTCATTCCGCAACCAATCATGGCAGCCGTTCTTTATCGTTATTTTGGGCGGGGTGGGTGGCGGAGCCGAGCTGTTTTGCAGCCATCATTGTGTGGAGTTCAGTTCATCTCACTAGTTTTGTATTTGTCATGAGGGTTTGTTCCTAATGTTTCTATTTTAGCGAGGTCAAAAAGAGATCCCATTAGTGGCCTACTGATTTTGCTCGATTCCTTTTCTTTTTTTTTACACGATTTTTCGTTATCTGGAAAGACTAAACAGAGTATTGCGACTCTGTGTTTGTTTGTAAATAGAGAATGAACCAAAGAGAACTAATTCTAAAACAGTAAATACTTGGATAACAATCAATCAAATGGAGAGAGAAGCAGGCACGACGGATTACAACGGGGGCAAACGCCTGCGTTAACTACCTTTCACTATCTGCAAAGAGAGAGTACTCCTAATAGAAATGAGGGGGGGGGGCACCATTCAAAGCAGATCAGTGTGCATAAACACGAAAATGTTTTCACTTACCACGTACTTGACATTCAACAGCTTATGATATTTGCTATTAAAAAACCATTGAAATTCACTGAAAAAACCATAGGTTATAGACCATATATAGTTAGGAATTAGCATTTACAAAACCTTGAAAATTCACTGAAAAAACCATAGGTTATAGACCATATATAGTTAGGAATTAGCATTTAAAAAACCTTATTTTACTCACACAAAACCATTGAAATTCCATATATAGTTAGTTGCACTAACTATATATCGCGCACCCGCAATCCACTGCTGATCATGTCACATATTACATCATTCATGACATGGTCAGTGACATCACTGATGACATCACTGATGACATCTCAAATGACATCACTGATGACATCACTGATGACATCTCATTTGACATCATTCTTGTGCTAATACGATAAACCTCTTCAGACTCTAATATAACCTTAGATACACTCAGTGTATAAAGACACTCACACACTGCCACTCATTCATGGAGTTACTCACACACCCAGTCAGTCATGCAAAGAAACAATCTCACCTCCATTTCTTCAACTATACAGTTAAACACACCTTACTTATTGAAACATATACTAACACATATTTACTCTCTTATACAATCCCTGATACAAGTTCACAATGATCGATACAACCACTCACTCATTCAGTGGCTCTCATGCACAGTTATTTATATATGCCAACTCTCACATGTACTGTGTTTTACATATGTACTTACTATGACATGTAGCATTGAGATATCCATTCACTCATCAATACACTCATGCACACAGTCAACTGCCCATGTAGCTGTTTCCACATGCACTCTTGAACTCATACACCTAGTGAATAAACTGCTCACACATCTATGCATAGAGTCACACACCTTCCAGCCACCCCCACACAAACTCAATCTCCCATAGAAATACTTGGGCAACCAATTAATAACACATATAGCCTCTCGTATAGCTAATGATCAACACATGCAGCAGTTTACAGAACAACAGACATAATGATGCACAAATTAAGACAGTTTAGTCACTAACCCATGCATTCAGTGAGACACATTTAATCACTCACTCATACAGTCAGTCACGCACCTACTAAATCCTTCATCCAGACACTTATACATCCACTCATTCTTCAATATGTAAGACATATTTTAACTTTACAGAAACATACAGTCACTGGATGTTGTCATCAGTGATGTCATCAGTGATGTCACTGACCATGTCATGAATGATGTAATATGTGACATGATCAGCAGTGGATTGCGGGTGCGCGATATATAGTTAGTGCAACTAACTATATATGGAATTTCAATGGTTTTGTGTGAGTAAAATAAGGTTTTTTAAATGCTAATTCCTAACTATATATGGTCTATAACCTATGTTTTTTTCAGTGAATATATATATATATATATATTCACTGAAAAAACCATGGGTTATAGACCATATATAGTTAGGAATTAGCATTTACAAAACCTTATTTTACTCACACAAAACCATTGAAATTCCATATATAGTTATGTCATTTGAGATGTCATCAGTGATGTAATCAGTGATGTCACTGACCATGTCATGAATGATGTAATATGTGACATCATCAGCAGTGGATTGCGGGTGCGCGATATATAGTTAGTGCAACTAACTATATATGGAATTTCAATGGTTTTGTGTGGGTAAAATAAGGTTTTGTAAATGCTAATTCCTAACTATATATGGTCTATAACCCATGGTTTTTTCAGTGAATTTTCAATGTTTTGTAAATGCTAATTCCTAACTATATATGGTCTATAACCTATGGTTTTTTCAGTGAATTTCAATGGTTTTTTATTAGCAAATATCAAAAGCTTTAAAATGTCAAGTACGTGGTAGGTAAAAACATTTTCGTGTTTATGCACGCTGATGTGCTTTGAACGCTGCCCCCCCCCTCTTTTCTTTTAGGAGTATTCTCTCTTTGCAGATAGTGAAGGGTAGGTAACGCAGGCCTTTGCCCCCGTTGTACTCCGTCGTGCCTGCTTCCCTCTCCATTTGATTGATTGTTATCCAAGCATTTACTGTTTTGGAATTGGTTCTCTTTGGTTCATTCTCTATTTACAAACAAGCACAGAGTCGCAATACTCTGTTTAGTCTTTGCAGATAGTGAAAAATCGTTAGAAAAAACAAAAGGAATCAAGCAAAATCAGTAGGCCACTAATGGGATCTCTTTTTGACCTCGCTAAAATAGAAACATTAGGAACAACCCCTCATGAGAAATATGAAACTAGTGAGAGGAACCGAGCTCGACGCCATGATGGCTGCAAGACAGCTCGGCTCCGCCGCCAACCCCGCCCAAAATAACGACAAACCCTATGCAAATATTATAAATATATACAACACACCAGCAAAGTAACAGGGTAAAACATTTTATTAAATAACTATTTACATGGCAGCCTGCTGCAACATCGATCCAAAGGCATGCCGCCGTTCCCGGGATTTCTCCCCGACTACTCTGCGGCCTACGAGATGGAGAGGCCGGGGCGTTGACTAGGCGGGGCCTCCGGCCGCAACCACAGCGCCAACGATCGCTGCTGACGGAGGGGAGCCTTGCCGGTGAGAGCCACTGATCTGAAGAACCGCTGCCTGCGGTGCCTCCCTGAACCGCTTGACGGAGGCCCCCGAGGGGCGGTGTGGTGGCGCGGACTCGGAGGGGGCGCTTGGCTCCTGCCCCCTCCCCAAGTCTTGTTGCCCTGGTGTGGCCTGAGATCACCCCCGACATAGGCGGACGGCTCCCGGGGTCCGGCCGAACTTTTTGCCTTTTGGTGACTCTTCCATTCTGGACCTTGTCCCACAATCCGTTTGACCTGAAGACACGTCCTGCGGTGCCCTGGTCCGACCATCACATATACCTGCGCCAGGAGACGGCGTGGGGTGCACTGGAAGGGAGAGGCGGCGCGAACGAGCCTCCCCCACCTCCCCAGGTGGAGGTTTCTCAGCTGCACCCCAGCGCTTCACTCGGCCAGCTGAATTGCGCCCGCTCTTGCGGCACAGTGCCTCGCTCGGCCAGCTGAGTTGCGCCTGCTCTTGCTATTACAGCGTCTCACCCGCCATCCAGCTGAATTGCACCCACTCTTGTGGTACAGCGACAGGCGGCTGCCACGGAGCTCACGAAATATCGGTCGGCTCCACAGACTTGGGCCTGGCCTGCAAGGATGGCTCTGGGCAACCCAGGAACTCGGACGCTTGACTGCTAGGGCATGGGCCCCATTCCCAAAAGCGTCCCCTCAGCCTTGAAGATTCTACAAGAGTCACCGGGGCCCCCGACTCCCGCAGACTTCCGGTGGGGAGCGACTGCCATGATTGCTCGCGGAATGGCCACGACGTAGCCACGGGTTGCTCTCATGCTGATGCCAGCTTCAGTCTGAAACATCCAGAAACACTGTAGACTACCAATTCGATCAGTTCCGGTGGAGCCCCAACGTGACCCGGTAGAGAAGAACTTGCCCTCCCCATTTTGACTGATGGTTCTTGTTGCCTGTCCCTTCTGTTGTCATTTAACTGAACTTTTTGGACTGCTGAAAGGGGTTCTGTCCCGACCTCTGGTTGGTGGAGACATTTTGACTATATTCTGGACCTGCCCGGCCTCGCCCAAAATGGCGTCAGTATAAATGAGACTCGCAACTCCTTGATGTGTACTGGTTGCTCAGCCTTGATATCACAAGATATGTATGCAGTTTTGGAGCACATGGCGGGCGGGGACGGGTACTGATTGAACATTTGCACATCCCTATTGATATTAAGTTCTGATGGATTATTCATTACTGTACTATCGAAAGTTCGAATTAACGTTACTCATGGTACTTGCCCGCAAATGTATATCTAGATAATTTCATTGTAACTGGTCCTGTCGTACTTTCATTATAAAATTAACGTCCACCGATTCCGCAACTGTTAGACACCTTAATTCCTGCAACCTAATGGCCCGCCCGTTACGTTTTTCTACAGTGTAAAGGTCCCCTCATCATATACGATTCCAGTTTGCTCCGTGGCCGGCCCACGTGGTTGTAGGCCCGTATTTGTATACTGACATTTTTGCAACAAAAAAAGTTTTCGAAGGAAGTATGGAACCAGCGTCATAACAATCGTCTAGGTTGGTAGGATTTTAGAATAATGGCTGTTATTCCCAAACAATAGAAGACAGATAATGCAGACCCTTTGCCTGAATTTTGGATTGATTGAAATTTGTATCCGTCGCACCTGCCCTTTTTCCAGAATTGTTAGAAAATGGTCGACCGTAGCTTAAGGTATCTGCCGAATGTAAGGTGTGGTATTTTGTCCCATAAAATAAGACTAATTGAGAAACAAATACACGAAGAGGGAACTCGAATTTAGAGACAAACAAAATGAAACATTTTTTGGCATCATAAGAAAGGGAGGATATGTTACACAGAAAAATAATGCGAAAGGGATAGCCAAGATCTGTTGTATCACACGTTCCTGCAGCTAGTCTGATACATGGTAAGTAGAAGCTTTTTCGTGTTTGCGCGCGCTGACATCCTCTGAATGCTGTATCCCCCCCTTTCTTTTCTCCTCTGTAGGTTACATCGGAGTTCCGACTGAAGAATGGAGTGGACATGGACCGCACCGTGCTCCATGTAGGGAAAGACATAGACAAGCGCTGTGAGATATTGCATGGAGTGCAGACCATCACTGTGAACGTGAAAAATTGTATGGTGTGACTGTGCGTACATGCCCTGATTGTATGGTATGAATGTGTATGTATTCCATATGCCCGGCCGATAAACGTTCTGTTTGCGCAACTGCCGTGTTAGAAAACAACATCGTGACGCGTCGCGTAACCGCGACATATCGCGTTGTCGCGTAATGCGTCATATGACGAGCCGCGTTAGCGCACCCGGAAGTGTTCCGGTGCGTGAGGCGCGAAGTGCAGCTTCCCAGAAGCGATCCGGGGCGCGGAGCGCGTAACATAAGCATAACAGGTCATGTGACTTGTTAATAAAACTTTTCATTGGTTCATTTCACTTTTGGGTTCCTAATGATGTAAGGCTAGGTCATGTGACCTAAAAATAACACTTTTCATTGGTTTAGAACTATTTTTTGTCCCAAATGATGAAAACCCCTCCTTGTTTCCTCACTCTGACTTTCATCTTTGTGAGAGGAAGACCTTTTTTCATCACTTAGCAATGGCAAGTGTTGTAGCTTCAGCTGGTGCATTCCCACCACCACCACCACCTCCTAGGAAGAGAGTACCACCTCCTCAGGTGGTGGTTGAGCAAGAGGTGCCCCCCCCACCTTCTTGTTGCCTGATTCAGCCAGCTTAATCGATCGAGCATGAGACTCTGTTGTGAGCTGAAGAACTGCTGCCTGCGGTGCCTCCCTGAACCGCTTGACGGAGGCCCCCGAGGGGCGGTGTGGTGGCGCGGACTGAGAGGGGGCGCTTGGCTCCTGCCCCCTCCCCAAGTCTCGCTCGGCCAGCTGAGTTGCGCCCACTCTTGCGGCCTACGACATGGAGAGGCCGGGGCGTTGACTAGGCGGGGCCTCCGGCCGCAACCACAGCGCCAACGATCGCTGCTGACGGAGGGGAGCCTTGCCGGTGAGAGCCACTGATCTGAAGAACCGCTGCCTGCGGTGCCTCCCTGAACCGCTTGACGGAGGCCCCCGAGGGGCGGTGTGGTGGCGCAGACTGGGAGGGGGCGCTTGGCTCCTGCCCCCTCCCCAAGTCTCGCTCGGCCAGCTGAGTTGCGCCCACTCTTGCGGCCTACGACATGGAGAGGCCGGGGCGTTGACTAGGCGGGGCCTCCGGCTGCAACCACAGCGCCAACGATCGCTGCTGATTGAGGGGAGCCTTGCCGGTGAGAGCCACTGATCTGAAGAACCGCTGCCTGCGGTGCCTCCCTGAACCGCTTGACGGAGGCCCCCGAGGGGCGGTGTGGTGGGGCGGACTGGGAGGGGGCGCTTGGCTCCTGCCCCCTCCCCAAGTCTCGCTCGGCCAGCTGAGTTGCGGCCACTCTTGCGGCCTACGACATGGAGAGGCCGGGGCGTTGACTAGGCGGGGCCTCCGGCCGCAACCACAGCGCCAACGATCGCTGCTGACGGAGGGGAGCCTTGCCGGTGAGAGCCACTGATCTGAAGAACCGCTGCCTGCGGTGCCTCCCTGAACCGCTTGACGGAGGCCCCCGAGGGGCGGTGTGGTGGCGCGGACTGGGAGGGGGCGCTTGGCTCCTGCCCCCTCCCTACGTCTCGCTCGGCCAGCTGAGTTGCGCCCACTCTTGCGGCCTACGACATGGAGAGGCCGGGGCGTTGACTAGGCGGGGCCTCCGGCCGCAACCACAGCGCCAACCATCGCTGCTGACGGAGGGGAGCCTTGCCGGTGAGAGCCACTGATCTGAAGAACCGCTGCCTGCGGTGCCTCCCTGAACCGCTTGACGGAGGCCCCCGAGGGGCGGTGTGGTGGCGCGGACTGGGAGGGGGCGCTTGGCTCCTGCCCCCTCCCCAAGTCTCGCTCGGCCAGCTGAGTTGCAGCCACTCTTGCGGCCTACGACATGGAGAGGCCGGGGCGTTGACTAGGCGGGGCCTCCGGCCGCAACCACAGCGCCAACGATCGCTGCTGACGGAGGGGAGCCTTGCCGGTGAGAGCCACTGATCTGAAGAACCGCTGCCTGCGGTGCCTCCCTGAACCGCTTGACGGAGGCCCCCGAGGGGCGGTGTGGTGGCGCGGACTGGGAGGGGGCGCTTGGCTCCTGCCCCCTCCCCAAGTCTCGCTCGGCCAGCTGAGTTGCGGCCACTCTTGCGGCCTACGACATGGAGAGGCCGGGGCGTTGACTAGGCGGGGCCTCCGGCCGCAACCACAGAGCCAACGATCGCCGCTGACGGAGGGGAGCCTTGCCGGTGAGAGCCACTGATCTGAAGAACCGCTGCCTGCGGTGCCTCCCTGAACCGCTTGACGGAGGCCCCCGAGGGGCGGTGTGGTGGCGCGGACTGGGAGGGGGCACTTGGCTCCTGCCCCCTCCCCAAGTCCTGTTGCCCTGGTGTGGCCTGAGATCGCCCCCGACATAGGCGGCCGGCTCCCGGGGTCCGGCGGAACTTTTTGCCTTTTGGTGACTCTTCATTCTGGACCTTGTCCCACAATCCGTTTGACCTGAAGACACGTCCTGCGGTGCCCTCGCAATGCGGCCTGGTCCCTGAATGTGTGCAGGGGGACGGTATTGATTGGATCAAGATGGCGGCTTCACACAAAGCTGACTCAAGTGTTGCTGCTGATGCTATGCAGACAAAAACTGGTTTTCAGTTTGTACATTCTTCAGGATTTTTCCATCCAAGGCTGGCTGAGAGTTTGTAGAACGATGGCTTCAGATTTTCTACATACTACTCTTCAACATTCTTCATAAATGTAACAATGTGAGACTCACTAGGAGAACGGCCGTTTATCTTTCCTTTCAAAATGCTGCCAACAATATTTTCTGAATGGAAGACACCATCTTGTAGCATAAAGGGCTGCGTCAAGGATGGTATTGCCCAGAATGTCTTGTTTTCTACTGCTCGTAATGACGAAGCCAGAACTGCCTTAAGGGATTCTGGTCCTGCCGCTACTTATTGGAGACATTGAACTATACTCTGGACCTGCCTGGCCTCGACCAAAATGGCGCCAGTATGGGAGCGGGGAAGGGTACTGACTGGGAATACGGACAACCCTATTGATGTCGATTTTTCATTATTGATTATTGATTATTGTATTAATAAAGCTTCGAAGTAATGTTACCCATGATACTCGCCCATGGTGTGCGTATGGACGATTTTATTGTAACTTATCCTGTTATACTTTCAATTATAAAATCAACCTTCACTGATCCTGCAACCGTTTGTCACGTTTAGTTTTTTCAATTAAATGGCTCGCTTGTTACATACTCCTATACCCCTGGCTTTTGACCCTTTCCTACACGCGGTCTGTACTACCGCCCTCGGGCGATCTATGTAATGAACAGACTACCATTGCCGAAACACAAGGGAATGCATCTCAGAGAGATAAGTCAAGTACGTGGTAGATAAAAAAAAATTCGTGTTTATGGACGCTGCCCCCTCCCCCCCCTCATCATTTAGATTACCACCGCCCATTGCACAAAAGCGTACCGGGCGCTCCCCACGCAAAAAAAAAGATTTTTTTTATTTATTTTTTGCCCCGCGGGGCCCTTTTAAAGCCTCCACATCAAACCTAGGGGGTCAGGGAGGATCTACTATGCCCCCTTATGGTCATTTCCCCCTTTGTTTTGGCCTACTCTTGTCTCTCGATCCTACCGAGAGACAAGATGGCGGCCGCTCCGGACTGTTTAGAATGTTGACAGACACCGGAGAGCCAATCAGCTTCGCTTCGCGAAGTTCCGTTACGCGTCAAGTATGCGAACCGGAGCGCTACCCGGAGCGCTGTTACCGATATATATATTTTTTTGAACTTTAATTTATCAAAATCCACTGGAGCACATATATTGAGACCTAGCAAAGGCACATCGGGCTACCAGTCCCTACAATTTTCCCAAGTTTCGTGCAAATCCATTCAGCCGTTCGAGCTAAAAGTGAGGCCAACCGCCCTATGGGAAAAACGCGTTTTGGGACCCCCCTTTTTTCTCGGCCCCCCCTTGACGAAACTCCCCCACATTTTCAGGGGCTGCTCAGAACCAAAATGTTCCATTTTCCTGAAAATTTCAGCCAATTCCGTCCACAAACGCCAAAGTTATTAGACATAGAATTTTCAAAAATCCCATAGAGAAAAAATCCTAACTATATATACCTACTGGCGACCGCCAGTAGGTAATATATATATATATATATATATATATTCACTGAAAAAACCATAGGTTTCACATCAGTTATAGTTAGGAATTAGCATTTAAAAAACCTATAAAATTCACTGAAAAAATCATAGGTTTGACACCAGTTATAGTTAGCTGGAAATTTTACTCGCATAAAACCAATGAAATTCCCACGTTATAGTTAGTTGGACTCACTATAACTTGCGCGTGCAATGCACTGCTGATGACGTCACATATTACATCACTCATGACATGGTCAGTGACATCACTCATGACATCACTGATGACACCATCCAGTGAATGTGTGTCTTTCTGAAAAATAAATATGTGTTATATATGTATATGTAAAAGTTGATGGAAGAATAAATGCTTAAATAAGTGTCTAAATGGATGGTTTTTTTATAAAAAATTGATTGGTTAACTGGCTTATTAAGTGTATCTTAGTGAATACATATATTAGTGAGTAATGTTTAAATATTTAAATATATGGATTAGTGTTTCACTTTGTGTATAAGTGGCTGCATGGGACGGTGAGTGGCTACATGTGTAGGTATATGGGTTATTAGATGGTTTTTTTAGTATCAGTATGAGTGTTTGTATGGTTGGGTGGGGGTATTACCTAGCACATAGATGCATGAATGACTGACTCTCTCTTTGTATGTGTTTTGAAGACAGCATATGTGCAGGACTTTATGGGTGGATGAGTGTATATATGTGTGTGTTAGTGACTGAATGACTGTCTCAGTAGTGTCTTTATCAGTAACTACATATGTTTTAATCTAATATATGTGAGTATTGATGTATATAAGTGAGTATATGTGAGAGTAAGAAATTGTAAGAGTTCCTGTTTAAATAAGTATGTGTTTCTATAAGTGATTCTTTAAGGGAGTAAGTATGTGTAAGTTTTCTTAGAAGTAAGGTGGTTGTGTGTGTATAGCTGTATATGCAAAGAAATGGATGTTCAATAGATTATTTGCATGTGTGAGTATGTGTGAGAGTATCTTTTGGATGACTGTCGGTGTGTAACAGGATGTATAGGTGTATCACTACACATGATCAGTGAGTATATGTATGAGTGACTATATAGAACTGTTGGTCAATGAGTGGATGTGTATATAGATGGTGGAATTATTGAATTGATTGTTGTAACTGGTATGGGTATCTCCATTTTTTTGAAAATTTTAGTTTCTATTTTTGAATATGTGTTTCAAGGGTTACATTACAGTGAAAAGAGGTCTGTCACTCTGTCACAAGGATGGTGTCATCAGTGATGTCATGAGTGATGTCACTGACCATGTCATGAGTGATGTAATATGTGAAGTCATCAGCAGTGCATTGCACGCGCAAGGTATAGCGAGTCCAACTAACTATAACGTGGGAATTTCATTGGTTTTATGCGAGTAAAATTTCCAGCTAACTATAACTGGTGTCAAACCTATGGTTTTTTCAGTGAATTTCATAGGTTTTTTAATAGTAAATCTCTATAGGTATGAAATTTAATATTTTTTATAATGAATTTTATATTTTATAATTATGTAATACTATTTTTTTATGGGTTTTTTGGGGGTTTTTTTTTGCTCCAGAGAGCGTACCGATGCGCTCACCGGTGACCGCAGTGTTACGGCGGGCCCCGGGGCGCATACCGATGAGCGTCCCGTTAGCGCTATTGCCGCGAACGAAAACAACATCGTGACGTATCGCGTAGCCGCGTGATGCGTCATATGACCTACTGCCTAAGCGCACCCGTAAGCACCCGAGAGCATACGATCGCGCAACGTAAGCGCCGCCGGGCGCGCCCCGGGGCGCGTAGCGTAAGCGCGTCGGGTCATGTGACCTGAAAATAACACTTTTCATTGGTGCAGAACAGTTTTGGTTTCCAAATGATGAAAGTCTGGGTCATGTGACCTGAAAATTACACTTTTCATTGGTCCAGTACAGTTTTTTTTTTCCAAATGATGAAAGCCCCCACCTTTTTTCCTTATTCTGACTTTGTCCTTTGACTGAGGAAGACCTGTTTGGAGATCTGTCACTAATCTATTGTACTTTAAAATGGCTACAGTAGCAGCAGCAGCTGGAGCATCTGCACCACCACCACCACCACCACCACCACCACCAAGAGGACCACCACAACATCACATTGGTGGTCAAGAAGAAGAAGAGGAGGAGGAGGAGGAGGAGGGGAGAAGGGCATGCCTGCCAGAAGTCAATACCCCATATAGGCCAAAGGAGAACATTGTATGGGAGTTTTTTTCCATCCCAGAGGGTAAGAAGAAAGTGAATGCGCCAAAGGTGACTTGCCGAATCTGTGGCATTGAACTTTCAAGGGGGAACACTAATAAGAAATATTCATTTGGCAATTACACCATGATTCGGCATATGCAGCGCAAGCATCCCAACAACTATGCTGCTGCAGAGGTGAGAGAACTGGCCAGTAACCCTCCCCAATCTTCACCCAGCACCTCCAAAAGAAAGCAACCCACTCCATCGGGACCAGAGACAAGGGAGATGATCCCAAGCATACAACCACGATTTGGTGAATTCAGGATCACATGTATTTTTTGTGGTAAGACCATCACCTATGGTGAGCAGAGCATAAAGCTCATCGTCCTTGCTGGTGACAACCACAATTGCCCCAAAAAACCCTAATTTTTTCCTGATTTTTTTTTGCTCCAGTTGAGCCATTTACAATTCCGTTTTTTGTTTCTCCCCATATAAAATACAAAAAATATATAAAACTGTTCAGAAAAGCCAAAAAAAGTAAAAAATGTTAAAAAAAACAATAAAAAAAAATAAAACAACAAAAAGAATAAAAAAACAGTTCTTTTTAGAACTACCTCCAATTTATAAAAAAATGCTACATTTTTTAAAAACTCTGTCATTCTTTTTTCCTTAGGGTACGCGCACCGGGCGAGCACCCAAAAAAAATAAAAAATAATAATGAAGGAGTGAGCATGAGGGAAGGGGACAGAGAGAGTGATGTTAAGAGAAAGAGAGCTAGAGGGAGCAACACATAGGGACTGTGTATTACATAGTAAGACAGAGAGAAGGTGTAATAGGGTGTAAGTGAGAAAAGGAAAATGAATAAGGGAGCGAAAGAAGGGAAGAGAGAGGAAGAAGACTAAAGTAGAGGTACTGGGAGAATGTGAGTGGGTGTTGAAAGTAAAAGGAAGGACAGTAAAGGATGGGGAATGAGGGGTAGTGACAGAACCGGAATAAATTAACAACGGTGAGGGAGGGTGAGAAAAGGGCAGTGAGTGTAAGTAAAGAGGGGTAAAAGAGGGTGGATAAAACTGAATTAGGGTAAGACATGGGGAGTGACAGAGAGAAAGGACAGAGAGAGTACAGGAAACAGTGACTGAAAGGGTCTGAGTGAAACAGCAAAGAAAGGTAAGTAAGGCAGTGTGGGTGACTTATAGGGAGTCAGTATGACAAAAGAGTAGTGACAGAGTGAGGGGACAGAGACAGCGATGGTAAGAGAGACAGAGTGAGGGAACGGAAGTGAGGAACTGTGAGGACAGACGGACTGATAGAACGAGTGAGAGGAGTGAAGTAAATGAGTGAGGGAGCAAAGGAAGGGAAAAGAGTGTAAGGGAAGTAAAGCAGGGAGACTGAAAGAAGTTGAATGTGGTAGGACAGTAGGGAAAGAGGAGTAAACATGGAGGATAAGAATAAGTGAGGAAAGCAGAGTAAGGAAAGAGGAGTGAGGTAGGGTGAGAGAATAGTAATGAGGTTAAAGCAAAGGGTGATGACAAATTACATTTTTTTAGTCATACTTACCATACAATTAATGTAAATTTAATTACCTGTTTTAACTACACTTTGTATCTATGAAAGAGAAAAAAAGTTATAATTAGTAAAATATATATTGTAAAATAGAAGATACAAGTCAAGAGGTTAAAAATCATAAAAGTGTACTAAGAAATAAAGTAAGAGTGAAGGACACAGAAAGGGAAATAAAGTAATGTAGAAGGACAAAAAGAGGGAAAAATAAATAGAAGGAGAGCAAATTACTAAGAATAAGGCAGATACGTTCAGTGACAGAGAGGAAGAGAAGAAGAGAGAAATGAACTGAAGGTAAGAAAGATACTAAAAGAATGTGAGTTACCAAAACTAAATCAGAAAACAGGAGTAAGTAAAAAGGGAATGACTGAGAGGGAAAGGAGTCTAATTGAGGATGCATTTACAAGAATGAGGAATGGAAGATGAGTGAAAGTGAGTGAAGGGGAGTTACAGAGTGAAAGGATGAAGGGAGAGAGGATAATATAGAAGGATTGAGGGAAAAGGAGTGAGGAACTTAGTAGACAGAGGGACTAAGGGAAGGACTGAGTGAAGTGGAATACGATGAGTGAGGAAAGGAAAATGAGTAAGGAAGGAAAAGAAGGAAAGAGAGGGGAAGAGGAGTAAAGCAGTGGAACAGAGAGAATGTGATTCGTTGATGAAAGTAAAGAGAAGGACACTGAATAATAGGAAATGAGAAGTAGTAATGAAACCGAAGTAAAAAAAAAAAGAGATGAAGAACTATGAGAGAGGAGCAGTGAATTTGTTTTAAGAGAAATGATAGGAGGTAGATAAACATAAGTGACCATAAGACAAGGAGAGTCAGGGACTGAGAATATAGAGGTAGTGAAGGAAAAACAAAGAGAAGAGGACAAAAGAAAAGAGCATAGAAAGATAAGTTAGGGAGGGTGGATGAGTTATAGTGACAGACTACGACAAAAAAGTAGAATGAGTAAAGAGGAATTACTAAAACAGGAAAGAAGGAAAACACGGAAAAGGGAAATAAAACTGAGAGACTGAAAGCTGAAAAGTGGTGCAAGGGAGAGAGGGGATGCAGACAGTTGAAATGGGAATGAGGGGTTGTGAAAGAATTGGAGTAAAGGAACAGGGGTGAAACAAAGTGAGAGAAAGACATTATAAGTGAGTAAAAAGAGCTGACAGAGGATGCAAAAAGCAAAGTGAGTGTGAGACAATGGGAACACAATTTAAATTACACAATACAAACTATAGAATAACTTGTACAACATGTTACATAGTTTATTTTTGCTGTTCTCAGAATATATTGAATTTCACTTAAAACAGTGAGTTCAAACTACTCATCATATGACAGCGGGAAAAAAACCACAATCAAAAAGATTGTGTTTTAAAAAACCCATATAAACTTAAAAATCACAAATGTACACGAATCTTTCATTCACTTACTTTTCCTTTAGGCCAAATAGTACATCATGAAGGTCCTTTTCGTTGGAAGTTACTCTGCTGTTCTCTAAAAATTCCATTTCATTGACTCTCTAAGAAAAAAAGCTCCAAGAACATCTGAAATATGTTTCAATGTTTTCATATACTCCTTCTGTTCAGTCATGACTGTTTGCTCATTCCTTCACCTTTCCTTTAGGCCAAATAGTGTCAGATGTATCAGTATATTTTCAAATTACTTAAAACAAACTCTAAAATTACTGTTTTCCCGACGTTCTGAAAGAAAGGCTCAAACAACATTTTCACAATATTTAAATATTCATTATTCCATCTCTGGCTCTCTCATGTTGAACATTTCCTATAATACTGATATCACTTACTATGCGATCCACTTACCATACCTTTATGAGAACTATAATTTTTATATTATCTTCATCACTTTTACTCACAATATAATTTTAAACAGCAAACTAACTTTTATTAACTGCTCCCGTCTTCATAGGGCAATTACCTTTACTTAAATTTTGGTTCCAAAAACACTAGGTATGAATTTTTTAAGTCAAAAGGCAGTCAAATGAGTGTCATTACAGTTACTCCAACCTTTTTGACATTTTAAACAGCATGTGTAATGCCCTGATGTTGTTAAAGGACCGTCATGATAAATAATAGCTACAGTTGCAAAAGTTCTCCCTGATATTGATAACTGAGAAGCCACGAAATTTTTAATAGAAGTTGACAATTTACTTCCATCAGGTCTACATCGTTGGAACATTAAAATGACATACTGACAATCATTTTTTATAAATAATGTGGACAGCATTGCAGACTTACATTAGGTACACACCATATTGTGATCAGCTGCTTCAACTAGATTATTAAAAGACACTGATTTGCAGTCTGGTAAAGTCAAATATATAAATCTTTCAGTGTCTATTGTAGTACTACTTGATAAACTACAGTTGTCGCAGTCATGCTGCCATTGATAAGAAAGGGTAAAAAGATTTTTTATATCTACACCTTCATCTTCCAATACATCAAACATATACATTAAAAATTCCTGACAATCCTGCTGAATATTCTGTGAAAATTGATTTTGACCAGAACATGTCTAGAAGATTTCGAATTTCTGAAACACTTTCTATTTTTGCTCTATCACTGCTACATTTCTCAAACACAGAATTCAATAAACAGCAGAATGTTTGATCCCGATTTTCAACAATCTGTTCTTGTAAATTTTGAAGAAAAAAAACAACATTAACCACTACATTAGCATAGCAGTTGACACCAGAACTGTTTTCAAACTGAAATCCAACAACATCTTCAACAGAATCCTTTTTCCTTCTGCTTACAATTACAGTTTCATCTACTTTTTGTCTTTTTGCTACTACCTCACTACAATTATTCACATTTCTTCTTTTTCGGCCTACCACACGTTTTTCAAACAGAGGATATTGAGGCAAATGTGGAGCATACTCTCTTCTTAACCTATTGTATTCTTTAACACAATCTAGATCTGCACACATTTTTGTTTCATCACACTCAATCAAGTACAATCCTGATAAAGTTCTGACTTGTGATAATGCCATGTATGCCATACCCTCTTTAAACACAGAACTTCCAATGTTCACCAAAGCACTATCTACACTTAAACCTTGAGATTTATGGATTGTCACCGCATATGCCAAACAAACAGGAAACTGTTTTCTGCGAACATATAAGTCTTTCACAAGCAAAAATCTAGCTGAACAACGACAAATTTGTTCTATTTCGTCAATGCCATCAAATGTAATTTTTAAAATTTCAATTCCATCTCTATTTTTGTAATTCACAAAATCAACAACATGACCCATTGCTCCATTTACCAGACCTATTTCAACATTTAAATTCCTTCTCAAAATGATACGACAATTTAAACACACATTCAGAGTCTTTTCAAAACCAGCAGCTTTAGATATAGTCTTCTCTAATGAATCCATTTTTGATTTCAAATTTTCAGACAAAATATTTGTTGCTCCCATATGCTCTATTTTATCTATAGCTTCCAGTTTCACTATCTCTTCATTTTCTAACTTTAACATTTTGTTGTTGAGCATGGAACATTATTTCAGAGTTGGCATCAAACATATCCCAGATTTCTTCTCGTTAATATTCTCTGGAAGAATGTTTTCATTTGGGTACAAATTTGAAATTAATCGTCCATCTAAAGCTTTTTTCCCATGCTGACTTACTTTTCCAATTCTTACATCTTGTAGAATATTTTTATAATTTTCATCCTTTGCCTGTCGCATATTTTGGAGTAGTTCTGCATATTTGAAATTTAACCATATATTAACGTTTCTAATGCTTCCTAGGCACTTCCTGGTATCTTCATGCGTGACCATTTTAAACACTGGTTGTCCTTTCACTGGAGTCAACTGCAGTAGATCTCCAAAAACAATAATGTGTTTCCCTCCAAATAACACATCATACTCTGTTCTAAGAATTTCTTGCATTCTCAAATGCACAAAAGCAAGCATTAGATTTGAGACCATGCTTACTTCATCAATGATAAGAAGTTTCATTTTCTTCAGGACTCTCGAAACTTCGGAACACGCATCTCCAGATAGCTTGTGGTATTGCAATTTGTTATCATGCTCCACTGGCAGCATCAGTAAACGATGTAAAGTAATCCCTTTAATATTATGTGCTGCCAGCCCAGTTGGAGCAGTAACAACACAAGATAGCGGTGATTCAGTCCTTTTCTGCAGATAAGTTGCAATTGCTTTAATCAGAAAACTTTTTCCAGTTCCCGCTTCTCCACTCACGTACAGTTGGACAGGCTTAAATGATATACATGAGCACTCTTTTTTCTCATGACTGAATCCATGTTCAATCTGTTCTGTGACTTCGTCATATATCTGCTTCTGCTCAAGGTTTAGTTGTTTCACCAAATCTTCTAAGTTAACTACATCATCTTGAGCTTTTTCCATAGCTCTTTCCACCTCATCCATGGCAGTGGCAGCTTCATTTTGGATAATTGGTCCTCCTAGTGGATCCTGACTCAATGAAGTAGAACTCTGACTGTCTTGAGAACTGTCTCTAGCAATCTCTACAGCAATTGTGGCTTCTTGCTCTATCTCTTCGTTCAACATTTGCAGATAATTTGGAAAAACAGAACATTCTATGGTATCCTTGGTTGCATTAAAAGAATCTTTGTAACAGAGAAAATCTTCAAGTAGTTCCTCTTCTGTACGCCATGGCTTAAAGAGTTGCAAAAGAGCTAAATAGTAAAATTCCCTTTTCTCTGGATTCTCGCAACTCAATTTTCGATGATTAATCAAATGGCCTTTTCTCTGCTTCACTAGACATCCTTCACACCCAATGACAGCATATATTCCATTATTCATATCTTCTCTGATGTTCCTCTTATATAGTTTTGCAGAACTTTATACAAACAACTGTTCTCAAGATGACTACTTCTATTTGGATAGTATGTATCCAACATGTTTGTCTTCAAAATATCTGTACTGTTTGGTTCTTTCTCCGCCAAATACTCAATTTCTTGTACAGATTTCAAAACTCGGTTTCGTGTTGTAGCAAGACCTAGACTTGCCCAAATAATTGTTCTAGACTTGGCGTAGAGACTTGCTGATGATAACCGATCAGAACATTCATATGCTCCAATTTCTCGATGTGACAACATCTTCAGACTGAAACTGTATAATTTTTTACTTATACTCTTTTCATGTGAAATGTCCTCCCACATTTCCTTCAGTTCTGTCTTTTCTTTTTTTGTGATGTAAGACGTCACATATCGAGCCACAGCAATAGAGTTGTCAGCAACGAACTGAATATCCATGTTAGCATTTCAAATGGACAAAATCACTGGGTTGTAGTCGTTGATGTACTTGGACTCTTCGTTTCTTTTTAAACTGTATGTATTTTTTGGTGATTTCCTCGTCACAGTATGTCGCAGAGAAGACATCAAATTATTTACTCTTCCTTTAGAAATCACTGGTCGTGGAAACCCGAAACGACATTTTGTGTAGAACTTGTTCTTGTTTCTGAATTTTCGACGACAGTACTTTCCACAACGATGGGATTGAAAGCGTAAAACTTGTTGCCTTAAACTGTTTTCTTCGGTAGTTTTCGGAACAGCACATGTTGATTACTCTTCAATGAAGCTCATCACTGTCTCATCCAAATCTGTTCCAAATTTGGGTGCATCTTTAATCCACAACAACATATGTATGTGAGGAGCTCCTCTCGCTTGATACTCCTTTCTCCAAAAGAAATCCAAAACCTCTCCAAGGGGAGGATTTGTTTTTGTTGGTAATAAAAGACATCATAGCTTCAAATCTATGATTGAAATATCTGCATACATTCACTGGATCCAAAGAACACAGTTCTCCAGGAGTTTTGAATTCTATATTTTGTATGTTTGCGTTTGCCTCTTGTAGAAATTGAAGTAAGTCGTCCCATGCATACTCAGCACAGCTAAGAGTGAGGAACCATGTAGGAGTTCTTAAGTTTCTTAGCATACATTTCAATTCCCAATGACGATGGAAGCAATACTCGTTTGTTCCACGTTGACATGCCATGAGATTGATTAGCTGAGATTCCGAAATACTGTTTCGCAGATTGACTTTCTCCATGAAGTCCCTCGCCGAAACACTTTGTAGATGTGGTCCACTTTTCAGTATATGGTTCACTGCATAAGAAAGCCCAGACAAGTCACTTTCATACAGTAGATGAAACAAATAAGGAATGCATTGACGAAACCTTGGATCTTCAGCATATAATCTTAAAGTCCGGTATTCAGATGCAGGAATTTGAAGTGGTCGATCGTCATATCGTCCACCTCGACCTGTTGGAAATAACTGCGGAAAACAACGAGCTTCCAAACTTTCTTCGCATACACTAAGGGGACTTCCTTTTGCTGCTTTCATTTGAAACAAGTCAATTGCATTCCCCATCACTTCTTTGGAATGCAAAGGATGAACAGTATAATGTTCATATATTTCTTCACTTCTAGACACATCAACTTTTTCAATTTGGCCGGCTGAACAATCACTGTCTTCTTCTGCAACTGTTTCCTCTGCTCCAACACATACATGTTTGTAGTACTCATTGTTTTTGACCAAATACAACGTTGCCTTTTTGACTTTCCTAACATCCACTAAATCTTGCCAGATTTTCTTACTCTTTGTCGGAACCCCATTAACTAGAATAACCAGAGGTTCCTCTTCCACTTTCTCTACACCAATTGTATCAATATTTATCTTGAAATCTAGAGGCAAATAAACAACTCTTCCCTTTAATCCTCTCTGTAAATCTGAAGGAGGCAATTTCCCTATCTTAGGCTCCATGCGAACAATTGCCTGAAAAGGATGGACACATTGAATCAAAATAGACTCATATGTATTTAAATCCATCAATTCAGGAGGAATGTCTACCAACTCCAGATTATTATGAACAGCTCTAGCAGGCATTCTGTTTTGATTTAATTTATCATAACAATATTTACAAATACGCTGATCAGAACTCAAATCAAAAGAATTCTCCACCCACAAATAAGTTGCAAAATCCTTCCACTCATAATTATTTATCTTTTCACTTTTTACGTATAAATCAACTAATCTAGTTTGATGCTTATAATGAGTTCGTCGACAACACACACAAGTAAAATTCGGCCTTTCACTTGATTTCACCTTAAACCTGGTAATTTCCTGGTCAAACTTTTCTGTACTTGAAATCTGTACATTGTTTTCCACATTACCTTGAATTTCTGTGTCAATTTCTACACTGTCCTCTTTTTCACCAAAATAACAAATCTCAATTTCTTCACAAATCTTCTTCACATCTAATTCAGTTCCATGCAAAAGAGCACTGTTTAATTGTTTAAGCTTAAGTGCTGGACTTTTTGCATAATACAACCTTCTCGCTAATTTCCTCATTTTGTTATGATGCACTGCTAACATCCTAAAATGATGAAAAACACTCTGACAAACTTTTCTAGAAAGACAAGCCAGTGAATGCCCTTGCAAACCTGTGTTTTCTCTCACTCTGCAAGGATCTAAGTCTTGCAACATTTTCATTTTCTGTTTTAGACTTTTCTTACTATATGTACGTAAGAAATTACGAAACAAATTGATTGAATCCTGTCGCACACTATAAATACTACTACACTTCCAAGTGTACACTGGACCCTTAGTACGTCTCCCTAAAACTTCATCAGTTAACACCTCTTCTGCTTCTCTAGGCACAAGTTTCTCTTTTTCAATCGGACAACCGTCTTTCACCTCATATGCTCGACCACTGGTGTCAACTGCATGCACTAAATCATTCTCCTGGAAGTAACTCTCCTCATTAAAAAATGGCTCAAAACATAGAACTGTGCATCCATTCTCCAGAAAAAACGTTACAAAAATGAGTCCGATTAATTACTCTTTTGCATCTACTGTTTGATTTGAAAACATCAATTGTCCTGTTAAGTGTCCTAATTCTATTCATTATTAAAATAAATAATTTTTTCTTAAGTTCAAAAGCCTGATCAACAATCTTCTCTACACTTTTCCTTTTCTTATAAAAAGCAAATCTCTGTTTACCTTTTTTAATATTTTTTAGCAAATTTAAAACCACCCTATTGCGAAACATTCATTTACGAATGTCCCTAAATTGGTTTTGCCTTCTATTCCTATACATATTATTCTCTCCTGCTCCAGTAGTAACATTTTTGGGGGGCCTCTCCTTCCTTTTCAAATGTGTTCTCTCCTTCTCTTTTTCTACATTCATACATTTTTTTTTATCTACATATGTTCCGTAAGAAAGACTTAGTTGTCTTACCAGGAGCTTTTTTCCTGTTTATTGAAGTATTTGTTGTAGAGGAGTACTGTAATTCCGTTGCTGTTTTTGATTTTTTCCGCTTGGCATCTTTTCTTCTCCTCTGCCTTGAGGGCATATTTCCATACTATTGAAATATTGATTTCAATCTGTGGTAAAGAAAAAAATAACATATTATAGACCACTATTACCAAACAACAAAGCAATGACAATAAGCAAACGGTCTATTCAGGGTTACAGATGAGGTGAGGATTGTCCAGGGGTGCAGAGTAGGTGAGGTCTGTATTGAAAAGTGTAGTGGAAGAGAGGTCTCTCTAGGGGTACAAAGGAGGTGAGGCCTGTGTCTAAGAGTGCAGTGGGGGATAGGCTTCATGAAGTCTAGTCCACTGCACTCTTAGACACAGGCTTCACCACCTATGCTCCCCAGGAAAGGCCTCTCTCCCACTACAGTCTTGAACACAGGCCTCACCTCCTCTGTACCTCTGGACAAGCCTCACCTCATCTGCACAATCTACTTCCTAATCTGACATAACACAGGTGACATCATTGTGAAAGGTTGAAATATATTTATTTAATCATGCAGACACAATTTATTCCTTCTCAAAAATCTAAAAGTCATTGATTTGCCCCAAAATCGTTTTTTAAAAAACATTTTAGACACAGAGCGCAGGTCCTATGTACAAGCATTTAGTGTCCATGAGTACAGTGAAGAGGACTGACCTCCTCTGACCCTTGGACAAGCCTTACCTCATCTGTGTCCTCTGGACAGGCGTCAATGTATTGAGTATAATTGATGGTAACTGGGTGCAGATGAGGTGACGCATGTCCAGGGGTGTAAATAAGCTGAGGCCTGTCTAAGGATGCAGATCAGTTGAGGTCTATTCAGGGTTGCAGATGAGGGGAGGATTGTCCAGGGGTGCAGAGGAGGTGAGGCCTGTATTGAAGAGTGTAGTGGAAGAGAGGTCTGTCCAGGGGTACAAGGAAGGTGAGGCCTGTGTCTAAGAGTGCAGTGGGGGATAGGCTTCATGAAGTCTAGTCCACTGTACTCTTAGACACAGGCCTCACCACCTATGCTCCCCAGGAAAGGCCTCTCTCCCACTACAGTCTTGAACACAGGCCTCACCTCCTCTGTACCTCTGGACATGCCTCACCTCATCTGCACAATCGACTTCCTAATCTGAGGTAACACAGGTGACATCATTGTGAAAGGTTGAAATATATTTACTTAATCATGCAGACACTATTTATTCCTTCTCAAAAATCTAAAAGTCATTGATTTGCCCCAAAATTGTTTTTTAAATAACATTTTAGACACAGAGCGCAGGTCCTATGTACAAGCATTCAGTGTCCATGAGTACAGTGGAGAGGACTGACCTCCTCTGACCCTTGGACAAGCCTTACCTCATCTGTGTCCTCTGGACAGGCCTCAATGTATTGGGTATAATTGATGGTAACTGGGTGCAGATGAGGTGACGCATGTCCAGGGGTGTAAATAAGCTGAGGCCTGTCTAAGGATGCAGATCAGTTGAGGTCTATTCAGGGTTGCAGATGAGGTGAGGATTGTCCAGGGGTGCCTAGGAGGTGAGGTCTGTATTGAAGAGTGTAGTGGAAGAGAGGTCTGTCCAGGGGTACAAAGAAGGTGAGGCCTGTGTCTAAGAGTGCAGTGGGGGATAGGCTTCATGAAGTCTAGTCCACTGCACTCTTAGAAACAGGCCTCACCACCTATGCTCCCCAGGAAAGGCCTCTCTCCCACTACAGTCTTGAACACAGGCCTCACCTCCTCTGTACCTCTGGACATGCCTCACCTCATCTGCAAAATCTACTTCCTAATCTGAGGTAACACAGGTGACATCATTGTGAAAGGTTCAAATATATTAATTTAATCATGCAGACACTATTTATTCCTTCTCAAAAATCTAAAAGCCATTGATTTTCCTCAAAATCGTTTTTTAAAAAACATTTTAGACACAGAGCGCAGGTCCTATGTACAAGCGTTCAGTATCCATGAGTGCAGTGGAGAGGACTGACCTCCTTTGACCCTTGGACAAGCCTTACCTCATCTGTGTCCTCTGGACAGGCCTCAATGTATTGGGTATAATTGATGGTAACTGGGTGCAGATGAGGTGACGCGTGTCCAGGGGTGTAAATAAGCTGAACCCTGTCTAAGGATGCAGATGAGTTGAGGTCTATTCAGGGTTGCAGATGAGGTGATGATTGTCCAGGGGTGCAGAGGAGGTGAGGCCTGTATTGAAGAGTGTAGTGGAAGAGAGGTCTGTCCAGGGGTACAAAGGGGGTGAGGCCTGTGTCTAAGAGTGCAGTGGGGGATAGGCTTCATGAAGTCTAGTCCACTACACTCTTAGACACAGGCCTCACCACCTATGCTCCCCAGGAAAGGCCTCTCTCCCACTACAGTCTTGAACACAGGCCTCACCTCCTCTGTACCTCTGGACAAGCCTCACCTCATCTGCACAATCTACTTCCTAATCTGACATAACACAGGTGACATCATTGTGAAAGGTTGAAATATATTTATTTAATCATGCAGACACAATTTATTCCTTCTCAAAAATCTAAAAGTCATTGATTTGCCCCAAAATCGTTTTTTAAAAAACATTTTAGACACAGAGCGCAGGTCCTATGTACAAGCATTTAGTGTCCATGAGTACAGTGAAGAGGACTGACCTCCTCTGACCCTTGGACAAGCCTTACCTCATCTGTGTCCTCTGGACAGGCGTCAATGTATTGAGTATAATTGATGGTAACTGGGTGCAGATGAGGTGACGCATGTCCAGGGGTGTAAATAAGCTGAGGCCTGTCTAAGGATGCAGATCAGTTGAGGTCTATTCAGGGTTGCAGATGAGGGGAGGATTGTCCAGGGGTGCAGAGGAGGTGAGGCCTGTATTGAAGAGTGTAGTGGAAGAGAGGTCTGTCCAGGGGTACAAGGAAGGTGAGGCCTGTGTCTAAGAGTGCAGTGGGGGATAGGCTTCATGAAGTCTAGTCCACTGTACTCTTAGACACAGGCCTCACCACCTATGCTCCCCAGGAAAGGCCTCTCTCCCACTACAGTCTTGAACACACGCCTCACCTCCTCTGTACCTCTGGACATGCCTCACCTCATCTGCACAATCGACTTCCTAATCTGAGGTAACACAGGTGACATCATTGTGAAAGGTTGAAATATATTTACTTAATCATGCAGACACTATTTATTCCTTCTCAAAAATCTAAAAGTCATTGATTTGCCCCAAAATTGTTTTTTAAATAACATTTTAGACACAGAGCGCAGGTCCTATGTACAAGCATTCAGTGTCCATGAGTACAGTGGAGAGGACTGACCTCCTCTGACCCTTGGACAAGCCTTACCTCATCTGTGTCCTCTGGACAGGCCTCAATGTATTGGGTATAATTGATGGTAACTGGGTGCAGATGAGGTGACGCATGTCCAGGGGTGTAAATAAGCTGAGGCCTGTCTAAGGATGCAGATCAGTTGAGGTCTATTCAGGGTTGCAGATGAGGTGAGGATTGTCCAGGGGTGCCTAGGAGGTGAGGTCTGTATTGAAGAGTGTAGTGGAAGAGAGGTCTGTCCAGGGGTACAAAGAAGGTGAGGCCTGTGTCTAAGAGTGCAGTGGGGGATAGGCTTCATGAAGTCTAGTCCACTGCACTCTTAGAAACAGGCCTCACCACCTATGCTCCCCAGGAAAGGCCTCTCTCCCACTACAGTCTTGAACACAGGCCTCACCTCCTCTGTACCTCTGGACATGCCTCACCTCATCTGCAAAATCTACTTCCTAATCTGAGGTAACACAGGTGACATCATTGTGAAAGGTTCAAATATATTAATTTAATCATGCAGACACTATTTATTCCTTCTCAAAAATCTAAAAGCCATTGATTTTCCTCAAAATCGTTTTTTAAAAAACATTTTAGACACAGAGCGCAGGTCCTATGTACAAGCGTTCAGTATCCATGAGTGCAGTGGAGAGGACTGACCTCCTCTGACCCTTGGACAAGCCTTACCTCATCTGTGTCCTCTGGACAGGCCTCAATGTATTGGGTATAATTGATGGTAACTGGGTGCAGATGAGGTGACGCGTGTCCAGGGGTGTAAATAAGCTGAAGCCTGTCTAAGGATGCAGATGAGTTGAGGTCTATTCAGGGTTGCAGATGAGGTGATGATTGTCCAGGGGTGCAGAGGAGGTGAGGCCTGTATTGAAGAGTGTAGTGGAAGAGAGGTCTGTCCAGGGGTACAAAGGGGGTGAGGCCTGTGTCTAAGAGTGCAGTGGGGGATAGGCTTCATGAAGTCTAGTCCACTACACTCTTAGACACAGGCCTCACCACCTATGCTCCCCAGGAAAGGCCTCTCTCCCACTACAGTCTTGAACACAGGCCTCACCTCCTCTGTACCTCTGGACAAGCCTCACCTCATCTGCACAATCTACTTCCTAATCTGACATAACACAGGTGACATCATTGTGAAAGGTTGAAATATATTTATTTAATCATGCAGACACAATTTATTCCTTCTCAAAAATCTAAAAGTCATTGATTTGCCCCAAAATCGTTTTTTAAAAAACATTTTAGACACAGAGCGCAGGTCCTATGTACAAGCATTTAGTGTCCATGAGTACAGTGAAGAGGACTGACCTCCTCTGACCCTTGGACAAGCCTTACCTCATCTGTGTCCTCTGGACAGGCGTCAATGTATTGAGTATAATTGATGGTAACTGGGTGCAGATGAGGTGACGCATGTCCAGGGGTGTAAATAAGCTGAGGCCTGTCTAAGGATGCAGATCAGTTGAGGTCTATTCAGGGTTGCAGATGAGGGGAGGATTGTCCAGGGGTGCAGAGGAGGTGAGGCCTGTATTGAAGAGTGTAGTGGAAGAGAGGTCTGTCCAGGGGTACAAGGAAGGTGAGGCCTGTGTCTAAGAGTGCAGTGGGGGATAGGCTTCATGAAGTCTAGTCCACTGTACTCTTAGACACAGGCCTCACCACCTATGCTCCCCAGGAAAGGCCTCTCTCCCACTACAGTCTTGAACACAGGCCTCACCTCCTCTGTACCTCTGGACATGCCTCACCTCATCTGCACAATCGACTTCCTAATCTGAGGTAACACAGGTGACATCATTGTGAAAGGTTGAAATATATTTACTTAATCATGCAGACACTATTTATTCCTTCTCAAAAATCTAAAAGTCATTGATTTGCCCCAAAATTGTTTTTTAAATAACATTTTAGACACAGAGCGCAGGTCCTATGTACAAGCATTCAGTGTCCATGAGTACAGTGGAGAGGACTGACCTCCTCTGACCCTTGGACAAGCCTTACCTCATCTGTGTCCTCTGGACAGGCCTCAATGTATTGGGTATAATTGATGGTAACTGGGTGCAGATGAGGTGACGCATGTCCAGGGGTGTAAATAAGCTGAGGCCTGTCTAAGGATGCAGATCAGTTGAGGTCTATTCAGGGTTGCAGATGAGGTGAGGATTGTCCAGGGGTGCCTAGGAGGTGAGGTCTGTATTGAAGAGTGTAGTGGAAGAGAGGTCTGTCCAGGGGTACAAAGAAGGTGAGGCCTGTGTCTAAGAGTGCAGTGGGGGATAGGCTTCATGAAGTCTAGTCCACTGCACTCTTAGAAACAGGCCTCACCACCTATGCTCCCCAGGAAAGGCCTCTCTCCCACTACAGTCTTGAACACAGGCCTCACCTCCTCTGTACCTCTGGACATGCCTCACCTCATCTGCAAAATCTACTTCCTAATCTGAGGTAACACAGGTGACATCATTGTGAAAGGTTCAAATATATTAATTTAATCATGCAGACACTATTTATTCCTTCTCAAAAATCTAAAAGCCATTGATTTTCCTCAAAATCGTTTTTTAAAAAACATTTTAGACACAGAGCGCAGGTCCTATGTACAAGCGTTCAGTATCCATGAGTGCAGTGGAGAGGACTGACCTCCTCTGACCCTTGGACAAGCCTTACCTCATCTGTGTCCTCTGGACAGGCCTCAATGTATTGGGTATAATTGATGGTAACTGGGTGCAGATGAGGTGACACGTGTCCAGGGGTGTAAATAAGCTGAAGCCTGTCTAAGGATGCAGATGAGTTGAGGTCTATTCAGGGTTGCAGATGAGGTGATGATTGTCCAGGGGTGCAGAGGAGGTGAGGCCTGTATTGAAGAGTGTAGTGGAAGAGAGGTCTGTCCAGGGGTACAAAGGAGGTGAGGCCTGTGTCTAAGAGTGCAGTGGGGGATAGGCTTCATGAAGTCTAGTCCACTACACTCTTAGACACAGGCCTCACCACCTATGCTCCCCAGGAAAGGCCTCTCTCCCACTACAGTCTTGAACACAGGCCTCACCTCCTCTGTACCTCTGGACATGCCTCACCTCATCTGCACAATCTACTTCCTAATCTGAGGTAACACAGGTGACATCATTGTGAAAGGTTCAAATATATTTATTTAATCATTCAGACACTATTTATTCCTTCTCAAAAATCTAAAAGTCATTGATTTGCCCCAAAATTGTTTTTTAAATAACATTTTAGACACAGAGCGCAGGTCCTATGTACAAGCATTCAGTGTCCATGAGTACAGTGGAGAGGACTGACCTCCTCTGACCCTTGGACAAGCCTTACCTCATCTGTGTCCTCTGGACAGGCCTCAATGTATTGGGTATAATTGATGGTAACTGGGTGCAGATGAGGTGACGCATGTCCAGGGGTGTAAATAAGCTGAGGCCTGTCTAAGGATGCAGATCAGTTGAGGTCTATTCAGGGTTGCAGATGAGGTGAGGATTGTCCAGGGGTGCCTAGGAGGTGCGGTCTGTATTGAAGAGTGTAGTGGAAGAGAGGTCTGTCCAGGGGTACAAAGCAGGTGAGGCCTGTGTCTAAGAGTGCAGTGGGGGATAGGCTTCATGAAGTCTAGTCCACTGCACTCTTAGACACAGGCCTCACCACCTATGCTCCCCAGGAAAGGCCTCTCTCCCACTACAGTCTTGAACACAGGCCTCACCTCCTCTGTACCTCTGGACATGCCTCACCTCATCTGCAAAATCTACTTCCTAATCTGAGGTAACACAGGTGACATCATTGTGAAAGGTTCAAATATATTTATTTAATCATTCAGACACTATTTATTCCTTCTCAAAAATCTAAAAGCCATTGATTTCCCTCAAAATCGTTGACATGGGTCACATGGGTCTCATGCTCACTGAGCCACTGGAACCAAGCTATCTGCTTTATTTCACTTGCAAAGTTGGTGGAATTTTGGTCACTCTGTGTTACTCTTTAACACAGAGTTCTGAACAAATTCCACCAATTGCCACATGGCAGAATGTTTCTCCCCATCAGGCCACAGAAAATGTGAGCATCAGCAAGATTTGTCATCCCCTAGCATGATTTTCTATGGTGAGTGATTGCGGTCAGAGGGATGCCCCTCAAGTAGATTTGCTTGTGCCTGAGTAGATTTTCTACTTGAGCAGCATCAAAAATAACTTGAATGGGCGCGCACTCTTGTGAAAAGCATGGTGTCATTCAGCGCTGCTCATGCTACTGGCGCAAAATTGCAGGGTAAGTAGCATATTTTCTACCCATTTGTTGTACTCTGTGGAATCGCATATGGTCTTTTTGTTACTCCGTGGAATTCCACAGTGAAATTTCACTAGTTCCGTCCAACCCTACTGGTGAGCCCTAATCAGGGCAAAACCGGTTCTTTATTCCTTGTAGCTGGGTTGACAGTTTAAGTAGGGACAAATAGTTCACCTATAAAGGTGCAGAGTGGAATTCCGCAAGGAAGTATAATTTCACACAACCTATGCAGTCTTAAGCACTGGAGGTGGATATCAAAATGCTAAAAACATCCCCCAAGAGGCAGCCCATTACTATTCACATGTTCACTCCTTCACAGATGTTGGAGCAATTTCTCAGTGCCCAAACCAGTTTCTGGCCAGTCATCATTCCATCTAGCTTGTATGAGCTGCTTTGTAATGATCTCCAATTTTGTACCTATACATAGTGTGGGGAGAGAGTCACCACCACATTGTTGTGTTTATGCCCATACTGAGTATTATTCTCTCCCACCCCTGAACCTGCAATATTCACAAATGAATGTGCCAGAGGAACTCATGTTTGGGGCTCACCAGACCAATGACCCTCAATCGACAAAGAAAGCAATAATAGTGGCACTCTCAAAACCACAAAAGGACCCAACCGACACAGGCTCTTACTGCCAATTATCTTTTTTTTTAATATTATTTTTTATTAGGCAGTTCCAGAATATACATATATTTAAAATAGAAAACAGTGATAAAACCAGCAATAAATTACATTAAAAAGGTAATGATAAAAGGCAGTAGTATTACAAAACAAAGGAATCTCTTGAAAAAATACAGTACATTGGATATTAGAGAAAACAGCTAGATCTAATAAGTTGGTGGCATAGCCACAAATGGACAGTAATCTTTAAAGTATTTGCAAGCGGATCAATTCATTGAAGCCTGTCCCCAATACTACTCACCATTACTCATGTTAATTCCTTCTTATGACCCCCTTACATTTCTGGTCCAAGCGGCAATAAATGACCTGACCTTCTGGCCCCGAATTCTGGCCTGTCTACCTATACTGGAATAGATAGCCTTTTCTTGATTGTCGATTCTCAGGAACCTGGTAAGCCACATGTGGAAAGTTGGAGGTTTAGTATATTTCCATCTTGCTGCCAGTAATATCCTGTATACCGCTGTCCCCAGAAAAAGACAAACTTCCTCCTCTACACTTAGCCCCAATGAGCTATCATAGACAAGAATCAGCAAAGTAGGTGATAGATCTACTCTATGTCCAAATACTTCTTCCCAGTACCCTGATAGACCTTTTTTAGCAAAGATAATTTGTCACATTCGTAAAACATATGAATCAGGGTAAATTGCACAGGCCCACATCTAGGACAGTGATCATCTATCCTTTTCTCCCATGTAAACAATTTGGCTGCAGTAAAATATGGATTAAAAAATAGTTTTATATAATTGGGCTTTTAAGCTTGAGGATAAAAGTATTTTAAATGTTAAAGAAAGGCTCATATGAATGTCAACATCAGGGTTAGCAAGCTTCAATGCCCAAGATGATTCAGTTTTTTCCAAATCATCTGGGGTCTTATCAAGAAGCAGGCTATACAAATTCCTAAATCTAATGGATTTCCTAGCTATGGTATCTAAAAGTGGTATCCTATCAAGTTTAATCCTAGGGGTTTTTGAGGCAAGTATATTTTTGATCTGAGAAAATTTAAAGTACTGACTATTAGGGATGTCTAAAACGCTCTGTAGCACAGACAACTGGAAATCTAGTTCTCCCCGGAAAAATCCCCAATTGTTCTTATGCCCATCCTTTCCCATTTTTTCCCATAACATCATTAACCTGGGATGATAATAGTGATGAACGCCACAGGGGAGTGTATTTATTGAACTTTGAGATTGCCATAAAGCTGGATACCTTCTTCCAAACTTTCCATGCACTACGGATTATCTTAAACTTAACCTTTTTATTGTAGCTTGCCTCTAACTGTTTCAATAAGAGCCCTGGAGCTTTCTTCCCAATAGAGAGTTCATATATAGTAGGTATTTTTAGACCTTGCTCTGTTCCACTATCATTCCCTATGATGAACAAAGAAGCTATTTGGTGGAGAAGGGCCGCCCAATAATATAAAGTGATATTAGGAATTGCTAAGCCACCCCTGTCTTGTGGTAGAGCTAGGTATTTCATTGATCTCCTAATTTTCCCGTATTGCCATATAAAATTGGAAAATAACGATCCTAATGTTCTCAAAATACTATCTTCTATAGCCAGGGGTATAGTCCGAAACAGATAAAATAGCTTTGGAAGCATCGTCATTTTTACAAGGTTGCCCCTCCCAATGATAGATAGCTGTAAGCTGTTAACTCTCCTTGGATCGTTCCCTATGTTTTTAATCAAGGGTTTGAAATTGCATTTGTTAATTTCCTCTATTTTAGCGCTTATATAGACTCTCAAATAGAGTCTGTTTTCCTTGGGTCATTATATTTGATATTATCCGTACAGAGAATATTAGTTTTCCCTTTGTTCAGAGCATACCCCGAGAAAAGGCCAAAATGCTCAGCGATTTTATTTATTTCTTAAATGGCCTCTACTGGGTTCGATGTTAATACCGCAATGTCATCAGCATAAGCCAGTGCTTTGATCTCATAAACCCCGGTAACAATTGGCTGGATATTCTGGCTCTGCAGCAGTTTAACAACCAAGGGGTTAATATATAGAGAAAATAAGATCGGTGAACAGGGACAGCCCTGCCTCGTCCCTCTTGATATATTAATAATATTTGACTCCTCACCCATAAGTTGCAATTGAGCCCTTGGTTGAGAATACATAGCTCTGATTGCTTTAATAAGCTAGTGCCCAAATGTATTTATTTCAAGTATACCCCATAAAAACTTCCAGGACACCCGATCAAAAGCTTTCTCAGCATCGAGGAGGATCATAGCCATCTGGCCAACCGTCCCGGTCATGATGTCAAAAAGCGAGATAACTCTGCGGCTACGACCGGTCATTCCCTTGCCCCGGATAAAACCATGTTGCCAGAAAGAGCCCAGACGTTCAATGACCCACCCGAGCCGGTGCACTAGAATTTTGGAGAATAATTTAGAGTTTGAATTAGTCAGGGAGATTGGACGATATGAAGATGGGTTGCCCACCGGCTTACCCTTCTTAGGAAATATTATTATGTCGGTCTCTTTCCAGGATTCAGGAGGGGTTCCACTAAAGTGACTCCCTTAAACAGGTCCAATAAGAGAGGTAGTATTATAGTTCCTAAGATTTTATAAATCTCTAGCGGAATTTTCTACAAATCAGAGGGGGACCCCACATCAATCTTAGGCAGGTAGACGGGGAAGAAAGAGCATCAACAGCGGGGAGGGTACCTGCCCGATAAATTTAGAGGAAGCGGCCTCGTAAAGGTCCTTTATATTGTAAGGAAGCCTGAACCCAAGCAAATTACGTCACAAGTACTATTTTATTTTCATTTATCAAAATTTATTTTTTTCCATATATGTATGTTACTAATTCTTATTCATTGTAAAAAAGTATATCAACATGATTCATAAAGTTGGTCTATGCCATAATAAATAAACACAATGACATAAATAAATAGTGGTTCAAATTCCGCTCTAACATTTCATCCACACTCATACAACAATCATTCACACATCAAATAGCACCAAGCGATGATGGTTTAAGGTGATATTGGAACCGATGGTTGGGTGTCCGGGTTGGTTCAGTGAGTTCCGGGGTGGGAATCATGTTGATATACTTTTTTACAATGAATAAGAATTACTAACATACATATATGAAGAAAAAAAAATTTGATAAATGAAAATAAAATAGTACTTGTGACGTAATTTGCTTGGGTTCAGGCTTCCTTACAATATAAAGGACCTTTACGAGGCCGCTTCCTCTAAATTTATCGGGCAGGTACCCTCCCCGCTGTTGATGCTCTAGCGGAATTTTGTCAGGTCCTGCGACTTTCCACGAAGCCATACCTAACAGGGCTAAATGAACTTCTTCAATAGTAATTTCCCTTTCTAGTTCATATCTTATTGGCCAATCCAGACCTCCTCCAGGTTCAGTACCTGAAGTCAATTCTATTAGGGCTTGCCTAACTTCAGCCGTGTTTTTCATTATATCATCTTGATACAACATTTGATAATACCGTTGAAACCGTTTAATGATATCCTCCAGATCTGTATATTCTTGTCCATCTATTTTAATAGCGGGTATTACATTTAGAGAGATTTTCTGCTGGGTACATAGGGCGAACCTCTTACCAACCATCTCTCCGTTTTCATATGAACCATTCCGATGCGATTGAAATGCTTCAGCTGATCTCTGGGTTAGCTAATTATTTAGTTTGGTTTTTAAAACCATTATTCGGTGCAAAATGTGGACCCCATCTTGTCCTTGTAATATTGCTAAAACATGTTCTTCTTCAGCTCTAGCCAGTTCCTGTGAAATTTGCTGATTTTTATTTTCCTGCTCCTTTTTTGCTCTGGCCGTATAGCTAATGGTTTCCCCTCTAAAAGTGGCCTTAAAACAATCCCAGACAACCCCCCTGGCCGCGCTGAAGCGGTTCATATCAAAATATTTGTGTGTCCAATCCCTAATAAATTCAATATAATCTTTATTCATCAGGAGCTTCCTATCAAACGTCCGTTTAGTGCGACGTCTTATAAAATTGATTGATTCTATTTCTAAAATTAGGGGTTATGATCTGATATTAATTTAGGGAGCTTCATAATCTCATCGTAGCAGATCTCTTGTTCTGAGGAAATAGTCAATCCTGACATATTTATTATGTGGGTAAGAAAAGTATGTGTAGACAGGGTCGGACGGATTTTTTAAATCCCAAACATCCACCAGGCCATGACTACTTTTAAGATAGCTTAGGGCACTGTCTACTCTAGGCTTCCGACCGGAATATCCACCCTGCCTCTGTTTCCCCAGCTCTGTACCTAAGGAGATGATCAGGTCACCACAAAAAATTTGAGACTTTGGCCAAGAGGCAAGTTCTATTTCAAGATCCTCAGAGATTTGGGGGTCATCTTGATTTGACCCATAAACCGAGCATATAGTAATTCCGGATATAAGGTCTACTATGACCCACCTCCCCAAAGTATCCACTGCCTTGCGCTTGGCTAACCCTAATGATATTTTAGCTAGAATATCTACCCCACGGATATTAGAAGTCTGGGTTGTACAGGCAAGAGTGTTATAGCCACCGACCCTTAGTAATTCTCTTTTCTCCCAAGGAATGTGTGTCTCCTGTAAGCAGACTATATCCATAGAATTTAACCTAATTATTTCAGCATAGCGAACCCTCTTAGCCCTATCGTTCAACCCTGCCTCATTCCAAGAGCAAATTGTTATCTTCCCCATTGAAAGTTAGTACCAAGCTCCGGGAATCCTTTTATCAATATCCTGATGCCCCCATGTTCCTCCACAGTATACCTTGCCTTCTGTCTTTCATTAGTCACTTTTGACTGTTTCTTTATTTCAATGCTAAATCTGGAAATGCTTTTTTTATTTTGCTTTTTACCCCCTCCTCCCTCCCAGCGCCTCACCCTCCGAACCCCCCAGCACACCCAACTCCCCTCCTGAGGCGTGCACACTCAATCTAGAGTCTGTTCGTGAGGAAAGTGCGACACGTGGCCAAAGCTCTAATGTTATGACCTTCCACTAATATTTAGTAGAGGCTGAATTTCCACCTCACGTGGTTGTTCTGTATTTAGTTTCAAAAAATTTCTTTTTTAATTTCCCCCTCCTTTAGACACCTTTCAAACATACCAAAAAAAAAACACAACCAGCCCAGAAAAAGAAAAACCTTACGAGTATCAAATGTTACCTTATCCCTTTGTATCCCTTTATTCTAGATTAGCTCTCTCCCGTGTGATAATTATATTTTCCAGCAGCCCTAAAGTTTTACCTAAATGTAAATCTAACCCTAGCCAGATTGACCATCCAAATATTCTTTAGCCTTTATTTCAGACAAAGAGAATTTGGTTTGACCTCCCCAAATCACTAAGCCAAGCTGGGTTATTTAGGTAGGCCTGGGCTTTCTTAACTTGGAATTGTTTGATTAGTTGGCGCAACCTCTACCGCCTTTCGATGGTGGAGTGACAAAAATTTGGGCGTACAAACTCATTCCTAGTTCTCTATGATTCTGGTCTAGCCTTCTCAAAAACCACCTGACGCAGTAAGAAATTAACAAAGTAGACCAAGATGGCACGGGGAAAAGCCCCAACTTTTGCTGGTTGTTTCAGAACAAAGGGAACACAATGAGCGCGTTGCACTTCTAGGGCCCAATTCCACCCAGTAAGTTCTGGCAAAGAGTCTCGTAGTAAGTCCACCACATAGGAGCGAACATCCTCCCCCTCAACCCCTTCGGAAACCCCCAGCACAAGTAGATTGTTCCTCCACAGGCGATTCTCAAATTCCTCTAGTTTCCATTTGACATCAACCAGCTGTGCCTCATGGGAGTCCACTTGCGCTTGATTTGAAGCCATCTCAGATTCACTAGAAACAATCCTAGATTCTAAATCTGTCAGCCGCACCCCAAATAAGCTACATATCTTAGTTAGCTTTCGGACAACCACTTGCACCTTGGGCATGGCAGCTTGAACCTTGCGCCCATCTTGGTGTGTCTCTTCTCGGTGCATCAAGATGGCCTGGAGAATAGTATCTAGTGTTGGGGCAGTTGATCCTGAATGTTCTGAGCTAAGCGGATCGGGGTATGAAGTGTGAGAGGGATTAGTACGCTGATTTGTGGGGGGGGGGTAGTCCCAGACCAGATCCTTTGCCCCCTGTTTTTTCATCTTTTTCTTTAAGATAGTTTTTAATTTAGAGCCAGGTTCGTCTCCCCGATCACTGAAGCTCTCATCTGTCATAGAGGAGATGTCCTCAGACTACTCACCCCTATCAGAAAAAGAAAAAAAATCACTAGGCTCTTTTTCAGGCTCAGTATCACAGATAATGGTTTCGCTGTTTTTAAGAGCTGATAGAGGGTGGGGTTGGGATTGATTAGGTTGGTCAGTTCCATGGTCAGTTCCATACTGTCGTGTCTGGAAGGACTGAGGTGGAGTAGATGTAATATTACCTCCCCCTATTCCCCCCATCGTATCCGGTGGGCCCCCAAGATTGTTAATACCGGGGGGGTCTCAATCAATATATCTCCATCGGATCTCATCAAGCTCTTTCCCCCCCCCAGCATCTATCGCAGTTAAAGTCACACACAGGGGGGGAGACCCGAGCGTACCTTCATTATCGGTAGGTCTTCCCTTTGCACTCGGCTCCGGCTCCAGGTTAGGAGAATCCTCTGTCTCTGCCTCGCTCCGTGCTTCTGGTGCAGCCTGAATCACTCTCAGGCCCTCGCTGACAACCACAGAACTTGCGTTCACAGTCCCTTTGGGACCGGCCTTGCTCGTCCCTTCCTGGCACGGAATTGCTTTCACGGCCGACCCATGCAGCAGATCAGCCACAGTTGGGCCGGCCGGGCATCCTTTCTGCACTGCCCCGCCTCCTCCACGTTTTGGTGTCAGTGTGGGTGATCCCAGTGCCCCCTGGGCTGCAGCCTTTCCCCCTCCGGCATCTCCTGTCTCGGAGTTCCACCGTAGCGCCAGCCTGGCCGCCCTAGCTTTGGCAGCCGCCTCAGCCGCAGCCGCCTTAGGAGCCATCACCACGGGTTCCGCGGGCTCCTTGCACCCAGCGCACTCCGTGCTGTCCGTGAGCGACAGGTAGGAATTCCTCTGCTGGTTTCTGTTAGCTTTGCGAAATGCTCTTCCGAAATATCGCAATACAGCTAGGCCAATTAAAGTTCCGACCAAGTACAAATGTCTACCAACCGGCTTTAACTCTTCCACACAGTTCATCGCACTCATTTATTTTTTTCTCCGGTTCTTCCTAATTCAGCATCTTAAGTTAAGTTTCCTGAGCTCTCACGGCTCTGTGCGCACAGCAGTCTCAAGCTACCACCATCTTGCCTCAGCTGTAACAAAGTCCCTCTACTGTCAATTATCTATGTTAACCTTAATTGTAAAATCCAAGACAGATTCTTGGTGACCAGAATAGCCAAACATAAGGATTAGTAGCAAGCAGGAATACATCTCAAAATGTGCAGTGCTTCTTCCATGCTCTTGACAACTCCCTCCTGATAACCAATATTCCAGCAGTGGCCCTTGACACCCTTAACTGGGATACCTCATCATAGTCTTATAGGCGATAGAATTTGTTGGTAAAATCATGGTGGGGATACTGCTGGTATACTTCTTAAACTTCTCCCGAATGCTTAAAATAGGTAGTGGCTGCATTATCGCTGAATCAAGAAGGTGTAAAAGGGAAAGACACAGTCAGGCCCGAGAGAATATCAATGGTAATCCTCCCCAATCCTATTCTCCCTGGCCACGTAGTGGAGTTTGTTAGGAGAGAAAGGCTTTTGACAGGGACTCATGCTTAATTGTCATTCACCCATGGTGGGACCTAGTCACAAACTGCATTTTGTATTATTTTCAGTTGCTTCACAATGATACAACTTACATACTGTAAAATGCTATTCACTAATCTACACGTGGAGGTCTCTGTTTCCACCTCTCCTATCTTTCATTTGCAGGAGAGTGCGCCCGACCATGGAGAACCTCTACACATGTTGGCCTCCGTTCTAGTAGCAAATGTGGGAGGGACGGGAGAGTAGCTGGAAAACTAGAAATACTCACCTAAAAATGGGATGGGTTAAGGGACGAGTAAGATAAGTATAAGGGGGTTAAGGAGGGATTCAGGGAGGGACACACACCCACCCATAAAAGAGTAAGCACATTACAATTCACAAACAACACTTCTATAGGTATTAAAGCCAAAAAGGCTCCAAAAGAGTTGTCAATGTATTCCAACTCAGACAGACCAGCAGTAAGTCCAACACCATACATGGCCAACCATTGATTCAACACCCTCCCAAAGAATATAAGGGAGGTAGGACTTACAACAGATATGAAAAAACCCACAGTCCACAACCCACCAAATCAGTGGGCGTGTTCTTGAGGTGTAGGAGTTTAAGGGTACAACGTGTCCACACTATAAAATGGAATTCTTGTCTTTGCCCTAAAATGAATGGTACTTCTTACAAAAAATTGATTCTTATGTCAAGCGTGTTTCTATACATTTACCATTACAGTGTTCGGTATCAGCCTACAGCAAAGGGTGAGTGAATGGGCATTTAAAATGTATTCTAGCTGAGTCAGATAAAAAGTAAGCTAGACAATTCCAAGACAGGACGCAGTTAAATAAATCTCCATTCTCTTGCATAGTTTAAAATAACACGTTCAGATCTTCAAACACAGCTCTGTGCTCTCCCATTCTCAAAGTGAAGTATAAGCAATCAAACAAGCGTATGAAAGACAGCATGTAAACACTGTAGTGTGACAATATGTCTCCCCTAGGAGGGATTTATCACTGGTGTGAAAAATTCCGTTCAAAATCCAGCTAAACGGTTTCTCATAGTTACTTTCCTAACTGATGTCGTTGTCGGTAGATCATAATCAAAAGTGATGAAAAACCACTCACAATTGTTGTCAGGTGCTATTATTCGTCTTCTGGGGCTATTAAACATCAGCGAGGAGCACTCGCAGAGGAGGGTCACACCTATCAATCACCTTTAATGGAGGATCTAATATTCAAGTGTGAAAATGCGAGAGGAGCTGGCACTATTAGGAACCCAAGAACGTTATCAGAAGATAATTATCACCCACTTAAGACTGGCAGAAATGTTTGATCAGATGTTAGTCGACCAACAATGTCTCATAGTGTTCGTACTAACCACTCTAGTGATCAAAGTTGAGGAAGTTGTGTGAACCGAAAAAAAAGAATGACTTTTCCTTAAATAAAAATGTCACTCCGTTTGTAAAAAGAGTACAAAGTATAGGAGATTCTGAAATATTGCACTCTAATTCAGGAACCATTAGTTTTAAAATCAAAAGATTACACACAGGCGAAAAGGAGCTAGTCGTGTGAATACTGTCCTTCACAAAATCAATCAAACAAACAGACGCTGGATTTCTTTCAAATTTGGTTTGCTCGCCCATTCTTCAGCGAGATGTCTGGAAAGACATTTAATTTTTGACATCTTCATGTAGGTACATCTTTAGACGAAACTGGCATAGCAGTGAAGAGCATTCGAATCAAGATGATTTTAAATTGACACAGAAGTCAAGATATGACAGAAGGTTGCCCTTTGTGGTTATTCTCTTTAAAAACACAGGCATTGATTTAGTTAATAAGACCTAGATTTATACTGGTACTTGGACAAAATATGTAAATACCGGGAGACAGAAATATCGAGAAAAAATACGGTAAGTGATATTTTTGTTAAGAATATCGTTGTTGTAAAAATCGTTTTACAACAACATAATAATATAGTTTTAAAGAATATTTTTTTGCATTTAATGTAATGTGTTTTAGTTTATATAGTAACTGTACATGTTAGTTTCGTGTGTATAATGGTTATTAGTTTTTTTAATATAGTTTGTCAGTTCAAGTGATTTATAACGTCATTGTCAATAGCAATTTGTAGTGTTTTAGTAGGTTGTTCGGTTTGTAGGGGGATAGAATGGGAAGTTAATCAAGTAATAATTAAATAATATTTAATTGGTAATTATGTAAGTATGTAACATTGATTTATTATAGTTATATTTTTGGTGTGGATTTCTACATTTGTGGGGTATAGGGTGGGTAGTTAATTAGGTAATAATTAAACAATTAATATCAATCAATCAATCAATCAATCAGGGGGTTATAAAAAGAGGCTACTCACCCATGACGGTCTCAAGGCGCTAAGGGTGGGAGTCTTGGGTGGGTCGGACTGGGTGGAGGGCCATTCGAAGTGCCAGGTCTTGAGGTTCTTCCTGAATTGGATCAGTGACGCTGATTACCTGAGGTGCAGGGGCAGGGAGTTCCATGTCTTGGCAGCGAGGTAGGAAAACAATCTTCCTCCGGTTCTGGTCTAGTGAATCCTGGGGATGGAGGCAAGGGTGAGTTGGGAGGATTGGAGTTGTGTGGTGGGTATGTGGAATGTGAGGCATGGTTCAGGAATGCTGGTCCTCCTTTGTGTCGGGCTTTGTAGGTGAAAGTGACTCTTGTTGACTGGGAGCCAGTGGAGTTGTTGGAGAGGTTGCGTGATGTGGCTGCGGCAGGGGATGCCGAGGACCAGCCTGGCGGCGTCGTTTTGGATATACTGTTGTTTATAATAATAATAATAATAATAATAATAAAAGGGGTTTTATCATGCGCAAACATAGCCCAATGGGCGTCAAGGCGCCTAATTCCAAATCAAGCTCATAACATAGACCCAGCAGCTCAACCTGTATAAGCTCTCGAAAAGCACCACGTTTTAAGGGCCTTTTTAAACAAGACTAAAGAGGGTAGGGTCTTGATCTCCATTGGCAAGATGTTCCAAAGCTGTGGAGCAACAACGGAGAAGGCCCTGGCTCCCCATCTGGTGAGCTTAAAGCGAGGGACAACAAGTTGGAATAGTCCCGAAGAGCGCAAACACCGTGTGGGATGGTAACGGGTAAGCAGAGAGCTGATAGCGCCATTAGATCCATCCTCGAGTGCTCTATAGGTCAAGCACAGAATTTTGAAATAGATTCTGTGTTGAATGGGCAGCCAGTGAAGGTCTCTCCTCGCAGCAGTGGCAGAGGAGGCCCTGGGAAGATCCAGGACAAAACGTGCAGCGGCATTCTGCACTATTTGCAGTCGATGTATAAGGCCCTTGTTGGATTCCATGTAAAGAGAGTTGCAATAATCCAACCTGGAACCAACAAGGGCGACTGCAATCTGCTTGCGTGCTTCGAGAGACAAATAGCTGCGAATTCTATTGAGCGTCCTGATCACGCCCAAGCAGGTCGAAACAGTCCGATTCACCTGAAGGGACATCGAGAGTGAGGTATCGAACACTACACCCAGATTTCTGGCAGACTGAGAGGGAGTGGGGCAGATGCCAAGAGAAGGGGGCCACCACTCACTCGACCAGATGTCTTGGTCCTTTCCAAAAATCAGAATCTCAGTCTTGTCGCCATTTAGCTTCAAGAAGTTGGTAACCATCCAATCTGCAACATGTTGCATACAGGACCTGAAGCTAGAGGCAGATGTTATGACAGAGGCCTGAGTGAGTGAGACCATAATCTGGGTGTCGTCGGCGTATGAAACCACCTCCATCCCCTGCGATCTTACTAGCCTAGCAAGGGGGGCCACGTAGATGTTGAACAGGGTCGGACTTAATGCCGACCCCTGTGGCACCCCACATTGCAAAGACTTAGCTGGGGAGAGGTGGTTGCCGAGCATCACTCTCTGTTCCCTATTAAGGAGAAAGGAGTTGAGGAGACTCAGGGCCGAACCGGTGACACCAGCCTCCCTAAGCCGAGATGTTAGAATGGCAGGAGACAAAGTGTCAAATGCGGCCGTGAGGTCCAATAGCACAAGAACAGTTGTTTGTCCAGCATCAACCTTGCGTCGGATGTTGTCGACTACAGAGGTGAGAGCAGATTCTGTGCTATGGTGTTTACGGAAACCATGCTGGGTAATGTCAAGATACTCCGAAGCTTCAAGGAAAGAGGATAGATGGCGGTTCAAGTGTGCTTCTAGGATTTTTGCAGGTGCAGGGATCAAAGAGATGGGTCTGAAATTTTTCAAGAGGCCAGGATCGAGTGAAGGCTTCTTAAGGAGCGGCTTCACAATGGCCTTCTTCCAGGTAGATGGAAAGATGCCTTGATCAATTACCCTGTTCATTACCTCAAGTAAGGGGGGAAGGAGGCTATTCCTACAATCTTTTAACTTTTTGAGAGGCAGAGGATCTAGTGGAGAGGAGGATTTCGTCTTGTCTAGAAGAAGATTCAATCCCTCCAGAGACATAGTAGGAAAGACAGAAAGGAAGCTAGAAGGGCCAGTATTCAGTGCCTCAGAAGAGCTTATATCAGAAGGAAAATTTTCAACCAGGAAGAGACGTTGTACTTCTAAGGAAGTATGGATGTCATAAATTTTTGTGTGAAAGAAGTCTGCAATGTCGTCACAAAGACGTTGAGAGCTAACTACGGGATCTGGAAGTTGGAGGGAGCAAAGAGAATCAGCTATTTTAAAAAGCTCCCTAGAGGAAGTGAGTGAACTAGTAAGGTTGGAGAAGTATTCCTGTTTCTCCACAATCACTTTCTGCTTATACTCCCGTAGAGCAGACTTGTGAGCCTCCCTATCCATAGGATCCCAGGATTTCCTCCATTTCCTCTCACTGCTTCTGCAGCCCTGTCTTAGAAGTCTAAGATGGTCTGAGAACCATGGCGCTGATGGTTTCCGCCGGGCTACATATCGCAGGGATGCAGGGGCAAGCTTTTCTACTGCGTTAGTAATGGAATCCTGCAGAGATTGTGCTGCCTCATCCGCGCCTTTTAAGGAAAGAGCCTCAGGAGTGGGAACAAAAGGGGCAAAGGCCTCATCAGTAAGATTTCTAAAATTTCTTCTAGATACGAAAGGGGTAGTCCCTTTCTTAATAAAATAATAAGAAGAAAAGGTTAGATGCAGCGGAACCGCAAAATGATCTGTCCACACCAACGGTAAAGGTATACCGCTGGAGAGTCTAGGATCATTAGAGAAAACCCCGTCAAGAATGTGACCTGCTATATGAGTAGCATTGGTGACAAGCTGAGTGAGATCACAAGCTCCAAGAGATTCAACCAAGGATAGAGTATCCTTAGAGTGGACATCATCGAGATGGAAATTGAGGTCACCTAAGATGGTGAAGGAGGGCTTTCCGAAGTAAGGTTCAAGGATTCTCAGCATATCAGAGGCGAAATTAGCTCTGTAACCAGGCGGCCTATAAATCAATATGCCCGTAAAAGAAATTGAGGGGGCGCAGGTAATACAGAAGTATAGGGCTTCGAAACGATCTTGGGGCGAGGAAAGTAAGTTGACCGTACACAGCAGGGAGGATTTAAAAAGAATGGCAATGCCTCCTCCTCTACGTTTAGGTCTGTCCTGCCTATGTAGAGAATAGCCCTCTGGAATGGCTAAAAGAAGATCATGGCCCGAAGAATCAGTGGCCCAGGTCTCTGTGATGAAAACCCAATCTGGCTGCCTTTCATCCACAAAATCGTGGAAGGCTAGATTATGCTTAATTAACGAACGCACATTTAATAGAAACCCAGTGTTATGAAAGACAGTGGGTCTTAGGGAAGAAGGACAAAGGCTGGTAGTAAGAGTGGCCAGGGGATGAAAAGAGGAAGAGCAGGCCGTACAGCGGCAAGAGTGTAAAAACTCTAGCGGAGTAAAACGATGTAAAGAGGGGCACGCAGAAGGTCTGAGAGCCAACAGCGCGGATGGAGCATAGCGCATAAATATCTTACCAGGGAGTAGTGGAGCGGAGGCCAGGTCCAGCCCGACCTGCAGCCTGTCCTCAGCGCGGACGGGCGCAGACGGGCTGAACTCTGGCGTAACTCCGGCGTCATTCTGGCGTCCCCGCAGCGCGTAACCGCTGCGCGTAAGCATGGCTCAATTTATGTACTGCTCGCCTCCTAGAGAGAGGACTAGAGCGTGCAAACAATCCCCCAAAGCAAGATGGCCGCCAACGAGACGTGGGCGAGGGACCCGCCTAAGGCGGTGAATCACCAATTAGAATGCGGGAGAGAGGGGCAGAGATGCAGGTGTGCGTGGCCGGCAATTCTAAAAGCAAGGTAAAAGCTTGAACTGAAAATAAATTATTGAGCTGTTTCTTGGTGAAACTGGTACAGAGTGCGTTGCTCTAGTTGAGTCTGCTGGTGATGAGTGCATGGGTGACCGTCCTTCTGAAATCTGTGGGGATCCATCTGAAAGTTTTTTGGTGCAGGCGGAGCATGTGGAAGAAGGCTGAGGAAACTGCGTTGATTTGGCGGTCTATTGTGACCGAAAAATCCAGTATGATGCCATGGTTGCGTGCGTGATCCATCGGGGTTGGGGGGCACCCAGAGCAGCTGGCCATCAGGAGTACTACCAGCCTGATACATGGTTCCCAGGATGAGAACTTCGGTCTTGTCTGAGTTGAGCTTGAGGCAACTGTCTTTCATCTATGTCGTGACGGCCTTCGTTATACTGTGGAAGCTGGTTCTGGCAGTTGAGGGTTCATTTGTGAGGTAGAGGATCAGCAGGGTGTCGTCAACGTAGGAGAGGATGTTGAGTCTGTGGCTTCTGATGATGGTTGCATGGGTGGGGCCATGTACACATTGAAGAGGGTGGGACTCAAAGGATCCCTGGGGGACTCCACAGCTGATCTCCATGTGTTCTGAGAGGAATGGTGGTAGTCTGGCTCGCTGGGACCAGCTGGTGAGGAATGATTGGATCCAGTCCAGAACCCTGTCGTGGATGCCAGCATCGCAGAGTCTGGTGATGAGGGTGTGGTGGGAAACGGTGTTGAAGGCGGCCAAGCGGTCCAGTAGGATGAGGACTGCTGCCACGCCCCGTTTGAGGAGGGACCGGATGTCGTCTGTGGCAGATGGGAGTGCATTCTCTGTGCTGTAGTTGCTTTGGAAGCCGGATTGGAAGGTGTCCAGAACGTGGTTTGCTTCGATGAACTCGGAGAGGTGAGCATTGATGGCCTCTATGACTTTGGCTGGAAAGGGGAGGAGAGAGATCATTCTGAAGTTCTTGAGGTCTGTCGGGTCTGAAGATGGCTTCTTCTGCAAGGGGTTTTCTTGGTGTGTTTCCAATCATCAGCTAAGGTGGTGGTTTCAATGGAGCAGTTGATGGTGCGGCGGAGCTGGGGAGGCGATGGCGGTGGCTGCTCTGTGGAAGATGTGGTACGGATATGGGTCTGTCGGGGCCCTTGAGTGGATGCTTTCATGGTCTTCAACATGTCCTCTGTAGTGAGCCAGGGTTCCAGCAGATCACGGTCTGTTGAGGGGTGGTTTGGTTGTCTGCGATGGTGGTGGGTGTGGCACCCGGTATCAAGTACCACGCAACTCAAGTAACTTGGCTTCCACGGGAGGAGAAGAGCAAGTACCTAATCTCTGACTCCACTGCCAGTAAATGGTATTCACTCACAGTAAAGAAGGGGAAGGGTGAAATGGGACAACAAGAGAGACTGCCACTGCTGTGCTCTCCTCACTGGATACCCTGTAAGGATTTTCACAAACACCTGTAAATACAAACACAGGTTTACTACTTCTTCTCTAATGCCCTTTCAATTACATTCTAACCTCCTCCCAAATAACCAATTACCTTTTTCACACAGTGGACTAGCTGCTCCCCTTAGCCTTAATGGATAATGTAAGGCCTACTTAATATTAGTACTTTATAATCGGTAACAGCTGCTGACTGTGCATCAATTAGGTATTAATGAAAATAGAGTCTATTTCTTGTCTTAAGTCTTTGCGTGTCTTTCTCTCTTTACAGGTACTTGAAGCAGATATAGATGGTAAGTACAAATATATATATCTTTATACTTGCACAGAAAATCATATTTTTGCACTGACAGGATGAAGCATTTTAAAATCTTTTACATTGCATGTGTTATTCAAATGGAACTACTAAAATGAATTTGTTTTCCATTTCTATGACTGTTGTAACATTCACGTAATGCACCAGTAAGCACTATGTCACTTTAAAAAGCAGAAAATGCCTTCGCAATGTTGTCATGTGATCAAGACTCCGTGCGAGTTGAAACGTGTAAAGGCGACATCGAAATAAACATCTAAAGCGATTGCTGTGGTCCGTGTCCATGTTTTCCCTTGCTACAAATGGAGGTTGGCGGCAACTGCAATATATATTCGTGAAAAATCGCAACTTGAGATTTGCAAAAGGGGAGCTTGATACATATGGCCCATAATACTGAAAGTGAGTTTTGCAGCGCAGTTAGTACCGTCTTCTAAAGAACAATATTCGAGGCAGAAGAAAATCTGGAAGTGAGCTTGCAGCACCTTAAAGCAGTCTATTTTCAACATACTACACAAATACTGCAGTAGATATAAACAAATAAATATATATATATATATATATATATAAATATATATATATTCACTGAAAAAACCATAGGTTATAGACCATATATAGTTAGGAATTAGCATTTACATAACCTTGAAAATTCACTGAAAAAACCATAGGTTATACACCATATATAGTTAGGAATTAGCATTTAAAAAACCTTATTTTACTCACACAAAACCATTGAAATTCCATATATAGTTAGTTGTACTAACTATATATCGCGCACCCGCAATCCACTGCTGATCATGTCACATATTACATCATTCATGACATGGTCAGTGACATCACTTATGACATCACTGATGACATCTCAAATGACATCACTGATGACATCACTGATGACATCTCAAATGACATCACTGATGACATCACTGATGACATCTCATTTGACATTACTGATCACATCACTGATGACATCATTCATGTGATAATACGATGAAGCTCTTCAGACTCTAATATAACCTTAGATACACTCAGTGTAAACAGACACTCACAGACTGTCACTCATCCATGGAGTTACTCACACACCTAGTCAGTCATGCAAAGAATCAATCACACCTCCATTTCCTCAACTATACAGTTATACACACCTTACTTATTCAAACATATACTAACACATATTTACTCTCTTATACAATCCCTGATACAAGTTCACAATGATCAATACAGCCACTCACACATTCACTGGCTCTTTTGCACAGTTATTTATATATGTCAACTCTCACATGTACTGTATTTTACATATGTACTTACTTTGACATGTAGCACTGAGATATCCATTCACTCACCAATACACTCATGCACACAGTCAACCGCCCATACAGCTGTTTCCACATGCACTTTTGAACCCATACATCTAGTGAATCAACTGCTCACACATCTATGCACAGAGTCATACACCTCCCAGCCACCCATACACACTCTCAGTCTCCCATACAAATACTTGGGCAACCAATCAGTAACCCATATAGTTGATCATATAGCTAATGATCAACACATGCAGCAGTTTATAGAACAACAGACGTAATGATGCACAAATTGAGACAGTTTAGTCACTAACCCATGCACTCAGTGAGACACATTTAATCACTCACTCATACAGTCAGTCATGCACCTACTAAATCCTTCATCCAGACATTTATACATCCACTCATTCTTAAATATGTAAGACATATTTTAACTTTACAGAAAAATACAGTCACTGGATGTTGTCATCAGTGATGTCATCAGTGATGTCATTTGAGATGTCATCAGTGATGTCATCAGTGATGTCATTTGAGATGTCATCAGTGATGTCATCAGTGATGTCACTGACCATGTCATGAATGATGTAATATGTGACATGATCAGCAGTGGATTGCGGGTGCGCGATATATAGTTAGTACAACTAACTATATATGGAATTTCAATGGTTTTGTGTGAGTAAAATAAGGTTTTTTAAATGCTAATTCCTAACTATATATGGTGTATAACCTATGGTTTTTTCAGTGAATTTTCAAGGTTTTGTAAATGCTAATTCCTAACTATATATGGTCTATAACCTATGGTTTTTTCAGTGAATTTCATTGTTTTTTTAAAAGCTAATATCTATAGCTGTAAAATGTATTCTTCTTTAAATCCCAAAAAATATTTTATATGTTTATTAATAAAAAAAATTTAAATATTTTTTTTGTTTCGCTCCCGGTCCGCGAACCGGAAAGCTTTCCGTTAGCTCAAATTGATGCTGCGACCCGGTCCGCGAACCGGTAAACGTTCCGTTTCCGCAACTGGCGCTTTAGAAATCAACATCGTGACGCGTTGCGAAAGCGCGACGTATCGCGTTGCCGCGTAATGCGTCTTATGACGTACCGCGTTAGCGCACCCGGAAGTGCCCCGGGGCGCGGTCCGAGGCGCGAAACGCAGCTCCCCGGAAGCGATCCGCAGCGCGTCGCGAAAGCGCGACGAATCGCGTTGCCGCGTAATGCGTCTTGTGACGTACCGCGTTAGCGCACCCGGAAGTGCTCCGGGGCGCGGACCGAGGCGCGAAGCGCAGCGACCCGGAAGCTAACCGGGGCGCGTTCCGCAGCGCGTAACATGAGCGTGAGAGGTCATGTGACTTGTTAATAAAACTTTTCATTGGTTCATTTCACTTTTGGTTTCATAATCATGTAAGGCTAGGTCAGGTGATCTAAAAATAACACTTTTCATTGGTTGAGAACTATTGTTTTTCCCAATTGATGAAAACCCCTCCTTCTTTCCTCACTCTGACTTTCATCATTGTGAGAGGAAGACCTTTATTAATACTTCAGAAATGGCTTCAGTAGTTGCTTCAGCTGGTGCACCCCCACCACCACCTCCACCTCCTCATGGGAAGAGAGGACCACCTCCCCAGGTCATGACCAACACAGAGGAGGAAGAGGAAGAAATGGAGGAAGAGGAGGGAGAAGAACCACAGTTCTTGGAAGAGGTGCCCCGGGTTTCCCATAAGAAAGCCAGTTTCATCTGGCAGTTTTATTCAGTCCCTCCAGGCCAAAAAAAAGTGAATGCGAGGTATGTCACCTGCCTCATCTGCAAAGATAAATTATCAAGAGGGACTGATAAGAAGTATAGTTATGGGAACTATACTATGCATAGGCACATGACCAGGAAGCATCCACTTAATTACAGCCGGGCGGAAACACGGGATTTGGAGGAAAACCCAACATCAACTCCTGTGGCCAGATCAAGATCGTCAATATCTTTGACACCAGCAGAGGCACGGGAAACTGTGCCAAACATACAAGAGAATTTTGGCCACATGAAACATACTTGTATGCACTGTGGTGCGTTGATAGCATGTGGTAATATGAGTATAAATGCTATCAGCCTGGCTTATGAACATCATAATTGCCCTAACCGCCCCCAGTAATTTTTTTTTTGCTCCTGTTGAGCCCTTTTCAATGCCTGTTTTTTGTTGTTCCCCCCCAAAAAAACAAAAAAAATATAAAATCGTTCAAAAAATACAAAAAAAACAAAAAATAAATAAAAAAAAAACCAACAAAAATATAAAAAAAAAGTTCTTTTCAGAACTACCTCCCCTTTCAAAAAAAATTGCTAGAATGTTTAGCACTCTGGCAAGCTCTATTTCTTTTGGTTCGCTTCCCGGTTAGCTTCCCGGTACGCGGACCGGGAGCTAACCAAAAAAAAAAAAAAAAAAAAAAAAATGAGTAAGTATAAGGAAAGTAAACAGAGAGTGATGTTAAAAGAAAGACAGCTATAGGGAGTAAAGAAGAGATACTGTTTAATAGATCTATTTACCGAAGAAAAGACGGAAGAGGGTATAATTGTGAAAAACAAAATAGATAAGGAAGTGAAAGAAAAAAAAAGAGAGTATAACATTAACAAAGAAGAGTTTCTTGGAGAATGTGAGTGAATGTTCAAAATAAGATTAAAACATGGGGAATAACAGAGAGAAAAAATAGAAAACAGAAAACAAAAAATAACAGAAAAAGATTAATTGAAACAGCAAAGAAATGTAAGTAACATAGAGCCATATCATCAACATAGGCAATAAAAGTTTTGCAGCTTTTATTGGCAGAAATGTGTCGCTAAAGCCGCTTTTGCGGCAGAAAACTGCCGCTAAAACCACTTTTGCACCAGTTTTCTGCCAATAAAAACAGCAATAATTTTATTGGCTGTGTTCATAATATGCCCCTTAGTGTGCTTCAACTACACAGAGAAAGCATTATGAACAAATAGTGATAGAGTGATCAGTCAAAGACACTAAGAGTAACAGAGACGGAGTGAGTGAACAAGAGTGAGGAACTATGAGAAGAGAGGGACTGAGAAAAAGAGTGGAAGGAGTTGAGTAAGTAGGTAATAGAGAAAGGAATGAGGGAAGTAGCAAAGGCAGGAAACTGAGGGTTAAAGAAATGAAGCAGTGGAACTAATAGAAGTTAAATGTGATAGAAATGTAACGAAAAGAGTACAAAACATTTACCTTATAATTGTCGTTAAATTACTCACTTTTTGTTTTTATACTTTCAATCTGTGAAGGAGAGAACAAACATTTGAAAAATATTAAAACATGTATTTAAAAATTACAAAAGACAAGGGAAAAGATTGAAGGACAAACAGTTTTTCAACAACTTTGACACTTACAGAAGCTTCTGCTTCTCCAGGCCCCCTACACAGTCCTAAAGATATACATTTTAAACTAACAGTATCTTGATGCAGATGAAGTGAGGCCTATCTTAAAACATGGTGCATCTTTTGCATTGCTGTTGTCTCAGAAAAGTGTCGCAAGACACTAAAATTTTAAATGATTGCTTCAGGATGCCAATAAGATGTGTCCTATCCAGAGATTTGTTTGAGGTGAGGCCTACTCAGGGTTGCAGATGAAATTTCGAGTTGTTGAAGAGAATAGAGGACATAATACATGTGAAGGTCTACCAATGAAGTGAGTCATGTCCACTGCACTCTTGAACAAAGACCAAACCTCCTCTGTTTCCCTGGACAGACCTAAACTTGATCTGCACAATGTGATTCGTAATGATAGGAAACACAGGTGATGTAATTGAAATACGTGCAATTTCTTTTGCTCATTTCACAATCACATCACTTGTGTTTCCTTTGCTTAGGTATCTCATTGTGCAGATGTAGTCCAGCATATGAAAGAGTACGCAGAAGTGCAGCACTGCATGCAACAACTTTGACACTTACAGAAGCCTCACCTTCTCCATGCCTCCTACACAGTTCTACATATACATCATAAATGCAAACAGTACAGAATTAATTATACATGTTAAATGGTTTATTTTTGCTGTTCTCAGAATGTATCAAAATTCACTAAAAACAGTGACTTGAAGGTATTCATCATATAACAGCGGGGAAAAAAAACCACAATCAAAATGATTGTGTTTAAAAAACCCATACAACATAGCAAATCAGAATTCAGAACTCCTTAAAGTTAACTTACTTTCCATGACGTCAAAGGATGTCCTATGAACAGCTTACACTCTGTTGTGCTGTTATTACTTTCAGGCCGCCACTTTCTGAAAGAAAACCTCCATTGTTTTTAAAAACATGTTACATGCAATAAATGACTTCTTGCTCTCTACCACAAGTTTCCACAAAGCCAAATCTTGTCAGAGCCATTTATAACTCTTGGATTTCTTGTAAGCCAATCCTGTCATTTGGCATTTCTGCAACTTTCAGAATTAAAATGTTGAAGATCATTTTCACAATCCTGGAATAGTAATATCTTCCCCTTCTTGCTCAGTCATGTTCTACATTTCCTATGACACTGATACTGCTTACTATGAAGCAGACTTACACTACCTCTATGACTACTACAATTATTTAATTCTCTACATCACTTTTAATCACAAAGCAATGTAAAACAGTAGACAGCATTGCAGACTTACATTCCCTCTACTCTATGTTTTGATTGGCTGCTTCAATTAGCTTATAAAAAGAAATAGTTTTTCTGAACTCATTCAAAGTGCACTTATTTCTCCATGACGTCCAGTCTTATGGTTAGAAGTTATGTCTCTGAACTACACTTATCCTCAAGGCCAAATCGTGTAGGAGCCATTAGAACTTCTTGAAATTCCACAGAGCACATCCCGAGATTCTTTCCCTAAAATTTTGGTTTTAAAAACACCAGGTAAGAGTTTTTAAGGTCATACGGCAATTTTTTTTTGAAAATTAAAACAGAATCATTGCAAAATGACCAGCCATTTCTAGACTTTAAATAAGCTGTGTAATGTCCTGATGTTATTGAAGGACCGTCATGATATATAATTGCTGCAGTTACAAAAGTCCTTCCTGATATTGACAACTGCGAAGCCACAAAATTTTTAATTAAAGTTGTCAATTTTGTTCCATCAGGCCTACATCGTTGGAACATTAAAATGACATACTGGCCATATGTTCGTATAAATAATGTGGACATCATTTCAGATTTACATTGGCTACACTCCATGTTGTGATCAGCTGCTTTTACTAGCTTATTAAAGGAGACTGATTTACTGTCTGGCAAAGTTAAATATATAAATCTTTCTGAGTCTACACTAGTAGTACTTGATACCATACAGTTCTCGCAGTCATGCTGCCATTGATAAGAAAGCCCAAACAGCTGATCTACATCCACACCTTCAGCATGCAATACATCAAGCATATACATTAAAAACTCCTGACAATCTTGCTGAATATTTTGAGAGAATTGTGTTTGGCCTGAACATCTGTCTAACAGATTTCGAATTTCAGACACACTTTCTATGTTTGTTCTATCAGTGCTACATTTCTCTAACACAGAATTTAACAAACTACAAAATCTTTGATCAGAATTGACCACAATCTCTTCTTTTACATTTTCTAGAGAAAACAAAACATTAACCACTACATTAGCATAGCAGTTGACACCAGAACTGTTTTCAAATTGAAAACCAACAATATCTTCAACAGAATTCTTTTTGTTTCTGCTTATAATTTCAGGTTCATCGACTTTTCGTCTTTTTGCTACAACCTCCCCAGTATTGGTTACATTTCTTCGTTTCCGGCCTACCACACGTTTCTCAAACAAAGGATATTGAGGCAAATGTGGCGCATACTCTCTTCTTAACCTATTGTATTCCTTAACACAATCTAGATCCGCACAAATGCTTGTGACATCACACTCAATCAAGTACAATCCCGATAAAGTTCTAACTCGTGACAATGCCACATACGCCATACCCTCCTTGAACACAGAACTGCCAATATTCACCAATGCACTGTCTACACTTAAACCTTGCGATTTATGGATTGTCACCGCATATGCCAAGCAAACAGGAAACTGCTTACGGCGAACATATAAGTCTTTTACAAGCAAAAATCTAGCAGAGCAACGACCAATTAGCTGTACTTCCTCAATGCCATCAAATTTAATTTTTTAAAATTCAATTCCATCTCTATTTCTGTATTTTACAAAATCAACAACATTACCCATTGATCCATTTACCAGACCTCTTTCAACATGTAAATTCCTTCTTAAAATTATACGGCAGTTCAAGCACACATTCAGAGTCTTTTCAAAACCTGCAGTTTTAGATATACTCTTCTCTAATGAATCCAATTTTGTTTTCAGATTCTCAGACAAAATAATTGTTGATCCCATATGCTCTACTCTGTCAATAGCTTCCAGTTTCACATTCTCTTGCTTTTCTAAATGCAACATTTTGTTGTTGAATTTGGCACATTCTGCAAGAGTTGGCATCAAACATATTCCAGATTTCTTCTCAGTAATTTTCTGAAAAATATTCTCAGGCACAACATCTTGTTCTGGATATAAATTTGACAGTAATCGTGCATGTAAAGCTTCTTTCCCATGCTCGGTCACTTTTCCAATTCTAACATCTTGTAGAATAGTCTTGTAAACTTCATCCTTCGCCTGACGCATATTTTCATGCAGTTCAGCATAATTGAAGTTTAACCATATATTGACGTTGCCAATGCTGCCTAGGCACTTCCTGGTATCTTCATGCGTGAGCATTTTGAACACAGGTTGCCCTTTCACTGGTGTCAGCTGCAGAAGATCTCCGAAAACAATGATGTGTTTGCCCACCAAATAACACATCATACTCTGTTTTGAGAACTTCTTGCATTCTCAAATGCACAAAGGCAAGCATGACATTGGAAACCATGCTTACTTCGTCAATGATAAGAAGTTTCATTTTCCTCAAGATTCTTGAAACTTCAAAACAAGCATCTCCAGATAGCTTGTGATATTGTAATTTGTTGTCATGCTCCACTGGCAGCATCAGTAAACGATGTAAAGTAATCCCTTTAATGTTATGTGCTGCCAGTCCAGTTGGAGCGGTGACAACACAAGACAGCGATGACTCTGTCCTTTCCTGCAAATAGCATGAAATTGCTTTAATGAGGAAACTTTTTCCAGTTCCCGCTTCTCCACTCACGTACAGTTGGACAGGCTTCAACGACGTACATGAGCACTCTTTCTTGTCATGACTTAATCCATGATCAATTTGCATCGTAACTTCCTCATATATTTTCCTCTGCTCAACGTTGAGTTGTCTTTCCAACTCTTCTAAGTTAACCGCATCCTCCTGAGCATGTGCCATGGCTCTTTCCACTTCATTCATAGCAGTGGCAGCTTCATTTTCGATAACAGGTCCTCCTAGTGGATCCTGACTCAATGAAGCAGAACTCTGACTGTCCTGAGAACTGTCTCTGGCAATCTCGGCTGCAATCATTGCTTCCTGCTCAATTTCCGCATTCAACATTTCTACATATTTGGGAAAAGCAGGACATTCTATGGTCTCCTTGGCGGCATTGAAAGAGTCTTCGTAACAGAGAAAATCTCCAAGCAGTTCCTCTTCTGCACGCCAAGGCTTGAAAAGTTGCAAAAGTGCTAAATAGAAAAACTCCTTTTTTTCAGGAGATTCGCCACTCAATTTTCGATGGTTTACCAAGTGGCATTTTCTTTGCTTGACCAGACATCCCTCACTTCCTATTACAGCATACACTCCTTTCTCAGTATCTTCTTTGATGTTCCTCTTGAATATGTAATTTTGAAGAACCTCATACAGACAAACATTCTCGAGGTGAATGCTTCGATTTGGATAATATGTATCCAACATGTTGGTCTTCAAAATGTCGGTACTGTTTGGCTCCTTTTCCGCCAAATACTCAATTTCCCGCACAGGTTTGAGAACTCAATTACGCGTTGCAGCAAGACCAAGACTCGCCCAAATGATACTCCTGGACTTGGCATAGAGACTTGCTGAAGACAACCGGTCAGAACATTCGTACGCTCCGATTTCTCGATGCGACAACATCTTCAGACTGAAACTGTACAACTTCTTGCTGAGGCTCTTTTCATGGGAAATGTCCTCACACATATCCTTCAATTCTGTCTTCTCTTTTTTGGTGATGTAAGACGTCACATACCGAGCCACAGCCATACAGTTATCAGCCACAAACTGTATATCCATGTTAGCATTCCACATGGACAAAATCACCGGGTTGTAGTCGTTGATGTACTTGGACTCTTCGTTCCTCTTCAAATTGTATGTGTTTTTAGGTGATTTCTTCATCACATTATGTCGCAGCGAAGACATCAAACTGTTTACTCTTCCTTTAGAAATCACCGGTCGTGGAAAGCCGAAACGACATTTGGTGTAGAACTTGTCCTTGTTTCGGAATTTACGACGACAGTACTTTCCACATCGATGGCTTTGGAAACGCAGAACTTTTTCTCTTAGGCTTTTCTTCTCCTTTGCGTTTGGAACAGCACACGTAGAATACTGTTGTATAAAACTCATCACTGAGTCTTCTGGATCCGTTCCAAATTTAGGTGCATCCTTGATCCACAGCAACATATGTATATGAGGAGCACCTCTTGCTTGGTACTCCTTTCTCCAGAAGAAATCCAACACCTCTCCAAGAGGTGGATTCTTCTTATTCATGATGAAAGACATCATAGCTTCAAATCTATGATTGAAGTACCTACATACATTGACTGGATCCAAAGAGCACAGTTCTCCGGGTGTCTTGAATTCGATGTTTTCTACGTTAGCATTTGCCTCTCGTAGAAATTCAAGTAAGTCTTCCCAGCCATACTCGGCACAGCTCAGAGTGAGGAACCATGTGGGAGTACCTAAGTTCCTCAGCATACATTTTAAATCACCATGATGACGGTACCAGTACTCATTAGTACCACGCTGACACGCCATGAGATTAATCAGGTGAGAATCCAAAATACTGTCTTGGACATTGACTTTATCCATAAAGTCACTTGCCGAGATGTTTTGCATGTGTATACCACTTTTCAAGATGTGGTTCACTGCATATGACAGTCCAGACAGATCGCTTTCAAACAGGTGATGAAACAAATAAGGAATGCATTGTCGAAACCTAGCATCTCCTGCATACAATTGCAAAGTCCGGTATTCAGAAGCAGGAATTTGATGAGGTCGCTCATCATATCTTCCTCCCTGACCTGTTGGAAAAAGCTGTGGGAAACACCGAGCTTCCAAACTTTCCTCCCAAACACTAATGGGACTCCCTTTGGCTTGTTTCATTTGAAACAACTCAATAGCATTCCCCATGACTTCCTTGGAATGCAAAGGATGAACACTATAATGTTCATATATTTCTTCACTAGTAGAAGTTTCTACTTTCTCAATTTGACCAGCACACAAATCGCTATCCTCTTCCTCACTTACTTCCTCTTCTGCAACATATACATTCTTATAGTATTTATTATTTTTTTTCAAATACAATGTTGCCTTTTTAACTTTCCTAACATCTACTAAATCTTGCCATATTTTCTTATTCTTTGTCGGAACCCCATTAACTAAGATAACCAGAGGTTCCTCGTCCACTTTTTCTACTCCAATTGTGTTAATGTTTTTCTTCAAATCTAGAGGCAAATAAACAACTCTTCCCTTTAATCCTCTCTGTAAATCTGATGGAGGCAATTCCCCTGTCTTTGGCTCCATTCTTACAATAGCCTGAAAGGGATGGATACTTTGAATCAAAATAGATTCATAAGTATTTAAATCCTTCAATTCAGAAGGAATCTCAACCAATTCCAGATTATTATGAACTGCTCTAGCAGGCATCTGGTTTTGATTTAATTTGCAACAACAATAAGTACACACACGTTGATCCAATCCCAAATCAAAACAATTTTCTACCATCAAGTATGTTGCGAAATCCTTCCATTCACTATTATTTTCCCTTTCACTTTTTGCATATAAATCCACTAACTTAGTCTGATTCTTATAATAAGTGCGTCGACAACACACACAAGTGAAATTTGGCCTCTCACTTGATTTGACCTGAAAGGTGGCAATTTCCCTCTGGAAATTATCTGTACTGGAAACCTGTACACTATCTTCCACATTACCCGCTTCTTCTTGGTCAATTTCAACATTCTCCTCTTTACTTCCAAAGTAACAAAACTCAATTTCTTCACATATATTCTTCACATCTATTTCAGAACCATGCAAAAGAGCAGCACATAATTTTTTAAGCATAATTGCTGGACTCTTAGCATAATACAACATTCTAACTAATTTCCTCACTTTATTATGATGCACTGCTAGCATCCTGAAATGATGAAAAACACTCTGGCATACTCTCCTGGAAAGACAAGCCAGTGAATGACCATGCAAACCTGTCACTTCTCTCACTCTGCAAGGATCTAATTCTTGCAACAACCTTATTTTCTGCTTCAAACTTTTCTTATTAAATGACCGTACAAAATCACAAAGCAAATTGATGGAATCCTGTCGCACACTGCAAATACTACTACACTTCCAGGTGTACACAGGACCCTTAGCACGTCTTCCTAAAACCTCATTACCTAACACCTCTTCTGCCTCTGTTGTCACAAGTTTTTCTTTTTCAACTGGACAACCATCTTTCACTTCATAAGCACGACCACTGGTGTCAACTGCATGCACCAAATCATTATCCTGGAAATAACTCTCCTCATTAAAAAATGCCTCACAGCTTGAACTATGCATCCATTCTCCAGAAAAAACTTCACAAAAATTACTACGATTAACTATTCTCTTCCATCTACTATTTCTTTTGAAATCATAAATTGCCTTGTTTAGCTTCCTAATTCTATTGATTATCAAAATAAATAACTTACGTTTAATTTCAAATGCCTGATCAATAACTTTCTCAACTTTTTTTTTTCTCTTATAAAAAACCACTTTCTGTTGACCTTTCTTAATATGTTTTAACAAATTGCCAATTATCCTGTTGCGGAACATTCGTTTACGAATGTCCCTAAACTGTTGTTTCCTTCTACTATCATGCACAGAGTTATCTCTTGCTCTAGCAGTAACATTTTTGATTGGCCTTTCCTTTCCATTTGAATTGCTTCTCTTTTTCTGGACTGAAACATTTTCTGTAGTAATATTTTTTTTACTGCAAATATTTCTTATGAATGTTTTTGTACTCTTACCCGGTGCTTTCTTGTTGACTTGACAAATCTTTTTGTTAGAGGACTGCTGCTTTTTTTCAATCACCTGCTGTCTTTGACGTTTTGCAGCCTTTCTCAGTCTTTCTTTCGTTGGCATAGTGAAATGTTGAAATGATCTGCAGTTGAATCTGTGGTAAAATATATTAAAAAATGTTATTAACCACTATTACCCAACAGTACATCAATAACAGTAATCAAAAACTTAAAACACTACTTTACATTTTTACATATAAGATTTTTTAGTGCATGGCAATTTTAGAATACAGAAATAGCAGAAAAGAAATGGAATTTATATTCATGTTACCTGTGCTATCTTATATGTGAATCTGATCTAATTTTATGAGCATATTTTAATATTTTATTGAAGACACTACACATAACCTGTTTTTGAAGGTGTCTTTATTTTTAAATTAAACGGTTTAAATTTTTACTTTTTATTTATTATAAATTTTAAAAATAAATGTTTATAGTTCCATAGGCTCAAGCAGGTCAGCTTCCCACCCTATGTCATATAATTCGGACAAATCTGCATCCTCATCACGTTCTTCTTCATCCTCAGGATTTAAATCATCCAAGGGATCAACATCCACTGATGTTTCAATTACAAGTTCAATGATGAGGTCAAAATCAACTGATTGCAGATTATCGCTCATGTTGATGTTGTCTTTATCTTTAAAGAAAGATAACAACAATGAGATGTTGCAGAGTAAGAGACAAATCTCAGAGATTATAATAGTAAAATTGTTTAACAAGAGTAACATTTTGCAGCTATTATTTAGCCATGTCCAGCGATGCTGAGCAGGTGAAGCATATGTCTAATTTTTCAGTGAACAGGACTCATCTCTTCTTAACCTTGGATAAGCCTCACCGACTCTGTGTCCCCTGCACATACTTAAATGTAAAGGGGCAGATTTATGTTAAATGGCACATCCCCAGGCATGCACCAGTTAACGTGCACCGCTGCTCTGCCACCCATGGTGTGCCGCATTTACAATCAGATAGGAGAAAGCTGCGTCAAAACCCTGCGCCTGCTTTAAGCAGGCATAGGTCTTGACGCAACATTGTGGAGATGGGGCACCCCTGAGCCTTGCTGGAGCTGCATCGCACTTGCGATACAACTCCAGCAATGCGCCACCTTTACAGCACAGATACGTCACGCATCTGTGCCATTTTTGCCCCATGCTGCGCCGCATTGTAAATGCAGCACACCATGGGTGGCGGAACAGCGGTGCAGGATGACTGGCACATCCCTGGTGATGCGCCAGTCATCATAAATCTATCCCTAAGCTTCTTATCTTGTTACAGATGAACCGCCATATGTATCATCAAACTATTTTGCATTTCCTAAATAGCGAATTTTAAGGAATAAATAGCAATTCTTTACCATTCCTAATTTGCAATGAGCAAATTGCTAATTGCAAATCACCCATTCATTTCCATGGGCTAGGAGGCTCATAGGAATGAAGGTGCAATTTGCGATTAGCAATTAGCTCATCGCAAATTAGGAATTTTTCCAAGGGTGCAGGGGTGTCTCAAGAACACCCTGCTGCACCCCTGAAAAAGAAATTTGGGGGCATATGGCGCACATACATGCCCTAAGGGCATGTATTGGCGTCATATGGCACCTTTTGTTTTTTGGAAAAAAAGCTTTTTGAAAAGAATTCGCAAATTACCACCAACTAGAAGTTGGTGGTAGTTTGCAAATCCTTAATGGCATTTTTTGCATATTTTTTGTTTGATACATTGCATTTAAGGAATCACAAAATTTGCAAATCCTTCAGTGCATTCGCAAAATAAGTAATAGCAAATTTTGCTATTCCTTATTTTGCATCAAACTTGTTTGATACATACCATTTGTCTAATTAGCATTCGCAAAGGCCGAAATTCGCAGAATTTTGACCTTTCCGAATGGTAATTAGCTTGATACATATGGCCCGAAGTGAGGCCTGTCTTGCAACATGGTGCATCTTTTGCATCACTGCTGCATCGGTTTCATGTGGCACGTTTTTTTTACACCATGACACATCTGCCTAAATGCATCAATTTGTAATTTTGTTGCCTCATAGCAAATCTTTTGCACTGCCGCTGCATCACAAAAGTGACGCACAGTGGCGCAAAAGAGGCATACACCTATCATAAATCTGTCCCTAGCATTTTAAATGATTAATTCAGGATGACGATAAGGTGTGGCCTATCCAGAGGTTTGTTTAAGGTGAGGCCTACTCAGGATTGCAGATTAAAGTTACGCTTGATGAAGAATACAGAGGAGATAATACATGTAAAGGCCTACCAATGAAGTAAGTAATGTCCACTTCATTGCGCCAGTCATCATAAATGTATCCCTAAGCTTCTTATCTTGTTACAGATGAACCGCCATATGTATCATCAAACTATTTTGCATTTCCTAAATAGCGAATTTTAAGGAATAAATAGCGATTCTTTACCATTCCTAATTTGCAATGAGCAAATTGCTAATTGCAAATTACCCATTCATTTGCATGGGCCAGGAGGCCCATAGGAATGAAGGTGCAATTTGCGATTAGCAATTAGCTCATCGCAAATTAGGAATTTTTCCAAGGGTGCAGGGGTGTCTCAAGAACACCCTGCTGCACCCCTGAAAAAGAAATTTGGGGGCATATGGCGCACATACATGCCCTAAGGGCATGTATGGGTGTCATATGTCACCTTTTGTTTTTTGGAAAAAAAGCTTTTTGAAAAGAATTCGCAAATTACCACCAACTAGAAGTTGGTGGTAATTTGCAAATCCTTAATGGCATTTTTTGCATATTTTTTGTTTGATACATTGCATTTAAGGAATCGCAAAATTTGCAAATCCTTCAGTGCAATCGCAAAATAAGGAATAGCAAATTTTGAATTAAGGACATTTTAAGTCATTTCCACATGTGCAGTGTTTTCAAATTTTGATTTGAAAATCGTTTTTAGGGAAAAGGAATGGTTTGTAAATTTATGACAAGGACATAATGGTGTATGCTTCTTTATAAGGCATTTCACTGTCTCTGATGTCATTTTTCCCATATTACATTATAAGACCTTTCCCCATGGAGCACATTCCTTGTAAATATGCTCCCACCTGTGCATGGTGAATTTAGATTTTGACTGTTTGAGTCACATAGCCATGTTAAAAGTGACCCAAAAAAATTGCAAAGGCTTTAAAAAAAACACTTTCATGTGTCTTAAGGACATTTTAAGTCATTTCCCCATGGGCAGTGTTTTGTAAGTGGCGCAAAAGAGGCATACACCTATCATAAATCTGTCCCTAGCATTTTAAATGATTAATTCATGATGACGATAAGGTGTGGCCTATCCAGAGGTTTGTTTAAGGTGAGGCCTACTCAGGATTGCAGATTAAAGTTACGCTTGATGAAGAATACAGAGGAGATAATACATGTAAAGCTCTACCAATGAAGTAAGTGATGTCCACTTCATTGCGCCAGTCATCATAAATGTATCCCTAAGCTTCTTATCTTGTTAGAAATTAACCGCCATATGTATCATCAAACTATTTTGCATTTCCAAAATAGCGAATTTTAAGGAATAAATAGCGATTCTTTACCATTCCTAATTTGCGATGAGCAAATTGCTAATTGCAAATTACCCATTCATTTCCATGGGCCAGGATGCCCATAGGAATGAAGGTGCAATTTGCGATTAGCAATTAGCTCATCGCAAATTAGGAATTTTTCCAAAGGTGCAGGGGTGTCTCAAGAACACCCTGCTGCACCCCTGAAAAAGAAATTTGGGGGCATATGGCGCACATAAATTTTAACAACATTCCTTTACCTCAAAAACGATTTTCAAGTCATAATTTGAAAACACTGCCCACAGGGAAATGACTTAAAATGTCCTTAAGACACATGAAAGTGTTTTTTGAAAGCCTTTGCAATTTTTTTGGGTCACTTTTAACATGGTTATGTAACTCAAACAGTCAAAATCTAAATTTACCATGCACAAGTGTGACCATATTTACAAGGAATGTGCCCCACGGAGAAAGGTCTTTTAATGTAATATGGGAAAAATGACATCAAATGTCCTTAAGACACATAAAAGCGTTTTTTGATTGCCTTTGCAGCATGTTTGTATCACTTTTAACATGGCTATGTAACACAAACATTCAAAATCTAAATTTGCCATGCACAGGTGGGAGCATATTTACAAGCAATTTGCGCCACAGAGAAAGGTCTTACATTAAAATGGGAAAAATAACATCAGAGACAGTCAATTGCCTTATAAAGAAGCATACACCATTATGTCCTTGTCATAAATTTAAAAACAATTCCTTTTCCCCAAAAACGATTTTCAAATCATAATTTCAAAACACTGCACATGGGAAAATGACTTAAAATGTCCTTAAGACACATAAAAGCGTTTTTTGATTGCCTTTGCAGCATGTTTGTATCACTTTTAACATGGCTATGTAACACAAACATTCAAAATCTAAATTTGCCATGCACAGGTGGGAGCATATTTACAAGCAATTTGCGCCACAGAGAAAGGTCTTACATTGAAATGGGAAAAATAACATCAGAGACAGTCAATTGCATTATAAAGAAGCATACACCATTATGTCCTTGTCAGAAATATTATAACCATTCATTTTCCTCAAAAACGATTTTCAAGTCATAATTTGAAAAGACTCCACAGCTCCTATGCAGAAAAACACCCTGTCAGTACTAATACTTCACATTTTCTCCAATTACATTTTCTCAAAGAAACAAAATCTATTTGTAAAACACTTGAGACAAAGCAACATTTGAAAAACACAACTTTCTTCATAATTTTCTCCTTAAAGCACACTATTCTCTATCTAAATTAAAGAAATATTTTCTCACCTTAGCAAATACTTTGAGTTTGAAAACAGTCTCAGAAACACACCAATTTGTCTTCAGCAGAGCAAAAGGTATGCACTCCAGAGTCTGCAGCTATCAAAAGCACAGAAATGCTGTAATTCTTCACACATATCTCTCATGTCACCCAATCAAAACTCTTCCCTCACTTTTTTTCAAATGAAAACCCTTCCCCCCTCTGCCATTTCATGCCTTTTCTGCATGGCAACCACCTCTTGGAAGACTTCTGGTGTTTGCAAGTTCACACAACAATGTTGCAATTGAACTCTGACCTCTCAGTGCACCTCATATCCAGTGCATTCTTTCATTTAATGATTTTTTCTTGACCACTCAAAATACATCTTTCAAACAACTCATCCATGCACCCTAACTTTCTGTTTTCAGCAATCAAAATCCACCAATCACTGTTACTGCTTCATTAACACAGAAACTCCACAGTTTATTTCATTTTAAACTCTTATTTTTTCAACTGCCATTTCATTGCCACACTTCATCTGACTGCAGCAGAACCTTCTCTCACCATGTTTTCTGTCTGGATTGTTGGACATAGTTACATCTATTGGGCTCAGAGGTATGCTGAGAACAGGAATTTACCTAACCTCAATTTACAAGATGTGGAAATTAAGTGGTTTGGCCACAGAGGATTAAAATGTCACCAATTGATACCATTGGTGAAAACCTTTATGCATTTGCCAAAACCTGACCTGTTAATTGTGCACTGTGGAGGTAATGATTTGGGCACTTTGACTGGGGTAGGTCTGGAAATGCTTTTAAAGGACACCTTTGAGCAATTGATGGCACTTTTTCCTCAGACTGCCTTGGTATATTCAAATATATGCCAAAGACAGAAATGGAGGTGGTCAAACCAATTTTGTCCACAAATTGAGAAGTCGAGGAAGCATGTAAACAAATATGTTTCAGCTTACATGAGAGACCATGGAATGGGCTCCCTGTACAACAATAACTTGCGTTACTACATGCAAGATATCTACAGAGGAGATGGAGTTCACTTCTCAGATGAGGGCAACAGGATTTTCATTCTGAATTTAAGACTGTGCATTGGTACCTACTTATAAGTACCTAAATGTACCATAAACCCAAAAGCTCTTCTCAGAGCTACCCTACATCTGATCACTCACAATTATTATTTTACTCTAACTTTTTTCACTAATTTTCAACAAAGTACGCTCCCTGGGGCGCTTCCCGGTACGCGAACCGGGAGCTAACCTCGCTAAATTTTTAAAAAAATGTTTTTTTTCGCACATATGGGCCTCCTCAGCCACCCTCAGAAAACCTAGGGGGTCAAGATAAGTCTACCGTGCCCCCTTCTACCCATTCTGAACATTATTTGCCCTCCATCTTGTATCTTAATTCGACCGAAACACAAAATGGTGGACTCCCGTAACGCTTAAGGTTCGCGAACCGGGGCGCTCACCAGTTCGCGTACCGGGTCGCTCCCTGGGAAGCGCACCATCAAAAAAGGTGGGAAAGTAGTTTACAGAAAAGTGAATGGAGACAATTTCACCAAATATAGATTACCTCATACTACATACCAATGCCTACCATTTTCACAAATTTGATTGAAATTCCATTTAACCATTTAGCCTGTAGACCTCTCTAAATACCCTGAGGTAAATTACTGCACAAAACACATCTGAAGTGTTGGAATTGACAACCAATTAAAATGTTACTTTCATTTTCTACTTTTTTTACCTGACATTTGATTGGTTATGTACCTGAATATATCTAAAGAAAGAGAGAGAAACACAGCCATTTTGACTACTACTTCCTGAATTACATTGCAAGATCATTTTCACTCACAACTTAAACTTGTTTTTAGAAGGTGAGATATTATTTTATAAATTTGAAAACATTTTCAGATAGTTATATACTATCCCTCTGTAAGAGTTAGACATTGAGAAAGGCTTCTTTATTATAATTATGGATTGATTTAGGTTTCTGTGGTATAATTATGAATTTACTTAGGCTTCTTCTACTATCCCTCTGTAAGAGTTAGACATTGAGAAAGGCTTCTTTATTATAATTATGGATTGATTTAGGTTTCTGTGGTATAATTATGAATTTACTTAGGCTTCTTCACAGGCACTTTTTAATAGTACTACTTCACGCCTGAAACCATACAGTGCCCATAGATTACTTCTCTGTTATAAAGTCACAAGTACCTGTCTGAACGTAAACCCAACAGTGCCCTATCACTACTGATATATTTATTTTTTATGCAAATTACAGCAATAAAATGGAAGGTGAGCAGAATGTTTCCTTCGAAATTGTTCTGGACAGCAACAATGAACAAGTTATGGAACCCATTGATGACTTAGAATTCATGGATGAGTCACGGGACTATGAATTACTTCAATGTGTAGAATCTGTCGATCATTTACTCCATTATGATGACGGTCAAATGTGGGAACTTATGTTCACTCAACAAGAGGACATATCGGACAGTCAAATGCTAGACGTTCTATTAAATTTTGAAAAACAATCTGAAAAATAAAATTGTATGTAATATTAAAAAATAGTTTGAGTCTTTAATCATTTTTATATGTAATTCATAAACTAGTTAAATGTTAGAAATGTTATTAAATTTTGAAACACAATCACAATAATAAATAATTGCTTAAAAAATAAAAAAATTAAAAAATAATCAACAAAACCAACAATCAATTAACATACAGTATTTGAAAAGTCTATCATTCATTTTTCATTATAGTACGCTGCCCAGAACGCTTCCCGGTTCGCGAACCGGGCGCTACCCACGCAAAAAAAAAAAAAAAAATTATATTTTTTTTGCCCCGCGGGGCCCTTTTAAAGCCTCCACATTAAACCTAGGGGGTCAGGGAGGATATACTATGCCCCCTTATGGTAATTTCCCCCTTTGTTTTCACCACATCTTGTCTCTCGATCCTACCGAGAGACAAGATGGCGGCCGCTACGGACTGTTTAGAATGTTGACAGACACCGGAGAGCCAATCAGCTTCGCTACGCGAAGTTCCGGTACGCGTAAAGTCCGCGAACCGGAGCGCTGCCCAGAGCGCGCTTACAGATATATATCTTTTTTTAAACGTTAATTTCTCAAAATCCACTGAAGCACATATATTGAGACCTAGCAAAGGCACATCGGGCTACCAGTCCCTACAATTTTGCCAAGTTTCGTGCAAATCCATTCAGCCGTTCGGGCTAAAAGTGAGGCCAACCGCCCTATGGAAAACTCAATGTTAAAAACACATTTTGGGACCCCCCTTTTTTCTCGCCCCCCCCTTGATGCCCCCCCCCCCCCCAAATTTCCAGGGGCTGCTCAGAAACAAAATGTTCCATTTTCCAGAAAATTTCAGCCAATTCCGTCCACAAACGCCAAAGTTATTAGACATAGAATTTTCAAAAATCCCATAGGGAAAAAATCCTAACTATATATACCTACTGGCGACCGCCAGTAGGTAATATATATGCAAACGAACAGCCAAAACTGCAGCCCAGCTCCAGGAACCAGAACCAGAACAGATGACCAAACGAATCCTCAATAAGGCAAGATGTAGTTTATTTAAGGCAAACTGAGCAACAAAAACTGACGCGTTTCGGGCAGATGCCCTTGCTCACAGTCAAATGTATATATATATTTATTTGTTTATATCTACTGCAGTATTTGTGTAGTATGTTGAAAATAGACTGCTTTAAGGTGCTGCAAGCTCACTTCCAGATTTTCTTCTGCCTCGAATATTGTTCTCTAGAAGACGATACTAACTGTGCAGCAAAACTCACTTTCAGTATTATGGGCCATATGTATCAAGGTCCCCTTTTGCGAATCTCAAGTTGCGATTTTTCACGAATCGCAATTTGAGAATCGCAAAACGGTATGTATGTAAAAAAACGCAAAAAAATTGCGATTCTGTAAAAATCGCTATTTTGATTGCGACACCCGAAATAGCGATTCCTTAACGGAAAAAATCACAATTTTGCAGTATTTGTGTAGTATGTTGAAAATAGACTGCTTTAAGGTGCTGCAAGCTCACTGTCAGATTTTCATCTGCCTCGAATATTGTTCTCTAGAAGACGGTACTAACTACGCAGCAAAACTCACTTTCAGTATAATGGGTCATATGTATCAAGCTTCCCTTTTGCGAATCTCAAGTTGCGATTTTTCACGAATCGCAATTTGAGAATTGCAAAACGGTATGTATGTAAAAAAATGCAAAAAAGTTGTGATTCTGTAAAAATCGCTATTTTCATTGCGACACCCGAAATAGCGATTCCTTAACGGAAAAAATCACAAATTTGCGAATTTTGCAAATCTGAGAATCGAAAATTCAGGTGCAGCTTGATGACATCACAACCAGGAAGTGGGACTACCCATGCTGCACCTGAGTTTCTGAAGCACAGTCAGAGAGAAGGTGTGGTGGAGAGGGAACTCTGCAGTGGTGAAAACAATGGAAGACACTGGAGACATGGCCAGCCAGGACACACAGCAGCAGCAGGGGGAAACCCAGAGGAAAAGTAAACAAAAATTCTCTGAAGCTGAGTTGGAGGTCCTCATACAAGAAATGGTGATCAGCCATGAGCATCTATTTGGGAGGAAATCACTCCGGGTGCCTGAGACACGCTAGCGGCGAATATGGTCAGAAATCCAGCGCAAAGTGAATGCTGTTGGTGTCACACAAAGGAGTGTGGAAGATTTAAGAAAGCGCTGGTATGATATGCGCCAGCGCTCCAAGGAGAAGGTGGCTGCCAGGTTGGAGCAGGCCAGGAAGACTGGTGGAGGGACCTCTACTGCCACTGACTCGACACCTCTAGAGGAACTGGTGGAGAGGACCCTGTTTCCAGAAAGTGTAATGGGTGTGGTCGACCTTGACAGCTCCGGCACCAGGACAAGGTAAGAAGCATGCCATGACACCCCTGACACCCCCCAACTACCCCCAAACAACCAGCAGCAACCCTGGGGCATGACAAAACTAGAAGTCCAGTGCAGGTACACAAGCACACACAGCAATGCATTATGGGAGATGTGCTCACATGCACATTATACTGGTGCATTTGCACCCAGCCAGTCCCCAATAGCATCTGCACAGCAGGAAAGGCAAATACAAGACACATGTAATCCCAAACAGTGATATTTAATAACTGACAAGTGCAAGTCAGAACTGTAAGTAAATGTGTGATTTTACGTTCACAGTCCCATCTGGAACACAGGCAACAGTCAGTGGAAGACAGGACGATTCCCTTAACAGACAAGCAGCAGGGCAAGAGGAGGAAACAGAGGAGGAGGACAGCCTAGTAAACCCGCCAAAGCGCCGCAGGAGACATGTAGTACCACCACTGCCCTATTGGAGGACGAGGGCCAGGACACCGATGGAGATGTCCAACCTGTCCCAACACAGCCAGAGCCCCAACACCGTGCACGTGCTGATGAGATCCCAACAGTTCCAACCAGGCGCAGGTCTCGTCCATCCATCAGTGCTGCAGATCCAGGAGATGACACAGTGTTTGGCGGACTGGAGTTTCACATGTTGCAAGTACAGCGCCTGCAGGCTAAAAATATAAAAGCATTACAGAGGGAAGTCAGGGTAGGCTTTAGGGGCAGGACGGGTGCCCTGGAGGCACTCTGTGTGGAACTTAAGGCCGACCGTGCAGCAAGGCGCAGAGAGATGCAGCGCCTAGATCTGTACACATGGGAGGTGAACCGCCTGTCCTCTGCTACCAATGTACTATCAAGGCGCAGCATCTGCATGCAGCGCGAGGTGGCACACAACAGCCAGGACGTTGCAAGGGCCCTGGTCCAAATAACATCTGCTGTAGATGAGCTGCAGGGAGTTTGCATTACTGGGCTAGGCGTCGTAGTGTCTGTACCAGTAGGCATAGTGGGCCAAGTGAGGAGGGCACTGTGCAACCCCAAACAGGGGCTTCCTCCCGTGGGACAACTGAATGGGTGCAGCTACCCAATTTACATGGACATGTGCTCCTGATTGAACAATTGCACCGTGACAGTAACATGTGCTGGACATTGGGACATACATTGTGTGGCACTCAGGCTGTGTGCCGTCATTCATCCTGAAATTAAGGAAATAAAACACAGTCTCACAAATGATCTCTAGCATTGTGTCATATTTTCTTACCTAGAAATAGTTGCGTGTAATCTCATCTCGCCTCTGGTGCCCAGCAGCTGCACCAACTACACCAGCTGGCATGCGTCCTGGAGCTGGTCCCTCCACATCTGATGAATCCGATTCACTGAGCTCCACCGGTGTGCCTTTCCAGGTGGCGATGTTGTGCAGCATGGCACATGCTACCACTATCTTGCAACAGGTCTGGGGGCTGTATTGTAGTGCCCCTCCACTCTTATGTAGGCATCTGAATCTGCTCTTGAGTATCCCGAATGTCCGCTCAATGGTGCCTCTGGCTGCTATGTGGGCGCTGTTGTAACGCCGCTCCCCAGCGTTGGCTGGATTCAGGTAGGGCATCAGTATGAACTCACGGACCGCATACGCACTGTCACCTGTGGGGTGGGAGGAATATGGTTAAACACTGTCCTGCACATGCTATCTATTAACTAGTGTGGCCTCTGTATGAATACATTTACCTAGTAGATATCCCTCACCAAACTCCCCACTTGTGAGTCGACGGTGTATCCCACTGTGACGGAAGATGAAAGCGGTGTGCGTGCTGCCTGGGTATTTAGCGACAATGTCCGTGATGATGTGTTTGGAATCACACACCAGCTGTATGTTCAGGGAATGGTAGGATTTGCGATTCCTGAATACGTACTCATTCTGGGAGGGGGGATATTGCAACATGTGTCCCATCTATGCATCCAATGACGTGGGGAAATTCGGCTATTTGATAGAAGTCCTGCTTGGTCTGGTCTAGTGCCTGTTGGGTGCTTGGGAAGTGAATGTGGTGATGCAGCCTCTGTACCATGGCATCAAGGAACATGTGGAAAAAGCGCGAAAGTGCAATCTGTGACATCCCTCCTGCTGAGGCAATCACCCCCTGGAAACTACCTGATGCCAAGAGGTGCAGTGAACACAGGACCTGGATGTGGGTGGGGATGGAGTGTGTCCTGCATGTGGGGTGTTCAAGAAAGGGTTTGGGTACTTCAATTAAATCAAGAATGCTCTCTTCACCCAGCCTGTAGTGTGTATTGATGTCCTCCTCAGTCCGCTGGAACATGGTAATGCGTGCACGGAATATCCTCTCCTGGCGTCTCCTCCTCTGTGCAGCAGCTCTGAGTCGCAGCCTCCTGGCTATCACGTACAGCCCAGCCATTGTGGAAAAAGTCTGTTTCATTGTGGGACTCATTAAATAGTTTGCACCTGGTTACCACCTGCTCCTACTTGGTGTTAATTGCGATTCTCTAAATTGCGAATTTCGGGAATTCGCTATTTGCAATTTTTTAATACATTGCATAGTGATTTATATTTTGCGATATCCCGTTTGCGAATTTCGCAAACTGAGAAAATCGCAAAATAAGAAATCGCTAGGGAATTCGCAGAATTCTGGTTCTCGCAACCTGAGGAATCGCTATTTTTGCGATTTCTCCTTTTGCGATGCGATTGTGCATCATACATAGGAATTAGCTACGTTTTTTATCGCAAACGCTGTTTTTTGCAAATCGCAGCGTTTGCCACTAAAAATTAGTTTGATATATATGGCCCTATATGTCTTACACTGGTGCTAAGCGTTGAATGTGCTAACTGCACAGCAAGCTCACTTCTGAATTATTCCTCTACCTTGAGGTAGAACTCTCTGCCTTGTCGACTAGTCCAGTAATAATTTACTTCTGAGGTAGCCTGACTGAGGTAGGTAACTGGCTCCTCAAAGGTTTTAATGCTTGTGACTTACTTGTAGTTCTTGGGAATGTTCCTTGAAATTCCAACAGAGCAGCTACCAAACTGTTAGGATGTGCGCCAAACACATGGCTAATCCTCATATTGTGTATTAGAATTGATCCAATATTTGTAGCATGTTCAGTCTTTTTTTTTGGTTTCCTTTATGGAATTGCAAAAATGTGAACGTTCATGCTTTTATTTTTCTTGTATAAATTGGTATGGTGTGCTGTAATACTGTTATAAACATTAAGTAGTTCTTGGTATCTGAATCCATTTAGCTTGAAACAAATTGATTCAGCAGAATTAATGACAGTTATCATGTGCCTGCCACACCCGCTTTACAGTTAGCAATTTGCATAGGAAACTATGGATCAACTGGACTAATGACAGGTAACATGTGCCTGCCACACACACTTTACAGATAGCAATTTGCATTGCTGTTAAACCACCCTACCCACTTGAAGCCTATAAAAGGCTTGGAAGCATAATGGCTTGCGATCGTCTTCACGACTCCCCACTCAACTGATTTCCTTCAAGTTCCAGCGCCGAAGGCAGCATTCTTCCTCATCGGTTCCAGTCAGTTCTTGGTGGTTCCCAGGACAATGCCACAACTTCCTCCTTCGTTCAGTCTAGGAAATAACTCCGGCCTGCAACAAAGAAAGAAAAAGCAGATCTCTGTCAAGTAAGGCATTTCTAATTATCAAAGCTTGCAGTGGAAGCGCGTCAAGGATTAAACAGGTACTTTTCTGTTCTATTCCAAAGGCTGATAATTTACGACTTTTGCGCTCACAGAGGAAATGCTCCAAGGTTCAATAAATAATAGTTTCTTTGTATCTCAAGAGTGTGACAAAGAATATTTTTCAAAGTAAAGAGAGACAGACTCATTTCCTACTCAGAAATGAGTGGACATTTTCTGTTGAAACTTATTTTGTGTTGTATTACTTATATTTTATGATATTCTTGAACACAAGAAAAAGGTGTTTTGTTAGTAAGTGTTTCATGGAACATTTGAATTTCACTTATTGGTGTTTAATGCTGAAAGGGTGACAAGGTGTTCTTTTATTTCACGACAGAGAGCAGCATTATACACGTGTTTAAGAACGTAACTTTAAGCAGGTTGTACATCTGATGATAAAATGGAAACAGTATCTCAGATATATGTTGAGCAGCAAATTAAAGTGAAAGGTATAATCTTTAAGTGCAACGTAAATCAGGATACTAGTGAATGTATTCAACTAAGTAGGTTCATGAATGTTTATTGCTTTTTATCGTTTGTACATAGATATTTTCCCAGAATTGCTGTGTTTACAGAGTGGTTATGGTATCGCGGTCAGTGCCACAGTTGTGCCTAGATCCGAATCCAGCAGTGTTTACTTTCTGTTCTTTTTTATTTTGTACCATTTTCCCCCTTCCCCTGAAGATCTGTTCTTATTAAGCTGTGTTATACATACGGTTTGACAGGCTTAGATTTTTGGGGGCGTAGAGAACAAGCGTCTCATCTCTCAAATCGAATATCCTGGATTTCAGGTGAGTGGAGACACAGGAACTCACCAGAATCCGAGAAAGACAAAATCCCACACATACCAGGAGACTGAACTCACGATATTTCTCTGAAATGCTGCCTTCACTTTGAATATATTAATCAGGCAGAGCTGCGATACACAGAAACACTACTCTCCTGAAGAAACTCTTCAGGAAAACATGCACATAGGCTAAACACTGCCTCACGGTTGAAGTGTGCTGCGCGCAAGGAGCGCAAGCGTGAAGACACTATTCTTATCTTTGGGGCCAGACACTAGAGTGCTCACCGGGAACTTAAACAGATGGCAGCTGCCATCATGGAATTCCGTTGTGACGGTGAGGAGCTAGTCTAGAAAGCACACGGAAAAGCCTCTTGGGAATGATACTGTGTCTCTTGTAGAGGCAGCCCCTAAACAGTCTCTCATTCTTACAACCAAGGAATGAACAGGCAGATCAATTTTAAATTGACAAGCCCTGACAGCCGGGTCTAGGGTGTCAAAGCTGTTGAAGATTTTCCTGATCTTGTGGTGGAAGAAGGTGCTGAGTTTGCTGCAGATGTCTAAGGAGGGGGAAAGTCTGCACTCTTGCTGCTGGGCCTGGCGAACTCCTTGATGATGGTTAAGATTTCTTTGCTGTTTTGTGCGTTGGTGTTGATTCTGTCTTGGATGACTGTTTTCTTAGTGCTTTTGAGTATGAGGTGTTGTTTGTTGATGGCGGACTTGAAGGTTGTGTGATTTTCCCAAGTTTTGTTGATCCATCATTTCTTCTCAAGACATCTGGATTTGCACATGGACTCGTGGAGGGCGGGGGTGAACCAGCTAACCACCTTGGATCACTGTTTGCCTGGTCTTCTCTTGATCGGTGCAAGGGTGTCGGCACAGTTGGAGATCCATTGGGAGAGGTTGCGTGCTGCGGTGTTGACGTCCATGGGCTTTGGCGGAGTGGTTGTGCTGAGGGAGTTGACAAGGAGTTCTTCAGTGGCCTTGATCCTGCTGTGGCTGGAGGGGCGATTATGATGGTGGTGTACAGTGGGGGTGTCAAAGATGAGGTGTACATAGTGATAGCCCGTCCAGGAGAGCTCCGTTGTGTGGCTGTAGCTCATGTTCAAGCTGGCAGAGAAGACAGGGTCCAGCATGTGTCCGGCTGTGTGGATCGGTGTGGTGAGTAGCTGCTTGAGTCCGATATTGGCTAGGTTCTCCAGGAGGGAGGTGGTGTTCTGGTCGCTGGGGTTGTCCAGGTGGAAGTTGAGGTATCCGAGTAGGATGTAGTCTGTGGATGCGACAGCCTGGGACGCCATGAAGTCTACGATGGAACCAGTGAAGGGGGTTTCGGGCCGGGGGGCCTGTAGACAAGGATGCCACAGAAGGTGGTGTTCGGGTTGGTCCAGATATGGAAGTGGAGGTGTTCCATGTTTGTTGTGGGGTTTTTAGAGTACGTGGTATGGCGATGCGATGTCCAGTCCGGAGCAGGGGTTGCTCCAAGTTTCCGTGAAGAAGGCGATGTCAGGAGTGGTGGTGTTGAGGAGGACCCACATTTCCATGGCGTGTTTGTTGAGGGATCACACATTGAGGAGAGTGCAGTTGAGGTGCATGGGTACGCTATTGGTTGGCCAGGCCACAAGTTGGATGGTGTGATGGCGTGGCTTAAAGTGTGGTTACAGTTACAGTCGGCAAATGGTCCAAGAGTCTTCTTTGGTGATGCTAGATGGCAGGCGGCGTGTTGTCCTGGGTTGAGGGTGAATAGAGTCCTGGCGTCGTAGTGGTGGGTGATCTGAGAGGCAGGGTCTCTGGCACTGGGCGCAGTCTAGGTGCAGACGGGCGCACACGGGTATGACTTTGGCACACCTTCGGCAACAATTAGATATGTTTTATTAGTTATAAAATTGATTATTAATTATGTAAATTGTGTAATAATCATATTTTAGCTATATTGTAGGTGGAGGCTGCTGAGTTTCTAGGGGTATATAGTGGGAAAGGTAATATTAAAAAATATTAACTGTGTAATTAACTATTTTCTTGATTAATAATTATGTAAACTGTGTATTAATTATATATTTTAGGCGTGGGCTGCTGAGTTTGTAGGGTTGTAGGGTAGGAAGTTCAGTAACCACGAATGAACAATTAGTTATTAATCATTAATTAATTATGTAATTGATTATTAATGATGTAAATTATGTTATATATTTATTTCAATACATTTTAGGTGTGGGTTGCTAGGTTTGTAGGGATAAAGGGTGGAAGGTTAATTAGGTAATAAAAACATTATTTAATTATTGAAAATGAATCATTACTTGTTTATGAGTTTTGTAAAGTGGATAATTGTTAATTTTTTTGCTGGTTTTATATATATGTTATGTAATAATGTTTATATTAAGAGTTTTGTATTTTTGGTAAATTAATAGGTTTATTCAAATAAGCAAGTGAGAATAGCAAACCATAGAAATTCAGCAGTTATAGTTACCTCACCTAACTATAAAGTATGCCCCTGCAATGCACAGCTTATGACCTCACATATTATATCACTCATGACATGGTCAGTGACATCACTCATGACATTACTGATGGCATCTCAAATGACATCACTGATAACATCATGCAGAGAGTGTAAGTATTTTCTATGAATTTATGATTGTTATACAAAAATGCTAAGCCACTACAAAAGTCAAATTAGTATTCCAGGTGTACTACTAATCAGTGATTCTACTTCTAACATATATTGTGTGAGTGGTTGTGTGACTATGTGCATCCATGTGTGAGTTGGTAACTGAATGGCTGCATGGGTGAGTGGTTGGGTGCGTGAGAGGGTGAATGGGTGTATGAAGGAAGCCGCCTCTCTGTACAGTGTACTAAAATGAAGTACACTGTGAGGAGAGTGCAAGAAATCCCACCAAGGGCAGGTATAGGTAAGGGTAGATGATACTAACTCTCTTTTTGTGGTAGCATGGCTGAGAAGTTAGGCTTATAAGAGGATAGTGTTAAGAATGTGTTATACTCAAAGAGTCAATAAATGAAACACACGCTCAAGATTAAATCTGAGACCAGTTTGTAAAAATAATGTTGATATTTATATAATGTTTAGGACCATAAACACAATTCTAAGGTAAATACTTTAGGAGTGATGATTTCTGAAAATATACCACTTTGGTACACAATTACACACCCTAGAAAACAATGGAGAAGAAGTAGAAAAATGAATATGAATTCAGGCAATGGTTTCACGAAATTCACCTTCTAGTTTTAGGTCCAAAGTTCCAGCAGGAGAAGTTTGGGAGTGTCCCAGATCGGCCAGGAGCAGAGGTACTAAGGTCTAGGAAGCTATTGTGCAAAGATGAAGGGGGCCACTTGAAAAAACACTGCACAGAGGGACCTACAGGTTAGTTGGTGGGTCCCTTTGGTAGGAAGAGGTCGCAAGGGCCTGGGGACCACAGGAGCAGGGCTGGTTGGTTGGTGCGGGTGGGGCCGGGTGCAGAGTAAACAGGTCAACTGGGAGCTGTGCATCTTGAGGTTCTCGCGATTAGGGGCAGGTAACTTGGAAAGGCAATCTCTAAATAGCTGGACCAATCGGGACGTGGGCCTTGGGTTACTCGACATCCCTCAAAGGGTGCTTGCGTCTGGTTCTTTGGAGTGGACTCTTCTTCTCTGTGTTTGCTGTGGGGGGTCTGGTACTCCAGGTATTGGTAGGGGAAGCAGCTCCGGTATGTCCTGGTGCCTCCAAACTTCGTGGGGAGGCAGATCTGACCCTCCGGAGCTGCTGTACCTTTTCTTGCTTTCGTGCTGCATCAAGGTCGTTGGGAAGCAGCAAGTCGACAAACCAGACTTCACAGAATTGGTGCCTGTGGAGCCCAAGGGAGTGATACCTTCACTCCAAAAGAGCTTCAGGCTATTTCTTAAAATCTGGAGATGCTTCAGGGCTCTTGGAGTCCTTTCAGGTTTCAAGATGACACAGCAGCAGCTATTGCCCTGGTAACAAAGACCAGTACAGAAAGACCTGTCCTAGTGAAAATATTGACATCATATTATACAGGTTTATTAATGCATCACTGCAACATCAGAAGATGGGGGAGGAATGCGGTCCAGGCCTCGTGTGGGTGGGGAGCGTCGACGTTTCGGCCTCGACTAGTGCATAGAGGGTGCCTTAAACCTCCGCTGCGAGGCTTCTTCAGGACAGAAAGTGGGCAACCAAATCCTGGTGCCACGCAGGCATCACAGGTATGTCAAGGAAAAGTGAAAAGTCCCAACCAGGTCGGTAATGTCCTCTGGGTAAAGGTGAATTCCATTTAGGAATACCAACCTTTTGAAGTCGTCAATGGTAATATAGACTGTAATAGTATACCTCCATAGTTGTATAGAATCCAAATTACTCAGGGGAGTATCTTAAAGGAAAGAAACCGGGCATCGCACATCTCGCCAAAATTCATCCTGCCGAGTTCAAGTACTTCTTATGTTGCATTTATGCACTTAAAAAAATGGTATAATATGATGTAAATATTTTCGCTTGGACAGGTCTTTCTGTACTGATCTTTTTTACCAGTCCTCCTTTTGAAATTATTTAAAAAGTTTGTCTTCCTAAAAACAGTGACTTCTACCTATCCTTATCCATCACAAGCACACCCATCCCTCATTTCCCCTTTTCGTACAATCTGTGTATCTTTTCAAATGCATAAATTGTTATTTATTTCAAGTATATGGAATAAATACTCTATAACTGAAATAACCTTTGGCGCATCTCCTTGTTTTACATTAAATGTATGCTTCAAAAATTCCTATCTTGCTCTGGAACATAGTTGTTTCTCTACATGGTATTAATTACTTGACTATTTTTTGACTATTATTGCAACTCACGCTAGATATATTGTAATTTAATTCTTCTTTGAAGCAGTTGTGGACCAATTTTTCATTCACGCATTGTACCAAGGTCTGGTGACGATTATTGGGTTACCCCATTATTCAGTAATGGTCAACATCTACTCAGGCCCAAGACCCAGAAGACCACAGTACTTCTACTGAGGAGGAACAGCTGACAAAAAATAGAGAGAATAGTTTGGCCATTCTTTAATTTCCCTTCTGGGGGGGGAAAAGGAGTTGCGAGACAGGTGCAGTGTAAGCTGTGCTCAAAAATTCTATCAAGCAGTACAGCTACACAATATAGCCATGGGGCCACCTCCATGATGAAGCACCTACAAACTATTTACTCCAATAATCTCTTCAGAGCAGAAAAATTGAAGCAGCATCAACAGCTGCTACAGGGGGAGCTTGCTGCTCCTGGAACCCAAGCCTTTCCTGTTGTAATCCTGGAGTTAGCAGACATGAGGACATTTTGCAGAAAGTGCAATAAGGTTTTGTCTGTCTGTGAGCAATCTTTTTCTGCTATTCTTGAATCCAAGAGGTGCCACAAATGTTTATTTTCCTTCTTCATTTCCAACTAGTTGCACAAAGGTTGTACATGTTGATTTTTTAGTTTCATTTTCCCACTTGCTTTCTTTAAAATAAAAAATACAGCCCAAAAAGTAAAAAGAACTTCTTAAACAGGAAAAAAAACAAAGCAAGTTTAAAAAAAAGTTCGTTTTAGAACTGCCTTATCGGTTTAAAAAAGCATAACTATATTTTTTTTGTTGGTAAGTCATTGTAAACACCTGTCTGTTTATGTCTATATATGTGTTTGTTTAAACGGGTGTTTGAGTCAAAGTATATGGGTGAGTGAGAGGGTGCATGACGGGCAGAATGCTTCAGTGAGCGGGTGTACTTGTGTGCCAGGTTATTACCTAATATCCAATATTTTTCTTTGAAGGTAACAGTAAATGCTGACAGTCACATACATACTTACACATAGAGCAATGACATTACGTTTCTTGAAACAGTGCACAAGCCAAATTGAAACAAAAAGTATCAGTACATTTTGCAAATAAATATAATGAACATTACATGCATACTGAAACGTGACTACTGGTATTGTACACATCAAACATAGGCATTGTGAATCTTGTGTGTTATTACATGTGTTGGCCCTTGTATGTCCTACTAGAATTTAGCATCAGGACCTGTTGCCCTTGTGTCCTCAGCCACTTTTAAGGTAACGAAAGGTCCTGTAGAGTTCAGAGTGTTAGTATGGTGATTCATGGCTAAGCCATCTTAAATATGCTTAAGTGTTTTGGTGCTTTTTTCCAACGATTGGTCTTCGGACATAGAAGTGTGAAAAGCCTTAAAGCTTTGTTTTTGTAGTAGGTGGGACCATTCCCAGTACAAACCCTATTTTTTAAAGAACACAAACACCTTTGCACTGTGGCGCAAGGATGTCTGCAGTGGCGCATGACTGCCAAATGTACGCCAGCGCACGGAGAAAGGAGATGAGCACCACAGCTTTGTACATATGGGCACTGTTCTTCTCTCTCCTTTTCACACAACGCAGCGAAGCAAACTAATTGCTTATTCCCTGGCCTCTTAGTAAATATAACCCTCATTGTTTTTAGGATGAACTTGGTAGGCAAGTGTCTCACTAATGCCCTCTGGTGAGTTACCATTCAGTCTTGTGCAAGCCTAAACTACAATCAGAACATCTATAACATATCAGGCTTATTAAAATTCCTTTTTTTCTTTATTCAAAGAGACATTATACATATAATCATTTTCAAAATAAATTAATTCATTTGTTATACATTATCAATTGTTATCTATTAATCCAAAATAATACTTGTTACAAAAAAGAAAAACAGAGGAGAGATAATACATCAGAACATTTACATTTACACAAATGTGATCCATATACATTACCCTACCCCTTTTAACCACTTCCCAATTGGAGCCCATAATTTTATACCCCATGTTTTAGCCTGGTACCCGTTGCAGACATAAAGCCTGTTCAAGTTTATATACAGCTATAAAACGGGCCAGGTATTCATGGAAACATAGGGGCATTGGGTCCTTCCATCTAGTTGCAATGAGTAACCCAATTATAGTAACTGAAATAAATATGATACTGATCTGAACTTGATTTGGCTCAGCACTACTGTCATATCCTATCATCATAAGCGAAGGGGTTAATACCATAGTTTTGCCAAGGATCCTCTCCCAAAACTTAACCAATTCTGTTTTTAGCAAATCAAGCTGTGAACACCCATAACACATATAAATCTCTTCTGTTGGTCCTACCCCACATCTAGGGCATTAGTCGTCCTCCCTTTTCCTCCACTTAAATAATTTGGCTGGGGTAAAATACAGATTGTTGATCGTTTTATAGTGTTGTGCCTTTAAATTGGCTGCTAGGAGTGTTTTCTTAACTAACCATAGTGACATATTAATATCTACACCATCATGCTCTAATCTACTGGCCCATTTAGTTTCATGTTTTTCAATATCATCCGGAACTTGCTCCATCATCATACAATTGTTTAATTTTGCAAGTAGTTCTCCCCATAATCTCAAACAGTACAATTTTAGCACTAGGAATTGCTTGTCTCCTTTTACCAAAAAAAACCTTTATTTGTAAGTATTTAAAATAATGCCCATCCAGAATTCCATATTCTCTTTGTAATTCACTAAACAGATATAGTTGGCCATTTGGCTGAATATCTCCCACTGTACGTAAGCCAAGTTGCTCCTATTGTTTGGCTATAACATCATAAAACACGGGGGGAAAGGATGATCTCCAAATGGGTGTATACTTTGTAAACCTCTTGATATTCATAGGTTTTTGTATTGTAGCAGGGATTCTGCTCCTACACAGAACTGTGCATAGAGACTTGGAACCTCAGTGAAATAGGGTGTGCCAAAACTCACCTTAGTACCCAACATCCCCTACCAGACTAGCATCAGTGTCTCATTGTCTCGTCCAAAATACCAATGATTAGACAACCCAGAACATGAGCTTAGATTACCTCAGGCAATGTGGAACATATGAACACTCTTTCGTTATACTCTCATACCAGTCCAAAACAGGGAGTAAAAAGAAGACACGTGCAAGTTTGAAATATTTATTTCTAATGCCGTGTTCTCATGCGTTGTATCTTAGCTAATAGAAGCATACATATTATCAGAACCAAGATTATCAGCATAGTTACTATTCCATAAAATACAAAGGAAGAAAGCATGTTATAATGCTAAATGGAAACAGGTTTAAAATATACCTATATTTCACCCTCCCTTGCTAGTAGGTTATTTTATATCTACAGAAGGTCTCTTGGCCACAGCTGCATATATGTTTTGTCTAGAACGTGCGCTGATCAGTCCGAACAACAACCACTGTGTTGAAATAACCTTGAAGGCCTCGGCACTCACTGTTCAGACTAAGCTTACCAAGCAAGGCTGCTAATATAGAAAAACATGTTATTCTTGTGTGAAGCAAAACACTCTGCTAAACTCTAAACATTTATTATAATGTGTGCCGTGTGCAAAGGGCAGCAGAAAGGAAAAATGGTGTTTAAACTTCTAATACATGTCAACTTAACACAGAGTGAGTGCAAGGTTCAGCCCCACAACAGTATTCTACCCCAGATTTTCCATGCATTCGTAATAATCTTAAATCAAACCTTCTTATCATAGCTGGGTTCCAACTCACGTAGTAGCAGTGCTTTTGCCCTATCCCCAAGTGCCAACTCATAAATTGTTCGGAGACCCTCTACCTGTACCCCACTGGTTCTGTCAGTATTTACCCAAAAAAGCATATTCATATGTTATAGCAAAGCTGCCCAATAATAGAAATTTAGATTAGGAGCAGCCCACCCTCCATGTGCTTGTGGCAAAGTAAGAAACTTGAAAGATCTTTTTAAAGAAAAAGGTCAGGGTGCACCACTTCAACGTTTCTAGAAACTGTTAAGTCTGATAAAGTCAACAGAAATGATCACATCAGCTATTTCTTGTAATCTTGATAATTCTTTATTCAGGTTAGTTGAAAAGAAAAACTATACACAGGATCTACAGCCGACGCATTTCGTCCTCAAGGGACTTCTTCAGGGCTGTTATAAAAAAGACAATATACAAAACATACAGTTAAAATTTACATTAAAAGAAAGCGGAAGCAACTAAGCTCATGCAAAGAAATCCAGACTTCATCAACAGTACATCGCAAGAATATATCTAGTACAGATCCTATATCAAAATTGCCAACAGATTATATAGTATCTCTTAAGCTATCCTGATTGAATTTGAACAGAGCATTTATTAACATAATTATGTTGATTTCTATAGTTACAAAAATATATAAAAAAGACATTCTTTCAAATATATTAGACGTCATTTGTTGAGCTCCTCTGTTAGATTTTGGAAGATACACAAAAGTCTCAATTCCAATCCTCAATTACAGCATTGTCGTTTTATGTCATTATTCTGAGAGAAGATGATACCATTTTAAAGATCAACTACTACTGATTATTGCATATTGTTCTCCATATAGGCATGTCCCTCTATATTTGGTTGCCCCCACATCAAAGAAAAGTGGGTCACCATAGATATTTAAGAGCTGTTAACCCCAAAACTTATAAAAGTCAAGAGAGAAAGACGGTGGGGAGCTAACATTGTTGTATTTAGCACAAAAAAGCAATCATACCAATATAGTCACTAAAGATGATGTTCTTGGGTCTTCTCTCGTTGTTAAAGAGTACGTAGAAGTATTCATGAAATTGAGCTGTTGTACAAGTGGTATCTGGGGGTGATTAGTGAAACATCATTACTGGAGAGGTAACTAGAAGACCGTAAATAAGAGAGCACTCTAAGAGCCAAAGGTAATTCCATTGCATGGAATTAGTTAAAAGAAAACCCTATAACCTACCCCGTTTTTCAGACAAATAAGCTAAGGGGTAAAGAGTAAATATCCATTATATTAATTTACGCTGAGGTAACCAGGCCACGCAGGAACCAGGGGATGCTGCAGTTCACTTTATCAAGGTAAAAGGGAGACCCACATAGATTAGACAATTAATTTTTATTCATCGGGAGCCTGATAGATAGCTTTAGGTAAACAAGAGGGGCACTCTTGTTAAATTAATATAATGGATATTTACTCTTTATCCCTTAGCTTATGTAGATAGAGGTGCACTTCTTGTAATGAGATATATTTAAATGGCAAGTCCTATAAGGACGCTCCTATTTTTTACTGAATTTTTTCTCCTGTCTCTGGATTTTATTTAGAGTGTCTAAGCAATAGAATCACCATATATTCCTTCGCCAACAAGAAAACAAAAGTAGGTAAGATATGCATACTGTACAGTATAGATTAACTGAAAAGTAGAGATACATTCCAGTTGATTTGCCACATAATGGCATTCTGAAACAGGTGCGGCCATGTAATGTGACTGTAGGTCGCTGTCTTTTACATTTAGGACATAATAAGATCCATAATGTCCATTTTCCTGTTTTTCATAGACGACAGACGGAATTCCCCTTCTACTCTCTCTACCCTGGTTACATTATCATTGGACTATTATCTTCATTTTGATGTAAGTTTCATGTTGGTGCCCTTTGCATATATCCAAGTAATCGGCAGTTCTTCTCCTGATAAGCATGAAGCTGCTAGCTGTTGTTATTATTAGTCGCCATTTAGGAGATTTTCTAAAAAACTTCTGTTTATACCACAGGTGGCTTGTACATATAATACTGAAACTTTTCTTATCACGTATGTGATTCGGTTGAACTTGACCATGAACAGACATACACCGCCTATCAATAAGAATTGATTTGTCGGAACAGAATTCTCAACGATTATTTGTCTGAAAAACGGGGTAGGTTATAGGGTTTTCTTTTAACTAATTCCATGCAATGGAATTACCTTTGGCTCTTAGAGTGCTCTCTTATTTACGGTCTTCTAGTTACCTCTCCAGTAATGATGTTTCATTAATCACCCCCAGATACCACTTGTACAACAGCTCAATTTCATGAATACTTCTACGTACTCTTTAACAACGAGAGAAGACCCAAGAACATCATCTTTAGTGACTATATTGGTATGATTGCTTTTTTGTGCTAAATACAACAATGTTAGCTCCCACCGTCTTTCTCTCTTGACTTTTATAAGTTTTGGGGTTAACAGCTCTTAAATATCTATGGTGACCCACTTTTCTTTGATGTGGGGGCAACCAAATATAGAGGGACATGCCTATATGGAGAACAATATGCAATAATCAGTAGTAGTTGATCTTTAAAATGGTATCATCTTCTCTCAGAATAATGACATAAAACGACAATGCTGTAATTGAGGATTGGAATTGAGACTTTTGTGTATCTTCCAAAATCTAACAGAGGAGCTCAACAAATGACGTCTTATATATTTGAAAGAATGTCTTTTTTATATATTTTTGTAACTATAGAAATCAACATAATTATGTTAATAAATGCTCTGTTCAAATTCAATCAGGATAGCTTAAGAGATACTATATAATCTGTTGGCAATTTTGATATAGGATCTGTACTAGATATATTCTTGCGATGTACTGTTGATGAAGTCTGGCTTTCTTTGCATGAGCTTAGTTGCTTCCGCTTTCTTTTAATGTAAATGTTAACTGTATGTTTTGAATATTGTCTTTTTTATAACAGCCCTGAAGAAGTCCCTTGAGGACGAAACACGTCGGCTGTAGATCCTGTGTATAGTTTTTCTTTTCAACTAACCTGAATAAAGAATTATCAAGATTACAAGAAATAGCTGATGTGATCATTTCTGTTGACTTTATCAGACTTAACAGTTTCTAGAAACGTTGAAGTGGTGCACCTTGACCTTTTTCTTTAAAAAGCTTTTCATAGTTCATGTTTTGAACCTACATTGTAACGGTGGGTGTTTTGAAGTGTGCACACAGACTGCCTTTGATACTAGAGGGTGGGCCAAAAAGAAAAAACTCTTTGGAGAATTTTTTGACTAGGTGCTGTCTGTTTGGGAATCTTCCACTGTTATCTTTCTCTCCTAAGAAACTTGAAAGATCGCCTGACCTTACCATATTGCCAAATAAACCTACTGAATAAGGAGTCTAAAGCTTTGATTATAGACCCTTCAATTTCAACCGGGAGTGCCCTGAAAAGATACAGCACCTTGGGGAGCATTATCATTTTAAGAGCATTGACTCTTCCTATAATGGTGCAATGAAGTGAGCTCATCCGCCTAAGTTCTGGGGCTATTTTACTAATCACTGGGTTTAAATTAATTTGGGTGATCTGACCGATATCCGGAGTAATCCTAACCCCAAGATAGGTAGCTGTATTTTTTTTAATTTTTAATCTATTTATTTACTTGAGTTATATATTGCACTGGCTAGAATCGGAGGTATCAGAGGACTTTACATGAGGAGAGTTACATAGATTACAAGTTACACATTGTTACTGTAGGTACATCAATTAAAAGTTACATCCGATGGTTCAAGGCGTGTAGAGGGTAAGGGGGTAATGTAAAAGGGCGACGGGGAGGTAGATTACCCGGAGAATTGGCACAGGGAAATAAGCAGGCAGTGGGAGACAGATTCAGGGGAGAGAGGAAAAGAATGGGGAGGCAAGCAAAGAATGAAGGAGGGAAGAGGTGGGGGTAGGAGACACAGCAAGGAGACGAGGAAGTAACTGTCATAATTCTTAGTATTTTAGAATTATGTTTGAGTTTTTTACCAATTATCTCTCTGAATTTTTTCACCCCGTTTTGTCCCCACTACCCAAAACCCCTTGAACCGCAAACCGTCCCTCCCCCTACCCCTCACCCCTGATTCCAACCCTACCACCCTCCCCTGTCCCCCCTCCTTCCCTCTCTCCCATCTTCGGGATCTTCAGGAAGGGCCCAGACTGCACATCGGTCTGTTAGGGAGATGGAGAGCGGTTTGTCAACACCGTGAATTACTAATACACACCATGCTATCCTTGTAAGGGATAACCCTATCAATGAGGATATAACTTAAAAAGAGGCCAATAGGAAGAGGAAGTGAGGAAAGGATATGTGATAAAAATCAGAAGCTTAACATGCCAGATACAAAGATCACCATCTCGATATCCCCCCCCATCAGCACATCACTGTGTCTGATGTCCGGCTGGGTGGGAGATGACTCCCCGCGCTAAAGGGATCATTCCCAGTCTTCCATTTTGTGTGATTCCCTTGTCAAAGTGGACTCTCTCAGCGAGGTCGCTGAGACTCCAAGGCATAGATGCTGGATCCCTCCCCAACAAGGGGAGAGGAGTGTTTTGGTCATGGGCACACTTAGAAGAATGAAGGAGGGAGGAGGAGGGGCAGGGTGTAGAAAACCCAGCATGAACATAGTGTCCGACTTCCGACAGGGTAGGAGATGGTTCCCAGTGGTAAGGGGATCAATCCCAGTCCTCCACTATGTGAGACTCCCTTGTCACTGTGGACACTCTCAGAAGGGTGCTGGGTCCATCCCCAACAAGGGGAGTAGGAGTGCTTTGGACAAGGGCATGCTAGAGGGGGTCATTGTAGGGAGTCGGTTGGTAGGATTACACATTGTTACAGAAGGTACGTCAATTACGCGTTACATACATTGGTTCAAGGCGTGTAGAAGGGTAAGTGGATAATGTAAAAGGGTGACAGAGAGGGAGATTGAGCGGACCATAAGCAGGCAGGGGGAAAGAGATTCATGGGAGAAAGGAAAGGAATAAGGGAGGCAAGCAAAGAATGAAGGAGAGAAGAGGTGGGGGAGGGGGTAGGAGACACAGCGAGGAGACAAGGAAATCCAGGCTAGACCCAGAGGTATCAGATCCCTTTACATGAGAATTAAGGCGTGTTACAGCGTTACATCAATTACAGTTACCTTATTTCTGCCCATTTTCCCTTTCTCTCCCTCTGCTCCTTCACTCGTTTTTCTACCCTTTCGATCTTTCACCTTTCTGCCCTTTTCTGCATCTCTGCTCTTTTGTGCCTTATTTCTGCTTATTTTCCCTTTTTTCTTTATCCCTTTTTTCCTCCCTTTACCTTTCCCCGCCGCTGCTGCCCCCGCGGCCCCTCCCCCCCCCAGCGCGACCGGCCCAATCCAGCTCCTCTCCCCGCCTCCCAGCTGTCCAGACCCCGACCCCTACTTAATGGTGGCCACTGCGCGGCCGCTGTGCGGCCGCGGGCTGCGGGCGCGCCGCTGGTGCACCGAAGGCGCGTCAAAGGCAAGCACGTCTGCGCCCGTCTGCGACCCGTACCCGACCAGCACCAGGAACCCTGGACCTCCGCCCCGCCAACGCTACGACCCAGAAGCACTCCACGCACTCAACCCAGGCTGCAACAACAACTGCAAGCTAGCATCACTAGCCGTCACCCATGGACCCTTCAGCTGTCACCGCTGCCGGCACACCTGCAGCACCGCCAAGAACACGGATCCTGCACAACCCGTCCACAAGAACACAACCGAACCGAAGACCCTGCAATGCATCCTCCTCAACGTCCGATCCCTCCACAAACACGCCACAGAAATCTGGGACCTCCTCGACAGCACCACCCCGGACGTAGCATTCTTCACCGAAACCTGGACCAACGCCCCCTCGGGACCAAACATCGCCATCGCCATCCCCCAAGGATAAAAGATCTCCAGGAAGGGCCGACCCACCCACCCAGGAGGAGGAATCGCCATCGTCCAAAAATCCAGCCTCCGCCTGAGCACACTCCCTGACGAGTCCACAGAACTGATGGAACACCTTCACTTCAAGATACTGGCCAGCTCCACCGCCGCCCTCCGAGGAACCCTCGGCTACCGTCCCCCTGGACCCCACGGACCCTTCGCCAACTCCATCACGGACATTATCTCCCCGCAGGTCATCGCATCCACCAACTACACCCTGCTGGGATACCTCAACTTCCACCTCGACAATCAACTGGACCCCAACACCACATGCCTCCTGGACAACCTCCACAACATTGGACTCTGCCAGATTGTGACCGAGCCCACACACTCAGCAGGACACACCCTTGACCCCCTCTTCACTACAGGAAACTCCATCACCTTCAGCCACACCACCGAACTCCCGGGGACCGACCATCGATGCGTCCACTTCAGCTTCAGAACACCCACCATCCACAGACACCAGCACCTGCTTCCACAAAGAAACTGGACCAAAATCACCGACGACCAGCTCACCTCCTCACTCAACAACTCCACCCCAACCATCGCGGAAAAAGACGGCCCCAACACCGCAGCCCGAACCCTGCATAGATGGATCTCAGACAGCACCAACACCATAGCCCCCCTCAAGAAAAACAACAATACCCGTGCCAAGAAAGCCAGATGGTTTACCACCGAACTTCGAGAGTCCAGGCGCACATGCCGCCGCCTCGAAAAGGCCTGGTGGAAACACCAAATCCACAGAAGCCCACAACAACTTCAGAGCCGCCACCAACGCCCACCATCAACTCATCAGAGAAATGAGGAAAAAAAGGGATTGAAGACAGAATCTCCACCCACGCACACAACAGCAAGGAACTCTTCAGCATCATCAAGGAGTTCGCCCAACCCACCAGCGAGTCTACCGACATCCCTCCCTCACAAGACCTCTGCGACAAACTCAGCACCTTTTTCCACCACAAAATCAAGAGCATCTACGACAACTTCGACAAAGACAACCAACACACTGAACCCTCACCAACCACCCCCGACACCCGGAAACCAGCAATTGATGACTGGACAGCCCTCACCACCGAAGACACACTGAAGACACTGAAGTCAATCCACTCAGGGGCCCCCACGGACCCCTGCCCCCATCACATCTTCAACAGAGCCGCCGACACCATCGCACCCAAGCTCCGCCACACCATCAACCACTCCCTGGCGACCGCCTCGTTCCCCGACGACTGGAAACACGCCAAGGTCAACCTCCTCCTAAAGAAACCCTCAGCGGACCCCACCGACCTCAAAAACTACAGACCCATCTCCCTGCTCCCTTTCCCAGCGAAAGTCATCGAGAAAGCCATCAACAGCCAACTCGCCACATTCATTAAAGAACACAACATCCTCGACTGCTCCCAATCCGGCTTCAGAAAAAAACACAGTACGGAAACTGCCCTCCTCGCCGCAACAGACGACATCCGCGCCCTACTAGACAAAGGAGAAACAGTAGCCCTCATCCTCCTAGACCTATCAGCGGCGTTCGACACAGTCTCCCACCGCACCCTAATATGCAGACTCTACGACGCAGGAATCCAGGACAAGGCCCTCGACTGGATCTGCTCCTTCCTCTCCGGCAGGACGCAATGGGTCAGACTCCCCCCTTTCCTCTCAGACCCCACACCTACCACCTGCGGAGTCCCCCAGGGCTCCTCCCTCAGCCCGACGCTCTTCAACGTCTACATGGCTCCACTTGCCCCCATCCTCAGAACCTACGGACTCAACATCGTGTCATACGCAGACGACACCCAGCTCATCCTCTCCCTATCCAACGAGCCCAACACCGCCAGACGCAACTTTCGAGAAGGCATGGAAGCCGTCGCCAAATGGATGAAAAACAGCTGCCTACAACTAAACACCAACAAAACAGAAGTACTCATCATGGGCCCAAACCCCGACGCCTGGAGCGACACCTGGTGGCCCACCGCCCTCAGAAACCCGCCAACCCCCACAGACCACGCACGCAACCTGGGAATCATCCTGGACTCCGAGCTCAAAATGGACCGCCAGATCAACTCTGTCTCATCTTCCTGCTTCCACACCCTCCGCCTCCTTCGTAAGACCTTCAAATGGATCCCCCTCGAACACCGAAAGACAGTCACTCACGCCCTGGTCACCAGCAGACTCGACTACGGCAACGCACTCTACGCCGGAATAAACAAAAACCTCATCCACAAGCTACAGAACATCCAGAACGCCGCCGCAAGACTGGTCCTCAACCTGCCAAAACACTGCCACATCTCCCAGCACCTGCGCACACTCCACTGGCTCCCCGTCGAGGCGAGAATCACCTTTAAGATGCTCACCCACGCACACAAGGCCCTCCACGGCACCGGACCAGCATACCTGAACAGCCGGCTCAAATTCCACGCACCCCAAAGGACCCTATGATCAGCTCAGCTCTCCTACTCCGTGGTCCCCCGCACCAGAAAGACCAGATCGGGAGGCCGCTCCTTCTCCTTCCTCGCGGACAAAGCATGGAACGCCCTTCCGCTCCACCTCAGAGAGACAACATCGCTCCCCATCTTCGCAAGAAACCTCAAAACCTGGCTCTTCGACAGACCCCCTCCTTGATGGAATGGAACCTGCACCCCCCCCACCCCTAGCGCCTTGAGACCCTTACGGGTGAGTAGTTGGGCTTCAACAAACTCCTGATTGATTGATTGACAGTTAAATTACAGTAGATCCGTTGCTAGTGCATTCAATAAAAATAGAAAAACAAGATGAGGAAGAAAACAATGTCTGATGTAAAGCTGGCCCCACTTTTCACCTTTGGGGACCACACAGGGTGTAGACCTGAAATCGCCTGACCGGGGCCATTTTGAAGATAGGCGACATCACCCAGTATGTGACCTGTAGTGTATTCTCCCTAGATTCCTGCAGCAGAAGCGATGGGAACATGGTGCAGCCCCAGAGCTCTGAGGACCTCAGCGCCTCTGCAGTCCCCTAGTACAGCAGCCCTGAACCAAGCCGGCAGTGCGGCCGTGTCTCCCCACAGTCACACAGCTGTGAGCCATTTGGCTACGTGACTCACGCCTCCCCCACCTCAAAAGCAGCCGGCATATGTTTCTACTAGGCGTCCAAGAGTCCGAGCCGCTCTCACCTCTCTAGTGGGAAGACAGGAGATGAGAGAGAGTAATTACGGGATCGCTCGGCCTCAATTCTGTGGTCAGCCGCCACTCCATCCCGGCCGCCTCTTCTACAAAGTAGCTCGTCGGCTCTGCCATTGCACTGCCTAGTTTCTCCCACTGCACTGGCATTCTTCCTTGCGGCAACAAATCTTGCATATACCACTCGGCTGCAATGAGGACCCCCCAGTTGTTCTGCTTCCCTCGATCTGGACCTGAACGGACGCTGGAGCAGTCACCGCCGCTCCTGTAGCGTTATCTCGCCGGCTATACGGAAAGGTGGCATTTTTGGTACAGATTTTTGAGTCTCAGATTTATTCAGTAAATACCCCGACTCCTTTCCAAATATATTAGCCATAGCTTCAATTTCCTTCATTGCTCCCTCAGGGTTAGGTACTTTGGTACTGAACCCCTGGGTTGTCACTGGCATAATTGCCTCGTTCTCAATTATCGATTGGATAAGTGGATCAATATATAGGTCTAATAGGATTGGGGAACAAGGGGATTCCTGCCTTATTCCCTGTGACACCCTTATCGTGTCTTATTCTCTACCCATCAACTGCAGTTTCGCATAGGGAGCCCCATACATCGCTTTCTTTGCAGTGACGGCACGGGGGCCAAACTCCTTAGCTGTCAAAACACACCAAAAATACTCCGATGACACTCGATCAAATGCTTTTTTTACAACCAAGAGGATCATAGCCAAATAACCATTAATCTTCCCAGTAGTATCAAACAAGGCCACTGCTCGTCTTACATGGTCAGTTGTGCCTCGACCGGGTACGAATCCATGCTGCCAAGGTGACACAAGGCTGGCTATGACCCACTGGAGACGGTTCACCAAGATTTTAGAGTAGATTTTAGCATCCGCATTGATTAGGAAGATGGGCCTGTATGAGGTAGGCTTATCTGGTGGTTTATCTTTCTTGGGGAAAATGACGATATTGGTACCCTTCCAACAGTCTGGTTTGTTACCAGAATATTGTACCCCCAAAAATAAGTCCCAGAGCAAGGGAGCTAGCTCTTCTTCAAAAATGTTATAAAATTCTGATGGAATCTTGTCAGGGCCAGCTGCCTTGTCCGAGGCCAACTGCTGTATCACTGTATCTCCTCAAATGAAATTCAATCCCCAGCCTCTCGCTTACATCCCCCCCAGCATCCTGTATTCTTTACTAGTCCTTGCAAAAACATGTCCGTGGGGGGCCTTGTTTCTCCTCCATATAAAGATCTTGATAGAACTTATGGAACACATCTACTACATCCCCCTGATCTGTATATGAGGACCCCCAACTAGTTATTGAAGAAATCTGGCTCTTCCCTGTTTTTTGTCTGGTCTTTCAGGCGAGTAGTTTTCCAACTGTTTCCCCATACTCATAGCTCTTCGCCCTATGAGTCTGATAATCTGCTGCAGCCTTTTGAGAGTAGTAAGAACCTATCTCAGCTTTAACCGAAGTGATGTCTAGTTGAGTTGTAGCTGCCTCCGTCCCCCGCACTATCTTACCCAGGTGCTCTCTCTTCAAATCCCGAAGCTTAACGTGCAGTTGCTTAGTCTTCTTCTTTTGTTGTTGTCTTTTATTAGATACAAAGCTTACCATCTCCTCCCTTACTCCTGCCTGAAGGGCGTCTTCTTATAACCATAGGTTGTATCCACGAACACTTTGATAGTTCACTCATGGTGCACAGAAGATAATCATGTACCATACGCTCTACCTGCTTGTCCATGCCAGGCCACCAGTAAGACAAACGTAATCTTTCTTTGGTTTACGTAATCCCCAAATGAGTCTTGTGTGCCAAATCAATTCTTTTCTAAGAGTATTAGGAAGAATTAATCTCGTCCCTCAAAACCACAAACCACTTTAAACACACAATTCATCACCCAGGCACCAAAAAGATTTAGTAAGATCAGATCCTGAACTCCCATTAGGCCAACCCTTTTGAATGAAAGACATCACCTCCTTGAATGTGGGGTCCATAGCTACATCCTCACGTCACCTCTCCTCAGTAATGATACTAGTTTCCAAAACACACACACATTAATTCCCCTCATCCATGTCCTCTTCATTGTTAAAGATAAGGGATTCTTTAGGAGTGAGGCGCGATAGTGCATCAGCAACCCCGTTGACAACCTCTGGAATATATTTCATTGAAAAACTATAATCTTGTAAACCAATCACCCACCTAGTGATCCTGTAGGAATTAAATCAAGGCCCTTCTTATTAAGGAGCTCAACCAGAGGTTTGTGATCTGTATGGATCTCAAAATCGAAAACCCACAGAAACATTTTCAATTTCCTGATAGCCCAGAAAACAGCTAGGGATTCCCTCTCTACCAAAGAATATCCGGTGTCTGCATTTCCCAAACTTCATGACAGAAACATTATAGTTTGCATTCCAGTAGGACAATGTTGTTGCAAAACTGCACCCAGACCTATTTCACTGGTATCAGTTGAAAGAATAGATTTGATCTTTGGGTCAAAACTTTTAAGGCAAGGTGCAGCATTCAAATATTTTTTGATGTTAATAAATTCTTTCTCACATAGCTCTGACCAGATGAAATTAACAGCTTTCCTTAAAAGGCTCCTCATACTCATGCTTAAATCTGCAAAGTTCTTTACAAATAGTGCATAATAGTCTACCATGCCAAGAAATTTCATTAATTCATCCTTGTTGGAAGCGGAGCTCATATTTTGAATGGTGGAAACTAGATCAGTCTTGGGTTTACCACCTTCACCAGTTATATTATGACCAAGATAGTTATTAGAGTTTGACCGGAATTTGCATTTTTCCATTTTAATAGTAAGATTACATGCACACAATTTCCCAAGTACCTCCATCAAACGTGCATCATGTTCACCCTCATCTTTCCCAAAAATCAGGATGTCATCTTTTCATATTCTAACATTCTCTATGCCTTTTAAGTACATTCTCCATGACACGCTGGAAATCGGAAGATGCAGATATCAAACCAAAGGTCATCCTGATAAATCTAAACATTCCAAATGGAGTTATGAACACTGTATAATCCCTGCAAGATTCCTCTAACTCAATCTGATGATACGCAGAGGTGAGATAGATAAAACGAAAAACCTTTGCCCTACCTGGCAAAAATAAGAACTCAGTAATATTCGAAAGAGGATATCTATCTACTATCACATTCTTATTTAACTGTCTCAGATCAATGCAAAGGTGCAAATCTCCATTGGGATTCCTGGCAGCAACAACAGGCGCAAGCCATTCCGTGCCCTACACCTCTTCACCTCTTCAATGAAACCATTGCATATCATCTCTCACTGCAATAGGCACATTTCTCAGCTTACAACATACAGGATCGGCATCATGCTTCAACTTAATTCTATGCTGATATCCCTTCAAACAACCAAATTCTTGTTAAAAACACCAGGAAAATCTTTCCACAAAGTGTCCAGAAAATCATGCACAGCAGAGACCTCCAAAGTACACAATCTAATCTGTATTCGAAGATCAGAATTGGGGTCTAGAAAAACTCCCAAATCACCCTCATGTAGCCAACCAATGATGCTATCACCTTTTTTTAAAACATACATTTTTCCCGAAACGTGTCTGTTCTTGTACTCAACCAAACCAATAAAATAACCATGCAATTTTTTAGGCTCACCTCCATAAGCAAAAGGAGTAATGTCAGGTTTCTTATGCACAACTTTGTTTTTCAGCTTTGAATGATAAAAATTATTAGAAATGATGGTGATCTTATCACCAGAATCAAACAAACGACGCGTAGTTTCACCTTCTACAACAATGGAGTCAAACGGACAGGTCTTAGCACTACTTAGATTTTCAACGTGCACTACTATTTGACCACACTCAAAATTCTCATTGCCTACCTCACAATTATCCCTCTCAAACACATCTCCCTTTTTTAATACTTGGCTGAAATCTACTTCTACACCCTATAGCAAAGTGGCCTTTCTTTTTGCACTTGCTACATGTTTGACTTAAAGCAGGGCAGGACATTTCTTATCATTAGCAAGGTGACCTGCTTTTCCACATCTATAACATTTACAATCAGCAACCTTTCCTTTGAAAATCTCTTTATCAGTTTGACTCTTTTCTTTTTCTTGCAACCTATGAAACTTCTCATTTACCACTTGCACCTTAACATCTTTTGCACACTCCTTTTTAATAATAGCAACACACTTCATTGACTGCTCAATCCTTTTTGCCACCAAAATAATTTCTTACAGGGTTGGTTCATCTCTCAACCAAAGTTCTTCTCTTACTTTTTCTATGTTGCACCCAAACATGAATTGATCACGAATGCGCTCTTCCACCAAATTTTCTAATTTGCACGATTAAGCAAGTTTTCTCAAATCAATTACATATCCTTCCACTGTTTCTTCATACCTCTGAGTCCTTTTTGCAAAATGGTATCTTTCTAGAATGGTGCTCACCTTAGGCAAGTAATGTTTATCGAAATTCTTAATGCAAACTCTGAAGTGGATTGGCAAAACAATCAAAACATTAAGAATATTCCTTATCACTTATCAAGTCACTTAACAAATCACATTTTTGCAATAACAATAACAGTGTGTGACACTGAAATGACACACTTTAAATTGAATAGGTAAAGCAATAGAAGCACTAAGGATATTCTTTTTATTTATATATAATATTTTTTAAATAGAGAAACCACAGTGAGTGTGTCACTGAGATGACACACTTTGAAATTGGCAAACGATAGTGAGAGTGTCACTGCAATAATGATCAACCTGCAACAAATGCGAGAAATCACAGTGTGCATGTCACTGAGATGACACGCTTTGAAATTGGCAAACAGTGTGCGTGTCATTGTAAAAATGAACAAAGTGCAATAAATGTGCGTATCATTGAATTGACACACTTTCAAATGAGAAAATACCAGTGTGGGTGTCACTGCAGTAGTAAAGAAATAGCAACGAATGTGCGTATCATTGGGTTGACACGCGTCTCTTTTGAATTAACAGATGACTGTGTGAGAGTCACAAGAAAGACTGACAATAAAACAGCAACGAATGTGCGTATCATTGAATAGACACACTTTTAGGCATCCGTCCTTGAAAAGAAATCTCCTCCCCAGACACGTCAATAGGCCAATGAAAACCCAGCCTCAAAGACCAATGCACGCACAAAGTAGAAGAAAGCTGGGCAGTGCGGGCATAGAAGAGACAGCCTACCGGTGATATTTTCTGGTAAGTTAATCAAGTTAGGATATATATGTTGGGTTTTTTCACTCATCACTGCATATGAGCATACTGCTGAGTGAACGTGATAAAACGGGCAGACCAGGCTGTTTGGAACGCTCGTGGCGTAATTGCATTCAAGCTCGAGGCCGTGCCGTGTGAGGAAACGAACAAGCCCGGCAGTTCAGAACGCTCGCACTCTGCCTATTTTAACTGTGCAGTGACTCTAAAAGCAGCCACTCTTTTTGTTTACATTTGTTTTTTGGGTTTTAGTTGGCATTTTACAATCAACATGACAGTGATTATGCAGTACGTGAATGCGTGATAATAAGTACATAGTATCAATAAACGTTGAGCAGCCTTCCCCTTATAGTCTTTGTGTGTTGATGGATCATACCAGACTGCTTGGTTCATCAATGTGTACCACAGAGTCCCCTGTGGTGTCGGTATCTTGCCCCTGTGGAGAGCCGAGGCTGCCCATGGTCGGGCGACCTACCAGTCGTAGTGTGGTGATGACCTTATGGTAAGTGGATTGTTACTCCATCGTCTCAATTCGTGCCGACGAGGTTGGCATGATCCGTGCCTGTATGTATCGTCATGAGGTCTGTGTCGTGTGGTCTTCCCAATAAACCATGGGTAGGGGAAGATACCCCTGCCAGTCTAAACTTTCTAACTGTTACAACCTTTGGGGTGAACTCGGTGGGGTGTGGGGCCTGGGGAGGGGCGGGAGGGCATCTACTGTGCTGGGGTGGGGTTGCCTTGCCTGTACGTTGCGCAGTACGGGAGCATGCGGGGAATCAGCTGCGTGCTGTGGATAGCTGGGGCCGCAGGGTGTGGATATTTACTATGTGTGGGTAGCATTGTGGTGACGTCATTGGGGTGTAAGGGCCGGCGCCACCGTTCGGGTTTGGGATTGTGAGGCCGTTGGTGCTTCATGAGGGCTCGTCGCCTGTGTGAATCCATACATTAGTTGGGCCCAGTCTAGGGAGATAGGTTGTTTGCAGTGTCCCCTCACTTCCTCCTCCCGGAGTATCTCCTCCTCCGCTTTGCCCCATTTAAGCATGGCACCTATCCAGGCTGCCTCTGGTGGTCCCGTGGGGGCCCTCCAATGCATGGCTATGCCCAGCTTTGCCAAGAGAATAGCCAGTGAGAGGAATCGATACTGCACTTTCCCAGTCTTCCGCCTGCAGAAGATCCCGAGCGCACAGGCTTCCCATGTGGACATGGTTGTGATGGCAGTTACCTCTTCGAGGGTCTGGTGAACTTTACCCCAGAACCCTTGGAGCGAGGGGCAGTCCCGGGACATATGTTTAAAATCCGCTTCCGGCATTTTACATCGGGGGCAGGCGAAATGTGTGTCTGGTAAGAAGCGGTGTAGGCGGTGCGGCGCGAGGTAGGCCCTATGGAGTATGTTGAACTGTATGTTGCGGAATCTTGCATTTCGGGATACTTTTTTGGGGTATTCCAGGGCCATGCTCCATTCTTTGCCGTGGACCACTCTACCTATGTCCGTCTCCCACCTCTGACGCAGGGGTTGAAGGGATGGGATAATTAGTGAACGCACCGCCTTATATAGCCAGGTGACCAGATGTCGCCCCACTCCCATGTGTAGGATTGTGTGTATCACTGGGTGTGGTGTGGGCTCTCCTGTGTTAGGATTCCAGTATTTACGACTGCTGTCTATTAATTGCCTGTGGAGTAAGAATTGCCCGGGGGGAGATCGTATTGTTCCATCATTTGATCGTATGTTTTAACTGACCTTCCTCGAAAAATTATTCTATCTCTGTGACAGACAAGTCTGTCCAGACCTGAAGTGTTCACTGTGTGTAGTATGAGTTCCCCCGTGGAAAGCCCACCTTGGGCATCAGGGGTGAGTATGGTGGTTGGGTTTAGGACATGCGGTGAATGCGCATCATACAGGTGCGGGCTATGGACATCTGCAGGGGCCGAGTACATATGGGTTTGGTGCCTGGTAGCAGCATCCGATGGAATACCGGTTGTGGCCTGGGGCCGTCAGCTGTAACGGTCTACCCCATATGGCGACCTGCCGTCCAATATGATAGCCACTGGAGCTGGGCCGCTAGGAAGTACGCCTCAAAGGCCGGTGCCCCTAATCCCCCCTATGTGTTGGGCAGGTAGAGAGTGGATAACGCTACTCGTCATCGGCCTCCGCCCCATACTAATTCCGTGAGGAGACTGTTCAATTCTTTAAAAAACGACCGTGGCGGAACCACCGGGAGGTTTACAAAATGATACAGTAGTCCGGGGACCATAATCATTTTTGCCAGGGCTACTCGACCTATAGGTGCCAGCGGCAGCGTTTTCCAAAAATTCACCGCTGATCGTAGCCCGGCCAGTGTCCTACGATGGTTTCCCTCGTATAGGTCCTCGGGAGAATGATACAACCGCACCCCAGATAACGGGGGGCCTCCAAGTTCCACGCCAGTAACTGGGTGCCTACCCGGGCTTCGAATGGGGCCATATTGGGGCTGAGCAGGTACAACGAGGATTTTCCCCAATTGACCTTGAGGCCCGAAATGGCCGCAAAGTCCTCCAGCGTTTGCTAGATGTGAATCAGGTCACTGGTGGCGTCCCGAACATAGATTAGGAGGTTGTCCGCATATAAGGACACACAGTGCCATGTGTTCGCTAGGGGAATTCCCAATTCTTCGCCTTCTTGGCGTAGACGTATTACCAGGGGTTCGACCGCCACAGCGAACAGGAGGGATGACAGCGGGCACCCCTGCCTAGTTCCCCATTCCACCACAAACTCTGACGATATGTAGGTGCCCAATCGGACTCGGGACCTGAGGCGCGTGTATCGGAGCCGTGTGTATGCTGCCAGGCGTGAGTCGATATTGTTTTTTCTGAGGACTTCGAATAGGTACGGCCAGGAGAGGGTGTTGAATGCCTTCTCGAGGTCTAATATAGACATGCGGCGATGGGGAAGCGTTCCCGTGTCGTGGCCTGGATATGAAATAATCTACGGAGATTGTGGGATGTGTTGCGGTTTGGAAAAAACCCGCACTGGTCCGGGTGGACCAACGGGGTGAGGACCTGGGTATACCTTTCCGCAAGCAGTTTACCTACAATTTTGCAGTCCGTATTTAATAACATGATCGGCCGATAGGACGACGGGAGTTTGGAGTCTCTGTGTGGTTTCAAAAAGGTAACTATTATCGACTCTTTGAGGGATCTCGGCAAGATCCCTGCCTCCAGCGCGTCATCAAACATGGCGACCAACCTTGGGATTAAGTGAGTCGAGAAGGCACTATAATATTCGAGGGGGAAGCCATCCATCCCAGGGGCTTTGTTCCTGGCTAATGCTCCTATCGCTTTTTTGACCTCGGTCGGTCGTATCTTATGCTCTAGGTCCTCCTTAACTTCCGGCGAGACCTGGGGGATTGGTAGAGAATGGTAGAATCTGTCCATTGCCTGGCTGTCTCCCTGTCTTGGGGCTTGATATATGTGGGAGTAATATGCGTGGAAGACTTGCAAGATTGCAATTTGAAAGGTTTGGAGCCGGCCAGTCCGGTCTTTGATTTCTGTGATGGGCTTCAGGTCAGGGTCTTGTCTAGCTAACCAGGTCAAAAGTGTTCCTCCCCTATTACCCTCCCGATGTACCTTAGCTGAGTAGGCTCTGAAGTTATATTTGCGGAGATCTCTTAATGTTTCCGCGTATTTTGTTTTGGCTTCGGACACGCATTCCGGGGCGGCCTCACCGCGGTCGTCCGCTTTTAGTAGGGACACCAAGGTGCATTCTGCATCCTGTAGTGTGCGCTCTAGGAGCCTGCGCACACCCACCACGTGTTGTATACAGTGACCCCTCGCCACCACTTTGTGTGTGTCCCATTCTATGAGCCTAGAGGATGCCGTCCCAGCGTTGAGTGTGAAGTGTTCCTGCAGGTGTCCCCCGTGCTCGTGCGTGAATACCTGATCCGTGAGGCACTCCCGAGGGAGTTTCCACGTAGGCACTGGAGGGTGTGGCGGTTTCCATCTAAGAGTCAGGGAGTGGGCGTCGTGGTCTGATAGTACCCGTCCTAGATAGTCAGTGTGCTGGACCTTAGCTTGTAGAGCTGCCGAGCAGAGGAATCTATCCAGGCGCACCCGGAGATCATGTGGAATGAAATGAAATGAATATAGTTTTGTAGTGGGGTGTAGCGCCCTCCATGTGTCGATTAATTTCCAGTGTTGTACCCAGTTATTGAAGAGTTCCGCCTGTTTGTAGAGCGGCGAGTGTGCTGGTGGGGGGTGGGAGCGGTCTAGGGCTGTATCTAGGATGCAGTTGTAATCCCCAGTGTGGTGCACCAGCGTCTGCATGAGGCGACTCCAGAACACATTCTGTTCAATGTTAGGGGCGTATATGCTGCCTATGAGGATGGATTGCCCATCTAGTAGTCCTTCCAGTAGCACATAGCACCCCTCCTTATCCACTACCCTGGTCTGCTCTTTGAATGGGGTACCTGGCCTGACCCATATCAGTGTCCCTCTAGCGAATGCAGAGTACCCGGTGGCACAGACAAGACCCCTCCATTTCCTCTGTAGTCGCCCCACCTCTGTCGTCGTCAGGTGGGTCTCCTGCAGGAGGGCTATATGAGCTTGCTGTCTTTTTAGGTAGGCGTAGACTGCTTAGCGCTTACTCGCCGTGTGGAGCCCCCTTACATTAAGCATGATGAATGTGATGTCTGTGTTAGGGATTTTTGTCATGTCTGTCGTCTAGTCACTCCGGTCGGCACTACATCACCTCTCGGCACATGACTCCAGCCACCCCCACCCACATACTTAGTCCATACATGCCCATTCGTAGACCATCTGCTCGCTCCCGTGTGGGGATAAGGAATAGGTGGGGGAAGGGGAAACTTAGAAACAACATCTGGGAAACTCTCCCAACTGAAGGGGCCTATTGCTTGGCACAATAAGTCCAAACTGTACATCACATACTGTCTCTAGTTTGTTTTAGGTGGGGGGTGGGTTGGCGTCGCTGCCGCAGGCTCAGGGTCAGGTGGCCCGCAGCTTGGTGTCTCTGTAAGTGAATTTGCAGCTGCCATTACCTGCATTGATGATTCGTGACGTCTGCCAACGCTCACCTCGCTGGAGCGTCCCAGTCTTACCGCATACTTGGTTCGTAGTCTTTCAAAATAGCGTGTCAGCCGTTTGTGGGGTTACCAGTGGCGGGGAGACCGAACCCATCCTAGAGGCGTGGGTGTCGCTATGTTCTTCATCTTCAGACGTGAAGAGGTGTGGGCCCCGGTCCTCCCCCGAGTCAGCCACCGCCTTCGAGCTTCTGCTGCCGCCCGTAGGGCTTTCCGCCGATCCGCAATTATCTGTCCAGGTCTGGGGAGTGTCTGGTGTTAGGAACCGACGGGCGGATTAACTGCGTGAGGGCAACCTTCTTGGAGGGCGGCCTCCGTTTGTTGGGCTGGGAACGTGGTGGTGTAGCCCTTCGTTATGTTATGTTATGTTAAAAGCACTTGTACAGCGCACGGTCACCAAGCGGTTTCATGGCGCTCAAGACGGAAGGGCGAGAGACAGGTGCATGAGTTACTCATAAGCTTGTTGGAAGAGATGAGTCTTGAGCAACTTCCGGAAGGAGGCATAGCTGGAGCTAAGTCTGAGGTTGCTCGGGAGAAAGTTCCAGAACTTGGGGGCTAGGAAGGAAAAACACTGACCGCCGTGTTTTTTCCGTTTGAACCGCGGGATGACAAGCAGGTTGTAGGAGGAAGAACGCAGATCTCGCAAGGGGGCATAGCGCTGGATTCTAGACGCAATAAATGCTGGGGCAAGATCAGAAAAGGCCTTAAAGATGGTGCATCCGAGTTTAAACAAGCAGCGCTTCGCTACTGGGAGCCAGTGAAGGTTCCTCAGTAGAGGCGAGACGTGTTGGTGTTTAGGCTGGTGAAAGACTAACCTGGCTGCCTGGTTTTGCACCAGCTGTAGCCGATGGAATTGGTAGGCCGGGATCCCGACATAGAGGGTGTTAGCATAGTCAATCCGGGAAGTAATTAAGGCCATAATGACGAGAATGAGCGCCTCTGTAGTCAGAAACCTGCAGGTTTTATGAATCCTACGAAGGTGAAAGAAGCAGGAGGAGGTAACTGCATTTATTCGGGGCTTCATTGACAATTCACTACAGATAATTACGCCAAGACTTTTCACCGAATTGACAGCGTTGGGAGGGGAGCCAAGGGAGGAAGGCCAAAAGTTGGTGTTCCAGGGGTTGGCTGACCCACCCAACAGAACCAACTCCGTCTTGTCGGGGTTAAGCTTTAGCTGGCTATGATACATCCACTCAGAGATGGAAAGCATGGTGGATTGAAAGTTGGCACGGGAGGAAGGGGCAGAGTCGATAGGGAAAACCAGATGAAGGTCATCGGCATAGGTAAAAATGGTAACCGGGTTATGACGGAGGGAGGCTATGAGGGGCTGCATGTAAAGGTTAAACAAGAGAGGCGACAGGGCCGAACCCTGAGGAACTCCACAGGTAATGGAAGAGTGAGATGCTGAGTAGGTGGACAGGTGGACCGCCTGGGTACTCTGGTGCAAGAAAGATCTAATTCACGTCAGAGCCATGCCCTGAATGCCAGCGTTACTGACACGGTCGATCAGTATTTCGTGATCGACCGTGTTAAAGGCTGCTGACAGATCCAATAGTACAAGTGCCTGGGAGATGTTCTTGTCGGCACCTTTCCTCAGTGCGTCCATTACACCCACGATGACAGCTTCGGTTGAATGAGCCGGCCGGAAGCCAGCCTGCTGGGCATCCAGGAAAGAAGATTCCTCAATGAACGCACTGAGGCAGCCAGTAACATGGGCCTCCAGAACCTTCCCGAGATAGGGAAGGAGGGAGATAGGCCGATAATTACTTAATACCGAAGGGTCGGCATTCAATTTCTTTAGGATGGGGACCACAACGGCACGTTTGAATGAGTCAGGGACGGTGCCTGTGGCTAAAGAGTTATTAAGCAATTCAAGCGGGGGAATCCAGACAAGCCAGAAAAAATTCTTTGAGGATCTGTGGGGGGCAGCAAGCGTTGGGTGAGCCCGAGCTCACTTTGTTAAACAGGGATACAAAGTCAGTTGTGGAAATCGGGGGAATGACATCCAGCCGGGAAGGATTCCCGGGAGGTAAGGCCGGGGGGGGGGGGGAGGAAGGAAAGGGAATATTATTTTTAATAGTTACAATTTTATTAATAAAGTAGGAGTTGAGGGAATCACAGAGAGCTTGTGTAGGCAGAGGTTGGGCAGTTACTCGGTCCGGTGAAGTAAGCTCATTGACAATGGAAAAAATCTCCTTGACTTTAGAGGCTGAGTCAGTGATTTTCTGGGAGAAATAGGTAGTCTTGGCAAGTAGGATGGAACTTTTGTAGAGTTTCAGCAAGACAACAAAGGCAGATTTAATTTCCAAGTCATAATTGCGCCTTCAGCGGCGTTCTGCCTGACGGAGGGCCAATTTGTCCTTTTTTAGCTGCTCAGTAAACCACCGTTGGGCGTCATGAGGGCGTTTCGTTTTTATAACCTTAAGTGGGGAAACTTTGTTACTGGCGGACACCAGCCAGTGCTCAAGATGGAGAGCCTGGCAGTCAACTGGAAGCTGGGCACTGGGAACGGTGGCAGCCAGTATGGAATGGAATTCGGCCAGGTTGGCTCTTTTCCAATTACGGGTTGTAAGATTGCTAATCAGAGTGGGGGGAATAAACGGTACGTTTTTCAGGGAAAAAGAAATAAAGCAATGATCAGACCAGGAGCAAGGGGAGACTATGGGGGGAGAGATGTCAAAATCAGATGTCCAAACTTGGTCCAGAATATGGCCTTTGCTGTGTGTCGCTACTTTAATATGTTGGCAGCAGTTCATACCGAACAGAAGATCGGAAAACTCTTCCGAGAGACGGCTTTCCCGGAAATATGAAGGCCAATAATTAAAATCACCAATAATTATAATCTTGGCATGATTAATAACCAATAGGGAGATTAAATCCCCAAACTGTTGGGGGAAGAGAGGCATGTAATCCGGGGGTCGGTACACAAGAACACAGATAAAGGAAAACCTGGGGGAAGAGAATTTAAGGACAAGCCTATCGACCTTTGGGAGAGTGACACTTTCAAGAGTCGTAAACTTGTGCTGAAGGCGGATGATGGCTGCGACCCCCCCTCCAGCTTTCCCAGCGGGCCTGTTAGCTTGCAGTATATAATAGCCAGCGGGGATAGCAGCGAGAATGTCTGGGGTAGAGTCGTCTGACAGCCACGTTTCAGATAGAAGGAGAATATCCGTCTTATTATCTTCCAACAGCTGAAAAATCTCAAGTTGGTGCTTCACCAACGAGCGAGTATTGAGATAGATCACCACGAGAGAATCCATCCCAAGGGACTTAGTCCTTAGGGACGGTAGAGGGGGCTCACTTAGATGCACGGGGATACTAGATGCAGAAGAACTAGGTAAGAGTCTCCGGGGCAAATAAATTCCACAGTCCAGAGCAGCGCTTACTGCGTGGGAGTTCAGAGGCCCTAAGTATTGGAGTTTGTGGAGATCAGCGGGCGTATAAGTGACCATACGGACATTCACACTGGCCCCTGGTCGCAGTTGGGCGCGGACGGGCGCAGACGGGCTTGCCTTAGGCGCGCCCGCTGCGCCCACCCGCTGCGCCTGCGCTCGGTCTCGATATTAAATAGGTCAGGTGAGGAGAACAACTAGCACGCTAACCTGCGTGGAGAGTGTGGCAGGCAGGAAGAGGTGTGGGGCGTGTTGCTCGCAAGGAGACCCTCCGCTCGATAGGCACACAGCCGCGGCGGAACGGGGTCAGGAGCAAAAAGAGCAGCAAGTAAGTTTTAGTTTTATGCAAGTTTTAAAATGGCGTCAAAGTTAGCAAAGTGTCTTAAAATCACACTTTAAACAAAATAATAACAGAAAAACAGAAGTACTGAGGAGGCTAAGCGCTATGTGCACTTCGAGCAGCCTGTTCGCCGCTATCGTCACAGGGAACACAAAGCCCACCCTTAAAAATAGCCTTGAGATCGGCAACAACTAGCACGCTAACCTGCGTGGAGAGTGTGGCAGGCAGGAAGTGGTGTGGGGCGTGTTGCCCGCAAGGAGACCCTCCGCTCGATAGGCACACAGCCGCGGCGGAAAGGGGTCAGGAGCAAAAAGAACAGCAAGTAAGTTTTAGTTTTATGCAAGTTTTAAAATAGCGTCGAAGTTAGCAAAGTGTCTTAAAATCACACTTAAACAAAATAATAACAGAAAAACAGAAGTACTGAGGAGGCTAAGCGCTATGTGCACTTCGAGCAGCCTGTTCGCCGCTATCGTCACGTTCGTTCCTGTAGGTCATGGTTGTGATGTTCCAGCCATTGCCGCGCCTCCGCTGGATCTGTGAAAAAGTGTGTTGAGTCTCCATAGATAATTTTAAGGCGGGCCGGAAGAGGAGCGCGTACTGTATCTTGTGCTGTTGTAGGGTTTGTTTTACTGCCTGGAAGGTGGCGCGTTGGCGTTGCACTGCCTAAGAATAGTCCGGGAACAGCATCAGGTGTTTGTCCTCCACTCTGAGTGTTCTCGCTTGCCTGGCCGCCCGCAAGATCATGTCCCTGTCTCGGTAGTGGAGCAGCTTGAGCAAAAACGGTCTAGGTGGGGAGCCTACAGGCGGTCATCGGGCCGGAACCCTGTGCGCCCTCTCGACCGAGAAGAAGGGTGTGAGGTCCAGGGTCTGGGTGAATGTTTTTATCCATGTTACTATATAGTGCATGGGGTCTGCCCCTTCCACTCCTTCCAGCAGGTTGAGTAACCGTATGTTGCTCCGGCGGGAGCGACCCTTCAAATCGTCGGCCTTGTGTTCCAGGGATTGGACTTTGTTCTGCAGTTCTTTTATGGCCTCTTGGTGCATGTGGACCTGTGGTTGCAGCTCCTGTAGTGTTTTTTCCTCTTGGCCCACCCTGTCTGCTAATTTCCTGTGGTCATCGCGCAGGAGGGTAATGTCTGAGGCAAGTTCTCCGAATTTGCTCTCCATGGACATCAGGACTGGAGTGCTCGATCGCCGCCAGCACTTTATCTAGCTTAGACGACATATCTTCTTCCTGTGGTGGCCCTCCGGTTTTCAACTTCGTCGAGGGGCCCGGGGAGAGTGAGCGTCTCTGGGCCTGCGCGGGTGCCGTGGTCAATGTCCGCTGTTGTCTCCCCATTGTTGTTCTTGGCGGCCTGCCGGCCGGACGGTGAACTCAGCGCTGTGCGGGAGCTCGGGGGTTTTCCATGGGCGTCGCGCCTGTTGCCGCTTCCCCTATGGAACCGCGCGTCCCTGGTTCCGTGCACTGGATGGGTCTCAAATTGGCCGTTCGCAGGTTGGTGGCTTCCTATGTACTCCTCTGGCTGGGTATCGTTTGGAGGCGGCGCGGTCCTGGATGAGGTCCCCGATGAGCAAGGGCTCTTGAAATGCGCTCGGGTCCCGCTGCCCCCGCGACCTCGGTATGGCGTTTTGGCAGGTGTCTTCCACGGAAGCATCTCCAGGAGGGCCGGTTGATTCAGGGGCGTATGTCGTTACACGGAGGTCGGGGGTAGCTTGCCCACACTGCCCATTTGTAGAGGCTGTTAGTGCCGATCAGTCCCCCAGAACCGGCCCAGCTGAGCGGATCTTGGTGGCCCCCTGATCGCAGACTTCTGTGTGGGATAGGCGGGCCCTCCTCCCTCGTGGATTGTGGTATTGGTCCTTTTGATGGCCCTTAACAGCTCGTTTGTGGCCGCTGCGGACTCAGTGGGGCCCGATGTGACTCAGGCCCCCACCACCCACGGGGCTCATGGGAGGGAGCTCCTCAGTCCGCCCCCGGGGACGATCCCCGACTGCCAAGATTGTCGCCTTTGGGTGTTTGTCTGGGTCAGTGCATGTCACTGCCCCACCACGGGGGTCTCCACTCCGGCATTCAGCGCGGTAAGGTGTCCCGAGCCCCTTTCCGGTGGTATTGGGGGGAGGGGGGGAAAAGGTGTTCATCCAGGGGGGTCCAGGCACCTGCAGCGCTGCCTGCGTTGCTGTGGAATCTCTGGCTGTGCGTGGGGGGTTGTGGGGGGCCCCGTTGGTTTTAGGTGATATGAAGGGCCACCCTGGTATGTCCGGATCTGGTTGGGCGCGCTATCTCTCGGCCCCCGAACCCACACCCACACACTCACCGTGGCAATGGCGGTATCAGCCGGACGGCGCTCTGGGTATCCTCGTAGGTCTTCAGGGGCACCCCACAATGGCTCCGGGCACCGGGTTCGGCCTCCCCAGCCCCCTCGGCCTGAGGATCAGGGCACTGCCATTTTGAGGGGAAGCTCGGGCGCCAACCGCCCCACGCTGTCTCAGGCCGGTGGTATCAGCTGGGCAGCACCCCGGGGGCACCGAGGACGGCCCGGGACGCTCTCTCCAGGTCCGTGGACTTCAAGGCTGGTGCATGGCTGTCCGAGCCGGGCGAGGCTGCAGTATGGGTCTCCCCAGTGGCGGACTGGACGGGCGCACCAGCGCCAGACCTCTGGATCCTCCTCCACGTGTGTGTGTACCGTGGCAGGGGAGGAGATGCAGGCGACGTGGGGCGCGGCCCCTCCGGTGTCCCCGGACCCCACCGGAACCGCCGCTCAGCGCCACCGGGCCCCAGGTTCCCCGTCAGGGGGTTTCGCGGGCTCAGTAGCAGGGTGCCGCCATTTTAGCGGAGCCCGGGCGCCGACCGCGTCTCACCTCCCCTGGTTGGCAGCATCAGTCTGGCGATGTCGGGGGGCGTCGGAGGCATCCCCGGGGGCTCCTCACCGGATCCACATCATTTGCGGGCGAGTCTGGGCAGTCTGTGCGGTGGTAGACAGTGGATGTGCGGGCCGCCGATCGGAGCACTAGAGAAGTGCGTCCACCATCTTGGCTGGCTCGGCCACGCCCCTAAAAGCAGCAACTCTTGCCACAAAATATGACGACAGGAACACTAGCTTGGGTTATTATAGTTAACCAGTTTACAACAGCATAGAAATCGCTTAAAGTCAAGAATTGGTTAGTGTCAATAGGCTATAAAGGCTCCCTGCAAAGCTCCAAAATGTTGCTTGCAGTGCAGCACAAGGAGCTGGTTAATGATTAAAGAAGATTTTGTGAAGATATAACTAATAATGACCAATGCACCGATAAAGCCCAATTAGGCTATCTCTCACCAGAGGTTACTTGATACTTAAAGTCCAATCTTGAATGTTCTTGTGTTGAGATGTTCATGAAAATCACTTGCCCACTACGCCAGTGTGGAATTCTTGGAGAATGACGCTCAGGTTAAGAAAGGTAAAACGTGTAGGTTTATTCATAAGTAAAGAAGATCCCATCCAACAGGAACAGCAGCTGGCATCAACTGACAGAATCGCCACCAACTGGTCCAAGGACTATGACATAGGTAAATTCCAATGACATATACAACATTCCAATTGACTTGGGAAGGGATTACATCAATATGATATATACACCACTGTTGGACCTGCGATGGGCAAGCCCAGCACAAAGGGGGTAGCTTGTCTCAAGTGACAAGGCAAGTGAAGGCTGTAGTGTTAAGCCGGCTCTGACCCAATAATAACTCCTTGTACATCCACACCAAAAAGAAGGACACCACACCACTGCTGTAGAAAAATATGATTCCTTTATATAAAAGTTCTTTGTTGTAAATAGGGTTGTCTGGGAAAGCACATATACATTTCTTTTGGTCATACAGTTCTGGTAATAAATAGTATTACTAAATAGAATAACTTCAGGAATGAGTATCACAATAAATATCAGAATAAATATTGGTTCATTTAAATAAACAACCACATTTTTCTTCTGGTATCGCTGCCACCAATTAAATACTTTAGATTCATTACATGTGCAATACACTTCAAATGGGAAAGTTAACTCATACAGTTTATGCTGTTTTCAATGACCAGGTATACGGCTTCACTGAGCACAAAATAAGGTTTGGGACTGTTTAATAATCACTCAAGGCGTATGCGCGTATATCTAGAAGGCAAGGAAACACAGTAAATACATCATTTGCACTCGGCGGTCACCGGGATAGGATCTCTGCTTTGCCGGTGAAGTCTATGCGCGCCTACGGGCTTTAGCACCACTTTAGCACAGGCGGCACCAGTTCAAAGTCATTAGACTGACGAACGGGCTGCCGGAGAGGTCACACAACCTTCGCGCACAGTCAAATAAATGCCGGTTTACAGTTCCTTCACAACGCTGCATTCACTATGAGGAAACGGGCCCACCTCACATCGGCTGCAATTCAAGATACGATTCAGTCGGGCACAGCACTCCTCTCGTTAGCGACGGGGCTCTCAGGGGCTCCACGGACCTCCCTCCGACTCCCGCATTCAGGGTGGTTCCCGCTCACAGCTACAGCTCCCGGGTCACTGGGGAGTGGCAGAGACGCTAGTCCCGCCCAACGAAGGCCGGCCTTTCCCCGCCCCGGCGCACCACCTCACCTTCAATCTGCGCAGGAAGCGCTCTACGCTGGTGGGGCTCGGAGACGTCCGAGCTCCCCTCTAGAGGCACCTGTCGCGAAGGGGGCACAGCTGACGATCACGGTCGCGGCGAACTTGCTCTCGCCTCGCGACTTGATAAATCGATCACAGTTCACCACCGGGGGGGCGGGGAGGCACACGAATCTGGCCACAGTCTTTGGGGGCAATGAGGTACTCGCTGGGCAGGCGCTGTAGGCGCTAGATCACTTCTCACGTAGCTGACTGGAACGCCAGTCAGACACAACGCCAGCAACCCTTTGCTGCTCTACTGCCTGCGCTACCAGCCACCTCAGGGGTCAACAGGGCAGGTGTCAATCTGGTGGCAAGTCTGGAATCTCTTCTCTAGTCTGAACTAATCTCCATCATCTCAGCTAATCTAAAATGGCCGCCAGGGACTGGGCCTTATATAGCCAGTGCCCTGGGGTACTGGCACGAGCCAGAAGGTACTAGAACCTTCTCTGGCTGTGACAATGACATGGCACTCTTGAGGGGTATTTAGGACACTCACAGCCACCGTACTGGGGTTCTAGAGCAGCCATTTTGTGTAAATGAGGAAAATAAAGGAATTCCTGTCAGAAACGCGCGCCAAACAAAGGGCGTCAAAACCTCAAAAGGCCAGGGTTCATGAAGGCTCCAATGGGAGTCACTTCACATGAGGAAAAAGGGTGTCCACCATTTTAGGTCCAATTATACAGGTTGACAACCCCAGCTTGTAATGCCACAGGTTTGGGCCAGGCGCCTTGTAAATAGGTGCCACAAACCTTGTGAGCAACTGGGCGTCAAGGAACATCTAACCCCATGAAACAACACATAAACAGTCCTGGTAGACAAATAAAAAGCGACACATTTTGGGAGGTACAGGGGAACAAAAGAAATCATAGTGGTGAGGGGACTCTCAGAAGCAGACGGGTCTAACACGCGTCCCCCCCCAGCTGAAAGTGGGGAGAGCTACCCAACCCCTTGGGAGTCCTCAACACTAAGGCGGAAATACCTGGAGAGACCGTCTGCATTGGCGTGGTCAACTCCGGACCGGTGTTCCACCCGAAAGTCCATTCCCTGTAGGGAGATAGACCACCTCAACAGTTTGGGATTTTCCCCCTTCATTTGCATGAGCCAACGAAGGGGTCGGTGGTCTGTCTGAACAAGGAAGTGTGAACCAAACAAATATGGTCGCAGCTTCTTCAGTGCCCAGACCACCGCAAAGGCTTCCCGCTCAATGGTACTCCACCTCTGTTCCCGGGGAAGCAGTCTCTGTGACAGAAATACCACGGGTTGATCCAGACCCTCTTCATTGAGTTGCGATAGCACCGCCCCAATGCCAATGTCGGATGCATCTGTCTGGACAATGAACTCTTTTGAAAAATCTGGAGCCTTCAGGACTGGAGCTTTACACAATGCTTGTTTCAGAGTGTCGAAGGCTCGCTGGCAAGCTTCCATCCAAATGACTCTCCTGGGTTGCTTCTTGGCCGTGAGTTCTGTAAGGGGTGCCACAATAGTGCCATACCCCTTCACGAATCGTCTGTAGTAACCTGTGAGGCCCAGGAAGGCTCGGACCTCAGTCTGGGTCTTGGGGGGTTTCCAGGCCATGATTGCCTCAATCTTCGCCTGAAGGGGCTGCACCGTTCCCCGGCCCACCAAGTGTCCTAAGTACACTACCGACCCCTGTCCAATCTGACATTTGCTGGCCTTGATCATCAAGCCAGCCCGTTCCATGGCCTGGAGAACGGCTTGCAAGTGCTGCAAGTGATCCTCCCAGCTGCTACTGAAGACAGCTATGTCATCCAAGTAAGCAGCAGAGAATGACTCCTTCCCGGTGAGGATCGTGTTCACCAGCCGCTGAAAAGTGGCAGGAGCGTTCTTGAGCCCAAAGGGCATGACGCAAAACTGGTAGTGTCCATCAGGTGTGGAGAAGGCTGACCTTTCCTTGGCTCCATTAGACATGGGAATCTGCCAGTACCCTGCAGTGAGGTCAATGGTACTGAGATATTGGGCAGCTCCCAACCGGTCAACCAATTCATCCGCCCGAGGGATCGGATGAGCATCCGTTTTGGTTACCGAATTGAGTCCTCGGTAGTCCACACAGAATCTCAATTCTGGTGTGGTACCAGGTGGGGCAGCTTTAGGAACTAACACCACCGGGCTAGACCAAGGGCTACTTGAAGGTTCGATGACTCCTAGCTCCAGCATCTTAGCTACTTCGCTTTGGATACTGGCCTTCACCTTGTCAGACAGCCGGTAAGACTTTGACTTCACAGGTGGGCTGTCCCCTGTGTCCACGTCATGGGTACACAAGTGGGTCTTACCCAGGACAAGGGAGAACAGAGGAGCGAATGACCCCAAGACCTGGCGACATTCCTCCTGCTGCTCAGGAGTCAGGGTTGGCGAGAGTTTCACTCCGTCCACTGACCCATCCTTTTCTTGAGACGCAAAAAGGTCGGGGAGAGGCTCCGTGTCCTCTTCCTCCAATCCGTCAGTCACCATAACCAACATGACTTCGGGCCTCTCGTAGTGGGGCTTGAGGCGATTGGCATGTAACACCCGATGCGGATGCCGAGGGTTCTTTACGTCCACCAGATAGGTAGACTTGCCCTTCTTCTCCAATACCTCATAGGGGCCTGTCCAACGGTCCTGGAGGGCACTCAGCTCTCCAGGCTCCATCACCCACACCTTCTGGCCAGGCTCCAACTCCACTGGGTGAGCGTTGTGGTCATACCACGCTTTCATAACTGCCTGACTGGCTTCCAAGTTGTCAGAAGCTTGCTTCCACAACTTAGCCATTTGGCTTCGGAAGACCAGCATGTAGCTCACCACATCCTGGGGAACTTTCTGGGGAGACCTTTCCCAGGAGTCCCTCACCAGGCTAAGATGTCCACGTACAGGGTGCCCGTACAAAAGCTTGAAGGGGCTGAAGCCCACTCCCTTTTGCGGCACTTTCCTGTAGGAAAAGAGCAAACAGGGTAGGAGGACGTCCCATTTCCTCCGCAGGCTTTCGGGTAGACTTCTGATCATACCCTTCAAGGTTTGGTTGAACCTTTCCACAAGACCATTGGTCTGTGGGTGATAAGGAGTGGTGAACCTGTAAGTCACTCCACACTCCTTCCACATGGCCCGCATATATGCTGACAGGAAGTTGGTCCCCCTGTCAGCACAACTTCCTTGGGGAATCCCACTCAGGTAAAGATCCCCATCAGGGCCTTGGCCACTACTGGTGCAGTAATGGTTCTCAGAGGAATTGCCTCTGGATACCTTTTGGCGTGATCCACCAGGACCAGGATAAACCTGTGACCGGATGATGTAGGTGGATCTAGGGGCCCAGCAATGTCGATGCCCACCCTTTCAAAGGGGGTGCCAACGACGGGAAGTGGTTCCAGGGGAGCCTTCAGCTTCGTCCCTGTTTTCCCACTGGCTTGGCATGACACGCACGACCGACAGTATGTGTCGGACGCCACCCTCATTCGAGGCCAATAAAAGTGGGGGACAAGCCGGGCAAAGGTCTTGTCCTGACCCAATTGTCCTGCCAAGGGAATCTCATGAGCCAACTCTAATAGGAAGGCTCGGTAACACTGTGGGACTACCAGGGCCCGTGACAATCCGTGCACTGGCGCCCTGGGTTCACTGTAGAGGAGACCATCCTCCCAGTAAACACGATAGTTCCCAGACTCGTTACCTGCTGCCTGGGCTTCAGCCTGTTGCCTCAGACCCTCGAGGGTGGGACATTCCCTTTGTCCCTTGCTCAGTTCCTCCCTGGATGGTCCTCCTTCCACTCGCCACTCAGCAGGGATAGGCAAGTCCTCCAACGGAACCATGTCCTCCTCAGCGGACTCCGGGTCTACCTCCACAGGTGGCCTATCCGTCTCACGGGGCATGGACATCGAGGCAGGCTCCTCCTGTCCTCGAAATGTTCCCTCATCAGCGGCTGGGTGGGCCATTGTTCCAGGCTCCAACCCACGCGACTTCTTCTCCCGAGCAGCCGCAGACCTGGTACTCACACAGGCCCAATCAGGTGTACCCAGCATCTCAGTATGAGTCCGGTATTCCACCTCCTTCCAAGCATTGTGCTCCATATCATTGCCCAGCAGACAATCGACTGGCACGGCGGGGCTTACGGCAACTCGAAGTGAACCTTCAACCCCTCCCCACTCAAAGGGAACCTCGGCCACAGGATAGTGGCCCATTCTGCCGTCAGCCATCGCGGCTGGATGAAGTACGCCTGGAATCACCTGCTCTGAGGACACCAGATGACTCCTTACCATAGTCATACTTCCTCCTGTATCTCTCAGAGCTTCCCCTCTATGGCCATTGATGGTGACCCATTGCCCATACATGGTAGTATTTGAGGGCACCTGGATCTTTGGAACCATCTCCCGATCACCCAGGGACACTAAGGCGACACCCGCCCACTCCCCCCCCCTTAACTAAGGGCATCTCCTCCCCGAGCGCTACACTAGCGACTCCCGGGGCCTTTCCTCCAGTGGGAGGGGGTGGTCTCTTTAGGCATTTCACGTCTCCCTTATAATGTCCAATACCACCGCACTCATAGCAATGGATAACCCTTGGCTGCTGACTCTGGCCAGGATTAGGGTTCTTCTGCAGGTTAGCCTTAGAAGTGGAGAAGAAACTTTTCCCCTTAAAGGTATTTTGGGGGCCTTTGGAGAACTCCTGCTTCTTGTTATCTCCCCCCTCTTTCTTCTGGTGAGCGCCCTGTCCGGACTTCTGAGAATCTCCTCCCGTCCCCTTCGTGGACACTCGGGTACTTGCCCAAATGTCCGCCTCCTCAGCAAGCTTACGGGGGCAAGTAAGTTTGCTGTCTACCAGGTGTTGCCTCAGCTCGGGAAGACATTTCTCGAGTAGATGTTCCTTGAGTATCTGGTCGTACAACCCTCGATAGTCCTCCACCTCATTACCTTGGACCCACCCATCCAGGGCTTTCTTAGCAAAATCCAGGAAGTCAACCCAATTCTGTGAGCTCAGCTTGTGGCTGCCCCTAAACCTTTGCCGGTATTTCTCGGGGGTCAACCCAAACTTCCTGATGAGCGCCACCTTCATGGCGGGGTAATTAACCTGTTCCTCCCGGTCTAGGGCCAATAGGGCATCCCTACCTGTTGAAGGCATGTACCGGTATAATCCACCACCCCAATGCTTCTCATGGATCCCATGGGCTCTTAAGGAGACCTCATAGGCTGCCAGCCACTTGGCTATGTCGTCTCCAGCGGTATAACTGGCGACTACGTCCTTGGGTAAATGGGGCCTGGGCTCCCTGGCAAATTCCTTTGACTCAACACCCTTCGGAGTGATGTTAGGGGCCTGGAATTCGAGTTCTCGTAGCTTGAACTCGTGTTCCATCCTTTTCCTTTCCATCTCCAGCTTGGACTCATGTTCCAACCTCCTCCCCTCCCTCCTTTCTTCCAGCTCCATTTTTGCTATTTCCCACCTTAACAGTCTTTCCTCTCTCCTGTCAGCTAACTCGGTTTCTGACAACCCTCTCAATGACACACTGTTGCCCTCCCGTGAGGTTGCCTTGGGGCTGATTGACATCTCACCCACCCCCGGGGGACATTCCGCAGTCCTATCAATGACAGTACCTCTGTCCGATTCCTCCTCCTCCACCGTTCCCTCCGTGTGTGCTTCCACCCATGCTCGCAGACTAGTACGGAGCTCCTCTCTTTTGGCCCCTCGCCTGACAAACACTCCCCTCTCCTGACAGAAATCCTTAAGCTGTGCCACAGTATAGGTCTCTAGCTCTGACATTTCGAATTCCATCTTGTCAGTGAAAAGTGTGGACCACCACCCCGAAGTAGGTGACCAGGATAAGAACTTTGAGGGGCACTTCCACCCACCTCCAGGAAAGAATTTGGAAAAAGCAAAACGTTGAATTTGAAGGCCTCTAGGAGAAAACTCTGGGTGTGTACCTGTGGTGCACACTGAATTATTATGGGGTTCAAAACAAGCACGGCTCGCAATCCCACCCGCTGAGCACCAATTTTATGTTGGACCTCCGATGGGCAAGCCCAGCACAAAGGGGGTAGCTTGGCTCAAGTGACAAGGCAAGTGAAGGCTGTAGTGTTAAGCCGGCTCTGACCCAATAATAACTCCTTGTACATCCACACCAAAAAGAAGGACACCACACCACTGCTGTAGAAAAATACGATTCTTTTATATAAAAGTTCTTTGTTGTAAATAGGGTTGTCTGGGAAAGCACATATACATTTCTTTTGGTCATACAGTTCTGGTAATAAATAGTATTAATAAATAGAATAACTTCAGGAATGAGTATCAGAATAAATATCAGAATAAATATCAGAATAAATATCAGAATAAATATCAGAATAAATATTGGTTCATTTAAATAAACAACCACATTTTTCTTCTGGTATCGATGCCACCAATTAAATACTTTAGAATCATTACATGTGCAATACACTTCAAATGGGAAAGTTAACTCTTACAGTTTATGCTATTTTCAATGACCAGGTATACGGCTTCACTGAGCACAAAATAAGGTTTGGGACTCTTTAATAATCACTCAAGGCGTATGCGCGTATATCTAGAAGGCAAGGAAACACAGTAAATACATCATTTGCACTCGGCGGTCACCGGGATAGGATCTCTGCTTTGCCGGTGAAGTCTATGCGCGCCTACGGGCTTTAGCACCACTTGAGCACAGGCGGCACCAGTTCAAAGTCATTAGACTGACGAACGGGCTGCCGGAGAGGTCACACAACCTTCGCGCACAGTCAAATAAATGCCGGTTTACAGTTCCTTCACAGCGCTGCATTCACTATGAGGAAACGGGCCCACCTCACATCGGCTGCAATTCAAGATACGATTCAGTCGGGCACAGCACTCCTCTCGTTAGCGACGGGGCTCTCAGGGGCTCCACGGACCTCCCTCCGACTTCCGGATTCAGGGTGGTTCCCGCCCACAGCTACAGCTCCCGGGTCACTGGGGAGTGGCAGAGACGCTAGTCCCGCCCAACGAAGGCCGGCCTTTCCCCGCCCCGGCGCACCACCTCACCTTCAATCTGCGCAGGAAGCGCTCTACGCTGGTGGGGCTCGGAGACGTCCGAGCTCCCCTCTAGAGGCACCTGTCGCGAAGGGGGCACAGCTGACGATCACGGTCGCGGCGAACTTGCTCTCGCCTCGCGACTTGATAAATCGATCACAGTTCACCACCGGGGGGGCGGGGAGGCACACGAATCTGGCCACAGTCTTTGGGGGCAATGAGGTACTCGCTGGGCAGGCGCTGTAGGCGCTAGATCACTTCTCACGTAGCTGACTGGAACGCCAGTCAAACACAACGCCAGCAACCCTTTCCTGCTCTACTGCCTGCGCTACCAGCCACCTCAGGGGTCAACAGGGCAGGTGTCAATCTGGTGTCAAGTCTGGAATCTCTTCTCTAGTCTGAACTAATCTCCATCATCTCAGCTAATCTAAAATGGCCGCCAGGGACTGGGCCTTATATAGCCAGTGCCCTGGGGTACTAGCACGAGCCAGAAGGTTCTAGAACCTTCTCTGGCTGTGACAATGACATGGCACTCTTGAGGGGTATTTAGGACACTCACAGCCACCGTACTGGGGTTCTAGAGCAGCCATTTTGTGTAAATGAGGAAAATAAAGGAATTCCTGTCAGAAACGCGCGCCAAACAAAGGGCGCCAAAACCTCAAAAGGCCAGGGTTCATGAAGGCTCCAATGGGAGTCACTTCACATGAGGAAAAAGGGTGTCCACCATTTTAGGTCCAATTATACAGGTTGACAACCCCAGCTTGTAATGCCACAGGTTTGGGCCTGGCGCCTTGTAAATAGGTGCCACAAACCTTGTGAGCAACTGGGCGTCAAGGAACATCTAACCCCATGAAACAACACATAAACAGTCCTGGTAGACAAATAAAAAGCGACACATTTTGGGAGGTACATGGGAACAAAAGAGATCATAGTGGTGAGGGGACTCTCAGAAGCAGACGGGTCTAACAACCACTAAAATGGAAATACTAAATATAACCCAACTAATTACTACTACCATAATACCACAGAGAGATTCCATGGGAAGATGAAAAAGGCAATAAAAGCGTATCAGGATGTGAGATGGGATGCACAACTTAAGAGATGAAGAGTAGACACCATTGAGGGGGAGAGATTGTACCCAATGTTGGTGAGAGAGGGGGATACTCAGGATTGGAGTAGAGGGGGAAATGGAAACTATGGGAGTGACAATGATGACAGTTTGTTAGACAGATTACTGGCATAGCGTCCACCACCTTACAATCCACATTCAGAAGAAGGAAGGCGAGAGCTGGCAAATGCAGCAAGTATGGAATGTGGTAACAGCACAGACAGCCCCTTGTGCAGGGGTAGGGGGAAGGATTTTAACATGGGTAGAAGGAACAAAGATACCAGTATTAGGAGGTGCAGAGTCAAGTGGAGTCAATGCTGCTTTATGGTTGCCGGAAGCCCTTATGGTACCGGTCACCATCAGACCTGTAGTCTCTGTGTATGACCCAAGCTTAGTATAAAACGCTAGTCACCCAACAACAGCCGGGGTTAGAAGAAAGTCAACTCAGGAAAAAATGTCACTATGAATGGAAATAATCAATTTCTGGTACCTATAGAATCTATTACCCTATTGCCAGCAACTGCAGATAATTCAAGAGTGTGTGTTTGGTCTAATACTGTGTCATGAGTGAACTCAAATTGGGAATGTGGCATGCTCCAGTCAGGGGACCCATGGAAAGGTCACAAGAGCTAGGCACATGTCAGGGAACCTCTGAAAATCAGCATGTCTTGCAGACCCCAACTTCAAATAATTGGCAGAGAAATCAGAGCATTGATAGAGAGGGACAAAGTAGCACGTCGAGTCAGGGTACAATCATGGCTGCAGTGAAGGCGAAATTGCTAGATGTGGTGAGGTTGAAGACTGAGGTAGATGAAGTAATTAGTGGGAACTTGCCTTTGGAAAGGATAGAAATATATGAACAGGGTGAGCTGTTGTTTGTGGTGAAGGATGTTACCAGTAAGGCGAGACGAGCACATGAGACGTTGACAGAATTGGCCCAAAAATATGATGTGTAACTGTCTAAAATGAAAATGTACAGGGAAATAATAGTTTGAATTACAGTGATAAGGAATTAGAAGAGAAAAAAGAAACAGGTTTTAAAACACACATCCGAAAGCTGATCATAGAGATACGTGCATGGAGTATGGGAGGAAAGATGGTCAAAGAAAAAGATTGTTAGGAAGGCAACACGAGAAACGCCGCCTCCAGGAGTGTGGACACCAGACGTTGACCTTATCCACTGCAAGAGGTACCAAGTGGAGGATATGTGCATGTGCCTAGGAGTAGGGGTGATTTGGCAGCATTCATAAATGAATTTCCTCGGCTGAGGGAGAAACCTGCTGAATGGTATAAGCAAGTTGATCGATTTGGAAAGATTTCAAAGGTGTTGTGGTTTGACCTGAATACATTGTTTAACATTGTGGTTCCTAGTGATTTATGGCCTGCTTGTAAAATTGCTATTGATTGGCCTTCTACTGAACGAGACACATATCCCATAACTCACGGTCCTTCACCTTTGGTCATGACAAAATTAGAACAGGTAATTACATGGTTGCAGTCAAAATTAGCTCCTTAAGGTATTGATTGGGATAAGATAGATTGGACGTCCCAGGAACCCAAAGAATCCGTACATGCTTACTATGAATGGCTCTTGCAAGCCTTCTAGCAATACAGCGGGTTAGATACTCTTTACCCCAAAGATATGGGACAGCTTGTTTCCATATTTGTGCTAAGACTGAGACCGGAACTGCGTGTTATGATTCAACAGCATTTAATCTGCTGACAGAACAGTCTGTGGATGAGATCCTACAGTATGCCAGATATTGCAGTGATGAGGTGTATTCCCAGCACAGGATAATACAGGACAAGTGGATATTGGTCCAGATGAGAAATGCAAACAGAGTGGATCAGGTGCAGGCAAATGGGGGAACCTTTGGTCGGAATCAGAGAAACAATCAAGTGGGGGTTCAAAATGTTCCAAACAAGGCTGGACAGGGAAAAGGAAAAGGTACATATCCCAAGACAGGTATAGACATTAACACACTAAAGAAAACAACTGCTTGTCATTATTGTCAAAAAATCGGACATTGGAAGCACGAGTTTTGAGTAAATCCAGCTAATCAGCTGCAAGAAGGAGAGATCGTGCAGGTGCCTGATGTTGTAAACCCTGTGACAAGACCCAGATCTTACAATGAGGGATGTCAGAATCAGTTACAGCAGGTACCCCAACCTCTGAGAGTCTTGCAGAGTAACCGAACATACTACCAAATGCTCTTCATAGAAACTCTAAACGGATTCGATCAGGATCTGTCACAATGACAGTGCCTGAGGGGGAAGGATGACTGTACTCTTTTGGAGCAGTCTTAGAGGTAGATCAGAGTGGACGTACGTGGAGGAGGATGTAGGTGGTCATCTTATTACATTCTTGATTGATACCGGTGCTTCCCGTTCTACTGTGAGATCTGCAGTAGTTCTAAATCTACCCTTCTAGGGACAATCGGACCAAAGTTGTAGCAGTTGCCAAAAGAAGAATGACCAATTCATTGAAGAAATACCTGTGAAAATAGAAACCTTTCAGAAACAACACCAATATGTGGTGTGCGATTCGAGTTCAGTCTGTTTGTTAGGATGTGACCTCTTGTGCAAGCTGAACTGCACTGTCTACTGTACGCCAAAGGCAGTAGAATTGCAGACTAATGATGATGACATTGCATTCAAGTTGGTGAATCAGAATCACTGTGTAGACATGTTTCCAGTACTAACAGTGGATGGCATGCCATGGGACTTGAGAGACACCCTCTCTCCCATGGAGTGGGACTTTGCAGGGGAAGAGATAGGACTTATTTGAGGAGATGAGCCAGTACGCATACAGATCAAGCCAAATGTTGAATTTCCAAGAAAGCCCCAATACAACCTGACTCCTGAAATCGTAGCAGAGATATCACCTGTGATTGAATTCATGATTTTGCAGGGTATCCTGAAGGAGATAATAGGAAGTCCAAGCAATTCTCCCCTAATGGGGGTTACAGAAGGCAAGCTGCAAATATCGCATAGTTCAGGATTTGAGAAAAAATCAATGCAATTGTGATTCCATGTTGTCCTGTGGTACCAAATCCATCTGTGATCCTGTTTCAGATTCCTTGCAAGGCTGAATGATTTACTGTTATTGACTTGTGTCAAGAATTTTTCTCTATTCCACTGCATGAGGAAAGCCAATTTTTTTGCTTTCCGGCCGGAGAATCACATTTTAACATAGTATCGTATCCCACAAGGTTATACTGAAAGTCCATCCATCTTTAATCAGATTTTGAAAAAGAATCTTGAGAGCTTTTTGCTGCCACAGAATTCAGAGCTTGTGCTGTATGACTACCTCTTGATTGCATCAGAGACAGAAGAGGCTTGTAGTGATGATACCAGTGCTCTCTTGAGCCATTTGGCAGAAAATGAACACAAGGTGTCACTGAGCAAGCTTCAGTTCTGCTTGACCGAAGTTCAGTATTTGGGTCATAGCATCGATAAAAGCAAGAGAAAGGTGTCACCAGACTGCATTGAGGCGATCATGAAAATGAATGCACCTACCACACAAAAGGAAGTCAGAATGTTTTTGGGAATAGTTGGCTACAGCCACAAATGGATTCCAAACTTCTCATTGAAGGCAAAGCCCTTACAGAGATTGACGCACAAGGATGTGAGTGATCGTTACCCTGGGATAAATATTGCTTGATCGCCTTCTTGGAGCTGAGCGAATATCTTTGTTGCGCTCCAGCTCTGGGAATGCCTGATTACAACAAAGCATTTTCACTATTCTGCTGCGAAAGGGAGGGTTGTGCTTTATTTGCTCTCATCCAGACTCATGGGCGTGTCCGTAGATCAGTCCCCTATTTCTCAGCTACATTCAAACCTGTATCTTCAGCATTGCCCAGATGTCTCAGATCCATTGATGCAACAGGTGTCAGCATTGAAAGGAGTGAAAGTGTCATGATGGGTCATCCTCATACTGTCTATGTTCCACATTCGGTTGACTCACCATGTAGGAGCAGATTTTGTTGGCTGCCGAGAATATAACCTTGAAACAGTGCTGTGGGATAAATCCTGCTATTTCAATGCCTAATCCAAATGTTGATGGGGAAGATTGTGAGGACCATGAATGTCTGGATGTGACCAAACTGAGACCCGTCATTGTCGATGAGCCACTGCCTGAGTCTGACTAAGTCCTTTTGGTTGATGGTTCCAGTTGGTGAGACATAAGGGTTACCTAAGAGCAGCTTTTGCTGTTTGTATCATTTCTGGAGTTGTGGAAACTGCTTGTTTACAAGGACTATATATTCTGCACAAGTAGCCAAAATCATTGCTTTGACACATGCATGTCTTGCTTCCGAACAAATTCGAGTCACCATCTATACCCATAGCCAGGGCGGTGTTGGTGTGGTTCATGACTTTGTACAGCTATGGTCACTGAGGGGGGTTCCTAATGTCATCAGGATCTCCTATTAAGATTGGAGAGTATGTAAGCCAACTGTTGGAAGCCTTGTAGCAACCAAGGGAAGTAGCAGTCGTGAAATGCACTGCCCATGGGAAGGGGAAGATTTTGTGATGGTTGGAAACAGGTATGCAGATGAAGTCGCCCTCTTTTGTTCAACTCATGCATGCATTTTTAATGGGGAATATTCTGCTGAGAGCACAGAAAGAACTGAGCTCAGCATGATGCTAGCCATAGCGGATACCTGGGACGAGGTCAGGTGTCTGCAGGGAGAAGTATGAGTTCAAGAACAAGCTGGTTGGATCAAAGCAGGTTGTTAAAAGAGCGAAGATGGTATTTGTGTTTCAACAGATGGTAGAGCAGTATTGCCAGATTGTCTACTGAATCCTATGGCGAGGCAGATCTATGGAGCAGTTCATATTGCAAGAGATGCAATGGTGCGAGTGTTTCGACAAACGTGGTTTAACCTGAGGTTTCGTGTGGTTGCTGATGCAGTGTGCCATCGATGTGTCACGTGTCAACAGATGAATTCTGGAAAGTAAACTGTAGTTGCCTTGAGTCACATTGGGAGGTAGGGAGGTCCCTTCAACTGAATATAGCTGGATTTCCTAGAGATGCCTAGGTGCAATGGTTTTAGATACATTCAGGTTGTGTGTGCACATTTTCAAGATGGGTGGAAGCATATCCAACTAGAAGGTGCCACAGCCTCATAGTACCTAAGTTGTTGATAAGAGAGCTTATCCCACGCTTCGTGTTTCCAACTACATTGGAGTCGGAAAGAGGAATCCACTTTCACAGTGAGATCATGAAGCTGTTGTGTGTTGCCTTAAATGTTGATCAAAGATTACACTGTAGCTACAGGCTGGAAGCGTCAGGTATGGGGGAGCAAATAAATGGGACTCTAAAGATGAGAATAGCCAAGGTGTGCTCTTCGACGTCTCTGAATAAGCCTGATTCATTGCCTTTGGTTTTTATGAGTTTATGCAGCATTCCAGACAGGAGGACTGGGCTATCCCCACATGAGATTCTCATGGGGAGGGCGATGGGCTTACCTGCAGTGCCATCCACAGCATTGATAAACATCACAGATGATTTTGGTTCTTTACTATTGCAAAGAATTGGCGAATGTGTTTCATTCTGTGTCTCACCCGGTCGAAGCTGGGACTGCACTGACCTCGAAAGAACTCGGCTATGACTTGGGCCCAGGGGACTGGGTCCTGGTCTGTTGATGCACATTGGCAAGGTGAAGTGTGGAGGTTTGTCGAACTGGATACATGCTTCCCACACCCACAGAGTTTCAGGACCCTCGGAAGAAACAGCTACTCTCCCTGAAGTGACTCCAGCCATTGTTGCAAGACCACTGGGAGGGCAAGCCAAGCTGTAAGGGTTCCTGAAGAGGCTGTATACCCACCAGATCGAGCTGAGGGGGGGTCTCACTACACAAGGGGCAGGTAAAGACTCTGAGTAATGTTGTGAGTGGTATAGAGTCTGAGTCAGCTGAAGAGACTGGCGTGGGGAGTGGTCGGGTGCTATGAAATAAAACTGAAGTCACCAGAGACTCGTGGCCTGTGAGACAGAAAAGGCAGAATCTAAGACTTGCCTCAGAAAGAGACCTTGCTCCCATAACAGAATCATCTGAATTGGATCAAAGTGACACAGAACAATCACAGGGGAGTGTGAGAAGGTCGAGGGGAGTCAGAGTACTGTGCCAGAGATGCGCCTCTCTGGACTGGACTTACCTTTTTACAAAAGTCGGGGAGAGCGAGCCCTGGGAGAGTGAGGCACGGAACCTCAGTTCTGATAATTGAAATTGAACTGCTGATCTCTAGAGTGGAGGCTAATGGCTTTCTGATATTGACTCTACCATATATCCTGAGACTGAGTGGCTTACAGGGCTTGATTTTGGAAGATCTTACCTTTCTAACTTTTGGGAATCAGCCACCAGTTCAGGAGATTGCAGCATTTCCCATTGAACTTTTGCAGCGTGTCATTGAAGAAATTGGCTCCGATCTCATAAGAGATGTACATTGTACTTTGAATTGTAAATAAAAATCCTTTGGCTCAAAAGAAGATAATCCAGGCCCGATTGGAAGAAGAATAAAATTAAGGACTTTACCTTAGATAATGAAAGAGGGCTAGTGAAGTTTTCCAAGCTATGTGAATATTATGCCATGAACTGAAACTGTTTCCATGATTTCAACTGTGCAACAGTGAGAGGCAGAAAAAGAGGCTTTGCATTTCATCCTCTTAGGTTCACAATCCGAACTCAGTTGATAATGGAGTCTGGAAATTCAAACTTTAGGCACAAATGTATAATAGGTATACTAATTGTACAAGTGATCGTAGTAAAAGCTGTAGTCATCGTTATGTCCATTATAGGTTCACACGAAGCTGAGGTTAATAAAGTTGGAGTAGATGGAACATCCACACCTACTACTTCATGTTCAAAAGGGGGTACATTACAGTACTTTGATGGGACAGACAAGTCGCTTATTGCATGTAGATTTGTCCAAGGGTGATTAAACATTGAATGCTTATGCAAAGTTATTGTATGAATATGTAAACATCATGGATGTGAGACATTGCTATGTGTGTATGCAATTGCCTCTATCTATTGAGGAGGGTATCATCATCTGCCCTTGACTTATGGTATTAGTTGTAGTTTGCTGCTGAGTATGTTCTATGTAAAAGGTCATTACAAGTCATATTTCTCCAATTATGACTTAGTGGTTTCATAGGTTCCAGCTTACGAACATCTGAACAAATACGATTATTACAAACAAGAAGAGAGTATGGGAAAATATTTTGTAAATACTGTTTCATTAGAAACAGCTTATGCTTATTTATAGAATTTAACCTGTACGTTAACTGACATAGTAAAAACAACTGTGGATCAAGTCGAGGATATCTATAGGTCATTAATGGTTAAGCTTAACAATAGAAAAGGAAAAGGAAGAGTTAGCTCACAAGGCCAAGGGAAGTTATGGTCTAATAGCTTTGGTTTGGGAACAGTGAGGAACGCTTTGCATCGACAGGTACGAACATATTATGACACCATATTTGTGGGACAGTGTGTTTGTGATCACATTTTCACACCTGATGCTTCTTAAAAGAAGTTCTTACAGGATGCGGTGCAAGTGGTGCCGAATGTGTATTTCATATGTGGGAAAATGTGTATGTCCAATTGCAGAGCAATTGGTATGGCACATTATGTGGCTGTTGTGTTTCCTAAGATATATCATGCGGAGGATTTGAAGACTTTGGAAGGGAAGCCACCACACAGGGAGAGGCGTGGTACCAGTGCAGGAAAGATTGTAGGAGATGTGTTTGTAGCAATAATACCCAGTTTGTGAGGGGCTTTAAATGATGTAAAGATTAGAAGGTTGTCAAGTACAGTAGATAAGTTGGCAGTCATTGTTACTGGTAGATGGAGAGATGGTATCAATAAGAGCCATGGTGATGCAAAACTGTCTTGCTTTAGACTTGTTATTAGCAAAAGAGGGTAGAGTCTGTAAAATGCTAAAGGTTCAACAGTGCTGTACTTATATCCCAGACCATTGTAAGGATCTGAGGAAGTATATAAGTAACATCACTGAGATACACCATGAGATACATGATTTGGCAACAGAGGGAGTTTGGAGCAAAGTTGGAAAAAGGTTTGAAAAAGTTGGAAGTTGGTTTGCAAACATTGGAAAAGGAATCATTGTATATATTCTGAAACCAATAGTAATAGTTGTGTTGTGTGTCATCTTGTTGATGTGAACAGTAAAGACTTACAAATGGCATTGGTCCAGGCAAGCTGAAAATTCTCTTACAGAACGAGAGAAGAGACAGGAGAGACTGTAGGACAGTCACTATGAGAATCTTAAGAGCTTAGAGAGATTTCGACAGGGAAGACTGGCTACAACATCTGTTTAGGTTGGTTCTTTCTTCAGGGGGTTCTAATGTGGGTGTGATGACTGTTAAAGCGCACATTTTGCTATTTCAATTGTAGGGGTGCATTATTATAATGAGTAGTCCGCACCTACATGGAATTCTTACTGTATTAATTTAGGCCATTAGAACATGAACTGTAATCACATGAAAAGTGATGTGTTAGGGATATTTTCAATGTAACCGTGTAGAAATTACTGTTACAATTAAGTGTGTTTAGTTGAAAATATTAACGTGCAGAATTCATACATGTTGCTGACAAGTACTCATCCAATACAAGGGCTCATGTAATGTGTGAAGTTAGATGTGCTTAATAATAAAGTTAATTTTATATGTGTAACTAGCAGCCCGTCCCGACGTTGTCTGGGTATGAAATAGAATGTGTGTAATGTGTGTATTTGGCAAGTGCAATTTATTTTAAAATCTCGCGGTAGACAACATTTTTTGTTTCATTAGAGTAGGGACGGAGAAGGCCCAGCTGCAGCCCTGGTTGATGTTAGCAGGCGCGTGTAATTGCTGTAGTGATCCGCCGCCTGAGCCCGGCTACAGCCCTGGTTGATGTTAGCAGGCGCGTGTAATGTCGTTGAATGAGAGAGTTATCAGCCGCGGGTAAATCCGTTTAAAGAGAGAGTTGAGTGACAGCGAGTAGGAGAGGCTGCAGTAATTGTCCCCGCAGACACGCTCATTTGCGTGTTCCCCCGCTTGAGGTCCAGATGCAGGCCTGTTTGATGTTAGCAGGCGCGTGTAATTAGTGTACTGATCCGCCGCCTGAGCCCGGCTAGAGCCCTGGTTGATGGTAGCAGGCGCGTGTAATTTGGTTGAATGAGAGAGTTCAGTAACAGCGCGCAGGAGAGGCTGCAGTAACATTACTTACCAGGCCTCCAGGTGAGCGCGTTTGTCAGGTCCCCAGCACACGGCCACAGCAGATAATCTTCTGATTAATGTACGACACACATGGCATGAAGGGCGGAACGTAGAACACGCCCCCAGCGTTTCTCATGCCCCCAGCGTGCCCCTTGATGCGGCGCAATTGCGTTCACATGGCATGAAGGCCGGACACACGCCCCCAGCATTTCTCACGCCCCCAGCGTGCCCCTTGATGCTGCACAGCAACGTAATTGACGCTTGTATGTACGACTCACATGGCATGAAGGGCAGACACATGCCCCCAGAGTTTGTCACGCCCCCAGCACACACCCACACCCCACTATGTGATGGCCGTACCACACGCCCCCAGCGTTAGTCACGCCCCCAGCCCACGCCCACAGCATAACGCAGACACGCCCACAAGGGACTACTTTTCTGGCACGGTTCTTTTACCTTTTAAATGTATAGAGGAGTTGGCCTAACAGCTAAGGCGCTCGACCTCGGACCTGGGGATTTGGGTTCGAGTCTTGGTAACGACGCCAAACATCCTGTGATTCTGGGCAAATCACTTAATCTCCCCGTGCCTAACAAAAATGAATGTGTGTCCTCATGTAACGTAACTGGTGCTATGTAAGGCGCTCTGATACCTGATTCAGTTCGGGACAAGTTCGCGCTATATAAAACTCTGCAAAAAAATATATATGTATATATGGTGGCCGTGTGCATAGCCTATGTCCTTCTGCTGCAACTGCCCTTTCCAACGCTGTATTGTGTGTTGTGATTGGTGCTGTGGTTACTGAGATTACCCGCCTCAAACGTTTGGGCTCCCTCTTTATAATATTAGTATGGATATCATGAGGCCTTCTGTTATTTCTAATGTAGACCGATGTTGGTAGGCCTGAATTCTATTCTTCCCCTGGAAGCTCTTGCATTAGACTTAAAAGTGAATTTCATGTGCATGTTGCATTTGTTCTTTCTCAAATTTCTGTTGCAGAATTCATCCTTGTTAGCTACAATAATGTCTTTGTTTTAGGAGTTAGGCTTAGGGAGGATAGGATACATTGAACGATGATACTGATAAAAAGAATTGCTGTACTTTTTCATCTGAGCAAGCCTAGGAATCAAGGTCATCTTGTCAAGGCCTGTGAGCATTGCTACCGCATGGAAATGTACCTACAGAAGGTGGCCTGACTGGATGGTGTGATGCTGCAATGCATCTTGGGATACTGTCAGGAGAGTGAAGAATTCGAGCTAGGGAAAGTGTCCGGGAAATTACGCCTTCCCTTGGGAGGGAGAGCATCTTAGAACGAGCTCTGTAGCTTTATGCAACTTGACCTATCTAACGTGAAGAGTCTTCTTAGGAAGATTTCACGCACTGACACCTTTATGGATCTTGCCTTGAGAAATGTTATGTAGGGATGTTATGTTAGTGGTAGGGTAGGAACAGACAATTGCTTTATAACCACAAACCGCCAATGAAGGGGAAGCTTGATTTTTGTGCTGTTATCTTCTGTATTCTGGTACTCGAACTGATAATTCTGTGCATGTTGCACCACCTTCATTTTACCCGAAGATTTAGCTTTTTATTTGTTTCCAATGTATTTTTATACCCTCACCTTGAGGGGCTTGTATGCCCAACTGTACTTGTTCTTGGCCTTGCAATAAACTAACTAAATCTTATTGAGAGCCTTTGATTCTTCTGGGTCGACTCGGCAATTAGTGTCGTTGAGCGGAGGGCGGACAGGTAAGAGCCAGACCCACTTCCGATCGGAGCAGCGGTTTGCGTTCTAGGCTTTTCTTAGGAAGGGCTATTTAGCCCTCCTGTTCTGAGCGTGCAGCGATCGCGCGCAGGGGTGCGCCTAAGAGCGCGCCTAAGACAAGCCGAAGAGAAGCCCGTCTGCGCCCGTCCACGACCGGACGGGGCCAGGGGCCATGGGCTCTGTCTCAAAGGACTTAGATGCAATTATGAGACATAGTATCCGGTACTCATCCCAGGCGCTTAAAGATCTGCAGCCAGAACCTCTGGTAGGTTGTGTTGTGCGTTCTCTGTTATGCCCCGAAGGCCCATTCTCATGCCTACATTGCTGTTTTCAGGCATCTTTTACTAATCTGGATACTGGTGGTATTGCCGAGAAAAACAAGCTACCTATTAGGCCCTGTTGCCAAACATCCCCCACCAATTCTTCCACCAGCTTGAATACTGAGGAAACTCCGCCAGTGAAAAGTTTAAAAAGTTTTCTTTTAAACATTCGTTCCCTTCCAAAGCACCATCTTGAATTCTGGGATCTGGTTAATACCGTAAAGCCAGATATCTGTTTCCTCACAGAAACTTGGTTAAAACCCCACACAGTTCCCGCCATTACGCTAGGGGTTCCGAGGGGATATAAGGTCCTTAAATTAGATCGTCCTGTCAAAACCGGGAGAGGCATTGCTATAGTATATAGAGAAGAGGGTTTGAAGATTTCTCTACTAGAACAAAGAAGTTGTCCTATGATGGAAATCATGGTCTTTAAGATCAATTCCACCTCTAGAACTCACTGGAAGGGGGCGTTAGTATACCGCCCCCGGGGTCAAGTGCGGGCTTCTCACTTTCTCTAGTGGAATTTCTGGCTCCATATTTAAAAGCCAAAGAAGATTGTATTCTCCTTGGAGATTTTAATGTCCATGCAGACCTCCCTAGTCACCCCGATACTGCATTATTACTCTCAGATCTTACAATATTAGGGTTAGAGACTCAAAATAAGGGTCCCACACACATTGGTGGACACACTTTGGACCTAATTTTCACCAATTGCTCTAAAATTAAATATTGGTCAACGTCTCAAGTGAGCTGGTCTGACCATCATATGGTTTAATTCTTTTTTTGTGGTCTTGCTATACCACATCAAAAATCTCTTCCCGCTATTTTGCGAAGACCGTGGCATAAAGTAACATCAGATGAATTACAGAGGGTCTGGAAGGAACCCATCATCACAGAGATAGATAATGTTGAGTCCGGCTTAACCAAGTACAATAAAGCTCTTTTAGAAGCAGTGGATCTATTGGCGCCACTGAAGCTACAGAAACAGCATCCAGTATCCAAACAAGAGATATGGTATACTGAAGAACTTAGAGGGGAGAAGCAGAAGTGTAGAAAGCTCTAAAAAGCTTGGAGGAAATCACACATGGAAGCTAGTAGGAAAGAGTGTACTGATGCCCTGGCCTCCTATCACAAAAACTTAAAGATGGCCAGGAGGAGCTGTCTTGCATCACAATTGGCTGAAGCAGGCAACTCTTCCAGAGAACTCTATAAGATCCTACAGTCCTTCATAAAACCAGTGGCCTGTGAGAGTCCTGATGACTTTTCTCAATCCCTGTGTTATGAAATATCGTTGTTCTTCGAGAATAAAATAGAGCTTATCTATGAGAAAATCAAACAGTCAGGGATTGTTGGGAGTAATATCGCCAGTTCCTCCCCCACATTACCTATTTCACCTCCGCCATCCGCGTGTGGTAATATTGTATTCACCACATTTCCAGAGATTGTTCTTCCTGATGCTACCTCCCTGGCCAGTCAAATTAAAACAGGATCTCCTTTAGATCTTTTGCCAGCGAAGATCGTGGGCTCTCTAGGGAATCTGCTCCTACCTGGAATTCAAACTGTGATCAATCTCTCTCTTAGAGAAGGACATGTGCCAGGTGAATGGAAGAAAGCAGTAGTGAACCCTATTCAAAAGAACGCAGCCCTGCCATGGTCAGACCTTTCCAATCTCCCTCCTTCCTCATATCAGCAAGATGACTGAGAAACATGTGAATACCAATCTGTCTAAGTTCATCGAGGCAGCGGGTGGCCTGGACCATTCTCAATCTGGGTTCAGACCTAACCACAGCACCGAGTCGGCCCTCCTCTCCGTGACCAATACCATCAGGATGGCACAGGATAGAGGGGGCTCCATGATCTTGGTGCTGTTGGATTTGTCCGCTGCCTTTGACACGGTTTCACATGATATTCTTCTCGGTCATCTGCGGAAGGTGGGGATAGGCGGCTCGGCTCTGGCCTGGCTTAAGAGCTTTCTCTCGGGCCGATCACAAACTGTCAGGTTGGGCTCCCATCAATCGATCTCTAGGGAGCTCACTAAGGGGGTTCCACAGGGCTCATGCCTAAGCCCCACACTCTTTAATGTGTATGTGCCCCCCTGGTGGATATTGTGAGAGAATATGGGTTCACTCCAGTATCGTATGCTGACAATACTCAGCTTCTGTTCCCCTTCCATACCCTGACACCGGCAATTAAACACGCATTTGCCACCGGTATGAGAGCAGTATCTGATTGGATGGCCTCCAACTGCCTACAATGCAATGTGGGCAAGACGGAGGTCATGCTTTTTGGAGAAGCCCCCCTCCTGTGGTCGCCTGAGTGGTGGCCCCTGGATCTAGGATCTGCTCCTTGTCCTAAGCAGATAGTAAAAAACCTGGGGGTACGGCTTGACCAGGCATTACTACTAAAGGAACATGTGAATCTGGTGGCGGGAACCTGTTTCAGGACCATTGGGCTCCTGTGGTGTGTGTTCCCATTCCAGGATGACTGCTACAGGAAAACGCTGGTTCAGACACTGGTCGTCAGTAGATTGGATTACTGCAATGGACTGCTCCTATCTGCCAACAAGGAACAATTGAGTCGTCTGCAGGTGGTCCAGAATACTGCGGCCAGATTAGTTCTTGACGCTCCCCCCAGGTCCTCCTCATGCCCCCTTCTGCATAAACTCCATTGGCTGCCCATCCGCCAGCGGATTGAGTTTAAAGTGTGTTGTGTAATCCACAGATGTCTTCATGGATCTGGCCCTAAATATCTGGCTGAATTATTTCGGCTGTATATTCCGACCCGTTCGTTGCGCTCTAGCAACCAATTATTGCTTCAGGTCCCTCGTATTAAAAAGGCAAGACAAGGGGGTCGTGCCCTGTCCTACAAGGGCCCTACTCTGTGGAACACTTTGCCCCTCATCCTAAGACAAATTACTAACTTTTATGCCTTCAAGAAATCCCTGAAGACACATCTGTTTCCGGCTGTGTAAGATCTAGGGCACTCTATGACTATGATTCCGATCTGGCATCTTGGTAGATCATAAGCGCGGAGATACCCCTCGGGGTCGATTCCTGCGCTATAGAAGAACATAAAATAAATAAATAAATAAATAGTTCATTGGAACCGTATAATTGATTGGCTAACAATTTTCTCCCCTCCACACTTTCATGCTAATAAAAAGAGTAATCGGCCTGGGGTTCCAGAGTAGATTTAGAACATGGAAGCCGGCTCCTACAGTACAGTATATACATAAAGCAGCAAACTGAAATACAACGATTAACAAATAACTCCTACCCTGCCTGCCCCCAAACCTGTCACCGTCTCGTTTGCAAATGTATACCCATATCGTGGTACTGGGGGATGGTATCTATTTGCTGATCGGAGCAGTGAAGCCTAGGAATCCACTTGGAATTGGTTGTTGTGGAAGAGAGTATCATATATCATAAGCCCTTACACTATGTGTCATCACAGATCATAAGTGGGTCAAATAGGAGTGGTACTGTTCTGGAAAAGGTTGCGGGGTTAAGCCTTTGCCCGTAGTACAGAGGAAAGGTGTGTGTAGTCTGTCCCTGTCAAGACAAATAACAAGTGTTTCCTGTGCTGAGAAGTCTTCGAGTAGTGCACCCAATTCCATTGAGATGGGCTGCTTTCGCAGCACTCTGTATTCTTCCCTGCACAAAGTGCCTCTAGCAGCTATGCCCCATCACTTTTTCCCATGCAATTCACTTATTCTTAGCTATTCAAAGAAGTTTGAGGGTTTTTGAGTCCAAGGTAGTGGGTGTCACTTGGAATGACTCACTGACCTCCACTGAGAGCCTTTAACCCAACAGTACATTTAATTACTCTGCTCACTGTGAATGTTTGGTAACCACTTTGTCATGACACTTCTGTGTGCTGGAATTGTCTCAAAGTACTATGAAATGGCTCTATGCTGGCATTTTGGTCTATATAAACACATGAAAAAACAAGTAAAGGTTATAGTGATAATGCATATTTTTTTAGCTGATTGGAATTACAGCAGTGGAGGGAGGCAATTTTTATAAGCGCCGGGCAAAAAAATTACCAAGTAACATTACACAAATATTTTAGTTGTAAGGCATAAATTGCATAGCTCGTCCCAATCCCTGGACATCACCTACGGGCCGAAATCTGAAAATTAAAAGGAGATCAATTCCACTTGACTACCAAAAATACCGAGTCACACCAACAAGTTCTGAGGATACTATTTAATGTTCTGCACCAAGCCATTCTTCATCCCGGCTGACTATCTAACACAATCAGCAACCTGCTGTCTCCACCACAATCACTCATCAGTGACCCCCTTTTCCAGCTTGGTTTTGCAACAATGTTTTACACAAAGAGCACTGCTGTAGAATACACTTTTATCACTCTGCCTCCACTCCTTATACATCTGCATTACAACCCATTCCCACTTTGGTGCACTTTCGCACTTTATCACAGCCTCGCCGAATTAAGTGTGTCCAATAATCCGAGGGGCCAGTTTATCTTCAGAACCTCTGTTTAGTTTTTTTCCTTCACATCTAGCTACTCCCCAGGATGTTTTAAATGTGCCATAATTCTACCTTTACTGAAAAATCGAACTTCTAGCCCCTTTCTCTCTTGCTATTGTTCCGGTGCCCACGCTCCCCAATGTCCCCTCAATACTGATATGTCTGGTCTCCAGCCATCTTACACTCTAACTACACTTCAGCAACCTTCATAATGTCCTGTGGGTTTCCGCACTCTTCCCCAATGAAAAGTGCACTTGTGCACATTTCCAACTTTATCATCGCAAATCATTAAAAGTTCCTTTCTCCTCTCTTACTACATTTTGACTTATCTCTTTCTTCCTCTCATCTTTCCAACTGCTATGTCTCAGTTGCCTGGATCTCAAAAATATAATTTTGGCCTTGCTTGGATTCTGCTTCAATCATTATACTCAAAAATATCAGTATCGCCTTGCTTGGATTCTGCTTCAATCTGTATACTGATTACATTCATTTTTTCTAATTTCCTAGTTTTTCACCCAGCTTCCTCACTACTATTGCTGAGTCTCTAATCACTCATACAGAAACACTTTTAAGGCTGATTTCCTGTACTTTCCCTCCTAATCTGGCTCAACCTGCCATGCTGTCCATATTTTTTCCCCCTGATACACTGAAATTCACATTTTCTGCCAGAAATATGGAGGGGTCTCTTCAGTGCATTGTTTAAAGTGGGATTTTTCATTATCAACACAAACACTGCAGCATAATATCAAACAAGAAGGGACCAAGATTAACCCTTCTGATATGAACAGCCTGACTAAATCCTTCGGGGCAGAGTAAGTGACGCATCTTTAGAGATGCATCACTTTCCCTGCACCACCCTTAGAAACCCTTGTGCCACCATGGATGCACTATATTTACAATACAGCGCACCATGGCGCAAGGACTGCGTCAGAATTTCGGACACATCTGTTGGCACAAAAGTCACGCATTGCTGGAGTTGTGTCGCAAGCACGACACAACTCCAGCAATGGATCGGAAAGCCTATCCTCATTGTGCTGCGTTACTCCTTACGCCTGCTCCAAGCAGGTGTACGATTTTGACACAGTGGAGACCTAGAAGTGGCGCAGTGAAATCTTGTAGATTTCACTGCGTCACTTCGATGAGGCTTTTTTGCGTGGGAATGCCCACCCTGCATACATTATACCTGACGCAGGTATAATGTGACGCATGGCTTTACAACGTGACGCATCTCCCCAGATATGTCACGTTGCAAATTGGGCACATTTTTACACCACCGCTGCTTCACAAAAAATGAGGCAACAGCAAGGGGCTTGTAAATCAGCCCCATGGTCCTTTAGTAACATACAATCATATTTATATTCAGGTTAATTTTATACGTTTGGGAACGTTTATATAATTTTCAGCGAGAAAGTCTAGAAATATACAAAAGGAACAATTGTGTGACACTGGCTCCCATACTGGAAATGCACAATGTCATCTAATGAACTAAAATATTGTTACAACAAATAATTAAGCAGTGTGCTGCCAAAAAGAGCACTTTCCAAGCAGGAAGAGGTCCTGTGAATGTGTACATGAGGAGGGTGGAGTCAAAAGTACGCAGACAGGTTTGCTAGGAGTACTCACTGCACCCAGGCCGCTGACCGTAACAAACATAAGGCACTAACAGTAATAGCGCCGTGGGCTGCAGGCCCTCCACCACCGGTCTACAATACCAGCTTCCAGTAAGTGCAATTCACCTAGCACTATAATGCATCGCTTTGGTCTTAAGTGGAACTTGGATCAATAGCATTTCTTGATTTTCATTGGAAAACATCTACTCTCATCAGACAGAAATTCTTATAAGACAGAGTTGAAACTCGCAGCTTGGCATCCCATCTCAATGCACCCGTCCGATGACATGAATTTCTTATCCGGCAACTCATTTTACAATATCCTCTTTTGAAATGATCATTTTGGGCAAGGCATAAGATCTTTTGTCAGGCTCAGGCCACCTATGAGATGCGGGCTTTCTTTGGTTTTGGTTTGATGAAGGGCTTTCTTTGGTTTTATGCTGACACCTAGTGGCAGCCAGGGTTACTTGCCTTATCGAGATAATATGAATGTATCAGAGGCAGCACAATGCCCTGAAGAGCTGGAGCCTAGTGCAAATATTCAGGCCTGCTACTTCTTAGTGATGGCCGTGGGCACAGGACTTGCTCATTAAAATAACCCAGAAGTATTATTATGATGGAAGGTACTAAGTATAGCTGTTATGACAGTTCTGTGATTTAAGCACTCAACGCTGCTTGTAGGACTGAAAGGTAATCTGAGACAAAAGTCTAACTTTACGACTTTCGGTATTCACAGAGATCATTTACGATCATATCCCAGAAAGGGTTGCTCTTTTGCAATATGGCACAATTTGCTTTCCCCTCAGTGTTGACTGTAATGTTCACACTACAGTCAACACACAGGGAGCTCCCCTTAGTGTTGACTGTAGTGTTGACACTACAGTCAACACTGAGGGGAAAACAAATTGTGCACTGGGTCTACCATGATGCAAAGGAGCAAACTTTTCTGGGATATAATGTAGTGTCTGGCCACACCTTCTCCCTGCCCAAACTATTTTTGTGACCTCCTCTACTATGTATCACATCTAATGTTCCCTTTTGTAAAAATTGCATTCTGGCCCGTTGATTACACTTCATCCAGCCCTAGCCGGAGAGTATGGCTCGAGCCAGAGAGTACGGCCCGTGTGCGGAGAGTACGGCCTGGTGCGGAGAATCCAGCCCGACTGTGGACGTAAAGATACAGCTTGTAAACGATCTCTGTGAACACCGAAATTCGTAAAGTTAGACTTTTGTCTCAGATTTCTTTTGTCAATCAGCCTCATTGAGTGCCAGTATTTTGAGCAGCATTAGCAACCGTTATTTGCAATGCTACAAAATGCCAAAATTGTGACAGAAAATGCTACATAATAAATAGGCAGTTGTTGTTATTGTTATTATTATTATTGTCATTATTAATATTGTCGTTGCTATTAATATGTTCAGTGTTATTATTATCTGTATTATTATTCATAGTATTATTATTATTAGTATCACCGTTAAAGAAACTGTTATTCCATGTTATCTTTGACCTTAGAATAATTCTGAGAATTTCCTTGAAAAATAGATTTCCACCAAGACTCATTTACAGATGTGAACGGCCCTCTGTCGGATGTAGGTTGCAGAATTTAGCATGTATGGAAGCATTAACCACCGCTTACCATGTTTGTATGTATGTTTCTCATAGCCCACTCATAGTCACACAGATCGTTTGCTAAATGTATGATGCAGACTATCACGAGCACTTGGCCACCCAATGGGAGATACAGGTCTGATTACAATATAATATTACTATAAAAATGTAATGGACCCTTGACACTATTGTACTTTCTTACTTTTGTCATTCCAGAGTACTACTCCTTGACCTTTCTAGTGGCACTGATTAAATCAGGCCACTGGATGCATTTTAATTTTTACTTGTCTAAATAACTCTATTGATCGGTCCTGAAGAAGCGCTTTGGATGGTCTCCAGAAACCTTGAAATAGCACGAAACATGTTGGCCTAAAGTATATCCATTAGGGACATACTACATAACTAGCTACAGAGAGACATAGCACCCCTCACAGTAGCACTCATTTCTTAGCACTTTTTAACAATGACAGAGGGTTCACTTCTTTAATAAAATTCCTATACCCCCTCCAATCATTTTTAAACCACATATTTAGGACTTCACTGCCACCTACCCCCACGCACCTACACGTCGTTAGCAACAAGATCTGTGATAAAGTGATCATTCGGGGGACCCGTAGGGCATTGCAGCGCCGGCCCCACGAGGAGCACCAGCCCGATGATGAAGCATGACATCCTTCGGGGTGTGTGAGGACATCATAATAAGGACACACTGTCCCCCACTTATACAGTATTATTAGTATTCTTCCATTTTCACAGCCTTTTCTCACTTATAGGAACCTTGAGTCTATTTTGCTTAAAGTGCCTACTTTGGGAGCAAGAGTCACTGGATCTCCCAATAGCTCCCTGTGTCCCCCCTCTTTGTTTATATAGTACATTTGAAACACCTCTGGAGATGCAAACCCCCAGAGCCTTCACCTACTTTAAAGCTGGCAATAGAAATAAATGTTGGACCCCCAGACCCAACTCTTCAGTATAACCCCTGGACCAGTGGAAGACTCAGAAGGACTTCTGTGCTGCTCTACCGGAAGGACTACTTCCCTGCTACCCTGCTGCTGTGTTGTCCTGCTGCCTGAGGGAGAACAACTGGACCTGCATCTTGAACACAGGTACACCAGACTGACTCTAAGGGCCATTTGGAGCGCCTCCTGATCAAAGCCTTAGGGACAGAAAAGGCTTTAACCACCTTGGACCCGGCACCGGGATCCTGCCTACTACGAGTCTTGCCCCCCATGTCCTGGACCCTCCCAGAATGGCCTGATGGTACTTCCCAGCCCAGTTGTGGTCTCTTTGACAAAACTGATGCAGTGCAATGCATTGCCGTGCTTCCCCACCTCAGAACCATTGCAGTGATACAGATCTCTGATACAGGACCTCATATTGCCTCAGGACTGCTACTACACAAAGAATCCTCAATGAATGACCTTTCATCACTGCCTCATAGCTCCACCGGAACTGTAGATGAACAATGCATCCTGGACGCAGGTCCTTGAATCACAGCTCCTTGGTACTGCTACTGTGCAATGCATCCTTGATGCAGGATCTCACAGCCGTCACTCTGCGACGCATGCTCAACGTGGGACCTTGCAACGCTTCGCTACCCGGATTCAAGGTACTCTGTTCAGCTGGCCTAACTTGCTCCCTGTACCTGTCCCATGCTCCATCGCCAGATAACCCCAGTTGGCGCTTTGTGGTTTTAGGCACTATTTTCACTTTAGTCTTTAAAACTGCATATCTCCGGTTCTACTGATTGTATTTTTGTTGTTTTGGTCTCATATATTTTAGTAAATTTTGCTCTATTTTTCCTAGTTTCCTAAATTGGTGCGGAATATTTCTCATGCTGGGTTTTAACTTTATTACTGATTGAGGGGCTGCATAAATACTTTAAAAATTGCCTCTAAGTTAAACCTGATTACTTGCATACCAAGATATCAGAGGGTTAAGGACAGGCCAGCTTGTGTTTCACTTTGACAAGAATTGTGCTTGCTGCTTAAGTGGGGTTTTACCTCCCTCAACCAGTAACCCAATTTCCTACCTGGATCAAGACCCATCAGGGGTCAAATGTTATTTCAGAATGTCAGCATAGGTATTTCTATCAGCCTGATGTATATATTTGTAAATGAATGCAAAGTATTTAGTAGAGAGTGTGTATGTAATAAATATACTTTTCCTTTTCAAAGAAAAGGCATTAACTGGACAATCATTAATTGAGCGTTATTATTATGTACCAGGGAATTTCTTTATTTTGTTTTTTATTTTAAGAGTGTTATATACTACTGGCAAGACCCGAGGGAATCAGAGTGCTAAACAGCTATGTCACACCAATTATGAGTTAGTCACAGTAGAATACAAATACAGTTTCAAGAGTCTAGACAAATATTAGTCAATCACAATACAATAAAAATACAGTTTTAAGAGTCTAGTCATTATCATTAAGTAATAATGCATTATGATTATGGAGTTGAACGTCAAGTCATTGTGTAGGCCTTGCGTGAAAGATACATATAACTAGGTGGAATTTCCATGGTGCAATTGGTTAGTTATTTTCAGAAAATAAAGGTGCTGGTTTAGGAGAAATTTTGTAGCTGTCTCTTGAAGCTCATTAAGGAGTTGTTAGTTCTGATATGTACTTGGAGGGTGTTTCAGATTTTGGGGGGCGTTGCCTTAGAAATAGTGAAAAAGAGCTTTTTCTTTATGCCATTTGGAAAGAATGAGAAGAAATGTTTTGGAACGTCTTATATTTTTCATTTGGCCTGCTTTTCTAGGTTTAGCTGTGGGGTAAACAGTGTGTAGGGCATGGCAGGTGAGACAGGCAGTTTTAGGTTTACATTTCTGTATTAATTTCAGCATGGTCATCAAACATAACAATACATTAAGTGCACTTAAGTACCGCTGAGGATCCCACCAGCGTGAGATGGCTTGAAGGTAAATAGAACAAACCCCCCAAATACCCCTTCCCATCATTGCTTTCAGCCCGCATTCTGCACCAGCACTTTGGTTGAGGGGACCATAACCCCACTGGACACAGCAGCAAGAGCCGTCCAAGCCTCTACGTAGAGCCAGGTGGCGCTGAAAAGCTGCTCAGGGCTCCCGCGGCACGAAGCGCGTAATTCAACCAGCCCGCATTCTGCACCAGCACTTTGGTTGAAGGGACCACAGCCCCAACTGGACAACGCAGCTGGAGCCGCCCACGCCCCTACGTCATGCCAGGTGGTGCTAAAAACCTGCTCAGGGCTCCTGCAGCACAGGAGCTCGGTATTGCAACCAGCCCGCATTCTGCACCAGCAGTTTGTTTGGGGGGACCACAGCCCCCACCGGACACTGTGGCAGGAGCCGACCACACCCCTACGTCACGCCAGAAGATGCTGAAAATCTGCTTGGGGGTCTTGCGGTGTGGGACATGATTGGGCTTGCACGCCCGCGCCCAGGTAAAGCCCGGGCCAAGGGCCAGCCGGTCCATGCCCATTGGAGCCCGAAGGAGTCTGGGCCCCCACTAACATCTGAGCTTGGGGATCAAATGTCTCAAGAAGAGCTTTATTCAGTGTCTGTTTGCACACGTTTTAGTGCTTCACCCAACAAGGCACCAATTAATTTCAGTTTTCATCAAGGGTCATCTCTTATTGGGCTGTCTCTGCTTCTGCTAAATTTCTTGCTCTTATAATTACCCTGACTTTAATATTATTATATTCCTTGGATAATGGGCAAACGCAAGGCAGGGGAAGTTGTTATAAATGAAAACCAGGCTAAAAAAACTAGGAAATATGGGAAGGAAATATCTGGTACGGCTCAACCAAACTTGCAATCCCTGGCTGATATTGACCACCTTTTTGAGGAAGTTGAACAACTCCTAAAAACCAGCGAGAATAAAGTGAAAGAGAGAAGTCATCGGCCAATAGTCCCAACGAAAGCCTGTGAACAACCAGATTCAATCTCTAGTGGTGTTTGCTGCTCACACGAGCTTCTGGGAACTCTAAAGAAAACAACCCCTGTTAGGAACAACTCAAGTGGATTAGGGGCGATTGTGAACTCTGAATGCCTCTAGTACCCCAAAATTGATATAGTTGCTAATGTTCTCTGTCACAATCGATTTGCACTGCTGCAGTTGGCTGATGAGGCCACAGGGTCAGCTTCAAGCTTAGCCCAAAGGTATTAACTAAGTTTTATCTACCAACATTGCATGTGTCACCTCTCAGGATTTAAACAGTCATCTTGGAAGGCTGGATGGTAAACTGGACCATCCTAAAAATGTGTTTCCATTATTGTCAGGCCAATTTAACAAGTTATCTTCTGGCCCCTGTTTGTGTGAACATTCTAAAGTTTGACAGAAGGGGGCTTCCAAACACTCACCAGCAGCTCAGTCTAGTATGACTAGCAAAATGCCTTCTCCTATGTCATTAAGCTCTGCATCCCAACAAGAGATCCCAACTACCCATAATAGATCTCAACCGGGAAAATCGTGGTGTCCCAAAGAAGACAGTGAATAGCTCTCAGCATTGAGTGACCAATTCAAACTTAAAGTCACCAAGGTCATCAAGACCAAAGAATCCATGGAGCTGTGTTACCAACAACACGTCCCGTATTATTCAGCTGAGGATGATGGGCCATCACTTACCTAGTGACAGAAGTAGGTTGCCTAATTCTAATTTCCAGCGACCAACTTCCAACCAATTGAGAAGACCTTGTGTCAATGATTGCCGTTGGGAGTCACAAGCCTATCCACATCCTCCTCATCATAATTCTATTTTTATGGCAGAGGTCCATAAGTTGAAACCTGGTTCTTATGAAGACCCTGATGCTCTGGTTAACAAAGCAATCCATTGGCTGAGAGTTGAGCAGAAATGTGTCTCAGTGATTAGATCCGACATCGTGCTCGTCAAAAGGTATACATTGAGCTCATCAATTTATGACTGCAAACAAGCTGCCTCCATATCACCCCATCTGGTCAAAAACATAGTCAGATTCGAGTTAAGCACATGTAATTTGCATGGGAGCCGATCCCTGGGAATAAGGTTAAAGACATCACTGCCTTCCCCTGGAATTTCATGGAACTCTGTTTCTACCCAAACAAACTTGTCCCCTAAAAGGGACTCTAAATTACAAATGAAGTTGAGTGAATCTGATACGACTTGTTGATCATAGGTAATTTCTAATACTACAGGGTGCACCGATGTTATTGCTCAGTCTTCTGCTGATCAAAGTAACTCCGCTTTTTTTCCCGCCTACTAAAAGGCTGGTGTGCACACCCAGGAGTCGGTTGTATTTATACTTTCTGCATCCAAGTCATGGTTTTTCAGAGGAGACAGCTGAACATCATAAATACAAGTAAGACTATTTAGAACAATACGAAGAAGAATAAGAAAATACGGATTAAGAGTGAAGAGAATTTCTAAGACCCTTAATTATTCTCCGTTGGGTCAAGAGTAAAGTAAGGGAGCAGAACTCTCTAGCGTCCCTACCTCCCTTACAATTCTTCAAAAAGTTTTGTTAAATTCTACAAGAGGATTAACGCATTCAATACTTGTTATTAAGAATAGACTTTTCGCTTCTGAATAGACGCAAGGAAATGTATTACATTAATCATAAGAGAGTGGCTAGTCCTTGAAGGGAAATAGGTATTACAACTGCTATTGAACATCTCCATGTTGTTTTCTAGAATTAATTATTATGAGTATTACTGTAAATGTTTATTTGCCTAACTCTTTCCTTTTTAGGGTGGTGTTCTAGAGGTTCCCAGCTGTTTACAGAATAAATATCTAATCTAATACATTTGTGAGGAGCTCTAGAAGACTATCCAGAAGCTTCAAAGCAGTCTCACCTCTTTTCTATCCAAATTCCCCTTCCCCTGGAAGAATACCTCTCAATAAGAAATTAATTTATTATAGTTGAGGGTGTTCATTAGGGGGCTCTGGGAAAGTATCTTCTGCTCCTGTGGAACCATTGGCACCAGGTTAGTGTTTGACAGATTGAAGTGCCAGACACCTTCCACATGGGCAGAATGGCTGAAAGATTGGATCTGAAGGGGTTAGCAGTAATGTTAGAGAACATGCAGAGTCAGCTTAACTCTACCATAGAAGAAAACAAGATGTTGAGAGATGAGATAGACAGATCACATCAAGAGTCACAACATCTACTTCAGAGAATAAATACAATTTCAGCAAGCCCCTTCACTGTTCCTAAAGAGGGAAAAAAGGAGGCTGGGTAACCTTTGTATGTACTGCAGAAATGCAAGGCACTTTGTGAAAGAGTGTCCTAAGAGACCGAAGACTAACCAACCGTTAAAAGAAAAACACTGTCGGTAAAAGGAGCTGCACTGATGAGGGTAAAAGACCAAAAGTCAACTCCAAAACAGCAGCAAGTAGCAAACACTTTACAAACGGCAGCCCCACTTCTTACAGTGTCCTTTACTGCAAGATACAACCAGAAGACTATAAAGAAGGTATCCATCATGATTGATTCCGGGGCTATGGGAAACTTCTGCGATATTTAATACACCAAAGAAATGAAGATTGGATCTGTTCAAAAAATGATCGTAGAAGTAGTTTGAGCCGTCGATGGTACCAATCTTTTTTCGGGCCCCATCACTGAGGAAACGGAATTGATAGAGTTTACCGGATTAAACGGTCACTGTGAGGAGCTGAGATTCCATTTGATAAACGCGCCACAGTTCCAGTTGATCCTAGGACTGCCCTGGCTTACTGAACATAATTTGGCTAATGACTGGGAGAAGAGGACAATAAGTATGATCTCTAGATACTGTCAAGAGAACGGCTTTGGAAAGATCCATGAGAAGGCCGGTCCGTCTCAACCTAACATGCTAGCCCAATGTTCACAGACAATCAATTCTGTGATCCCTACAGAGATTCCCAGAGAATATCAGGAATTTGCAGCAGTTGTTGATGAGGTAGAAGCAGACAAACTCCTGCCTCATAAATCATATGACTGCAAGATCGATCTTGAACATGGAGCAAACCTACCCTGTAGCTGGATATACGCTCTCACTAAACCTGAGAACCAGTATCTAAAAGAAAATTTGGATAAATATCTGGCCAATGGTTTTATCCGCCTTTCTCAATCCCCCTTCTCCTCTCCTTTATTCTTCGTCACAAAGGAATCTGGAGAGCCTAGGACTTGCATTGACTATAGGGGCTTGAACCTGGTAACAATCAAGAACAGATATCCTCTGCCCTTGATTTTGGTCCTGCTGGACCAAGTTAAGGGGGACAAAATCTACACCAAGGTGGACCTCCGGAGTGCCTACCACTTAATAAAAGTAGCAGAAGGCGATGAGTGGAAGACGGGCTTTTGCACTCGTTTTGGACTCTTAGAGTATCAGGTCATGCCCTATGGCCTGTGCAATGCCCGACAGCTTTTCAGCATTTTGTAAATGTCATATTGAGAGAAATTTTAGACCAGGTCGCAGTTGTCTACATAGACGACATCTTGATTTTTTCTGAAAATGATGAAGAACATGTGATGCATGTCAAGGCCACCCTAAAAAGATTTCAGGAACATCAACTATATGTAAAATTGGGCAAATGAGCCTTCCATATCCGAGAAATTGAATTTTTAGGATTCATTCTGTCCTCAAAAGGAGTTCCCATGGACTCTTCTAAGGTTGAGGTCATTTGAGAATGGCCATCCTCAAAATCTGTCGTTTGTGGTACCTAATTGATTGGAAACGTTTTGGCCTAGAGGAAAGATCCTGGGAACCCAATCAAAATGTGCATGCATCAAGACTGATAAAAGAATTTCATAACACCTTTCCCAACAAACCTCTTCTGTGTGAGAGGCCTTAGGAAGGGGGGTACTGTCAGGTATGCAAATGCAACATTAAGTTCCAAGAGAAGGGGTAATAGGAGAAGACCTAGAAGTCACAAAGACCCCCAATAGAGAATCCAAATACATTTTGCCCGCTTCCTTCTACCTACCCTATTGCAGAAACTCAGCACCAGCGGCTTCAAGGAAATCCAACATGGCAGCCTCGATGTTCAGAAAGGTAAGGGCTCTATGCCTTCAGCTGTATCCTTGAAGCCTGAAGTTACTAGTGCGGATGTGCGACGCTCACGCAGTGCACGTCAACTGTGACTTTTCCTGAGAGAGTAGTGTCTCTCCTTCGCGTCTCAGAGAGTTTGTTTTGAAGGTTAAACTCTGCCTTTTTTCCCTGCCTACTAAAAGGCTGGTGTGCACACCCAGGAGTCGGTTGTATTTTTACTTTCTGCATCCAAGTCATGCTTTTCCAGAGTAGACAACTGAACATTCAGAAGTACATGTAAGACTATTGAGAACAATACAAAGAATAAGAAAATACAGATTACGAATTTCTAAGACCATTAATTATTCTCCGTTGGGCCAAGAGTCAAGTAAGGGAGCAAAACTCTCTATCGTCGCTACCTTCCTTACAATGCTTCAGAAAGTTTTTTTAATACTACAAGAGGATTAACGCATACAATACTTGTTATTTAAAAAAGACTTTTCATTTCTGAATAGGTGCAAGAGAACGTATTACATTATTGTTATTGTTATTGTTATTTTAGATTTATAGCGTGCCCAACCACCTGCAGGTCTCTAAGCGCTTGGAAATCGATGTTATTACAATAACTTGGCTCACTCCTCAGAGAGACACAGCTACAAGGCTACATTGCGATCAGGGCTCTTCCGAACAGCAGAGTTTTCAGTGATTTCCTGAACCGTAGGAGATTCACCTCCCTGTGTAGCCCCTCAGGCAGCTTGTTCCATAACTGGGGGGCCAGAACAGAGAAGGCTCTCCCTCCCTTAGTCACTAATTTGTAGCGGGGGCAGACCAGTAGCTGAGAATCCGATGATCTAAGTATTCTCTTTGGGTTGTATACTTCCAGACGAGCTTTGATGTAGGCCGGAGCATGGCCGTAGATCGCCTTGTGCGCTATAGAAAGGCTCTTAAACTCAACCCTCTCTTTAACAGGGAGCCAATGAAGGTTTTGAAGTAGAGGGGAGGCCTTTGTTCATCTGGGCAATCCGAAGATCAGTCGTGCGGCGTCATTCATTACGACCTGGAGTCTGTTGGTCAGTATTTTTGGGAGGCCAAGATACAGGGCATTCCCATAATCGATCCGTGAGATGACGGTTGCTGCTACAATTGAGCGCATCATAGAATGAGAGAGGAAGGGGACTAGCTTTCTTAGTTGTCTGATGATGTTCGTGCAGATTCCAACAACGGTGGAAATTTGGCTGCACATTGACAGATCACAATCTAGTTTGATCCCCAAGCTCTTTACGTTGGCACTAGGCTTTGGGGCTACTCCAAACTCTGCAGGCCAATACAGATCACTCCACGGTGAGGTGGTAGATGGAATTACCAATACCTCGGTCTTATCCAGGTTGATCTTTAGTAGGTTTTCTGTCATCCACCCTACGGTATACCTCAGGATGTTTTGAGCTTGGATTTGTGCTGTCCCTGTGTTATCGATACTCAGCACAAGCTGAGTGTCGTCAGCATAGTTGAAGACTCTACAGCCCATCTCGGCCAAGGATGCAATCAGAGGCTGCAGGTAGAGATTAAACAGAAGTGGGGACAGTGCGGAGCCCTGTGGTACCCCGCACTCTAAGAACCCCACCTCAGATATCAAATCCCCCAGTTGTATCCTCTGTGTCCTTCCCAAAAGGAAGGATTGCAGCCACTTAAAGGCCAAGCCTTTGATCCCAAAGGCCTCCAGTCTTCCCAGGAGCAGGTCATGGCTGACGGTATCGAACGCCGCTGACAGGTCTAATAAGATCAGGGCGCTCGGTTTTTTGCTGTCAGCCATGCCTCTCAGTTTGTCTAACACCGAGAGCATCACTAGCTCGGTGCTATGGTGTGCTCGAAACCCCGCCTGTCGCTCATGCAGTAAGCCATGGGATTCGAGGTACAGGGACAGGGACTTCAGCACGTGTTGCTCTAGGACCTTTGCAAGGAAAGGCAACTGGGAAATCGGCCTGTAGTTCTTCAGGACAGCCGGGTCTGCGCCTGGTTTCTTCAGCAGGGGTCTAACTCGCGCCTCCTTGAGATCACCTGGTAAATACCCTGTTTCTAGGGACCTATTGAGGAGAGAGATAATCCGAGCTTCCAGTAGCGGCCATGCCACACGGAAAACATTCGGGGGACATGGGTCCGCTGGGGAGCCAGATTTGGTTTTACCCATTAGCTGCTCTAGGCTCAGCTCATCCAGCTCAGGGAACTGTACTATAGAGCAGTGAGCAGGATTATGGGCCTCAGAATGTATAGTGTCACTATTCACCATACTATTCTTGATTTCCAGGATGATGGTCTTTACTTTTTCTAAGAAATACCCCTGGAAGGTGTTACAGTTTATGGGAGACTCAGAATTCTCCTGTTTTTTACTCAACTCCGACAGGATTTGAAAAGTCTCCTTCTGGGTATTACTAGCCTTCCGTAGGCGAGACTCATAGTACTCCGCCTTAGCTTGTGAGATAAGTTTTTTATACAGATGGAGTGAGTCTTTATATTGGTTCTTTGCTGTATCCTGTTTAGTTTTCCTCCAGATTCTCTCCCGAGCTCGAAGTTTTCTTTTTTGTTCTGTTAATAATGGGGTAAACCATGGTGCCTCTTTACCAGGTCCTTTTATTAACTGAGTTTTTTCCGGCGCTATCTGATCAATAGCTCTGTTCAGGCTCTGGGTTAAGTCCGCGTATTCTACATCCATGCTTTTATCTGTATTCGTCAGACAAGCCGTCTTCGGGAACACCGAGGTCAAATCAAAAGAGAGTGGCTAGTCCTTGAAGTGAAATAGGTATTACAACTGCTATTGAACATCTCAATGTTGTTTTCTAGAATGAATTATTATTAGTATTACTGTTGATTTTTATTTGCCTATCTCTTTCCCTTTTCGGGTGGTGGTCTAGAGGTTCCCAGCTGTTTACATAAGAAATATCTAATCTAATACATTTGTGGAGAGCTCCTGAAGACTATCCAGAAGCTTTAAGGCAGTCTCTCTTCTTTTCTATCCCAATTCCACTTCCCCTGGATAAATACCTCTCAATTAGAAATTAATTAATTAATTATAGTTGAGGGTCTTCATTATGGGGCTCTCGGAAAGTCTCTTCTGCTCCTGTGGAACCATTGGCACCACGTAAGTGTTTGACAACAGTACAAGTCCCTTGTGGAAGGCCTTTCATGTTCCTGAGACCTCCACAAGAGAACAAGGGACTAAACCAACAAGCCTTTGGATTGCACACTTCAGGGTGCCACACAGCTGCAGATAGTCAGCCAGGCCAGCCGCTATTCAGGAAGAGTGCACTGTCCCATCCAATGGCAGTAATTCTCCTTGTGCACAACTGATTCCTCTGGCAGTGTGCCTCACACAGTTCCGGGATCTCCAGTCCCACGTCCCCACAAATGTATCTTTCCCTTTCTGAAGTATGGAACCAGTAGTTAAGTGAAGTTTGGGCTGGGTCAGAAGGATGCACTTTGAACCACAGATGTTTACCCTAAATCTCAGTCCTCTCTGCCATGGGGCCATAAAATGCAGATCTTAATCTTTAATGGGGCAATGATCTGGCTTCCCAGAGGCCGTGTCAAAACCTCTCCCTCCAATCTATCCAGCCAGACCCTCACATGGCAGGGTCTGTCATTCCAGTCGCATGCCCAATATTTATAGCTGTTTCTGGAGATTGCACAGATGTGCTACCCCACCCTCCAGTGTGGACTGGAGCCAAACTAAAAGGCACACAAAAGGTTTAAGAGCAGAGAAAGGTCCACTTTCTGGAAGTGGCATTTCTAAACTATTAATGACAATGCCCTCTTTACCACAGGAGAGGGTTTGTCATAGTGAATCCAATGATAGGAAACTTTATGAGGCTCCTCCACTGTAAGCCACTATTGCAGCTTGAAGGAACTTCAACCGTTCCCCCATGTTAACCTACAGGAAGAGCAAACCTCCTAGGTAGTGAGAACACACATGGGTGTGCTTCATTACTGGGCAGGGATTGTACATGTGTTCCTGCCTTGCCTTTCACCTACTACTTTCCTTAAGAATTACCCTAGGGGTGCCCTTGTGGTAGTGAAAGGTCCCCTCAGGATTGGCCAGTGTTTTAGGAAATCCATCCTGAGCATAAGTGCAATTGTCTACACCCAGACCTGCAATGGTGAGCTTGGGACCTGTTTAAAAACAAAAGGTAAGCACCACATCCTAACATGTGTAGGAACGGTGCACACACTTTCACACTGCATTTACAATGGGAAAGTGCCCAGATCCCTAAGGCCACTAAAAGAGAATCAGCAAAACCCTCGTGTGCCCAACGGGAAGAGAAGGCCTCCTAGGTAGGGGAAACTCACATGGGGGTTCTTCACTACCTGGGCAGGGAACACCACGCCATGCCTGTGCCATGCCATGCCTTTTGCCTACCACTTGCTCCACCCCTCAAGGCTTACCCTAGGAGTGTTCTAGTAGTAGTGGAAGGCCCACTCAGAGTTGACTAATGAGTTAGAAATGCCAAACTGAGCACAGGCGCAACTACACATCCACAGGCCTGCAATGGCAGGCTTGATAGATGTTTTAAAGGCTTTTTTGGTGGGTGACACAATCAGTCCAACACCCCATCATTAGCCAGTGCAGTACCAGTGGTGTACCTTTTCACCGGGTACTCACAGGTACAACACCTGAACCAATCAAGTAAGCACTGCTTCCTCGCATAGAAGGAATGGCACCCGCTCTTTCAAGTTGCGTTAAAGTGAGAAAGCACCCAAGAATGGTTATGTCCACAGGGGGACCAAAGCAAAAAGAACAAATGATGGATGGAATGTTGGTGTGTTAGATGTATATCTATCAGTCATATGGTTTCATCATGGTTAAACCCCTATACAAGTTGTTTGTATTCCTAGCCTTCTGTATGAGAATCCCTTGTGCCCCAATTCATTTATTTATTTATTTGAAGTTTTATATAGCGCTGGCTCCACCCAAGGGTATTAAAGCGCTTAACATTATTACGATGATATTCAAAAGAATACAGAACAATTGTATCAAAAGTAGCAATCAATCATGGTACGTAAAAATATCATAATGAGTGCTATAGAGTCATTGGAGAGAGAGAGAGAAAGATATAGCATGAAAGGATGTTGTAACACATTATACTACTGTAAACATATAATAGGTTCATTTGAGAGACTCAAGCTGGCAGGTAGGAGGCATGAGTAAGGTTGGGTGTGGTTTGTTGGGTTGAGGAGAGAATGGAGGAAAGGGGTGTAAGGGGGTGGGAAGGGGGATTTGGTGAGGGGTGAGTGTATTTGGGAGAAGGGCACGTGCAGCAAGTGCAGTAAGAGAGGGATTAAGAACCCCAGTATTTGTAGAGCAGGTGTATTTTAACGTCTTTTTTGAAATTGAGATAGGAGGGGATTTCTCGTAGATTTTTAGGCAGGGCATTCCAGATGCTGGGGGCCTTTCCAGAGAAGGATCGGGATTGTGAGGCTTGCTTTTTCAGAAGAGGGGGGATGAGGAGAAGAGAGTTGGTGCTTCTCAGCGGGCGGGCACAACGCGCTCTGTTGAGTTTGTTAGAGAGGTAAGGCGGGGTCTTTTGGTAGAGGCTATTTTATAGTAGGATCGGCCTTCAATAGGAAGCCATTTAAGGGCCTTGAGGGCAGGTGAGATGTGGTCGAAGCGTTAACAGTCCGTTGTGAGCCTAGCCGCTAGGTTGAGAACAGATTTGAGGGGGGCAAGGTGAATTTTGGAAGTTCCGGAGATTAAAGCATTTCCGTAGTCAATTTTCGAGAGGACTAGAGATTGGACAACCGATTTGAAATCTTCCGCTGGAATAAAAGGTTTGATTTTTTTGAGATGTCAGAGTATGAAAAGTGCTCCCTTTGCTGAATTTTTCATATGGGAATTAAGCGTTAGCTTATTGTTGATGGTGATGCCAAGAGATTTTACTGATTCAGCGAGAGGGAGAGAGCAGTTTAAGGCATTAAGGTCAGTGACCCAAGTCTGAATGGGGAGAGGATTGTTTTTAGGAGCGAAAAGAATGATTTCAGTTTTGCTAGGGATTGAGTTTGAGGTGATTGGAGTAGAACCAGGCTTGGATCTTGGTTAGGGTAGTGTTGAGGTGTAAGATATCGGAGTGGGATTTAATTTTATAGTACAGTTGGGTGTCATCAGCATACAGGTGGTAATTAATTCCGGCTTGTTTGATTATGAGGGTAAGGGGTTCCATAAAGAGGTTGAAGAGAGTGGGAGAGAGGGTAGATCCTTGAGGGACACCAAGGGAGACAGGTGTGGGGCAAGGGAGGTGGTTTTGAAATGTAATTTGTTGGGTTCTGTGTTGGAAGTAGGAGGTGAACAAGTTAAGGACAGTGCCATTTATGCCAAAGCGATCTTGGAGTGTATTAGGTAAGGTTTAGTGGTTAACTGTATCAAATGCAGCAGTTAGATCGAGAAAAGTTAGTAGGCAGGACTCCCCCGTAACCAGGGCGAGGTGGATATCATCTAATATATTAAGCAATGCAGTTTCTGTGCTGCAGCCTTTGCGGAAACCGGATTGTAGAGGGTTGAGTAGGTTGAAAGAGTCTATGGGGTCGATTCCGATCCGGTAAAATGCGCTCCGAATCGTCGTACGGAGAGTTTTTTCCCCATACGAATCGTACCCGTAGACGTTCCGTACGTACGACGAAGTACGATCCGTACCAGGTGCCAAACTCCGTACGAGTCGTACAGGACTCCGTACGACTCAAATCTCCGTACGAGTCTCACTCGGAACCGGCTGTACGCGACATCTCTACGGTTCGCGGCTGGTTTTTACGACCCAGCAAGTACGATTTGTGTCGGGTACGCGCCGTACGACCCTTTTCCTACGGGAGCTGAAAACTATCGTAAACGCAGAGTTCGCGCCGGAACAGGTACAAAACGCCCCCCCCCCGGGTACGGCACGTACCCCCCATGATCGCAGGGGTACGCGCCGTACCCCTGCGATCATGCGGGGTACGTGCCGTACACCCAGCGTACATGGGGTACGCACCGTACCCCATGTACGGTGGGTGTACGGCACGTACCCCATGTATGCTGGGTGTACGGCACGTACCCCGCATGATCACAGGGGTACGGCGCGTACCCCTGCGATCATGGGGGGTACGCGCCGTACGGTGTGTAGGTGATCGTGCGCTTTTCCGTACGAATCGGCGTGTACCGTACGAATCGCGTCCGGGTCGGCCGATCGGGATCGGAATCGTCCGGTCGTACGGCGTCCGTACGAGTCGTACAGAAACGGCTCCGGATACGATTCGTACGGACGGGGATTTTACCGGATCAGAATCGACCCCCATGTGTTTATCTAATTGAAGAAGGGCACATTTTTAAGGGCTTTGGAGAGAAGGGGGAGGTTGGAGATGGGGCGGAGGTTATTAGGGTCATTGGGATCGGCTTTGGGGTTTTTAGGGATGGGTGTGATTTGTCCAAGTTGGAGGGAAACAGGGACACACCCCGTAGAAAGGGAAGAATTGATGATATTGGTCCAGTAAAGGACGATGATATGCTTAAGATCATGGACGAGGGAAGATGGCAGTGGGTCTTTTGTGTGAGAGGACGGTTTTAATTTGGATAAGATGTTAAGATAAGATGTTAAAGAAGAGGGGTGGATTTCCAACGTTTGGGACACGGGATTGAAATTATGCCAGGAGGCATTGTTTTTAAGCAGAGGTTTAGTGGGGCAAGATTCAGGCAGGCTAGATGAGGGGAGGTAAAGTGACGGAGTGGGGGGGAGAGATAGGGGGAGTATGGTGTTGGGGTCGCATCAGGAGGACATTGGGGGGTGGGGGAGGCTGAGTTATCTGGAAGGATTGATACATTTTGGCGATTTTTTCGCTGAAAAAGCTTGCAATTTCTTCACATTTGTTAGTGGAGGCCAAGAAGTTGAGGGGGGCCATGGAGGTTTGGTTTCTAACAATGTTGAACAGTTCTCTGGGTCAGTTCTTTGCCCGGGTGAGTTGCGCGCAGAAGAAAGATGCCTTTTCAGAGAAAATGTGTTTTTTTGTAGGTAGATCTAGCGGTTCTAAGGAGGGTTAGATGGGAGGGGGAAGGATGATGTCTCCATGTTCTTTCTGCGAGTCTAAGTGAGCGTCTTTTATTGTTGAGTTCAGAGGTAAACCATGATTTGGAGGGGATATTTTTTTGTGTTTTCGTTTTGAGAGGGGCAAGTTGGTCTAAAACCTCAGAGACAGTTTTATTATAGTGCTCCGTGAGTTTGTTTTCATTGAGAGAGGGTGGGGTCTATCCTCTCTCCCACTCTCTTCAACCTCTTTATGGAACCCCTAAACCCCACTTGCTTAAAATATTTCAACAAGCTTTCCAAGGACATCCACCTATCTCTTGGTCTTTGGCTACTATAGTGATATTCAAAAAAAGGGGAAGGATAGTAAGAAAATGGGATCATACAGGCCAATTTCCTTGATTACATCTGATAGCAAAATCTTTTCCAAAATACTAGCAAACAGATTAAATGATATAATGCCAACTATAGTATCCAAAATCCTACATGGCTTCATAAAAAAAGAGGGACACAACTGACCATGTTAGACGTATTATTACTTTATTAGATAGGGCGCAGGCCACAGGATCCCCAGTCGGCGTTATATTGTTGGACGCTGAAAAAGCTTTTGACAGGGTTGACTGGGGATTCCTGTGGTCCGTGTTAGCATGGAAAAGGTTTCCGAAAGAGTATATTCAAGCAGTTCAGGCGTTATATAATAATCCAAAAGCCGTAATACGCATTGCTAATGGTGTATCCAATCCTTTTTTGATTACAAGGGGGACAAGGCAAGAATGTCCTTGCTCCCCCTTGTTGTTCGCGCTTTATATTGAGCCATATTTAATTAGATTAATAACAGAAATTAGGATTATTCCGGTTACGCTACATCATGTTGCCTATAAAGTCTTGGCATACGCCGATGATGTGGCTGTCGTCACGTCAGATGTAGCACTAGCATTACCTAAAATAATAGAACTTGCCCAAGAATATGGAGAATTTTCTGGATACAAATTAAATATTTCAAAGACCCAGCTCATACATTCGACCGTAGGCAAACCAGACGATCTAATATTTTCCTCTACAGCTTCCTATCTCGGTGTGACAATCTCTGCTAAAGTTGAAGATATTGTTGGACTGAACACAGACTTGCTATTATCTTCCGTAAATAGGACTCTCGAGAGGCTGGACAATTTACATTTATCATTATATGGCCGTACAAACGCAGTAAAAATGATCATATTCCCCAAATTTTTGTATTTATTTCGTACTATACCATTATTGTTTTCTTCTGCTTTTTTTGGTAAATTAGATAGAATTACTTCAAGGTTTATATGGGGTTATCGGAGAGTCAGAAGATCTCTGAAATGGTGCACTTTGCCTAAACTAAGAGGAGGATTGGGGGCCCCGAATGTTAGATTATATTACTGGGCAATCTTTTTAAAAGCTATGGGTATTATGATCTTTCCAGATTTTTGTTTGGATGAAGCAATGGCCCCCTCTATCTATGAGATGCTGCTAGGAGTAGAAGTCCGACAGTGTTTACTTAGATTAATAGAACCAAGTTATTACAAGAAAACAAAGTTCAAGGTTCTGATCGCAGCATTTCAAATCTGGAAACAATTTAATAAAAAATGTTGTTTTAATATGAAGCTAAACTATTATACACCATTTCTGAAAATTTCTTCGCTTCCCGATATTTTCAGGGACTCTATGATGCAGAGATGGATAGACCTCAAGATCAGCTCATTTGGAGATCTGTTTCAGAATGGGCAAATGGTATCATATTCATATCTGCAGGACAATTATACTTTAATAAGGGGAGACTTTTTTAAATATCTCCAAATTCAAAGCTTTATCGAATCTAAAAATCTAATCAATACTAGTTCTATGAATAAAATAGATGTGCTGGAAAGTTGCATCAGGAGAAAAAGAATTGGCACGATATATCAACTGATTTTAAACAGAACAAAAGGTGATCTTGAGATTTATACTAATAAATGGCAAATTAATCTAGGAATAGAAAAGGTTGATATACCCAGATCTTTAGAAATGGGCAATATGGTATTATTCAATGGGTCTTTTAAAAGCCAACACTTTATGGCCGTGTTTGACCTATATTATACACCGGCAAAATTGGCACTATGGAAAGCAAAGGGGGGCACGAGCTGTAGTCGTTGTGGGCTGGCAGCTGCCAATTCAACCCACATGCTTGTTCTGTGTCCAAAGTTGAATCAATTTATACAAGAAGTACAAAGGTTTCTAGACAGCATTTTAGAGTCATCACAGGTATTATCACCAGAACTAATGATACTGGGAATCCAAGCTGACCAAATTGGTATTAGAACAGTCGAAGAAGAAGGTTTCTTATTCATAGCTGTGTCAATATATAGATACTGTATAACTTCTCGTTGGCTGGATGTGGATCCTCCAGCCTTCCATCTGTGGCAGTCAAAATTACTTAGTGTATACCGGCTTGAAAGCGCAGTATATAGACTTAAGAGCCGGCGGAAGAAGATGTTTGGCAATAAATTATGGTCACCCATTCACAAATGGATCTAATTTGGTTTATAGTGACTTTATAATCTAAGTGAATCTGTCTTTTTTTTATATATATATACTGCTATGCTGTATTCTATGTAATTCTTTTTTCTTGTCTGTAATATTGTTATAAAATTGTACCTTATAACTTTCACTGCCAAAATAATAAAAAAAATTATTTTAAAAAAAAGAGAGAGGGTGGGGTTAGATGAAGTTGGGATTGGAGTTTAGACTCAAGTGCACCCAGAGGGATTTGCTTAAGATTTCTAGCCATAATCGTGGTTTTGTTGTTTCTAGCAGGGGTGGGCGGGGATGATGAGGAAATCTTGAACAATATAAGGTGGTGGTCAGACCAATCAATGGGGATGATGTTGGATAGGGATGCTAAGTCCTCATTAGCGATGATAGCGTCAAGAGTAGCACCTTTGGAGTGGGTTGGGAAGTGGCAGAGTTATTTGAGGTCGCTAATCTCAAGAAGATTAGTGAGAAGGTTATTTGTGGGATCCTCAGGTTCGTTCCAGTGAAGGTTAAAATCATCAAGAAAGAGATTTTTAGAGTTAGAAAGTAGCGATTGCGTAAGAAGGTCTGATAGTTCTTCTGCGAATGACAGAGGTTCACCAGGTGGGTGATAGATATTGTGTAGTTGTATTGGTGCAGATCGCTTCAAATTAAGTTTGGCTCCAAGGTATTTGTTATATATTCATAATTGCTTGTTTCTCCTTGTTCTCTCGTGCTTGCAGGCACGAGAGATCTCCAATGTTGTTCTAGAATTCCCACGTTCAGTCTCGAGGATTCCTTGAACGTCACTTTGGACGTTGGCTTCCTCAAGACTGGACGGCTCTGGTTGTGGGTGCTTTACCTAACATTTATTACTGGAATAAACACAGACTAGAACCTATGCGAGTCTCAGTGATCATTACATAACATATTTGGCGACGATCGGGATTTCTCCGCACCCACCGCCAGTCAAGACTCACCAGGACGACTCGACCACTGTTCGTCTTCCACCTCTTCAACTGAACCTGCCTCCAGTCCAGCTCTGTCACAGGTCGTATACTTTTGGACACTATCTCCCGTCCATCACCTGGCTCCCGGCGTGGATTTTCCTCATGTCTGGCATTTTCCCCGGCGCTGCTTGTTTCTCTCAGTTGCTGTCTCGCGCTCAGTCACGCGCGCAACGTTCCAACTTCCTGCTCGCGCTGCTTCACGCGCACTACGCCTTCACCGCCAGACAAGCCCACCGCCTCTAGAAAATCACGTTGTCCTGTCACCTTGACAACGACGCCGGCGGCCATTTTCAGCGACCATATAATAAAACCTTCGTCTAGCATTCTGTGCAGCGTTAAGCACATTTTACTGCTGTCAATTTCATTTTCAACTACAGCGATAGGCACGCTTCATTGCCTACCATATTTATTTGACTTCATCTTTTCACCAAAGTCATTTATGACACAGCGATAGGCACGCTTTACTGCCTACCATAATCATTGACATTTCATTGTTATTACAAGTCTTCAAGTAACTACAGCGATAGGCACGCTTTACTGCCTACCATGTTCATTTGACATTTCATTGTCATTACAAGTCTTCAAGTAAATACAGCGATAGACACACTTTACTGCCTATCATATTTACTTTACTTTATTACTTTACACTTAGAGCCTTTCATTTACCATAGTGATAGACATTATTCATTGTCCTTCACAAACATTTCACCATGACTTCTTCTCAACAGTTTCAAACACCAGCTCCTTTCCTGCAAACTCCTGGAAAACCTACTCTTGCTTGGCGCAATTGGTTCAAAAGTTTTGAAAACTATTTAGTGGCCATTGATGCTACCAAATATGATCCTCCTCGCAAGGTTGCTATTCTTTATGGGTGTTTGGGAGTTGCTGCTCAACAAGTTTTTGAAAACGTACCCCATATTTCTGCTCCCACTGGTGAAGCAGGTGACGGCTGGAATGCTTACGAAGAAGCCATTGCTCGTCTCAATAAACAATACGACGATGAACCTAGTATTGTTTTAGAACGTCATAATTTTTTCAAACGTAAGCAAAGTGTTGATGAAAGCGTAGAAGACTATATCGCTCAACTCAGAATCCTAGCTTCTACCTGCGAATTTGGTGCTAGTACAGATATCTACATCAGAGATCAATTTATCTTGGCTTGTTACTCGAAGAAAGTCCAAGAGCGTTTGTTAAGCTGCAAAAATCCTCCTTTATCCGAGACAGTTGATATCGCCAAAGGGATTGAACGTGCAACTTATTCATCTAAAATTCTACAAGAAAGTCTATCTCAACCCTCCGTTCATTTAGTTGATCAAGCTTCTGGTTTCACTTCCATTGACCTTGTCAACAATTCCTCAAGACAACCAAACAAGAAACCACTCATTTGCTACAGTTGTGGATCCAGGAATCATCTTGGCAATTCTCCTACGTGTCCTGCTTCTGGCAAAAAATGCTCTTCCTCCAAGAAAATTGGACATTTTCCCTCTGTTTGCAGAGGTCGCAAAAGATTCACTAGAGTCAATAATATTGAGTTTCAAGAAAATGTAGAGTCTTGTTCCACTAGACTCAATGATGTTATGTTGTCCATTGAATGTGATTCTATCGAGTTTGCTAAAATTAAGAGTCCCTTGTGTGAATTGTTGATAGGCACAATTACAATCCAGGTCAAAGCTGATTCTGGGTCTCCTATCACCATTTTATCCGACCTTACGTTTTATGCTAATTGGAGTCATGTTGTTCTTTCAGAGTCAGACGTCAATCCCAAGGCCTTTGGCGAAAAGGACATCGATATGTTAGGCTTCTTTTATTCTGACATTGCTTGCCTAGGCAGATACACATTCACTAAAGTCTATGTTGCCCTCAAGGGCAGGGATATTGTAGGTTGGTTCGATTTAGCCAGAATGGGTTTGATTCTCAAACCTGGATCTGATCAACCCATTGCCCTAGGCGACATTCCTGATGACTATTATACTAGTCATGATTCTGGGATCTTCAATATTTCAGATCTTTCCTTTCCCATAGTCAAAATGGACACCTTACTGAGTTCTTTTCCGAACTTATTTAAAAATAAGGTTGGCACAGTGCTTGGTTTTAAACATGAAATTCGACTTAAACCCAATGCTCAGCCGGTTGTTCACAAAGTTCGTCCTCTTCCCTTGAGTGCTAGAGATGAACTTAAAAGTGTTCTGAAAAGTCTCTGCAACGAAGGAATCATTGCTCCCTGTGACTCGTCTGAATGGGTGTCCCCTATTGTTTTAGTTCGCAAAAAGTCCGGAGAGGTAAGATTGTGTGCTGATTTACGCTCACTAAATAACAATATCATCGTGGATTGCCACCCCCTTCCCAAAATTCATGACCTTTTGGCTAATTTGGGTGAAGCTAAATTTTTCTCCCTCCTTGACCTCAGGTCTGCTTATCACCAGATTCCCTTGTCCCCCACATCTCAAGAATTAACAACGTTCATCACGCCCTTTGGTGCCTACAAGTACCTCAGACTTCCCTTTGGTTTGGCTTCGGCAGCCAGTATTTTCCAAAAACTAATGGACAATCTGTTTCAAGACATCCCTGGTGTGCAGGCGTACCAAGGTGACATCTTGGTCTATGCCAACGACTCTTTACAGCATAATCACACTCTTAATACTGTCCTACAAGTTTTAGAAAAAGCTGGCATGACTGTTAGACACGACAAGTGTAAATTTGGTGTTCAAGAGTTAGATTACTTGGGCCACTCTCTTTCTCCTAATGGCATTAAACCCAAGTTCTCTTTAATCAAAGCCATTCGAGATGCTAAACCCCCCAAGGATCGTGATGCACTTCGCTCCTTCCTGGGCTTATCTGAATACTACGCCAGGTTTGTTCATGGCTACGCTCAGATTGTTGAACCTTTGAGAGCACTCTTGAGAAAAGGTGTTAAATTCGTTTGGTCTCAGGACTTGCAGAAAGTTTTTGACCAAGTCAAGAAGATCATCGAAGATTCACCTGCTTTAAATCCTTTTTGTGACGGCTCCAAGTGTTTTATCACTGTAGATGCCAGTCTTACTGGTTTGGGTGCCGTTTTAGGACAATGGGTCGAGGGCAAAGAACACACAGTTGCCTTTGCCTCCAGAACTCTCCTTCCGGCCGAAACCAGGTACAGTACAATTGAAACAGAAGCTCTGGCTTGTGTTTGGGCAATTCAGAAGTTCAAATCTTACATTTGGGGTCGGGAGTTTGAGATTTACACAGACCACAAACCCCTTATGCATATGTTGTCTGACAGTACCTCCAATAGAGCTTCTGCCAGACTTGTTCGTCTTCTTTCCAAACTCCATGAGTTTCATTTTGTCATCAAACACATTCCCGGGGGTAAGAATTTCAGGGCCGATTGCCTATCAAGAATGTCTTTAACTGATGATTCAATTGTTAATGATGATATTGAGTGTGTTGTTGCCACAGTTGATGCAGTTGCTGAATGTCAACCCATTTCTGTAACACAATGGAATATGGCTTATAAGAATGATCTTGTTCTTTCCAAAGTTAAAGTCTTCATTGTCAACAAATGGCCTGAAACTAGAACCCTTTCCCCTGAGCTAAGAGGTTTTGCAAATGTTGCAGACGAACTCTCCTTAGTTAATGATATGGTCATGCGCAATGATTTATTTGTTCCTCCTCAGTCTGTTCGTGATCATATCATTCGTTCTGCCCATCAGGGTCACCTTGGTATTGTTAAAACCTGTCAACGCATCAAACAATTCTACTGGTGGCCTTCCATGGACTCTCACATTAGGAAAATGATTGAAAATTGCACGCAGTGCATTCTCTCTGATAAGCACTGGAAAACTCTTTCCACACCTTTATGTCCCGTTCCTTTACCGGCTGGTCCATGGGACAAAGTAGCTTTGGACTTTTCTGGTCCATATGATGTTTTACCTTCTGAACACAAGTTTCTTATCCTTCTTGTTGATTATTACTCCAAATGGCTCTATTATTCCTTTTGCAATTCTGCTTCTACTGACAATGCCATTAAATTTTTGCAGTCTATTTTTGATGTCGAAGGCTTTCCCAAGTCCATCGTTACTGATAATGGTACTCATTTTGTCTCACTAAAAATGTGCTCTTTCCTCAAGTGTCACGATATTTCTCACTTCAAAGTTGCCTTGTATTCACCATCCTCGAATGGTCTAGTAGAGAGATGTAATCGCATTATTAAGGAGGGTGTTCAGACTGCTTTGTCTTCTAGGCTTGACCCTTTGGCTTTCGTTCATGACAAAGTGTGGGCCTACAATACCTCTCCACATTCTACCACTGGTGTCTCACCCTTTAGCCTGCTTCGTAAAAGAGGATTTCATTCTGCTCTCAATCCTAGTTGGTTACATAAGGATCGTGATTTGTCTAATTCTTCTTTTTCTGTTCAAGATCGTGTGAGTGCTAAACAATTGTCAATGAAATCACGTTTTGACGAAGGTAAACATTCTGTTGATCAACCTTTGCAAAAAGGTGATATTGTTCTTGTCAAAAATCCCAAGAGGGTTTCCAAAGGAAGGTCTAAATTTTCTTCCCCAAATTTGGTTACACAAGTTAGTAAAACCTCAGCCCTTCTTGATGACAGTGGGTGGTGGAACAAGCGAGCTCTTGTTAAGATTTCTCCACTTCAAGCCCATGTCATCAGTGAACATGCCACTTCAGATTCCGAGCATTGTGATTGGTTTGATTTCTTTTATGATCAAACACCCTCATCCAATCCAATTGCTGAATCTTCCTCCAATCCAGTTATTGAAATCTCAGATTCCCTGCCTTCCACCTCTGCCTTACCACCGACCTCTGTTTCTGCAGAGTTACCCGTATCACATGATTCGATTTCACAAGAAACCTCTGAAGTGGCAACAAAAAGGGCTTTTCGTTTAAAGCAGTTATCATGCAGATTGAGAGACTATGTCTTAGAATAATTCTGCTTTATTTTGTAATTGCTCATGTTTGCTCTCATGTGTTTTCTTTGTTTCCCTTCGTAGTGGGGAAGATGTTATATATTCATAATTGCTTGTTTCTCCTTGTTCTCTCGTGCTTGCAGGCACGAGAGATCTCCAATGTTGTTCTAGAATTCCCACGTTCAGTCTCGAGGATTCCTTGAACGTCACTTTGGACGTTGGCTTCCTCAAGACTGGACGGCTCTGGTTGTGGGTGCTTTACCTAACATTTATTACTGGAATAAACACAGAATAGAACCTATGCGAGTCTCAGTGATCATTACATAACAGTATTCAAAGGTTGTGTAGTCCATGATCTTGGTTAGGGAGAGTTGGAGTTCTTTTTTAAAAATAATTGCTAGACCACCTCCTATTCGCTCAGATCTGTCTTTCCAGATAATGGAGTAACCAGGGGGGAGAGTAGGTCGAGGATGGGTGTTGAGTGGTCTTTGAGCCAAGTTTCTGTGAGGAAGGCGATGTCAATATTTTCACAAAGGATGGTTTTGGATATTTTGGCCGCATGTCGAACAGCCGAGCGGCAGTTCACGAGCATGCAGGTCAGGGGTTTGGGGTTAGAATTAGGGGGAGGGCATCAGAGGATGGCAGTGAGTTAGGGGGTCTCGGGGATTCAGGAGAGGAGTGGATTCTGCTGATCCCCATGATAACAGGAATGTTGGATTGAGGGAAGAAAGAATCCTTGAGGGAGGGTTTATCAGGGTAGGAGTTGCAAATGTCAGCTAGGTTGAAGGCGGGGTAGTAATTCAGGGTGCGAAGAGGTCTGTGTGTAAGGTTGACAAGAGGGGTGGATTTCCAACATTTGGGATACGGGTATTCGCTAAGGCCAGAGTATAGAGAGGACCGTGAGGGGGTTCTAGGTTTGAGGGATTTGAGGTTTTTGAATTCTTCCCTAAGTCGGGCAAATTCAGTAATCAAGGTAGAGGAGATATTGCGTTCAATATTGCAAAGTGTCAGGGTTTAAAAAAGAGAGGTGGAATGAGGTAGGGGCTAGGGGAGGAGAAAGTATGGTCAGAGTTGGCTGGGTTGGTTGATTTGGGGTCAGGAGGGGGCAAGAGGCTCATGAGGGAATGATGTTGTGGGAGGAGGAGGGGAAGGTGTGTGTAGAGAGTTGACTGGGGAGGCGGATTGGAGTTCAGATAGGGCGGAGGGCGAGGGGCGGGATATAGGGGTAATACTTTTAAAAAATATATTTTTTTATTTGCATTTTGTGCATAACTCAACAGTACAGTCATATATTTAGCAGCATTAAACCCCCTACTCCCTCTCCCGCCCCTCCACAATCTTACGTTGCTGTTACATCTCACATTATACAGATGCAGTGTCCACCCATCCGAAGGGACAGGTAACTCTCAGTGTCCTCTCCCAGTCCCTCTCTCCGTCGCCATGTAGATTGCCAGACTGTGGATGCGCTCATCTCCTTCCCAGTCCCCCATCCAAACCAATACTGAGCCAGAGGTGGTGAGGGAGGCCTGGTGAGGGGAAATGGAGGACGGGGAGTGAGGAGATGCAGCACAAGGGCTGGGGGTTGGAGTGTAGTTCTGGGAGGGAGGAGAAGGGGTGTAGTAGCTAGTCTGACTACTCATTCTGTGATCTTTAGACCTTTGATCCAAAGAGAGGGTGGTATTTGTCTATTCTAAGTTTGCTTGTGACATAGATGTAATTGTTGATGTCACAGAGTCAAAGATTCTGAAATGTGTGGAGACTTTTGTATTGCAGTGGCAGCTGCGAGAAGCTGGTGGCTGAGGTGGAAAAAATCTTACTTGGATGCTGCCCTACTTTCGTTTCAGTCTCCTCATATCATTTGGAGAAGATTGATGGGATCAAGAGACTGTGTCACCTCCACAGGCATCCCTGATTAACCTGCATGTGCAGTCCTGGCAGTGTCGGGCTGCTGGACTGCTAAAGGATGATGCCCTCAGTTTGCTCAAGAAACCTGTTGTATCTGGCTTCAGTGCTATGCATGCTTCTCTGCCTTGCTGCTCAGCCAGTGTGTATGAGCTGTAGAATGTTAGTATGAGTGATGAGGTCATAGAGTGTTGGATGCCTGGTTGAGTGTCAGTTGAGAGTATGGGCTGAGCAGCAAGGAGGCTGCTCATGGTGGGTGTGGTAGTAGGTAGTATCCTTTTCTTTATGTCTATCATTTTGTGCCATGTTTAATCACTTGTGGAATTTGTTTATGTCACTGGTGGAATCAGATGATGTAATCTAGAATGTTAGAGCTTTGTGTGGGGGAGTGAGAAGGCGGTTGGTTTCTGGAGAGTTGGGATGTTTGCCCTGCTGCTCTGGTGGGTCTATGGTTTATGAATTTAATAAACCACATAATAACTACAAATTCGGCTGCAGTTCCATCATTACAATGGCGACGAGGGAAATCTGCTAGACCCACTGGACTATTCGGCTAATTGAAATTTTCGGAGGTTTTTTTTTCACCGATTACCGAAAATCAAGCCTTTTACTCTCCTTTCAACTTAAAGTCTTGTTCTCTGCCTTCGACTTACTTGACTACGGTCTTTCAAGGTACTTTCACTCTTATTTCACTTATTTTAAGTACCCTACCTGGCGTGAGATATCCGTTGTGTTCAAATGTGGCCCGGAGTTCCAGCGCGTCAGTCATCCTGACTCTGCTTAGCGTCATCGTTAAGTCCTACATTGCGTGTCAGCGTTGCGTGTCAGTGACCTCAGAGCGTCACCACGTTGCATCCGCCATTTTGTGGGACTTCTCAATCCTTCTGCGTTCCAGTGATGTCATCACGCTTTCAAGCTTAGGAGGCCATTTTAAAACATAATTTACACTGTGTTGACAGCGTGTTTACTTCTCAGCGTTTTACCGGCTGTCTCGGATCATCAATTTTAAATGGTGAGACTCTGCTTTTCACTACGGATTACTCCACGTTAAAGTGGCGCCACCGCCAGGTACACGCACATATCAGTGCTTTCGCTCATTAGCGCATTTTCAGTGATGCGCACACTTTGATACTTCGTTATTCATTTCTAGTGTGACAATTCAGTCATGTGCACACCGTTGTACAGCGCATCTTCAGTGGTGCGCACACTTTAATTCATTCTCATTGCTTGAGAGGCATTTTGGTCACTTGGTTCTTAAATCAAAGTGTTACATCGCGTACTGTTCGAAGTCTATGTTATGTACACTATTGAATGCATTCTCAAGATAGGGCATCTCCTGTCGTATACACACTTTTATCATATTTTAGTTCTCTAGAGGCATGTTGGGATTAGCGCTTCTGAAGTTCCTATTCTGTTCCTGTTTGAGCAAGTGCTAACCTAAATTTGAAATCCCATTAATTTTATTTTAACTTACCTGTTTCTCTATTCAGCCTTTTAGAGACTTTTAACATGGCTAATGCTCAAATTTGCAATCAACCCACAGTTTTTCTACAAATTCCAGGTAAGCCTAAATTGGAATGGAAAAAATGGTTTGAAAGTTTTGAGAATTACATTGTTGCTATTGATGGGTCCAAATTTCCTGCTGCCATTGAAATTTTCAAAAACTTAATTCCGATTCCACCACCTAGTAGTGGTGGGGATGGTTGGAACGTTTACAAGGAAGCTGTAGCCAGACTCGAAAAGCAATTTCAAGATGAGCCTAATGTCCTTATTGAAAGACATGCATTCCATAAGAGGAAGCAATTTCCTGATGAGACCATTGAGGAGTATGTGGCTGCTTTAAGAGTTCTAGCTGCCAATTGTGACTATGGAGCAACTGTTGACTATTGCATTAGGGATCAACAAATTTTTGAGTGTGAGTCTAAAAAAGTTCAAGAGAGACTTCTTGCTTGTCGCAATCCCACGTTAAGTGAAGCTGTTGATTTAGCGAAAGGGATTGAGAGATCCATTTTATCTTCTAAAGTCATCTCTGCTGAGAATTCTAAATCCTTCAACTCATCATCTTCTGTTGCACCGGTGTGTGCTGTACAACTTTCTAGCAAAGGAAGGTCTACTTTTAAACAAGCTTCTAATAACAAAGCTGCTTGTTATAGGTGTGGTTCCAAAGCACATTTAGCCAATAATGTCAATTGTCCCGCCATAAGAAAAAGATGTGTTAATTGTGGGAAAGTTGGGCATTTTTCTTCTGTGTGCCATGCACCTAAAATAATTTCTGGTTCGTCTAATTCTAGTGTTAATAACGTTGATGTTGTTGAAGATGATTTACAGAACATGTTATTAACCATTTATGACAATGTTTTCAATTATTCTGTGAACAACATCAATTTCCCTTTTAAGGCACCATTAGGCACTGTGTTGGTTGGTGACATTTCTTTTCAAGCCATGGCCGATTCTGGTTCACCGATCACCATTTTGTCTGATGTGTTTTTCAGGGAAAATTGGAAAAATGTTGTTCTCCATAAATCTGACATAAATCCAAAGCCTTTGGTAACTTTGATATTACCATGTTGGGGTATTTTGAAGATTCGTTAGAATTTGAGTCGAGGAAAATTTTCACCAAAATTTATGTGGCCATTGATGGTAAGAATTTAGTTGGGTGGTTTGATTTAGGTAGGCTGGGTGTAATCTTATGTCCTGGTTCTGAACGTCCCCTGCAACTCAGAGAATTTGATGTTAATAACATTCACATGGACAAATATAGTTTAGAAATGATTCTTAAGAAACATGCTAATGTGTTCAAAAATGTTGTGGGTCAAGTAAAAGGGTATATGCATAAAATTAAGTTAAAGAAGAATGCCATTCCCATTCAACATAAAGTGCGCATTGTTCCACTGGGTATGCGGGAGAAACTTAAGGTCCATCTTGACACGTTATGCTCAGAAGGCATCATTGAGCCTACTGATAGTTCTGAATGGGTGTCGGCCATTGTTTTGGCACTCAAAAAGAATAAAGATTTGAGGCTATGTGTAGACTTGAGGTCCCTTAATAAGAACATTGTCGTTGACACGCATCCTTTACCTCGTATTCAAGATATGTTGTCAGCTGTCAATGGTGCCAAGTATTTTTCTATCATAGACCTCAAATCTGCATACCATCAGGTACTCCTGGACAATTCTTCTAAGGATCTTACTACTGTTACTACTCCCTTTGGGTTGTATAGATTTAAAAGGATGCCATTTGGTCTCGCATCAGCGGCCAGTGTTTTTCAGAAGCTCATTGATAATTTGTTTCATGGTATCACTGGTGTTCAGTCATTCCAGGATGATATTTTAATCTTTGCCGAGACATGTGAACAACACAATGTTATTCTCAATAAGGTTCTTAACATTCTTGGTACTAAAGGCATGACTGTCAGCAAAGAAAAGTGCAAATTCCTGGTTAAAGAAATAAATTATTTAGGTCACAAAATCACGGCTGATGGCATTTTTCCCAAAGAAGATTTAGTCAACACATTGGATAACATTAGTACACCTAAGGACAAAGATTCCTTGCGCTCTTTCTTAGGTTTGGGAGAGTATTATTCAAGGTTTGTGAAAGGGTATGCATTAGTAGTGGAGCCTCTTAGACAGCTTCTTAGAAAGGGTGTTCAGTTTATTTGGAACAAGTTCCATGATGAAGCTTTTAGCAATGTAAAGAAGCTTATTTCTAAAGCACCTGGTCTTAAGACTTTCGATCCTGAGGGCAAATCCTTCGTCACGGTGGATACTAGCACCGTTGGCCTTGGTGCTGTTTTTTCTCAAATTGTTGATGCTAGGGAGAGAGTAATATCTTTCATTTCGAGAGCAATTCGGGGTGCTGAAAAGCATTACAGTACCATTGAGAAGGTGGCCTTAGCATGCGTTTGGGCCGTTGAAAAATTCAAGAGTTTCTTGTGGGGCAGGCCTTTTGTACTTGTCACGGATCATAAACCGCTTGTATTTATGATGGATGGTGTGAAGAGTGGCAAAGCATCTTCTAGACTTGTGAGGTTGATTGCCAGACTTCAAGAGTACAATTTTGAGACGCAGCATATTCCTGGTGGGAAAAAGTTTACCGCTGATTGTTTGTCCAGGCTTCCTCCCTTTGAGGAAGACAATAATGATATTTTGGATGAACATGAATGTGTTGTGGCACTAGTTGATGCTGTGAGTACTTTTGAGTCAGGCATCTCAGAGGAAAATTGGATTGAGGCTATGGACAAGGATTTGGTACTTAATAAAGTCAAAAATTTTGTTGGTAATGGTTGGCCTCCCATTAGGAATTTAGAAGATTGTTTAAGGAGTTTTGCCAAGGTTGCTGATGAGCTTAGTGTGGTAAATGGTTCTATGTATTTTCCCTCTCTACCACTTTATCAGAATGTCCTGTGACATCATGGAATGTTAGTGTGCCTCCCTGTGTTGAGATTGTCAGTTGGTCATCTGAGGCTGAGGAGCTGGTAGCTCTCTCCAGGTGGTTTTTCTCCTTGTAACTTCCTATCCTGTAACCTGCCACCTATCTACCTGTCAATAAAGAGGGATCTACTACTACACCTGGACTACGCATCATTGTTTGTGTACCACAGTTTGGCGACGTTTCTTGGACTAACCTACGCTGCACAGAAAGAGGATAGTAACTCAGCTATAAGGAAACCAAGGATTGTCCTAGTACCCAGTTAAAGAAAGACAGGAGTAAGCTAACCTTTTTAAAAAAAAATTGGAGTAACGCCCAGTAAACCCCACCAGCGTCCTTTTCATCTTGGACAGCCTCTACCCTGGGCGTTTGTTGTGTAAAGGAGCCAACTGCCATCATGCTGTCATCTGGACATTGATTGTTTCCAGCTACAAAAGCGTTTGAGATTCAACTGGCCTGATCAACCTACTGCATCTCTACGGATTTTGCATCTTGACAGTTCGCCTTCATTGCAACTACTGTGGGACAAGTGAGACTAGTGAGTACTCCCACAGTGTGGGCATGTTTCCTCATGTAAAACGCTTCTTGTGTCTGTTTTCATGGAAGTGCTCCGGCGCAAGCAGTACTCCTTCCCTCACAACAACCATCACTCCTCGAACTAACATGCATGTATGGATAAGCATGTTTTACCTACATTTGAGGGATTTTTCTTTGACTATTTACATGTTCATTATGTTGCCATGGACCAATGACAGTTTAACGGTCAACTTTCGACCTGCCAAAGAGATCGCTATTTTCAAGCGATGTTTCTCACACTCAATGGTTTCTTGTCGGCATCGGTGAAGACGTAAAGAAACTGTCTGACAAAGTGGTGAGAGATTAAATCTTTATATTCTTAAGTGACTGTAAGGAAGATTTGGATACTTTAACTTATCTACATCTCTTACCCCGTGTGAATGGACACACAACTTATTTTGTTTAATCTTTCACAGACAGTATTCTGGGATTCAATCGGATGTCATTTTTATTTTTTTTACTGTACCTACTTGGTTGCTTCGCAATGACATTGATACTCGTCATGCATCTGTCCGCTCTCCAACGGCATTTTTGTCTTCTGTTGTTCCGTTCGCTCCGCTGACTGCTGCATTTCTGATGACGTATTAGAATGCTCGAGGGTGTTGGTGAATGACAGTGATGACGCTCACATGAATCTTCGACCAGCGTCTACTGTGCTAGCTTCTCATTCTTTCGACGTCGCACGTTTGTCTACGTGACTTTGACCAATCTCTGTTCACGTTAGGCTCACGTCACCGGAGAATCCATTTTGTTACTTCAATCTCCAGCAAACGTTTCCACAGCAACGGACTCCGCGCGTTGTGGGTTATGGAATTCATCACTACAAGCTGTTCTTGCGCACCAAGTCTGCCTCTGCGATACACACGCTGTTTGTGTGTCTGTCAGCTACAAGTTTCAAGATACTCTTTTCTGTGCATATGTTACAGACCTCGAGGTACCTTTTGTTATTAGCAGTGTTTACCTCAGCGATACACACGCTATTTGTGTATCTGTCAGCAACAAATATTTTGATCTCATGCACAGAGTTTATACCAGCGATACACACGCTCTTGATGTTTTTAGTAGTAGTATAAGTGATTTACAGTAATACTCTAGAAAAATAATTTCAATTAACACCGGTTATATACATTGGTTTTTGTTTTACGAGGAAAGTTTGTGTATACTCTTATCTTATAATTTTGTGCAGTCTTACAAAGTATAACCTTTTATTGGGGAAGTTATTGGTTATGTCTTATCTTTATATAGGGGATATTGTAGTTTTGCTTTCACAGGATGGTTATCCTGTGTTTCACTCTGCTTGTGCAGTTAGGGTGTTTATGTCTTATTAATTCCCCATCCATGTACTTAGGGTTAGTACTTATGGTGTACCCTTACTTAGGGGAAGTTGTGGGGTTGTGGTGCCAGTCAGTCCCTACTTTTTGTTTCCTAGGGTCTTGTTGTTACTCTTTTGAGAAGTTACTTTGCGCACTTTCACGTGGTGTATCCTTTCATTAAGGGAGGTTGTCTGCATGTAACTAGTTTGTTAAAAAGTTTCAAAGATAAGTATCTTTGTGCACCCTCTTCTGGGGAAAGTGGTGTGCGTTGTCAGCGCCGCCATTTAGTGATGTTATCTTGAACAATTCCTACATTGTTCAATAGTGTACCCTTTTGTTAGGGGAGGTTATCTGAGTTGGTCTAATTTGCATCACTCTGTGTGGGTAGTTGAGGTGCGTTGTCAGCGCTACCTCTTGGTGTAGTTGTGTCACAGTTGTCAGTCAGTGACTACTGTGTGCTTTGTTCTAGGGGCGTTGGTATCCTCTGGTGTACCCTTTCCTGGGGAGTTGTTGTGTTCCACAGTTTAAAGGTTACTCTTCTAAGTGTACCCTTAGAAGGGAAGTTATTAGTACATGTCATGCGCTAATCTTTATTACAAAGCATACCTTTTTCTATGTAGGTTAACATTTTATATCATTGTGCTTTCTTCCATCTGCACACAATTTGTCAATCAGTTGTTACATCCTACTTAGTTTACCGGGATCGCTACCTTGTTTTATTAAGGAGGGTGGATGGGCATGTTATATAAATTGCATTCTTGTGTTTTGTTCAACCATGACCAATTGTGCATCTTGTAAATATCTCTCTACATGCCTCTTTTAATTCTCTTATGTTTCGGCTTCCACGCTTGTGTTTCTTGCTTTTCAAACTGTCTCTTTGATTAGCTCTTGCTCTACAGTCTTCTCTGAATTCTTCTGCTCCGTCTTGACTTCTTACTTGCTGTTGTTTGTTAACGGAAGAGGATGTGTGGTAAATGGTTCTATGTATTTTCCCTCTCTACCACTTTATCAGAATGTCCTGTGACATCATGGAATGTTAGTGTGCCTCCCTGTGTTGAGATTGTCAGTTGGTCATCTGAGGCTGAGGAGCTGGTAGCTCTCTCCTGGTGGTTTTTCTCCTTGTAACTTCCTATCCTGTAACCTGCCACCTATCTACCTGTCAATAAAGAGGGATCTACTACTACACCTGGACTACGCATCATTGTTTGTGTACCACACTTAGCATTGAAGGGAATATTTTGTTGCGTCAACATTTGTTTATTCCTCCTGATGGTTTAAGGAGTAAACTCATTAAGCTTGCTCACGCTGGTCATCCTGGTGTTTCTGGTACCAAGAGGATTCTTAAGAACCACTATTGGTGGCCTGGCATGGACGCTGGTATTGAGAAAGTTATTGACAACTGTTCTGTTTGTGTCAGGGCCGATAAGCACTGGAAGGTTTCGACTCAACCTTTATCTCTTAGAGAAGGAGCTGTTAGTCCTTGGGATAAAATCTCTATTGATTTTTCTGGTCCCTTTGAGTGTCTTGGCAGGGAGAGAAGATTCTCCATTGTACTGATAGATAATTTTTCTAAGTGGATCTATTACACCTTTGTGGAACATCCCAATACGGATTCTGTCATTGAGTTTTTGGATTTTGTTTTCAGTTTGGAAGGTGCTCCTAATTTCATTTTATCTGATAATGGGGTGCAATTAGTTTCCAGGAAAATGAAAGGGTTTTTGAAAAAGTTTGGAGTCAAGTCTGAAACCACCCCTTTGTATTGTCCAAGGGCCAATGGCCAAGTTGAAAGGGCCAATAGATTTATTAAGGAGGGCATTCAGGCTGCCTTAGAGAGCAAGTTGGATGTTTTACAATTTTTGAAGGAGAAATTGTGGAGTTACCACATCACGCCGAATTCCTCCACTGGTTTTTCTCCCTATCTACTGATGAGAGGCAGACAAGCAAAATCTGTCTTAAGACCCAACTTTGTTAAAGGTGTTGGGCATGAGGTAAACATGAAAGTCATCATTGATGAAGTCAAACAGAACATTCAAAAGTCTCGCATTGCTGGCAAAAGTTACCATGATGCCTCTCTCAAGTCCAAAGATAAGGTCATCAAGGTTGGTGATTGGGTACGTGTTTTGAAGCCCACTTTACTTAGTAAAGGTTCTTCCAAGTTTTCCAATCCCTTTCAGGTTGAAAGAGTAACTGATTCTGCGGTTCTGCTTGCTGAGAAGGGCTGGTGGAGCAAGGGTTCAGTTATTCTTCTCAAACCTGGGCAAGAACGCTTCTTTGCTGAAGATGAGGATGGTGGTTGTACTTGGAATGATCTTGTTCAAGAGGAAAAATGCCATGCTGCTAATGTGTTCACTGATGATTCTGCACACGTTGTTGATACTGAAAATGTTGTTTCTTCTGAGCGTTCTAATGTTCGTGAGGGTTGTTCTGAAGCTTCTTTTGTTCCTGCTTCCAACTTACAGGAATCTATTGAATCTTCTACTCAGGTTAGTCCTTCTTCTCACAAGAGGGTTTCTAGAGTTCCTAAGAAATTTGACGATTACATCTTGGATGTTTGATTTATTTTAGTTTGTTGTTTTTGTGAAAAGAGACATGTGGTAGTAGGTAGTATCCTTTTCTTTATGTCTATCATTTTGTGCCATGTTTAATCACTTGTGGAATTTGTTTATGTCACTGGTGGAATCAGATGATGTAATCTAGAATGTTAGAGCTTTGTGTGGGGGAGTGAGAAGGCGGTTGGTTTCTGGAGAGTTGGGATGTTTGCCCTGCTGCTCTGGTGGGTCTATGGTTTATGAATTTAATAAACCACATAATAACTACAAATTCGGCTGCAGTTCCATCATTACAGTGGGGTTTCTTTCTGTACCTTGTACATCCTTCTTAACATCTTACATCTTAATTAATAAACCATTTGAAGATACCACTTGGACCGGACATTCTTATAATTACAACACTGGCGACGATCTGGAAAGAACCTACATGTGTTTCCTCGAGGACTACTGAATGTTGGAAAATGCTTGAAGCAACTCCAAAGTACGAGCATCTTGTAACTACAAACAAACTACTTACGACCTTTAAGGCTTTCTGGCACCCTTCTAACTCCACCTTTCATCGGTCTCCCACAACACCTACATGCCAGTTTCTGTTAGTCCTCTACTTCCTACTGTCTTCTCGCTTTATTGCGTACTTGCCTTGCAGCCTTCTAGTTCTGCTTTGCTTCACTTTGCCTGCCTGTCGTAACCTGCCTGGGAGTGTTCTGCTTGTTGCCATTCTTCTTTCAATACTCTTCCACGGATGTTCCTTCTGCACCTGAGATGAGCAACTTTCTGGCATCTACGTGCTACGCATTTGAGAGAAGCAAACTTCGAGTAACTACACGCTACGTATTTCCCTCTTTGACCTTTCATTATTTCTGGCTGCTGTGTTTGTGAAGAAAGTACACTGTCTGATGCAGTTATCAAGTACTTCAAATTGCATGTGGGACTTTTACCAATGTTTCGGACATTGTGTGAGTAAACATTCATTATCTTTACATATTTTCACTTTTCCCATGTGTGTGAGCTCTTTTGTCAGTTTAACCGCCATCTACCACATATTCAAAAGTCTCGAGCACACACAGAGCCACTCACGCTCTTACCATCATTCCTGCTGTTTTACGAGTCTGTGGTAAGTCTCTGACTAGATGTTGTAGTAAGAGGTAATTTAATGAAGAGCACAGCAAGACATGGACTCAACGCCTGCTGACCAGTACTCCAACTGACCCAGCAGAACACAAGTCCTACAATCAGGCATAACAATTCTAGAATACAAGGAAGCCATAGAGAGGAGAGACAATCATAGAGAATACATAAGACAAGGAGACACGATAAGTTTACAACAGAGTCCTACTTCATTTCTTTGTCACTTCTCCTGCAATTAGAGCTGCATAGTTACCTCTGGACCCCTGCATGCATCTACGTGCTTGGAACCACTCTGCACTTCGTAATGCTGCGTGCCTCCATCTTGTGTTGAAGGATACCACAAGCTCTGCGGCAATGTTTCCCCTCCATTCCTGTCTCCCTGCCAACCACATGTTTTTGCCAAGATACTTTCTTCTGATGTGGTCATTGAATTCAGTGGATTACTTTTCTCTTCCTTCTTCTGGTTTCTACGTGCCACCATCTTCGCATTTTCAAGAACTCTACTTCTTGGCTTCTTCATTCTTTCAAGTCTTGGAGCCGGCATTTGACTATGGATTAAGTAGACATAATCTAACAGTGCCACATAGCGCCACAGCACCTGTTTATTACACGACGTATTCAACAACCTTTAGCTTAAGATGTTCAAAGTCTAAGCGTGGGTGCCGTCATTATAAAAGAAAAGTAAATAAATAAAGGTAAAAAAAGGTTGGCGCCAGCTTACAAGCACACATGCTTTTTTGTTTACTTTTCTTTTATAATGACGGCACCCTCGCTTAGACTTTGAACATCTTAAACTAAAGCGCTCCGATTGCTGTAAAAGTAAAGATTTTTTCATTTCTTTACTTTTAAAGCTATTGCGACACCAGCGCTTTAGCTTAAGATGTTCAAAGTCTAAGCACGGGTGCTGTCATTATAAAAGAAAAGTAAATAAATAAAAAGGTTGACGTCAGCTTACAAGCATTTGCGCATTTTGGCGCATGTGTATAATATAAGGTTGCACGCGCACGTTAAGGCGTCCTATTTCTAAAAAAAACAATTACGCTGTCTAAGAGTAAGGAGACTGAAGTTAGGCGGTGTAGCTTCCGGAATGAATGGAAGTTAGGTATGGCATGAAGACCCAATAACGAGGCTGATAACAAATAAAAATGCACAAGTTAACGAATCGCAAGCCATGAAACATTAACTAGCAACGGGCAGAGTTTCAAAACCCATATGGATTACTAGATGTCTCTGAGAGGCAGCGCATGCGCGCTGCCTAGACTAGACCTAAAAATGGCCTTCTCTCGGGTCACGTTGCGTGACCCCTGCGTGCATCCTCCAGGTGATGACTCTAAAGTGCATGGAGCTTCAGCGATCTGGTGACTTGTGAAATCCCAGGAATTTTCCCACAGTAAGATTCAGCCGTCGAAGTCTCAATATGGTAAAATTTATACCACAGGAAAAACTAGAATTGTTGTTACATAATCCAGTATCCACATAGAGAAGTTGGCCTGATAGGTGATGTTTCCAATTCTGGAACCACCTATTATCAGACCAAACAATCCCTTATGGTGTCTGGTTGTAAGTCAACCTTATTAGACAAGCTATCCTAGGGGTAGCATGGACTAAGCAGCCTAAAGGCTTAACTTAAGAGGTCGTGTTAAGCGAGCTGTTTTACCACATACAATCCTGTAATATCAAATGAAAGGACACCACACAAGTATATATTATAAAAATATATGTGTTTATTACTAAAAACAATCCCCAGTATTCTTTATGAATAAAGGGGCACAAGCGTTAAATCAAAAGCACTGTTTAAACATACAAGTTGCACAATTATGGATGAGGGCGGGTGGCCACTCAAACCATATACTAAACAAGTGGTATAAGAGATACCAATCGAGCAGTGGTTAGGCCTAGGGCCTAGGGAATCGCTGGGAGCAGTCAGGACAAGCAATGCTGAAGTCGGGAATGGCCCTCGGGATTCGAGAGATGTGCGGAAAGCACGCATGCACCAATGTTAACCAATGGTGCGTAAAAAGTGTAAAGTTAGAGTTTAAGGACACTTCCGCTGAACCTAGAGGAACAAAACTTAACACACAGACCCTAGAGATGTGCACCAGTGTGGGAACACCGGCGGAGCAAAGTTACCTCACCCACAGGAAGTGGGTGCACAGGGTCGAAATGGCGTCGGGTTTTGACACGCAGGCTCTTGGTGCTTGAAGCTGAAAGGGCTGCAGGCGGGTTGAAGATGAAGTGTCCGGTGGAGTCCAAGGGTGGACTCAAGTCGAAGGGTACCTGAAAGCAGAGGGGACAGAGTCTGGGTCACTCAGCAGTGACCAGGGTGGAACCAGGACGGAACCAGGCAATGTCGGGCGCAATCAGGTGGTCGTCGAGGAGCTTCTCTCCGCTGTCACGTGGGCTCTGGGGCATCTGCGACGTCCAGGAGCAGGTCACGATCTGTCCCACGCAGGCTCTCACCGTCGGCGCTGTCGGCTTCAAGTTTGGAGCAAACAACACTTGGCAAGAGCAATCCATGCGGAACCGGGAGATTGCTTCTCACTCGAACCAGGAAGGTCAGAGTGGGGGCTCCTTTTCAGGGGAGCTGGTGTGGATCTGGAGCAACCAGATTCACGAGTCTTCTTTGTAGTTTCGTCGGCACAGGGACCACTAGCCGGCTGGCAAGTGACCGGGCCAACGCGTTGAGCCAAATGGAGCAGAAGGGCCCCACGCAGCACTCGTCGAGTGTGGAGGGCTGAACTTCGGCTCAAGAGTAGCTCAGGGTGGGGGCTTCTCAAACCCCGGTGCACAGCTTCGAGGGTCACTCGTGGGCTGCACGGTCAGCGTCTCGTGGTCAATTCAAGATGGCGTGCCCCACGCTTCCGGTCGCCTCCACGGGTCTCAGCTCTGCAGGGACTGTGGATCGGGCTGTTGGAAGGCAGGCAAGCTTGATCTCGTCGATCTCAGTTGCTCGAGTTCCGGCGGGAACTGCAACCAAGTAGACGTCGAGGGCTGGATGGTGCCTGCTGCTGCAGGGTGGTCACTCCTTGACCACAAGGGAGATTCTTTGGGCTTCCACGTTGAGATGGAGGTCCAAGGGTCCAGAGTTTCGTTTCTAATGTTTCTTCCAGGAAATCTGATGTGCATTGGCACTGCTCCCACTCTTATTCGAATCTGGGGGGCGTGATTACCTGCTAGGTCCCCCCCTATGGGTGGGACCCAGGAAGTGGGTGGATACACCCCCTTCCTTTGATCCAGGCCGCCCTGGCACGAGGGCTGGAGTGCCCCAGAACCGGTTTGGCCGGATTATGCAAGGGGCAGCCTTGTGCGCCCCAAGCAGTGTCTGGTTTCTTTCAAACCTCCCTGCTACAATCCACTATCTTCTGTCTGGAGGGCGGTGACACCCTCCTGTGACAGGAAACCCTTTGTCCAGGACCCATTTGGCCGAGTTTCGGTCAGCTGCAGGGGTCCAGACATTTGTCTGTGGCAGAGGCATCCATTTTGTGGATCTAAGGTCTTTGGAGAAATTAACCGCATTTAAGTAAAGCAACATGTCCTACCCCTCTAGAGGGGTGGAATGCTATCCCCGTCGCCAGAACTGGCGAGGGGATAGTATTCCAAATCGTATGACACCTTACACGACATGTTTTGATAAAGCCAAACCAAAGTTGCTATTTAACCGCGAGGATTATAAGGCACCTAAGAGTATATGGTATGGCATTATCCTGAAACAGCTTAGGGAGTTGTTCCCGACAGCTGCAGACAGGCTCAGCTCATGCTAGAGCTCCATCTCACATAAAACCACGCACTCTGCCTCCAGGATTGATGAGGCCTTCCATAGGAGTGGCTCACAGGTTTACATGTGTCCAGATATAGGTTTAGATATAGGTATACTATATCTAAGCAAGGGGTGATTACACCACCTTACCCCAGCTGAGTGATCAGCCAGTTGTGTCAATTTAAGAACCAGCCAGGGGTGGCAAAAGATATGCTGCAGCCCCTGGTAGGCCTTGGTGGCCCCTATGCCCTGGGCACCTATAGTGCATTATACAGGGGCTGACAAGGAGTCCATTTCCAATTGTGGTATGTACCTAGGGTACATGGAATCCATTTTACAGAGAGAGCAGATGGCTTGGGGCCCTGATTAGCAGGGAACCAGGTCAACTAAGTCAAAAAACCAGCTAAACACAGGCAAAAAATTTGGGGTAACCATAGTCAGGTAGCCACCTTCCTACATAACCCCCCCCCAAACGAAAGGAGATAAGGCTATCCTTGGACAGGTAAGCCTATATTGCCTGAGTGGCCATATAAGGAAGTACCTGCACTAGCATGGGTACCCCCTGTCTCATGGTCCACTAAGCAGTCCCTCCCCCTTGGGGTATTAGAGGGTCTCCACCATAGGGAATCACTACCTTGGGTGTGTTTATGCAAAGTCAAAGGCTGGTTTGGATATGGAGTATTGAAGTGAGGCTCTACTAATTTAGGGCTTAGCTTCCTCCAATTATCTTCCACCATGTGTGCCTTTCTTTCTTTAACTGAGTTGCACTGTGCTCTCAGGGTCAACCTCTGGCTACCTAAAGCTGGAGGCTGGGTCCCTCTGTTTGGCTTGCTGGAGGGACAGTTCAGGTTTGGGCCCTTTGGGTCCCCGGTTTGGCTGTGCCCAACAGAATCCATCTGTGGGAGGTCCCTAACTGTTTTTAAGGGGGCTCCCTCAGGAGTTTTTAACGTTTTCACCTCACTGGGGCTACTAGTTTTGGTGCCCCTAATCTGTTGATGGGGGTGCTTTATTTGACAGGGGGCCCTCTGGGTCTCACTGTCCTTCTTGTCCTCTGCAGCCCTGGGCTGGCTAAGGCAAGGTAGAGAGGGGCAGGTTACCTGCTCCAGACTGGGTCCCACCTGAGAAGGGTCCACCGCCATCAGAGGCTCTGTCAGGCCAGGCCTAACAACCTCTGGGGCAGTTCCTTCATCAGGGGTAAGATCAGTTCCCTGAGGAGGCTGATCCTGTCCTAAAGTCTGGTGAGGGGGAGATTTCTTTTCCTCCTCCATGCTCTCAGTTTGTGTGGAGTTATCCATCATTTCAGGCTTCACAACACACATATCAGTTTGAGTTTGGGCTGTGGCCATCACAGCCCCACCAACCTTTTCAGGAGGAGACTCAGTTTGGGTTTCTGCTGTTATCATAACAGCTTTGCTATTCTGTTCAGGAAGAGCTTTTGCTAAAGATGGGGCAGAGAGTTTCTCAGCCCTACCAACCTTTTCAGGAAGGACATCTTGGATTGGGGCTGTAGCCATTACAGCCCCACTAACCTTTCCATTGGAATTTACCATTCTAAAATGGATTTCCTGTTCAACCTCAGCCCAGGCTGAGATTTCCAAATAATTTCCAAGTAGACAGTCCACAGGCAAGTTTGATGACACTGCCACTCTCTTTGGGCCAATGACACCTCCCCAGCCGAGACTTACTACTGCCATGGGATGATTTGTTTTGATGCCATCAATGTTTGTCACCTGGTATGTGGCACCAGGTAAAAGTTGCTTAGAGGGGACTATACAGTCAGCCACCATGGTGATGCTAGCCCCTGTGTCTCTAAAAGCTTCAACTTTCAAACCATTGATGATGGGTTCTTGTCTATACTTGCTCAAAGTATTTGGGCAATCAGAGAAGTTGGCAAACCCCCTGCCAGTCTCATAAACAAGATCATTTGCGGAGGGGGACCTGGATAGGCCAGGGTCCTCCTGGGCTCCAAAAGTAAACCCACCCAGATTCCTGGGTGTGCTCCCACTTCCTGGGGGATTACTGCTGACAGTAACAGGAGGTGTTGGAGCTGGCTTTGGAGGTATATTTTCTTTATTGTTATTCTTGGGACAACAGTTGTCTGTTTTGTAATGCCCAACCTGTTTACAGGCATAACAATAAGGCTTTTTCTCAGTTGAAGAAGTGTCTTGGGACCCACCCCCATCTTTGGAGTTTTGGGGCCCTGGGGAAGTCTTTTCTTTATTTTTATCCCCACCCTTATCTTGAGGCTTGGTAGACTCCTTCTTCTGGTTACTGTCCTGATTCTTAGGCCTAATCCTGGTTCTGACCCACTTGTCTGCCTTCTTTCCCAATTCTTGGGGAGAGGTCAGATCAGAGTCCACCAGGTGCTGGTGTAAGAGCTGGTTCTGACAATTACTTAGGATCTGCTCCCTCATAATCAAATTATACAATCCTGTAAAGTCATGTACTTTGCTGCCATGTAGCCAACCCTCCAGAGCCTTAGTTGCACAATCAACAAAATCAGTCCAGTCCTGAGTCTGTGTCTTCTGGGTGTCTCTGAACTTCAACCTGTACTGTTCAGTGGTTAAGCCAAACCCATCTATCAGAACACTCTTCAGGACTTTGTAATTGTTAGCATCCTCATGTCTGACAGTGAGGAGCTTATCTCTCCCTTTCTCTGAAAAGGAGTACCATAAGATTGCTGCCCACTGTTCCTCAGGAACCTGCTGTACCATGCAGGCTCTCTCAAGAGCAGTTATCCACTTGTGGATGTCATCCCCTTCCTTGTAGGGGGGCACAATCTTTGTCAGATTTCTACTATCATAGGACCTGGGTTTCTCTTTAGGAATATTGCTGCCACCAGTGGCATCTAAGCCACACAATTTTTGCTCTCTTGCCAAGGCAAGTCTAGCTTGAGCCAAGGCTACCTCCTCCCTCTCTATCTGGAGTTTGACAGCCCTCATTCTGACCCTATGCTCTAGCTTTTGAGAAGCAGTCATGCCTCTCTGTGATTCTCTGGAGGCACTAGAAATATGAGAGTCCCCTGAGGGAGATCTCACTCTTCTGTTGCCTGGGAGAATAACATGATGGGATCTGGGGAGGTGCTGGCCCTCTCCATTCCCCAGTAGGTCTAAGTTGGCCTGGCTAAGCCTGGCAACTGGGACCTGGCTACCCCTCTGATCCTGATCTTCTGGGTCCTCAACTTCTGAGTCCTCCTCCTCCTCTTCTTCTTCCTCGTCCTCCTCCTGAGGGGGATCAGTTACAGGGGGGTTCCCTCCATTTCCTGTCTCTAGGGAGGCTTCCTTCGCCCTTTCTAAGTCACCCTGCTCTAGGATGGCTACCAGGATTTGGCAGGTGGGACTTCTGCCCCTTTTTAACCCTCTTGATTTGCACAAGGCAACCAAGTCCTTTCGGGTTAGTTTGTCATAGCTGAAAGTTGCCTGGGTAAGGTCAACTGTCACAGGAGTAGACCCTGAGGCTTTTCCTGTGTCAGACATGACTCTAGTGTGGTGTAAGTGATGCACCTACCTACACTAAGTGTTTTCCTACTGTACCTTACTAGTGAGTTGTAGTCAGGGTGTGCTAATCCCTTTAATCTACAACTACTAAGTTCAGTAGAACTTAATATGCTAAGCTTTTGATTTATATGTACCTAGAGGTACTTGATGTGATCTTTCAATTTGATACAAAGATTGCAATGGTAAAACAACAGCAAGCTCAAATCCGCACCGCTGCTCACCAATGTGAGAAGTTGGCCTGATAGGTGATGTTTCCAATTCTGGAACCACCTATTATCAGACCAAACAATCCCTTATGGTGTCTGGTTGTAAGTCAACCTTATTAGACAAGCTATCCTAGGGGTAGCATGGACTAAGCAGCCTAAAGGCTTAACTTAAGAGGTCGTGTTAAGCGAGCTGTTTTACCACATACAATCCTGTAATATCAAATGAAAGGACACCACACAAGTATATATTATAAAAATATATGTGTTTATTACTAAAAACAATCCCCAGTATTCTTTATGAATAAAGGGGCACAAGCGTTAAATCAAAAGCACTGTTTAAACATACAAGTTGCACAATTATGGATGAGGGCGGGTGGCCACTCAAACCATATACTAAACAAGTGGTATAAGAGATACCAATCGAGCAGTGGTTAGGCCTAGGGTCTAGGGAATCGCTGGGAGCAGTCAGGACAAGCAATGCTGAAGTCGGGAATGGCCCTCGGGATTCGGGAGATGTGCGGAAAGCGCACGCATGCACCAATGTTAACCAATGGTGCGTAAAAAGTGTAAAGTTAGAGTTTAAGGACACTTCCGCTGAACCTAGAGGAACAAAACTTAACACACAGACCCTAGAGATGTGCACCAGTGTGGGAACACCGGCGGAGCAAAGTTACCTCACCCACAGGAAGTGGGTGCACAGGGTCGAAATGGCGTCGGGTTTTGACACGCAGGCTCTTTGTGCTTGAAGCTGAAAGGGCTGCAGGCGGGTTGAAGATGAAGTGTCCGGTGGAGTCCAAGGGTGGACTCAAGTCGAAGGGTACCTGAAAGCAGAGGGGACAGAGTCTGGGTCACTCAGCAGTGACCAGGGTGGAACCAGGACGGAACCAGGCAATGTCGGGCGCAATCAGGTGGTCGTTGAGGAGCTTCTCTCCGCTGTCACGTGGGCTCTGCGGCATCTGCGACGTCCAGGAGCAGGTCACGATCTGTCCCACGCAGGCTCTCACCGTCGGCGCTGTCGGCTTCAAGTTTGGAGCAAACAACACTTGGCAAGAGCAATCCACGCGGAACCGGGAGATTGCTTCTCACTCGAACCAGGAAGGTCAGAGTGGGGGCTCCTTTTCAGGGGAGCTGGTGTGGATCTGGAGCAACCAGATTCACGAGTCTTCTTTGTAGTTTCGTCGGCACAGGGACCACTAGCCGGCTGGCAAGTGACCGGGCCAATGCGTTGAGCCAAATGGAGCAGAAGGGCCCCACGCAGCACTCGTCGAGTGTGGAGGGCTGAACTTCGGCTCAAGAGTAGCTCAGGGTGGGGGCTTCTCAAACCCCGGTGCACAGCTTCGAGGGTCACTCGTGGGCTGCACGGTCAGCGTCTCGTGGTCAATTCAAGATGGCGTGCCCCACGCTTCCGGTCGCCTCCACGGGTCTCAGCTCTGCAGGGACTGTGGATCGGGCTGTTGGAAGGCAGGCAAGCTTGATCTCGTTGATCTCAGTTGCTCGAGTTCCGGCGGGAACTGCAACCAAGTAGACGTCGAGGGCTGGATGGTGCCTGCTGCTGCAGGGTGGTCACTCCTTGACCACAAGGGAGATTCTTCGGGCTTCCACGTTGAGATGGAGGTCCAAGGGTCCAGAGTTTCGTTTCTAATGTTTCTTCCAGGAAATCTGATGTGCATTGGCACTGCTCCCACTCTTATTCGAATCTGGGGGGCGTGATTACCTGCTAGGTCCCCCCCTATGGGTGGGACCCAGGAAGTGGGTGGATACACCCCCTTCCTTTGATCCAGGCCACCCTGGCACGAGGGCTGGAGTGCCCCAGAACCGGTTTGGCCGGATAATGCAAGGGGCAGCCTTGTGCGCCCCAAGCAGTGTCTGGTTTCTTTCAAACCTCCCTGCTACAATCCACTATCTTCTGTCTGGAGGGCGGTGACAGCCTCCTGTGACAGGAAACCCTTTGTCCAGGACCCATTTGGCCGAGTTTCGGTCAGCTGCAGGGGTCCAGACATTTGTCTGTGGCAGAGGCATCCATTTTGTGGATCTAAGGTCTTTGGAGAAATTAACCGCATTTAAGTAAAGCAACATGTCCTACCCCTCTAGAGGGGTGGAATGCTATCCCCGTCGCCAGAACTGGCGAGGGGATAGTATTCCAAATCGTATGACACCTTACACGACATGTTTTGATAAAGCCAAACCAAAGTTGCTATTTAACCGCGAGGATTATAAGGCACCTAAGAGTATATGGTATGGCATTATCCTGAAACAGCTTAGGGAGTTGTTCCCGACAGCTGCAGACAGGCTCAGCTCATGCTAGAGCTCCATCTCACATAAAACCACGCACTCTGCCTCCAGGATTGATGAGGCCTTCCATAGGAGTGGCTCACAGGTTTACATGTGTCCAGATATAGGTTTAGATATAGGTATACTATATCTAAGCAAGGGGTGATTACACCACCTTACCCCAGCTGAGTGATCAGCCAGTTGTGTCAATTTAAGAACCAGCCAGGGGTGGCAAAAGATATGCTGCAGCCCCTGGTAGGCCTTGGTGGCCCCTATGCCCTGGGCACCTATAGTGCATTATACAGGGGCTGACAAGGAGTCCATTTCCAATTGTGGTATGTACCTAGGGTACATGGAATCCATTTTACAGAGAGAGCAGATGGCTTGGGGCCCTGATTAGCAGGGAACCAGGTCAACTAAGTCAAAAAACCAGCTAAACACAGGCAAAAAATTTGGGGTAACCATAGTCAGGTAGCCACCTTCCTACAGTAAATAAATAAAAAGGTTGACGTCAGCTTACAAGCATTTGCGCATTTTGGCGCATGTGTATAATATAAGGTTGCACGCGCACGTTAAGGCGTCCTATTTCTAAAAAAAACAATTACGCTGTCTAAGAGTAAGGAGACTGAAGTTAGGCGGTGTAGCTTCCGGAATGAATGGAAGTTAGGTATGGCATGAAGACCCAATAACGAGGCTGATAACAAATAAAAATGCACAAGTTAACGAATCGCAAGCCATGAAACATTAACTAGCAACGGGCAGAGTTTCAAAACCCATATGGATTACTAGATGTCTCTGAGAGGCAGCGCATGCGCGCTGCCTAGACTAGACCTAAAAATGGCCTTCTCTCGGGTCACGTTGCGTGACCCCTGCGTGCATCCTCCAGGTGATGACTCTAAAGTGCATGGAGCTTCAGCGATCTGGTGACTTGTGAAATCCCAGGAATTTTCCCACAGTAAGATTCAGCCGTCGAAGTCTCAATATGGTAAAATTTATACCACAGGAAAAACTAGAATTGTTGTTACATAATCCAGTATCCACATAGTTGTAGTTGCAAAGCTTTGTTTTAATATGTAAATCCACATATATGAAACAGGTGTGCCAGGTCCAGCAGTAGCAACAGTACTGAGCTGGAACTTAACAATAGAACATGAATAGGTCATACAGTAGAACATGAATGTTTCACTGCACTCTGGAAGAGAATGCTACCACAACAAAAAGGAAATTACAGAAAGTCGGTGATGAAAGTATTTGGGATAAATAGGTGGAAGAGGGAGAGGGTAAAAGACGTTGGAAAGTGGTGGGCCGAGTGCTGCAAGCAGCCAAGAAAACGGTAGAGTGGAGAGCAGAAAAGAATGACAAATATTAATGGGTTTTAATATACGTTTGATTTACATTTGAGGCATGGTGGTCTAACCATCAGGGTGGTGGAAGACATCACCTCCGCCATTCTGATGGGCTACCATGCATCAAATATAGAGATAATCACTAGTCATCTCTCTACATCGAAACAGTGGTTCCTTTAAATATCCATAACTGCTGCTGTCTGTTTTGACAGCCATTCACAGAACTTTAAACTTTTTTTGTTTTCTGAAACAAACTGCCACAGCTTAAGTTTGTTTCAGAAAATCAACTAGCTATTGACCCTAATTTTCTGTGTGGTGTTTGTTAAGCAAGATTAACAGCAGAAATATTGTCCAAATCATGAGCATTTTATTTTCTCTTTTCTTCAAACATTATGTTTTAACGTGGGTTGTCCTTCCTTCTCACATAGCCCAGATTAAAAAAGGGAAAGGTGTGGCGTTTCAAAATACGTTTGGAAACCCCTACACTTCAATAACCTTTTGCAGCAGTAAAGGAAAGGTATGTGGACAGCATAATAGTATACCTGTGCATATGCTCATCTCATTATAAACCAATATCCGCACCTATAATGTTTTCCTATGACAGCCCGCTTCTGCACATTTAAGTGGGGGTTTGCAAATGGTTAAAGTACACATTGTTTGTTTAAATTACAAATATATGGATGAGAAATCCACGTGAACAATTGTATCATTGCCGTGTTTCTGACTCGCCTAAGGCATCATTGGATCATGTCGGCCTTTTAGCAGGTGCCAACCACGTTTATGCAGGTTAAAAGTGTAATAATCTGCATCAGAGTGTCCAATAAATGTTTTTTTTATATAGAAGTAGTTATACACATAATGAACACTAGAGGGAAGCATTTCATCAGTTATTTGCAGGATGTTTCCCAAGGAAAGGTTCCTCATGATAGAATTGTGTATAACTTTTTAAATGAACATTCTAGCATGATAGCTTTTTTTGCCGTACAAAGTGCCCTGGCGAGGGGGGTCCAGTGTCTAAATGGCATACTGCAGCACACATAGAAAGAGGAAACAAGCATTTGCAATGCAATAGCTCTTGCATTTACGCGCGTTTGAGCTATTGGCATTGTAAATGACAATGCCTTTTATTTATGCTTTGGGTTTTAACAAAAAAATCAAAGACATTGTCATTTACAATACTAATAGCTTAAACTCTAGCAAATGTGAGACCGTTTGCATTACAAATTCTTGTTTTTTATATCCATGTTATCGGTAGTGCAAATGTAGAAATTAACATCCTGGAGCATATTAATGTCTCCCTAATAACACTCCATTGTCTCCCCATTAATATGATCTACAAGATCCTAATTAGCTCATACTGGTTATGCATAGACCTGTTCTCGTTCTTGCATGCGCCTTTGTTCCATTGCATGCGCAGATTGTACGTTTACGTTTCATTACATGTTTTCATTTAATATTGCATTCTCATGCATCTCAATTCCTCATCGAACTACGATTGCCTGTAACTGTCATTAGCAACTCGTACTTCGATGAGGAAGGATGCACTCCAGTGGTGATCGCTTCATAAGCTAAATAAAGCTCCTTCAAAGTACCTCAAGACGTCTCTCCTTCATTTATCAATGCCTTTCCCCACTTTTCATCTGGCAACGAGATCTGGCAGCTTTCACCACCAATTTTGTGCTTTTTCCTGAAATACCTCATTGTTTCAACTGAGAGACACCTTGTCTCTGGACCAAGTAATCCTAACGGCTGTTTTCTTCTTGTTCTACACCAGCCGCAACAAGCGCCGCTTGCGCGAATTACTTCCCGCTCATTCTCCTGGATCCGAGTCCCTCTTCCAAAACCTACCAGCCCCACTCTCGGCATTATGTCATCACGGAGGTGATGTGCGGTGGCCATACTGGTTTGGGGGCTCACTACTGCTTATTAAGCAATTTATACGCGAGCATCGCACTTTCAAAGATGTTTATTCAGAAGAACTGGCTCAAACGGATGTTTGCCTGTCACCTTCAAAGATCTGTTTGTTGAGACACACCTCGCTTTATTTTCCTGCTTTAAGGTACTGTTTCTTTTATTAATGACAGGAGCCTTTTATTTATTCTAGATTGCTTCCTCTCAATAATTATTTCAATTGGATCATTGTCTTCCCAAACCTGGTAAGCCATAGGAGACCTGGAAACTATCGTTTCGCTCATTTGAAAACGATCTATTGACGATTGACGCAGAAACGTTACTCTCCTAAATGCAAATTGGCAATTTTATTTCATTATCTTGGCAGTGCTGACCAAGACATTTTTGACAATCTTCCTGTCGCGTCTCCTCCACCTGGTGAAGGGGATGGCTGGAATGTTTATTCTGAGGCAGTACAATGACCGAACAAAAGATTTCTTGAACAACCTAGTGTAACCTAGAAAGGTTTAATTTTATGAAAAGAAAGCAAGAATCTGATGAGTGAGTTGAAGATTTCATTTCAGTTTTAAGAAACTTGGCAGCCAATTGCAACTTTGGGGCTTCATTAGATTATTACCTCAGAGACCAGTTTGTTTAGAGTTGCTATTATAAAAAGATTAAAGAGCGCATTCTTTGCTGCAGGGATCCCTCTTTAGATGAAGTTATTGACATGGCCAAGGGTATTGAAGGGTCATTATTTCTTCAAAATGTATTGCCAATGCTAATATCACTTCTGTTAATGTTATACAGCCTGATTCATCTGTTAATACTGTTTCTTACAGGTCTAAATGTACGTCTTGGGGATAGTTCTGTATGCACTGCTCTAGGCACAAAGTGTACAGATTGCAACAAAATAGGTCATTTTCAATCTGTTTGTAGAAATAAAAAAGTGATTAGAGTTAGCAGTCTTCAAACTTCTGATCACTTTGACAATGTTACTTCTGATTCAAACGCTTCATTACCTAATGATTTAAAGAGACTCATGCTATACATTGATTCTCACCCTTTGGTTTCACCTTCTCATAAAGTCAAAGATCCCGTCTGTCAAGTTATTGTGGATGATCTTGTTCTTGACATGATGGCAGACTCTGGAGCACCAGTCACCATTGTCTCAGATGTCTTGTTCAAAGAACATTGGTCTCATCTCACAAATCTTTAGAGGATCTAGACATCATTCCTAAAGCCTATGAAGGTCAAATTATTGACATGCTAGGTTATCTTCTTGAATCTCTAACCTGTTTGGGAAGAAACATTGTCACAAAAGTTTATGTCGCCATCAAAGGGAAGAACATTGTAGGCTGGCCAGATTTGGCCAAGATGGGCATCAAATTGGTTCCCGGCTCCGATAATCCTGTTCAAATCAATAATGTTTGTGTTTCATCAGTCTCACAATGCTCATATAATGACTCTGATTAAATCATTTCTGAATTTCCTGATGTTTTTACTTCCTCTTAAGAAAAATGTCTAAATTTGAACACGTGATCAACTTAAAAGCCAATGCAATCCCTATCACACACAAATCAAGGGACATTCCTTTGAGCGCTAGGGATGACCTTAAAGTTTTGCTAGACAAGTTAGTTACTGAAGGCATTATCAAAGCTACTGACTCATCTGAGTGGGTCAGTTACATTGTCATAGTTAGGAAGAAGGATCACTCTATTTGTTAATGTGCCGATCTATGCTCACTCAACAGAAATAAAGTAGTGGATTGTCACCCCTTACCCAAGATCCAAGATTTATTGTCAAATATCTCTGGTGCTACTTATTTCACTCTGTTAGATCTGCGCTCAGCATACCACTAAATCCCTCTCTCTAACTCCTCTACTGATCTTGCCACATCTGATACTCCTTTTGGGGTATACAAATATTTAAGCCTACCCTTTGGTTTAGCCTCTGCGGCTAGCATTTTCCAAAGATTTATGGATCACATATTGAAAGATATTGATTCAGTTCAGGCATATCAAGATGATGTGTTAATTTTTTCAAAAAAACAAGTCAGATCACTTACTCACACTAAGAAAAGATTCAGGGAGGTTGGAGTCACATTAGGTACTGAGAAATGTAAATTCATGGTTAATTCACTTGAATATTTGGGTCACACGATTTCTGCTTCTGGCATCACCCCCAAGGTCTCACTTACGCAGGCCATTTCTCAAGTTACAGCACCCAAGAATAAGCACTCTCTTAGGTCCTTCTTTAGCATGACAGAGTATTATTCTAGGTTTATTTCAGGTTACGCCCAAGTTGTTCAACCGCTAAGCATACTACTCAAGAAAAATGCACATTTTGTCTGGAATCAGGACACTCAGGAGGCATTTGACCTCGTGAAAAAGTTGACTCTTGAGGCACCTGTACTTACTGCTTTCACACCTGGTCATAAATGCACCATTTCAGTGGATGCTTTCATGTGTATAATTTTCTCATAAAGTACATTCCTGGTGGATGCAACGTCAGGGCTGATTGTCTATCTAGACTACCTTTACAGGATGGTTCATCTTGTTCTAAGTTTGATGCTGTTGAATGCGTTGTTGCGTCCATTAAGGATCTCATTGGAAACATGTCTTGTATCACCCAAGAAGACTCGCTTAAAGCGTCAGAAGAAGACAAAGTCCTCTTTCAGTCAGAAATATGATTATTTCTGGCTGGCCAAGGGAACGCTCCTTACCTGCTCCATTGAAGCCCTATCCCCAAGTTTCTGAAGAACTTTCTGTTGTTGAAAATGAACTCAGGCGAGCTGATCTAGCTGTACTCTCTGTTTCTCTTCGTTGTAATATTTTCCAGATAGCACACAAGGGGCATTTGGGTGTGGGTGCCACTTCTAGAAGATTAAAGGAAACTCTTTTGTGGCCTGGCATGGAAAGAGATTTTTCCAATTTGATAAGTTCTTGTCAAACCTGCTTGTATCAGATAAGTATTGGAAAACGGTGAAGACTCCTTTGCATAATGAGCCTGTTCCAGAGGAGGCTTGGTCCAAATTAGCCCTCAACTTTGCAGGACCTTTTGAAGTTTTGTCTAGTGACAAAAAGTATATTATTGTGTTAATTAACTACTTCTCTAAGTGGGTGGAATTTGAGTTGTGTTCCTCCCCCAGCATGTTCTCTGTGATTAGTTTGCTGTCAAGAGTGTTTCTGTCAGAAGGTTTTCCAAAAGAACTGGCTACAGAATATGGTTCTCACTTCACTTCAATCTCAATGGGTGATTTTCTTACTGCTCATGACATTAAACATTTAAGGGTGGCATTATATTCCCCTTCCACTAATGGTCATGTGAAACAAATTCATAGGTTCATCAAAGGAGGGTATTCAATCCGCTTTAGCATTTTACTCTCCTGTGGACCTTTTTCTTAAAAAAAGATTTGGTCTTATCTTACCACATCTCACTCTTCCACAGGTATCTCTCCATTCAGACTTCTTAAGAAGGGAGACTCTAATGGTACCCTGTGCCCTGGCTGGTTAAATCTCTTAAGAAAGGAAGATGATTCATGTTTAGTTTGTAGGGACAAGCAAAGTATGCTAAAGAATGTTGCTGCTCATAATACAGAAAAAATAGTTTGACACAAAGAGTTGTAACACCACACATGAGTTTCAGGATGGTGATTGGGTCATGGTGAAATCTACTAATAAGGTAGAAAGGAGACTTTCCAGATTTTCCCTGCCTGTACAAATCCTCAAAGTCGCTAAAGGTTCTCTTTTTTTGGACACAAAAGGGTGGTGGAACAAAAGAATGATTGTCAAACTAACCCCTGATCAAGCTTCTAAAATTTTAGCCAACAAGAGAAACAACCCACATGATGATTTACATTTTTCACATTACTCCCAGGATTCACCCTTCAGTGAATCTGCTACAATCAATTAAACTCATTTCCAGGTATCATCTTCTCCCTCATCCACTCCAGGGTCTCCATCCACAGCATCAGACCAGCAATATGATTACAACTTCATGCCCTGTTTTGCCATTTCAAGGTCTTCACGTAATTCTTCCCTTCCTTCAAAACCTAGGGATTTCTACATGACCTAGGCCTACCTGGTCCATATTATGCTTCATTTTATTTCTTTGTAAACATGTTGTTTTCTTTTCTTTAATAGGGGGAGAGTGATGTAATGAGCTGGTAATGGTTGTGCATGTGCCTGATTTCATTCTTGCATGCACGCTACTGTTTCTGTTTTCGCCTGTTCTCGTTCTTTCATATCCCTTTGTTCCATTGCATGCGCACATTGTACGTTTACGTTTCATCATATGTTTTCATTTAATATTGCATTCTCGTGCATCTCAACTCCTTATCGAATTACGATTGCCAGTAACTGTCATTAGCAACTATTACTTCGATGAGGAAGGATGCACTCCACTGGTGATCGCTTAATAAGCTAAATAAAGCTCCTTCAAAGTACCTCAAGAAGTCTCTCCCTCATTTATCAATGCCTTTCCCCACTTTTCAGTTCCACTCACAAATGCTTACGCATGAATTGTCTCTAACATATCAACAGTATGAATGCTATTTCCCAGATAACTACTCTTAACCATAAGCTAGTCCCTCAGAACATACTACACCTCCAAATTCTAGTGACGCATCACAGTTCATAGACACGGACTAAACAATGATAAGTGTGATAAATGTTTTATTGATTGATTATTTAAAATCTTTACCAAAAGAGAATGCACAATATAACATTTCAATTATAGAATACAGTAAAAGGGTGATAATTTTAAAAATAAGCGATCATTTCATAATGTTAAAAATTCAGAAATATAAACAGTATAATAGTTAATGTTTTAAAAATTCCAGTTTTCTCCATGCACTTGTTAAGAATTTTGAGAGGGAAGAGTTAATATATATATCTTCCAAGCAAAGACACTGGATTAGTGCTTGTCTACATGTCCTTATCGATCTTTTGTTAAAGTGCCTTTTTAAAAGTGTTAATCTTTCATTTTTTAGTTCTGGGCAGAGGCATAATAGATGTATGATATTTTCTTCTCCGGGCAGGATTCCGAGCCGGGCTTTCATGAATATATTTTTATATTTCCAGGTCCAAGCTGTATTCAAATATTGTTGCAGACTCTTTTTTTTATAACTATTTATTATAGACCAAGCATGTTTCCTTTTGACCAGGGACTCTTTGTCACTTATTATAGATAGGATATCAATTGTCTTATTTACAATTTTTTAAAAAGATTCCTGAGGAATAGTGGTCATCCAAATCTCCTTCAGCCCAAATTCATCCAAAGCCTTCTCGAGATACTTCCAAACAGATAGTTTATTATTGCCCTCTACTTCTTTCCATAAAAGCTCTGTGATTAAATTGTCCTTGTCATTTTTTACCCTATACCATACTTTAATTGTGTTACCCATCCGAGCATGTAGTTGGTTATTCAAGCCAAATTCTAGTCTAATTTGGGACTGTGAGGCATTTTTTGGTAAACAGAAAAGAGATCGAAAAGTTTTCGAGATTTCTTTGTTTATTGTTATTGCGTCCTTTACGTTCAATGCTTCGCTGCCGTAGGTTAGGGAAGGTAGCAATTTTGCAGATATGACCTTGAGTAGCGGCTGGTAGGTTAAGTTACTGGTGAATTTTTTTATCATACCAAATGCACCTGTTAGGGAGTTCGCCTTCTGGGTGATGTCCAATATCTGGGGTTTAAAGCTACCATTGTCATCAAAAACCAGTCCTAGGTATCTATAGGTTTTTGTTTGCTCCAATTTTTCCTTACCTAAGAACCATTTCATATTGTATTTCCTTCTTAGATTTTTTGAGACAACCATACCTTTAGATTTGGATTCATTTATTACAATTTTATTTTTTATTGCGTACTCCTGTGTACGTGTAATTAACCTTTGCAAGCCTACCTTTGTTCTACTTAAAAGAATAACATCATCTGCATATAGCAAATTTGATATGTGCTTATCTGCAAGTTTCGGTGGATGGGCATTTATCTTATTCAGTGTTTCAGTTAGATCAGTTAAAACAGATTAAATAATAAAGGTGCCAATACGCAGCCTTGCTTCACACCGCCAAGAGTTGGTATTTCCTTAGTTAATGATCTGCCGTTCCCACTACGAACTTTGGCCCAAGTTTTTGTATACAGGAGACTGATCAGGTATATTAAAGGCTGAGGAATCCCTTGTGCTTGCAACTTTTTCCATAAAAGATCTCGGCTGACACAGTCAAAAGCTGATTTAAAATCAACAAAACATAGAAACAGTGATTTGCCCTTTAAGATTGCCTTTTCCATTAAAATAGATAGTGCCAGGATATTGGAGGTAGTACCAAGTCCTTTAATGAAGCCGGTTTGGTTTGGCGGGAGGACGTTATTCTTTTTCACCAAGTCAGATAAGATTGTTAGCGGATAGGCTGGAAAAAGTTTTGCATCAGTGTCCTGTAGCGTTATTAAACGGTAGTTTTCAGGAAGCGCCCAGTCTCCTTTTTTAAAAATTGGGGATATTAAGGAGCCTCTCCAGCTTTCAGGTATCTCCCCTTTACTAACTATTTCTTTAAAGACCTTTACAAGTACTTCGGCCCATATTCCCGGATCGTCTTTGTATATAGAAAAGGGTATCCCGTTCGGTCCTGGTGCTCCATTTTTCTGCTTCTTTATTAGTCTAACAATCTGCTCCTGTGTTATCTCCATGACTGGTTCTTGATTTGTTATTGCAGTTTCATTCCATGGGCTATGGTCTTCAATTGCCTGTTCTGCTGGATGGGGATTTAGATGATGGCTTAAAAAATTTACCCATTCTTTTTCAGTCAATACTGATGAGACTATTGCTTTATCCGGCCTATTTAGGGTATTAACCATGTTCCAGAACGCCCTCGAATTTCCTAGGTTACTAGCATAAAATATATGAGTCCAAAGAGCGTTATTGGCTTCAGTTTTTTCATTCCATATTATCTTCTTTAAATTTTTGTTTGCCACTTTCAGGGCAGTTCTAGTTTCTTCTTTATCTGGGAATTTAGTCAGCTCTTTCCTTAATCTATTTCTGGTTCATTTCATTTTCTGCACTGCGCGTGTGAGATTAATATTGGTTACCCTCTTTATTACCTGAGTCATTTGGCCATCTCTAATGATATTGGAATTACCTTTACTAGTAGGCAGTCTGGCAGTGAAACTGGCCCATTGTTCGATTACTGATGCAAATGGTGCCTCTTCGCTGCATTCCCGTAGCCGTTTTAGTGCCAGATCACTTGTCAGTTGGTTGTTTCGAGATTCTGTTTCCCAAGTTAACTTTTTATAATTAGTGGTTACAATTTGACCTTCAGTTGTTAGATAGATTTGGTGATTTTTATTTTTGGATGTTGTGGTAATGATTTGCTGACAATGATCACTCTCCAAGACTTGCTTTAAATGGTATGATGTACAGTTGCCAAAGATATTTAGTGATACCATAGTATAATTAATGCGGGATTTAGTACTGTGGGTGTAGTAGGACCATGCCGGTGGTGAGTCTGTTGAAAATCTTCCATTGAGTGTTCGTAGCCCCAAGGCTTCCATATCCTTTATAAAATTTATACCTAATTGTTGAAGACCTTGTTTATTCAAAGGGTCTGTTACCTGAACCGGGATTGACCATTGCTGGTCTTGCGATTGCGTTACTTCGTCCCTTGTAAATGGTATTAAAAGATTGAGATTGAAATCTCCTTCAAGAGCCAGCACGTCTAAAAATCATTAAAGACGGCCATACACAATTCTTCAATGATCCAAGAGTAGCCGAACAATACTTATCAGGATTAAGCAAAAGCTAGACTTTAGACATTTGCCAAGAATATTGATTTTTTTACTGATACACAATTAAGGTTATGGAATTTAAATTTCAATAGATTTGGAGTGTATTAGAGCTTATTGGAGGGGGGGGTGGTGGGGCCTCACAGGTGG